>NC_079493.1:46039521-48750607 GCF_030052815.1 Hevea brasiliensis
AATGTAATGTAGAAAATGTGTTGGTAATGTGCCAAAACAGTTTGGTAGGGTATGGAAGTGAACCTTGCAAAGGTAAGTGTGTGTTTGAAGTTTGGGTGTGAAATGCATATTGAGGCAGTGTATATTTTGGCCTATAACCTTGAATGTGTAACCTCAATTGGTATGAGATCAATTTGGGGTGAAACTAGGCACAAAATGTGCCAACTTTCATTGAGAAACCATGCCAAAATTCTGCTTGCAAGGTGACCTAAAAATTTGACCAATTCGGATTAGGTGCAATTAGGACCTGAAAAATGATCAATTGGGCAGCAGTGAGTTTTTAGGCCATAACTCACTCAAACCAGGTCCAATTGACCTGAAATTTTGACCAAGAATAGTTAAGACCCATACCTACAAGTCTTATGAAGACACCAAAGCCCAGAAATGACCATAAGCAAGTCAAACAACTTGCACAAGTTCAGGTCAAAAACTGGCCGAACCAGAATTGACCAATTTGACCTAAAATTGACCTAAAATGGTACCACTTGACCAGCAATAGTGTAATGACCATAACTTGGTCTACTTAACTCGGATTGACCTGAAATTTTGCACCGCGTGCAATAAGACCTAGATCTACAAGTTTGTAGTTTCGACAGAGACCCGAAAACTGAGGAACTAGATCGTCCGGTTAGGTCAAACCAGTATCGAAATCCACAAGTTGCATTAAAATGCACTAAACAAGGAAATGACTTTGGTAAAAGCGTACCAAACCTAAAACCCTATCGAGTGTGACATATTAATGACACTAAAACCTAATTTACCTAAACGCATCGAGGGTCGGTATATTAGGTGATTAAGTGAATAATTGAGTTGTGCATTATTTACCAAACACCATCGATAGAGCAGTTTAATTTATGCTTTGAAACACTTCAAATTGTGTTTCTCGATTAACAAGGACTCAGCAAAGGGAAAGAAATCGAGTCAAGACCGGAGACAAATATCGAGGTTTGTGCACAACAAATGTTTCTTTTGAATTATTTTCAATGGAAATAAATATTGACTATTTGCATATCATTGTTTTAAATTGTGGAAATGTGTTTGGTGGACACTTATTGATTGAAAAACATTGTGAATCGTTTGAAACTGTGAAAAATTGTTTGAATGGTATTTGATGGATACTTATTGATTGAAAAGCACTGTAAATGGTTTTTGTGGAAATTGAAGTGAATTACGAATTGTGTTGCCATTTTGTGAATGAAATTATAACTTTGAAAATTTATTGGATTCTTATGGATCATTTGAATAAAATGTTTGGAATTGTTTTGACTCACAATTGGCATGACACTGATAATATGTTCCTCCTCCATTAATGGGGTGAGTGTGATTATTCCTCCCTCTTTGACTTATTAGTCTGGGGTGAGTATGATTATGTTCCTCCCTCTTTGACTTCCCGTCTGAGGTGAGTATGGATGAGTTCTCATTATATAGCTAGCTTCCTCCCTCATTGATTTCGATTATTGGGGTGAGCATGTCTTGTCGTGGTGTACAACACGGCATATATGGAAAAATTGTGTCATGGCCTAAATTGTGTTATAGATTGGCAACACTGTATTCTTCAGTTATTTGATCGAATTGTGTTATTATGTATTGTGAGATTGTGAAATTGATTTAAACTCTTATTGACATATCATCTATTGAATTCAACCATGATCTGACTTATTGAAAATTATTGTGATATTAACAAATGGAGTTTAAATTCTTGTTGACATTTATTGTCTTGAATTTAACTATGGTTTTAAGTATCCACTATTGATATGATTTATGAATTGTGATTTAAAATTTGTATTTGGTTAATGTTGTGCACCACTGAGACATTGTCTCGTGATAGCTTTATTCTTTGTCGCGGTAGAGAGATAGGCAGGCGTGGACTAGGTCGCTAGTACCGCCAATGAGAGATTTTGGGTATTGGAGTATACCATATGTGGCATTTTGTAGGGTAATGTATATTCACTGTATGTATATTGTGTTCTTGGGTTTGAGCAGTTGTACATTTAAGTTGTACAGTAAAGTTGTAAAATAATTATGAGTTATTTGGCTTGTCACAATGGTGTTATATTTTGTATCTTAGTCTTTGAAAATCACATGGATTTGACTTGAGAAATGTGTTGTGTTGATAAAATGTTGGAGTTGAGATTTGAAAATATATTGAAGTGCTTTTTCTGAGTTTTACAAGAAGCTATTTTGTCCAAAATATAAATGGCACCTTGCCAAAATTTTCTGAATACTCCAAATAAATCAAATGAGTTAGTTGTTTCACTTGATTCACCAAAGTCTTTCACACCTGTAAATAGTGCTCACCACTGTAAAAGAAGAAAAGTTTTAAAATCCCTTGTAGTGTATTTAATGGATTATCGATGAAGCGGAGTTGGTAATTCATTAGGTATACTACGGGATCATGTTATGCCTTACAGAGGGGTAGGGTGTGACATGTTTGGTGTGTTGAGGATAATTGCAATCTGCCCAAAGTGATGTTAATGTAAAGTGGAATATGTTTTTGGTAATGAACCAAAACAGAAATGGTAAGGGGAAGTGGACATGTAGTAATGTAAGAGTGTAATTGATGTGTGTTAAGCAAGGTAACCAAGGGCAGTGTACATTTTAGCCTATAACTTTAAATGTGTAACCTCAATTGGTATGAGACCAATTGGAGGTGGAACTAGGCACAGAATGTGCCAACTTTCATTGAGAAATCATACAAAAATTCTGCTTGCAAGGTGACCTAAGAAAATGACCAATTCGGATTAGGTACAATTAGGACCTGAAAAATGACCAATTGGGCAGCAGTAAGTGCTTAGGCCATAACTCACTCAAAACAGGTCCAATTGACCTGAAATTTTGACCAAGAATAGTTAAGACCCATACCTACAAGTCTTATGAAGACACCAAAGCCCAGAAGTGACCATAAGCAAGTCAAAAAGCTTGCACAAGTTCGGGTCCAAAAACTGGCCGAACCAGCGTTGAACAAATTGACCTAAAAATGACCTAATTTGATACCATTTGACCAGCAATAGTATAATGACCATAACTTGGTCTACTTAACTCAGAATGACCTGAAATTTTGCGCCGCGGTCCATAAGACATAGATCTACAAGTTGTAGTTTCGATAGAAACCCGAAAACCGAGGGAACTAGGCCGTTCGGCTAGGTCAAACTAGTATCCCGGAATCCAGCGAGTTGCATTAAAATGCACTAAAAAAGGAAACGAGTTTGGTAAAACGTACCAACCCTAAAATACTATTGAATATGACATATTAATAACGTTAAGACCTAATTTACCTAGAAAACATCGAGGGTCGATATATGGGTTGATTAGGCAAATAAAGGTATTCAGTGTATTGTTTATCGAACATTATCATTAGAGAAAATTTAATTTAGTACTGAAACACTTCAAATTGTGTTTCTCGATTTACAAAGACTCGTGAAAAGGAAGGAAACACGAGTCGGACCAGAGACAAATATTAGAGGTTTGTACTATGGCTATTTCTTTTGAATTTTTCAATTTAAATTATTTATGACTATTGTACATTATTTTTTTAAATTGTGTTTTTTCACAACTAGTTTTCAACTGATTTTGTTCTGAATAATATTTCATATGATAAATTGTATGTTATTATTTTAAATTGTGGAAATGTACTTGAATGGATATTTATTGCTTGAAAAGCATTATAAATGATTTGAAACTGTGAGAAAATGTTTGAATGGTATTTGATGGATACTTATTGATTGAAAAGCACTGTAAATGGTTTTGTGGAAATTGAAGTGAATTACGAATTGTGTTGCCATTTTGTGAATGAAATTATAACTTTGGAAATTTATTGGATTTTTCGGATCATTTGAATAAAATGTTTGGAATTGTTTTGATTCACAATTGGCATGACACTGTTACTATGTTCCTCCTCCATTAATGGGGTGAGTGTGATTATTCCTCCCTCTTTGACTTATCAGTCTGGGGTGAGTATGATTATGTTCCTCCCTCTTTGACTTCCCAGTCTGAGTTGAGTATGGATAAGTACTCATTATATAGCTAGCTTCCTCCCTCATTGATTTCGATTATTGGGGTGAGTATGTCTTGTCCTGGTGTACAACACGGCATGTGTGGAAAAAAAAAATTGTGTCATGGACTAAATTATGTTATTGATTGGCAACATTGTATTATTCAGTTATTTGATCGAATTGTGTTATCGATTTGCAAAACGATACTATTCAGTTATTTGATCGAATTGTGTTATCGATTTGCAAAACGATATTATTTAGTTATTTGATCGAATTGGGTTATCGATTTGCAAAACGATATTATTCAGTTATTTGATCGAATTGTGTTATTGATTTGCAAAATGATATTATTCATTTATTTGATTAAATTGTGATATTGATCGGCAACACTGTGTTATTAAGTATTTTGATCAAATTGTGTATGAATTAGCAATACGGTATTCTTAAATTATTTGACTAAATTGTGTTATTATGAATTTTGATAAATTGTGAATTGGAGTTTAAATTCCTTATGACATTCATTGTCTTGAATTTAACTATGGTTTTATGTATCCACTATTTATATGGTTTATGAATTGTGATTTAAAGTCGTATTTGGTTAATGTTATGCACCACTGAGACATTGTCTCAGCGATAGCTTTTTATTGCTGTCGCAGGTAGACAGACAGACAGGGCAGCAGACTAGGCTGCTAGTACCTCCAGCGAGAGATTTTTTGGGTATAACGAGTATACCGCTTTTTGCATTTTGTACTGTAATGTATGACCACTGTATGTACATATTGTTTTGGTTTGAGCAGTTGTAAATTTAAATTGTAACTTGAGGTTGTAAAATAATTATGAGTTATTTTGACTTGTAAAAATTGTATTATATTTCCTATATCTCAGCTTTTGAAAAATCACTGTGGATTTGAGTTGAGAAATATGTTGTATTGAGAAAAATGTTGGAGTTGAGATTTGGAAAATTATTGAAGTGCTTTTTACAGGTTTTCTGAAGAACGGTTTTATCCAAAATACAGATGGCATTCTGCTAAAATTTTTACAGAAATTCCAAATAATTCAAATGAGTTAATTCTATCACTTCAGTTCAAAAAGATTTTCAACACCTGTAAATAGTGCTCACCACTGTAAAAGAAGTAAGAAAAGTTTTTTTTTAAAATTCCTTGTAGTATATTTAATGGGTTATCAGTAGACGGAGTTGGTAATTCATTAGGTATACTACGGGATCATGTTATGCCTTACAGAGGGGTAGGGTGTGACATGTTTAAGTGGTATCAGAGCAAAGTTTTTAAATTCTGTTTTCACATGTTATTTGAATATTCTTTCTTCATAGTACAACTGCTCAATATCATTGTTTGATACATAAAGTACATTACAGTATAAATATGCACTAACGGGAGGAAATCTCCTTGTGTTATTTGTTCAGGAGATCTAGAATCCTCGTATTAATTATGGAAGAGGGTGATCGTTCAGTCGATCAATCTATTGAGGCTGAGGTGCAAGGGGATGCCCCAGGCCTACATAATGTCAATGGTTCAGAAAGACCACATGATTCCATGATCGATTCCTGCTCGTGAGATGGTGTAAAGTTCCAACAAATGGCTGGTAATGTGCCTACTCAAGTCCTAATACAGACACCAGTGGTACAACCACATTCTTCTGCAAGGCAGTATGACAAATTGATGAAATATGGGGCTCTGAGTTCAAGGGCTTGATCCTCTAGAGGCAGAACAGTGGTTAGAAAGGATGGATAGGGTATTCAAGAAACTGCATTGTACAGAGGAGCTCAGATTTGAATACTCAATGTCTTTGTTACAGGGGAATGCTTATGATTCGTGGAAAACCATTCCCCACGATGCAGTAGAACTGCGATCTTGACTGAAATGACTTTCTTAGGGAATTCAGACAGAAATATGTCCCTGATGCTTATGTAGACCAGAAGCTACAAGAGTTCTTAAGTCTGAAACAGGGGAGTAGATTAGTGGCTGAATATGAAAGGGAATTTTTCACTTTGAGCCATTATGCATGAAGTCTACTTTCTACGGAGGGAGAGATGTAAGTGGTTTGAAACCGGCTTGAAGCCTAGTATCAGATTACAAGTGGTTGGGTTCAAACATAATAACTTCTCTGAACTTATTTCTCAAGCACTAGAATTAGAAAGAATTGAATATGAAGTGGCTCCTGAGAAAAAGAAATCAGATAAGACAGAAAAAGAGGGAAAGTCAGAGAGAACGAGTTCTAGTGGTTTTTTGGAAAGAGGAAAAACTTTGGGGATCTGACGGAGATAGTAAGAAGTCCAGGTAGAGATAGATCTTTTGGGCAGAAACCACCTTGATCCGATCGGCAAACTCAGAAACCCAGAATGTCTTTGTCAGATTGACTTTGTGAAACTTGTGGTAAACCACATAGTGGGGTATGTTATAGAGCCGTAGGAGCATGTTTTAACTGTGGAGAGACTGGCCATTTTGCTAGGGATTGTGTAAATCCAGGTCGTTCTGGATCATTTACTACACCAAAGGGATCAACCCAAGTTTCTACCCCAAATAGTTCACCATCAGTTAGTAGAGGCAGAGGTAGAGGTAGGGGTAGTACACCTAGAAGTCAGAGTATTGTGAATCACCGAGCAGGTGATGCTCTAGCTGAGTATCATTTGTCTGAGAGAGAAGAGGCTTAGACTTTTGACATTATTGCTGGTACCTTCTCAATTAGCAACTAAGATATATATATGTATTGTTTGACCTGGAGTTTGCATACTTTTATGTTAGTGTTAGAACTACATGTTCTGTTGTTATTCCTTTACAGGGGAATAAATTTTGATGCATTAGTGATTAGTCCTTAAGATAAGGATTGTGATAATAAGTGAAATTAGTTTTGAAAGAGTTTATCGGCGAAAAGTATTTTCTAACACACCATAAATTATAAAGCTAATTAGTGAGCCTACTTAATGTAAGGCAAGAGGACGTAAAAGTAAGATGCAGTAATGGAATTGCTCTAGATGAGGGCAAGGAGGTTACTGTTAGAAATTGCTAATGGATATTGTAATCAAAATAAGATTCGAATATCAGTGAATTCGAAATGGATAAAAGATAGGAAAGTTTGATCTATTGGGATGTATCGTAGTAACTATGCAATGTTCTTGATGTTTATACTGTAAGTGCGATTCTGATTACTAACTTGAGATTATTGTGTAGAGCTACGTACTACCCGATAGTATATCTAGATGAGAATAGTTGCCAACGGCATCTGTTTTGGTATAGTTATGCCAGGACAGAATTTAATTATTAGAAATAAGTTTGAAAATCCTACTTAGGGATCTAAAACTCAAAAGTTAGAATATCGAAAGGTTATAGTTTAGTATAAAAGGAAGTAAGTTATAGAATATTGACAGATAAAAAGAGTTATGGAAGTAGAGATTTGAACAGTTGATTCATATATAATAAAGAAATATTACTAATGTGAGGAAGACTATGGACCAGAATGGTCAGAGGACCAATGACTGATGAATGATTCTAACATGACCTCAAGGGTCATTCAAGAAGGAACTGAAGGAATGGAAGCGTGAAAAACACAAGTTTATACCATTGAATTCAAAAATTTTCACCTAGGGTCACATGCATCATGCAAGATTTATTTTTATCTATTTGATTTCAATGATAAACAACATATTAAAACTCTTTTAATATGTTTTTGGATCTGTATTTGCCATTTAAGATTTTAAAATTAATCAGATTAATTTTAGAACCCTAGATTAAATCAAGAACGATTACACTAACCTCTTGACGCGCTGCAGCGTGTCTGCGCCTTTAAGATTCGTCTTCAGGACACCAGATGTTGTCCCTCTAGCTTGTCCACACCAAGAACACCTATGGCAGCCCTTGAAGAGCTTCTAAAGCCTTTTCTATTAATTAGAAATTCAAGTTCTGCCTTTTAAGAGATTAGAGATGTAAACAGGACACTAGAAACAATTCCTAGTGTTCTTAATTCAAGAGATTGATGGCTAATCTCTTTGAATTGATAAGAGATGAAGAAGAAGAGATAAAAACCCTCAAAGTGGCGTGACAAAGGAGTGTGGCTGCTGGTTGTATTTTATTTTCTCATAACAACACTTAAATAGCTAGGTTAACACATTAAACCCTTGCCACATGTCACCCTTTGATTAGCTCTAGGTTTAAGTGACCCAATCACATTGTGCCAAGTGTCAAACCTATATTTAATCTTGATTTTAATCATCTTACATGATTAAAAAACATTTTGCAAGCTTATGTGTTATGCCATGTGTCACCATCTCATGGTGCCACGTGTCACACTGCAAAATGACCAAAATGCCCCTGTGTCTTAATTTTGAGTTCTTAACCCAAAATAATTATTTTCTTCTTCTAATTAATTTATATCAAATATAAATTAATTAATTAATATCTATTAATTAATTTCTCATTAATTAAATTCATATTTAAACACTTTAAATATAAATTTAACTTATATTATACATCCAATAATCTAGATTTGGTTTCAAGTCATGCTAGGGACTTTGCAATTTAATTGCAAACCAAACCTATTTAATTAATCAATTAAACTCTTTAATTAATTAATTAAATCATATTTAAATAGGTGATAACTTGTGTATGTGTGTGACTTACTAGGCTCATCACTAATTGGCAATGAGACATGATATCAACTCTTAATATCATCAGAACTCTTTCTTACCATAAATGATTTCTCTAAATCATTTTATAAACCTCATAGACCATGGTTAACACCTAGCATAGCATGCCATAGCCACCCAATTAGTAATAAGGTTTACCTTAAATGAACCTATAATCATATGTTACCATGCACTAGAATCTCTCATTACAAAATCCCAACTCAAGCTAGAGTCATGGTTTATGTCAAACTCCATTTGCTATGAATATTATGTTCTCTTTTAATTCTGATTCTTGATTAAAAGATTTTCTCATCAAAAACTCTTTTACGAATAAATCTATACATCTGGCCAGAACTTGAAACATCAAAACAATTAAATGAACATATGATTTTATCTCTATTTACTTAGAGGAACAGATTCCATCTTGATCAACACCTATCTCCATATATAACTAGTAGGAGCCAACACATGCCCATATACCCATACACGGTACAAGTATGAAAGCGATCAAACTCAAACTACCTATATACAAGATAAGCGTGCTATCTCAGTCTAAAGATTATATGCATTGATATGATTTATGACAAAACATTGACAAGAATAAACTCCATGTGCTTGTCATAAGTGTCACTGGTTCGTCCTACTTATCATTTATAAGTGCCTATCATGTTTGTTATATGGCATGATACCCACCATTCCATCTTATTTATATCTCATATAAATAACGTGGGAACAAACATGAATACAATCTTTACGGATAAGTCATGTCCTTATTATGAAGTATCCTCGATTGTGAACCTATTTATGATACTTCGTGCTAGAAATATTGTCACTCATATTCTCAACAACTTAAGAATAATATTTCTAACAAAATATAAATGGACCTTTTCTATTACACATAAATATATTATGTAATGGGAAAAGTGGAAATGCCTTTCATTAATAAAAATATGTACAAGAAGCATACTAAATGATATGCTCTAGGGCATACTACTATCAATCTCCCACTAGCACTAGAGCCCTTCATTACAATATCTAAGACCTATCTTCTAAAGATGTCGGTCTAGCGAGTCTGTGACATAGGCTTAGTGAATGGATCACTGGATTTTCGGTGATGCTATTTTCTGCATGGCTACATCGCCGCCCAACTATTTCTCCGATAATGTGGTAGCGCCTTTCTATATGTTTGGATTTCTGGTGAGACCTTGGTTCCTTAGCACGTATGATGCTACATTATTGTCACGATGTAGTGGGCTGCGACTCAATGGAAGGAACTACTGTAAGTTACATCACGAACTTCTTTATCCAAACGACTTCCTTTGCGAGATCTCGATGCGAATATACTCACCACGTAGCGGAATGCGATCGTGCTCTGTTTGGAACTCTTCCAATGATTGCACCTCCATTACAAATGAACACATATCGGTAGACTTTCTATCATCGATATCGATTGGAAATCAAAATCGGTATAACCATCCAATTGCAAGTCACCACCTCCATAAATCAAGAATAAATCCTTAGTTCTTCTCAAGTACTTAAGGATATTCTTGTGACTATCGATGTTCCAAACACGGATTGGATTGATACTGCTAGTCAAACTAACGACATATGCGATATCCGCCTAGTACACAACATTGCATACATTAAACTTACAATAGCCAAGCACATGGAATCTGGCCATCTTATCTCTTTCTTGGTGTCTTTGGAGACATCTCTTTAGAAAGATGGATACCATGTCTCACTGGTAACAATCCTCTCTTGGAATCAAGCATGTTAAACCTCTTTAACACCTTTTCCAAGTATAGACTTTGGGATAAACCAATTATTCTTTTCGCTCTATCTCTATAGATGCGAATCCCAAGAATATAGGTTGCCTCCCCTAAGTCTTTCATGGAGAATGTATTTGACAACCATACCTTTATAGTCGTCATCATACGTGTCATTACCCATCAACGATGTCATCCACATATAAGACAAGGAAAGTGATAGCATCACTAACCTTCTTATATACACATGGCTCATCCTCATTTTTATAAAACCAAAGGATTTAATGGCTTCATCAAAACGAATGTTCCAACTCCTCGAAGCTTGTTTCAACCCATAAATGGATCGCTTTAGCTTGCATACCTTGGAACCATCTTGGGATTCAAATCCCCTAGGTTGTTCCATGAAAATGTTTTCTTCAATGTATCCATTGAGAAAAGCTGTTTTGACATCCATCTGCCAAATCTCATAATCATAGTATGCAGCTATTGCTAATAAAATCCTAATTAATTTAAGCATGGCAACAGGCGAGAAAGTCTCCTCATAGTCGATTCCTTGCCTTTGGCGAAACCATTTCGCTACTAGCCTTGCCTTATAGGTCTCTACCTTTCCATCAGAACCAATTTTCTTCTTGAAAACCCATTTGTTCCCTATAGGTATAATACCTTCAGGTGGGTCAACAAGATCCCAAACTTGATTCTTATACATGGAATCAATCTCGGATTTCATAGCATCAATCCATTTTGAAGAGTCTATATCTGATATAGCTTCTTCATAGGTAAGTGGATCATCTCCATGATCTACTTCTTCATGAGTAGACAACTCTTGTTCTTCTTCATGAAGAAAACCATATCTCATTGGTGGGTGAGATACCCTGGTTGTTCTACGAGGACCAGCTGTAGATGTTTCATCAACGGGTATTGGTTGACTAGATGGATCTATATCCATCGATGCATTGGTTGGTCAGAATTCTCCAATTCTAACTCTATTTGCCTTCCTTTGCCTCCTTCTTGAACAAACTTTTGTTCAAGAAATGTGGCATCTCTACTTATCACAACCTTTTGTGAAGTAGGCAAATAAAAATAATATCCAAAACTATCTTTTGGATATCCAACAAATCGACCTTTTTCTGATCTGGTCTCCAATTTATCAGTGTTCAGCTTTTTGATATAAGCTGGACAACCCCAAATCTTAACATGCTTAAGACTTGGTTTTCTTCCATGCCATATCTCATAAGGTGTGGAAGAAACTGATTTTGATGGAATCCTATTCGAATATACAAAGTGATTCTAATGCAAATCCCAAAAGGAGATTGGCATATCGGTATAGCTCATCATACTACATACCATATCCAATAGGTACGATTTCTCCTTCGGATACACCATTCATTGTGGCGTTCTGGAGAGTCGGTGAGAAACAATGCCATGCTCTCTCAATTATTCATCAAATTAATTACTCAAATATTAACCTCCACGATCTGATCGAAGAGCTTTAATATTCTTTCCTGTTTGATTTTCTAATTCAGATTTAAATTCTTTGAACTTTTCAAAAGATTCATGTTTGTATTTCATCAAATACAAATACCCAAACCTTGATTTATCATCAGTAAAGGTAATAAAATAATGAAAGCCCCCTCTAGCCATTTCTTTAAATGGACCACATACATCACTATGTATTAGCTCCAAAATATTTTCAGCTCTTAGCCCCTGTCCAACAAAGGGTGATCTAGTCATTTTGCCTTGAAGGCAAGATTCACAAGTTGGAGTAGGCTCAGAGTCCAATAAGGATAGAATCCCCATTTTCTCCAATTTTGTAATCCTATCTTCTGCAACATGACATAACCTTAAGTGCCAAATATGTTTTGAACTTGAGTTGGTTTTCACCATGGCATTGCATTCTTTTAGATCACTTGCATTCAATTTGTGTTTGTCATTATTATCCAAATAATAAAGACCATCATTCATATAACCCGAGCCAATATATTTATTTCCAAAATAAATATTGCAAACATCATTAGTGAACTGAAATTCATAGCCATTTCTAGTCAAACTAGATATAGAAATGATGTTCTTAAAAGCATCAGGTACATATAAAATATTATCCAAACACAAAACATGTCCAAACATGTAAAAAGATTTAGATCCTATGGCTAAAGCTTCAGGATTGAGCCATTGCCAATCAGGACTCTAACATCTTGAGAAGCATAGTGCTACTATTTGCTAGTTCCTGCATATCATTAGAAATGTGAAGCGGCACGATATCTAAAACCCAAGTGTAGATGAACTATGAGTATCATCGAATCTAAATAACAAGATATGAACATACCTTAGAAGGTGTATCCTTCTTGTCCTTGAGAAGCAAGATACTGCAGGCGGTTCCTTTTCCAAGTGCCCATCCTTTTGGCGGTGGAAACACTTTCCTTTGCCACCATCGACTTTAGTCTTCCTTTTACTGTTTAGCTATTTTCTTGGAAGGACCAGGAATCGAGGTTTCTTTTTCTTATTGCCCTTCTTCTTGTTGGACTTTCCAGTGAAGAAGATGCAACCAAAGCTACCTCTTTTCCTTTATTGCACAGCATATTCTTTTGGGCAATAACCAGCATGTTGAGTAAACCGGCTAAGGTACATTCCTATCTAGTCATATGGAAATTTGTCACAAAATTCCCAAAAGACTCGGGAAGGGGTGAAGGATCAAATCCGTCTGTAGTTGGAAATCCATGTTAAAGTCAAGATGTTCCAAGCTGCTCAATCATCGAATCATCTTGTGGACATGATCCCCAACATTACATCCCTCGGACATCCTCATACGGAATAGTTGTCTAGATATCTCATACCTAGCATTCTCTTGTGCTCACCATACAACTCTTGTAGGTGAAGGAGGATCTCACTCGCACTCTGCATGTTCTCATGTTACTTCTGTAACTCATTACTCATGGAAGCAAGCATGTAACACTTAGCTCTCATATCATGCTCCCTCCACTTGTCCAAAGTTTCATGTTCCTCTTGTGTGGCCTCTGGAGGTAAAGGACCAGGAACATTTGAATCTAGAACATATCCTATATGTTCAAGGTTCAGGACAAGTTTCAAATTTCTTAGCCAATCAGACAGTTAGGTCCTGTCAACCTATTGTGATCAAGTATGCTTGCAAGGATATTGGATGGTGGTGATTGTTTTGTGCTCATTTTTATCAGAAAATTAACTGCAGAAAATAATCAGATTAATTAGTAAATGTATCATGTAATTAACCAAAATGATTATGGTCTTTTAATCAAATTGGTCATCCCACTAACTTAGCGAATCCTACACTTCCAAAGTAGAAAACGAAAATCCTAGTTGGATGGATTTCTAGTGGGTGATTGAATTCTTATAATTCTATTGATCATCCTCAGGTACATCCATTATTGGAATTACAATAAACTATAAGTGAGCAACTCCTTGCCCATCACATCTCATGTGAGGTTCAATCCTTTACCTAGCCCCTAATGCTCAAAATCTCGGTACATCCATTATTGGCTTATCTTGCATTAGTTAAGTTGATCCCATTGAGCGATAATTATGCAAATAATTTTAATGTCCTCAGGTACATCCAATATTGGCCACTAAACCATTTACATATTTACAACATCTCATGCTTAACAATTATTCTTAAGAAAATCTCTTAAATAAATTGCATCTTATGCAACTATTTAAAATTTCTTAAAATAATTGCCCCAATGGAGGGCCTATGTTATAATTACTTTAATTATAGCATTTCCAACTTAATCATTTGTTTGGAAGATTTTATGGTCATTCTATTTACTATTAAGGTCTCACTTTGCACATTATCCATTTAGCATGCATATATCATATAATTGCATACATTCCCATACATCTCATGCATTCATGGATAAGCAGTAAATATGGTATGATCATGGACTTTCTAAGGGATTCAATTTTGAGCCACCAAGAATTGAATCAGGGCATTCCTAGTTGCATTTCATTCATTCATTTTACAAGAGTTGTTGAAGGAGTACATAATCAACACTTGATCTTGAATTCCTCCCCTTTGGTCCCACCAATGCTCTTGACCTCCTTGAACTTCTTGCAATCCAATATTACATGGTAATCCTTGGCATACCAAGGCGAATTTACAAGAACTTAAATAAATGAAATTACAACCCAAAAATTATTACAAACTTAATAATACATGCCCAAAAAAAAATTAAAATAAATTAATTAATTTACAATCCCAAAGATACATAAAAGAAATAAATCCAATCACATTGGTCTTTTATAGTCCATGATCATCCATCATGAATATCACTATTTAACAATTAAATAAAACATACATACTTAAATTAAATTGAATATCTCATATTCAACTTAAAAATCCAGATTTGAATATGATTCAAATAAATTTAAAAATTCAGATTTGAATCTCATTCAAACAAATTTAAAAATTCATATTTGAATCACATTCAAACAACTTCAAAAATTCAGATTTGAATCACATTCAAACATTTTTTAAAAAATCAGATTTGAATCACATTCAAACATTTTTAAAAAAATCAGATCTGAATTTTATTCAATCAATTTTAAAAAATCAGATTTAAATATGATTCAAACAACTTTAAAAATTCAGATTTGAATCACATTCAAACAACTTTTAAAATTCAGATTTGAATCATATTCAAACAATTTTAAAATTCTGATTTGAATCATAATTTAATTGTGTGATAAAAACTACTAATTAAACACTTTAATTAGTCAAAGAATAGGCCTTAGATCATACAACAATTGCAGAATTAAAAGCCAAACCTTAAACCACCCATGGAAGCCAAACCATGCGCACCATTGATGGTATTTTTTCAAGTATGCCGCCAACTTGCTTTGCAACCAGCAATGAACTTTTGATCTCATGATCAAACACACAATTAAATCATATAATAAACAATCTAAATGGCAAATATAGTGGCTCTGATACCAATTGAAAGGCAGGCGTGAAAAACACAAGTTTATACCATTGAATTCAAAATTTTTCACCTAGGGTCACATGCATCATGCAAGATTTATTTTTATCTATTTGATTTCAATGATAAACAACATATTAAAACTCTTTTAATATGTTTTTGGATCTGTATTTGCCATTTAAGATTTTAAAATTAATCAGATTAATTTTATAACCCTAGATTAAATCAAGAACGATTACACTAACCTCTTGATGCGCTGCAGCGTGTCTGCGCCTTTAAGATTCGTCTTCAGGATACCAGATGTTGTCCCTCTAGCTTGTCCACACCAAGAACACCTATGGCAGCCCTTGAAGAGCTTCTAAAGCCTTTTCTATTAATTAGAAATTCAAGTTCTGCCTTTTAAGAGATTAGAGATGTAAACAGGACACTAGAAACAATTCCTAGTGTTCTTAATTCAAGAGATTGATGGCTAATCTCTTTGAATTGATAAGAGATGAAGAAGAAGAGATAAAAACCCTCAAAGTGGTGTGACAAAGGAGTGTGGCTGCTGGTTGTGTTTTATTTTCTCATAACAACACTTAAATAGCTAGGCTAACACATTAAACCCTTGCCACATGTCACCCTTTGATTAGCTCTAGGTTTAAGTGACCCAATCACATTGTGCCAAGTGTCAAACCTATATTTAATCTTGATTTTAATCATCTTACATGATTAAAAAAACATTTGGCAAGCTTATGTGTTATGCCATGTGTCACCATCTCATGGTGCCACGTGTCACACTGCAAAATGACCAAAATGCCCCTGTGTCTTAATTTTGAGTTCTTAACCCAAAATAATTATTTTCTTCTTCTAATTAATTTATATCAAATATAAATTAATTAATTAATCTCTATTAATTAATTTCTCATTAATTAAATTCATATTTAAACACTTTAAATATAAATTTAACTTATATTATACATCCAATAATCTAGATTTGGTTTCAAGTCATGCTAGGGACTTTGCAATTTAATTGCAAACCAAACCTATTTAATTAATCAATTAAACTCTTTAATTTATTAATTAAATCATATTTAAATAGGTGATAACTTGTGTATGTGTGTGACTTACTAGGCTCATCACTAATTGGCAATGAGACATGATATCAACTCTTAATATCATCAGAACTCTTTCTTACCACAAATGATTTCTCTAAATCATTTTATGAAACTCATAGACCATGGTTAACACCTAGCATAGCATGCCATAGCCACCCAATTAGTAATAAGGTTTACCTTAAATGAACCTATAATCATATGTTACCATGCACTAGAATCTCTCTGTTACAAAATCCCAACTCAAGCTGGAGTCATGGTTTATGTCAAACTCCATTTGCTATGAATATTATGTTCTCTTTTAATTCCAGTTCTTGATTAAAAAGATTTTCTCATCAGAAACTCTTTTCTGAATAAATCTATCTGTCCTGGCCAGGAACTTGAAACATCAAGAACAATTAAATGAACATAGGATTTTATCTCTATTTACTTAGAGGAACAGATTCCATCTTGATCAACACCTATCTCCATATATAACTAGTAGGAGCCAACACATGCCCATATACCCATACACAGTACAAGTATGAAAGCAGTATCAAACTCAAACTACCTATATACAAGATAACTGTGCTATCTCAGGTCTAAAGATTATATGCACTGATATGATTTATGACAAAACATTGACAAGAATAAACTCCATGTGCTTGTCATAAGTGTCACTGGTTCGGCCTACTTATCATTTATAAGTGCCTATCATGTTTGTTATATGGCATGAGACTCACCATTCCATCTTATTTATATCTCATATAAATAACTTGGGAACAAACATAAATACAATCTTTCTGGATAAGTCATGTCCTTATTATGAAGTATCCTCGATTGTAAACCTATTTATGATACTTCGTGCTAGAATTATTGTCACTCATATTCTTAACAACTTAAGAATAATATTTCTAACAAAATATCAATGGACCTTTTCTATTACACATAAATATATTATATTAACGGAAAAGTGGAAATGCCTTTTATTAATAAAAATATGTACAAGATACATACTAAATGATATGCTCTAGGGCATACTACTAACAGGAACGTGAACCGAAATATTAGACAACACAATAGTAAGAGGAGATTAGTATTATACAAACAAATTAAACGTTGTATTAGATTGTTAAAAGTCTTATACAAATTTGAGAAAAAGAAGATTATACGATCATATAGAAAAGAAAAAAATAAACGTATGACTATTGTAAGATGGCTATTGGGTAAAATTTTGTGGACGAAATTTATTTAAGGGGGGGAGAGTTGTAACACCCCAAAGTTCTTTGCACGCTCACGCCTATGACTGCATTGTCCTGGACAGCTAGGATGCCTAGAACTACACTTTGACATGAGGGAGGAGACAAAAAATAATGAAATACAAGAAAAGAAAATACAAGAAAAACAAAGGAAAAATAATAGCAAAGAAAGGTAATCAAGTTAAGCGAGCCGGGAAACCTAACGATGGGTGACCGCACCGGGAAGTAAATGCGAGGACCGTTGACTAGCCCCGGATCATGAGGAACCCTGGAAAACATTTTTAGGACTTAAATAGACCCTTATTGAAGAATAAATCTCATTAAAAAGATCAAAGAAAAATTAAATAATTAGTACAAAGAAAAGTGAGAAATCGAAAAACGGACAAAACCCGGTGTTACCGAAAAATCGGGAATGCAACCCGAACAGGGGCATTATGGTCATTTGACATCCCGAATTGTCTTTTGACCTAAATGTCCATTAAAAATAAATAATATTACACTTAGAAAATAAAATGAAAAATTAATTTGGTGGTACCTAAAGTAAATAGTAAAAATTAAAGGTTAAATGTGGAATAAGTAAAAGTATCATTAAACAAATACTATCCTAAACTTAGTGGACCACTAAGAATTTTAATATGGATTAAAAATGATCATAAGTGGGCAGATTTCTCCCACTCAAGCATCATCTTCCTCACTTGAAAACCATCCATGCCGAAATGGAAGATTTGGGAAACCACCATTGACGTTTTCATGCAAGCTTGATCCACCCCTCCATTTCAACTCCAAACACTTAGGTTCCTTCATAAAAAATTGTCTACACATCACAAGGAAGGGTTTGATACTAAAATCAAGAAGTTTGGTGAAGGTTTAGCAAGTTCCAACCATAAGGTAAGTTAGCATTTTTGAAGATAGCTTTGTTAAACTTTGTGTGCATGTTATGGGTGTTGAATTTGTGAAGGAAATTTTTAAGTTGAAGAGTTATTGAGATATCCATTTTTGGGCAGCCATGTAGTCATGTATTTGATGAGATAATTATGCATATATTTGATGGGAAATGATGTTGGTTATGGTGATTTAATAACTTAGTGAATTACTTCATATGTATATGGTGATTTTGCATTTAGAATGGAAATTGATGAATTGTAGGACACTTTGGTGTTGAGGGACATTTTTGGCAGCCTTGGAACTCTTGGATAAGTGTATGTGTTCATGAAGATATGGGCAGAATTGTGGGATTAAGGATAGATGGATATGTACATGAAATTGTTGTGTAAAGTGTATGTAAAAACTAGTAATGTTTATGTGTATGTGTAATTGTATTTGGACTTTGGAAATTAGAGTTATATTTGGTGTGTTGAGGATAATTGCAATCTGCCCAAAGTGATGTTAATGTAAAGTGGAATATGTTTTTGGTAATGAACCAAAACAGAAATGGTAAGGGGAAGTGGACATGTAGTAATGTAAGAGTGTAATTGATGTGTGTTAAGCAAGGTAACTAAGGGCAGTGTACATTTTAGCCTATAACTTTAAATGTGTAACCTCAATTGGTATGAGAGCAATTGGAAGTGGAACTAGGCACAAAATGTGCCAACTTCCATTGAGAAAGCATACCAAAATTCTGCTTGCAAGGTGACCTAAGAAAGTGACCAATTCGGATTAGGTACAATTAGGACATGAAAAATGACCAATTGGGCAGCAGTGAGTGTTTAGGCCATAACTCGCTCAAAACAGGTCCAATTGACCTGAAATTTTGACCAAGAATAGTTAAGACCCATACCTACAAGTCTTATGAAGACACCAAAGCCCAGAAGTGACCATAAGCAAGTCAAAAAGCTTGCACAATTTCGGGTCCAAAAACTGGCCGAACCAGAGTTGACCAAATTGACCTAAAAATGACCTAATTTGATACCATTTGACCAGCAATAGTATAATGACCATAACTTGGTCTACTTAACTCAGAATGACCTGAAATTTTGCAATCATGTCCATAAGACATAGATCTACAAGTTGTAGTTTCGATCGAAACCCGAAAACCGAGGGAACTAGGCCGTTCGGCTAGGTCAAACTAGTATCCCGGAATCCAACAAGTTGCATTAAAATGCACTAAACAAGGAAACAAGTTTGGTAAAACGTACCAACCCTAAAATACTATCGAATATGACATATTAATAACGTTAAGACCTAATTTACCTAGAAAACATCGAGGGTCGATATATGGGTTGATTAGGCAAATAAAGGTATTCAGTGAATTGTTTATCGAACATTATCGTTAGAGACAATTTAATTTAGTACTGAAACACTTCAAATTGTGTTTCTCAGTTACCAAAGACTCAGGAAAAGGGAAGGAAACACTGAGTCCAGACCAGGAGACAAATATTAGAGGTTTGTGCACAACGACTATTTCTTTTGAATTTTTCAATTGAAATGAATTATGACTATTGTACATTATTGTTTTAAATTGTGTTTTTGCACAACTAGTTTTCAACTGATTTTGTTCTGAATAATATTTCATATGATAAATTGTATGTTATTGTTTTAAATTGTGGAAATGTACTTGAATGGATATTTATTGCTTGAAAAGCATTATAAATGATTTGAAACTGTGAGAAACTGTTTGAATGGTATTTGATGGATACTTATTGATTGAAAAGCATCAGAAATGGTTTTTGTGGAAATTGAAGTGAATTACGAATTGTGTTGCCATTTTGTGAATGAAATTATAACTTTGGAAATTTATTGGATTCTTCGGATCATTTGAATAAAATGTTTGGAATTGTTTTGATTCACAATTGGCATGACATCACATTATGTTCCTCCTCCATTAATGGGGTGAGTGTGATTATTCCTCCCTCTTTGACTTATAAGTCTGGGGTGAGTATGATTATGTTCCTCCCTCTTTGACTTCCCAGTCTGAGGTGAGTATGGATAAGTACTCATTATATAGCTAGCTTCCTCCCTCATTGATTTCGATTATTGGGGTGAGTATGTCTTGTCGTGGTGTACAACACGGCATGTGTGGAAAATAAAAATTGTGTCACGGCCTAAATTGTGTTATTGATTGGCAACATTGTATTATTCAGTTATTTGATCGAATTGTGTTATCGATTTGCAAAACGATATTATTCAGTTATTTGATCGAATGGTGTTATCGATTTGCAAAATGATATTATTCAGTTATTTGATCGAATTGTGTTATTGATTTGCAAAATGATATTATTCAGTTATTTGATCGAATTGTGTTATTGATTTGCAAAACGATATTATTCAGTTATTTGATTAAATTGTGATATTGATCGGCAACACTGTGTTATTAAGTATTTTGATCAAATTGTGTATGAATTGGCAATACGGTATTCTTAAATTATTTGACTAAATTGTGTTATTATGAATTTTGATAAATTGTGAATTGGAGTTTAAATTCCTTATGACATTCATTGTCTTGAATTTAACTATGGTTTTATGTATCCACTATTTATATGGTTTATGAATTGTGATTTAAAGTCGTATTTGGTTAATGTTGTGCACCACTGAGACATTGTCTCAGCGATAGCTTTTTATTGCTGTCGCAGGTAGACAGACAGACAGGGCAGCAGACTAGGCTGCTAGTACCTCCAGCGAGAGATTTTTCGGGTATAACGAGTATACCGCTTTTTGCATTTTGTACTGTAATGTATGACCACTGTATGTACATATTGTTTTGGTTTGAGTAGTTGTAAATTTAAATTGTAACTTGAGGTTGTAAAATAATTATGAGTTATTTTGACTTGTAAAAATTGTATTATATTTCCTATATCTCAGCTTTTGAAAAATCACTGTGGATTTGAGTTGAGAAATATGTTGTATTGAGAAAAATGTTGGAGTTGAGATTTGGAAAATTATTGAAGTGCTTTTTACAGGTTTTCTGAAGAACGGTTTTATCCAAAATACAGATGGCATTCTGCCAAAATTTTTATGGAAATTCCAAATAATTCAAATGAGTTAATTCTATCACTTCAGTTCAAAAAGATTTTCAACACCTGTAAATAGTGCTCACCACTGTAAAAGAAGTAAGAAAAGTTTTTTTTTTAAAATCCCTTGTAGTATATTTAATGGGTTATCAGTAGACGGAGTTGGTAATTCATTAGGTATACTACGGAATCATGTTATGCCTTACAGAGGGGTAGGGTATGACAAACAAGCTCAAGGTTGGTTTCAAAAAGGTTAGTGCTAATTCATCCTTAAAACTTTGTATATATATATATCATGTGGAGTATGAAATGAGGGTGAAATTAAGAGAATTGAAACAAGTTTGCATGAATAAATTCCACCAATTTTGGCAGCCTTAGGATACATTAGGGTTTCATTGATTAGATTGAGTTATAGTTGTACATGGCTACCATTGAACATAAATTAGATACTTTGATTCATTGATTGCATGTATATGGAGAATTGAAATGGTAGAGTTAGGGTTTGGGCACAAATTTGAGATTTTGTTTATGTAATGATGAAAGTGAGTTTTAATGGTCAATTAGTGACCATTTGGTTATGTGTAAACAAGAAATGAGGTGGTTTGATTAGTGGGAATTGCAGTTGGTGTGGCTGCCCATGGTGACCTGCAGAATTGGACATGAGTCCAGCAGGTTTGGGCAGCCATATCTTGAATTTTATGGGTTCAATTGGTACAAGGCCAAGTGGACATAAAACTAGACACATAATGGCACAACTTTGGTGAAGAAACCATGCCCATAAAACCAAACCAAGTGGACCAAAAGCTTGCTCAAATCCGGGTGACCTGCAGGCTGTTTCTGCAAAATGACCAAATAAATAGTGATTGTTCATTTGGCCATAACTCAATGTAGAAAGGTCCAATTGACCTGAAATTTTACCAGCAACAAGATAAGATATAGACCAACAACTTTCATGAAGAAACCCACCCCAAATTATGACCAGAACCTATCCAACAAGGGAGTTGCAGTCACTGTTCATCGTGACCGTATATATTGTCAGTCCAGAAAAATTCCAATCCGGCCAGTTGTGGTTTTTGGACCATAACTTGAGCTAAAAAACTCCAAATGGAGTGATTAAAAAAAGGAAATTAAACTAGACAAAATAAGGAACAACTTTCATGTTGATCATTTTGCCAAATTCCCACTGCAAAAATGACTAATGGAACAGTAAAGATAAGGTATAAAAACTGAAAATTCTGCTCAATTAACTTTAAACTTATAAATGGTATTGGCAACCAATACCAACAAATTTTGAATGCAAAATGTGGTATGTTGGGAGTATTAAAACCAATGTACCTATTGTCTATGCAAAAGTCAACATTTCAGTTGACTAATGAAATGAATAGTAATATTCAAACTTGAAATTCAAAAATTGTGAAACTTAAAAGTGCAAAATGCCCTAGTAGGCCTAATGTGATTGGTTTGGATAGGTTGGCATGCCAATAGGGTTTTGATAGCAGTACAGCGTATGATGTATGGCTTCATTGCCATTCTGTGATGTGATAGCCTATGGCTATACTGATTATGATGTCTTACTTAACTTTATGCCTTATTGCTCTTATGGCTTATTAGCCATTCTGTTTGCACACCGGGAGACACATTGTGACCGATAGTGTGACGGCCCGAGGTACCTGGTACCCAGTGCTAGTTTACCCGTTTATCCAGTCCGGTCAATTTGTATAGGTTACTTGGGCATGGAAAAGTATAACTGTAATTGAACTGATTATTAAAGAAAATACGAAAATTAAATATCAGGAATGATTACAATAAAATACAAAGAAGCTCAAGATCATGAAGAAAATAATTAACAAAATGCATGAAGAAGTTAATATCATAAAACATAATTAGCCCTCGACTAAACAATAAGTTAGTAATTATTCATTTCTTATGAACACAATAGCTAGGAAATTATTATTTTTATTTGCATATTATATTTTCTTGTATTATTGGCACCACTAAGCTTTATGCTTAGCGCGTCGCTTTTGCAACGCATAGGTACTGAAGATTTGGACAGAGGGCCCAGTAGACCACAGGCTGGGTGAGACCTCCTGCACTTCTGCATAGTGTCCGTGTCACCTCACAGACTACAGTGCATTGGTAGGACACTAGGTCCCATTTTGTATTTTATGATTTTTTGTAAATTTTGTAATTAAACTCTTATTTTATCATGTGTATTTGAAACAAACGTAATATAACTTTGTATTAATGTAAGCACTTGCAATTTGTGATTGTAAATAACATATGAGAATTTATTTATGATTTGAGTCTAATGATGATGTGAAATGAATGAATGACAAATAGAGGAATTGTTAAGAAATTGTTGTAAATTGATGTGATACAAATGGAGCTTATGAATGATTGGAAATTATTGGAAGTGTTTTTAGACAGGTTCAGAAGAACTGTTTTTCCAATTTACAGCAGGCACTCTGTCGGATTTTCTATAAAAATTGCGTAAAAATTTAGATTTATCAAAAATTGTAAACAAATGATTTAAAAGGGATAAATTGTAATAGAACTATGAATTGGTGCTCCGGCACACTGAGTGGCATAACTTGCTCGGCTACAATATAGTCGGTTAAGGGGTGTCACAAAAGGAATAAAGTAAGATAAGATAGGGTGCTCCGGTACCGAATGTAGCACGCCTTGCTCGGCTACATTATAGTCGAGTGAGGGGTGTTACATTTATTGATATCAAAGCACAGTTTAGGCATTCCTAGTTATAGATAGATGGAAAGGGATAGTGTACATAACGTGCATTGCATTCATATGAGTCAAGGTGACACTAATGCAGATCCGTTTTCTCTAGTAAGATGAAGAAATAAGAAAGTAGCAACTCCTTGACTATTTACACTGGGTAAATTTCGAGGACGAAATTTAAATTAGAGGGGAAGACTTGTAACACTCTCACTGTAGGAATTTCGTACATTATATTATTCTGATGATCGGTGTCGGTCCAGACAGCTAGAACGTGTGGAAAAATATTTAGACTAAAGTGAGGAACCATAATGAACTCAAATATTAATAAGAAAAATTTAGGAAAAATTTTAGAAATAAAATACAACCAAGTTAAATGAGTCGGTGCCCTAGCGATGGGTAATCTAGTGGGAATGTCACACCTTACCCCTCTGTGAGGCATAACATGATCCCGTAGAATACCTAATGAACTATCGAACTTCACCTACCGATAACTCATTAAGTACCCTACAAGGGATTTTAAAACAATTTTCTTACTTTTGATAAGTGGTGAGCATTTTCTAATAAGTACTTAAACCATTTAGTTAAAATGAAAATTAGTTAATATTTTTGGCCCATTTTATTTTTACGCAAATTTTATAAAAATTTTGACAGAGTTCCCTCTGTATTTTGAGAAAACAGTTCTTCAAATATCTGTAAAAAGCACTTCTAAAAATTTTTCTCAACAACTGCTTCAATTTCATACTCAATCTCAATCAATTTCTCAACACATTTATCAACTTTCAAATTTCAAATCCACTATCCAATGATCATCAAAATACTAGCAATCCATTTCATTCAAATTAAATAAAATAGTTCCATTCATATTTCATTAGAGACAAAATAATTTAGATACATCATTACAAAATTTACATTAAGAGAATTTCAAACTACAATATATATTACAACTTTATACAAATTTTATACAAATTGCTCAAGACCCATTTTTACATGTCCATACATTTATGTGCAATATATACATCAAAAGAAATATTTACAGTTAGGATATAAATTATACCTAAAGACTTCAAGCTGAATGATCCTCAATCTTCAGTAGCCCAGTCTGCTGCTCCTCTAGTCTCTAAATCTGCGATAGCAATAAAAGCTATCGTTGAGTACTAGGACTCAGTGGTGCACAACATACTAAATAATCTTTATGCATAATATAAATCACATTTATTCAAAAATTTGACTAAACATGAGCATTAAACACAAAACATGAATTATGAAATTTTAATGCAAACCAAGTTCATTTCGAAGTATCAAAACACATTTCATAAAACCCACAGTTAGATCATACCATTCGAAACAAATAGAATCTCAATAGCCAGAGGCTATAGAGAAATCACATCACAAGGCTAGCTAGCTCAAATATATGGATGTCCATTCACATCCTCTTCTACTGGCACACCTCAACACTTCTCCAGAGAAGGAATTAAAATTCGAAACTAATTACCCCCACTAGTCGTGCTAGTGAGGTGTTCAAATATATGATCATGACACTGTGGTTTCAAAACTTATCTTAACAATTTGCTAAACATTGTCATTTCAAATATACACAATAACTTTCATAGTTTAAATCAAAACATGATAAATAGGGTCACAATACTTTCAACAATTCAAAGCAAAAGTAAAATGCATATTTCATTCACTTAATCAATAAATTTTAAAGCATAGTGATGTTCTGCACAAACCTCGAGCGAGTCGCCTCTTGGCCTTGACTTGGTTCCTCGGGTTCTTTCCCGGTGTTCTTTTCAATTGAAACACACAATTTCACAGTGTTTCAGTATCATAACTTAGCATAAATCCAAAAATACATTTAACTTCACTTTTACCTAGCTCTAACGTGTTAAATTCGACGTTCTTGAAATTTTGTGTTTTGGGTTACTATTCACTGCACTATTCAAGTCAAATTATTGACTTTCTAAGGCTTAATAGGTATGGGAATTCCAACTTTACCCACATATCACATTTTTGTCACCAAACTTGTTGGTTTTGGTCACTTTCTCAAAACTTAGGTCTTTTAGGCAAAATTGCCAAATTTTTAGTTTTGGTGTCCCTAATTGTACTGTTTCATTTGTCAATTTACTATGGGAATTTGATAAAACTTTCTTCATAGAAAATGTTCCTTATTGTCTTAAGTTTATTCTCCTTTTTGAATCACTCCAATTGGAGTTTTCTAGCTCAAGTTATAAGCTAATTACATTTACTGTTCATGCTGCAGAATTTTGTTCTGGCGGATTGTTAATTCTAACTTCGTTCAGCAATTTGATCAAGTTAGGTCCATAATTTGGTCTAACTTTCTTCATATGAAATGTTCTAATATGCCTTAGGTTTCCATCGGTTCAAGAATCACCTAAATCGGAGTTTTCTAGAGAGAGTTATAGCCATTGAAACTTTACTGTTCAAATGGCAAATCTGCAGTCTACAGATTCAGTTATCCAACTTGGCTCAGTAATTTGATTAGGTTAATTGCATAATTTGGGTTGGTGTTCTGCATGAAAGTTTTAGGTATATATCTTATCTAACAACTGGTAAAATTTGAGGTCAGTTTGACCTGCCTAGCTCGAGTTATGACCAAATGAACAAATACTATTCATTTGGTCAGTTTGTGCAGGGCAGCCTGCGATTTCTCAACTTCGGTCACTTTGTTCACTAGGTTTTAGTCACTTTTTGGGTAGGCTTCCTAAATGAAAATTGTGTCATTTAGTGCCTATTTTCATCTCCAATTGGTCCCATATCCATTGGACTTGTAAAATTTCATTTTTGGTTCCTCAAAGGAAATTTTGGTCATGCTGCCAGCACATGACCTTATCCAATCCGAATTGGTTTTTAATTCCAACACTTCTAACACATCTCACTTGGTCACAAATGACCATTTTTCACTTCACATTAGGTCAAAGACGCCATTTACAAGTTTTTCACATTTTTGGTCTCTAAACCCTAATGTCCAAACCCTAATTCACTAACCTCATGCATTTACTTGATTCCATGCCTCTAACCATAGTCATTCAACTAACTAAGGTTTATATACCCAATTAAATCCATAAAACCATGCAAATATACTCCCATATACATGCTGGCTGAAAATCATTCATGGTCTCTCAACAAATTTTTATTTCATTTTAAGCATTTTTCTAAGTTATTCAAGCTAAAAACACAACAATTAATCTCAAACTTTCAATTTGATGTGCTTACCTCAACTTTGATATCCAATCTTCAAATTTTCTCCTCTTTTCTTCTTTCTTTCTTGTTAAATTTCTTTCTCAAGGGAAGGGAATAAGGTTTTATGGAGTGATTATTGAAGAAGTTGGGATTTGGTAAGGGTTTCAAAGCTTGAAGACAAGCTTTAATGGAGGTTTAACTATGGAGATATGAGGGAGAGGGAAAGTGAAGTTTTGAAGAAGAAGACTTTGTGTTTTATTTTTATTTTTTTTTTTCTTTTCTTTCTTTATGTCTTTTGTCTTATGGAATACCCAAAAATCCATTTAATTAAATTATTAATTATGGGATTTATGGCATCATGCATGATGTCATGCATGATGTCATTTCACTACACCTTTTTCATTTTCCTTCTTTTTTTCTTTTTTTTTTTCTATTAGTTCTGAATTTAATTCTCAATTCTGAAATTTTTTTTTCTCCATTTTTATTTTACAATTAGGTCAGGAGTCAGCTCTCGGGGTCAATTGACCAAATTGCCCCTCACCGGTTCTTCCCGGTTTGTAATTAATTCAATATTTCTTCCGGCTCTCTGATCTAATTATTTGACTGGCTTAATAGTTCTTTTTCATGATTTTCTCTTTTCCATTGTGTTCATAAGGGTCCTAAGGACCGCAGCGTCACTTTTTACGGTTCAAAATTTGAGTTTAAAACGGCTTCGCAGTCTTTCCCGAGAAGGTCACCCATCGCTGTGACTCTCTGCTCGTTTAACTTCTTCTGTTCTGTTTTTCTTATTTATACTCAACTAATTGAACATTACTAATTATTTGTGTTTATGGCTTCTCTAGTTGTCTTAAGTGTGGTTCTAATCTCCTTAATTGTCTGGATCGACTCCGGTCACCAGAATAGTGAAATCTACCAGGCTATGCAAATAGGGGTGTTACAATTCTCCCCCCGTTAAATAAATTTCGTCTCGAAATTTTACCTGGTATCAATATTTGAATAGCTGTGGGTGTTGTCTCCTCATGTCCTCCTCTCGTTCCCAAGTAGCCTCCTGGCCCGAATGATGGTTCCACGGCACTTTTACTAACGGTATCTGCTTATTCCGTAGCTGCTTCACCTCATAAGCCAGAATCTCTATGGGTTCTTCTTCATATGTGAGGTCTGGATTCACCTCAATTTCTTCCACTGGTAGTACATAAGATGGGTCTGATCGGTACCTTCTTAACATAGATACATGGAAGACATTATGTATCTTCTCTAACTCTAGAGGTAGTGCCAAACGATATGCCAAAGGACCCACTCTTTCCATAACCTCATATGGCCCAATGAAACAAGGACTCAGTTTCCCCTTTCTGCCAAATCTCATAATTCTCTTCCAAGGAGAAACTTTGAGGAAAACTTTCTCACCCATTGCATACTCAATATCCCTTCTTTTCAAATCAAAGTAGGACTTCTGACGGTCTGACGCAGTCTTAAGTCGATCTCTGATCACCCTGATTTTCTCTTCAGTTTGTTGAACAATTTCGAGTCCAATCATCTTTCTTTCACCCATGTCATCCCAACACAACGGGGTTCTACATTTTCTGCCATACAAAGCTTCATATGGAGGCATCCCAATGCTTGATTGGTAGCTGTCGTTGTAAGCAAACTCAATCAAAGGCAAGTGTGTATCCCAACTGCCCTCAAAGTCAATCACACAGGCCCGTAGCATGTCCTCCAAGATCTGAATTACCCTCTCAGACTGGCCATCTGTCTGAGGGTGGAATGCAGTACTAAAGTTCAATCTAGTTCCTAGGGCTCTCTGAAGACTACCCTAGAATCTAGAAGTGAACCTAGGATCTCTGTCTGACACGATGGATACTGGCACTCCATGCAGTCTCACAATCTCATCGATGTATAACTTGGCCAATCTTTCTAAACTATAGTCCATCCGGACTGGCAGAAAATGAGCAGACTTAGTTAGTTTGTCGACAATGACCCATACTGCATCATGACTCTTTTGTGTCCTCGGAAGTCCCTCACAAAATCCATTGTTATTCTTTCCCATTTCCATTCTGGTACTGGTAGTGGATGTAACAACCCAGTGGGTACTTGATGCTCTACCTTCACTTGCTGACAAGTTAGGCATTTGGATACAAACTCTGCCACATCTCTTTTCATACCCATCCACCAGTAATGCTCCTTTAGTCCCCTATACATTTTTGTGCCACCAGGGTGCATGGCAAAATGAGACTCATGTGTTTCCTTCAAAATGATCTGCCTCAAATCAACATCATTAGGAACACACATTCTGCCCTAGTGTAGCAATAGACCATCATCTCTGATTGAGAATTCTGGTTTCTTACCCTGTCAGACTTCTTCCATCAGCTTCTGATACTTCTGATCATTCTGAGCAGCCATTCTAATCTGATCAATTAACACTGGCTGTACATGCCATGCAACTGCTGTCTGCCCATCATCATTAATCTCAAAGCTGGAATGCAATGATCTTGACTCATGTACCAAAGACAAAGGAGTAACTCGTAGACTTGCCATAGTCTTGCGACTTAAGGCATCAGCCACAACATTAGCTTTCCCTGGCTGATAGTCTATCAGACAATCATAGTCTTTTATTAACTCTAACCATCTCCTCTGTCTCAAATTCAGCTCTTTCTGGGTGCCCAAATACTTCAAACTCTTATTATCTGTGTAGATGTAACCCTTTTCCCCATACAAATAGTGTCTCCAGATCTTAAGAGCAAACACTATAGCTGCAAGCTCCAAATCATGTGTCGGATAATTCCTCTCATGCGGTTTTAGCTGGTGCGATGCATAGGCAATGACATTTCGATCTTGCATCAATACACAGCCTAACCCATTGTGAGAAGCATCACTATAAACTGTATATTCTTTACCCGGAGTAGGTAAAGTCAGGACTGGAGCTTCAGTCAAACATTTCTTCAATTCATCAAAACTCTGTTGGCATTTATCCATCCACTGAAATTTCACATCTTTTCTAAGTAGCTTGGTTAATGGAGATGCCAACATGGAGAATCCCTTCACAAATCGACGGTAGTATCCAGCTAAACCCAGAAAACTGCGAATCTCTGTGACATTTCTGGGCGGCCTCCAATTAAGGACAGCTTCAATCTTACTTGGATCTACCTTAATGCCCTCTTCTGATATGACATGCCCCAAAAAAGATATCTCCTTCAGCCAAAATTCACACTTTGATAATTTGGCATATAGCTGTTTCTCCCTTAAAGTCTGTAGTACAATCCGCAGATGTTTATCATGCTCTTCTACACTCCTCGAGTAAACCAATATATCATCGATAAATACTACAACAAACTGGTCGAGGTATGGTCTGAAGATAGTGTTCATCAGATCCATAAAAGCAGCCGGAGCATTAGTTAACTCGAATGGCAAGACCAAGAACTCATAATGGCCATAACGGGTTCTGAAGGCAGTTTTAGGAATGCTCTGCTCTTGTACTTTCAGCTGATAATAACCTGATCTCAGGTCAATTTTGGAGAACACAGCTGCACCCCTTAACTGATCAAACAAGTCATCAATGTGGGACAATGGATATCTATTCTTTATTGTCACCTTATTCAACTACCGATAATCAGTACACAAGCGGAGAGTGTCATCTTTCTTCTTTATAAACAATACTGGCGCTCCCCAAGGTGACACACTAGGGCAGATAAAGCCCTTGTCAAGCAATTCTTGCAACTGCACTTTCAACTCTTTCAATTCTACAGGTGCCATTCTATATTGTAACACCCCTATGTTCGGTAGTGCGTTCTACTGTTCCAGTGACCAGTGTTGTCCGGACAGCTAGGATGCTTAGAACTACACTTCGATATGAGTGAGGAGACATAAAATAATGAAATACAAGAAAAGAAAATACAAGAAAAACAAAGGAAAAATAATAGTAAAGAAATGCAACCAAGTTAAGCGAGCTGAGAACCCTAGCGATGGGTGACCGCACCGGGAAGTCACGGCGTTGACCGTTGACTAGCCCTGGACCGCATGGAACCCTGGAAAATATTTTTAGGACTCAAATAAATATTTATTGAAGTATAAATATCATTAGAAATATCAAAGAAAAATTAAATAATTAGTACAAAGAAAAGTGAGAAATCGAAAAACGGACAAAACCCGGTGTTACCGAAAAATCGGGAATGCAACCTGAACAGGGGCATTGTGGTCATTTGACATCTTGAGTTGTCTTTTGACCTAAATGTCCATTAAAAATAAATAATATTACACTTGAAAAATATAATAAAAAATTAAATTTGGGGTACCTAATGTAAATAGCCAAAAATGGAGTGTAAATGGAGTAATTAACACATTTAAAACATATAATATACTTTAATTGGTGAGTGGACCACTATGGAGTAAATTAAACACAAAAAGGGCAGGTGTAAATCCACTGCACATCATCTTCTTCATTTCTTTCACACATGCCGAAATAAACTCCTTAAAAACCTCCACGGCTGAAACTTGAAGGAACCTCATCCTCTCCTCCATTTTCACCTCCAAACACCAAAGCTTTTTCATTAATTTTGATCCCCACCTCACAAGGAAGAAGTAGATACCAAAATCAAGAATTTTAGTGAAGATTTAGCAAGTCCCAACAATAGGTAAGTTTGAGTTTTTGATTGTTGCTTTGTTAAAGTTTGTAAGGATGTTATGGGTGTTTGATTTATGGAGAAATTTTTGAGGTTTGATGTTGAATAGGAGTGTGTACTTTTGGCAGCCATAGAAACACCTTGAAGGCAGTATATTTGTGCTTGTAAATGGTGAATTAAAAGGTTGATTAAATATATATGTGTATGGGAAATCATTTGGGTGATTATACTTAATATATGTAAATGTGAAATGAAATTTAAAGCTTGGAAATTAATGAAATGTAAATGTACCATTGTGGCAGTTTGTTAACTCTTGAAGAATGCTGGAATTCATGCTTGGTTTATAGAATAATGATGTTAAAATGTGTTGGTTGTTATGGCAGTTTGAGTGCATGAATGATGGTGTGAAGTTGGGCATGTAAATGAGCATGAATTGGTGATTGAATTGTTGTAAATTGAGTTGGACAAATTCTGCACTTGTTGGTGCACATTGAATGTAATTGTAAGCTGCCAAAATGACCTATAATATGTTTTAAATTATGTTTAGGTTGTGGTACAACTAGAATGAAGGAACGGAAGCGTGAAAAACACAAGATTATACCATTGAATTCAAAAATTTTCACCTAGGGTCACATGCACCATGCAAGATTTATTTTTATCTATTTGATTTCAATGATAAACAACATATTAAAACTCTTTTAATATGTTTTTGGATCTGTATTTGCCATTTAAGATTTTAAAATTAATCAGATTAATTTTAGAACCCTAGATTAAATCAAGAACGATTACACTAACCTCTTGATGTGCTGCAGCGTGTCTGCGCCTTTGAGATTCGTCTTCAGGACACCAGATGTTGTCCCTCTAGCTTGTCCACACCAAGAACACCTATGGCAGCCCTTTGAATAGCTTCTAAAGCTTTTTCTATTAATTAGAAAATCAAGTTCTGCCTTTTAAGAGATTAAAGATGTAAACAGGACACTAGAAACAATTTCTAGTGTTCTTAATTCAAGAGATTGATGGCTAATCTCTTTGAATTGATGAGAGATGAAGAGAAATAGCTGGAGAGGCTCAAAGTGGCGTGACATATGAGAGGAGAGGCTGCTGGTTATGTTTTCCATTCATAACCACACTTAAATAGCTAGGTTAACACATTAAACCCTAGCCACATGTCACCTTTTGATTAGCTCTAGGTTTAAGTGACCCAATCACATTGTGCCAAGTGTCAAACCTATATTTAATCTTGATTTTAATCATCTTACATGATTAAAAAATATTTGGCAAGCTTATGTGTTAAGCCATGTGTCACCATCTCATGGTGACACGTGTCACACTGTGAAATGACCAAAATGCCCCTGTGTCTTAATTTTGAGTTCTTAACCCAAAATAATTATTTTCTTCTTCTAATTAATTATATCAAATATAAATTAATTAATTAATCTCTATTAATTAATTTCTCATCAATTAAATTCATATTTAAACACTTTAAATTTAAATTTAACTTATATTATACATCCAATAATCTAGATTTGGTTTCAAGTCATGCTAGGGACTTTGCAATCTAATTGCAAACCAAACCTATTTAATTAATCAATTAAACTCTTTAATTAATTAATTAAATCATATTTAAATAGGTGATAACTTGTGTATGTGTGTGACTTACTAGGCTCATCACTAATTGGCAATGAGACATGATATCAACTCTTAATATCATCAGAACTCTTTCTTACCATAAATGATTTCTCTAAATCATTTTATGAACCTCATAGACCATGGTTAACACCTAGCATAGCATGCCATGGCCACCCAATTAGTAATAAGGTTTACCTTAAATGAACCTATAATCATATGTTACCATGCACTAGAATCTCTCTTACAAAATCCCAACTCAAGCCGGAGTCATGGTTTATGTCAAACTCCATTTGCTATGAATATTATGTTCTCTTTTAATTCCAGTTCTTGATTAAAAGATTTTTCTCATCGTAAACTCTTTCAATAAATCTATCTGTCTGCCAGAACTTGAAACATCAAGAACAATTAAATGAACATAGGATTTTATCTCTATTTACTTAGAGGAACAGATTCCATCTTGATCAACACCTACCTCCATATATAACTAGCAAGAGCCAACACATGCCCATATACCCATACACAGTACAAGTATGAAAGCAGATCAAACTCAAACTACCTATATACAAGATAACTGTGCTATCTCAGTCTAAAGATTATATGCACTGATATGATTTATGACAAAACATTGACAAGAGTAAACTCCATGTGCTTGTCATAAGTGTCACCGTTCGGCCTACTTATCATTCATAAGTGCCTATCATGTTTGTTATATGGCATGAGACTCACCATTCCATCTTATTTATATCTCATATAAATAACTTGGGAACAAACATGAATACAATCTTTCTGGATAAGTCATGTCCTTATTATGAAGTATCCTCGATTGTGAACCTATTTATGATACTTTGTGCTAGAAATATTGTCACTCATATTCTTAACAACTTAAGAATAATATTTCTAACAAAATATCAATGGACCTTTTCTATTACACATAAATATATTATGTAAACGGAAAAGTGGAAATGCCTTTTATTATTAAAAATATGTACAAGATACATACTAAATGATATGCTCTAGGGCATACTACTAACAATCTCCCACTAGCACTAGAGCCATTCATTACAATACCTTAGACCCATCTTCTCAAGATGTCGGTCTAATCGAGCTTGTGACAAAGGCTTAGTGAATGAATCAGCTGGATTTTCAGCTGATGCTATTTTCTGCATGGCTATATTGCCTTGCCCAACTATATCTCTGATAATGTGGTAGCGCCTTTCTATGTGTTTGGATTTCTGGTGAGACCTTGGTTCCTTAGCTCAGATGATCGCTCCATTGTTGTCACAAAGTAATGGAACTCGACTCAATGGAAGGAACTACTGTAAGTTCTGTCATGAACTTCTTTATCCAAACAGACTTCTTTGCAAGATTCGATGCAAGAATATACTCACCTCGAGTGGAATCTGCGATGTGCTCGCTTGGAACTCTTCCAACCGATCGCACCTCCATTACAAATGAACACATATCCAGGTAGACTTTCTATCATCGATATCCGATTGGAAATCGAATCGATAACCATCCAATTGCAAGTCTCCATCTCCATAAATCAAGAATAAATCCTTAGTTTTTCTTAAGTACTTAAGAATATTCTTGTGACTATCCAGTGTTCCAAACTCGATTGGATTGATACCGCTAGTCAAACTAATAAAGATATGCGATATCAGGCCTAGTACACAACATTGCATACATTAAACTTCCAATAGCCAAGCATATGGAATCTGCCATCTTATCTCTTTCTTCAGGTGTCTTTGGAGACATCTCTTTAGAAAGGTGGATACCATGTCTCACTGGTAACAATCCTCTCTTGGAATCAAGCATGTTAAACCTCTTTAACACCTTTTCCAAGTATAGATTTTGGGATAAACCAATTATTCTTTTCGATCTATCTCTATAGATGTGAATCCCAAGAATATAGGTTGCCTCCCCTAAGTCTTTCATGGAGAATGTATTTGACAACCATACCTTTATATAGTCACAACATACCGTATCATTACCCATCAATAGTATGTCATCCACATATAAGACAAGGAAAGTGATAGCACTATCACTAACCTTCTTATATACACATGGCTCATCCTCATTTTTTATAAAACCAAAGGATTTAATGGCTTCATCAAAACGGATGTTCCAACTCCTCGAAGCTTGTTTCAACCCATAAATGGATCGCTTTAGCTTGCATACTTTGGAACCATCTTGGGATTCAAATCCCCTAGGTTGTTCCATGAAAATGTTTTCTTCAATGTATCCATTGAGAAAAGTCGCTTTGACATCCATCCGCCAAATCTCATAATCATAGTATGCAGCTATTGCTAATAAAATCCTAATTGATTTAAGCATGGCAACAAAGTAGAAAGTCTCCTCATAGTCTATTCCTTGCCTTTGGCGAAACCCTTTCGCTACTAGCCTTGCCTTATAGGTCTCTACCTTTCCATCGTAACCAATTTTCTTCTTGAAAACCCATTTGTTCCCTATAGGTACAATACCTTGTGTGGGTCAACAAGATCCCAAACTTGATTCTTATACATGGAATCAATCTCGGATTTCATAGCATCAATCCATTTTGAAGAGTCTATATCTGATATAGCTTCTTCATAGGTAAGTGGATCATCTCCATGATCTACTTCTTCATGAGTAGACAACTCTTGTTCTTCTTCATGAAGAAAACCATATCTCACTGGTGGGTGAGATACCCTGGTTGTTCTACGAGGAACAAATTGTAGATGTTTCATCAATGGGTATAGGTTGACTAGATGGATCTATATCCATCGATCTGCTGGTTGGTCAGAATTCTCCAATTCTAACTCTATTTGCCTTCCTTTGCCTCCTTCTTGGACAAATTGTTGTTCAAGAAATGTGGCATCTCTACTTATCACAACCTTTTGTGAAGTAGGCAAATAAAAATAATATCCAAAACTATCTTTTGGATATCCAACAAATCGACCTTTTTCTGATCTGGTCTCCAATTTATAAGTGTTCAGCTTTTTGATATAAGCTGGACAACCCCAAATCTTAACATGCTTAAGACTTGGTTTTCTTCCATGCCATATCTCATAAGGTGTGGAAGAAGCGATTTTGATGGAATCCTATTCGAATATATAAAGTCGATTCTAATGCAAATCCCCAAAAGGAGATTGGCATATCAAGATAGCTCATCATACTACGTACCATATCCAATAGGGTACGATTTCTCCTTCGGATACACCATTCAGCTGTGGTGTTCCTGGAGGAGTCAGCTGAGAAACAATGCCATGCTCTCTCAAGTATTCATCAAATTCAGTACTCAAATATTCACCTCCACGATCTGATCGAAGAGCTTTAATATTTTTTCCTGTTTGATTTTCTACTTCAGATTTAAATTCTTTGAACTTTTCAAAGGATTCATGTTTGTATTTCATCAAATACAAATACCCAAACCTTGATTTATCATCAGTAAAGGTAATAAAATAATGAAAGCCCCCTCTAGCCATTTCTTTAAACGGACCACATACATCACTATGTATTAGTTCCAAAATATTTTCAGCTCTTAGCCCTTGTCCAACAAAGGGTGATCTAGTCATTTTTCCTTGAAGGCAAGATTCACAAGTTGGAGTAGGCTCAGAGCCCAATGAGGATAGAATCCCCATTTTCTCCAATTTTGCAATCCTATCTTCTGCAACATGACATAACCTTAAGTGCCAAATATATTTTGAACTTGAGTTGGTTTTCACCATGGCATTGTATTCTTTTAGATCACTTGCATTCAATTTGTGTTTGTCATTATTATCTAAATAATAAAGACCATCATTCATATAACTCGAACCAACATATTTATTTCCAAAATAAATATTGCAAACATCATCTGTGAACTGAAATTCATAGCCATTTCTAGTCAAACTAGATATTGAAATGATGTTCTTAAAAGCATCAGGTACATATAAAATATTATCCAAACACAAAACATGTCCAAACATGTAAAAAGATTTAGATCCTATGGCTAAAGCTTCAACAGTTGAGCCATTGCCAATCCGGACTCTAATATCTTGAGAACGCAAGTCGCCATCGCTTGCTAGTTCCCGCATATCATTAGAAATGTGAGAACCGCACCGATATCTAAAACCCAAGCTGTAGATGAACTATGAGTATCATCACAATCTAAATAACAAGATATGGACATACCTTCCGAAGGTGTATCCTTCTTGTCCTTCAGAGAAGCAAGATACTCTGGGCAGTTCCTTTTCCAAAGGCCCATCCTTTTGGCAGTGGAAACACTTTCCTTTGCCTTCATCAGCTTTAGTCTTCCTTTTCTGTTTAGCTATTTTCTTGGAAGGACCAGGAATCTGAGGTTTCTTTTTCTTATTGCCCTTCTTCTTGTTGGACTTTCCAGCAGAAGAAGATGCAACCAAAGCTACCTCTTTTCCTTTATTGCCTGGCATATTCTTTTGGGCAATAACCAGCATGTTGAGTAATTCAGCTAAGGTGCATTCCTGTTTAGTCATATGGAAATTTGTCACAAAATTCCCAAAAGACTCATTAAGGGACTGAAGTATCAAATCCGTTTGTAGTTGGAAATCCATGTTGAAGTCAAGATGTTCAATCTGCTCAATCAGCCGAATCATCTTCTGGACATGACCCCCAACATTCTGTCCCTCAGACATCCTCATACGGAATAACTGTCTAGATATCTCATACCTAGCATTCCTGCTGTGCTCACCATACAACTCTTGTAGGTGAAGGAGGATCTCACTAGCACTCTGCATGTTCTCATGTTGCTTCTGTAACTCATTACTCATGGAAGCAAGCATGTAACACTTAGCTCTCATATCATGCTCCTTCCACTTGTCCAAAGTATCATGTTCCTCTTGTGTGGCCTCTGGAGGTAAGGGACCAGGAACATTTGAATCTAGAACATATCCTATATGTTCAAGGTTCAGACAAGTTTCAAATTTCTTAGCCAATCGCATGATTAGGTCCTGTCAACTGTTGTGATCAAGTATGCTTGCAAGGATATTGGATGGTGGTGGTTGTTTTGTGCTCATTTTTATCGTAAAAGTAATCGCAGAAAATAACCAGATTAATTAGTAAATGTATCATGTAATTAACCAAAATGATTATGGTCTTTTAATCAAATTGGTCCTCCCACTAACTTAGCGAATCCTACACTTCCAAAGTAGAAAACGGAAATCCTAGTTGGATGGATTTCTAGTGGGTGATTGAATTCTTATAATTCTATTGATCATCCTCGGGTATATCCGTTATTGGAATTACAATAAATTATAAGTGAGCAACTCCTTGGCCATCACATCTCATGTGAGGTTCAATCCTTTGCTAGCCCCTAATGCTCGTAATCTCGTGTACATCCAATATTGACTTATCTTGCATTAGTTAAGTTGATCCCATTGAGCCAGTAATTATGCAAATAATTTTAATGTCCTCAGGTACATCCAATATTGGCCACCAAACCATTTACATATTTACAACATCTCATGCTTAACAATTATTCTTAAGAAAATCTCTTAAATTAATTGCATCTCATGCAACTATTTAAAATTTCTTAAAATAATTGCCCCAATGGAGGGCTTATGTTATAATTACTTTAATTATAGCATATCCAACTTAATCATTTGTTTGGAAGATTTTATAGCCATCCTAATTACTATTAAGGTCTCACTTTGCACATTATCCATTTAGCATGCATATATCATATAATTGCATACATTCCCATACATCTCATGCATTCATGGATAAGCAGTCAATATGGTATGATCATGGACTTTCTAAGGGATTCAATTCTGAGCCACCAAGAATTGAATTAGGGCATTCCTAGGTGCATTTCATTCATTCATTTTACAAGAGTTGCTGAAGGAGTACATAATCAACACTTGATATTGAATTCCTCCCACTGGTCCCACCAATGCTCTTGACCTCCTTGAACTTCTTGCAATCCAATATTACATAGTAATCCTTGGCATACCAAGGCGAATTTACAAGAACTTAAATAAATGAAATTACAACCCAAAAATATTACAAACTTAATAATACATGCCCAAAAAAATTAAAATAAATTAATTAATTTACAATCCCAAAGAAACATAAAAGAAATAAATCCAATCACATTGGTCTTTTATAGTCCATGATCATCCATCATGCATATCACTATTTAACAATTAAATAAAACATATATACTTAAATTAAATTGAATATCTCATATTCAACTTAAAAATCCAGATTTGAATATGATTCAAATAAATTTAAAAATTCAGATTTGAATCTCATTCAAACAAATTTAAAAATTCAGATTTGAATCACATTCAAACAACTTCAAAATTCAGATTTGAATCACATTCAAACATTTTTAAAAATCAAATTTGAATCACATTCAAATATTTTTAAAAAATCAGATCTGAATTTGATGGAATCAATTTTAAAAAATCAGATTTAAATATGATTCAAACAACTTTAAAAATTCAGATTTGAATCACATTCAAACAACTTTTAAAATTTAGATTTGAATCACATTCAAACAATTTTTAAAATTCTGATTTGAATCATAATTTAATTGTGTGATTAAAACAACTAATTAAACACTTTAATTAGTCAAAGAATAGGCCTTAGATCATACAACAATTGCAGAATTAAAAGCCAAACCTTGAACCACCCAAGGAACCATTGTTGCCGCCACCAATGGTGGCTTCACCATGTGTGCCGCCACACCTCATGATCCAACCAGCAATGAATCTCTTGATCTCATGATCAAACACACAATAAAATTATATAATCAACAATCTCAATGGCACTTATAGTGGCTCGATACCAATTGAAGGCAGGCGTGAAAAACACAAGATTATACCATTGAATTCAAAAATTTTCACCTAGGGTCACATGCACCATGCAAGATTTATTTTTATCTATTTGATTTCAATGATAAACAACATATTAAAACTCTTTTAATATGTTTTGGATCTGTATTTGCCATTTAAGATTTTAAAATTAATCAGATTAATTTTAGAACCCTAGATTAAATCAAGAACGATTACACTAACCTCTTGATGTCTTTGCAGCGTGTCTGCGCCTTTGAGATTCGTCTTCAGGACACCAGATGTTATCCCTCTAGCTTGTCCACACCAAGAACACCTATGGCAGCCCTTTGAATAGCTTCTAAAGCTTTTTCTATTAATTAGAAAATCAAGTTCTGCCTTTTAAGAGATTAAAGATGTAAACAGGACACTAGAAACAATTTCTAGTGTTCTTAATTCAAGAGATTGATGGCTAATCTCTTTGAATTGATGAGAGATGAAGAGAAATAGCTGGAGAGGCTCAAAGTGGCGTGACATATGAGAGGAGAGGCTGCTGGTTATGTTTTCCATTCATAACCACACTTAAATAGCTAGGTTAACACATTAAACCCTAGCCACATGTCACCTTTTGATTAGCTCTAGGTTTAAGTGACCCAATCACATTGTGCCAAGTGTCAAACCTATATTTAATCTTGATTTTAATCATCTTACATGATTAAAAATATTTGGCAAGCTTATGTGTTAAGCCATGTGTCACCATCTCATGGTGCCACGTGTCACACTGTGAAATGACCAAAATGCCCCTGTGTCTTAATTTTGAGTTCTTAACCCAAAATAATTATTTTCTTCTTCTAATTAATTATATCAAATATAAATTAATTAATTAATCTCTATTAATTAATTTCTCATCAATTAAATTCATATTTAAACACTTTAAATATAAATTTAACTTATATTATACATCCAATAATCTAGATTTGGTTTCAAGTCATGCTAGGGACTTTGCAATCTAATTGCAAACCAAACCTATTTAATTAATCAATTAAACTCTTTAATTAATTAATTAAATCATATTTAAATAGGTGATAACTTGTGTATGTGTGTGACTTACTAGGCTCATCACTAATTGGCAATGAGACATGATATCAACTCTTAATATCATCAGAACTCTTTCTTACCATAAATGATTTCTCTAAATCATTTTATGAACCTCATAGACCATGGTTAACACCTAGCATAGCATGCCATGGCCACCCAATTAGTAATAAGATTTACCTTAAATGAACCTATAATCATATGTTACCATGCACTAGAATCTCTGTTACAAAATCCCAACTCAAGCTGGAGTCATGGTTTATGTCAAACTCCATTTGCTATGAATATTATGTTCTCTTTTAATTCCAGTTCTTGATTAAAAAGATTTTCTCATCAGAAACTCTTTTCTGAATAAATCTATCTGTCCTGGCCAGGAACTTGAAGCATCAAGAACAATTAAATGAACATAGGATTTTATCTCTATTTACTTAGAGGAACAGATTCCATCTTGATCAACACCTACCTCCATATATAACTAGCAAGAGCCAACACATGCCCATATACCCATACACAGTACAAGTATGAAAGCAGTATCAAACTCAAACTACCTATATACAAGATAACTGTGCTATCTCAGGTCTAAAGATTATATGCACTGATATGATTTATGACAAAACATTGACAAGAGTAAACTCCATGTGCTTGTCATAAGTGTCACTGGTTCGGCCTACTTATCATTTATAAGTGCCTATCATGTTTGTTATATGGCATGAGACTCACCATTCCATCTTATTTATATCTCATATAAATAACTTGGGAACAAACATGAATACAATCTTTCTGGATAAGTCATGTCCTTATTATGAAGTATCCTCGATTGTGAACCTATTTATGATACTTTGTGCTAGAAATATTGTCACTCATATTCTTAACAACTTAAGAATAATATTTCTAACAAAATATCAATGGACCTTTTCTATTACACATAAATATATTATGTAAACGGAAAAGTGGAAATGCCTTTTATTATTAAAAATATGTACAAGATACATACTAAATGATATGCTCTAGGGCATACTACTAACATAGAATTGGTTTGAATGTTAAGTTTGGTGAGTGTTAAAAGTGATGCTTGATGTGTATGCAAGAATTGCAATAAGGCAGTTTGAGTTTTAGGCCTATAACTTTAAGTGTGTTGCTCCAATTGGTATGAGACTAATTGGAGGTGAAACTAGTCACAAAATGTGCCAACTTTCATGAAGGAAGCATACCAAAATTCTGCTTGCAAGGTAACTTGAAAAATGACCAAATCCGGATTAAGTGCAAATGAGGCTTGAAAATTGACCATTAGTAGTTAGTATTTAGGCCATAACTCACTCAAAACAGGTCCAGTTGACCTGAAATTTTAACCATGAATAGTCAAGACCCATATCTAAAAGTCTCATGAAGACACCAAAGCCCAGAAATGACCATAAGCAAGTCAAACAGCTTGCACAAGTTCGGGTCCAAAAACTGGCCAAACCTAAAATAACCTAAAGTGACCTAAAATGACCAATTTTGATGTAATTTGACCAGCAACAGTAAAATGACCATAACTTGGTCTACATAACTCAGAATGACCTGAAATTTTGCCCCGCGTTCCATAAGACATAGATCTACAAGTTTTTAGTTTTGACCGAAACCCGAAAACCGAGGGAACTAGGTAGTCTGGCTAGGTCAAACTAGTATCCCGGAATCCAGCAAATTGCAAGAAAATGCAGTATACACGGAAATAAACTTGGTAACATGTACCAACCCTAAAAGACTATCGAATGTGACATGTTAGTAACATTAAAACCTAAATTACCTAGAATGCACCGAGGGTCGACATATTAGGTTGATTAAGCAAATAATAGCATTCAGTGAATTACTTATCAAACATTATCGTTAGAGACAGTTTAATTAAGTACTGAAACACTTCAAATGTGTTTCTCAGTTAGCAAAAACTCAGGGAAAGGGAAGGAAACACTGAGTCAAGACCAGGAGACAGTTATCAGAGGTTTGTGCACAACAGCTAATTCTTTTGAATTTTTCAATTGAAATGAATTATGACTATTTGTACATTATTGTTTTAAATTGTGAAAATGTGTTTGAATGGATATTTATTGCTTGAAAAGTATTGTAAATGGTTTGAAACTGTGAAAAATTGTTTGAATGATATTGATGGATACTTATTGATTGAAAAGCATTGGAAATGATTTGAAACCACAGCTATCATGTATATTGATTGTATTCCTCACTAGCTTGTCTAGGGGGACGAATTGAATTCCCTCTCTGACTGAAGTGTTAAGGTGTGTGCCTGTTGAGGACGAATCGAATGAGTACTCATATTTTTGCTAGCTAGCTATGTTAGCCATCGGCTTTTGGGATGAATTGAACTTTGAAACATGATTAAGCTGTGTGTGATTTATTGATATGTATTATGAGATTGTGAAATGGAGTTAAATTCTTATTAACATTCACTGTCTTCTAAATTTAATCATGATTTGATTTATTAAAATTATTGTGATATCGAGAAATGGAGTTTAAATTCTTGTTGACATTTATTGTCTTGAATTTAACTATGGTTTTGAGTATCCACTCTTTATATGAATTATCAATTGTGATTTAAAATTTTATTGGTTAATGTTGTGCACCACTGAGACATTGTCTCAGCGATAGCTTTTCATTGCTGTCGTAGGTAGACAGACGGACAGGACAGCTGACTATGCTGCTAGTACATCCAGCGAGAGATTTTCGGATATATTGAGTATACCTCATTTTGCATTTTGTACTGTAATGTATATTCACTGTATGTATATATTGATTTTGGTTTTGAGCAGTTGTAAATTCAAATTGTACATTGAAGTTGTAAAATAATTATGAGTTATTTTGGCTTGTAAAAATTGTATTATATTTCTTATGTCTCAGTCTTTGAAAAATCACTGTGGATTTGGGTTGAGAAATATGTTGTGTTGAGAAATATGTTGGAGTTGAGATTTGGAAATATATTGAAGTGCTTTTTACAGGTTTTCTGAAGAACTGTTTTATCCAAAATGCAGATGGCACTCTGCCAAAATTTTTACAAAAATTCCAAATAATTCAAATGTGTTAGTTCTATCACTTCAGTTCAAAAAGGTTTTTAACACCTGTAAATAGTGCTCACCACTGTAAAAGAAGTAAGAAAAGTTTTTAAAATCCCTTGTAGTATATTTAATGGGTTATCAGTAGATGGAGTTGGTAATTCATTAGGTATACTACGGGATCATGTTATGCCTTACAGAGGGGTAGGGTGTGACATATATGGCGTTATAGAGATTGGGTCCACACCAGGCATAACATTAATCTCAAACTGCACCTCTCTTTCTGGAGGTAATCCTGGCAATTCATCAGGAAATACATCCGAAAAGTCACATACAGTAGGGATCTCCCTTAGTGCTGGACTCCCCACTTGGGTGTCTATCACATGTGCCAAGTATGCTTCGCACCCCTTTCTGATCATCCTTCTGGCTAGTGCAGCCGAAATGATGTTTGATGGCAATAAATGCCTCTCCCCATGTATTACCACATCACCGTTCAAAGGGAGACTAAAAGTGACTGTCTTCAGTCTACAGTCAATCATGGCGTAATGCCTGGCTAACCAATCCATGCCCAAGATGATATCATACTCTCTGAAGGGCATTTCAATCAAATCTGACAGAAAAACATATCCTTGGATCACCAAAGGACAGTCCCTATAAATTCTGTTGACCCGGACCTCTTGTCCTAACGGACTAGTTACTAGCACTTCAAAACCCATTTGCATACATGGAACAGCAAGTGAACTGACTATGCTAGCACTAACATATGAATGGGTTGAACCCGGATCAAACAACACAAATACATCTTGCTCAGAGATAGAGAATGTACTGGCTACAACATCAGAAGTCTCAGCCTCTTCTCGCTGTCTCATTGAATAAACCCTGACTGAAGCACTCCCTTGTGCTGATTGACCAACTGTGCCTTGACTGCCTGAAGTAGTGCCTCTACCTCTGCCTCTTCCTCTGCCAATAGACTGTGAGCCTTTGGGAGCAGGACTCTGAATAGATCCCTCGGCAGTAGTAGGAGCTGGACCATATCTCGAAGACGGAGCACTAGTGTAGTCTCTTGCTAAATGACCCTTGCCTCCACAGTTAAAGCAGGCTCCAGTGGCCCAATAGCATTCCCCCCTATGAATCTTGCCACAAGTCTCACAGGGGCGGGCAGAATGTGAACCCTCGCCGATCACGACTGGACCTAGGGGGTCTCTGTCCGGAAAATCTGCCCCTACCAAATCTTCCACCTCGACTCTTGCTGGGTCCACTAAATTTCTTCTTCTTGCTAGAAGTAGCACCAGAACTCTGTTCAACTGATTTTTCCCCCTTGTCTTTTTTTGATTTCTCAGCTTTCTCTGATTTTTCTTTCACTAGGGTTGCTTCTGATTCAATTCTCTCCAGTTCAAGTGCTTGAGGCATAAGCTCTGAGAAGTTGCTGTGTCGAAATCCCACAACTTGCATCCTTATGCTGGGCTTCAAACCCGTTTCAAATCTCTTGCACCTTGCCTTATTGGTAGTAAGGAGACTCCCAGCATAATGACTTAAGTGGGAGAACTCCCTCTCATACTCCGCCACTGATCGGTTCCCTTGTTTCAAACTCAGAAACTCTTGTAACTTCTGATCAACATATGCATCTGCAATGTATTTTTGTCTGAATTCTCTGATGAAGTCATCCCAGGTCAGCACTGGTGGTTCAGCCAAGCTGTGGGGGATGGTCTTCCACTAATCATACTCATCCCCTTGCAGTAGCGACGCAGAATACTCAAACTTCAATTCATCTTGGCAGTGTAGCTTCTTAAATACTCTTTTCATTCTTTCAAGCCATTGCTCTGCCTCTAAAGGGTCCACTGTACCCTTAAATTCTGCAGCTCCATACTTCAATAATTTATCATACTGTCTGGCTAGAGGCAGTGGTTGTGCCATAGATGTCTGGGGTGGAGCTTGAGCAGTCATACCCCCAGCTATTTGTTGAAAAATCACATCCATCTGTTGTGTGAATTGTGCAGGAAACTGCGGCATTTGCAAGGCTGGTGCTACAGATCCACTGACATTCTGCAAAGCTGGGGCTTCCCCTTGTGCCTCAGCTTCAACAGATTGCTCGACTGAGCGATCCCCTTCTTCCATTTAAGTCTAAAGTTAGGGTATCTCCTGAAAAAGTAACACAAGGAGATTTCCCTCCGTTAGTTCACATTGATGATGTAATGCACTGTATGTAACAAATATGGACATTGAGCAGTTGTACTTAACAAAGAAAAGACACAAATTCTCAAGTTAAAACATACTTCAAAAATTTGCTCTGATACCACTAAAACATATCACACCTTACCCCTCTGTAAGGCATAACATGATCCCGTATGATACCTAATGAACTATCGAACTTCACCTACTGATAACTCATTAAGTACCCTACAAGGGATTTTAAAACAATTTTCTTACTTTTGAAAAGTGGTGAGCATTTTCTAATAAGTACTTAAAACATTTAGTTAAAATTAAAACTAGTTAATATTTTTTGCCCATTTTATTTTTACGCAAATTTTATAAAAATTTTGATAGAGTTCCCTCGGTATTTTGAGAAAACGGTTCTTCAAATACCTGTAAAAAGCACTTCTAAAATTTTTTCTCAATAACTGCTTCAATTTCATACTCAATCTCAATCAATTTCTCAACGCATTTATCAACTTTCAAATTTCAAATCCACTATCCAATGATCATCAAAATACTAGCAATCCATTTCATTCAAATTAAATAAAATAGTTCCATTCATATTTCATTAGAGACAAAATAATTTAGATACATCATTACAAAATTTACATTAAGAGAATTTCAAACTACAATATATGTTACAACTTTATACAAATTTTATACAAACTGCTCAAGACCCATTTTTACATTTCCATACATTTATGTGCAATATATACATTAAAAGAATTATTTACAGTTAGGGTATAAATTATACCCGAAGACTTTAAGCTGAATGATCTTTAATCTTTAGCAGCTCAGTCTGCTGCTCCTCTTGTCTCTAAATCTGTGACAGCAATAAAAGCTATCACTTAGTACTGGGACTCAGTGGTGCACAACATACTAAAATAATCTTTATGCAGAATATAAATCACATTTATTCAAAAATTTGACTAAACATGAGCATTAAACACAAAACATGAATTATGAAATTTTAATGCAAACCAAGTTCATTTCGAAGTATCAAAACACATTTCATAAAACCAACAGTTAGATCATGCCATTCGAAACAAATAGAATCTTAATAGCCAGAGGCTATAGAGAAATCACATCACAAGGCTAGCTAGCTCAAATATAGGGATGTCCATTCACATCCTCTTCTACTGGCACACCTTAACACTTTTCCAGAGAAGGAATCAAAATTGGAAACTAATTACCCCCACTAGTCGTGCTAGTGAGGTGTTCAAATATATGGTCATGACACTGTGGTTTCAAAACTTATCTTAACAATTTGCTAAACATTGTCATTTCAAATATACATTAACTTTCACAATTTAAATCAAAACATCATAAATAGGGTCACAATACTTTCAACAGTTCAAAGCAAAAGTAAAATGCATATTTCATTCACTTAATCAATAAATTTTAAAGCATAGTGATGTTGTGCACAAACCTCAAGCGAGTCACCTCTTGGCCTTGACTCGGTTCCTCAGGTTCTTTCCCGGTGTTATTTTCAACTAAAACACATAATTTCACAGTGTTTCAGTACTATAACTTAGCATAAATCCAAAAATAAATTTAACTTCACTTTTACCTAGCTCTAACGTGATAAATTCGACGTTCTTGAAATTTTATGTTTCGGGTTACCATTCACTGCACTATTCAAGTCAAATTATTGACTTTCTAAGGCTTAATAGGTATGGGAATTCCAACTTTACCCACATACCACATTTTGGTCACCAAACTTGTTAGTTTTGGTCATTTTCTCAAAACTTAGGTCTTTTAGGCAAATTTGCCAAATTTCCAGTTTTTGTGTCCCTAATTGTACTGTTTCATTGGTCAATTTACTATTGGAATTTCACAAAACTTTCTTCATAGAAAATATTTCTTATTGTCTTAAGTTTATTCTCCATTTTGAATCACTCCAATTGGAGTTTTGTAGCTCAAGTTATAAGCAAATTATATTTACTGTTCATGCTGCATAATTTTGTTCTGGCAGATTGTTAATTCTAACTTCGTTCAGCAATTTGATCAAGTTAGGTCCATAATTTGGTCTAACTTTCTTCATATGAAATGTTCTAATATGCATTAGGTTTCCATCAGTTCAAGAATCACCTAAATCGGAGTTTTCTAGAGAGAGTTATAGCCATTGAAACTTTACTGTTCAAATGGCAAATCTGCAGTCTGCAGATTCAGTAATCCAACTTGGCTCAGTAATTTGATTGGGTTAATAGCATAATTTGGATTGGTGTTCTTCATGAAAGTTTTAGGTATATATCTTATCTAACCACTGGTAATATTTGTGGTCATTTTGACCTGCCTAGCCCGAGTTATGACCAAATGAACAGACATTTGGTCGGTTTGTGCAGGGCAGCCTGCGATTTCTCAACTTCGGTCACTTTGTTCACAAGGTTTTAGTCACTTTTTGGGCAGGCTTCCTAAATGAAAATTGTGTCATTTAATGCTTATTTTCATCCCCAATTGGTCCCATATCCATTGGAGTTGTAAAATTTCATTTTTGGTCCCTCAAATGAAATTTTGGTCGTGCTGCCAGCACATGACCTTATCCAATCCGAATTGGTTTTTAATTCCAACACTTCTAACACAAATCACTTGGTCACAAATGACCATTTTTCACTTCACATTAGGTCAAAGACACCATTTACAGGTTTTTCACATTTTTGGTCTCTAAACCCTAATGTCCAAACCCTAATTCACTAACCTCATGCATTTACTTGATTCCATGCCTCTAACCATAGTCATTCAACTAACTAAGGTTTATATACCCAATTAAATCCATCAAACCATGCAAATATACTCCCATATACATGCTGGCTGAAAATCATTCATGGTCCCTCAACAAATTTTTATTTCATTTTAAGCATTTTTCTAAGTTATTCAAGCTAAAAACACAACAATTAATCTCAAACTTTCAATTTGATGTGCTTACCTCAACTTTGATATCCAATCTTTAATTTTTCTCCTCTTTTCTTCTTTCTTTCTTGTTAAATTTCTATCTCAAGGGAAGGGAATAAGGTTTTATGGAGTGATTATGGAATAAGTTGGGATTTGGTAAGGGTTTCAAAGCTTGAAGACAAGCTTTAATGGAGGTTTAACTATAGAGATATGAGGGAGAGGGAAAGTGACGTTTTGAAGAAGAAGATTTTGTGTTTTATTTTTATTTTTTTTTCTTTTCTTTCTTTATATCTTTTGTCTTATGGAAGACCCAAAAATCCATTTAATTAAATCATTAATTATGGGATTTATGGCATCATGTATGATGTCATGCATGATGTCATTTCCCTACACCTTTTTCATTTTCCTTCTTTTTTTTTTCTATTAGTTCTTTAATTTAATTCTCGATTCTGAAATTTTTTTTCTTCGATTTTATTTGACAATTAGGTCAGGAGTCAGCTCTCGGGGTCAATTGACCAAATTGCCCCTCGCCGGTTCTTCCCGGTTTGCAATTAATTCAATATTTCTTCCGGCTCCCTGATCTAATTATTTGACTGGCTTAATAGTTCTTTTCGTGATTTTCTCTTTTCCACTGTGTTCATAAGGGTCCTAAGAACCGCAGCGTCACTTTTTACAGTTCAAAATTTGAGTTTAAAACGGCTTCACAGTCTTTCCCGAGAAGGTCACCCATCACTGTAACTCTCTGCTCGTTTAACTTCTTCTGTTCTGTTTTTCTTATTTATACTCAGCTAATTGAACATTACTAATTATTTGTGTTTATGGCTTCTCTAGTTGTCTAAAGTGTGATTCTAATCTCCTTAATTGATTGGACCGACTCCGGTCACCGGAACAGTGAAATCTACCAGGTTATGCAAATAGGGGTGTTACAGGGAAGTTGCAGTCTTCGAAACTAGAAGCCCTAAACTCGAGAGAAAATTCATAAAATAATTTTTGAGACTCCAGAGAAGAGTCATTGAGGGTTCTATGGCATTAGAATGCCAAGAAAATGCTTAGAAAAATTTTTCAATCGATATAGACAATTTTAGTCTGTTAAGCCAAACGGAGGGCATTTAGATCATTTCGTCTTCAGAGATGATTTTTGGCCGACTTGTCCAGTTAAGTAAATAATTTTTATGACATAAAATATGAATAAATATTGCTTAAAATTGATTTGGAAATGAGTAGAAAAGAAATGGAAAGAAAAATGAAAGAAATTAGGAATTATGACATCATATGATGTCATTAAACACTCTCCACCCAATCATAACTTGACAAACTAATTAAAAGGGATAAAAACTATTTAAAAAGAGACAAAATGAAAAACCAATATGCACTCCCATTTTCAAACAGCCACATCATAGAGAGAGAGAGAGAGAGAGAGAGAGAGAGAGAGAGAGAGAGAGAAGGGGTTCCAACATTAATGAAGCATGTAAGCTTTATTTTCTCCCCTATGTCACCCCAAAACTCCTAGTTGTCTTCACTAAAATTTCATCTTACACCTTGAGGAAGCTTTAAGTAGCAGAAAATTGAAGAGAGATTGAAGTTTTAACAAGCAAGGAAAGTGGTTAAAAGAGGTTAGTGCTAAATCTCTTACTTCTCTCTTTATATTTTATATTTGAACCTTGAGTTAAGTTAGAAAATGGAGAAAATTTGAAGAAAATATGCATATTATGAACATTCTAATTTTTGGCAGCCATGGGGGAAGGTTGACAATTGTTGATTTGATTGAATTAAATTGCATGGGAATGATGTTTGATACTTATATTAGAGATAAATGTTGATTTGTGTATGTTAGATAAAGTGTTGGATTGTTAGGGTTAGGGTTTTGAGATTTAATTGAGGCTTTAATGCTTAGATGTTTAAATTAAATTCTAATGGTCAATTAGCGACCATTTGATGAATTTTGACCTTAAATTGGAGACCATTGTGGTATTGAAATTGAAATGGTATGCTGCCTTGAGTGGCCCTGCAGGTCTGGATGTGAGTCTAGCAGGTTTGGGCAGCTATAAATGGAGTTGTATAGGTTCAATTGGTACAAGGCCAATTGGACATGAAACTAGACACATAATGGCACAACTTTGGTGAAGAAACCCTGCCCAGAAAACCAAACCAAGTTGACCTAAAAATTACCCTAATCTGGGTAACCAACATGCTATCCTTGGAAAATGACCAAATGAACAGTGTATGTTCAAATGGTCATAACTCAGTGTAGAAAAGTTCAATTGATCTGAACTTTTACCAGAAAAAAGATGAGACATAGCCCTACAACTTTCATCCAGAACACAAATCCAAATTCTTACCATAACCTAGTCAAATTGCCAACCAAACTTAGGTCATCAAATCTAGCAGAACCAAATTGCCCAGAAATTCTAGTTACAGGTCAACCCTGTTAGTTATGGTAAAATGACCATAACTTGAGCTACAAAACTCCAAATGGAGTGATTCAAAAAAAGAAATGTAATTAGACATAATAAGGAACAACTTTCATGAAGACAATTTTATTAAATTCCTACTGTATAAATGACCAATGGAATAGTAAACTTAGTGCTTGAAATTTGAAAATTGTAAAGTAACCAACACTAAACTTTGAAATGGTATTGGCAACCAATACCAACAACTTTAGAATGCAAAATATGGTATATTGGTGAACTTAGGTTCAATAAATTTATTATGTATTAAAATGTCAATAATTTGAGTGAATAGTAATGTGAATAGTAATACAAAGACACAAAGTGTAAGAACTAAATTGGTAGAGGAAATTAAGGTATGAATTTTGGAATTCATGAAATGTTCATGGATTACTTGGAATAGAAATAGTAATTTATCTAAATGACTTAATGAACATTTAAGTTATGTGAGTGTATAGTTAAGATTTGTATTCCCATTACTAGTAGGTCTAACAAAACAAAAGTGATACCACTTGAATATGAAATGTACTTTACATGAATAGGTTGTTGAATGTATAAATGAGATAAAAGTGCCATTTGGGATTTAGGTTCCCATCAAGAGAGAAAGTAAAGATGTTTGAATGTAATGGTATGTGAAATCAAATGAATGGTATGTGAAATCAAATGAATGTGATTTGAAATTAGTATGAATATTACGATGAATGCATAAATTACCTAGAAATGTGAATTTGGAAATTATGCTTCCACTATAAACAAAATAAGAATGCTATAAAAATATAAATGAAAAATATAATGAAATGATGAAACATATAGACTCCTAATGGTACTATGTGGCCATGTATTGCCTAGACACGTATGTCAGATTGGATAGACTGGCATGCCAATAGGGTATTGTTTTAGCAGTACTGTGAAAGGCTTTATGTCTGTATTCATGGCTTTGTGCCCGCACTCATGGCTTTTATGCCCGATTATGTGTTATCATGGCTTTTTAGCCATACTGACTACATACGTGGTCGATGTTCTGCGTCCCATGGTATGATGGCCCGAGGCATCGCACTGTCCAGTGCCAACGACTCGTTATCCAGTTTAGTCAGCCTGTCATAGGTTACTGGGGCAAAAAAATTTATTGAAATAAGTTAAAAATATTAGAAACTAAATAAATCAGTGAGAAAAATCTAAAAGGCATTAAACTAGTATGAAAAATTTAATTATTACGAAATGATTCACAACACATAAAAAATATTAATAGAGTAAATGAAAGACTAGCAAAATAAGCATAACGTAAGTAATTATTAGAAATGCATCCTCCATAATAATATAAACATAAACTAAATATTTAGATTTATTTGCACATTATATAAATAATTATTGTAAACTTATGACAGAAGAGAATCTAGAGAGCAACATAATGACGAAAAATATATTGTATAGCAAATTTCATATGAAACCAATAAAATTCTTGAATACAGAAAATATGTTCCAATTATTTTTATTTGTATACATTATATCTTGTTATATTATTGCACCACTAAGTACCAATGCTTAGCATGATGGATTTGTTTCTTCGCACAGGTACTGAAGTTAAAACCCAGCGAATACTAAACAAAGATTTTGGAGTCTGATCTGCAGAGTGTTTAAGGTTGTCACCTCCTCAGCAATGCATGTAGATAGGGTCCATATAGATCATATTATATATTTTGTTCATTATAATTAGTTATTATTTGTAATGTAAACTATGAATTGTATGTTGAAATATAGATTATGGAACTGTAATTAATTTGTAGATCATGTCAATTATAAAATTATGTAATTATTTTGTAAATAATGTAAATTAAGGAAATTTGAAAATTTTGCTTATGTAATTTGAGAATATTTATATATGAATTGAGTATGAATAGATTTGTACAAATGAGTATGTGAAATGCAAGAATTAAATGTGAGATGAATATGAAGGAACAGAAGCGTGAAAAACACAAGTTTATACCATTGAATTCAAAAATTTTCACCTAGGGTCACATGCATCATGCAAGATTTGTTTTTATCTAGTTGATTTCAATGATAAACAACATATTAAAATTCTTTTAATATGTTTTTGGATCTGTATTTTCCATTTAAGATTTTAAAATTAATCAGATTAATTTTAGAACTCTTGATTAAATCAAGAACAAACACACTAACCTCTTGATGCACTACAGTGTATTTGCGCCTTTGAGATGCATTTTCAGGACACCAGATGTTGTCCCTCTAGCTTGTCCACACCAAGAACACCTATGGCAGCCCTTGAACAGCTTCTAAAGCTTTTCTATTATTTAGAAAATCAAGTTCTGCCTTTTAAGAGATTAAAGATGTAAATAGGACACTAGAAACAATTTCTAGTATTTTTAATTTAAGAGATTGCTTGCTAATCTCTTGGAATAGATGAGAGATGAAGAGAAAGAGAAAGGAGACTCTTGGGTGGCGGCACCAAGGATGAGGAGCTGCTGGTTGTTTATTTTCTTTTCATAGCAACACTTATATACCTAGGTCAACACATTAAACCCTTGCCACATGTCATCCTCTGATTGGTTCTAGGTTTAATTGACCCAATTACATTGTGCCAAGTGTCAAACCTATATTTAATCTTAATTTTAATTATCTTATATAATTAAAAACATTTGGCAGGCTTATGTGTAGTGCCATGTGTCACCATCTCGTGGTGCCACATGTGACCCTGTGAAATGACCAAAATACCCCTGTGTCTTAATTTTGAGTTCTCAACCCAAAATAATTATTTCTCTTCTTCTAATCAATTTATATCAAATATAAATTAATTAATTAATCTCTATTAATTAATTTCTCATTTATTAAATTCATATTTAAACACTTTAAATATAAATTTAACATATACTGTATATCCAATAACCTAGATTTGACTTCTAGGGACTTTGTAATCTAATTGCAAACCAAATCTATTTAATTAATCAATTAAACTCTTTAATTAATTAATTAAATCATATTTAATTAGGTGATTACTTGTGTATGATTGTGACTTACTAGGCTCATCACTAATTGGCAATGAAATATGATGTCAACTCTTAATATCATCAGAACTCTTTCTTACCATAAATGATTTCTCTAAATCATTTTATGTACCTCATAGACCATGGTTAACACCTAGCATAGCAAGTCATGGCCACCCAATTAGTAATACGGTTTACCTTAAATGAACCTATAATCATATGTTACCAAGCACTAAAATCTCTTTGTTACAAAATCCCAACTCAAGCTGGAGTCATGGTTTATGTCAAACTCCATTTGCTATGAATATTATGTTCTCTTTTAATTCTAGTTCTTGATTAAAAAGATTCTCTCATCTGAAACACTTTTCTGATTAAATCTATCTGTCCTGGCGAGGAACTTAAAACATCAAGAACAATTAAATGAACATAGGATTTTATCTCTATTTACTTAGAGGAACAGATTCCATCTTGATCAACACCTACCTCCATATATAACTAGTAGAAGCCAACACATGCCCATATACCCATACATAGTACAAGTATGAAAGCAGTATCAAACTCAAACCACCAATATACAAGATAAATGTGCTATATCAGGTCTAAAGATTATATGCACTGATATGATTTATGACAATGCATTGACAAGAGTAAACTCTATGTGCTTGTCATAAATATCACTGGTTCGACCTATTTATCATGTATAAGTGTCTATCATGTTTGTTATATGGCATGAGACTCACCATTCTTATTTATATCTCATATAAATAACTTTGGAACAAACATGAATACAATCTTTCTGGATAAGTCATGCCCTTATTATGAAGTATCTTCGATTGTGAACCTATTTATGATACTTTGTACTAGAAATACTGTCACTCATATTCTTAACAACTTAAGAATAGAATTTCTAACAAAATATCAATGGACCTTTTCTATTGCACATAAATATATTATGTAAACGAAAAAGTGGAAATGCCTTTTATTAATAAAAACATGTATAAGATACATACGAAAATGACATGCTCTAGGGCATACTACTAACAGAATATGATGAGCATGAATGATATTTTTATTGTAAAATATTATTAAAAATTTCAAGCAGATGAATAGTAAAATACGTCAAATGATAATAAAATAGGGGAAACTCCGCTGGTTTCTCCATAGAAAATTAATTGATATTAAATATAAGGAGATCAAATTATTAAAGGAATAAAGTAAGATAAGATAGGATGCTCCGGCACCGAAAGTAGCACTTTTCGCTCGGCTACACTATAGTCGAATGAGAGGTGTTACATTTATTGGTATTAGAGCACGGTTTATGCGTTCCTAGGTATAGATAGATGGAAAGAGATAGTGTGCATAACATGCATTGCATTCATATGAGTCGAGGGGATACTAATGCAGATCCGTTTTCTCTGGTAAGATGAAGAAATAAAGAAGTAGCAACTCCTCGACTATTTGCATTGGGTAAATTTCGAGGACGAAATTTAAATTAGAGGGGAAGACTTGTAACACCCTCACTGTAGCAATTTCGTACATTCTATTGTTTCGATGATCGGTGTCAGTTCGGATAGCTAGAACGTTTAGAAAAATATTTAGACTAAAGTGAGGAACCATAATGAACTCAAATGTTAATATAAAAAATTTAGAAAAACTTTTAGAAATAAAATACAACCAAGTTAAATAAGCTGGTGCCTTAGCGATGGGTAACCTAGTGGGAAGTTGCGGTCTTTGCGACTAAAAGCCCTAAACTTGAGAGAAAATTCATAAAATAAGTTTTAAGACTCCAGAGAAGAGTCATTGAGGGTTCTATAGCATTAGAATGCTAAGAAAATGCTTAGAAAATTTTTTCAATTGGTACAGACAATTTTAGCCTGTTAAGCCAAACGGAGGACATTTTGGTCATTTCGTCTTCGGAGATGATTTTTGGCCGACTTGTCCAGTTAAGTAAATAATTATTATGACATAAAATATGAATAAATATTGCTAAAAATTGAATTGGAAATGAGTAAAAAAGAAAAGGAAAGAAAAATGAAAGAAATTAGGAATTATGACATCATATGATGTCATTACATGCTCTCCACCCAATCACAACTTGAAAAACTAATTAAAAGGGATAAAAACTAATTAAAAAGAGACAAAATGAAAAACCAATATGCACTCCCATTTTCAAACAGCCACACCATAGAGAGAAAGAGAGAGAGAGAAGGGGTTCCACTATTGATGAAACTTGTAAGCTTCGTGTTCTCCCTTATCTCACCCCAAAACTCTAAGTTGTCTTCACTAAAATTTCATCTTACACCTTGAGGAAGCTTTAAGCAGTAGAAAATTGATGAGAGATTGAAGTTTTAACAAGCCAAGAAAGTGGTTAAAAGAGGTTAGTGCTAAATCTCTTACTTCTCTCTTTATATTTTAGATTTGAACCTTGAGTTAAGTTAGAAAATGTAGAAAATTTGAAGAAAATTATGCATATTATGAACATTCTAATTTTTGGCAACCTTGGGGGAAGGTTGAGAATTGTTGATTTGATTGAATTAAATTACTTGGGAATGATGTTTGATAATTATATTAGCGTTAGATGTTGATTTGTGTATGTTAGATAAAGTGTTAGATTGTTAGGGTTAGGGTTTTGAGATTTAATAGAGGGTTTTGTGATTTAATAGAGGGTTTAATGCTTAGATGTTTAAATTAAATTCTAATGGTCAATTAGTGACCATCTGATAAATTTTGACCTTAAATTTGAGACCATTGTGGTATTGGAATTGAAATGGTATGCTGCCTTGAGTAGCCCTATAGGTTTGGATGTGAGTCTAGCAGGTTTGGGCAGCTATAACTGGAGTTGTATAAGTTCAATTGGTACAAGGCCAATTGAACATAAAACTAGACACATAATGGCACAACATTGGTGAAGAAACCCTGCTCAGAAAACCAAACCTAGTTGACTTAAAAATTATCCTAATCTGGGTGACCAACATGCTGTCCCTGGAAAATGACCAAATGAGCAGTATTTATTCAAATGGTCATGAGTTAGTGTAGAAAGGGTCAATTTATCTGAAATTTTGTCAGCAGAAATTTGAGACATAACCCTACAGCTTTCATGAAGAACACAAATCCAAATTCTGACCATAACCTAGTCAAATTGCCAACCAAACTTAGGTCACCAAATTTGGTAGAACCAAAATTGCCCAAAAATTCTGGGTACAGGTCAACCCAGCCAGTTATGGTAAAATGACTATAACTTGAGCTACAAAACTCCAAATGGAGTGATTCAAAAAACAAAATGTTACTAGACACAATAAGTAACAACTTTCATGAAGACAATTTTGTCAAATTCCAACTATACAAATGACCAATGGAACAGTAAACTTAGTACTTGAAATCTAAAAATTATAAAGTAACCAACACTAAGCTTTGAAATGGTATTGGCAACCAATACCAACAACTTTAGAATGCAAAATATGATATCTTGGTAAACTTAGGTTCAAAAAATTTATTATGTATTAAAAAGTCAACAATTTGAGTGAATAGTAATGTGAATAATAATATGAATAGTAATACAAAGACACAAAGTGTAAGAACTAAATTGGTAGAGGAAATTAAGGTATGAAATTAGGAATCCATGAAATGTTCATGGATTACTTGGAATAGAAATAGTAATTTACCTAAATGACTTAATGAACATTTAAGTTATGTGAGTATATAGTTAATATTTGTATTTCCATTACTAGTAGGTCTAATAAAACAAAAGTGACACCACTTGAATATGAAATGTACTATACATGTATAGATTGTTGAATGTATAAATGAGATAAAAGTATCATTTGGGATTTAGGTTCCCATCAAGAGAGAAAGGAAAGATGTTTGAATGCAAATGGTACCTTAAATCAAATGAATGTGAAATGAAATTAGTATGAATATTAAGATGAATGTATAAATTATCTAGAAATGTGAATTTGAAAATTATGCTTCCACTAAAAACAAAATTAGAATGCTATAAAAATACAAATGAAAAATATAATGAAATGATGAAACATATAGACTCCTAATGGTACTATGTGCCCATGTATTGCCTAGACACATGTGTCAGATTGGATAGATTAGCATGCCAATAGGGTATTATTTTAGCAGTACTGCGAAAGGCTTTATACCTGTATTAATGGCTTTATGCCCGCACTCATGGCTTTTATGCCCGATTATGTGTTATCATGGCTTTTTAGCCATACTGACTGTATACGTGGTTAACGTCCTACATCCCATGGTATGACGGCCCGAGGTACCGCGGTGTCCAGTGCCAACGACCCGTTATCCAGTTTAGTCAGCCTGTCATAGGTTACCTGGGCAGAAAATTTATTGAAATAAGTTAAAAATATTAGGAACTAAATAAATCAGTGAGAAAAATCCGAAAGGTATTAAACTAGTATTAAGAATTTAATTATTATGAAATAATCCACAACACATAGAAAATATGAAGAGAGTAAATGAAAAACTAGCAAAATAAGCATAACGTAAGTAATTATTAGAAATGCATACTCCATAATAATATAAACATAAACTAAATATTTAGATTTATTTGTACATTATATAAATGATTATTGTAAACTTATGACAGAAGAGATTCTAGAGAGCAACATAAATGATGAAAAATATACTATATGGCAAATTTCATATGAACCCAGTAAAATTATTGAATATAGAAATTATGCTCCAACTATTTTTATTTGTATACATTATTTTTTGTTATATTATTGTACCACTAAGTAGCAATGCTTAGCACGATGGATTTGTTTTCTCACGCAGGTACTGAAGTTAAAGCCCGACGAATACTAAACAGAGTTTTTGGAGTCTGATCTGCAGAGTGTTCAAGGTTGTCACCTCCTCAGCAATGCATGTAGATAGGGTCCATATAGATCATATTATGTATTTTGTACATTATAATTAGTTATTATTTGTAATGTAAACTATGAATTGTATGTTGAAATATAGATTATGAAACTGTAATTAATTTATAGATCATGTAAATTATGAAATTATGTAATTATTTTGTAAATTATGTAAATTAAGGAAATTTGAAAATTTTGCTTATGTAATTTGAGAATGTTTACATATGAATTGAGTATGAATAAATTTGTACAAGTGAGTATGTAAATTACAAAAATTGAATGTGAGATGAATATGATGAGCATAAATGATATTTTTATTGTAAAATATTATTGAAAATTTCAAGCAGGTGAATAGTAAAATACGTCAACTGATAATAAAATAGGGGAAACTCCGCTGGTTTCTCCGTAGAAAATTAATTGATATTAAAATATAACGAGATCAAATTATTAATGGAATAAAGTAAGATAAGATAGGGTGCTCCGACACTGAATGTAGCATGCCTCGCTCGGTTACACTGTAGTCGGGTGAAGGGTGTTATAGGCTTGGCTTACATGACCCGTGTACTTTGTGTCAGCAGCAATACTCAGTCTCTTGAGCTCTCCAAGCTTCCTTTTGCACTCCTATACTGTGAGGCTTCATCCAAACACCTAAAATGATGCAGAAAACATGGAATTAAGGGCTTGACAATAGAAATTACAAAAACTAATAAAATTAACTACTATGCATGAAAATACTTGCCTAAATGCTATGAGATAGTATACAAATGTTGTAACACCCTCCCGATAACAACTCCGTACATTCTATTGTTCCGGTGATCAGTGTCGGTCCGGACAGCTAGAACGTCCGGAAAAATATTTAAACTGAAGTGAGGAACCATAATTAACTCAAATATTAATAAGAAAAATTTAGTAAAAATTTTAGAAATAAAATACAACCGAGTTAAACGAGCCGGTGCCCTAGCGATGGGTAACCCAGAGGGAAGTTGCGGTTCTCGCAACTAGGAGCCCTAGACCCGAGGGAAAAATTATAAAATAATTTTTGGGACTCCAGAGAAGGGTTATTGAGGTTCCCATGGCATTAGAATGCCAAGAAAATACAAAGAAAAATTTTTCAATCGGTACAGACAATTTTCACCCGTTAAGCCAAACGGAGGGCATTTTGTTCATTTCACCTTCAGAGGTGATTTTTGGCCGACTTGTCCAGTTGAGTAAAAAATTATTATTACATAAAATATGAATTAATGTTGATGATAAACTAATTTAAAGTTAGTAGAAAAGAAAAGAAAAGAAATGGAATGAAAACTTGAATTATGACATCATAATGATGTCATCAAAAAGGCCTCCACCAATCACACTATAACAAGCACTCTTAAACCACTTAAAAAGGAAAGAAATGAGTTAAAAATTAAACAAATTTTCTGCTCTTCTTCTCCAAATTTCGCAGCCCTCTCCCTCACCTCTCTCAACCTCCATGAAAGCCTCATTGTAAGCTTGATTTCTCCCTTCATCCCACCATAAAACCCCATCTTCCTTTCACAAAAATTGGTCATCACAATTTGTGCAATACTTGGGCAGCAAAAAGAAGTGAAAACAAAGAAGTTTTTTTCAAGCTTGGATTGGCATACAACAAGGTTAGTGCACATATATACTTAAATCTCCTTTATTCCATGTTAAAGCCTTAAAGTGAGTAAGAATTTGTAACTTAAATGAATGAAATTTATGTTTATGCATGCCTTGAATTTCGGCAGCCCTAAGGAAGGAACAATGATGGAGTGTTTTTGATGGTTTTAATGGACTTATAATGAATTGGAGATTATGTTTAAGCTATATATCTACATAGATAATGAATTAGTGTGCTTAACTAAGGTGTATGGGTAAATTGAAATGGAAACTAGGGTTTTGAGGGTGAAAATGTGGACTTGCCTTATGAAATTGTTAAAGGACATTCTAATGGTCAATTAGTGACCATTTGAGGAAATTTAACCATAATTTGGACTGAAAATTAGCATGGCAAAGTGAATGACTATGCTGCCTAGGGACAGCAGCAATGGTGACTGAGATTCCAGTCCAATTAGACAGCCATAACTTTGGCTGTGTTGGTCCAATTGGTGTTTTGCTAATTGGACATGAAACTAGGCTTATAATGGCACATTTTTACTGAAGAAACCATGCCCAAAAGACCAAAGCAAGAGGACCAAAAGTTGGCCCCAATCCGGACACCCTGCAACTGATTCTGCAGAATGACCAAATGAATAGTAACTGTTCATTTGGCCATAACTCACTGTATATTTGGTCAATTGACCTGAAATTTTTACAGCAACAAGTTAAGACATATACAAACAACTTTCATGAAGAAACCTACCCCAAATTATGGCCAGAGCCAATTCAAAAATGCAATCACAGTCACTGTTCATGTTACTATAGATATGGTCAATTCTGCAGATTGGCAATCCGGCCAGCTGTGGTTTTTGAGCAATATCTGGAGCTACAAAACTCCAAATGGAGTGATTCAAAAAAGGAAATTCAAATAGACAAAATAAGGAACAACTTTCATGTTTGTCATTTCTTCAAATTCCCGCTGCAACAGTGCTTAATGGAACAGCAAACTTATGCTACAAAAACTGAAATTTTCTGCCCTCTTGGTTTTAAGTTAGAAATAGTAATGGTGACCAATTCTAACAAGTTTTAAACATGAAATGTGGTATGTTGGGAGTGCCAAAGTCAATGTACATATTTTCTATCCAAAAGTCAACATTTTTGTTGACCAATGAGGTGAATAGTAATACCAAAACATGAAATTCACAAATTGAAGAATTTAAAAGTTTCAAATGCCCTAGTATACCTAACAAGATTGGTTTGGATAGTTTGGCATGCCAATAGGGTTCAGTTAGCAGTACTGCACATGGCAATATGCCATTCCGTGATTTTATGGCTTTTAGCCATTCTGACATTACATTGAGACTTGGCCTTGTGCCTGATATTGTTTACAGCATGTTAGCTGTTCCGTTGCACACCGGAAGATGCATATGTGACCGATGGTGTGACGGCCCGAGGTACTTGATACCCAGTGCCAGTTTACCCGTTATCCAGTCCAGTCGTCTAGTGTAGGTTACTTAGGGCAACCAAATGAATAAAAGTGGACAAAGTAAATGATATACAAATACCAAACAAATATAACATATACATTCATTACATATTTATTTCTTGCTATTTCCTTTATTTTATTATTGCACCACTAAGCATTATTGCTTAGCGTGTTGCTTTTGCCACGCGTAGGTTCTGAAGATACAGATCGTGAGCCCAGTAGACTGCTGACTGGGTGAGTCCATTCTGCAGTTTTGCACAGTGTCCGTGTCACCTCAACTTCTGCAGTGCATTGGTAGGGCACTAGGTGTCATTTTGTCATTTTGTAACTAAATTTTTATTTTCTCATATGTAATTAAACTTATGTAATATATATTGATGTTCATGTAAATTATGAAAATTGTATTTGTCAATGGAAAAGTAAATATCTATTTGTGATTTATACTTGATTATAATATGTGATGGATGATTGAGAACTGAAATTGAGAAATGTTGTTGAGATCTTGATATTGAGATTTTGTTGATGAATTGAAGTTGAGATTGTTTGGAAATTATTTGGAAGTGTTTTTAACAGGTTCCGAAGAACTGTTTTCTCCATTTTTAGCCGGTATTCTGCAGGATTTTCTATAAAATTTCTGGAACCTCAAATAAATTATAATTTCAATAAATGAACTATATTTCATAAACAATATTCAAAATTATGACAAAAAATTGATTAAGGAAAAATAGAGTGTGCCGATACACCGTGTGGCATTTCTTACTCGGGTATACTGTACATGGGTAAGGGGTGTCACATTTAGTGGTATCAGAGCACGGTTTAGGCGTTTCTGGGCCTAGATTGAGTCCATACCATGCATTGCATTTGTAAGAGTCGAGGTGACACTAATGTAGATCTGTTTGTCTTTCTTATTTTGAATAGGATATGGACCCTTCATCTCAAAGAGCAGTCGAGGAGGAAGTGGAGAGTCATGCTCCACCTGCAGCAGCGGAGACTGGGGGCATGGGAGAACCTGCTCCGCCAGCTCAAGCCGGGTCTGCTCAGCCTCCACAGGCCATGTTCCAACAAATGGCCGATTTCTTTAGACAAATGGCCGGAGTAATGCCAGCACCACCACCACCACCACCAGCTCCACAGCAGAAATCACACCTGGAAAGGCTAAGGAAGTTTGGAGCAGTGGACTTTTTCGGTAAGAGAGAAGATGACTCTGTTGCAGCCGAGAATTGGTTGAGCAGAACGGGCAGAGTCTTAAAACAACTCCACTGCACCTCAGAGCAAAATCTAGAAGCTGCAGTATCCTTGTTGCAAGACGATGCCTACGAATGGTGGGACACTGTGTCCAATGAAGTGCAGCCAGAAGCTGTAACTTGGGACTTCTTTCTCTCCGAATTCAAGAAGAAATATGTGGGTACTGTATATCTGGAAGAGAGAAGAAGAGAGTTTATTAACCTGAGGCAGAGACAGCTATCAGTGGCCGAGTATGAGAAGGAATTTGTCCGATTAAGCCGCTACGGAAGGGAGATAGTCCCTAATGAAGCTGAAAGGTGTAAGAGATTTGAAGAAGGACTAAATGACAACATAAAGATCCAGCTCACTGCCTTGGGAATCACAGAATTTAGCAAGTTAGTGGAAGCTGCTATAAGGGTTGAAAAAGTGAGAATCAGTGAGCAAACCAGAAGGGATAGACAGCAGAAGAGGGGCCCAGGTCAGTCTAGTTCAGCTCCTGCATCTGGTAAGAGGTTCAAAGGTCCACCTGCACAGAGTTCAAGTCAGCCACATGGTCAGGGTCAGTCTCAGGGGCCCAGGCCACAGTTCACCCCTAGGAGAGGTCAGTCCACACCATCTGTGGGCAGCTCTCCAGGGATGGGGTTCAGGGGACCAGCCCCAACATCTTCTGCATGTCCACACTGTTTGAAATGGCACAAGGGAGAGTGTTGGAGAGTAACTGGTGCATGTTTAAGATGTGGGTCGACAGAGCATCAGCTGAGGAACTGCCCACGTAGAACTACTACAGCTACTCCAACACAAGCGACATGCACTGCCTGCACTACGCAGAGGTAGAAAATCCGCAAGTCCGACGCAGTGGGACCATCACAGAGGCTCGCATCCGAGCCGCCAGAGAGGCCGGATAATGCACCACCCGCCGTAAATTATGCCCCGAGAGCTCGGGAGGAGCAAGATGCCCCGGATGTCATCGAGTGCGTTTCTCCTCTACAATACTCCTGTGCATGCATTGGTGGATCCAGGATCCACTCATTCCTACATTTGCATCAACTTACCCGTAGAAAGGGGGATACTAATAGGGGAGAGTGACCAAGACATTCTGGTCACTAATCCATTGGGTCACAGTGTAGTGGTGAACAAGGTATACAAGGGTTGCCCGTTAAGGATTCAGGGGTATGAATTCTTGGCAGACCTGATTGAGTTGCCCTTCCACGAGTTTGACGTGATTTTGGGAATGGACTGGTTTTCACGTCATCAGGCAATAGTTGATTGCAAATTGAAGAGAATTTCTCTGAAAACTCCTGAGGGTAATGAGATTACAGTTGTGGGGGAAAGGACGATTTCTTGTCCAATGTCATCTCACCACGATTGCAAGAAGAATGATGAGAAAAGGTCGTGAAGCCTACCTAGCACATGTGGTGGATACTAGGCGTGCTAAGCCAAACCCAGGTGACATACCCACAAGAAGAGATTTCCTGCAGGTATTTCCCGAAGAGTTGCCTGGTTTGCCACCAGAAAGGGAAGTTGAATTTGCTATTGAGACACTGCTGGGTACAGCACCCATTTCCATTGCTCCTTATAGGATGGCACCCACGGAATTGAGGGAGTTGAAAACTCAGTTGCAAGAGTTGCTTGATAAGGGGTTCATACGCCCCAGTGTGTCACCATGGGGAGCTCCAGTGCTGTTTGTAAAGAAGAAGGATGGGATTTTGAGGCTTTGCATTGATTACTGGCAGTTGAATAAAGTGACTGTGAAGAACAAATATCCGTTGCCTAGAATTGATGATCTGTTTGATCAGTTGAAGGGAGCAGGAGTATTTTCTAAGATTGATCTCAGATCAGGGTATTATCAGTTGAGGGTGAAGGATGCAGATGTGCCAAAGACTGCATTCAGGACCCGGTATGGTCATTATGAGTTTCTGGTGATGCCCTTTGGCCTAACAAATGCACCAGCAGCATTTATGGACCTTATGAACCGTATCTTCCATCCATACCTAGATCGGTTCGTAGTGGTCTTTATTGATGATATTTTGGTGTATTCCAAGACCAGTGAAGAACATGATGAGCATTTGAGGATTGTTCTGCAAACCCTGAAGGAAAAGAAGTTGTATGCTAAGTTGTCCAAGTGTGACTTTTGGCTGAATGAGATTGCATTCCTTGGACACATAGTGTCAGCTGATGGGATTAGGGTGGATCCCAAGAAAATAGAAGCAGTGATAGAATGGAAGCCTCCCAGGAATACAACTGAGGTCAGAAGCTTCTTGGGGCTAGCTGGGTATTACAGGAGATTTGTGAAGGGATTTTCTTTAATAGCTGCTCCAATGACCAAGTTGTTATACAAGAATGTTAGATTTGACTGGAATGACAAGTGTCAGACCAGTTTTGAGAAGTTGAAGGCTATGTTGACAGAGGCACCAGTGTTAACACAGTTAGTGTCAGGAAAAGACTTTGTGGTCTACAGTGATGCCTCACATAATGGGCTAGGGTGTGTATTGATGCAAGAGGGAAAGGTGGTCGCTTATGCTTCCAGGCAACTAAGGCCACATGAACAGAATTACCCTACCCATGATCTAGAGCTTGCAGCAATTATCTTCGTGATCAAGATATGGAGGCATTACTTGTATGGTGAAAAGTGCTACATTTACACAGACCACAAAAGCCTGAAATATTTGCCAACTCAGAGGGAGCTCAACCTTAGACAGAGGCGATGGATTGAGTTCCTGAAGGATTATGATTGTGTGATTGACTACCATCTTGGGCAGGCAAATGTAGTTGCTGATGCTTTGAGCAGAAAGTCCATCACAGCTTTGAGATCATTGAATGCCCGTCTATCCTTGATTCGAGATGGACATATTTTGGCTGAGTTGCTAGCGAGGCCAAACCTGCTACAGCAGATTTTAGATGGGCAAAAAGTAGATGAAAAGTTACTGGCTATTATGAGCAAAATCCCAGAGGGAAAAGCAACTGACCATGAGGTGAAAGCAGATGGGTGTCTCAGACATAAAGGAAGACTGTGTGTACCAGATAATGGGGAATTGAAGGCCAGTATTCTAAAAGAGGCACACACCAGTGTATATGCTATGCACCCAGGAAGTACAAAGATGTATCATGATCTGAAGCTTCAGTATTGGTGGCCTGGTATGAAAAAGGACATAGCTGACTATGTGACTAAATGCTTGACATGTCAGCAAGTCAAGGCAGAACATCAAGTTCCATCAGGATTGCTACAGCCTATACGCATACCTGAATGGAAATGGGATCGGGTCACCATGGATTTTGTAAGTGGTCTACCTCTCACCCGGAAGAAATATGATGCAGCATGGGTAATAGTGGATAGATTGACCAAGTCAGCACACTTTTTGCCAGTTAGGACTGACTACTCACTGGAGAAGTTAGCAGAATTGTATATTAGTGAGATAATTAGACTGCATGGAATTCCACTTTCCATCATATCTGATCGAGACCCAAGGTTCACATCGAGATTTTGGAAGAAGTTGCATGAGTCCTTGGGTACACAACTCCACTTCAGCACAGCTTTCTATCCTCAGACGGATGGGCAATTAGAAAGAGTAATCCAGGTAAACAATTGAACCAATTGAATTAATACAAATATTGAACTGAAATGATAACAATAACATGAAATATATGTCAGGTCCTTGAGGATATGCTGAGGAGTTGTGTCATTGAATTTGAGGGAAGTTGGGATAGATACCTCCCATCGCGTAATTTGCATACAACAATAGCTACCAAGCTAGCATCCAAATGGCCCCATATGAAGCACTGTATGGGAGAAAATGTAGAACTCCAGTGTGCTGGACTGAATTGGGCGAAGACAAATTGGTAGGGGCAGACCTGGTGAAACAGACTGAGGAGAAAGTGAAACTAATCAAAGCAAATCTGAAGGTTGCCTCAGACAAACAGAAATCTTATGCCGACCTGAAAAGAAAAGAAATAGAATATGTGGTTGGCGACAAAGTGTTCCTCAAGGTGTCACCATGGAAGAAAGTATTGAGGTTTGGAAGGAAAGGTAAGTTAAGCCCTAGGTTCATTGGCCCATATGAAGTCATTGAACGTGTGGGTCCAGTGGCCTATAGGCTAGCTTTACCACCAGAGCTGGATAAGATCCACAATGTATTTCACGTATACATGCTCAGAAGATACCGCTCAGATCCTTCACATGTCATCTCCAGGGAAGAAATTGAAATACAACCGGATTTGACATATGAAGAAGAACCTCTACGGATCCTGGCTCAGGAAGTAAAAGAATTGAGGAACAAACAGATTCCACTGGTGAAAGTGCTTTGGAGGCACCACAACACCGAGGAGGCAACTTGGGAAAGTGAAGAGACGATGAGGCAACAGTTCCCTCAACTGTTTGCATCAGGTAAATTTCGAGGACGAAAATTAAATTAGAGGGGAAGAGTTGTAACACCCTCCCGGTAACAACTCCATACATTCTATTGTTCCGGTGACCGGTGTCTGTCCGGACAGCTAGAACGTCTGGAAAAATATTTAAACTAAAGTGAGGAACCATAATTAACTCAAATATTAATAAGAAAAATTTAGTAAAAATTTTAGAAATAAAATACAACCGAGTTAAACGAGCCGGTGCCCTAGCGATGGGTAACCCAGAGGGAAGTTGCGGTTCTCGCAACTAGGAGCCCTAGACCCGGGGGAAAAATTATAAAATAATTTTTGGGACACCAGAGAAGGGTTATTGAGGTTCCCATGGCATTAGAATGCCAAGAAAAAACCTAGAAAAATTTTTCAATCGGTACAGACAATTTTGACCCGTTAAGCCAAACGGAGGGCATTTTGGTCATTTCGCCTTCAGAGGTGATTTTTGGCCGACTTGTCCAGTTGAGTAAATAATTATTATGATATAAAATATGAATTAATGTTGATGAAAAACTAATTTAAAGTTAGTAGAAAAGAAAAGAAAAGAAATTGAATGAAAACTTGAATTATGACATCATAATGATGTCATCAAAAAGGCCTCAACCAATCACACTTTAACAAGCACTCTTAAACCACTTAAAAAGGAAAGAAATGAGTTAAAAATTAAACAAATTTTCTGCTCTTCTTCTCCAAATTTCGCAGCCCTCTCCCTCACCTCTCTCAACCTCCATGAAAGCCTCCTTGTAAGCTTGATTTCTCCCTTCATCCCACCATAAAACCCCATCTTCCTTTCACAAAAATTGGTCATCACAATTTGTGCAATACTTGGGCAGCAAAAAGAAGTGAAAATAAAGAAGTTTTTTTCAAGCTTGGATTGGCATACAACAAGGTTAGTGCACATATATACTTAAATCTCCTTTATTCCATGTTAAAGCCTTAAAGTGAGTAAGAATTTGTAACTTAAATGAATGAAATTTATGTTTATGCATGCCTTGAATTTCGGCAGCCCTAAGGAAGGAACAATGATGGAGTGTTTTTGATGGTTTTAATGGACTTAGAATGAATTGGAGATTATGTTTAAGCTATATATCTACATAGATAATGAATTAGTGTGCTTAACTAAGGTGTATGGGTAAATTGAAATGGAAACTAGGGTTTTGAGGGTGAAAATGTGGACTTGCCTTATGAAATTGTTAAAGGACATTCTAATGGTCAATTAGTGACCATTTGAGGAAATTTAACCATAATTTGGACTAAAAATTAGCATGGCAAAGTGAATGACTATGCTGCCTAGGGACAGCAGCAATGGTGACTGAGATTCCAGTCCAATTAGACAGCCATAACTTTGGTTGTGTTGGTCCAATTGGTTTTTGGCCAATTGTACATGAAACTAGGCTTATAATGGCATATTTTTTCTGAAGAAACCATGCCCAAAAGACCAAAGCAAGAGGACCAAAAGTTGGCCCCAATCCGGACACCCTGCAACTGATTCTGCAGAATGACCAAATGAACAGTAACTGTTCATTTGGCCATAACTCACTGTAGATTTTGTTAATTGACCTGAAATTTTTACAGAAACAAGTTAAGACATAGAAAAACAACTTTCATGAAGAAACCTACCCCAAATTATGGCCAGAACCAATTCAAAAATGCAATCACAGTCACTGTTCATGTTACTGTAGATATGGTCAATTCTGCAGATTGGCAATCCGGCCAGCTGTGGTTTTTGAGCCATATCTGGAGCTACAAAACTCCAAATGGAGTGATTCAAAAAAGTAAATTCAACTAGACAAAATAAGGAACAACTTTCATGTTTGTCATTTCTTCAAATTCCCACTGCAACAGTGCTTAATGGAACAGCAAACTTATGCTACAAAAACTGAAATTTTCTGCCCTCTTGGTTTTAAGTTAGAAATAGTAATGGTGACCAATTCTAACAAGATTTAAACATGAAATGTGGTATGTTGGGAGTGCCAAAGTCAATGTACATATTTTTTATCCAAAAGTCAACATTTTTGTTGACCAATGAGGTGAATAGTAACACCAAAACATGAAATTCACAAATTGAAGAATTTAAAAGTTTCAAATGCCCTAGTATACCTAACAAGATTGGTTTGGATAGTTTGGCATGCCAATAGGGTTCAGTTAGCAGTACTGCACATGGCAATATGCCATTCCGTGATTTTATGGCTTTTAGCCATTCTGACCTTGCATTGAGACTTGGCCTTGTGCCTGATATTGTTTACAGCTTGTTAGCTGTTCTGTTGCACACCGGGAGATGCATATGTGACCGATGGTGTGACGGCCCGAGGTACTTGATACCCAGTGCCAGTTTACCCATTATCCAGTCCAGTCGTCTAGTGTAGGTTACTTGGGGCAACCAAATGAATAAAAGTGGACAAAGTAAATGATATACAAATACCAAACAAATATAACATATACATTCATTACATATTTATTTCTTGCTATTTCCTTTATTTTATTATTGCACCACTAAGCATTATTGCTTAGCGCGTTGCTTTTGCCACGCGTAGGTTCTGGAGATACAGATCATGAGCCCAGTAGACCGATCGGGTGAGTCCATCCTCAGCTTCGCACGATGTCCGTGTCACCTCAACTTCTGCAGTGCATTGGTAGGGCACTAGGTGTCATTTTGTCATTTTGTAACTAAATTTTTATTTTCTCATATGTAATTAAACTTGTGTAATGTATATTGATATTCATGTAAATTATGAAAATTGTATTTGTCAATGGAAAAGTAAATATCTATTTGTGATTTATACTTGATTATAATATGTGATGGATGATTGAGAACTGAAATTGAGAAATGTTGTTGAGATCTTGCTATTGAAATTTTGTTGATGAATTGAAGTTGAGATTGTTTGGAAATTATTTGGAAGTGTTTTTAACAGGTTCCGAAGAACTATTTTCTCCATTTTTAGCCGGTATTCTGCCGGATTTTCTATAAAATTTCTGGAACCTTAAATAAATTATAATTTCAATAAATGAACTATATTTCATAAACTATATTCAAAATTATGACAAAAAATTGATTAAGGAAAAATAGAGTGTGCCGATACACCGTGTGGCATTGCTTACTCGGGTATACTCTACATGGGTAAGGGGTGTCACAAATGTACTTAAAAACATCTATACAATTCAAGTGTATCAAATACCCTCAAACTCAAACTTTTGCTTGTCCTCAAGCCAAGCAAAACTCTATTTTAAAACACATTTTTAGGGGATACTTAGGAATATAACCAACAATTTAATAAGCATAGAATTGAACTCCTCCAACCTTCATACCAATTTCCCTCTTTCAAGGCATAAGGGTTCTATTAGCTGCCTGTTTGGAACTTTACCTCATTTTATGGTGTTTCAAATAATTATTCCTCTATATAAGACCATTAATAAGCCATAAATAACCTGTTTTATCGGGAAAGATTTGAGAAAAACTAACTCCCCCAAATTTCCCCCTATTGTGAGTAATTGTGATGAAGAGACTCAATTCCAACTCCATAGGCATATCTCAATTTTCTATCTCCACCAATATAGCATGCACTTTTCAAAAGATCAAAAGGTCTTTAAAAAGGGTTGTAATGGGGCTAAGGGGATAATTACTTGGTTGCCAATGAAAGGTTTTTAGGGAATGCAAATATGAGGATAGCATGTATGCATAAAATACCAAGTATACTAAGTTTATTTCTACATATTTTGTTAGTAGTATGCCCTAGAGCATATCATTTAGTATGTATCTTGTACATATTTTTATTAATAAAAGGCATTTCCACTTTTCTGTTTACATAATATATTTATGTGTAATAGAAAAGGTCCATTGATATTTTGTTAGAAATATTATTCTTAAGTTGTTAAGAATATGAGTGACAATATTTCTAGCACGAAGTATCATAAATAGGTTCACAATCGATGATACTTCATAATAAGGACATGACTTATCCAGAAAGATTGTATTCATGTTTGTTCCCAAGTTATTTATATGAGATATAAATAAGATGGAATTGTGAGTCTCATGCCATATAACAAACATGATGGGCACTTATAAATGATAAGTAGGCCGAACCAGTGACACTTATGACAAGCACATGGAGTTTACTCTTGTCAATGTTTTGTCATAAATCATATCAGTGCATATAATCTTTAGACCTGAGATAGCACAGTTATCTTGTATATAGGTAGTTTGAGTTTGATACTGCTTTCATACTTGTACTGTGTATGGGTATATGGGCATGTGTTGGCTCCTACTAGTTATATATAGAGGTAGGTGTTAATCAAGATGGAATCTGTTCCTCTAAGTAAATAGAGATAAAATCCTATGTTCATTTAATTGTTCTTGATGTTTCAAGTTCCTGGCCAGGACAGATAGATTTATTCAGAAAAGAGTTTCTGATGAGAAAATCTTTTTAATCAAGAACTGGAATTAAAAGAGAACATAATATTCATAGCAAATGGAGTTTGACATAAACCATGACTCCAGTTTGAGTTGGGATTTTGTAACAGAGAGATTCTAGTGCATGGTAACATATGATTATAGGTTCATTTAAGGTAAACCTTATTACTAATTGGGTGGCCATGGCATGCTATGCTAGGTGTTAACCATGGTCTATGAGGTTCATAAAATGATTTAGAGAAATCATTTATGGTAAGAAAGAGTTCTGATGATATTAAGAGTTGATATCATGCCTGATTGCCAATTAGTGATGAGCCTAGTAAGTCACACACATACACAAGTTATCACCTAATTAAATATGATTTAATTAATTAATTAAAGAGTTTAATTGATTAATTAAATAGGTTTGATTTGCAATTAAATTGCAAAGTCCCTAGCATGACTTGAAACCAAATCTAGATTATTGGATGTATAATATAAGTTAAATTTATATTTAAAGTGTTTAAATATGAATTTAATTAATGAGAAATTAATTAATAGAGATTAATTAATTAATTTATATTTGATATAATTTAATTAGAAGAAGAAAAATAATTATTTTGGGTTGAGAACTCAAAATTAAGACACAGGGGCATTTTGGTCATTTTGCAGTGTGACACGTGGCACCATGAGATGGTGACACATGGCATAACACATAAGCTTGTCAAATGTTTTTTTAATCATGTAAGATGATTAAAATCAAGATTACATATAGGTTTGACACTTGGCACAATGTGATTGGGTCACTTAAACCTAGAGCTAATCAAAGGGTGACATGTGGCAAGGGTTTAATGTGTTAACCTAGCTATTTAAGTGTTGTTATGAGAAAATAAAAGACAATCAGCAGCCACACTCCTTAGTCATGCCATTTTGCAGCCCTCCCTCTATTCTTCTTCATCTCTCATCAATTCAAAGAGATTAGCCATCAATCTCTTGAATTAAGAACGCTAGAAATTATTTCTAGTGTCCTGTTTACATCTCTAATCTCTTAAAAGGCAGAACTTGAATTTCTAATTAATAGAAAAGGCTTTAGAAGCTGTTCAGGGGCTGCCATAGGTGTTCTTGGTGTGGACAAGCTAGAGGGACAACATCTGGTGTCCTGAAGACAAATCTCAAAGGCGCAGACACGCTGCAGTGCATCAAGAGGTTAGTGTAATCGTTCTTGATTTAATCTAGGGTTCTAAAATTAATTTGATTAATTTTAAAATCTTAAATGGAAAATACAGATCCAAAAACATATTAAAAGAGTTTTAATATGTTGTTTATCATTGAAATCAAATAGATAAAAATAAATCTTGCATGATGCATGTGACCCTAGGTGAAAATTTTTGAATTCAATGGTAAAAACTTGTGTTTTTCACGCTTCCGTTCCTTCAATTGGTATCAGAGCCACTATATTTGCCATTTAGATTGTTTATTATATGATTTAATTGTGTGATTTGATCATGAGATGATTGATCCATTGCTGGTTGGATCAAGAGGTGTGGCGGCATGCTTGATGAACTCCAACATGGTGCGCATGGCTTTGGAAGATCATGGTGCGCATGGTTGTTATTAAATTCTGCAATTGTTGCATGATGAAAGGTTCATCATATGACTAATTAAAATGTTTAATTACGATTTTTAATCACACAATTAAATTATGATTCAAATCAAAAATTTTAAAAATTGTTTGAATATGATTCAAATCTGAATTTTAAAAGTTGTTTGAATGTGATTCAAATCTGAATTTTTTAAAGTTGTTTGAATCATATTTAAATCTGATTTTTTAAAATTGATTGAATAAAATTCAGATCTGATTTTTTAAAAAATGTTTGAATGTGATTCAAATCTGATTTTTTAAAAAATGTTTGAATGTGATTCAAATCTGAATTTTTGAAGTTGTTTGAATGTGATTCAAATCTGAATTTTTAAATTTATTTGAATGAGATTCAAATCTGAATTTTTAAATTTATTTGAATCATATTCAAATATGGATTTTTAAGTTGAATATGAGATATTCAATTTAATTTAAGTATGTATGTTTTATTTAATTGTTAAATAGTGATATGCAAGATGGATGATCATGGACTATAAAAGACCAATGTGATTGGATTTATTTCTTTTATGTTTCTTTGGGGTTGTAAATTGATTAATTTATTTTAATTTATTTTGGGCATGTATTATTAAGTTTGTAATAATTTTTGGGTTGTAATTTCATTTATTTAAGTTCTTGTAAATTCGCCTTGGTATGCCAAGGATTACTATGTAATATTGGATTGCAAGAAGTTCAAGGAGGTCAAGAGCATTGGTGGGACCAGTGGGAGGAATTCAAGATCAAGTGTTGATTATGTACTCCTTCAGCGACTCTTGTAAAATGAATGAATGAAATGCACCTAGGAATGCCCTGATTCAATTCTTGGTGGCTCAGAATTGAATCCCTTAGAAAGTCCATGATCGTACCATATTTACTGCTTATCCATGAATGCATGAGATGTATGGAAATGTATGCAATTATATGATATATGCATGCTAAATGGATAATGTGCAAAGTGAGACCTTAATAGTAATTAGAATGACCATAAAATCTTCCAAACAAATGAATAAGTTGGATATGCTATAATTAAAGTAATTATAACATAGGCCCTCCATTGGGGCAATTATTTTAAGAAATTTTAAATAGTTGCATGAGATATAATTAATTTAAGAGATTTTCTTAAGAATAATTGTTAAGCATGAGATGTTGTAAATATGTAAATGGTTTGGTAGCCAATATTGGATGTACCTGAGGACATTAAAATTATTTACATAATTACTGGCTCAATGGGATCAACTTAACTAATGCAAGATAAGTCAATAATGGATGTACCTGAGATTTTGAGCATTAGGGGCTTGGTAAAGCATTGAACCTCACATGAGATGTGATGGGCAAGGAGTTGCTCACTTATAGTTTATTGTAATTCCAATAATGGATGTACCTGAGGATGATCAATAGAATTATAAGAATTCAATCACCCACTAGAAATCCATCCAACTAGGATTTCCGTTTCCTACTTTGGAAGTGTAGGATTCGCTAAGTTAGTGGGAGGACCAATTTGATTAAAAGACCATAATCATTTTGGTTAATTACATGATACATTTACTAATTAATCTGGTTATTTTCTGCAGTTAATTTTCTGATAAAAATGAGCACAAAACAACCACCACCATCCAATATCCTTGCAAGCATACTTGATCACAATAGGTTGACAGACCAAATCATCTGATTGGCTAAGAAATTTGACGCTTGTCCTGAACCTTGAACATATAGGATATGTTCTAGATTCAAATGTTCCTGGTCCCTTACCTCCAGAGGCCACACAAGAGGAACATGAAACTTTGGACAAGTGGAAGGAGCATGATATGAGAGCTAAGTGTTACATGCTTGCTTCCATGAGTAATGAGTTACAGAAGCAACATGAGAATATGCAGAGTGCGAGTGAGATCCTCCTTCACCTACAAGATTTGTATGGTGAGCACAGCAGGAATGCTAGGTATGAGATATCTAGACAGCTATTCCGTATGAGGATGTCTGAGGGACAGAATGTTGGGGATCATGTCCACAAGATGATTCGGCTGATTGAGCAGTTGGAACATCTTGACTTCAACATGGATTTCCAACTACAGACGGATTTGATCCTTGATCCCTTCCCGAGTCTTTGGGAATTTTGTGACAAATTTCCATATGACTAAACAGGAATGCACCTTAGCTGGTTTACTCAACATGCTGGTTATTGCCCAAAAGAATATGCCAGGCAATAAAGGGAAAGAGGTAGCTTTGGTTGCATCTTCTTCTGCTGGAAAGTCAAACAAGAAGAAGAGCAATAAGAAAAAGAAACTTCAGATTCCTGGTCCTTCCAAGAAAATAGCTAAACAGAAAGGGAAGACCAAAGCTGACAAAGGCAAAGGAAAGTGTTTCCACTGCCAACAGGAAAGTGTTTCCATTACCAACAGGAAAGTGTTTCCATTACCAGTAAGAAAGTGTTTCCACTGGCCAGAGTATAGCAATCTAAATGAATGCAATGCCATGGTGAAAACCAACTCAAGTTCAAAATATATTTGGCACTTAAGATTATGTCATATTGCAGAAGATAGGATTGCAGAAAATGGGGATTCTATCCTCATTGGGCTCTGAGCCTACTCCAACTTGTAAATCTTGCCTTCAGGGTAAAATGACTAGATCACCCTTTGTTGGACAAGGGCTAAGAGCTGAAAATATTTTGGAGCTAATACATAGTGATGTATGTGGTCCATTTAAAGAAATGGCTAGAGGTGGCTTTCATTATTTTATTACCTTTACTAATGATAAATCAAGGTTTGGGTATTTGTATTTGATGAAATACAAACATGAATCTTTTGAAAAGTTCAAAGAATTTAAATCTGAAGTAGAAAATCAAACAGGAAAGAATATTAAAGCTCTTCGATCAGATCGTGGAGGTGAATATTTGAGTACTGAATTTGATGAATACTTGAGAGAGCATGGCATTGTTTCTCAGCTGACTCCTCCAGGAACGCCACAGCTGAATGGTGTATCTGAAAGGAGAAATCGTACCCTATTGGATATGGTACGTAGTATGATGAGCTATACTGATATGCCAATCTTATTTTGGGGATTTGCATTAGAATCAACTTTGTATATTCTGAATAGGATTCCATCAAAATCAGTTTCTTCCACACCTTATGAGATATGGCATGGAAGAAAACCAAGTCTTAAGCATGTTAAGATTTGGGGTTGTCCAAATTATATCAAAAGTCAACACCGATAAATTGGAGACCGGATCGTAAAAGGTCGATTTGTTGGATATCCAAAAGATAGTTTTGGATATTATTTTTATTTGCCTACTTCACAAAAGGTTGTGATAAGTAGAGATGCCACATTTCTTGAACAACAGTTTGTTCAAGAAGGAGGCAAAGGAAGGTAAATAAAGTTAAAATTGGAGAATTCTGACCAACCAACAGATCAGATGGATATAGATCCATCTAGTCAACCAATACCCGTTGATGAAACATCTACATCTGTTCCTCGTAGAACAACCAGGGTATCTCACCCACCAGTGAGATATGGTTTTCTTCATGAAGAAGAACAAGAGTTGTCTACTCATGAAGAAGTAGATCATGGAGATGATCCACTTACCTATGAAGAAGCTATATCAAATATAGACTCTTCAAAATGGATTGATGCTATGAAATCCGAGATTGATTCCATGTATAAGAATCAAGTTTGGGATCTTGTTGACCCACCTGAAGGTATTATACCTATAGGGAACAAATGGGTTTTCAAGAAGAAAATTGGTTCTGATGGAAAGGTAGAGACCTATAAGGCAAGGCTAGTAGCGAAAGGGTTTCGCCAAAGGCAAGGAATCGACTATGAGGAGACTTTCTCGCCTATTGCCATGCTTAAATCAATTAAGATTTTATTAGCAATAGCTGCATACTATGATTATGAGATTTGACAGATGGATGTCAAAACAGCTTTTCTCAATGGATACATTGAAGAAAACATTTTCATGGAACAACCTAGGGGATTTAAATCCCAAGATGGTTCCAAGGTATGCAAGCTAAAGCGATCCATTTATGGGTTGAAACAAGCTTCGAGGAGTTGGAACATCCGTTTTGATGAAGCCATTAAATCCTTTGGTTTTATCAAAAATGAGGATGGGCCATGTGTATATAAGAAGGTTAGTGACAGTGCTATCACTTTCCTTGTCTTATATGTGGATGACATACTGTCGATGGGTAATGACACAGGTATGTTGACGACTATAAAGGTATGGTTGTCAAATACATTCTCCATGAAAGACTTAGGGGAGGCAACCTATATTCTTAGGATTCGCATCTATAGAGATAGAGCGAAAAGAATAATTGGTTTATCTCAAAGTCTATACTTGGAAAAGGTGTTAAAGAGGTTTAACATGCTTGATTCCAAGAGAGGATTGTTACCAGTGAGACATGGTATCCATCTTTCTAAAGAGATGTCTCCAAAGACACCTGAAGAAAGAGATAAGATGGCCAGGATTCCATATGTTTTGGCTATTGGAAGTTTAATGTATGCAATGTTGTGTACTAGGTCAGATATCGCATATGCTATTAGTTTGACTAGCAGGCATCAATCCAATCCAGGTTTGGAACACTGGATAGCTGTTAAGAATATTCTTAAGTACTTGAGAAGAACTAAGGATTTATTCTTGATTAATGGAGGTGGAGACTTGCAATTGGATGGTTATACTGATTCTGATTTCCAATCAGATATCGATGATAGAAAGTCTACCCTGGATATGTGTTCATTTGTAATGGAGGTGCAGTCAGTTGGAAGAGTTCCAAACAGAGCACGACTGCAGATTCCACTATAGAGGCTGAGTATATTGCTGCATCAGATGCTGCAAAGGAAGCTATTTGGATAAAGAAGTTCATGACAGAACTTATAGTAGTTCCTTCCATTGAGTTAGCAGTTCCATTACACTGTGATAATAATGGAGCAGTCATACAGGCTAAGGAACCAAGGTCTCACCAGAAATCCAAACACATAGAAAGGCGCTACCACATTATCAGAGAAATAGTTGGGTGAGGCGATGTAGCCATGCAGAAAATAGCATCAACTGAAAATCCAACTGATCCATTCACTAAGCCTATGTCACAGACTCAGTTAGACCGACATCTTGAGAAGATAGGTCTAAGATATTGTAATGAATGGCTCTAGTGCTAGTGGGAGATTGTTAGTAGTATGCCCTAGAGCATATCATTTAGTATGTATCTTGTACATATTTTTATTAATAAAAGGCATTTCTACTTTTCCATTTACATAATATATTTATGTGTAATAGAAAAGGTCCATTGATATTTTGTTAGAAATATTATTCTTAAGTTGTTAAGAATATGAGTGACAATATTTCTAGCACGAAGTATCATAAATAGGTTCACAATCGAGGATACTTCCTAATAAGGACATGACTTATCCAGAAAGATTGTATTCATATTTGTTCCCAAGTTATTTATATGAGATATAAATAAGATGGAATGGTGAGTCTCATGCCATATAACAAACATGATAGGCACTTATAAATGATAAGTAGGTCAACAGTGACACTTATGACAAGCACATGGAGTTTACTCTTGTCAATGTTTTGTCATAAATCATATCAGTACATATAATCTTTAGACCTGAGATAGCACAGTTATCTTGTATATAGGTAGTTTGAGTTTGATACTGCTTTCACACTTGTACTGTGTATGGGTATATGGGCATGTGTTGGCTCCTACTAGTTATATATGGAGGTAGGTGTTGATCAAGATGGAATCTGTTCCTCTAAGTAAATAGAGATAAAATCCTATGTTCATTTAATTGTTCTTGATGTTTCAAGTTCTGGCCAGATGAGATAGATTTATTCGTAAAAGAGTTTCATTGAGAAAATCTTTTAATCAAGAACTGGAATTAAAAGAGAACATAATATTCATAGCAAATGGAGTTTGACATAAACCATGACTCAAATTGAGTTGAGATTTTGTAACAGAGAGATTCTAGTGCATGGTAACATATGATTATAGGTTCATTTAAGGTAAACCTTATTACTAATTGGGTGGCCATGGCATGCTATGCTAGGTGTTAACCATGGTCTATGAGGTTCATAAAATGATTTAGAGAAATCATTTATGGTAAGAAAGAGTTCTGATGATATTAAGAGTTGATATCATGCCTGATTCCCAATTAGTGATGAGCCTCGTAAGTTACACACATACACAAGTTATCACCTAATTAAATATGATTTAATTAATTAATTAAAGAGTTTAATTGATTAATTAAATAGGTTTGGTTTGCAATTAAATTGCAAAGTCCATAGCATGGCTTGAAACCAAATCTAGATTATTGAATGTATAATATAAGTTAATTTTATATTTAAAGTGTTTAAATATGAATTTAATTAATGAGAAATTAATTAATAGAGATTAATTAATTAATTTATATTTGATATAAATTAATTAGAAGAAGAAAAATAATTATTTTGGGTTGAGAACTCAAAATTAAGACACAGGGGCATTTTGGTCATTTTGCAGTGTGACACGTGGCACCATTAGATGGTGACACGTGGCACCATGAGATGGTGACACATGGCATAACACATAAGCTTGTCAAATGTTTTTTTAAATCATGTAAGATGATTAAAATCAAGATTACATATAGGTTTGACACTTGGCACAATGTGATTGGGTCACTTAAACCTATAGCTAATCAAAAGGTGACATGTGGCAAGGGTTTAATGTGTTAACCTAGCTATTTAAGTGTTGTTATGAGAAAATAAAAGACAACCAGCAGCTACACTCCTTGGTCACGCCATTTTGCAGCCCTCCCTCTATTCTTCTTCATCTCTCATCAATTCAAAGAGATTAGCCATCAATCTCTTGAATTAAGAACGCTAGAAATTGTTTCTAGTGTCCTGTTTACATCTCTAATCTCTTAAAAGGCAGAACTTGAATTTCTAATTAATAGAAAAGGCTTTAGAAGCTGTTCAAGGGCTGCCATAGGTGTTCTTGGTGTGGACAAGCTAGAGGGACAACATCTGCTGTCCTGCCAAAGGTGCAGACACGCTGCAGTGCATCAAGAGGTTAGTGTAATCATTCTTGATTTAATCTGTGGTTCTAAAATTAATCTGATTAATTTTAAAATCTTAAATGGCAAATACAGATCCAAAAACATATTAAAAGAGTTTTAATATGTTGTTTATCATTAAAATCAAATAGATAAAAATAAATCTTGCATGATGTATGTGACCCTAGGTGAAAATTTTTGAATTCAATGGTAAAAACTTGTGTTTTTCACGCTTCCGTTCCTTCATATTTTGTATGGAGAATAGGGATATTTGGTTTTTTATAGTGCCAAGCATGCTTCCATGATACTTATCTTGGGACTTCTTCTCTTTTTTTTTCTTTTTTTTTTTATTTATGTCCCTTTTGTCCTCTCCCCCAAACTTATTGCTTTTGCTGGGTTGGAAAGGTAAATTTTTCTTTGATTTCAATTGCATAGTTGCACTTTTTCTTGAGTTTTACATCCTCTCTTCATTTTCTTTTTTTAAACTTAATATACTGTTTACTTATGCATTTTGCTTCCTCAAAAGGGTATGGTAGGTGTTTAGGTTAGGGGCTAGGTAAATAACATGGGTAAGCAATAAATTCTAAGGGATAAATATAAGCTTCAAGTTGGCTACAAGGGATATACATTTTCATTAGGGGTGGCTAAGGCTTAGTGAGGCTATAGCAAAGAATGCCTTAATCATTTCTTCATCAAGCATATGCTAGGATTTCGCCTTGATAGGTCTAAGAGATATGTTCTAGAGCTAGTGAGGCTTTTTTAGGTTTGCTTGTATTTCAAAAAATGTTCTCCTAATTTTACAAGTTCAATGTGATAAATTAATAGTTATGAAAGGTTTAACTAGTCTAGTTCCATTAAAGAGATTAGTTTCTTCACAAACAACATGTTAGAATCTCTTTTTGCCTATCTAAATACATTTATTCCTCTATCCCATGGAGTCCAATTATTAGCTTACTAGAAATTGGTTATAGTACTAAGTTTCACAATTTAAAGTCCAAAATTTTCAAAAATTTTGATACACAAGAATAATGTAGCTAAATTTAAATAATATAATGATGTGCATGTAATGATATGCAATGCACTTGTATCCCCCCCCAAATTCAAACCAGACATTGTCCTAAATGTTAAAATAATATACAAAATCAGAGAAAATGTACAAAGATTATAAGGAAGCATATTATCTATTAGGCATTGAAAAGTTTGGACATTAAGCTTATAAAAGACACTTATGATTACAACCTAGGACTAAGGTATTTAAGATATTTCAATAAAGATCCTATCCTATAGTCCTAGCTCTAAAAGGTCTCTGATGGTGATAATGGTGATGCTGGCTCCTCCTCCTCCTCATTTAGCTTATCCATTAGCATGTCGAATTTGTTGTGGGTTTCCTGGAGGCTGTCCTCGATTGCTCGCATTCTGCTGTAAATGGTGGTCTCCATGCGCTATAGGTATGCGAGGACTGGATCTGTTGGTGGTGGTGTGTATGGAGGCTGTCCACGATTGCTTGCATTCTGCTGTATATGGTGGTCTCCATGCGCTATAGGTATGCGAGGACCGGATCTGTTGGTGGTGGTGTGTATGGAGGCATTCGAACGGGGGAGTCTTGGAACATTCGCTCTTGGCCTTCTTCTTGAGGTTGCAAAGTCTCGCCAGGTCCTTCTCGTGCTTCGTCTCTTCGAGGGATGGCATTCTCTTCGGCATCTAGTAGGTAGTAGGTGTTGCCCACCTTCTTTCCCCATGGATATGTAGATGGTTTGATCTATTCTTGACATTCCAGTAACAGAGCACAACCTATGATGTCCTGAAACGAAGCCAAAGTGGAGGGCAATGGTTGTGACAAGGCCACCAAGCATAATGTTCCTAGTAGACTGATGACAGAGGTGGCGGAGATGGTTGCACAAAAAGAAGCAGGTGCTGCAGCACTGTCCGGTGACCATACACCATAAGATGACTAGCTCGTTGGAATTTACAACACCAAGGCTGTTGCCATGGCCCATGATGGTGTGGGCGGCAAATCGATGCATGTAGCGCAGGGTTGGACTTGTGATGCCCCTGGATTTGGACTTGCTGGAGTTATACGGCTCCATGTTCAGGGCAATGGAACTCTAGAAGTTGATGTTATTGTAGAGCATGCAGTTCCTAGGGATATCCTGGTGGCCAGCGCTGTCAAAAGCCAAAGATGGCATTGAACTCATCTATGTTCATTACCCGATCAACACTAAGGAGGCAAAATTCTATCCTGCCGTTATCCTCCCTATCAGTAGGCCATAAGGTGGCCTTGAAACTGCCCATAAACTCCAGCGTGGTGTTCTAGTATGCTGGAAATTGGAGTTGGGTGAACCTTGTCTACCTGTTGCTATCGAGTAGCCCATTGACTTCATTCTACAGCCTGATTTGCTCTAGCAGTGGAAAAACCATGTATCTGGTGGAGCTTATTTTCCAGGTGTGAAGCCGAGTGTGCATGCCTTATGGGCATCATCACGAAATCACCAAGGAATGGAGATTTTGGGTTGTGGAGCAGTTTGTGGTTGGGGTTACGGTGGAGGATGGGCTAGTTGAGATGGTTGGGGAGAGGCTACCCTTATTCTTGGGCATTGGGGTGGCGGCTGAGGTGGAGAAGATGAGGATTCTCCTCTTTGCCTCGAGGAAGAGCCGATTCTTCTCGCAGATCTCTTTGCAGGGGCCATTGATGAGTTTTTAGGAAGGATAAGAGTAAGTTTGGTGAAGGGAGATGAGATTTGAGGGGTTTTTATAGGCTAGGAGGGGTGGAGATAAAGGGTTTTGCCTCTATGAATGGTTTTAATGCAAGGGGTGCATTTAAAGAGCCATTAGGACTCTTCGTTTTACAACATAATGCACGAGTCATGTGTCACTACACGAGTCCCGACATATAGGGCCGTGCAAATTTCTGCCTAAAAATTTCAAATTTTGTCGTAGTAGACGGCCCGTGTAAATGAGCTCTGGGACCCGTGTAACTTTCTGTCTCCCGAGTTGCTTTACTGGATATGCTACACGGCCCATGTCAAATACAAGGAGGCCCATGTAACTCCCTAGCTTTAGGTTATTTTGCTAGAGACATTACACAGTCTGTGTAAATTGGGCTATGGACCCGTGTAACTTTTTATCTCCCTTAGAGTTAAAAAGTGCAAGAAATTTACGGACTTCCAAAAAGTTACATGGGGCTTGTGAAACCAGTGCACGACTCGTGTAATTTTCTGATTTTCCAAATTTTTATCAAATGAAAAATTTTTATCATCACAACACATGAAATGGATGTGAAGTTTAGCAATAGAGCTACTTCTCTGGTTTTGTCCAATTTTCCCTTTTGTGGTTTTAACTTGTTGATTCCTCTCCTCTCTTGTTCTTTACTCCCCTTTCCAAAAAAATTCTACAAAATGAAATGCTAATGAGTACGAAACAAAAATCAATATGAAAAAGGAGAAAAAAGAAAAGTTTAGAAAATTTTTTGGGTTGTCTCCCAAAAAGCGCTTGTTTATAGTCTTTAGCTGGATTTTACTTGTTTATGGTCTATCGATAGGATGGTTGAGGGTGCAATTGACTCCTATTTCTATGGGTTCTCCTTGAAAGTAAGGCTTCAGCCTCTACACATTAACCTTAAATGCACCTGAGGTTTCGCTTCACACTCTTACTGCTCCATGTGGGAAGACTTGAGTGACCTTGAAAGGTCAGGACCATCTTGATTTTAGCTTCCTTGGAAAGAGTTTCAATCTAGAGTTTAATAAGAGGACAAGATCTCCTTCTTTTATTTCTTTCCTTGCTATGCACCTGTCATGCCATCTTTTGGTTTTATCCTTGAAAATTTTGGCATTTTTCGTATGCATCCTGTCGGATTTCTTCCAACTCATTCAGTTGTAGGAGTCTTTTCTCACTAGCAGCTTTAAGGTCAAAGTTTAGGATTTGAATTGCCTAGTAAGCTTTATGCTCAAGTTCAATAGGGAGATGGCATGATTTTCCATAAACCAGTCGAAAGAGTGTTGTGCCTATTAGGGTTTTATATGCAATGTGGTATGCCTGTGGTGCATCATCTAACTTCATGCACCAGTCCTTCCTGGATCTGTTTACAGTTTTCTCCATAATCTGCTTCAGTTTCCTGTTTGAGATTTCTACTTGACTCTTGGTTTGAGGATGATAAGGTGTGGCCACCTTGTGAGTCACTCCATACTTTTTCAGTAGTGCTTTAAATTGTTGGTTGTAGAAGTGACTTCCTCCATCACTGATTATTGCTTGTGGTATGCCAAATCTTGTGAAAATATTCTTCTTAAGGAACCTTGTGACCACTTTAGCATCGTTGGTTGGTGTTGCAATTACTTCTACCCATTTTGACACATAATCAACTCCAACCAGAATATACTTATTTTCACGAGAAGAGGGAAATGGCCCCATGAAGTCTATTCCCCATACATTAAACAATTCTATCTCAAGTATACCATGCAGTGGCATTTCATTCCTTTTTGAACTGTTACCTATTCTTTAGCATTGATCACAAGCTAGCGCAAAGGATCTTACATCCTTAAACAAATATGGCCAGTAAAACCATACTTGTAAAATCTTGGCTGTGGTTTTTGAGTTGTCGAAGTGTCCTCCATATAGTGATGAATGGCAGTGATGAATGATACTTTTCATATCTTCCTCTGGTATGCATCTTCTTATCAGCCCATCATTACATCTCTTGTACAGTAGAGGTTCCTCCCATATGTAATATCTCACATCATGTAGGAATATCTTCCTTTACTGATAAGTCATGTTTGGAGGTAGTACCCTGCATACAAGAAAATTAACAAAGTAAGCATACCATGGAGCCTTGGAGAATGCAAGTAATTGCTCATCAGGAAATAAATCATCAATTGGCAAATCTTCGAAGTCCCCTGTGTACTCCAATTTTAGTTTAGAAAGATGGTTAGCTACTACATTTTTTTATCCTTTTTTGTCCTTCATTTTAAGGTCAAATTCTTGCAGGAGTAGAATCCATCAAATCAGCCTTGGTTTTGCTTCCTTCTTGTTCAAAAGGTACCGGATTGCAGCATGATCTATGAATACAACAACTTTTCACCCAATGAGGTAAGATCTGAACTTGTCCATTGCAAACACCACTGCTAGGAATTCCTTCTTTATGGTGGCATAATTGATTTGCGCATCATCGAGTGTCTTGTTAGCATAATAAATAGCATGGAGTTTTTTATCTTTTCTTTGCCAGAGCACTGCTCCAATTGCAAAGTCACTCGTATCGCACATCACCTCAAATGGTAGCTCCAAATTTGGTGGTTGCATTATTAGCGCTGATATTAGGGCTTCTTTTATCCTGTTAAAGGAGACAAGGCAATTTTCATCGAAATCAAAGGGAACATCTTGACTTAACAAGTTGGTAAGTGGCTTAGCTATTTTGGAAAAGTCCTTGATGAATCTTCTGTAGAATCCTGCATGTCCCAAAAAGCTTTGCACTCCCTTAACTGATGTTGGTGGTGGCATGTTTTCAACGATCTCAATTTTTGCCTTATCAACTTCAATTCCTCTTTCTGATATCAAATGTCCCAGAACTATGCCTTCCCTTACCATGAAGTGGTATTTTTCCCAATTTAGGACCAGGTTTGATTCTTCACATCTTTGCAACACATTAGATAAATTAGCTAAGCAATCATCAAAAGTAGTTCCATAAATAGAAAAATCATCCACAAAAACTTCCATGATATCTTCAATATGATCAGAAAAGATAGCCATCATGCATCATTGAAAGGTAGCAAGGGCATCACAAAGACCAAAAGGTATTCTCCTATATGCAAATGTTCCATAGGGATAAGTGAATGTTGTCTTTTCTTGGTCTTCTGGGTGAATAGGAATTTGAAAGAATCCCAAATACCCATCTACATAACAGAAATAAGAGTGTTTCACTAACCTTTCTAACATTTGGTCGATGAAGGGGAGAGGAAAATGGTCTTTTCTGGTAGCACTGTTCAATTTTCTATAATCTATGCACATTTCGCCAACCAGTGACTACTCTAGTAGGGAATAGTTTATTGTTTGCATTTTGGATAATAGTTGTCCCACCTTTCTTAGGAACTACATGTACTGGACTAACCCATTTACTATTAGAAATTGGGTATATGATACCTACATCTAATAGTTTTAAAATTTCTTTCTTGACTACTTCTTTCATGTTTGGGTTAAGTCTTCTTTAGTGTTCGATAGTGGGTTTACTATTTTCTTCCATGGGTATCCTATGCATGCAAATCGAAGCATTGATTCCCTTCAGGTCTTCTATTTTACACCCTATGGCTTTGTTATGGATCCTAAGTTCTCTTAACAATTTTTCCTCTTCTAACTTAGACAGGCTAGCATTGATTATAACAGGATGTTTAGAATTTAAGTCCATAAATGCATACCTTAGCGAGGAGGGGAGAGCTTTAAGCTCTACCTATTTAGCATTTTCCGAGAGCTTACCTTTGGTTTATTCCTCCTTCAACTTCTCCATCTCGGAAGCCTTAGCTAACGGTAAGCGTGGATGAGCTGCTAATGGTTGTGCACAGGCTGCTATTTCTGTATTTTCATTATCCACTGTGTGGTTGTGCACAATACATGCTTCAAGAGGATCTTTAGGATGTGTCTTATGAAATTCCTCTTCGACTTGTTTGTCAATTATGTCAACCTTTAAGCATTCATCAGGTTTAAATTTGTGTTTCGTTGTTTCAAACAAGTTGAACTCCACTTCTTCTTCTCCTACCTTGAGGGTTAGTGTCATACCTTACTCCTCCATAAGATGTAACATAATCCCGTAGTACACCTAATAAATTATCATACTTCACCTACCGGTAACCCATTAAATATACTACAAGAGATTTTAAATCAATTTTCGTGAAATTTAAATCATCGATTGAAATCTGGTGTTATAAAATTTTTTCCAAAGTTTTGATAGAGTGCCGACTGTATTTTGAGAAAATAGTTCTTCAAACCTGAAAAGGAAAACACTCCCAATATGTTTTCTCAAATACAACTCTAGTAAACTTCATTTCATCTCATAATTCAATCTCAATAATCAAATCATTTCATTTTCAAACCAACCTCATCATTAAAGAAACATTTCATTGATTACAAGACTCAAAAATTAATATTACAAAACTATACAGGTAAATGAAATCTCAAATTTACATTACAATACTCAACTCAACTCAACTCAACTAAGCCTTTATCCCAAAAATTTGGGGTCGGCTATATGGATTCGCTTTTTCCACTCTGAACGATTTTGGGTTAAATCCTCAGAAATGTGTAATGCTTCTAAGTCATGCTGTACTACTCTCCTCCAAGTCAATTTAGGTCTACCCCTTTTTTTCTTTCTATCCTCTAGCCTAATGTGTTCTACTTGTCTAACTAGAGCCTCCGTATGTCTACGCTTCACATGACCAAACCACCTCAATCTCCCTTCTCTCAACTTATCTTCAATTGGCACCACTCCTACCTTTTCTCTAATACTTTCATTACGGACTTTATCTAGTCTAGTATGACCACTCATCCACCTTAACATTCTCATCTCTGCAACTCTTATCTTAGATGCATACGACTCTTTCAGTGCCCAACACTTACTACCATATAGCATAGCCGGTCGTATGGTCAGACGTAAATTTTTCCTTTTAATTTATTGAGAATCTTACGATCACATAAAACTCCCGTGGCACGTCTCCACTTCAACCATCCGGCTTTAATCCTATGACTAACATCCTCCTCACATCCCCCATCTACTTGAAGGACTGAGCCTAGATATTTAAAGTGATTACTTTGGGACAAGTGCCACTCCATTCAAACTAACTCCTTCCCTATCACCGCTTGGCCTTCACCGAACTTGCAATGCATGTATTCTGTTGCTCTACTTAACTTAAAACCCTTTGACTCTAGAGTACTTCTCCAAAGTTCTAGCTTCCTATTGACTCCTTCTCGTGTCTCATCTATCAGAACAATATCATCCGCAAACATCATGCACCAAGGAATACTCTCTTGTATATGTTTCGTCAGTTCATCTAAAACTAATGTAAAAAGGTAAGGGCTTATGGCTGATCCTTGGTGTAATCCAATTGAGATCGGAAAATCTCTTGTGTCCCCTCCCACTGTGCGCACAATAGTAGTTGCTCCTTCATACATATCTTTCAATACTTGTATGTACCTAATAGATACCCTCTTTTGTTCTAACGCATTCCATAAGACCTCTCTTGGAACACTATCATAAGCCTTCTCCAAATCAATAAAAACCATGTGTAGATCTTTCTTCCCATCTCTATATTTCTCCATCAAGCTTCTAATGAGAAAGATCGCTTCCATAGTTGAACGACCAGGCATGAAACCAAATTGATTGAGAGAGATAGAAGTATCATGACGTAGTCGATGCTCCACAACTCTCTCCCACAACTTCATAGTATGGCTCATGAGTTTAATTCCCTTATAGTTTGAGCAACTCTGTATGTCTCCCTTATTTTTAAAAATAGGTACTAAAATACTCTTCCTCCATTCATCATGCATTTTCTTTGAGTTTAGAATCTTATTAAATAATTTAGTTAACCATGCCACTCCCATATCTCCCAAATACTTCCACACTTCAATTGGTATTTCATCGGGTCCACAGGCTTTACCTACTTTCATTCTCTTAAGTGCTTCCTTTACTTCTAAAGATCTAATCCTTCTAGTATAATTTACATTATTTTCTATTGTTCTATAATCTATATTCACGCTATTTCCATTTTGACTATTATTAAAGAGATCATTAAAATAATTTCTCCATCTTTCTTTAATGTCCTCATCTTTCACCAACACTTTTCCTTCTTTATCCTTAATGCACCTAACTTGATTGAGATCTTGACATTTCCTTTCTCTACTCCTTGCTAATCTATAAATATCTTTCTCCCCTTCTTTAGTTCCAAGTTTCTCATATAACTTTTCAAAGGCCTGTGCTCTTGCTTGGCTAACTGCCTTTTTTGCCTCTTTCTTTGCTATCTTGTACTGTTCATATGCCTCATTATTATCACATTTAGGTAATTTCTTATACCATTCCCTTTTTCTCTTCACTGCCTTTTGTACTTCCTCATTCCACCACCATCTCTCTTTTGAGGGTGGTCCATGTCCTTTAGACTCCCCAAGTACTTTTCTAGCTACTTCTTTAATCTTTGATGCCATCTGTATCCACATATGATTGGCCTCCATATCTAACTTCCATACTTCAGACTCAAGAAGCTCATTTTTGAACTTCACTTGCTTTACTCCTTTGAACTCCCACCACTTTGTTCGAGCTACACTATTTCTTCTGACCTTACTTGAATTGTTCCTAAACTTGACATCCAAGACCACCAACCTATGTTGACTTGTTAAAGCCTCTCCTGGAATGACCTTGCAATCCTTGCATAGAGCTCTATTTGTCTTCCTGGTTAAGAGGAAGTCGATTTGGCTTCTATGTTGCCCACTTTTGAAAGTCACTAAATGTGACTCTCTTTTTATAAAGTAGGTATTTGCTAGTATTAGGTCGTATGCCATAGCAAAATCCAGGATGCTTTTTCCCTCCTCATTTCGACTGCCAAAACCAAAACCTCCATGAACATTTTCATAACCTTGCCTATCACTTCCTACATGTCCATTCAAATCTCCACCAATGAAAACATTCTCTTCATTCGGTATGCTTTGTATTAAATCATCCATATCTTCCCAAAACCTTTGTTTACTCTCACTGTCTAGTCCTATTTGTGGGGCATAAGCACTAACTATATTTATTGTTTCTCCGTCTAGTACTAGCTTTACTAGTATAATTCTATCTCCTACTCTTTCACATTACTCTGCGTCTTTCAATGTCCTGTCTATGATTATACCCACTCGTTCTTGTTTCTCTCCTTCCCAGGTAAACCACAATTTATATCCTGAATTACCCATTTTCTTACTTTTTCCTCCTACCTATTTAGTCTCCGAATGCAAGCAATATTCACCCTTCTCCTTTCCAAGGTATCCACAAGCTCCATTAATTTTCCTGTAAGTGATCCAACATTCCAAGTACCAACCCTGATCCTCCTCCTATCCTGCTCCTTCCTAATTGGTCTCCTTCTATGATATCTTCTATTATTTTCTATGTCTATCTTGTGTTCTGTTCCACTATTTGTTCTATTATCTGTCTTATGGACTAACTTCTTTACCCACACCCGTCCATGATGTGGGAACCCTTGCTCACTTAACACCACACCCGGGAGCCGGCATGGCGCGTCGCTTTCGGTGAACGCCCTACACCCTTGCATATTTATCACTACACCCGGGCTCCGATGTAGCGCGTCGTTAGTAGAGGACGCCCCAACGTTTATATCATTTGAATCCATATCATAGGGTGTGACGAAATTTTTACGCTGGTTGTCACCTACCGCAACCCTCCTCCTTTATCCGGGCTTGGGACCGGCTAAGCACAAACTACTTAGGCGGAGTTTCAAATTTACATTACAATAATTTACATTTAATTACATACTAAAATATTTTACAAGAATTTTTATACAACTGCTCAAATAATTTACATATATATTATTACATGCATACATCAAAACCTATGTACATGGGTATATCTATGATATACCTGGAGCTGATCTGAATGTGTCTTCAAAGAAGCTTACTCAACTGCTCTATGCTCTTTTCACCTGCGATAGCATACAAAGCTATCGCTGAGTGGTAAACTCAGTAGTGCACAACTATAACTTAAAACATAATACAATATACATTGACAAAATTATAACAATTAATTTGAAAATCTTGAAAGTCAACAAAATTCTAAAAGTCAAAATCTACGTTGCCAATAATATATATCATTAGTTAAAATGACTTTGAGCAAGAAATTCAATTTATCAAATCACAACAGGACATTCAAAGTAATTCCAGCAATCTGTAAATAAAGATTAATTCCAACTCCCTATGGTCGGGGAGGTCGAATCATCATGCACAGTACACAACACAATAATGAAACTTCCGAAAGGGCCATACAAAAAAACTTAGATCTAACCTCTAATAAGAGGAGAATTTAAGCCTGTGCACATACCATGGTAATCAAAACAAAGCTAACTCCTTTGTCTCCTCAACAAATGAGAGAGACGGGTAATAACCTAGTCAAGCATCTATAGTGAGATATAAAACAATATCATAAATCTCCTTGTCCTTTTTATGAGCATAAATCACAACACAATTCGATTCAAAGTCAATTCCAATATCTAATAATATTTATGCTCATCACAATTCAAAATATAAATTTGTATTTTTCCATGCAAATTGCCCATCACAATTTGAAACATTTTCTATCACAATTTTCCAAAACATAATTTATTCAATCCACAACAATGCTTAATACTTGTTGAAATACCAATTCACAAAGCTAAATTCATACATACTATAACAATTTCAATAATCATTGAATTAAATCCAATACTTGATAAACATAATACATAAGGAAAATACGTCATTTAATTATATGAAATTTTCAGAACAAAATCAATTAAAAACTAGTTGTGCACAAACCTCTGATGAGTTGCCTCTTGGCCTTGACTCGGTGGGTCTTTTCCCTTCCCAATGTCTTTTCTAACTGAAACACACAATTTAAAGTGTTTCAGTACTCATTTAAATTATTTCTAACAATAAGGTTCAATAATTAAATTTTATTAATACTATTCCTTTCATTAGTCAATCTATAATGTTGACCTTTAATGTACACTAGGTGAATTAGTTTTAATGTCACTAATATGTTCCATTGTTCATCCCTCACATATTGATATATGTTGCCAATTTCATTTCAAAGCTTAGTGTATTTTATTGTAATTATTTAGATTTCATGGCCAATGTTTACTATAACACCCCTCGCCCGTCTACAGTATAGTCAAGCAAGGCATGCTACACGGCGTGCCGGAGCACTTAGTCTGTAATCAACTCATTTCCAGAACTCAGTTTGATTTTAAGAAATCTTTTATGTCATATTCGTATCATGCTGATACTATTTTCATACTTTAATAAAATCAGTGTCTCAAAAATGGTAATAAAAATTTAGCAAGGTGCCGTCTGTATTTTGGACAAACTGTCATTCCAAACCTATTAAAAATAGTTCAATATAATAATATCAAAATCTCAACTATTTCACAGTCTCGATTTTTCAGTAAAGTCAATAGACTTTCACAATCATTAAACAGTTCCATAATACAGTCCATAATAATTTAAATATATCCAGAAAATCTCCATGTTATTTAATATGTACAAAATATTACAAACTTTAGAGCTTTCATAATATTACAAAATACAGGGCTGAATTTCAAAAATATAACAAAAGTAAAAAATACATGATATCCTAAGTCCTACCATGTATGCAATGCAGTGCAGATGACTCTGGACTCCTGTGCAGATCTGATGTTTCGCCCGGTCGTAGGTCTACTAGGCTCCTCAGCTGTGTCTCCAATAACTACGCGTTACAAAAGCAACACACTAAGCAATTTTGCTTAGTGGTGCCAAATATAAAGAAATTTACACTAAAATAAAGTAAATGAATTTATGACATCGGTATTCTTTACAATTGTTGATTCTACCTTTATTTGCTAACATTTCAATATTTGCTAATTTTGGTAATGCTGTATGTCAGAAGACTGGATTTAACTATTTGAATTTGATAGTGCTTAAATTAACTGTTCGAGTAGCCTATACACTGATCAGACTGGATAAATGGATATACTGGGACTGGGTACCTAGTACCTCAGGCCGTCACACCATTGGTCACAAAGTGTCTCCCAGTGTGCAAACAGTGTGGCTAAAAAGCCATATAGTCAATCTGACGATAAGCCAAGTATAATAACACAATACACATAGCCGTAGGCTATTAAAGTCACAGTGTGGCATAATATGCAGTAAAAACACAGTATGACATAAAGCCATTTACAGAACAGCTGTCAGAATCCTATTGGCATGCCAAACTACCTAGTCAACTAGGCAAACTAAGGCATTTTATAATTTAATTGTTTAATTCTTCAATTTCTAGAGTTTACTAGCTATTATGTAATTTTATAAGTCAATGTATATGTTGACCTTTTTAGGTAATATATATAAGTTGTTTCTAGCATCAACATATCACAATTTACAATTCAATATGCTGTCAAAATAATGCAATTTACCCTTTTTACAGGTTGGCATTCATTGCCAAATTACCCTAAGCATCATTGTATGTAAATGTCAAATTCTCAATTTTTGTGTGCTAGATTGATCTAGCTTAAAGTTCTATTTCTCTTGGTTTTTAGCTTCTGGTCAAAGAAGAAAAATTGTAACTCTATGTCTTATTGCACTTTGGACAAAATTTCAGGTCATTCTGAGTTGTATAGTCCAAGATATGGTCAATTTACTAAAGCTGGATATATTGCACCTTTAGTGCAAAATTTGATCAATTTTTGGTCACTTTTAGTTCTGGCAGTTTTGGTACCCGAACTTGTTCAAGCTATTTGACTTGATTCTGGCCATTTCTGGGCTTTGGTTTCTTCATAAGAATTGTAGCACTATGTCTAAGCTATCCATAATAAAAATTTCAGGTCAATTGGACTTGTTTTGAGTGAGTTATGTACATCCCAATGTCTACTATTCATATAGTCAAAAATCTGGGTTTGCAAGGTTGCTATTCCGGATTTGGTCATTTTTAAGGTCAGTTTCTAGGCAGAATTTTGGCAATATTTCTACATAAAAGTTTGCCTATTTGGTGTCTAGTTTCACCCCCCATTGGCCTCATACCAATTGGGTTCGTATTTTTGTACTTATGACTAAATTTAGGTGCTGCCAACATACACAACCAGCATTTGAACATCACACTTCCAATTTTGACAATCCTCCTCCCAATACTTCAACATTCAATCATAGCACTTCTATACATATTGTACATAATTCCAGCAAGCATTTTGGGCAGAACACTTAAGTGCTCAATGCACACAATACACCATTAAAATTCAATATTTATATCCACCCAAATTCAACATACCTCAATATCAATATTATGCATACACTTCCATATACTCATACCTCAATATCAACTATATATGCTGCCCACATTTTAACATTATGACACCTCATCAATAAATTACATATACTCACATACAATTTCATGATATTATAGGCTGCCAAACATGGCAATTTACCAAAGCATCAAAGTCCTTTTTCAAACCCTTAATTCAAGCATTAACATGCACATACTTGAACATTAACCTACTACAACTTCCATTTGAGTTAATCAACCTTAATTCCCATCCATTAGAGGTAAGAAAAACTCAAATACAACAAACCTTCATGGCTGTCGAAAAAGGACAAGTTCATATCTTACTATTTTTTTCATTTCTCTTCACCAAACTACTCATTTAAACAAGGTTTACTAAAGCTAGGGAAAAGATTTGGACACTTACCACTTGAGAGCTTCCTTCAAACTTCACCAAATCTTGTTTTTCTTATTGCCAATATCTTCCACAAGGTGAGTAGGCAAGTTTTAATGAAGGAACCAAGTGGAATGGATGGCTTGATCATGCACCAATGGAGCTTGCATGTGGGGCGGCAATGGTGCTTCCATGGAGGATTTCATTTCGACTGATTTTTTGCTTGAGGTTAAAGATGATGATAATGAGTGGAACCTGCTGTCCCAAAGCTTATTTTGGTGTCCCAATATTCAAGTTAGTGGAGCAATCATCCTATTTTATTGTTTAATTATTTCAAGTTCCATTATTTACACATTTATCTCCCCTTTTTCAGTATTTACATAATGTATCACAATTTGATTTTTCATGACATTTATAAAGTGTACTATCATTTATTTTTAATGGACATTGAGGTCAAAAGGCAACTTTAGGTATCAAATGACCAAAATGCCCATCTTCGGGTTGTATTCCCGATTTTTCGGTAACACCGATTTTTGTCTGTTTCTTGATTTTTCATTTTTCTTTGTACTAATTTATTAATTTTCTTTGATATTTTTAGTGTCAATTATATTTCAATAAACCTTTAATTATGTCCCAAAATTTAATTCTGAGGGTTCCTCGTGGTCCTGGGGTCGGCAACGGCCTTCCTGGTGCGGTCACCCATCGCTGTGGTGTCGGCTCATTTAACTTAGTTTCATTTTCTCTCTTTCATTTTTCTTTGATTTTTCTTGTATTTTCTTTCTATTTATTTCATCATTATATGTCTGTTCACTATCACCGAAGTGTAGTTCCAGACATCCTGACTTGCCCGGACTGATATTAGGCCACTGGAGCAACAGAACGTACAGAACACATACAGTGGGGATGTTACAACTCTTCCCCTCTAAATAAAAATTTTGTCCTTGAAATTTACCTGATGTGAATAGCTAAGGGAACTATTGCCTCATTGTCTCCTCGCTCTCCCATGTTGCCTCTTCTGTGTTGTGGTGCCTCCATAGGATTTTCACTAGTGGAATTGTTTTGTTTCTAAGTTATTTTACCTCTCGTGCCAAGATTTTAATCGGTTCTTCTTCATATGCCAGGTGAGGTTGTACCACAATTTCTTTTGCTGAAATGACATGTGAAGGATTTGATCTGTATCATCTGAGCATCAAGACATGGAACACATTATATATCTTGTCCAGCTCAGGTGATAAGGCTAATCTGTAGGCTATTGGTCCCACACGTTCAATAGCTTCATATGGGCCAATGAACCTAGGGCTTAATTTTCCCTTTTTCCCGAATCTCAACACTTTCTTCCACGGTGATACTTTGAGTAATACCTTCTCGCCAACTTCATACTCAATGTCCTTTCTTTTCAAGTCAGCATAAGATTTATGTCGGTCTGAGGCAACTTTCAAATTGGCCTTTATCAATTTCACCTTTTCCTCTGTCTGTTTTATCAGGTCTGGCCCCACTAGCTTATCTTCACCCAATTCAGTCCAACATACAGGTGTTCTGTATTTTCTCCCATACAGGGCTTCATAGGGTGCCATTTGTATGCTAGCTTGATAGCTATTATTGTATGCAAATTCTGTCAGTGGAAGGTATCTGTCCCAACTTCCCTCAAACTCAATAACACAACTCCTCAGCATATCCTTGAGGACCTATCACATATGTTTGGTTATTATTATCATTATCAGTTCAATTTATTATTTGCAATAACTCAATGAGTTTCAAATTTTACCTGGATTATTCTTTCTAACTGTCCATCCGTCTAAGGATGAAAAGCCGTACTAAAATGGAGTTGTGTGCCCAAGGATTCTTATAATTTCTTCCAAAATCTGGATGTAAACCTCGGGTCTCTATTAGATATAATGAAAAGTGGAATTCCATGTAGTCTAACTATCTCACTAATGTACAATTCTGCTAGCTTTCCAGTAAGTAGTCAGTTCTGACTGGCAAAAATGTGTTGATTTGGTTAACCTATCCACAATCACCCATACTGCATCATGCTTCTTCTGAGTGAGAGGTAGACCACTGACAAAGTCCATAGTGACTCTATCCCATTTCCATTCAGGTATGTTTATGGGCTATAACAAACTTGATGGAACTTGGTGTTCTGCTTTGGCTTGTTGACATGTCAAGCATCTAGTTACATAGTCAGCTATGTCCTTTTTCATACCTGGCCACCAGTGTCGAAGTTTCAAGTCATGGTACATTTTTGTGCTTCTTGGGTGCATAGCATACACATTGTTATGTGATTTTATCAGAATACTAGTTTTTAATTCTTTATCATGTGGTACACATACTCTATCTTTATAGTACAGGCACCCATTTTCTTTCACTTCATATTCAGTTTCCTTTCCCTCAGTGATTTTGCCCATAACAGCCATTAATTTCTCATCTATATTCTGCCATCTTGTATTTGTTGTAACATATTTGGCTTTAATTGCAACTCAGCCAAAATAACTCCGTCATGAGTTAAGGATAATTGGGCATTCAGAGATCTTAATACTACAATAGATTTTCTGCTTAAAGCATCAATGACTACGTTTGCCTTCCCAGAGTGGTAGTCAATCACTCAATCATAATCTTTCAGGAATTCAATCCATCACCTCTGTCTCAAATTAAGTTCCTTCTGGGTTGGCAGATAATTCAGACTCTTATGGTCTGTGTATATGTAGCATTTTTCTCCATACAAGCAATGCCTCATTATCTTCAATGCAAAGATAATTGCTACTAACTCCAAATCATGAGTAGGGTAATTCTTTTCATGTGGCCTGAACAGCCTGGAAGCATATGCGACCACTTTCCTTTCTTGCATGAGTACACACCCTCACCCATTATGTGAGGCATCACTGTAGACTATAAAGTCTTTTCTCGACATTGGCTGTGTTAACACTGGTGCTTGTGTCAACATAGCCTTCATCCTCTCAAAACTAGCTTGACAATTGTCATTCCAGTCAAATTTCATATTATTGTGTAGTAATTAGGTCATTGGAGCAGCTATCAGGGAAAATCCCTTTACAAATCTTCTATAATATCCAGCCAACCCCAAGAAACTTCTGATCTCAGTTGTATTTCTGGGAGGTTTCCATTCCATCATTGCTTCAATCTTCTTGGGATCCACTCTAATCCCTTTAGCTGATACTACATGTCCAAGGAATGCAATCTCATTCAACCAGAACTCACACTTGGACAATTTAGCATACAGTTTCTTCTCTTTTAGAGTCTGCAAAACAATTCTCAAATGCTCATCATGTTCTACTTTATCCTTGGAATACACCAGGATGTCATCAATGAAGACCACTACGAATCAATATAAGTATGGATGGAAGATATGGTTCATAAGGTCCATGAATGCTGCTGGAGTGTTTGTTAACCCAAATGGCATCACCAGGAATTCATAATGCCCATACCGGGTTTTGAATGCAGTCTTAGGCACATCTTCATCCTTAACCCTTAGCTGATGATACCCTGATCTGAGATCAATCCTAGAAAATACATCAACTCCCTTCAACTGATCAATAAGATTGTTAATTCTAGGCAACAGATACTTGTTCTTCACTGTTACTTTATTTAACTGTTGGTAATCAATACATAACCTCAGTGTCCCATCTTTCTTCTTAACAAACAGTACCGGAGCTCCCCACGGTGACACACTGGGGCGTATGAACCCCTTGTCTAGTAATTCTTGCAGCTGGATTTTTAACTCTTTCAATTCAGCAGGTGCCATCCTATATGGAGCAATTGAAATTGGAGATGTACCTAGCATAATCTCAATAGCAAATTCAACTTCCCTTTCTGGTGGCAAATTAGGCAATTCCTCAGGAAATACCTTAGAGAAATCCCTTATTGTGTGTATGTCAGACAAGTCAAATTTACCCTACCTCGTGTCAACCACGTGTGCCAGATAGGCTTCACACACTTTTCTCAACCATCTCCTTGCAACTGTAGCTGAGATGACATTGGAAAAGAAATCTGTCCTTTCACCCACATTTGTTATTTCTTCGTTCTCAGCAGTTTTTAGAGAGATTCTCCTCAATTTACAATCTACTATTGCCCGATGATGGGATAATCAGTCCATTCCCAAAATCACATCAAACTCATGAAATGATAGTTCGATTAAGTCTGCCGAGAACTCTTTCCCTTGAATCTTTAATGGACAGCCCTTATATACATGGTTTACTACCACAATGTGGCCTAGCGGATTTGTGACCAGGATGTCTTGGTCACTTTCCTCTACTGGTATTCCCCTTTCTACGGGCAGCTTGATACAAATATATGAATGAGTAGATCCAGGATCCACTAATGCATGCACAAAAGTATTATAGAGGAGGAACGTACCCTTTATGACATCTAGAGCATCTTATTCCTCTTGTGCCCTTATAGCATAGGTTCTGGCTAGTTTTCTACCTTCTGCTCTCTCCACAGACTTTGATATAGGTTTCTATAAAGTACTAATTGCCTTAGCCTTACCCGGCTTTCTACCCCTTAGAGCTGGAGGGACAAGCCTAACAGTTGATACCAGAGTGGATGTAGCAGTTCTGCGCGGACAATCTCTGATTAGGTGGTCTGTAGACCCACATCGTAAACAAGCACCTATCATCCTCCAACATTCACCCTTATGTCATTTTTGGCAATGTGGGCAAGCAACAGATACTGTTGGGGCTAGTCCCCTCAGCCCTGTCCCTGGAGAGTTAGCTACTAAAGGTGTGGACTGGCCTTTCCTTGGTGCAAACTGAGATTTGGGCCTCTATGACTGACCCTGACTAGGTGCTCTACTGGAACTCTGAGTAGGCGAACCTCTGAATTTCTTACTAGGGGCATAAGATGTACTGGTCTGACCCTGACCTCTTTTTTGCTGTCTGTCTCTTCTGTTCTGCTCATTTATTCTAACTTTTTCAACCTTCAGTGTGGCTTCCACTAACTTGGCAAACTCTGTAATCCCCAAGGCTGTAATCATTACTTCAATGTTATCATTGAGCCCTTCCTCAAATCTCTTGCATCTCTCTACCTCATTAGGGACTATTTACCACCCATAGCGGCTCATTCTGACAAATTCTCTTTCATATTCAACTACTGTCAGCTGTCTTTGGCGTAGGGTAATAAACTCCCTTCTCTTCTATTCCAGGTATACACTGCCCACATACTTCTTTCTGAACTCATTGAGAAAGAAATCACAAGTTATTTGTTCTAGTGGCACCTCACTAGTTATTGTATCCCACCATTGGTATGCATCATCTTGTAGTAGTGATACAGCAGCTTCCAAATTCTACTCTAGAGTACAATGAAGTTGTTTCAAGACTCTTCCAGTTCTGTCCAACCAGTTTTCAGCTGTGACAGAATCATCTTTTCTTTTGCCCAGAAAATCCACTGCTCTAAACTTCCTGAGTCTCTCCATATGAGATTTTTGATGTGGAGGTGGTGGTGGTGGCATAACTCCTACCATCTGTCTAAAGAACTTAGCCATTTGCTGAAATGTGGCTGGTGCATTTGGTACAGGTGGAGCAGGTTCCCTTCTGTCTCCTAGTTCAGTCATAGATAGAGCATGACTCTCCACTTCCTCATCGACTACTCTCTGCGATGTGGAGTCCATATTCTGATCAAAATAACAAAACAAATCAAAAGATCTGCATTAGAGTCATCTTAACACTTACAATGCAATGCATGATATGCAATCTATCTAGGTCTAGAAATGCCTAAACTGGGCTCTGATACTACTAAATATAACACCCCTAGCCCGTCTACAATATAGTCAAGCAAGGCGTGCTACACGGCGTGGCGGAGCACCTAGTCTGTAATCAACTCATTTCCTGAACTCAATTTAATTTTAAGAAGTCTTTTATGCAATATTCATATCATGCTGATACTATTTTTATACTTTAATAAAATCAATGTTTCAAAAATGGTAATAAAAATTTGGCAAGTTGTCGTCTGTATTTTAGACAAACTGTCCTTCCAAACCTATTAAAAACAATTCAATATGATAATATCAAAATCTCAACTATTTCACAATCTCGATTTTTGAGTAAAGTCAATAGACTTTCACAGTAATTAAACAGTTCCATAATACAGTCCATAATAATTTAAATATATCTAGAAAATCTCTATGTTATTTAATATGTACAAAATAATACAAACTTTAGAGCTTTCATAATATTATAAAATACCGAGCCGAATTTCAAAAATATAACAAAAGTACAAAATATAAGATATCCTAAGTCCTACCATGTATGCAATGCAGTATAGTTGACTCTGGACTCCTGAGTAGATCTGATGTCTCACCTGGTCATAGGTCTGCTGGGCTCCCTAGCTGTGTCTCCATTACCTACGTGTTACAAAAGCAACGCGCTAAGCAATTTTGCTTAGCGGTGCCAAATATAAAGAAATTTACACCAAAATAAAGTAAATGAATTTATGACATTGGTATTCTTAACAATTGTTAATTCTACCTTTATTTGCTAACATTTCAAAATTTGCTAATTTTGGTAGTGCTGTATGTCAGAAGACTGGATTTAACTATTTGAGTTTGATAGTGCTTAAATTAACTGCTCGTGTAGCCTATACACTGACTAGACTGGATAAACAGATATACTGGCACTAGGTACCTAGTACCTTAGACCGTCACACCATCGGTCACAAAGTGTCTCCCAGTGTGCAAACAGTGTGGCTAAAAAGCCATATAGTCAATCTGGCGATAAGCCAAGTATAATAACACAATACGCATAGCCGTAGGCTATTAAAGTCACAGTGTGACATAATATGTCGTAAAAACACAATATGGCATAAAGCCATTTACAGAATAGCTGTCAGAATCCTATTGGCATGCTAAACTATCCAAACTAGTCAACTAGGCAAACTAGGGCATTTTATAATTTAATTGTTTAATTCTTCAATTTCTAGAGTTTACTAGCTATTATGTAATTTCATAAGTCAATGCATATGTTGACCTTTTTAGGTAATATAGATAAGTTGTTTGTGACACCCCTTACCCGTCTACAGTATATCCGAGTAAGCTATGTCACATGGTGTACTGGAACACTCCATTTTATCTTAATTATTTTTATTCCTTCTTAATTAATTTTTAAGATAGTTTTGAATATAACTTGTGAAATATAATTCATTTAAGTCATTTATTGAAATTATAATTTATTTGAGGTTCCGAAAAATTTATAGAAAATCCGGCAGAGTACCGGCTAAAAATAGAGAAAACAATTCCTCGGAACCTGTGAAAAACACTTCCAATAATCATATTCAATCATTCTCAAACTCCAATATCAAAATCTCAATACAATTTTTATTGTCAATAACATCTCCATTTCTCAATCATTCACTTCTCATGGTACTCATATATAAGCAATAAGTAAATACTCAAATTTTCCACTCATAATCACAATTTTCATTATTTAAATGAACATCAAAATACATTACATAAGTTTCATTTACACAAAAGGAAATAAAAGTTAGTTACAAAATACCAAAATGAAACCTAGTATCCTACCAATGCACTGAAGATGGTGAGGTGACACGGACACTATGCAGAGCTGCAGGAGGTCTCACCCAGTCTGTAGTCTACCGGGCTCTCGGTCAGGATCTCGGAACCTCTGGCGTGGCAAAAGCAACGCGCTAAGCAATAATGCTTAGTGGTGCCAATAATATAATAAAAAGAAATAACAGAAAATAAATATGTAGTGAATGTATTAATGTCTCATTGTAAATAAATTTTCTTTGAGTATTTGTAGTCGTACTTATTTTGTACCGGTTATATTCATTATTTCATTACATTTATCCACTTTCATTTTTGGTTGCCCAAGTAACCTATCTTTGACCGATTTGGATAAGCGGTAAACTGGCACTGGGTATCAAGTACCTCGGGCCATCACACCATCGGTCACATATATGTCTCCCGTTGTGCAACAGAACTGCTAATAAGCTGTAATAACATTAGGCACAAGGCCAAGTATCAACATAATGTCAGAATGGCTAAAAGTCATGAAATCACAGAATGGCATAATACCATGTGCAGTACTGCTAACTGAACCCTATTGCCATGCCAAACTATCCAAACCAATCTTGTTAGGTATACTAGGGCATTTGATACTTTTGAATTTTACAATTTTTGAATTTCAAGTTTTGGTGTTACTATTCCCTTCATTAGTCAAAAAAAATGTTGACTTTTGCATAGAAAATAGGTACATTGGTTTTAACACACCCAACAAATCACATTTTGCATTCAAAATTTGTTGGTATTGGTTAACAATACCATTTCTAAGCTTAAAATTAATGGAGCAGAATTTTCAGTTTTCATACCCAATCTTTACTATTCCATTAGTTGCTGTTGCAGTGGGAATTTGGGAAAATGATAAACATACAAGTTGTTCCTTATTTTGTCTAGTTGAATTTCTTTTTTTGAATCACTCCATTTGGAGTTTTGTAGCTTAAGTTATGGTCCAAAAACCACAACTGGCCGGATTGGAATTTTTCTAGACTGACCATATCTATAGTGCACTGAACAATGACTGCAACTGCCTTGTTTGATAGGTTCTGGTCATAATTTGGGGTGGGTTTCTTCATGAAATTTGTTTGTCTATATCTTAGCTTGTTGCTGGTAAAATTTCAGGTCGATTGGACCATTCTACACTGAGTTATGGCCAAATGAACAATCACTATTTATTTGGTCATTCTGCAGAAACTGGTTGCAGGACACCCGGATTGGGGCAAGTTTTTGGTCTATTTGGTTTGGTCTTATGGGCATGGTTTCTTCACCAAAATTGTGCCATTATGTGTCTAGTTTCATGTCCAATTGGCCAAATACCAATTGAACCTTTACAATTCAAGTTATGGCTGTCCAAACAGGCTGGACTCACAGCCACACCTGCAGGTCACACAAGGCAGCCACATCAACCTCAAATCCCACAACCCAATTCACTTCATTTTTTATTCAAAACAAACCAAATGGTCATTAATTGACCATTAAAACCTACTTCCATTATCACAAGATCAAATCTCATTCTTCAACCCAAACCCTAACTCAACAATTCAAAACCATGCATAATCATTGCATTTATCAATTCACTCATAAGTTACACTTTAAGGGTAGCCATACTTGCACATTAGCTTCCCAAAAATTTTCACCATATTACCTTAACCATGGCTGCCAAAATTTAGGGTTAGCATACCAATGTCTTTCATCAAATTTCTTTGTCATTTAATCACCTATATAGTTCTTAAACATGAATTTGAAGTGAATTTTAAGGTTTAGGGCACTAACCTTGAATGGAGCAGAATTTTCTCTTGACCCAACTTAGATTTTTCCTTCACTTTCTTTGGCTTTCTTGGCAGCCAAACACCTTCCCAAGAGGTAAGGATAATTTTTAATGAAGAGACTTAAGGTTTAGTGGTGAGAATTTAAGGTTTGGAAGAGAGAAAATGAAAGGAATTTTAATGGAGGAGAAAGTTCACGTATGGAAATTGGGAAGAAGAAGAAGCTGGGCTTTTCTTTCATTTTTTGCCCATTTTTTTATTTTAAATGGGTTAAGGACATGTGTCACAATATGATAGGTCATTGGGGTTTTAATAACATCATAATGATGTCAAAATTCTCATTTATTCCATTTTCTTTTCTTTTTCTTTTCTACTCATTTTCAATTCAATTTTTAGCAATATTTATTCATATTTTATGTTATAATAATTATTTACTTAACTGGACAAGTCGGCCAAAAATCGCCTCTGAAGGCGAAATGACCAAAATGCCCTCCGTTTGGCTTAACGGGTCAAAATTGTCTGTACCGATTGAAAAATTTTTCTAAATATTTTCTTGGCATTCTAATGCCATAGGAACCTCAATGACCCTTCTCTGGAGTCCCAAAAATTATTTTATGAATTTTTTTCCCGGGTCTAGGGCTCCTAGTTGCGAGAACCGCAACTTCTCACTAGGTTACCCATCGCTAGGGCACCGGCTCATTTAACTTGGCTGTATTTTATTTCTAAAATTTTTCCTAAATTTTTCTTATTAATATTTGAGTTAATTATGGTTCCTCACTTTAGTTTAAATATTTTTCCGGACGTTCTAGCTGTCCGGACCGACACTGGTCACCGGAACAGTAGAATGTACGAAGTTGCTACAAGGGAGGGTGTTACAACTCTTCCCCTCTAATTTAAATTTCGTCCTCGAAATTTACCTGATGCAAACAGTTGAGGGAACTGTTGCCTCATCATCTCTTCATTTTCCCATGTTGCCTCTTCGGTATTGTGGTGCCTCCAAAGTACTTTCACCAGTGGAATCTGCTTATTCCTCAACTCTTTCACTTCCCGAGCCAGCATCCGTATGGGTTCTTCTTCATATGTCAAATCCGGTTGTACTTTAATTTCTTCATGGAGATGAAACCTGAAGGATCTGAGCGGTATCTTCTTAGCATAGACATGTGGAATACATTGTGGATCTTGTCCAGCTCTGGTGGTAAAGCTAGCCTATAGGCCACTGGACCCACACGTTCAATGACTTCATATGGGCCAATGAACCTAGGGCTTAACTTACGTTTTCTTCCAAACCTCAATACCTTCTTCCACGGTGACACCTTGAGGAACACTTTGTCGCCAACCGCATATTCTATTTCTTTTCTCTTCAGGTCAGCATAAGATTTCTGTCTATCTGAGGCAACCTTCAGATTGGCTTTGATTAGTTTTACTTTCTCCTCAGTCTGTTTCACCAGGTCTGGCCCTACCAGTTTGTCTTCGCCCAATTCAGTCCAGCACACTGGAGTTCTACATTTCCTCCCATATAGTGCTTCATACGGGGCCATTTGGATACTAGCTTGGTAGCTATTGTTGTATGCAAATTCTGCCAGTGGGAGGTATCTATCCCAACTTCCCTCAAACTCAATGACACAACTCCTCAGCATATCCTCAAGGACCTAACATATATTTCATGTTATTATTATCATTTTAATTCTATATTTGTATTAATTCAATTGATTCAATTGTTTACCTGGATTACTCTTTCTGATTGCCCATCCGTCTGAGGATGGAAAGCTTTGCTGAAGTGGAGTTGTGTACCCAAGGACTCATGCAACTTCTTCCAAAATCTCGATGTAAACCTTGGGTCTCAATCAGATATGATGGAAAGTGGAATTCCATGCAGTCTAACTATCCCACTGATATACAATTCTGCTAACTTCTCTAGTGAGTAGTCAGTCCTAACTGGCAGAAAGTGTGCTGACTTCGTCAATCTATCCACTATCACCCATACTGCATCATGTTTCTTCTGGGTGAGAGGTAGATCACTTACAAAATCCATGGTGACCCGATCCCATTTCTATTCAGGTATGCGTATAGGCCGTAACAAACCCGATGGAACTTGATGTTCTGCCTTGACTTGCTGACATGTCAAGCATTTAGTCACATAGTCAGCTATGTCCTTCTTCATACCAGGCCACCAATACTGAAGTTTCAGATCATGATACATTTTTGTACTTCCAGGTGCATAGCATACACCCGGTGTGTGCCTCTTTTAGAATCTTGGCCTTCAATTCCCCATCATCTAGTACACACAGTCTTCCTTTGTAAATCTGAGACACCCATCTGCTTTCACTTCATAGTCGCTTTCTTTCCCTTCTAGGATTTTTCTCATAATAGCCTTTAGCTTCTCATCTACCTTCGCCCATCTAAAATCTGTATATGAGCTTGGCCTCACTTGCAACTCAGCCAAAATAGCTCCATCTCGAACCAAAGATAGATGGGCATTCAATGATCTCAAAGCTGTGATGGATTTTCTGCTCAAAGCATCAGCAACTACATTTGCCTTCCCAGAATGGTAGTCAATTACACAATCATAGTCCTTCAGGAACTCAATCGATCGCCTCTGTCTAAGGTTGAGCTCCTTCTGGATTGGCAAATACTTTAGACTTCTGTGGTCTATGTAAATGTAGCACTTTTCACCATACATGTAATGCCTCCATATCTTCAGTGCGAAGATAATTGCTGCAAGCTCTAGATCATGGGTAGGGTAATTTTGTTCATGTGGCCTTAGTTGTCTAGAAGCATAAGCCACCACCTTCCCCTCTTGCATCAATACACACCCTAACCCATTATGAGAGGCATCACTGTAGACCACAAAGTCCTTTCCCGACACTGGCTGTGTTAACACTGGTGCCTCTGTCAACATAGCCTTTAACTTCTCAAAACTGGTCTGACACTTGTCATTCCAGTCAAATCTGACGTTCTTGTTTAACAACTTGGTCATTGGAGCAGCTATTAAGGAAAATCCCTTCACAAATCTCTGATAATACCCAGCTAGCCCCAAGAAGCTTCTGACCTCAGTTGTATTTTTGGGAGGCTTCCATTCCATCACTGCTTCTATTTTCTTGGGATCCACCCTAATCCCATCAGCTGACACTATGTGTCCAAGGAATGCAATCTCATTCAACCAGAAGTCACACTTGGACAACTTACCATACAACTTCTTTTCTCTCAGGGTTTGCAGAACAATCCTCAAATGTTCATCATGTTCTTCCCTGGTGTCGACACCATATTTTGGCCGATCCCCAAAATCAACAAGACTTTGAAACCGATCCCCAGCACTAGGTCTCCCTGGGCCAGCCAAATGACATTTCCGACTTCTCTTCATTTTTCTTTACCAGATGACCATATTTCCGAACTCTCCTTAAAAGGAATTGAATCAATGCTAAGTCCTAACATTCGTTAAAGCCCTGCCGATTTCTCAAATCATTTACCGATCTCTTGGGTATATCCCTGATCTCTGTTGATAAATGAAGTGAACTAGCATTAGATCTTTTCTTACCAGTTTTAGTGCCGATCTCCTTTTCGGAAGATTAAGAGCTAAGGTTTTGGTTCGGTTTAACGAGGGTTCCGATCTTAAGTCTTCAAGTCCCGTTCAGCATTTCTTCCCCACCGATCTAATGCTTATTGTGCTTTCCGATCTCTTATACTTAGATTAATAATTGCATTTTTGTCTTGCTGTGCTCATACAATCAAATACTCAGACAAACAATGGTTTAAAATTTTCCGATCACAACCCTTCATTGAACAAAGAGGCATTCCATTTCATTTCATAATTTGTACAAGTTATTTGGCTGGGGGATCACCCCCAGCCTGATTTACATTCTGCTCACTCTCTCTCTCACCCTCGGCTTCATTGTCCTCATCGTCGCCCTCAGGAGCCAGGTCGGCCATCCAGGAGAAGTCCTCTTCAGGGTAGCGCTTCTGGAGTTCGGCTAAGAGGTCCTTGTGAGCATTCACATAGGCTCCGGCTATCCCTGTCACCATCTCTTCATCCTTCTCTTTAAGCTCCTCATCCTTCGCCTTAAGCTCCTCGTCTTTTTCCTTAAGCTCCTCGATGAGTTGGGCGACTGGCGGCACCGTTGGCGTGAAGCGCCTGGACTTCCCCAAGAGCACGGTCCCTCTCAGCCAAAATATGATTATGTTCGGCCAGCCTGTCTTCATGGAACTTTGCCCGTCCCTCGACTTGAGATATATAATCCCGAGCGGATGAGAGTTGGGATCGGAGGGAAGCCAATTCCTGATTTTTCTTCCCGATCTCCTTACCTGCACGCTGGACCTTTTCCCAAACCATGGTCCGATTCACGGGCACTCCACATTCGGACTCATGGAGTGAGTCAAGATGTCATTAAGGCTGCTCGAGGATAGCTTTGTCCGATCCTCGAAGAAAGATGGAAGACCCTAAGACTTGGGCAAAACCGGGGTTCTCCCGTACAGTCCGGTTATTCTTCAAAGACTCCATTAACTTCTGGGCGCCACGAGAGGAGGTCCTCCCAGAAGATTGAGAAGGCCCCCTTTCCGTGCTTGGGACAACTGAAAGAGTCGGAGGCTGCTCTTCCGTTCTAGGAGGAGATCGGACAGCTCCAGTGGTCGGCGGACCCGAAGGTTGAGGTGGGTCTCTTTGTATCTCCCGTGCTCATGGCCGGGTGTTTGAAGTCGTTCCGAACGCTTCATCTCCTTTATCTTCCGGGAGATCTCTCTTTCCTTCTTCCGCTTCCTAGAACCCTCACCACCCGCCATACCTGCACAAAGAAAAGGTTAGTGAGATCGCTAAGGTCGTGAGAACCGAGATATAGAAAATACCAATGCCGAGGTCAGAGAGCGGAAGTTCGCGGTCTTGGCCAGTGAGCAATTGAATAGTCTAATGGTGCAGCTCGGCAGTCACCGCATCCAAACAAGAATACTTTTGAGTGGCGGCCTGACTCTTCAGATCCATCACTATTAAACTTTCCTCCTGACTCAGGGTAATGTGCTTCGGAAGCAAGGGCCCCTGGTACCACCAGCTACGGGGGAAGTCCTCAAAGCAGCTCGGATCTTTGCTCCTCAGAATGAAGAAACGGTTCTTCCAATTCTTAAGGGATGAGGGCAGATCGGAAAGAGCCCGCAATTAGGCTTCGCTGAAAGAACCGATGTTCGTCATCCTTTCTGCGAGTTAGTGCATGCAGCTCGGCGAACACCTTAGCCGTGGGGTGATTCCCTTAGCACGGCATAGACCTCGGAAGGCTACCAAGATCCGCCACGAGTTGGGGTGAATTTGAACAATGCATGCTCGGTGAAGTTTTAAGACCTCCTTGTAGAAATCGTCTAGAGGGAACCTCAGACCGGCCTTTAACTGTTCCTCGTACACCATAACCATGTCATTCTCTTCAAAGGAGTGATTGACATGAAGATCGCCGTGGCACTTGTTTAGCTCGTCATAATCGAATCGGCGAATATTATATTCTTGGTGAACGATTGCGGTCGGATTCTCGAAGAACCGACGGTAGCTCGTCTATAGGGAGAGTCTCTCTCTCTGAAGAAGGTGCGAGCCTCGATGGTATGACCCGCCCCCGAGTTGGAGCGGAGGCCCTGGGAGGTTCTTGTTGAACGCTTGGCCCGACTGCCTCTTCTTCATCAGACGATGACCACGAGAACTGAATCGAAGGAGGGCTCGCCGCTCTCTGACCTTCGGCACCGTTCATTTTCAAAAGAAACAAAGAATTTAAATTAAAAAGAGGATCAAAGCCCTTACCGAGTCCGATGGCGTCGGAAGAACTTGAGAAAAGCGAGAGAACTTGAAGTTGTGAGCGGGGATTGAAAATGGAATGAGAGAACAAGCGCTAACCCTCCCACCCCTATTTATACTAGTCCGAGCATTTAATGATCGCGAGGTTCTAGGCAGCGCATCGATTGGTGGAACTCGATAGCTGTTCTGACACTTCTCTCAAATATCCGAATGTTCAGGGATGGGTTAATTGGAGATCGGCATAATAAGTTAAATATTTTGAATAAAGGATCAGTTAAGTATCATTCAGGTAAAGAACCAGATCGGATAACCACATTAGAGATGGGAAAAATAGTCAATAAGATGATAACCGATAAAATAAAGTCTTTATTTTCAAAAGATCGGATTACATCATTTGGGCGATCTCTAGGGATCGGATTACACTAACATTGGATCACATCATTTCTGTGATCTCTAGAGATCGGATTGCATTGAAAATAAAATACATCATTTGGGCGATCTCTAGGGATCGGACTACAATAAAGGTCTAACTACATCATTTGGGCGATCTCTAGAGATTTGATTACATTTTAGGATTACATCATTTGGGCGATCTCTAGAGACCAGTGGAACATCCTATCTAAAAGGCCTATGTCAAAGCCTAGTCTTGTGGCTGAATCAAAAGATGTGTTTGACCAGGAGACCGGCTGTTGGCATCGGATAGATGTGCGGCTCGGATGGGGTGACTATGACTCCCATGAAGATGAGAGACATCGTCACCGATGTTACCACCGAAACCGACCATTGCCGGAACACCCAATGTGGAGAAAACCGTCGGAACACTCAATGTGATGAAAGCAGAATGAACTTCGGTTGAGCGACTCGAGATCGCTACAACCAAGGTCCGCAATACTGGTCGGTCAAATCCAGTCCTCTCACCATCGTCAGTTAAGGTCATTCGATCACCGGGATCGTGAATTTTCAGTCGGTGAGTAAAGAAGTTCATCGGAAAAAGATCAAAGCCACAGTTATAGCCAGAACTTCCACCGGAGCAGCTAGAACAGGGAAAGTAAGAAAGGAAGAGAGGAAAATCAGATGAAAGAAATGTCTCTCGACGGGAGTATATATAGGGAAAATGAGCATTTATTCTTTGACGACAAGCGGCTTAACGCCGGGAATCGAGGACAATTAATACTTTGACCAGATCGGACCTGAAGAAGGGAAAAGATCGGAATAATAGATCGGAAGGTGGGAGACCAGCATGAAAGGTCGGAAAGAACATGTGAAAGAGATCAGAAAGAGGAGGGATCGGTAGGCAAAAAGAATAAGACAAATTCCAATAACCGTCGTCAGAATCAGAGCCGAGGTAGTTAAGGCGTTGCAGACGAGATCTCCACCGCACGCCTAAGAATCGCCCGCAATCTTTGACAGTGCGGTGGTATGTCATGCGATCCTGTACATCCCAATCTCCACCGTTGATCCCACTTGTAAGGATAAACCCGGAACCCTTAGATCAAGAGAGAAGACGACAATACCAGCGTCTTTCGCTCTTAGCCCTCGGATCGTTCCGGACAAGGAAATTTGGGACCGTCAGATGGAAAGAAGAAAAGGACAAATATTATGAAGAGTGATCTCAACCATTCATTTTGATTCTCTTTAATTCCTGAACCTCCGATCATGTCCTTCGGAATCTCGACCCTCCATCTCCCTCAAATAAATCCTGACCCTTCACGAAGAGCACCCGATTCCTATAAATACCTGCATAAAAACTGTTCAAGGGACGGGCAAGAAAAATAGACAAGAGGCATTATTATAGCGGAGGAACTCAAATTTCATTTAGTTTACTACTCTGCTACTTAGAAGTGTCAATCAAAAAGACTTTTGAAACAAGTTTTCAAGTGTTTTCTTGAAAAGATTCGAATCTTGGAACTCTACATTTCAGTTTGTTCATTATCTGGTCACACTCTCACTTTCTGCCTTTTATCATTTCTGTCCAAGCTCAACTTCATTCCATTCGGTTCTTTTCATCTTGATCTGATCGCATTTTAGCTAATCACCCTCCAGTTCACGAGGAACACCACCCCTCAGGCCAATCAATCCTTGCCTTATCACTATTTGGCGCCCCATAGTTATTTTAGTAGCTTTGGCTCCTCACAGGTAAGAGCTCATACTCTTTGTTTTATTAAATGCTTACATTTACTTTCTGCATTTTCTTTGTTCTTCTCACATCTGTGACTTTCTACTTTTGCACAAACGATCCCCAAAGAATGTTACTGTAAGAGCTCATATCACTGTTTTATCGAGTGTCTACATTTACTTTCTGCATTTTCTTTGTTCTTCTCACATCTGTGACTTTCTACTTTTGCACAAACGATCCCCAAAGAATGTTACTGTAAGAGCTCATATAACTGTTTTATCGAGTGTATACATTTACTTCTGCATTTTCTTTGTTCTTCTCACATCTGTGACTTTCTACTTTTGCACAAACGATCCCCAAAGAATGACACTCTCAAATCATCTATTTAGTGATCAGTTCATTTTTATTAATCTTCATCCTTTTTGAAAGTAAGTTTTCTAACTCCTAGTAGTATGTAAGTGGTTGGGTAAACGTAGGTAACTGCAACTTAGGGGTCTTTTTTTTAAAGAGAGAACATGAATAACACGTCAGGAAGATAGCCAAACTATTAGGCTGACGTAAACAGCAATTCGGCAAGATGTCATAAAGCGAAATAGAACCAAAGTAAACATAACAGAATAGATCGGATGTTAATAGATATTGGTAAAATGACTACATGAAAAGGTCGATGAATCAAGTCTAGTGTTCCCGTTCAGCCACGGGGTATCCGAAACCTTATCCGGCATTTTTGAATGCCGAATTCTTAGTTTTAGGTTCTTAGGACCCGTAGCTGTGGTTAAATTTTTAAAGGTCGGAAAAGTCTTTGTCCGAGTCCCGTCAAAATAGAAGAGGTCGGAAGAGTCCTTATCCTATCCTTGCCTAAAAGTTTTAAATCAACTCTTAAAGGAGATCGGAGGAGGGTTCTTATCCGGTCTCCCTTCAAAATTTTGATAAACATTAAATAGGGATCGGAGGAGAGTTCTTATCCGGTCTCAACTCAAAACATTAATAAATAACTCTAAAAGAGATCGGAGGAGGGTTCTTATCCGGTCTCCCTTCAAAATTTTAATAAACATTAAATAGGGATCGGAAGAGAGTTCTTATCCGGTCTCAATTCAAAACATTAATAAATAACTCTAAAAGAGATCGGAGGAGGGTTCTTATCCGGTCTCCCCTCAAAATTTTAATAAATAACTTAAAAGAGATCGGAGGAGAGTTCTTATCCGATTCTCACACCCGTTCACTGAGGTTGTCTCATTTACTTATGTATCTGGGTGATCCAAATTTAGTGAAAAATCAAATATTCCTTCTACCAAAAGGATTAACATTGCCGCCTAAGCCCTCCTAACTAATTTATAAAGGACGCAAAATTAAATCTACTTACCCTTATTAAGGGACGAGGTGGGGTGCCTAACACCTTCCCCACCCGTTTACGGACCCCGAACTTAGAATCTCTGTTTTGAAGTGGTTTCATTTTTAATTTAACTTCTCAAATGGTTTTCTTTAGTTTCCTTCAAAACTAAGGTGGCGACTCCTCACTTTTTCCCACTTCGGTGAGTGATCGTCCAGGCGACCGCGAAATCTATTGCGACAGCTTGGCGACTCCACTGGGGATATTACCCGGTCTAGTGGTCCAAAAGTAGATTTAATCTTGTCTGATCAAATTATAGTTAGATGGGTTCACTCGGCGATGTCTTATATGTTAATTATTATTACTGCTAACTATTTTGTTTTGCCTGTTCTATCTCTTACAGTGCTCTTCATTTCAAAAAGGAAAAAAAAGGAAAAAATGGAAAAATAAAATCCCCCTAAATTGGGAAGAGGTAAAGGTGTCCCTTCACACACCGAACACTCACACAATGTCCTCACACACTATGGTCCTAACCCGGGCTTTCTTACCCTTTTAGGAAAAGTAGGAGGGAGTCATGTAGCGGTACCCGTGGGTTTTACCCGTTAGTATCCGTGAAGGCTTCGCTCAAATTGAAACTCGCTCTATCCTTTGTGATACTCGTGGAATTTTCCGATAACATCATGGGGGTAGAATGGGGCTCTCTTGTTCTGATGAGGGGCAATTTGGGAACTGTGGCTTTTAGAAAATTAGTTCTGAGCTAAACTATCACAATAGTTGAAGGCCGTAGTAAACTACCTCATAAGATAGAACTATCGGTAGGTAGCACTCACCGGTGTTAGAGTCTCCTCTTATAGGACAAAGGGGCATACTTTCTCTTACCTATTCTCGCTTTAATTTCCTTCTGTTCATGTCTTTTGAGGGTAATCTTGAATCCTACTAGCACACCGACACATTTTCCGACTTTGATAAATGTGTACGTGTCACTCGGTCAACAGTATGATTCAAAGTTACCCTAATTTGTCGTACTAACGAATTTTCTCACAGAAATTACCAAACCAAGAGTGCAGTAAAAGGATAGGCATCATTTTTATCATGGCATCCTCGAGTCGATCGCGAGAAAGGTTGAATGCTAAATTTTGGTCCAAATCAGCTCATAGTCGGTACCCTCGCAAAATGGTGCTTAGAGACACACTGCTAGCTCGTTACCTTCGCTAGATCTGAATAAAATAGAGTCGTAATGAACGACCTAGAGTGCATCTAACGGATGGAGGTTGCTTCCCGATCGTGCCAAGTGCGTTTTGAAGAGAAATGCGGGAAGATTGCAACCTTAATGAAAGTCAAGGTCAATATCCCGGCATTAAAAGCCATGTTGTCGGCTTGGAATCCTAAGTATGGGGTATTCTCTTTCAATGACATTGATACGGTCCCCACTATGGAAGAATATCAGGCATTGCTGGGGATCCCATACTCATTGCAGAGCAGGATCTACTTACACCTCGAGCATAGGCAAACCTGGAAACGGTTGGCACATATGTTGGGTTCTCCCCCAGAAAAAGTAAAGTCCAAAGAAAGCGCCAAGGAAAAACACATGGTTGGTATTGGACATATCTCCGAAATGTTTAGATCAATGCCTCCAAGAGAAGCAGTGGGGCCAAGCTTGGTAGCTCTCGCTTTGGGAATCTGATGCGATTACATTCCCGGGACCATTGGGAATCATAACTTGCAACGGTGGAAGTGTTCGGGCGGTGGAAAGGCAGTGATTAATCCAATACCTGCAATCCTTGCGGAGACTTTATTAACCCTTACCTACTGCAGACAACAGGGCAGAGGATCCCTTAAGTGTTGTTCTCAACTGTCATACCTCTGGACTATCAGTCACATGTGTCCTGTGGAGACAAAAGGATTGACTTGGTACCTTGACCACCTCCCATTGAGAAGATGATCGGTTAGTGATCAGCCGAAAAATGAAAAACGATGGTGGGAGCGGATTTTGAGTTTCAATAGCCATGATTCTGTTGGAGGAAGTCGTGGGCGTCAAGCCAACCCGTTTTGATCGATGCAGGGGTATTCGATCGGTTTCCACGATCGAGTAACGGATACACAAGTTACACTCGGCATTGGTAATGAGGCGATTCGGCTCAACACGATGCATGATCAACATTGAAGAATACCACCAAGGTCGCTTCTACCACGAGCTCAAAGGAGAAGAAGGGTTGAAAAGGCTCGCGAATCTTGGGAAAACGTCACTCTGATGGAGAAATCGCCTAAGGGCCCAAGCACCTCGGGCGATTATCTTAAATGGAGAGCTGACAGGGACCGAGAACATTCAACTGTGAAATTCGAAGACAAGAACCCGCTCAGAGATGTCCTATTAGAAGAAGCGAATGGCCATCTGGATGACTCACTACGAGAGGCTAATCACGAGAACTCACAAGCTGCGAGGAACAAATAAAGCAATTTGAAGGACCAACAAAGAAACTTAAAAGGAGAGTAAGAAGACTTAAGGAAGAGGTAAGGGCCGAAAGGATGGGGTTCGAGGAGCAAGAGTACAGTGGGAAAGGGAGAGACTCTCTCAAGCCGAGGTAAAAGAAGCGAAAGTCTGAGAATAGCAAGTTTCGGAAAAGATGAAATACCAAGAGGTACTCGCCGAAGAATATAAGCAAGAAAGTAAGAAGAAGAAGCTCGAATTGAAAGAACAAGCACTACTCATCAACGATATCTTGAAAGAGTGTGCTAAAGAAAGGAAAGAGAAAGAAAAACAAGCTGCTCTCTATCAAGGACTGAAAGAAAATGTTGACCAGCTGGAGAGAACAATAGCACAGGGAAAACGAGAACTATTACCTGAATCCGAGTACGCTCTGAAAGCATTCGACCACAAGCAAGAAGAAAGGTTATATGAGTATCTCAGAAAATGTCATCTTATTATAAAGAACCTTCCAGAGCTTAGGCCAATGTAAAAGATACGATGTACAAATTACTCAGTTAATGAAGTGATTTTTGGACCATTGTTTAGCAAAATTTGTGAATGAATAGTATGACTCCCGTAGGAACTTCCTCGCTAGGGTTATGTGAAAAATTGAAATGCGCCATATGAACAGGTATCATAAATGCGCATTCAATCCCGTCATTCACAGTCAGACTATCGAACGATACCATGATAAAGCTGAGGCGATTATCCTTTTTACAGATTTCAACCTGGCTCTCAAATGCCACTGTATCCTTCGTCCAGACCAGGACTTTTAGTTTCTTTGCAAAATTCGAAGTTTATTTAAAATATTCTTTTTTTACTCCTCACAGGAAATCAATATTGCTTCTAACAACGCAAGTCTGACCAAGCACACGGTTCAACCCAGTAGTGTACTTAACAAGATCTCGAACAAGAAAACTAATGGAAGACCGGGAACAAGTCTGAGAACTGCGGGGCAAGTGTCCGAACTAAAAGACCGAGTTTGAGAACTTATGAAGATGATGAGGGAGATGTCCCAAAATAGGCCCACTTCAGACCCTAACCTACCATTACCTCCCCCACCTCCTACAACGGTTGATTCTCACTACGCTTCAACCTCCTTCACTTTCCAGCCATCAATCCCGGACCCGACCGTCACTGTCAATCCGGTGACCATAAATAATGACCTACCTTTTTCCTATTACCCGGCTATCTCAAATGCCGAACCTCACCCTTCAATCCCGATCCCTCCAGTTTACTCCACCCCTCAGCTCCCAGTTGGAGGAGCGCATCATACGGTGGAAGGAGAACATAGGGCGAAAGAAAACGAAAAACTATCTGCTCTAGAAGAAAAGGCGAGGGCAATAGAGAGGCTGAACATGTATGGTTCGATCGATGTGTAAATCACGAGATTGGTGCGGATGTGGTGGTACCACCCAAATTCAAGGTTCGGATTTCGACAAGTACACCGAAACTTCAGATCCTCGCATCCACTTGGCAACCTACATTGCCAAAATGCGCCTTAACAGAAGGCGATAGACTTCTCATTCACTTCTTTCACGAGAGCCTCTCGGGCGGCTACGAGATGGTGTATACAATTGGGCAGAGCAAGCTGCACTCTGGAAGGATTTAGCGATACCTTTCTAAAGCGGTACAAATTCAATTGTGATCGACACCCACAAGGAGGGACCTCCGGAACACAGTGCAGAAGGCGGGAAGGTTTCAAGCGGTATGCCCAACGATGGAGGAGAAGGCTGCGAGTATATCCTCCTGATCGACAATGAACTCTGCTCCTATTCATCGAAACATTGAAGGCTCCCTACTTCAACTGATGATTGGAAATACCTCCATGACTTCTCGGATATCATCCAAGTGGTGAGAGAATTGAAGCTAATCGAGAATAGGAAGACTACAGAGTTGGTGAGAACCTGTAAAGAAGGCGCGACTTTGGCAAGAAGAAGGAGGGTGATGTACACTCTATCACCGTCGAATAATTACCCCAATTTCCCCAAAATAACTACCGGCCATATCCTCCCTTTCATGGCCAAACCATATAAACATTCCACCTTCTTTCCCTAATTATCCACAACCACGCCCACAATACGCCCCACCCACAAATTTCCAACCAAGACCACCTCCTCCTCCGGCTCAACCAAGACCACCACAAAACAACCGAGACCTCCAAGGAACCACTGATCCACCTCTTCCCCTCCCTCTCGTGAAATATACCGATACCTTGTCGGTATAAACCAATTGTTCCAGTCCCCTTGGACCCAATCCGGTAGCCATATCCCGGTGGTATGATGCCTTGCCGTTGTGAGTATCATGGAGGAGCACAAGGGCACTCAGCGACAAGCTGCGGGCACTCAGAGGAAGAGTGCACGCTTTAATCCGAAACGGGTGGTTGAAGATCGAGGGAAATGGTTCCCTCCCCAATGTTACCTCAAACCCACTGCCTAACCACAATGCGGGCAGTGGTGTAAATATGATAGAGTCTAAGGGAGAGGGATCAACACCAGAAGTGGATGAGCTGGTTCCATACTTCGAGGAGATTTTTACTGTAGCAACGAGGGAAGGCTACCTTTGCCCTCAGGTAGCGGGATTCGAAGAGAGTACGAGGTGTCCTTACCATGGAGAGGCAGCTGACCATGAGCTGCGAGATTATGAGGGGTTCAGGTAAGAAGTCCGGAACTTATTGTCACTCAAGGTTCTGAGATGCCAGACAAGGCTGAAGACGGAAAAAGGAGTGAACACCACTGGATACTGACGAGCAACTTCTACCTCCAAACCAGAATCACCTTCTCACCCCGGTAGCCTCACGCCGTGCGATTATCGAACTCCACCTCAGCTCCCCATCACCAATACTCACGCTGTCCCTTGGAACTATAACTTCCAAGTTTTCACTCAGGGAGCGTCAAGCAGTACATCCGCTCCTAGTCTTGCCTCACCTCCGGCACCACCAAAACCATGTTTCGCTCCTCACGAGCACTTCAGAATGACTTATGCTAGACCTGCTAGCAACATTACTCCCCAAACCAGGTCTCTGCCCGTTATTGCAACAAAATCCTCTCCACCTGAGCAAGAAGTCGAGTTTATAACTCGAAGTGGGATGTGTTCTGAACGAAGAAAGAGAAAAGAGAAAAGGAAAGTAAAAATGGGAGAGTCATCCGAAACACGGAAGAGGAGGTTGAGAAAGCGAGGAAGCGAGCCTATTGAGCACAAGAAAGATGAAGAACTACTGCTCCAAATAATGAAAGCAGGCGAGTATGATGTGGTGGAGCGGTTGAGAAAAACACCACGGATTTCACTGTTATCACGATCACGAGCTCGGAAGTGCACCGACAAGCCTTACAAAGAATCACTGGATCAAGCCTTTGTGAACCAGACATTACTCAGGGCAATTTGAGAAGATAGTAGAACAAATCCAGGCATCCAGCTTTGTAGCCTTTTCTGAAGAGGAGGTAGACCCCGCAGGCTTAGGGCACAATAAAGCTCTGCATGTAACTGTGAAATGCAAGGGTTGTATAGTGGCCAAAGTTCTCATCGATAACGGATCGGCCCTTAATGTACTGCCTAGCGCAACCTTAGCCAGGCTGCCAGTCGACCAATCATATATACGTCAGAGTGCTATGGTGGTAAGAGCCTTTGACGGTACCAGGAGAGAGGTGCTGGGAGACATTGACTTGCCAATCCAAGTTGGTGCATGTACTTTCAATGTCACGTTCCAGGTCATGAACATTGAGCCGGCTTACACTATGCTGTTGGGAAGGCCGTGGATCCATTCTGCGAATGCTGTTCCTTCGACTTTGCACCAGAAGATCAAATACATTAAGGACGGCAAAATCATCACTGTGAGGGGCGAAGATGCAATAATGTTCACCAAGCCGCAATCACTTCCCTATGTGGAAGCGGCCGAGGAATCGTTGGAGAGTTCTTTCCAGGCCCTTGAACTGCAAGATACCGGGAAGGAGGGGGCTATGGCTATGGTAGCCAAAGTGCTGTCAAAGAACGGGTATGAAGAGGGTAAAGGCCTAGGCGCCACATTACAAGGGATCGTGGAACCCATACCGGCTATTCAGAAGGTGGGCCGTAGTGGTTTGGGATATGAGGAGGATGCCCTCGTGGATGGGCGATTCTGGATGAGGAAAATACTTCGGGATCAGAGGTTTGACGAGTAGATGGGAAAGATGAAAATAGTCCGAGGATCACGGAGATCTTCACCAAACCGGTCATTCAACATCCGCAAATCTGGAAGAATCACCCGATGATCCATCCATCGATGTCATCCAAGCTGGACTCCTTGTATGAGGCCCTAGTCTCGCCGATGGTTGAGGCGGGAGGTGAACAAGCTGGACAACGGAGGATATCCACTGTACTCAATCTCGAGTAAAGTACCTCTGGTTATCTACACTTGATCACTTTGTCCATGGTGACAAGTGTAATCGTAAATGGACCTTTTCTTATGGCATTAATATTATTAATGAATTGATAGCGCATTTTAAATCCAACACTCTCTTTCTTTCCTTTTTAAATTCCATCCTTATAACATGTTCTATTATTTATTCATTCAGACCATTCATCAATTAACACCTAATAATCCAATAGACTCAGAAATCCCTCTGGTTAATTTTGAAATCCCCATAAGCGCCATTACTTCAAGTGATTACGAGGAAGACCTCACGAGAAGAAGATGATGAAAAGATGAACCCTCCCTCATGCCTTGTGAAAGCGAAGCGCACAATAAACTTAGGCACGGAGGAAGTAAAAGGAACTTAAGGTAGTGGAGAGTGAGGAATTGGGAGATATGATCATGCAGCTAAGGAATTCCTCGGCGTGTTTTCTGGAGCTATGATGATATGGTGGGTTTGGACCCTCGGATAATGCGCACAAAATTCCCTTAATCCGGGAACAATTCGGTGAAGCGAGAAACTAAGGAGAATGAATCCGACACCTTTGCTCAAGGTTGGGATGAAGTCAAGAAAGCGATATGGCGGAGTCTTGGAATTGGTCAAAGATCCCCAATGGGTGGCTAACGTCGTTCCGGTAATGAAGAAGGACGGGAGAGTCAGAGTGTGCATTGACTACTTGGATCTTAATAAAGCTAGCTTGAAAGACGTTTTCCCTCTCCCCCACGTTGATGTGTTAGTTGACAATGCTGCGGGATTGGGCGGTGTTCGTGTATTGATGGGGCATCGGTACAATCAGATCCCAATGGGCCGAAGAAGACAAGGATAAAGCGCTTTCATCACTCAATAGGGAGTATACGCTATCGGGTCATGCCCTTCGGGTTGATAAATGCGAGTCTACTTACCGGTAGCGCAATGGTCACATTATTCCATGACATGATGCATAAAGAAGTGGAAGTGTCGTGGATGATATGATCATTAAATCCGAGGAGAAGAGAGCCACGTTCGGTGATGAGGAGGGTATTGAAAGGCTCAGGAAATACCACTTGAAGCTGAACCCTGCTAAATGCATATTCGGAGCTAAATCGGGAAAGTTGTTGGGATTCATAGTAGCGAGAAAGGGATAGAAGTAGATCCAGACAAGGTTCGAGCTATTCAAGAAATGCCCATCCCCAAAAACAGAAAGGGAGGTGCGATTTTAGGAAAACTGAACTACATTTCGAGGTTTATTTCTAATCTTACTGCCAAAGCTGAGCCTATTTTCAGATTACTCCGGAAAAACAACTCTACTCAATGGGATTCAGTTTGTCAAGAGGCTTTTGAGAAAATCAAGCAGTATCTGTCAAATCCACCAGTATTGGTTCCACCTGTGGCGGGCAGGCCTTTGATACTGTACATGGCAGTCCAGCAGAATTCAATGGGATGTGTTTTGGGACAACATGATGATACCGGCCGAAGAGAGAGGGCCATTTATTACCTAAGCAAGAAGTTCAACGATTGTGAGTCAAGGTATTCTTCCTTAGAAAAGACTTGCTGCGCGTTAGCCTGGACAGCAAATCGCCTCAAGCACTACATGTTGAATCACAAGACATGGCTCATCTCTAGGATGGATCCTATTAGATATGTATTCGAGAGCCCATTCGTGCCAGGAAGGATAGCCAAGTGGCAGGTTATACTCTCGATGCGACATAGTCTACATGACCCGGAAAGCGGTGAAAGGCAGCGTAATTGCTGACCTCCTAGCAGAAAATCCTATCCAGGATTATGAAGCTCTGGATTTTGAGTTCCCTGATGAGCATATTAATGAAGTAGACTGCGAAGAGGAGGGGCCCGCCGACGTATGGGAAATGTATTTTGATGGAGCAGTCAATTTATCCGGAAACGGAATCGGAGCTGTACTGGTATCCCCGGACGGAAAACACTTCCCGATAGCTGTCAAGTTGAGGTTTGACTGTACCAACAATGTCGCAGAGTATGAAGCTTGTGTGATGGGTCTACAAGCTGCTATCGAAATGAAAATCAGAAAGTTGGAGGTGTACGGAGACTCGGCTCTGATAATTTATCAAGTCAAGGGAGAATGGCAAACTAAGGATCCCAAGTTGATCCCATATCAGAAGTACTTACTGGAGCTGATCAAGGAATTCGAAGAAATCTCTTTCACTCATCTTAGCAGGGACAAGAATCAATTTGCCGATGCTTTAGCTACTCTAGCCGTTATGGCCCAAATGGAAGAAGGGCAGACAACTCAAGCATTGAGGGTTAAAGCAAGGGATGAACCAGCCTACTGCTTCACGATTGAAGAAGAACCCGATGGAAAGCCTTGGTATCATGACATCCTGGTCTACTGTAGAACCAGAGAATTCCCCTCAGGGGCAACCAAAAATGAAAAGAAGATGATTCGGAGATTAGCATTGGGATACTTCCCCAGTGGAGAAACCCTATACAAGAGGAGCTCCAACGGCGAATTACTGAGATGCGTGGATGCAAAAGAAGCAAAGAGAATCCTCTTTGAGACACATGAGGGAAATTGTGCGACCCATGCCAATGGACACATGATGGCTAAGCAAATCATGCGACGTGGGTATTTTTGGACCACAATGGAGAGGGATAGCATCGAGTATTTCCGGAAGTGCCATAAGTGTCAGATCTATGCCGATCCGATAAACGTCCCACCTCATAAACTGTTCAACCTCGTCTCACCATGGCCTTTCGCAATGTGGGGCATCGATGTGATCGGTCCTATCAATCCTAAGGCATCCAATGGGCACAGATTCATCCTAGTGGCCATCGACTATTTCTCCAAATGGGTCGAAGCAACGTCGTATGCTCACATCACGCAGAACACGTTCCTCAAATTCTTCAAAAGCAACATCATCTGCCGGCATGGTCTCCCGAATGAAATTGTCACTGATAATGCCAAGAACTTGAATGGTCCGAAGATTCAGGAATTGTGTGATCAATACAAAATCCGGCATCTCAACTCCTCCCCGTACCGTCCCCAGATGAATGGAGCAGTGGAAGCTGCAAACAAAAATTTAAAGAGGATAATCCGGAAAATGACGGTCACATATAGGGATTGGCATGATATGCTCCCTTACGCTCTTCACGCATCTGGGACTTAGTGAGGACTTCAAGCAGGGCAACTCCATACTCATTTGGTCTATGGTATGGAGGCGATGTGCCATTGAAGTTGAAATCCCTTCCTAAGAATCTGAAGAGTCGAATTGATGAGTCATTATTGATTCAGTCAAGGTTGGATCAGTTAAACTTGCTTGATGAGAAAAGGTTAGCAGCGGCATGTCATGGGCAATTATATCAGAGGAGAATGGCTAGGGCATTTGATAAAAGCGTTCGCCCACGCGAATTCCAACCCGGGGACTTAGTTCTGAAGAAAGTGCTGTCGAACCAAAACGATCCACGGGGCAAATGGCCACCAACATATGAGGGACCCTATGTGGTTAAAAGGGCATTTTCCGGAGGAGCCTTGATCTTGACCCAAATGGGCGAAGAGTTTGAGACACTGTGAATGCCGACAACCTGTCAAGAGGTATTATGCATAAGCAGTGAAGGATGAAAACCGAAGAGGCGTCCAAAAAAAAAAAAAAAAACAAACTAAACTTGGGGTGAAAACCCGAGAGGGCATCCCAAGAACCAAAGCGGAGAAATAAAGAAGGGGGTATGAAACCAAGGATGGAGACCGTTATGGCAGGAGGCTTCAGAGAACTTGAAATAATGGCAGTTAAAAGACTTCAGAACCAACTATAAGGATTATGTGAGATCTATCCTTATACCTTCCCTTTCAAAGTCTATCCATGTTTCTCTTAAAGCCATGATAAAGTTATACTTTATTCATACCTTTTGTTTTCTGTTTACTCACCTTTTAATACTATCCTTTATCTTTGTTTAATGTGCTATTAATTAGTTAAATTTTTGCCATAAGATTTGAATTCGAAAATTGATAACCTCACGTACTTTATTATGAGATTTGCAGGGAATGGCCGTTAAAAAAAAAAAAAAAAAAAAACTAGAGGTGAAAACCGAAAGGCGCTTAGTTAAATGGACGGAAAGAAAGTGAAAACCATGAGGCGCTTTCCATAGAATAAGAAGAAAACCGGGTACAGAAGAGGGGCATTTGAAGAAATGGGGTTATAGGTCAAGTCTTGCAACTTCTTTTCCGTTAATCATCGGCCTTCGGTATCTTGTTAAGTACACTTCGTCAGGGAAAGAACTTCATGCGTCAGGGTTAGACTTGCCTTGTAAGTTGATTTTAATTTCCTGCAATTTACGTTTCTGCTATCAACCTCTGGTTCCTTGATCTAAGTTGATTTTAATTTCCTGCAATTTACATTTCTGCTATCAACCTCTGGTTCCTTGATCTAAGTTGATTTTAATTTCCTGCAATTTACATTTCTGATATCAACCTCTGGTTCCTTGATCTAAGTTGATTTTAATTTCTTGCAATTCACATTTCCACCATCAACCTCTGGTTCCTTGATCTAAGTTGATTTTAATTTCATGCAATCTACATTATCTGATTTTAATTTCATGCAATTCACATTTCCACCATCAACCTCTGGTTCCTTGATCTAAGTTGATTTTAATTTCCTGCAATTTACATTTCCTGCTATCAACCTCTGGTTCCTTGATCTAAGTTGATTTTAATTTCACGCAATTCACATTTCCACCATCAACCTCTGGTTCCTTGATCTAAGTTGATTTTAATCTACATTATCTGGTTTTAATTTCATGCAATTTACATTTCCTGCTATCAACCTCTGGTTCCTTGATCTAAGTTGATTTTAATTTCATGCAATTTAAATTTTCTGTCATCAACCTCTGGTTCCTTGATCTAAGTTGATTTTAATTTCTTGCAATTCACATTTCCACCATCAACCTCTGGTTCCTTGATCTAAGTTGATTTTAATTTCCTGCAATTTACATTTCCTGCTATCAACCTCTGGCAATTTAAGTTTCTAGCTATCAACCTCTGGTTCCTTGATCTAAGTTGATTTTAATTTCATGCAATCTACATTATCTGGTTTTAATTTCACGCAATTTACATTTCCTGCTATCAACCTCTGGTTCCTTGATCTAAGTTGATTTTAAATTTCATGCAATTTAAATTTCCTGCTATCAACCTCTAGTTCCTTGATCTAAGTTGATTTTAATTTTCTGGTACTTCAACTTCTGTTAACAATTTCTAAGTCATTAGTTCCCTAATTTCAAACACTTAATCGTCCAAAATATGAGTCTGAATCTTTACATAATTCCTACACGGGAATTTCTTTCCTTTAATAGAAATTATGTAAAGAGGGGCAGCTGTCGACACCATATTTTGGCCGATCCCCAAAATCAACAAGACTTTGAAACCGATCCCCAGCACTAGGTCTCCCTGGGCCAGCCAAATGACATTTCCGACTTCTCTTCATTTTTCTTTACCAGATGACCATATTTCCGAACTCTCCTTAAAAGGAATTGAATCAATGCTAAGTCCTAACATTCGTTAAAGCCCTGCCGATTTCTCAAATCATTTACCGATCTCTTGGGTATATCCCTGATCTCTGTTGATAAATGAAGTGAACTAGCATTAGATCTTTTCTTACCAGTTTTAGTGCCGATCTCCTTTTCGGAAGATTAAGAGCTAAGGTTTTGGTTCGGTTTAACGAGGGTTCCGATCTTAAGTCTTCAAGTTAAATTTTCAATTTTAATCAAGTCCCGTTCAGCATTTCTTCCCCACCGATCTAATGCTTATTGTGCTTTCCGATCTCTTATACTTAGATTAATAATTGCATTTTTGTCTTGCTGTGCTCATACAATCAAATACTCAGACAAACAATGGTTTAAAATTTTCCGATCACAACCCTTCATTGAACAAAGAGGCATTCCATTTCATTTCATAATTTGTACAAGTTATTCGGTGAGGATCACCCCACTGATTGTCTGCTCACTCTCTCTCTCACCCTCGGCTTCACTGTCCTCATCGTCGCCCTCAGGAGCCAGGTCGGCCATCCAGGAGAAGTCCTCTTCAGGGTAGCGCTTCTGGAGTTCGGCTAAGAGGTCCTTGTGAGCATTCACATAGGCTCCGGCTATCCCTGTCACCATCTCTTCATCCTTCTCTTTAAGCTCCTCATCCTTCGCCTTAAGCTCCTCGTCTTTTTCCTTAAGCTCCTCGATGAGTTGGGCGACCTGAGCAGCTTCGTTGGCGTGAAGCGCCTGGACTTCCCCAAGACCACGGTCCCTCTCAGCCAAAATATGATTCTGTTCGGCCAGCCTGTCTTCATGGAACTTTGCCCATCCCTCGACTTGAGATATATAATCCCGAGTGGATGAGAGTTGGGATCGGAGGGAAGCCAATTCCTGATTTTTCTTCCCGATCTCCTTACCCAGACGCTGGACCTTTTCCCAAACCATGGTCTGATTCACCAGGCACTCCACATTCAGACTCATGGAGTGAGTCAAGATGTCATCAAGGCTGCTCGAGGATAGCTGTCCGATCCTCCCAAAGAAAGATGGAAGACCCCAAGACTTGGGCAAAATGGGGTTCTCCGTGCTGATCGGTTATTCTTCAAAGACTCCATTAACTTCTGGGCGCCACGAGAGGAGGTCCTCCCAGAAGATTGAGAAGGCCCCCTTTTCGTGCTTGGGACAACTGAAAGAGTCGGAGGCTGCTCTTCCGTTCTAGGAGGAGATCGGACGACTCCGAGTCGGCGGACCGAAGGTTGAGGCGGGTCTCTTTGTATCTCCCGGGCTCATGGCCGGTGTTTGAAGTCGTTCGAACGCTTCATCTCCTTTATCTTCAGAGATCTCTCTTTCCTTCTTCCGCTTCCTAGAACCCTCACCACCCGCCATACCTGCACAAAGAAAAGGTTAGTGAGATCGCTAAGGTCGTGAACCGAGATATAGAAAATACCAATGCCGAGTCGAGAGCGGAAGTTCGCGGTCTTGGCGATGAGCAATTGAATAGTCCAATGGTGCGGCTCGGCGATCACCGCATCCAAACAAGAATACTTTTGAGTGGCGGCCTGACTCTTCAGATCCATCACTATTAAACTTTCCTCCTGACTCAGGGTAATGTGCCTCGGAAGCAAGGGCCCCTGGTACCACCAGCTACGAGAGAAGTCCTCAAAGCAGCTCGGATCTTTGCTCCTCAGAATGAAGAAACGGTTCTTCCAATTCTTAAGGGATGAGGGCAAATCGGAAAAGAGCCCGCAATTAGGCTTCACCTGAAAGAACCGATGTTCGTCATCCTTTCGTGAGTTAGTGCATGCAGCTCGGCGAACACCTTAGCCGTGGGGTGATTCCCTTAGCACGACATAGACCTCGGAAGGCTACCAAGATCCACCACGAGTTGGGGTGAATTTGAACAATGCATGCTCGGTGAAGTTTTAAGACCTCCTTGTAGAAATCGTCTAGAGGGAACCTCAGACCGGCCTTTAACTGTTCCTCGTACACCATAACCATGTCATTCTCTTCAAAGGAGTGATCGACACGAAGATCGCCGTGGCACTTGATTAGCTCGTCATTTAATCGGGCCGAATATTATATTCTTGGTGAACGATTGCGGTCGGATTCTCGAAGAACCGACGGTAGCTCGTCTATAGGGAGAGTCTCTCTCCTGAAGAAGGTGCGAGCCTCGATGGTATGACCGCCCCGAGTTGGAGCGGAGGCCACAGGAGGTTCTTGTTGAGCGCTTGGCCCGTGCCTCTTCTTCATCGGATGACCACGAGAACTGAATCGAAGGAGGGCTCGCCGCTCTCTGACCTTCGGCACCGTTCATTTTCAAAAGAAACAAAGAATTTAAATTAAAAAGAGGATCAAAGCCCTTACCGGAGTCTGATCGGCGTCGGAAGAACTTGAGAAAACGAGAGAACTTCGAAGTTGTGAGCAGGGGATTGAAAATGGAATGAGAGAACAACTGGCTAACCCTCCCACCCCTATTTATACTAGTCCGAGCATTTAATGATCGCGAGGTTCTAGGCAGCGCATCGATTGGTGGAACTCGACAGCTGTTCTGACACTTCTCTCAAATATCCGAATGTTCAGGGATGGGTTAATTGGAGATCGGCATAATAAGTTAAATATTTTGAATAAAGGATCAGTTAAGTATCATTCAGGTAAAGAACCAGATCGGATAACCACATTAGAGATGGGAAAAATAGTCAATAAGATGATAACCGATAAAATAAAGTCTTTATTTTCAAAAGATCGGATTACATCATTTGGGCGATCTCTAGGGATCGGATTACACTAACATTGGATCACATCATTTCTGTGATCTCTAGAGATCGGATTGCATTGAAAATAAAATACATCATTTGGGCGATCTCTAGGGATCGGACTACAATAAAGGTCTAACTACATCATTTGGGCGATCTCTAGAGATCTGATTACATTTTAGGATTACATCATTTGGGCGATCTCTAGAGACCGGTGGAACATCCTATCTAAAAGGCCTATGTCAAAGCCTAGTCTTGTGGCTGAATCAAAAGATGTGTTTGACCAGGAGACCGGCTGTTGGCATCGGATAGATGTGCAGCTCAGATGGGGTGACTATGACTCCCATGAAGATGAGAGACATCGTCACCGATGTTACCACCCGAAACCGACCCGCTGTCGGAACACCCAATGTGGAGGAAAACCGCTGTCGGAACACTCAATGTGATGAGAAACCGAATGAACTCAGTTGAGCGACTCGAGATCGCTACAACCAAGGTCCGCATAATCTGGATCGGTCAAATCCGGTCCTCTCACCATCGTCGATTAAGGTCATTCGATCACCGGATCGTGAATTTTCATCGGTGAGTAAAGAAGTTCATCGGAAAAGATCAAAGCCACGATTATAGCGAACTTCCACGGGCGGCTAGACGAGGAAAGTAAGAAAGGAAGAGAGTAAAATCACTAGAAAGAAATGTATCTGTCGAAAGGAGTATATATAGGTGAAAATGAGCATTTATTGCTTTGAAAGCGAAGCGGCTAACGCCGGAATCGAGGACAATTAATACTTTGACCAGACCGGACCTGAAGAAGGGAAAAGATCGGAATAATAGATCGGAAGGTGGGAGACCAGCATGAAAGGTCGGAAAGAACATGTGAAGGAGATCAGAAAGAGGAGGGATCGGTAGGCAAAAAGAATAAGACAAATTCCAATAACCGTCGTCAGAATCAGAGCCGAGGTAGTTAAGGCGTTGCAGACGAGATCTCCACCGCACGCCTAAGAATCGCCCGCAATGCTGACAGGTGCCAGGGTATGTCATGACAGTCCTGTACATCCCAATCTCCACCGTTGATCCCACTTGTAAGGACAAACCCGGAACCCTTAGATCAAGAGAGAAGACGACAATACCAGCGTCTTTCGCTCTTAGCCCTCGGATCGTTCCGGACAAGGAAATTTGGGACCGTCAGATGGAAAGAAGAAAAGGACAAATATTATGAAGAGTGATCTCAACCATTCATTTTGATTCTCTTTAATTCCTGAACCTCCGATCATGTCCTTCGGAATCTCGACCCTCCATCTCCCTCAAATAAATCCTGACCCTTCACGAAGAGCACCCGATTCCTATAAATACCTGCATAAAAACTGTTCAAGGGACGGGCAAGAAAAATAGACAAGAGGTTATTATAGCAGAGGAACTCAAATTTCATTTAGTTTACTACTCTGCTACTTAGAAGTGTCAATCAAAAGACTTTTGAAACAAGTTTTCAAGTGTTTTTCTTGAAAAGATTCGAATCTTTGGAACACTACATTTCCAGTTTGTTCATTATCTGGTCACACTCTCACTTTCTGCCTTTTATCATTTCTGTCCAAGCTCAACTTCATTCCATTCGGTTCTTTTCATCTTGATCTGATCGCATTTTAGCTAATCACCCTCCAGTTCACGAGGAACACCACCCCTCAGGCCAATCAATCCTTGCCTTATCACTATTTGGCACCCCATAGTTATTTTAGTAGCTTTGGCTCCTCACAGGTAAGAGCTCATACTCTTTGTTTTATTAAATGCTTACATTTACTTTCGCATTTTCTTTGTTCTTCTCACATCTGTGACTTTCTACTTTTGCACAAACGATCCCCAAAGAATGTTACTGTAAGAGCTCATATCACTGTTTTATCGAGTGTCTACATTTACTTTCTGCATTTTCTTTGTTCTTCTCACATCTGTGACTTTCTACTTTTGCACAAACGATCCCCAAAGAATGTTACTGTAAGAGCTCATATCACTGTTTTATCGAGTGTCTACATTTACTTTCTGCATTTTCTTTGTTCTTCTCACATCTGTGACTTTCTACTTTTGCACAAACGATCCCCAAAGAATGACACTCTCAAATCATCTATTTAGTGATCAGTTCATTTTTATTAATCTTCATCCTTTTTGAAAGTAAGTTTTCTAACTCCTAGTAGTATGTAAGTGGTTGGGTAAACGTAGGTAACTGCAACTTAGGGGTCTCTTTTAAAAGAGAGAACATGAATAACACGTCAGGAAGATAGCCAAACTATTAGGCTGACGTAAACAGCAATTCGGCAAGATGTCATAAAGCGAAATAGAACCAAAGTAAACATAACATAATAGATCGGATGTTAATAGATATTGGTAAAATGACTACATGAAAAGGTCAGTGAATCAAGTCTAGTGTTCCCCGTTCAGCCACAGGGTATCCAGAAACCTTATCCCCAGCATTTTTGAATGCCAGAATTCTTAGTTTTAGGTTCTTAGGACCCGTAGCTGTGGTTAAATTTTTAAAGGTCGGAAAAGTCTTTGTCCGAGTCCCGTCAAAATAGAAGAGGTCGGAAGAGTCCTTATCCTATCCTTGCCTAAAAGTTTTAAATCAACTCTTAAAGGAGATCGGAGGAGGGTTCTTATCCGGTCTCCCTTCAAAATTTTGATAAACATTAAATAGGGATCGGAGGAGAGTTCTTATCCGGTCTCAACTCAAAACATTAATAAATAACTCTAAAAGAGATCGGAGGAGGGTTCTTATCCGGTCTCCCTTCAAAATTTTAATAAACATTAAATAGGGATCGGAGGAGAGTTCTTATCCGGTCTCAATTCAAAACATTAATAAATAACTCTAAAAGAGATCGAAGGAGGGTTCTTATCCGGTCTCCCCTCAAAATTTTAATAAATAACTTAAAAGAGATCGGAGGAGAGTTCTTATCCGATTCTCACACCCGTTCACTGAGGTTGTCTCATTTACTTATGTATCTGGGTGATCCAAATTTAGTGAAAAATCAAATATTCCTTCTACCAAAAGGATTAACATTGCCTCCTAAGCCCTCCTAACTAATTTATAAAGGACTACTTACCCTTATTAAGGGACGAGGTGGGGTGCCTAACACCTTCCCCACCCGTTTACGGACCCCGAACTTAGAATCTCTGTTTTGAAGTGGTTTCATTTTTAATTTAACTTCTCAAATGGTTTTCTTTAGTTTCCCTCAAAACTAAGGTGGCGACTCCTCACTTTTTCCCACTTCGGTGAGTGATCGTCCAGGCGACCGCGAAATCTATTGCGACACCTGGTCTTGGAATACACCAAAATATCATCAATAAATACCACTACAAACCGATCTAAGTGTGGATGGAAGATACGGTTCATAAGGTCCATAAATGTTGCTGGTGCATTTGTTAACCCAAACGACATCACTAGAAATTCATAGTGCCCATACTGGGTTCTGAATGCAGTTTTTGACACATCTGCATCCTTTACCCTCAATTGATGATACCTTGATCTGAGGTCAATTTTTGAAAATACACCGACTCCCTTCAACTGATCAAACAGATCGCCAATTCTGGGCAATGGATATTTATTCTTCACAGTTACTTTATTCAACTGCCGGTAATCGATACATAGCCTCAAAGTCCCATCTTTCTTCTTTACAAACAGTACTGGAGCTCCCCATGGTGACACACTAGGACGTATGAACCCTTTATCAAGCAACTCTTACAACTGAGTTTTCAACTCCCTCAATTCAGTGGGTGCCATCCTATAAGGAGCAATGGAAATGGGTGTTGTACCCGGCATTACCTCAATAGCAAACTCGACTTCCCTTTCTGGTGGCAAACCAGGCAATTCTTTAGGGAACACATCTGGGAAGTCTTTTACTGTGGGTATGTCACACAGATCTGGCTTAGCCTGCCTAGTATCCACCACATGTGCTAGGTAGGCTTCACAGCCTTTTCATATCAGTTTTCTTGCAACTGTCGCTGAGATGACATTGGACATGAAATCTGTCCTTTCCCCCAACAACTGTGATCTCATTACCCCCAGGAGTTTTCAAAGAAATTCTCTTCAATTTACAATCAACTATTGCCTGATGACGTGACAACCAGTCCATTCCTAAAATCACATCAAACTCGTGAAAGGGCAACTCAATTAGATCTGCCGAGAATTCATACCCCTGAATCCTTAACGGGCAACCCTTGTACACTTTGTTCACCACTACACTGTGGCCCAATGGATTAGTGACCATAATGTATTGGTCACTCTCCCCTACTAGTATCCCCCTTTCTATGGGTAGGTTGATGCAGATGTATGAATGAGTGGATCTTGGATCCACTAATGCATGCATAGATGTATTGTAGAGGGAGAACATACCCCTGATGACGTTTGGGGCATCTTGCTCCTCCTGAGCTCTCATGGCATAGGCTCTGGCAGGTGGTTTGCCCTCAAGCCTCTCTGCTGGCTCAGATGCAAGCCTCTGTGATGGTCCCACTGCCTCAGATTTGCCAGATTTCCTACCCCTTTGTGGTGCAGGAGCAGGTCTGTTTGTTTGTGTTGGAGCAGCTGTAGTAGTTCTGTGTGGACAGTTCCTCAGCTGATGCGCTGTCGACCCACACCTTAAGCAGGCACTAGTCACTCTCCAACACTCCCCCTTATGCCACTTTAGGCAATATGGACATGTAGAAGATGCTGGGGCTGGTCCCCTGAACCCCATCCCTGGAGAGCTGCCCACTGATGGTGTGGACTGACCTCTCCTAGGGGTAACCGTGGCTGGGCCCCGAGACCGACCACGACCTTGTGATTGACTGAACTGCATGCGTGTGGACCCTTGAACTTCTTCCCGGATGCGGAGATGAACTAAACCGACTGGGCCCCTCTTCTGTCTCTCTTCTCAGTCCGCTCACTTATTCTAACCTTTTCAACCTTTATTGCAGCTTCCACTAACTTGGTGAAGTCGGTGATTCCCAAGGCAGTGATCATGATCTTTATGTTGTCATTTAATCCCTCTTCAAATCTCTTACACCTTTAGGCCTCATTAGGGACTATCTCCCTTCCATAGCGGCTTAATCTGACGAATTCCTTTTCATACTCGGCCACTGTTAGTTATCTCTGCCTCAGGTTAATGAACTCTCTTCTTCTCTCTTCCAGGTATACACTACCCACATATTTCTTCTTGAATTCGGAGAGGAAGAAGTCCCAAGTTATTACCTCTGGCTGCACTTCACTGGACACCGTATCCCACCATTCATATGCATCATCTTGCAACAGAGATACAGCAGTTTCTAGATTTTGCTCTGGAGTGCAGTGGAGTTGTTTTAAAACTCTGCCTCATCTATTCAACCAATTTTCGGCTGCAACAGAATCATCTTCTCTCTTGCCAAAGAAGTCCACTGCTCCAAATTTTCTTAGTCTTTCCAAGTGTGATTTCTGCTGTGGAGGTGGTGGTGGTGGTGGTACTAGCATTACCCCAGCCATTTGTTTGAAGAATTCGGCCATTTGCTGGAACATGGCCAGTGGAGGCCGAAAGGTGCTCGCTTGAGCTGGCGGAGTAGGTTCTCCCCTACCCCCAGTCTCAGCTGCTGCAGGTGGAGCATGACTCTCCACTTATTCCTCAACTGCTCTCTGAGATGTAGGGTCCATATCCTATTCAAAATAACAAAGACAAATAGATCTGCATTAGTGTCACCTCGACTCTTACATATGCAATGCATGGAATGGACTCAATCTAGGCCCAGAAACGCCTAAACCGTGCTCTGATACCACTAAATGTGACACCCCTTACCCGTCTACAGTATATCCGAGTAAGCTATGTCACACGGTGTACCGGAACACTCCATTTTATCTTAATTATTTTTATTCCTCTTTAATTAATTTTTAAGATAGTTTTGAATATAACTTGTGAAATATAATTCATTTAAGTCATTTATTGAAATTATAATTTATTTGAGGTTCCGAAAATTTTATAGAAAATCCAGCAGAGTACCGGCTAAAAATGGAGAAAACAGTTCTTCGAAACCTGTGAAAAACACTTCCAATAATCATATTCAATCATTCTCAAACTCCAATATCAAAATCTCAATATATTTTTTATTGTCAACAGCATCTCCATTTCTCAATCATTCATTTGTCATGGTACTCATATATAAGCAATAAGTAAATACTCAAATTTTCCATTCATAATCACAATTTTCATTATTTACATGAACATCAAAATACATTACATAAGTTTCATTTACACAAAAGGAAATAAAAGTTAGTTACAAAATACCAAAATGAAACCTAGTGTCCTACCAATGCACTGAAGATGATGAGGTGACACGGACACTATGCAGAGCTGCAGGAGGTCTCACCTAGTCTGTGGTCTACTGGGCTCTCGGTCAGGATCTCCAGAACCTACGCGTGGCAAAAGCAACGCGCTAAGCTATAATGCTTAGTGGTGCCAATAATATAATAAAAAGAAAAAATAGAAAATAAATATGTAGTGAATGTATTAATGTCTCATTGTAAATAAATTTTCTTTGAGTATTTATAGTCGTACTTATTTTGTACTGGTTATATTCATTATTTCATTACATTTATCCACTTTCATTTTTGGTTGCCCAAGTAACCTATCTTTGACGATCGATGGATAAACGGGTAAACCGCACCGGGTATCAAGTACCTCGGGCGTCACACCATCGGTCACATATATGTCTCCGGCAGCAAATGTAATCGCTAATAAGCTATAATAACATTAGGCACAAGGCCAAGTATCAACATAATGTCAGAATGGCTAAAAGCCATGAAATCACAGAATGGCATAATGCCATGTGCGATCGCTAATCGAACCCTATTGCCATGCCAAACTATCCAAACCAATCTTGTTAGGTATACTAGGGCATTTGATACTTTTGAATTTTACAATTTTTGAATTTCAAGTTTTGGTGTTACTATTCCCTTCATTAGTCAACAAAAATGTTGACTTTTGCATAGAAAATAGGTACATTGGTTTTAACACTCCCAACATACCACATTTTGCATTCAAAATTTGTTGGTATTGGTTAACAATACCATTTCTAAGCTTAAAATTAATGGAGCAGAATTTTCAGTTTTCATACCCAATCTTTACTATTCCATTAGTTGCTGTTGCAGTGGGAATTTGGGAAACATGCAAGTTGTTCCTTATTTTGTCTAGTTGAATTTATTTTTTTGAATCACTCCATTTGGAGTTTTGTAGCTTAAGTTATGGTCCAAAAACCACAACTGGCCGGATTGGAATTTTTCTGGACTGACCATATCTACAAGTCTGAACAAGGATCGCAATCGCCTTGTTTGATAGGTTATGGTCATAATTTGGGGTGGGTTTCTTCATGAAAGTTGTTGGTCTATATCTTAGCTTATTTCTAGTAAAATTTCAGGTCAATTGGACCATTCTACACTGAGTTATGGCCAAATGAACAATCACTATTCATTTGGTCATTCTGCAGAAACTGGTTGCAGGACACCCGGATTGGGGCAAGTTTTTGGTCTACTTGGTTTTGTCTTATGGGCATGGTTTCTTCACCAAAATTGTGCCATTATGTGTCTAGCTTCATGTAAAATTGGCTAAATACCAATTGAACCTCTACAATTCAAGTTATGGCTGTCCAAACAGGCTGGACTCACAGCCACACCTGCAGGTCACACAAGGCAGCCATATCAACCTCAAATCCCACAACCCAATTCACTTCATTTTTTATTCAAACCAAACCAAACCAAATGGTCATTAATTGACCATTAAAAGCTACTTCCATTATCACAAGATCAAATCTCATTTTTCAACCCAAACCCTAACTCAACAATTCAAAACCATGCATAATCATTGCATTTATCAATTCACTCATAAGTTACACTTTAAGGGCAGCCATACTTGCACATTAGCTTCCCAAAAATTTTCACCATATTACCTTAACCATGGCTGCCAAAATTTAGGGTTAGCATAGCAATGTCTTTCATCAAATTTCTTTGTCATTTAATCACCTATATAGTTCTTAAACATGAATTTGAAGTGAAATTTAGGTTTAGGGCACTAACCTTGAATGGAGCAGAATTTTCTCTTGACCCAACTTAGATTTTTCCTTCACTTTCTTTGGCTTTCTTGGCAGCCAAACACCTTCCCAAGAGGTAAGGATAATTTTTAATGAAGAGACTTAAGGTTTAGTGGTGAGAATTTAAGGTTTGGAAGAGAGAAAATGAAAGGAATTTTAATGGAGGAGAAAAATGGTTCACGTATGGAAATTGGGAAGAAGAAGAAGCTGGGTTTTTCTTTCATTTTCTGCCCATTTTATTGATTTTAAATGGGTTAAGGACATGTGTCACAATATGATAGGTCATTGGGGTTTTAATGACATCATAATGATGTCAAAATTCTCATTTATTCCATTTTCTTTTCTTTTTCTTTTCTACTCATTTTCAATTCAATTTTTAGCAATATTTATTCATATTTTATGTTATAATAATTATTTAATTAACTGGACAAGTCGGCCAAAAATCGCCTCTGAAGGCGAAATGACCAAAATGCCCTCCGTTTGGCTTAACGGGTCAAAATTGTCTGTACCGATTGAAAAATTTTTCTAAATATTTTCTTGGCATTCTAATGCCATAGGAACCTCAATGACCCTTCTCTGGAGTCCCAAAAATTATTTTATGAATTTTTTTCCCGGGTCTAGTGCTCCTAGTTGCGAGAACCGCAACTTCTCACTAGGTTACCCATCGCTAGGGCGCCGGCTCATTTAACTTGGTTATATTTTATTTCTAAAATTTTTCCTAAATTTTTCTTATTAATATTTGAGTTAATTATGATTCCTCACTTTAGTTTAAATATTTTTTCGGACGTTTTAGCTATCCGGACCGACACTGGTCACCGGAACAGTAGAATGTATGGAGTTGCTACAGGGAGGGTGTTACATTGTTTCTAGCATCAACATATCACAATTTACAATTCAATATGTTATCAAAATAATGCAATTTACCATTTTTACAAGTTGGCATTCATTACCAAATTACCTCAAGCATCATTGTATGTAAATGTCAAATTCTCAATTTTTGTATGCTAGATTGGTCTAGCTTAAAGTCCTATTTTTCTTGGTTTTTAGCTTCTAGTCAAAGAAGAAAAATTATAGCTCTATGTCTTATTGCACTCTGGGCAAAATTTCAGGTCATTCTGAGTTGTATAGTCCAATATATGGTCAATTTACTAAAGCTGGACAGATTGCACCTTTAGTTGCACCTTTAGTGTAACTTGAACATTAACCTATGACAACTTCCATCTGAGTTAATCAACCTTAATTCCCATCCATTAGAGGTAAGAAAAACTCAAATACAACAAACCTTCATGGCTTCCAAAAATGGACAAGTTCATATCTCGCTATTTTTTTCATTTCTCTTCACCAAACTACTCATCTCAACCTAAACACAAGGTTTACTAAAGATAGGGAATAGATTTGGACACTTACCACTTGAGAGCTTCCTTATAACTTCACCAAATCTTTTTTTTCTTGTTGCCAATATCTTCCCCAAGGTGAGTAGGCAAGTTTTAATGAAGGAACCAAGTAGAAAGGATGGCTTGATCATGCACCAATGGAGCTTGCATGTGGGGCGGTAATGGTGCTTCCATGGAGGATTTCATTTCGGCTGGTTTTTTGCTTGAGGTTGAAGATGATGATAATGAGTGGAACCTGCTGCCCCAAAGCTTATTTTGGTGTCCCAATATTCAAGTTAGTGGAGCACTCATCCTATTTTTATTGTTTAATTATTTCAAGTTCCATTATTTACACATTTATCTCCCCTTTTTCACTATTTACATAATGTATCACAGTTAAATTTTTCATGAATTTACAAAGTGTAATATTATTTATTTTTAATGGACATTGAGGTCAAAAGGCAATTCTAGGTGTCAAATGACCAAAATGCCCCTCTTCGGGTTGTATTCCAAATTTTTCGGTAACATCAATTTTTGTCTGTTTCTCGATTTTTTGTTTTTTTTATACTAATTTATTAATTTTTCTTTAATATTTTTATTGTCAATTATATTTCAATAAACCTTTAATTATTTCCCAAAATTTAATTCTGAGGATTGCCCACGGTCCTGGGGTCGGCAATGGCCTTTCCGGTGTGGTTACCCATTGTTGTGGTGCTGGCTCGTTTAACTTAGTTTCATTTTCTCTCTTTCATTTTTTTTCAATTTTTCTTGTATTTTATTTCTATTTATTTCATTATTATATGTCTACTCACTATCACCAAAGTATAGTTCCAGAGATCCTGACTTACCTGGACTGATATTAGGCCACTGGAGCAACAGAACGTACAGAACACGTACAGTGGGGATATTACATTACTATGTATTAGACCAAGCTCTATTGTATATTTAATAGATTTCTCTTCATTAAATTGTTTCTCATTGTGTCTTCTTTAATTTCCTTTTTGAATCACTCCATTTGGAGTTGTATAGCTCAAGTTATGGTCAATTAACCATAACTAGGTCAAATCTAAATTTTAGTTCCCTTTTTAGGCATTTTCGATTCTGATTTTACTAATTTATTTGGACTGTTTGTAATCACATTGAGGTCAAGCATTCTTCATACGTATTGTTTCCCTATGTCTTAGGGGCAACCATAAATTTTTGTTACCATTTTTTAAGTCTTATAGAATTCTTTATAGACAAATTGTTAACTTAGACTCAAAGGTCCTATATTGGCATAGTCCTCAATTAGGTCAATGGCTTTGACCTTAAATTCTAACCTTATATATTTATAGTTTGAGGAAGTTTTCTAAAACAATGTTTTAGGTCTCTTTCTTAGCTTTCTAGATTGGTATGGCTCATTTAAATTGGACACTTCTTGTGGGAGATATGCTTATTTGAATTTTCTAGATTTTATACATCAAATTGATCAAACTAATTGACCTATTTCTCTTGGTTTCTGGGTTTTGGTCAAATTACCAATATTGTAGATCTATGTCTTATTGAAATTTTGGGACTGATTTTATGTCATTTGGACTTCTATGGACCAATTTATGGTCATTTTACTATTGCTGGTCAAGTTGCACTTATATTGCAAAGTTTAGGTCATTTTTAGGTCAAAGTCAATTCGGCTAGTTTTTGTAACCCAACTTTGGCGATCATTTTGACTTGGTAATTGGCATTTCTAGGCTTGGTGTCTTCACCAAAGTTGTAGCCCTATGTCTAAGCTTTCCAACCATTTAAATTTCAGGTCATTTGGACCTATTTTGAGTGAGTTATGGCCAAAATACTAACTACTGTTCATATGGTCAAAATCCTGGGTTTTCATGTCATGCAATTCCGGGTTTGGTCATTTTTTTAATTCACTTCTAGGCAGAATTTGGGCAAGCTCTCTCCATGAAAGTTGGTCCATATTGAGTCTAGTTTTATCTCCGATTGGCCTCATACCAATTGGGTCACACAAATCAGATTATAAGCTCAATTGTATACTGCCCTTATACACTTCATCAAATGCACAACCATTACACATCCTACTTGCTTCACCCTAACTTTCCTTACCAAATTTTTGGATTTATGAGACACTAATATCATTCATCACATCTCAACATGGTCATTTTCGATAGAATATACACATTTTCAGTACACATATTACAACTTTAATTCTCAAAGTTACATTCCACATTCACATATACATGAAATCACTTGCTTTTACTACATACAATTTCAACCATTACTTCCATATACTGCCTTCAATCCATCAATACCATAATTCATCATTTGAATTCATGAAATCAAACATTAATCCATAAAATTCAAGGCTGCCGAAATTGGCCATATGCCAAGGCTTTCAAATATACTTTCCAAACCCCTAAATTCAAGTGCTCAATATACATACATGGGAAGTAAGTTGCTAATACATCAATTTAACTAATTCAATCCTAATTTCCATTAACTACATGTAGGAAAAATTCAAGCAAACTAACCTCCCATGGCTGCCAAAAATGGATAGTCCCATAACTCAACCATTTCTTCCAATTCCTTCCATAAATCAACTCCTCTCAACACTAGCACAAGCTTTAACAAAGAAAGGAAAGAAAATTGGACATGTACCTCAAGTGAAACTTGTCAAAACTTCTTCAAATCTCTCCCTTATTGCTCCCAAAATGCTACCCAAGGTGTGTACTCCAACTTTAATAATGAAACATAGTGTAAAAGAGGGCTAAATGTGGAGTGCATGAAGGTAGAATGAGGTTTGGCCATGGTATGTTCATGGTGGATTGATTTTGGCCAAGAGTTGAGAGGTTAAAGATGAGTTTAACTTCTGTCCACTAAGGCTTGTATATGGCCACTTCAGTATGGTTAGTGGAGCACTAACCTTGGTTATTAATTAATTAATCCCAAAGTTATTAAATTTTCAATTATACTACCATTCATCCACTATTTACATTATGTACCTCATTTTTATTTTTCATGACCTTTTTAAAGTATAATATCACTTATTTTTAACGGACATTGAGGTTAAAAGACAACTCTAGGTGTCAAATGATCAAAATGCCCCTCTTCGGGTTGTATTCCCGATTTTTCGATAACACTGATTTTTGTTGTTTTCTTAATTTTTTGTTTTTCTTTGTACTAATTCATTAATTTTTCTTTGATATTTCTAATGTCAATTACACCCCTATAGGCCTTTAATTATGTCTCAAAAATTATTTTCGAGGGTTCCCCGCAGTTCCGGGGTCAACTATTGCCTGCGCCGTAACTTCCCGATGCGGTCACCCATCGCTTCGGTGTCGGCTCGTTTAACTTAGTTTCACTTTCTCTCTTTTATTATTCTTTAATTTTTCTTGTATTTTCTTTTTATTTATTTCATCATTTAATGCCTGTTTATTATCACTGAACTGTAGTTCCAGACATCCTGACTTGTTCGGATAGACATTAGGTCACCGGAATAGTTGAATGTACAGACTATGTAAAGTGAGGGCGTTATAGTTAGTCACCCATTTTTTACTTCTATGATGGCTCCGGCGGTTCCCAAGAATGGTCTTCCCAAGATGATAGGGATTTGAACATCTTCTTCCATCTCAAGTACAACAAAGTCTACTGGAATGAAGAATTTGCCCACTTTGATAAGGATGTTCTCAAGTATGCCCATAGGATATTTAACAGATCGATCAACCAATTGCAATGAGATTGTCATGGGCCTCAGTTCTTCGATCTCCAGCTTTTTGCATATTGATAGAGGCATTAAACTGACACTTGCCCCAAGATCGCAGAGGGCCTTGTCTATTTTCTTGTTACCAATGAGGCAGAGTATGGAGAAGCTTCCTGGATCTTTTAACTTTGGAGGCAGTTTGTTTTGCAGTATGGCACTGCATTCCTCTGTTAGAGCTACTGTTCCATAGTCTTCTAGCTTTCTTTTCATTAACAAAATTTCCTTAAGAAATTTAGCATAGGATGGCATCTGAGAAAGTGCTTCAGTGAAGGGGATGTTGATATAAAGTTTCTGTAAAACTTCTAAAAACTTCCCAAACTGCTTGTCCAATTTGGCTTTCTGAAATCTCTGAGGAAAAGGTAGGGGAGGTTGGTATAGCTCTGGTAATTTCTGTTAGTAGTATGCGCTAGAGCATATCATTTAGTATGTATCTTGTACATGTTTTTATTAATAAAAGGCATTTTCACTTTTCTGTTTACATAATATATTTATGTGTAATAGAAAAGGTCCATTGATATTTTGTTAGAAATTATATACTTAAGTTGTTAAGAATATGAGTGACAATATTTCTAGTACAAAGTATTATAAATAGGTTCACAATTGAGGATACTTCACAATAAGGACATGACTTATCTAGAAAGATTGTAATCATGTTTGTTCCCAAGTTATTTATATGAGATGTAAATAAGATGGAATGGTGAATCTCATGCTATATAACAAACATGATAAGCACTTATACATGATAAGTAGGCTGGACCAGTGACATTTATGACAAGCACATGGAGTTTACTCTTGTCAATGCATTGTCATAAATCATATCCGTGCATATAATCTATAGACCTGAGATAGCACAGTTATCTTGTATATAGATGGTTTGAGTTTGATACTGCTTTCATACTTGTACTGTGTATGGGTATATGGACATGTGTAGGCTCCTACTAGTTATATATGGAGGTAGGTGTTGATCAAGATGGAATCTGTTACCCTAAGTAAATAGGGACAAAATCCTATGTTTATTTAATTGTTCTTGATGTTTCAAGTTCCTAGCCAGGACAGATAGATTTAATCAGAAAAGAGTTTCTAATGAGAAAATCTTTTTAACCAAGAATTGGAATTAAATGAGAACATAATATTCATAGCAAATGGAGTTTGACTTAAACAATGACTCCAGCTTGAATTGGGATTTTGTAACAGAGAGATTCTAGTGCATGGCAACATATGATTATAGGTTCATTTAAGGTAAACCTTATTACTAATTGGGTAGCCATGGCATACTGTGCTAGGTGTTAACCATGGTCTATGAGGTGTATAAAATGATTTAGAGAAATCATTTATGGTAACAAAGAGTTCTGATGATATTAAGAGTTGATATCATGTCTCATTGCCAATTAGTGATGAGCCTAGTAAGTCACACACATACACAAGTAATCACCAACTTAAATATGATTTAATTAATTAATTAAAGAGTTTAATTGATTAATTAAATAGGTTTGGTTTGCAATTAGATTGCAAAGTCCCTAGCATGGTTTGAAACCAAATCTAGGTTATTGGATGTATAGTATAAGTTAAATTTATATTTAAAGTGTTTAAATATGAATTTAAGTAATGAAAATTTAATTAATAAAGATTAATTAATTAATTTATATTCGATATATATTGATTAGAAGAAGAGAAATAATTATTTTGGGTTGAGAACTCAAAATTAAGACACAAGGGTATTTTGGTCATTTCACATGGTGACATGTGGCACCATGAGATGGTGACACATGGCACTACACATAAGCTTGCCAAATGTCTTTTAATCATGTAACATGATTAAAGTCAAGATTAAATATAGGTTTGACACTTGGCACAATGTGATTGAGTGAGTTAAACCTAGAACCAATCAGAGGGTGACATGTGGCAAGGGTTTAAAGTGGTGACCTAGCTATATAATAAGTTGTTATGAAAGAAAATAAGGCTGTTACTCTCTTTGGTGCTACCACCAAAGAAGCCTCCCCCTTCTCTTCTTCTTCATCTCTCATAATTTCAAAGAGATTAGCAAACAATCTCTTGAATTAAAAATACTAGAAATTGTTTCTAGTGTCCTGTTTACATCTGTAATCTCTTAAAAGGAAAAACTTGATTTTCTAATTCATAGAAAAAGCTTTAGAAGTTGTTCAAGGGCTGCCATAGGTGATCTTGGTGTGGACAAACTAGAGGGATAACATCTGGTGTCCTAGACGCATCCCAAAGGTGTTAAATACGCTGTAGTGCATCAAAAGGTTAGTGCACTTGTTCTTGATCTAATCTAGGATTCTAATGAATTGATCTGATTAATTCTAAAATCTTAAATGGCAAATCTAGATCCAAAAACATATTAAAAGATTTTTAATATGCTGTTCATCATTGAAATCAAATAGATAAAAATGAATCTTGCATGATGCATGTGACCCTAGGTGAAAAATTTAGAATTCAATGATATAAACTTGTGCTTTTCATGCTTCCACTCCTTCAATTGGTATCAGAGCCACTATATTTTCCATTTAGATTGTTAATTATATGATTTAATTGTGTGGTTTGATCATGAGATGATAGATCCATTGCTGGTTGGACCAACAAATGCGGCGGCTTGATGTACTACACCACCATGCGCATGGTTTGATTTATTCAACCATGCGCATGGCTGTTTGGGTATGTTTGTGGGCTTTGTTCTAAGGCCCATAATTAGGCCCATGACTAATCAAAGTGTTTAATTAGGTGTTTTAATCACACAATTAAATTTTAATTCAGATCTGAATTTTAAAAATTTTAAATTTGCCTTGGTATGCCAAGGATTACTACGTAATTAGACAGCAAGAAGATCAAGGAGGTCAAGAGCATTGGTGGGACCAGTGGGAGGAATTCAAGATCAAGTGTTGATTATGTTAGTAGTATGCCCTAGAGCATATCATTTAGTATGTATCTTGCACATGTTTTTATTAAAAAAAGGGATTTTCACTTTTCCGTTTACATAATATATTTATGTGTAATAGAAAAGGTCCATTGATATTTTATTAGAAATTCTATTCTTAAGTTGTTAAGAATATGAGTGATAGTATTTCTAGTACAAAGTATCATAAATAGGTTCACAATTGAGGATACTTTACAATAAGGACATGACTTATCCAGAAAGATTATATTCATGTTTATTCCTAAGTTATTTATATGAGATATAAATAAGATAGAATGGTGAGTCTCATGCCATATCACAAACATGATAGGCACTTATACATGCTAAGTAGGTCGAACCAGTTACACTTATGACATGCACATGGAGTTTACTCTTGTTAATGTATTGTCATAAATCATATTAGTACATATAATCTTTAGACCTGAGATAGCATAATTATTTTGTATATAGGTAGTTTGAGTTTGATACTATTTTTATACTTGTACTGTGTATGGGTATATGGGCATCTGTTGGCTTCTATTAGTTACATATGGAGGTAAGTGTTGATCAAGATGGAATCTGTTTCACTAAGTAAATAGGGATAAAATCCTATGTTCATTTAATTGTTCTTGATGTTTCAAGTTCCTGGCTAGGACAGATAGATTTAAACAGAAAAAAGTTTCTGATGAGAAAATCCTTTTAATCAAGAACTGGAATTAAAAGAGAACATAATATTCATAGCAAATGAGGTTTGACATAAACCATGACTCCAGCTTGAATTGGGATTTTGTAACAGAGAGATTATATTGCATGGCAACATATGATTACAGGTGCATTTAAGGTAAACCTCATTACTGATTGGGTGGCCACAGCATGCTATGCTAGGTGTTACCCATGGTCTATGAGGTGCATAAAATGATTTTAGAGAAATCATTTATGATAAGAAAGAGTTATGATGATATTAAGAGTTGATATCATGTCTCATTGCCAATTAGTGATAAGCCTAGTAAGTCACAAACATACACAAGTAATCACCAAATTAAATATGATTTAATAATTAATTAAATAGTGTAATTGATTAATTAAATAGGTTTGGTTTGTAATTAGATTGCAAAGTCCCTAGCATTACTTGAAACCAAATCTAGGTTATTAGATGTATAGTATAAGTTAAATTTATATTTAAAGTGTTTAAATATACATTTAATAAATGAAAAATTAATTAATAGAGATTAATTAATTAATTTATATTTGATATGAATTGATTAGAAGAAGAGAAATAATTATTTTGGGTTGAGAACTCAAAATTAAGACACAGGGGCATTTTGGTCATTAAACAGGGTGACATGTGGCACCATGAGATGGTGACACATGGCCTTACACATAAGCTTGTCAAATGTCTTTTAATCATGTAGGATGATTAAAATTAAGATGAAATATAGGTTTGACACTTGGCACAATGTGATTGGGTCAATTAAACCTAGAGCCAATCAGAAGGTGACATGTGGCAAGGGTTTAAAGTGGTGACCTAGCTATATAAGTGTAAGGATGAAAGAACAAAATATAACCAGCTGCTGCCTCCCTTTGTGCCGCCACCCTTGAGGCTACCATTCTCTCTTCTTCTTCATCTCTCATCAATTCCAAGAGATTAGCAAACAATCTCTTGAATTAAAAATACTAGAAATTGTTTCTAGTGTCCTGTTTATATCTTCAATCTCTTAAAAGGAAAAACTTGATTTTCTAATTAATAGAAAAAGCTATAGAAGTTGTTCAAGGGCTGCTATAGGTGATCTTGGTGTGGAAAAGCTAGAGAGACAACATCTGGTGTCCTAAAGACGCATCCCAAAGGTGCCAAACACACTGCAGTGCATCAAGAAGTTAGTGCACTTGTTCTTGATCTAATCTAGGGTTTTAAAATTAATCTAATTAATTCTAAAATCTTAAATGGCAAATATAGATCCGAAAACATATTAAAAGAGTTTTTATATATTGTTTATCATTGAAATCAAATAGATAAAAACAAATCTTCCATGATGCATGTGACCCTAGGTGAAAATTTTTGAATTCAATGATATAAACTTGTGTTTTTTATGCTTCTGCTCCTTCAATTGGTATTAGAGCCACTATATTTGCCATTTAGATTATTTAATATGAGATTTGATTGTGTGATTTGATCAAAAGTTGATCAATTCATTGCTGGTTGGAATGAACAAGGTGGCGGCATGGTGGACTGCACCTTGGGTGCGTATGGTTTGGCTCCTTCCATGGTGTGCGTTAGGTTTGGCTTTTTAATTTGCAATTGTTGTATGATCTAAAAGCTCATCCTATGTCTAATTAAATTATTTAATTACAGTTTTAATCACACAATTAAATTTTGATTCAAATCTGAATTTTTAAAGTTGTTTGAATAATATTCAAATCTGAATTTTTAAAAATTATTTGAATGTGATTCAAATCTGATTTTTAAAAATTATTTGATTGTAATTCAAATCTGAATTTTTAAGGTTGTTTGAATGTGATTCAAATCTGAATTTTTAAATTTGTTTAAATCATATTCAAATCTGGATTTTTAAGTTGATTATGAGATATTCAATTTAATTTAAGTACGTATGTTTTATTTAATTGTTAAATAGTGATATGCATGATGGATGATCATGGACTATAAAAGACCAATGTGATTGGATTTATTTCTTTTATGTTTCTGTGGGATTGTAAATTAATTAATTAATTTTAATTTATTTTGGGCATGTATTATTAAGATTGTAATAATTTTGGGTTGTAATTTCATTTATTTAAGTTCTTGTAAATTCGCCTTGGTATGCCAAGGATTACTATGTAATTGGATTGCAAGAAGATCAAGGAGGTCAAGAGCATTGGTGGGACCAGTGGGAGGAATTCAAGATCAAGTGTTGATTATGTACTCTTTCAGCAACTCTTGTAAAATGAATGAATGAAATGTACCTAGGAATGCCTTGATTCAATTCTTAGTGGCTCAGAATTGAATCCCTTAGAAAGTCCATGATCATACCATATTTACTGTTTATCCATAAATGCATGAGATGTATGGGAATGTAAGCAAGTATATAATTTATGCATGCTAAATGGATAATGTGCAAAGTGAGACCTTAATAGTAATTAGGATGACTATAAAATCTTCCAAACAAATGATTAAGTTGGAAATGCTATAATTAAAGTAATTATAACATGGGCCCTACATTGGGGTAATTATTTTAAGAAATTTTAAATAGTTGCATATGATGCAATTAATTTAAGAGATATTCTTAAGAATAATTGTTAAGCATGAGATGTTGTAAATATGTAACTGGTTTGCTAGCCAATATTGGATGTACCTGAGGACATTAAAATTATTTGCATAATTACTGGCTCAATGGGATCAACTTAACTAATGCAAGATAAATAAATAATGAATGTACCTGAGATTTTGAGTATTAGGGGCTAGGTAAAGGATTGAACCTCACATCAAATGTGATGGGGCAAGGAGTTGCTCACATATAGTTTATTGTAATTCCAATAATGGATGTACCTGAAGATGATCAATAGAATTACAACAATTTAATCACCCACTAGAAATCAATACAACTAGGATTTCCGTTTTCTACTTTGGAAGTGTAGGATTCACTAAGTTAGTGGGGGGACCAATTTGATTAAAATACCATAATCATTTTGGTTAATTACATGATACATTTACTAATTAATCTAGTTATTTTCTGCAATTAATTTTCTGATAATAATGAGCACAGAACAACCACCACCATCCAATATCCTTGCAAGCATACTTGATCGCAATAGGTTGACAGGACCTAATCTGTCTGATTGGCTAAGAAATTTGAAACTTGTCCTGAACCTTGAACATATAGGGTATGTTATAGACTCAAATGTTCTTGGTCCCTTACCTCTAGAGGCCACTCCAGAGGAATATGAAACTTTGGACAAGTGGAAGGAGCATGATATGAGAGCTAAGTTTTACATGCTTGCTTCTATGAGTAATGAGTTACAGAAGCAGCATGAGAACATGCAGAGTGCGAGTGAGATCCTCCTTCACCTACAAGAGTTGTATGGTGAGCACTGCAGGAATGCTAGGTATGAGATATCTAGACAGCTATTCCACATGAGGATGTCTGAGGGATAAAATTTTAGGGATTATGTCCACAAGATGATTCGGCTGATTGAGCAGCTGGAACATCTTGACTTTAACATGGCTTTCCAACTGCAGACAGATTCGATCATTCAGTCCCTTCCTGAGTCTTTTGGGAATTTTGTGACAAATTTCTATGTGACTAAATAGGAATGCACCTTGACTGGTTTACTCAACATGCTGGTTATTGCCCAAAAGAATATGCAGGGCAATAAAGGAAAAGAGGTAGCTTTGATTGTATCTTCTTCTACTGGAAAGTCCAACAAGAAGAAGGGCAATAAGAAAAAGAAACCTTAGATTCCTGGTCCCTCCAAGAAAATAGCTAAATAGAAAGGCAAGACTAAAGCTGATGGAGGCAAAGGAAAGTGTTTCCACTGCCAAAAGGATGGGCACTGGAAGAGGAACTGCCCAGAGTATCTTACTTCTCTGAAGAACAAGAAGGATACACCTTCAGAAGGTATGTCCATATCTTTTAGATTTTGATGATACTCATAGTTCATCTACAACTTAGGTTTTAGATACTGGTGCCAGTTCTCATATTTCTTATGATATGCAGGAACTAGCAAATAGTAGCAGCTAGCGTTCTCGAGATGTTAGGCACTGGATTGGCGATGGCTCAACTGTTGAAGCTTTAGCCATAGGATCTAAATCTTTTTACATGTCTGGACATGTTTTGTGTTTGGATAATATTTTATATGTACCTGATGCTTTTAAGAACATCATTTCTATATCTAGTTTGACTAGAAATGGTTATGAATTTCCGTTCACAGATGATGTTTGTAATATTTATTTTGAAAATAAATATGTTGGTTTGGGTTATATGAATGATGGTCTTTATTATTTAGATAATAATGACAAACAAAAATTGAATGCAAGTGACTAAATGAATGCAATGCCATGGTGAAAACCAACTCAAGTTCAAAACATATTTGGCACTTAAGGTTATGCCATATTGCAGAAGATAAGATTGCAAAATTGGAGAAAATGGGGATTCTATCCTCATTGGGCTCTGAGCCTACTCCAACTTGTGAATCTTGCCTTCAGGGCAAAATGACTAGATCACCCTTTGTTGGACAAGGGCTAAGGGCTGAAAATATTTTGGAGCTAATACATAGTGATGTATGTGGTCCATTTAAGGAAATGGCTAGAGGTAGTTTTCATTACTTTATTACCATTACTAATGATAAATCAAGGTTTGGGTATTTGTATTTGATGAAATACAAACATGAATCCTTTGAAAAGTTTAAAGAATTTAAATCTGAAGTAGAAAATCAAACAGGAAAGAGTATTAAAGCTTTTTGATCAGATTGTGGAGGTGAGTATTTGAGTACTGAATTTGATGAATACTTGAGAGAGCATGGCATTGTTTTCCAGCTGACTCCTTCAGGAACACCACAGCTGAATGGTGTATCTGAAAGGAGAAATCGTACACTATTGGATATGATTCGTAGTATGATGAGCTATACTGATATGCCAATCTCTTTTTAGGGATTTGCATTAGAATCAGTTTTGTATATTCTGAATAGGATTCCATCAAAATCAGTTTCTTCCACACTTTATGAGATATGGCATGGAAGAAAACCAAGTCTTAAGCATATTAAGATTTGGGGTTATCTAGTTTATATCAAAAAGTTGAACACTGATAAATTAGAAACTATATTAGAAAAGGGTCGATTTGTTGGATATCCAAAAGATAGTTTTGGATATTATTTTTATTTGCCTACATCACAAAAAATTGTGGTGAGTAAAGATGCCACATTTCTTGAATAACAGTTTGTTCAAGAAGGAGGCAAAGGAAGGCAAATAGAGTTAGAATTGGAGAATTCTGACTAACCAACAGATCAGATGGATATAGATCCATCTAGTCAACCTACACCCATTGATGAAACATCTACAGTTGTTCCTCATAGAACAACTATGGTATCTCACACACCAGTGAGATATGGTTTCCTTAATGAAGAAGAACAAGAGTTGTCTACTCATGAAGAAGAAGATCATGGAGATGATCCACTTACCTATGAAGAAGCTATATCAGATATAGACATTTTTAAAATGGATTGATGCTCTGAAATCCGAGATTGATTCCATGTATAAGAATCAAGTTTGGGATCTTGTTGACCCACCTGAAAGTATTGTACCTATAGGGAATAAATGGGTTTTCAGGAAGAAAATTAGTTTTGATGTAAAGGTAGAGACCTATAAAACAAGGCTAGTAGCAAAAGGGTTTCGCCAAAGGTAAGGAATCAACTATGAGGAGACTTTCTCGCCTGTTGCCATGCTTAAATCAATTAGGATTCTATTACCAATAGCTGCATACTATGATTATGAGATTTGGCAGATGGATGTCAAAATAGCTTTTCTCAATGGATACATTGAAGAAAACATTTTCATGGAACAACCTAGGGGTTTTGAATCCCAAGATAGTTCCAAGGTATGCAAGCTAAAGCGATCCATTTATGGGTTGAAACAAGCTTCAAGGAGTTGGAACATCCATTTTGAATAAGCCATTAAGTCATTTGGTTTTATCAAAAATAAAGATGAGCCATGTGTATATAAGAAGGTTAGTGACAGTGCTATCACTTTCCTTGTCTTATATGAGGATGACATACTATTGATGGATAATGGCATAGGTATGTTGACATATGTAAAGGTATAGTTGTCAAATACATTCTCCATGAAAGACTTAGGAGAGGTAACCTATATTCTTGGGATTCGCATGTATAGAGATAGAGCAAAAAGAATAATTGATTTATCCCAAAGTCTATACTTGGAAAAGGTATTAAAGAGGTTTAACATGCTTGATTCCAATAGAGGATTGTTGCCAGTGAGACATGGTATCCACCTTTCTAAAGAGATGTCTCCAAAGACACCTGAAGAAAGAGATAAAATGGTCAGGATTCCATATGCTTCGGCTATTGGAAGTTTAATGTATGCAATGTTGTGTACTAGGCCAGATATCGCATATGCTGTTAGTTTGATTTGCAGGTATCAATCTAATCTAGGTTTGGAATATTGGATAGCTGTCAAGAATATCCTTAAGTACTTGAGAAGAACTAAGGATTTATTCTTGATTTATGGAGGCGAAGACTTGCAATTTTATGGTTATACTGATTTTGATTTCCAATTAGATATCGATGATAGAAAGTCTACCTCTAGGTATATTTTCATTTGTAATGGAGGTGTAGCCAGTTGGAAGAGTTCCAAACAGAGCACGACTGTAGATTCCACTACCGAGGCTGAGTATATTGCTGCATTAGATGTTGTAAAGGAAGCTATTTGGATAAAGAAGTTTATGATAGAACTTATAGTAGTTCCTTCCATTGAGTCAGAAGTTCCACTTCACTGTGACAACAATGGAGCAGTCATACACGCAAAGGAACCCCGGTCTGACCAGAAATCCAAACACATAGAAAGGCATTACCACATTATTAGAGAAATAGTTGGATGAGGCGATGTAGCCATGCAGAAAATAGTATCAGCTGAAAATCTAGCTGATCCATTCACTAAGCCTATGACACAGACTCAGCTAGACCGACATCTTGAGAAGATGGGGCTAAGATATTGTAATGAATGGCTCTAGTGCTAGTGGGAGATTGTTAGTAGTATGCCTTGGAGCATATCATTTAGCATGTATCTTGTACATATTTTTATAAATAAAAGGGATTTTCACTTTTCCGTTTATATAATATATTTATGTGTAATAGAAAAGGTCCATTGATATTTTGTTAGAAATTCTATTCTTAAGTTGTTAAGAATATGTGATAGTATTTCTAATACAAAGTATCATAAATAGGTTCACAATCGAGGATACTTCATAATAAGGACATGACTTATCCAGAAAGATTGTATTCATGTTTGTTTCCAAGTTATTTATATGAGATATAAATAAGATGGAATGGTGAGTCTCATGTCATATGACAAACATGATAGGCACTTATACATGATAAGTAGGTCGAACCAGTGACACTTATGACAAGTACATGGAGTTTACTCTTATCAATGTATTGTCATAAATCATATCAGTGCATATAATCTTTAGACCTGAGATAGCACAATTATCTTATATATAGGTGGTTTTAGTTTGATACTGCTTTCATACTTATACTGTGTATGGGTATATTGGCATGTGTTGGCTCCTACTAGTTATATATGGAGGTAGGTGTTGATCAAGATGGATGCTGTCCCTCTAAGCATGTAGGGATAAAATCCTATGTTCATTTAAATGTTCTTGATGTTTCAAGTTCCTGGGTAGGACAGATAGATTTAATCAGAAAAGAGTTTCTGATGAGAAAATCTTTTTAATCAAGAACTGAAATTAAAAGAGAACATAATATTCATAGCAAATAGGGTTTGACATAAATCATGACTCTAGCTTGAATTGGGATTTTGTAATAGAGAGATTCTAGTGCATGGTAACATATGATTATAGGTTCATTTAAGGTAAACCTTATTACTGATTGGGTGTCCATGGCATGCTACGCTAGGTGTTAACCATGGTCTATGATGTGCGTAAAATGATTTAGAGAAATCATTTATGGTAAGAAAGAGTTCTGATGATATTAAGAGTTGATATTATGTCTCATTGCCATATTAGTGACGAGCCTAGTAAGTCACACATATACACAAGTAATCACCAAATTAAATATGATTTAATTAATTACTTAAAGAGTTTAACTGATTAATTAAATAGGTTTGGTTTGCAATTAGATTGCAAAGTCCCTAACATGACGTAAAACCAAATCTAGGTTATTAGATGTATAGTATAAGTTAAATTTATATTTAAAGTATTTAAATATGAATTTAATTAATGAGAAATTAATTAATAGAGATTAATTAATTAATTTATATTTGATATAAATTGATTAGAAGAAGAGAAATAATTATTATGGGTTGAGAACTCAAAATTAAGACACAGGGGCATTTTGGTCATTTCACAGGGTGACATGTGGCATGGGATGGTGACACATGGCATTGCACATAAGCTTGCCAATTGTCTTTTAATCATGTAAGATGATTAAAGTTAAGATTAAATATAGGTTTGACACTTGGCACAATGTGATTGGGTCAATTCAACCTAGAGCCAATCAAAAGGTGACATGTGGCAAGAGTTTTAAGTGGTGACCTAGCTATATAAGTGTAAGGATGAAAGCAAAAAATACAACCAGCTACTGCCTCCCTTTGTGCCGCCACCCTTGAGGCTACCATTCTCTCTTCTTCTTCTCTCTCATCAATTCCAAGAGATTAGCCAACAATCTCTTGAATTAAAAATACTAGAAATTGTTTCTAGTGTCCTGTTTACATCTTTAATCTCTTAAAAGGCAAAACTTGATTTTCTAATTAATAGAAAAAGCTTTAAAAGCTGTTCAAGGACTGCAAAGGTGATCTTGGTGTGGACAAGCTAGAGAGACAACATCTGGTGTCCTAAAGACGCATTCCAAAGGTGCCAAACACATTGCAGTGCATCAAGAAATTAGTGCACTTGTTGTTGATCTAATCTAGGGTTCTAAAATTAATCTGATTAATTCTAAAATCTTAAATGGCAAATACAGATCCAAAAACATATTAAAAGAGTTTTAATATGTTGTTTATCATTGAAATCAAATAGATAAAAATAAATCTTGCATAATGCATGTAACCCTAGGTGAAAATTTTTGAATTCAATGATATAAACTTATGTTTTTCATGCTTCTGCTCCTTCAGATTATGCACTCCTTCAGTAACTCTTGTAAAATGAATGAATGAAATGCACCTAGGAATGCCCTGATTCAATTCTTGGTTGCTCAGAATTGAATCCCTTAGAAAAGTCTATGATCATACTATATTTATTTATTATCCATGAATGCATGAGATGTATGGGAATGTATACATGTATATGATATATGTATGCTAATTGGATAATGTGCAAAGTGAGACCTTAATAGTAATTAGGACGACCATAAAATCTTCGAAACAAATGATTAAGTTGGATATGTTATAATTAAAGTAATTATAACATGGGCTCTCCATTGGGGCAATTATTTTAAGAAATTTTAAATAGTTGCATATGATGCAATTAATTTAAGAGATTTTCTTAAGAATAATTGTTAAGCATGAGATGTTGTAAATATGTAAATGGTTTGGTGGCCAATAATGGATGTGCCTGAGGACATTAAAATTATTTGCATGTTTACTGGCTCAATGAGATCAACTTAACTAATGCAAGATAAGTCAATAATGGATGTGCCTGAGATTTTGAGCATTAGGGGCTAAGTAAAGGATTAAACCTCATATGAGATGTGTTGGGCAAGGAGTTGCATACTTATAATTTATTAATATTCCAATAATGGATGCGCCTGAGGATGATCAATAGGATTATAAGAATTCAATCACCCACTAGAAATCCATCCAACTAGGATTACCGTTTTCTACTTTGGAAGTGTAGGATTCGCTAAGTTAGTGGGAGGACCAATTTGATTAAAAAACCATAATCATTTTGGCTAATTACATGATACATTTACTAATTAATCTGGTTATTTTCTGTAGTTAATTTTCTGATAATAATGAGCACAGAACAACCGCCTCCATCCAATATCCTTGCTAGCATACTTGATCGCAATAGGTTGACAGGACCTAATTTATCTGATTGGCTAAGAAATTTAAAACTTGTCCTTAACCTTGAACATATAGGATAAGTTCTAGACTCAAATGTTCTTGGTCCCTTACCTCCAGAGGCCACTCAAGAGGAACATGAAACTTTGGATAAGTGGAAGGAGCATGATATGAGAGCTAAATGTTACATGCTTGCTTCCATGAGTAATGAGTTACAGAAGAATCATGAGAACATACAGAGTGTGAGTGAGATACTCCTTCACCTACAAGAGTTATATGGTGAGCATAGCAGGAATGCTAGGTATGAGATATCTAGACAGCTGTTCCGCATGAGGATGTCTGAGAGACAGAATGTTAGGGATCATGTCCACAAGATGATTCGGCTGATTGAGCAGCTGGAACATCTTGACTTTAACATGGATTTCCAACTGCAAACGGATTTGATCCTTCAATCCCTTCCTGAGTCTTTTGGGAATTTTATGACAAATTTCCATATGACTAAATAGGAATGCACCTTGGCTAGTCTACTCAACATGCTGGTTATTGCCCAAAAGAATATGCCGGGCAATAAAGGAAAGGAGGTAGCTTTGATTGCATCTTTTTATGCTGGAAAGTCCAATAAGAAAAAGGGTAATTAGAAAAAGAAACCTCAAGTTCCAGGATCTTCCAAGAAGATAGCCAAACAGAAAAATAAAGATCAAAGCTGACAAAGGCAAAAGAAAGTGTTTCCACTGCCAGTAGGAAAGTGTTTGCACTGCCTAGAGCATAGCAATCTAAAAGAATGCAATGCCATGATGAAAATCAACTCAAGTTTAAAATATATTTGGCACTTAAGATTAGGTCATGTTGTAGAAGATAGGATTGCAAAATTGGAGAAAATGGGGATTTTATCCTTATTGGGCTCTGAGCCTACTCCAACTTGTGAATCCTGTCTTCAAGGCAAAATGACTAGATCACCCTTATTGGATAAGGACTAAGAGCTGAAAGTATTTTGGAACTAATACATAGTGATGTATGTGATCCATTTAAGGAAATGGTTAGAGGCGGTTTTCATTACTTTATTACCTTTACTGATGAAAAATTAAGGTTTGGGTATTTGTATTTGATGAAATAAAAACATGAATCCTTTGAAAAGTTCAAAGAATTTAAATCTGAAGTAGAAAATCAAACAGGAAAAAGTATTAAAGCTTTTCTATCAGATCGTGGACTTGAATACTTGAGTACTGAATTTGATGAATACTTGAGAAAGCACGGCATTGTTTCTCAGCTGACTCCTTCAGGACCACCACAGCTAAATGGTGTATTTGAAAGGAGAAATCGTACCCTATTGGATATGGTACGTATTATGATGAGCTATACTGATATGCCAATCTCCTTTTGGGGATTTGCATTAGAATTAACTTTGCAAATTCTGAATAGGATTCCATCAAAATCAGTATCTTCCACACCTTATGAGATATGGCATGGAAGAAAACCAAGTCCTAAGTATGTTAAGATTCGGGGTTGTCCAGCTTATGTCAAAAACCTAAACACTGATAAATTGGAGACCAGATTAGAAAAGGGTCGATTTGTTGGATATCCAAAAGATAGTTTTGGATATTAATTTTATTTGCCTACATCACAAAAGGTTGTTGTAACACCCTCCCGGTAGCAATTCCGTACATTCTACTGTTCCGGTGACCGGTGTCGGTCCGGACAACTAGAACGTCCGGAAAAATATTTAAACTAAAGTCAGGAACCATAATTAACTCAAATATTAATAAGAAAAATTAAGTAAAAATTTTAGAAATAAAATACAACCAAGTTAAATGAGCCGATGCCCAAGCGAAGGGTAATCAGAGGGAAGTTGCGGTTCTCGCAACGAGGAGCCTTAGACCCGAGGGAAAAATTGTAAAATAATTTTTGGGACTCCAGAGAAGAGTCATTGAGGTTCCCATGGCATTAGAATGCCAAGAAAATACCTAGAAAAATTTTTCAATCGGTACAGACAATTTTGACCCGTTGAGCCGAACGGAAGGCATTTTGGTCATTTCGCCTTCAGAGGTGATTTTTGGCCGACTTGTCCAGCTAAGTAAATAATTAATATGACATAAAATATGAAGAAACATTGCTAGAAATTAAATTGAAAATGAGTAGTGGAGGAAAGAAAAGAAAATGCAAAATAATGCAATAATGACATCACTATGATGTCATTTAAAATGGTCCACCAATCACCTTACAACTAATTCACTTAAAACAAAATAAAGAGGCTGAAAATTGAAGAAAACAAATTCATCTTCTTCCCTTGGACAACCAGCCGAAATCCCTTCCTTCCTCCCTCCATTGGTGTTCACTCAAGCAAGCTTAATTTCTCCTTTGTTTCCACCACTAAACCCTAACCTCTCTTCATTAAAATTTTACCCCACACCTTAAACAACCTTTTGGCAGCCTAGGAAGTGAAGGAAAGTGAAGTTTTGAGTTGGAAAAAATCTGCCCTATTCAAGGTTAGTGCACTATATACCTAAAACTCTTTAATTTCATGAATTGGAACTTGAATTTAGCAAGAAAATGTCATTTAAATGAACAAAATTCATGTGTATGTGTACATGAATTTCGGCTGCCCTAGTGAAGGAATAGGAAGGAGTGTTTTTGATGAGCTTGAAGTGAACTAGAATCATGTTGGAAGTTTATAAACATAAGAATAATAAGTTGGTATGCTAACTAAGGCATTTTGTAGAAAACATAATGTGAAGCTAGGGTTTTAGGGAGTGAAAATTGATTTGGCTTATGAAATTGTTAGAGAACATTTTAATGGTCAATTAGTGACCATTTGAGGAGAATTGACCATAATATGGACTGAAAAATAGCATGGTAAAGGGAATGACTATGCTGCCTAGGGACAGCAGCAATGGACTAAAATTTCAGTCCAATTATACAGCCATAACTTTGGCTGTGTTAGTCCAATTCGTGTTTGGCCAATTGGACATGAAACTAGGCTTATAATGGCACATTTTTGCTGAAGAAACCATGCCCAAAAGACCAAAGCAAGAGGACCAAAACTTGGCCCCAATCCGGATACCCTGCAACTGATTCTGCAGAATGACCAAATGAATAGTAACTGTTCATTTGGCCATAACTCACTGTAGATTTCGTCAATTGACCTGAAATTTTTACAGAAACAAGTTAAGAGATAGACAAACAACTTTCATGAAGAAACCTACCCCAAATTATGGCCAGAACCTAACCCAAATGGCAGTGGCAGTCACTGTTCATGTTACTGTAGATATGGTCAATTCTGCAGATTGGCAATCCAGCCAGCTGTTGTTTTTTGACCATATCTAGAGCTACAAAACTCCAAATGGAGTGATTCAAAAAATGAAATTCAACTAGACAAAATAAGGAACAACTTTTATGTTTGCCATTTCTTCAAATTTCCACTGTAACAGTGTGTAATGGAACAGTAAACTTAGGCTCAAAAACTGAAATTTTCTGCCCTCTTGGTTTTAAGTTAGAAATGGCAATGGTGACCAATTCTAACAAGTTTTAAATGTAAAATGTGGTATGTTGGGAGTGCCAAAGTCAATGTACATATTTTCTATCCAAAAGTCAACATTTTTGTTGATCAATGAGGTGAATAGTGACACCAAAACTTGAAATGCACAAATTGAAGAATTTAAAAGTTTCAAATGCCCTAGTATACCTAACATGATTGGTTTGGATAGTTTGGCATGCCAATAGGGTTCGATTAGCGATCGCACATGACAATATGCCATTATGTGATTTCATGGCTTTTAGCAATTCTGACCTTGCATTGAGAATTGGCCTTGTGCACGAGAATATTCTGACTTGGTAGCATTACATGCCTGGGAGATGCATATGTGACCGATGGTGTGACGACCTGAGGTACTAGATACCCAGTGCCAGTTTACCCGTTATCCAGTCCAGTCGTCTAGTGTAGGTTACTTGGGGCAACCAAATGAATAAAAGTGGACAAAGTAAATGATATACAAATACCAAACAAATAAAACATATACATTCACTACACATTTAATTTCTTGCTATTTTCTTTTATTATATTATTGCACCACTAAGCATTATTGCTTAGAGCGTTGCTTTTGCCACGCGTAGGTACTGGAGATACAAATCGTGAACCCAGTAGACCACAGACTGGGTGAGTCCATCCTGCAGCTCTGCACAGTGTCCGTGTCACCTCAACCTGCGATTGCATTGGTAGGACACTAGGTGTCATTTTGACATTTTGTAACTTAATTTTGATTTTCTCATATGTAATTAAACTTGTGTAATGTATATTGAGGTTTATGTAAATTATGAAAATTGTATTTGTGAATGGAAAAGTAAATGGTTATTTATGAATTATATGTGATCATCACATGTGATGGATGGTTGAGAATTGAAATTGAAATGTGAGATCTTGATATTGAGTTTTGTGATGATAATGGAGTTGAGAATGAATGAATTTGTTTATTGGAAGTGTTTTTCCACAGTTCAAGAAGCTGTTTTCTCCATTTTTAGCCGGTACTCTGCCGGATTTTCTTTAAACTTTACGGAACCTCAAATAAATTATGATTTCAATAAATGACTTAAATGAGTTATATTTTACAAGTTATATTCAAAATTATGATGAAAATTAATTAGGGTATATTAGAGTGTGCTTGGTACACCGTGTGACATTACTTACTGGGTATCTTGTACAGTGCACGGGTGTCACATTTAGTGGTATCAGAGCGCGGTTTAGGCATTTCTGGGCCTAGATTGAGTCCATACCATGCATTGCATTTGTAAGAGTCGAGGTGACACTAACGCAGATCTGTTTATCTTTCTTATTTTGAATAGGATATGGACCCTTCATCTCAGAGAGCCGTTGAGGAGGAAGTGGAGAGTCATGCTCCACTGCGGCGGTGAGGCTGGGGCATGAGAGAATCTGCTCCGCCAGCTCAAGCAGAGCGTGCTCAGCCTCCACAGGCCATGTTCCAACAAATGGCCGACTTCTTTAGACAAATGGCTGGGGTAATGCCAGCACCACCACCACCACCACCAGCTCCACAGCAGAAATCACACCTGGAAAGGCTAAGAAAGTTTGAGGCAGTGGATTTCTATGGCAAGAGAGAAGATGACTGCATTGCGGTAGAATTGGTTGAACAAAGCAGCGAGTCCTAAAACAACTCCACTTTGTACTCAGAGGAAAACCCGGAAAGCTGCCATATCTTTCTTTGCAAGACGATGCATATGAGTGGTGGGACAACGTGTCGATGAAGTGCAGCGGAAGTCAGAACTTGGGACTTCTTCCTCTCGAATTCAAGAAGAAATATGTGGGTCTTGTATACGGAAGAGAAGAAGAGAGTTTATTAACTCGAGGCAGACGACTTTCAGTGGTCGAATATGAGAAGGAATTCGTAAGATTGAGCCGCTATGGAAGGGAGATAGTCCCTAATGAAGCTGAAAGGTGCAAGAGATTTGAAGAGGGACTAAATGACAACATCAAGATCCAGCTCACTGCCTTGGTAATCGCAGAATTTACCAAGTTAGTGGAAGCTGCAATAAAGGTGGAAAAAGTAAGAATCAGTGAGCAGACCAAAAGGGATAGACAGCAGAAGAGGGGCCCAGGTCAGTCTAGTTCAGCTCCTGCATTTGGGAAGAAGTTCAAGGGTCCTCCTGCACAGAGTTCAGCTCAGCCACAGGGTCAGGGTCAGTCTCAGGGGCCCAGGCCACAGTTCACCCCTAGGAGAGGTCAGTCCACACCATCAGTGGGCAGCTCTCCAGGGATGGGGTTCAGGGGACCAGCCCCAGCATCTTCTGCATGTCCACACTGCCTGAAGTGGCATAAGGGGGAGTGTTGGAGAGTAATTGGTGCCTGCTTGAGGTGTGGGTCAACAGAGCATCAGTTAAGGAACTGTCCACGCAGAACTATTACAGCTGCCCCAACACAAGCAGATAGACCTTCTCCTGCACCACAGAGAGGTAGAAAGTTTGGCAAATCTGACGCAGTGGGACCATCAGAGAGGCCTGCATCTGAGCCAGCAGAGAGGCCAGATAACAGACCACCTGCCATAAATTATGCCCTGAGAGCTCAGGAGGAGCAAGATGCCCCGGACGTCATCGGGGGTACGTTCTCCCTCTACACTACACCTGTGCATGCATTGGTGGATCCAGGATCCACTCATTCCTATATTTGCATCAACTTACCCGTAGAAAGGGGGATACTAGTAGGGGAGAGTGACCAAGACATTTTGGTCACTAATCCATTGGGTCACAGTGTGGTAGTGAACAAAGTATATAAGGGTTTCCCGTTAAGGATTCAGGGGTATGAATTCTTGGCATACTTGATTGAGTTGCCTTTCCACGAGTTTGATGTGATTTTGGGAATGGACTGGTTGTCACGTCATCAGGCAATAGTTGATTGCAAATTGAAGAGAATTTCTCTAAAAACTTCAGAGGGTAATGAGATCACAGTTGTGGGGGAAAGGACAGATTTCTTGTCCAATGTTATCTCAGCCACAGTTGCAAGAAGAATGATGAGAAAAGGCTGTAAAGCCTACCTAGCACATGTGGTGGATACTAGGCAGGCTAAGCCAAACCTGAGTGACATACCCACAGTAAAGGACTTCCCAGAGGTATTTCCTGAAGAATTGCCTGGTTTGCTACCAGAAAGGGAAGTCGAATTTGCTATTGAGACACTGCCGGGTACAGCACCCATTTCCATTGCTCCTTATAGGATGGCACCCACTGAATTGAGGGAGTTGAAAACTCAGTTGCAAGAGTTGCTTGATAAGGGATTCATATGCCCCAGTGTGTCACCATGGGGAGCTCCAGTGCTATTTGTGAAAAAGAAGGATGGGACTTTGAGGCTTTGTATTGATTACCGGCAGTTGAATAAAGTGACTGTGAAGAACAAATATCCATTGCCTAGAATTGATGATCTGTTTGATCAGTTGAAGGGAGCAGGAGTATTTTCTAAGATTGATCTCAGATCAGGGTATCATCAGTTGAGGGTGAAGGATGTAGATGTGCCCAAGACTGCATTCAGGACCCGGTATGGGCATTATGAGTTTCTAGTGATGCCCTTTGGCCTAACAAATGCACCAGCGACATTCATGGACCTTGTGAACCGTATCTTCCATCCATACTTAGATCGGTTCGTAGTGGTCTTTATTGATGATATTTTGGTGTATTCCAAGACCAGGGAAGAACATGATGAGCATTTGAGGATTGTTCTGCAAGCCCTTAGAGAAAAGAAGCTGTATGCTAAGTTGTCTAAGTGTGACTTTTGGCTGAATAAGATTGCATTCCTTGGACACATAGTGTCAGCTGATGGGATTAGGATGGATCCCAAGAAAATAGAAGCAGTGATGGAATGGAAGCCTCCCAGGAATACAATGGAGGTCAGAAGCTTCTTGGGGCTAGCTGGGTATTATAGGAGATTTGTGAAGGGATTTTCCCTAATAGCTGCTCCAATGACCAAGTTGTTACACAAGAATGTCAGATTTGACTGGAATGACAAGTGTCAAACCAGTTTTGAGAAGTTGAAGGCTATGTTGACAGAGGCACCAGTGTTAACACAGCCAGTGTCAGGAAAGGACTTTGTGGTCTACAGTGATGCCTCTCATAATGGGTTAGGGTGTGTATTGATGCAAGAGGGGAAGGTGGTCGCTTATGCTTCCAGGCAGCTAAGCCCACATGAACAGAACTACCCTACCCATGATCTAGAGCTTGCAGCAATTATCTTCGCACTGATGATATGGAGGCATTACTTGTATGGTGAAAAGTGCTACATTTACACGGACCACAAGAGTCTAAAATACTTGCCAACCCAGAAGGAGCTCAACCTTAGACAGAGGCGATGGATTGAGTTCCTGAAAGACTATGATTGTGTGATTGACTACCATCCTGGGAAGGCAAATGTAGTTGCTGATGCTTTGAGCAGAAAATCCATCACAGCTTTGAGATCATTGAATGCCCGTCTAACTTTGATTCGAGATAGAGCTATTTTGGCTGAGTTGCAAGTGAGGCCAAACCTGCTACAGCAGATTTTAGATGGGCAAAAGGCAGATGAGAAGCTAATGGCTATTATGAGCAAAATCTCAGAGGGAAAAGCAACTGATTATGAGGTGAAAGCAGATGGGTGTCTGTATTACAAAGGAAGACTGTGTCTACCAGATGATGGGGAATTAAAGGCTAGTATTCTAAAAGAGGCACACACCAGTGTATATGCTATGCACCCAGGAAGTACAAAGATGTATCATGATCTAAAGCTTCAGTATTGGTGGCCTGGTATGAAGAGGGACATAGCTGACTATGTGACTAAATGCTTGACATGTCAGCAAGTCAAGGCAGAACATCAAGTTCCATCAGGTTTGCTACAGCCTATACGCATACCTGAATGGAAATGGGATCGGGACACCATGGATTTTGTAAGTGGTCTGCCTCTCACCCGGAAGAAACATGATGCAGTATGGGTGATAGTTGATAGATTGACAAAGTCAGCACACTTTCTGCCAGTTAGGACTGACTACTCACTGGAGAAGTTAGCAGAATTGTATATCAGTGAGATAGTTAGACTGCATGGAATTGCACTTTCCATCATATCTGATCGAGACCCAAGATTTACATCGAGATTTTGGAAGAAGTTGCATGAGTCCTTGGGTACACAACTCCACTTCAGCACAGCTTTCCATCCTCAGACGGATGGGCAATCCGAAAGAGTAATCCAGGTAAACAATTGAACCAATTGAATTGATACAAATATTGAATAGAAATGATAACAATTACATGAAATATATGTCAGGTCCTTGAGGATATGCTGAGGAGTTGTGTCATTGAGTTTGAGGGAAGTTGGGATAGATACCTCCCAGCGAGTTTGCATACAACATTAGCTACCAAGCTAGCATTCAAATGGCCCCATATGAAGCACTGTATGGGAGAAAATGTAAAACTCCAGTGTGCTGGACTGAATTGGGCGAAGATAACGGTGGGGCCGCACTGTGAAACAGATCGAGGAGAAAGTGAAACAAATCAAAGCAAATCAAGGTTGCCTCGCATGCATGTAAATCCTATGCCGACTTGAAGAGAAAAGAAATAGAATACACAGTTGGCGACAAAGTGTTCCTCAAGGTGTCACCGTGGAAGAAGGTATTGAGGTTTGGAAGGAAAGGTAAGTTAAGCCCTAGGTTCATTGGCACATATGAAGTCATTAAACGTGTGGGTCCAGTAGCCTATAGGCTAGCTTTGCCACCAGAGCTGGATAAGATCCACAATGTGTTCCACGTGTCTATGCTAAGAAGATACCGCTCAGATCCTTCACATGTCATCTCCAGAGAAGAAATTCAAATACAACTGGACTTGACATATGAAGAAGAACCTTTACGGATCTTGGCGCGGGAAGTGAAAGAGTTGAGAAATAAGCAAATTCCATTGGTGAAAGTGCTTTGGAGGCACCACAACACCGAGGAGGCAACTTGGGAAAGTGAAGAGACGATGAGGCAACAGTTCCCTCAAATGTTTGCATCAGGTAAATTTCGAAGACGAAATTTAAATTAGAGGGGAAGAGTTGTAGCACCCTCCCGGTAGCAATTCCGTACATTCTACTGTTCCGGTGACCGGTGTCGGTCCGGACAGCTAGAACGTCCGGAAAAATATTTAAACTAAAGTCAGGAACCATAATTAACTCAAATATTAATAAGAAAAATTTAGTAAAAATTTTAGAAATAAAATACAACCAAGTTAAATGAGCCGGTGCCCAAGCGAAGGGTAATCAGAGGGAAGTTGCGGTTCTCGCAACGAGGAGCCTTAGACCCAGGGGAAAATTATAAAATAATTTTTGGGACTCCAGAGAAGGGTCATTGAGGTTCCCATGCCATTAGAATGCCAAGAAAATACCAAGAAAAATTTTTCAATCGGTACAGACAATTTTGACCCGTTGAGCCGAACGGAGGGCATTTTGGTCATTTCGCCTTCAGAGGTGATTTTTGGCCGACTTGTCCAACTAAGTAAATAATTAATATGACATAAAATATGAAGAAACATTGCTAGAAATTAAATTGAAAATGAGTAGTGGAGGAAAGAAAAGAAAATGCAAAATAATGCAATAATGACATCACTATGATGTCATTTAAAATGGTCCACCAATCACCTTACAACTAATTCACTTAAAACAAAATAAAGAGGCTGAAAATTGAAGAAAACAAATTCATCTTCTTCCCTTGGACAACCAGCCGAAATCCCTTCCTTCCTCCCTCCATTGGTGTTCACTCAAGCAAGCTTAATTTCTCCTTTGTTTCCACCACTAAACCCTAACCTCTCTTCATTAAAATTTTACCCCACACCTTAAACAACCTTTTGGCAGCCTAGGAAGTGAAGGAAAGTGAAGTTTTGAGTTGGGAAAAATCTACCCTATTCAAGGTTAGTGCACTATATACCTAAAACTTTTAAATTTCATGAATTGGAACTTGAATTTAGTAAGAAATTGTCATTTAAATGAACAAAATTCATGTGTATGTGTACATGAATTTCGGCTGCCCTAGTGAAGGAATAGGAAGGAGTGTTTTTGATGAGCTTGAAGTGAACTAGAATCATGTTGGAAGTTTATAAACATAAGAATAATAAGTTGGTATGCTAACTAAGGCATTTTGTAGAAAACATAATGTGAAGCTAGGGTTTTGGGGAGTGAAAATTGATTTGGCTTATGAAATTGTTAGAGAATATTTTAATGGTCAATTAGTGACCATTTGAGGAGAATTGACCATAATATGGACTGAAAAATAGCATGGTAAAGGGAATGACTATGCTGCCTAGGGACAACAGCAATGGACTAAAATTTCAGTCCAATTATACAGCCATAACTTTGGCTGTGTTAGTCCAATTGGTGTTTGGCCAATTGGACATTAAACTAGGCTTATAATGGCACATTTTTCCTGAAGAAACCATGCCCAAAAGACCAAAGCAAGAGGACCAAAACTTGGCCCCAATCCGGATACCCTGCAACTGATTCTGCAGAATGACTAAATGAACAGTAACTGTTCATTTGGCCATAACTCACTGTAGATTTGGTCAATTGACCTGAAATTTTTACAGCAACAAGTTAAGACATAGACAAACAACTTTCATGCAGAAACCTACCCCAAATTTTGGCCAGAACCTAACCTAAATGGCAGTGGCAGTCACTGTTCATGTTACTGTAGATATGGTCAATTCTGCAGATTGGCAATCCGGCCAGCTGTGGTTTTTGGACCATATCTGGAGCTAAAAAACTCCAAATGGAGTGATTCAAAAAAGGAAATTCAACTAGACAAAATAAGGAACAACTTTCATGTTTGCCATTTCTTCAAATTTCCACTATAACAGTGTGTAATGGAATAGTAAACTTAGGCTCAAAAACTGAAATTTTCTGCCATCTTTGTTTTAAGTTAGAAATGGTAATGGTGACCAATTCTAACAAGTTTTAAATGTAAAATGTGGTATGTTGGGAGTGCCAAAGTCAATGTACATATTTTCTATCCAAAAGTCAACATTTTTGTTAACCAATGAGGTGAATAGTGACACCAAAACTTGAAATGCACAAATTGAAGAATTTAAAAGTTTCAAATGCCCTACTATACCTAACATGATTGGTTTGGATAGTTTGGCATGCCAATAGGGTTCAGTTAGCAGTACTGCACATGGCAATATGCCATTCTGTGATTTCATGGCTTTTAGCCATTCTGACCTTGCATTGAGACTTGGCCTTGTGCCTGAGATTATTTACAGCTTGGTAGCTGTTCTGTTGCACACCGGGAGATGCATATGTGACCGATGGTGTGACGACCCGAGGTACTAGATACCCAAAGGCGGTTACGTTATCCAGTCCAGTCGTCTAGTGTAGGTTACTTGGGGCAACCAAATGAATAAAAGTGGACAAAGTAAATGATATACAAATACCAAACAAATAAAACATATACATTCACTACACATTTAATTTCTTGCTATTTTCTTTTATTATATTATTGCACCACTAAGCATTATTGCTTAGCGCGTTGCTTTTGCCACGCGTAGGTACTGGAGATACAGATCGTGAGCCCAGTAGACCACAGACTGGGTGAGTCCATCCTGCAGCTCTGCACAGTGTCCGTGTCACCTCAACTTCTGCAGTGCATTGGTAGGACACTAGGTGTCATTTTGACATTTTGTAACTTAATTTTGATTTTCTCATATGTAATTAAACTTGTGTAATGTATATTGAGGTTTATGTAAATTATGAAAATTGTATTTGTGAATGGAAAAGTAAATGGTTATTTATGAATTATATGTGATCATCACATGTGATGGATGGTTGAGAATTGAAATTGAAATGTGAGATCTTGATATTGAGTTTTGTGATGATATTGGAGTTGAGAATGAATGAATTTGTTTATTGGAAGTGTTTTTCACAGGTTCCGAAGAACTGTTTTCTCCATTTTTAGCCGGTACTCTGCCGGATTTTCTTTAAACTTTACGGAACCTCAAATAAATTATGATTTCAATAAATGACTTAAATGAGTTATATTTTACAATTTATATTCAAAATTATGATGAAAATTAATTAGGGTATATTAGAGTGTACCGGTACACTGTGTGACATTACTTACTCGGGTATACTGTACACGGGTACGGGGTGTCACAGTTGTGGTGAGTAGAGATGCCACATTTCTTGAACAACAGTTTGTTCAAGAAGGAGGCAAAGGAAGGCAAATAGAGTTGGAATTGGAGAATTCTGACTAACCAACAAATCAGATGGATATAGATCCATCTAGTCAACCTACACCTATTGATGAAACATCTATAGCTGTTCCTCATAGAACAACCATATAGGTAATGGTAGGACAGGCGGTGCTACTATAGGTGTTGGTGGATGTGGTGGTAGAGCTGGATATGCCCTTGATAAAACACCATGAGAGGCAAAATCACTATGCTCTTTTCTTCCCTCGCATAACTCATGATCTGTAGCCTCTTTTAGAGGTAGAGGTGGAACTATAAGATCCCTATGTGTGACAGTCCTCGTCTACAGTGTAGCCGAGCAAGGCATGTCACACTCGGTGCTGAAGCACCCTATTTTTTTCTTACTTTAATCATTTAATAATTTTTTCTCATTATATTTTAATATCAATTAAATTCATAGGAGAAATTGACAGAGTTTCCCCTATTTTATTATCGATTGACGTGTTTCACTATTCAACTATTTGAAAAATTCAATAATATTTTAAAATAAAAATCTCATCATCTCATGCATCATCTATATATTTCAATTCCGTATTCAAATCTATACAATTTCATTCATATCCATTTCTATACATTTCGATTCTTATTTATTACCATGCATATTCATTCATGCTCATTTCATATATCAAAATTTTCAAATTTCCATTAATTACATAATTTACAATTTACATAATATACAAATTAATTACAATTCCATAATTTATATTTCAACATAATAACTAATTATAAATACATAAAATAACTTTCGTGAGCCTATATGTATGCATTACTAAGGAGGTGAGAACCTTATACACTTTTGACACTTCTGCAGATCAGAACTCCAAAATCTCTGTTTAATATTTTTTTTTCTTGGCTTTACCTTCAGTACCTGCGCGAGGAAACAAGTCCATCACGTTAAGCATTACTGCTTAGTGGTGCAATAATATAACAAGAAAATAATATACAATAAAAAAAATCAAGCATTCTAAATATTCAAGTATCAAATTGACTTGGAATGACATTTCTAGTATTAACTATCTTATATGCTAATTCGTTCCTCTTTGAAAGTACTGAGTTTATAGCCTTACAGTAATAATATTCAATATACATTTTATTCTAGGAGTATTGTATTTGAGGCCTCTGTACGATTATGCAAATTGTATTTTTGTTATGTTTCTATTGCTAATCTTTTTCCTCATTTCATTCAATACTTTCTAATATTTTTAATTACTAATGTTTTTAAATAATTTTAATAATTTACACTGCCCAGCTAACCTATAACAGGCTGACTAAATTGGATAACGGGTTGTTGGCACTGGACACTGCGGTGCCTCAGGCCGTCATACCATGAGATGCAGAACATCAACCACGTATGCAGTCAGAATAGCTAAAAAGCCATGATACCACATAATCGGGCATAAAAGCCATGAGTGCGGGCATATAGCCATGAGTGCGGGCATATAGTTACGCAGTACTGCTAAAATAATACCCTATTAACATATCAATCTATCCAATCTGACACATGTGTCTAGGCAATAAATGGGCACATAAGTACCATTAAATATTAATATGTCTTCTCATTTCATTATTTCATTATAAGTTCTACTTATAATTTATAACTTTTTAATTTTGTTCTTAACAGAAGTACAAATTTCTAAATCACAATTCTGTATAGTTTATGCATTCATCATAATTCATACATCCCTTACATCATTCATTTGGATCTCAGTTCACAACAATGGTGTTCATGTATCATTGTACTCAAAACATTCTTTTTGTTTCTCATATGCCATTAATTTTGCAAAGTATAAATTTTTAGCTATAAAATGAGGCATAAGCCCTAACTATCCATTTTTTTTCATGATTTAGGTGCATTATCATTCATATTTCAAGTAGTTTGTGAATGTTTCATGGATTTTAAATTTATGGCTTTAATTTTCCTCTAACAATTTTAACTAAGATGCATAGTCCACAGTTGTTATATAATTTTAAGTATCTAAGTTTAGAATTGATTCTAGGTTTTCATCTTAATTTGCTAATCATTTTGATTACTATTCACCTTACTAGTCAACCAAAATATTGACTTTTTCATACTTAATGAAAATGTTAATTCTAATCACATCAAGATCCCACATTTTGAGTTTTTCATTTGTTATGACCAAATGAATGAACACTGTTCATTTGGTCATTTTGCCTAGGCATAATTGGTGCTACCCGGATTTGGTCAATTTTTTAGGGCATCCTAAGTTTGTTTTCCGGATAGGTTTCTTTCATCAAAGTTGTGCCATTATGTATCTAATTTCATGTCCAATTAGCCTTGTACCAATTGAACCTAACACAACTCAAGTTATGGCTACCCAAACATGCTGGACTCACATCTAAACCTGCAGGGTACTCAAGGCAACACACCCAACCTAAATTCTCTTGGCACCATTCACGCAATTTCCTACTCAAACATGACCAAATGGTCACTAATTGACCATTACAACTTCTTTTCATCAATACATAAACAAATCCAAATTTTGGTGCCCAAACCCTAACTCTAGCATTTCAATTCATGCATTAACTTGCATTTCATTATCCTAACCATGAGATTAGTGTTAAGAGCAGCTATGAAGCTATTTTTAATTCAAAGGAATTCATCAAACCCTAACCCATCTATGGCTGCTGAAATCATGGGATATATATATATATATATATATACACATAATTTTCATTTCTTTTCTTACTAATTCAACTCAAATCATGTTCTTAAACAAGAAATTAAAAAGAGAGATGAAATTTTAGGCACTAATCTTAATTTGAAGAGTTGTCAAGCTAGTAAAACTTCTCAATCTCTCCTTTTTTTTTGCTGCCTAGAGATGGTGCAAGATGTAAGGAGCAGTTTTTATGAAGCAAACTTATGGTTTTATGGTGTTTTTTACAAGGAAATTTTAGCGAGAAGGGAGAGATTCAATGGAGAGAGGAGAGAGAGGGAGTTCCGACTGGTTTTGGGGAAGAAGAAGAAGGTAGATTTTTCTTTCCAATTTTCCCTCATTTAACTCTTTTCAATTGGCTTGTTGAGTTATGATTGGTGGAGACCTAACTAATGACATCATGTGATGTCATAATTTGAGTTTTATTTCATTTTCTTTTCTTTTCTTTTCTACTCAATTTCAATTTAATTTTTAGCAATATTTATTCATATTTTATGTCATATAAATTATTTATTTAACTGCACAAGTTGGCCAAAAATGATCTCTGAAGATGAAATGACCAAAATACCCTCCGTTAGGCTTATTGAGCCAAAATCGTATGTACCGATCTAAAAATTTTTTTAAGCATTTTCTTAGCATTCTAATGCTATCGAAACCTCAATGACTCTTCTTTGGAGCCCCAAAAATTATTTCATAAATTTTCTCCCGGGTTTAGGGCTTCTAGCTGCGAAGACCGCAACTTTCCACTAGGTTACCCATTGCTAGGGCACCGACTCATTTAACTTGGTTGTATTTTATTTTTAAAATTTTTTCTAAATTTTTCTTACCATTATTTGAGTTATTTATGACTCCTCACTCTAGTTTACATATAGTTCCAGTCATTCTAGCTGTCCAGACTGACACCGGTCACCTGAACAGTAGAATGTATGGAATTGCTACAATGAGGGTGTTACACTACGAGGTCGACCAACATTAACTAATCTAATTCTATGAGCACCACAGCCACGGTTGACACCACGGCCTCTACTACCAACTGCCTTAGGTGGCATTGTCCTATAAAACAATGATAAGGAGCAGACTATTAGGATTTATAATTAACAATGCCAGCACTTGAAGTAGAAGGGTCTATAGAACTTATAAACCTATGCTCTGATACCACAAAATATCACACTCATCCCCAACCTATAATGTAACACCCCTCACCCGATTACAGTGTAGCCGAGCAAAATGTGCTACATTCGGTGCCGGAGCACCCTATCTTATCTTACTTTATTCCTTTAATCATTTTCAAGTTATTATCTTTTAATATCAATTATTTTTCGATGAAGAAACTAACGGAGCATCCCCCATTTTATTAACGTTTGACGTATTTTACTATTCATCTGCTTGAAATTTTCAACAATATATTAAAATAAAAATCTCATCAATAATTCTCATAATTGTCTCATCATTTCATGCATCATCATTTCTGATAGTGTCCATATATTTCGATTTTTATTCATTACAATGCATATTCATTCATGCTCATTTCATATATCAAAAATTTTCAAATTTCCATTAATTACATAATTTACAATTTACATAATACACAAATTAATTACAATTTCATAATTTATATTTCAACATGATAACTAATTATAAATACATAAAATAACTTTTGTGAGCCCTATCTACATGCATTGCTGAGGACTTTTGACACTTCTGTCGATCTGGACTCCAGAAATCTTTGTCAAAGTACTTGCGCGAGGAAACAAATCCATCGCGCTAAGCATTGCTGCTTAGTGGTGCAATAATATAACAAGAAAATAATATATACAAATTAAGAAAAAAAATAGAGCATAATTTAAGTATTCAGGAATCAATTTGATTTACTATGATGTTTCTAGTATTATCTATCTTATATGCTAATTTGCTCCTCTTTGGAAGTACTGAGTTAATACAGTAATAATATTCGATATACAGATTAATTCTAGGAGTAATGTATTTTCGGTTTCTACAATTCTGAAAATTTCATTTACTACTACTTGATTCAATTATGTTTCCATTGCTAATCTTTTTTTTTTTTTTCTCTCATTTGATTCAATACTTTCTAATATTTTTAATTACTAATGTTCTTAAATAATTTTAAAATTTTACATTGCCCAGATAACCTATGACAGGCTGACTAAACTGGATAACAGGTCGTTGGCACTGGACACCGTGGTGCCTCGGGCCGTCATACCATGGGACGCAGAACGTCAACCACGTATGCAGTCAGTATGGCCAGAAAGCCATGATAATACATAATCGGGCATAAAAGTCATGAATATGGGCATAAAAGCCATGAATACGGGCATAAAGCCATAAATACAGGCATAAAGCCTTTCGCAGTACTGCTAAAATAATACCCTATTGGCATGCCAATCTATCCAATCTGACACACGTGTCTTGGCAATACATGGGCAAATAGTACCATTAAGAGTTTATATATTTCATCATTTCATTATATTTTTCGTTTATATATTTTATAGCATTCTAATTTTGTTTATAATGGAAATATAATTTCCAAATTCATATTTCTAGGTAATTTATGCATTCATCGTAATATTCATACTAATTACAATTCACATTCATTTAATCTCATGTACCATTCACATTCACAACATCTTTCCTTTCTCTCTTGATGGGAACCTAAATCCCAAATGATACTTTTATCACATTTATTCATTCAACAATCTATTCATGTAAAGTACATTTCATACTTCAAGTGGTATCACTCATGTTTTATTAAACCTACTAGTAATGGGAATACAAATCTTAATTATATATTCACATAACTTCAATGTTCATTAATTCATTTAGGTAAATTACTATTTCTATTCCAAGTAATCCATGAACATTTCATAGATTCCAAATTTCATGCCTTAATTTTCTCTACCAATTTAGTTATTACACTTTGTGTCTTTGTATTACTATTCACTCAAATTATTGACTTTTTAATACATAATAAATTTATTGAACCTAAGTTCACCAAGATACCACATTTTGCATTTTATTTTTGTTGGTATTGATTTCCAGTACCATTTCAAAGCTTATCTTATGTTATTCAAAATTTCCAGATTTCATACCTTAGGTTTACTGTTCTATTGGTCTTTTGTACAGTAGGAATTTGACAAAATTGTCTTCATGAAAATTGTTTCTTATTGTGTCTAGTTACATTTCGCTTTTTGAATCACTCCATTTGGAGTTTTGTAGCTCAAGTTATGGCCTAAAAACCATAATTGGCCGGATTGGACAGAATCCAGAATTTTGGGCAAAACTGGTTCTAGTAGATTTAGTGACTTGAGTTTGGTTGGCAATTTGAATTGGTTAGGTTCAGAATTTGAGTTTGTGTTCTTCATGAAAGTTGTAGGGATACCTCTCAGCTTTCTTCTGGTAAAATTTCACGTCAATTGGACCTTTCTACACTGAGTTATGACCAAATGAATAAACACTGTTCATTTGGTCATTTTGCCCAGGCAGAATGCAAGTCACTCGGATTAGAGCAATTTTTAGGTCAACTTGGTTTGGTTTTTTGGGTAGGGTTTCTTCACTAAAGTTGTGCCATTATGTGTCTAGTTTCATTTCAAATTAGCCTTACACTAATTGAACCTATGCAACTCCATGTATGGCTGCCCAAACCTGCTGGACTCACAACTAGTCCTGCAGGTCACCAAGGGCATCTTGCCTAAGCTCACCTCCAACATTCTTTGTCACTTCAATTCCTCTTCACACACATTCAAATGGTCACTAATTGACCATTATAAGGTTAATATACCATTTCATGAGCAAACCCTAATTTTTTTTCCCAAACCCTAATTTCCAAGTGTCCATTTCATGCTATCATGCCATCTAACACATCCAACACACATAATCCAACATCTAACTCAAGTTTTCTCATCACAAACCACTTCTAAACAATTCAAGTCATAAAAGTTAACAAATCTCATCCTTCTCCCATGGTTGCAAATTTTCATACAAACTTCAATATAATTGTTTTGTTCAAATTTTCAACAAACTCTCATTTGATTAGTATTCCTAACAAGGATTAAAAAGAGAGGGAAGTAAGTATAGGCACTAACCTTTTTAAGCTTCACTTAACCTTGATTAAACCTCCCTAATCTCTCTTCTTTGGCTGCCAATAGCTTTTTCTAGGTGAAAGATCAAATTTTTATGAAGGGACTTGGCAATTTTGGTGAACAAATGGAGAGGAAATTCAAGCTTTTAAGCTTGAAAATGGTGAAACCTCTTCTCTCTCTCTCTCTCTCTCTCTCTCTCTCTCTCTCTCAATGTTTTTGGCTGCCCAAAGGTTGAAGATGCAGATTGTTTGTCAATTTTTGGTCTCTTTTATCTCTTTTAATGAGTTTAACAAATTGTGATTGGTGGAGGAATTTTAAATGACATCATATGATGTCATAATTAGCATTTTCTTTCATTTTCTTTTCATCTCTTCTCTACTCATTTCCAATTTAATTTTTAGCAATATTTATTCATATTTTAGATTATAATAATTATTTACTTAATTGGACAAGTTAGCCAAAAATTATCTCTGAAGACGAAATGACCAAAATGCCCTTCGTTTGGCTTAACAGACTAAAATTGTCTATACCGATTGAAAATTTTTTCTAAACCTTTTCTTGGCTTTCTAATGCCATAGAAACGTCAATAACTCTTGTTTGTAGTCCCAAAAATTATTTTATAAATTTTCTCCTTGGTTTAGGGCTTCTAGTTGCGAAGATCGCAACTTCCCACTGGGTTACCCATCGCTAGGGCACCGGCTCATTTAACTTAGTTGTATTTTATTTCTAAATTTTTTTCTTAATTTTTCTTGCACTTATTTGAGTTATTTATGACTCCTCACTCTAGTCTAAATATATTTTTTTCTAAACATTCTAGCTGTCCAGACTGACACCAGTCAACGAAACAGTAGAATGTACGGAATTACTACAGTGAGGGTGTTACATATAAAGACTGATATAACCTAGAAAACTAACAGAGTTTCCCCTAAATTTATTACTAAAATAACACATGAAACCTTTTAAAATACATCTGGTAAGCAAAGCATAGCTCTATGCCAATCAAACATATTTAAATACACACATATGTAATTATCATCTTCGTGAGGATCAAAAGGAAATATGTACAATCTAGAACCTCTAGCTGCCTATACATAGGTGCAGTAATTTAAAAAAATAAATATACATAAGAAATTTATTGGCCTGATGTCCACTAAATTCTATAGCTGGTGAAGTAAAGACATGACAAGACTGAAAGACAGGCTACTAGTGCTAGAATCAACAAAAATGATCTGAAATATTACAAGTTAAGAGGATGAGTACAACTTCTCAGATGGTGGGTAAATAAATAACAAAGTAGAATAGATAAGGTTTTGGTACTTAATAGTACCAATTCTACTATGTTAGAATAGGTCAGCTGAATAAATATCATTTAATTGAAATCATGTTGCAAAGCTCAAATAAAATTCATGCTGTAAAAATATTCTTGATATAAATATATTGACATTATAAAATCTGCAATATCCTCATACACTCGTAATATGCTTCCTATAGATGATATTGGCATCTCAGGCGCAATAACAAACTCTAGCAGCCTAAGAGCAATGCTAGCATCTTGGGCTCTATGATGACATAAAAATAACCTAAGAGCAATAAAAGTATAGGTCATACACATGTGTAAGGCTAATCCCAAAGGGCAACCACCTGATATATGCCACAAAGGCTATGTGTATATCAAGCGTCATCTTAAAGATAATATAACGATAAGTTGAGATGTAAATAAGTCACACATCATCAAGGTGTTATCTATTTGATACATATATTGAGTGTATTTGGCCATTTATTCATGTAACACCCCTATATTCGGTAGTGCATTTTACTGTTTCGGTGATGGGTGTCTATCTGGATAGTTAGAATGCCTGAAATTATACTTAAATGTTAGTGAAGAGAAATAAGATAATGAAATACAATAGAGGAAAATACAAGAAAAACAAAGGAAAAATAAGAGCAATAAAATGTGATTAAGTTAAACGAGCCAAAAACCTTAGCGATCGGTGACCACACCGGGAAGTTGCAGCGAGGACCGTTTACGAACCCTGGACTGTGGGGAACCATGGGAAATATTTTTGAGACTTAAACAAACATCTATTGTGGTATAATTGACTTAGAAAATGTCGAAGAAAATTTAATTAATTAGTATAAAGAAAAATAAAAAATCGGTAATACAAACCGAATATGGGCATTTCGGTCAATTGACACCCCGAGTTAGCTTTTAACCTAAATGTCCATGAAAAATAAATGAAATTAAAGTTTGAAAACCCCATGAAAAATGAAAATTAGAAATGAAATGTAAATAGTGAGAAATTAGGGTGTTAATTATAATTATGAAAACTTAGTTTAATTAAATGCTTAATTAGACTTAGTGCTCCACTAAGTGAAGTATAAAAAGCATATAAAGACAAGGCTAGCCACTTCACTTCTTCTTCCTCATTTCATTTTCAAATTGCCAAACCCATTTCATTCTAAAAAAACTCCATTGCTGTCTCATGTGTGGAGCTTCATCCACTCACGATCAAGCCATTCAAACATCAAGTCTTCTTCATTAAAGTTGGAGTACACACCTTGGGCAGCATTTTGGGAGCAAAAAGGGAGAGATTTGAAGAAGTTTGACAAGTTCAATTTGAGGTACATGTCCCATTTTTCTTCCTTTCTTTGTTAAAGTTTGTGTTGGTGTTGTGGTGAATGGATTTATCAAAGGAATTGAAGGTTTTGATGAGTTATGGAGGCGCTCCATTTTCAGCAGCCATGGTGATTAAAGGGCTTTGAATTGTTTTCACATGAATTTGATGGGAATTGATGATGTTTGAAGTAAATAAAAGTTCTAGTAGGTTAATTGTAGGTGTATGTTGAAATTGAGTACTTAAATTGGAAATTGATTTTGAATTTGAAAATTTCTGTGTAATTGCTTAAGTGGATAGCCATGGAATTGTATATTTAATGAACTATTCTTACATGTATTGCGAAGAATTAATGTTGATTAATGTGATTTAAGGTGTTAGCAAGTTAACTTCTTGTGTAAGTGATGATTGAGCAAGTGAAAAATTGGTATTGAAGCAATTATGGGAAACTTTTGCATTTTGGAACAATTCGGCAGCCTTGAGACTTCTTGATGAATGCTTGAATTCATAAAGTTATTTGATGAATTGTGATATTAAAGATTGCTAAATGTGTATGTAATTTAGTAGTGAATTTGTATGTAATGGTTAGGAGTGATTATGTGTATATCTTGTTGGAATTGGATTTTGTGAATTGGAAGTGTAATTGGTGTATTGTTAATTGGTTATATACTGCCCAAATTAACTATAATGTGAAGTGAGGAATGGATTTGGTACCATACCAAATCAGAATTGGTATGATATTTACCAAGTAAAAATGTATGTGATTGTTCTTGAGGGAAGTATACAAGGGCAGTAACTAAATTGAGCTGTAAGTGTGAAATTGTGACCCCAATTGGTATGAGGCCAATTGAAGGCAAAACTAGATACAAAATAGGCTAACTTTCATGAAGAAAGCAGACCTAAATTCTGTCCGAAAAGTGACATGAAAACTGACCTAATCCGGATTGGTAACATTGCAACTTTGAAATTTGACCAATTGAACAGTATTTACGAAAATGATCATAACTCTTTGTACAAAGGTCCAAATTACCTAAAATTTATATCGCTGGAAAGCTTAGAAATAGGGCTACAATTTTGGTTAAGACCACCAAACCCAGAAATGACTATAAGTAAGCCAAAATGCTTGCACAAATTCAGGTATAAAATCTGCCAGAATTGGAAATGACCTAAAAATGACCTAAGTTCACAATAAAAAGGCAATTTGACCAGCAATAGTAAAATGACCATAACTTGGTCCAGAAAACTCAAAATGACATGAAATTAGTGCCAAAATGTCACTAACATATAAATGTACAATTTTGCTCTTTTGACTCGAACCTAAAAACCAAAGAAAATAAGACATTTAGCTAGAGCAATCTAGCATATAAAATCTGGAAAATGGCAATAAAATGCAATAAGATTTAAAATGAAATTGGTAACATATACCAATACTTAGAGACTATAAAATGTGATAAATTGGGAGCATTAAAATTGACTCACTTAGAGTGCATCAAAGGTCAACATTATAGGTTGACTAATGAAAGTAATAGTATTAATAAAATTTAATTATTGAACCTTTTTATTAGAAACAATTTAAATGAGTACTGAAACAATTTAAATTGTGTGTTTTAGTTAGCAAAGACTTAGGGAAGAGAAAAAAACCACTGAGTCAAGGCCAAGAGGCTACTCATCAGAGATTTGTGCAAAATAGTTATTTCTTTTGAATTTTCACTTGAAATAAATTATAACAATTTGTATGTTGTTGCTTGAACTGTGGAAAATTTATTTGAATGAAATTTGATGGATACTTGTTGCTTGAAAAATATTGCAAATGGTTTGAAACCACAGCTATCATGTATATTTGATTGAATTCCTCACTAGCTTGTCTAGTGGGATGAATTGGCTTTGAATTCTCTCTCTGGCTGAAGTGTTGAGGTGTGTGCCAGTCGAGGACGAATAGGATGAGTACTCACATAATTGCTAGCTAGCTATGTTATTCCTCATTAGCCATTGGCTTTTGGGATGAATTGGACTTTGGAATCATGATTAAGCTGTGTGTGTGATTTATTAGTATTTATTGAGACATTGTGAAATTGAATTTAATTCTTTTGAAATTAACTATGATTTTAAGTATCCACAGTTTATTTGATTTATGGTTTATGGTATTAAATTGCATTTTCTTAATATTGTGCACCACTGGGACATTGGCTCAGCGATAACTTTTTCATTGCTATCGCAGGTAAACAGAAAAATAAAGCAGCAGAGTAGGCTACTTGTACTACACTTTTGAGATTTTGTTGGGTATATTGAGTATACCGCTTCCTTGTAATTTTATTATAATGTATGTGAACTGTATGTATATATTGTACTTGGTTTTGAGCAGTTGTAAACTTAAGTTGTACAAATAAAGTTGTAAATTATATTTTGGCCTATCAATATTGTATTATAATTATCTTATCTCAGCTTTTAAATTACTTAGTTAGTTGTATTTTATTTTTGTTGAAATTGCTGAAATTGAGTTGAATTGGGTTGTGAAAATTGATTTGAGCTGAACTATTATTAGAGTTGGGGATTAAAACAAATATATTGGAAGTGCTTTTTACAGGTTTTTGAAGAACTGTTTTGTTCAAAATACAAACGGCACTCTGCTAAAATTTTTATAGAATCTATTGATATTGCAGATTTGTTATGTAATTTAACTTTGAGTAAAAGGTTTTTAAACCTGTCAAAAGTGCTCACTGCTATAAAAAGACATAAGAAATTGTTTAAAATCCTTTGTAGTGTATTTAATGGGTTATCAGCAGGCAAAGTTCAATAATTCATTATGTACTATGGGAATATATTATGCCTTACGGAGATGTAAGGTGCAACAATTCAGCTGTAATTATAAATTTCATTTTATTAAATAATAAAAAATAAAATTAGCATTCTTTGTTCCTATTTTTATACTTAGAAATAATATAAATACTTTACATTTAATAAAATACTAGTATTATACATTTATCTACTCACCTGTACTGTAGATAACACAAAATCTAAATAGTTGGAGCACCCCTATGATCCGCCGCTGGAGCTAGATCATTTCCTAGAATTAAAGAGAAAGAATAATATACCCTTAGGATGGAAGTGCAGAAAGTGAAATATATGATGTATTTTTGAAATTTATAATAAAGGATTGGCAATATAAATGTTTTCTAAAAACCTAATGACTTTATTGGGCATTAAACAAATCACAACAAATCCTAAGGTAATTAAAATATAGGCCTAAACAAAATAATATATGTAAAGAATTATCCACCAATTTACATTTCAATTCCTCATCTAATATATATTCTTAAACCTCCGACAGTTTATTTCATATATTAATAAAAATAATTCATCGTATACATCTTACAACAAACTATTTATTGTGATGTCCACACGATCAGCAATAAGTTATAACATGATTTAATGCCAAGTCAACCTAGCTCCTTAATTTACACATGACTAAAATAATTGCAATTATTGTTTACTATTGCCACTTTCCTTACATGCCCTTAAACTCATCAGTGTTAAATAACCATATGAAGGGTATCTAGAGTCAGTTAAGGTCTATATAAATTCTCCAGTGATCACCACACCTAATGGTAATCATCAATCTAAGCAAATTTGTCAATAAAAACACTATCCCTCCAAACTCTAACTCCCTTCTTCCACAAACACTAACTCAAAATATAGCGTAGAAACATTTCATGAACTACTGCATAAGATGAGAAGCAAGTTAGGAGCTCTTATAAATGTTGAGGTGGCTATTGATAATGAACAGCCATGAAAATCCCTTCCCTCACTCATCAACTATTTTCTAAGTGAGAAAATTAGAAATTATGTTAATTAATGGAAAAAATTATAGGTAGAAGGAGCCACCATGGTGGAGTATGGCTGAAAAAAAAAAGGATCAAAACCTCAAAAATTGGAGAGGGCAGTTGCTGTCCCTTTTTCCCTCCTTTGATCAAGTGAGTGTTAATTGAGAGAAATGGTGATTAGGTTTTCTCAAAGAAGGGATTACTGTTTGTGAAGACAAAGAGCCGAAGACGGGTAGAAAATTTGTTGGAAATCAAAGGTAATTAGCTAAAGAAATATGGTTTCCAAAGCTTTTTTACTCTTTCCCTTGTTTTAGCTATAAAAAACGAAACTGCTGCACTCCTTTCATCAGTTTCATTTGTGTGTGGAAACTTCATTTCATCTCATTTCCTTTTTCTCTTATTATTTATTTATATATGTATATTATTTAACTTTCTCTCTTTTTGCTTTACTTGGCTGGTTTGTGATACACTTGAATTGTATAGATGTTTTTAAGCACATTTGTATACTATCTCATAGCATTTAGGCAAGTATTTTCATGCATAGTTGTTGATTTCATTAGTTTTTTGTAATTTCTATTGTCAAGCCCTTAATTCCATGTCTTTTGCATTCAAGTGTTTGGGTGAAGCCCCACAGTATGGGAGTGCAAAAGGAAGCTTGGAGAGGTCAAGAGACTGAGTATTGTCACTGACACAAACTACACGGGTCGTGTAAGCCAAGCCCCAAACCTGTGTAACCTTCTACCATAAGAAAGCCAGATAGCCAATGGAGAAACAAAAGTACAAGTGTCATGTAATTAGACTCGTGTAATCTGCAGTGACCAGTGTAAGTCTCTGCCAGGCACAAGCTTGAAGAACTTTATGGGAACAAAAGTACACGGTCGGTGTAACTAGGCCCGTGTAGTTGGCCTAGACCCGTGTAACTCTCTGTGCTAATGCAAGACTCTGCAGTTCCACTCCAGCAAGTTACACGGCCCTGGGCCATGTAGTGACACATGGGCCATGTACTATGTGATAGCTAGTTTTATAACTCGAATTCCCACTTTTGTTTTCTGATTCAAATGAGACTCCTAAAGCCTTTTGGGCTTAAGATAACCTAACCCTAGAGCAACCATTATAAATAAAAGAGAAAACATCAGAAAAACGAAGGCTCTCTTTTATCTTTGACAGCACTTTTGAGTAGTTTTGAAGAAGAGAAATCCACACTCTGCACTCTCACCAGCCATCTCAAGGAGAGAAACATTAGTACCAAAAAGAGTTTTCCAGTTGAAGCTCCACAAGATAAAAGCAGCAAACTCTCTTTAGTTCCTTCATTTCATCTCCCTAGACAGATTTTTATTGTTTTATTTCTTCTACATGATTTTCTTTTTGCTGTTTTTACCTTTTATCATGATGTTTGCTGAACTCACCATGAGTGAGTAGTTTTCTTATTTTGAATTTGGGAAAGTAATGCTTGCAATTATTATTATGGATGAACACTAAGTTTTATTTATTGGATTTGAGATTCGTTCCTTGATTTAATTTCTTGTGATCTTAATGCATGCTATGTACTAGTACCCACTTAGCCATGATTGTAGATGTTAATTAAAGGACTGAAAGGCAAAGATTAATATTAGAAAATCAATATCTTGAACCTAGGAATTCTGACCTAGACAAAGGCTGATACCTTTGTGGAACTTCAAAATTGGTCAAAGATCTTAAAGGATTTTAATTAATTTGATCACCACGAAAGTTAGGTTTGAGTTAATTAGAATACACCCTAGGTGCCTTGAGAGAGAATTTAGGATAACTTAGGACTGATTTCCATCAAGGAAAATGATCCTCAATTTAGTAAATAAACGAGATAACATCCCTAGTAAGATTCAAGTATGAAATCTTAATTCCAGAATTATTTCAAATAAATAATTTCGTTTTCAATTTACCATTCTAGTGTTTAAGGTTAACAAACTTCATTTTCTAAGTATTCGATAGACTAGATAGTCAAAATTACTGTGTAGATTGGTACTTACTAATCAAATTCCTCATGAGAACAATACTCTACTTATCACTTTATTACTTGTTAGCGATCAGTGCACTTGCAGGGTTGTAAAACCAGCCGAAACAAGATTTTTGGCACCGTTGCCGGGGATTTTTTGCTTTAGTAATATCAGATGATAAGCAATTTAGTTGATTTAGGCAATTATATTTATTATCTAATTTTATTTTACTGGTTTTATTTCTCTTCTTTTCTCTCAAGTGCCCAATCTGGTATACGATCAGAACAAGGCTAGAAGAAGAAATTTTGGACTGTGATCCGGAGATAGACAGAACTCTGAGAGCCATCAGGAGGGAAAAGAAACATCAAGAGCACAATCAAGGAGATCCTAAAATTCTAACCATGGCCGATAATAATGATAGACCAAAACTCTTGAGAGATTACAGAGCTCCATCTGTCCAAGGATTTCAGCCCAGTGTCACTAGAACCATAGTGGAAGCCAACAACTATGAATTAAAACTAGTATGGCTCTAAATGATTCAATAAACTGAGTTTGTAGGTTCACTAATAGAAGACCCACACTATCACCTCCAGTGCTTTTTTACCCTATGTGACACATTTAAGATGAATGGAGTGTCTGATCAAGCAATAAGACTCATAGCATTCCCATTCTCCCTTCAGGATAGATGTAACACCCCAAAGTTCGGTAGTGCGTTCTGCTGCTCCGGTGACCAGTGTTGTCCGGACAGCTAGGATGCCTAGAACCGTACCTCAATATGAGTGAGGAGACATAAAATAATGAAATATAAGAAAAGAAAAACAAAGGAAAAATCATAGTAAAGAAATGTAACCGAGTAAGTGAGCCGGGAAACCTAGCGATGGGTGACCGCACCGGGAAGTCACGGTGTGGACCGTTGACTAACCACGGATCATGGAACCCTGGAAAACATTTTTTGGACATAAATAGACCCTTATTGAAGTATAAATCTCATTAGAAAGATTAAAGAAAAATTAAATAATTAGTACAAAGAAAAGTGAGAAATCGAAAAACAGACAAAATACGATTATTCTGAAAAATCGGAAAGCCACCCGAGCAGGGCATGATGGTCATTTGACATCCCGAATTGTCTTTTGACCTAAATGTCCATTAAAAATAAATAGTATTACACTTAGAAAATGAAATGAAAAATTAATTTGGTGGTACCTAAAATAAATAGTGGAAATAATGGGTTAAATGTGGATTAGTTGAAAGTTAACTTATAATATGTTTTAATTTTAGTTAGTGGACCACTATAGGATTAATTAAACATGAAATATGGCTGAAGTGGTCCACTAACCATCTGAAATCCCATCTTCCTCAAATCCTCTCAAATGGCGAATTGAAGAACCCTTGAAAACCTCCATTGACGTTTTCTTTGAGCTTGATTTCCTCTCTCCATTTCAACTCCATTCACTTAGGTTCTTTCATGAAAAATGGTCTACACACCACAAGGAAGATATTAATACCAATTTTGGGAAGTTTGGTGAAGGTTTAGCAAGTTACAAATAAAGGTAAGTTTGCATTTTTGAGAAATCCTTTGTTAAAGTTTTTGTGCATGTTATGGGTATTAGTTTGGTGAAGGAAAATTTTGAGTTTGAAAGGTTATTGTTATTTTCATTTTGGACAGCCATGGGTCACGTTTATGATGAGGTATTTGTGCATATAATTGATGGGAAAGAATGTTAATAATGGTGATTTAGTAACTTAGTGAGTTATTGCATGTTTATATGGTGAATTATGCACTTTGATGGGAATTGGCATATGGTACGGCAATGTGATGTTGATGAATGATTTGTGGCAGCTTGTGGACACTTGAGAAATGGTGTATATTGAAGGAAGAGTGGGCAGAATATTGACCTAGAAGGATTGATGATATGTATGTGAATGAATGTTGTAAAGTGTATGTAAAGTTTGTAATGTTTAAGTGTGGTTGTAATGGTATTTAGAAATTGTAATTGTGAATGATATTTGGTGTGTTGAGGGTGATTGGAATCTGCCCAAAATAATGCTAATGTAATGTACAAAATGTTTTTGGTAATGTGCCAAAACAGTTTGGTAGGGTATGGAAGTAAACCTTGCAAGGTGAGTATGTGTTTGAAGTTGGGGTGTGAAATGCATATTGAGGGCAGTGTATATTTTAGCCTATAACCTTGAATGTGTAACCTCAATTGGTATGAGACCAATTTGGGGTGAAACTAGGCACAAAATGTGCCAACTTTCATTGAGAAACCATGCCAAAATTCTGCTTGCAAGGTGACCTAAAAATTTGACCAATTCGGATTAGGTGCAATTAGGACCTGAAAAATGACCAATTGGGCAGCAGTGAGTATTTAGGCCATATCTCACTCAAACCAGGTCCAATTGACCTGAAATTTTAACCATGAATAGTTAAGACCCATACCTACAAGTCTTATGAAGACACCAAAACCCAGAAATGACCATAAGCAAGTCAAACAACTTGCACAAGTTCGGGTCCAAAAACTGGCCGAACCAGAATTGACCAATTTGACCTAAAATTGACCTAAAATGGTACCACTTGACCAGCAATAGTGTAATGACCATAACTTGGTCTACTTAACTCGGATTGACCTGAAATTTTGCACCGCGTGCAATAAGACCTAGATCTACAAGTTTGTAGTTTCGACCGAGACTCGAAAACCGAGGGAACTAGATCGTCCGGTTAGGTCAAACCAGTGTTCCGGAATCCAGCAATTTGCATTAAAATGCACTAAGCGAGGAAATGACTTTGGTAAAACATACCAAACCTAAAACCCTATCGAGTGTGACATATTAACGACACTAAATCCTAATTTACCTAAAACGCATCGAGGGTCGGTATATTAGGTGATTAAGGTAATAATTGAGTTCATTGCATTTTTTTCCAAACCCCATCGATAGAGCGGTTTAATTTGATGCTGAAACACTTCAAATTGTGTTTCTCGATTAACAAGGACTCAAAGAAAAGGAAAGAAATCTGAGTCAAGACCAGGAGACAAATATCAGAGGTTTGTGCACAACAACTGTTCCTTTTGAATTATTTTCAATGGAAATAAATATTGACTATTTGTATATCATTATTTTAAATTGTGGAAATGTGTTTGAGGAATATTTATTGATTGAAAAATATTGTGAATAGTTTGAAACTGTGAAAAATGGTTTGAATGACATTGATGGATACTTATTGATTAAAAAGCATTAGAAATGGTTTGAAACCACAGCTATCATGTATATTGATTGTATTCCTCTCTAGCTTGTCTAGTGGGATGAATTGAATTCCCTCTCTGGCTGAAGTGTTGAGGTGTGTGCCTGTTGAGGACGAATAGAATGAGTACTCATATTTTTGCTAGCTAGCCATGTTATTCCTCATTAGTCATCGACTTTTGGGATGAATTGAATACCTCATTAGCCATCGGCTTTTGGGATGAATTGAATTATGGATCATGATTAAGCTGTGTGTGATTTACTGATGTGTATTGTGAGATTGTGAAATGGATTTTAAACTCTCATTGACATATACTGTCTTTTGAATTTAAACCTGATCTGACTTATGGAAAATTATTGTGATATTGAGAAATGGAGTTTAAATTCTTATTGACCTTTGTTGGCTTAAATTTGACTATGGTTTTAAGTATCCACTATTTACATGATTTATGAATTGTGATTTAAAATGTATTTGGTTAATGTTGTGCACCACTGAGACATCGTCTCGTGATAGCTTTATTCTTTATCGCAGTAGAGAGACAGACAGGGCGTGACTAGGTGCACATACCTCCAATGAGAGATTTTTGGGTATAACGAGTATACCGCTTTTTGCATTTTGTCTTGTAATGTATGACCTTTGTATGTATATTTTCTTTTTGGTTTTGAGCAGTTGTAAATTAAATTGTACCTTGAAGTTGTAAATTAATTATGAGTGTTTTGGATTGTAAAAGTTGTATTATATTTCCTTATCTCGGACTTTGAAAAATTCCTATGGAATTGTGTTGATAAATTGTTGTGTTGAGAAATGTATTGGAGTTGAGATTTGGAAAATTATTGAAGTGCTTTTTTTTTTTTTTTTTTTTGGTTTTCTGAAGAACTGTTTTATCCAAAATACAGATGGCACCTTGCCAAAATTTTTACAGAAATTCCAAATAAATCAAATGAGTTAGTTGTTTCACCTCAGTTCACCAAAGTTTGTAACACCTGTAAATAGTGCTCACCACTGTAAAAGAAGTAAGAAAAGTTTTTAAAATCCCTTGTAGTGTATTTAATGGGTTATCAGTAGACGGAGTTGGTAATTCATTAGGTATACTATGGGATCATGTTATGCCTTACAGAGGGGTAAGGTGTGACATGTTTTAGTGGTATCAAAGCCAGGTTTTTAAATTCCGTTTTCACCTGTTATTTGAATGTTCTTTTTGCATAGTACAACTGCTCAATATCATTGTTTGATACATACGATTACATTCTGAGATAAATATGCACTAACGAGTGAATATTCTTGTGTTATTGTTCAGAAAGCTAAGATCCTCGCATTGAATATGGAAGAGGGTGATCGTTCGATCGTCGATCTATTGAGGTGAGTGCAAGGGGATGCCCAGTGTACAAAATGTCGATGGTTCAAGTGACACTAGCCCTGCAGATCTGCGATTCCTGCTCAGTTCACTCAGCAGATGGCTGCAATATTCCAATAAATGGCTGGTAATGCGCCTACTCAAGTCCCAATTCAGACACCCATGGTACAACCACAGTCTCCTACAAGGCAGTATGATAAATTGATGAAGTATGGGGCTACAGAGTTTAAGGGCGATAGATCCTATAGAAGCTGAACAGTGGTTAGAGAGGATGGATAGGGTGTTCAAGAAACTTCATTGTACAGAGGAGCTCAGACTTGAATACTCAGTATCCTTACTACAAGGGGATGCTTATGACTAGTGGAAAACCATTCCCCACGATGCAGTAGAACTGCGATCTTGACACTGGAATGACTTCCTCGAGAATTCAGACGAAATACATCCACGATGCTTATGTAGACCCGAAGCTACAAGAATTCTTAAGTTTGAAAGCAGAGAGGCGGTCGGTGGTGAGTATGAAAGAGAATTTCCCGCCTTAGACTTTATTCAGTGAGTCTACTCTCTACCAGCAGGGAGAGATGCAAGAGGTTTGAAACTGGCTTGAAGCCCAGTATTAGAGTACAAGTGCTCGGCTTCAAACACACTAACTTCTCTGAACTTGTTTCTCAAGCCCTAGAGTTGGAAAGAGTTGAGTTTGAGACTGCTCAAGAGAAGAAGAGGTCAGAGAAGACAGAGAACGAGGAAAATCATGAGATCGAGTTCCAGGTGGTCATCTTTGGAAGAGGAAGAACTATGGGGACATGGCGGAGCGGCAAGAAATGCAGTAGGGGAAGACATTCGGGACAGAGACCTCCCCTATCAGTCGTGAGTACCGAAGTTCCTACCCTCCCGCCAATGTGAAAGTTGTGGAAAGAAACATGGAGGAAACAGTTACAAGGCTATTGGAGCTGTTATAGCTGTGGAGGCACCAGGACACTTTGCCAAGGCGCACCGATGGTCGCGAGTTGGACCACCTCCTACTCTGCGGAAGGGTCGATTGAGCCACATGTCACGAAGCTCACAACCACCTAGCGGAGGTAGGCGGGGTAGAGGTAACCAGTGACGACCAAGGCACGATAAAATAGTCGAGAACAAGACAGTGCTCGATCGAGTCTATGCCATGAGACAGAGAGAGAAGCGGGAGACATCGATGTTGTGGTGGTACCTTCTCAACTTTTAACGAGAATGTATTTGTGCTATTTGATCCGGTTCTACCCATTCTTATGTGAGTGCTAGCATCATTGATTGCATTCTTTGTTCCATGTACAAAAATGGACTTTGAGGTGCTAGTAACAAGTCCGTTAGGGCAGAGGTCGGGGTTAATAGAATGTATAAAGATTGTCCTTTGGTGATCCAAGGACACACTTTTCTGTCGATCTCATTGAAATGCCCTTCAGAGATTATGATATCATCTTGGGCATGGATTGGTTAGCTAGGCATCATGCCATGATTGATTGTAGGTGAAAACGATCACTTTTGGCCTTCCTCGATACAATGATGTGGTAATACATGGGGAAAGACGATTGTGCCATCAAACATCATTTAATTTGCACTAGCGGAAAAATGATCGAAAGGGTGTGAAGCATACTTGGCACATGTGGTAGACACCCAAGTGGGAGTCCGGCATTGAAGGACATCCCTACGATACATGACTTTCTGATGTGTTTCTGATGAATTGCGGGATTACCTCGGAAGAGAAGTGCGATTTGAAATTAATGTTGCACTGGTGTGGATCCAATCTCCATAACGCCATACGAGAATGGCACCAGTGAGTTGAAGGAGTTGAAGATACGATTACAAGAATTACTTGAAAAGGGCTTCATTCGCCTAGTGTGTCACCTTAGGGAGCACGGTGTTGTTTGTTAAGAAGAAGGATGGTACTCTCCGCATGCATTGACTACGAGCGGTTGAATAGGGTGACAATAAAGAACGATATCCATTGCCTCGCATTGATGATCTGTTCGATCGATTGAAAGTGCAGCGGTATTCTCCAAAATTGATTTGCGATCTGGTTATCATCAGTTGAAGGTGTAAGAGTAGAGTATCCCAAAAACTGCTTTCAGAACTCGATATGGCCACTATGAGTTTCTAGTAATGCCATTCGGGTTGACAAATGCTCCAGCTGCTTTTATGGATCTGATGAACACTATCTTGGACCATATCTTGATCAATTTGTGGTGGTGTTTATTGATGACATTTTGATATACTCGAGAGTGCAGAGGAGCATGATAGACATCTGCGGATTGTACTACAGACTTTAAAGGGAGAAGCAGGTTATGCGCCAAATTGTCGAAATGTGAATTTTGGTGAAGGAAATCTCCTTTTTGGGACATGTTGTGTCGGTGAAGGGATCAAGGTAGATTCCAGCAAGGTAGAAGCTATCCTTAATTGGAAGCCGCCCAGGAACATCACAGAAATTCGCAGTTTTCTGGGCTTAGCTGGATATTACCGTCGGTTTGTGAAGGGATTCTCTATGTTATCTTCTCCACTGACCAAGCTGCTTCGGAAAGATGTAAAATTTCAGTGGACTGATAAATGTCAGCAGAGTTTTGATGAGTTGAAGAGGTGCTTAACTGAAGCTCCAGTTCTCACTTTACCTACTCCGGGTAAAGAATACACAGTTTATAGTGATGCTTCTCACAATGGGTTAGGCTGTGTACTGATGCAAGATCGGAATGTCATTGCTTATGCATCACGCCAGCTGAAACCGCATGAGAGGAACTACCCAACACATGATCTGGAGTTAGCAGCTATTGTTTTTGCTCTGAAGATCTGGAGACACTATTTGTATGGGGAGAAATGCTACATTTACACAGATCACAAGAGCTTGAAGTACTTAGGCACCCAGAAGGAATTGAATTTGAGGCAGAGGAGATGGTTAGAACTCATTAAAGATTATGATTGCTTAATAGACTATCAGCCAGGGAAAGCAAATGTGGTGGCTGACGCCTTAAGTCGCAAGACTATGGCAAGTCTCAGAGTTTCTCCTTTGTCCATGGTATATGAATTGAAAGCACAGCATGCCAGTTTAGAGGTTGATGATGAGGGACAGACAGTAGTTGCATGGCATGTACAGCCAGTGTTGATTGATCAGATCAGAATGGCTGCACAGAGTGATGAAAAATATCAGAAGCTGCTGAAAGAAGTTCAGCAGGGCAAGAAACCTGAATTCTCTGTGAGAGATGATGGTTTATTGCTACATCGAAGCGAGTGTGCATTCCTAGTGATGTGGAATTTAGACAAACCATTTTGAAGGAAGCACATGAGTCTCCATTTGCTATGCACCACTGGTGGAACTAAAATGTCTGAGAGGTGAAAGAGCATTCTTGGTGGATGGGCATGAAAAGAGATATAGCTGGTCGTTTCCAAATGCCTAACTTGTCGACAAGTAAAGGCGAACATCAAGTTCCAGTGGTTTATTACATCCTTTGTCGATGCAGTGGAAATGGGAGCGAATAACTATGGATTTTGTTCTGAGGACTTCCAAGGACACGAGTAGTCATGATGCGGTATGGGTTATAGTTGTGATTGACTAAGTCTGCTCACTTTTTGCGATTCGGATGGACTATAGCACGGAAAGATTGGCGGATTGTACATATATGAGATTGTAAAATTGCATGGAGTGCAGTATCAATTGTGTCTGCAGAGATCCTAGGTTCACTTCTAGATTAGGGTAGTCTTGAGAGAGCCCTAGGAACTAGATTGAACTTCAAAGACATTCCACCCACAGACGGATGGCGATGCGAGAGGGTTATTCAGATATTGGAGGATATGCTACGGGTTTGTGTGATTGAATTTGAAGGTAGTTGGGATACACACTTGCCTTTGATTGAGTTTGCTTATAACAACAGCTACCAATCAAGCATAGGGATGCCTCCATATGAAGCTTTGTATGGAAGAAAGTGTAGAACTCCCTTATGTTGGGATGAAGTAGGTGAAAGGAAGATGATTGGACCAGAAATTGTCCAGCAGACAGAGGAAAAGATCATATTGATCAGAGATAGACTCAAGTGCATCGGACCGCTTGAAGTCCTATGTTGATCTCAAGAGAAGAGATATTGAGTATGCGATGGGTGATAAGGTATTCCTCAAAGTTTCTCCTTGGAAGAGGATTATGAGATTTGGCGAGAAAGGAAACTAAGTCCTCGTTTCATCGGACCATATGAAGTTACGGAAAGAGTGGGTCCTTTAGCATACCGGTTGGCATTACCTCCGAGCTAGCAAGGATACACAGTGTCTTCCATGTGTCCATGTTAAGGAGGTGCAGTCGGACCCATCTCATGTACTAACAGTTGAAGAGATTGAAGTAAATCGGACCTCTCATATGAGGAAGAACCCATAAAAATTACGGCATATGAGGTGAAGCGGTGAGGAACAAAGCAGATACACACAGTTAAAGTCTTTGTGGAACCATCATTCAGGCCATGAAGCAACTTGGGAACGTGAAGAGGATATGAGGAGACAGCACCCATAGCTATTCAGAGACTAATGCCAGGTAAAATTTACGTCTGAAATTTATTTAAGGGGGAGAATTGTAACCCCCAATGTTCGGTAGTGCGTTCTGCTGCTCAGGTGACCAGTGTTGTCCGGACAGCTAGGATGCCTAGAACCGTACCTCAATATGAGTGAGGAGACATAAAATAATGAAATATAAGAAAGGAAAAATCATAGTAAAGAAATGTAACCGAGTAAGTGAGCCGGGAAACCTAGCGATGGGTGACCGCACCGGGAAGTCACGGCGTGGACCGTTGACTAACCACGGATGCGGGAACCACGAAAAACATTTTTGGACATAAATAGACCCTTATTGAAGTATAAATCTCATTAGAAAGATTAAAGAAAAATTAAATAATTAGTACAAAGAAAAGTGAGAAATCGAAAAAGCAGACAAAATACGGTGTTACGAAAAATCGGAAAGCCACCCGAGCAGGGCATGATGGTCATTTGACATCCCGAATTGTCTTTTGACCTAAATGTCCATTAAAAATAAATAGTATTACACTTAGAAAATGAAATGAAAAATTAATTTGGTGGTACCTAAAATAAATAGTGGAAATAATGGGTTAAATGTGGATTAGTTGAAAGTTAACTTATAATATGTTTTAATTTTAGTTAGTGGACCACTATAGGATTAATTAAACATGAAATATGGCTGAAGTGGTCCACTAACCATCTGAAATCCCATCTTCCTCAAATCCTCTCAAATGGCGAATTGAAGAACCCTTGAAAACCTCCATTGACGTTTTCTTTGAGCTTGATTTCCTCTCTCCATTTCAACTCCATTCACTTAGGTTCTTTCATGAAAAATGGTCTACACACCACAAGGAAGATATTAATACCAATTTTGGGAAGTTTGGTGAAGGTTTAGCAAGTTACAAATAAAGGTAAGTTTGCATTTTTGAGAAATCCTTTGTTAAAGTTTTTGTGCATGTTATGGGTATTAGTTTGGTGAAGGAAAATTTTGAGTTTGAAAGGTTATTGTTATTTTCATTTTGGACAGCCATGGGTCACGTTTATGATGAGGTATTTGTGCATATAATTGATGGGAAAGAATGTTAATAATGGTGATTTAGTAACTTAGTGAGTTATTGCATGTTTATATGGTGAATTATGCACTTTGATGGGAATTGGCATATGGTATGGCAATGTGATGTTGATGAATGATTTGTGGCAGCTTGTGGACACTTGAGAAATGGTGTATATTGAAGGAAGAGTGGGCAGAATATTGACCTAGAAGGATTGATGATATGTATGTGAATGAATGTTGTAAAGTGTATGTAAAGTTTGTAATGTTTAGGTGTGGTTGTAATGGTATTTAGAAATTGTAATTGTGAATGATATTTGGTGTGTTGAGGGTGATTGGAATCTGCCCAAAATAATGCTAATGTAATGTAGAAAATGTTTTTGGTAATGTGCCAAAACAGTTTGGTAGGGTATGGAAGTAAACCTTGCAAGGTGAGTATGTGTTTGAAGTTGGGGTGTGAAATGCATATTGAGGGCAGTGTATATTTTAGCCTATAACCTTGAATGTGTAACCTCAATTGGTATGAGACCAATTTGGGGTGAAACTAGGCACAAAATGTGCCAACTTTCATTGAGAAACCATGCCAAAATTCTGCTTGCAAGGTGACCTAAAAATTTGACCAATTCGGATTAGGTGCAATTGGGACCTGAAAAATGACTAATTGGGCAGCAGTGAGTATTTAGGCCATAACTCACTCAAACCAGGTCCAATTGACCTGAAATTTTAACCATGAATAGTTAAGACCCATACCTACAAGTCTTATGAAGACACCAAAACCCAGAAATGACCATAAGCAAGTCAAACAACTTGCACAAGTTCGGGTCCAAAAACTGGCCGAACCAGAATTGACCAATTTGACCTAAAATTGACCTAAAATGGTACCACTTGACCAGCAATAGTGTAATGACCATAACTTGGTCTACTTAACTCGGATTGACCTGAAATTTTGCACCGCGTGCAATAAGACCTAGATCTAAAAGTTTGTAGTTTTGACCGAGACCCGAAAACCGAGGGAACTAGATCGTCCGGTTAGGTCAAACCAGTGTTCCGGAATCCAGCAATTTGCATTAAAATGCACTAAGCGAGGAAATGACTTTGGTAAAACATACCAAACCTAAAACCCTATCGAGTGTGACATATTAACGACACTAAAACCTAATTTACCTAAAACGCATCGAGGGTCAGTATATTAGGTGATTAAGCGAATAATTGAGTTCAGTGCATTATTTACCAAACCCCATCGATAGAGACAGTTTAATTTGGTACTGAAACACTTCAAATTGTGTTTCTCAGTTAACAAGGACTCAGCAAAAGGGAAAGAAATACTGAGTCAAGACCAGGAGACAAATATCAGAGGTTTGTGCACAACAACTGTTCCTTTTGAATTATTTTCAATGGAAATAAATATTGACTATTTGTATATCATTATTTTAAATTGTGGAAATGTGTTTGAGGAATATTTATTGATTGAAAAATATTGTGAATAGTTTGAAACTGTGAAAAATGGTTTGAATGACATTGATGGATACTTATTGATTAAAAAGCATTAGAAATGGTTTGAAACCACAGCTATCATGTATATTGATTGTATTCCTCTCTAGCTTGTCTAGTGGAATGAATTGAATTCCCTCTCTGGCTGAAGTGTTGAGGTGTGTGCCTGTTGAGGACGAATAGAATGAGTACTCATATTTTTGCTAGCTAGCCATGTTATTCCTCATTAGTCATCGACTTTTGGGATGAATTGAATACCTCATTAGCCATCGGCTTTTGGGATGAATTGAATTATGGATCATGATTAAGGCGTGTGTGATTTCTTGATGTGTATTGTGAGATTGTGAAATGGATTTTAAACTCTCATTGACATATCATCTTTTGAATTCAAACCTGATCTGACTTATGGAAAATTATTGTGATATTGAGAAATGGAGTTTAAATTCTTATTGACCTTTATTGGCTTAAATTTGACTATGGTTTTAAGTATCCACTATTTACATGATTTATGAATTGTGATTTAAAATGTATTTGGTTAATGTTGTACTGCATCGAGACATCGTCTCAGTGATAGCTTTATTCTTTATGTCGCAGTAGAGAGCAGACAGGCGTGACTAGGCCGCACATACCTCCAATGAGAGATTTTTGGGTATAACGAGTATACCGCTTTTTGCATTTTGTCTTGTAATGTATGACCTTTGTATGTATATTTTCTTTTTGGTTTTGAGCAGTTGTAAATTAAATTGTACCTTGAAGTTGTAAATTAATTATGAGTGTTTTGGATTGTAAAAGTTGTATTATATTTCCTTATCTCGGACTTTGAAAAATTCCTATGGAATTGTGTTGATAAATTGTTGTGTTGAGAAATGTATTGGAGTTGAGATTTGGAAAATTATTGAAGTGCTTTTTTTTTTTTTTTTTTTTTGTTTTTTGAATAAATGTTTTATCCAAAATACAGATGGCACCTTGCCAAAATTTTTACAGAAATTCCAAATAAATCAAATGAGTTAGTTGTTTCACCTCAGTTCACCAAAGTTTTTAACACCTGTAAATAGTGCTCACCACTGTAAAAGAAGTAAGAAAAGTTTTTAAAATCCCTTGTAGTGTATTTAATGGGTTATCAGTAGACGGAGTTGGTAATTCATTAGGTATACTACGGGATCATGTTATGCCTTACAGAGGGGTAAGGTGTGACAATAGAGCTAAAGAAGTGGTTACTTTCTCAACCAGCTGGAACGTTCACTACTTGGGAAAACCTCTCTCAAGCTTTTATAGCAAGGTATTTTCCTCCTGTAAAGACTGCAAAACTAAGGCTTGAGCTCAACACCTTCAGACAAAAGGAAAGAGAATCACTCTATGAAGCATGGGAAAGATATAAAGACCTACAGAGGGAATGTCCACACCATGGCATAGAGGATTGGCTATTAGTGCAAAATTTCTATAATGGGTTACTACCCTCTACAAGGAGCATAGTTGATTCAATTGTAGAAGGTGATCTAATGGAGAAAACAGTGACACAAGCACTTGAACTTATAGAAAGGGTTGCATACCATAATTATGAGTGGTCAAATGAAAGAGGAAATGCAAGGAGAACTGCAGGGGTCCTAGAAGTAGACGCCTTAAGCATGATAAATGCTCAATTTGATCAGCTCACAAAGAGACTCGAAAGAATGAAAGCCAATGCAGTTGGTACAAACAGTCAACATGAGGACAGCTATGGAGGAGGATATATGAGTTCAGAATACAGCAATTTCAATGAACCCTCCACAGAACAAATGAAGTATGTGAATAATGGAGGAAACTTTAACCAGAGGCAGCCTAACAATCCATATTCAAATACTTACAACCCTGGATGGAGGAACCACCCAAATTTCTCATGGTCCAATCAGCAGAACCAACCAATAAACAAGCAATAAGGATACAAACCACCAGCACCCCCTAGATTTCAGAACAGAGGTCAAAACTTTGCACAGCCATCACTACCTCTCCAACCTCAATAACCTGAACTAAAGATGACTATGGAAACCATGATGGAAGGATTCCTAGCTGCTCAATAACAATAACATGAATTGATTAAATAGCTGACTTCCAGAATGGACCAACTTGCTACTCATAACAAAATGCTAGAGAATCAAATCGCTCAGCAAGCAAATTCTTCAAGTAAGGCTGCTGGCAAACTGCCTACCAACCAGAAATGAACCCAAGGGAGCATTGTAAGGCAGTTACATTGAGGAGTGGGAAAACTCTACTACAGCCAGAGGTAAAACCAACAGAGGAAACCATAGAAAAATCTAAAGGCCAAGCAAAGAAGAAGGAGGAAGAAGCTAAGAAAGATCAAGAAGAGGAAGCAAGGAAGACAAAGAAATTATCAGAGCCATACCAGCCTCCCCTACCTTTTCCTCAGAGATTTCAGAAAGCCAAATTGGACAAGCAGTTTGGGAAGTTTTTGGAAGTTTTATAGAAACTTTATATCAACATCCCCTTCAGTGAAGCACTTTCTCAGATGCCATCCTATGCCAAATTTCTTAAGAAAATTTTGTCAAAGAGAAGAAAGCTAGAAGACTATGGAACAGTAGCTCTAATAGAGGAATACAGTGCCATGCTGCAAAAGAAACTGCCTCCAAAGTTGAAAGTTCCAAGAAGCTTCTCCATACCCTGCCACATTGGTAACAAGAAAATAGACAAGGCCCTCTGTGATCTTGGGGCAAGCGTCAGTTTAATGCCTCTATCAATATGCAAAAAGCTGGAGATCGAAGAACTGAAGCCCACAACAATCTCATTGCAATTGGTTGATTGATCTGTTAAATATCCTGTGGGCATACATGAGAACATCCCTATCAAAGTGGGTAAATTCTTCATTCTAGTAGACTTTGTTATCCTTGAGATGGAAGAAGATGTTCAAATTCCTGTCATCTTGGAAAGACCATTCTTGGCAACCGTCGGAGCCATCATAGACGTAAAAAATGGGCGACTAACCCTCAAGGTAGGAGAAGAATAAGTGGAGTTCAACTTGTTCAACACAATGAAACACAAATTTAAACCTGATGAATGCTTCAAGGTTGGCATATTTGATAAACAAATTGAAAAGGAATTTTATAAGCCTAAAGATCCTCTTGAAGCATGTATTATGCACAGCCACATAGTGGATGATAAAAATACAGAAATAACAACCTGTGCACAACAGTTAGCAGCTCATCCACCCCTACCTTTAGCTAAGGCTTCCGAGATGAAGAAGTTGAAGGAGGAACAAACTAAAGGTAAGCTCTAGGAAAACACTAAACAGGTAGAGCTTAAACCTCTCCCCTCCTTGCTAAGGTACGCATTTCTAGACTTAAATTCTAAATATCCTGTTATAATCAATGCTAGCCTGTCTAAGTTAGAAGAGGAAAAATTATAAGAGAACTTAGGATCCATAACAAAGCCATAGGGTATAAAATAGAAGACGTGAAGGGAATCAACCCTTCAATTTGCATGCATAGGATACCCATGGAAGAAAACAATAAACCCACTATTGAACACCAAAAAAGACTTAACCCAAATATGAAAGAAGTAGTCAAGAAAGAAATTTTAAAACTATTAGATGCAGATATCATATACCCAATTTCTGATAGTAAATGGGTTAGTCCAGTACATGTAGTTCCTAAGAAAGGTGGGACAACTGTTATCCAAAATGCAAACAATGAACTAATCCCTACTGGAGTAGTCACTGGTTGGCGAATGTGCATAGATTATAGGAAATTGAATAGTGCTACCAGAAAAGATCATTTTCCTTTCCCCTTCATCGACCAAATGTTAGAAAGGTTAGTGAAACACTCTTATTTCTGTTATCTAGATGGGTATTTGGAATTCTTTCAAATTCCTATTCACCTAGAAGACCAAGAAAAGACAACATTCACTTGTCCCTATAGAACATTTGCATATAGGAGAATGCCTTTTGGTCTTTATAATGCCCCTGCTACTTTTCAAAGATGCATTATGGCTATCTTTTCTGATTATATTAAAGATATCATGAAAGTTTTCATGGATGATTTTTCTGTCTATGGAACTACTTTTGATGATTGCCTAGCCAATTTATCTAAGGTGTTGCAAAGATGTGAAGAATCAAACCTGGTCCTAAATTGGGAAAAATGCCACTTCATGGTAAGGGAAGGCATAGTTCTAGGACATTTGATATCAGAAAGAGGAATTGAAGTTGATAAGGCAAAAATTGAGATCAATGAAAACATGCCACCACCAACATCAATGAAGGGAGTGCGAAGCTTTTTGGGACATGCAAGATTCTATAGAAGATTCATCAAGGACTTTTCCAAAATAGCTAAACCACTTACCAACTTGTTAACTCAAGATGTTCCCTTTGATTTTGATGAAAATTGCCTTGTCCCCTTTAACAGGATCAAAGAAGCCCTGATATCAGCACCAATAATGTGGCCACCAAATTGGGAGCTACCATTCGAGGTGATGTGTGACGCGAGTGACTTTGCAGTTAGAGTAGTGCTCGGGCAAAGAAAAGATAAAAAGCTCCATGCTATTTATTATGCTAGCAAGACACTCGATGATGCGTAAATCAATTATGCCACCACAGAGAAAGAATTCCTAGCAGTGTTGTTTGCAATGGACAAGTTTAGATCTTACCTCATTAGGTCAAAAGTCATTGTATTCACAGATCATGTTGCAATCTAGTACCTTTTAAACAAGAAGGAAGCAAAACCCAGGCTGATTCGATGGGTTCTACTCCTGCAAAAATTTGACCTTGAAATCAAGGACCAAAAAAGATTCGAAAATGTAGTAGCTGACCATCTTTCCAGACTAACATTGGAGTACACAGGGGACTTTGAAGATTTGCCAATTGATGATTCATTTTCTGATGAGCAATTACTTGCATTCTCCAAGGCTCCATGGTACACTGACTTTGTTAATTTTCTTGTATGCATAGTGCTGCCTCCATGTAACACCCTCACTGTAGCAATTCCATACATACTACTATTCTGGTGGCCGGTGTGGGTTTAGACAGTTAGAACGTCTGGAAAAATCTTTAGACTAGAGTGAGGAATCATAAATAACTCAAATATTAATAAGAAAAGTTTAGGAAAAAATTTAAAAATAACATACAACCAAGTTAAATGAGCAGGTGCCCTAGCGATGGGTAACCCAGTGGAAAGTTGCTGTTTTCACAGCTAGAAGCCCTAAACCCAGGGTAAAATTCATGAAATAATTTTTGAGACTCCAGAGAAGAGTCATTGAGGTTTCTATGGCATTACAATGCCAAGAAAAGGCTTAGAAAAATTTTTCGATTGGTACAGACGATTTTGGCTCAATAAGCCAAACGGAGGGCATTTTGATCATTTCATCTTCGGAGATGATTTTTGACCGACTTGTCTAGTTAAGTAAATAATTATTATGACATAAAATATGAATAAATATTGCTAAAAATTAAATTGAAAATTAATAGAAAAGAAAAGAGGAGAAAATGAGTTAAATTTGGAATTATGACCTTATGCTTATGTCATTATAATGCCTCCACCCAATCACCACTTGACAAATAAATTAAAGGGATAAAAATGACATAAAAATGGGACAAAAATAAAACAAATTCCAGCAGTTTCTTCTTCATTTCAGCTAAACCTCATCTCTCTCTACCACCACCATTTTTGTTCTTCCTTCTCTCTAAATTTTCCTTGCTAACACGCCATAAAATTACTTGTTGGCTTCCCAAAAAATTGTCATCACCACTAGAGCAAGACTTGGGCAGCAAAAAGAAGTGAAAATAAAGGAGTTTGTCAAGTTTGGATTGGCACACAACAAGGTTAGTGCCAATTCATCCTTAAAACATTGTGTATACATCATATGGAGTATGAAATGAGTGTGAAATTAAGAGAATCGAAATAAATTTTGCATGAATAAATTCCACCAATTTTAATAGCCTTAGGGTACATTGGGGTTTCATTGATTAGATTGAATTATAGTTGTACATGGCTACCATTGAACATAAATTTAATGCTTTGATTCTTTGATTGCATGTATATGGAGAATTAAAGTTGTTGGAGTTAGGGTTTGGGTAACAAATTTATGATTTTTCTCATGTATTGGTAAAAGGAAATTCTAATGGTCAATTTGTGACCATTTGGTTGTGTTTGAGTTGGAAATGAAGTGAATTGTGCCATAGGAATTAAGGTTAGATGTGCTGCCTTGAGTGACCTGTAGGGCTAGGTGTGAGTCTAGCAAGGTTGGATAGCTTTAACTTGAGTTGTGTAGGTTCAATTTGTGCAAGGCCAATTGAACATGAAATTAGAGACATAATGACACAACTTTGATGAAGGAACCCTGTCAAGAAAATGAACTTAGGATGCCCTAAAAATTGACCAAATCTAGGTAACACACATTCTGCCTGGGCAAAATAACCAAATGAACAGCGTTCATTCATTTGGTCATAACTCAGTGTAGAAAGGTCTAATTGACATGAAATTTATATCAATGAAAAGCTTAGACAATTTAGAACAACTTTTATGTTGAACAAAAACTCTAATTCTGGACTTAACCAAATGAAATTATTGGCTAAAATTTGACCTACCAAATCTGGTAGAATGGGATTCTGCCTAGAAATTCTAGGCAGATACCAATCCGGCTAGCCCTGCTCAAAGTGGCATATCATGAACTAGAAAACTCCAAATGGAGTGATTCAAAAAGGGAATTAAAGAACACACATAAAGGAACAACTTTCATGAATACAGTATTGCCAAATTCCTAATGTACAATTGACCAATGGAACAGCAAACCAAGTACTTGAAATCTGAAAATTTTAAATAACCAACCCTAAGCTTTGAAATAGAATTGGCAACCAATGCCAATAATTTTAGAATGCAAAATGTGGTATGTTGGTGATATTAGAACCAATATACCTATTGTCTATGAAAAAGTCAACATTTTAGTTGACTAATAAAATTAACAGTAGCCATAAAATTTCAATTTGAAAGAATTACATAATTAAAAAGTGTAATTACCCTAGTAAGCCTAGCGTCATTGGTTTGGATAGGTTGGCATGCTAATAGGGTTTTATTAGTAGTGCTGCACATGGCATCATGTCATTCTGTGATTCATGGCTTAAATGGCCATTCTGTGATTTTATGGCTTTTAGCCATTCTGACATCATTAGGATACTTGGCCTTGTGCCTAATATTCATTACAGCTTATTAGCTGTTCTATTGACACCGGGAGACACTTTGTGATCGATGGTGTGATGACCCGAGGTACTTATTACCCAATGCTAGTTTACCCGTTATCCAGTCCAGTCAACTGATATAGGTTACTTGGGCAACCAAAAATAAATATTGAAAAATTTTAATCAATTATTGACCGAATAAATAATGTTACAAATAATTATAAAAAAAAATTATCTGTATGAGAAATTAACATATACACTGCATGTTTATTTCTTTTAAGCTCTTTTTATTTTATTATTGGCACCACTAAGCAGTATTGCTTAGCGCGTTGCTTTTTGCCATGCGTAGGTTCTGGAGAGATTGATAGAGAGCCCAGCAGACCACAGATTAGGTGAGGCCTATTCACATTTCTGCATAGTGTCCGTGTCACCTCACAGGCTACAGTGCATTGGTAGGACACTAAGTCCCATTTTGGTATTTTATACTATTTGTACTGTTTGTAATCAAACTTTTATTTTCTCATGAATAAATTGAAACTTATGTAATATAATTTGGTATGAATGTCAGTATTTGTAAATTTGTGTTTATAAACGAGATGTACATGATTATGATGTTAAATGAATGAATGACAAATGGAAGAATTTTTGAAGAATTGATGAAAAAAATTGGGAGTTGTGGAATAGAATGACTATTGGAAGTGGTTTTCATAGGTTCTGAAGAACTGTTTTCTCCATTTTTAGCCGGTACTCTGTCGGAGTTTTTATAAATTTTTTAGAACCTCAAATGAATTTATAATTTCAATAAATGACTTAAATGAAACCAATTTTATAAATTGAACTTCATAACCATGAATAAATAAATTAAGAATGGATAAAAATAAATGAGATGAAATATGGTGTTCTGGCACACTGTGTCGCATATCTTGCTCAGTTACACTGTAGACGGGTAAGGGGTGTCACATTTAGTGGTATCAGAGCATGGTTTAGTGCATTTCTGGGTCTAGATAGAGTCCATACCATGCATTGCATTTGTAAGAGTAGAGGTGACACTAATGCAAATCTGTTTGTTTTTCTTATCTTGATTATGATATGATCCCTACGTCATAGAGAGCAGTAGATGAGGAAGTGGAAAGTCATGCTCCACCTACAGCTGAGACTGGAGGTAGGGGAGAACCTGCTCCACCAGCACCAGAGGTGCCTGCAAAGCCTCCACCAGCTATGTTTCAGCACATGGCGAATTTCTTCAGACAAATTGCTGGGGTTATGCCACTACCACCACCTCCACAGCAGAAATCTTACCTGGAAAAACTAAGGAAATTCAGAGTTGTGGACTTTTTGGGTAAGAGAGAAGAAGACTCAATGGCAGCTGAAAATTGGTTAGACATAACCATTCGGCTATTGAAGCAGCTGCATTGCACCCCAGAGCAAAACTTAGAGGGTGCTATGTCCCTACTCCAAGATGATGCCTATCAGTGGTGGGACACGGTATCTAGTGAGGTGCAGCTCGAGCAGATCACTTGGGAATTCTTACTTACTGAGTTCAAGAAGAAATATTGGGGCAGTGTGTACTTGGAAGACCGAAGAAGAGAGTTTATTAGCTTTAGGCATAGGCAGCTATCAGTAGCAGAATATGAACGGCAATTTGTGAGATTAAGTAGATATGGGAGAGAGATAGTCCCTACAGAAGTAGAGAGGTATAGAAGGTTTGAAGAGGGACTCAATGATAACATTAAAATAATGATTACAGCCTTAGGGATTTCTGATTTTGCCAAGTTAGTTTAAGCTGCTTTAAAGGTTGAAAAAGTTAGGATAAGTGAGCAAACTAGAAGAGAGAGACAGTAGAAGAGGGGTCCAGGTCACTCCAGTTCATCCTCTGCATCTGGGAAGAAATTTAAAGGTCCACCTACTCAGAGTTCGGGTCAGCCTCAAGGTCAGGGTCAGTCCCAAGGGCCTAGGTCACAGTTCACACCTAGGATAGGCCAGTCCACACCATTAGTGGGTAGCTCTCTAGGAACGGTGTTCAGGGGACCAGCCCCAACATCTTCTGCCTGCCCACACTGCCTAAAGTGGCATAAGGGGGAGTGTTAGAGAGTGATGGGTGCCTGCCTAAGGTGTGGGTCTACAGAGCATCAGTTAAGGAACTGTCCAGAACTACTACAGCTGCTCTAGCACAAATAGATACACCTGCCCCTACACCTCAAAGGGGTAGGAAGTCCAGTAAATCTGAGACAGCTAGTCCATCACACAGACTTGCATCTGAGATAGTCGAGAGGCCAGAGGCCAGAGTACCTGCCAGGGCTCATGCCATGAGAGCTCAAGAGGAGCAAGATGCCCCGAACATCATCAGGGGTATGTTCTCCCTCTACAACACATCTGTGCATGTATTGGTGGATCCAGGATCCACTCATTCATACATCTGCATTAACCTACCCGTAGAAGGGGGGATACTAGTAAGGGAGAGTGACCAAGACATTTTGGTCACTAATCCATTAGGCCACAGTGTAGTGGTGAATAAGGTCTATAAAGGTTTCCCATTAAGGATTTAGAGGCATGAATTCTTGAAATACCTGATTGAATTGCCTTTCCACGAGTTCAACGTGATTTTGGGAATGGACTGGTTTTCACGTCATCAGGCAATGGTTGATTGTAAATTGAAGAGGATATCCTTAAAAACTCCTAATGGTAATGAGATCACAGTTATGGGGGAAAGGACAGATTTCTTGTCCAATGTCATCTCAGCCACAGTTGCAAGAAAAATAATGAGAAAGGGCTGTGAAACCTAACTAGCACATGTGGTTGATAATAAATAGGCTAAGCCAAACCTGTGTGATATACCCACAGTAAGAGACTTCCCAAATGTGTTTGCTGAAGAATTGCCTGGTTTGCCACCAGAAAGGAAAGTCGAATTTGCTATTGAGGTACTACCAGGCACAGCACCAATTTCCATTACTCCTTATAGGAGGGCACACACAGAATTGAAGGAACTGAAAAATCCAGTTGCATGAGTTACTAAACAAGGGGTTTATACGCCCCAGTGTGTCACCATGGGGAGCTCTAGTGCTGTTTGTGAAGAAGAAGGATGGGACTTTAGGGCTATGCTTTGATTACCAGCAATTGAATAAAGTGACCGTGAAGAAAAAGTACCTGTTGCCTAGAATAGATGACATGTTTAATCAGTTGAAAGGAACTGGAGTATTTTTGAAAATTGATCTCAGATCAGGGTATCATCAGCTAAGGGTAAAGGATGCAGACATGCCAAAGACTGCATTCAAAACCCGATATGGGCATTATGAGTTTTTGTTGATGCCTTTTGGCCTATCAAATACACCAGCAGCATTCATGGACCTTATGAACCGTATCTTCCATTCATATCTAGATCAGTTCATAGTGGTCTTTATTGATGATATTTTTGTGTATTCCAAGACCAGAGAAGAACATGATAAGCATTTGAGGATTGTTCTGCAAACCCTGAGGGAAAAGAAGTTGAATGCTAAGTTTTCCAAATGTGACTTCTAGTTGAGTGAAATTGCATTTCTTGGACACATAGTATCAGCTAATGGGATTATAGTGGATCCCAAGAAGATAGAAGCAGTGATGGAGTGGAAGCCTCCCAGAAATACAACTGAGGTCAAAAGTTTCTTAGGGCTAGCTAGGTATTATAGCAGATTTGTGAAGGGGTTCTCTTTAATAGCTGCTCCAATGACCATATTGTTACACAAGAATGTTAGATTTAACTGGAATGATAAGTGTCAAGCCAGTTTTGAGAGGTTGAAGGCTATGTTAACAGAGGCACCAGTGTTGACACAGCCAGTATCTAGGAAAGACTTTGTGGTCTATGGTGATGCCTCACATAATGGGTTTGGGTGTGTATTGATGCAAGAAGGGAAGGTGGTCGCCTATGCTTCTAGGCAGTTGAGGCCACATGCATAGAACTACCCTACCCATGATTTGGAACTTGCAGCAATTATCTTTGCACTGAAGATATGGAGGCAATGCCTGTATGGGGAAAAATGCTATATTTACACGGACCACAAAAGTCTGAAATACTTGCCAACCTAAAAGGAGCTCAACCTTAGACAGAGGTGATGGATTGAGTTCCTGAAGGACTACGACTATGTGATCGACTACCACCCTGGGAAGCCAAATATAGTTGCTGATGCTTTGAGTAGAAAATCCATTATAGCCTTAAGATCTTTGAATGTCCGTCTGTCCTTAGCCCGAGATGGAGCAATTTTGGCTGAGTTGCAAGTGAGGCCAAACCTGCTACAGTAGATTCTAGATGGGCAAAAGGTAGATGAGAAGCTAATGGCTATTATGGGAAAAATCCCAGAAGGGAAGGAAACTGACTATGTAATAAAAGCAGACGGAAGAGTATGTGTACCAGATGATAGGGAATTGAAAGCCAGTATTATAAAAGAGGCACACACTAGCATTTATGCTATGCACCCAGGAAGCACAAAAATGTATCATGACTTGAAGCTTCATTATTGGCAGCCTAGTATGAAGAAGGACATAGCTGATTATGTGACTAAATGCCTGACATGTTAGCAAGTCAAGGCAGAACATCAAGTTCCATCGGGTTTGCTACATCCTATAAGCATACCTGAATGGAAATGCGATCGGGTCACTATGGATTTTGTAAGTGGTCTACCTCTCATCCAGAAGAAGCATGATGCAGTATGGGTGATAGTGGATAGATTAACGAAGTCAGCACACTTTCTGCCAGTTAGGACTGACTACTGACTGGAGAAGCTAGCAGAATTGTACATCAGTGACATAGTTAGACTACATGGAATTCCACTGTCCATTATATCTGATCGAGACCCAAGATTTACATCGAGATTTTGGAAAAAGTTGCAAAAATCCTTGGGCACACAACTCTACTTTAGTATAGCTTTCCATCCTCAGATGGATGGGCAATCATAAAGATTAATCTAGTTAAACATTGAAACTTATTGAATTAGCACAAATATTAAACTGAAATGATAATAATAACATGAAACATATGATAGGTCCTTAAGGATATGCTGAGGAGTTGTAACATTGAGTTTGAGAGAAGTTGGGATAGATACCTCCAACTGGCAGAATTTGCATACAACAATAGCTATCAAGCTAGCATCTAAATGGCCCCGTATGAAGCAATGAATGGAAGGAAATGTAGAACCCTAGTGTGTTGGACTGAATTGAGTGAAGCTAACTTGGTAAGCCCAGACCTAGTGAAGCAGATTGAGGAGAAAGTAAAGTTAATCAAAGCCAATCTGAAGGTTGCCTCAGACAGACAAAAATCCTATGCTGACCTGAAGAGAAAAGAGATAGAATATGTAGTTGGCGACAAAGTATTCCTCAAGGTGTCACCATGGAACAAGGTACTAAGGTTTGGAAGAAAGGGTAAGTTGAGCCCTAGGTTCATTGGCCCATATGAAATCATTGAACGTGTGGGTCCAGTGGCCTACAGGCTAGCTTTACCACCAGAGCTGGATAAGATTCATAATGTGTTACACGTATCTATGCTAAGAAGATACCGCTCAGATCCTTCACATATCATTTCCATGGGAGAAATTGAAATTCAATCGGACTTGACATATGAAGAAGAACCCATACGGATCATAGCTCGAGAAGTGAAGGAATAGAGGAACAAACAAATTCCATTGGAGAAAGTGCTTTGGAGGCACCACAACACCAAAGAGGCAACCTGCGAAAGTGAAGAGATGATGAGGCAATAGTTCCCTCAACTATTTGCATCAGGTAAATTTCAGGGACGAAATTTAAAATTAGAGGGGAAGAGTTGTAGCACTCTCACTGTAACAATTCTGTACATTCTACTATTACGGAGATCGGTGTCGGTCCGGACAGCTAAAACGTCTAGACAAATATTTTGACTAGAGTAAGGAATCATAAATAACTCAAATATTAATAAGAAAAATTTAGGAAAAATTTTAGAAATAAAATACAACCAAGTTAAATGAGCCAGTGCCTTAGTGATGGGTAACCTAGTAGAAAGTTGCTGTTTTCACAGCTAGAAGCCCTAAACCCAGGGGAAAATTCATGAAATAATTTTTGGTACTACAGAGAAAAGTCATTGAGGTTTCTATGGCATTAGAATGCCAAGAAAAGGCTTAAAAATTTTTTTTGATCGGTATAGACGATTTTGACTCAATAAGCCAAACGGAGGGCATTTTGGTCATTTCGTCTTCAGAGATGATTTTTGACCGACTTGTCCAGTTAACTAAATAATTATTATGACATAAAATAAGAATAAATATTGCTAAAAATTAAATTGAAAATGAGTAGAGAAGAAAAGAAGAGAGAATGAGTTAAATTTGGAATTATGACCTCATGCTTATGTCATTACAATGCCTCCACCCAATCACCACTTGACAAATAAATTAAAGGGAAAAAATGACATAAAAATGGAACAAAAATAAAACAAATTCTAGCAGCTTCTTCCTCATTTCAGCCGGACCTCATCTCTCTCTACCACCACCATTTTTGTTCTTCCTTCTCTCTAAATTTTCCTTCCTAACACACCATAATATTACTTGTTGGCTTCACAAAAATTTTTCATCACTACTAGAGCAAGACTTAGGTAGCAAAAAAAAAGTGAAAATAATGGAGTTTGTCAAGCTTGGATTGGCACACAACAAGGTTAGTGCCAATTCATCCTTAAAATTTTGTGTATACATCATGTGGAGTATGAAATGAGTGATAAATTAAGAGAATTGAAACAAATTTTGCATGAATAAATTCTACCAATTTCAATAGCCTTAGGGTACATTAGGGTTTCATTGATTAGATTGAATTATAGTTGTACATCGCTGCCATTGAACATAAATTAATGCTTTGATTCATTAATTGCATGTATATGGAGAATTAAAGTTATTGGAGTTAGGGTTTGGGCAACAAATTTATGATTTTGGTCATGTATTGGTGAAAGAAATTTTAATAGTCAATTAGTGACCACTTGGTTGTGTTTGAGTAGGAAACGAAGTGAATTGTGCCATGGGAATAGAGGTTAGAGATGCTGCCTTGAGTGACCTGCAGAGCTGGGTGTGAGTCTAGCAAGGTTGGATAACTTTAACTTGACTTGTGTAGGTTCAATAGGTGCAAGGCCAATTGGACATGAAATTAAACACATAATGGCACAACTTTGATGAAGGAACCCTATCTAGAAAACAAACTTAGGATGTCCTAAAAATTGACCAAATTTGGGTAACACACATTCTGCCAAGGCAAAATGACCAAATGAATAGTGTTCATTCATTTGATCATAACTCAGTGTAGAAAGGTCCAATTGACCTAAAATTTATATCAATGAAAATCTTGGACAATTTAGAACAACTTTTATGTTGAACACAAACTCTAATTCTGGACTTAACCAAATGAAATTATTGGCCAAAGTTGAGCTACCAAATTTGGCAGAATGGGATTCTGCCTAGAAATTCTGGGCAAATACTAATCCGGACAGCCCTGCTCAAAGTGGCATATCTTGAACTAGAAAACTCCAACTAGAGTGATTCAAAAAGGGAATTAAATAACACACATAAAGGAACAACTTTCATGAAGACAACATTGCCAAATTCCAACTGTACAATTGACCAATGGAACAGTAAATCAAGTACTTGAAATCTAAAAATTTTAAATAACCAACTCTAAGCTTTGAAATGGAATTGGCAACCAATTCCAACAATTTTAGAATGCAAAAAGTGGTATATTGGTGATATTAGAACCAATATACCTATTGTCTATGAAAAATTCAAAATTTTCATTGACTAATGAAATGAATAGTAGCCACAAAATTTCAATTTCAAAAAATTACATAATTAAAAAGTGTAATTGCCCTAGTAAGCCTAGTGTCATTGGTTTGGATAGGTTGGCATGCCAATAGAGTTTTGTTAGCAGTACTGCACATGGCATCATGCCATTCTGTGATTCATGGCTTAAATGGCCATTCTGTGATTTTATGGCTTTTAGCCATTCTAACATCGTTATGATACTTGGCCTTGTGCCTAATATTTATTATAGCTTATTAGTTGTTCTGTTGCACACCGGGAGACACTTTGTGATCGATGGTGTGATGGCTCGAGGTACTTAGTATCCAGTGCTAGTTTACCCGTTATCCAGTCCAGTCAACTGGTATAGGTTACTTGGGCAACCAAAAATAAATATTGAAAATTTTTAATCAATTATTGACCAAATAAACAATGTTACAAATAATTATAAAAAAAAATTGTCTGTATGAGAAATTAACATATACTCTGCATGTTTATTTCTTTTAAGCTCTTTTTATTTTATTATTGGCACCACTAAGCAGCATTGCTTAGCGCGTTGCTTTTTTCCACGCGTAGGTTCTAGAGAGACTGACAGAGAGCCCAGCATACCACAGACTGGGTGAGGCCTGTTCACATATTTGCATAGTGTCCGTGTCACCTCACGCGCTGTAGTACATTGGTAGGACACTAGGTCCTATTTTGGTATTTTATATTATTTGTATTGTTTGTAATTAAACTTCTATTTTTTCATGTATAAATTGAAACTTATGTAATATAATTTGGTATGAATGTCAGTAGTTGTAAATTTGTGTTTATAAATGAAATGTACATGATTATGATGTTAAAAGAATGAATGAAAAATGGAAGAATTGTTGAAGAATTGATGCAAAAAATTGGGAGTTGTGGAATAGAATGACTATTGGAAGTGTTTTTCACAGGTTTCGAAGAATTGTTTTTTCCATTTTTAGCCGGTACTCTACCGGATTTTCTATAAATTTATAATTTCAATAAATGACTTAAATGAAACTAATTTCATAAATTGCACTTCATAACCATGAATAAATAAATTAAGAACGGATAAAAATAAATGAGATGAAATATGGCGTTCCGGCACACTGTGTGGCATATCTTGCTCGGTTACACTGTAGAAGGGTAAGGGGTGTCACACTCCAAACATGACTTATCCACAAAGGAAAAAATTCCTACATGATGTGAGATATTACATATGGGAGGAACCTCTACTGTACTAGAGATGTAATGATGGGCTAATAAGAAGATGCATACCATAGGAAGATATGGAAAGTATCATTCATCACTGTCATTCATCACTATATGGAGGACACTTCGGCATCTCAAAAACCGTAGCCAAGATTTTGCAAGCAGGGTTTTACTGGCCACGTTTGTTTAAGGATGTAAGATCCGTTGTGCTAGCTTGTGATCAATGCCAAAGAACAGGTAACAGTTCAAGAAGGAATGAAATGTCATTGTATAGTATACTTGAGATAGAATTGTTTGATGTATGAGGAATAAACTTCGTGGGCCCATTTCCCTCTTCCCATGGAAATAAGTATATTCTGATTAGAGTTGATTATGTGTAACACCCTACTCCTCCGTAAGATATAATATGATCCCAAAGTACACCTAATGAATTACCGTACTTTACTTACCGATAACCCATTAAATATACTACAAGGGATTTTAAATCAATTTCCATGAAATTTAAATCATCGATTAAAATCTAGTGTTATAAAAATTTTTCAAAATTTCGGCAGAGTGCCGGCTGTATTTTGAGAAAACAGTTCTTCAAAACCTGCAAAGAAACACACTCCAAATATGTTTTCTCAAATACAACTCCAATAACTTCATTTCAACTCACAATTGAAATCTCAATAATCAAATTAATTCATTTTCAAACTAATCTCATCATAAAAGAAACATTTCATTGATTACAAGACTCAAAATTTATATTACAAAACTATTCAGGTAAATGAAATCTCAAATTTACATTTACAATAATTTACATTTAATTACATACCAAAATATTTTACAAGAGGTTTTATACAACTGCTCAAATAAATTACATACATATTATTATATGCATACATCAAAACCTATGTACATGGGTATGCCTATGATATACCTGGAGCTGATCTGAATGTGTCTTCAAAGAAGCTTACTCAATTGCTCTATACTCTTTTCACCTGCAACAGCATACAAAGCTATCACTGAGTGGTGAACTCAGTAGCCAAAACTATAATTTAAAATATAATACAATAAACCTTAACAAAAATTACAGCAAATAGTTTGGAAATCTGGACACTCATCAAATTCCAAAACTCAAAATATTCATTGCCAATAATATAAATCATTTGTATAAAATGACTTTGATCACGAAATTCAATTTATCAAATCATAACTAACCATTTAAGGTAATTCCAACAATTTATTGAAAATACATATTTATTCCAATAAAATCAATTATACATAAATCATAATTGAAATCATAATTCTTTACTATTTAAAAACCATTCTTTATCTCAAAAGCCATTCTTTATCTCAAAAACCATTCTTTATCTCAAAAACCATTCTTTATCTCAAAAACCATTCTTTATCTCACTAACTATGCAAGACTAATCCAAAAGAGCCATCTTCGGGGTGATTCTAACTCCCTATGGTCAGGGAGGTCGAATCATATTCTAACTCCCTATGGTCGGGGAGATTGAATAATCGTGCACAGTACACATCACAATAATGAATCTTCTGAAAGGGCCATAACATAAGAAAAGCTTTGATCTAACCTTTAATAAGAGGAGAATCTAAGCCTGTGCACGTACTATGGTAATCAAAACACAACTAACTCCATTGTCTTCTCAACAAATGAGAGAGACAGGTAATAACCTAGTCAAGCATCTATAGTGAGATATAAAACAATCTCACAATTCTTTTAGTGAGCATAAATCACAATACAATTCGATTCAAAGTCAATTCTAATATCTAATAATTTTTATGCTCATCACAATTCAAATCATAAATTTGCATTTTTCCATGCAAATTGCCCATCACAATTCAAAACATGTTCTATCACAATTTTCCAAAACATAATTTATTCAATTCGCAACAATGCTTAACACTTGTCGAAATACCATTTCACAAAGCTAAATTCATGCATACTATAACAATTTCTGACTAAAATTTTCACATTTATTTCCCGTAATAGTACTCTATTCAGGCATAACTGTATCAATTTATAGATTACTTACAAATATTCTTATTTTATTGTACCACGAGGAAGCACGTAGCTCTACACAATAATCCTGTGTCGGTACTGTAATTTGCAGCTTACAATACAAACATCGAGAACATTACATAGTCACTATGTTATAACCTCATGGTCTAGGTTTTCTAACATCTTATCTTTCTCGAATCCACTAATATCCTAAACCGATTCTGATTACAATATCCCTTGACAATTACTAACAGTAACATCTTTGCCCTCATCTAGAGCAATTCTATTACTGTAACTTACTTTTAGGCCCTCTTGCCTTACATTAAGTAGGCTCGCCAATTAACTTTATAATTTATGCTGTGTTAGTAAATACTTTTAGCTAATAATTCTTCCAAAATTAATATCATTCATACTTGTTATTATAGTTTTTATCCTAAAGGGCTAGTCACTAATACATCAAAATTCATTCCCATGTAAAGGAATAGCAACATAATATATAGTTTTAACAATAGCTCACAACTAAGTAGTGCTGGGATAAAATAACAACTAATTGTTTCTTTCAAAAATTAAGAACTTACCAGCAGCTACATCCAAAGTTTCTGTTCTTTCTCCTTGGCGCATAGTGGACGTTCTAACTGATGCGCTACTATGTTCAGGTTGATTCACTGTGTTATGGTAGTGAGGAGTACCAACTCTATTTCTATCTCGATTCTGACTGACTGTCTGTGAACTCCGGAGAGTAGATTGAGGTGTTCTAGTACAATCTCTAACAAAGTGTCCAAGTTTTCCATAATTGTAGCAGGCTCCAGAGACCTTACGACAAATACCTCTATGTAGCTTACCACAAACATGGCAGAAACGGGCAAAATAGGAACTTCTGGTTGTTCGACGACTAGATCTTGGTGTTCTCTACCCTGATGATCCGCCTCTGTCATATCCCTGAGCTTGGGGTTCCTCAAATTCTTTTCTCTTCCCTAAATTACTGTCGAGCTCTGACCCATAGGTTTCTTCCTCTTCTCTATTTCACACTGCCCTTGTGGGGGTTGGGTTTATGCTTGAGCTTGAGCTGATAGAGTATCAGCCATTTGTTGAAAAAAAGTGGCCATTTGCTGGGCCATTTGTGCAGTAATTTGTACCGGTAAAACAGGTACAGTCGGGCCTTTGACACTTTGTGGAGCTGGGGCCTCAACTGGTACTTTTGCCATCACAGACTGTTCTATTGTCTCATTCTTCTCTTCCATATCTTTTCACAGGATTTTCTACTCCTGTACAACCAACACAAGGAGATTCCTCTCCATTAGTTCATATTTATGATGTAAATGTACTATATGTATCAAACATTTGAGCAGTTGTAGTTACCGATAAAAAGATTTCAATTTCACAGTTCGAAATTCACTTTAAAACTATTGCTCTGATATCACAAAACATGTAACACTCTACTCCTCCGTAAGATGTAACACGATCCCATAATACACCTAATGAATTACCGTACTTCGCCTACCGGTAACCCATTAAATATGTTACAAGGGATTTTAAATCAATTTCCGTGAAATTTAAATCATCGATTAAAATCTGGTGTTATAAAAATTTTTTAAAATTTCGGCAGAGTGCCGGCTATATTTTGAAAAACAGTTCTTCAAAACTTGCAAAGAAACACACTCCCAATATGTTTTCTCAAATACAACTCCAATAACTTCATTTCAACTCACAATTCAAATCTCAATAATCAAATCAATTTATTTTCAAACCAATCTCATCATAAAAGAAATATTTCATTGATTATAAGACTCAAAATTTATATTACAAAACTATTCAGGTAAATGAAATCTCAAATTTACATTTATAATAATTTACATTTAATTACATACTAAAATATTTTATAAGAGTTTTTATACAACTGCTCAAATAATTTATATACATATTATTACATGCATACATCAAAACCTATGTACATGGGTATACCTATGATATACCTGGAGCTGATCTGAATGTGTCTTCAAAGAAGCTTACTCAATTACTCTATGCTCTTTTCACCTGTGACAGCATACAAAGCTATCGCTGAGTGGTGAACTCAGTGGTGCACAACTATAATTTAAAACATAGTACAATATACCTTAACAAAAATTACAGCAAATAGTTTAGAAATCTGGATACTCATCAAATTCCAAAACTCAAAATATTCATTGCCAATAATATAAATCATTTGTATGAAATGACTTTGATCACAAAATTCAATTTATCAAATAATAACTAACCATTTAAGGTAATTCCAATAAATAATTTATTAGAAATACAGATTTATTCCAATAAAATCAATTATACATAAATCATAATTGAAATCATAATTCTTTACTGTTCAAAAATCATTCTTTATCTTAAAAGCTATTCTTTATCTCAAAAGCCATTCTTTATCTCAAAAACCATCCTTTATCTCGAAAACCATTCTTTATCTCACTAACTATGCAAGACTAATCCGAAAGGGCCATCTTCGGGGTGATTCTAACTCCCTATGGTCGGAGAGGTCGAATCAGATTCTAACTCCCTCTGGATAGGGAGGTCGAATCATCGTGCACAGTACACATCACAATAATGAATCTTCCGAAAGGGCAATAACATAAAAAAACTTAGATCTAACCTCTAATAAGAGGAGAATCTAAGCCTGTGCACGTACCTTGGTAATTAAAACACAACTAGCTCCATTGTCTTCTCAGCAATTGACAGAGACGGGTAATAACCTAGTTAAGCATCTTAGTGAGATATAAAACAATATCACAATCCTTTTAGTGAGCATAAATCACAGTACAATTTGATTTAAAGTCAATTCCAATATCCAATAATTTTTATGCTCATCACAATTCAAATAATAAATTTGCATTTTTCCATGAAAATTGCCCATCACAATTCAAAACATGTTCTATCACAATTTTCCAAAACATAATTTATTCAATTGGTAACAATGCTTAACACTTGTTGAAATACCATTTCACAAAGCTAAATTCATACATACTATAACAATTTCAATAATCATTGAATTAAATCCAATGCTTGTTAAACATAATATATAAGAAAAATATGTCGTTTAATCACATGAAATATTCAGAACAAAATCAGTTAAAAACTAGTTGTGCAAAAACCTTTGATAAATGCCTCTTGGCTCTGACTCAGTGTTTCCTTCTCCTTCCCTAAGTCTTTGCTAACTGAAATACACAATTTGAAGTGTTTCAGTACCCATTTAAACCGTCTCTAACAATAAGGCTTAATAATTAATTTATTGAATTCTATTATTTCCTTAGTCAACCTAAGATGTTGACCCTCGATGCATTCTAGGTGAATTAGGATTAATGTTACCAATATGTCACATTTTATAGCCCTTTAGTGTTGGTATATGTTACCAATTTCATTTTCAAGTATATTGCATTTTATTGCAATTTGTCGAATTTCGGTATACTAATTTGACCTAGCAAGATGACCTAGTTCCCTCAGTTTTCAGGTTTCTGTCCAAACTACAAACTTGTAGGTCTATGTCTTATTGGATGCGGGGCAAAATTTCAGGTCATTCTAAGTTGTGTAGACCAAGTTATGGTCAATTTACCAATGCTGGACAGAACGTATCAAAATGGTAACTTTAGGTCATTTTTAGGTCACTTTTGGTTCGGTCAGTTTTTGTACCTGAACTTGTGCAAGCTATTTGGCTTGGTTCTGGCCATTTCTGGGCTTTGGTGTCTCATAAGAATTGTAGAAATATGTCTTAACTATTCATGGTAAAAATTTCAGGTCATTTGGACCTGTTTTGAGTGAGTTATGGTCAAAATACTAACTGCTGCCCAAATGGTCAATTTTCAGGCTTTCAAGTCATTAATCCAGATTTGGTCATTTTTCAAGTCACCTTCTAGACAGAATTTTGGTAAGCTTCCTTCATGAAAGTTGGCACATTTTAGGTCTAGTTTTACCTCCAATTGACCTTATACCAATTGGGGTAAGAAAAATTTGGTTATGGCTCAATTTATACACTGCCCTCAACAACTACACAACCTGCACAAAAATTTGCACTTCCAATTTTCAATCCTCCTTCTCCCAAACTACAATTTGCATACATAGCACTTCTAATTGGCATCAATTACATCTCAGTTGGGTCAAATGTCCAGAAATTACACATTCACTCAATTCAGTTAGATTAAACGTCCAACAATATACACAAATGTCAATTAACCAACTCCAAACCCTAATCCAATTGATCAAAATCAACGATACACTTTCATTAACTCATTAATCAATATTGACATACATGAAATAATGCTCTCCTAAGTACATCAAAGCTACCCAATTTGTACATATGCACCAAACTTCTATATTCATTTTACAACCCTACTTCAAAGTGTCCATTTCAAGCATACACTTGACAATTAAGCTCTAGTACATGTAAGCCCTCTAATCAACCTCACTAATCACCATATACATGAAAGAACAAATCATATTCCCATGGAATTTAAGGCTACCAAAATTGAACACATTAATTACTCATCAAATCCTTCAATTTTCTCAACCAATCAATTCACCATAACCTTAATTGAAAGTTTAATTAAACAAGAAAGAGAAAATGGACACTTACCTCAACTTGAGCTTGACAAAACCTTGAAATTTTCTCTCCTTTTTGTTGCCTATATGTTTCCCAATATGTGTAGGCAAAATTTAGTGAAGGAAAATGCAAGGATCATGGCTTGAATATGGAAGAATGGAGCTTGCATGGTTGGCCGGCCATGGAGGATTTGAGAACATTTCATTTAGGCAAAGAGAGTGAGGTTGAAGAAGATGAGTGAAGTGGTTGTCCTTTTGTCCTCATATGCCTTATATAGCTCCAATAACCCTCCACTAACCTTAGTTTAAACATTATAATAATTACACCATCATTTTTCTCTATTTACATTATGTGTAATTTCATATCTAATTTCATTTTTCATGTGATTTTTAAAATTTAATATCATTTTTTTAATGGACATTTAGGTCAAAAGACGACTAGGGGTGTCAAATGACCACAATGCCCCTATTCGAGTTGCATTCTTGATTTTTTTGTAACACCGAGTTTTATCATTTTCTAGATTTCTCGTCTTTCTTTGTACTAATTAATTAATTTTTCTTTGATATTTCTAATGACATTTATACTTCAACAGATGTTTATTTAAGTCTTAAAAATATTTTCCAGGGTTTTCCGCAGTCCAGGGCTAGTCAACGGTCTACACCACAACTTTCCAATACGGTCACCCATTACTATGGTTCTCGGCTAGTTTAACTTGGTTACATTTTATTACTATTATTTTTCCTTTATTTTTCTTGTATTTTCTTTTCTTGTATTTCATTATTTTATGTCTCCTCACCCATATCTAAGTGTAGTTCTAGGCACCCTAGCTATCCAGACAACACTAGTCACTGGAATAGTAGAACGCACTCCCGAACATAGGGGTGTTACATTATGTGTCAAAATGGGTAGAAGTAATTGCAACACCAACCAATGATGCTAGAGTAGTCACAAGGTTCCTTAAGAAGAACATCTTTACAAGATTTGGCACAGCACGAGCAATAATTAGCGATGGAGGAAGTCACTTCTGCAACCATCAATTCGAAACACTACTAAAAAAGTATGGAGTGACTCACAAGGTGGCCATTCCTTATCATCCTCAAACCAGCGGTCAAGTAGAAATCTCAAACAGGGAACTGAAGCAGATTCTGGAGAAAACTATAAATAGATCTAGGAAGGACTGGTGCATGAAGTTAGATGATGCATTATGGGCATACCACACTTCATATAAAACCCAAATTGGCACAACACCCTTCCAACTGGTTTATGGAAAATCATGCCATCTCCCTATTGAACTTGAGCATAAAGCTTACTAGGTAATTCATATCCTAAACTTTGACCTCAAAGCTGCTGGTGAGAAAAGACTCCTACAACTTAATGAGTTGGAAGAAATCTGATAGGATGCATACAAAAACGCCAAAATTTACAAAGATAAAACCAAAAGATGGCATGACAGGTGCATAGCAAGGAAAGAAATAAAAGAAGATCTTGTCCTCTTATTCAACTCTAGATTGAAACTCTTTCTAGGGAAGCTAAAATTAAGATGGTCCGAACCTTTCAAGGTCACCTAAGTCTTCCCACATGGAGCAGTAGAAGCGTGGAGCAAAACCTCAGGTGCATTTAAGGTCAATGGGCAGAGCCTAAAGCCTTACTTTCAGGGAGAACCCATAGAAATGGGAGTAACCATCCTACCGATAGAGCATAAACAAGCAAAGTCCAGCTAAAGACTATGAACAAGCACTTTTTGGGAGGCAACCTAAAAATTTTTTTCTGAACTTTTCTTTTTTCTCCTCTTTTTCATATTGATTTTTGTTTCATACTCATTAGCATTTCATTTTGTAGGATTTTTTTGGAAAGGGGAGTAGAGAATAAGAGAGGAAAGGAATCACTATGTAACGTCCTCACTTTAGCTAGTCCGTACAGTCTATTGTTCCGGTGACCAATGTTAGTCCAGGCAGCTAGAATGTTTGAAATTATAAATAAACTAGAGTGAGGAGTTATAAAGAAACTAAATAATGCTCACAACAATCAAGGAAAATTTATAGGAATGAAATACACTAAGGTTAAACGAGCCGAAACCCCTGTGATGAGTAACCCAAAGGGAAAGTGACGGTGAAGGCTGTTAACAACCCTAGACCCGGGGAAAAAATTATAAAATAATTTTTGGGACTCCAGAGAAGGGTCATTGAGATTCTTATGGCATTAGAATGCCAAGAAAATGCTTAGAAAAACTTTTCTATCGGTACACACAATTTTGGCTCGTTAAGCCCAATGGAGGGCATTTTGGTCATTTTGTCTTCAGAGATGATTTTTGGCCAAATTGTCTAGTTAAATAAATAATTTATATGACATAAAATGTGAATAAATATTGTTAAAAATTTAATTGAAATTAAGTAGACAAGAAAAGAAAATGAAAACAAAATGGGATTTATTACTTCCTGCTTATGTAAGCATGAGGTAATTAAAAAGGATGGCCAATCAAATTAAAGAAAGGCAATTAAAATACATTAAAGGATAAAGAAAAAGGAGTAAAACTCTAGAATTTGCAGCAGCCACTCTCTCTTCTTCATTGCCATCCCATACCTCTCCCTCACTCCACCATTTTTGAGTTAACAAGCTCCCTTCCCTTAGTCCTCTCTCAACAAAACCCTAATCTAGCAACATAAAAACTTATTCTTTTAACTTGGTGAGTCTTTTGGGAGCAAAAATAAGTGAAAAGGAAGAAACCTAGCAAGTTGCAATTTCACTCCATTAGAGGTTAGTGACCTAAACTTGATTTTCTCTTTAAATTCATGTTAAAGGAGTATGATTGAGTGAAAAAATTACAAAGAATTTAATAAATACCATGTGTTTGCTCATCCCATATTTTTGGGAGTCTTGGTTGGGGTAAGATTTTGATTGTTTTCATGAAACTAAAATGGTAGTATGGCTGCCCTTCGTATTAATCTCTTAAGTGGAGTAATGAAATGCAAGTTATAATGCATGATTTGAGATAGTTGAGTTAGGGTTTGGGATGAAAATGAGACTTTAATCATGTGATGATGAAAGTAGGTTTTAATGGTCAATTAGTGACCATTTGGCTTTGTTTGAATTAAAAATGAAGTGGGTTGTGTAGTGGGAATTGAGTTTGGTGTGGCTACCCTTGGTGACCTACAGGACTGGGCATGAGTCCAGCAGGTTTGGGCAGTAATAACTGGAGTTGTAGAGGTTCAATTGGTGCAAGGCCAATTGGACATGAAACTAGAAACATAATGGCAAAACTTTGGTGAAGAAACCATGCCCATAAAACCAAAACAAGTTGACCTAAAGATTAACCTAATCCGGGTGACCTGCAATCTGCCTGGATAAAATGACTAAATGAACAGTGTTTAGTCATTTGGTCATAACTCAGTGTAGAAAGGTCCAATTGACATGAAATTTTATCAGAAATAAGCTGAGATATAAACCTACAACTTTCTTGAAGAAACCTAACCCAAATTATGACCACAACATATTCAAAAAGTGACTTGCAGTCACTACTCAAATTACTGTAGATTTGGTCAGTCCATAAATTCTGGAAAAATTATAATCCTGCCAATTGTGGTTTATGGGCCATAACTTGAGCTACAAAACTCCAAATGGAGTGATTCAAAAAATGAAATGTAACTAGACAAAATAAGAAACAACTTTCATGTGATCATTTTGCCAAATTCCCATTGCAAAAATGACTAATGGAACAGTAAACACAAAGCTTGAAAACTAAAAATTTTGAACAATTAACATTAAACTTAGAAATGGTATTGGCAACCAATACCAACAATTTTAGAATGCAAAATGTGGTATATTGGGAGTATTAGAACTAATGTACTTATTGCCTATGCAAAAGTCAACATTTTAGTTAACTAATGAAATGAATAGTAACACCTAAACTTAAATTTCTAGAATTGTACAATTTAAAAATGTAACATGCCCTAGTACACCTAGCAAGATTGGTTTGGATAGGTTGGCATGCCAATAGGGTTCTATTAGCAGTACTGCATATGGCTTTATGCCATTCTGTGTTTTATGGCCTCACGTGCCATTTTGTCATAAAATAGCCTTTGGCTATGTTGATTGAGATATTATACTTGGGTTTCGTCCCTGATAATTATTGCAGCTTATTAGCTGTTCTGTTGTACACCAGGAGACACGATGTGACCGATGGTGTGATGGCCCGAGGTACCTAGTATCCAATGCCAGTTTACCCGTTTATCCAGTCCAGTCGACTAGTATGGGTTACTCGGGCAATGATAATAAATTTTATCAAATTTTAATCGAATAATACTGCAATAAATATCAGGAATTAAGTCTACCAAAAATGTAAACACACATTCTGCATATTTACTTTATTTTAGTTATTTTCTTTTATATTGTCACCACTAAGCAGAATTGCTTAGCGCGTCGCTTTTGCCACGCGTAGGTACTGGAGACATAGCTGGAGAGTCCAGCAGACCTCATACTGGGTGAGCCTTCAGATCTGCACACAGAGTTTAGACTCACCTCACATTGCAGTGCATTTGGTAGGACATTAGGTCACTTTTGATATTTTATATTTTGTAAACTTTTGTAATATATATTACAAATTCATGTAATTATGCTCTTGATGTAATTATCTATGAACTATGTTCAGTAATAAATGTGAGCATTTCTCATTGAGTTGACTGTGATATGAATTGAATTTAATTTTGAGATACTGAAGTTATTTGAGAAATTATTGAGAAATATTGGTGGTTGACTGAGAATGATGTGATGATTTTATTGGAAGTGTTTTTAACAGATTCTGAAGAACTATTTTTTCAATTTATAGGCGGCATTCTACCGGATTTTCTATAAAATTTGCGAAAAAATTTAGATTAATAAAAAATTGTAAATAAACAAGTAAAAAGGGTAAATTGAATTGAAATATGATTTGGTGCTCTGGCACACTGTGTGGCATATCTTACTCGGCTATACTGTAGATGGGTAAGGGGTGTCACATTTAGTGGAATCAGAGCATCGGTTTAGGCGTTTCTGGGCCTAGATAGAGTGCATACCACTGCATTGCATTTGTAAGTGTTGAGGTAACACTGATGCATATCTGTTTGTTTTCTTATTTTGAATAGGATATGGATCCTGCTTCTTAAAGAGCAGTTGATGAAGAGGTAGAGAGTCATGTTCCACCAAGGGTTGAATCTGGGGGCAGGGGAGAATCTGCTCCACCAGCAGCTGAGGCACCTGCCCAACCTCAGTTTGCACTATTCTAGCAAATGACCGAATTCTACCGGCAAATGATGGGGGCAATTCCACCGCTACAACCACAGCCATAACCTCCACCAGCACCACAGAAGTCCCATCTGGAGAAACTGCGAAAATATGGGGCTATGGATTTCTTTGGGAAGAAGGAGGATGATCCCATGACAGCAGAAAACTGGTTGCATAGAACAATCAGAGTGTTGAAATAGCTTAATTGCACCCCCGAGCAGAACCTGGAGGGTGTTGTGTCCCTACTTTAGGATGATGCATATCAGTGGTGGGACATAGCAATCAGTGAGGTGCAACCGGAACGGATCACCTGGGAATTCTTCCTCACAGAGTTCAGGAAGAAATATGTCAATAAAGTATATTTAGAAGAGAGAAGAAGAGAATTTATCAGTCTGAGACAGAGGCAGTTATCAGTGGTAGAATATGAGTGTGAGTTTGTTAGACTGAGTCGATATGGGAGGGAGATAGTCCCTACAGAGGCAGAGAGGTGCAAAAGTTTCGAAGAAGGGCTCAATGACAATATCAAAGTTATGATCATAGCATTGGAGATTACAGATTTTGCTAAGCTAGTTGATGCTGCAACAAAAGTAAAAGAGTTCGAATAAATGAACAAAATAGGAGGGAAAGACAGCAAAAGAGGGGTCCAGGTTAGTCTAGTACATTTTCTGCTCCCAGTAAGAAGAGTAAGGGTCCTCCTGCTCAGGGTTCAGGACAACCACAAGGTCAGGGTCAGTCCCAGGGGCCCAGACCACAGTTCACACCTAGGAGAGGCCAGTCCGCACCATTAGTGGGCAACTCTCCAGGGATGGTGTTCAGGTGACCAGCCCCAGCATCTTTCGCCTGTCCATACTGCCAGAAGTGATATAAGGGGGACTGTTGGCGAGTGACTAGTGCATGCTTACGGTGTGGATCTACAGAACATCAGATCAAGAATTGTCCGAGGAGGACCACTACAGTTGCTCCAACACAAGCTGACAGACCTGCTCCTGCACCATAAAGGGGTAGGAAGCCCGGTAAATCTGAGGCAGCTTGTCCATCACTGAGGCCTGCATCTGAGTTAGCTGAGAGGCTAGAGACTAGAATACCTGCCAGGGTCTATGCCATTAGAGCTCAGGAGGAGCAAGATGCCTCAGATGTCATCAAGGGTACGTTCTCCCTCTACAACACTTTTATGCATGCATTGGTGGATCTAGGATCACTCCTTCATACATCTGCATCAAACTACCCGTAGAGAGGGGAGTTCTAGTTGAGGAGAGTGATCAAGACATTCTGATCACAAATCCACTAGGCCATAGTGTGGTAGTGAATAAAGCGTATAAAGGTTGCCCGTTGAGGATTAAGGGGTATGAATTCTTGGCAGACCTAATTGAATTGCCCTTCCACGAGTTTGACGTGATTTTGGGTATGAACTGGTTATCACGTCATCAGGCAATAGTTGATTACAAATTGAAAAGGATTTATTTGAAAACTTCTAAGGGTAAGGAGATTACTGTTGTCGGTGAAAGGACAGATTTCCTATCCAATATTATCTCAACCACAGTTGCAAGAAGATTGATGAGAAAAGGCTGTGAAGCTTACCTAGCACATGTGGTTGATACTAAGCAGGCTAAGCCGAACCTGTGTGATATACCCATAGTAAGAGACTTCCCAGATGTATTTTCTGAAGAGTTGCCTGGTTTACCACCAGAAAGGGAAGTCGAGTTCGCTATTAAGGTAATGTCGGGTACAGCACAAATTTCTATTGCCCCTTATAGGATGGCACCCACTGAATTGAGGGAGTTGAAAATTCAGTTGCAGGAGTTACTCGATAAGGGGTTCATACGCCCCAGTGTGTCACCATGGGGAGCTCTGGTGTTGTTTGTGAAGAAGAAGGATGGAACTTTGAGATTGTGTATTGATTACCGATAGTTGAACAAAGTAACAGTGAAGAATAAATATCCGTTGCCCAGAATTGACGATCTGTTTGATCAGTTAAAGGGAGCTGGTGTATTTTCAAAAATTGATCTCAGATCAGGGTATCATCAGTTGAGGGTAAAGGATGCAGATGTGTCAAAAACTACATTCAGAACCCGATATGGGCATTATGAATTTTTAGTGATGCCGTTTGGGTTAACAAATGCACCAGCAGCATTTATGGACCTTATGAACCGTATCTTCCATCCATACTTAGATTGGTTTATAGTGGTCTTTATTGATGATATTCTGGTGTATTCCAAGGCTAGGGAAGAACATGATGAACATTTGAGGATTGTTCTGAAAACCTTATGAGAAAAGAAGCTGTATGCTAAGTTGTCCAAGTGTGACTTCTGGATGAGTGAAATCTCTTTCCTTGGACACATGGTATCAGCAGAGGGGATTAGAGTGGATCCCAAAAAAGATAGAAGCAGTGATGGAATGGAAGCCTCCTAGAAATACAACTAAGGTCAGAAGTTTCTTGGGGCTAGCTGGGTATTATAGAAGATTTGTGAAGGGGTTTTCTCTTATAGCTGCTCCAATGACTATGTTGTTGCACAAGAATGTGAAATTTGGCTGGAACGACAAGTGCCAAGCCAGTTTTGAGAGGCTAAAGGCTATGTTGACAGAAGCACCAGTGTTAACACAGCCAGTGTCGGGAAAAGACTTTGTGGTCTACAGTGATGCCTCACATAATGGACTAGGGTATATATTGATGCAAGAGGGGAAAGTGGTCGCCGATGCTTCCAGGCAGTTAAGGCCACATGAACAGAACTACCCTACTCATGACCTGGAGTTAGCAGCAATTATCTTCTCACTAAAGATATGGAGGCATTATTTATATGGTGAAAAATGCTTCATCTATACAGACCACAAGAGTTTAAAATATTTGCCAACCCAGAAGGAACTCAATCTTAGACAGAGGCGATGGATTGAGTTCCTAAAGGACTATGATTGTGTGATAGATTATCATCCTGGGAAGGCAAATGTAGTTGCTGATGCTTTAAGCAGGAAGTTCATCACAGCTTTAAGATCACTAAATGCCTGTCTGTCCTTAGCTCTAGATGGAGCTATTTTGGCTGAGTTACAAGTGAGACCAAACCCACTACACCATATTCAAGATGGGCAGAAGGCAGATGAAAAATTAATGGCCATTGTGGGTAAAATTCCAGAGTGAAAGAAAACTAATTATGAGGTGAAAGTAGATGGGTGTCTGTACTACAGAGGAAGAGTATGTGTACCAAATGATGGGGAACTGAAGACTAGTATTCTGAAAGAAGCACATACTAGTGTTTATGCTATGCACCCGGGAAGCACAAAAATGTATAATGATTTGAAGCCTCATTATTGGTGGCCTGGTATGAAGAGGGATATAGCTGACTATGTGACTAAGTATTTGACATGTCAGCAAGTTAAAGCCGAACATCAAGTTCCATCAGGATTGCTACAGCCTATAAGCATACCTGAATGGAAATGGGACCGAGTCACTATGGATTTTGTTAGTGGTCTACCTTTTACCTAGAAGAAGCATGATGCAGTATGGGTGATAGTGAATAGATTGATGAAGTCAGCACATTTTCTGCCAGTTAGGACTGACTACTCACTAGAGAAGTTAGCAAAATTGTATATCAGTGAGATAGTTAGACTGCATGGAATCCCACTTTCCATCATATCTGACCGAGACCCAAGGTTTACATCGTGATTTTGGAAAAAGTTGCAAGAAGCCTTGGGCACACAACTCCACTTTAGCACAGCTTTTCATCCTCAGACGGATGGACAGTCAGAACGAGTAATCCAGGTAAACCTAAGAATTAATTGAATTTTCATAATTAATAAATTGAAATGATAGTAACAATGTAAATTATGTGATAGATCCTGGAGGATATGCTAAGGAGTTATGTCATTGAGTTTGAAGGGAGTTGAGATAGATACCTCCCACTGGCAGAATTTGCATATAACAATAGCTACCAAGCTAGCATTCAATTGGCTCCGTATGAAGCACTGTATGGGAGGAAATGTAGAACCCCAATGTGTTGGACTGAATTGGGCGAAGATAAGCTGGTAGGACTAGACCTGGTGAAACAGACTGAGGAGAAAGTAAAGATAATCAAAGCTAACCTGAAAGTTGCCTCAGATAGACAGAAATCTTATGCTGACTTGAAGAGAAAAGAGATTGAGTATGCAGTTGGCGATAAAGTGTTTCTCAAAGTCTCACCGTGGAAGAAAGTACTGAGGTTTGGAAGAAAGGGTAAGTTAAGCCCTAGGTTCATTGGGCCATATGAAGGCATTAAACGTGTGGGACCAATGGCCTATCGGCTAGTTTTACCACCAGAACTGGATAAAATCCATAATGTATTCCATTTTTCTATGTTAAGAAGATATCGCTCAGACCCTTCACATGTCATTTCCATGGAAGAGATTGAAATCCAACCGGATTTAACATATACAGAAGAACCTATACATATCCTAGCTTAGGAAGTGAAGGAACTGAGAAATAAACAAATTCCACTGGTAATAGTGCTTTGGAGGCACCACAACACTAAAAAGGCAACTTAGGAAAGTGAAGAGACGATGAGGCAATAGTTCCCTCAACTATTTGCATCAGGTAAATTTTGAGGACGAAATTTTTATTACAGGGGAAGAGTTGTAACATCCTCACTTTAGCTAGTCCGTACAGTCTAGTGTTCCGGTGACCAATGTCGGTCCGGACAGCTAGAATATTTGAAATTATAAATAGACTAGAGTGAGGAGTTATAAAGAAACTAAATAATGCTCATAACAATCAAGGAAAATTTATAGGAATGAAATACACTAAGGTTAAACGAGCCGAAAGACCAGTGATGAGTAACCCGAAGGGAAAATGATGGTGAAGGCCGTTAACAACCCTAGACCCGAGGGAAAAATTATAAAATAATTTTTGGGACTCCAGAGAATGGTCATTGAGATTTTTATGGCATTAGAATGCTAAGAAAATGCTTAGAAAATTTTTCTATCAGTACACATAATTTTGGCTCGTTAAGCCCAACGGAGGGCATTTTGGTCATTTCGTCTTCAGAGATGATTTTTTGCCAACTTGTCCAGTTAAATAAATAATTTCTGTGACATAAAATGTGAATAAATATTGTTAAAAATTTAATTGAAATTAAGTAGACAAGAAAAGAAAAGAAAATGAAAAGAAAATGGGATTTATTACTTCATGCTTATGTAAGCATGAGGTAATTAAAAAGGATGGCCAATCAAATTAAAGAAAGGCAATTAAAATACATTAAAGGATAAAGAAAAAGGAGTAAAACTCTAGAATTTGCAGCAACCACTCTCTCTTCTTCATTGCCGTCCCATACCTCTCCCTCACTCCACCATTTTTTAGTTAATAAGCTCCCTTCCCTTAGTCCTCTCTCAACAAAACCCTAACCTAGCAACATAAAAACTTGTTCTTTCATCTTGGTGAGTCTTTTGGGAGCAAAAAGAAGTGAAAAAGAAGAACTCTAGCAAGTTGCAATTTCACTCCATTAGAGGTTAGTGACCTAAACTTGATTTTCTCTTTAAATTCATGTTAAAGGAGTATGATTGAGTGCAAAAATTACAAAGAATTTAATAAATACCATGTATATGCTTATCCTATATTTTTGGCAGCCTTAGTTGGGGTAATATTTTGATGGTTTTCATGGAACTAAAATGGTAGTATGGCTGCCCTTGGTATTAATCTCTTAAGTGGAGTAATGAAATGCAAGTTGTAACGCATGGTTTGAGATAGTTGAGTTAGGGTTTGGGATGAAAATAAGACTTTGATCATGTGATGATGAAAGTAGGTTTTAATGGTCAATTAGTGACGATTTAGTTTTGTTTGAATAAAAAATGAAGTGGGTTGTGAAGTGGGAATTGAGTTTGGTGTGGCTGCCCTTGGTGACCTATAGGACTGGGCATGAGTCCAGAAGGTTTGGGTAGCAATAACTGGAGTTGTAGAGGTTCAATTGGTGCAAGGCCAATTGGATATGAAACTAGACACATAATGGCACAACTTTGGTGAAGAAACCATGCCCATAAAACCAAAACAAGTTGACCTAAAGATTGCCCTAATCCGGGTGACCTGCAATCTGCCTAGGTAAAATGACTAAATGAACAGTATTTAGTCATTTGGTCATAACTCAGTGTAGAAAGGTTCAATTGACCTGAAATTTTACCAGCAACAAGCTGAGATATAGACCTACTTTTATGAAGAAACCTAACCCAAATTATGAACACAACATATTCAAAAAGTGACTTTTAGTCACTGCTCAAATTACTATAGATTTGGTCAGTCCAGAAATTCTAGAAAAATTATAATCCGGCCAGTTGTGGTTTATAGGCCATAAGTTGAGTTACAAAACTCCAAATGGAGTGATTCAAAAAAGGAAATGTAACTAGACAAAATAAGGAACAACTTTCATGTTGATCATTTTTCTAAATTCCCACTGCAAAAATGACTAATGAAACAGTAAACACAAAGCTTAAAAACTGAAAATTTTGAACAATTAACATTAAACTTAGAAATGGTATTGGCAACCAATACCAACAATTTTAGAATGCAAAATGTGGTATATTGGGAGTATTAGAACCAATGTATCTATTGCCTATACAAAAGTCAACATTTTAGTTGACTAATAAAATAAATAGTAACACCTAAACTTAAATTTCTAGAATTGTATAATTTAAAAGTGTAACATGCCTTAGTACACCTAGCAAGATTGGTTTGGATAGGTTGGTATGCCAATAGGGTTATGTTAGCAGTACTGCATATGGCTTCATGCCATTCTGCGTTTTATGGCCTCACGTGCCATTTTGTCATAAAATAGCCTTTGGCTATGTTGATTGAGATATTATACTTGGGTTTCATCCCTGATAATTATTACAGCTTATTAGCTGTTCTGCTGCACACCAGGAGACACAATGTGACCGATGGTGTGATGGTTCGAGGCACCTAGTATCCAGTGCCAGTTTACCCGTTTATCCAGTCTAATCGACTAGTATGGGTTACTCGGGCAATGATAATAAATTTTATCAAATTTTAATCGAATAATACTGCAATAAATATCAGGAATTAAGTCTACCAAAAATATAAACACACATTCTGCATATTTACTTTATTTTAGTTATTTTATTTTATATTGTCACAGCTAAGTAGAATTGCTTAGCGCGTCGCTTTTGCCATGCGCAGGTACTGGAGATATAGCTGGAGAGTCCAGCAGACCTCATACTGGATGAGCTTTCAGATCTGAACACAGAGTTCAGAGTCACCTCACATTGCAGTGCATTTGGTAGGACATTAGGCCCCTTTTGATATTTTGATATTTTGTATTTTGTAAACTTCTGTAATGTATATTATAAATTCATATAATTATGCTCTTTATATAATTATCTATGAACTATGTTCAGTAATAAATGTGAGCATTTCTCATTGAGTTGACTGTGATATGAATTGAATTTAATTTTGAGATACTGAAGTCATTTGAGAAATTGTTGAGAAATATTGGTGGTTGACTGAGAATGATGTGATGATTTTATTGGAAGTGTTTTTAACAGATTCAGAAGAACTATTTTTCCAATTTACAGCCGGCACTCTGCCGAAATTTTTATAAAATTTGCGGAAAAATTTAAATTAATCAAAAATTGTAAATAAACAAGTAAAAGGGGTAAATTGAATTGAAATATGATTTGGTGCTTTGGCACACTGTGTGGCAGATCTTACTCTGCTACACTGTAGACGGGTAAGGGGTGTCACACACCAAGTCAAAACCATAAAAGGGAAAATTATACAAAACTAGCAATGTAGCTCTATTGCTGAACTTTACATCCATTTCATGTGTTGTTATGATAAAAAATTTTCATTTGACAAAAATTTGGAAAATCAGAAAATTACACGGGTCGTGTACTGGTATTACACGCCCCGTGTAACTTTCTGGAAGTCCATAAATTTCTTGCATTTTTTACTCTGAGGGAGACAAAAAGTTACACGGGTCCATAGCCTAATTTACACGGACCGTGTAATGTCTCTAGCAGAATAACTTAAAGCTAGGGAGTTACACAGGCCTCTTTATATTTAACACGAGCAGTGTAACATATCCAGTAAAGCAACTCAGGAGACAGAAAGTTACACAGGTCCTAGAGCTCATTTACACGGACCGTGTACTACGATAGAATTTGAAATTTTCAAGCAGAAATTTACACGACCCTACATGTCGGGACCCGTGTAGTGATACACGACCTGTGTATCATGTCGTGGACACGACTCCTGGGGAGCAAAACGCATGAAACGAAGAGTCCTAATGGCACCCCTCACATTAAAACCATTCATAAAGGTAAAACCCTTCATCTCCACCCCTCCTAGCCTATAAAAACCCCTCAAATCTCATCTCCTTTCACCAAACCCTACTCTTCTCCTTCCCAAAAACTCATTAATGGCTCCTGCAAAGCGATATGTGAGAAGAATCGGCTCTTCCTTGAGGCAAAGAGGAGAATCCTCATCTTCTCCACCTCAACCGCCACCCCAACGCCCAAGAACAAGGGTAGCCTCTCCCCAACCATCTCAACCAGCCCATCCTCAACCGCAAGCCCAACCACAAGCTGCCCCACAACCCAAAATCTCCATTCCTTAGGGATTCCGAGATGATGCCTACAAGGCAATGTGCACCCGGCTTCACACTCGAAAAATAAGCTCCACCAAATACATGGATTCCCTGTTGCTGGAGCAAATCGGGCTGTAGAATGAAATCAATGGGCTACTCGATAGCATTGGGTGGACAAGGTTCGCCCAACTCTAATTTCCAGCATATTAGGACACCACATTGGAGTTTTTGGGCAGTTTCAAGGCCACCTTATGGCCTACCGACAAGGAGGATAGGGGTAGGATTGAATTTCGCCTCTTCAGTGTTGAGCGGGTGATGAACATAGATGAGTTTAATGTCATCTTCGGCTTTGACAGTGCCAGACACCAGGAGAGCCCTAGGAACTGCATGCTCTACAATAACATCAACTTCTGGAGTTCCATTGCCTTGAACATGGAGCCATATAACTCCAGCAAATCCAAATCCATGGGCATCACAAGTCCAGCCCTGCGCTACATGCATTGGTTCGCTGCCCACACCATCATGGGCCGTGGCAATAGCCTTGACATTATAAATGCCAACGAGCTATTCTTCTTGTTGTGTATGGTCACCAGACAGCGCTGCAGCATCAGCTTCTTTTTGTGCAACCATCTCTGCCGCCTCTATCATCAGTCTACCGGGCACATCGTGTTTGGTGGCCTTGTCACAACCATTGCCCTCCACTTCGGCTTCATTCTGGGACATCACAAGGTGCGCTCTGTCAGTGGAACATCAAGAATAGATCAAAACATCTACATATCCATGGGGATATGTAAGAAGGCGGGCAACATCTGTTACCTTCTGGATGCCGAAGGGAACGCCATCCCTTAGAGAGACGAAGCACAAGAAGGACCTAGTAAGACTTCGCAACCTTAAGAAAAAGGCCAAGAGCAGATGTTCTAAGAGTTCCCCGTTCGAGTGCCTCCATACACACCACCACCAACAGATCTAGTCCTCGCATACCTACAGTGCATGGAGACCACCATATACAGCAGAATGCAAGCAATCGAGGATAGCCCCCAGGAAGCCCACAACAAATTGGAATGCTAATGGAGAAGCTAGATTATGCGAAGGAGGAGCCAGCATTGCCATTATCACCATCAGAGACCTTTTAGAGCTAGGACTATAGGATAGGATCTTTATTGTAATATCTTACATGCCTTAGTCCTAAGTTGCAATCATAGGTCTCTTTTATAAGCCTAATGTCCAAACTTTTCAATACATACTAAATAATATGCTTCCTTATAATCTTTGTACACTTTCTCTGATTTTACATATTATTCTAACATTAAGGACAATTGTCACACCTTACCCCTCCGTAAGGCATAACATGATCCCGTAGTATACCTAATGAATTACCAAACTTCATCTACTGATAACCTATTAAATACACTACAAGGGATTTTAAACCTTTTCTTCTTTTTTTTTTTTACAGTGGTGAGCACTTTTGACAGGTGTTAAAATTATTTTACTGAAGTGAAATCAAATAACAAATCTGAAGTATCAATAATTTCTGTAAAAATTTTTGGCAGAGTGCCATCTGTATTTTAAATAAAACAGTTCTTCAAAAACCTATAAAAAGCACTTCCAATATATTTGTTCAATCCCAAACTCCAATATGGCTTAATACAAATCAACTTTCTCAACATTTATCAAACTCAATTCAACATCAAATTTTCAATATTTCCAAAGATAAACTACAAAATGATTGAGTAGTTCAAAAGCTGAGATAAGAGAAATATATTACAACTTTAGTTTACAACTGCTCAAGACCAAGTATAATATATACATACAGTGCAAAAACATTGCCACAAAAATTACAAAAGGTGGTATACTCAATATACCCGGCAGAATCCCAAAATGTAGCATAAGCAGCCTATTCTACTGCTCTGTCTGTCTGTCTACCTGCAACAGTAATGAAAAAGCTATCACTGAGCCAATGTCTTAGTAGTGCACAATATTAAGAATATACAATTTAAAACCATAAACCATAAATCATATAAATCGTGGATACTTAAAATCATAGTTAAATTTAAAAGACAGAGAATGTCATAAAGAATTAAAACTCCATTTCACAATGTCTCAATGAATATCAATAAATCACACACACAGCTTAATCATGATTCCAAAGTCCAATTCGTCCCAAAAGCCAATGGCTAATGAGGAATAACATAGCTAACTAGTAATTATATGAGTACTCATCCTATTCATCCTCAACTGGCACACACCTCAATACTTCAGCCAGAGAGGGAATTCAAAGCCAATTCGTCCCACTAGACAAGCTAGCAAGGAATTCAATCAAATATATATGATAGCTGTGGTTTCAAACCATTTACAATATTTTTCAAGTAATAAGTATCCATCAAATTCCATTCAAACAATTTTTTTCACAATTTAAGCAATAACATACAAATTGTCATAATTTATTTCAATTGAAAATTCAAAAGAAATAACTGTTGTGCACAAACCTCTGATGAGTGGCCTCTTGGCCTTGAATCAATGTTTCTTTTGCCTTCCCTGAGTCTTTGCTAACTGAAACACACAATTTAAAGTATTTCAGTACTCAGTTAAATTGTCTCTAACGATAAGGTTCAACAATTAAATTTATTTAATACTATTGCTTTCATTAGTCAACCTACAATGTTGACCTTTGATGCACTCTAGGGGAATAAATTTTAATGTTATCAATATATCACATTTTATAGTCCTTTAGTGTTGGTACATGTTACCAATTTCATTTTCAAGTGTATTGCATTTTATTGCAATTTATCAGATTTTGGTATGCTGTTTTGACCGAGCCGGATGACCTAGTTCCCTCAGCTTTCGGGTTCTGGTCTGAATTACAAACTTGTAGGTCTATGTCTTAGTGAACTTTTGCCATAAATTTTAGGTCATTTGGAGTTTACTAAACCATGTTATGGTCATTTTACTATGGCTGGACAGATTACACTAAAATGGCAAACTTAGGTTATTTTTAGGTTATTTTCGATTCTCTAAAAGCCTTTCATTAGCAACCAAGTCATTATTCCCTTAGCCCCTTTACAACCCCTTTTAAAGACCTTTTGATCTTTTGAAAAGTGCATGCTATATTAATGGAGATAGAAAATTGAGATATGCCTATGGAGTTGGAATTGAGTATCTTCATCACAATTACTAACAATAGGGACAAATTTGGGGGAGTTAGTGTTTCTCAAATTTATCCCGATAAAACAGGTTATTTGTGGCTTATTAATGGTCTTGTATAGAGAAATAATTAGTTGAAATACCATGAAATGAGGTGAAGTTCCAAACAAGCAGCTAATAAAACCCTTATGCCTTGAAAAAGGGAAATTGGTATGAAGGTTGGAAGAGTTCAATTCTATGCTTATTATAAATTGTTGGTTATATTCCTAAGTATCCCCTGAAATGTGTTTTAAAACAGAGTTTTGCTTTACTTAAGGACAAGCAAAAGTTGGAGTTTGGGGGAATTTGATACACTTGAATTGTATAGATGTTTTTAAGCACATTTGTATACTATCTCATAGCATTTAGGCAAGTATTTTCATGCATAGTAGTTGATTTCATTAGCTTTGTAATTTCTATTGTCAAGCCCTTGATTCCATGTTTTCTGCATCATTTCAGGTGTTTGAGTGAAGCCCCACAGTATAGGAGTGTACAAGGAAGCTTGGAGAGGTCAAGAGACTGAGTATTGCTACTGACACAAAGTACACGGGTCGTGTAAGCCAAGCCCTAGACCCGTGTAACCTTCTGCCAAAAGAAAGCTAGATAGCCAATGGAGAAACAAAAGTACACAGGTTGCGTAATTAGACTTGTGTAATCTGCAGGGACTCGTGTAAGTCTCTGCCGAGCACAAGCTTGAAGAACCTTATGGGAACAAAAGTACACGGTCCGTGTAACCAGGCCCGTGTAGTTGGCACAGACCCGTGTAACTCTTTATGGCAATACAAGACTCTGCAGTTCCACTCCAGCAAGTTACACGGCCCTGGGCCATACAGTGACACACGAGTCATGTACTATGCGGTAGCCAGTTTCATAACTCGAATTCCCACTCTCGTTTTCTGATTCAAATGAGACTCCTAAAGCCTTTTGGACTCAAGATGACCTAACTCTAGAGCAACCATTATAAATAAAAGAGAAAACATCAGAAAAATGGAGGCTCTTTTTTATCTTTTGACAACACTTTTGAGGAGTTTTGAAGGAGAGAAATCCACACTCTGCACTCTCTCCAGCCGTCTCTAAGAGAGAAACATCAGTACCAAATGGAGTTTTCCAGTTGAAGCTCCACAAGATCAAAGTTGCAAACTCTCTTCGGTTCCTTCATTTCATCTCCCTAGACAGATTTTTATTGTTTTATTTCTTCTACATGATTTTCTTTTTACTGTTTTTACCTTTTTATCATGATGTTTGCTAAACTCACTATGAGTGAGTAGTTTTCTTATTCTGGATTTGGGAGAGTAATGCTTGTAACTATTATTATGGATGAACACTAAGTTTATTTATTGGATCTGAGATTCGTTCCTTGATTTAATTTCTTGTGATTTTAATGTATGCTATGTGCTAGTACTTACTTAGCCATGATTTTAGATGTTAATTGAAGGACTGAGAAGTGAAGATTAATATTAGAAAATCAAGATCTTGAACCTAGGAATTCTGACATAGACATAGGTTGATACCTTTGTAGAACTTCAAAATTGGTCAAATATCTTAAAGGATTTTAATTAATTTGATCACTACGAAAGTTGGGTTTGAGTTAATTAGAATACACCCTACGTGCCTTGAGAGAGGATTCAGGATAATTTAGGACTGATTTCCATCAAGGAAAATGATCCTCAATTCAGTAAATAAACGAGATAACATCCCTAGTAAGATTCAAGTGTGAAATCTTAATTTCAGAATTATTTCAAATAAATCATTTCGTTTTAAGTTTACCATTCTAGTGTTTAAGGTTAACAAATTTCATTCCCTAAGTATTCGATAGCCTAGACAGTCAAAATTACTATGTAGATTGATACTTACTAATCAAATTGCTCGTGGAAACGATATTCTACTCATCACTTTATTACTTGTTAGTGATCCGTGCACTTGCGGGATTGTAAAACCGGTAGAAACAGTTTGATTTTATCGGACTGACTATTACAAAACTAAAGGAAAAAAAAAAAAGAAATAAAACCTTAAACAATATCTTTCTCTTTTTCGGATACATGAATCTGGTAATAAATAAATAAATAAATAAATATTAAATAAATAAAAATATATATATATATATATATATATATATATATATCGTATAAAGTTGTGAGAAGTTTACAAAGGCACCATCTGAGTACCATTTATCAACAATATCCCCTCTAGCCTGTACATCAATTTTTCAACTTTTCAAATTTCAAAGAAAAACAAGCTTTAGATTTACAATGGCTAAAATTGTGGCCCATGCCAAACAAGGCTTAACCAAATCGCCAGCGATTGGATTCACTTCTTTGAATTGACGAGAACACCCAACGAGAGCCCCAAACATAGCCAAGCACACAACCAAACCTATCCAAGTCTCTCCCATACGGAACACAATCGGGTCCCATGCCAAACTAAGACCAAGTTGTGCCATGTAAAGAGAAAGGATCGTTGGTTCTCTATGGAACCCGCCTTCAGCCCAAACAAGCCAAGCGGAGAGTCCCATTAAGGAGCTGGAAGCCAAGTAGGTGAAGTGTAGAGCCCACATGGGAAAGAATCGAAAAGGTTTTGATACGGCGCCATAACCATTAATGGAGCCAAATAAATAGATATTGAAGAGGGTCAAAGCGAGAGGGAAAGCAACTGCTATGGCTAGCGATCTGATACCGCGTTTAGCCATGGCCATTCTCTTGTCACGCCTAGTTCTCATGTCTCTATTCTTGTTGGTAGTGGGGTTTCTAGTTTGTCTGCGTCTCTGATACGATTTTGATGCATTGGGAATGAACCATTATTGATATTTGAGAAGAAAGGCAGCGAATGTGTGTTGCAGGAGGAATTTGAGGGAGGAGTGCTTAGAGAAGAGAGAGCATATTTGTCTCTGGGTGTAGAAATGCCAGACACGTGGGCGGAGGAAAATGAAAGAGGTTCATGGGTAGGACATGGAGGGTTACACGTGGGTGGTAAAGAGGGTAAGCAACACAGCAACAGGGGACTTGGTCCTTGATTTTCCATGTCGTATATCTAATAATGAAATAAAACACTAGTTGTGATGAATGAATAGTAAAGTCAAGAAATGAGGAGAGATCATACCTGGCCTGTAATTGGCAATGATCTATTAGGGAAACCTCCTTAACTGGGTGGGGTTGTCGTCTTTCTATATTTCCACATATATAGTGCAAAACTATACGTAGGTAGCATCAAGCAGCTCAATAAATTGCTGAAACCTGAAACTCAACTGTATTCATGTGCAAGTATCGTCTCGGGGTTTGCATTAAGCTGGATACTATGACATTATTTTCTGGCAGCAGGATATATGGGTTAACTGCTGCATCAAGTTTGCTTGGTGGCCAAGCTTGCTACATCAATAATCTGCACCTTAGTTCAACTGTTCCTGTAACTTGATTTAAGGAGATTATCAGGTAATATCTATTCTAAATTATCAGGCAATTATTTTAACTACTTCCAGCTCCACATTAATTAATTAACTCAATTCTTCTTTCAACCAACACATAATTCTAAAAATAAAAAATAAGACTAACTTATTTTAATTTTCAGAGACCCAATTAATCATTTTCTCTCACCCAAGAGGTCCGATTTGAACCCAACCAACTCAAAATCATCCAAATCAATTTTTTTGTCACCCAAATTTAATTCTCTCCTGAACACAAAATCTACTCTCTCTGTCTCCAACACATGCCAAAGACTCTCTCTCTCTCTCTTTCTCACAATCAATCTCTCTCCCATTCACATTCTCATAATTTTCCCTCAACCCAATCACTAAAATCTCCTAATTTTCTCTCAAATCAAGTTATTAAACTCTCAATATCTCTCATACCCAATCAATCTCACATTTCCATCCCATAAACCATCATTGGTGGCAATCAAGGAAGGACAAGCCATCAACGCCAACCACGGAGAGAAGAGGAGAAGACGCCGACGAGGAGAGGAACAAAAGGCAAGGCTCATGGCTAAAGATGTAAACGAACGAAGCCAAACTGAGCCAAACTTTGACTAGCTCAAGATCAGCCCATCAGTTTTATTTAAGGCTCAAGTTCAACTCGAGCTTTAAAATTAATGATCGAGCTCGACTCGTTTAAAATTTATTAAATTCGAGCTCTTTTTGAGCTCGGCTCACTTTAAGTTCATTTATAATACTAATGAGCCGAGCTTAAACTCAATCCCTTCATTAATTTGATCGTAATATTAACAAACCAAACTCGAGTTCAATTCGTTTATTAGCACGTTTATAATATTAACAAGTCAAACTCAAACTTCATTCATTTATTACCTCAAGCTGGATAAGCTATTTTACTAAGCTCGAGTTCGAGCTCAAACTCAAGTTAACAATACATGTTTTCAAATCACATCATATGATTTTGTCGGTCACTAATAATACAAAATAACAAGAAAAAAAAAAGTAATTTACAACACATTGCAACTAAGTTAAAAAAAAAAAAAATGACGACACAATAAACCAAATAAAATTAAATTGCTCCATCAAATGACACATTCTAGTATCAAATCACTCAAATTCTTGGGTAGTTCTAAGCTTGAAATTTGAAGAGAGGAAAACAAGCCAAACTTTTGTATCCATGCAACGTGCAAGAATTAAGAAGCAAAAAATCAATATTGGCGATATCAAAATAAAATATCATATCAAATTAGCAAAATAAAATTTTGAACCCTACAGAAATTCATTGTGGTTGAGGGATTATCAGCATCTTTAAAAAAAAAAAATTAATAATAAATGAAAAGCCTAAGTTTTTCTTAAATATATTAAGGGCACCCACATCGCTATTCTTCTCTGTTTCATTTTTGCTGGAAATGTTGTGCTGAGAAAACAATTGCCGCCAGATTTAAGACCATTCCTCCTGAAACATGTCCAGAATTGAACGAAGTACTTGAGAAAGCTATGATCCAACCATACCACATATCAGAACTGTGAATAAATAAATAAATAAATGAAAGATGACATAAAATAAGGGCAAGTTCATTAACTTTTTTTAGAACCAATAAGAGTAGACACAAATTGATTCAGGAAACTTTTACCTAGCTACTGTACGATTACAAATCGTTTAACACTAAAAGAAAGATCAGACTAATAATTACACGGAGTTCCAAATACCAATTCCTATTCAGACATTGGTGATTTTTCTTAGGGATTTATATGAATTATTCAAAAATAAAATTTGCTCACTTTTCTTGAGTCGCATGATATCTCATGCATAACATGCAACTAAAAAATTTACATGAGAGAGAATCAAAATCAACAATTTTGAGGTACCCCAAAGTAAGTAATTTTTATTATATTCATTAAAAGAAAAAAAGTATTCTTCTTTCCTGATAGTGATGGGTTAATACACAGAGTTTGTTTGATGCTTGTTTCCCACTGATTATTATCAGAGTTAGTCTATACTCTTCCTGTATGCAGCATCAAATTTAATTTTCATTCACTAGTAATTACAATGGTTTTCTCGCTCATGCCAAAATGATTTGCGGTGAACCCAGAAGCACCAAACAAGATGATTTGACGTGAACCCAGAAGCACTAAACCCAGAAAATTACAGATCTAATTTCATGCCAACAGAATCAATAAACCCAGCTGAAACAAGAAACAAGAAATTTACCAGAAGCACTAAACCCATAAGTTTATTGATCTCATTCAATGCCAACAGAAACACTAAACAAGAAACTTACCAGAAGCACTAAACCAGAAACTTGCAAATCTAATTTCATGCCAACAGAAGCATTAAACCTTGCTGAAACAAGAAAACAAGAAATTTACCTGAAAAAATAAGTCTGCAGAGAACGAGCTGTTGACACCAACCGAACTGAAGTAGAGACGACCGAAGAGATGTTTGCAGTAAAACGCAGAAGAGAAACGACCGAAGAGTAACGTACGAAGCGAAATTATCGAAGAACAACTGGAGGAATGGGGGACTGCGGTTGTGCGGCTAGAGAAACTAAGCAATCAAAATGAATTTAGAGAAACAAACAAGGTGTTCCGTTTGTCATTAGTATAGGTTGCTCCTCTTTCAATTCAAAACTACATTAGTTTTGATCGAGTTCAATTCAAAACTGCCATAGTTTTATTATTCCAATGTAAGTTTAATTTAATTATTAAATTTTTAGAGAATTAACTATAATTAGAATTTTTTTTCTCGAGAAACTATAATTAGAATTTATTACTTTGTTTTTATTAATTTTATATTATTGTATATGCATACATAATTTATCTAATTTCATAACTCTTTTTATGGGATAAGTGGACAATTCATGGCTCTTCATTTATGCCATATATATTAATTTATCTATATAAATATGTTTATAATTTGCGTATTTTTCTTAAAGAAATATTAAATTGAAAAGATTATTGTACACAAATACATTAATATAATTATAATTGACACAATAGCATGATTATGTATACATTATGCACACATTTAATCAAATGTCATGACTCTTAACTAAATTTAATAATATTGTAATTCAAATTTAATATATAACAACTTAATTTTAATAGAACAAGTGGACTATATATATATATAGAGAGAGAGAGAGAGGGAGTAACAACAATAGTTGGATAGTTTAAAATTCAAAGAGATTGAGGGGGAGGGGGAGGGGGAGAGACTACACATACATAGAAATAATAATAGTTAAATAGGTTAATATTAAATTTGAAAATTAATCTTTTAAAAGTTCAAAATTTACAAAGAAAGAGGATAAGAGGAAGAGAGAGAGAAAGAGGGGTTTATATTTCAAGTCATACTACCACCAAAACTAGTATCAAATTAAGTTTTGATTGATTTAGTAATTTGATATGGATAAAATAGTTTAAAATGATTTTTAATGTATTTATTATCTAATATTATTCTAAATTTATTTCTCATATAAAAATTATTTTATTTTTATAAAATTTAAATTTAAAGTATGTCACACCCTACCCTTCTGTAAGGCATAACATGATCCCGTAGTATACTTAATGAATTACCAACTCCGTCTACTGATAACCCATTAAATACACTACAAGGGATTTTAAAAACTTTTCTTACTTCTTTTACAGTGGTGAGCACTATTTACAGGTGTTAAAGACTTTGGTGAACTGAAGTGAAATAACTAACTCATTTGGTTTATTTGGAATTTCTGTAAAAATTTTGGTAGAGTGCCATCTGTATTTTGGACAAAACAGTTCTTGAAAACTCAGTAAAAGCACTTCAATAATTTTCCAAATCTCAACTCCAATACATTTCTCAACACAACAATTTATCAACTCAATTCCATAGAAATTTTTCAAAGTCTGAGATAAGGAAATATAATACAATTTTTTTCAAGTCCAATAACTCATAATTAATTTACAACTTCAAGGTACAATTTGAATTTACAACTGCTCAAAACCAAAAACAAAATGTACATATAGTGTCATACATTACAGTACAAAATGCAAAATATTGGTATACTCATTATACCAGGTAATCCTCATTGGATGTATATGCAATTTAGTCTCACGCCTGTCTGTCTCTTTACCGCGACAAAGAATAAAACCTATCATTTGAGACAATGTCTCAGTGGTGCACAACATTAACCAAATACAATTTAAATCACAGTTCATAAGTCATGTAAATAGTGGATACTTAAAATCATAGTTATATTCAAGACAGTAATTGTCAACAAGAATTTAAACTCCATTTGTCAATATCACAATAATTTTCATAAGTTAGATCATGTTTGAATTCAAAAGACAGTATATGTCAATCAGAGTTTAAATCCATTTCACAATCTCACAATACATATCAATAAATCACACACAGCTTAATCATGATCCATAGTTCAATTCGTCCCAAAAGCCGATGGCTAATGAGGTATTCAATTCGTCCCAAAAGTCAATGACTAATGAGGAATAACATGGCTAGCTAGAAAAAATATGAGTACTCATCCAATTCGTCCTCAATAGGCACACACCTCAACACTTCAGCCAGAGAGGGAATTCAATTCGTCCCACTAGACAAGCTAATGAGGAATACAATCAATATACATGCCAGCTGTGGTTTCAAACCATTTCCAATGCTTTTAAATCAATAAGTATCCATCAATGTCATTCAAACAATTTTTCACAGTTTCAAACCATTCACAATATTTTTCAATCAATAAGTGTCCATCAAACACATTTCCACAATTTAAAACAATAATATACAAATAGTCAATATTTATTTCAATTGAAAATAATTCAAAAGAAACAGTTGTTGTGCACAAACCTCTGATATTTGTCTCCTGGTCTTGACTCAGTATTTCTTTCCCTTTTGCTGAGTCCTTGTTAACTGAGAAACACAATTTGAAGTGTTTCAGTGCTAAATTAATTTGCCTCTAACGATAATGTTCGATAAACAATTCACTGAATACCTTTATTTGCTTAATCACCTAATATACCGACCCTCGATGCGTTTTAGGTAAATTAGGTTTTAGTGTCATTAATATGTCACACTCGATAGGGTTTTAGGTTTGGTACGTTTTGCCAAACTCGTTTCCTTGTTTAGTGCATTTTAATGCAACTTGCTGGATTCCGGGATACTGGTTTGACCTAGCCGGACGGCCTAGTTTCCTTGGTTTTCGGGTTTCAGTCAAAACTACAAACTTGTAGATCTATGTCTTATTGCACGCGGGGCAAAATTTCAGGTCAATCCGAGTTAAGTAGACCAAGTTATGGTCATTACACTATTGCTTGTCAAATGGCATCAAATTAGGTCAATTTTAGGTCAATTTGGTCAACTTTGGTTCGGCCAGTTTTTGGACCCGAACTTGTGCAAGCTTTTTGACTTGCTTCTGGTCATTTCTGGGTTTTGGTGTCTTCATAAGACCTGTAGGTACGGGTCTTAACTATTCATGGTTAAAATTTCAGGTCAATTGGACCTGTTTTGAGTGAGTTATGGCCTAAACACTCACTACTGCCCAATTGGTCATTTTTCAGGTCCTAATTGCACCTAATCCGAATTGGTCATTTTCTTAGGTCACCTTGCAAGCAGAATTTTGGTATGTTTTCTCAATGAAAGTTGGCACATTTTGTGCCTAGTTTCACCTCCAATTGGTTTCATACCAATTGAGGTTACACATTTAAACTTATTGGCTAAAATGTACACTGCCCTCTATATGCCTTTCAAACCCCAATTCAAACACACATTTAACTTGCTCTACTTTAAATCCCCTTACCTAATTCTGATTTTATACCATTCCATATTCATTTATCACTTCTTACTAAGGTCAATTTGGATAGAATACAAACATTCTCAATACATCAAATACAACCCTAAACCACAAAGTCCAAATTTAGCAATATATGTACATAAATACACCTAATCATTACATATAATCTCCACTACTAATTTACATATACATTCATCAATTCTTCTATGTCAACATTCTGCCAACACTTCCATCAATACATACAATTATTCAAGGGTCCCCAAGCTGCCGAAAACCTTCTTCAACACCACATTGCCCTACAATTCATCAATTCTCATCCAAGTGCCAAAATCACCTTATACATGTGAAGTAATTCACTAGGTTATTAAGTCATCATGATCAACAACAATTCTCATCAAATATATGCACAAATATCTCATCAAATACATGACTCCATGGCTGTCCAAAATGAACACAACAATAACTCTTCAAACTCAAAATTTTCCTTCACAAAACCAACACCCATAACATGTACACAAAACTTAACAAAGCTATCTTCAAAAATATGAACTTACCTTATGTTTGGAACTTATTAAACCTTGCTTAAACTTCTCAAATTTAGTATCAAACTCTTCCTTGTGATGAGTAGACAAACTTTCATGAAGCCACTTAAGGGATTGGAGTTGAAAATGGAGAGTTATGAGAGCTTGCATGAAAACGTTAATGGTGGATTCTTCACCTCTTCATTTCGGCTTGGATGGGAAAATGCGGAAGATGAAGTTACTGCTGGAGATAGTGGACTTACATCAGCCCCATTTAGTGTTTAATTAATCCTATAGTGGTCCACTAACTAGGTTTAAATCATATAATAATCTAATTGTTCACTTAATCCCACATTAACCCATGATTTTAGCTATTTACTTTAGGTACCACCAAATTAATTTTTCATTTCATTTTCTAAGTGTAATATTATTTATTTTTAATGGAAATTTAGGTCAAAGGACACTTCGGGATGTCAAATGACCAGAATGCCCCTATTCGGGTGGCATTCCCGATTTTTCGGTAACACCGTATTTTGTCTGTTTTTCGATTTCTCACTTTTTTTTGTACTAATTATTTAATTTTTCTTTAATCTTTCTAATGAGATTTATACTTCAATAAGGGTTTATTTATGTCCTAAAAATGTTTTCCAGGGTTCCCCGCAGTCCAGGGCTAGTCAACGGTCCATGCCGTGACTTCCCGGTGCGGTCACCCATCGCTAGGGTTCCCGGCTCGCTTAACTTGGTTACATTTCTTTGCTATTATTTTTTCTTTGTTTTTCTTGTATTTTCTCTTTTTGTATTTCATTATTTTATGTCTCCTCACTCATATCGAATTACGGTTCTAGGCATCCTAACTGTCCGGACAATACTAGTCACCGGAGCAGCAGAACGCACTACCGAACTTTGGGGTGTCCGGACAGCTAGGATCACAAGAGCTTGAAGTACTTAGCTTGAAGTACATTTACACAGATCACAAGAGCTTGAAGTGTAACACCCTCCCCATAGCAACTCCGTACATTCTACTGTTCCGGTGATCGGTGTCGGTCCGGACAGCTAGAACGTCCGGAAAAATATTTAAACTAAAGTCGGGAATCATAATTAACTCAAATATTAATAAGAAAAATTTAGTAAAAATTTTTGAAATAAAATACAACCAAGTTAAACGAGCCGGTGCCCTAGCGATGGGTAACCAGAGGGAAGTTGCGGTTCTCGCAACGAGGAGCCCTAGACTCGGGGGAAAAATTATAAAATAATTTTTGGGACTCTAGAGAAGGGTTATTGAGGTTCCCATGGCATTAGAATGCCAAGAAAATACCTAGAAAAATTTCTCAATCGGTACAGACAATTTTGACCCGTTAAGCCAAACGGAGGGCATTTTGGTCATTTCGCCTTCAGAGGTGATTTTTGGCCGACTTGTCCAGTTGAGTAAATAATTAATATGACATAAAATATGAAGAAACATTACTAGAAATTAAATTGAAATTGAGTAGTGAAGAAAATCAAAGAAAAATCAAAGAAAAGCTCATTTATGCCATCTTGATGATGTCATTTATAAATTATGACCAATCACAATTAAGCCATCATTTGACTAACCAATAAAAGAGACTAAAAATGGACTAAAGGAAAAGAAAAACGTGAGCAGCCATCCCTCCCCCAAAAAATAGCTGAAACCCATGTTCCCTTTCCTCCATTGATGAGCTTGGCAAGCTCATGAAGCCCAAAACTCCCACCATATTTCCTCAAGTTCTCAACACAAAAATTTATTCTAGAAGCTTGCTAAGGTGTTTGGGAGCAAAAGGGAGAAGAGAAATTAAAGTTGGCAAGCTTGGAGATTCTTCAAGTTGAGGTTAGTGCATTAGATACCCAAAAATTTTTTTTACTTTCATGATTAGCAACTTGAATTGAGTAAGAACTTGTGACTTAAATGAACAAAAACTAAGTGTATGTGGCCCATGGATTTCGGCTGCCCCTAAGTAAGGAACAAAATTTAGTGCTTTAATGGACTTGGAGTGCACTAGGGATTATGTTTAAAGTATATAAATATAAGTAAAATGGATTAGTTAATAAATTCAAGCATGTGGTGAAATGGAGATAGGAATTAGGGTTTTGAGAAGTGAAAAATTGGACTTGGCATTTGAATTGATTAAAGAACATTATAATGGTCAATTAGTGACCATTTTAGGTAAGTTAAGCACAATTTGGACTGAAAAATAGAATTGCAAAGTGAAGAGGTAGGCTGCCCTAGGACAGCAGCAGAGGGACTGAAAATTCAGTCCACTTGCACTGCCATAACTTGGGCTGTGTTGGTCCAATTGGTGTTTGGCCATTTGGACATGAAACTAGGCTTGTAATGGCACATTTTTGCTGAAGAAACCATGTCTAAAAGACCAAAGCAAGAGGACCAAAACTTGGCCCCAATCCGGATACCCTGCAAACAGCCCCTGCAGAATGACCAAATGAATAGTAACTGTTATTTGGCCAACTCACTGTAGATTTGGTCAATTGACCTGAAATTTTTACAGCAATAAGTTAAGACATAGACAAACAACTTTCATGAAGAAACCTACCCCAAATTATGACCAGAACCTAACCCAAATGGCAGTCACAGTCACTGTTTAAACCTGCAATTCTGCAGATTTTGATTTGAGCAGTAATGTTTGGATGGCTATAACTCTCTGTAGAAAACTCGGATTTATGCGATTCTTGCACCGATGGAAACCTAAGGCATAGTAGAACATTTCATATGAAGAAAGTTAGACCAAATTATGAACTTAACTTGGTCAAATTACTGACCAAAGTTGGACCAAAATCTGCCAAAACCCAAAAGTGCAGCATGAGCGATTGCGTGAACAGTAAACTTATTTTGGCCATAACTTGAGCTACAAAACTCCAAATGGAGTGATTCAAAAAAAGAAATTCAACTAGACAAAATAAGGAACATTTTCTATGAAGGAAGTTTTGTCAAATTCCAACAGTAGATCGACCAATAGAACAGTGCAACTTCGGAGCACCAAAACCGAAAATTGGCAATTTTGCCAAAATGACCTAAGCTTTGAGAAAGTGACCAAAACCAACAAGTTTTAAATGCAAAATGTGGTACATTGGGAGTGTTAAAACCAATGCGCCTATGATCTATGCAAAAGTCAACTTTTTGTTGACTATTGAAGTGAATAGTGACATAAAAACTTGAAATTCAAAAATTGAAGAATTCAAAAGTATCAAATGCCCTAGTAGGCCTAATGTGATTGGTTTGGATAGGTTGGCATGCCAATAGGGTTCTGATAGCAGTACTGCGTATGATGTATGGCTTCATTGCCATTCTGTGATGTGATAGCCTATGGCTATACTGATTATGATGTTTTACTTGGCTTTATGCCTTATTGCTTATATGGCTTATTAGTCATTCTGTTTGCACACCGGGAGACACATTGTGACCGATGGTGTGACAGCCCGAGGTACCTGGTACCCAGTGCTAGTTTATCCGTTTATCCAGTCCGGTCAATTTGTATAGGTTACTTGGGCATGGAAAAGTATAACTGTAATTGAACTGATTGTTAAAGAAAATACGAAAATTAAATATCAGAAATGATTACGATAGAATATAAAGAAACTCAAGATCATAAAGTAAATAAATAAACAAAATGCATGAAGAAGTTAATATCATAAAACATAATTAGCCCTCGACTAAACATTAAGTTGGTAATTATTCAGTTCTTATGAACACAATGGCTAAGAAATTATGATTTTTATTTGCATATTATTTCTTTCTGTTTTATTATTTGCACCACTAAGCTTTATGCTTAGCGCGTCGCTTTTGCAACGCATAGGTACTGAAGATACTGATCGAGAGCCAGTAGACCATAGATTGGGTAAGTCCATCCTGCAGTTCTGCATAGTATCCGTGTCACCTCACAGGCTACAGTGCATTGGTAGGACACTAGGTGTCATTTTGGTATTTTGTAATTGATCTTATTTTCTCATGTGTAAATGAACTTATGAAATGTAATTTGATGCTCATGTAAATAATGAGAATTGTGTTTGTAAATGAAAAAGTGAATGTTTATCTGTGATATATATATGATTATCACATGAAATGAATGATTGAGAAATGAATGTGAACTGAAAAATATTGAGATTTTGATAAATGGAGTTGAGATGAATGAATAAGAATATAGGAAGTGTTTTCACAGTTAGAAGAACGGTTTTCTCCATTTTTAGCCGGTACTCTGCCGGATTTTCTTTAAAATTTTCGGAACCTCAAATAAATTACAATTTCAATAAATGAATTATATTTCACAAATTATTTTCAAAACTATTATCAAAATGAATTAAGATAAAATAGAGTGCTCCGGCACACTGAGTGGCATAACTTGCTCGGCTACACTGTAGTCGGGTAAGGGGTGTCACAAGAAGCATCACTATAAACTGTGTATTCTTTACCCGGAGTAGGTAAAGTGAGGACTGGAGCTTCAGTCAAACACCTCTTCAACTCATCAAAACTCTGCTGACATTTATCTGTCCACTGAAATTTTACATCTTTCCGAAGCAGTTTGGTCAGTGGAGAAGATAACATAGAAAACCCCTTCACAAACCGAAGGTAATATCCAGCTAGACCCGTAAGCTGAATTTCTGTGATGTTCCTGGGCGGCTTCCAATTAAGGATAGCTTCTACCTTGCTGGAGTCTACCTTGATCCCTTCAGCTGACACAACATGTCCCAAAAAGGAGATTTCTTTCAGCCAAAATTCACATTTCGACAATTTGGCGTATAGTTGTTTCTCCCTTAAAGTCTGCAGTACAATCCGCAGATGTCTGTCATGCTCCTCTGCATTCCTTGAATATATCAAAATATCGTCAATAAACACCACCACAAATTGATCAAGATATGGTCTGAAAATACTGTTCATCAGATCCATAAAAGCAGCTGGAGCATTTGTCAACCCGAATGGCATTACTAGAAACTCATAGTGGCCATACCGAGTTCTGAAAGCAGTTTTTGGAATACTCTTCTCTTGCACCTTCAACTGATAGTAACCAGATCGCAAATCAATTTTGGAGAATACAGCTGCACCCTTCAATTGATCAAACAGATCATCAATACGAGGCAATGGATATCTGTTCTTTATTGTCACCTTATTCAACTGCCGGTAGTCTATACATAAGCAGAGAGTACCATCCTTCTTCTTAACAAACAACACTGGTGCTCCCCAAGGTGACACACTAGGGCGGATGAAGCCCTTTTCAAGTAATTCTTGCAACTGTGTCTTCAACTCCTTCAACTCTGCTGGTGCCATTCTGTATGGCGTTATGGAGATTGGATCCACACCAGGCAGAACATTAATTTCAAACTGCACTTCTCTTTCCGGAGGTAATCCTGGCAATTCATCAGGAAACATATCTGGAAAGCCATGTCCTGTAGGGATGTCCTTCAATGCTGGACTCCCCACTTGGGTGTCTACCACATGTGCCAAGTATGCTTCACACCCCTTTCTGATCATTTTTCTGGCTAGTGCAGCCGAAATGATGTTTGATGGCAATAACTGCCTCTCCCCTTGTATCACCACATCATCATCGAGGAAGGCCAAAAGTGATTGTCTTGATCTCTGATCAATCATGGCATGATGCCTAGCTAACCAATCCATGCCCAAGATGATATCATAATCTCTGAAGGGCATTTTAATGAAATCAGACAGGAAAGTGTGTCCTTGGATCACCAAAGGACAATCTCTATACATTTTATTAACCCTGACCTCCTGTCCTAATGGACTTGTTACTAGCACCTCAAAGTCCATTTTTGTACATGGAACAGCAATGCAATCAATGATGCTAGCACTCACATAAGAATGGGTAGAACCCGGATCAAATAACACAAACACATCCTGATTAAAAGTTGAGAAGGTACCAGCCACAACATCAGATGTCTCTGCCTCTTCTCTCTGTCTCATGGCATAGACTCTGACTGGAGCACTATCTTGCTCTGAGTGTTTTACTGTGCCTTGGCTGCCTGCTGGGTTACCTCTACCCCTGCCTCTACCTCTGCTAGGTGGTTGTGAGCTTCTGGTGACAGGTTCGAATCGATCCTCTGCAGTAGTAGGAGGTGGTCCAACTCTGCGACTACTGGTGCAGTCCTTGGCAAAGTGTCCTGTGCCTCCACAGTTATAACAAGCTCCAATAGCCTTGTAGCAGATCCCACCATGATTTCTTCCACATGTTTCACATTGGCGGGGAGGATAGGAACCTCTGGTACTCTGCTGTCCAGATAGGGGAGGTCTCTGTCCTGAATATCTTCCCCTACCAGATTTCTTGCCACCTCTGCCATGTCCCCCATAGTTCTTCCTCTTTCCAGTATGACCACTGGAACTCATTCTCTGATTTTCCCTCTTTCTCTGTCTTCTGATCTCTTTTTCTCTGGAGCAGTCTCAAACTCAACTCTTTCCAACTCTAGGGCTTGAGAAACAAGTTCAGAGAAGTTAGTGTGTTTGAAGCTGAGCACTTGTACTCTGATACTGGGTTTCAAGCCAGTTTCAAACCTCTTGCATCTTTCCCTACTGGTAGAGAGTAGACTCACTGCATAATGGCTAAGGCGGGAAAATTCTCTTTCATACTCAGCCACCGATGCCTTTGCTTTGAGACTTAGGAACTCTTGCGACTTCCGGTCTACATAAGCATCGAGGATATATTTCTGCTGAATTCCTGAGGAAGTCATTCCATGTTAGCACTTGAGCTCTACTGCATGGGGAATGTTTTCCACCAGTCATAAGCATCCCCTATAGTAAGGACCGAGTATTCAAACCTAAGCTCTTACGTACAATGTAGCTTCTTGAACACCCTATCCATCCTCTCTAACCATTGTTCAACTTCTAGAGGATCTCTGTCCCCTTAAACTCAGAGCCCCATATTTCATCAATTTGTCATATTGCCTTGTAGGAGATCGTGGTTGTACCACCGTGTCTGTATTGGGACTTGAGTAGGTACATTGCCGACCATTTGTTGGAACATTGCGACCATCTGCCGGCGAATCGAGCAGAAACGTGGTACTGCAGGGTGGTCTTCTTGAACCACTGACATTATGTAGGCCTGGGGCATCCCCTTGCACCTCAGCCTCAATAGACTGATCGACTGAACGATCACCCTCTTCCATATTCAATGCGAGGATTCTAGATCTTCTGAACAAATAACACAAGGAGATTTCCTCCCGTTAGTGCATATTCATAATGTAATGTACTGTATGTATCAAACAATGATATTGAGCAGTTATACTATGAAGAAAGAATATTCAAATAATAGGTGAAAACAGAATTTAAAAACTTTGCTCTGATACCACTAAAACATGTCACACCCTACCCCTCTGTAAGGCATAACATGATCCCGTAGTATACTTAATGAATTACCAACTCCGTCTACTGATAACCCATTAAATACACTACAAGGGATTTTAAAAACTTTTCTTACTTCTTTTACAGTGGTGAGCACTATTTACAGGTGTTAAAGACTTTGGTGAACTGAAGTGAAATAACTAACTCATTTGGTTTATTTGGAATTTCTGTAAAAATTTTGGCAGAGTGCCATCTGTATTTTGGACAAAACAGTTCTTCAGAAAACCTGTATAAAGCACTTCAATAATTTTCCAAATCTCAACTCCAATACATTTCTCAACACAACAATTTATCAACTCAATTCCATAGAAATTTTTCAAAGTCTGAGATAAGGAAATATAATACAATTTTTTTCAAGTCGAATAACTCATAATTAATTTACAACTTCAAGGTACAATTTGAATTTACAACTGCTCAAAACCAAAAACAAAATGTACATACAGTGTCATACATTACAGTACAAAATGCAAAATATTGGTATACTCATTATACCAGGTAATCCCTCGCTGGATGTATATGCAGCCTAGTCTGCTGCCCTGTCTGTCTCTCTACCTGCGACAGCAATAAAAACCTATCGCTGAGACAATGTCTCAGTGGTGCACAACATTAACCAAATACAATTTAAATCACAGTTCATAAGTCATGTAAATAGTGGATACTTAAAATCATAGTTAAATTCAAGACAGTAATTGTCAACAAGAATTTAAACTCCATTTGTCAATATCACAATAATTTTCATAAGTTAGATCATGTTTGAATTCAAAAGACAGTATATGTCAATGAGAGTTTAAATCCATTTCATAATCTCACAATACATATCAATAAATCACACACAGCTTAATCATGATCCATAGTTCAATTTGTTCCAAAAGCCGATGGCTAATGAGGTATTCAATTCGTCCCAAAAGTCAATGACTAATGAGGAATAACATGGCTAGCTAGCAAAAATATGAGTACTCATCCAATTCATCCTCAATAGGCACACACCTCAACACTTCAGCCAGAGAGGGAATTCAATTCGTCCCACTAGACAAGCTAATAAGGAATACAATCAATATACATGACAACTGTGGTTTCAAACCATTTCCAATGCTTTTAAATAAATAAGTATCCATCAATGTCATTCAAACAATTTTTCACAGTTTCAAACCATTCACAATATTTTTCAATCAATAAGTGTCCATCAAACACATTTCCACAATTTAAAACAATAATATACAAATAGTCAATATTTATTTCAATTGAAAATAATTCAAAAGAAACAGTTGTTGTGCACAAACCTCTGATATTTGTCTCCTGGTCTTGACTCAGTATTTCTTTCCCTTTTACTGAGTCCTTGTTAACTGAGAAACACAATTTGAAGTGTTTCAGTGCTAAATTAATTTGCCTCTAACGATAATGTTCGATAAACAATTCACTGAATACCTTTATTTGCTTAATCACCTAATATACCGACCCTCGATGAGTATTCAGATTTCCAAATTATTTACTGTAAATTTTATCAATGTATATTGTACTATGTTTTAAATTATAGTTGTACACCACTGAGTTCACCACTCAGCGATAGCTTTGTATGCTGTCGCAAGTAAGAAGAGCATAGAGCAGTGATTAAGTTTCTTTGAAGACATATTCAAATCAGCTCCAGGTATATCATAGGTATACCCATGTACATAGGTTTTGATATATGCATGTAATAATATGTATGTAAATTATTTGAGCAGTTGTAAATTAAAATTGTACATTGAAGTTGTAAAGTGAATTATGAGTTACTTTGACTTGTAAAAATTTGTATTATATTTCTTTTATCTCATCCTTTGAAAATACTGAAAAATTGTTGTGGATTGAGTTGAGAAAAATATTGTGTTGAATTTTGTTGGAGTTGATATTTGGAAAAACATTGAAGTCCTTTTTACAGGTTTTCTGAAGAACTGTTTTATCCAAAATACAGATGGCACTCTGCCAAAATTTTTACAGAAATTCCAAATAAGTCAAATATGTTAGTTCTATCACTTCAGTTCACAAAAGTTTTTAACACCTGTAAATAGTGCTCACCACTGTGAAAGAAGTAAGAAAAGTTTTTAAAATCCCTTGTAGTGTATTTAATGGGTTATTAGTAGACGGAGTTGATAATTCATTAGGTATACTACGGGATCATGTCATGCCTTACAGAGGGGTAGGATGTGACATACAAAATCAGCGAAGGCTTTTCCAGTTCAGCAGCTCACTCTACTGCTTTTTCCTTGCTCCTATCTGCGACAGCAAAATAAGCTATCGCTGAGTATAAAAATACTCAGTGGTATACAATAAAAATATGAAATGCAGTACATAAAACATTCATTGATAAATCACAATTTAAATATTTCACATTTACATTTCACAAATTATCAAAACTCATTATAGCACAATTTTGGTCAAACCATTTAATAAACATAGTGTTGCCAATTCATACACAACTTAAGCCATGACACAAAATTTCTGATCAATGCCGTGTTGTACACCATGACAAAGCGATCTACAACCCTACTAATCGAAATCAATGAGGGAGGTGGCTAGCTAGCTAATGAATACTCATCCGGTCTACAACCTCAACTGGTAAACCAGAGAGGGAGGTAAATAATCGATCTCACCCCATAAATGGAGGAGGAATAATAAGGCACTGTCATGCTAAGTGTGAATCAGAAATCAATTTCAAACATTTTATTCAAATAATTCATGAGAAATCCAATAAATTTCCAAAGTCATAGTTTCGTTCACAAAGTGGCAACACAATTCATGATTAACACCAAATTTTCATAAATCATACTAAATCAATTTTTCAATGACAAAATGCTCAAATAAGGTTTATTGTACACAAACCTGACATAAGTCGCCTCTAGGCCTTGACTCAGTCTCTCAGACTTTCTGGGTCTTTTTCAGCTGAAACAGAAAATTTATAGTGTCTCAGTATCTTTACTTCATAACAATTCCAATAACTAATTCCAATATGTTTAAACTTACATTCTTATAAATTTTAATGTTGAGGTTACTATTCATGATACTATTCAAGTCAAAATATTGACTTTTTTATACTTAAACGGTATGGGAACTCCAAATATACTCACATACCATATTTTGGTCACCAATTTTGTTGGTTTTGGTTGTTTTCTCTAAACTTAGGTCTTTTAGGCAAAATTGTAAATTTTCAGTTTTTGTGTCTTATATTGCACTATTCCATTAGTCATTTTGCTATTAGAATTTGGCTAAGTTTTCTTCACAGAAATTGTTCCTTATTTTCTTAACTTTATTCTCCTTTTTGAATCACTCCAATTGGAGTTTTGTAGCTCAAGTTATAGCCATTTGAATCATGGCTGCCAGATTGAACTTAACCAAGATTTCTGGGCACCAAACTAGTTCTGGCAGTTTTAGGTCACCAACTTTGGGTGGCCAAATGACTTGGTTAAGGGCATAATTTTGGTTTGTGTTCTTCATGAAAGTTTTAGGTCAATATCTCAGCTTTCCACTGGTAAAAGTTCAGGTTATTTAGATTTGCCTAGCCCAAGTTATGGCCAAATGAACAAACACTGTTCATTTGGTCATTTTTGTACAGGTCAGATTGCCTAATCCATATTCGGTCAATTTGTTCACTAGGTTTTAGTCACTTTTTAGGCATGATTCCTAAATGAAAAATGTGTCATTTTGTGTCTAGTTTCATTCCCAATTGGCCTCACACCAATTGGGCTTGTAAATTTTTAGTTTTGATCCCTGAAAGGGACCTAGTCATGCTGCTTGCATACTACCCACATCCAATCCGAATCTAAACCTAATTCTAACACTTCCAACATACATCAATCGGTCACAAATGACCATTTTTCATCTCAAACAAAGTCAAACATACCATTTGACCATTTCTGAAATTTTTGGCTTGTCATACCCTACCCCTCGGTAAGGCGTAACATGATCCCGTAGTATACCTAATGAATTACCGACTTCGCCTACTGATAACCCATTAAATACACTACAAGGGATTTTCAAAACTTTTCTTACTTCTTTTACAGTGGTGAGTACTATTTTCAGGTGTTAAAAACCTTTTTGAACTGAAGTGAATTAGCTAACACATTTAGACTATTAGTAATTTCTGTAAAAATTTTGGCAGAGTGCCCTCTATATTTTTGGATAAAACAGTTCTTCAAAAACCTGTAAAAAAAACACTTCAATATTTTCCTAAATCTCAAACTCCAACATAATCCAACACAAATCCACAATAATTTTTCAAAGATTGAGATACAAGAAATATAATACAATTTTTACAAGTCAAACTAACTCATAATTTATTTTACAACTTTAATGTACAATTTTAATTTACAACTGCTCAAACCAAGAACAATATGTACATACAGTGGTCATACATTACAGTACAAAATGCAAAAAGTGGTACACTCGTTATACCCGATAATCTCTCACTGGATGTACTAGCAGCCTAATTTGCTGCCCTGTCCGTCTGTCTACCTGCGACTGCAATGAAAAGCTATCGCTGAGACAATGTCTCAGTGGTGCACAATATTAACCAAATACAACTTTAAATCACAATTCATAAATCATTTAAATGATGGATATGTAAAATCATAGTAAAATTCAAGACAATGAATGTCAGAAGGAATTTAACACAATATCACAATAAATCTCAGAGATCAAAACATAGTTAACTTCAAAAGACAGTGAATGTCAATAAGGATTTAACTCTATTTCACAATCTCATAATACAAATCAATAAATCACACACAGCTTAATCATGCTCCAGAGTTCAATTCGTCCCAAAAGCCGATGGCTAATGAGGTATTCAATTCGTCCCAAAAGTCGATGACTAATGAGGAATAACATAGCTAGCTAGCAAAAATATGAGTACTCGTTCGATTCGTCCTCAACAGGCACACACCTCAACACTTCAGCCAGAGAGGGAATTCAATTCGTCCCACTAGACAAGCTAGCGAGGAATACAATCAATATACATGATAGCTGTGGTTTCAAATCATTTTCAATGCTTTTCAATCAATAAGTATCCATCAATATCATTCAAACAATTTTTCACAGTTTCAAACCATTTACAATACTTTTCAATCAGTAAGTATCCATTCAAACACATTTCCACAATTTAAAACAATAATGTACAAATAGTCATAATTCATTTCAATTGAAAAATTCAAAAGAAATAGCTGTTGTGCACAAGCCTCTGATAACTGTCTCCTGATCTTGACTCAGTGTTTCCTTCCCTTTTCCTGAGTCTTTGCTAACTGAGAAACACAATTTGAAGTGTTTCAGTACTAAATTAAACTGTCTCTAACGATAATGCTTGATAATTAATTCACTGAATTATATTATTTGCTTAGTCACCCTAATATGTTGACCCTCGATGCATTCTAGGTAAATTAGGTTTAATGTTACTAATATGTCACATTCGATAGTCTTTTAGGATTGGTACATGTTACCAAGTTCCTTTCCGTGTATACTGCATTTTCTTGCAATTTGCTAGATTCCAGGATACTAGTTTGACCTAGCCGGACGACCTAGTTCCCTCGGTTTTCGGGTTTCGGTCAAAACTACAAACTTGTAGATCTATATCTTATGGAACGCGGGGCAAAATTTAAGATCATTCTGAGTTATGTAGGCCAAGTTATGATCATTTTACTATTGCTGGTCAAATTGCACCAAAATTGGTCATTTTAGGTCACTTTAGGTCATTTTAGGTTCGGCCAGTTTTTGGTCCCGAACTTGTGCAAGCTGTTTGACTTGCTTATGGTCATTTCTGGGCTTTGGTGTCTTCATAAGACTTGTAGATATGGGTCTTAGCTATTCATGGATAAAATTTCAGGTCAATTGGACTTGTTTTGGGTGAGTTATGGCGTAAACACTAACTGCTTCCCAAATGATCAATCTTCAAGCCTTATTTGCACTTAATCCGGATTTGGTCATTTTTCAAGGTACCTTGCAAGCAGAATTTTGGTATGCTTCCTTCATGAAAGTTGGCACATTTTGTGTCTAGTTTCACCTCCAATTGGTCTCATACCAATTAGAGCCACACACTTGAAGTTATAGGCTTAAAACACAAACTGCCTTATTGCATTTCTTTCATACACATCAAGGATCACTCCTAACACTTACCCAACTCAATATTCAAGTCAATTCTGGCTGTATCATGACCTAAACATAATTCACAACACATTATAGGTCATTTTGGCAGCTTACAATTACATTCAACATACACTATAAAGTGCAGAATTTTTCAACTCAATTTACAATAATTCAATCACCTAACCATAACACTTTTTTCATGTCCAACTTCACACCATCATATATACACTCAAACTGCCCTAACATCCAACACAATTCAACATTAATATACCATAAACCAAGCATGAATTCCAGCATTCTTCAAGAGTTAACAACCTACCGCAATGGTGCCTTTACATTCCATAAATTTCCAAGCTTCAAATTTCAATTCACATTTACATATACTAGGTATACATCACCCAAACAATTTCCTACACAATATACATTTAATCAATCATTTAATTCACCATTTACAAGCACAAATAAACTGTTTTCAAGGTGTTTTCATGGCTGCCAAAAGTACACTTCTCCATTCAACATCAAACCTCAAAAATTTCTCCTTAAATCAAACACGCATAACATCCTTACAAACTTTAATTAAACAATAATAAAAAACACAAACTTACCACTTTGGAAATTCTTTAAAGCTCCACAAAAACTTTCCTTTCTTGTTGCCTATCTACTGCCCATGGTGTGAGGATCAAAATTAATGAAGACAAGTAACCAAAATCTAGCTTGAAAATGGGTGTAATGAACCATGCATTTGGGTAGCCATGGGAGAACCTTGGAACTTATTCATTTCGGCAATGGTGAGGAATGAAGGTTGAAGATGAGCTTAGTGGAAGTAATCTGCCCACTTAATGAATATTTTAATTCCCATAGTGCTCCACTCATGCATTTTTAATCATATTATATGTTTAAGTGCTAATTACCCCATTTACCCTCCATTTTTGTTATTTACATTAAGTACCACTAAATTAATTTTTCATTATATTTTCCCAGTGTAATATTATTTATTTTTGATGGATATTTAGGTCAAAAGACAGCTCGGGGTGTCAACTGACCACAATGCCCCTGTTCGGGTTGTATTCCCGATTTTTCGATAACACTGGGTTTTGTCCGTTTTTCGATTTCTCACTTTTCTTTGTACTAATTATTTAATTTTTCTTTGATACTTCTAATGATATTTATACTTCAATAAATATTTATTTGAGTCCTAAAATATTTTCCAGGGTTCCCCGCAGTCCAGGGCTAGTCAACAGTCCACGCCGTGACTTCCCAGTGCGGTCACCCATCGCTAGGGTTCTCGGCTCGCTTAACTTGGTTACATTTCTTTGCTATTATTTTTCCTTTGTTTTTCTTATGTTTTCTTTTCTTGTATTTTATTATTTTATGCCTCCTCACTCATATCGAAGTGTAGTTCTAGGCATCCTAGCTGTCTGGACAACACTGGTCATTGGAATAGTAGAATGCACTACCGAACATAGGGGTGTTACAATTCTCCCCCCCTTAAAATAAATTTCGTCTCGAAATTTTACCTGGCAGTAGTCTCTGAATAGTTGTGGGTGCTGTCTCCTCATATCCTCTTCACGTTCCCAAGTAGCTTCCTGGCCTGAATGATGGTTCCACAGCACTTTAACCAGGTGTATCTGTTTGTTCCTCAGCTACTTCACCTCATAAGCCAGAATTTCTATGGGTTCTTCCTCATAGGAGAGGTCTGGATTTACTTCAATCTCTTGAACTGATAGTACATGAGATGAGTCAGATCTGTACCTTCTTAACATAAAGGAGTTCTGCACTTTCTACCATACAAAGTTTCATATGGAGGCATCCCAATGCTTGATTGGTAGCTGTTGTTATAAGAAAACTCAATCAAAGGCAAGTGTGTATCCCAACTACCTTCAAACTCAATCACACAAGCCCGTAGCATATCCTCCAATATCTGAATTACCCTTTGGTGGCCATCATGCTGTGGGTGGAATCTTTGTCTTTGAAGTTCAATCTAGTTCCTAGGGCTCTCTGAAGACTACCCCAGAATCTAGAAGTGAACCTAGGATCTCTGTCAGACACAATTGATACTGGCACTCCATGCAATTTTACAATCTCATATATGTACAATCTGGCCAATCTTTCCAGGCTATAGTCCATCCGAACTGGCAAAAGGTGAGCAGACTTGGTCAATCTGTCAACTATAACCCATACTGCATCATGACCACTCTGTGTCCTTGGAAGTCCTGTAACAAAATCAATAGTTATTCATTCCCATTTCCACTCTGGTTCTGACAAAGGATGTAACAAACCAGCTAGAACTTGATGTTCTGCCTTTACTTGTTGACAAGTTAGGCATTTGGAAACAAACTCAGCTATATCCCTCTTCATACCCATCCACCAGTAATGCTCCTTCAGCCCTCTGTACATTTTAGTTCCACCAGGGTGCATAGCAAAAGGAGACTCATGTGCTTCCTTCATAATGATTTGTCTCAATTCCACATCACTAGGAACGCACATTCTACCCTGATGTGGCAATAAACCATCATCTTTCACAGAAAATTCAGGTTTCTTGCCCTGCTGGACTTCTTTCAGTAGCTTCTGATATTTTTCATCACTATGGGCAGCCATTCTGATCTGATCAATCAACACTGGCTGTACATGCCATGCAACTACTGTCTGTCCCTCATCATCAATCTCTAAACTGGCATGCTGTGCTTTCAATTCATATACCATGGACAAAGGAGAAACTCTGAGACTTGCCATAGTCTTACGACTTAAGGCGTCAGCCACAATATTTGCCTTCCCTGGCTGATAGTTTATTAAGCAATCATAATCTTTAATGAGTTCTAACCATCTCCTCTGCCTCAAATTCAATTCCTTCTGGGTGCCTAAGTACTTCAAGCTCTTGTGATCTGTGTAAATGTAGCATTTCTCCCCATACAAATAGTGTCTCGGATCTTGAGCAAAAACAATAGTTGCTAGCTCCAGATCATGTGTTGGGTAGTTCCTCTCATGCGGTTTCAGCTGACGTGATGCATAAGCAATGACATTCCGATCTTGCATCAGTACACAGCCTAACCCATTGTGAGAAGCATCACTATAAACTGTGTATTCTTTACCCGGAGTAGGTAAATTGAGGACTGGAGCTTAAGTTAAACACCTCTTCAACTCATCAAAACTTTGCTGACATTTATCTGTCCACTGAAATTTTACATCTTTCTGAAGCAGTTTGGTCAGTGGAGAAGATAACATAGAAAACCCCTTCACAAACCGACGGTAATATCGAGCTAAACCCAGAAAACTGCGAATTTCTGTGATATTCCTGGGTGGCTTCCAATTAAGGATAGCTTCTACCTTGCTGGAATCTACCTTAATCCCTTCAGCTAACACAACATGTCCCAAAAAGGAGATTTCTTTCAGCCAAAATTCACACTTCGACAATTTGGCGTATAGCTGTTTCTCCCTTAAAGTCTGCAGTACAATCCGCAGATGTCTGTCATGCTCCTCTGCATTCCTCGAATATATCAAAATGTCATCAATAAACACCACCACAAATTGGTCGAGATATGGTCTGAAGATAGTGTTCATCAGATCCATAAAAGCAGCTGGAGCATTTGTTAACCCGAATGGCATTACTAGAAACTCATAGTGGCCATACCGAGTTCTGAAAGCAGTTTTTGGAATACTCTGCTCTTGCACCTTCAACTGATAATAACCAGATCGCAAATCAATTTTGGAGAATACAGCTGCACCCTTCAACTGATCAAACAGATCATCAATGCGAGGCAATGGATATCTGTTCTTTATTGTCACCTTATTCAACTGTCGGTAATCTATACATAAGTGGAGAGTACCATCCTTCTTCTTAACAAACAACACTGGTGCTCCCCAAGGTGACACACTAGGGCGGATGAAGCCCTTTTCAAGTAGTTCTTGCAACTGTATCTTTAACTCCTTCAACTCTGCTGGTGCCATTCTGTATGGCGTTATGGAGATTGGATCCACACCAGGCATAACATTAATTTCAAGCTGCACTTCTCTTTCCGGAGGTAATCCTGGCAATTCATCAGGAAACACATCTGGAAAGTCATATACTGTAGGTATGTCCTTCAATGCTGGACTTCCCACTTGGGTGTCTACCACATGTGCCAAATATGCTTCACATCCATTTATGATCATTTTTCTGGCTAGTGCAGCCGAAATGATGTTTGATGGCAATAACTACCTCTCCCCATGTATTACCACATCACTGTACTGAGGGAGACCAAAAGTGACTGTCTTCAGCCTACAGTCAATCATGGCATGATGCCTAGCTAACCAATCCATGCCCAAGATGATATCATAATCTCTGAAGGGCATTTCAATGAAATCAGACAGAAAAGTGTGTCCTTGGATCACCAAAGGACAATCTCTATACATTCTATTAACCCTGACCTCCTGTCCTAGCGGACTTATTACTAGCACCTCAAAGTCCATTTTTGTACATGGAACAACAATGCAATCAATGATGCTAGCACTCACATAAGAATGGGTAGAACCCGGATCAAATAACACAAACACATCTTGGTTAAAAGTTGAGAAGGTACCAGCCACAACATCAGATGTCTCGGCCTCTTGTCTCTGCCTCATTGCATAGATTCTGACTGGAGCACTGTCTTGCTCTGACTGTTTTACTATGCCTTGGCTGCCTGTTGGGCTACCTCTACCCCTGCCTCTACCTCTGCTGGGTGGTTGTGAACTTCTGGTGACAGGGCTCTGTACTGACCCTTCTGCAGTAGTAGGAGGTGGTCCAACTCTGCGACTACTGGTGCAATCCTTGGCAAAGTGTCTTGTACCTCTACAGTTATAACAGGCTCCAATAGCCTTGTAGCATATCCCACCATGATTTCTTCCACAAGTTTCACATTGGCGGGGAGGGTAGGAACCTCTGGTACTCTGCTGACCAGATAGAGGAGGCTTTTGTCCTGAATATCTTCCCCTACCAGACTTCTTGCCACCTCTGCTGTGTCCCCCATGATTCTTCCTCTTTCCAGTAGGACCACTGGAACTCTGTTCTACTGATTTTCCCTCTTTCTCTGTCTTCTCTGATTTTTTTTTCTCAGGAGCTGCTTCAGCCTCAATTGTTTCCAACTCTAGGGCTTGAGAAACAAGTTCAGAGAAGTTAGTGTGTTTGAATCCGACTACTTGTAATCTGATACTGGGCTTCAAGCCGGTTTCAAACCTCTTGCATCTCTCCCTGCTGGTAGCAAGTAAACTTACTGCATAATGGCTCAGGCGGGAAAATTCTCTTTCATACTCAGCCACTGATCTGCTCCCCTGTTTCAGACTTAGGAACTCTTGTAGCTTCTGGTCTACATAAGCATCAGGGACATATTTTTGTCTGAATTCCCTGAGAAAGTCATTCCATGTTAGCACTGCAGGTTCTACCAGACTGTGGGGAATGGTTTTCCACCAGTCATAAGCATCCCCCTGTAGCAAAGATACTGAGTATTCAAATCTGAGCTCCTCTGTGCAATGCAGTTTCTTGAATACCCTATCCATCCTCTCTAACCATTGTTCAGCTTCTAGCGGATCTACTGTCTCCTTAAACTTTGTAGCCCCATATTTCATCAATTTTTCATACTGCCTAGCAGGAGACTGTGGTTGTACCACTGGTGTCTGTATTGGGACTTGAGTAGGCACATTACCAGCCATTTGTTGGAACATTGCAGCCATCTGCTGAGCGAACTGAGCAGGAAACTACGGTACTGCAGGGGCTGGTGCTGCTGAACCACTGACATTATGTAGGGCTGGGGCATCCCCTTGCACCTCAGCCTCAATAGATTGATTGACTGAACGATCACCCTCTTCCATAGTAATGCGAGGATCTTAGATCTCCTGAACAAATAACACAAGGAGATTTCCTCCCGTTAGTGCATATTTATAATGTAATGTACTGTATGTATCAAACAATGATATTGAGCAGTTGTACTATGAAGAAAGAATATTCAAGTGACAGGTGAAAACAGAATTTAAAAACTAGCTCTGATACCACTAAAACATGTCACACCCTACCCCTCTGTAAGGCGTAACATGATCCCGTAGTATACCTAATGAATTACCAACTTCGCCTACTGATAACCCATTAAATACACTACAAGGGATTTTCAAAACTTTTCTTACTTCTTTCACAATGGTGAGCACTATTTACAGGTGTTAAAAACCTTTTTGAACTGAAGTGAATTAGCTAACACATTTAGACTATTAGTAATTTCTGTAAAAATTTTGGCAGAGTGCCCTCTATTTTTTTGGATAAAACAATTCTTCAAAAACCTGTAAAAAAGCACTTCAATATTTTTCTCAATCTCAAACTCCAACATAATCCAACACAAATCCACAATAATTTTTCAAAGATTGAGATACAAGAAATATAATATAATTTTTACAAGTCAAACTAACTCATAATTTATTTTACAACTTTAATGTACAATTTTAATTTACAACTGCTCAAACCAAGAATAATATGTACATACAGTGGTCATACATTACAGTACAAAATGCAAAATGTGGTATACTCGTTATACCCGATAATCTCTCGCTGGATGTATTAGCAGCCTAATATCTTTTATACTCGTCTGTCTGCGGCGACAATGAAAAGCTATCATTTGAGACAATATCTCAGTGGTGCACAACATTAACCAAATACAACTTTAAATCACAATTCAAAAATCATTTAAATGATGGATACGTAAAATCATAGTAAAATTCAAGACAATGAATGTCAGAAGGAATTTAACACAATATCACAATAAATCTCAGAGATCAAAACATAGTTAACTTCAAAAGACAGTGAATGTCAATAAGGATTTAACTCCATTTCACAATCTCATAATACAAATCAATAAATAACACACAGCTTAATCATTCTCCAAAGTTCAATTCGTCCCAAAAGCCAACGGCTAATGAGGTATTCAATTTGTCCCAAAAGTTGATGACTAATGAGGAATAACATAGCTAGCTAGCAAAAATATGAGTACTCATTCGATTTGTCCTCAACAGGCACACACCTCAACACTTCAGCCAGAGAGGGAATTCAATTCGTCCCACTAGACAAGCTAGCGAGGAATACAATCAATATACATGATAGCTGTGGTTTCAAATCATTTCCAATGCTTTTCAATCAATAAGTATCCATCAATATCATTCAAACAATTTTTCACAGTTTCAAACCATTTACAATACTTTTCAATCAGTAAGTATCTATTCAAACACATTTCCACAATTTAAAACAATAATATACAAATAGTCATAATTCATTTCAATTGAAAAATTCAAAAGAAATAGTTATTATGCACAAACCTCTGATAACTGTCTCCTGATCTTAACTCAGTGTTTCCTTCCCTTTTCCTGAGTCTTTGCTAACTGAGAAACACAATTTGAAGTGTTTCAGTACTAAATTAAACTGTCTCTAACGATAATGCTTGATAATTAATTCACTGAATTCTATTATTCACTTAGTCACCCTAATATGTTGACCCTCGATGCATTTTAGGTAAATTAGGTTTTAATGTTACTAATATGTCACATTCGATAGTCTTTTAGGGTTGGTACATGTTACCAAGTTCCTTTCCGTGTATACTGCATTTTCTTGCAATTTGCTGGATTTCGGGATATTAGTTTGACCTAGCTGGACGACCTAGTTCCCTCGGTTTTCGGGTTCTGGTTAAAACTACAAACTTGTAGATCTATGTCTAATGAAACGCGGGCAAAATTTCAGGTTATTCTGAGTTATGTAGACCATTTTATGGTCATTTTACTATTGCTGGTCAAATTGCACCAAAATTGGTCATTTTAGGTCACTTTAGGTCATTTTAGGTTCGGCCAGTTTTTGGACCCGAACTTGTGCATGCTGTTTGACTTGCTTATGGTCATTTTTGGGCTTTGGTGTCTTCATAAGACTTGTAGATATGGGTCTTAACTATTCATGGTTAAAATGTTAGGTCAATTGGACCTGTTTTGAGAGAGTTATGGCCTAAAAACTAACTGCTGCCCAAATGGTCAATCTTCAGGCCTTATTTGCACTTAATACGGATTTGGTCATTTTTCAAGCTACCTTGCAAGCAGAATTTTGGTATGCTTCCTTCATGAAAGTTGGCACATTTTGTGTCTAGTTTCACCTCTAATTAGTCTCATACCAATTAGAGCCACACACTTAAAGTTATAGGCTTAAAACACAAACTGCCTTATTGCATTTCTTTCATACACATCAAGGATCACTCCTAACACTTACCAAACTCAATATTCAAGTCAATTATGCTTGTATCATGACCTAAACATAATTCACAACACATTATAGGTCATTTTGGCAGCTTACAATTACATTCAATGTACACCATAAAGTGCAGAATTTTTCAACTCAATTTACAACAATTCAATCACCTAACCATAACACTTTTTTCATGTCCAACTTCACACCATCATATATACACTCAAACTGTCCTAACATCCAACACAATTCAACATTAATATACCATAAACCAAGCATGAATTCTAGCATTCTTCAAGAGTTAACAACCTGCCGCAATGGTGCCTTTACATTCCATAAATTTCCAAGCTTCAAATTTCAATTCACATTTACATATACTAAGTATACATCACCCAAACAATTTCCTACACAATATACATTTAATCAATCATTTAATTCACCATTTACAAGCACAAATAAACTGTTTTCAAGGTGTTTCCATGGCTGCCAAAAGTACACTTCTCCATTCAACATCAAACCTCAAAAATTTCTCCATAAATCAAATACCATAACATCCTTACAAACTTTAATTAAACAATAATAAAAAACACAAACTTACCACTTTGGAAATTCTTCAAAGCTCCACAAAAACTTTCCTTTCTTGCTGCCTATCTACTGCCCATGGTGTGAGGATCAAAATTAATGAAGACAAGTAACCAAAATCTAGCTTGAAAATGGGTGTAATGAACTATGCATTTGGGTGGCCATGGGAGAACCTTGGAACTTCTTCATTTTGGCAATGGTGAGGAATGAAGGTTGAAGATGAGCTTAGTGGAAGTAATCTGCCCACTTAATGAATATTTTAATTCCCATAGTGCTCCACTCATGCATTTTTAATCATATTATATGTTTAAGTGCTAAATACCCCATTTACCCTTCATTTTTGTTATTTACATTAAGCATCACTAAATTAGTTTTTCATTATATTTTCCCAGTATAATATTATTTATTTTTGATGGACATTTAGGTCAAAAGACAACTCGGGGTGTCAAATGACCACAATGCCCCTGTTCGGGTTGCATTCCCGATTTTTCGGTAACACCGGGTTTTGTTCGTTTTTCGATTTCTTACTTTTCTTTGTATTAATTATTTAATTTTTCTTTGATATTTCTAATGATATTTATACTTCAATAAATATTTATTTGAGTCCTAAAATATTTTCCAGAGTTCCCCGCGGTCTAGAGCTAGTCAACGGTCCACGCCGTGACTTCCCGGTGCGGTCACCCATCGCTAGGGTTCTCGGCTCGCTTAACTTGGTTACATTTCTTTGCTATTATTTTTCCCTTGTTTTTCTTATGTTTTCTTTTCTTTTATTTCATTATTTTATGTGTCCTCACTCATATCGAAGTGTAGTTCTAGGCATCCTAGCTGTCCGGACAACACTGGTCATTGGAACAGTAGAACGCACTACCGAACATAGGGGTGTTACATGGCTTCCAAAACCTTAGGTCCAAACCCTAATTTACACAATTTGTTACATTTGACTAATTCAACACATATAACATACTTCCTTAACTCAATCAAGCTTAGATACAATTTTAATTTCATTAAAACACATGTATATTCAAATCAAACCCTAGCTAGCATTACTTCTAGTCCTCCAATAATTATTTTCATTTATTTTAAGCATAATTCTAAGTTAGTTAAGCTATAAATACAATAATTAAACTATAAATTCCAAGTTTAGCTACTAACCTTGAATGAAGCTTCCCAACCTCTTACTTTTCTAAATTTTCTCCTCTTCTTTCTTCTTCAATATTCTTCTCAAAACTTAAACACAAGGTTTTATGAAGTGGTTATGGGAGAAACTAGGGTTTAGTAAAGGTTTTAAAGCTTGAAACAAGCTTTAATGGAGGAGAGTGAGGGAACTTAGAGAGAGAGTGTGTCACGGTAATGGGAGGAAGAAGACTTTTTTTTGGTTTTTCTTTTCTTTTCCTTTTATTAATTTTTATCCTTTATGGAAGACCAAAATTATCCAAATTTTATTTTTTATTCAATTAGTGTTTCTTGCATCATGCATGATGTCATACATGATGTCATCACTTTTCACTTTTCCTTTCTCTCTTTTTTTTTTCTATTTATTTTACCATTAGTTGTTTAATTTAATTCCCGACTTCAAAATTTTCTTTTCTCCGATTTTATTTGACAGCTAGGTCAGGAGTCAGCTTTCGGGGTTAATTGACCAAATTGCCCCTCGCCGATTCTACTCGGTTTGCAAATAATTCAATATTTCTTTCGGATCCCTGACCTAATTATTTGACTGGCTTAATAGTTCTTTTTCGCGATTTTCTCTTTTCCACTGTGTTTGCAATAGTCCTAAGGACTGCAGCGTCACATTTTACTGTTCGACATTTGAGTTTAAATCGACTTCGCAGTCCTTCCCGAGAAGGTCACCCATCGCTGTGACTTTTGACTCGTTTAATTTCTTATGTTCTGTTTTTCTTATTTATACTTAACTAATTGGCAATTACTAATTATTTGTATTCAGGGCTTATCTAGTTGTCTTAAGTGTAGTTCTAATCCCCTCAGTTGTTCGGACCAACACCGGTCACCGGAACAGTAAAATATATCAGGCCATGCAAATAAGGGTGTTACAATTCTCCCTCCCTTAAAATAAATTTCATCTCGAAATTTTACCTGGTATCAATCTCTGAATAGTTGTGGGTGCTGTCTTCTCATGTCCTCCTCTCGTTCCCAAGTAGCCTCCTGGCCCGAATGATGGTTCCACAGTACTTTCACTAATGGGATCTGCTTATTCTGTAGTTGCTTCACCTCATAAGCCAGAATCTCTATGGGTTCTTCTTCATATGTAAGGTCTGGATTCACTTTAATTTCTTCTACTGGTAGTACATGAGATGGGTCTGATCGATACCTCCTCAACATGGACACATGGAAGACATTATGTATCTTCTCCAACTCTGGAGGTAGTGCCAACTGATATGCCAAAGGACCCACTCTTTCCAGAACCTCATATGGCCCAATGAAACGAGGACTCAGTTTCCCCTTTCTACCGAATCTCATTATTTTCTTCCAAGAGGAAACCTTGAGGAATACTTTCTCACCCACTGCATACTCAATATCTCGCCTCTTCAGATCAATATAGAATTTCTGATGGTTTGATGCAGCCTTGAGTCGATCTCTGATTAATCTGATTTTCTCTTCAGTTTGCTAAACAATTTCTGGCCCAATCATCTTTCTTTCACCTACTTCATCCCAACACAGGGGAGTTCTGTATTTTATGCCATACAAAGTTTCATATGGAGGCATCGCAATGCTTGATTGGTGGCTGTTGTTGTAAGCAAACTCAATCAAAGACAAGTGTATGCCCCAACTGCCCTCAAACTCAATCACACAAGCCCGTAACATGTCCTCCAAGATTTGAATTACTCTCTCACACTGGCCATCTGTTTGTGGGTGGAATGTCATGCTGAAGTTCAATCTAGTTCCTAGGACTCTCTGAAGACTACCCCAGAATCTAGCAATGAACCTAGGGTCTCTGTCTGATACGATGGATACTGGCACTCCATGTAGTCTCACAATCTCATCAATGTGTAACTTGGCCAATCTTTCTAAACTGTAGTCCATCCGAACTGGCAGAAAATGAGCAGACTTGGTTAATCTATCAACAATGACCCATACTGCATCATGACTCTTCTGTGTCCTCGAAATTTCCATCACAAAATCCATTGTTATTCTTTCCCATTTCCATTCTAGTACTGATAGTGGATTGAACAACCCAGCTAGTACTTGATGCTCTGCCTTCACTTGTTGACAAGTTAGGCATTTGGAAACAAATTCGGCCACATCTCTTTTCATACCCATCCACCAGTACTACTCTTTTAGCCCTCTATACATTTTTGTACCACCATGGTGCATGGCAAAAGGAGACTCATGTGTTTCCTTCAAAATGATCTGCCTCAAATCAACATCATTATGAACACACATTCTACCTTGGTGTAGTAGTAGACCATCATCTCTAATTGAGAGTTCTAGTTTCTTGCCCTGCCGGACTTCTTCCAACAGCCTCTGATACTTTTGATCATTTTGAGCAGCCATTCGGATATGATCAGTCAACACTGGCTGTACATGCCATGCAACTACTGTCTGCCCCTCATCATTAATCTCTAAGTTGGCATATAATGATCTCAACTCATGTACCATAGACAAAGGAGTAACCTATAGACTTGCCATAGTCTTGCGACTTAAGGTGTCAGCCACCACATTAGCTTTCCCTAGCTAATAGTCTATTAGACAATCATAGTCTTTTATCAACTCTAACCATCTCCTCTATCTCAAATTCAACTCTTTCTGGGTGGCCAAATACTTCAATAACCTAGTCAAGCATCGATAGTGAGATATAAAACAATATTACAATCCTTTTAGTGAGCATAAATCACAATACAATTCGATTCAAAGTGAATTCCAATATCCAATAATTTTTATGCTCATCACCATTGAAATCATAAATTTGCATTTTTCCATGCAACTTGCCCATCACAATTCAAAACATGTTCTTTCATAATTTTCCAAAACATAATTTATTCAATTCACAACAATGCTTAATACTTACAGAAATACCATTTCACAAAGCTAAATTCATACATATTATAACAATTTCAATAATCATTGAATTAAATCCAATGCTTGTTAAACATAATACATAAGAAAAATATGTCATTTAATCATGTGAAATATTCAGAACAAAATCAGTTAAAAACTAGTTGTGCACAAACCTAATTTTAGTCGCTCCTAGGCCTTGACTCAATGTTCTTTATGCTTCCCAATATCCTTTTTAACTGAAACACACAATTTAAATTGTTTCAGTACTCAATGAATTTATTTCCAACCATAAAATTCAATATCTAGATTTTCTTGGTACTATTCCCTTCAATTCATTTCATTAGTCAACTTATAATGTTGACCTTTAATGCACTCTAAATGAGTCAATTCCAATGTTACCAATATGTCACATTTTAGAGCCCTTTAGTATTGGTATATATTACCAATTTCATTTTCAGGTGTATTACATTTTATTGCAATTTACCAAATTTCGGTGTACTATTTTGACCTAGCCGGACGGCCTAGTTCCCTCGGTTTTCGGGTTTTGGTCCAAACTACAAACTTGTAGATCTATGTCTTATTGCATGTGGAGCAAAATTTCAGGTCATTCTGAATTGTGTGGACCAAGTTATGGTCAATTTACCAATGCTAGATAGAATGCACTAAAATGATAGGCTTAGGTCATTTTTAGGTCATTTTCACTTTGGCCAATTTTGGTACCCGAACTTGTGCAAGATATTTGGCTTGGTTCTGGCCATTTCTGGGCTTTGGTGTCTTCATAAGAATTGTAGATCTATGTCTAAACTATTTATGGTAAAACTTTCAGGTCATTTGGACCTGTTTTGAGTGAGTTATGGCCAAAACACTAACTGCTGCCCAAATGGTCAATTTTCAGGCTTTCAAGTCACTAATTCGGATTTGGTCATTTTTCAAGTCACCTTCTAAGCAGAATTTAAGTAAGCTTCCTTCATGAAAGTTGGCACATTTTGTGCCTAGTTTCACCTCCAATTGGTATCATACCAATTGGAGTCACACAATTCCATTTATTACCTAAAATGTATACTATTTTTACTAACCATACTTTGCATTGAAAATTGGCACTTCTAATGAACACCATTCATATTTCATTTTGGTCAATAGTCCAACCACAACTCAATTTGTCAATTTTTCCAGCAACAACTCAGTTTAATGAAATGAAATGTCCAACAATACTCAATTCACTTAAACATCCAGCAGCTATTCTATTTAAGTAAAAATCCATTACACTCCATTCAATGAAATCAATATCCAACTCTTATATAAACCTTTAAACCCTAATCCATTGATCAAAACTGTAATACCCTCTCGGTAGCAACTCTGTACATTCTACTGTTCCGGTGACCGGTGTCGGTCCGGACAGCTAGAACATTCTGAAAAATATTTAAACTAAAGTGAGGAACCATAATTAACTCAAATATTAATATGAAAAATTTAGTAAAAATTTTAGAAATAAAATACAACCAAGTTAAATGAGCCGGTGCCCAAGCGATGGGTAACCCAGAGGGAAGTTGCGGTTCTCGCAACTAGGAGCCCTAGACCCGGGGAAAAATTCATAAAATAATTTTTGGGACTCCAGAGAAGGGTCATTGAGGTTACTATGGTATTAGAATGCCAAGAAAATATTTAGAAAAATTTTTCAATGGGTACAGACAATTTTGACCCCTTAAGCCAAACGGAGGGCATTTTGGTCATTTCGCCTTCAGAGGTGATTTTTGGCCCACTTGTTCAGTTAAGTAAATAATTATTATGGTCTAAAATATGAATAAATATTACTAAAAATTAAATTGAAATTTGGTAGAAAAGAAAAGAAAGAAAAAGGAGCTAAATTGGGAATTATGATGTCATGCTTAGGTAATTAAAAAGGGATGGCCAATCAAATTAAAGGAAGACATTATAATACATCAATTGGGCAGAAAAAGAGACAATTCTAGAAAAATTCTGCAGCTATTCATCTTCCCAAAGGAGACGTCCCACACTCCTCCCTTCCCTCCTCCATTTTCATGCTTGCAAAGCTTGAACTCCTTAGCCTTTTCTCAATAAAACCTTAGGTCCCTTCACAAAAATTAGTCACCCAACCTTGCTAGAGTGTTTGGCAGCCAAGAAAAAGAAAGGAAGTGAAGTCAAGCTTGGGAAAATTCTGCCCTACAAGAGGTTAGTGCCTATTATGCATAAATCTCTCTTTTTTCCATGATTAGAAACCTAAAATAAGTAAGAATTTGTAAATTAAGTGAATAAAATCTATGTGTATGTATATCCTAGAATTTGGCAGCCCTAAGGAAGGAACAAGATTGAGTGTTTTTGATAGACTTGGAGTGAACTAGAGATCATGTTTAAAGTATATAAATATAAGGATAATGAATTAGTTAGTTAACTAAGGTAACTTGTGTGAACCTTGAAATTGAGCTAGGGTTTGGGAGTGAAATTTGGACTTGGCTTATGAAATGATGAGTGAACATTCTAATGGTCAATTAGTGACCATTTGAGGTAAGTTGACCATGATTTGAAGTGAACTAGAGTGTTACAAACTGAAATTGTATGCTGCCTAGTGAGGGCAGCAGGTGAGGCTGTGATTCCAGCCCACTTGGACAGCCATAACTTTGGCTGTGTAGGTTCAATTGGTGTTTGGTCAATTGGACATGAAACTAGACATAAAATGGCACAATTTTGCTGAAGAAACTATGCCCAAAAGAGCAAAGCAAGTGGACCAAAAATTGGCCCCAATCCGGATACCCTGAAATCAGATTCTACAGAATGACCAAATAAACTGGCCATAACTCACTGTAGAATGGCCCAATTGACCTGAAATTTTTACAGCAACAAGATGAGATATAGACAAACAACTTTCATGAAGAACCCTATCCCAAATTATGACCAGAACCTATCCAACAAGGCAGTGACAGTCACTGTTCACTGCACTGTAGATATGGTCAATTCTGTAGTTTTTCAATCTGGCCAGCTGTGGTTTTTGGACCATAACTGGAGCTACAAAACTCCAAATGGAGTGATTCAAAAAAGGAAATTCTACTAGACAAAATAAGGAACGACTCTCATGTTTACCATTTTCTCAAATTCCCACTGTAACAGTCACTAATAGAACAGTAAAATTGGGGTACAAAAATTGAAAATTCTGCTCCCTTAGTTCTAAGATTAAAAATGGTATTGGTGATTAATTCCAACAAGTTTTGAATGCAAAATGCGGTACATTGGGGGTGTTAAAACCAATGTACCTATTTTCTATCCAAAAGTCAATATTTTTGTTGACAATGAGGTGAATAGTGACACCAAAACTTGAAATTCAAAAATTGAAGAATTCAAAAGTATCAAATGCCCTAGTATACCTAACAAGATTGGTTTGGATAGTTTAGCATGCCAATAGGGTTCAGCTAGCAGTACTGCACATGGCATTATGCCATTCTGTGATTTTATGGCTTTTAGCCATTCTGATCTTGTGTTGATATTTGGCCTTGTGCCTATTGTCATTACAGCTTATTAGCTGTTATGTTGCACACCGGGAGATGCATACGTGACCGATGGTGTGACGGCCCGAGGTACTAGATACCCAGAGCCAGTATACCCGTTTATCCAGTCCAGTCGTCCAGTATAGGTTACTTGGGCAACCAAAAGAATGAAAGTGGATAAAGTTAACAAAATAAATGATTATAACAAGTATAAACATCGATACATTCAATACATATTTATTTTCTGCTATTCTTTTTATTTTATTATTGCACCACTAAGCATTATTGCTTAGCGCGTTGCTTTTGCCACGCGTAGGTCCTGGAGATACTAATCGAGAGCCCAGTAGACCGCAGATTAGGTGAGACCATCCTGTAGCTCTGCATAGTGTCCGTGTCACCTCACCATCTTCTGTGCATTGGTAGGACACTAGGTTTCATTTTGATATTTTGTAACTAATAATTATTTTCTCATATGTAATTGAACTTATGAAATGTATTTTGTTGTTCATGTAAATAATGAGAATTGTGTTTGTGAATGGAAAAGTGAATGTTTATCTGAGATATATACATGATTATCACATGAGATGAATGATTGAGAAATGAAATTGAAAAATGTTGAGATTTTGATGTTGGAGTTTGTGATGATTGAATATGATTATAGGAAGTGTTTTTCACAGGTTTCGAAGAACTGTTTTCTCCATTTTTAGCCTGATCACGGATTTTCTATAAAATTTTTGGAACCTCAAATAAATTAAAATTTCAACAAATGACTTAAATAGATTATATTTCACAAGATATATTCAAAATTATGATGAAAATTAATTAAGATAAAATAAAGTGTTCCAGTACACCGTGTGACATAACTTACTCGGATATACTGTAGACGGGTAAGGGATGTCACATTTAGTGGTATCAGAGCACGGTTTAGGCGTTTCTGGGCTTAGATTGAGTCCATACCATGCATTGCATTTGTAAGGGTCGAGGTGACACTAATTCAGATCTGTTTGTCTTTCTTATTTTGAATAGGATATGGACCCTACATCACAGAGAGCAGTTGAGGAGGAAGTGGAGAGTCATGCTCCACCTGCAGCAGCTGAGACTGGGGGTATGGGAGAACCCGCTGCACGGCTCAAGCAGAGCTGCTCGCCACTCCATAGGCCATGTTCCAGCAAATGGCCGAATTCTTCAGACAAATGGCCGGGGTAATGCCAGCAGCACCACCACCACCTCCACAACCAAAATCACATCTAGAAAAATTGAGAAAGTTTGGAGCAGTGGACTTCTTTGGCAAGAGAGAAGATGATTCTCATTGCGGTAGAATTGGTTGAATGTAATGAGCAGAGTTTTAAAACAACTCCACTGCACCCCAGAGCAAAATTTAGAGGCTGTTGTATCTCTGTTGCAAGATGATGCATATGAATGGTGGGACACGGTATCCAGTGAAGTGCAGCCAGAAGTTATAACTTGGGACTTCTTCCTCTCGGAATTTAAGAAGAAATATGTGGGTAGTATATACCTGGAAGAGAGAAGAAGAGAGTTCATTAATCTGAGGCAGAGACAGCTGTCAGTGGCCGAGTATGAAAAGGAATTTGTCCGATTAAGCCACTATGGAAGGGAGATAGTCCCTAATGAGACCGAAAGGTGTAAGAGATTTGAAGAAGGATTAAATGTTAATATAAAGATCATGATCACTGCCTTGGGAATCACCGACTTCACCAAGTTAATGGAAGCTGCAATAAAGGTTGAAAAAGTAAGAATCAGTGAGCAGACTACAAGGGAAAGACAGCAGAAGAGGGGCCCGGGTCAGCCTAGTTCATCTCCTACACCTGGGAAGAGGTTCAAGGGTCCATCTGCACAGAGTTCAGGTCAGCCACAAGGTCAGGGTCAGTCTCAGGGGCCCAGGCCACAGTTTACCCCTAGGAGAGGTCAGTCCACACCATCAGTGGGCAGCTCTCCAGGGATGGGGTTCAGGGGACCAGCCCCAGCATCTTCTGCGTGTCCACATTGTTTGAAATGGCATAAGGCGGAGTGTTGGAGAGTGACTAGTGCCTGCTTAAGGTGTGGGTCAACAGAGCATCAGTTGAAGAACTGTCCACGCAGAACTACTACAGCTGCTCCAACACAAGCAGACAGACCTGCTCCTGTACCACAAAGGGGTAGGAAATCTGGCAAATCTGACGCAGTGGGACCATCACAGAGGCCTGCATCTGAGCCAGCAGAGAGGCCTGAGAGCAGACCACCTGCAAGAGCTTATGCCATTAGAGCTCAGGAGGAGCAAGATGCCCCAGACGTCATCAGGGGTACGTTCTCCCTCTACAATACATCTGTGCATGCATTGGTGGATCCAGGATCCACTCATTAATACATCTGCATCAACCTACCCGTAGAAAGGGGGATACTAGTAGGGGAGAGTGACCAAGACATTCTGGTTACTAATCCATTGGGCCATAGTGTAGTGGTGAACAAAGTATACAAGGGTTACCTGTTAAGGATTCAGGGGTATGAATTTTTGGCAGACCTGATAGAGTTGCCCTTCCACGAGTTTGACGTGATTTTGGGAATGGACTGGTTGTCACGTCATCAGGCAATAGTTGATTGCAAATTGAAGAGAATTTCTCTGAAAACTTCAGAGAGTAATGAGATCACTATTGTGGGTGAAAGGACAGATTTCCTGTCCAATGTTATCTCAGCCACAGTTGCAAGAAGAATGATGAAAAAAGGCTGTGAAGCCTACCCAGCACATGTGGTGGATACTAGGCAGGCTAAGCCAAACCTGAGTGATATACCCACAGTAAGAGACTTCCCAGATGTATTCCCTGAAGAATTGCTTGGTTTGCCACCAGAAAGGGAAGTCGAGTTTGCTATTGAGACACTGCCAGGTACAGCACCCATTTCCATTGCTCCTTATAGGATGGCACCCACTGAATTGAGGGAGTTGAAAACTCAGTTGCAAGAGTTGCTTGATAAGGGGTTCATACGCCCTAGTGTGTCACCATGGAGAGCTCTAGTGCTGTTTGTGAAAAAGAAGGATGGGACTTTGAGGCTATGCATTGATTACCGGCAGTTGAATAAAGTGACAGTGAAGAATAAATATCCGTTGCCTAGAATTGATGATCTGTTTGATCAGTTGAAGGGAGCAGGAGTATTTTCTAAGATTGATCTTAGATCAGGGTATCATCAGTTGAGGGTGAAGGATGCAGATGTGCCAGAGACTGCATTCAGGACCCGATATGGGCATTATGAGTTTCTGGTGATGCCCTTTGGCCTAACAAATGCACCAGCAGCATTCATGGACCTTATGAACCGTATCTTCCATCCATACTTAGATCGGTTCATAGTGGTCTTTATTGATGATATTTTGGTGTATTCCAAGACCAGGGAAGAACATGATGAGCATTTGAGAATTGTTCTGCAAACCCTGAGAGAAAAGAAGTTGTATGCTAAGTTGTCCAAGTGTGACTTCTGGTTGAATGAGATTGCATTCCTTGGACACATAGTGTCAGCTGATGGGATTAGGGTGGATCCCAAGAAAATAGAAGCAGTGATGGAATGGAAGCCTCCCAGAAATACAACTGAGGTCAGAAGCTTCTTGGGGCTAGCTGGGTATTACAGGAGATTTGTGAAGGGATTTTCGTTAATAGCTGCTCCAATGACCAAGTTGTTACACAAGAATATCAGATTTGACTGGAATGACAAGTGTTAGGCTAGTTTTCAGAAGTTGAAGGCTATGTTGACAGAGGCACCAGTGTTGACACAGCTAATGTCGGGAAAGGACTTTGTGGTCTACAGTGATGCCTCTCATAATGGGTTAGGGTGTGTATTGATGCAAGAGGGGAAGGTGGTCGCTTATGCTTCCAGGCAGCTAAGGCCACATGAACAGAATTACCCTACCCATGATCTAGAGCTTGCAGCAATTATCTTCGCACTGAAGATATGGAGGCATTACTTGTATGGTGAAAAGTGGTACATTTACACAGACCACAAAAGTCTGAAATACTTGCCAACCCAGAAGGAGCTCAACCTTAGACAGAGACGATGGATTGAGTTCCTGAAGGACTATGATTGTGTAATTGACTACCATCTTGGGAAGGCAAATGTAGTTGCTAATGCTTTGAGCAGAAAGTCCATCACAGCTTTGAGATCATTGAATGCCCGTCTAACTTTGATTCGAGATGGAGCTATTTTGGCTGAGTTGCAAGTGAGGCCAAACTCACTGACAGATTTTAGATGGGCAAAAGCCAGATGAAAAGTTAATGGCTATTATGAGCAAAATCTCAGAGGGAAAAGCAACTGACTATGAGGTGAAAGCAGATGGGTGTCTGTACTACAAAGGAAGACTGTGTGTACCAGATGATGGGGAATTGAAGGCCAATATTCTAAAAGAGGCACACACTAGTGTATATGCTATGCACCCAGGAAGTACAAAGATGTATCATGATCTGAAGCTCCAGTATTGGTGGCCTGGTATGAAGAAGGACATAGCTGACTATGTGACTAAATGCTTGACATGTCAGCAAGTCAAGGCAGAACATCAAGATCCATCAGGTTTGCTACAGCCTATACGCATACCAGAATGGAAATGGGATCGAGTCACCATGGATTTTGTAAGTGGTTTACCTCTCACCCAGAAGAAACATGATGCAGTATGGTTGATAGTTGATAGATTGACAAAGTCAGTACACTTTCTGCCAGTTAGGACTGACTACTCACTGGAGAAGTTAGCAGAATTGTATATCAGTGAGATAGTTAGACTGCATGGAATTCCACTTTCCATCATATCTGATCGAGACCCAAGGTTTACATCGAGATTTTGGAAGAAGTTGCATGAGTCCTTGGGTACACAACTCCACTTCAGCACAGCTTTCCATCCTCAGACGGATGGGCAATCAGAAAGAGTAATCCAGGTAAACAATTGAAACCAATTAAACAAATACATATATTAAACTGAAATGATAATAATAACATGAAATATATGTCAGGTCCTTGAGGATATGCTGAGAAGTTGTGTCATTGAATTTGAGGGAAGTTGGGATAGATACCTCCCACTGGCAGAATTTGCATACAACAATAGCTACCAAGCTAGTATCCAAATGGCCCCGTATGAAGCACTGTATGGGAGGAAATGTAGAACTCCAGTGTGCTGGACTGAATTGGGCGAAGACAAACTGGTAGGGCCAGATCTGGTGAAACAGACTGAGGAGAAAGTGAAACTAATCAAAGCCAATCTGAAGGTTGCCTCGCATGCATGTAAATCTTATGCCGACCTGAAGAGAAAAGAAATAGAATATGTGGTTGGCGACAAAGTGTTCCTCAAGGTGTCACCGTGGAAGAAGGTATTGAGATTTGGAAGAAAAGGTAAGTTGAGCCCTAGGTTCATTGGCCCATATGAAGTCATTGAACGTGTGGGTCCAGTGGCCTATAGGCTAGCTTTACCACCAGAGCTGGACAAGATCCACAATGTGTTCCACGTGTCCATGCTCAGAAGATACCACTCAGATCCTTCACATGTCATTTCCAGGGAAGAAATTGAAATACAACCGGATTTGACATATGAAGAATAACCTCTACGGATCCTGGCTCGGGAAGTGAAAGAGTTGAGGAATAAGCAGATCCCACTGGTGAAAGTGCTTTGGAGGCACCACAATACTGAAGAGGCAACTTAGGAAACTGAAGAGACGATGAGGCAACAGTTCCCTCAACTGTTTGCACCAGGTAAATTTCGAGGACGAAATTTAAATTAGAGGGGAAGAGTTGTAACACCCTCCCGGTAGCAACTCCGTACATTCTACTGTTTCGGTGACCGGTGTCGGTCCGGACAGCTAGAACGTTCGGAAAAATATTTAAACTAAAGTGAGGAACCATAATTAACTCAAATATTAATAAGAAAAATTTAGTAAAAATTTTAGAAATAAAATACAACCAAGTTAAATGAGCTGGTGCCCAAGCGATGGGTAACCTAGAGGGAAGTTGCGGTTCTCGCAACTGGGAGCCCTAGACCCAGGGAAAAATTCATAAAATAATTTTTGAGACTCCAGAGAAGGGTCATTGAGGTTCCTATAGTATTAGAATGCCAAGAAAATATTTAGAAAAATTTTTCATTCGTACAGACAATTTTGACCCGTTAAGCCAAACGGAGGGCATTTTGGTCATTTCGCCTTCAGAGGTGATTTTTGGCTGACTTGTCCAGTTAAGTAAATAATTATTATGGTCTAAAATATGAATAAATATTGCTAAAAATTAAATTGAAATTTGGTAGAAAAGAAAAGAAAGAAAAAGGAGCTAAATTGGGAATTATGATGTCATGCTTAGGTAATTAAAAAGGGATGGCCAATTAAATTAAAGGAAGACATTATAATACATCAATTGGGCAGAAAAAGAGACAATTCTAGAAAAATTCTGCAGCTATTCATCTTCCCAAAGGAGACGTCCCACACTCCTCCCTTCCCTCCTCCATTTTCATGCTTGCAAAGCTTGAACTCCTTAGCCTTTTCTCAATAAAACCTTAGGTCCCTTCACAAAAATTAGTCACCCAACCTTTCTAGAGTGTTTGGCAGCCAAGAAAAAGAAAAGAAGTGAAGTCAAGCTTGGGAAAATTCTGCCCTACAAGAGGTTAGTGTCTATTATGCATAAATCTCTCTTTTTTCCATGATTAGAAACCTAAAATAAGTAAGAATTTGTAAATTAAGTGAATAAAATCTATGTGTATGTATATCCTAGAATTCGGCAGCCCTAAGGAAGGAACAAGATTGAGTGTTTTTGATGGACTTGGAGTGAACTAGAGATCATGTTTAAAGTATATAAATATAAGGATAATGAATTAGTTAGTTAACTAAGGCAACTTGTGTGAACCTTGAAATTGAGCTAGGGTTTGGGAGTGAAATTTGGACTTGGCTTATGAAATGATGAGTGAACATTCTAATGGTCAATTAGTGAACATTTGAGGTAAGTTGACCATAATTTGAAGTGAACTAAAGTGTTACAAACTGAAATGGTATGCTACCTAGTGAGGGCAGCAGGTGAGGCTATGATTCCAGCCCACTTGGATAGCCATAACTTTGGCTGTGTAGGTTCAATTTGTGTTTGGCCAATTGGACATGAAACTAGACATAAAATGGCACAATTTTGCTGAAGAAACTATGCCCAAAAGAGCAAAGCAAGTGGACCAAAAATTGGCCCCAATCCGGATACCCTGAAATCAGATTCTGCAGAATGACCAAATGAACTGGCCATAACTCACTGTAGAATGGCCCAATTGACCTGAAATTTTTACAGCAATAAGATGAGATATAGAAAAACAACTTCCCAAATTATGACCAGTGAAGGAACGGAAGCGTGAAAAACACAAGATTATACCATTGAATTCAAAAAAATTTCGCCTAGGGTCACATGCACCATGCAAGATTTATTTTTATCTATTTGATTTCAATGATAAACAACATATTAAAACTCTTTTAATATGTTTTTTGGATCTGTATTTGCCATTTAAGATTTTAAAATTAATCAGATTAATTTTAGAACCCTAGATTAAATCAAGAATGATTACACTAACCTCTTGATGCATCGCAAATGTGTCTGCGCCTTTGAGATTCGTCTTCAGGACACCAAATGTTGTCCCTCTAGCTTGTCCACACCAAGAACACCTATGGCAGCCCTTGAACAGCTTCTAAAGCCTTTTCTATTAATTAGAAATTCAAGTTCTGCCTTTTAAGAGATTAGAGATGTAAACAGGAAACTAGAAACAATTTCTAGTGTTCTTAATTCAAGAGATTGATGGCTAATCTCAATCTCTTTGAATTGATGAGAGATGAAGAGAAATAGCTGGAGAGACTCAAAGTGGCGTGATAAATGAGAGGAGAGGCTGCTGGTTATTTTTTCTTTTCATAACCACACTTAAATAGCTAGGTTAACACATTAAACCCTAGCCACATGTCACCTTTTGATTAGCTCTAGGTTTAAGTGACCCAATCACATTGTGCCAAGTGTCAAACCTATATTTAATCTTGATTTTAATCATCTTACATGATTAAAAAAAACATTTGGCAAGCTTATGTGTAATCCCATGTGTCACCATCTCATGGTGCCACGTGTCACACTATGAAATGACCAAAATGCCCCTGTGTCTTAATTTTGAGTTCTTAACCCAAAATAATTATTTTCTTCTTCTAATTAATTTATATAAAATATAAATTAATTAATTAATCTATATTAATTAATTTCTCATCAATTAAATTCATATTTAAACACTTTAAATATAAATTTAATTTATACTTCACATCCAATAATCTAGATTTGGCTTCAAGTCATGCTAGTAACTTTGCAATTTAATTGCAAACCAAACCTATTTAATTAATCAATTAAACTCTTTAATTAATTAATTAAATCATATTTAATTAGGTGATAACTTGTGTATGTGTGTGACTTACTAGGCTCATCACTAATTGGCAATGAGACATGATATCAACTCTTAATATCATCAGAACTCTTTCTTACCATAAATGATTTCTCTAAATCATTTTATGAACCTCATAGACCATGGTTAACACCTAGCATAGCATGCCATGGCCACCCAATTAGTAATAAGGTTTACCTTAAATGAACCTATAATCATATGTGACCATGCACTAGAATCTCTCTGTTACAAAATCCCAACTCAAGCTGGAGTCATGGTTTATGTCAAACTCCATTTGCTATGAATATTATGTTCTCTTTTAATTCTAGTTCTTGATTAAAAAGATTTTTCTCATCAGAAACTCTTTTCTGAATAAATATATCTGTCCTGGCCAGGAACTTGAAACATCAAGAACAATTAAATGAACATAGGATTTTATCTCTATTTATTTAGAGGAACAGATTCCATCTTGATCAACACCTACCTCCATATATAACTAGCAGGAGCCAACACATGCCCATATACCCATACATAGAACAAGTATGAAAGCAGTATCAAACTCAAACTACCTATATATAAGATAACTGTGCTATCTCAGGTCTAAAGATTATATGCACTGATATGATTTATGACAAAACATTGACAAGAGTAAACTCCATGTGCTTGTCATAAGTGTCACTGGTTCGGCCTACTTATCATTTATAAGTGCCTATCATGTTTGTTATATGGCATGAGACTCACCATTCCATCTTATTTATATCTCATATAAATAACTTGGAAACAAACATTAATATAATCTTTCTGGATAAGTCATGTCCTTATTATGAAGTATCCTCGATTGTGAACCTATTTATGATACTTCGTGCTAGAAATATTGTCACTCATATTCTTAACAACTTAAGAATAATATTTCTAACAAAATATCAATGGAGCTTTTCTATTACACATAAATATATTATGTAAACAGAAAAGTGGAAATGCCTTTTATTAATAAAATTATGTACAAAATACATACTAAATGATATGCTCTAGGGCATACTACTAACAATCTCCCACTAGCACTAGAGCCATTCATTACAATATCTTAGACCTATCTTCTCAAGATGTCGGTCTAACTGAGTCTGTGACATAGGCTTAGTGAATGGATCAGCTGGATTTTCAGCTGATGCTATTTTCTGCATGGCTACATCGCCTCGCCTAACTATTTCTCTGATAATGTGGTAGCGCCTTTCTATGTGTTTGGATTTCTAGTGAGACCTTAGTTCCTTAGCCTGTATGACTGCTCCATTATTGTCACAGTGTAGTGGAACTGCTGACTCAATGGAAGGAACTCTTTGTAAGTTACATCACGAACTTCTTTATCCAAGCGACTTCCTTTGCGACATCGATGCGAGAATATACTCAGCCTCTGTAGTGGAATCTGCAGTCGTGCTCTGTTTGGAACTCTTCCAACTGACTGCACCTCCATTACAAATGAACACATGTCCAGAGGTAGACTTTCTATCATCGATATCTGATTGGAAATCAGAATCAGTATAACCATCCAATTGCAAGTCTCCACCTCCATAAATCAAGAATAAATCCTTAGTTCTTCTCAAGTACTTAAGAATATTCTTAACAGCTATCCAGTGTTCCAAACCTGGATTGGATTGATACCTGCTAGTCAAACTAACAGCATATGCGATATCCGGCCTAGTACACAACATTGCATACATTAAACTTCCAATAGCCGAAGCATATAGAATCCTGGCCATCTTATCTCTTTCTTCAGGTGTCTTTGGAGACATCTCTTTAGAAAGGTGGATACCATGTCTCACTGGTAACAATCCTCTCTTGGAATCAAGCATGTTAAACCTCTTTAACACCTTTTCCATGTATAGACTTTGGGATAAACCAATTATTCTTTTCGCTCTATCTCTATAGATGCAAATCCCAAGAATATAGGTTGCCTCCCCTAAGTCTTTCATGGAGAATGTATTTGAAAACCATACCTTTATAGTTGTCAACATACCTGTGTCATTACCTATCAACAGTATGTCATCCACATATAAGACAAGGAAAGTGATAGCTTTGTCACTAACCTTCTTATATACACATGGCTCATCCTCATTTTTGATAAAACCAAAGGATTTAATGGCTTCATCAAAACGGATGTTCCAACTCCTCGAAGCTTGTTTCAACCCATAAATGGATCGCTTTATCTTGCATACCTTGGAACCATCTTGGGATTCAAATCCCCTAGGTTGTTCCATGAAAATGTTTTCTTCAATGTATCCATTGAGAAAAGCTGTTTTGACATCCATCTGCCAAATATCATAATCATAGTATGCAGCTATTGCTAATAAAATCCTAATTGATTTAAGCATGAAAAAAGTCTAGAAAGTCTCCTCATAGTATATTCATTGAATTTGGTGAAACACTTTCGCTACTAGCCTTGCCTTATAGGTCTCTACCTTTCCATCAGAACCAATTTTCTTCTTGAAAACCCATTTGTTCCCTATAGGTACAATACCTTTAGGTGGGTCAACAAGATCCCAAACTTGATTCTTATACATGGAATCAATCTCGGATTTCATAGCATCAATCCATTTTGAAGAGTCTATATCTGATATAGCTTCTTCATAGGTAAGTGGATCATCTCCATGATCTACTTCTTCATGAGTAGACAACTCTTGTTCTTCTTCATGAAGAAAACCATATCTCACTGGTGGGTGAGATACCCTGGTTGTTCTACGAGGAATAGCTGTAGATGTTTCACCAATGGGTATAGGTTGACTAGATGGATTTATATCCATCTGATCTGTTGGTTGGTCAGAATTCTCCAATTCTAACTCTATTTGCCTTCCTTTGCCTCCTTCTTGAACAAACTATTGTTCAAGAAATGTGGCATCTCTACTTATCACAACCTTTTGTGAAGTAGGCAAATAAAAATAATATCCAAAACTATCTTTTGGATATCCAACAAATCGACCTTTTTCTGATCTGGTCTCCAATTTATCAGTGTTGACTTTTGATATAAGCTGGACAACCCCAAATCTTAACATGCTTAAGACTTGGTTTTCTTCCATGCCATATCTCATAAGGTGTGGAAGAAACTGATTTTGATGGAATCCTATTCAGAATATACAAAGCTGATTCTAATGCAAATCCCCAAAAGAAGATTGGCATATCAGTATAGCTCATCATACTACGTACCATATCCAACAGGGTATGATTTCTCCTTTCAATAACACCATTTAGCTGTGGCGTTCTTGGAGGAGTCAGCTGAGAAACAATGCCATGCTCTCTCAAGTATTCATCAAATTTAGTACTCAAATATTCACCTCCACGATCTGATCGAAGAGCTTTAATATTCTTTCATGTTTGTTTTTCTACTTTAGATTTAAATTCTTTGAACTTTTCAAAAGATTCATGTTTGTATTTCATCAAATACAAATACCCAAACCTTGATTTATCATCAGTAAAGGTAATAAAATAATGAAAACCCCCTCTAGCCATTTCTTTAAACGGACCACATACATCACTATGTATTAGTTCCAAAATTTTTCAGCTCTTAGCCCTTGTCCAACAAAGGGTGATCTAGTCATTTTGCCCTGAAGGCAAGATTCACAAGTTGGAGTAGGCTCAGAGCCCAATGAGGATAGAATCACCATTTTCTCCAATTTTGCAATCCTATCTTCTGCAACATGACATAACCTTAAGTGCCAAATATATTTTGAACTTGAGTTGGTTTTCATCATGGCATTGTATTCATTTAGATTGCTATACTCTGGCTAGTGGAAACACTTTCTTACTGGCAATGGAAACACTTTCTTATGTTGGCAGTGGAAACACTTTTCTTTGCCTTTGTCAGCTTTGGTTTTCCTTTTCTGTTTAGCTATTTTCTTAGAAGGAACAGGAATCTGAGGTTTCTTTTTCCTATTGCCCTTCTTCTTGTTGGACTTTCCAGCAGAAGAAGATGCAACCAAAGCTACCTCTTTTCCTTTATTGCCTGGCATATTCTTTTGGGCAATATCTAGCATGTTGAGTAAACCAGCTAAGGTGCATTGCTGTTGAGTCATATGGAAATTTGTCACAAAATTCCCAAAAGACTCAGGAAGGGACTGAAGGATCAAATCCGTCTGTAGTTGGAAATCCATGTTGAAGTCAAGATGTTCCAACTGCTCAATCAGTCGAATCATCTTGTGGACATGATCCTAAACATTTTGTCCCTCAGACATCCTCATATGGAATAGCTGTCTAGATATCTCATACCTAGCATTCCTGTTGTGCTCACCATATAACTCTTGTAGGTGAAGGAGGATCTCACTCGCACTCTGCATGTTGTCATGTTGCTTCTGTAACTCATTACTCATGGAAGCAAGCATGTAACACTTAGCTCTCATATCATGCTCCTTCCACTTATCTAAAGTATCATGTTCCTCTTGTGTGGCCTCTGGAGGTAAGGGACCAGGAACATTTGAATCTAGAATATGTCCTATATGTTCAAGCTTCAGGATAAGTTTCAAATTTCTTAGCCAATCAGACAGGTTAGGTCCTGTCAACCTGTTGTGATCAAGTATGCTTGCAAGGATATTGGATGGTGGTGGTTGTTTTGTGCTCATTAATAACAAAAAATTAATTGCAGAAATAACCAGATTAATTAGTAAATGTATCATGTAATTAACCAAAAATGATTATGGTCTTTTAATCAAATTGGTCCTCCCACTAACTTAGTGAATCCTACACTTCCAAAGTAGAAAACGGAAATCCTAGTTGGATGGATTTCTAGTGGGTGATTGAATTCTTATAATTCTATTGATCATCCTCAGGTACATCCATTATTGGAATTACAATAAACTATAAGTGAGCAACTCCTTGCCCATCACATCTCATGTGAGGTTCAATCCTTTACCGAGCCCCTAATGCTCAAAATCTCAGGTACATCCATTATTGACTTATCTTGCATTAGTTAAGTTGATCCCATTGAGTCAGTAATTATGCAAATAATTTTATTGTCCTCAGGTACATCCAATATTGGCCACCAAACCATTTACATATTTACAACATCTCATGCTTAACAATTATTCTTAAGAAAATCTCTTAAATTAATTGCATCTCATGCAACTATTTAAAATTTCTTAAAATAATTGCCCCAATAGAGGGCTTATGTTATAATTACTTTAATTATAGCATTTCCAACTTAATCATTTGTTTGGAAGATTTTATAGCCATCCTTATTACTGTTAAGGTCTCACTTTGCACATTATCCATTTAGCATGCATATATCATATAATTGCATACATTCCCATACATCTCATGCATTCATGGATAAGCAGTAAATATGGTATGATCATGGACTTTCTAAGGGATTCAATTCTGAGCCACCAAGAATTGAATCAGGGCATTCCTAGGTGCATTTCATTCATTCATTTTACAAGAGTTGCTGAAGGAGTACATAATCAACACTTGATCTTGAATTCCTCCCACTGGTCCCACCAATGCTCTTGACCTCCTTGAACTTCTTGCAATCCAATATTACATAGTAATCATTGGCATACCAAGGCGAATTTACAAGAACTTAAATAAATGAAATTACAACCCAAAAATTATTACAAACTTAATAATACATGCTCAAAATAAATTAAAATAAATTAATTAATTTACAATCCCAAAGAAACATAAAAGAAATAAATCCAATCACATTGGTCTTTTATAGTCCATGATCATCCATCATGCATATCACTATTTAACAATTAAATAAAACATACATACTTAAATTAAATTGAATATCTCATATTCAACTTAAAAATCTAGATTTTAATATGATTCAAATAAATTTAAAAATTCAAATTTGAATCTCATTCAAACAAATTTAAAAATTCAGATTTGAATCACATTCAAACAACTTTAAAAATTCAGATTTGAATCACATTCAAACATTTTTTAAAAAATCAGATTTGAATCACATTCAAACATTTTTTAAAAAATCAGATCTGAATTTTATTCAATCAATTTTAAAAAATCAGATTTAAATATGATTCAAACAACTTTAAAAATTCAGATTTGAATCACATTCAAACAACTTTTAAAATTCAGATTTGAATCACATTCAAACAATTTTTAAAATTCTGATTTGAATCATAATTTAATTGTGTGATTAAAATTACTAATTAAACACTTTAATTAGTCAAAGAATAGGCCTTAGATCATACAGCAATTGTAGAATTAAAAGCCAAACCTTGAACCACCCATGGTAGCCAAACCATGCGCACCATTGATGGTGTTTTTTTTTTAAATATGCCGCCACCTTGCTTTGCAACCAGCAATGATCAATCATCTCATGATCAAATCACACAATTAAATCATATAATAAACAATCTAAAAGGCAAATATAGTGGCTCTGATACCAATTGAAGGAACGTAAGCGTGAAAAATACAAGATTATACCATTGAATTCAAAAAAATTTCGCCTAGGGTCAGATGCACCATGCAAGATTTATTTTTATCTATTTGATTTCAATGATAAACAACATATTAAACTCTTTTAATATGTTTTTTGGATCTGTATTTGCCATTTAAGATTTTAAAATTAATCAGATTAATTTTAGAACCCTAGATTAAATCAAGAACGATTACACTAACCTCTTGATGCACTGCAGTGTGTCTGCGCCTTTGAGATTCGTCTTCAGGACACCAAATGTTGTCCCTCTAGCTTGTCCACACCAAGAACACCTATGGCAGCCCTTGAACAGCTTCTAAAGCCTTTTCTATTAATTAGAAATTCAAGTTCTGCCTTTTAAGAGATTAGAGATGTAAACAGGACACTAGAAACAATTTCTAGTGTTCTTAATTCAAGAGATTGATGGCTAATCTCTTTGAATTGATGAGAGATGAAGAGAAATAGCTGGAGAGGCTCAAAGTGGCGTGACAAATGAGAGGAGAGGCTGCTGGATATTTTTTCTTTTCATAACCACACTTAAATAGCTAGGTTAACACATTAAACCCTAGCCACATGTCACCTTTTGATTAGCTCTAGGTTTAAGTGACCCAATCACATTGTGCCAAGTGTCAAACCTATATTTAATCTTGATTTTAATCATCTTACATGATTAAAAAAAACATTTGGCAAGCTTATGTGTAATCCCATGTGTCACCATCTCATGGTGCCACGTGTCACACTGTGAAATGACCAAAATGCCCCTGTGTCTTAATTTTCAGTTCTTAACCCAAAATAATTATTTTCTTCTTCTAATTAATTTATATAAAATATAAATTAATTAATTAATCTCTATTAATTAATTTCTCATCAATTAAATTCATATTTAAACACTTTAAATATAAATTTAATTTATACTTCACATCCAATAATCTAGAGTTGGCTTCAAGTCATGCTAGGGACTTTGCAATTTAATTGCAAACCAAACCTATTTAATTAATCAATTAAACTCTTTAATTAATTAATTAAATCATATTTAATTAGGTGATAACTTGTGTATGTGTGTGACTTACTAGGCTCATCACTAATTGGCAATAAGACATGATATCAACTCTTAATATCATCAGAACTCTTTCTTACCATAAATGATTTCTCTAAGTCATTTTATGAACCTCATAGACCATGGTTAACACCTAGCATAGCATGCCATGGCCACCCAATTAGTAATAAGGTTTACCTTAAATGAACCTATAATCATATGTTACCATGCACTAGAATCTCTCTGTTACAAAATCCCAACTCAATTTGAGTCATGGTTTATGTCAAACTCCATTTGCTATGAATATTATGTTCTCTTTTAATTCCAGTTCTTGATTAAAAGATTTTCTCATCGAAACTCTTTTACGAATAAATCTATCTGTCCTGGCCAGGAACTTGAAACATCAAGAACAATTAAATGAACATAGGATTTTATCTCTATTTACTTAGAGGAACAGATTCCATCTTGATCAACACCTACCTCCATATATAACTAGCAGGAGCCAACACATGCCCATATACCCATACATAGTACAAGTCTGAAAGCGAGATCAAACTCAAACTACCTATATACAAGATAAGCGTGCTATCTCAGGTCTAAAGATTATATGCACTGATATGATTTATGACAAAACATTGACAAGAGTAAACTCCATGTGCTTGTCATAAGTGTCACTGGTTCGGCCTACTTATCATTTATAAGTGCCTATCATGTTTGTTATATGGCATGAGATTCACCATTCCATCTTATTTATATCTCATATAAATAACTTGGGAACAAACATGAATACAATCTTTCTGGATAAGTCATGTCCTTATTATGAAGTATCCTCGATTGTGAACCTATTTATGATACTTTGTGCTAGAAATATTGTCACTCATATTCTTAACAACTTAAGAATAATATTTCTAACAAAATATCAATGGACCTTTTCTATTGCACATAAATATATTATGTAAACGGAAAAGTGGAAATGCCTTTTATTAATAAAATTATGTACAAAATACATACTAAATGATATGCTCTAGGGCATACTACTAACAACCTCCCACTAGCACTAGAGCCATTCATTACAATATCTTAGACCTATCTTCTCAAGATGTCGGTCTAACTGAGTCTGTGACATAGGCTTAGTGAATGGATGTCACACCTTACCCCTCTGTAAGGCATAACATGATCCCGTAGTATACCTAATGAATTACCAACTCCGTCTACTGATAACCCATTAAATACACTACAAGGGATTTTAAAAACTTTTCTTACTTCTTTTACAGTGGTGAGCACTATTTACAGGTGTTAAAAACTTTGGTGAACTGAGGTGAAACAACTAACTCATTTGATTTATTTGGAATTTCTGTAAAAATTTTGGCAAGGTGCCATCTATATTTTGGATAAAACAGTTCTTCAGAAAACCTATAAAAAAAGCACTTCAATAATTTTCCAAATCTCAACTCCAATGCATTTCTCAACACAACAATTTATCAACACAATTCCATAGGAATTTTTCAAAGTCCGAGATAAGGAAATATAATACAACTTTTACAATCCAAAACACTCATAATTAATTTACAACTTCAAGTACAATTTAATTTACAACTGCTCAAAACCAAAAAGAAAATATACATACAGTGTCATACATTACAGTACAAAATGCAAAAGCGGTATACTCAATATACCAGGTAATCCCTCGCTGGATGTATATGCAGCCTAGTCTGCTGCCCTGTCTATCTCTCTACCTGCGACAGCAATAAAAAGCTATCGCTGAGACAATGTCTCAGTGGTGCACAACATTAACCAAATCCAATTTAAATCACAATTCATAAGTCATGTAAATAGTGGATACTTAAAATCATAATTAAATTCAAGACAATAATTGTCAACAAGAATTTAAACTCCATTTCTCAATATCACAATAATTTTCCATAAGTCAGATCAGTTTTGAATTCAAAAGACAGTATATGTCAATGAGAGTTTAAATCCATTTCACAATCTCACAATACACATCAATAAATCACACACAGCTTAATCATGATCCATAATTCAATTCATCCCAAAGCCGATGGCTAATGAGGTATTCAATTCATCCCAAAAGTCGATGACTAATGAGGAATAACATGGCTAGCTAGCAAAAATATGAGTACTCATTCTATTCATCCTCAACAGGCACACACCTCAACACTTCAGCCAGAGAGGGAATTCAATTCATCCCACTAGACAAGCTAGAGAGGAATACAATCAATATACATGATAGCTGTGGTTTCAAACCATTTCTAATGCTTTTTAATCAATAAGTATCCATTAATGTCATTCAAACCATTTTTCACAGTTTCAAACTATTCACAATATTTTTCAATCAATAAATATTCCTCAAACACATTTCCACAATTTAAAATAATGATATACAAATAATCAATATTTATTTTCATTGAAAATAATTCAAAAGAAACAGTTGTTGTGCACAAACACAATTTAAAACAATAATATACAAATATTCAATATTTATTTCAATTGAAAAATGCAAAAGCAATAGCCGTTGTGCACAAACCTCTGATATTTGTCTCCTGGTCTTGACTCAGTATTTCTTTCCCTTTTGCTGAGTCCTTGTTAACTGAGAAACACAATTTGAAGTGTTTCAGTGCTAAATTAAATTGTCTCTATCGATGGTGTTTGGTAAATAATGCACTGAACTCAATTATTCACTTAATCACCTAATATACCGACCCTCGATGCGTTTTAGGTAAATTAGGTTTTAGTGTCATTAATATGTCACACTCGATAGGGTTTTAGGTTTGGTACGTTTTACCAAAGTCATTTCCTTGTTTAGTGCATTTTAATGCAACTTGCTGGATTTTGGGATACTGGTTTGACCTAACCGGACGATCTAGTTCCCTAGGTTTTCGGGTCTCGGTCGAAACTACAAACTTGTAGATCTAGGTCTTATTGCATGCGGTGCAAAATTTCAGGTCAATCCGAGTTAAGTAGACCAAGTTATGGTCATTACACTATTGCTGGTCAAATGGTACCATTTTAGGTCAATTTTAGGTCAAAGTGGTCAATTCTGGTTCGGCCAGTTTTTGGACCCGAACTTGTGCAAGTTGTTTGACTTGCTTATGGTCATTTCTGGGTTTTGGTGTCTTCATAAGACTTGTAGGTATGGGTCTTAACTATTCATGGTTAAAATTTCAGGTCAATTGGACCTTGTTTGAGTGAGTTATGGCCTAAATACTCACTGCTGCCCAATTGGTCATTTTTCAGGTCCTAATTGCACCTAATCCGAATTGGTCAAATTTTTAGGTCACCTTGCAAGCAGAATTTTGGCATGGTTTCTCAATGAAAGTTGGCACATTTTGTGCCTAGTTTCACCCCAAATTGGTCTCATACCAATTGAGGTTACACATTCAAGGTTATAGGCTAAAATATTCACTGCCCTCAATATGCATTTCACAGCCCAACTTCAAACACACACTTACCTTTGCAAGGTTTACTTCCATACCCTACCAAACTGTTTTGGCACATTACCAACAACATTTTCTACATAACATTAGCATTATTTTGGGCAGATTCCAATCACCCTCAACACACCAAATATCATTCACAATTACAATTTCTAAGTACCATTACAAACACACCTAAACATTACAAACTTTACATACACTTTACAATGTAAATTGACATACATATCATCAATCCTTCTAGGTCAATATGCTGCCCACACTCCCTTCAATATACACCATTATTCAAGTGTCCACAAGCTGCCACAATTCATTCATCAACATCACATTGCCGTACCATATGCCAATTCCCATCAAAGTGCATCATTCACCATATATACATGCATTAAATCACTAGGTTACTAAATCACCATGATTAACATAATTTCTCATCAATTATATACACAAATACCTCATCAAAAACGTGACCCATGGTTGTCCAAAATGGCAACAACAATAACCCTTCAAACTCAAAATTTTCCTTCACCAAACCAATACCCATAACATAAACATAAACTTTAACAAAGAACTTCTCAAAAATGCAAACTTACCTTTAATTGTAAATTGCTAAACCTTCACCAAACTTCCCAAAATTGGTATCAATATCTTCCTTGTGATGTGTAGACAAATTTTAGTGAAGAACACTAAGTGAATGGAGTTGAAATGGAAGGAGGGATCAAGCTTGCATGAAAATGTCCATGGAGTTTTCTCTCCCTTCATTCACGGCTTGGATGGTAAATGAAGAAGATGAAGTGGCTGCTGGACATAGTGGACTTACATCAGCCCCATAATGTGTTTATTTTATTCCCTTAGTTGTCCACTTACTCTAATTAATTCATATTATAAGTTACTTTCACTTAATCCCACATTAAACCCTTAATTCTCACTATTTACTTTAGGTACCACCAATTTAATTTTTCATTTCATTTTCTAAGTGTAATATTATTTATTTTTAATGGAAATTTAGGTCAAAAGACACTTCGGGATGTCAAATGACCATAATGCCCCTGTTCGGGTTACGTTCCCGATTTTTCGGTAAAACCGTATTTTGTCTGTTTTTCGATTTCTCACTTTTCTTTGTACTAATTATTTAATTTTTCTTTAATCTTTCTAATGAGATTTATACTTCAATAAGGTTCTATTTAAGTCCTAAAAATATTTTCCAGGGTTCCCCGCAGTCCAGGGCTAGTCAACGGTCCACGCCGTGACCTCCCGGTGCGGTCACCCATCGCTAGGTTTCCCGGCTCACTTACTCGGTTACATTTCTTTGCTATGATTTTTCCTTTGTTTTTCTTTTCTTGTATTTCATTATTTTATGTCTCCTCACTCATATTAAAGTATTTGCTTCTAGGCATCCTAGCTGTCCGACAACACCGTCACCGAGCAAGAGAACGCACTACCGAACTTAGGGGTGTTACAATTCTCCCCCCCTTAAATAAATTTCGTCTCGAAATTTTTACCTGGCATTAGTCTCTGAATAGCTGTGGGTGTTGTCTCCTCATATCCTCTTCACGTTCCCAAGTAGCTTCCTGGCCTGAATGATGGTTCCACAGCACTTTAACCAGGTGTATCTGTTTGTTCCTCAGCTGCTTCACCTCATATGCCAGAATTTTTATGGGTTCTTCCTCATATGAAAGGTCTGGATTTACTTCAATCTCTTCAACTGTTAGTACATGAGATGGGTCTGACCTGTACCTCCTTAACATGGACACATGGAAGACACTGTATCCTTGCTAGCTCGAGGTAATGCCAACCGGTATGCTAAAGGACCCACTCTTTCCGTAACTTCATATGGTCCGATGAAACGAGGACTTAGTTTCCTTTCGCCAAATCTCATAATCCTCTTCCAAGGAGAAACTTTGAGGAATACCTTATCACCCATCGCATACTCAATATCTCTTCTCTTGAGATCAACATAGGACTTCGGCGGTCCGATGCACTTGAGTCTATCTCTCGATCAACTGATCTTTTCCTCTGTCACTGGACAATTTCTGGTCCAATCATCTTCCTCTCACCTACTTCATCCCAACATAAGGGAGTTCTACACTTTCGCCATACAAAGCTTCATATGGAGGCATCCCAATGCTTGATTGGTAGTTGTTGTTATAAGCAAACTCAATCAAAGGCAAGTGTGTATCCCAACTACCTTCAAATTCAATCACACAAGCTCGTAGCATATCCTCCAATATCTGAATAACCCTCTCAGATTGGCAATCTGTCTGTGGGTGGAATGCTGTGCTGAAGTTCAATCTAGTTCCTAGGCTCTCTCAAGACTACCCTAATCTAGAAGTGAACCTAGGATCTCTATCGACACAATTGATACTGCACTCCATGCAATTTTACAATCTCATATATGTACAATCCGCCAATCTTTCCGTGCTATAGTCCATCCGAATCGCAAAAAGTGAGCGGACTTGGTCAATCATCAACTATAACCCATACCGCATCATGACTACTCGTGTCCTTGGAAGTCCTGTAACATAATCCATATTTATTCGTTCCCATGTCCACTCTGGTACTGACAAAGGATTTAATAAACCAGCTTGAACTTGATGTTCTGCCTTTACTTGCTGACAAGTTAGGCTTTTGGAAATGTATTCAGCTATATGTCTTTCATGCCCATCCACCAGTAATGCTCTTTCAGCCCTCTGTACATTTTAGTTCCACCAGGGTGCATAGCAAATGGAGACTCATGTGCTTCCTTCATAATGGTTTGTCTCAATTCCACATCACTAGGAATGCACATTCTACCTGATGTAGCAATAAACCATCATCTCTCACAGAATTCGTGTTTCTTGCCCTGTTGGACTTCTTTCAAGAGCTTCGATATTTTTCATCACTGCGCAGCCATTACGACCGATCAATCAACACCGGCCGTACATGCCATGCAACTACCGCTCATCCCTCATCATCAACCTCTAAACTGGCATGCTGTGCTTTCAATTCATATACCATGGACAAAGGAGAAACTCTGAGACTTGCCATAGTCTTGCGACTTAAGGCGTCAGCCACCACATTTGCTTTCCCTGGCTGATAGTCTATTAAGCAATCATAATCTTTAATGAGTTCTAACCATCTCTCTCGCCTCAAATTCAATTCCTTCGGTGCCTAAGTACTTCAAGCTCTTGTGATCTGTGTAAATGTAGCATTTCTCCCCATACAAATAGTGTCTCCGGATCTTGAGCAAAAACAATAGCCGCTAACCTGGATCATGTGTTGGGTAGTTCCTCTCATGCGGTTTCAATTTGGCGTGATGCATAAGCAATGACATTCCGATCTTGCATCGACACACCCTAACCCATTGTGAGAAGCATCACTATAAATCGTGTATTCTTTACCCGAGTAGGTAAAGTGAGAACTGAGCTTGATTAAGCACCTCTTCAACTCATTAAAACTCACGACATTTATCACCCACAAATTTTACATCTTTCCAAGCTTGGTCGGTGGAGAAGATAACATAGAAAATCCTTCACAAACCGACGGTAATATCCATTAAGCCCGTAAAATCGCGAATTTTTGTGATGTTCCTGGCGGTTTCCAATTAAGGATAGCTTCTACCTTATCGAATCTACCTTGATCCTTCAAATGACACAACATGTCCCAAAAAGGAGATTTCCTTCACCAAAATTCACATTTCGACAATTTGGCGTCTGCTTTCTCCTTAAAGTCTGCAGCATAATCCGTAGATGTCTATCATGCTCCTCTGCACTCCTCGAGTATATCAAAATGTCATCAATAAACACCACCACAAATTGATCAAGATATGGTCCAAGATAGTGTTCATCGATCCATAAAAGCAATGGAGCATTTGTCAACCCGAATGGCATTACTAGAAACTCATAGTGGCCATACCGAGTTAAGCGCTTTTGGAATACTCGCTCTTGCACCTTCAATCGATGATAACCGGATCGCAAATCAATTTTGGAGAATACTGCGCACCCTTCAATCGACGAATGATCATCAATGCGAGGCAATGGATATCTGTTCTTTATTGTCACCCTATTCAACCGCTCGTAGTCAATGCATAAGCGGAGAGTACCATCCTTCTTCTTAACAAACAACACCGTGCTCCCAAGGTGACACACTAGGCGGATGAAGCCCTTTTCAAGTAATTCTTGTAATCAGTATCTTCAACTCCTTCAACTCACTGGTGCCATTCTGTATGGCGTTATGGAGATTGGATCCACACCAGTGAACATTAATTTCAAATCGCACTTCTCTTTCCGAGGTAATCCCGCAATTCATCAGAAACACATCCGAAAGTCATGTATTGTAGGGATGTCCTTCAATGCCGACTCCCCACTTGGGTGTCTACCACATGTGCCAAGTATGCTTCACACCCTTTTCTCGATCATTTTTCCGCTAGTGCAAATTAAATGATGTTGGATGGCAATAGCTGCCTCTCCCCATGTATCACCACATCAGCATCGAGGAGACCAAAAGTGACTGTCTTTCGCCTACATCCAATCATGGCATGATGCCTAGCTAACCAATCCATGCCCAAGATTATATCATAATCTCTGAAGGGACTTTCAATGAGATCGACAGAAAGTGTGTCCTTGGATCACCAAAGGACAATCTCTATACATTCTATTAACCTCGACCTCTGTCCTAGCGGACTTGTTACTAGCACCTCAAAGTCCATTTTTGTACATGGAACAAAGAATGCAATCAATGATGCTAGCACTCACATAAGAATGGGTAGAACCCGGATCAAATAGCACAAATACATTCTCGTTAAAAGTTGAGAAGGTACCAGCCACAACATCGATGTCTCTCGCTTCTCTCTCTGTCTCATGGCATAGACTCGATCGAGCAATCGCCTTGTTCTCGACTGCTTTATTGTGCCTTGGCTCGTCTGGTTACCTCTACCCCCGCCTCTACCTCTGCTAGGTGGTTGTGAGCTTCGTGACAGTGGCTCGAATCGACCCTTCTGCAGTAGTAGGAGGTGGTCCAACTCTGCGACTCATCGGTGCGACCTTGGCAAAGTGTCCTGCCTCCACGCTATAACAGCTCCAATAGCCTTGTAACAGATTCCACCATGATTCTTTCCACAAGTTTCACATTGGCGGGAGGATAGGAACTTCTGTACTCACGACCAAATAGGGAGGTCTCTGTCCCGAATGTCTTCCCTACCGCATTTCTTGCCACCTCCGCCATGTCCCCATAGTTCTTCCTCTTCCAGATGACCACCGAACTCGATCTACCGATTTTCCTCTTTCTCTGCCTCTCTCGACCTCTTCTTCTCAGAGCGTCTCAAACTCAACTCTTTCCAACTCTAGGGCTTGAGAAACAAGTTCAGAGAAGTTAGTGTGTTTGAAGCCGAGCACTTGTACTGACATCGGGCTTCAAGCCGCTCAAACCTCTTGCATCTCTCCCCGCTGGTAGAGAGTAGACTCACCGCATAATGGCTAAGGCGGAAAATTCTCTTTCATACTTAGCCACCGATCCGCCTCTATTTCAAACTTAAGAATTCTTGCGCTCTGGTCTACATAGCATCGTGATGTATTTCACTGAATTCCCCGAGGAAGTCATTCCATGTTAGCACTGCAGCTCTACTGCATCGTGGGGAATGGTTTTCCACCACCATAAGCATCCCCAGTAGTAAGGACACCGAGTATTCAAACCTAAGCTCTTACAGACAATGTAGCTTCTTGAACACCCTATCCATCCTCTCTAACCATTGTTCACCTTCTAGAGGATCTATCGTCCCTTAAACTCAGTAGCCCCATACTTCATCAATTTATCATATTGCCTCGTAGGAGACCGTGGTTGTACCATCGTGTCCGTGTTGGGACTTGAGTAGGCACATTGCCACCATTTGCCGAACATTGCAGCCATCTCACGAGCGAATCGAGCAGAAATCGCTGATCGCAGGGCCGGTGTCACTGAACCCTCGACATTTTGTACACTGGGCATCCCCTTGCACCTCAGCCTCAATAGACTGATCGACTGAACGATCACCCTCTTCCATATTCAATGCGAGAATCTTAGCTTTCCTGAACAATAACACAAGAATATTCACTCTCGTTAGTGCATATTTATACTTTAATGTACTGTATGTATCAAACAATGATATTGAGCAGCTTGTACTATGCGTAAAGAACATTCAAATAACAGTGAAAACAGAATTTAAAAACTGCTCGATACCACTAAAACATGTCACACCTACCCTCTCAGAAGGCATAACATGATCCCGTAGTATACCTAATGAATTACCAACTCCGCTTCATCGATAACCCATTAAATACACTACAAGGGATTTTAAAACTTTTCTTACTTCTTTTACAAAGTGGTGAGCACTATTTACAGGTGTTAAAAACTTTGGTGAACTGAGGTGAAACAACTAACTCATTTGATTTATTTGGAATTTCTATAAAAATTTTGGCAAGGTGCCATCTATATTTTGGATAAAACAGTTCTTGAAAAACCTCAGAAAAAGCACTTCAATAATTTTCCAAATCTCAACTCCAATACATTTCTCAACACAACAATTTATCAACACAATTCCATAGGAATTTTTCAAAGTCCGAGATAAGGAAATATAATACAACTTTTACAATCCAAAACACTCATAATTAATTTACAACTTCAAGTACAATTTAATTTACAATCGCTCAAAACCAAAAAGAAAATATACATACAAAGGTCATACATTACAAGACAAAATGCAAAAGCGGTATACTCAATATACCTGTAATCCTCATTTGGATGTATATGCAGCCTAGTCTCGCCTGTCTATCTCTCTACCGCGATAAAGAATAAAGCTATCGCTGAGACAATGTCTCAGTGGTGCACAACATTAACCAAATCCAATTTAAATCACAATTCATAAGTCATGTAAATAGTGGATACTTAAAATCATAATTAAATTCAAGACAATAATTGTCAACAAGAATTTAAACTCCATTTCTCAATATCACAATAATTTTCCATAAGTCGATCAGTTTGAATTCAAAAGACAAGATATGTCAATGAGAGTTTAAATCCATTTCACAATCTCACAATACACATCAATAAATCACACACAGCTTAATCATGATCCATAATTCAATTCATCCCAAAAGCCGATGGCTAATGAGGTATTCAATTCATCCCAAAAGTCGATGACTAATGAGGAATAACATGGCTAGCTAGCAAAAATATGAGTACTCATTCTATTCGTCCTCAACAGCACACACCTCAACACTTCACAGAGAGTGTATTCAATTCATCCCACTAGACAAGCTAGAGAGGAATACAATCAATATACATGATAGCTGTGGTTTCAAACCATTTCTAATGCTTTTTAATCAATAAGTATCCATCAATGTCATTCAAACCATTTTTCACAGTTTCAAACTATTCACAATATTTTTCAATCAATAAATATTCCTCAAACACATTTCCACAATTTAAAATAATGATATACAAATAATCAATATTTATTTCCATTGAAAATAATTCAAAAGAAACAGTTGTTGTGCACAAACACAATTTAAAACAATAATATACAAATATTCAATATTTATTTCAATTGAAAAATGCAAAAGCAATAGCCGTTGTGCACAAACCTCTGATATTTGTCTCCTGGTCTTGACTCAGTATTTCTTTCCCTTTTGCTGAGTCCTTGTTAACTGAGAAACACAATTTGAAGTGTTTCAGTGCTAAATTAAACTGTCTCTATCGATGGTGTTTGGTAAATAATGCACTGAACTCAATTATTCACTTAATCACCTAATATACCGACCCTCGATGCGTTTTAGGTAAATTAGGTTTTAGTGTCATTAATATGTCACACTCGATAGGGTTTTAGGTTTGGTACGTTTTACCAAAGTCATTTCCTTGTTTAGTGCATTTTAATGCAACTTGCTGGATTTTGGGATACTGGTTTGACCTAACCAGACGATCTAGTTCCCTCGGTTTTCGGTCTCGGTCGAAACTACAAACTTGTAGATCTAGGTCTTATTGCACGCGGTGCAAAATTTCAGGTCAATCCGAGTTAAGTAGACCAAGTTATGGTCATTACACTATTGCTGGTCAAATGGTACCATTTTAGGTCAATTTTAGGTCAAAGTGGTCAATTCTGGTTCGGCCAGTTTTTGGACCCGAACTTGTGCAAGTTGTTTGACTTGCTTATGGTCATTTCTGGGTTTTGGTGTCTTCATAAGACTTGTAGGTATGGGTCTTAACTATTCATGGTTAAAATTTCAGGTCAATTGGACCTGGTTTGAGTGAGTTATGGCCTAAATACTCACTGCTGCCCAATTGGTCATTTTTCAGGTCCTAATTGCACCTAATCCGAATTGGTCAAATTTTTAGGTCACCTTGCAAGCAGAATTTTGGCATGGTTTCTCAATGAAAGTTGGCACATTTTGTGCCTAGTTTCACCCCAAATTGGTCTCATACCAATTGAGGTTACACATTCAAGGTTATAGGCTAAAATATTCACTGCCCTCAATATGCATTTCACAGCCCAACTTCAAACACACACTTACCTTTGCAAGGTTTACTTCCATACCCTACCAAACTGTTTTGGCACATTACCAACAACATTTTCTACATAACATTAGCATTATTTTGGGCAGATTCCAATCACCCTCAACACACCAAATATCATTCACAATTACAATTTCTAAGTACCATTACAAACACACCTAAACATTACAAACTTTACATACACTTTACAATGTAAATTGACATACATATCATCAATCCTTCTAGGTCAATATGCTGCCCACACTTTCAATATACACCATTATTCAAGTGTCCACAAGCTGCCACAATTCATTCATCAACATCACATTGCCGTACCATATGCCAATTCCCATCAAAGTGCATCATTCACCATATATACATGCATTAAATCACTAGGTTACTAAATCACCATGATTAACATTATTTCTCATCAATTATATACACAAATACCTCATCAAAAACGTGACCCATGGCTGTCCAAAATGGCAACAACAATAACCCTTCAAACTCAAAATTTTCCTTCACCAAACCAATACCCATAACATAAACATAAACTTTAACAAAGAACTTCTCAAAAATGCAAACTTACCTTTAATTGTAAATTGCTAAACCTTCACCAAACTTCCCAAAATTGGTATCAATATCTTCCTTGTGATGTGTAGACAAATTTTAGTGAAGAACACTAAGTGAATGGAGTTGAAATGGAAGGAGGGATCAAGCTTGCATGAAAATGTCCATGGAGTTTTCTCTCCCTTCATTCACGGCTTGGATGGTAAATGAAGAAGATGAAGTGGCTGCTGGACATAGTGGACTTACATCAGCCCCATAATGTGTTTATTTTATTCCCTTAGTGGTCCACTTACTCTAATTAATTCATATTATAAGTTACTTTCACTTAATCCCACATTAAACCCTTAATTCTCACTATTTACTTTAGGTACCACCAATTTAATTTTTCATTTCATTTTCTAAGTGTAATATTATTTATTTTTAATGGAAATTTAGGTCAAAAGACACTTCGGGATGTCAAATGACCATAATGCCCCTGTTCGGGTTACGTTCCCGATTTTTCGGTAAAACCGTATTTTGTCTGTTTTTTTCGATTTCTCACTTTTCTTTGTACTAATTATTTAATTTTTCTTTAATCTTTCTAATGAGATTTATACTTCAATAAGGTTCTATTTAAGTCCTAAAAATATTTTCCAGGGTTCCCCGCAGTCCAGGACTAGTCAACGGTCCACGCCGTGACCTCCCGGTGCGGTCACCCATCGCTAGGTTTCCCGGCTCACTTACTCGGTTACATTTCTTTGCTATGATTTTTCCTTTGTTTTTCTTTTCTTGTATTTCATTATTTTATGTCTCCTCACTCATATTGAAGTACGGTTCTAGGCATCCTAGCTGTCCGGACAACACTGGTCACCGGAGCAGTAGAACGCACTACCGAACTTAGGGGTGTTACAATGGATCAGCTGGATTTTCAACTGATGCTATTTTCTGCATGGCTACATTGCCTCGCCCAACTATTTCTCTGATAATGTGGTAGCGCCTTTCTATGTGTTTAGATTTTTGGTGAGACCTTGGTTCCTTAGCTCAGATGATCGCTCCATTATTGTCACGTAGTGGAACTGGCCGACTCAATGGAAGGAACTACTGTAAGTTCTCACACGAACTTCTTTATCCAAATAGCTTCCTTTGCAAGATCCGATGCAAAGAATATACTCACCTGTAGTGGAATCTGCAGTCATGCTCTGTTTGGAACTCTTCCAACTGACTGCACCTCCATTACAAATGAACACATGTCCAGAGGTAGACTTTCTATCATACATCAAAATTAAAGCTCTCTTACATACATCAAAATTTCCCATTGTACATATGTTTCAAGTTTCCATATTCAATTTACAACCCTACTTCAAAGTGTCCATTTCAAGCATACACATGACAATTAAGCTCTAGTACATGTAAGCTCTCAAATCAACCTCACTAATCACCATATACATGAAAGAACAAATCACATTCCCATGGAATTTAAGGCTGCCAAAATTGAACACATTAATTACTCATCATATCCTTCAATTTTCTCAACCAATCAATTCACCACAACCTTAATTCAAAGTTTAATTAAACAAGAAAGAGAAAATGGACACTTACCTCAACTTGAGCTTGACAAAACCTTGAAATTTTCTCTCCTTTTTATTGCCTATATGTTTCCCAAGATGTGTAGGCAAAATTTGGTGAAGGAAAATGCAAGGATCATGGCTTGAAGATGGAAGAATGGAGCTTGCATGGTTGGCCGGCCATGGAGGATTTGAGAGCATTTCATTTCGGCAAAGAGAGTGAGGTTGAAGAAGATGAGTGAAGTGGCTGTTCTTTTGTCCTCATATGTCTTATATAGCTCCATTAACCCTCCACTAACCTTTGTTTAAACATTATAATAATTAAAGTTTAATTAATTCTAATTACACCCTCATTTTTCTCTATTTACATTATGTGTAATTTCATATCTAATTTCATTTTTCATGTGATTTTCAAAATTTAATATCATTTATTTTTAATGGACATTTAGGTCAAAAGATGACTCGGGGTGTCAAATGACACAATGCCCCTATTCGGGTTGCATTCCCGATTTTTCGGTTACACCAAGTTTTGTCTTTTTCTCGATTTCTCGTTTTTCTTTGTACTAATTAATTAATTTTTCTTTGATATTTCTAATGACATTTATACTTCAATAGATGTTTATTTAAGTCTTAAAAACATTTTTCAGGGTTTCTCATGGTCCAGGGCTAGTTAACGGTCGACGCTGCAACTTCCCAGTGCGGTCACCCATCGCTATGGTTCTCGGCTCGTTTAACTTGGTTACATTTCATTACCATTATTTTTCCTTTGTTTTTCTTGTATTTTATTTTCTTTTATTTCATTATTTTATGTCTCCTCACCCATATCTAAGTGTAGTTCTAGGCATCCTAGCTGTCCGGACAACACTGATCACTGGAATAGTAGAACGTACTACCGAATATAGGGGTGTTACAATTCTCCCCCCCCCCCCCCTTAAATAAATTTCTTCTTAAAATTTTACTTGGCATCAGTCTCTGAACAGCTGTGGGTGCTGTCTCCTCATGTCCTCTTCACGTTCCCAAGTAGCTTCCTGGCCTGAATGATGATTCCATAGCACTTTAACTAGGTGTATCTGTTTATTTCTCAGCTGCTTCACCTCATATGCCATAATTTCTGTGGGTTTTTCCTCATATGAGAGGTATGGATTTACCTCAATCTCTTCAACTAATAGAACATGAGATGGGTCAGATCTGTACCTCCTTAACATAGACACAAGTTCTCGGTATATTCTCGAGGGCTTATTACATTTTACAAGTTATTATTATCATGTCATTTCATTATTTACAGAAACTCAATGAGTTTTAGAATTTACCTGAATTACTTGTTTCGACTGTCCATACGTCTGAGGATGATAAGTTGTACTGATATCTATAAACTTATAGCAATTACTGTGGTACAGGTAGTTCACATTATTGTAACCGAGTTACTGACTCCAGCTACCTTACAGGTGTAGTCTTTCGACGGCTAGTTCAGAAGTTTTAAATTTTTTACTAAAATTTTCACATTTATTTTCCGTAATAGTACTTTATTCGGGCGTAACTGTATCAATTTATAGATTACTTACAAATATTCTTATTTTATTGTACCACGAGGAAGCACGTAGCTCTACATAATAATCCCATGTCGGTACTATAATATGCAACTTACAATACAAACATTGAGAATATTACATAGTCACTACGTTATAACATTATGGACTAGGTTTTCCAACATCTTATCTTTCTCGAATCACTAATATCCTAAATCGAATCTGATTACAATATCCCTTGACAATTACTAATAGTAACATCTTTGTCCTCATCTAGAGCAATTCTATTACTGTAACTTACTTTTAGGTCCTCTTGCCTTACATTAAGTGGGCTTGCCAATTAGCTTTATAATTTATGGTGTGTTAGAAAATACTTTTAGCTAACAATTCTTCCAAAATTAATGTCAATCATACTTGTTATTATAGTTTTTATCCTAAAGGACTAGTCACTAATATATCAAAATTCATTCCCATGTAAAGGAATAGCAACAGAACATATAGTTCTTGTGACACCCCTTGCCCGTGTACAGTATACCCGAGTAAGTAATGCCACACGGTGTACCGGAACACTCTAATATTCCTCAATTAATTTATATCATTCTTTTGCATATAATTTATGAAATACAATTTATTTAAGCCATTTATCAAAAGTATTATTCATTTAAGGTTCCGAAAATTTTAAAGAAAATCCGGCGGAGTGCCGGCTAAAAATGGAAAAAACTGTTCTTCGGAACCTGTGAAAACACTTCCAAATAATTTTCAAACAAACCCAACTTCAATTCATCAACAGAGTCTCAATATCAAAAACTCAACAATATTTCTCAATTTCAGTTCTCAATAGCCTTTTCATTTCTCAAACATCCATTTCTCAGGGTTCTCATATATATAAATAACAATTAAAAGCTCAAATTACTTCCATACATAACCATAAATCTTTATTATTTACATGAACCTCAAAATACATTACATAATCCCAAATACATATGAGAAAATAAAAATTTAATTACAAATGACAAAATGACACCTAGTGCCCTACCAATGCAATCGCAGTGACGAGGACACAAAGCAGAATCGCAGAATGTACTCACCCGACCGTGGTCTACTGGGCTCACGATCAGGATCTCCAGTACCTATGCGTGGCAAAAGCAACGCGCTAAGCAATAATGCTTAGTGGTGCAATAATATAATAAAAGAAAATAGCAAGAAAATAAATGTGTATAGAATGTGTATGCTTTCTTTGTTTGGTATTGGTATATTCATTATTTCATTAACTTTGTTCACTTTTATTCATTTGGTTGCCCCAAGTAACCTACACTAGACGACTGGACTGGATAACGGGTAAACTGGCACTGGGTACCTAGTACCTCGGGCCGTCACACCATCGGTCACATATGCATCTCCCGGTGTGCAATGTAATCTAACAAGTCAGAATAATATCGTGCACAAGGCCAAGTCTCAATACAAAGTCGAATGGCTAAAAGCCATGAAATCACGTAATGGCATATTGCCATGTGCGATCTTGCTAATCGAACCCTATTGGCATGCCAAACTATCCAAACCAATCTTGTTAGGTATACTAGGGCATTTGAAACTTTTAAATTCTTCAATTTGTAAATTTCATGTTTTGGTGTTACTATTCACCTCATTGGTCAACAAAAATGTTGACTTTTGGATAGAAAATATGTTCATTGACTTTGGCACTCCCAACATACCACATTTGGTGTTTAAAACTTGTTGGCATTAAGTGTTAATACCATTTCAAAGTGTAACCCAACACAAATAGAATTTTCAGTTTTGGTGAGTCAACTTCACTGTTCCATTGGACACTGTTACTGTGGGAATTTGAAGAAATGTAAAACATGAAAGTTGTTCCTTATTTTGTCTAGTTGAATTTCCTTTTTTGAATCACTCCATTTGAAGTTTTGTAGCTCCAGATATGGTCCAAAAACCATAGCTGGCCGGATTCCCATTCTGCAGAAAATACCATATCTACAGTAACAGGAACAGTAACTTCCACTACCATTTGGGTTAGGTTCTGGCCATAATTTGGGGTAGGTTCCTTCATGAAAGTTGTTTGTCTATGTCTTAACTTGTTGCTGTAAAAATTTCAGGTCAATTGACCATATCTACAGTGAGTTGTGGCCAAATGAACATTTACTATTCATTTCATCAATTCTGCAGAACCAGTTGCAGGGTATCCGGATTGGGGCCAAGTTTTGGTCCTCTTGCTTTGGTCTTTTGGGCATGGTTTCTTCAGCAAAAATGTGCCATTATAAGCTTAGTTTCATGTCCAATTGGCCAAATACCAGTTGGACTAACACAGCCCAAGTTATGGCAGTGCAAATGGACTGAATTTTCAGTCCCTATGCTGCTGTCCTAGGGCAGCCTGCAACCTCATTTTGGAATCCTATTTTTCAGTCCATTTGTTGGTCAAATTACCTAAAATGGTCACTAATTGACCATTAAAATGTTCTCTAACAATTTCCTAAGCCAAGTCACATTTTCACCTTTCCAAACCCTAATGTCCAACTAAATTTACTCATAACCTTAATTAACATACTTAGTTTAATGTCCATGTATATTAATAGCTTAACCATCATTTCTAGCCACTCTAATTTTATTAAAACAATCAACCTCATACTTCCATAGGGCTGCCAAAAATTTAAGGTACCATAACACATGTAATTTACTTCAATTCCTTAAAATTTCTTAGCTCAAAATGATGTTCTAACTAGGATTAAAAGAAGGAGAATGAAATTGTAGCACTAACCTTGAGTGGCAGAATTTTCCAAGTTAAATCTTCACTTTCCTTCACTTTCTAGGCAGCCAAACACTTTCCCAAGAGATGTGGTTAGGTTTTAATGAAAGGGTTTAGAGTTTAGTGGAGTAAAATCAATGAGAATTGAAGAAAGAGATGAAAAAAAATTTTTCATGGGAGAGGGAGACTTGATTTCGGCCATGGAGAAGTGAAATGAAGAAGATGGCTGTTTTTATTTTGTTTTTATCTCATTTTAGTTCATTTTTATCTCTTTTATTAATTTGTCAAATTGTGATTGGTGGAGCTTTTTAAATTGCATCACCATATGTCATAAATGAGCATTTTTATGGATTTTTCTTTTCTTTTCATCACTACTCAATTTCAATTTAATTTCTAGTAATGTTTATTCATATTTTATGTTATATTAATTATTTACTCAACTGGACAAGTCGGCCAAAAATCACCTCGAAAGGCGAAATGACCAAAATGCCCTCCGTTTGGCTTAACGGGTCAAAATTGTCTGTACCGATTGAAAAATTTTTCTAGGTTTTTTCTTGGCATTCTAATGCCATAGGAACCTCAATGACCCTTCTCTGGAGTCCCAAAAATTATTTTACAATTTTTCCCCTGGGTCTAGGGCTCCTCGTTGCGAGAACCGTAACTTTCCTCTGGTTACCCATCGCTAGGGCACCGGCTCGTTTAACTTGGTTGTATTTTATTTCTAAAATTTTTACTAAATTTTTCTTATTAATATTTGAGTTAATTATGGTTCCTGACTTAAGTTTAATTATTTTTCCGACGTTTCTAGTCAGTCCTGACCGACACCCGAACAAAAGAATGTACGGAATGATTACCGGGAGGGTGTTACAACTCTTCCCCTCTAATTTAAATTTCGTCCTTGAAATTTACCTGATGCAAACAGTTGAGGGAACTGTTGCCTCATCGTCTCTTCATTTTCCCAAGTTGCCTCCTCGGTGTTGTGGTGCCTCCAAAGCACTTTCACCAGTGGAATCTGTTTGTTCCTCAACTCTTTCACTTCCCGAGCCAAGATCCGTAGAGGTTCTTCTTCATATGTCAAATCCGGTTGCATTTCAATTTCTTCTCTGGAGATGACATGTGAAGGATCTGAGCGGTATCTTCTGAGCATGGATACGTGAAACGCATTGTGAATCTTGTCCAGCTCTGGTGGTAAAGCTAGCCTATAGGCCACTGGACCCACACGTTCAATGACTTCATATGGGCCAATGAACCTAGGGCTCAACTTACCTTTTCTTCCAAACCTCAACACTTTCTTCCATGGTGACACCTTGAGGAACACTTTGTCGCCAACCACATATTCTATTTCTTTTCTCTTCAAGTCGGCATAGGATTTCTGTCTGTCTGAGGCAACCTTGAGATTGGCTTTGATTAGTTTTACTTTGTCCTCAGTCTGTTTCACCAGGTCTGGGCCCACTAATTTGTCTTCGCCCAATTCAGTCCAGCACACTGGAGTTCTACATTTTCTTCCATACAGTGCTTCATACGGGGCCATCTGGATACTAGCTTGGTAGCTATTGTTGTATGCAAATTCTGCCAGTGGGAGGTATCTATCCCAACTTCCCTCAAACTCAATGACACAACTCCTCAGCATATCCTCAAGGACCTGGTTACTCTTTCAGATTGCCCATCCGTCTGAGGATGGAAAGCTGTGCTGAAATGAAGTTGTGTACCCAAGGACTCATGCAACTTCTTCCAAAATCTCGATGTAAACCTTGGGTCTCGATCAGATATGATGGAAAGTGGAATTCCATGCAGTCTAACTATCTCACTGATATACAATTCTGCTAACCTCTCTAGTGAGTAGTCAGTCCTAACTGGCAGAAAATGTGCTGACTTTGTCAATCTATCAACTATCACCCATGCTGCATCATGTTTCTTCCGGGTGAGAGGTAGACCACTTACAAAATCCATGGTGACCCGATCCCATTTCCATTCAGGTATGCGTATAGGCTGTAGCAAACCCGATGGAACTTGATGTTTTGCCTTGACTTGCTGACATGTCAAGCATTTAGTCACATAGTCAGCTATGTCTCTCTTCATACTGTGCCACCAATATCAAGCTTCATATCATGATACATCTTTGTACTTCCCGGTGCATAGCATATACACCGTGTGTGCCTCTTTTAGAATGCTAGCCTTTAATTCCCATCATCCGTACACACAATCTTCCTTTGTAATACGACACCCATTTGCTTTCACCTCAAAGTCGCTTGCTTTTCCTTCCGGGATTTTGCTCATAATGGTCATTAATTTTCCATCCGCCAATTGCCCATCCAAAATCAGAAGCGTGTTTGGCCTCACTTGCAACTCGGCCAAAATAGCTCCATCTCGAATCAAGGTTAGACGGGCATTCAATGATCTCAAAGTCGTGATGGACTTTCTCGCTCAAAGCATCAAGAACTACATTTGCCTTCCCGTGATGGTAGTCAATTACAGTCATAATCCTTCAGAACTCAATCCATCGCTCGCTCTAAGGTTGAGCTCCTTCGGGTTGGCAAATATTTCGTGCTTTTGTGGTCCGTGTAAATGTAGCACTTTTCACCATACAAGTAATGCCTCCATATCTTCAAGCACGAAGATAATTGCTGCAAGTTCTAGATCATGGGTATGGTAGTTCTGCTCATGTGGTCTTAGCCGCGGAAGCATAAGCGACCACCTTCCCCTCTTGCATCAATACACACCCTAACCCATTATGAGAGGCATCACCAGAGACCACGAAGTCCTTTCTCGACACCGGCCGTGTTAACACCGTGCCTCTGTCAACATAGCCTTCAACTTCTCAAAACTGGTCTGACACTTGTCATTCTAGTCAAATCTGACATTCTTGTGTAATAACTTGGTCATTGGAGCAGCTATTAGGGAAAATCCCTTCACAAATCTTCTGTAATACTCAGCTAGCCCTAAGAAGCTTCTGACCTCAGTTGTATTCTTGGGAGGCTTCCATTCCAGCACTGCTTCTATTTTCTTGGGATCCACCCTAATCCCATCAGCTGACACTACGTGTCCAAGGAATGCAATCTCATTCAGCCAAAATTCACACTTGGACAACTTAGCATACAGTTTCTTTTCTCTCAGGGTTTGCAGAACAATCCTCAAATGCTCATCATGTTCTTCCTTGGTCTTGGAATACACCAGAATATCATCAATAAAGACCACTACGAACCGATCTAAGTGTGGATGAAAGATACGGTTCATAAGGTCCATGAATGCCGCTAGTGCATTTGTTAGGCCAAAGGGCATCACTAGGAACTCATAATGCCCATACGGGGTCCTGAATGCAGTCTTGGGCACATCTACATCCTTTACCCTCAACTGATGATACCCTGATCTGAGATCAATCTTAGAAAATTCTCCTGCTCCCTTCAACTGATCAAACAGATCATCAATTCTAGGCAACGGATATTTGTTCTTCATTGTCACTTTATTCAACTGCCGGTAATCAATGCATAGCCTCAAAGTCCCATCCTTCTTCTTCACAAACAGCACTGGAGCTCCCCATGGTGACACACTGGGGCGTATGAACCCCTTATCCAGCAACTCTTGCAACTGAGTTTTCAACTCCCTCAATTCAGTGGGTGCCATCCTATAAGGAGCAATGGAAATGGGTGCTGTACCCGGCAGTGTCTCAATAGCAAACTCGACTTCCCTTTCTGGTGGCAAACCAGGCAACTCTTCAGGAAATACCTTTGGGAAGTCTCTCACTGTGGGTATATCAATCAGGTTTGGCTTAGCCTGCCTAGTATCCACCACATGTGCTAGGTAGGCTTCACAGCCTTTTCTCATCATTCTTCTTGCAACTGTGGCTGAGATGACATTAGACAAGAAATCTGTCCTTTCCCCCACAACTGTGATTTCATTATCCTCTGGAGTTTTCAGAGAAATCCTCTTCAATTTGCAATCAACTATTGCCTGATGACGTGACAACCAATCCATTCCCAAAATCACGTCAAACTCGTGGAAGGGCAACTCAATCAGGTCTGCCAAGAATTCATACCCTTGAATCCTTAACGGGCAACCTTTGTATACCTTGTTCACCACTACACTGTGGCCCAATGGATTAGTGACCAGAATGTCTTGGTCACTCTCCCCTACTAGTATCCCCCTTTCTACGGGTAGGTTGATGCAAATATAGGAATGAGTGGATCCTGGATCCACCAATGCATGCAGGAGTATTGTAGAGGAGAACGTACCCACGATGATGTCCGGCATCTTGCTCCTCCCGAGCTCTCGGGGCATAATTTACGGCAGGTGGTCCATTATCCGCCTCTCTGGCGCTCGAATCTTGGCCTCTGTGATGGTCCAACGACTTCGACTTGCCGATTTTCTACCTCTCTGTAGTGCGGAGCAGTGCATGCGCTTGTGTTGGAGCAACTGTAGTAGTTCTGCGTGGACAGTTTCTCAGTTGATGCTCTGTCGACCCACATCTCAAACAGGCACCAGTTACTCTCCAACACTCCCCCTTGTGCCATTTAAGGCAGTGTGGACATGCAGAAGATGTTGGGGCTGGTCCCCTGAACCCCATCCTCGAGAGCCGCCCGATGGTGTGGGTGACCTCTCCTAGGGGTGAATCGTGGGCTGGGCCCTCGACCTTGGCCTTGTAGTTGAGCTGAACTCGTGCGGGAGGACCCTTGAACTTCTTCCCATATGCAGGTGCTGAGCTAGACTGTCTGAGTCCCCTCTTGGGCTGTCTCTCCCTTCTGGTCTGCTCACTGATTCTCACTTTTTCAACCCTTATTGCCGCTTCCACTAGCTTGCTAAATTCTGTGATTCCCAAGGCAGTGAGCTGTATCTTGATATTGTCATTCAGTCCCTCTTCAAATGTCTTGCACCTTTCGGCTTCATTAGGGACTATCTCCCTTCCATAGCGGCTTAATCGGACAAATTCCTTCTCGTATTCGGCCACTGACCACTGCCTCTGCCTCAGATTAATGAACTCTCTCCTTCTCTCTTCCAGGTATACAGTACCCACATACTTCTTCTTGAATTTGGAGAGGAAAAAGTCCCAAGTTCTGACTTACGGCTGCACTTCACTGAACCACGATGTCCCACCATTCGTAGGCATCGTCTTGTAACAAGGATACAGACTTCTAAGTTACGCTGCTCTGGGGTGCAGTGAAGTTGTTTTAAGACTCTGCCTGTTCTGTTCAACCAATTCTCGGCTGCCACCGAGTCATCTTCTCTCTTGCCATAGAAATCCACCGCCCCAAACTTTCTTAGCCTTTCCAGGTGTGATTTTGGTTGTGGAGCTGGTGGTGGTGGTGGTGCTGGCATTACTTCGGCCATTTGTCTAAAGAAGTCGGCCATTTGTTGAAACATGGCCTGTGGAGGCTGGCGAGGCTCGCTTGAGTGGCGGAGTAGGTTCTCCCCTACCCCCAGTCTCAGCTGCTGCAGGTGGAGCATGACTCTCCACTTCCTCCTCAACGGCCCTCTGAGATGAAGGGTCCATATCCTATTCAAAATAAGAAAAACAAACAGATCTGCATTAGTGTCACCTCGACTCTTACAAATGCAATGCATGGTATGGACTAGATCTAGGACCAGAAACGCCTAAACCGTGCTCTGATACCACTAAATGTGACACCCCTTGCCCGTGTACAGTATACCCGAGTAAGTAATGCCACACGGTGTACCGGCACACTCTAATATTCCTCAATTAATTTATATCATACTTTTGCATATAATTTATGAAATACAATTTATTTAAGCCATTTATCAAAAGTATTATTCATTTAAGGTTCCGAAAATTTTAAAGAAAATCCGTGAGTACCAAATAAAAATGGAGAAAACTGTTCTTGAACTGTGAAAACACTTCCAAATAATTTTCAAACAAACCCAACTTCAATTCATCAACAGAGTCTCAATATCAAAAACTCAACAATATTTCTCAATTTCAGTTCTCAATAGCCTTTTCATTTCTCAAACATCCATTTCTCAGGGTTCTCATATATATAAATAACAATTAAAAGCTCAAATTACTTCCATACATAACCATAAATCTTTATTATTTACATGAACCTCAAAATGCATTACATAATCCCAAATACAAATGAGAAAATAAAAATTTAATTACAAATGACAAAATGACACCTAGTGCCCTACCAATGCACTGCAGGTGACGAGGTGACGAGGACACAGTGCAGAACTGCAGAACAGACTCACCCAGTCTGTGGTCTACTGGGCTCACGATCAGGATCTCCAGTACCTACGCGTGGCAAAAGCAATGCGCTAAGCAATAATGCTTAGTGGTGCAATAATATAATAAAAGAAAATAGCAAGAAAATAAATGTGTATAGAATGTGTATGCTTTCTTTGTTTGGTATTGGTATATTCATTATTTCATTAACTTTGTTCACTTTTATTCATTTGGTTGCCCCAAGTAACCTACACTAGACGCATCGGTGGATAACGGTAAACCGCACTGGGTACCTAGTACCTCGGGCCGTCACACCATCGGTCACATATGCATCTCCCGGTGTGCAATAGAACAGCTAACAAGCTGTAAATAATATCAGGCACAAGGCCAAGTCTCAATACAAAGTCAGAATGGCTAAAAGCCATGAAATCACAGAATAGCATATTGCCATGTGCAGTACTGCTAACTGAACCCTATTGGCATGCCAAACTATCCAAACCAATCTTGTTAGGTAGACTAGGGCATTTGAAACTTTTAAATTCTTCAATTTGTAAATTTCATGTTTTGGTGTTACTATTCACCTCATTGGTCAACAAAAATGTTGACTTTTGGATAGAAAATATGTGCATTGACTTTGGCACTCCCAACATACCACATTTGGTGTTTAAAACTTGTTGGCATTAAGTGTTAATACCATTTCAAAGTGTAACCCAACACAAACAGAATTTTCAGTTTTGGTGAGTCAATTTCACTATTCCATTGGACACTGTTACTGTAGGAATTTGAAGAAATGTAAAACATGAAAGTTGTTCCTTATTTTGTCTAGTTGAATTTCCTTTTTTGAATCACTCCATTTGGAGTTTTGTAGCTCTAGATATGGTCCAAAAACCACAGCTGGCCGGATTCCAATTCTGCAGAAAATACCATATCTACAGTAACAGGAACAGTAACTTCCACTACCATTTGGGTTAGGTTCTGGCCATAATTTGGGGTAGGTTCCTTCATGAAAGTTGTTTGTCTATGTCTTAACTTGTTGCTGTAAAAATTTCAGGTCAATTGACCATATCTACAGTGAGTTATGGCCAAATGAACAGTTACTGTTCATTTGGTCAATTCTGCAGAACCAGTTGCAGGGTATCCGGATTGGGGCCAAGTTTTGGTCCTCTTGCTTTGGTCTTTTGGGCATGGTTTCTTCAGCAAAAATGTGCCATTATAAGCCTAGTTTCATGTACGATTGGCCAAACACCAATTGGACTAACACAACCCAAGCTATGGCAGTGCAAATGGACTGAATTTTTAGTCCCTATGCTGCTGTCCTAGGGCAGCCTGCAACCTCATTTTGGAATCCTATTTTTCAGTCCATTTGTTGGTCAAATTACCTAAAATGGTCACTAATTGACCATTAAAATGTTCTCTAACAATTTCCTAAGCCAAGTCACATTTTCACCTTTCCAAACCCTAATGTCCAACTAAATTTACTCATAACCTTAATTAACATACTTAGTTTAATGTCCATGTATATTAATACCTTAACCATCATTTCTAGCCACTCTAATTTTATTAAAACAATCAACCTCATACTTCCATAGGGCTGCCGAAAATTTAAGGTACCATAACACATGTAATTTACTTCAATTCCTTAAAATTTCTTAGCTCAAAATGATGTTCTAACTAGGATTAAAAGAAGGAGAATGAAATTGTAGCACTAACCTTGAGTGGCAGAATTTTCCAAGTTAAATCTTCACTTTCCTTCACTTTCTAGGCAGCCAAACACTTTCCCAAGAGATGTGGTTAGGTTTTAATGAAAGGGTTTAGAGTTTAGTGGAGCAAAATCAATGAGAATTGAAGAATGAGATGAAAAAAAAATCTTCATGGGAGAGGGAGACTTGATTTCGGCCATGGAGAAGTGAAATGAAGAAGATGGCTGTTTTTATTTTGTTTTTATCTCATTTTAGTTCATTTTTATCTCTTTTATTAATTTGTCAAATTGTGATTGGTGGAGCTTTTTAAATTGCATCACCATATGTCATAAATGGGCATTTTTATGGATTTTTCTTTTCTTTTCATCACTACTCAATTTCAATTTAATTTCTAGTAATGTTTATTCATATTTTATGTTATATTAATTATTTACTCAACTGGACAAGTCGGCCAAAAATCACCTCGGAAGGCGAAATGACCAAAATGCCCTCCGTTTGGCTTAACAGGTCAAAATTGTCTGTACCGATTGAAAAATTTTTCTAGGTATTTTCTTGGCATTCTAATGCCATAGGAACCTCAATGACCCTTCTCTGGAGTCCCAAAAATTATTTTACAATTTTTCCCCCGGGTCTAGGGCTCCTCGTTGCGAGAACCGCAACTTTCCTCTGGTTACCCATCGCTAGGGCACCGGCTCGTTTAACTTGGTTGTATTTTATTTCTAAAATTTTTACTAAATTTTTCTTATTAATATTTGAGTTAATTATGGTTCCTGACTTAAGTTTAATTATTTTTCTGGACGTTCTAGCTGTCCGGACCGACACCGGTCACCGGAACAGTAGAATGTACGGAATGATTACCGGGAGGGTGTTACAGTTCTAACACTAGCACACAACTAAGTAGTGCTGGGATCAAATAATAACTAATTGTTTCTTTTAAAAATTAAGAACTTACCAGTAGCTACATCCGAAGTTTCTGTTCTTTCCCCTTGGCGCATAGTGGACGCTCTGACTGGTGCGCTACTATATTTGGGTTGATTCACTGTGTTATGGTGGTGAGGAGTACCAACTCTATTTCTATCTTGACTCTGACTGACTGTCTGTGAACTCTGGAGAGCAGATCGAGGTGCTCTAATACAATCTCTAACAAAGTGTCCAAGCTTTCCACAATTATAGCAGGCTCCAGAGGCCTTACGATAAATACCTCCATGTAGCTTACCACAAACATGGCAGAAATGAGCAGAATAGGAACTTCTGGTTGTTCGATGACTAGATCTTGGTGTTCTCTGCCCTGATGATCCGCCTCTGTCATATCCCTGAGCTCGGGTTTCCTCAAATTCTTTTCTTCCCCAAATTACTGTTCGAGCTCTGACCCATAGGTTTCTCCCTCTTCTCTATTTCACACTGCCCTTGCGGGGGCTGGGTTTATGCTTGAGCTTGAGCTGACAGAGTATCAGCCATTTGTTGAAAGAAAGTGGCAATTTGTTGGGCCATTTGTGCAGTAATTTGTATCGATAAAACTGGTACAGTCGGGCCTTCGACACTTTGTGGAGTTAGGGCCTCAACTTGTACTTCTGCCATCACAGATTGTTCTATTGTCTCATTCTTCTCTTCCATATCTTTTCCCAGGATTTTCTATTCCTGTACAACCAACACAAGGAGATTCCTCTCCATCAATTCATATTTATGATGTAAATGTACTATATGTATCAAACATTTAAGCAGTTGTAGTTACTGACAAAAAAATTTCAAATTCACAGTTCGAAATTTACTTTAAAACCATTGCTCTGATACCAAAAAACATGTAACACCCTACTCCTACACAAGATGTAACATGATCCCGTAGTACACCTAATGAATTACCGTACTTCGCCTACCGGTAACCCATTAAATATACTACAAGGTATTTTAAATCAATTTTTGTGAAATTTAAATCATCGATTAAAATCTGGTGTTATAAAAATTTTTCAAAATTTAGACAGAGTGCCGGCTGTATTTTGAGAAAATAGTTCTTCAAAACCTGCAAAGAAATACACTCCCAATATGTTTTCTCAAATACAACTCCAATGACTTCATTTCAACTCATAATTCAAATCTCAATAATCAAATCAATTCATTTTCAAACCAATCTCATCATAAAAGAAAATTTTCATTGATTACAAGACTCAAAATTAATATTACAAAACTGTTCAGGTAAATGAAATCTCAAATTTACATTTACAATAATTTACATTTAATTACATACCAAAATATTTTACAAGAGCTTTTATACAACTGCTGAAATAATTTACATACATATTATTACATGCATACATCAAAACCTGTGTACATGGGTATACCTGGAGCTGATTTGAATGTCTCTTCAAAGAAGCTTACTCAATTGCTCTATGGTCTTTTCACCTGCAACAGCATACAAAGCTATCGCTGAGTGGTGAACTCAGTGGTGCACAACTATAATTTAAAACATAGTACAACATACCTTAACAAAAATTACAGCAAATAATTTGGAAATCTGGATACTCATCAAGCTCCAAAACTCAAAATATTCATTGCCAATAATGTAAATCATTTGTATAAAATGGCTTTGATCACGAAATTCAATTTATCAAATCATAACTAACCATTTAAGGTAATTCCAACAAAAGCAATTATACATAAATCATAATTGAAATCGCAATTCTTTACTATTCAAAAATTGTTATTTATCTCAAAAGCCATTCTTTATCTCACTAACTATGCAAGACTAATATGAAAGGGCCATCTTCGGGGTGATTCTAACTTCCTATGGTCGGGAAGGTCGAATCGGATTCTAACTCCCTATGGTCGGGGAGGTCGAATCATCGTGCACAGTACACATCACAATAATGAAACTTCCAAAAGGGCCATAACACAAAAAAACTTAGATCTAACCTCTAATAAGAGGAGCATCTAAGCCTGTGCATGTACCATGGTAATCAAAACACAACTAACTCCATTGTCTTCTCAATAAATGAGAGAGATGGGTAATAACCTAGTCAAGCATCTATAGTGAGATATAAAACAATATCACAATCCTTTTAGTAAGCATAAATCACAATACAATTCGATTCAAAGTCAATTCCAATATCCAATAATTTTTATGCTCATCACCATTGAAATCATAAATTTGCATTTTTCTATGCAAATTACCCATCACAATTCAAAACATGTTCTCTCATAATTTTCTAAAATATAATTTATTCAATTCACAACAATGCTTAATACTTGTGGAAATACCATTTCACAAGGCTCAATTCATACATACTATAACAATTTCAATAATCATTGAATTATATCCAATGCTTATTAAACATAATACATAAGAAAAATATGTCATTTAATCATGTAAAATATTCACAACAAAATCAGTTAAAAACTAGTTGTGCATAAACCTGATTTGAGTCTCTCCTAGGCCTTGACTCAATGTTCTTTATGCTTCCCAATATCCTGTTTAACTGAAACACACAATTTAAAGTGTTTCAGTACTCAATGAATTTATTTCCAACCATAAAATCCAATATCTAAATTTTCTTGGTACTATTCCCTTTAATTCATTTTATTAGTCAACTTATAATGTTGACCTTTAATGCACTCTAAATGAGTCAATTCCAATGTTACCAATATGTCACATTTTAGAGCCCTTTAGTGTTGGTATATGTTACCAATTTCATTTTCAAGTGTATTGCATTTTATTGCAATTTACCAGATTTCGGTGTACTATTTTGACCTAGCCGGACGACCTAGTTTCCTCGGTTTTCAGGTTTTGGTCCAAAGTACAAACTTGTAGGTCTATGTCTTATTGCACGTGGAGCAAAATTTCAGGTCATTTTGAATTGTGTAGACCAAGTTATGGTCAATTTACTAATGCTGGACAGAATGCACTAAAATGGTAGGCTTAGGTCATTTTTAGGTCATTTTCACTTCGGCCAATTTTGGTATCCGAACTTGTGCAAGATATTTGGCTTGGTTCTGGCCATTTATGGGCTTTAGTGTCTTCATAAGAATTGTAGATCTATGTCTAAACTATTCATGGTAAAAATTTTAGGTCATTTGGACCTATTTTGAGTGAGTTATGGCAAAAAAACTAACTACTGCCCAAATGATCAATTTTCAGGCTTTTAAGTCACTAATCCAGATTTGGTCATTTTTCAATTCACCTTCTAGGCAGAATTTAGGTAAGCTTCCTTCATGAAAGTTGGCACATTTTGTGCCTAATTTCACCTCCAATTGGTCTCATACCAATTGGAGTCACACAATTCCATTTATAACCTAAAATGTATACTATTTTTACTAACCATACTTTGCATTGAAAATTGACACTTCTAATGAACACCATTCATATTTCATTTTGGTCAATTGTCCAACCACAACTCAATTTATCAAATTTTCCAGCAACAACTCAGTTTAATGAAATGAAATGTCCAACAATACTCAATTCACTTAAACATCCAGCAGCTATTCTGTTTAAGTAAACATCCATTACACTCCATTCAATGAAATCAATATCCAACTCTTATACAAACCTTCAAACCCTAATCCATTGATCAAAACCACTAATGTACATTCCATTAACTCATAATCAACATTAATATACATGAAATTAAAGCTCTCTTATATATATCAAAATTGCCCATTGTACATATGTTTCAAGTTTCCATATTCAATTTACAACCCTACTTCAAAGTGTCCATTTCAAGCATACACATGACAATTAAGCTCTAGTACATGTAAGCTCTCTAATAACGTCACTAATCACCATATACATGAAAGAACAGATCATATTCCCATGGAATTTAAGGCTGCCAAAATTGAACACATTAATTACTCATCAAATCTTTCAATTTTCTCAACCAATCAATTCACCATAACCTTAATTCAAAGTTTAATTAAACAAGAAAGAGAAAATGGACACTTGCCTCAACTTGAGCTTAACAAAACCTTGAAATTTTCTCTCCTTTTTGTTGCCTATATGTTTCCCAAGATGTGTAGGCAAAATTTAGTGAAGGAAAATGCAAGGATCATGGCTTGAAGATGGAAGAATGGAGCTTGCATAGTTGGCCGGCCATGGAGGATTTGAGAGTATTTCATTTCGGCAGAGAGATTAAGGTTGAAGAAGATGAGTGAAGTGGCTGTCCTTTTGTCCTCATATGCCTTATATAGCTCCACTAACCCTCCACTAACCTTAGTTTAAACATTATAATAATTAAAGCTTAATTAATTCTAATTACACCCTCATTTTTCTCTATTTTCATTATGTGTAATTTCATATCTAATTTCATTTCTCATGTGATTTTCAAAATTTAATATCATTTATTTTTAATGGACATTTAGGTCAAAAGACGAATCAGGGTGTCAAAAGACCACAGTGCCCCTATTCGGGTTGCATTCCTGATTTTTCAATAATACAAAGTTTTGTCATTTTCTCGATTTCTCATTTTCTTTGTATTAATTAATTAATTTTTCTTTGATATTTCTAATAACATTTATATTTCAATAGATGTCCATTTAAGTCTTAAAAATATTTTTCAGGGTTTCCTGTGGTCCAGGGCTAATCAACGGTCCATGCCGCAACTTCCCAGTGCGGTCACCCATCGCTATGGTTCTCGGCTCGTTTAACTTGGTTACATTTCATTACTATTATTTTTCCTTTGTTTTTCTTATATTTTCTTTTCTTGTATTTCATTATTTTATGTCTCCTCACTCATATCTAAGTATAGTTCTAGGCATCCTAGCTGTCCGGATAACACTGGTCACTGGAACAGTAGAACACACTATCGAACATAGGGTTGTTACATCATCTGATCCATAAAAGCAGTCGGAGCATTAGTTAAACCGAATGGCATGACCAAGAACTCATAATGGCCATAGCGAGTTCTAAAGGCAATTTTAGAAATACTCTGCTCTTGTACTTTCAGCTGATAATAACCTGATTTCTAGTCAATTTTGGAGAACACAGCTGCATCCCTCAATTGATCAAACAAGTCATCAATGCAGGGTAATGGATATCTATTCTTTATTGTCACCTTATTCAACTGCCGGTAGTCAATACATAAACGGAGAGTGCCATCCTTCTTCTTTATAAACAACACTGGCGCTCCCCAAGGTGACACACTAGGGTGAATAAAGCCCTTGTCAAGCAGCTCTTGCAACTGCACTTTCAATTCTTTTAGTTCTGCTGGTGCCATTCTGTATGGCGTTACGGAGATTGGGTCCACACTAGGCATAACATTAATCTCAAACTGCACTTCTCTTTCTGGAGGTAATCCTGGCAATTCATCAGGAAATACATCCAAAAAGTCACAAAACATAGGGATGTCCCTCAATGCTGGAATACCCACTTGGGTGTCTATTACATGTGCCAAGTACGCCTCACACCCCTTCCTAATTATTTTTCTGGCCAGTGCAGCTGAAATGATGTTTGACGGCAATAACTGCCTCTCCCCATGTATTACTACATCACCATAGTGAGGGAGACCAAAAATGACTGTCTTCAGTCTACAGTTAATCATGGCATGATGCCTGGCTAACCAATCCATGCCCAAAATAATGTAATAATCTTTGAAGGGTATTTCAATCAAATTAGATAGAAAAGTGTGTCCTTGGATCACCAGAGGACAATCCCTATATAGTCTATTTAGCCTGACCTCCTGGCCTAATGGATAAGTAACTAGCACATCATAGTCCATTGGTACACACTGAATAGCAGTAGAACACATCACACTAGCACTGACATATGAATGTGTGGAGCCAGGATCAAACAACACATATACATCTTTGTTAAGGATGGAGAAAATACCAGCTACTACATCTGACGTTTCAGCCTCCTCCCTCTGACGCATTGTATACACTCTGACTTGTGCGCCACTGGGTACTGGCTGGTTATGTCACACCCTACCCCTCTGTAAGGCATAACATGATCCCGTAGTATACCTAATGAATTACCAACTCCGTCTACTGATAATCCATTAAATACACTACAAGGGATTTTAAAAACTTTTCTTACTTCTTTTACTGTGGTGAGCACGATTTACAGGTATTAAAAACCCTTTTTAAATTGTAGTGATAGAACTAACACATTTGAAATTTTTGGAATTTCTGTAAAAATTTTGGCAGAGTGCCATCTGTATTTTGGATAAAATAGTTCTTCAGAAAACCTGTGAAAAACACTTCAATAGATTTCCAAATCTCAACTTCAACATTTTTCTCAACCCAACACAGTTCTCAAGTCAAATTCACAGTAAATTTTCAAGGACTGAGATAAAGAAATATAATACAATTTTTTACAAGTCAAAATATCTCATAATTTACTTTACAACTTCAATGTACAATTTTTATTTACAACTGCTCAAAACCAAAAACAATATGTACAAACAGTGAACATACATTACATTACAAAATACAAAATACTGGTATACTCATTATACCCGGTAGTCTCTCGCTGGAGGTACTAGCAGCCTAATCTGCTACCCTGTCGGTCTGTCTACCTGCGACAGCAATAAAAAGCTATCGCTGAGACAATGTCTCAGTGGTGCACAACTTTAACCAAATACAATTTAAATCACAATTCATAAATCATATAAATAGTGGATACTTAAAACCATAGTTAATTTCAAGACAATAATTGTCAACCAGAATTTAAACTCCATTTCTCAATATCACAATAAATTTCAATAAGTCAGATCATGGTTGAATTCAAAAGACAGTATGTGTTAATAAGAGTTTAAATTCATTTCACAATCTCACAATACATATCAATAAATTACACTTTACACAATCTCACACACAGCTTTAATCATGTTCCCAAGTTCAATTCATCCCAAAAGCCGATGGCTAATGAGGTATTCAATTCATCCCAAAAGTCAATGACTAATGAGGAATAACATAGCTAGCTAGCAAAAATATGAGTACTCATTCTGTTCGTCCTCAACAGGCACACACCTCAACACTTCAGCCAGAGAGGGAATTCAATTCATCCCACTAGACAAGCTAGCGAGGAATACAATCAATGTACATGATAGCTGTGGTTTCAAACCAATTACAGTGCTTTTCAATCAATAAGTATCCATCAATATCATTCAAACAATTTCTCATAATTTCAAATCATTTACAATGCTTTTCAAGAATTAAATATCCATTCAAACACATTTCCACAATTTAAAACAAGAATGTACAAATAATCATAATTCATTTCAATTGAAAAATTCAAAAGAAATAGTTGTTATGCACAAACCTCTGATAACTGTCTCCGAGTCTGGACTCAGTATTTCCTTCCCTTTTCCTGAGTCTTTGGTAACTGAGAAACACAATTTGAAGTGTTTCAGTACTAAATTAAACTGTCTCTAACGATAATGTTCGATAAGTAATTCACTGAACTCAATTATTCACTAAATACCTTTATTTGCTTAATCACCTAATATACCGACCCTCGATGCGTTTTAGGTAAATTAGGATGTAGTGTCATTAATATGTCACATTCGATAATGTTTTAGAATTGGTACGTGTTACCAAACTCAATTCTATGTATATTGCGTTTTCTTGCATTTCATTGCAAATTGCTGGATTTCGGGATACTAGTTTGACCTAACCGGACGACCTAGTTCCCTCGATTTTCGGGTTTCGGTCAAAACTACAAACTTGTAGATCTATGTCTTATTGCACGCAGGGCAAAATTTTAGGTCAATCCGAGTTAAGTAGACCAAGTTATGGTAATTATACTATTGCTGGTCAAATGGCATCAAATTAGGTCAATTTTAGGTCAATTTGGTCAACTTTGGTTCGGCCAGTTTTTGGACCCGAACTTGTGCAAGCTTTTTGACTTGCTTATGGTCATTTCTGAGCTTTTGTGTCTTCATAAGACTTGTAGGTATGGGTCTTAACTATTCATGGTTAAAATTTCAGGTCAATTGGACCTGTTTTGAGTGAGTTATGGCCTAAACACTAACTGCTGCCCAATTGGTCAGTTTTTAGGTCTCAATTGCACTTAATCCGAATTGGTCATTTTTCATATCACCTTGCAAGCAGAATTTTGGTATGCTTGCTCAATGAAAGTTGGCACATTTTGTGCCTAGTTTCACCTCCAATTGGTCTCATACCAATTGAGGTTACACATCTAAAGTTATTGACTAAAATGCATACTGCCCTTAACTACCATGCTTAAACACACATCAATTACACATGTACCTTACTATATGTTCACTTCCCTTACCATTTCTGTTTTGGTTCATTACCAAAACCATATCCCACTTTACATTAACATCACTTTGGGCAGATTACAAACATCCTTAATACACCAATTAAAGCTCACATTTACAAAGTCTAAATACAATCACATACACACCTAAACATCACTAATTCTTACATACACTTTACACAATCAATCTTTACACATATCCATCAATTCTCAAGGTCAATATTCTGCCAATACCTTCATGAACATATACATTTATCCAAGAATCTCAAGGCTGCTGAAAATTTCCTCAACACCAAAGTATCCCACAATTCATCAATTTCCATCCAAGTGCAAAAATCACTATATACATATGAAGTAATTTATTAGGATATTAAATCACCATAACCAACAACATTTCTCATCAAATATATGCACAATTATTTTATCAATTACATGACTCCATGGCTGTCCAAAATGAAAATCTTAATAACTCTTCAAACTTAAAAATTTTCTTCACAAATTCAACACCCATAACATGCACACAAAGTTTAACAAAGCTATCTTCAAAAATGCTAACTTACCTTATAGTTGGAACTTGTTAAACCTTGATTAAACTTCTTAAATTTGGTATCAAACTCTTCCTTGTGATGTGTAGACAATTTTTCATGAAGGAACCTAAGTGAATGGAGTTGAAATGGAGGAGTTAGGAGAGCTTGATGAAAACGGCCATGGAGGTTTTCTCCTTTCTTCAATTCGGCTGGTTTGGTGTTTTGGAGAAGATGAACTTTTCTGATGTTGTAATGGAAGTACACCTGCCCCACTATGTGTGTATTTTATTCATTAGTGTCCCACTCACACCATTTAATTATATAATAAGCTTACATGTGTTATTTACACATTTTTCACTCCATTTTGGCTATTTGTATTAGGTACCCTCAATTTAATTTTTCATTTTATTTTCTAAGTGTAATATTATTTATTTTTAGTAGACATTTAGGTCAAAAGACAATTCGGGATGTCAAATGACCATAATGCCCCTGTTCGGGTTGCATTCTCGATTTTTCGGTAACACTGGGTTTTGTCTGTTTTTCGATTTCTCACTTTTCTTTGTACTAATTATTTAATTTTTCATTGATCTTCCTAATGATATTTATTCTTCAATAAGGGTCTATTTATGTCCTAAAAATGTTTTCCAGGGTTCCCCACAGTCCAGGGCTAGTCAACGGTCCACGCCGTGACTTCCCGGTGCGGTCCCCCATCACTAGGGTTCCCGGCTCGCTTAACTTGGTTACATTTCTTTGCTATTATTTTTCCTTTGTTTTTCTTGTATTTTTTTCTCTTGTATTTCATTATTTTATGTCTCCTCACTCATATTGAAGTGTAGTTCTAGGCATCCTAGCTGTCCGGACAAAACTGGTCACCGGAGCAGCAGAACGCACTACCGAACTTAGGGGTGTTACAGGTTAACAGTACTTTGACTTCCAGGAGTGTTACCAGGACCCCTACCTCTGCCTCTACCTCTACCAGTTGGCTATGACCCTCTAGGTGCAGAGACTTGGGCTGATCCCTCAGATGTAGCAGAAGGTCCATGTTGGAGCGGACTAGTACAATCCTTAGCGAAATGTCTGCTCCCTCCATAGTTAAAACATGCACCGGTGGCCTTAAAACAAACCCCACCGTGTGTTCTACCACAAGTTTCACACTGCCGTAGTGATAGAGCTCCTCGGGGTGCTTGCTGGGTCTGCTGACTAGATCGGGGTGGTCTTTGGCCAAAAAATTTGCCTCTGCTCGATCTGCAAGAGCTAGATCCTCTAGACTGTTTTCTCTTCCCTGAACCACTTTCAGGTGCTTGACCAGTAGCCTTTTCAGTCTTCTCTTTCTCTTGTGTACCCTTCTTCACTGCCCCTTCTGATTCTATTCTTTCTAGTTCTAGGGCTTATGAAATCAGCTCAGAAAAAATCTGGTGTTTAAATCCCACAACTTGCATTCTTAAGCTAGGCGTCAACCTAGCCTCAAACCTCTTACATCTGTCTTTGGGAGTGGAGACTAGGCTTTCAGCATAGTGGCTTAGCCTTGAAAAGTCCCGTTCATACTCCGCTATTATTCTGTCCCCTTGCTTCAGACTCAAGAATTCTTGCAATTTCGTATCTACATACGCTTCAGGAACCCATTTTTGCCTGAATTCCCACAGGAAGTCTATCCATGTCAGCATAGGTGGCTCAATCAGGCTGTGGGGGATGGTCTTCCACCATTCATATGCATCCCTTTGCAGAAGAGATATTGAGTATTCAAATTTTAATTCTTCGGCACAATGTAGTTTTTTGAATACCCTTTCCATTCTTTCTAACCATTGTTTTGCCTCCAGTGGATCCACAGTGCCCCTAAACTCAGTGGCCTCAAATTTCATTAACTTTTCATATTACAGAGCTGAGGGCTGTGGTTGTGCTGCAGGTGCTTGCATATGAGCTTGAGGTGGCACATTTCCCGCCATTTGTTGGAAAAACGCAGCCATCTGCTTTGCAAACTGAGTAGGAAACTGCAGTGCTAGAGTAGGAGCTGGAGTGGCTGATCCACTCACGTTCTAGAGTGCTGGGGCTTCCCCTTGGACCTCAGCCTCGATAGATTGCTCCACGGAATGATCTCCCTCTTCCATTTCGTTTCTCAAAAAGTTATACTTCCTGAGATCAAACACAAGGAGGTTGACCTCCGTTAGTGCATATTTATGATGTAAATATGTCATTTTTATCAATTAAAGACACTTGAGCAGTTGCACTTATCAAAGAAATTTTCACATACATAGTCAAAATTTATTGAAAAACCATGCTCTGATACCACTAAAACATGTCACACCTCACCCCTCTGTAAGGCATGACATGATCTCGTAGAATACCTAATGAACTATAGAACTTCACCTACCGATAACTCATTAAGTATCCTACAAGGGATTTTAAAGCCATTTTCTTACATTTTAGAAGTGGTAAGCATTTTGGTAGGAATTAAAATCACTTATTCGAAATTGTAAAACTACTTAAGATTTTAGTCCCATTTTATTTTATTGCAAATTTTATAAAAATTTCGGCAGAGTGCCATCTGTATTTTGAGAAAACAGTTCTTCAAATACCTGAGAAAAAATTTCCAATAAATTTTTTCACAATTCCCAACCCAAATCAACTCAAAATTCTCAAATCAACCACTTCAAAATAATTCAATCAACATTGCATTCAATAAAGCTAATTTACATTCACAAGTTTAATTTACAGATATAAAATCTAAAAATAATATTATTACAATTTATAAATACAACTGCTCAACTTTACATTAATACATATGCACAATATTTATTTACATCAAACTAAATTACATTGGGTATAAAATAATACCCGTACAAAATCAGTGAAGGCTTTTCCAGTTCAGCAGCTCACTCTGCTGCTTTTTCCTTGCTCCTATCTGTGACAGAAAAATAAGCTATCGCTGAGTATAAAAATACTCAGTGATGCACAATAAAGATGTGAAATGTAGTACATAAAATATTCATTGATAAATCATAATTTAAATATTTCACAATTACATTTCACAAATTATCAAAACTTATTATAGCACAATTTTGGTCAAACCATTTAACAAACATAGTGTTGCCAATTCATACACAACTTAAGTCATGACACAAAATTTCCAATCAATGCCGTGTTGTACACCACAACAAAGCGATCTACAACCCCACTAATTGAAATCAATGAGGGAGGTAGCTAGCTAGCTAATGAGTACTCATCTGATCTACAACCTCAACTAGTAAACCAGAGAGGGAGGTAAATAATCGATCTCACCCCATAAATGGAGGAGGAATAATAAGGCACTATCATGCTAAGTGTGAATCAAAAATCAATTTCAAACATTTTATTCAAATAATTCATGAGAAATTCAATAAATTTCCAAAGTCATAGTTTCGTTCACAAAGTGGCAACACAATTCATGATTAACACCAAATTTTCATAAATCATACTAAATCAATTTTTCAATGACAAAATCCTCAAATAAGGTTTATTGTGCACAAACCTGACATGAGTCGCCTCTAGGCCTTGACTCAGTCTCTCAAACCTTCTGGGTCTTTTTCAGCTGAAGCACAAAATTTATAGTGTCTCAGTATCTTTACTTCATAACAATTCCAATAACTAATTCCAATATGTTTAAACTTACATTCTTACAAATTTTCATGTTGAGGTTACTATTCATGATACTATTCAAGTCAAAATATTGACTTTCTTATACTTAAAAGGTATGGGAACTCCAACTATACTCACATACCGCAATTTGGTCATCAATTTTGTTGGTTTTGGTTGTTTTCTCCAAACTTAGGTCTTTTAGGCAAAATTGAAAATTTTTAGTTTTAGTGTTTTATATTGCACTGTTCCATTGGTCATTTTGCTCTTAGAATTTGGCTAAGTTTTCTTCATAGAAATTGTTCCTTATTCTCTTAAATTTATTCTCCTTTTTGAATCACTCCAATTGGAGTTTTATAGCTCAAGTTATAGCCATTTGAATCATGGCTGTCGGATCGGACTTAACCCAGATTTCTGGGCACCAAACTGGTTTTGGCAGTTTTAGCTCACCAAATTTGGGTGGCCAAATGACTGTGTTAAGTCCACAATTTTGGTTTATGTTCTTCATAAAACTTTTAGGTCTACATCTCAGCTTTCCACTAGTAAAATTTCAGATCATTTAGACCTGCCTAGCCCAAGTTATGACCAAATGAACAAATACAGTTCATTTGGTTATTTTTGTACAAATCAGATTGCCTAATCCGTATTTGGTCAATTTTTTCAATAGGTTTTAGTCACTTTTTGGGTATGATTCCTAAATGAAAAATGTGTCATTCTATGTCTAGTTTCATTTCCAATTGGTCTCACACCCTGAAAAGGACCTTGGTCATGCTGCCTGCACACTACCCACATCCAATCCGAATCTAAACCTAATTCTAACACTTCCAACATACATCAATTGGTCACAAATGACCATTTTCTATCTCAAACAAGGTCAAACATACCATTTGACCATTTTTGAAATTTTTGGCTTCCAAAACCTTAGGTCCAAACCCTAATTCACACTATTTGTTACATTTAACCAATTCAACACATATAACATACTTCTTCAACTCAATCAAGCTTAGATACAATTTTAATTCCATTAAAACACATGTATATTCATATCAAACCCTAGCTGCCCAAAATTACTTCTAGTCCTCGAACAATTATTTTCATTTCAATTTAAGCATAATTTTAAGTTAGTTAAGCTACAAATACAATAATTAAACTATAAATTCCAAGTTTAGCTACTAACCTTGAATGAAACTTCTCAACCTCTTACTTTTCTAAATTTTCTCCTCTTTTTTCTTCTTTAATCTTCTTCTCAAAGCTTAAACACAAGGTTTTATGAAGTGGTTATGGGAGAAACTAGGGTTTAGTAAAGGTTTTAAACCTTGAAACAAGCTTTAATGGAGGAGAGTGAGGGAACTTAGAGAGAGAGAGTGTCACAACAATGGGAGGAAGAAGACTCTTTTTTGGTTTTTCTTTTCTTTTTCTTTTATTAATTTTTATCCTTTATGAAAGACCAAAATTATCCAAAATTTATTTTTTATTTAATTAGTGTTTATTGCATCATGCATGATGTCATGCATGATGTCATCACTTTTCACTTTTCCTTTTTCTCTTTTTTTTTTCTATTTATTTTACCATTTGTTGTTTAATTTAATTCCCGTTTTCGAAATTTTCTTTTCTCCGATTTTATTTGACAGTTAGGTAAGGAGTCAGCTCTCGGGGTTAATTGACCAAATTGCCACTCATCGATTCGACCAGGTTTGCAAATAATTCAATATTTCTTTCGGATTCCTGACCTAATTATTTGATTGGCTTAACAGTTCTTTTTTGCGATTTTCTCTTTTCCACTGTGTTCGCAATAGTCCTGAGGACCGCAGCGTCACATTTTACTGTTCGAAATTTGAGTTTAAATCGACTTCGCAGTCCTTCCCGAGAAGGTCACCCATCGCTGTGACTCTTGGCTCGTTTAATTTCTTATGTTCTATTTTTCTTATTTATACTTAACTAATTGGCAATTACTAATTATTTGTGTTCAGGACTTATCTAGTTATCTTAAGTGTGGTTCTAATCCCTGCAGTTGTCCGGACTGACACCGGTCACCGAAACAGTAAAATATACCAGGCCATGCAAATAGGGGTTTTACAACTAACGTCTGATCAGACAATTAGGATGTCTGGAACTACACTTAAACTAAGGTGAGGATATATAAATTGATTGAATTAAGACTAAGAAAAATTAAGAAAAAGTAAAAGAAATGAAATGCTAATAGGTTAAAGGAGCAGAGGTTCTGGCGATGGGTGACCGTACTGGGAAGCGACTGTGAAGACACTTGCCGACCCCAGACCCACGGGGAACCCTGTGAAATAAATATTTAAGATTAAATTGAAGGTTTATGAGGTTTAAATGCTAATAAAAATGTAACACCTCAAACCTCCGAGCTCTAAATAGTACCTTTTTGGTCTGTGACTTGTATTATTCAAAGACACCTTGAGGACTAAAAAAAAATAAAATGAAAATTTATTGAGATAGACACAATAAAAAAATTCAAGTGACCCAAAAATATAAGGACTCACCGAGTATATTGTAAAAGAGGGATTATGACCCAATGAGGGATATTTTGGTCAATTCACCTCAAGAGTTGACTTTTTACCAAAATGTAAATTGAATTAAATGAAAAATAATATATTAAATTATGAAGAAATTTAATAAAAAATTAAGTGTGAATGTAAAAGGAAAAGAAAAGGAATAAAAATTTAAGTTTAATTACTTTTATTAAACAATTAAAATTTTAATTTAAATAAATTAATTTTTGGGGATAAATATATAAGAGAAAAAACATTTAACTAAAAATAAAAAAGGCCATTTTCCTTCTTCTTTTCCCCATTGTCCCTCCTCCACAGTTCTCTCTTCCTCTCTCTTTTTCTCTCCTCTTCTTCACTCTTCCATTAACAAACCTCCTCAACCATTGATTCCCCACATTTCTTTCATTAATCTTCCACCAAATTAATAGAAAGAAAAAACCCTAATTAAGTATCAAAGTGAAGATTGAAAGGAAGAAGAACAAGTAAAGAGTGGAGGAGATTCAAGTTTAGGAAAAGTTTCCTTAAAGGTAAGTTATTTCTCTAGTTAATTCATTGGGTATGCATGAGATTAAGGTTAATTATGGAAATTTAACTTAAAAAAAATAAAAAAATCATGCATAACACTAGAGATAAGAATTTTGGTACCTTGGGAAAATTAGGATTTTGATGTACTTTAGTTAAATTGATGATGGATTCAAGTTTAATTGAAATGGTGAACATGTTTGGGATAGTGAAATTTCATGGGATTTGCATAAATTGGAAAATGGAAGATTAGAGTTCATGGGGAAATTAGGGCTTTTTATGCTAGAGAGTGAAATTGATGTGTGTAATGTTAATTTATGTTTACTTAGTATGAATTGAATGTGGGTTGATGTTAGTTGGTGGAAGGAATTAATGGAATGGCATGGATTAGGGAAAATTGCAAACTTGGGTGTTGGAAAGAGTTTTGTGCTAGGAAGTGCCATTAATGTGTTTATTGTTAAAGTATGCTCATTTGAGGTGAATTAAATGTGAATTGAGGTTGGTTAATGGAAGTAATTTAAGAAATGAAAAGTTTAACCTAGGGAAGAATTTTACATATTGAGTTCAGTGTGCTTGGCGGCCCATAAGTTGAGCTACACAACTCCAATTAGTGTGAAACTAATTGGAAATGAAACTTAAGACATAGGGCTAGAATTTTCATGAAGATACCCTACCCAGAAAATGACCATAAATTGCCCTAAATGAACCTTTAAACTAGAAGCCAAAATCTGGAAATTTGAAAATTTACCAAATGAATAGTAAACTTTGCAAGGCCATAACTCTCTCTAAAAAACTCTGATTTAGGTGATTCTTAAACCAATGGAAATTTAAAACATATTAGAACGTTTCATATGAAGAAGTTAAGGCCAAATTATGGACTTAACCCAATCAAATTGCTAAGCAAATTTGAGTCACCAAATATGCCAAAATCTAAAAATCTGCAAATTGACCATATGAATAGTAAAATTTGCAAGGGTATAATTCTCTCTAGAAAACTCTGATTTAGGTGATTCTTGAATTGATAGAAACTTAAAATATAGTAGAACATTTCCTATGAAGAACTTGAAGCCTAATTACGAACTTAACCCAACCAAATTGCTAAGCAAAATTGAGTTGACAAATCTGTCAGAATAATGAATAGTAACATAAACAGTAAAATTTAAATAGCCATAACTCTCTCTAAAAAACTCTGATTTAGGTGATTCTTGAATTTATGGAAACATAAAACATATTAGAACATTTCATATGAATAACTTTGGAGCTAAATTATGAACTTAACCCAATCAAATCGTTAGCCAAAGTTAAGTTACCAAAGCTACTAGAATCAGCTCCATATGAGTAGTAATCACTATTTTGGTCATAACTTGAGCTGCACAACTCCAAATTAGGCAATTCAAAAAGGAAAATAAAGTTAAGACCTAGTGAACAGTTCTCAGGAAGAACACGTCATCAAATTATGAATGAAAATAGGTAAATATTTGGGTTCAAAACTTAGAGCTCCAAGCTGTGCAAAATTTCAAAACACTTTGAAATTTCAAATCTAACTTAGGGAGACATTAGACCTTTATGTGATGGGTACTTGGCAGTAATTGAGATGAGTGTGGAGGCATTCTATTTGTTTGGTTTCAATAGAGAAAGAAGTTGGAATGGGTAAGGAGAAGTAAGTAACGAGAAAGAAGAAATATTGAAGGTTTGTGCACAACCAATCTTTTTCCCTATTTTTTTTTTAAACTTCTAAATTGTTTGGAATGAATTTATTTGAACAAGTTCCATTAATAACGATTAGTGGGGTAAGACTACATGAGTACTCATTAGCTAGCTAGCCCTTCCCTCACTAATAACGATTAGTGAGGTTGAGATTGCTTTGTCATGGTGTACAACACAACATTAATTGTAAAATTTTATGTTATGGTCTAAACTGTGTATTATTGTTGGCAACACTTATACATTGTGAACTATGAATTGTGAAACATGATGTCACACCCTATCCCTCCATAAGGCATAACATGATCCCGTAGTATACCTAATGAATTACTAACTTCGTCTACTGATAACCCATTAAATAAACTACAAGGGATTTTAAACTTTTTCTTACTTCTTTTTACAGTGGTGAGCACTATTTACAGGTGTTAAAAATTTTTTTAACTGAAGTGAAATCAGATAACACATTTGAAGTATTAATAATTTTTGTAAAAATTTTGGCAGAGTGCCATCTGTATTTTGATTAAAATAGTTCTTCAAAAACCTGTAAAAAGCACTTCCAATATTTTGTTTAATCCCTAAACTCTAATATCCAATCAACACAATAAGTTTCTCGACATTTGGCAACTCAAATCCACAATAATTTTCTAGTGTGTTCAAAAGCAAAGATAAAAGAAATATATCACAACATTTACAAGCCAAAATAATTTACAAATTTAGTTTACAACTTTAATGTACAATTTTAATATACAATTTTAATTTACAACTGCTCAAAACCAAGAACAATATGTACATACAGTGAACATACATTACAATACAAAATGCAAAATATGGTATACTCAATATACCCGATGAACTCTCAATGTAGCACTAGCAGCCTAGTTTGCTGCCCTGTCAATCTGTCTACCTACGACAGCAATGAAAAGCTATCACTGAGCTAATGTCTCAGTGGTGCACAACATTAACAAAATGCAACTTTAAATCATAAATCATAAGTCATATAAATAGTGGATGCTTAAAACCATAGTTAAATTCAAAGATAGTGAATGTCATAAAGAATTTAAACTCCATTTCACAATATAATAATAAATATCAATAAATCATACACACAGCTTAATCATGTTGCCAAAGTCCAATTCGTCCCAAAAGCTGATGGCTAGTGAGGAATAACATAGCTAGCTAGCAATAATATGAGTACTCATTCTTTTCGTCCTCAACAGGCACACACCTCATCACTTCAGCCAGAGAGGGAATTCAAAGTCAATTCGTCTCACTAGATAAGCTAGCGAGGAATTCAATCAATATACATGATAGCTGTGGTTTTAAACCATTTACAATGTTTTTCAAGCAATAAGTATCCATCAAATATCATTAAGACAAATTTTCACAATTTAAACAATAACAAACAATTTGTCATAATTTATTTCAATTGAAAATTCAAAAGAAATAACTATTGTGCACAAACCTCTGATAAATGTCTCTTGGCCCTGACTCAATGTTTCCTTCCCCTTCCCTGAGTCTTTGCTAACTGAAACACACAATTTGAAGTGTTTCAGTACTCATTTAAACTGTCTCTAATAATAGGGCTTAATAATTAATTTATTGAATTATATTATTTTCCTTAGTCAACCTAAAATGCTAACCCTCAATGCACTCTAGGTGAATTAGATTTAATGTTACCAATATGTCACATTTTATAGCCCTTTAGTGTTGGTATATGTTACCAATTTCATTTCCAAGTGTATTGCATTTTATTGCAATTTACAGGATTTCGGTGTGAAGGAATGGAAGCGTGAAAAACACAAGATTATACCATTGAATTCAAAAATTTTCACCTAGGGTCACAAGCACCATGCAAGATTTATTTTTATCTATTTGATTTCAATGATAAACAACATATTAAAACTCTTTTAATATGTTTTTGGATCTGTATTTGCCATTTAAGATTTTAAAATTAATCAGATTAATTTTAGAACCCTAGATTAAATCAAGAACGATTACACTAACCTCTTGATGTGCTGCAGCGTGTCTGCGCCTTTGAGATTCGTCTTCAGGACACCAGATGTTGTCCCTCTAGCTTGTCCACACCAAGAACACCTATGGCAGCCCTTGAACAGCTTCTAAAGCCTTTTCTATTAATTAGAAATTCAAGTTCTGCCTTTTAAGAGATTAGAGATGCAAACAGGACACTAGAAACAATTTCTAGTGTTCTTAATTCAAGAGATTGATGGCTAATCTCTTTGAATTGATGAGAGATGAAGAGAAATAGCTGGAGAGGCTCAAAGTGGCGTGACATATGAGAGGAGAGGCTGCTGGTTATTTTTCTTTTCATAACCACACTTAAATAGCTAGGTTAACACATTAAACCCTAGCCACATGTCACCTTTTGATTAGCTCTAGGTTTAAGTGACCCAATCACATTGTGCCAAGTGTCAAATCTATATTTAATCTTGATTTTAATCATCTTACATGATTAAAAAAAAACATTTGGCAAGCTTATGTGTAATCCCATGTGTCACCATCTCATGGTGCTACGTGTCACACTGTGAAATGACCAAAATGCCCCTGTGTCTTAATTTTGAGTTCTTAACCCAAAATAATTATTTTCTTCTTCTAATTAATTTATATCAAATATAAATTAATTAATTAATCTCCATTAATTAATTTCTCATCAATTAAATTCATATTTAAACACTTTAAATATAAATTTAATTTATACTACACATCCAATAATCTAGATTTGGTTTCAAGTCATGCTAGGGACTTTGCAATTTAATTGCAAACCAAATCTATTTAATTAATCAATTAAACTCTTTAATTAATTAATTAAATCATATTTAAATAGGTGATAACTTGTGTATGTGTGTGACTTACTAGGCTCATCACTAATTGGCAATGAGACATGATATCAACTCTTAATATCATCAGAACTCTTTCTTACCATAAATGATTTCTCTAAATCATTTTATGAACCTCATAGACCATGGTTAACACCTAGCATAGCATGCCATGGCCACCCAATTAGTAATAAGATTTACCTTAAATGAACCTATAATCATATGTTACCATGCACTAGAATCTCTCTGTTACAAAATCCCAACTCAAGCTAGAGTCATGGTTTATGTCAAACTCCATTTGCTATGAATATTATGTTCTCTTTTAATTCCAGTTCTTGATTAAAATATTTTTATCATCAGAAACTATTTTATGAATAAATCTATCTGTCATGGCCATGAACTTGAAAAATCAAGAACAATTAAATGAAGATAGGATTTTATCTCTATTTACTTAGAGGAACAGATTCCTTCTTGATCAACTCCTACCTGCCTATATAACTAGTAAGAGACAACTGATGCCCATATACCCATACACGGTACAAGTATGAAAGCGATATCAAACTCAAACTACCTATATACAAGATAACTGTGCTATCTCAGGTCTAAAGATTATATGCACTGATATGATTTATGACAAAACATTGACAAGAGTAAACTCCATGTGCTTGTCATAAGTGTCACTGGTTCGGCCTACTTATCATTTATAAGTGCCTATCATGTTTGTTATATGGCATGAGACTCACCATTCCATCTTATTTATATCTCATATAAATAACTTGGGAACAAACATGAATACAATCTTTCTGGATAAGTCATGTCCTTATTATGAAGTATCCTCGATTGTGAACCTATTTATGATACTTTGTGCTAGAAATATTGTCACTCATATTCTTAACAACTTAAGAATAATATTTCTAACAAAATATCAATGGACCTTTTCTATTACACATAAATATATTATGTAAACAGAAAAGTGGAAATGCCTTTTATTAATAAAATATATACAAGATACATACTAAATGATATGCTCTAGGGCATACTACTAACAATCTCCCACTAGCACTAGAGCCATTCATTACAATACCTTAGACCCATCTTCTCAAGATGTCAGTCTAACTGAGCTTGTGACAAAGGCTTAGTGAATGGATCAGCTGAATTTTTCAGCTGATGTTATTTTTCTGCATGGCTATATCGCCTTTGCCCAACTATATGTCTGATAATGTGGTAGTGCCTTTCTATGTGTTTGGATTTTGGTGAGACCTTAGTTCCTTAGCTCAGATGATCGCTCCATTGTTGTCACGGTGTAATGGAACTGACTCAATGGAAGGAACTACCTGTAAGTTCATCACGAACTTCTTTATCCAACGACTTCCTTTGCGACATCGATGCAAAGAATATACTCACCTCTGTAGTGGAATCTCTGATGCGTGCTCTGTTGGAACTCTTCCAACTGACTGCACCTCCATTACAAATGAACACATATCCAGAGGTAGACTTTCTATCATCGATATCTGATTGGAAATCAGAATCAGTATAACCATCCAATTGCAAGTCTCCACCTCCATAAATCAAGAATAAATCCTTAGTTCTTCTCAAGTACTTAAGGATATTCTTGATGACTATCGATGTTCCAAACGGATTGGATTGATCCTGCTAGTCAAACTAACGAGATATGCGATATCCGCCTAGTACACAACATTGCATACATTAAACTTCCAATAGCCGAAGCATATGGAATCCTGACCATCTTATCTCTTTCTTCAGGTGTCTTTGGAGACATCTCTTTAGAAAGGTGGATACCATGTCTCACTGGTAACAATCCTCTCTTGGAATCAAGCATGTTAAACCTCTTTAACACCTTTTCCAAGTATAGACTTTGGGATAAACCAATTATTCTTTTCGCTCTATCTCTATAGATGCGAATCCCAAGAATATAGGTTGCCTCCCCTAAGTCTTTCATGGAGAATGTATTTGACAACCATACCTTTATAGTCGTCAACATACCTGTATCATTACCCATCAACAGTATGTCATCCACATATAAGACAAGGAAAGTGATAGCATTGTCACTAACCTTCTTATATACATATGGCTCATCCTCATTTTTGATAAAACCAAAAGATTTAATGGCTTCATCAAAACGGATGTTCCAACTCCTCGAAGCTTGTTTCAACCCATAAATGGATCGCTTTAGCTTGCATACCTTGGAACCATCTTGGGATTCAAATCCCCTAGGTTGTTCCATGAAAATGTTTTCTTCAATGTATCCATTGAGAAAGGCTGTTTTGACATCCATCTGCCAAATCTCATAATCATAGTATGCAGCTATTGCTAATAAAATCCTAATTGATTTAAGCATGGCAACAAAGTAGAAAGTATCCTCATAGTCTATTCCTTGCCTTTGCCGAAACACTTTCGCTCATACCCTTGCCTTATAGGTCTCTACCTTTCCATCAGAACCAATTTTCTTCTTGAAAACCCATTTGTTCCCTATAGGTACAATACCTTCAGGTGGGTCAACAAGATCCCAAACTTGATTCTTATACATGGAATCAATCTCGGATTTCATAGCATCAATCCATTTTGAAGAGTCTATATCTGATATAGCTTCTTCATAGGTAAGTGGATCATCTCCATGATCTACTTCTTCATGAGTAGACAACTCTTGTTCTTCTTCATGAAGAAAACCATATCTCACTGGTGGGTGAGATACCCTGGTTGTTCTATGAGGAACAGCTGTAGATGTTTCATCAACGGGTATTGGTTGACTAGATGGATCTATATCCATCTGATGCATCGATTGGTCAGAATTCTCCAATTCTAACTCTATTTGCCTTCCTTTGCCTCCTTCTTGAACAAACTGTTGTTCAAGAAATGTGGCATCTCTACTTATCACAACCTTTTGTGAAGTAGGCAAATAAAAATAATATCCAAAACTATCTTTTGGATATCCAACAAATCGACCTTTTTCTGATCTGGTCTCCAATTTATCAGTGTTCAGCTTTTTGATATAAATTGGACAGCCCCAAATCTTAACATGCTTAAGACTTGGTTTTCTTCCATGCCATATCTCATAAGGTGTGGAAGAAATTGATTTTGATGGAATCCTATTCAGAATATACAAAGCTGATTCTAATGCAAATCCCCAAAAGAAGATTGGCATATCAGTATAGCTCATCATACTACGTACCATATCCAATAGGGTACGATTTCTCCTTTCAGATACACCATTCAGTTGTGGCGTTCTGGAGGAGTCGGTGAGAAACAATGCCATGCTCTCTCAAGTATTCATCAAATTCAGTACTCAAATATTCACCTCCACGATCTGATCGAAGAGCTTTAATACTTTTTCCTGTTTGATTTTCTACTTCAGATTTAAATTCCTTAAACTTTTCAAAGGATTCATGTTTATATTTCATCAAATACAAATACCCAAACCTTGATTTATCATCAGTAAAGGTAATAAAATAATAAAAAACCCCCTCTTGCCATTTCTTTAAATGGACCACATACATCACTATGTATTAGCTCCAAAATATTTTCAGCTCTTAGCCCTTGTCCAACAAAGGGTGATCTAGTCATTTTGCCTTGAAGGCAAGATTCACAAGTTGGAGTAGGCTCAGAGCCCAATGAGGATAGAATCCCCATTTTCTCCAATTTTGCAATCCTATCTTCTGCAACATGACATAACCTTAAGTGCCAAATATATTTTGAACTTGAGTTGGTTTTCACCATGGCATTGTATTCATTTAGATTGCTATACTCTGGCCAGTGGAAACACTTTCTTGTTGGCAGTGTCAGCTTTGGTCTTCCCTTTCTGTTTAGCTATTTTCTTGGAAGGACCAGGAATCTGAGGTTTCTTTTTCTTATTGCCCTTCTTCTTGTTGGACTTTCCAGTGAGAAGAAGATGCAACAAAGCTACCTCTTTTCCTTTATTGCAGCATATTCTTTTGGGCAATAACCAGCATGTTGAGTAATTCAGCTAAGGTGCATTCTGTTTAGTCATATGGAAATTTGTCACAAAATTCCCAAAAGACTCGGGAAGGGATCAAGGATCAAATCCGTTTGTAGTTGGAAATCCATGTTGAAGTCAAGATGTTCCAACCGCTCAATCACCAATCATCTTGTGGACATGATCCCCAACATTCATCCCTCGGACATCCTCATACGGAATAATTGTTTAGATATCTCATACCTAGCATTCTTCTTGTGCTCACCATACAACTCTTGTAGGTGAATGAGGATCTCACTCGCACTCTGCATGTTCTCATGTTGCTTCTGTAACTCATTACTCATAGAAGCAAGCATGTAACACTTAGCTCTCATATCATGCTCCTTCCACTTGTCCAAAGTTTCATGTTCCTCTTGTGTGGCCTCTGGAGGTAAGGGACCAGTAACATTTGAATCTAGAACATATCCTATATGTTCAAGGTTCAGGACAAGTTTCAAATTTCTTAGCCAATCGCATGATTAGGTCCTGTCAACTGTTGTGATCAAGTATGCTTGCAAGGATATTGGATGGTGGTGGTTGTTTTGTGCTCATTTTTATCGTAAAATTAAGCTGAGAAAATAACCAGATTAAATAGTAAATGTATCATGTAATTAACCAAAATGATTATGGTCTTTTAATCAAATTGGTCCTCCCACTAACTTAGCGAATCCTACACTTCCAAAGTAGAAAACGGAAATCCTAGTTGGATGGATTTCTAGTGAGTGATTGAATTCTTATAATTCTATTGATCATCCTCAGGTACATCCATTATTGGAATTACAATAAACTATAAGTGAGCAACTCCTTGCCCATCACATCTCATGTGAGGTTCAATCCTTTACCTAGCCCCTAATGCTCAAAAACTCAGTAACATCCATTATTGACTTGTCTTGCATTAGTTAAGTTGATCCCATTGAGCCAGTAATTATGCAAATAATTTTAATGTCCTCAGGTACATCCAATATTGGCCACCAAACCATTTACATATTTACAACATCTCATGCTTAACAATTATTCTTAAGAAAATCTTTTAAATTAATTGCATCTCATGCAACTATTTAAAATTTCTTAAAATAATTGCCCCAATGGAGGGCTTATGTTATAATTACTTTAATTATAGCATTTCCAACTTAATCATTTGTTTGGAAGATTTTATAGCCATCCTAATTACTATTAAGGTCTCACTTTGCACATTATCCATTTAGCATGCATATATCATATAATTGCATACATTCCCATACATCTCATGCATTCATGGATAAGCAGTAAATATGGTATGATCATGGACTTTCTAAGGGATTCAATTCGAGCCACCAAGCATTGAATCATGGCATTCCTTGCTGACTTTCATTCATTCATTTTACAAGAGTTGCTGAAGGAGTACATAATCAACACTTGATCTTGAATTCCTCCCATGGTCCCACCAATGCTCTTGACCTCCTTGAACTTCTTGCAATCCAATATTACATAGTAATCCTTGGCATACCAAGGTGAATTTACAAGAACTTAAATAAATGAAATTACAACCCAAAATATTATTACAAACTTAATAATACATGCCCAAAATAAATTAAAATAAATTAATTAATTTACAATCCCAAAGAAAACATAAAAGAAATAAATCCAATCACATTGGTCTTTTATAGTCCATGATCATCCATCATGCATATCACTATTTAACAATTAAATAAAACATACATACTTAAATTAAATTGAATATCTCATATTCAACTTAAAAATTCAGATTTGAATATGATTCAAATAAATTTAAAAATTCAGATTTGAATCTCATTCAAACAAATTTAAAAATTCAGATTTGAATCACATTCAAACAACTTCAAAAATTCAGATTTGAATCTCATTCAAACATTTTTTAAAAAATCAGATTTGAATCACATTCAAATATTTTTTAAAAAATCAGATCTGAATTTTATTGAATCAATTTTAAAAAATCAGATTTAAATATGATTCAAACAACTTTAAAAATTCAGATTTGAATCACATTCAAACAACTTTTAAAATTCAGATTTGAATCACATTCAAACAATTTTTAAAATTCTGATTTGAATCATAATTTAATTGTATGATTAAAACAACTAATTAAACACTTTAATTAGTCAAAGAATAGGCCTTAGATCTTACAACAATTGCAGAATTAAAAGCCAAACCTTGAACCACCCATGGAACCATTGTTGCCGCCACCAATGGTGGCTTCACCATGTGTGCCGCCAAACCTCTTGATCCAACCAGCAATGGATCACTTGATCTCATGATCAAACACACAATTAAATTATATAATCAACAATCTAAATGGCAAATATAGTGGCTCTGATACCAATTGAAGGCAGGCGTGAAAAACACAAGATTATACCATTGAATTCAAAAATTTTCACCTAGGGTCACAAGCACCATGCAAGATTTATTTTTATCTATTTGATTTCAATGATAAACAACATATTAAAACTCTTTTAATATGTTTTTGGATCTGTATTTGCCATTTAAGATTTTAAAATTAATCAGATTAATTTTAGAACCTAGATTAAATCAAGAACGATTACACTAACCTCTTGATGTCTTTGCAGCGTGTCTGCGCCTTTGAGATTCGTCTTCAGGACACCAGATGTTGTCCCTCTAGCTTGTCCACACCAAGAACACCTATGGCAGCCCTTGAACAGCTTCTAAAGCCTTTTCTATTAATTAGAAATTCAAGTTCTGCCTTTTAAGAGATTAGAGATGCAAACAGGACACTAGAAACAATTTCTAGTGTTCTTAATTCAAGAGATTGATGGCTAATCTCTTTGAATTGATGAGAGATGAAGAGAAATAGCTGGAGAGGCTCAAAGTGGCGTGACATATGAGAGGAGAGGCTGCTGGTTATTTTTTCTTTTCATAACCACACTTAAATAGCTAGGTTAACACATTAAACCCTAGCCACATGTCACCTTTTGATTAGCTCTAGGTTTAAGTGACCCAATCACATTGTGCCAAGTGTCAAATCTATATTTAATCTTGATTTTAATCATCTTACATGATTAAAAAAAAACATTTGGCAAGCTTATGTGTAATCCCATGTGTCACCATCTCATGGTGCTACGTGTCACACTGTGAAATGACCAAAATGCCCCTGTGTCTTAATTTTGAGTTCTTAACCCAAAATAATTATTTTCTTCTTCTAATTAATTTATATCAAATATAAATTAATTAATTAATCTCCATTAATTAATTTCTCATCAATTAAATTCATATTTAAACACTTTAAATATAAATTTAATTTATACTACACATCCAATAATCTAGATTTGGTTTCAAGTCATGCTAGGGACTTTGCAATTTAATTGCAAACCAAATCTATTTAATTAATCAATTAAACTCTTTAATTAATTAATTAAATCATATTTAAATAGGTGATAACTTGTGTATGTGTGTGACTTACTAGGCTCATCACTAATTGGCAATGAGACATGATATCAACTCTTAATATCATCAGAACTCTTTCTTACCATAAATGATTTCTCTAAATCATTTTATGAACCTCATAGACCATGGTTAACACCTAGCATAGCATGCCATGGCCACCCAATTAGTAATAAGATTTACCTTAAATGAACCTATAATCATATGTTACCATGCACTAGAATCTCTCTGTTACAAAATCCCAACTCAAGCTAGAGTCATGGTTTATGTCAAACTCCATTTGCTATGAATATTATGTTCTCTTTTAATTCCAGTTCTTGATTAAAAGATTTTCTCATCGAAACTCTTTTACGAATAAATCTATCTGTCTGGCCAGAACTTGAAACATCAAGAACAATTAAATGAACATAGGATTTTATCTCTATTTACTTAGAGGCAGATTCCATCTTGATCAACACCTACCTCCATATATAACTAGTAGGAGCCAACAGATGCCCATATACCCATACACGGTACAAGTATGAAAGCGATATCAAACTCAAACTACCTATATACAAGATAAGCTGTGCTATCTCAGTCTAAAGATTATATGCATCGATATGATATATGACAAAACATTGACAAGAGTAAACTCCATGTGCTTGTCATAAGTGTCACTGGTTCGACCTACTTATCATTTATAAGTGCCTATCATGTTTGTTATATGGCATGAGACTCACCATTCCATCTTATTTATATCTCATATAAATAACTTGGGAACAAACATGAATACAATCTTTATGGATAAGTCATGTCCTTATTATGAAGTATCCTCGATTGTGAACCTATTTATGATACTTTGTGCTAGAAATATTGTCACTCATATTCTTAACAACTTAAGAATAATATTTCTAACAAAATATCAATGGACCTTTTCTATTACACATAAATATATTATGTAAACGGAAAAGTGGAAATGCCTTTTATTAATAAAATATATACAAGATACATACTAAATGATATGCTCTAGGGCATACTACTAACAATCTCCCACTAGCACTAGAGCCATTCATTACAATACCTTAGACCCATCTTCTCAAGATGTCGGTCTAAGCGAGCTTGTGACAAAGGCTTAGTGAATGGATCAATTTGAATTTTTCAGTGATGTTATTTTCTGCATGGCTATATCGCCTTTGCCCAACTATATGTCGATAATGTGGTAGTGCCTTTCAATGTGTTTGGATTTTGGTGAGACCTTAGTTCCTTAGCTTTGTATGATCGCTCCATTGTTGTCACGATTGTAATGGAACTGGCGACTCAATGGAAGGAACTACTGTAAGTTACATCACGAACTTCTTTATCCAAGCGACTTCCTTTGCGACATCGATGCGAGAATATACTCGACCTCTGTAGTGGAATCTCTGATCGTGCTCTGTTGGAACTCTTCCAACTGACTGCACCTCCATTACAAATGAACACATATCCAGAGGTAGACTTTCTATCATCGATATCTGATTGGAAATCAGAATCAATATAACCATCCAATTGCAAGTCTCCACCTCCATAAATCAAGAATAAATCCTTAGTTCTTCTCAAGTACTTAAGGATATTCTTGGTGACTATCGATGTTCCAAACCTGGATTGGATTGATCCCTGCTAGTCAAACTAACAGCATATGCGATATCCGGCCTAGTACACAACATTGCATACATTAAACTTCCAATAGCCGAAGCATATGGAATCCTGGCCATCTTATCTCTTTCTTCAGGTGTCTTTGGAGACATCTCTTTAGAAAGGTGGATACCATGTCTCACTGGTAACAATCCTCTCTTGGAATCAAGCATGTTAAACCTCTTTAACACCTTTTCCAAGTATAGACTTTGGGATAAACCAATTATTCTTTTCGCTCTATCTCTATAGATGCGAATCCCAAGAATATAGGTTGCCTCCCTAAGTCTTTCATGGAGAATGTATTTGACAACCATACCTTTATAGTCGTCAACATACCTGTATCATTACCCATCAACAGTATGTCATCCACATATAAGACAAGGAAAGTGATAGCATTGTCACTAACCTTCTTATATACATATGGCTCATCCTCATTTTTGATAAAACCAAAAGATTTAATGGCTTCATCAAAACGGATGTTCCAACTCCTCGAAGCTTGTTTCAACCCATAAATGGATCGCTTTAGCTTGCATACCTTGGAACCATCTTGGGATTCAAATCCCTAGGTTGTTCCATGAAAATGTTTTCTTCAATGTATCCATTGAGAAAGGCCATTTTGACATCCATCGCCAAATCTCATAATCATAGTATGCAGCTATTGCTAATAAAATCCTAATTGATTTAAGCATGGCAACAGTAGAAAGTCTCCTCATAGTCTATTCCTTGCCTTTGGCGAAACCCTTCGCTACTAGCCTTGCCTTATAGGTCTCTACCTTTCCATCGTAACCAATTTTCTTCTTGAAAACCCATTTGTTCCCTATAGGTACAATACCTTCAGTGGGTCAACAAGATCCCAAACTTGATTCTTATACATGGAATCAATCTCGGATTTCATAGCATCAATCCATTTTGAAGAGTCTATATCGATATAGCTTCTTCATAGGTAAGTGGATCATCTCCATGATCTACTTCTTCATGAGTAGACAACTCTTGTTCTTCTTCATGAAGAAAACCATATCTCATCAGTGGGTGAGATACCTGGTTGTTCTATGAGGAGCAGTGTAGATGTTTCATCAACGGGTATTGGTTGACTAGATGGATCTATATCCATCGATCATCGATTGGTCAAAATTCTCCAATTCTAACTCTATTTGCCTTCCTTTGCCTCCTTCTTGAACAAAGTTGTTCAAGAAATGTGGCATCTCTACTTATCACAACCTTTTGTGAAGTAGGCAAATAAAAATAATATCCAAAACTATCTTTTGGATATCCAACAAATCGACCTTTTACGATCTGGTCTCCAATTTATCGGTGTTGACTTTTTGATATAAATTTGGGCCATTTAAATCTTAACATGCTTAAGACTTGGTTTTCTTCCATGCCATATCTCATAAGGTGTGGAAGAAATTGATTTTGATGGAATCCTATTCGAATATACAAAGCTGATTCTAATGCAAATCCCCAAAAGAAGATTGGCATATCAGTATAGCTCATCATACTACGTACCATATCCAATAGGGTACGATTTCTCCTTTCAGATACACCATTCAGTTGTGGCGTTCCTGGAGGAGTCAGCTGAGAAACAATGCCATGCTCTCTCAAGTATTCATCAAATTCAGTACTCAAATATTCACCTCCACGATCTGATCGAAGAGCTTTAATACTTTTTCCTGTTTGATTTTCTACTTCAGATTTAAATTCCTTAAACTTTTCAAAGGATTCATGTTTATATTTCATCAAATACAAATACCCAAACCTTGATTTATCATCAGTAAAGGTAATAAAATAATAAAAAACCCCCTCTTGCCATTTCTTTAAATGGACCACATACATCACTATGTATTAGCTCCAAAATATTTTCAGCTCTTAGCCCTTGTCCAACAAAGGGTGATCTAGTCATTTTGCCTTGAAGGCAAGATTCACAAGTTGGAGTAGGCTCAGAGCCCAATGAGGATAGAATCCCCATTTTCTCCAATTTTGCAATCCTATCTTCTGCAACATGACATAACCTTAAGTGCCAAATATATTTTGAACTTGAGTTGGTTTTCACCATGGCATTGTATTCATTTAGATTGCTATACTCTGGCCAGTGGAAACACTTTCTTGTTGGCAGTGTCAGCTTTGGTCTTCCCTTTCTGTTTAGCTATTTTCTTGGAAGGACCAGGAATCTGAGGTTTCTTTTTCTTATTGCCCTTCTTCTTGTTGGACTTTCCAGCAGAAGAAGATGCAACCAAAGCTACCTCTTTTCCTTTATTGCCTGGCATATTCTTTTGGGCAATAACCAGCATGTTGAGTAATTCAGCTAAGGTGCATTCCTGTTTAGTCATATGGAAATTTGTCACAAAATTCCCAAAAGACTCAGGAAGGGACTCAATGATGAAATCCGTTTGTAGTTGGAAATCCATGTTGAAGTAATGAAGATCCAACTGCTCAATCAGCCGAATCATCTTGTGGACATGATCCCCAACATTCTGTCCCTCAGACATCCTCATACGGAATAATTGTTTAGATATCTCATACCTAGCATTGCTGCTGTGCTCACCATACAACTCTTGTAGGTGAAGGAGGATCTCACTCGCACTCTGCATGTTCTCATGTTGCTTCTGTAACTCATTACTCATAGAAGCAAGCATGTAACACTTAGCTCTCATATCATGCTCCTTCCACTTGTCCAAAGTTTCATGTTCCTCTTGTGTGGCCTCTGGAGGTAAGGGACCAGGAACATTTGAATCTAGAACATATCCTATATGTTCAAGGTTCAGGACAAGTTTCAAATTTCTTAGCCAATCAGACAGATTAGGTCCTGTCAACCTGTTGTGATCAAGTATGCTTGCAAGGATATTGGATGGTGGTGGTTGTTTTGTGCTCATTTTTATCAGAAAATTAACTGCAGAAAATAACCAGATTAATTAGTAAATGTATCATGTAATTAACCAAAATGATTATGGTCTTTTAATCAAATTGGTCCTCCCACTAACTTAGCGAATCCTACACTTCCAAAGTAGAAAACGGAAATCCTAGTTGGATGGATTTCTAGTGAGTGATTGAATTCTTATAATTCTATTGATCATCCTCAGGTACATCCATTATTGGAATTACAATAAACTATAAGTGAGCAACTCCTTGCCCATCACATCTCATGTGAGGTTCAATCTTTACCTAGCCCCTAATGCTCAAAATCTTAGGTACATCCATTATTGACTTATCTTGCATTAGTTAAGTTGATCCCATTGAGCCAGTAATTATGCAAATAATTTTAATGTCCTCAGGTACATCCAATATTGGCCACCAAACCATTTACATATTTACAACATCTCATGCTTAACAATTATTCTTAAGAAAATCTTTTAAATTAATTGCATCTCATGCAACTATTTAAAATTTCTTAAAATAATTGCCCCAATGGAGGGCTTATGTTATAATTACTTTAATTATAGCATTTCCAACTTAATCATTTGTTTGGAAGATTTTATAGCCATCCTAATTACTATTAAGGTCTCACTTTGCACATTATCCATTTAGCATGCATATATCATATAATTGCATACATTCCCATACATCTCATGCATTCATGGATAAGCAGTAAATATGGTATGATCATGGACTTTCTAAGGGATTCAATTCTGAGCCACCAAGAATTGAATCAGGGCATTCCTAGGTGCATTTCATTCATTCATTTTACAAGAGTTGCTGAAGGAGTACATAATCAACACTTGATCTTGAATTCCTCCCACTGGTCCCACCAATGCTCTTGACCTCCTTGAACTTCTTGCAATCCAATATTACATAGTAATCCTTGGCATACCAAGGTGAATTTACAAGAACTTAAATAAATGAAATTACAACCCAAAATATTATTACAAACTTAATAATACATGCCCAAAATAAATTAAAATAAATTAATTAATTTACAATCCCAAAGAAAACATAAAAGAAATAAATCCAATCACATTGGTCTTTTATAGTCCATGATCATCCATCATGCATATCACTATTTAACAATTAAATAAAACATACATACTTAAATTAAATTGAATATCTCATATTCAACTTAAAAATTCAGATTTGAATATGATTCAAATAAATTTAAAAATTCAGATTTGAATCTCATTCAAACAAATTTAAAAATTCAGATTTGAATCACATTCAAACAACTTCAAAAATTCAGATTTGAATCTCATTCAAACATTTTTTAAAAAATCAGATTTGAATCACATTCAAATATTTTTTTTAAAAATCAGATCTGAATTTTATTGAATCAATTTTAAAAAATCAGATTTAAATATGATTCAAACAACTTTAAAAATTCAGATTTGAATCACATTCAAACAACTTTTAAAATTCAGATTTGAATCACATTCAAACAATTTTTAAAATTCTGATTTGAATCATAATTTAATTGTATGATTAAAACAACTAATTAAACACTTTAATTAGTCAAAGAATAGGCCTTAGATCTTACAACAATTGCAGAATTAAAAGCCAAACCTTGAACCACCCATGGAACCATTGTTGCCGCCACCAATGGTGGCTTCACCATGTGTGCCGCCAAACCTCTTGATCCAACCAGCAATGGATCACTTGATCTCATGATCAAACACACAATTAAATTATATAATCAACAATCTAAATGGCAAATATAGTGGCTCTGATACCAATTGAAGGAACGGAAGCGTGAAAAACACAAGATTATACCATTGAATTCAAAAATTTTCACCTAGGGTCACAAGCACCATGCAAGATTTATTTTTATCTATTTGATTTCAATGATAAACAACATATTAAAACTCTTTTAATATGTTTTTGGATCTGTATTTGCCATTTAAGATTTTAAAATTAATCAGATTAATTTTAGAACCCTAGATTAAATCAAGAACGATTACACTAACCTCTTGATGTGCCGCAATGTCTGCGCTTTGAGATTCGTCTTCAGGACACCAGATGTTGTCCCTCTAGCTTGTCCACACCAAGAACACCTATGGCAGCCCTTGAACAGCTTCTAAAGCCTTTTCTATTAATTAGAAATTCAAGTTCTGCCTTTTAAGAGATTAGAGATGCAAACAGGACACTAGAAACAATTTCTAGTGTTCTTAATTCAAGAGATTGATGGCTAATCTCTTTGAATTGATGAGAGATGAAGAGAAATAGCTGGAGAGGCTCAAAGTGGCGTGACATATGAGAGGAGAGGCTGCTGGTTATTTTTTCTTTTCATAACCACACTTAAATAGCTAGGTTAACACATTAAACCCTAGCCACATGTTACCTTTTGATTAGCTCTAGGTTTAAGTGACCCAATCACATTGTGCCAAGTGTCAAATCTATATTTAATCTTGATTTTAATCATCTTACATGATTAAAAAAAAACATTTGGCAAGCTTATGTGTAATCCCATGTGTCACCATCTCATGGTGCTACGGGTCACCGTGAAATGACCAATATGCCCGTGTGTCTTAATTTTGAGTTCTTAACCCAAAATAATTATTTTCTTCTTCTAATTAATTTATATCAAATATAAATTAATTAATTAATCTCCATTAATTAATTTCTCATCAATTAAATTCATATTTAAACACTTTAAATATAAATTTAATTTATACTACACATCCAATAATCTAGATTTGGTTTCAAGTCATGCTAGGGACTTTGCAATTTAATTGCAAACCAAATCTATTTAATTAATCAATTAAACTCTTTAATTAATTAATTAAATCATATTTAAATAGGTGATAACTTGTGTATGTGTGTGACTTACTAGGCTCATCACTAATTGGCAATGAGACATGATATCAACTCTTAATATCATCAGAACTCTTTCTTACCATAAATGATTTCTCTAAATCATTTTATGAACCTCATAGACCATGGTTAACACCTAGCATAGCATGCCATGGCCACCCAATTAGTAATAAGATTTACCTTAAATGAACCTATAATCATATGTTACAAAATCCCAACTCAAGCTGGAGTCATGGTTTATGTCAAACTCCATTTGCTATGAATATTATGTTCTCTTTTAATTCCAGTTCTTGATTAAAAAGATTTTTCTCATCGTAAACTCTTTTACAATAAATCTATCTGTCACTGCCAGATCTTGAAACATCAAGAACAATTAAATGAACATAGGATTTTATCTCTATTTACTTAGAGGAACAGATTCCATCTTGATCAACACCTACCTCCATATATAACTAGTAGGAGCCAACAGATGCCCATATACCCATACACAGTACAAGTATGAAAGCAGTATCAAACTCAAACTACCTATATACAAGATAAGCTGTGCTATCTCGTGTCTAAAGATTATATGCACTGATATGATTTATGACAAAACATTGACAAGAGTAAACTCCATGTGCTTGTCATAAGTGTCACTGGTTCGGCCTACTTATCATTTATAAGTGCCTATCATGTTTGTTATATGGCATGAGACTCACCATTCCATCTTATTTATATCTCATATAAATAACTTGGGAACAAACATGAATACAATCTTTCTGGATAAGTAATGTCCTTATTATGAAGTATCCTCGATTGTGAACCTATTTATGATACTTTGTGCTAGAAATATTGTCACTCATATTCTTAACAACTTAAGAATAATATTTCTAACAAAATATCAATGGACCTTTTCTATTACACATAAATATATTATGTAAACGGAAAAGTGGAAATGCCTTTTATTAATAAAATATATACAAGATACATACTAAATGATATGCTCTAGGGCATACTACTAACACGGTGTACTATTTTGACCTAGTCAGATGACCTAGTTCCCTCGGTTTTCAAGTTTCGATCCAAACTAAAAACTTGTAGGTCTATGTCTTATTGCACACGAGGCAAAATTTCAGGTCATTCTGAGTTATATAGACCAAGATATGGTCAATTTACCAATGCTGGATAGAATGCACTAAAATGGTAGGCTTAGGTCATTTTTAGGTCACTTTTGGTTCGGCCAGTTTTGGTACCTGAACTTGTGCAAGCTATTTGGCTTGGTTCTAGCCATTTCTAGGCTTTGGTATCTTCATAAGAATTGTAGATATATGTCTAAACTATTCATGGTAAAAAGTTCAGGTCATTTGGACCTGTTTTGAGTAAGTTATGGTCAAAACACTAACTGCTGCCCAAATGGTCAATTTTCAGGCTTTCAAGTCACTAATCCGGATTTGGTCATTTTTCAAGTCACCTTCTAGGTAGAATTTAGGTAAGCTTCCTTCATGAATGTTGACACATTTTGTGCCTAGTTTCACCTCCAATTGGCCTCATACCAATTGGAGTCACACACTTAAGGTTCTAAGCTAAAACATACACTACCCTGCTACACACTCTTCATCACATACCAATTACACATTCTATACTTACCAAGCTAATCCTTTCATGCCAATTTTGGTTTGTACCATACCATTAACATACTTAACAACACATTTTAGTCATTTTGGACAGCTTGTAACCATTCTCAACATACACATTATAACTCAGAATTTTCAAAGTCAAATTACAATAATTTAACCACATGAACATACCTCATTTACATGTCCAAATCCAAACAATTATTCACATACACATGCTGCCACCATAAGCAACATAATTCAACAATATTTCATGAACTTAAACACTTCAATCTTCTTCATGAGGCTGCCATGAGTTTACACATACCCATCAACTTCCATTTTCAAAACTTTACACATGGAATTCAACTTCAATACAATTAAACATTTAAATCAGCATCCAAACAACCATTTACATGCAAGGACAAGCTGTTCATGGTGAGGTTTCATGGCTGCCGAAATGGCTCAACTCTAATAATTCATCAAACATAAAAAATTCTTTCATAAATAAACTACCCACAACCTTGGTTACACTTTTAGTGAAACAAGAATTGAAAACACCCACTTACCTTTTTTGGACTTCTTCAAAATCTCACCAAAACTTATCTTTCTTGCTCCAAGTATGTTGCTGAAGGTATGTAGGTAAGGTTTAGTGAAGGAACCTAGTGAAAAATATGGCTAAATCATGGTTGCATGAAGCTTTCTCTCAATCGGCCATGGAGGTTTCTCCTAAGGAAGTTTCAGCTGGTTGGCTCAAGGTTGAAGATGACAGAATTTTCTGTCGATATGCTGATTAAAAGTCACCTTAGGTGATGTTAGTGGAGCACTAATGAAGTTATAATATTTGTTTAAATCAAAAGTTTCACATTTCCCACATTTAGCCTCATTTCATTTACTATTTAAATTATGGACCACCATTTTAATTTTCATGATATTTTCAAAGTTTAATATCATTTATTTTTAATGAAAATTTAGGTCAAAAGGAAACTCCAGGTGTTAAATGACCACAATGCCCCTATTCGGGTTACATTCCCGATTTTTCAGTAATACCGAGTTTTATCGTTTTCTCGATTTCTCGTTTTTCTTTGTACTAATTAATTAATTTTCTTTGATATTTCTAATGATATTTATACTTCAATAAGTCTTTAATTATGTCTTGAAACTAAATTCTGAGGGTTCTCTGCAGTCCTAGGGTCAGCTATTGCCTGCGCCGTAACTTACCCGTGCAGTTACCCATCGTTGCGGTGCTGGCCTTTTAACTTAGTTTCATTTCATTGCTATTATTTTTCCTTTGTTTTTCTTGTATTTTCCTTTCTTGTATTTCATTATTTTATGTCTCCTCACTACTTTTAAATGTAGTTCTAGGCATCCTAGCTCTCCGGACAACACATGTCACCGGAACAGTAGAACGCACTACCGAACATAAGGGTGTTACAATCCCCCCCCCCCCTTAAAATAAAATTCATCTCAAAATTTTACTTGGCATCAGTTTCTAAACAGCTGTGGGTCTGTCTCCTCATGTCCTCTTCACGTTCCTAAGTAGCTTCCTGACCTGAATGATGGTTCCACAGCACTTTAACCAGGTGTATCTATTTGTTCCTCAGCTGCTTCACCTTATATGCTAGAATTTCTATGGGTTCTTCCTCATATGAGAGGTCTGGATTTACCTCAATCTCTTCAACTGATAGTACATGAGATGGGTCAGGTCTGTATCTCCTTAACATGGACACATGGAAGCCACTATGTATCCTTTCTAGCACTGGAGGTAATGCTAACCGATATGCCAAAGGACCCACTCTCTCTAGAACCTCATATGGTCTGATGAAACGAGGACTCAGTTTCCCCTTTCTACCAAATCTCATAATTCTCTTCCAAGGAGAAACTTTGAGGAATACCTTATCAGCCACTGCATATTCAATATCTCTTCTTCAGATCAACATAGGACTTTTCACGATCTGATGCAGCCTTGAGTCGATCTCTGATCAATATGATCTTTTCCTCTGTCTGCTAAATAATTTCTGGCCCAATCATCTTCCTTTCACCTACTTCATCCCAACATAGGGGAGTTTTGCACTTCCTGCCATACAAAGCTTCATATGGAGGCATCCCAATGCTTGATTGGTAGCTGTTGTTATAAGTAAACTCAATCAAAGGCAAGTGTGTATCCCAACTACCTTCAAACTTAATCACACAAGCCCATAGCATATCTTTCGATATCTAAATTACCCTCTCAGACTGGCCATCTGTCTGTGGGTGGAATGCCGTGCTGAAGTTCAATCTAGTTCCTAGGGCTTTCTGAAGACTACCCCAGAATCTAGAAGTGAACCTAGGATCATTGTCAGATACAATTGATACTGGCACTCTATGCAGTCTTACAATCTCATTTATGTACAATCTGGCCAATCTCTTCAGGCTATAGTCCATTCAGACTAGCAAAAATTGAGCAGACTTGGTTAGTCTATCAACTATAACCTATACTGCATCATGACTATTCTGTGTCCTCAGAAGTCCCATCACAAAATCTATAGTTATCCGTTCCCATTTCCACTTTGGTACTGGCAATGGATGTAACAAACCTGCTGGAACTTGATGTTATACCTTTACTTGCTGACAAGTTAGGCATTTGGAAACAAAATCAGCTACATCCCTCTTCATACCCATCCACCAGTAATGCTCTTTCAGCCCTCTATTCATTTTAGTTCCACCAGGGTGTATAGCAAAAGGAGACTCATGTGCTTCCTTCATAATGATTTGTCTCAATTCCACATCACTAGGAATGCAAATTCTGCCCTGATGTAGTAGTAAACCATCATCTCTCACAGAAAATTTAGGTTTCTTGCCCTGCTAGACTTCTTTTAGTAGCTTCTGATATTTTTCATCATTTTGAGCAGCCATTCTGATCTGATCAATCAACACTGGCTGTACATGCTATGCAACTACTATCTGTTCCTCATCATCAATCTCCGAACTGGCATGCTGTGCTTTCAACTCATCTACCATGGACAAAGGAGAAACTCTGAGACTTGCCATAGTCTTGCGACTTAAGGCGTCAGCCAACACATTTGCATTCCCTGGCTGATAGTCTATTAAGCAATCATAGTCTTTAATCAGTTCTAACCATCTCCTCTACCTCAAATTCAATTCCTTCTGGGTGCCCAAGTACTTTAAGCTCTTGTGATCTGTGTAAATGTAGCATTTCTCCCCATACAAATAGTGTTTCCAGATCTTCAGAGCAAAAATAATAGCAACAAGCTCCAAATCATGTGTTGGGCAGTTTCTCTCATGCGGTTTTAGCTAGCGTGATGAATAAGCAATGACATTCTGATCTTGCATCAGTACACAGCCTAACCCATTATGAGAAGCATCACTATAAACTGTGTATTCTTTACCCGATGTAGGTAAAGTAAGGACTGGAGCTTCAGTCAAACACCTCTTTAACTCATCAAAAATCTGTTGGCATTTATCTGTCCACTGAAATTTTACATCTTTCCAAAGCAGCTTGGTCAGTGGAGAGGCTAACATAGAAAACCCTTTCACAAATCGTCGGTAAATTTCTGTGATATTTCTGGGTGGCTTCCAATTAAGGATAGCTTCTACCTTGCTGGAATCTACCTTGATTCCTTCAGCTGACACAACATGTCCCAAGAAGGAGATTTCTTTTAGCAAAAATTCACATTTCGACAATTTGGCGTATAACTATTTCTCCCTTAAAGTCTGCGATACAATCTGTAGATGTCTGTCATCCTCCTCTGCATTCCTCGAATATATCAAAATATCATCAATAAACACCACCACAAACTAGTCGAGATATGGTCTGAAGATAGTGTTCATCAGATCCATAAAAGCAGCTGGAGCATTAGTTAACTCGAATGGCATTACCAGATACTCATAGTGGCCATATCAAGTTCTGAAAGTAGTTTTTGGAATACTCTGCTCTTGCACTTTCAACTGATAATAAATAGATCACAAATTAATTTTGGAGAATACAGCTGCACCCTTCAACTGATTAAACAGATCATCAATGCGAGGCAATGGATATCTGTTCTTTATTGTTACCTTATTCAACTGTTGGTAGTCAATATATAAGCAGAGAGTGCCATCTTTCTTCTTAACAAATATTACTGGCGCTCCCTAAGGTGACACACTAGGGCGGATTAAGCCCTTTTCAAGTAGTTCTTGCAATTGTGCCTTCAACTCTCTCAATTCTGCTGGTGCCATTCTATATGGTGTTATGGAGATTGGATCCACACCAGGCATAACATTAATTTCAAACTGCACTTCTCTTTCCGGAGGTAATCCTGGCAATTCATCAGGAAATACATCTGGAAAGTCATATACTGTAGGGATGTCCCTCAATACTGGACTTCCCACTTGGGTGTCTACCACATGTGCCAAGTATGCTTCACAACCCTTTCTGATCATTTTACTAGCTAGTACAGCCAAAATGATGTTTGATGGCAATAGCTGCCTCTCCCCATGTATTACCACATTACTGTACTGAGGGAGACCAAAAGTGACTATCTTCAGTCTACAGTTAATCATGGCATGATGCCTAGCTAACCAATCCATGCCCAAGATGATATCATAATCTCTGAAGGGCATTTTAATGAGATCAGACAAAAAAGTGTGTCCTTAGATCACCAAAGGACAATCCCGATGCATTCTATTGACCCTGAACTCCTGTCCTGCGGACTTGTTACTAGCACCTCAAAGTCCATTTTCACACATGGAACAATAATGCAATCAATGATGGTAGTACTCACATAAGAATGGGTAGAACCCAGATCAAATAACACAAACACATCTTGATTAAAAGTTTAGAAGGTACCAGCCACAATATCAGATGTCTCAGCCTCTTCTCTCTGTCTCATTGCGTAGACTCTGACTGGAGCACTACCTTGCTCTGATTGATTCACTGTGCCTTGGCTGCCTGCTGGACTACCTCTACTCCTACCTCTACATCTGCTAGGTAGTTGTGAATCTCTAGTGATAGGATTCTGAACTGACCCTCAGCAGTAGTAAGAAGTGGTCCAACTCTACGAGTACCGGTGCAGTCCTTGGCAAAGTGCCTTGTGCCTTCACAGTTATAACAGGCTCCTATGGCCTTGTAGCACACCCCACCATGATTTCTTCCACAAGTTTCACATTGGCGGGGAGGGTAGGAACTTCTAGTACTCTGCTGACCAGATGGAGGAGGTTTTTGTCCCGAGTATCTTCCCCTACTAGACTTATTACCACCCCTGTTGTGTCCCCCAAAGTTCTTCCTCTTCCTAGCAGGACCACTGGAACTCTGATCTACTGACTTCCCCTCTTTCTCTTTCTCTGTCTTCTCTGATTTCTTTTTCCCTGCGGCCACTTCTAACTCAATTCTTTCTAATTCCAGTGCTTAAGAAATAAGCTCAGAGAAGTTAGTATGTTTGAATCCAACCACTTATAGTCTTAGACTAGGCTTCAAGCCAGTTTCAAACCTTTTATACCTTTCCCTACTGGTAGTAAGGAGACTCCCTGCATAGTGGCTCAGGCGAAAAAATTCTCTTTCATATTCTGCCACTAATCTATTTCCCTATTTCAGACTTAAGAACTCCTGTAGCTTCTAGTCCACATAGGCATCTGGGACATATTTTTGTCTGAACTCCCACAGAAAGTCATCCCAGGTTAGTATTGGGGGTTCCACCAAACTATGAGGAATGGTTTTCCTCCAGTCATATGCATCTCCCTGTAGTAGTGACACTGAATACTCAAATCTCAGCTCTTCTGTGCAGTGCAGTTTCTTGAACACCCTATCCATTCTTTCTAACCATTGTTCTGCCTCTAGAGGATCTACTGTACCCTTGAACTCAGTAGCCCCATATTTAATCAGCTTGTCATACTGCCTAGCTGAAGACTGTGGTTGTACCACTGCTGTCTGTAGTGGGACTTGAGTAGGCATATTACTAGCCATCTGTTGGAACATTGCAGCCATCTACTGAGCGAATTGAGTAGGGAACTGTGGTGCTGAGGGGGCTGGTGTAGCCGATCCACTCACATTGTGTAGGGTTGGGGCATCCCCTTGTACCTCAGCCTCTATAGATTGTTCGACTGAACGATCCCCTTCTTCCATAGTTGATTTGAGGATCTTAAACCTCCTGAACAATAACACAAGGAGATTTCCTCCGGTTAGTGCATATTTATAATGTAATGTACTGTATGTATCAAACAATGACATTGAGCAATTGTACTATGAAGAAAGAATATTCAAATTACAGGTGAAAACATAATTTAAAAACTAGCTCTGATACCAATGAAACATGTCACACCCTTTCCCTCCGTAAGGCATAACATGATCTCGTAGTATACCTAATGAATTACCAACTTCGTCTACTGATAACCCATTAAATATACTGCAAGGGATTTTAAACTTTTTCTTACTTCTTTTTATAGTGGTGAGCACTATTTATAGGTGTTAAAATTTTTTTTAATAGAAGTGAAATCAGATAACACATTTGAAGTTTTAATAATTTCTGTAAAAATTTTGGCAGAGTGCCATCTGTATTTTGAATAAAACAGTTCATCAAAAACATGTAAAAAGCACTTTCAATATTTTGTTCAATCCCCAAACTCCAATATCCAATCAACATAATAAGTTTCTCAACATTTGCCAACTCAAATCCATAATAATTTTCCAGTGTTTTCAAAAGCTGAGATAGAAGAAATATATCAGAATATTTACAAGCCAAAATAATTTACAAATTTAGTTTACAATTTTAATGTACAATTTTAATGTACAATTTTAATTTACAACAGCTCAAAATCAAGAACAATATATATATACAGTGAACATATGTTACAATAAAAAATGCAAAATACGGTATACTTAATATACCCGATGAACTCTCAATGTAGCACTAGCAGCCTAGTCTGCTGCCCTGTCAGTCTGTCTGCCTGCAATAGCAATGAAAAGCTAATACTGAGCCAATGTCTTAGTGGTGCACAACATTAACAAAATGCAACTTTAAATTATAAATCATAAGTCGTATAAATAGTGGATACATAAAATCATAGTTAAATTCAAAGATAGTGAATGTCATAAAGAATTTAAACTCCATTTCACAATATCACAATAAATATCAATAAATCATACACACAACTTAATCATGTTGCCAAAGTCTAATTCGTCCCAAAAGGCGATGGCTAGTGAGAATAACATAGCTAGCTAGCAATAATATGAGTACTCATTCTATTCGTCCTTAACGGGCACACACCTCAACACTTCAGCCAGAGAGGGAATTCAAAGTCAATTCGTCTCACTAGACAAGCTAGCGATGAATTCAATCAATATACATGATAGCTGTGGTTTCACACCATTTACAATGTTTTTCAAGCAATAAGTATCCATCAAATATCATTAAGACAAATTTTCACAATTTAAACAATAACAAATAATTTATCATAATTTATTTCAATTGAAAATTCAAAAGAAATAACTGCTGTGCACAAACCTCTGATAAATGTCTCTTGGCCCTGACTCAGTGTTTCCTTCCCCTTCCCTGAGTCTTTGCTAACTGAAACACACAATTTGAAGTGTTTCAACACTCATTTAAACTGTCTCTAACAATAAGGCTTAATAATTAATTTATTGAATTCTATTATTTTCCTTAGTCAACCTAAAATATTGACCCTCGATGCACTCTAGGTGAATTAGGTTTAATGTTACCAATATGTCACATTTTATAGCCTTTTAGTGTTGGTATATGTTACCAATTTCATTTCCAAGTGTATTGCATTTTATTACAATTTACTAGATTTCAGTGTACTATTTTGACCTAGCCAGATGACCTAGTTCCCTCAGTTTTCAGGTTTCGATCCAAACCACAAACTTGTAGGTCTATGTCTTATTGCACGTGGGATAAAATTTCAGGTCATTCTGAGTTGTATAGACCAAGATATGGTCAATTTATCAATGTTGGATAGAATGCACTAAAATGGTAGGCTTAGGTCATTTTTAGGTCACTTTTGATTCGGCCAGTTTTGGTACCTGAATTTGTGCAAGCTCTTTGGCTTAGTTCTGGCCATTTTTGGGCTTTGGTGTCTCCATAAGAATTATAGATCCATGTCTAAACTATCCATGGTAAAAATTTCAGGTCATTTGGACTTGTTTTGAGTAAGTTATGGTAAAAACACTAACTACTGCCCAAATGGTCAATTTTCAGGCTTTCAAGTCACTAATCCAGATTTGGTCATTTTTCAAGTGTCCTTCTAGGCACAATTTATGTCACACCCTACCCCTCTATAAGGCATAACATGATCCCGTAGTATACCTAATGAATTACCAACTCCGTCTACTGATAACCCATTAAATACACTACAAGGGATTTTAAAAACTTTTCTTACTTCTTTTACAGTGGTGAGCACTATTTACAGGTGTTAAGAACTTTTTTGATCTGAAGTGATAGAGCTAACACATTTGAATTATTTGGAATTTTCGTAAAAATTTTGGCAGAATGCCATCTGTATTTTGGATAAAACAGTTCTTCAGAAAACCTGTAAAAAGCACTTCAATTATTTTCCAAATCTCAACTCCAACATACTTCTCAACACAACATTTTTCTCAACTCAAATCCACAGTGATTTTTCAAAAGCTGAGATATAGGAAATATAATACAATTTTTTACAAGTCAAAATAACTCATAATTATTTTATAACCTCAAGTTACAATTTGAATTTACAACTGCTCAAACCAAAACAATATGTACATACAGTGGTCATACATTACAGTACAAAATGCAAAAAGCGGTATACTCGTTATACCCGAAAAATCTCTCGCTGGAGGTACTAGCAGCCTAGTGCATACTGTCTGTCTACCAGCGATAGCAATAAAAAGCTATCGCTGAGACAATGTCTCAGTGGTGCACAACATTAACCAAATACAACTTTAAATCACAACTCATAAACCATATAAATAGTGGATACGTAAAACCATAGTTAAATTCAAGACAATGAATGTCATAAGGAATTTAAACTCCCATTCACAAATTATCAAAATTCATAATAACACAATTTAGTCAAATAGTTTAAGAATCTCAGTATTGCCAATTCATACACAATTTGATCAAATTACTGAATAACACAGTGTTGCCGATCAATATCACAATTTGATCAAATAACTGAATAATATCGTTTTGCAAATCAATAACACAATTCGATCAAATAACTGAATAATATCGTTTTGCAAATCAATAACACAATTCGATCAAATAACTGAATAATATCGTTTTGCAAATCAATAACACAATTCGATCAAATAACTGAATAATATCATTTTGCAAATCAATAATACAATTCGATCAAATAACTGAATAATACAGTGTTGCCAATTAATATCACAATTCGATCAAATAATTGAAGAATACAGTGTTGCCAATTAATATCACAATTCGATCAAATAATTGAAGAATACAGTGTTGCCAATTAATATCACAATTTAAGCCATGACACAATTTTTCCGTACATGCCGTGTTGTACACCACGACAAGACATACTCACCCCAATAATCGAAATCAATGAGGGAGGAAGCTAGCTATATAATGAGTACTCATCCACACTCACCTCAGACTAGGAAGTCAAGAGGGAGGAACATAATCATACTCACCCCAGACTGATAAGTCAAAGAGGGAGGAATATCACACTCACCCCATTAATGGAGGAGGAACATAGTATCCGTGTCATGCCAATTGTGAGTCAAAACAATTCCAAACATTTTATTCAAATGATCCGTAAGAATCCAATAAATTTCCAAAGTTATAATCTCATTCACAAAATGGCAACACAATTCGTAATTCACTTCAATTTCCACAAAAAACCATTTACAATGCTTTTCAAGCAATAAATATCCATTCAAGTACATTTCCACAATTTAAAACAATAATATACAAGTAGTCATAATTTATTTCAATTGAAAATAATTCAAAAGAAATAGTTGTCGTGCACAAACCTCTGATGACTGTCTCTTGTCCGACTCATGTTTCCTTCCCTTTCCCTGAGTCTTTAGTAACTGAGAAACACAATTTGAAGTGTTTCAGTACTAAATTAAACTGTCTCTAACGATAATGTTCGATAAACAATTCACTGGATACCTTTATTTGCCTAATCAACCCATATATCGACCCTCGATGTTTTCTAGGTAAATTAGGTCTTAACGTTATTAATAGGTCATATTAGATAGTATTTTAGGGTTGGTACGTGTTACCAAACTCGTTTCTATGTATACTGCGTTTCCTTGCATTTTATTGCAAATTGCTGGATTCTGGGATACTAGTTTGACCTAGCCGGACGACCTAGTTCCCTCGGTTTTCGGGTTTCAGTCAAAACTAAAAACTTGTAGATCTATATCTTATGGACCGCGGTGCAAAATTTCAGGTCATTCCGAGTTAAGTAGACCAAGTTATGGTCATTATACTATTGCTGGTCAAATGGTATCAAATTAAGTCAATTTTAGGTCAATTTGGTCAACTCTGGTTCGGCCAGTTTTTGGACCCGAACTTGTGCAAGCTTTTTGACTTGCTTATGGTCATTTCTGGGCTTTGGTGTCTTCATAAGACTTGTAGGTATGGGTCTTAACTATTCATGGTTAGAATATCGGGTCAATTGGACCTGTTTTGAGTGAGTTATGGCCTAAACACTCACTGCTGCCCAATTGGTCATTTTTCAGGTCCTAATTGCACCTAATCCGAATTGGTCATTTTCTTATGTCACCTTGCAAGCAGAATTTTGGTATGCTTTCTCAATGAAAGTTGGCACATTTTGTGCCTAGTTCCACCTCCAATTGGTCTCATACCAATTGAGGTTACACATTTAAAGTTATAGGCTAAAATGTATACTGCCTTTAGTTACCTTGCTTAAACATACATCAATGACACATTTACCTTGCAATATGTTTACTTCCCTACCAAATCTGTTTTGGTACATTACCAAAACCATATTCCACTTTACATTAACATCACTTTGGGCAGATTACAATTATCCTCAATACACCAATTAACACTCAAATTTACAAAGTCTAAGTACAATCACATATACACCTAACCATTACTCATTCTTACATACACTTTACACAATCAATCTATATACATATCCATCAACCTTAATGTCAATATTTCTGCCAACACCTTCATGAACACATACATTTATCCAAGAATCTCAAGGCTGCTGAAAATGTCCCTCAACACCAAAGTGTCCTACAATTCATCAATTTCCATTCCAAGTGCAAAATCACCATATATATGTGAAATAATTTACTAGGATATTAAATCACCATAATCAACATCATTCCTCATCAAATATATGTACAAATATTTCATCAAATACATAACTCCATGGCTATCCAAAATGGACATCTCAATAACTCTTCAAACCTAAAAATTTTCTTCACAAAACCAACACCCATAACATGTACACAAAGTTTAACAAAGCCATCTTCAAAAGTGTAAACTTACCTTATGGTTGGAACTTTCCAAACCTTGATTAAACTTCTTAAATTTGGTATCAAGCTCTTCCTTATGATGTGTAGACAAACTTTCATGAAGGAACCTAAGTGATTGGAGTTGAAATGGAGGGGTGGATCAAGCTTGAGAGCAAATGGCCATGGAGTTTTCTCCTTTCTTCAATTCGGCAATGTTGAGAGAATTGGAGAAGATGAAGATTTCAGCTGCATTATGGACTTACACCTGCCCCATTATGTGTTTATTTTATTCCTTTAGTGGTCCACTTACTCTAATTAATTCATATTATAAGTGAAACTTTCACTTATTCCACATTAAACCCTTAATTCTCACTATTTACTTTAGGTACCACCAAATTAATTTTTCATTTTATTTTCTAAGTGTAATATTATTTATTTTTAATGGACATTTAGGTCAAAAGACAATTCGGGATGTCAAATGACCATAATGCCCCTGTTCGGGTTGCATTCCCAATTTTTCGGTAATACCGGGTTTTGTCTGTTTTTCGATTTCTCACTTTTCTTTGTACTAATTATTTAATTTTTCTTTGATCTTCCTAATGATATTTATTCTTCAATAAGGGTCTATTTAAGTCCCAAAAATGTTTTCCAGGGTTCCCCGCAGTCCAAGGCTAGTCAACGGTCCACGCCGTGACTTCCCGGTGCGGTCACCCATCGCTAGGGTTTTCGGCTCGCTTAACTTGGTTACATTTCTTTGCTATGATTTTTCCTTTGTTTTTCTTGTATTTTCTTTTCTTGTATTTCATTATTTTATGTCTCCTCACTCATATTAAAGTGTGGTTCTAGGCATCCTAGCTGTCCGGACAGCACTGGTCATCGGGACAGCAGAACGCACTACCGAACTTAGGGGTGTTACAATTTAGGTAAGCTTCCTTCATAAAAGTTGGCACATTTTGTGCCTAGTTTCACCTCTAATTAGCCTCATACTAATTGGAGTCACACACTTAAGGTTCTAAGCTAAAACATACACTGCCCAGCTACACACTCTTCATCACATACCAATTACACATTCTATACTTACCATGCTAATTCTTTCATGCCAATTCTGGTTTGTACCATACAATTAACATACCTAACAACACATTTTGGTCATTTTGGACAGCTTGTAACCGTTCTCAACATACACATTATAACTCAGAATTTTCAAACTCAGAATTTTCAAAGTCCAATTATAATAATTTAACCACATGAACATACCTCATTTACATGTCCAAATCCAAATAATTATTCACATACACATGCTGCCACCATAAGCAACATAATTCAACAATATTTCATGAACTTAAACACTTCAATCTTCTTCATGAGGCTGCCACAAGTTTACACATACCCATCAACTTCCATTTTCACTTTTCAAGCTTACAAATCAAACTTTACACATGGAATTCAACTTCAATACAATTAAACATTTAAATCAACATCCAAACAACCATTTACATGCAAGGACAAGCTGTTCATGGTGAGGTTTCATGGCTGTCGAAATGGCTCAACTCCAATAATTCATCAGCCATTAAAAATTCTTTCATAAATTAACTACCCACAACCTTGGTTACACTTTTAATGAAATAAGAATTGAAAACACCAACTTACCTCTTTTGGACTTCTTCAAAACCTCACTAAAACTTATCTTTCTTGCTCCAAGTATGCTGCCCAAGGTATGTAGGTAAGGTTTAGTGAAGGAACCTTGTGAAAAATATGGCTAAATCATGGTTGCATGAAGCTTTCTCTCTATCAGCCATGGAGGTTTCTCCTAAGGAAGTTTCGGCTGGTTGGCTCAAGGTTGAAGATGACAGAATTTTCTATCCATATGTTGATTAAAAGTCCACTTAGGTGATGTTAGTGGAGCACTAATGAAGTTAGAATATTTGTTTAAATCAAAAGTTTCACATTTCCCACATTTAGCCTCATTTCTTTTACTATTTAAATTATGGATCACCATTTTAATTTTCATGATATTTTCAAAGTTTAATATCATTTATTTTTAATGAAAATTTAGGTCAAAAGGCAACTCGAGATGTCAAATGACCACAACGCCCCTATTCGGGTTGCATTCCTAATTTTTCGGTAACACCAAGTTTTATCATTTTCTCAGTTTTTCATTTTTCTTTATACTAATTAATTAATTTTTCTTTGATATTTCTAATGACATTTATACTTCAATAAGTATTTAATTATGTCTTGAAACTAAATTCCGAGGGTTCCCTGTAGTCCTAAGGTTGGCTATTGCCTATGCTATAACTTCCCCGTGCAGTCATCCATCGCTGCGGTGCTGGCTCGTTTAACTTAGTTTCATTTCATTGCTATTATTTTTCCTTTGTTTTCTTGTATTTTCCTTTCTTGTATTTCATTATTTCATGTCTCCTCACTACTTTTAAACGTAGTTCTAGGCATCCTAGCTGTCCAGACAACACTGATCACCGGAACAGTAGAACGCACTACCGAAGAAAGGGTTGTTACACATGAGTTCTTATTTGAAATGTGCTTTTAATAAATGGTTGCCGAGGGATTAGAAAATTTATTGTGATTTGTTATGTTTTGACAATTGTGCCTTATTTTAAGTTTTCAAATTTTAGTTGTGCACCACTGAGTGATATACTCAGCGATAGCTTATTTATGCTGTTATAGGTAAGGGAAAGGAGAAGGCTGTAGAGTGATAGACTTGGAAGCAGTATTTTAGTTTTGACTGTGGGTATATATAGTGGGTATACCCCTGTAATTTCCTTTTGATGTAATCTTGTATCTATATGTATGATGTATGGACATTGAGCAGTTTGTATTAAAAAGCATTTTGAGTTGTTAATATTTACACTTCATTTTGAGACTTATGTAACTATAGCTTTTGAAATATTAAGTTTATTTTCCCCTAATTAATGTCTACTTAAAATATAATTAAATTTATTATGCTTGTGAAACGAGTTAATGGAAATCTTTTACTTGATTTATTTTATGATTTTCATAGGTTATAAATTTGGGTTTGCTAAAGTTTTAACCACCACCATGCAGTTTTCCGCAAAAGAATTGATAAGCTAAAAAGCTATGTTTTGTTTGAAATCCCTTGTAACATATTTAATGGGTTATCGGTAGGTGTAGTTTGGTAATTCATTAGATATGCTACGGGAACATGTCATGTCTTATAAGGGAATGGGTGTGACATGTTTTAGTGATATTAGAGCCTGGTTTTCATATAAGTTTTGAATAGCATATTTGAAATATTTTGATAAGTATAACTGCTCAATTGTCACTAATTGATGCATACAGTATATTACATCACGAATATGGACTAATGGAGGGAACTCTACTTGTGTTGGTTGTCCAAGGAGTAGAATTCTTTATGCTTCGATTTGGAGGAGGGGGATCACACAGTAAAGCAATCCGTAGCAGCTGAGGTACAGGGGGAGGCCCCCGCTCCTTAGAATGCTAGTGTATCAGCTGCATTTGTCACGCCCATGCAATTTCCCGCTCAGTTTGCTCAGCAGATGGCTGCACTATTTCAACAAATGGCTGGCAATATACCAGTCCAAGCTCCAGTACAAGCACCTCCAGTGCAACCACCACCTCTATCCAGATAGTATGAAAAGTTAATAAAGTATGGGGCAATAGAGTTCCAGGGTACAGTGGACCCATTGGAAGCAGAACAATGGCTTGAGAGAATGTAGAGAGTATTTAAGAAATTACACTACACAGATGATCTAAAGTTCAAATACTCCATTTCTTTGTTGTAAAGGGGCGCTTATGAATGGTGGAAGACCATTCCCCATATCCTGGTAGAGCCTCTAGTTCTGACTTGTGAAAATTTTCTGAGGGAGTTTAGACAAAAGTATGTCCCTGATACCTATGTGGATATGAAGCTATAAGAGTTTATGAGTCTGAAGCAAGGTGACAGGACTATGGCAGAGTATGAGAGGGAGTTCTCTCACCTGAGTCACTATGCTGGAAGTTTACTCACCACTAGCAGAGACAGATGCAAGGGCTTTGAAGCCGGATTGAGGCCTAGCTTACGAATGTAAGTGGTTGGGTTCTGACATGAGAACTTTTCAGAACTGATATTCCAGGCCCTGGAATTAGAGAGGATTGAGTTAGAAAGGGTTGTTAGAAAGGGAACAGAAGAAAAAGACAAGAGTGGGAAAACTTATGATCAAGCTTCTGGGAGCAGTTCGGGTAAGAGAAAGAGTTTTGGAGGACCAAGTAATAGAAGATCTAGTAGGGAAAGATTCTCAGGGCAGAGGCCACCTAGATCCAGACAGCAAACATCTAGTGGTTCCTTACCTGCCCATGCCTATGAGACCTATGGCAGGATTCATGGAGGAGTATGTTATAAGGCCATAGGAGCCTGTTACAACTATGGTGGAAGTGGGCATTTTGCTAGAGATTGCACTAGTGCCCGCAGGTCTGGGCTGCCTACCACCATTAAGGGATTTATTCAAGGTTCTGCTTTTAAAGATAATAGACAGTTAGTAGAGGCAGAGGCAGGGGTAGAGGTAACACTTCTGGCAGGTAAGGCACAGTGAGCTAACTAAAGCAGAGTGGTGCACTAGCCAGGGTATACACCATGGGCCAGAGGGATGAAGCTGAGACATCAAATGTTGTGGCTGGTAGTTTCTCCATCTTTGGTAGAGATGTATATGTGCTATTTGACCTTCATTCTACACATTCTTATGCTAGTGCCAGTATTGCATGCTCCATTACTATTCCTTGTGTGAAATTGGATTAGGACATGCTAGTGACTAGTCCTTCAGGACAAGAGGTTACGATGAACAAATTATATGAAGATTGTCCTTTAGTGATCCAAGGACATACATTCTCGTCAAAGTTAATTGAAATGCCCTTCTGAGATTATGATATTATCATAGGCATAGATTGGTTAGCCAGGCATTATGCCATGATCGACTGTAGACTGAAAATAGTCACTTTTAGTCTTCCCGAGTATGCAGACGTAGTAATAAACAGGGAGAGGCAGTTTGTCACACCTTACCCCTCTGTAAGGCATAACATGATCCCGTAGAATACCTAATGAACTACCGAACTTCACCTACCGATAACTCATTAAGTACTCTACAAGGGATTTTTAAACCATTTTCTTACTTTTTAGAAGTGGTGAGCAGTTTCTTACATTTAATAGAAGTTTAAAAGCTAGTTAAAATTTTTGTCCAATTTTATTTGTCCGCAAATTTTGGAAAAAATTCGGCAGAGTGCCTTTTGTATTTTAAGAAAATCATTCTTCAAAAACCTGTAAAAACACTTCCTATAATTCTTTTCATCAAAATCCATCACTACTATAACACAATTTTTCCCAAACTCCATAATTCCATTCATTTTTCATTAAAGTAAAAATAATTTACATTCATCAATCCAAAATTTACATTAGAAAATTCAAAATAATATTATTACAAACTCTATACAACTACTCAAGGCCAGTTTATACATGTACATACGGTTACATACGCAAATATAAACATTACAAGCAGGGTATTAAATTATACCCGACAAAACCTCAGGGATATAGCTCCAAGATCCTCAGTAGCTCACTTTGCTGCTCCTTTAGTCTCTATATCTGCAATGGCAAAAACAGCCATCATTGACTACTATGACTCAGTGGTGCACAATATACTAAAATAACAGTTTATGTATAATTCAAATCACATTTATTCAAATATTGAACTGAACATGAAAAACATATACAAAACATGATTTATAAATTTTTAGTCCAAACAATTTCATTTAGGAAATCTCAAAACGAATTTCATAAAAACACACAGTTATATCATGCCATTCAGAACAATATTCATCTCAATAGCCGGAGGCTTTTGAGAAATCACAAGGCTAGCTAGCTTAAACTATGGGTACCCATTCAAATTTCTTCCTCTACTGGCATACACCTCAACACTTCAGCTAGAGAGGCAATCAAAATTCAAAACTATTTCCTCCCATTAGTCATGCTAGTGAGGTATTCAAATATATGGTCATGACACTATGGTTTCAAAACTGTCTTAGCAATTTACTAAACATTTATTGCCATTTCAAACACATAAAAGTAAACTTTCAACAATTTAAGTCAAAAGCATATTGTTCCTTTCAATCACAATTTTCAATACAATGAAGTCATAATTCATTTCACACAAATTGCAAAAGAAAATTCAAAGGCAATTTTTATGTTGTGCACAAACCTTATGCGAGTCGCCTCTTAGCCTTGACTCGATGCCTCGGGTTCTTTCCCGGTATTCTGTTCAACTGAAACACACAATTTTACAGTGTTTCAGTATCATAATCTATCATAAGTCAAAAATAAATTCAAATCTAGTTATATCTAACTTTAATATGCTTAACTTGACATTCATTAAAATTTGCACTTCGGGGTTACTATTCACAATACTATTCAAGTCAATTTGTTGACTTTCTAATGCTTAGTAGGTATGGGAATTTCAATTTCACCCACATACCACATTTTGGTTACCTAATTTGTTGGTTTTGGTTATTTTCTCAAACTTTAAGTTTCTTAGGTGAAACTTCCAAAATTTCATATTTAGTGCCCTGTTTTGCATTGTTCCATTGGTCAAGTTGCTGTGGTATTTTGGCTATGGTTTCTTCATAGAAGTTGTTCCTTATTGTCTTAAATTTATTTCTATTTTTGAAGCACTCCATTTGGAGTTTTGAAGCCCGAGTTATGGCCATTTGAACATGGCTGGCCAGACTTGGTGTTACCCAGAATTCTGGGCATTTCTAGACATCGGCAAATTTTTTGTGTGTTGAGTGCAGGTGGTTTTTCATATAGGTTATGGTCAAAATTTGAGTTTCTTTTCTTCATAAAAGTTGTAGGGCTATGTCTCAGATTTCTATCGGTATAAAATTCAGGTTATTTGGACCTTCATAGACCAAGTTATGGTCATTTATGTAACAACTATTCATTTAGTCATTTTTATACAGGGCAGTGTGCCCAATTCCAGATTTGGCCTAATTGTTCACTATGTTATGGTCACTTTCTAGGCATGATTCCTAAATAAAAAATGTGTCATTTTGTGTCTAGTTTCATTCCCAATTAGCGTCATACTAATTGGGTTGGTAAATTTTCAGTTTTGGTCCTTGAAAGGGACCTAGGTCAAGCTGCAAGCAGCTTGACCCTAACCAATCCGAATTGAAACTTGTTTCCAACAATTCATACACACCACAAATGGTCACAATTGACCATTTCTCAACTAAAATAAGGTCAACTACATCAATTGACCAATTCTCAACTTTTTCTCTAATTTTTCACAAGCTCAAAACCCTAATTACATAAATTTCAACTCTAATGCAATTTAAAGTGTATATTCATAATCTATACACCTAATTCTCTTCAAATAACTATTTAAATTCACCAAATTCATTCAATCCCAACCCCACCTACAGCTGGCCGAATTCCATATTACTCCCCTAACAATTGTTTTGTTTTGATTTTAAGTTAATTTCTAAGTTAATTATACTAGAACATAAACATTTAACTACAATTTTGAAGTTTAGATAACTAACCTTGTTTAGACAAAATTTCCTCTTCCTAAATCTTTGATTCCTGTCTTCTTTTTGCTTCTAAGTTACTTAGCAAGGTCCAAAGACAAGATTAGATAGAGGAATTTATGGATTTAGTGATTGGATTTAGGCTTTCTTAAGCTCAAAGAGGGGCTTCAATGGAGTTTGAGAGAGAAATGTAAGAGAGATGGGGCGGCTCACATATGAGGAAGAAGAAATGAATTTTTTTTCTTTTTATTTTTTTCTTTTAATTATTAGGATTTATCCCCAAATTTTCAATTTTTTAAATATTAGATTTATTGCATCATGCTTATGTCATGCATGATGTAAATAAACTTTTTTTTCTTTTTTTTTTTTGCATTTATTTTTCCATTAGTTTTTTAATTTAATTCATGATTCTGAAATTTTCTTTTCTCCAATTTTATTGGACAGTTAGGTCAGGAGTCAACTCTAGGGGTGAATTGACCAAATTGCGCTTCGCCAGTTCGATCCAGTTTGCAAGTAATTCAATATTTCTTTTGGATCCCTGACCTAATTATTTGACCTGCTTAACAATTCTTTTTTGTGATTTTCTCTTTTCCACTGTGTTTGCAATAGTCCTAAGGACTGCAGTGTCACATTTTTTGGTCTGAAATTTGAGTTTAGACTAACCTCATAGTCATTTCCCAGGAAGGTCACCCATCGTTGTGACTCCCGACTCATTTAACTTTTTTATGCTTTATTTTTCTTCTTTATACTTAACTATTTGACAATTACTAATTATTTGCATTCAGGGCTTATCTAGTTATCTTAGAAGTGGCTCTAATCCTCTTACTTGTCCGGACCGACATCAGTCACCGGAACAGTAAAATGTACCAGGCTATACAAATAGGGGTGTTACAATTCTTCCCCCCTTAAAATAAATTTTGTATCGAAATTTTACCTGGTATCAGTCTCTGAACAGCTGTGGGTGCTGTCTCTTTATGTCCTCCTCTCGTTCCCAAGTAGCCTCCTGGCCCGAATGATGGTTCCACGACACTTTCACAGATGTTCTGTAGCTGCTTCACCTCATAAGCCAGAATCTCTATGGGTTCTTCCTCATATGTGAGGTATGGATTCACTTCAATTTCTTTCACTGGTAGTACATGAGATGGGTCAAATCTATACCTCCTCAACATCGATACATGGAAGATATTATGTATCTTCTCCAACTCTGGAGGTTGTGCCAAACGGTATGCCAAAGGACCCACTCTTTCCAGAACCTCATATGGTCTGATAAAACGATGACTCAGTTTCCCTTTTCTACCGAATCTCATAATTTTCTTCTAAGGAAAAACCTTCAGGAATACTTTCTCACCGACTTCATACTCAATATCTCGCCTCTTCAGATCAATATAGGTCTTCTGACGGTCTGATGCAGCTTTGAGTCGATCTCTAACTAATATGATTTTATCTTTAGTTTGTTAAACAATTTCTAGCCCAATCATCTTTCTTTCACCTACCTCATCCCAACACAATGGGATTCTACATTTTCTGCCATACAAAGCTTCATATGGAGGCATCCCAATGCTTGATTGGTAGCTGTTGTTGCAAGCAAACTCAATCAAAGGCAAGTGTGTGTCTCAATTGCCCTTAAACTCAATCACACAAGCCCGTAGCATGTTCTCTAAGATTTGAATTACTCTCTCAGACTGGCCATCTGTCTGTGGGTGGAATGCCTTACTGAAGTTCAATCTAGTTCCTAGGGCTCTCTGAAGACTACTGCAGAATCTAGAAGTGAACCTAGGATCTCTGTCTGATACGATGGATACTGGCACTCCATGCAGTCTTACTATCTCATCAATGTACAACTTGGCCAATCTTTCTAAATTGTAGTATATCCAGACAGGCAAAAAATGAGCAGACTTGGTCAGTTTGTCAATAATGACCCATACTGCATCATGGCTCTTATGTGTTCTCGGAAGTCCCATCACAAAATCCATCATTATTCTCTTCCATTTCCATTTCCATTTTGGTACTGGTAGTGGATGCAACAAACTAGCTAGTACTTGATGCTCTACCTTTACTTGCTGACAAGTTAGGCACTTGGAAACAAATTTTGCTATATTTCTTTTCATACCCATCCACCAGTAGTGCTCTTTCAGCTCTCTATACATTTTTGTGCCACCAGGGTGCATAGCAAAAGGAGATTCATGTGCTTCCTTCAAAATGATATGTCTCAAGTCAATGTCAATATGAATGCACATTCTGCCTCGGTGAAGTAGTAGGTCGTCATCTCTCACTAAGAATTATGGTTTTTTGCCTTGTCTGACTTCTTCTAACAGCTTTTGATACTTCTGATCATTCTGTGTAGCCATTCTGATATGATCAATTAACACTGGCTGTACATACCATGCAACTGTAGTCTGCCCCTCATCATTAATTTCTAAGCTGGCATGCAATACTCTGAACTCATATACCATAAACAAAGGAGAAACCTGTAGACTTGCCATAGTCTTACGACTTAAAGCGTCAGCCACAACATTAGCTTTCCCTGGCTGATAGTCTATCAAACAATCACAGCCTTTTATCAACTCCAACCATCTCCTCTGTCTCCAATTCAACTCCTTCTGAGTGCCCAGACACTTCAAACTCTTATGATCTGTGTAAATGTAACACTTCTCCCAATACAAATAGTGTCTCCAGATCTTAAGAGTGAACACAATAGCTGCTAGCTCCAAGTCATGTGTCGGATAATTCCTCTCATGTGGTTTCAGCTGGCGTGATGCATAGGCAATGACATTCTGCTCTTGCATCAATACACAGCCTAACCCATTGAGAGAAGCATCACTGTAAACTGTCTATTCTTTACCGGGGTTAGGTAAAGTAAGGACTAGAGCCTCAGTCAAACACCTCTTCAACTCATCAAAACTCTGTTGACATTTATCTGTCCACTGAAATTTCACATCTTTTCGAAGTAATTTGGTAAATGGAGATGCCAACATGGAAAACCCCTTCATAAATCGACGGTAGTATTCAGCTAACCTAGAAAACTGTGAATCTCCATGATATTTCTGGGTGGTCTCCAATTAAGGACAACTTCTATCTTACTTGGATCTACCTTGATGCCCTTTACTAATACTACGTGCCCGAAGAAGGATATTTCCTTTTGCCAAAATTCACACTTCAGCAATTTGGCGTATAACTGTTTCTCCCTCAAAATCTGCAGTATAATCCGCAGATGTCTATCATGCTCTTCTGCAATCCTTGAATAAAAAAATATATCTATGAATACCACAACAAACTGGTTGGGGTATGGTATGAAGATAGTGTTCATCAGATCCATAAAAACAGCTAGAGCATTAGTTAACCTAAATGGCATGACCAAGAACTCATAATGGCCATAGCGGGTTCTAAAGGCAGTTTTAGGAATACTCTGCTCTTGTACTTTCAACTGATAATAACCTGATCTCAGGTCAACTTTGGAGTGTTAGTAGTATGCCCTAGAGCATATCATTTAGTATGTATCTTGTATATATTTTTATTAATAAAAGGCATTTCCACATTTCCGTTTACATAATATATTTATGTGTAATAGAAAAGGTCCATTGATATTTTGTTAGAAATATTATTCTTAAGTTGTTAAGAATATGAGTGACAATATTTCTAGCACAAAGTATCATAAATAGGTTCACAATCGAGGATACTTCATAATAAGGACATGACTTATCCAGAAAGATTGTATTCATGTTTGTTCCCAAGTTATTTATATGAGATATAAATAAGATGGAATGGTGAGTCTCATGCCATATGACAAACATGATAGGCACTTATAAATGATAAGTAGGCCGAACCAGTGACACTTATGACAAGCACATGGAGTTTACTCTTGTCAATGTTTTGTCATAAATCATATCAGTGCATATAATCTTTAGACCTGAGATAGCACAATTATCTTGTATATAGGTAGTTTGAGTTTGATACTGCTTTCATACTAGTACTGTGTATGGGTATATGGGCATGTGTTGGCTCCTACTAGTTATATATGGAGGTAGGTGTTGATCAAGATGGAATCTGTTCCTCTAAGTAAATAGAGATAAAATCCTATGTTCATTTAATTGTTCTTGATGTTTCAAGTTCCTGGCCAGGACAGATAGATTTATTCAGAAAAGAGTTTCTGATGAGAAAATCTTTTTAATCAAGAACTGGAATTAAAAGAGAACATAATATTCATAGCAAATGGAGTTTGACATAAACCATGACTCCAGCTTGAGTTGGGATTTTGTAACAGAGTGATTTTAGTGCATGGCAACATATGATTATAGGTTCATTTAAGGTAAACCTTATTACTAATTGGGTGGCCATGGCATGCTATGCTAGGTGTTAACCATGGTCTATGAGGTGCATAAAATGATTTAGAGAAATCATTTATGGTAAGAAAGAGTTCTGATGATATTAAGAGTTGATATCATGTCTCATTGCCAATTAGTGATGAGCCTAGTAAGTCACACACATACACAAGTTATCACCTATTTAAATATGATTTAATTAATTAATTAAAGAGTTTAATTGATTAATTAAATAGGTTTGGTTTGCAATTAAATTGCAAAGTCCCTAGCATGACTTGAAACCAAATCTAGATTATTGGATGTATAATATAAGTTAAATTTATATTTAAAGTGTTTAAATATGAATTTAATTAATGAGAAATTAATTAATAGAGATTAATTAATTAATTTATATTTGATATAAATTAATTAGAAGAAGAAAAATAATTATTTTGGGTTGAGAACTCAAAATTAAGACACAGGGGCATTTTGGTCATTTCACAGTGTGACACGTGGCACCATGAGATGGTGACACATGGGATTACACATAAGCTTGCCAAATGTTTTTTAATCATGTAAGATGATTAAAATCAAGATTAAATATAGGTTTGACACTTGGCACAATGTGATTGGGTCACTTAAACCTAGAGCTAATCAAAGGGTGACATGTGGCAAGGGTTTAATGTGTTAACCTAGCTATATAAGTGTTGTTATGAGAAAAATAAAACACAACCAGCAGCCACACTCCTTTGTCACGCCACTTTGAGGGTTTTCATCTCTTCTTCTTCATCTCTTATCAATTCAAAGAGATTAGCCATCAATCTCTTGAATTAAGAACACTAGAAATTGTTTCTAGTGTCCTGTTTACATCTTTAATCTTTTAAAAGGCAGAACTTGATTTTCTAATTAATAGAAAAAGCTTTAGAAGCTATTCAAGGGCTGCCATAGGTGTTCTTGGTGTGGACAAGCTAGAGGGACAACATCCGTGTCCCAAGACGAATCTCAAAGGCGCAGACACGCCGCAAAGGCATCAAGAGGTTAGTGTAATCGTTCTTGATTTAATCTAGGGTTCTAAAATTAATCTGATTAATTTTAAAATCTTAAATGGCAAATACAGATCCAAAAACATATTAAAAGAGTTTTAATATGTTGTTTATCATTGAAATCAAATAGATAAAAATAAATCTTGCATGATGCATGTGACCCTAGGTGAAAATTTTTGAATTCAATGGTATAAACTTGTGTTTTTCACGCCTGCCTTCAATTGGTATCAGAGCCACTATATTTGCCATTTAGATTGATGTTTATATGATTTAATTGTGTGTTTGATCATGAGATCAAGAGTTTATTGCTGGTTGCAAAGTCAAAGTGGCGGCACAAAGGATGAACACCGTGGTGTGCATGGTTGATGCATCACAATGGTGTGCAAAGGTAAATGGATGGTGAATGTGCAATTGTTGTATGATTTAAGATCCATTTTATGTCTAATTAAATTGTTTAATTAGAATTTTTATCACACAATTAAATTATGATTCAAATCAGAATTTTAAAAATTGTTTGAATGTGATTCAAATCTGAATTTTAAAAGTTGTTTGAATGTGATTCAAATCTGAATTTTTAAAGTTGTTTGAATCATATTTAAATCTGATTTTTTAAAATTGATTGAATAAAATTCAGATCTAATTTTTTAAAAATATTTGAATGTGATTCAAATCTGATTTTTTAAAAAAATGTTTGAATGTGATTCAAATCTGAATTTTTAAAGTTGTTTGAATGTGATTCAAATATGAATTTTTAAATTTGTTTGAATGAGATTCAAATCTGAATTTTTAAATTTATTTGAATCATATTCAAATCTGAATTTTGAAGTTGAATATGAGATATTCAATTTAATTTAAGTATGTATGTTTTATTTAATTGTTAAATAGTGATATGCATGATGGATGATCATGGACTATAAAAGACCAATGTGATTGGATTTATTTCTTTTATGTTTATTTGGGATTGTAAATTAATTAATTTATTTTAATTTATTTTGGGCATGTGTTATTAAGTTTGTAATAATTTTTGGGTTGTAATTTCATTTATTTAAGTTCTTGTAAATTCGCCTTGGTATGCCAAGGATTACTATGTAATATTGGATTGCAAGAAGTTCAAGGAGGTCAAGAGCATTGGTGGGACCAGTGGGAGGAATTCAAGATTAAGTATTGATTATGTACTCCTTCAGCAACTCTTGTAAAATGAATGAATGAAATGCACCTAGGAATGCCCTGATTCAATTATTGGTGGCTCAGAATTGAATCCCTTAGAAAGTCCATGATCAGACCATATTTACTGCTTATCCATGAATGCATGAGATGTATGGGAATGTATGCAATTATATGATATATGCATGCTAAATGGATAATGTGCAAAGTGAGACCTTAATAGTAAATAGAATGACCATAAAATCTTCCAAACAAATGATTAAGTTGGAAATGCTATAATTAAAGTAATTATAACATAGGCCCTCTATTGGGGCAATTATTTTAAGAAATTTTAAATAGTTGCATAAGATGCAATTTATTTAAGAGATTTTCTTAAGAATAATTGTTAAGCATGAGATGTTGTAAATATGTAAATGGTTTAGTGGCCAATATTGGATATACCTGAGGACATTAAAATTATTTGCATAATTACTGGCTCAATGGGATCAACTTAACTAATGCAAGATAAGTCAATAATGGATGTACCTGAGATTTTGAGCATTAGGGGCTAGGTAAAGAATTGAACCTCACATGAGATGTGTTGGGCAAAGAGTTGCTCACTTATAGTTTATTGTAATTCCAATAATGGATGTACCTGAGGATGATCAATAGAATTATAAGAATTCAATCACCCACTAGAAATCCATCCAACTAGGATTTCTGTTTTCTACTTTGGAAGTGTAGGATTCACTAAGTTAGTGGGAGGACCAATTTGATTAAAAGACCATAATCATTTTGGTTAATTACATGATACATTTACTAATTAATCTGGTTATTTTCTGCAGTTAATTTTCTGATAAAAATGAGCACAAAACAACCACCACCATCCAATATCCTTGCAAGCATACTTGATCACAATAGGTTGACAGGACCTAATCTGTCTGATTGGCTAAGAAATTTGAAACTTGTCCTGAACCTTAAACATATAGGATATGTTCTAGATTCAAATGTTCCTGGTCCCTTACCTCCAGAGGCCACACAAGAGGAACATGAAACTTTGGACAAGTGGAAGGAGCATGATATGAGAGCTAAGTGTTACATGCTTGCTTCCATGAGTAATGAGTTACAGAAGCAACATGAGAACATGCAGAGTGCGAGTGAGATCCTCCTTCACCTACAAGAGTTGTATGGTGAGCACAGCAAGAATGCTAGGTATGAGATATCTAGACAGCTATTCCGTATGAGGATGTCTGAGGGACAGAATGTTGGGGATCATGTCCATAAGATGATTCAGCTGATTGAGCAGTTGGAACATCTTAACTTCAACATGGATTTCCAACTACAGACGGATTTGATCCTTCAGTCCCTTCCTGAGTCTTTTGGAAATTTTGTGACAAATTTCCATATGACTAAACAGGAATGCACCTTAGCTGGTTTACTCAACATGCTGGTTATTGCCCAAAAGAATATGCCAGGCAATAAAGGAAAAGAGGTAGCTTTGGTTACATCTTCTTCTGCTGGAAAGTCCAACAAGAAGAAGGGCAATAAGAAAAAGAAACTTCAGATTCCTGGTCCTTCCAAGAAAATAGCTAAACAGAAAGGGAAGACCAAAGCTGACAAAGGCAAAGGAAAGTGTTTCCACTGCCAATAGGAAAGTGTTTCCATTGCCAACAGGAAAGTGTTTCCATTGCCAGTAAGAAAGTGTTTCCACTGGCTAGAGTATAGCAATCTAAAAGAATGCAATGCCATGGTGAAAACCAATTCAAGTTCAAAATATATTTGGCACTTAAGGTTATGTCATGTTGCAGAAGATAGGATTGCAAAATTGGAGAAAATGGGGATTCTATCCTCATTGGGCTCTGAGCCTACTCCAACTTGTGAATCTTGCCTTCAGGGCAAAATGACTAGATCACCCTTTGTTGGACAAGGGCTAAGAGCTGAAAATATTTTGGAGCTAATACATAGTGATGTATGTGGTCCATTTAAGGAAATGGCTAGAGGGGGCTTTCATTATTTTATTACCTTTACTGATGATAAATCAAGATTTGGGTATTTGTATTTGATGAAATACAAACATGAATCCTTTGAAAAGTTCAAAGAATTTAAATCTGAAGTAGAAAATCAAACAGGAAAGAGTATTAAAGCTCTTCGATCAGATCGTGGAGGTGAATATTTGAGTACTGAATTTGATGAATACTTGAGAGAGCATGGCATTGTTTCTCAACTGACTCCTCCAGGAACGCCACAGCTAAATGGTGTATCTGAAAGGAGAAATCGTACCCTATTGGATATGGTATGTAGTATGATGAGCTATACTGATATGTCAATCTTCTTTTGGGGATTTGCATTAGAATCGGCTTTGTATATTCTGAATAGGATTCCATCAAAATCAGTTTCTTCCACGCCTTATGAGATATGGCATGGAAGAAAACCAAGTCTTAAGCATGTTAAGATTTGGGGTTGTCCAAATTTATATAAAAGTCGAACACTGATAAATTGGAGACCAGATCAGAAAAAGGTCGATTTGTTGGATATCCAAAAGATAGTTTTGGATATTATTTTATTTGCCTACTTCACAAAAGGTTGTTATAAGTAGAGATGCCACATTTCTTGAACAACGGTTTGTTCAAGAAGGAGGCAAAGGAAGGCAAATAGAGTTAGAATTGGAGAATTCTGACCAACCAACAGATCAGATGGATATAGATCCATCTAGTCAACCAATACCCGTTGATGAAACATCTACAGCTGTTCCTCGTAGAACAACCAGGGTATCTCACCCACCAGTGAGGTATGGTTTTCTTCATGAAGAAGAACAAGAGTTGTCTACTCATGAAGAAGTAGATCATGGGGATGATCCACTTACCTATGAAGAAGCTATATCAGATATAGACTCTTCAAAATGGATTGATGCTATGAAATCCGAGATTGATTCCATGTATAAGAATCAAGTTTGGGATCTTGTTGACCCACCTGAAGGTATTGTACCTATAGGGAACAAATGGGTTTTCAAGAAGAAAATTGGTTCTGATGGAAAGGTAGAGACCTATAAGGTAAGGCTAGTAGCGAAAGGGTTTCGCCAAAGGCAAGGAATCGACTATGAGGAGACTTTCTCACCTGTTGCCATGCTTAAATCAATTAGGATTTTATTAGCAATAGCTGCGTACTATGATTATGAGATTTGGCAGATGGATGTCAAAACATCTTTTCTCAATGGATACAATGAAGAAAACATTTTCATGGAACAACCTAGGGGATTTGAATCCCAAGATGGTTCTAAGGTATGCAAGCTAAAGCGATCCATTTATGGGTTGAAACAAGCTTCGAGGAGTTGGAACATCCGTTTTGATGAAGCCATTAAATCCTTTGGTTTTATCAAAAATGAGGATGAGCCATGTGTATATAAGAAGGTTTGTGACAGTGCTATCACTTTCCTTGTCTTATATGTGAATGACATACTATTGATGGGTAATGACACAGGTATGTTGACAATTATAAAGGTATGGTTGTCAAATACATTCTCCATGAAAGACTTAGGGGAGGCAACCTATATTCTTGGGATTCGCATCTATAGAGATAAAGTGAAAAGAATAATTGGTTTATCCCAAAGTCTATACTTGGAAAAGTTGTTAAAGAGGTTTAACATGCTTGATTCCAAGAGAGGATTGTTACCAGTGAGACATGGTATCCATCTTTCTAAAGAGATGTCTCCAAAGACACCTGAAGAAAGAGATAAGATGGCCATGATTCCATATGCTTCGGCTATTGGAAGTATAATGTATGCAATGTTGTGTACTAGGCCGGATATCGCATATGCTGTTAGTTTGACTAGCAGGTATCAATCCAATCTAGGTTTGGAACACTGGATAGCTGTCAAGAATATCCTTAAGTACTTGAGAAGAACTAAGGATTTATTCTTGATTTATGGAGGTGGAGACTTGCAATTGGATGGTTATATTGATTCTGATTTCCAATCAGATATTAATGATAGAAAGTCTACCTCTAGATATGTGTTCATTTGTAATGGAGGTGCAGTCAGTTGAAAGAGTTCCAAACAGAGCACGACTGCAGATTCCACTACAGAGGCTGAGTATATTGCTGCATCAGATGATGCAAAGGAAGCTGTTTGGATAAAGAAGTTCGTGACAGAACTTACAGTAGTTCCTTCCATTGAGTCAGCAGTTCCACTACACTGTGACAGCAATGGAGCAGTCATACAGGCTAAGGAACTAAGGTCTCACCCAAAATCCAAACACATAGAAAGGCACTACCACATTATTAGACATATAGTTGGGCAAAGGCGATATAGCCATGCAGAAAAATAGCATCAGCTGAAAAAATTCAGCTGATCCAAGCACTAAGCCTTTGTCACAAGCTCAGTTAGACTGACATCTTGAGAAGATGGGTCTAAGGTATTCTAATGAATGGCTCTAGTGCTAGTGGGAGATTGTTAGTAGTATGCCCTAGAGCATATCATTTAGTATGTATCTTGTATATATTTTTATTAATAAAAGGCATTTCCATTTTTCCATTTACATAATATATTTATGTGTAATAGAAGAGGTCCATTGATATTTTGTTAGAAATATTATTCTTAAGTTGTTAAGAATATGAGTGACAATATTTCTAGCACAAAGTATCATAAATAGGTTCACAATCAAGGATACTTTATAATAAGGACATGACTTATCCAGAAAGATTGTATTCATGTTTGTTCCTAAGTTATTTATATGAGATATAAATAAGATGGAATGGTGAGTCTCATGCCATATGACAAATATGATAGGCACTTATAAATGATAAGTAGGCCGAACCAGTGACACTTATGACAAGCACATGGAGTTTACTCTTGTCAATGTTTTATCATAAATCATATCAGTGCATATAATCTTTAGACCTGAGATAGCACAGTTATCTTGTATATAGGTAGTTTAAGTTTGATACTGCTTTCATACTTGTACTTTGTATGGGTATATGGGCATGTGTTGGCTCCTACTAGTTATATATAGAGGTAGGTGTTGATGAAGATGGAATCTGTTCCTCTAAGTAAATAGAGATAAAATCCTATGTTCATTTAATTGTTCTTGATGTTTCAAGTTCCTGGCCAGGACAGATAGATTTATTCAGAAAAGAGTTTCTGATGAGAAAATCTTTTTAATCAAGAACTGGAATTAAAAGAGAACATAATATTCATAGCAAATGGAGTTTGACATAAACCATGACTCCAGCTTGAGTTGGGATTTTGTAACAGAGAGATTTTAGTGCATGGTAACATATGATTATAGGTTCATTTAAGGTAAACCTTATTACTAATTGGGTGGCCATGGCATGCTATGCTAGGTGTTAACCATGGTCTATGAGGTGCATAAAATGATTTAGAGAAATCATTTATGGTAAGAAAGAGTTCTGATGATATTAAGAGTTGATATCATGTCTCATTGCCAATTAGTGATGAGCCTAGTAAGTCACACACATACACAAGTTATCACCTATTTAAATATGATTTAATTAATTAATTAAAGAGTTTAATTGATTAATTAAATATGTTTGGTTTGTAATTAAATTGCAAAGTCCCTAGCATGACTTGAAACCAAATCTAGATTATTGGATGTATAATATAAGTTAAATTTATATTTAAAGTGTTTAAATATGAATTTAATTAATGAGAAATTAATTAATAGAGATTAATTAATTAATTTATATTTGATATAAATTAATTAGAAGAAGAAAAATAATTATTTTGGGTTGAGAACTCAAAATTAAGACACAGGGGCATTTTGGTCATTTCACAGTGTGACACGTGGCACCATGAGATGGTGACACATGGGATTACACATAAGCTTGCCAAATGTTTTTTAATCATGTAAGATGATTAAAATCAAGATTAAATATAGGTTTGACACTTGGCACAATGTGATTGGGTCACTTAAACCTAGAGCTAATCAAAGGGTGACATGTGGCAAGGGTTTAATGTGTTAACCTAGCTATATAAGTGTTGTTATGAGAAAAATAAAACACAACCAGCAGCCACACTCCTTTGTCACGTCACTTTGAGGGTTTTCATCTCTTCTTCTTCATCTCTTATCAATTCAAAGAGATTAGCCATCAATCTCTTGAATTAAGAACACTAGAAATTGTTTCTAGTGTCCTGTTTACATCTTTAATCTCTTAAAAGGCAGAACTTGATTTTCTAATTAATAGAAAAAGCTTTAGAAGCTATTCAAGGGCTGCCATAGGTGTTCTTGGTGTGGACAAGCTAGAGGGACAACATCTGGTGTCCTGAAGACGAATCTCAAAGGCGCAGACACGCTGCAGTGCATCAAGAGGTTAGTGTAATTGTTCTTGATTTAATCTAGGGTTCTAAAATTAATCTGATTAATTTTAAAATCTTAAATGGCAAATACAGATCCAAAAACATATTAAAGGAGTTTTAATATGTTGTTTATCATTGAAATCAAATAGATAAAAATAAATCTTGCATGATGCATGTGACCCTAGGTGAAAATTTTTGAATTCAATGGTATAAACTTGTGTTTTTCATGCTTCCGTTCCTTCATGGAGAACATAACTGCACCCCTTAACTGTTCAAACAAGTCATCAATGCAGGGAAATGTGTATCTATTCTTTATTGTCACCTTATTCAACTGTCGGTAGTCAATACATAAGCAGAGAGTTCCATATTTCTTCTTAACAAACAACACTGGCGCTTTCCAAGGTGACACACTTGGGCGGATAAAGCCCTAATCAAGCAGCTCTTGTAACTGCACTTTCAACTCTTTCAATTCTGCTGGTGCCATGCAATATGGTATTATAGAGATTGGGTCCACACCAGGTATAACATCAATCTCAAACTGCACTTCTCTTTCCGGAGGTAATCCTGGCAGCTCATCAGGAAACATGTCTGGAAAATCACATACAGTAGGGATGTCCCTCAGTGCTGGACTCTCCACTTGGGTGTCTGTCACATGTGCTAAGTATGCTTCACACCCCTTTCTGATCATCCTTCTGGCTAGTGCAGCCGAAATGATGTTTGATGGTAGTAACTACCTCTCCCCGTGTATTACCTCATCATTGTACAGAGGGAGAATAAAAGTGACTGTCTTCAGTCTATAGTCAATCATGACATGATGCCTAGCTAACCAATCCATGCCCAAGATAATATCATAATCTCTGAAGGGCATTTCAATCAAATCTAACAGAAAAACATGTCCTTGGATCAACAATAGACAACCTCTATACACTTAGTTGACCTGGACCTCTTGTCCTAACAGACTTGTTACTAGCACTTCAAAATCCATTTTGGCACATGGAACAGTAAGAGAACTAACTATGCTAGCACTAACATACGAATGGGTTGAACCCAGATCAAATAACTCAAAGATATCCTGATCAAAGATAGAGAAAGTACTGGCTGCAATATCGAAAGTCTCAGCCTCTACCCGCTGTCTCATCATGTAAACTCTGGCAGGAGCACTCCCTTGTGCTGATTGGTTAATAGCACTTTGACTGCCAGAAGCATTGCCTCTACCTCTGCTAACTGGTTGTGAACCTGCGTAGCGTAACTGCAATAAACCCTTCTACGATGTAGAAATCGCCCAAATCTAGTGCACCGTGCAGTCCTTAGCGAGATGGCCTGTACCTCCACAGTTAAAGCAAGCTCCTGTTGCCCAATAGCATTCTCCCCCATGAGTCTTGCCACATGTCTCACAGGGGCGGGGAGGATATGAACCCCTGGTCGACTGCTAACCAGATCTAGAAGGTCTCTATCTGGAGAATCTGCCCCTTCCGAACCTTCTGCCTCTACCTCTACTTGGTCCCCCAAATTTTTTTCTCTTTCCAGATGTACCACTGGGACTTTGCTTTACTGATTTTTCCCCTTTATCTTTCTCTGATTTTTTAGTCTTCTCAGATTTCTCTTTCACTGGTGTCGCTTCTAATTCAATTCTTTCTAACTCAAGTGCCTGAGAGATTAGCTCAGAGAAGTTACTGTGTCTAAATCCCACTACTTACATCCTCAGACTGGGCTTCAAACCGGTCTCAAATCTCTTGCACCTTTCTTTGCTCGTAGATAGGAAACTCCCAGCATAGTGGCTTAAGTGGGAGAATTCTTTTTCATACTCTGCCACAGATTTATTCCCTTGCTTCTGACTTAAAAATTCTTGTAGTTTCTGATCCACATATGTATCTGGGACATATTTTTGTCTGAAATATCTGATGAAGTCGTCCCAAGTCAATACTGGTGGTTCTGCCAAGCTGTGAGGGATGGTCGTCCACCAATCATAAGCATCCCCTTGCAGCTGGGGCTTCCCCTTGGGCCTCAGCCTCTACCGACTGCTCAACAGAGTGATCCCCTTCTTCCATTTCAGTCTAGAGTTAGGATATCTCCTAAACAAATAACACAAGGAGATTTTCCTCCGTTAGTTTATATTTATGATGTAATGCACTGTATGTAACAAATAAGGACATTGAGCAATTATACTTATCAAAGAAAAGACACAATTCACAAGTCAAAACATACTTCAAAAGTTCGCTTTGATACCACTAAAATATGTCACACCTTTCCCCTCTGTAAGGCATAACATGATCCCATAGAATACCTAATAAACTACCGAACTTCACCTACCGATAACTCATTAAGTACTCTACAAGGGATTTTAAAATTATTTTCTTACTTTTTAGAAGTGGTGATCATTTTCTTACATTTAATAAAAGTTTAAAAGCTAGTTAAAATTTTTGTTCATTTTCATTTGTCCGCAAATTTTGGAAAAATTTCAGAAGAGTGCCGTTTATATTTTAAGAAAATAGTTCTTCAAAAACCTGTAAAAACACTTTCTATAATTCTTTTCATCAAAATCCATCACTACTACAACACAATTTTTCCCAAACTCCATAATTCCATTCATTTTTTATTAAAGTAAAAACAATTTACATTCATCAACCCAAAATTTGCATTAGAAAATTCAAAATAATATTATTACGAACTCTATACAACTGCTCAATACCAGTTTATACATGTACATACGGTTACATACACAAATATAAACATTAAAAATAGGGCATAAAATTATACCCGATAAAACCTCAGGGATATAGCTCCAAGATCCTCAGTAGCTCACTCTGCTGCTCCTCTAGTCTCTATATCTGTGACAGCAATAATAGCCATCACTGAATACTATGACTCAGTGGTGCATAACATACTAAAATAACAGTTTATGCATAATTCAAATCACATTTATTCAAATATTGAACTGAATATGAAAAACAGGTATAAAACATGATTTATAAATTTTTAATCCAAACAATTTCATAAAAACACACAGTTATATCATGCCATTCAGAATAATATTCATCTCAATAACCGAAGGCTTATAAGAAATCACAAGACTAGCTAGCTCAAACTATGGGTACCCATTCAAATTTCTTCCTCTACTGGCACACACCTCAACACTTTAGCCAGAGAGGGAATCAAAATTCAAAACTATTTCCTCTCACTAGTCATGCTAGTGAGGTATTCAAATATATGGTCATGACACTGTAGTTTTAAAACTGTCTTAGCAATTTACTAAACATTTATTGCCATTTCAAACACATAAAAGTAAACTTTCAACAATTTAAGTCAAAAGCATATTGCTCCTTTCAATCACAATTTTCAATACAATTAATTCATAATTCATTTCACACAAATTGCAAAAGAAAATTTAAAGACAACTTTTATGTTGTGCATAAATCTTATGTGAGTCGCCTCTTGGCCTTGACTCGATGTCTCAAGTTCTTTCCCGGTATTCTTTTCAACTGAAACACACAGTTTTACAATGTTTCAGTATCATAATTTTTTGTAAGAAAATAAATTCAAATCTATTTATATCTAACTTTAATATGCTTAACTTGACATTCTTTAAAATTTTCACTTCGGGGTTATTATTCATGACACTATTCAAGTCAATTTATTGACTTTCTAATGCTTAGTAGGTATGGGAATTTCAATTTCACCCACATACCACATTTTGATTACCTAATTTGTTAGTTTTAGTTGTTTTCTCAAACTTTAAGTTTCTTAGGTGAAACTTCCAAAATTTCATATTTGGTGCCCTGTTTCGCACTATTCCACTGGTCAAGTTGTTGTGGTAATTTTGCTATGTTTTCTTCATAGAAGTTGTTCCTTATTGTCTTAAATTTATTTCCCTTTTTAAATCACTCCATTTGGAGTTTTGTAACCCTAGTTATGGCCATTTGAACATGGCTGGTCAGACTTAGTGTTACCCAGAATTCTGGGCATTTCTGGACTTTGGCAAATTTTTGGTGTGTTGACTGCAGGTGGTTTTTCAGACTGGTTATGATCAAAATTTGGGTTTGTATTTTGCATGAAAGTTGTAGGGCTATGTCTCAGCTTTCTATCGGTATAAAATTCAGGTCATTTGGACCTTCCTAGTCTAAGTTATGGTCATTTATGTAACAACTGTTCATTTGGTCATTTTTGTACAAGGCAGTGTGCCCAATTTCGGATTTAGCCTAATTGCTCACTAAGTTATGGTCACTTTCTTGGCATGATTCCTAAATGAAAAATGTTCCATTTTGTGTCTAGTTTCATTCCCAATTAGCCTCACACCAATTAGGTTGGTAAATTTTCAGTTTTGGTCCCTGAAAAGGACCTAGGTCAAGCTACCTGTAGATTGACCCTAACCAATCCAAGTTGAAACTTGTTTCCAACAATTCATACACACCACAAATGGTCACAATTGACCATTTCTCAACTCAAATAAGGTTAACTACATCAATTGACCAATTCTCAACTTTTTCTCTATTTTTTCACAAGCTCCAAACCCTAATTACATAAATTTCAACTCTAATGCAATTTAAAGTGTATATTCATGATCTATACATCTAATTTTGTAACACCCCTATATTCGGTAGTGCGTTCTACTGTTTTGGTGACCAGTGTCTGTCCGAACAGCTAAAATGCCTAGAACTACACTTAAATTTTATTGAGGAGACATGAAATAATGAAATACAATAGAGAAAAATACAAGAAAAATAAAGGATAAATAAGAGCAATGAAATGTGATTAAGTTAAATGAGCCAAACCCGTAGCGATGGGTGATTGCATCGGGAAGTTACGGCGAGGACCGATGACTAGCCCTAAACTACAGGAAACTCGTGGAAATATTTTCGGGACCAAATTAAAGGTCTACAGAGGTGTAATTGACATTGGAAATGTCAAAGAAAATTTAGTAAGTCAATATAAACAAAAATAAAAATTAAAGAGATCGGCGGGTCAAGAAGTTAATAGGTAGCACCGAAAAATTTGAAATGCAACCCGAAGAGGGGCATTTTGGTCATTTGACATCTAGAGTGGACTTTTAACCTAAATGTCCATTAAAAATAAGTGATATTAAACTTTAAAAATGTCATGAAAATTAAAAATGTAGTACATAATATAAATAATGGGAGTTTGAGGCATAAAATGCAAAATTATGAAACTTTAATTGATTAAAGATTAAACTATGGTTAGTTCTCCACTAACTCATAATTTTGGGACACTTAAAAGCTAAAGTGGATAGAAATAAACTCGTCTTCAACCTCTCACCAAAACCAGCCGAATTACTCTCTTAAAACCTCCATTGCTGTCCCATACCCAAGCTCTCTCTTTCATGGTTTAAGCCACCATTTTTCAATCTTTCTTCACTAAAGTTGTTCTACACAACTTGGGCAACATTTTGGGAATAAGAAAGAAGAGTTTTGGTGGAGTTTTGAGGAAGTGCATAAGAGGTAAGTATCCATTTCTTTTTCCTTTCTTAAGTAAAGTTTATGTTTACTTTGAGATAAGTGATTTGGTGAAGAAATTTTAAAGTTTTGAGGAGTTATTGATATATCCAATTTTGGAAAGCTATGGAATTGTATATTTAATGAACTATTCTTACATGTATTATGAAGAATTAATATTGATTAATGTGATTTAAGGTGTTAGCAAGTTAACTTCTTGTGTAAGTGATGATTGAGCAAGTGAAAAATTGGTGTTGAAGCAATTATGGGAAACTTTTGTAGTTTGGAGCAATTCAACAGCCTTGAGATTTCTTAATGAATGCTTGAATTTATGAAGATATTTCATGAAATGTGATATTAAAGATTGCTAAGTGTGTATGTAATTTAATAGTGAATTTATATGTAATGATTAGGAGTGTTATGTGTATATATTGTTTGGAATTGGATTTTGTGAATTGGAAGTGTAATTGGTTATATACTACCCAAAATGACTATAATGTGATGTGATAAATGAATTTGGTATGGTATCAAATCAGAATTAGGTATGAAAATTTTAAATTTAGCAAGTTGAATGTATATGTGATTATTGTTTGAGGAAAGTGTAAAGGGTAGTATGCATTTCAGCCTATAACTGTAAATGTGTGACCCCAATTGGTATGAGGCCAATTGGAGGTGAAATTAAGCACAAAATATGCCAACTTTCATGTTGAAAGCCTACCAAAATTCTGTCCGAAAAGTGACACTCAAACTGACCTAATCCGAAATTACAACATTGTAAACCCAGAAATTGACCATATGAACAGTAGTTAGTCTTTTGGCCATAACTCACTCAAAATAGGTCTAAATGACCTGAAATTTATATGGTTGGAAAGCTTAGACATAGGGCTACAATTTTGGTTAGGACCACCAAACCCAAAAATGACCATAAGCAAGTCAAAATGCTTGCACAAGTTCGGGTATAAAACCTGCTAGAATTGTAAGTGACCTAAAACTGACCTAAGTTCACAATAAAAAGGCAATTTGACCAGTAATAGTAAAATGACCATAACTTGGTCCAGAAAACTCCAAATGACATGAAATTAGTGCCAAAATGTCACTAAGACATAAATCTACAATTTTTCTTTTTTGACCAAAACCTAAAACCAAGGGAAACAAGACATTTAGCTAGAGCAATCTAGCATATAAAATCTAGAAAATGGCAATAAAATGCAATAAGCTTTAAAATGAAATTGGTAACATATACCAACACTTAGAGACAATAAAATGTGACAAATTGGGAATATTAAAATTGACTCACTTAGAGTACATCACAGGTCAATATTATAGATTGACTAATGAAAGTAATAGTATTAATAAAATTTAATTATTGAACCTTATTATTAGAAACAATTTAAATGAGTACTGAAACACTTTAAATTGTGTGTTTCAGTTAGCAAAGACTCAGAGAAGGGGAAAGAACCACTAAGTCAAGGCCAAGAGGCTACTTATCAAAGGTTTGTGCATAACAATTATTTCTTTTGAATTTTCACTTGAAATAAATTATGATAATTTATATGCTATTGCTTAAATTGTGGAAAATTTGTTGAATGAAATTTGATGGATACTTATTGCTCAAAAAATATTGCGAATGGTTTGAAATCATAACTATCATGTATATTTGATTGAATTCCTCGCTAGCTTGTCTAGTGGGATGAATTGGCTTTGAATTCCCTCTCTGGCTGAAGTGTTGAGGTGTGTGCCAGTTGAGGATGAATAGGATGAGTACTCATATAATTGCTAGCTAGCCATGTTATTCCTCATTAGCCATTAGCTTTTGGGACGAATTGGTCTTTGGAATCATGATTAAGCTGTGTGTGTGATTTATTGGTATTTATTGAGATATTGTGAAATGGAATTTAATTCTTTATGACATTCTCTATCTTTTGAAATTAACTATGATTTTAAGTATCCACAGTTCATGTGATTTATGGTTTATGGTTTTAAATTGCATTTTCTTAATGTTGTGCACTACTGAGACATTAGCTCAGCCATAGCTTTTTCATTGCTGTCGCAGGTAAATAGACAGATAAAGCGGCAGAGTAGGCTACTTGTGCTACACTTATGGGATTTTGCCAAGTATATTGAGTATACCATCTCTTTGTAATTTTTATTGTAATGTACGTAAACTGTATGTATATATTGTACTTGGTCTTGAGAAATTGTAAACTAAAGTTGTAAATTATTTCGACCTATAAAAATGTTGTATTATGCTTCTCTTATCTCAGCTTTTGAACTACTCAGTCATTTTGCATTCTATTTTTAGAACTACTGAAAATTAATGTTGAATTTTTTTTACTTATATTGAGAAAATTGATTTGTGTTGAACTATTATTGGAGTTCGGAAGTGAAACAAATATATTGGAAGTTCTTTTTACAGGTTTTTGAAAAACTGTTTTATTCAAAATACAGACGGCACTCTGCTGAAATTTTTATAGAATCTATTGATATTGCAGATTTGTTTTGTAATTTAACTTTGAAAGGAAGGTTTTAAAACCTGTCAAAAGTGCTCACTACTGTATAAAGACATAGAAAATTATTTAAAATCCCTTGTAGTATATTTAATGAGTTATCAGTAGGTGAAGTTCGATAATTCATTATGTATACTACGAGGACATGTTACGCTTTATGGATGGGTAAGGTGTGACATGTTTTAGTGGTATCAGAACTAGTTTTTAAATTTTGTTTTGACCTGTAATTTGAATATTCTTTCTTCATAGTACAACAGCTCAATATCTTGGTTTGATACATGTAGTACATTACATTATAAATATGCACTCACGAGAGGAAATCTCCTTGTGTTATTTATTCAGGAGGTATAATATCCTCTAATTGACTATGGAAGAAGGGGACCATTCAGTCGATCAATCAATAGAGGCTGAGGTACAAGGGGAAGCCCCAACCCTTCAAAATGTGAGTGCATCAGCCTCACCAGCCCCCTTAGTACCGTAGTTCCCTGCTTAGTTTGCTCAGCAGATGGCTGCGATGTTTCCAATAGATGGCTGGTAACATGCCTACTCAAGCCGCACTGTAGACACTAGTGGTACAACCATAGCTTTTAGCTAGCCAGTATGACAAGCTGATTAAAAACGGGGATACTGAGTTCAAGGGGACAGTAGATCCACTAGAGGTAGAACAATGGTTGGAGAGAATGGATAGAGTGTTCAAGAAACTGCATTACACAGATGAGCTAAGATTTGAGTATTCAGTGTCACTACTACAGGGGGATGCATATGACTAGTGGAAAACCATTCCCTATAGTTTGGTGGAACCTCCAGTGCTAACCTGGGATGATTCTCTTTGAGAGTTCAGAGAAAAATATGTCCTAGATGCCTATGTGGACCAGAAGCTACAGGAGTTCTTAAGTTTTAAATAGGGAAGTAGATCAATGGCAGAATATGAAAGGGACTTTTCCCGCCTGAGCCACTATGCAGAAAGTCTCCTTTCTACCAGTGGAGAAAGATGTAAGAGGTTTGAAACTAGCTTAAAGCCTAGTCTCAGAATACAAGTGGTCAGATTCAAAAATAATAACTTCTCTGAGCTCATTTCTTAAGCACTTGAATTATAAAGAATTGAGTCAGAAGTGGCCCCAGAGAAAAAGAAATAAGAGAAGACAGAAAAAGAGAAAGAGGGGAAATCAGTAGATCAGAGTTCTAGCGGTCCTCCTGGAAAGAGAAAGAACTTTGGAGGATAAAGCAGGGGTGGTAAAAAGTCTGGTAGGGGAGGATTTTCAGGACAGAGACCTCCTCTATCTGGTCAGCAGACTACCAAAAGTTCCTACCCTCCCTATCCATGTGAAACTTGTGGCAGAAATCATGGTGGGGTATGCTACAAGGCCATAGGAGCCTGTTATAACTGCGGGGGCATAGGACACTTTGCTAAAGACTACACCAGTGCCCGTAGAGTTGGGCCACCTCTTACTACTGTAGAAGGGTCAGTTCAAAATCCTGCCACCAGAGGTTCACAACCAACTAGCAGAGGTAAAGGCAGGGGTAGAGGTAGTCCATCAGGGAGCCAAGGCACAGTGAATCAGTCAGAGCAAGGAAGTGCTTCAGCCAGAGTCTACACAATGACATAGAGAGAAGAGGCTAAGACATCTGATATTGTGGCTGGTGAAGGAGAGGAAGCATGAAAAACACAAGTTTATATCATTAAATTCAAAAATTTTCATATAGGGTCACATGCATCACGTAAGATTTATTTTTATCTATTTGATTTCAATGATAAACAACATATCAAAAATCTTTTAATATGTTTTTGGATTTGTATTTACCATTTAAGATTTTAGAATTAATCAGATTAATTTTAGAACCCTAGATTAGATCAAAAACAAGTGCACTAACCTCTTGATGCACTACAGTGTGTTTGGCACCTTTGGGATGCGTCTTTAGGACACCAGATGTTGTCCCTCTAGCTTGTCCATACCAAGATCACCTATGGAGGCCCTTGAACAGCTTCTAAAGATTTTTCTATTAATTAGAAAATCAAGTTTTGCCTTTTAGGAGATTAAAGATGTAAACAGGACACTAGAAATAATTTCTAGTATTTTTAATTCAAGAGATTGTTTGCTACTCTCTTGGAATTGATGAGAGATGAAGAAGAAGAGAGAATGGCAGCCTCAAGGGTGGTGGTACAAAGGGAGGCAGCAGCTGGTTCTATTTTGTTCTTTCAACCTTACACTTATATAGCTAGGTCACCACTTAAAACCCTTGCCACATGTTATCTTCTGATTGGCTCTAGGTTTAATTGGCCCAATCACATTGTGCCAAGTGTCAAACCTATATTTAATCTTAATTTTAATCATCTTACATGATTAAAAGACATTTGGAAAGCTTATGTGTAGTGCCATGTGTCACCATCTCATGGTGCCACATGTCACCCTGTGAAATGACCAAAATACCCCTGCGTCTTAATTTTGAGTTCTCAACCCGAAATAATTGCTTCTCTTCTTCTAATCAATTTATATCAAATATAAATCAATTAATTAATCTTTATTAATTAATTTCTCATTAATTAGATTCATACTTAAGCACTTCAAATATAAATTTAACTTATACTATACATCCAACAATCTAGATTTGGTTTCAAGTCATGCTAGGGACTTTGCAATCTAATTGCAAACCAAACCTATTTAATTAATCAATTAAACTCTTTAATTAATTAATTAATTAAATCATATTTAATTTGGCGATTAATTGTGTTTGTGTGTGACTTACTAGGCTCATCACTAATTGGCAATGGGACATGATATTAACTCTTAATATCATCAGAACTCTTTCTTACCATAAATGATTTCTCTAAATCATTTTATGCATCTCATAGACCATGGTTAACACCTAGTATAGCATGCCATGGCCACCCAATCAATAATAAGGTTTACCTCAAATGAACCTATAATCATATATTACCATGCACTAGAATCTCTCTGTTACAAAATCCCAACTCAAGCTGGAGTCATAGTTTATGTCAAACCCCATTTGCTAAGAATATTATGTTCTCTTTTAATTATAGTTCTTGATTAAAAGATTTTCTCATCAGAAACTCTTTTCTGATTAAATCTATTTGTCCTGGCCAGGAACTTGAAACATCAAGAACAATTAAATGAACATAGGATTTTATTCCTATTTACTTAGAGGAGCAGATTCCATCTTGATCAACACCTACCCCCATATATAGCTAGTAGGAGCCAACACATGCCCATATACCCATACGCAGTACAAGTATGAAAGTAGTATCAAACTCAAATAACCTATATGCAAGATAACTGTGCTATCTCAGGCCTAAAGATTATATGCACTGATATAATTTATGACAATACATTGATAAGAGTAAATATCATGAGCTTGTCATAAGTGTCTCTGGTTCGGCCTACTTATCATTTATAAGTGCCTATTATGTTTGTCATATGGCATGAGACTCACCATTCCATCTTATTTATATCATATATGAATAACATGGGAACAAACATGAATACAATCTTTCTGGATAAGTCATGTCCTTATTGTGAAGTATCATCGATTGTGAACCTATTTATGATACTTTGTGCTTGAAATACTGTCACTCATATTCTTAACAACTTAAGAATAGAATTTCTAGCAAAATATCAATGGACCTTTTCTATTACACATAAATATATTATGTAAACAGAAAAGTGAAAATGCCTTTTATTAATAAAAGATGTACAAGATACATACTAAATGATATGCTCTAGGGCATACTACTAATAATCTCCCACTAGCACTAGAGCCATTCATTACAATATCTTAGACCCATCTTCTCAATATGTCAGTCTTGTTGAGTCTGTGACATGGGCTTAGTAAATGGATCAGCTGGATTTTCAGTTGATGTTATTTTTTGCACGGCTACATCGCCTTGCCCAACCATATCTCTGAAAATGTGGTAGTGCCTTTCTATGTGTTTGGATTTCTAGTGAGACCGGGGTTCCTTATATCCAAACAACTTCTTTTGCAGCATCTGATGCAGTAATATACTCGGCCTCGGTAGTGGAATCTACAATCGTACTATGTTTGGAACTCTTACAACTGACTGCATCTCCATTACAAATGATCACATACCCAGAGGTAGACTTTCTATTATCGATATCTAATTGGAAATCAGAATTAGTATAACCATCCAATTGCAAGTCTCCACCTCTATAGAACAAGAATAAATCCTTAGTTCTTCTCAAGTACTTAAGGATATTCTTGACAGCTATCCAGTGTTCCAAACCTGGATTGGATTGATACCTGCTGGTCAAACTAACAACATATGCGATATCTGGCCTAGTACACAACATTGCATACATTAAACTTCCAATAGCTGAATCATATGGAATCCTGGCCATTTTATCTCTTTCTTCAGGTGTTTTTGAAGACATCTCTTTAGAAAGGTGGATACCATGTCCACTGGCAACAATCCTCTATTGGAATCAAGCTTGTTAAACCTCTTTAACACCTTTTCCAAGTATAGACTTTGGGATAAACCAATTATTCTTTTCACTCTATCTCTATAGATGCGAATCCCAAGAATATAGGTTGCTTCCCCTAAGTCTTTCATGGAGAATGTATTTGACTACCATACCTTTACAGTTGTTAACATACCTGTGTCATTACCCATCAACAGTATGTCATCCACATATAAGACAAGGAAAGTGATAGCACTGTCACTAACCTTCTTATATACACATGGCTCATCCTCATTTTTGATAAAACCAAATGATTTAATGGCTTCATCAAAACAGATGTTCCAACTCCTCGAAGATTGTTTCAACCCATAAATGGATCGCTTTAGCTTGCATACCTTAGAACCATCTTGGGATTCAAAACCCCTAGGTTGTTCCATGAAAATGTTTTCTTTAATGTATCCATTGAGAAAAGTAGTTTTGACATCCATCTGCTAAATCTCATAATCATAGTATGCAGCTATTGCTAATAGAATCCTAATTGATTTAAGAATGGTAACATGCAAGAAAGTCTCCACATAGTCAATTCCTTGCCTTTGGCGAAACCCTTTCACTACTAGCCTTGCCTTATAGGTCTCTACCTTTCCATCAGAACCAATTTTCATCTTGAAAACCCATTTGCTCCTTATAGGTACAATACCTTCGGTGGGTCAACAAGATCCAAAACTTGATTCTTATACATGGAATCAATCTCGGATTTCATAGCATCAATCCATTTTGAAGAGTCTATATCTGATATAGCTTTTTCATAGGTAAGTGGATCATCTCTATGATCTACTTCTTCATGAGTAGATAACTCTTATTGTTCTTCATGAAGGAGACCATATCTCACTGGTGGGTGAGATACCCTAGTTGTTCTATGAGGAACAGCTGTAGATGTTTCATCAACAGCTGTAGATGTTTCATCAATGGGTGTAGGTTGACTAGATGGATCTATATCAATATGATCTATTGGTTGGTCAAAATTCTCCAATTTTAACTCTATTTGCCTTCCTTTGCCTCCTTCTTGAACAAACTGTTGTTCAAGAAATGTGGCATCTTTACTTACCACAACCTTTTGTGAAGTAGGCAAATAAAAATAATATCCAAAACTATCTTTTGGATATTCAACAAATCGACCCTTTTCTGATCTGGTTTCCAATTTATCAGTGTTTAGCTTTTTGATATAAGCTGGACAACCCCAAATCTTAACATACTTAAAACTTGGTTTTCTTCCATGCCATATCTCATAAGGTGTGAAAGAAACTGATTTTGATGGAATCCTATTCAGAATATACAAAGCTGATTCTAATGCAAATCCTCAAAAGGAGATTGACATATCAGTATAGCTCATCATACTACGTACCATATCCAATAGGGTACGATTTCTCCTTTCAGATACACCATTCAGCTCTAGTGTTCCTGGAGGAGTCAGCTAGGAAATGATGCCGTGCTCTCTCAAGTATTCATCAAATTCAATACTTAAATATTCACCTCCACGATCTGATCGAAGAGCTTTAATACTCTTTCCTATTTGATTTTCTACTTTAGATTTAAATTCTTTGAACATTTCAAAGGATTCATGTTTGTATTTCATCAAATACAAATACCCAAACCTTGATTTATCATCAGTAAAGGTAATAAAGTAATGAAAACCACCTCTAGCCATTTCCTTAAATGGACCACATACATCACTATGTATTAGCTCCAAAATATTTTTAGCTCTTAATCCTTATCCAACAAAGAGTGATTTAGTCATTTTACCCCGAAGGCAGGATTCACAAGTTGGAGTAGGTCCAAAACCCAATGAGGATAAAATCTTTATTTTTCCCAGCTTTGCAATCCTATCTTCTGTAACATGGCCTAACCTTAGGTGCCAAATATATTTTGAACATGAGTTGATTTTCATCATGGCATTGCATTCTTTTAGATTGCTTGCATTAGATTTGTATTTAACATTATTATCTAGATAATAAAGTCCATCATGCATATAACCCAAACCAACAAATTTATTTCCAAAATAAATATTGCAAACATCATTTATGAACTGAAATTCATAACCATCTCAAGTCAAACTAGATATAGAAATGATATTCTTAAAAGGTATTAGGTATATGCAAAACCTTGTTTAAATATAAAACATGTTTATACATGTGTAAAGATTTAGATCCTATGGCTAAAGCTTCAACAGTTGAGCTTTTGCCAACCCGGAGTCTAATATCTCGTTAGTGCAAGCTTTTATTATTTGCTATACTCTGGGCAGTTCCTATTTTTATGCCCATCATTATGGCAGTGGAAACACTTTCCTTTTGCCTTTGTCAGCTTTGGTCTTCCCTATCTGTTTAGCTTATCTTCTTGGAAGGATTAGGAATCTGAGGTTTCTTTTTCTTATTACCCTTTTTCTTGTTAGACTTTCCAACAGAAGAAGATGCAATCAAAGCTACCTCTTTTCCTTTATTGCCCAACATATTCTTTTGGGAAATAACCAGCATGTTGAGTAAACCAGCCAAGGTGCATTCCTGTTTAGTCATATGAAAATTTGTCACAAAATTCCCAAAAGACTCAGGAAGGGACTGAAGGATCAAATCCGTCTACAGTTGGAAATCCATGTTAAAGTCACGATGTTCCAACTACTCAATTAGCCGAATCATCTTGTGGACATGATCTCCAACATTTTATCTCTCAAACATCCTCATGCGGATCAACTACCTAGATATCTCATACCTAGCATTCCTGCTGTGCTCACCATACAACTCTTGTAGGTGAAGGAGGATCTCACTTGCACTCTGCATGTTCTCATGCTGCTTCTGTAACTCATTACTCATGGAAGCAAGCATGTAACATTAGCTCTCATATCATGCTCCTTCCACTTGTCCAAAGTTTCATAATCCTCTTGGGTGGCCTCTGGAGGTAAGAGACCAGGAACATTTGAGTCTAGAACATATCCTATATGTTCAAGGTTTAGGACAAGTTTCAAATTTCTTAGCCAATCAGACATATTAGGTCCTGTCAGCCTATTGCGATCAAGTATGCTTGCAAGGATATTGGATGATGGTGGTTGTTCTATGCTTATTATTATTAGAAAATTAACTGCAAAAAATAACCAGATTAATTAGTAAATGTATCATGTAATTAACTAAAATGATTATGGTCTTTTAATCAAATTGGTTCTCCCACTAACTTAGCGAATCCTACACTTACAAAGCAGAAAACGAAAATCCTAGTTGGATGGATTTCTAGTGGGTGATTGAATTCTTATAATTCTATTGATCAACCTCAGGTACATCCACTATTGGAATTACAATAAACTATAAGTGAGCAACTCCTTCCCATCACACTCATATGACGTTCAATCCTTTACCTAGCCCCTGATGCTCAAAATCTCAAGTATCCATTATTGACTTATCTTGCATTAGTTAAGTTGATCCCATTGAGTCAGTAATTATGTAAATAATTTTAATGTCCTCAGGTACATCCAATATTGGCCACCAAATCATTTACATATTTACAACATCTCATGCTTAACAATTATTCTTAAGAAAATCTCTTAAATTAATTGCATCTTATGCAAGTATTTAAAATTTCTTAAAATAATTGCCTCAATGGAGGGCCCATATTATAATTACTTTAATTATAACATTTCCAACTTAATCATTTGTTTGAAAGATTTTATGGTCATCCTAATTACTATTAAGGTCTCACTCTGCATATTATCTATTTAGCATGCATATACCATATACTTGCATACATTCACATACATCTCATGCATTCATGGATAAACAGTAAATATGGTATGATCATGGACTATCGGAGGGATTCAATTCTAAGCCACCAAGAATTGAATCAGGGCATTCCTAGGTGCATTTCATTCATTCATTTTACAAGAGTTGCTGGTGCATTTCATTCATTCATTTTACAAGAGTTGCTGAAGGAATACATAATCAACACTTGATCTTAAATTCCTCCCACTGGTCCCACCAATGCTCTTGACCTCCTTGATCTTCTTGCAATGCAATTACATAGTAATCCTTGGCATACCAAGGCGAATTTACAAGAACTTAAATAAATGAAATTACAACCCAAAATTATTACAACCTTAATAATACATGCCCAAAATAAATTAAAATAAATTAATTAATTTACAATCCCAAAGAAACATAAAAGAAATAAATCCAATCACATTGGTCTTTTATAGTCCATGATCATTTATCATGCATATCACTATTTAACAATTAAATAAAACATACATACTTAAATTAAATTGAATATCTCATATTCAACTTAAAAATCCAGATTTGAATATGATACAAATAAATTAAAAAATTTAGATTTGAATTACATTCAAACAAATTTAAAAATTCAGATTTGAATCACATTCAAACAACCTTAAAAATTCAGATTTGAATCACATTCAAACAATTTTTAAAAATCAAATTTGAATCACATTCAAACAATTTTTAAAAATTCAGATTTGAATATTATTCAAACAACTTTAAAAATTTAGATTTGAATATGATTCAAACAACTTTAAAAATTTATATTTGAATCACATTCAAATAACTTTTAAAATTCAGATTTGAATCACATTCAAACAAATTTTAAAATTCTGATTTTAATCAAAATTTAATTGTGTGATTAAAACTCTAATTAAACAATTTAATTAGACATAGGATAAGCTTTTAGATCATACAACAATTGCAAAATAAAAGGCCAAACCTTGTGCACACCATGGGAGGAGCCAAACCATGCGCACCCATGGTGCACTCCACTATACCGCCACCTTGTTCAATCCAACCAGCAATGAATTGATCAACTTTTGATCAAATCACACAATCAAATCTCATATTGAATAATCTAAAAGGCAAATATAGTGGCTCTGATACTAGTTGAAGGAGCGGAAGCATGAAAAACACAAGTTTATATCATTAAATTCAAAAATTTTCACCTAAGGTCACATGCATCAAGCAAGATTTATTTTTATCTATTTGATTTCAATGATAAACAACATATTAAAACTCTTTTAATATGTTTTTGGATCTGTATTTACTATTTAAGATTTTAGAATTAATCAGATTAATTTTAAACCTAGATTAGATCAAGAACAAGTGCACTAACCTCTTGATGCACTGCAGTGTGCTTGGCACCTTTGGGATGCGTCTTTAGGACACCAGATGTTGTCCCTCTAGCTTGTCCATGTTAGTAGTATGCCCTAGAGCATATCATTTAGTATGTATCTTGTACATATTTTATTAATAAAAGGCATTTCCACTTTTCCGTTTACATAATATATTTATGTGTAATAGAAAAGGTCCATTGATATTTTGTTAGAAATATTATTCTTAAGTTGTTAAGAATATGAGTGACAATATTTCTAGCACAAAGTACCGTAAATAGGTTCACAATCGAGGATACTTCATAATAAGGACATGACTTATCCAGAAAGATTATATTCATGTTTGTTACCAAGTTATTTATATGAGATATAAATAAGATGGAATGGTGAGTCTCATGCCATATGACAAACATGATAGGCACTTATAAATGATAAGTAGGCCCAACCAGTGACACTTATGACAAGCACATGGAGTTTACTCTTGTCAATGTTTTGTCATAAATCATATCAGTGCATATAATCTTTAGACCTGAGATAGCATAGTTATCTTGTATATAGGTAGTTTGAGTTTGATACTGCTTTCATACTTGTACTGTGTATGGGTATATGGGTATCTGTTGGCACCTACTAGTTATATATAGAGGTAGGTGTTGATCAAGATGGAATCTGTTCCTCTAAGTAAATAGAGATAAAATCCTATGTTCATTTAATTGTTCTTGATGTTTCAAGTTCCTGGCTAGGATAGATAGATTTAATTAGAAAAGAGTTTCTAATGAGAAAAATCTTTTTAATCAAGAACTGGAATTAAAAGAGAGCATAATATTCATAGCAAATGGAGTTTGACATAAACCATGACTCCAACTTGAGTTGGGATTTTGTAATAGAGAGATTCCAGTGCATGGTAACATATGATTATAAGTTCATTTAAGGTAAACCTTATTACTAATTGGGTGGCCATGGCATGCTATGCTAGGTGTTAACCATGGTCTATGAGGTGCATAAAATGATTTAGAGAAATCATTTATGGTAAGAAAGAGTTCTGATGATATGAATAGTTGATATCATGTCTCATTGCCAATTAGTGATGAGCCTAGTAAGTCACACACATACACAAGTTATCACCTATTTGAATATGATTTAATTAATTAATTAAAGAGTTTAATTGATTAATTAAATAGGTTTGGTTTGCAATTAAATTGCAAAGTCCCTAGCATGACTTGAAACCAAATCTAGATTATTGGATGTGTAGTATAAATTAAATTTATATTTAAAGTGTTTAAATATGAATTTAATTGATGAGAAATTAATTAATAGATTTTAATTAATTAATTTATATTTGATATAAATTAATTAGAAGAAGAAAAATAATTATTTTGGGTTAAGAACTCAAAATTAAGACACAAGGGCATTTTGGTCATTTCACAGTGTCACACGTTGTACCATGAGATGGTGACACATGGGATTACACATAAGCTTGCCAAATATTTTTTAATTATGCAAGATGATTAAAATCAAGATTAAATATAGGTTTGACAGTTGGCACAATGTGATTGGGTCACTTAAACCTAGAGCTAATCAAAGGGTGACATTTGGCAAGGGTTTAATGTGTTAACCTAGCTATTTAAGTGTGGTTATGAAAAGAAAAATAACCAGCAGCCACTCCTCTCCTTTGTCACGCCATTTTGAGGCTCTCCATCTATTCTTCTTCATCTCTCATCAATTCAAAGAGATTAGCCATCAATCTCTTGAATTAAGAACACTAGAAATTGTTTCTAGTGTCCTGTTTACATCTCTAATCTCTTAAAAGGCAGAACTTGAATTTCTAATTAATAGAAAAAGCTTTAGAAGCTGTTCGAGGGCTGGCATAGGTGTTCTTGGTGTGGACAAGCCAGAGGGACAACATCTGGTGTCCTGAAGACGAATCTCAAAGGCGCAGACATGCTGCAGTGCATCAAGAGGTTAGTGTAATCGTTCTTGATTTAATCTAGGGTTCTAAAATTAATCTGATTAATTTTAAAATCTTAAATGGCAAATAAAGATCCAAAAACATATTAAAAGAGTTTAATATGTTGTTTATCATTGAAATCAAATAGATAAAAATAAATCTTGCATGATGCATGTGACCCTAGGTGAAAATTTTTGAATTCAATGGTATGAACTTGTGTTTTTCACGCTTCCGTTCCTTCAATTGGTATGAGGGCCACTATATTTGCCATTTAGATTAATGTTTATATGATTTAATTGTGTGTTTGATCATGAGATCAAAAGTTCATTACTGGTTGGAAAGCCAAGGTGGCGGCACAAATGATGAACACCATGGTGCGCATGGTTGATGCACCACAATGGTGTGCAAAGGTAAATGGATGGTGAATGTGCAATTGTTGTATGATCTAAGATCCATTTTATGTCTAATTAAATTGTTTAATTAGAATTTTTATCACACAATTAAATTATGATTCAAATCATAATTTTAAAAATTGTTTAAATGTGATTCAAATCTGAATTTTAAAAGTTGTCTGAATGTGATTCAAATCTGAATTTTTAAAGTTGTTTGAATCATATTTAAATCTGATTTTTTAAAATTGATTGAATAAAATTCAGATCTGATTTTTTAAAAAATGTTTGAATGTGATTCAAATCTAATTTTTTTAAAAATGTTTGAATGTGATTCAAATCTGAATTTTTAAAGTTGATTGAATGTAATTCAAATATGAATTTTTAAATTTGTTTGAATGAGATTCAAATCTGAATTTTTAAATTTATTTGAATCATATTCAAATCTGGATTTTAAGTTGAATATGAGATATTCAATTTAATTTAAGTATGTATGTTTTATTTAATTGTTAAATAGTGATATGCATGATGGATGATCATGGACTATAAAAGACCAATGTGATTGGATTTATTCTTTTTATGTTTCTTTGGGATTATAAATTAATTAATTTATTTTAATTTATTTTGGGCATGTATTATTAAGTTTGTAATAATTTTTGGGTTGTAATTTCATTTATTTAAGTTCTTGTAAATTTGCCATGGTATGCCAAGGATTACCATTTAATATTGGATTGCAAGAAGTTCAAGGAGGTCAAGATCCTTGGTGGAACCAGTGGGAGGAATTCAAGATCAAGTGTTGATTATGTACTCCTTCAGCAACTCTTGTAAAATGAATGAATGAATGAAATGCACCTAGGAATGCCCTGATTCATTTCTTGGTGGCTTAGAATTGAATCCCTTAGAAAGTCCATGATCATACCATATTTATTGCTTATCCATGAATGCATGAGATGTATGGGAATGTATGTTATTATATGATATATGCATGCTAATTGGATAATGTGCAAAGTGAGACCTTAATAGTAATTAGAATGACCATAAAATCTTCCAAACAAATGATTAAGTTGGAAATGCTATAATTAAAGTAATTATAACATAGGCCCTCCATTTGGGTAATTATTTTAAGAAATTTTAAATAGTTGCATAAGATGCAATCAATTTAAGAGATTTTCTTAAGAATAGTTGTTAAGCATGAGATGTTGTAAATATGTAAATGGTTTAGTGGCCAATATTGGATGTACCTGAGCACATTAAAATTATTTGCATAATTACTGGCTCAATGGGATCAACTTAACTAATGCAAGATAAGTCAATAATGGATGTACCTGAGATTTTGAGCATTAGGGGCCAGGTAAAGGATTGAACCTTACATGAGATGTGATGGGTAAGGAGTTACTCACTTATAGTTTATTGTAATTCCAATAATGGATGTACCTGAGGATGATCAATAGAATTATAAGAATTCAATCACCCAATAGAAATCCATCCAACTAGGATTTTCGTTTTCTACTTTGGAAGTGTAAGATTCGCTAAGTTAGTGGGAGGACCAATTTGATTAAAAGACAATAATCATTTTTGTTAATTACATTATACATTTACTAATTAATTTGGTTATTTTCTGCAGTTAATTTTCTGATAAAAATGAGCACAAAACAACCACCATCATCCAATATCCTTGCAAGCATACTTGATCACAATAGGTTGATAGGACCTAATCTGTCTGATTGGCTAAGAAATTTAAAACTTGTCCTGAACCTTGAACATATAGGATATGTTCTATATTCAAATGTTCCTAGTCCCTTACCTCTAGAGGCCACACAAGAGGAATATGAAACTTTGGACAAGTGGAAGGAGCATGATATGAGAGCTAAGTGTTACATGCTTGCTTCCATGAGTAATGAGTTACAGAAGCAACATGAGAACATGCAGAGTGCGAGTGAGATCCTCCTTCACCTACAAGAGTTGTATGGTGAGCACAGCAGGAATGCTAGGTATGAGATATCTAGACAGCTATTCCATATGAGGATGTCTGAGGGACAAAATGTTGGGGATCATGTCCACAAGATGATTCGGCTGATTGAGCAGTTGGAACATCTTGACTTCAACATGGATTTCCAACTATAAATGAATTTGATCCTTCAGTCCCTTCCTGAGTCTTTTGGAAATTTTGTGAGAAATTTCCATATGACTCAATAGGCACCTTAGCTGGTTTACTCAACATGCTGGTTATTGCCCAAAAGAATATGCGGGGCAATAAAGGAAAAGAGGTTGCTTTGATTGCATCTTCTTCTACTGGAAAGTCCAACAAGAGGAAGGGCAATAAGAAAAAGAAACCTCAGATTCTTGGTCCTTCTAAGAAAATAGCTAACCAGAAAAGGAAGACCAAAGCTGACAAAGGCAAAGGAAAGTGTTTCCACTGCTAATAGGAAAGTGTTTCCATTGGCAACAGGAAAGTGTTTCTATTGCCAGCAGGAAAGTGTTTCTATTGCTAGTAAGAAAGTGTTTCCACTGGCCAGAGTGTAGCAATATAAATGAATGCAATTCCATGGTGAAAACCAACTCAAGTTCAACATATATTTGGCACTTAAGTTTATGTCATCTTGCAGAAGATAGGATTGCAAAACTGGAGAAAATGGGGATTCTATCCTCATTGGGCTCTGAGCCTACTCCAACTTGTGAATCTTGCCTTCAGGGCAAAATGACTAGATCACCCTTTGTTGGACAAGGGCAAAGAGCTGAAAATATTTTGGAGCTAATACATAGTGATGTATGTGGTCCATTTAAAGAAATGGCTAGAGGCGGCTTTCATTATTTTATTACCTTTACTGATGAAAATCAAGGTTTGGGTATTTGTATTTGATGAAATACAAACATGAATCTTTTGAAAAGTTCAAAGAATTTAAATCTGAAGTAGAAAATCAAACAAGAAAGAGTATTAAAGCTCTTCGAATAGATCGTGGAGGTGAATATTTGAGTACTGAATTTGATGAAAACTTGAGAGAGCATGGCATTGTTTCTCAGCTGACTCCTCCAGGAACGCCACAACTGAATGGTGTATATGAAAGGAGAAATCGTACCCTATTGGATATGGTACGTAGTATGATGAGCTATACTAATATGCCAATCTTCTTTTGGGGATTTGCATTAGAATCAGCTTTGTATATTCTGAATAGGATTCCATCAAAATCAGTTTCTTCCACACCTTATGAGATATGGCATGGAAGAAAACCAAGTCTTAAGCATGTTAAGATTTGGGGTTGTCCAGCTTATATCAAAAAGCTGAACACTGATAAACTGGAGACCAGATCAGAAAAAGGTCGATTTGTTGTTTTTATTTGTCTACTTCACAAAAGGTTGTGATAAGTAGAGATGCCACATTTCTTGAACAACAGTTTGTTCAAGGAGGCAAAGGAAGGCAAAAAGAGTTAGAATTGGAGAATTCTGACCAACAAACAGATCAGATGGATATAGATCCATCTAGTCAACCTATACCCATTGATGAAACATCTACAGTTGTTCCTTGTAGAACAACCAGGGTATCTCACCCACCAGTGAGATATGGTTTTCTTCATGAAGAAGAACTAGAGTTGTTTACTCATGAAGAAGTAGATCATGGAGATGATCCACTTACCTATGAAGAAGCTATATCAGATATAGACTCTTCATAATGGATTGATGCTATGAAATTCGAGATTGATTCCATGTATAAGAATCAAGTTTGGGATCTTGTTGACCCACCTGAAGGTATTGTACCTATAAGGAACAAATGGGTTTTCAAGAAGAAAATTGGTTCTGATGGAAAGGTAGAGACCTATAAGGCAAGGCTAGGAGCGAAAGGGTTTCGCCAAAGGCAAGGAATCGACTATGAGGAGACTTTCTCGCCTGTTGCCATGCTTAAATCAATTAGGAATTTATTAGCAATAGCTGCATACTATGATTATGAGATTTGGCAGATGGATGTCAAAATAGCTTTTCTCAATGGATACATTGAAGAAAACATTTTCATGGAAAAACCTAGGGGTTTTGAATCCCAACATTGTTCCAAGGTATGCAAGCTAAAGTGATCCATTTATGGGTTGAAACAAGCTTCGAGGAGTTGAAACATACGTTTTGATGAAGCCATTAAATCCTTTGGTTTTATAAAAAATGAGGATGGGCCATGTGTATATAAGAAGGTTAGTGACAGTGCTATCACTTTCCTTGTCTTATATGTGGATGACATACTGTTGATGGGTAATGACACAGGTATGTTAACGACTATAAAGGTATGGTTTTCAAATACATTCATTCTCCATGCAAGACTTAGGGGAGGCAACCTATATTCTTGGGATTCGCATCTATAGAGATAGAGCGAAAAGAATAATTGGTTTATCTCAAAGTCTATACTTGGAAAAGGTGTTAAAGAGGTTTAACATGCTTGATTCCAAGAGAGGATTGTTACCAGTGAGACATAGTATCCACCTTTCTAAAGAGATGTCTCCAAAGACACCTGAAAAAAGAGATAAGATGGCCAGGATTTCATATGCTTCAGCTATTGGAAGTTTAATGTATGCAATGTTGTGTACTAGGCCAGATATCGCATATGCTGTTTGTTTGACTAGCAGGTATCAATCCAATCCAGGTTTGGAACACTGGATAGCTGTCAAGAATATCCTTAAGTACTTGAGAAGAACTAAGGATTTATTCTTGATTTATGGAGGTGGAGACTTGCAATTGGATGGTTATACTGATTCTGATTTCCAATCAGATATCGATGATAGAAAGCCTACCTCTGGATATGTGTTCATTTGTAATGGAGGTGCAGTCAGTTGGAAGAGTTTCAAACAGAGCACGATTGCAGATTCCACTACAAAGACTGAGTATATTGCTGCATCAGATGCTGCAAAGGAAGCTGTTTCGATAAAGAAGTTCGTGATAAAACTTACAGTAGTTCCTTCCATTGAGTCAGCAGTTTCACTACACTGTGACAACAATGGAGCAGTCATAGAGGCTAAGGAACCAAGGTCTCACCAGAAATCTAAACACATAGAAAGGCGCTACCACATTATCAGAGATATAGTTGGGCAAGGCAATATAGTCATGCAGAAAAATAACATCAGCTGAAAAATCCAGCTGATCCATTCACTAAGCTTTTGTCACAAGTTCAGTTAGACCGACATCTTGAGAAGATGGGTCTAAGGTATTGTAATGAATGGCTCTAGTGCTAGTGGGAGATTATTAGTAGTATGCCCTAGAGCATATCATTTAGTATGTATCTTGTACATATTTCATTAATAAAAGGCATTTCTACTTTTCCGTTTACATAATATATTTATGTGTAATAGAAAAGGTCCATTGATATTTTGTTAGAAATATTATTCTTAAGTTTTTAAGAATATGAGTGATAATATTTCTAGCACAAAGTATCATAAATAGGTTCACAATCTAGGATACTTCATAATAAGGACATGACTTATCCAGAAAGATTGTATTCATGTTTGTTACCAAGTTATTTATATGAGATATAAATAAGATGGAATGGTGAGCCTCATGCCATATGACAAACATGATAGGCACTTATAAATGATAAGTAGGCCGAACCAGTGACACTTTTGACAAGCACATGGAGTATACTCTTGTCAATGTTTTGTCATAAATCATATCAGTGCATATGATCTTTAGACCTGAGATAGCACAGTTATCTTGTATATAGGTAGTTTGAGTTTGATACTGCTTTCATACTTGTACTGTGTATGGGTATATGGGCATCTGTTGGCTCCTACTAGTTATATATGGAGGTAGGTGTTGATCAAGATGGAATATGTTCCTCTAAGTAAATAGAGATAAAATCCTATGTTCATTTAATTGTTATTGATGTTTCAAGTTCCTGGCCAGGATAGATAGATTTATTCAGAAAAGAGTTTCTGATGAGAAAAATCTTTTTAATCAAGAACTGGAATTAAAAGAGAGCATAATATTCATAGCAATTGGAGTTTGACATAAACCATGACTCCAACTTGAGTTGGGATTTTGTAACAGAGAGATTCTAGTGCATGGTAACATATGATTATAGGTTCATTTAAGGTAAACGTTATTACCAATTGGGTGGCCATGGCATGCTATGCTAGGTGTTAACCATGGTCTATGAGGTGCATAAAATGATTTAGAGAAATCATTTATGGTAAGAAAGAGTTCTGATGATATTAAGAGTTGATATCATGTCTCATTGCCAATTAGTGATGAGCCTAGTAAGTCACACACATACACAAGTTATCACCTATTTAAATATGATTTAATTAATTAATTAAAGAGTTTAATTGATTAATTAAATAGGTTTGGTTTGCAATTAAATTGCAAAGTCCCTAGCATGACTTGAAACCAAATCTAGATTAGTGGATGTGTAGTATAAATTAAATTTATATTTAAAGTGTTTAAGTATGAATTTAATTAATGAGAAATTAATTAATAGAGATTAATTAATTAATTTATATTTGATATAAATTAATTAGAAAAAGAAAAATAATTATTTTGGGTTAATAACTCAAAATTAAGACACAGGGGCATTTTGGTCATTTCATAGTGTGACACATGGTACCATGAGATGGTGACACATGGGATTACACATAAGCTTGCCAAATGTTTTTAATCATGTAAGATGATTAAAATCAAGATTAAATATAGGTTTGACACTTGGCACAATGTGATTGGGTCACTTAAACCTAGAGCTAATCAAAGGGTGACATGTGGCAAGGGTTTAATGTGTTAACCTAGCTATTTAAGTGTGGTTATGAAAAGAAAAATAACCAGCAGCCACTCCTCTCCTTTGTCACGCCATTTTGAGGCTCTCCATCTATTCTTCTTCATCTCTCATCAATTCAAAGAGATTAGCCATCAATCTCTTGAATTAAGAACACTAGAAATTGTTTCTAGTGTCCTGTTTACATCTCTAATCTCTTAAAAGGCAGAACTTGAATTTCTAATTAATAGAAAAAGCTTTAGAAGCTGTTCAAGGGCTGGCATAGGTGTTCTTGGTGTGGACAAGCTAGAGGGACAACATCTGGTGTCCTGAAGACGAATCTCAAAGGCGCAGACATGCTGCAGTGCATCAAGAGGTTAGTGTAATCGTTCTTGATTTAATCTAGGGTTCTAAAATTAATCTGATTAATTTTAAAATCTTAAATGGCAAATAAAGATCCAAAAACATATTAAAAGAGTTTTAATATGTTGTTTATCATTGAAATCAAATAGATAAAAATAAATCTTGCATGATACATGTGACCCTAGGTGAAAATTTTTGAATTCAATGGTATAAACTTGTGTTTTTCATGCTTCCGTTCCTTCAGTCCACACCAAGATCACCTATGGCAGCCCTTGAACAGCTTCTAAATCTTTTTTTATTAATTAGAAAATCAAGTTTTGCCTTTTAAGAGATTAAAAATATAAACAGGACACTAGAAACAATTTCTAGTATTTTTAATTCAAGAGATTGTTTGCTAATCTTTTGGAATTGATGAGAGATGAAGAAGAAGAGAGAATGGCAGCCTCAAGGGTGGCAGCACAAAGGGAGGCAGCAGCTGGTTCTATTTTGTTCTTTTATCCTTACACTTATATAGCTAGGTCACCACTTAAAACCCTTGCCACATGTCACCTTCTGATTGGCTTTAGGTTTAATTGACCCAATCACATTGTGCCAAGTATCAAACCTATATTTAATCTTAATTTTAATCATCTTATATGATTAAAAGACATTTGTCAAGCTTATGTGCAGTGCCATGTGTCACCATTTTATGGTGCCACAAGTCACCCTGTGAAATGACTAAAATACCCCTGCGTCTTAATTTTGAGTTCTCAACCCAAAATAATTACTTCTCTTCTTTCAATTAATTTATATCAAATATAAATCAATTTATTAATCTCTATTAATTAATTTCTCATTAATTAAATTCATATTTAAACACTTTAAATATAAATTTAACTTATACTATATATCCAATAATCTAGATTTGGTTTCAAGTCATGCTAGGGACTTTGTAATCTAATTGCAAACCAAACCTATTTAATTAAACAATTAAACTCTTTAATTAATTAATTAAATCATATTTAATTTGGTAATTACTTGTATATGTGTGTGACTTACTATGCTCATCACTAATTGGCAATGAGACATGATATCAACTCTTAATATCATCAGAACTCTTTCTTATCATAAATGATTTCTCTAAATCATTTTATGCACCTCGCAGACCATGTTTAACACCTAGCATAGCATGCCATGGCCACCCAATCAGTAATAAGGTTTACCTTAAATGAACCTATAATCATATGTTACCATGCACTAGAATCTCTCTGTTACAAAATCCCAACTCAAGCTGGAGTCATGGTTTATGTCAAACCCCATTTGCTAAGAATATTATGTTCTCTTTTAATTCCAGTTCTTAATTAAAAGATTTTCTCATCAGAAACTCTTTTCTGATTAAATCTATCTGTCTTAGCCAGGAACTTGAAACATCAAGAACAATTAAATGAACGTAGGATTTTATCCCTATTTACTTAGAGGAACAGATTCCATCTTGATCAACACCTACCTCCATATATAACTAGTAGGAGCTAACACATGCCCATATACCCATACACAGTACAAGTATGAAAGTAGTATCAAACTCAAACAACCTATATATAAGATAACTGTGCTATCTCAGGTCTAAAGATTATATGCACTGATATGATTTATAACAATACATTGACAAGAGTAAACTCCATGTGCTTGTCATAAGTGTCACTGGTTCGACTTAATCATCATGCATAAGTGCCTATCATGTTTATCATATAGCATGAGACTCACCATTCCATCTTATTTATTTCTTATATAAATAACTTGGGAGCAAACATGAATACAATTTTTTTGGATAAGTCATGTTCTTATTGTGAAGTATCCTCGATTGTGAACCTATTTATGATACTTTGTGCTAGAAATACTGTCACTCATATTCTTAACAAATTTTATATTCTTAACAAATTTCATATTCTTAACAAATTAAGAATAAAATTTCTAACAAAATATCAATGGACCTTTTTTATTACACATAAATATATTATGTAAACAGAAAAGTGAAAATGCCTTTTATTAATAAAAGATGTACAAGATACATACTAAATGATATGCATACTACTAACAGTAGGTACCTTCTCAACTTTTAATCAAGATGTGTTTGTATTATTTGATCCGGGTTCTACCCACTCCTATGTGAGTGCTAGCATCATTGATTGCATTATTGTTCTGTGTACAAAAATGGACTTTGAGGTGCTCGTAACAAGTCTGCTAGAACAAGAGATCAGGGTCAATAGAACGTATAGGGATTGTCCTTTGGTGATCCAAGGACATACTTTTCTATCTGATCTCATTAAAATGCCTTTCAGAGATTATGATATCATCTTGGGCATGGATTGGTTAGCCAGGCATCACGCCATGATTGGATCAGAGACTAAAGATACCACTTTTGGTCTCCTCAAGATGCTGATGTGGTAATACACGGGGAGAGGTAGCTATTGCCATCAAACACCATTTCATCTACAATAGCCAGAAAAATAATCAGAAAGGGGTGTGAAGCATACTTGGCACATGTGGTAGACACCCAAGTGGGGAGCCTAGCATTGAGGGACATCCCTATAGTATATAACTTTCCAGATGTGTTTCCTGATGAGTTGCCAGGATTACCTCTGAAAAGAGAAGTGTAGTTTGAGATTGATGTTATGCCTGGTGTGGATCCAATCTCCATAACACCATATAGAATGGCGCCAACATAATTGAAGGAGTTAAAGGTACAGTTGCAAAAACTACTTGAAAAGGGCTTCATCCGCACTAGTATGTCACCTTGGAGAGCGCCAGTATTGTTTGTTAAGAAGAAAGATGGCACTCTCCACTTATGTATTGACTACCGACAGTTGAATAAGGTGATAATAAAGAACAGATATCCATTGCCTCACATTGATGACTTGTTTGATCAATTGAAGGGTGCAGCTATGTTCTCCAAAATTGATTTGCGATCTGGTTATTATCAGTTGAAAGTGCAAGAGCAGAGTATTCCAAAAACTGCTTTCAAAACTCGATATGGCCACTATGAGTTTTTGGTAATGCCATTCGGGTTAACTAATGCTTCAGCTGCTTTTATGGATCTGATGAACACTATCTTCAGACCATATCTTGATCAATTTGTGGTGGTGTTTATTGATGATACCTTGATATATTCGAGGAATGCAGATGAGCATGATAGACATTTATGTATTGTACTATAGACCTTAAGGGAGAAACAACTATACGCCAAATTGTCAAAATATGAATTTTGGCTGAAAGAAATCTCTTTCTTGGGACATATTGTGTCAGCTGAAGATATCAAGGTAGATTCCAATAAGGTAGAAGCTATCCTTAATTGGAAGCCACCCAGGAATATCACAGAAATTCATAGTTTTCTAGGTTTAGCTTGATACTACTGCCAATTTGTGAAAGGGTTCTATATGTTAGCTTCTCCACTGACCAACCTGCTTTGGAAAGATGTGAAATTTCAATGGATGGATAAATGCCAGCAGAGTTTTGATGAGTTGAAGAGGTGTTTGATTGAAGCTCCAGTCCTTGCTTTACCTACCCTGAGTAAAGAATACATAGTTTATAGTGATGCTTCACAATGGGTTAGGCTGTGTATTGATGCAAGATCGGAATGTCATTGCTTATGCATCATGCCAGCTGAAACTGCATGAGAGGAACTTTTCGACACATGACTTGGAGCTAGTAGCTATTGTATTTGCTCTAAAGATCTGGAGATATTACTTATATGGGGAGAACTGTTATACTTACACAGATCACAAGAGCTTAAAGTATTTGGGCACTCAGAAAGAATTGAACTTGAGACAGAGGAGTTTTAGTAGTATGCCCTAGAGCATATCATTTAGTATGTATCTAGTACATGCTTTTATTAATAAAAGGCATTTCCACTTTTCTATTTACATTATATATTTATGTGTAATAGAAAAGGTCCATTGATGTTTTATTAGAAATTCTATTCTTAAGTTGTTAAGAATATGAGTGACAGTATTTCTACTACAAAGTATCATAAATAGGTTCACAATCAAGGATAATTCACAATAAGGACATAACTTATCCAGAAAGATTGTATTCATGTTTGTTCCCAAGTTATTTATATGAGATATAAATAAGATGGAATGGTGAGTCTCATGCCATATGAAAAACATGATAGGCACTTATACATGATAAGTAGGTCGAATCAGTGACACTTATGACAAGTACATGGAGTTTACTCTTGTCAATGTATTGTCATAAATCATATCAGTGCATATAATCTTTAGACTTGAGATAGCACAGTTATCTTATACATAAGTGGTTTGAGTTTGATACTGCTTTCATACTTGTACTGTGTATGGGTATATGGGCATGTGTTGGCTCCTACTAGTTATATATGGAGGTAGGTGTTGATCAAGATAGAATCTGTTCCTCTAAGTAAATAGGGATAAAATCCTATGTTCATTTAATTGTTCTTGACATTTCAAGTTCCTAGCCAGGACAGATAGATTTAATCAGAAAAGAGTTTCTGATAAGAAAATCTTTTTAATCAAGAACTGGAATTAAAAAAGAACATAATATTCATTGCAAATGAAGTTTGACATAAATTATGACTCCAGCTTGAATTGGGATTTTGTAACAGAAAGATTCTAGTGTATGGTAACGTATGATTATAGGTTCATTTAAGGTAAACCTTATTACTGATTGGGTGGCCATGGCATGCTATGCTAAGTGTTAACCATGGTCTATAAGGTGCATAAAATGATTTACAGAAATTATTTATGGTAAGAAAGAGTTCTGATGATATTAAGAGTTGATATCATGTCTCATTGCCAATTAGTGATGAGCCTAGTAAGTGACATACATACATAAGTAATCACTAAATTAAATATGATTTAATTAATTAATTAAAGAGTTTAATTGATTAATTAAATGGGTTTGGTTTGCAATTAGATTGCGAAGTCCCTAGCATGACTTGAAACCAAATCTAGGTTATTGGATGTATGGTATAAGTTAAATTTATATTTAAAGTGTTTAAATATGAATTTAATTAATAAGAAATTTATTAATAGAGATTAATTAATTAATTTATATTTGATACAAATTGATTAGAAGAAGAGAAATAATTATTTTTGGTTGAGAACTCAAAATTAAGACACGGGGGCATTTTAGTCATTTCACAGGGTGACATGTGGTACCATGAGATGGTGACTCATGGCATTACACATAAGCTTGCCAAATATTTTTTAATCATGTAAGATGATTATAATTAAGATTAAATATAGGTTTGACACTTGGCACAATGTGATTGGGTCAATTAAACCTAGAGCCAATCAGAAGGTGACATGTGGCAAGGGTTTTAAGTGGTGACCTAGCTATATAAGTGTTGTTATGAAAAGAAAAAACATAACCAGCTGCTGCCTCCCTATGTGCTGCCACCCTTGAGGCTCCCATTCTCTCTTTTTCTTCATCTCTCATCAATTCCAAGAGATTAGCAAACAATCTCTTGAATTAAAAATATTAGAAATTGTTTCTAGTGTCTTGTTTACATCTTTAATCTCTTGAAAGGCAAAACTTGATTTTCTAATTAATAGAAAAAGCTTTAGAAGCTGTTCAAGGGCTGTCATAGGTGATCTTGGTGTGGACAAGCTAGAGTGACAACATCTGGTGTCCTAAAGACGCATCCCAAAGGTGCCAAACACACTGCAGTGCATTAAGAGGTTAGTGCATTTGTTCTTGATCTAATCTAGGATTCTAAAATTAATCTGACTAATTCTAAAATCTTGAATGGCAAATACATATCCAAAAACATATTAAAAGAGTTTTAATATTTTGTTTATCATTGAAATCAAATAGATAAAAATAAATCTTGCATGATGCATGTGACCCTAGGAGAAAATTTTTGAATTCAGTGATAAAAACTTGTGTTTTTTATGCTTATGCTCCTTCAATTGGTATCAGAGCCACTATATTTGCCATTTAGATTGTTGATTATATGATTTAATTGTGTGGTATGATCATGAGATGGTAGATCCATTGCTCGTTGCAATGAAAGGTGGTAGTACAGTGGATTGCACCATGGGTGCACATGGTTTGGCTCCTCCCATGGTGGGCGCAAGGTTTGGCTTTTTAATTTATTGTATGATATAAAAGCTCATCCTATGTCTAATTAATTTGTTTAATTAGAGTTTTAATCACACAATTAAATTTTGATTCAAATCAGAATTTTAAAAATTGTTTGAATGTGATTCAAATCTGAATTTTTAAAGTTGTTTGAATCATATTCAAATCTGAATTTTTAAAATTGTTTGAATAATATTCAAATCTAATTTTTTTAAAAATTGTGTGAATGTGATTCAAATCTGATTTTTAAAAAATCGTTTGAATGTGATTCAAATCTGAATTTTTAAGGTTGTTTTAATGTGATTCAAATCTGAATTTTTAAATATGTTTGAATCATATTCAAATTTGAATTTTTAAGTTGAATATGAGATATTCAATTTAATTTAAGTATGTATGTTTTATTTAATTATTAAATAATGATATGCATGATGGATGATCATGGACTATAAAAGACCAATGTGATTAGATTTATTTCTTTTATGTTTCTTTGGGGTTGTAAATTAATTAATTAATTTTAATTTATTTTGGGCATGTATAATTAAGGTTGTAATAATTTTGGGTTGTAATTTCATTTATTTAAGTTCTTGTAAATTCGCCTTGGTATGCCAAGGATTACTATTTAATTGGATTGCAAGAAGATCAAGGAGGTCAATAGCATTGGTGGGACCAGTGGGAGGAATTCAAGATCAAGTATTGATTATGTACTCCTTCAGCAACTCTTGTAAAATGAATGGATGAAATGCACCTAGGAATGCCCTGATTCAATTCTTGGTGGCTCAGAATTGAATCCCTTAGAAAGTCCATGATCATACCATATTTACTATTTATCCATAAATGCATGAGATGTATGGGAATGTATGCAAGTATATGATTTATGCATGCTAAATGCATAATGTGCAAAGTGAGACCTTAATAGTAATTAGGATGACTATAAAATCTTCCAAACAAATGATTAAGTTGGAAATGCTATAATTAAAGTAATTATAACATGGGCCCTCCATTGGGGCAATTATTTTAAAAAATTTTAAGTAGTTGCATATGATGCAATTAATTTAAGAGATATTTATAAGAATAATTGTTAAGCATGAGACGTTGTGAATATGTAAATAGTTTGGTGGCCAATATTGGATGTACCTAAGGACATTAAAATTATTTGCATAGTTACTGGCTCAATGGGATCAACTTAACTAATGCAAGATAAGTCAATAATGGATGTACCTGAGATTTTGAGCATTAGGGGCTAGGTAAAGGATTGAACCTCGCATGAGATGTGATGGGCAAGGAGTTGCTCACTTATAGTTTATTATAATTTCAATAATGGATGTACCTGAGAATGATCAATAGAATTATAAGAATTCAATCACCCACTAGAATCCATTCAACTAGGATTTTCGTTTTCTACTTTGTAAGTGTCGGATTCGCTAAGTTAGTGGGAGAACCAATTTGATTAAAAGACCATAATCATTTTGGTTAATTACATGATACATTTACTAATTAATCTGGTTATTTTCTGTAGTTATTTTTCTGATAATAATGAGCATAGAATAACAACCACCATCCAATATCCTTGCAAGCATACTTGATCGCAATAGGTTTGTAATACCCTAGGCAAATCCCACATCGGTGAAACACGGGAGAGATGTTGGGTTTATAAGTTTGTGGTTCGTAACCCCTAGTTACGCGTTTTAAAACCGTGAGGGCTTCTGCCTAGAGCGGACAATATCACTAGTGGGCCGAGCCATTACATTTGTGGTATCAGAGCCGCTCCGCATGCAGCCTTGAGCGATGGTGGGGCAAACCTCAGCGAGGACGCTGAGTCCCATAAGGGGGTTGGATTGTAATACCCTAGGCAAATCCCACATCGACAAAACACAGGAGAGATGCTGGGTTTATAAGTTGGTGGTTTGTAACTCCTAGTGACGCGTTTTAAAATCGTGAGGGCTTCAGCCCAGAGCGGACAATTTCACTAGTGGGCTGGGCCGTTACATTTGTGGTATCAGAGCCGCTCTGCGTGCAACCTTGAGCGATGGGGGGGCAAACCTCAGCGAGGACGTTGAGTCCCATAAGGGGGGTGGATTGTAATACCCTAGGCAAATCCCACATCGACAAAACACGGGAGAGATGCTGGGTTTATAAGTTGGTGGTTCGTAACCCCTAGTGACGCATTTTAAAACCGTGAGGGTTTTAGCCCAGAGCGGATAATATCAATAGTAGGCCGGGCCGTTACATTTAATAAATGTGATGCCCCTTACCCGTCTGCTGTATAGCCGAGCAAGAAGTGCCACATTCGGTGCCGGAGCACCCTATCTTGTTTTATCATATCTATTGTAAATTTTGATGTCATTTAAAACATGTATTCTAGGTGTAATTTTTTTTTTTTTTATATCTTATTTCTATGGAGACCCAGACAGAGCCTCCCTTATTTTATTAGCATCTGGCGGGTTCCACTAATCACCTGTTAACATGTCCATATTCATTTCACACATTTCCATATCATATTCTCATGTATCATATCATTTACAATTATTTATCAGATATAAAAATGAAGTATCATCTATTGCATTCATATAGAAATTCATAGATAATAAATTACAAGTTTTCATTTCAATCTCAAAGTTTAATTACAAGTCCAAAATGAAATACATCATAAACTAGTAATTACATCATGATTAAACATAATGAACCAAAATACTAGTCTATACATGGGCCCTACCAAAAATACAAAAGACCAGTGAGGTGACTCTGGACAATGGCAGATCTAATCAGAGCTCTGTCGATTGCACTCTTTGAGTGGTCTTCTTTGCCATTCTGTTGTTGGGACTGATCTCCTGTACCTACGCGATGGAAAACCAACGCGCTAAGCATAACTCTTAGTGGTGCATAATTTATAATAACAATAATTTAATAATTTGAAATAATATATGCAACTCATAATTTCTTGATCTTTTATATTTTTATTGCTCTTTAGAAACAATTAACATTATCGGGATCTTTTATGATTACTTATTGTATTTTAACCTTTCTTTAGGTTCATATTGATATGTTATCTTTATCTAGGAATTTGACTAGGTTGAGATGTCTATTTAGTCACAATTCCTTCATAACAATTGCTCCTCTATGTTTAAACTTGAATTTCAGTTTTTGAATCACTGAGTTTGGGGTTATAGAACTCAAGTTATGGTCAAAATACCAAGGAATAGTATTTTGAGACATTTTCTGGGTTGGCAGTTTCAGTGACCCAAATTATGCTACCAATTTGAATTAGTTAAAGGCAAAACTGGCTTAAGTGGTCTTCATGAAAAGTGTAGCCCTATGTCTAAGCTTTCCATGGGTAAAATTTTAGGTCATTTGGACTAGTATAGAGAGAGTTATGACCAAATGAACACGTACTGTTCATTTGGTCATTTTCTAGGTTGGCAGTTTCAGTGGCCCAACTTATGCTACCAATTTGAATTGGTTAAAGGCAAAACTGGGTTAAGTATTCTTCATGAAAAGTGTATCCCTATGTATAAAATTTCCATGGGTAAAATGTTAGGTCATTTGGACCAGTATAGAGAGAGTTATGACCAAATAAACACATACTGTTCATTTGGTCATTTTCTGGGTTGGCAGTTTCAGTGGCCCAACTTGTGCTACCAATTTGAATTGGTTAAAGGTAAAACTAGGTTAAGTAGTCCTCATGAAAAGTGTATCCCTATTTCTAAACTTTCCATGGGTAAAAGTTTAGGTCATTTGGACCAGTATAGAGAGAGTTATGACCAAATGAACACGTACTGTTCATTTGGTCATTTTCTAGGTTTGGTGCAGGGAAATCCGAATTTGGGCAGTATTTAGGTCAAGTTTTGGACAGAATTTGAGCATGGTTTCTTTATGGAAAATGGGCTATTTTGGGTCTAGTTTCACCTCCAATTGGCCTCATACCAATTGGAGTCACAAAATTTCATTTATGGCCTAAAATGTACACTGCCCTCAACAAACACAACCTGCAGAAAATAGCACTTCCAATAATTCATTTCTCCTCCAAGTTCCTTGCTACAATTTAACATTCAAGGCACTTCTAAATATCATCAACACATCTCAACAATCCCAATTGCATGGTATAATACAAAAATACCAAAGTTAGGCCAAACCCTAACTCACAATTTCAACCTCATAAAATCTCAATGTAAATCAACTTCTAATACTTATAAATGCATCAACCAATATCATTAAATCACTTCATATACATCATAGTCATGAAAAACCATCACTCACCATGGGTACCAAAATTTCACTCCCCCCATAACTCACCTATTCCTTTTAGTTTTCTACAAATTTCACTTCATTTTAACCTTAACTCAAGGATTAATAAAGGAAGAAAGGAAGATTAGGCACTAACCTCTTGGGTAACTTGTTAAACTTCAACTTTTCTTCTTTTTTTCACTATCAATGGCTTCCTTATGGAGTGGGCTAACTTTTTAATGAAGGGGTCTATGGGTTTTGGTGAGTGAAAGCTTGGGAAATCAAGCTTTAAGCTTGATAACAATGGTGGGGAGGGAGAGAACAAGGGAGACGGCAAGGAGAGAGAGAGAAGAGGAAGAAGAAGATGGTTAGTGGGGTTTTGTCTCCTGTGGTTATTTATATATATACATTTATGCTTACTTTATTATTTTTAAATTTCATAAATCTATTTCCTTTCTTTTCTTTTCTTTCCTTTTCTTTTCTTTTCTTTTCTTCTTCTTTCTCTTCTCATTTTTCAAATTCAAATTCATAAAATTAATTTATGTTAATTATTCTATTTCCAAATTTTAATTTGACATTTAAGTCAAAATTCACCTCTAGGGGTGAAATGACCAAAATGCCTTTCATGGTGCTCATCAAATTATTTTTATTTTTTATACTAATTAATAAATTCTCTAAATTTTATTTTATTTCTCAAAATTTTTCCTATATTTTTTTAATATTTTTTTCATTAATTTATGCCTCCTCACTATAGTTTAAGTGTAGTTCAAGACATCCTGACTGTCCGAACAGACATTAGTCGTTGAAATAGTAAAATGTATGGACTACCTACGATGAGCGCGTTACAAGGTTGACAGGACCTAATATGTCTGATTGGCTAAGAAATTTGAAATTTATCCTGAACCTTGAACACATAGGATATGTTATAGACTCAAATGTTCCTGGTCCCTTACCTCCAGAGGCCACCCAAGAGGAACATGAAACTTTGGACAAGTGGAAGGAGCATGATATGAGAGCTAAGTGTTACATGCTTGCTTCCATGAGTAATGAGTTACAGAAACAGCATGAGAACATGCAGAGTGCGAGTGAGATCCTCCTTCACCTACAAGAGTTATATGGTGAGCACAGCAAGAATGCTAGGTATGAGATATCTAGGTAGCTGATCCGCATGAGGATGTTTGAGGGACAGAATGTTGGGGATCATGTCCATAAGATGATTCGGCTAATTGAGCAGCTGGAACATCTTGACTTTATCATGGATTTCCAACTGCAGACGGATTTGATCTTTTAGTCCCTTCCTGAGTCTTTTGGGAATTTTGTGACAAATTTCCATATGACTAAATAGGAATGCACCTTGGCTGGTTTACTCAACATGCTGGTTATTGCCCAAAAGAATATGCTGTGCAATAAAAGAAAAGAGGTAGCTTTGATTGCATCTTCTTCTACTGGAAAGTCCAACAAGAAGAAGGGCAATAAGAAAAAGAATTCTCAGATTCCTGGTCCTTCCAAGAAAATAGCTAAATAGAAAGGGAAGACTAAAGCTGATGGAGGCAAAGGAAAGTGCTTCCACTGCCAGAAGGATGGGCACTGGAAAAGGAACTACCTAGAGTATCTTGCTTCTCTGAAGGACAAGAAGGATAGACCTTCGGAAGGTATGTCCATATCTTCTTATTTAGATTCTGATGATACTCATAGTTCATCTACAGCTTAGGTTTTAGATACTGGTGCCAGTTCTCACATTTCTTATGATATGCAAGAACTAGCAAATAGTAGCAGCTTGTTTTTTCAAGATGTTAGAGTCCAGATTGGCAATGGCTCAACTGTTGAAGCTTTAGCCATAGGATCTAAATCTTTTTACATGTTTCGACATGTTTTGTATTTGGATAATATTTTATATGAACCTAATGCTTTTAAGAACATCATTTAATATTTTATATGTACCTAATGCTTTTAAGAACATCATTTCTATATCTAGTTTGACTATAAATGGTTATGAATTTCAGTTCACAGATGATGTTTACAATATTTATTTTGGAAATAAATATATTAGTTCGGGTTATATGAATGATGGTCTTTATTATTTGGATAATAATGAAAAACACAAAATGAATGCAAGTGATCTAAATGAATGCAATGCCATGGTGAAAATCAACTCAAGTTCAAAATATATTTGGCACTTAAGGTTATGTTATGTTGCAGAAGATAGGATTGTAAAACTGGAGAAAATAGGGATTCTTTCCTCATCGGGCTCTGAGCCTACTCCAACTTGTGAATCTTGCCTTCAGGGCAAAATGACTAGATCACCCTTTGTTGGACAACTAAGAGCTGAAAATATTTTGGAGCTAATACATAGTGATGTATGTGGTCCATTTAAGGAAATGGCTAGAGGTGGTTTTCATTACTTTATTACCTTTACTGATAATAAATCAAGGTTTGGGTATTTGTATTTGATGAAATACAAACATGAATCCTTTGAAAAGTTCAAAGAATTTAAATCTGAAGTAGAAAATCAAACAGGAAAGAGTATTAAAGCTCTTCGATCATATCATGGAGGTGAATATTTGAGTACTGAATTTGATGAATACTTGAGGGAGCACGGCATTGTTTCCCAGCTGAATCCTCCAGGAACACCACAGCTGAATGGTGTATCTGAAAGGAGAAATCATACCCTATTGGATATGGTACGTAGTATGATGAGCTATACTGATATGCCAATCTCCTTTTAGGGATTTGCATTAGAATCAGCTTTGTATATTCTGAATAGGATTCCATCAAAATCAGTTTCTTCCACACCTTATGAGACATGGCATGGAAGAAAACCAAGTCTTAAGCATGTTAAGATTTGGGGTTGTCCAGCTTATATAAAAAAGTTGAACACTGATAAATTGGAAATCAGATCAGAAAAGGGTCGATTTGTTAAATATCCAAAAGATAGTTTTGGATATTAATTTTATTTGCCTACTTCACAAAAGGTTGTGGTAAGTAGAGATGCTACATTTCTTGAACAACAGTTTGTTTAAGAAGGAGGCAAAAGAAGGCAAATAGAGTTAGAATTGGAGAATTCTGACCAACCAACAGATCATATGGATATAAATCCATCTAGTCAACCTACACCCATTGATGAAACATCTACAGCTATTCCTCATAGAACAACCAGGGTATCTCACCCACCAATGAGATATGGTTTCCTTCATAAAGAAGAACAAGAGTTGTCTACTCATGAAGAAGTAGATCATGGAGATGATCCACTTACCTATGAAGAAACTATATCAGATATAAACTCTTCAAAATGGATTGATGCTATGAAATCCGAGATTGATTCCATATATAAGAATCAAGTTTGGGATCTTATTGACCCACTTAAAGGCATTGTATCTATAGGAAACAAATGGATTTTCAAGAAGAAAATTGGTTCTGATGGAAAGGTAGAGACCTATAAGGCAAGTCTAGTAGCGAAAGGGTTTTTCCAAAGGCAAAGAATCGACTATGAGGAGACTTTCTCACCTCTTGCCATGCTTAAATCAATTAGGATTCTATTAGCAATAGCTGCATACTATGATTATGAGATTTGGCAGATGGATGTCAAAAAAGCTTTTCTCAATGGATACATTGAAGAAAACATTTTCATGAAACAGCTTAGGGGTTTTGAATCCCAAGATGGTTCCAAGGTATGCAAGCCAAAGCGATCCATTTATGGGTTGAAACAAGCTTCGAGGCGTTGGAGCATCCGTTTTGATGAAGCCATTAAATCATTTGATTTTATGAAAAATGAGGATGAGCCATGTATATATAAGAAGGTTAGTGACAGTGCTATCACTTTCCTTGTCTTATATGTGGATGACATACTGTTGATGGGTAATGACACAGTTATGTTGACAACTGTAAAGGTATGGTTGTCAAATACATTCTCCATGAAAGACTTAGGGGAGGCAACCTATATTCTTGGGATTCGCATCTATAGAGATAGAGCGAAAAGAATAATTGATTTATCCCAAAGTCTATACTTGGAAAAGGTGTTAAAGAGGTTTAACATGCTTGATTCCAAGAGAGGATTGTTGCCAGTGAGACATGGTATCCATCTTTCTAAAGAGATGTCTCTAAAGACACCTGAAGAAAGAGATAAAATGCCCAAGATTCCATATGCTTCGGTTATTGGAAGTTTAATGTATGCAATGTTGTGTACTAGGCTAGATATCGCATATGCTGTTAGTTTGACTAGCAGGTATCAATCCAATCTAGGTTTGGAACACTGGATAGCTGTCAAGAATATTTTTAAGTACTTGAGAAGAACTAAGGATTTATTCTTGATTTATGGAGGTGGAGACTTGCAATTGGATGGTTATACTAATTCTGATTTCCAATCAGATATCGATGATAGAAAGTCTACCTCTGGATATGTGTTCATTTGTAATGGAGGTGCAGTCAGTTGGAAGAGTTCCAAACAGAGCACGACTGTAGATTCCACTACCAAGGCTGAGTATATTGCTGCATCAGATGCTGCAAAGGAAGCTGTTTGGATAAAGAAGTTTGTGACAGAACTTGCAGTAGTTCTTTCCATTGAGTCAGCAGTTCCACTATACGGTGATAACAATGGAGCAGTCATACAGGCTAAAGAACCCGGTCTCACTAGAAATCCAAACACATAGAAAGGCGCTACCACATTATCAAAGAAATAGTTGGACGAGGCAATGTAGCCATGCAGAAAATAGCATCAGCTGAAAATCCAGCTGATCTATTCACTAAGCCTATGTCACAGACTCAGCTAGACCGACATCTTGAGAAGATGGGTCTAAGATATTGTAATGAATGGCTCTAGTGCTAGTGGGAGATTGTTAGTAGTATGCCCTAGAGCATATCATTTAGTATGTATCTTGTGCATGTTTTTATTAATAAAATGCATCTCCACTTTTCCGTTTACATAATATATTTATGTGTAATAGAAAAGGTCCATTGATATTTTGTTAGAAATTCTATTCTTAAGTTGTTAAGAATATGAGTAACCATATTTCTAGTACAAAGTATCATAAATAGATTCACAATCGAGGATACTTCACAATAAGGACATGACTTAACCAGAAAGATTGTATTCATGTTTGTTCCCAAGTTATTTATATGAGATACAAATAAGAAGGAATGGTGAGTCTCATGCCATATGACAAATATGATAGGCACTTATACATGATAAGTGGGTCGAACCAGTGACACTTATGACAAGCACATGGTGTTTACTCTTGTCAATGTTTTGTCATAAATCATATCAGTGCATATAATCTTTAGACTTGAGATAGCACAGTTATCCTATATATAGGTGGTTTGAGTTTGATACTGCTTTCATACTTATACTGTGTATGGGTATATGGGCATGTGTTGGCTCCTACTAGTTATATATGGAGGTAGGTGTTGATCAAGATGGAATCTGTTCCTCTAAGTAAATAGGGATAAAATCCTATGTTCATTTAATTGTTCTTGATGTTTCAATTTCCTAGCCAAGACAAAAAGATTTAATCAGAAAAGAGTTTCTGATGAGAAAATCTTTTAAATCAAGAATTGGAATTAAAATAGAACATAATATTCATATCAAATGGGGTTTGACATAAACCATGACTCCAGCTTGAATTGGGATATTGTAACAGAGAGATTCTAGTGCATGGTAACATATGATTATAGGTTCATTTAAGGTAAACCTTCTTACTGATTGGATGGCCATGGCATGCTATGCTAGGTGTTAACCATGGTTTATGAGGTGCATAAAATGATTTAGGGAAATCATTTATGTTAAGAAAGAGTTCTGATGATATTAAGAGTTGATATCATGTCTCATTGCCAATTAGTGATGAGCCTAGTACACATACACAAGTAATCACCAAATTAAATATGATTTAATTAATTAATTAAAGAGTTTAATTGATTCATTAAATAGGTTTGGTTTGCAATTTGATTGCGAAATCCCTAGCATGACTTTAAACCAAATATAGGTTATTGGATGTATAGTATAAGTTAAATTTATATTTAAAGTTTTTAAATATGAATTTAATTAATGAGAAATTAATTAATAGAGATTAATTAATTTATTTATATTTGATATAAATTGTTTAGAAGAAAAGAAATAATTATTTTGGATTGAGAACTCAAAATTAAGACAAATGGGCATTTTGGTCATTTCATAGGGTGACATGTGGTACTATGAGATGGTGATATATGGTATTACACATAAGCTTGCCAAATGTTTTTTAATCATATAAGATGATTAAAATTGATATTAAATATAGGTTTGACACTTGGCACAATGTGAAAGGGTCAATTAAACCTGGAGCCAATCAGAAGGTGACATGTGGCAAGGGTTTTAAGTAGTGACCTAGCTATTTAAGTATTGTTATGAAAAGAAAAAACATAACCAGCTACTTCCTCCCTTTGTGCCACCACCCTTGAGGCTCCCATTCTCTCTTCTTCTTTATCTCTCATCAATTCCAAGAGATTAGCAAACAATCTTTTGAATTAAAAATACTAAAAATTATTTCTAGTGTCCTGTTTACATCTTTAATCTCTTAAAAGGCAAAACTTGATTTTCTAATTAATAGAAAAAGCTTTAGAAGGTGCTCAAGGGCTGCCATATGTGATCTTGGTGTGGACAAGCTAGATGGACAACATCTGGTGTCCTAAAGATGCATCCCAAAGGTGCCTAACACACTGCAGTGCATCAAAAGGTTAGTGCATTTGTTCTTGATCTAATCTAGGGTTCTAAAATTAATCTGATTGATTCTAAAATCTTAAATGGAAAATACAGATCCAAAAACATATTAAAGGAGTTTTAATATGCTGTTTATCATTGAAATCAAATAGATAAAAATAAATCTTGCATGATGCATGTGACCCTAGGTGAAAATTTTTGAATTCAATAATATAAACTTGTATTTTTCATGCTTCTGCTCCTTCAAGGAGATGGTTAGAACTGATTAAAGACTATGATTGCTTAATAGACTATCAACCAAGGAAAGCAAATGTGGTGGCTGACGCCTTAAGTTGCAAGACTATGGCAAGTCTCAGAGTTTCTCCTTTGTCCATGTTACATGAGTTGAAAGCACAGCATGTCAGTTTGGACATTGATGATGAGGGACAGACAGTAGTTGCATGGCATGTACAGCCAGTATTGATTGATCAAATCAGAATGGCTACTCAGAATGATGAGAAATATCAGAAGCTACTGGAAGAAGTTTGGCAGGGCAAGAAACCTGAATTCTCTGTGAGAGATGATGGTTTATTGCTACATCAAGGTAGAATATGCATTCCTAATGATGTGAAATTGAGACCGATCATTATGAAGGAAGCACATAAGTCTCCTTTTACTATGCACCCTGGTGGAACTAAAATGTACAGAGAGCTAAAAGAGCATTACTGGTGGATAGGTATGAAAAGGGATGTAGCTGATTTTGTCTCCAAATGCCTAACTTGTCAGCAAGTAAAGGCAGAATATCAAGTACCAGCCAGTTTGTTACATCTATTGCCAGTAATAGAGTGAAAATAGGAATGAATAACTATAGATTTTGTGATGGAACTTTTGAGGACACAGAATAGTCATGATGCAGTATGGGTTATAGTTGACAGACTGACCAAGTCTGCTCACTTTCTGCCAGTTCAAATGGACTATAGCCTGGAAAGATTGGCCAAATTGTATATAGATGAGATTGTACGACTGCATGGAGTGCCAGTATCAATTGTATCTGACAGAGATCCTTGGTTCACTTTTAGATTCTGGGGTAGTCTTTAGAGAGCCCTAGGAACTAGATTGAACTTCAGCACGGTATTCCACCCACAGGTAGATGGCCAGTCTAAGAGGGTAATTCAGATCTTGGAGGATATGCTACGAGCTTGTGTGATTGAGTTTGAAGGTAGTTAGGATACACACTTGCCTTTGATTGAGTTTGCTTATAACAACAGCTACCAATCAAGCGTTGGGATGCCTCCATATGAAGCTTTGTGTAGCAGAAAGTGCAGAACTCCCCTATGTTGGGATGAAGTAGGTGAAAGAAAGATGATTAGCCCAGAAATTGTTCAGTAAATAGAGGAAAAGATTATATTGATCACAGATCGACTCAAGGCTGCATCAGACCATCAGAAGTCCTATATTGATCTGATGAGAAGAGATATTGAATATGCAGTGGGTGATAAGGTATTCCTTAAAGTTTGTGACACCCCTTACCCATCTACAGTATATCCGAGTAAGATATGTCACACGGTGTACCGGAACACTCTACTTTATCTCAATCATTTTTATTCTTCCTTAATTTACTTTTATCATAGTTTTGAATATAATTTATGAAATATAATTCATTTAAGTCATTTATTGAAATTATAATTTATTTGAGGTTCCGAAAATTTTATAGAAAATCCCAGTGATCAAGCTAAAAATGGAGAAAACAGTTCTTCGGAACCTGTGAAAAACACTTCCAATAATCATATTCAATCATTCTCAAACTCCAATATCAAAATCTCAATATGTTTTTTAACAACATTTCCATTTCTCAATCATTCATCTCATGTAATAATCATGTAAAAGTCATAAATAAATATTCACTTTCCCATTCACAAACACAATTTCCATTATTTACATGAACATCAAAATACATTACATAAGTTTCAATTACACAAAAGAAAATAAAAGTTAGTTACAAAATACCAAAATGAGACCTAGTGTCCTACCAATGCACTGAAGATGGTAAGGTGACACGGACACTATGCAGAACTGCAGGAGGTCTCACCCAGCCTGTGGTCTACTAGGCTCTCGGTCAGTATCTCCAGAACCTACGCGTGGCAAAAGCAACGCGCTAAGCAATAATGCTTAGTGGTGCCAATAATAAAATAAAAAAAAATAACAGGAAGTAAATATGCAGTGAATGTATCGGTGTCCTATTGCAAATAAATTTCCGATGAGTATTTGTAGTCTTACTTATTTTGTACTTGTTATATTCATTATTTCATTAAATTTATCCACTTTCATTTTTGGTTGCCCAAGTAACCTATACTGGACGACTGGACTGGATAAATGGGTAAACTGGCACTGGGTATCTAGTACCTCGGGCCGTCACACCATCGGTCACATATGCATCTCCCGGTGTGCAATGAGCGACTAATAAGCTGTAATAACAATAGGCACAAGGCCAAATATCAACACAATGTCAGAATGGCTAAAAGCCATGAAATCACAGAATGGCATAATGCCATGTGCAGTACTGCTAACTGAACCCTATGGCATGCCAAACTATCCAAACCAATCTTGTTAGGTATACTAGGGCATTTGATACTTTTGAATTTTACAATTTTTGAATTTCAAGTTTTGGTGTTACTATTCCCTTCATTAGTCAACAAAAATGTTGACTTTTGCATAGAAAATAAGTACATTGGTTTTAACACTCTCAACATACCACATTTTGCATTCAAAATTTGTTGGTATTGGTTAACAATACCATTTCTAAGCTTAAAATTAATGGAGCAGAATTTTTAGTTTTCATACCTAATCTTTACTGTTCCATTAGTTGCTGTTGCAGTGGGAATTTGGGAAAATGATAAACATGAAAGTTGTTCCTTATTTTGGCTAGTTGAATTTCGTTTTTTGAATCACTCCATTTGGAGTTTTGTAGCTCAAGTTATGGTCCAAAAACCACAACTAGTCGGATTGAAAAATTTTAGAACTGACCATATCTACAGTGCAGTATACAGTAACTTCCACTCTCATGTTGAATAGGTTCTGGTCATAATTTGGGGTAGGTTTCTTCATGAAAGTTGTTGTCTATATCTCAGCTTGTTGCTGGTAAAATTTTAGGTCAATTGGGCCATTATACACTGAGTTATGGCCAAATGAACAATCACTATTCATTTGGTCATTCTGCAGAAACTGGTTGCAGGACACTCGGATTGAGGCAAGTTTTTGGTCCACTTGGTTTCGTCTTTTGGGCATGGTTTCTTCACCAAAGTTGTGCCATTATGTGTCTAGTTTCATTTTCAATTGGCCAAATACCAATTGAACCTACACAGCCCAAGTTGTGGCTGTCCAAACAGGCTGGACTTACATCCAAACCTGCTGCTCTCACTAGGCAGCATACCAAATCAGTTTTCTAATGCTATAATTCACTCCAAGTTATGGTAAATATCCCTTAAATGGTCACTAATTGACCCTTAGAATGTTCATTCAACATTACATAAACAAAGTCCAAATTTCTCTTCAAAACCCTAATTCCCCATTTCAATTCACACAACATGCATTAGTTAAACACACTAATTCATTATCAATATGTATATACACTTCAAACACCATCTCTAATCCATTCTAAGCCCATCAAAACAATCAAATCCCCACTCCCAATAGGCTGCCAAAATTTACTACTACCCTAGCATGCATAATTCCCTTCAAATCCCATAATTTCTTAGCCTAACTTAGTGCCTTAACATGATTATCCAAAGAAAAAAAAGAAAGATGGCACTAACCTCACTTGTGACCAAACTTGGACTTGCCTAACTTCAAAATTTCCTCAAATTTCTGCTGCCTTATGCCTCCTCAAGGTTTAGGGATAATTTTTTGTGAAGGAAGTTTAGGGTTTTGGGGTGGAGAGCTTAGGGAAAATCAAGGTTGAACAAGAGCTTTCATGGAGTTTTTTTCTCCTCTCTCTCTCTCTCAACGTTTCTGTAGCCCAAAGATTGAAGATGGCTGTCCACTTTTTCAATTTTTATCTCCTTTTATTCATGTTTAAGTAGTTTTTAATGATGTGTCAAAATTTGGTTGGGTGAAAATATTTTAATTGCATCATGCTCATGTCATAAATATGACTTTTATTTCATTTTCTTTTCTTTTCTTTTCTACTCATTTTCAATTCAACCTTTAGCAATATTTATTCATATTTTAGATCATAATAATTATTTACTTAACTGGACAAGTCGGCCAAAAATCGGCTCTGAAGGTGAAATGACCAAAATGCCCTCCGTTTGGCTTAACAGGTCAAAATTGTCTGTACCGATTGAAAAATTTTTTTAAATATTTTCTTGGCATTCTAATGCCATAGGAACCTCAATGACCCTTCTCTGGAGTCCCAAAAATTATTTTATAATTTTTCTCTCGGGTCTAGGGCTCCTAGTTGCGATAACCGCAACTTCTCACTAGGTTACCCATCACTTGGGCACCGGCTCATTTAACTTGGTTGTATTTTATTTCTAAAATTTTTTCTAAATTTTTCTTATCAATATTTGAGTTAATTATGGTTCCTCACTTTAGTTTAAATATTTTTCCAGACGTTCTAGCTATCCAGACCGACACTGATCACCGGAACAGTAGAATGTACAGAATTGCTACAGGGAGGGTGTTACAAAGTTTCTCCTTGGAAGAGGATTATGAGATTTGGTAGAAAGAGGAAACTGAGTCCTCGTTTCATTGGACCATATGAGGTTCTGGAAAGAGTGGGTCCTTTGGCATATTAGTTGGCATTACCTCTAGAGCTAGAAAGGATACACAGTGTCTTCCATGTGTCCATGTTAAGGAGGTACAAATCTGACCCATCTCATGTTCTATCAGTTGAAGAAATTGAAGTAAATCCATACCTTTCATATGAAGAAGAACCCATAGAGATTCTGGCATATGAGGTGAAGTAGCTAAGGAACAATCAGATACCACTGGTGAAAGTGCTGTGGAACCATCATTCAAGTCAGGAAGCTACTTGGAAATATGAAGAGGACATGAGGAGATAGCACCCACAGCTATTCAGAGACTGATGCCAGGTAAAATTTCGAGATAAAATTTATTTTAAGGGGGGGAGAATTGTAACACCCCTATATTTGGTAATGCGTTCTACTATTTCGGTGACCAGTGCCTGTCCGGACAGCTAGAATGCCTAGATCTACACATAAATGTTAGTGAGGAGACATGAAATAATGAAATACAATAGAGGAAAATACAAGAAAAATAAAGGAAAAATAAGAGCAATGAAATGTGATTAAGTTAAACGAGCCAAACCTGTAGCGATGGGTGAACGCACTGGGAAGTTACGACGGGGACCATTGACTAGCCCTGGACTGCGGGGAACTCGGGAAAACATTTTCGGGACCAAATTAAAAGTCTACAGAGGTGTAATTGATATTGGAAATGCCAAAGAAAATTTAGTAAGTCAATATAAACAAAAACGAAAATTAAAGAAATTGGTGGGTCAAGAAGTTAATCAGTAGCACCAAAAAACTCGAAATGCAACCCGTAGAGGGGCATTTTGGTTATTTGACACCTAGAGTGGACTTTTGACCTAAATGTCCATTAAAAATAAGTGATATTAAACTTTGAAAATGTCATGAAAATAAAAAATGTGGTACATAATGTAAATAATGGGAGTTTGAGGCATAAAATGTAAAATTGTGAAACTTTAATTAATTAAAGATTAAACTATGGTTAGTGCTCCACTAACTCATAATTTTGGGACACCTAAAAGCTAAAGTGGACCGAAATAAACTCATCTTTAACCTCTCACCAAAACTAGCCGAATTACTCTCCTCAAACCTCCATTGCCGTCCCATACCCAAGCTCTATCTCTCATGGTTCAAGCCACTATTTTTCAATCTTCCTTTACTAAAGTTGTTCTACACAACTTGTGTAACACCCCTATGTTCGGTAGTGCGTTCTACTGTTCCGGTGACCAGTGTTGTCCGGACAGCTAGGATGCCTAGAACTACACTGCGATATGAGTGAGGAGACATAAAATAATGAAATACAAGAAAAGAAAATACAAGAAAAACAAAGGAAAAATAATAGCAAAGAAATGTAACTAAGTTAAGCGAGCTGAGAACCCTAGCGATGGGTGACCGCACCGGGAAGTCACGGCGTGGACCGTTGACTAGCCCTGGACCGCGGGGAACCCTGGAAAATATTTTTAGGACTTAAATAAATATCTATTGAAGTATAAACACCATTAGAAATATCAAAGAAAAATTAATTAATTAGTACAAAGAAAAGTGAGAAATCGAAAAACGACAAAACCCGGTGTTACAGAAAAATCGGGAATGCAACACCAAGAAGTGCATTGTGGTCATTTGACACCCCGAGTTGTCTTTTGACCTAAACGTCCATTAAAAATACATGATATTACACTTGAAAAATGTAATGAAAAATTAAATTAGGGGTACATTATGTAAATAGTGAAGGAAATGAGATAAATGTGCAAATTAGGAAAATTTGAATAATTAAACATTAAGTTAAAGTGAGTGCTCCACTAACTCAAGTTTTGGGACACTTAATTAAGTCATTTTGGATAGAAATTCAGTCCATCTTCTTCCTCCCAAATGACCAGCCGTGAGCCTCCATTGAAGAACCTCCATGGCCATCCATGGCCAAGCTCCATGCAACCATGATCCAAGCCATTTTTCCACTAGCTTCCTTCATAAAAACTGTTCTACACCACTTGGGCAGTAGATAGGCAGCAAGAAGATCAAGTTTAGTCGAGGTTTTGAAGAGTTTCAAAAAGTGGTAAGTTTGTATTTTTGGTTATTGCTTCATTAAAGTTTGTGAGGAGGTTGTGGGTACTTGAATTGTGGAAAGAATTTTGGAGTTTGATGTTCTAAGGGATATGTACAGTGGCAGCCATGGAAACTCCTTGAAAACAGTTTATTTTTACTTGTAAATAGTAGATTAAAGGATTGATTAAATATATATGTGTGTAGGAAATTATTTGGGTGATGTATACTTAGTATATGTGGATGTGTATTTGAAATTTGAAGCTTGGGAATTAATGGAATGTAATGCATGAATTGGCAGCCTGGTTGGGCGAACCATAAGGATGTTATTTCATGTTTGGATGATGGAATATTAATGTTGAATTGTGTTAGTTGTGATGGCAGTTTAGGTATATGTGTGATGGTGTGAAGTTGGACATGTAAATGAGCATGAATAGGTAGTTAAATTGTTGTAGTTGAATTTGACAAATTCTGCACTTAATGGTGTATGTTGAATGTGATTGTAAGCTACCAAAATGATCAATAAAATGTTGTGAAATATGTTTAGGTTAGGGTACAAACCAGAAATGGCATAAAGGTGAAGTTTGGTAAGGGTTAAAGGTGATCTTTAATGAGTATGAATAAAATGCAATAGGGCAGTTTGTGTTTTGGGCTTAGAACCTTAAGTGTGTGGCTCCAATTGGTATGAGAACAATTGTAGGTGAAACTAGGCACAAAATGTGCAAACTTTCATGAAGGAAGCTTGCCAAAATTCTGCTTGCAAGGTAGCTTGAAAAATGACCAAATCCGGATTAAGTGCAAATAAGGCCTGAAAATTTACCATTTGGGCAGCAGTTAGTGTTTAGGCCATAACTCACTCAAAACAGGTCCAATTGACCTGAAAGTTTGACCATGAATAGTTAAGACCCATATCTACAAGTCTTATGAAGACACCAAAGCCCAGAAATGACCATAAGCAAGTCAAACAGCTTGCAAAATTCGGGTCCAAAAACTGGCCGAACCAAAATTGACCTAAAGTGACCTAAAGTGACCAATTTTGATGCATTTGGACCAGTAATAGTAAAATGACCATAACTTGGTCTACATAACTCAGAATGACCTGAAATTTTGCCCTGCGTGCAATAAGACACAGATCTACAAGTTTGTAGTTTTAACCAAAACCCGAAAACTGAGGGAACTAGGTCGTCCGGCTAGGTCAAACTAGTATCTCGTAATCCAGCAAATTGCAAGAAAATGCAAGATACATGGAAATGAATTTGGTAACATGTACCAACCCTAAAAGACTATCGAATGTGACATATTAGTAACATTAAAACCTAATTTACCTAGAATGCATCGAGGGCCAACATATTGGGTTGATTAAGCAAATAATAGAATTCAGCGAATTAATTATCAAGCATTATCGTCAGAGACAGTTTAAATGAGTACTGAAACACCTCAAATTGTGTTTCTCAATTAGCAAAGACTCAGGGAAAGGGAAGGAAACATTGAGTCAAGGCCAGGAGACAGTTATCAGAGGTTTGTGCACAATAATTATTTCTTTTGAATTTTTCAATTGAAATAAATTACGATTATTTGTATGTCATTGTTTTAAATTATGTTTATGCACAATAGCTATTCCTTTTGAAATTTTCAATTGAAATAAATTATGATTATTTGTGTGTTATTGTTTTAAATTGTGTTTGTGCACAACGACTATTTCTTTTGAATTTTTCAATTGAAATAAATTACGATTATTTGTATGTTATTGTTTTAAATTGTGTTTGTGCACAATAAGTATTTCTTTTGAATTTTTCAATTGAAATAAATTACGATTATTTATATGTTATTGTTTTAAATTGTGTTTGTGCACAATAAGTATTTCTTTTGAATTTTTTAATTGAAATAAATTATGATTATTTGTTATTGTTTTAAATTATGTTTGTGCACAATAAGTATTTCTTTTGAATTTTTCAATTGAAATAAATTACGATTATTTATATGTTATTGTTTTAAATTATGTTTGTGCACAATAGTTATTTCTTTTGAATTTTTTAATTGAAATAAATTATGATTATTTGTATGTTATTGTTTTAAATTGTGTTTGTGCATAATAGTTATTTCTTTTGAATTTTTCAATTGAAATAAATTATGATTATTTGTATGTCGTTGTTTTAAATTATGTTTGTGCACAATAATTTTTAACTTCTCATTTTCTACTTAAAAATTTAATTGAATATTATAGTTTTAAATTGTGTCCGTGCACAATACTTTTATATTCACTGCTTTTACTAGCAAATTTATTTGGAGAAATGAGTTATGAATAATTTTTTATTGCTTTGGTTTTGGGAATATTATTTGGAAATTATTGTGTTGCCAACTTTGCAAATAGAAATTTTGAGATAAAATGTGATTTATGGTTTGTATGAAATATTATGATTTGAAATTGTTTTGATTCACACTTGGCACGACACTATTACTATGTTCCTCCTCCATTTATGGGGTGAGTGTGATATATTCCTCCCTCTTTGACCTATCAGTCTGGGGTGAGTGTGATTATGTTCCTCCCTCTTTGACTTGCCAGTCTGAGGTGAGTGTGGATGAGTACTCATTATTCAGCTAGTTTCCTCCCTCATTGATTTCGATTATTGGGGTGAGTGTGTCTTGTCGTGGTGTACAACACGGCATGTGTGGAAAAATTGTGTCATGACCTAAATTGTGATATTGATTGGCAACACTGTATTATTTAGTTATTTGATCAAATTGTATTATTAATGGGCAAAACTGTGTTATTTAGTTATTTGATCAAATTGTGTTATTGATTGGCAAAACTGTGTTACTCAGTTATTTGATCAAATTTGTATTATATGAACTTTGTAAATTTTGTGAACTATTCGATTTGTGAATTGTCAATAAAATATTTATATATATCGCATTTCAAATTGTTATTGTGCACCACTGAGTAAATTTTACTCAGCGATAGCTTTTCATTCTTTATCGCAGTAGACAGATGACAGTGACGTGAGACTAGGCTCCTACTACTACATTGAGAGATCATCGGGTATATTGAGTATACCACATTTTGCATTTTGTACTGTAATGTATGTTCACTGTATGTATATATTGTTCTTGGTTTTGAGCAATTGTAAATTAAAATTGTACATTAAAGTTGTAAAGTAAATTATGAGTTATTTTGACTTGTAAAAAAAATTGTATTATATTTCTTGTATCTCAGTCTTTAAAAAATTACTATGGATTTGAGTTGAGAAATATGTTGTGTTGAGAAACATGTTGGAGTTGAGATTTGGAAATATATATTGAAGTGCTTTTTACAGGTTTTTCTGAAGAACTGTTTTATCCAAAATATAGATGGCACTCTGCCAAAATTTTTATAGAAATTCCAAATAATTCAAATGTGTTAGTTCTATCACTTGATTCAAAAGGTTTTTAACACCTGTAAATAGTGCTCACCACTGTAAAAGAAGTAAGAAAAGTTTTTAAAATCCCTTGTAGTGTATTTAATGGGTTATCAGTAGACGGAGTTAGTAATTCATTAGGTACACTACGGGATCATGTTATGCCTTACAGAGGGGTAGGGTGTGACAACTTGGGCAACATTTTGGGAACAAAAAAGAAGAGTTTTGGTGGAGTTTTGAGAAATTTATAAGAGGTAAGTATCCATTTCTTTTTCCTTTCTTAAGTAAAGTTTATGTTTAGTTTGAGATAAGTGATTTTGTAACACCCCTATGTTCGGTAGTGCGTTCTACTGTTCCAGTGACCAGTGTTGTCCGGACAGCTAGGATGCCTAGAACTACACTTCGATATGAGTGAGGAGACATAAAATAATGAAATACAAGAAAAGAAAATACAAGAAAAACAAAGGAAAAATAATAGCAAAGAAATGTAACCAAGTTAAGCGAGCCGAGAACCCTAGCGATGGGTGACCGCACTGGGAAGTCGCAGCATGGACCGTTGACTAGCCCTAGACCGCAGGGAACCCTGGAAAATACTTTTAGGACTTAAATAGACACCTATTGAAGTATAAATTCTATTAGAAAAATCAAAGAAAAATTAATTAATTAGTACAAAGAAAAGTGAGAAATCGAAAAACGGACAAAATTCGGTGTTACCAAAAAATCGGGAATGCAACCCGAACAGGGGCATTGTGGTCATTTGACATCTTGAGTTGTCTTTTGACCTCAATTTCCATTAAAAATACATGATATTACACTTGAAAAATATAATAAAAAATTAAATTAGTGGTACCTAATGTGAATAGTAAAAATGGAGAGTTAAATGTGGAAAAATGAAAGTTAAGATTAAAATAATAGTTAATTTTGACATAGTGCTCCACTAAGTCATTTAAGTGGACCACTAACTCACCCTTTGGACAGCAGATTGAACTTCATCTTCAAGCTCCCAAATTCAGCCGAAAATGGTGAAAAGAAGATCCACCATTGTTGTCCACTTGAAAGCTTCATGCAAGCTTGATTTAAGCTTCGTTCTTGGCACCTTTCTTCACTAAAAGTTGTCCATACACCTTGGGCAGTAGATTGGCTGCAAGAAGACCAAGTTTTGGAGAGGTTTTGAAGAATTTCCAAAGTGGTAAGTTTGTATTTTTGGGTTATTGCTTCATTAAAGTTTGTAAGGATGTTATGGGTGTTTGATTTATGGAGAAATTTTTGAGGTTTGATGTTGAATGAGGATGTGTACTTTTGGCAGCCATGGAAACACCTTGAAGACAGTTTATTTTTGCTTGTAAATGGTGGATTAAAGCATTGATTAAATGTTTATGTGTGTAGGAAATCATTTGGGTGATGTATACTTAGTATATGTGAATGTGTATTAAAATTTGAATGCTTGGAAATTATGGGAATGTAATGCATGAAATGGCAGCCTGGTTTGGTGAACCATAAGGATGTTATTTCATGTTTGGATTATGGAATATTAATGTTGAATTGTGTTGGTTGTTATGGCAGTTTGGGTATGTGTGTGATGGTGTGAAGTTGGACATGTAAAAGTGTTATGGTTAGGTGATTGAATTGTTGTAAATGACTTTGATAAATTCTGCACTTTATGGTGTATGTTGATTGTAATTGTAAGTTGCCAAAATGACCTATAATATGTTGTGAACTATGTTTAGGTTATGGTATAAACCAGAATTGGCTTGAATGTTGAGTTTGGTAAGTGTTAAAAGTGGTCTTCGATGTGTATAAAGGAAATGCAATAAGGCAGTTTGAGTTTTAGGCCTAGAACTTTAAGTGTGTGGCTCTAATTGATATGAGACCAATTGGAGGTGAGACTAGACACAAAATGTGCCAACTTTCATGAAGGAAGCATGCCAAAATTCTGCTTGCAAGGTAGCTTGAAAAATGACCAAATCTAGATTAAGTGAAAATAAGGCCTGAAAATTTACCATTTGGGCAGCAGTTAGTTTTTAGGCCATAACTCACTCAAAACAGGTCCAATTGACCTGAAATTTTGCCCATGAATAGATAAGACCCATATCTACAAGTCTTATGCAGACACAAAAGCCCAGAAATGACCATAAGCAAGTCAAACAGCTTGCACAAGTTTGGGTCCAAAAACTGGCCGAACCAAAATTGACCTAAAGTGACCTAAAGTGACTAATTTTGATGCATTTTGACCAGCAATAGTAAAATGACCATAACTTGGTCAACATAACTCAGAATGACCTGAAATTTTGCCCCGCGTGCAATAAGACATAGATCTACAAGTTTGTTATTTTGACTGAAACCCGAAATCCAGCAAATTGCAAGAAAATGCAAGATACATGAAAATGAATTTGGTAACATGTACCAACCCTAAAAGACTATTGAATGTGACATATTAGTAACATTAAAACCTAATTTACCTAGAATGCATCAAGGGTCGACATATTAGGTTGACTAAGGAAATAATAGAATTCAATAAATTAATTATTGAACCTTTTTCTTAGAGACAGTTTAAATGAGTATTGAAACACTTCAAATTGTCTTTCTTAGTTAGCAAAGACTCAGGGAAAGGGAAGGAAACACTGAGTTAGAGCCAAGAGACAGTTATCAGAGGTTTGTGCACAGCTAGTTTTTAACTGATTTTGTTTTGAATATTTCATATGATTAAATGACATATTTTCTTATGTATTATGTTTAACAAGCATTTGATTTAATTCAATAATTATTGAAATTGTTATAGTATGTATGAATTTAGCTTTGTGAAATGGTATTTCCACAAGTATTAAGCATTGTTATGGATTGAATAAATTATGTTTTGGAAAATTGTGATAGAACATGTTTTGAATTATGATGGTATTTTTCATGGAAAAATGCAAATTTATGATTTGAATTGTGATGAGCATAAAAATTATTGGCTATTGGAATTGAATTTGAATCAAATTATATTGTGATTTATGCTCACTAAAAGGATTGTGATATTGTTTTATATCTCACTATAGATGCTTGACTAGGTTATTACCCGTCTCTCTCATTTGTTGAGAAGACAATGGAGTTAGTTGTGTTTTGATTACCATGGTACGTGCACAGGCTTAGATTTTCCTCTGATTTGAGGTTAGATCTAAGTTTATTTTATCGTTATGGCCCTTGCAGAAGATTCATTATTGTGATGGTACTGTGCACGATGATTCGACCTGCCCGACCATAGGGAGTTAGAATCTGATTCGACCTCCCCGACCATAGGGAGTTAGAATCACATCGAATATGGCCCTTTCAGATTAGTCTTGCATAGTTAGTGAGATAAAGAATGATTTTTGAGATACAGCATGGTTTTTGAGATACAAAATGGCTTTTGAATGGTAAAGAATTGTGATTTCAATTATGATTTATGCATAATTGATTTTGTTGGAATTACCTAAATGGTTAGTTATGATTTGATAAATTGAATTTCATGATCGAAGTCATTTTATACAAATGATTCACATTATTAGCAATGAATATTATGAGTTTTAGAATTTGATGAGTATTTAGATTTCCAAATTATTTACTGTAAATTTTGTCAATGTATATTGTACTATGTTTAAAATTATAGTTGTGCACCACTGAGTTCACCACTCAGCGATAACTTTGTATGCTGACGCAGGTAAGAAGTGCATAGAACAGTGAGTATGTTTCTTTGAAGACACTTTCATATCAGCTCCAGGTATATTATAGGTATATCCATGTACATAGGTTTTGATGTATGCATGTAATAATATGTATGTAAATAATTTGAGCAGTTGTATAAAAACTCTTGTAAAATATTTTGGTATGTAATTAAATGTAAATTATTGTAAATGTAAATTTGAGATTTCATTTACTTGAATAGTTTTGTAATATAAATTTTTAGTCTTATAATCAATGAAATATTTCTTCATTATGAGATTAGTTTGAAAATGAATTGATTGGTTATTGAGAATTGAATTGTGAATTGAAATAAAGTTTATTGGAGTTGTATTTGAGAAAACATATTGGGAGCATTTTCTTTTGCAGGATTGAAGAACTGTTTTCTCAAAATACAGCCGGCACTTTGCCGAAATTTTGAAAAAAAATTTATAACACCAGACTTTAATCTATGACTTAAATTTCCCGAAAATTGTTTTAAAATCCCTTGTAGTATATTTAATGGATTATCGGTAGGAGAAGTACAGTAATTCATTAGGTATACTACGGGATCATGTTACATCTTATAGGGGAGTAGGGTGTGACATGTTTTGTGGTATCAGAGCAATGGTTTTAAAGTAAATTTCGAACTGTGAATTTGAAATCTTTTTGTCGGTAACTACAACTACTTAAATGTTTGATACATATAGTACATTTACATCATAAATATGAACTAATGGAGAGGAATCTCCTTATGTTGGTTGTACAGGAATAGAAAATCCTATGAAAAGATATGGAAGAGAAGAATGAGACAGTAGAACAGTCCGTGATGGCAGAAGTACAAGTTGAGGCCCCAACTCCACAAAGTGTCGAAGGCCCAACTGTACCAGTTTTACCAGTACAAATTACTGCACAAATGGCCTTATAAATGGCCACTTTCTTCCAACAAATGGTTGATAATTTGTCAGCCCAAGCCCAAGTACAGACCCAACCCCCACAAGGGCAGTGTGAAATAGAGAAGAGGGAGAAATCTACGGGTCAGAGCTCGAGCAGTTATTTGAGGAAGAGAAAAGAATTTGAGGAACCCCGAGCTCAGGGATACGATAGAGGCAGATCATCAGTGCAGAGAACACAAAGATCTAGTCATGGAACAACCAGAAGTTCCTATTCTGCCCGTTTCTGCCATGTTTGTGGTAAGCTACATGGAGGTATTAGTCGAAGGGCCTCTAGAGCCTGCTACAATTGTGGAAAACTTGGACACTTTACTAAAGATTGTACTAGAGCACCTCGATCTGCTTTTCCGGAGTTCACAGACCGTCAGTCAGAGTCGAGATAAAAATAGAATTGGTACTCCTCACCACTATAACACAGTGAATCAACCCGAATATAGTAGCGCACCAATCAGAGCGTCCACTATGCGCCAAGGAGAAAGAGCAGAAACTTTAGATGTAGCTGCTGGTATGTTCTTAATTTTTGAAAGAAATAATTAGTTATTATTTGATCCCAACACTACTTAGTTGTGTGTTAGTGTCAGAATTATATGTTCTGTTGTTATTCCTTTACATGGGAATGAATTTTGATGTATTAGTGATTAGTCCTTTAGGATAATAACTATAATAACAAGTATGATAGACATTAATTTTGGAAGAATTGTTAGCTAAAAGTATTTTCTAACATACCATAAATTATAAAGCTAATTGGCAAGCCTACTTAATGTAAGGCAAGAGAACCTAAAAGTAAGTTACAGTAATAAAATTGTTCTAGATGAGGGCAAAGATGTTACTGTTAGTAATTATTAATGGATATTGTAATCAGAATCGGTTTAGGATATTAGTGGATTCGAGAAAGATAAGATGTTAGAAAACCTAGTCCATGAGGTTATAACATAGTGACTATATAATGTTCTCGATGTTTGTATTGTAAGCTGCAGATTATAGTACCGACACGGGATTATTGTGTAGAGCTACGTGCTTCCTCGTGGTATAATAAATTAAGAATATTTGTAAGTAATCTATAAATTGATACAGTTGCACCCGAATAGAGTACTATTGCTGGAAATAAATGTGAAAATTTTAGTTAGAATTTTAAAACTTTAGAACTAGCCAATCAAATGAGTACACTTGTAAGGTAGCTAGAGTCAGTGACTCAGATATATTAATGTGAATTTCCTGTACCACAGTAATTGCTATAAGCTTAGAGATATCAATACGACTTATCATCCTCAGACGGATGGACAGTCGAAACAAGTGATTCAGGTAAATTTTGAAACTCGTTGAGTTTCTATAAATAATGAAATGAAATGATAATAATAACTCAGAAATGTAATAAACCCTCGATAATATATCGAGAACTTCCTTGAATCAGGGAGATGGGACAGATACATCCCACTAACAGAATTTGTATACAGTAATAAGTGTCAAGCTAGCATTCAAGTGGCACCCTATGAAACATTGTAAGGGAACAGATAACTATGGATTTTGTGATGAGACTTCCGAAGACACAGAATAGTCATGATGCAGTATGGGTTATAGTTGACAGACTAATCAAGTCTGATCACTTTTTGCCAGTCCGGATGGACTATAGCCTGAAAGATTGGCCAGATTGTACATAAATGAAATTGTAAAATTGCATGGAGTGCCAGTATCAATTGTATCTGACAGAGATCCTAGGTTCACTTCTAGATTCTGGGGTAGTCTTCAGAGAACCCTAGGAACTAGATTGAACTTCAAGACAAACATTCCACCCACGCATGGATGGCCAACCTGAAAGGGTTATTCAGATATTGGAGGATATGCTACGGGCTTATGTGATTGAGTTTGAAGGTAGTTGGGATACACACTTGCCTTTGATTGAGTTTGTTTATAACAACAGCTACCAATCAAGCATTGGGATACCTCCATATGAAGCTTTGTATGGCAGAAAGTGCAGAACTACCCTATGTTGGGATGAAGTTGGTGAAAGAAAGATGATTGGGCCATAAATTGTTCAGCAGACATAGGAAAAGATCAAATTGATCAAAGATAGACTCAAGGCTGCGTTAGACCATCAGAAGTCTTATGTTGATCTGAAGAGAAGAGATATTAAATATGTAGTGGGTGATAAAGTATTCCTCAAAGTTTCTCCTTGGAAGAGGATTATGAGATTTGGCAGAAAGGGGAAACTGAGTCCTCGTTTCATCGGAACATATGAGGTTCTAGAAAGAGTGGGTCCTTTGGCATATCGGTTAGCATTACCTCCGGAGTTAGCAAGGATACACAGTGTCTTCCATGTGTCCATGTTAAGGAGGTACAGATCAGACCCATCTCATGTACTATCAGTTGAAGAGATTGAGGTAAAATCCAGACCTCTCATATGAGGAAGAACCCATAGAAATTCTGGCTTATGAGGTGAAGCAGCTGAGGAATAAACAGATACACCTGGTTAAAGTGCTTTGGAACCATCGTTCAGGCTAGGAAGCTACTTGGGAACGTGAAGAGGATATGAGGAGACAGCACCCACAGTTGTTCAGAGACTAATGCCAGGTAAAATTTCGAGACAAAATTTATTTTAGGGGGGGAGAATTGTAACAGCCCTATGTTCGGTAGTGCGTTCTACTGTTCCAGTGACCAGTGTTGTCCGGACAGCTAGGATGCCTAGAACTACACTTCGATATGAGTGAGGAAACATAAAATAATGAAATACAAGAAAAGAAAATACAAGAAAAATAAAGAAAAAATAATAGCAAAGAAATGTAACCAAGTTAAGCGAGCTGAGAAACCTAGCGATGGGTGACCGCACTGAGAAGTCGCGGCGTGGACCATTGACTAGCCCTGGACCACAGGAAACCCTAAAAAATATTTTTAGGACTTAAATAGACACCTATTGAAGCATAAATGCCATTAGAAAAATCAAAGAAAAATTAATTAATTAGTACAAAGAAAAGTGAGAAATCGAAAAATGGACAAAATCCGGTGTTACCGAAAAATCGGGAATGCAACCCGAACAGGGGCATTGTGGTCATTTGATATCTCGAGTTATCTTTTGACCTCAATGTCCATTAAAAATACATGATATTACACTTGGAAAATATAATGAAAAATTAAATTAGTGGTACCTAATGTGAATAGTAAAAATGGAGAGTTAAATGTGGGAAAATGAAAGTTAAGATTAAAATAATTGTTAATTTTGACATAGTGCTCCACTAAGTCATTTAAGTGGACCACTAACTCACCCTTTGGACAGCAGATTGAATTTCATCTTCAAGCTCCCAAATTCAGCCGAAAATGGTGAAAAGAAGATCCACCATTGTTGTCTAGTTGAAAGCTTCATGCAAGCTTGATTTAAGCTTCGTTCTTGACACCTTTCTTCACTAAAAGTTGTCCATACACCTTGGGCAGTAGATTGGCTGCAAGAAGACCAAGTTTTGGAGAGGTTTTGAAGAATTTCCAAAGTGGTAAGTTTGTATTTTTGGGTTATTGCTTCATTAAAGTTTGTAAGGATGTTATGGGTGTTTGTTTTATGGAGAAATTTTTGAGGTTTGATGTTGAATGGGGATGTGTACTTTTGGCAGCCATGGAAACACCTTGAAGACAGTTTATTTTTGCTTGTAAATGGTGGATTAAAGCATTGATTAAATGTTTATGTGTGTAGGAAATCATTTGGGTGATGTATACTTAGTATATGTGAATGTGTATTAAAATTTGAATGCTTGGAAATTATGGGAATGTAATGCATGAAATGGCAGCCTGGTTTAGTGAACCATAAGGATGTTATTTCATGTTTGGATTATGGAATATTAATGTTGAATTGTGTTGGTTGTTATGGTAGTTTGGGTATGTGTGTGATGGTGTGAAGTTGGACATGTAAAAGTGTTATGGTTAGGTGATTGAATTGTTGTAAATGACTTTGATAAATTCTGCACTTTATGGTGTATGTTGAATGTAATTGTAAGCTGCCAAAATGACCTATAATATGTTGTGAACTATGTTTAGGTTATGGTACAAACCAGAATAGGCTTGAATGTTGAGTTTGGTAAGTGTTAAAAGTGGTCTTTGATGTGTATAAAGGAAATGCAATAAGGCAGTTTGAGTTTTAGGCCTAGAACTTTAAGTGTGTGGCTCCAATTGGTATGAGACCAATTGGAGGTGAGACTAGACAAAAAATGTGCCAACTTTCATGAAGGAAGCATGCCAAAATTCTGCTTGCAAGGTAGGTTGAAAAATGACCAAATCCGGATTAAGTGCAAATAAGGCCTGAAAATTTACCATTTGGGCAGCAGTTAGTGCTTAGGCCATAACTCACTCAAAACAGGTCCAATTGACCTGAAATTTGACCATGAATAGTTAAGACCCATATCTACAAGTCTTATGAAGACACCAAAGCCCAGAAATGACCATAAGCAAGTCAAACAGCTTGCACAAGTTCGGGTCCAAAAACTGGCCGAACCAAAATTGACCTAAAGTGACCTAAAGTGACCAATTTTGATGCATTTTGACCAGCAATAGTAAAATGACCATAACTTGGTCTACATAACTCAGAATGACCTAAAATTTTTCCACACGTGCAATAAGACATAGATCTACAAGTTTGTAGTTTTGACTGAAACCCGAAAGCCGAGGGAACTAGGTTGTCCAGCTAGGTCAAACTAGTATCCCGGAATCCAGCAAATTGCAAGAAAATGCAAGATACATGGAAATGAATTTGGTAACATGTACCAACCCTAAAAAACTATTGAATGTGACATATTAGTAACGTTAAAACCTAATTTACCTAGAATGCATCGAGGGTTGACATATTAGGTTGGCCAAGAAAATAATAGAATTTGATAAATTAATTATTGAACCTTATTCTTAGAGATAGTTTAAATGAGTACTGAAACACTTCAAATTGTATTTCTCAGTTAGCAAATACTCAGGGAAGGGGAAGGAAACACTGAGTCAGAGCCAAAAGACAGTTATCAGAGGTTTGTGCACAACTAGTTTTTAACTGATTTTGTTTTGAATATTTCATATGATTAAATGGCATATTTTTGTATGTATTATGTTTAACAAGCATTGGATTTTAATTCAATGATTATTGAAATTGTTGTAGTATGTATGAATTTAGCTTTGTGAAGTGGTATTTCCACAAGTATTAAGCATTATTATGGATTGAATAAATTATGTTTTGGAAAATTGTGATAGAACATGTTTTGAATTGTGATGGTAATTTTCATAGAAAAATGCAAATTTATGATTTGAATTGTGATGAGCATAAAAATTATTGGATATTGGAATTGAATTTGAATCAAATTATATTGTGATTTATGCTCACTAAAAGGATTGTGATATTGTTTTATATCTCACTATAGATGCTTGACTAGGTTATTACCCGTCTCTCTCATTTGTTGAGAAGACAATGGAGTTAATTGTGTTTTCATTACCATGGTATGTGCACAGGCTTAGATTTTCCTCTGATTTGAGGTAAGATCTAAGTTTATTTTATCATTATGGCCCTTGCGGAAGATTCATTATTGTGATGGTACTGTGCACGATGATTCGACCTGCCCGACCATAGGGAGTTGAATCTGATTCGACCTCCCCGACCATAGGGAGTTAGAATCACATCGAATATGGCCCTTTCGGATTAGTCTTGCATAGTTAGTGAGATAAAGAATGATTTTTGAGATACAGCATGGCTTTTGAGATACAGAATGGCTTTTGAGATACAGAATGGCTTTTGAATGGTAAAGAATTGTGGTTTCAATTATGATTTATGTATAATTGATTTTGTTGGAATTACCTAAATGGTTAGTTATGATTTGATAAATTGAATTTCATGATCGAAGTCATTTTATACAAATGATTTACATTATTGGTAATGAATATTTTGAGTTTTAGAATTTGATGAGTATTTAGATTTCCAAATTTTTTGTTGTAAATTTTGTCAATGTATATTGTACTATATTTAAAATTATAGTTGTGCTGTAACACCCCTAAGTTCGGTAGTGCGTTCTGCTGTTCCGGTGACCAGTGTTGTCCGGACAGCTAGGATGCCTAGAACTACACTTCAATATGAGTGGGGAGACATAAAATAATGAAATACAAGAAAAGAAAATACAAGAAAAACAAAGGAAAAATAATAGCAAAGAAATGTAGCCAAGTTAAACGAGTCGGGAAACCTAACGATGGGTGACCGCACTGGGAAGTCACGGCGTGGACCGTTGACTAGCCCTCGATCATGGAACCCTGGAAAACATTTTTAGGACTTAAATAGACCCTTATAGAAGAATAAATATCATTAGAAAGATCAAAGAAAAATTAAATAATTAGTACAAAGAAAAGTGAGAAATCGAAAAACAGACAAAACCCGGTAATACCGAAAAATCTGAATGCCACTTAACAGGGGCATTATGGTCATTTGACATCCCGAATTGTCTTTTGACCTAAATGTCCATTAAAAATAAATAGTATTACACTTAGAAAATAAAATGAAAAATTAATTTGGTGGTACCTAAAGTAAATAGCTAAAATCAAGGGTTTAATGTGGGATTAAGTGAAAGTTTAGCTTAAAATATGATTTAATTTTTTTAGTGGACCACTAAGAACATTAAAATGATTAAATATACTCATAAGTGGGCAGATTATTCCCACTCAAAGGTCATCTTCCTCACTTGGCTTAACCTAGCCAAATTGAAGAAGAAACAAACCTCCATGGGCGTGTTCTTGCAACCTTCATCCACTCCCTCATTTCATCTCTAAATACTTAGGTTCCTTCATGAAAAATGGTCTACACATCACAAGGAAGATATTGATACCAAATTTGAGAAGTTTGGTGAAGGTTTAGCAAGTTACAATCAAAGGTAAGTTTACACTTTTGAGAATTCCTTTGTTAAACTTTATGTTCATGTTATGGGTGTTAGTTTTGTGAAGGAAATTTTAAAGTTTAAATAGTTATTGAGATAGCTATTTTTGGACAGCCATGGGGTCACGCATTTAATGATTTATTATGCATATAATTGATGAGAAATAATGTTGATCATGGTGATTTAATATCCTAGTGAATTATTTCACATATATATGGTGATTTATGCACTTGGATGGGAATTGGTAAATTGTAGGGCACTTTGATGTTGAAGGACAATTTTCGACAGCTTGGGAACACTTGAGTAAATGTATGTATTCATGGAAGTGTAGGCAGAATATTCACCTAGAAGGATTGATGGATATGTATGGAGATTGATATTGTAAAGTGTATGTAAGATTTGTAATGGTTAGGTGTGTATGTAATGGTACTTAGAACTTGTAAATGTGAATTATATTTGGTGTGTTGAGGGTAATTGTAATCTGCCCAAAGTAATGTTAGTGTAAAGTAGAATATGTTTTTGGTAATGTACCAAAACAGATTGGTAGGGAAGTAAACATATTGTAAGGTAAATGTGTGTAATTGATGTGTGTTAAGCAAAGTAACCAAGGGCAGTGTACATTTTAGCCAATAAGTTTAAATGTGTAACCTCAATTGGTATGAGACCAATTGGAGGTGGAACTAGGCACAAAATGTGCCAACTTTCATTGAGAAAACATACCAAAATTCTGCTTGCAAGGTGACCTAAGAAAATGACCAATTCGGATTAGGTACAATTAGGACCTGAAAAATGACCAATTGGGCAGCAGTGAGTGTTTAGGCCATAACTCACTCAAAATAGGTCCAATTGACCTGAAATTTTAACCATGAATAGTTAAGACCCATACCTACAAGTCTTATGAAGACACCAAAACCCAGAAATGACCAGAAGCAAGTCAAAAAGCTTGCACAAGTTCGGGTCCAAAAACTGGCCGAACCAAAGTTGACCAAATTGACCTAAAAATGACCTAATTTGATGCCATTTGACCAGCAATAGTGTAATGACCATAACTTGGTCTACTTAACTCGGATTGACCTAAAATTTTGCACCGCGTGCAATAAGACATAGATCTACAAGTTTGTAGTTTTGACCGAAACCCAAAAACCGAGGGAACTAGGCCGTCCGGCTAGGTCAAACTAGTATCCCGAAATCCAGCAATTTACAATGAAATGCAAGAAAACGCAATATACATAGAATTGAGTTTGGTAACACGTACCAACCCTAAAACCCTATCGAATGTGACATATTAATGACACTAAAACCTAATTTACCTAAAACGCATCGAGGGTCGGTATGTTAGGTGATTGAGCAAATAATAGCCTTCAGTGAATTACTTATTGAACATTATCATTAGAGACAGTTTAATTTAGTACTGAAACACTTCAAATTGTGTTTCTCAGTTACCAAAGACTCAGGAAAAGGGAAGGAAACACTGAGTCCAGACCAGGAGACAATTATCAGAGGTTTGTGCACAACTAGTTTTTAACTGATTTTGTTTGAATATTTCATATGATTAAATGACATATTTTCTTATGTATTATGTTTAATAAGCATTGGATTTAATTCAATGATTATTGAAAATTGTTATAGTATGTATGAATTTAGCTTCGTGAAATGGTATTTGCACAAGTATTAAGCATTATTATGGATTGAATAAATTATGTTTTGGAAAATTGTGATAGAACATGTTTTGAATTGTGATGGTAATTTTCATGGAAAAATTGCAAATTTATGATATGAATTGTGATGAGCATAAAAATTATTGGATATTGGAATTGAATTTGAATCGAATTATATTGTGATTTATGCTCACTAAAAGGATTGTGATATTGTTTTATATCTCACTATAGATGCTTGACTAGGTTATTACCCGTCTCTCTCATTTGTTGAGAAGATAATGGAGTGAGTTGTGTTTTGATTACCATGGTACGTGCACAGGCTTAGATTTTCCTCTGATTTGAGGTTAGATCTAAGTTTATTTTATCGTTATGGCCCTTGCGAAAGATTCATTATTGTGATGGTACTGTGCACGATGATTCGACCTCCCCGACCATAGGGAGTTAGAATCTGATTCGACCTCCCCGACCATAGTGAGTTAGAATCACATCGAATATGGCCCTTTCGGATTAGTCTTGCATGGTTAGTGAGATAAAGAATGATTTTTGAGATAAAAAATGAGTTTTGAGATACAGTATGATTTTTGAGATACAGTATGATTTTTGAGATACAATATGATTTTTGAGATACATAATGATTTTTGAGATACATAATGGCTTTTGAATGGTAAGGAATGGTGATTTCAATTATGGTTTGTGTATAATTGATTCTGTTGGAATTACTTAAATGGATAGTCATGATTTGATAAATTGAATTATTGTGATCAAAGTCATTTATACAAATGATTTATATTATTGGCAATGAATATTTTGAGTTTTGGAATTTGATGAGTATTCAGATTTCCAAATTATTTACTGTAAATTTTGTCAATGTATATTGTATTATGTTTTAAATTATAGTTGTGCACCACTGAGTTCACCACTCAGCAATAGCTTTGTATGCTGTCGCAGGTACGAAGAGCATAGGGCAGTAAGTAAATTTCCTTGAAGATATATTCAGATCAGCTCCAGGTATATCATAGGTATACCCATGTACACAGGTTTTGATGTATGCATGTAATAATATGTATGTAAATTATTTGAGTAGTTGTATAGAAACTCTTGTAAAATATTTTGGTATGTAATTAAATGTAAATTATTGTAAATGTAAATTTGAGATTTCATTTACTTGAATAGTTTTGTATTATATTTCTTGTATCTCAGTCTTTGAAAAATCATCATGGATTTGAGTTGAGAAAAATGTTGTGTTGAGAAATATGTTGGAGTTGAGATTTGCAAATACATATTGAAGTGCTTTTTACAGGTTTTCTGAAGAACTGTTTTATCCAAAATACAGAGGGCACTCTGCCAAAATTTTTACAGAAATTCCAAATAATTCAAATGTGTCAATTCTATCACTTCAGTTCAAAAAGGTTTTAACACCTGTAAATAGTGCTCACCACTGTAAAAGAAGTAAGAAAAGTATTGAAAATCCCTTGTAGTGTATTTAATGGGTTATCAGTAGACGGAGTTGGTAATTCATTAGGTATACTACGGGATCATGTTATGCCTTACAGAGGGGTAGGGTGTGACATGTGCACCACTGAGTTCACCACTCAGCGATAGCTTTGTATGCTGTCGCAGGTAAGAAGAGCATAGAGCAGTGAGAAAGTTTCTTTGATGACACTTTCATATCAGCTCCAGGTATATTATAGGTATACCCATGTATATAGGTTTTGATGTATACATGTAATAATATGTATGTAAATTATTTGAGCAGTTGTATAAAAACTCTTGTAAAATATTTTGTTATGTAATTAAATGTAAATCATTGTAAATGTAAATTTGAGATTTCATTTACTTGAATAGTTTTGTAATATAAATTTTTAGTCTTATAATCAATGAAATATTTCTTCATGATGAGATTAGTTTGAAAATGAATTGATTGGTTATTAAGAATTGAATTGTGAATTGAAATAAAGTTTATTGGAGTTGTATTTGAGAAAACATATTGGGAGCATTTTCTTTTGCAGGATTGAAGAACTGTTTTCTCAAAATACAGCTGGCACTTTGCCGAAATTTTGAAAAAAATTTTATAACACCAGATTTTAATCTATGACTTAAATTTCCCAAAAATTGTTTTAAAATCCCTTGTAGTATATTTAATGGATTATCGGTAGGAGAAGTACGGTAATTCATTAGGTATACTACGGGATCATGTTACATCTTATAGGGGAGTAGGGTGTGACAGATTTGGTGAAGAAATTTTAAAGTTTTGAGGAGTTATTAATATATCCAATTTTGGATAGCTATGGAATTGTATATTTAATGAACTATTCTTACATGTATTGTGGAGAATTAATGTTGATTAATGTGATTTAAGGTGTTAGCAAGTTAACTTCTTGTGTAAGTGATGATTGAGCAAGTGAAAAATTGGTGTCGAAGCAATTACGGGAAACTTTTATAGTTTAGAATACTAACCTTGTTTACACAAAATTTCCTATTCTCAAATCTTTGATTCCTTTCTTCTTTTTTGCTCATAAGTTACTTAGCAAGGTCCAAAGACAAGATTAAATAGAGGAATTTATGGATTTAGTGATTGGATTTAGGCTTTCTTAAGCTCAAAGTAGGGCTTCAATGGAGTTTGAGAGAGAAATGTAAGAGAGATAGGGCGGCTCACATATGAGGAAGAAGAAATGAATTTTTTTTCTTTTTATTTTTGTCTTTTAATTATTAGGATTTATCCCCAAAATTTCAATTTTTTAAATATTAGATTTATTGCATCATGCTTATGTCATGCATGATGTAAATAAACCTTTTTCTTTCTTTTTTTTATATTTATTTTTTCATTAGTTCTTTAATTTAATTCCCGATTCTGAAATTTTCTTTTCTTCAATTTTATTGGATAGTTAGGTCAGGAGCCAGCTCTAGGGGTGAATTGACCAAATTGGCCCTCGCCGATTCGATTTGATTCGATTTGCAAGTAATTCAATATTTCTTCCAGATCCCTGACCTAATTATTTGGCCTGCTTAACAATTCTTTTTCATGATTTTCTCTTTTGCACTGTGTTCGTAATAGTCCTCATTGTGACTCCCTGCTCATTTAACTTTTTATACTTTGTTTTTTTTCTTTATACTTAACTATTTGACAATTACTAATTATTTGCATTCAGGGCTTATCTAGTTGTCTTAAATGTGGTTCTAATCCTCTTACTTGTGCGGACTGACACCGATCACCAGAACAGTAAAATGTACTAGGCTATACAAATAGGGGTGTTACACAGTTATTGCCATCCAAAATCATTTCAGCTTCACTTGCTAGGAAGATGATTAGGAAGGGATGTGAAGCTTATCTAGCTCATGTGATAGACACCCAGGTGGGGAGTCCAGATCTTAAAGATATTCCTACAGTATGCAATTTTCCGGATGTCTTTCCGAAAGAATTATCGGGATTGCCTCCAGAAAGAGAGGTACAGTTTGAAATAGAGACTATGCTTGGTGTGTAGCCAATCTCCATCACTCCTTATAGGATGGTACCTGTGGAGTTAAAAGAGTTGAAAGTGCAATTGCAGGAATTGCTAGATAAGGGTTTCATTTGCCCTAGCGTGTTACCTTGGGGAGCACCAGTATTGTTTATGAAGAAGAAGGATAGCACTTTCCGTCTATGCATAGATTACAGAAGTTAAATAAGGTGACCATAAAGAATAAATATCCTCTGCCACAGATTGATGATCTATTTGATCAATTGAAGGATGCAACTATATTCTCCAAAATTGATTTGAGATTGGGCTACTATCAATTGAGGGTGCTAGAGTAGAATATACCTAAAACTGCCTTTAGGACTCGGTATGGCCACTATGAGTTCTTGGTAATGCCATTCGGGTTTACTAATACTCCAGCTGCTTTTATGGGCCTGATGAACACTATCTTCAGGCCATATTTGGGTCAATTTCTAGTGGTGTTCATTGATGATATTTTGGTGTACTCGAAGAATGCAGAGGAACATGACAAGCACTTGAAGATAGTATTATAGACTTTGAAGGAGAAATAGTTGTATGCCAAACTATCGAAATGTGAGTTTTGGCTAAAGGAGATTACTTTTTTGGGGCACATTTTATCTTTAGAGGGTATCCAAGTGGATCCTAGTAAAGTAGAAGCCATTCTTAATTGGAAGCCACCTAGAAATGTCACGAAAGTTTGGAGTTTCCTTGGTTTAGCAGGGTATTACCGAAGGTTTATGAAGGGATTCTCTATGCTAGCATCTCCATTGACCAAGCTACTTAGGAAGGATGTGAAATTTTAGTGGACTGATCGGTGCCAAGAGAGTTTTGATGAGTTGAAGAGGCGTTTAACTGAAGCTCCAGTCTTAACCTTGCCCACTTTGGGTAAAGAGTACACCATATACAGTGATGCTTCTCATAATGGATTGGGCTGTGTGTTAATTCAAGATAGGAACATCATTGCCTATGCTTCATGCCAGCTTAAACCACATGAGAGAAATTATCCTACACATGATTTGGAGCTGGCAGCCATTGCTTTTTCCTTGAAGATCTAGAGACATTACTTGTATGGAGAGAGATGTTATATATACACAGATCATAAAAGTTTGAAGTACTTGGGCACACAAAAGGAGTTAAATTTGAGGCAGAGGAGATTGTTGAATTGATAAAAGATTACGATTGCTTGATAAACTATCAACCTAGAAAAGTTAATGTTGTAGCTGATGCTTTAAGTCGTAAGACTGTAGCTGGTTTAAGGGTTTCTCCTTTGTCCATGGTGCAAGAGTTAAGGGCATTGCATGTTAATCTAGAGATTGATGAAGATGGGCAGATGGCAGCTACTTGGCAATTGAAGCCAATGTTGATAGAACAAATTAAAGCAGTTACACAGAATGATGATAAGTATGTGAAGTTGATGGAAGAGGCTCGGGATGGCAAGAAACCAGAGTTGTTAGTAAATGATGAGGGCTTGTTGTTATATAAGGGCAGAACGTGCATTCCTGATAATGTTGAACTGAGGCAGACCATTTTAAAGGAAGCACATGATTCACCTTTTGCAATACACCCTGGTGAAACCAAAATGTACAGAAGTGTGAAAGAGCACTATTAATGGAGGGAAATGAAGAAAGACATTGCAGAATATGTTGCCAAATGCCTAACTTGTCAGCAAGTAAAGGCAGAACACAAGCGCCTGCAAGGTTGCTACAGCCATTGCCAATTTTCGAGTGCAAATGCGAAAGAATCACTATGGATTTCGTGACAGAACTTCCACGTACACAAAAGAATCATGATGCAGTTTGGGTTATTATTGATAGATTGACCAAGTCTGCACACTTTTTGCTAGTGAGGATGGATTATAGCCTAGAAAGATTGGCCAAACTATACATTGATGATGTGGTGAGGTTGCATGGAGTGCCAGTGTCTATTGTATCAGATAGAGATCCAAGGTTCACTTCTAGATTATGGAGTAGTCTCCAAAATACCCTAGGAACTAGATTTAACTTCAGTACAGCATTCCATCCATAGACAGACGGCTAGTCTGAAAGGATCATTCAGAGTTTGGAGGATATGCTTAAGGCTTGTGTGATTGAATTTGAGGGAAGTTGGGACTCACACTTGCCTTTGATTGAATTTGCCTACAACAATAGTTATTAGTCAAGTATTGGAATGCCTCCATATGAAGCACTTTATAGCAAAACGTGTAGAACTCCCTTTTGTTGGGATGAAGTGGGTGAGAGAAAGTTGATTGGCCCAGAACTAGTGCAGCAAACGGAAGAAAAGATTAAGCTCATTAGAGACAGACCCAAGGCTATATCGGATAGACAAAAGTCCTACATTGATTTTAAGAGAAGAGATATTCAGTATAATGTGGGTGATAAAGTATTCCTTAAAATTTCTCCTTGGAAAAAGATCATGAGGTTTGGTGGGAAGGGGAAACTAAGTCTTCACTTCATCGGGCCATATGAGGTTATGCAAAGAGTGGATCCATTGGCATATAGACTTGCATTACCTCCAGAGTTGGAAAAGATTCACAATGTCTTCCATGTCTCCATGGTGAGGAGGTATAAATCAGACCCCTCTCACATTTTACCAGTAGAGGAGATTGAGGTGAATTCAGACTTGACATATGATGAATAGCCCATAAAGATCTTAGCACATGAGGTGAAACAGCAAAGGAACAAGCAGATACCATTTGTCAAAGTGCCGTGGAACCATCATTCAGGCCAGGCAGCTACATGGGAGCATGAGGAGGACATGAGGATGTAGCACCCACAGCTATTCAGAGAATGAGACCAGATAAATTTCGAGAACAAAATTTTATTTTTAAGGAGGGGAGAATTGTAACACTCCAAACCTCTGAGCTCTAAATAGTACCATTTTTGGTCTGTGACTTGTACTATTCAAAGACACCTTGATAACAAAAAAATAAAATAAAATGAAAATTTATTGAGATAGAAAAAAAAAATTCAAGTGACCCAAAAATATAAGGACTCACCGGGAATATTAAAAAAGAGGGATTATGACTCGATGAGAGGCATTTTGGTCAATTCACCTCAAGAGTTGACTTTTGACTAAAATGTAAATTAAATTAAATGAAAAATAATATATTAAATTATGAAGAAATTTAATGGAAAAATTAAGTGTGAATGTAAAAAGAAAAAAAAAGGAATAAAAATTTAAGTTTAATTACTTTTATGACACAATTAAAATTTTAATTTAAATAAATTAATTTTTGGGGATAAATATATAAGAGACAAGACACTTAACTAAAAATAAAAAATGCTATTTTCCTTCTTCTTTTCCCCATTGTACCGCCCCCATAGTTCTCTCTCTTCCTCTCTCTTTTTCTCTCTTCTTCTTCACTCTTTCACTAACAAACCTCCTCAACCATTGATTCCCCACATTTCTTCCATTAATCTTCCACCAAAGTAATAGAAAAAAAAACCCTAATTAAGTATCAAAGTGAAGATTGGGAGGAAGAAGAACAAGTAAAGAGTGGAGGAGATTCAAGTTTGGGAAAAGCTTCCTTAAAGGTAAGTTATTTCTCTAGTTAATTCATTGGGTACACGTGAGATTAAGGTTAATTATGGAAATTTAACTTAAAAAAATAAAAAAATCATGCATAACACTAGAGATAGGAATTTCGGTCCACTTTGGAAAAAATTAGAGTTTTGATGTGCTTTAGTTAAATTGATGATGGATTCAAATTTAATTGAAGTGGTAAAAATGTTTGGGATAGAGAAATTTCATGGAATTTGCATAAATTGGAAAATAAAAGATTAGGGTTCATGGGGAAATTAGGGCTTTTGTGCTAGAGAGTGAAATTGATGTGTGTAATGTTAAATTATGACTACTTAGCATGAATTGAATGTGGGTTGATGTTAGTTGGTGGAAGGAATTAATGGAATGGCATGGATTAGGGAAAATTATAAACTTGGGTTTTTGAAATTTGGGGGGTTTGTACTAGAAAGTGTCATTGATGTGTTTCATGTTAAATTATGGTCATTTGAGATGAATTAAATGTGAATTGAGGTTGGTTAATGGAAGTAATTGAAGAAATGAAAAGTTTAACCTAGGGCATAATTTTACACACTGAGTTTAGTGTGCTTGGCAGCCCATAAGTTGAGTTACACAATTCTAATTGGTATGAAACCAATTGGAAATGAAACTCAAGACATAGGGCTAGAATTTTCATGAAGATACCCTACTCAGAAAATGACCATAAACTGTCCTAAATGAACCTTGAAATTAGAAGCCAAAATCTGTAAATCTGAAAATTTACCAAATAAATAGTAAAATTTGCAAGGCCATAACTCTCTCTAAAAAACTCTGATTTAGGTAATTCTTGAACCAATGGAAACCTAAAATATAGTAGAACATTTCATATGGAGAAGTAAAGGCCAAATTATGCACTTAACCCAATCAAATTTCTAAGCAAATTTGAGTCACCAAATCTGCCAAAATCTAGAAATCTGCAAATTGACTATATGATCAGTAAAATTTACAAGGTTATAACTCTCTCTAGAAAACTCCGATTTAGGTGATTCTTGAACCAATAGAAACTAAAACATAGTAGAACATTTTGTATGAAGAACTTGAAGCCTAATTACGAACTTAACCCAACCAAATTGCTAAGCAAAGTTGAGTTAATAAATCTGCCAGAACAATGAACAATAATGTAAATAGTCAAATTTACATAGCTATAACTCTCTCTAGAAAACTCTGATTTAGGTGATTCTTGAACTGATAGAAACCTAAAACATAGTAGAACATTTCATATAAAGAACTTGGAGCCAAATTATGAACTTAACCCAATCAAATTGTTAGCTAAAGTTAAGTCACCAAAGCTACTTGAATCAACCCCACGTAAATATTTATTCTTTTTTTTGTCATAACTTGAGCTACATAACTTCAAATTAAGCGATTCAGAAAGGAACATAAATTTAAGACCTAGGTGAACAATTTTCATGAAGAACACATCATCAAATTATGAATGAAACTAGGTAAAAATTTGGGTTCAAGGCTTAGAGCTCCAAGCCGTGCAAAATTTCAAACACTTTGAAATTTCAAATCTAACTTAGGGAGACATCAGGCCTTTATGTGATGGGTACTTGGCAATAATTGAGATGAGTGTTGAGGCATTCTATTTGTATATTTTCAGTAAAAAAAAAAAAAAAGTTAGAATGGGCAAGGAGAAGTAAGTAACGAGAAAGAAGAAATATTAAACGTTTGTGCACAACTAATCTTTTTCCTTATTTTTTTTAAACTTGTAAATTGTTTAGAATAAAATTATTTTAATGAGTTTGCTTTGAACGAGTTTACTTTGAACAAAATATAGTTTTTCTCTTGCGTTTGAGAAATTTGGGTATTGCCACCTTTATATGGATTTTATGATGATTTGAATGTGTTTATTGGGTTGCAAAAATGATTGTTGAGTAGAAAACTTTTGGAAACTGTTTTGAAACCACAGTTAGCATGACAGTCCCTTTTTGAACTCTCTAATAGTAATGGCTACTTGGGTTTGATAATTGATATTGATTATGTCTCCTATTAATAATAGTTATTGGGGTAAGACTATATGAGTACTCATTAGCTAGCTAGCCCTTGCCTCACTAATAACGATTAGTGAGGTTGAGATTGCTTGGTTGTGGTGTACAACACGGCATTGATCGTGAAATTTTATGTCATGGTCTAAACTGTGTGTTATTGTTGGCAACACTTATACATTGTGAACTATGAATTGTGAAACATGAGTTCTTATTTGAAATGTGCTTTTAATAAATGGTTGCAATGGGCTTAGAAAATTTATTGTGATTTGTTATATTTTGACAATTGTGCCTTATAATAAGTTTTGAAATTTTAGTTGTGCACCACTGAGTGATACTGTGACATCCCTTACCCGTTTATAGTGTAGCCGACCAAGTTATGTCACTCAGTATGCCAGAGCACCTATTTATGTTTCTATTACAATTTATCCCTTTAAAATTCATTTATTTTCAATTTTGCTAAATCTGAATTTATTTGCAAATTTTATAGAAAATCCGGCAGAGTGCCGGCTGTAAATTGGAAAAACAGTTCTTCTGAACCTGTTTAAAAACACTTCCAAAATAATTCCCGAATCTAAACTCCATTATACAAATTCAAGTCAATCTCAAACTTTCAATCTCAAATCACAATACTATTTTCAAAACTTTTCTGTTCACTTCATCACTAGAAGCATATTCACAAATCATTCTCAACATTTCATTTATCAACATACAAAATGCAGAAAGTCTCAATAATATGAAATTTCATATATTTACATTAATACATAATTACAGGAGTTGATAGTTATAAACCAAACTAATACAAAATGCAAAATATGAAAGGGCCACTTATAGTCCTAATGCCCTACCATATGCAGTGCAGATGTGAGGTGACTCTGAACCCCGGATGTAGCTCTGAAGGCTCACCCCGTCTGATATCTGCTGGGCTCCCCAGCTAGGTCTCCAGTACCTGCGCGTGGCAAAAATGACTCGCTAAGAAATTCTGCTTAGTGGTGACAATATAAAATAAAATAAAATGAAATAAAAAATATATATATGCAGAATGTATGTTTACAGTTTTGAGTAAACTTAATTTCTGCTATTAATTGCAGTATTATCTATTTAAATTTCTGTAAGTTTTATTATCATTGCCCGAGTAACCCATACTAGTTGACTAGACTGGATAAACAGGTAAACCGGCACTGGGTACTAAATACCTCGGACCATCACACCATCAGTCACATTGTGTCTCTCGGTGTGCAACAGAACAACTAATAAGCTGTAATAATTATCAGGGTCAAAACCCAAGCATATCAACTCAAATAACATAGCCAAAGGCTATTATTTCACAGAATGGCATGGGAGAGCCATGAAACACAGAATGACAGGAAGCCATATGCAATACTGCTAACAGAACCCTATTGGCATGCCAAGCTATCCAAACCAATCTTGCTAGGTATACTAGGGCATATTACATTTTTAAGTTTTATAATTTTTGAATTTCAAGTTTTGGTGTTACTATTCACTTCATTAGTCAATCAAAATGTTGACTTTTGCATAGAGAATAGGTACATTGGATTTAATACTCCCAACATACCACATTTTGCCTTCAAAATTTGTTGGTATTGGTTGCTAATACCATTTCTAATTTTGAAGTTAATTGAGCAGAATTTTCAGTTTTTATACCTTATTTTTACTGTTCCATTAGTCATTTTTCTAGTGGGAATTTGGCAAAATGATCAACATGAAAGTTGTTCCTTATTTTGTCTAGTTGAATTTCGTTTTTTGAATCACTCCATTTGGAGTTTTGTAGCTCAAGTTATGGTCTAAGAACCACAACTGGCCGGATTGGAATTTTTCTGGGCTGACCATATCTATAGTGCAGTGAACAGTAACTGCAACTCACTTGTTGGATAGGTTCTAGTCATAATTTGGGTTAGGTTTCTTCATGAAAGTTGTTGGTATATATCTGAACTTTCTGCTGGTAAAATTTCAGGTCAATTGGACCATTCTACACTGAGTTATGGCCAAATGAACAATCACTATTCATTTGGTCATTCTGCAGAAACAGACTGCAGTTCACCCAGATTGGGGCAAGCTTTTGGTCCACTTGGTTCGGTTTTATGGGCATGGTTTCTTCACCAAAGTTGTGTCATTATGTGTCTAGTTTCATGTCGAATTGGCCTTGCACCAATTGATCCTCTACAATTCAAGTTATGGCTGCCCAAACCTGCTGGACTCAAGTCCAATTCTGCAGGTCACTCCATTCTGCAGGTCACTTTCATGGCAGCCACACCAAACCCAATCCCATCACTCAACACACTTCATCTTTTATTTAAACAGAACTAAATGGTCAATAATTGACTATTAAAACCTATTTTAATCATCACATGGTCAAAATCCCATTTTTATACCCAAACCCTAACCCTAACATCTCAAATCATGCATTTAACTTGCATTTCATCAACCACTTAGTAAATACATGTTATGGGCAGCCATAATAGTCTTTTAACTTCATTAAACTCAACCCATTCAAACACTAACCATGGTTGCCCAAAATCTATGGTTTCCATCCAAATGGTATTCGATAATTTTTCTTTGCAATTCACACTTATTCAAGTCCCTAAACATGTATTCAAAGTAAAAATTTAGGGTTAGGTCACTAACCTCAAAGAAGTGAGATTTTCTTACTTGCTAAAGCTCTTGTTTTCCTCTTCTTTTTGCTCCCAAAAGAATCACCAAGGTGTAAGAGCAAGTTTTTGTGTTGAGAAGTTTAAGTTTTAATGAATGGAAACCCAAGAAATCAAGCTTGGTAAAGCTTTGGTTATGGAGGGCAAAGGGGGTGGCATGAAGAAGAAGGAGAGAGGGTTCACGAATTTTTGGACTTTTTTTCTTTCTTTTTCTGCCACTTAATTCTTTTTAAATACCTTGGTGACATGTGTCAACACTTGATTGGGTTGAAGACTTTTAATGACATCCTTATGATGTCATAATTTCAATTTCTTTCATTTTTCCATCCTTTTCTTATCCAATTAATTTCAATTAAATTTTTAACAACATTTAATCATATTTTATGTTATATAAATTATTTATTTAACTGGATAAGTTGGCCCAAAAATCATATCTGAAGATGAAATGACCAAAATGTCCTCCGTTTGGCTTAACAGGCCAAAATTGTCTGTACCGATTGAAAATTTTTTCTAAGTATTTTCTTGGCATTCTAATGCCATATGAACCTCAATGACCCTTCTCTGGAGTCCCAAAAGTTATTTTATAATTTTTTCAAAATTTTTTTCTTATTAATTATTTGAGTTAATTTTTTGTTCTTCGCTTTAGTTTAAATATTTTTTTGAACGTTCTAGTTGTCCAGATCGACACTGGTCACCGGAACAGTAGACTGTACGGACTAGCTAAATGAGGATGTTACAACTCTTCCCCTCTAATAAAAATTTCGTCCTCAAAATTTACCTGATGCAAACAGTTGAGGGAACTGTTGCCTCGTTATCTCTTCACTTTCCCAAGTTGCCGCTTTAGTGTTGTGGTGCCTCCAAAGCACTTTCACTAGTGGAATTTGTTTATTTCTCAGTTCCTTCACTTCCCGAGCTAGGATTTGTATAGGTTCTTCTGTGTATGTCAAGTCTGGTTGGATTTCAATCTCTTCCATGGAAATGACATGTAAAGGGTCTGAGCGATATCTTCTCAGCATAGAAACATGGAATACATTGTGTATTTTATCCAGTTCTGGTGGTAAAGCTAGCCGATAGGCCACTGGTCCCACACATTCAATGACTTCATATGGGCCAACGAACCTAGGGCTTAACTTACCCTTTCTTCCAAATCTCTGTACTTTCTTCTATAGTGAGACTTTGAGAGACACTTTATTGCCAACTGCATACTCTATCTCTTTTCTCTTCAAGTCGGCATATGATTTCTGTCTATCTGAGGTAACCTTCAGGTTAGCTTTGATTATCTTCACTTTCTCCTCAGTCTGTTTCACCAGGTCCAGTCCTACCAGCTTATCTTCGTCCAATTCAGTCTAACATACTGGGGTTCTACATTTCCTCCCATACAGTGCTTCATACGGGGCCATTTGGATGCTAGCTTGGTAGCTATTGTTGTATGCGAATTCTGCCAATGGAAGGTATCTATCCCAACTCCCCTCAAACTCAATGACACAACTCCTTAGCATATCCTCTAGGATCTATCACATAATTCACATTATTACTATCATTTCAATTTATTAATTGCAAAAATTCAATTAGTTCTTAGGTTTACCTGGATTACTCGTTCTGACTGTCCATCCGTCTGGGGATGAAAAGCCATGCTAAAGTGGAGTTGTGTGCCCAAGGCTTCTTGTAACTTTTTCTAGAATCTCGATGTAAACCTTGGGTCTCGATCAGATATGATGGAAAGTGGGATTCCATGTAGTCTAACTATCTCACTGATATACAATTCTGCTAGCTTCTCAAGTGAGTAGTCAATCCTAACTAGCAAAAAATGTGCTGACTTTGTCAATCCATCCACTATCACCCACACTGCATCATGCTTCCTTTGGGTGAGAGGTAGACCACTAACAAAATACATAGTGACCCACTTCGAACTTGATGTTCTGCTTTAACTTGCTGACATGTCAAACACTTAGTCACATAGTCAGCTATATCCCTCTTCATACTAGGCCACCAATAATGAGGCTTCAAATCATTATACATTTTCATGCTTCCCGGGTGCATAGCATAAACACTAGTGTGTGCTTCTTTCAGAATACTAGTCTTCAGTTCCCCATTATATGTTACACACACTCTTCCTCTGTAGTACAGACACCCATCTGTTTTCACCTCATATTCAGTTTCCTTCCCCTCGGGAATTTTACCCATAATGGCCATTAGTTTTTCATCTGCCCTCTGCCCGTCTTTTATCTGCTGTAGTAGGGTTGGCCTCACTTGCAACACAGCCAAAATAGCTCCATCTTGAGCTAAGGACAGATAGGCATTGAGTGATCACAAAGCTGTTATGGACTTTCTACTCAAGGCATCAGCAACTACATTTGTCTTCCCAGGATGATAATCTATGACACAATCATAGTCCTTTAGGAACTCAATCCATCGCCTCTGTCTAAGATTGAGCTCCTTCTGGGTTGGCAAATATTTTAGACTCTTGTGGTCTGTATAGATGTAGCATTTTTCACCATATAAATAATGCCTCCATATCTTCAAGAAGATAATTCTGCTAACCTGTGTCATGAGTAGGGTAGTTCTGTTCATGTGGCCTTAACTGCTTGGAAGCATAGGCGACCACTTTCCCCTCTTGCATCAATACACACCCTAGCCCATTATGTGAGGCATCATTGTATACCACAAAGTCCTTTCCTGACACTGGCTATGTTAACACTGGTGCTTCTGTCAACATAGCCTTTAGCCTCTCAAAACTGGCTTGGCACTTGTCGTTCTAGCCAAATTTCACATTCTTGTGCAACAACTTGGTCATTGGAGCAGCTATAAGAGAGAAAGCCTTCACAAATCTTCTGTCATACCCAGCTAGCCCCAAGAAACTTCTGACCTCTGTTGTATTTCTGGGAGGCTTCCATTCCATCACTACTTCTATCTTTTTGGGATGCACTCTAATCCCCTCAGCTGACACTATGTGTCCAAGGAATGCAATCTCATTCAACCAAAAGTCACACTTGGACAACTTAGCATACAGCTCCTTTTCTCTTAAGGTTTGCAGAACAATCCTCAAATGTTCATCATGTTCTTCCCTGGTCTTGGAATACACCAGAATATCATCAATGAAGACCACTGCAAACCGATCTAAATATGGATGGAAGATACGGTTCATAAGGTCCATAAATGCTGCTGGTGCATTTATTAACCCAAACGGCATTACTAGAAATTCATAGTGCCCATACCGGGTTTTGAATGCAGTTTTTGACACATTTGCATCATTTACCCTCAACTGATGATACCCTGATCTGAGATAAATTTTTGAAAATACACCGGCTCCTTTCAACTGATCAAATAGATCGTCGATTCTGGGCAATGGATATTTGTTCTTCACAGTTACTTTGTTCAACTGCCGGTAATCAATACATAATCTCAAGGTTCCATCCTTCTTCCTCACAACTAGTACCGGAGCTCCCCATGGCGACATACTGGGGAGTATGAACCCCTTATCAAGCAACTCTTGCAACTGAGTTTTTAACTCCCTCAATTCAGTGGGTGCCATCCTATAAGGAGCAATAGAAATGGGTGCTGTACCCGGAATTACCTCAAAAGCAAACTCGACTTCCCTTTCTGGTGGTAAACTAGGCAACTCCTCAGGAAACACATCTGGGAAGTCTTTTACTGTGGGTATATTACACAGGCTTGGCTTAGCTTGCCTAGTATCAACCACGTGTGCTAGGTAAGCTTCACAGCCTTTTCTCATCAATCTTCTTGCAACTGTGGCTGAGATAACATTGGACAGGAAATCTTTCCTTTCACCCACAACAGTGATCTCATTACCCTCAGAAGTTTTCAGAGAAATTCTCTTCAATTTGCAATCAACTATTACCTGATGACGTGACAACCAGTCCATTCCCAAAATCACGTCAAACTCATGAAAGGGCAACTCAATTAGGTCTGCCGAGAATTCATACCCCTGAATCCTCAATGGGCAACCTTTCTACACCTTATTCGCTACCACACTATGACCTAGTGGGTTTGTTACCATAATGTTTTGATCACTCTCCTCTACTGGAACTCCCTTCTCTATGGGTAGTTTGATGCAATTGTAGGAATGAGTGGATCCTGGATCCACCAATGCATGCACAGAAGTGTTGTAGAGGGAAAGCGTGCCCCTGATGACATCTGGGGCATCTTGCTCCTCCTGAGCTCTGATGGCATAGGCCCTGGCTGGTATTCTAGTATCTGGCCTTTCAGCTGACTCGGATGCAAGCCTCAGTGATGGACCAGCTGCCTCAGGTTTACCAGGCTTCCTACCCCTTTGTGGTGCAGAAGCAGGTCTGTCAGTTTGTGTTGGAGCAACAGTAGTAGTCCTATTTAGACAATTCTTGATTTGGTATTCTGTCGATCCACACCGTAAGCATGCACCGATCACTCACCAACAATCCACCTTATGTCACTTTTGACAGTACTGACAAGCAGAAGATGCTGGGGCTGGTCTCCTAAACACCGTCCTTAGAGAGCTGCCCATTGATGGTGTGGACTGGCCTCTCCTAGGTGTGAACTATGGTCTGGGCCCCTGAGATTGGCCCTGACCATGTGGTGGTCCTAAACTCTGAGCAAGAGGACCCTTACTCTTTTTACTGGGAGCAGAAAATGCACTGGACTAACCCGAACCCCTCTTCTGCTGTCTTTCCCTTCTGTTTTGTTCATTGATTTTGACCCTTTCCACTTTTGATGCTGCATCTACTAGTTTAGAAAAATCCATGATCTCCAGTGCTGTGATCATGACTTTGATGTTGTCATTGAGCCCTTCTTCAAACCGTCTGAACCTCTTTGCCTCTGTAGGGATTATCTCCCTCGCATACCGGCTCAGTCTAACAAACTCACGCTCATACTTAGCCACTGACAACTGTCTCTGTCTCAAACTGATAAATTCCCTTCTTCGCTCTTCTAAATACACTTTGCTAATATATTTCTTCCTGAACTCTATGAGGAAGAATTCCTAGGTGATCCGTTCAGGTTGCACCTCACTGGTTACTGTGTCCCACCACTGATATGCATCATCCTAAAGTAGGGACACAGCACCCACCAGGTTCTGCTCAGGGGTGCAATTTAGCTATTTCAGCACTCTGATGGTTCTATCCAACCAACTTTCTACAGCCATGGGATCATCTTCCCTCTTCCCAAAGAAGTCCACAGCCCCATGCTTCCTCAATTTCTCTAGATGAGATTTATGTGGTGCTGGCGGTGGTTGTGGCTGTGGTTGTGGTGGTGGAATTGCCCCCATCATTTGCCGGTAAAACTCGGTCATTTCTTGAAATAGTGAAAACTGAGGTTGGGCATGTGCCTTAGCTGCTGGTGGAGCAGATTCTCCCCTGCCCCCAGACTCAGCCCTTGGTGGAGCATGAATCTCCACCTCTTCATCAACTGCTCTTTGCGAAGCAGGATCCATATCTTATTCAAAATAAGAAAACAAACAGATCTGCATCAGTGTCACCTCAACACTTACAAATGCAATGCAATGGTATGTACTCTATCTAGGCCCAGAAACGCCTAAACCGATGCTCTGACACCACTAAATGTGACACCCCTTACCCATCTACAGTGTAGCCGAGCAAGTTATGTCACTCAGTATGCTGGAGCACCTATTTATGTTTCTTTTACAATTTCTCCCTTTAAATTCATTTATTTTCAATTTTGCTAAATCTGAATTTGTTGGCAAATTTTATAGAAAATCCAGCAGAGTGCCGGCTATAAATTGGAAAAACAGTTCTTCTGAACCTGTTTAAAAACACTTCCAAAATAATTCCCGAATCCAAACTCCATTATACACATTCAAGTCAATCTCAAACTTTCAATCTCAAATCACAATACTATTTTCAAAACTTTTCTGTTCACTTCATCACTAGAAGCAAATTCACAAATCATTCTCAACTTTTCATTTATCAACATACAAAATGCAGAAAGTCTCAATAATATGAAATTTCATATATTTACATTAATACATAATTACAGGAGTTGATAGTTACAATCCAAACTAATACCAAATGCAAAATACAAAAGGGCCACCTATAGTCCTAATGTCATGCCATATGCAGTGCAGATGTGAGGTGACTCTGGACCCCGGATGCAGCTCTGAAGGCTCACCCCGTCTGATGTCTGCTGGGCTCCCCAGCTAGGTCTCCAGTACCTGCGTGTGGCAAAAATGACGCGCTAAGCAATTCTGCTTAGTGGTGATAAAATAAAATAAAATAAAATAAAATAAAATAAATATGCATAATGTATGTTTACAGTTTTGAGTAGACTTAATTTCTGCTATTAATTGCAGTATTATCCATTTAAATTTCTGTAAGGTTTATTATCATTGCCCGAGTAACCCAAACTAGTTGACTAGACTGGATAAACGGGTAACCGGCACTGGGTACTAAGTACCTTGGACTATCACACCATCGGTCACATTGTGTCTCTCGGTGTGCAACAGAATTGCTAATAAGCTATAATAATTATCAGGGTCGAAACCCAAGCATATCAACTCAAATAACATAGCCAAAGGCTATTATTTCACATAATGGCATGGGAAAGCCATGAAACACAGAATGACATGAAGCCATATGCAGTACTGCTAACAGAACCCTATTGGCATGCCAAGCTATCCAAACCAATCTTGCTAGGTATACTAGGGCATATTACATTTTTAAGTTTTACAATTTTTGAATTTCAAGTTTTGGTGTTACTATTCACTTCATTAGTCAACCAAATGTTGACTTTTGCATAGAGATTAGGTACATTGGATTTAATACTCCCAACATACCACATTTTGCCTTCAAAATTTTTTGGTATTGGTTGCTAATACCATTTCTAATTTTAAAGTTAGTTGAGCAGAATTTTCAGTTTTTATACCTTATATTTACTATTCCATTATTCATTTTTGTAGTGGGAATTTGGCAAAATGATCAACATGAAAGTTGTTCCTTATTTTGTCTAGTCGAATTTCCTTTTTTGAATCACTCCATTTGGAGTTTTGTAGCTCAATTTGTGGTCCAAAAACCACAACTGGCCGCATTGGAATTTTTCTGGGCTGACCATATCTATAGTGCAGTGAACAGTAATTACAACTCACTCGTTGGATAGGTTCTGGTCATAATTTGGGTTAGGTTTCTTCATGAAATTTGTTGGTCTATATCTCAAATTGTTTTTGGTAAAATTTCAGGTCAATTGGACTATTCTACACTGAGTTATGGCCAAATGAACAATAACTGTTCATTTGGTCATTCTGCAAAAATAGACTGCAGTTCACCCGGATTGCAGCAAGCTTTTGGTCTACATGGTTTGGTTTTATGGGCATGGTTTCTTCACCAAACTTATGTTATTATGTGTCTAGTTTCATGTCCAATTGTCCTTGCACCAATTGAACCTCTACAATTCAAGTTATGGCTGCCCAAACTAGCTAGACTCAAGTCTAAATCTGCAGGTCACTTTCATGGCAGCCACACCAAACCCAATCCCATCACTCAACACACTTCATTTTTTATTTAAACAAAACTAAATGGTCACTAATTGACCATTAAAACCTATTTTCATCATCACATGGTCAAAATCCCATTTTTATACCCAAACCCTAACCCTAACATCTCAAATCATGCATTTAACTTGCATTTCATCAATCCACTTAGTAAATACATGTTGCGGGCAGCCATAATAGTCTTTTAACTTCATTAAACTCAAACCAATCAAACTCTAACCATGGCTGCCCAAAATCTAGGGTTTCCATCCAAATGGTATTCAATAATTTTTCTTTGCAATTCACACTTATTCAAGTCCCTAAACATGTATTCAAAGTAAAAATTTAGGGTTAGGTCACTAACCTAAAAGAAGTGAAATTTTCTCACTTGCTAAAGCTCTTTTTTTCCTCTTCTTTTTGCTCCCAAAAAAATCACCAAGGTGTAAGAGCAAGTTTTTGTGTTGAGAAGTTTAAGTTTTAATGAATGGAAACCCAAGAAATCAAGCTTGGTAAAGCTTTGGTTATGAAGGGCAAAGGGGGTGGCATGAAGAAGAAGGAGAGAGGGTTCACGAATTTTTGGACTTCTTTTTCTTTCTTTTTCTGCCACTTAAGTCTTTTTAAATACCTTGGTGACATGTGTCAACACTTGATTGGGTTGGAGACTTTTAATGACATCCTTATGATGTCATAATTTTAATTTCTTTCATTTTTCCATCCTTTTCTTGTCTAATTAATTTCAATTAAATTTTTAACAACATTTAATCATATTTTATGTTATATAAATTATTTATTTAACTGGACAAGTTGGCCCAAAAATCAGCTCTGAAGATGAAATGACAAAAATGCCCTCCGTTTGGCTTAACGGGCCAAAATTGTCTGTACCGATTGAAAAAATTTTCTAAGTATTTTCTTGGCATTCTAATGACATAAGAACCTCAATGACCCTTCTCTGGAGTCCCAAGAATTATTTTATAATTTTTCCTAAATTTTTTTCTTATTAATTATTTGAGTTAATTTTTTGTTCTTCACTTTAGTTTAAATATTTTTCTGAACGTTATAGCTGTCCGGACCGACAGTGGTCACCAGAACAGTAAACTGTATGGACTAGCTAAATGAGGATGTTACAACTCTTTCCCTCTAATAAAAATTTCATCCTCAAAATTTACCTGATGCAAACAGTTGAGGGAACTGTTGCCTCGTTATCTCTTCACTTTCCCAAGTTGCCTCTTCAGTATTGTGGCGCCTCCAAAGCACTTTCACTAGTGGAATTTGTTTATTTCTCAGTTCCTTCACTTCTCGAGCTAGGATTTGTATAGGTTCTTCTGTGTATGTCAAGTCTGGTTGGATTTCAATCTCTTTCATGGAAATGACATGTGAAGGGTCTGAGCGATATCTTCTCAGCATAGAAATATGGAATACATTGTGTATTTTATCCAGTTCTAATGGTAAAGCTAGCCGATAGGCCACTGGTCCCACACGTTCAATAACTTCATATGGGCCAATGAACCTAGGGCTTAACTTACCCTCTCTTCCAAATCTCAGTACTTTCTTCCATGGTGAGACTTTGAGAAACACTTTATCGCCAACTGCATACTCTATCTCTTTTCTCTTCAAGTCGGCATATGATTTCTGTCTATCTGAGGCAACCTTCAGGTTAGCTTTGATTATCTTCACTTTCTCCTCAGTCTGTTTCACCAGGTCTAGTCCTATCAGCTTATCTTCGCCCAATTCAGTCCAACATACTTGTAACACCCCTATGTTCGGTAGTGCGTTCTACTGTTCCAGTGACCAATGTTGTTTGGACAGCTAGGATGCCTAGAGCTACACTTCGATATGAGTGAGGAAACATAAAATAATGAAATAAAAGAAAAGAAAATACAAGAAAAACAAAGGAAAAATAATAGCAAAGAAATGTAACCAAGTTAAGCGAGCCGAGAACCCTAGCGATGGGTGACCGCACCGGGAAGTCGTGGCGTGGACCGTTGACTAGCCCTGGACCGCAGGGAACCCTGGAAAATATTTTTAGGACTTAGATAGACACCTATTGAAGTATAAATGCCATTAGAAAAATTAAAGAAAAATTAATTAATTAGTACAAAGAAAAGTGAGAAATCGAAAAATGGACAAAATCCGGTGTTACCAAAAAATTGGGAATGCAACCCGAACAGGGGCATTGTGGTCATTTGACAATACTGGAGTTCGACAATTCCTCCCATACAGTGCTTCATATGGGGCCATTTGGATGCTAGCTTGGTAGCTATTGTTGTATGCGAATTCTGCCAGTGGGAGGTATCTATCCCAACTCCCCTCAAACTCAATTACACAACTCCTTAGCATATCCTCCAGGATCTATCACATAATTCACATTGTTACTATCATTTCAATTTATTAATTGCAAAAATTCAATTAGTTCTTAGGTTTACCTGGATTACTCGTTCTGACTGTCCATCCATCTGGGAATGAAAAGCCGTGCTAAAGTGAAGTTGTGTGCCCAAGGCTTCTTGCAACTTTTTCCAGAATCTCGATGTAAACCTTGGGTCTTGATCAGATATGATGGAAAGTGGGATTCCATGTAGTCTAACTATCTCACTGATATACAATTCTGCTAGCTTCTCAAGTGAGTAGTCAATCTTAACTGGCAGAAAATGTGCTGACTTTGTCAATCTATCCACTATCACCCACACTGCATCATGCTTCCTTTGGGTGAGAGGTAGACCACTAACAAAATCCATAGTGACCCGGTCCCATTTCCATTCAGGTATGCTTATAAGCAGTAGCAATCCTGATGGAACTTGATGTTCTGCTTTAACTTGCTGACATGTCAAACACTTAGTCACATAGTCAACTATATCCCTCTTTATATTAGGCCACCAATAATAAGGCTTCAAATCATTATACATTTTCGTGCTTCTCGGGTGCATAGCATAAACACTAGTGTGTGCTTCTTTCAGAATACTAGTCTTCAGTTCCCCATCATCTGGTACACACACTCTTCCTCTATAGTACAGACACCCATCTGTTTCACCTCATATTCAGTTTCCTTCCCCTCAGGAATTTTACCCATAATGGCCATTAGTTTTTCATCTGCCTTTTGCCCATCTTGTATCTGCTGTAGCAGGGTTGGCCTCACTTGTAACTCAGCCAAAATAGCTCCATCTTGAGCTAAGGACAGATAGGCATTGAGTGATCTTAAAGCTGTGATGGACTTTCTGCTCAAGGCATTAGCAACTACATTTGCCTTCCCAGGATGATAATCTATCACACAATCATAGTCCTTTAGGAACTCAATCCATCGCCTCTGTCTAAGATTGAGCTCCTTCTGGGTTGGCAAATATTTTAGACTCTTGTGGTCTGTATAGAGGTAGCATTTTTCACCATATAAATAATGCCTCCATATCTTCAGTGCGAAGATAATTGCTACTAACTCCAGGTCATGAGTAGGGTAGTTCTGTTCATGTGGCCTTAACTGCCTGGAAGCATAGGCGACCACTTTCCCCTCTTGCATCAATACCCACCCTAGCCCATTATGCGAGGCATCACTGTATACCTCAAAGTCCTTTCCCGACACTGGCTGTGTTAACACTGGTGCTTCTATCAACATAGCCTTTAGCCTCTCAAAACTGGCTTGGCACTTGTCGTTCCAGCCAAATTTCACATTCTTGTGCAACAACTTTGTCATTGGAGCAGCTACAAGAGAGAACCCCTTCACAAATCTTCTGTAATACCCAGCTAGCCCCAAGAAACTTCTGACCTCTGTTGTATTTCTGGGTGGCTTCCATTCCATCACTACTTCTATCTTTTTGGGATCCACTCTAATCCCCTCAGCTGACACTATGTGTCCAAGGAATGCAATCTCATTCAACCAAAAGTCACACTTGGATAACTTAGCATACAGCTCATTTTCTCTCAAGGTTTGCAGAACAATCCCCAAATGTTCATCATGTTCTTCCCTGGTCTTGGAATACACCAGAATATCATCAATGAAGACCACTACAAACCGATCTAAGTATGGATGGAAGATACGGTTCATAAGGTCCATAAATGCTGCTGGTGTATTTGTTAACCCAAATGGCATCACTAGAAATTCATAGTGCCCATATCGGGTTCTGAATGCAGTTTTTGACACATCTGCATCCTTTACCCTCAACTGATGATACCCTAATCTGAGATCAATTTTTGAAAATACACCGGCTCCTTTCAACTTGTAACATCCTCCCGGTAGCAATTCCGCACAGTCTACTATTCCGGTGACCGGTGTCGGTCCGGACAGCTAGAACGTCCGGAAAAATATTCAAATCAAAGTGAAGGACCATAATTAACTCAAATATTAATGAGAAAAATTTAGTAAAAATTTTAGAAATAAAATACAGTTAAGTCAAAAGAGCCGGTGCCCAAGCGATGGGTAACCAGAGGTAAGTTGCGGTTCTCGCAACGAGGAGCCCTAGACCCAGGGGAAAAATTATAAAATAATTTTTGGGACTCCAGAGAAGGGTCATTGAGGTTCCTATGGCATTAGAATGCCAAGAAAATACTTAGAAAAATTTTTCAATCGGTACAGACAATTTTGAGCCGTTAAGCCAAACGGAGGGCATTTTGGTCATTTCGCCTTCCGAGGTGATTTTTGGCCGACTTGTCCAGTTGAGTAAATAATTAATATGACATAAAATATGAATAAATATTACTAAAAATTAAATTGAAAAGAAGTAGAGAAGAAAAGAAAAGAAAATGAGAAAAAAAGGCTTATTTATGACATAAGGTGATGTCATTTAAAAGCATCCACCAATGACAATTAAACAACCAATTTACTAACTAATAAAAAGAGATAAACAAGGCCAAAGGAATTAAAATACCAGCTGCCTTCTTCTTCTTCAAAACGTTTTAAACCTCTCCCTCTTCTCCCTCCATTGATGTTTAACCAAAAAGCTTCATTTCTCCCTTGTTTCCACTACTAAACCCTAAACCCCTTTCATTAAAACTTGTCCACTCATCTTGGGAGAGTGTTTGGAAGCCTAGAAAAGGAAGGAAAGTGAAGTTTTAGCTTGAAGAAATCTACCCTACAAGAGGTTAAAGTGAGGTTAGTGCTATCCTTTCACTCTCACTCCTTTAATCCTTGTTAAAGCATCATTTTAAGTTAAGAAATTGTAAGAGTTTGAAGTAAGTTATATGTGTTAGGGCATCTTTAATTTTTGGCAGCTCTAAGGAAGGATGAGGCTGATTGTTTTAATGAATTTAGAATGGATAGAAATGATGTTTAAGGTATGAATATGCATGGATGTTGAATTAGTGTGCTAATTGAGGTTTATGGATAATTTAAATTGGACATTAGGGTTTTGAGAAGTGAAACTTGGATTTAGCTTATGGAATTGTGAAAGAACATTATAAGGGTCAATTAGTGACCATTTTAGGTATGTTGACCATGAATTGGACTGAAAATTAGTATAGCCAAGTGAATGTGTAGGCTGCCTTGTTAGTGCAGTAGAGGGACTGAAAATTCAGTCCACTTGCACTGCCATAACTTTGGCTGTGTAGGTCCAATTGGTGTTTGTCCAATTGGACATGAAACTAGGCTTATAATGACACATTTTTGCTGAAGAAACCATGCCCAAAAGACCAAAGCAAGTCGACCAAAACTTGGCCCCAATCCGGACACCCTGCAACAGCCCCTGCAGAAATGACCAAATGAACAGTAACTGTGCATTTGGCCATAACTCACTGTAGATTTGGTCAATTGACCTGAAATTTTTACAGAAACAAGATAAGACATAGACAAACAACTTTCATGAAGAAACCTACCCCAAATTATGAACAGAACCTAAACCAAATGGCAGTCACAGTTACTGTTCAAACCTGCAACTCTGTAGATTTCATTTGAGCAGTAATGTTTGGATGGCTATAACTCTCTCTAGAAAACTCGGATTTAGGCGATTCTTAAACCGATGAAAACCTAAGGCATAGTAGAACATTTCATATAAAGAAAGTTAGACCAAATTATGAACTTAACTTGATCAAATTACTGACCAAAGTTGGACCAAAATCTGCCAAAACCCAAAATTTCAGTAGGAACAGTACACGTGAACAGTAAACTTATTTTGGCCATAACTTGAGCTAAAAAACTCCAAATGGAGTGATTCAAAAAAGGAAATTCAACTAGACAAAATAAGGAACAACTTTCATGTTTACAATTTCCTCAAATTCCTACTGCAATAGTGCCCAATGGAATAGTAAAGTTGAGTTAGCAAAATTGAAAATTTTGCTTCTCTTGGTTTAAGCTTAGAAATGGTATTAATGCTTAATGCCAACAAGTTTTAAATGAAAAATGTGGTATGTTTGAAGTGTCAAAGTCAATGTACATATTTTTTATACAAAAGTCAACATTTTTGTTGACCAATGAGGTGAATAGTATCACCAAAACCAAAAATTGGCAATTTTGCTAAAATGACCTAAGCTTTGAGAAAGTGACCAAAACCAACAAGTTTTGAATATAAAATGTGGTATGTTGGGAGTATTAAAACCAATGTACCTATTTTTTATGCAAAAGTCAACATTTTAGTTGACTAATGAAATGAATAGTGACACCAAAACTTGAAATTCAAAATTTGAAATTAGAAATGCATCTAGGGGACTTTAAATTGCAATTGGCAATTAATACTAGCAAATGTAAAACTCAAAATGTGGGATCTTGGTGTAATAAGAATTAATATATTCATTAAGTATAAAAAGGTCAACATTTTGGTTGACTAGTAAGGTGAATAGTAATCAAAATGATTAGTAAATTAAGATGAAGACCTAGAACCAATTCTAAGCTTAAATGCTTAGAATTGTATGAAAAATATGGACTATGCATCCTAGTCAAAATTGTTAAAAAGAAATTTAGGCCATAAATTTGAAATCCATGAAATATTCATGGATTACTTGAAACATGAAAAATAAGTCACCTAATTGATGTGAATAGATAGTTAGAGCACATATGCCCATCACAAATGGAATTCATAAAATATTAGAAACTCAACTTGAAATATAAAATTTGTAATTACATAAGTAGATTCTTGAATGTATAAATGAGAAAGGAAAAATGTTTTGAATACAATGGTACATGTGAACCATCGTTTAGAATTGTGATCAATATGAATAACATAATGAATGGACAAATAAACTGTATTAATGTCTGAATGAGACATTAGTTCTCATTATTGTAAAGAGGAGAAGTATTTTGAGTACAATGGTATAAAAGGATAATTGATGTGAATTGTGATCATATAAATGATCAAGTGAATGTATGAATTATGATTGAAATTTATCATGAAATAATGAAGTCATAAAGCACAATATATTAATATTTTAAAATATTAAATGCCCTAGTATACCTAACAAGATTGGTTTGGATAGTTTGGCATGCCAATAGGGTATTGTTTTAGCAGTACTGCGAAAGGCTTTATGCCTGTATTCATGGCTTTATGCCCGTATTCATGGCTTTTATGCCCGTATTCATGGCTTTTATGCCAATTATGTGATATCATGGCTTTTAGCCATACTTACTGCATACGTGGTTGACGGTCTGCGTCCCATGGTATGACGGCCCAAGACACCGCAGTGTCCAGTGCCAACGACCCGTTATCCAGTCCAGTCATCTAGTATAGGTTACTTGGGCAGTCAATTAAAGTATTATTCAATTCAGGCAGCTAAGTTAAGTTAAGTATAATGAAAATCCAGTACAATTAAATTAAGTATTGAATGAATAAGCAAAAGAGATTAGCAAAAGAAACATAACAAAAATATAAATTGCGTAACTGCATGGACTTGAAATACAATACAGATAGAATAAATTATATACCTGCTAGTATTACTGAAAAGTTATAAACTAAGCACTTCCAAAGAGGAACAAACTAGTATATAAGATCGTTGATACTAGAAATACCATACCAAATTAAATTGATTCTTGAGTATCTGAATTATCATTTATTTCATTCTTTACTTGTATATATTATTTCTGGTTATATTATTGCACCACTAAGCAGAAATGCTTAGCGCGATGGAATTGCTTCCTCGCGCAGGTACTGAAGGTAAAACCAGTAGACTGTCGACTGAGATTTTTGGAGTCCAGATCTGCAGAAGTGTCAGAAGAGTTTAAGATTGTCACCTCCTCAGCAATGCATGTAGACAGGGCTCATTTTATACATGTTATGTATATTGTTCATTCCTAGCACATTGTAAATTATTTGTATATCTTGTACAAAATAAACTCATGTAATTAACCTATGAATTATGGAAGCTATTCAAAGTAAGTATTTTAGTATGTGAATTGAATTTGAGTTATAATGAGATTGTACTTGTGAATATTGAGATATTGAAAATCTAATGAGATTTCTGAGAAATCTGGATACTGTATTGAGATACATTATGATTGAAAATTTTTGAGACTATTAAGTTTGAGAAATTGAGTATATATTGAAATTGTCTTTGGCAGGTTCAGAAGAACTGTTAGTCCAAATTACAGCCGACACTTTGTCGGATTATCGTTAAAATTTTTGAAATTTCCAATTTAGTTTGATTTTGATAAAAGTAAAAATAGCCTAAATCTTCAATGAAGTTTTTGAATAAATAAATCAATAACTGTAATTAAATCAGATAAGATCAGGTGCTTCGGCACCGAATGTAGCACACTTTGCTCGGCTACACTGTAGTCGGGTGAGGGGTGTTACATTTAGTGGTATCAGAGCGCGGTTTAGGCGTTTCTGGACCTAGATAGATTGCATATCATGCATTGCATTTATATGAGTCGAGGTGACACTATTGCAGATATGTATTTCTTGTTTATTTTAGGTTAAGGTATGGAATAAGAGAGTGAAGAGACAATGAGGTAGTGAATGGAGATGAGAAGGAGACTATATTTAAGATGAAAAAGGATGAGTACATAACTGTTTGAGGATAGGATTGAGACTAAGGAGAAAGTGAAGTAGGATAACACGGAAAGGTGAAGAAATAAAGAGGTATTAGCTCCTTGGCTATTTACACTGGGTAAATTTCGAGGACGAAATTTAAATGAGAGGGGAAGAGTTGTAACATCCTCCAGAGCAATTCACACGCCTACTATTCCGTGGATCGAGACGGTCCCATACCTAGAACGTCCGAAAAATATTCAAATCAAAGTGAGGGACCATAATTAACTCAAATATTAATGAGAAAAATTTAGTAAAAATTTTAGAAATAAAATACGATTAAGTCAAAAGAGCCTATGCCTGCCGATGGGTAACGAGAGGTAAGTTGCGGTTCTAACGAGGAGCCCTAGACTGGGAAAAATTATAAAATAATTTTTGGGACTCCAGAGAAGGGTCATTGAGGTTCCTATGGCATTAGAATGCCAAGAAAATACTTAGAAAAATTTTTCAATCAGACATGCATAATTTTGAGTCATAAGCCAAACGGAGGGCATTTTGGTCATTTCGCCTTCCGAGGTGATTTTTGGCCGACTTTTCCAGTTGAGTAAATAATTAATATGACATAAAATATGAATAAATATTACTAAAAATTAAATTGAAAAGAAGTAGAGAAGAAAAGAAAAGAAAATGAGAAAAAAAGGCTTATTTATGACATAAGGTGATGTCATTTAAAAGCATCCACCAATGACAATTAAACAACCAATTTACTAACTAATAAAAAGAGATAAACAAGGCCAAAGGAATTAAAATACCAGCTGCCTTCTTCTTCTTCAAAACGTTTTAAACCTCTCCCTCTTCTCCCTCCATTGATGTTTAACCAAAAAGCTTCATTTCTCCCTTGTTTCCACTACTAAACCCTAAACCCCTTTCATTAAAACTTGTCCACTCATCTTGGGAGAGTGTTTGGCAGCCTAGAAAAGGAAGGAAAGTGAAGTTTTTGCTTGAAGAAATCTGCCCTACAAGAGGTTAAAGTGAGGTTAGTGCTATCCTTTCACTCCCACTCCTTTAATCCTTGTTAAAGCATCATTTTAAGTTAAGAAATTGTAAGAGTTTGAAGTAAGTTATATGTGTTAGGGCATCTTTAATTTTTGGCAGCCCTAAGGAAGGATGAGGTTGATTGTTTTAATGAATTTAGAATGGATAGAAATGATGTTTAAGGTATGAATATGCATGGATGTTGAATTAGTGTGCTAATTGAGGTTTATGGATAATTTAAATTGGACATTAGGGTTTTGAGAAGTGAAACTTGGATTTAGCTTATGGAATTGTGAAAGAACATTATAAGGGTCAATTAGTGACCATTTTAGGTATATTGACCATGAATTGGACTGAAAATTAGTATAGCCAAGTGAATGTGTAGGCTGCCTTGTTAGTGCAGCAGAGGGACTGAAAATTCAGTCCACTTGCACTGCCATAACTTTGGCTGTGTAGGTCCAATTGGTGTTTGGCCAAATGGACATGAAACTAGGCTTATAATGACACATTTTTGCTGAAGAAACCATGCCCAAAAGACCAAAGCAAGTCGACCAAAACTTGGCCCCAATCCGGACACCCTGCAACAGCCCCTGCAGAAATGACCAAATGAACAGTAACTGTGCATTTGGCCATAACTCACTGTAGATTTGGTCATTTGACCTGAAATTTTTACAGAAACAAGCTAAGACATAGACAAACAACTTTCATGAAGAAACCTACCCCAAATTATGAACAGAACCTAAACCAAATGGCAGTCACAGTTACTGTTCAAACCTGCAACTCTGCAGATTTTCATTTGAGCAGTAATGTTTGGATGGCTATAACTCTCTCTAGAAAACTCGGATTTAGGCGATTCTTGAACCGATGAAAACCTAAGGCATAGTAGAACATTTCATATGAAGAAAGTTAGACCAAATTATGAACTTAACTTGATCAAATTACTGACCAAAGTTGGACCAAAATCTGCCAAAACCCAAAATTTCAGCAGGAACAGTACACGTGAACAGTAAACTTATTTTGGCCATAACTTGAGCTAAAAAACTCCAAACGGAGTGATTCAAAAAAGGAAATTCAACTAGACAAAATAAGGAACAACTTTCATGTTTACCATTTCCTCAAATTCCTACTGCAATAGTGCCCAATGGAATAGTAAAGTTGAGTTAGCAAAATTGAAAATTTTGCTTCTCTTGGTTTAAGCTTAGAAATGGTATTAATGCTTAATGCCAACAAGTTTTAAATGAAAAATGTGGTATGTTTGAAGTGCCAAAGTCAATGTACATATTTTTTATACAAAAGTCAACATTTTTGTTGACCAATGAGGTGAATAGTGTCACCAAAACCAAAAATTGGCAATTTTGCCAAAATGACCTAAGCTTTGAGAAAGTGACCAAAACCAACAAGTTTTGAATACAAAATGTGGTATGTTGGGAGTATTAAAACCAATGTACCTATTTTTTATGCAAAAGTCAACATTTTAGTTGACTAATGAAATGAATAGTGACACCAAAACTTGAAATTCAAAATTTGAAATTAGAAATGCATCTAGGGGACTTTAAATTGCAATTGGCAATTAATACTAGCAAATGTAAAACTCAAAATGTGGGATCTTGGTGTAATAAGAATTAATATATTCATTAAGTATAAAAAGGTCAACATTTTGGTTGACTAGTAAGGTGAATAGTAATCAAAATGATTAGTAAATTAAGATGAAGACCTAGAACCAATTCTAAGCTTAAATGCTTAGAATTGTATGAAAAATATGGACTATGCATCCTAGTCAAAATTGTTAAAAAGAAATTTAGGCCATAAATTTGAAATCCATGAAATATTCATGGATCACTTGAAACATGAAAAATAAGTCACCTAATTGATGTGAATAGATAGTTAGAGCACATATGCCCATCACAAATGGAATTCATAAAATATTAGAAACTCAACTTGAAATATAAAATTTGTAATTACATAAGTAGATTCTTGAATGTATAAATGAGAAAGGAAAAATGTTTTGAATACAATGGTACATGTGAACCATCGTTCAGAATTGTGATCAATATGAATAACATAATGAATGGACAATTAAACCGTATTAATGTATGAATGAGACATTAGTTCTCATTATTGTAAAGAGGAGAAGTATTTTGAGTACAATGGTATAAAAGGATAATTGATGTGAATTGTGATCATATAAATGATCAAATGAATGTATGAATTATGATTGAAATTTATCATGAAATAATGAAGTCATAAAGCACAATATATTAATATTTTAAAATATTAAATGCCCTAGTATACCTAACAAGATTGGTTTGGATAGTTTGGCATGCCAATAGGGTATTGTTTTAGCAGTTCTGCGAAAGGCTTTATGCCTATATTCATGGCTTTATGCCCGTATTCATGGCTTTTATGCCCGTATTAATGGCTTTTATGCCAATTATGTGATATCATGGCTTTTAACCATACTGACTGCATACGTGGTTGACGTTCTGCGTCCCATGGTATGACGGCCCGAGGCACCGCGGTGTCCAGTGCCAACGACCCGTTATCCAGTCCAGTCATCTGGTATAGGTTACTTGGGCAGTCAATTAAAGTATTATTCAATTCAGGCAGCTAAGTTAAGTTAAGTATAATGAAAATCCAGTACAATTAAATTAAGTATTGAATGAATAAGCAAAAGAGATTAGCAAAAGAAACATAACAAAAATATAAATTGCAGAACCTTACAGACTTGAAATACAATACAGATAGAATAAATTATATACCTGCTAGTATTACTGAAAAGTTATAAACTAAGCACTTCCAAAGAGGAACAAACTAGTATATAAGATCGTTGATACTAGAAATACCATACCAAATTAAATTGATTCTTGAGTATCTGAATTATCATTTATTTCTTTCTTTACTTGTATATATTATTTCTAGTTATATTATTGCACCACTAAGCAGAAATGCTTAGCGCGATGGAATTGCTTCCTCGCGCAGGTACTGAAGGTAAAACCAGTAGACTGTCGACTGAGATTTTTGGAGTCCAGATCTGCAGAAGTGTCAGAAGAGTTTAAGATTGTCACCTCTCAAAGAATGCATGTAGACAGGGCTCATTTTATACATGTTATGTATATTGTTCATTCCTAGCACATTGTAAATTATTTGTATATCTTGTACAAAATAAACTCATATAATTAACCTATGAATTATGGAAGCTATTCAAAGTAAGTATTTTAGTATGTGAATTGAATTTGAGTTATAATGAGATTGTACTTGTGAATATTGAGATATTGAAAATCTAATGAGATTTCTGAGAAATCCGGATACTGTATTGAGATACATTATGATTGAAAATTTTTGAGACTATTAAGTTTGAGAAATTGAGTATATATTGAAATTGTCTTTGCAGTTCGTAAGAATCATAGTCCAAATTACAAATTACACTTTGTCGGATTATCGTTAAAATTTTTGAAATTTCCAATTTAGTTTGATTTTGATAAAAGTAAAAATAGCCTAAATCTTCAATGAAGTTTTTGAATAAATAAATCAATAACTGTAATGAAATCAGATAAGATCAGGTGCTCCGGCACCGAATGTAGCACACTTTGCTCGGCTACACTGTAGTCGGGTGAGGGGTGTTACACAACTGATCAAACAGATCGTCGATTCTGGGCAATGGATATTTGTTCTTCACAGTTACTTTGTTCAACTGCCGGTAATCAATACACAATCTCAAGGTTCCATCCTTTTTCTTCACAAATAGTATCAGAGCTCCCCATGGTGACACACTGGGGCGTATGAACCCCTTATCAAGCAACTCTTGCAACTGAGTTTTCAACTCCCTCAATTCAGTGGGTGCCATCCTATAAAGAGCAATAAAAATGGGTGCTGTACCCGGCATTACCTCAATAGCAAACTCGACTTCCCTTTCTGGTGGTAAACCAGGCAACTCCTTAGGAAACACATCTGGGAAGTCTTTTACTGTGGCTATATTACACAGGTTTGGCTTAGCTTGCCTAGTATTAACCATGTGTGCTAGGTAAGTTTCACAGCCTTTTCTCATCAATCTTCTTGCAACTGTGGCTGAGATAACATTGGGCAGGAAATCTGTTCTTTCACCTACAACAGTGATCTCATTACCCTTAGAAGTTTTCAGAGAAATTCTCTTCAATTTGCAATCAACTATTACCTGATGACGTGACAACTAGTCCATTCCCAAAATCACGTCAAACTCGTGAAAGGGAAACTCAATTAGGTCTGTCGAGAATTCATACCCCTGAATCCTCAATGGGCAACCTTTATACACCTTATTCGCTACCACACTGTGACCTAGTGGGTTTGTGACCAGAATGTCTTGATCATTCTCCTCTACTGGAACTCCCCTCTCTATGGGTAGTTTGATGCAAATGTAGGAATGAGTGGATCCTGGATCCACCAATGCATGCACAGAAGTGTGGTAGAAGGAAAACGTACCCCTGATGACATCCGGGGCATCTTGCTCCTCCTGAGCTATGATGGCATAGGCCCTGGCTGGTATTCTAGTATCTGGCCTTTCAGCTGACTCGGATGCAAGCCTCAGTGATGGACCAGCTGCCTCAGGTTTACCAGGCTTCCTACCTCTTTGTGGTGCAGGAGCAGGTCTGTCAATTTGTGTTGGAGCAACAGTAGTAGTCCTCTTTGGACAATTCTTGATCTGGTGTTCTGTCGATCTACACCGTAAGCATGTACCGGTCACTCGCCAACAATCCCCCTTATGCCACTTCTGACAGTACTGACAAGCAGAAGATGCTGGGGCTGGTCCCTAAACACCGTGCCTGGAGAGCCGCCCATTGATGGTGTGGACTGGCCTCTCCTAGGTGTGAACTACGGTCTGGGCCCCTGAGACTGGCCCTGACCATGTGGTGGTCCTGAACTCTGAGCAGGAGGACCCTTACTCTTCTTATTGGGAGCAAAAAATGCACTGGACTGGCCCGGACCCCTCTTCTGCTGTCTTTCCCTTCTGTTTTGTTCATTGATTCTGACCCTTTCCACTTTTGATGCTGCATCTACCAGTTTAGAAAAATCCATCATCTCCAGTGCTGTGATCATGACTTTGATGTTGTTATTGAGCCCTTTTTCAAACTGTCTGCACCTCTCTGCCTCTGTAGGGACTATCTCCCTCCCATACCGGCTCAGTCTCACAAACTCATACTCATACTCAGCCACTGACAACTGTCTCCGTCTCAAACTGATAAATTCCCTTCTTCGCTCTTTTAAATACACTTTGCTAATATATTTCTTCCTGAACTCTATGAGGAAGAATTCCCAGGTAATCCGTTCAGGTTGCACCTCACTGGTTACTACCACCACTGATATGCATCATCATGAAGTAGGGACACAGCACCCACCAGGTTCTACTCGGGCGGGCAATTTAGTTGTTTCAGCACTCTGATGGTTCTATCCAACTAATTTTTTGCAGCCATGGGATCATCTTCCCTCATCCCAAAGAAGTCCACAGCCCCATGCTTCCTCAATTTCTCTAGATGAGATTTCTGTGGTGCTGGCGGAGGTTGTGGCTATTGTTGTGGTGGTGGAATTACCCCCATCATTTTCCGGTAAAACTCGGTCATTTGTTGAAATAGTGAAAACTGAGGTTGGGCATGTGCCTCAGCTACTGGTGGAGCAGATTCTCCCCTGCCCCCAAACTCAGCCCTTGGTGGAGCATGACTCTCCACCTGCTCATCAACTGCTCTTTGCGAAGCAGGATCCATATCCTATTCAAAATAAGAAAACAAACAGATCTGCATCAGTGTCACCTCAACACTTATAAATGCAGTGCAATGGTATGTACTCTATCTAGGCCCAGAAATGCCTAAACCAATGCTCTGATACCACTAAATATGACACTCCTTACCCGTCTACAGTGTAGCCGAGCAAGTTATGTCACTCAGTATGCCGGAGCACCTATTTATGTTTCTATTACAATTTATCCCTTTAAAATTCATTTATTTTCAATTTTGCTAAATCTGAATTTATTTGCAAATTTTATAGAAAATTCGGCAGAGTGCCGGCTGTAAATTGGAAAAACAGTTCTTCTGAACCTATTTAAAAACACTTCCAAAATAATTCCCGAATCCAAACTCCATTATACACATTCAAGTTAATCTCAAACTTTCATTCTCAAATCACAATACTATTTTCAAAACTTTTCTGTTCACTTCATCACTAGATGCATATTCAAAAATCGTTCTCAACATTTCATTTATCAACATACAAAATGCATAGAGTCTCAATAATATGAAATTTCATATATTTACATTAATACATAATTACAAGAGTTGATAGTTACAATCCAAACTAATACAAAAAGCGAAATACAAAAGGGCCACCTATAGTCCTAATGTCCTACCATATGCAGTGCAGATGTGAGGTGACTCTGGACCCCGGATGCAGCTCTGAAGGCTCACCCCGTCTAATGTCTGCTGGACTCCCCAGCTAGGTCTCCAGTCCCTGCGCGTGGCAAAAATGACGCGCTAAGCAATTCTGCTTAGTGGTGACAATATAAAATAAGAAATAAAAAAAATAAATATGCAGAATGTATGTTTACAGTTTTGAGTAGACTTAATTTCTGCTATTAATTGCAGTATTATCCATTTAAATTTCTATAAGGTTTATTATCATTGCCGGAGTAACCCATACTAGTTGACTGGACTGGATAAATGGGTAAACCGGCACTAGGCACTAAGTACCTCGGACTATCACACCATCGGTCACATTGTGTCTCCCGGTGTGCAACAGAACAGCTAATAAGCTGTAATAATTATCAGGGTCAAAACCCAAGCATATCAACTCAAATAACATAGCCAAAGGCTATTATTTCATAGAATCACATGGGAAAGCTATGAAATACAGAATGACATGAAGCCATATGCAGTACTGCTAACAGAACCCTATTGGCATGCCAAGCTATCCAAACCAATCTTACTAGGTATACTAGGGCATATTACATTTTTAAGTTTTACAATATTTGAATTTCAAGTTTTGGTATTACTATTCACTTCATTAGTCAACCAAAATGTTGACTTTTGCATAGAGAATAGGAACATTGGATTTAATACTCTCAACATACCACATTTTGCATTCAAAATTTATTGGTATTGGTTCCTAATACCATTTCTATTTCATTAGTCATTTTTGCAGTGGGAATTTGGCAAAATGATCAACATGAAAGTTGTTTCTTATTTTGTCTAGTTGAATTTCCTTTTTGAATCACTCCATTTGGAGTTTTGTAGCTCAAGTTATGGTCCAAAAACCACAACTGGCCGGATTGGAATTTTTCTGGGCTGACCATATCTACAGTGCAGTGAATAGTAACTGTAACTCACTTGTTGGATAGGTTCTGGTCATAATTTGGGTTAGGTTTCTTCATTAAAGTTGTTGGTCTATATCGCAACTTGTTGTTGGTAAAATTTCAGGTCAATTGGACCATTCTACACTATGTTATGGCCAAATGAACAATCACTGTTCATTTGGTCATTCTACAGAAATAGACTGCAGTTCACCCGGATTGGGGCAAGCTTTTGGTCCACTTGATTTAGTTTTATGGGCATGGTTTCTTCACCAAAGTTGTGCCATTATGTGTCTAGTTTCATGTCCAATTGGCCTTGCACCAATTGAACCTCTACAATTCAAGTTATGGCTGCCCAAACCTGCTGGACTCAAGTCTAATTCTGCAGGTCACTCCATTCTGCAGGTCACTTTCATGGCAGCCACACCAAACCCAATCCCATCACTCAACACACTTCATTTTTTATTTAAACAGAACTAAATCACATGGTCAAAATCCCATTTTTATACCCAAACCCTAACCCTAACATCTCAAATTATGCATTTAACTTGCATTTCATCAATCCACTTAGTAAATACATATTGTGGGCAGCCGTAATAGTCTTTTAACTTCATTAAACTCAACCCAATCAAACCCTAACCATGGCTACCCAAAATCTAGGGTTTCCATCCAAATGGTATTCAATAATTTTTCTTTGTAATTCACACTTATTCAAGTCCCTAAACATGTATTCAAAGTAAAAATTTAGGGTTAGGTCACTAACCTCAAAGAAGTGAGATTTTCTCACTTGCTAAAGCTCTTGTTTTCCTCTTCTTTTTGCTCCCAAAAAAATCACCAAGCTGTAAGAGCAAGTTTTTTTGTTGAGAAGTTTAAGTTTTAATGAATGGAAACCTAAGAAATCAAGCTTGGTAAAGCTTTGGTTATGGAGGGCAAAAGGGGTGGCATGAAGAAGAAGGGGAGAGGGTTCACGAATTTTTGGACTTCTTTTTCTTTCTTTTTTTGCCACTTAAGTCTTTTTAAATACCTTGGTGGCATGTGTCAACACTTGATTGGGTTGGAGACTTTTAATGACATCCCTATGATGTCATAATTTCAATTTCTTTCATTTTTCCATCCTTTTCTGGTCCAATTAATTTCAATTAAATTTTTAACAACATTTAATCATATTTTATGTTATATAAATTATTTATTTAACTGGACAAGTTAGCGCAAAAATCATCTATGAAGATGAAATGACCAAAATGCCCTCCGTTTGGCTTAACGGGCCAAAATTGTTTGTACCGATTGAAAAATTTTTCTAAGTATTTTCTTGGCATTCTAATGCCATAAGAACCTCAATGACCCTTCTCTGGAGTCCCAAAAATTATTTTATAATTTTTCCTAAATTTTTTTCTTATTAATTATTTGAGTTAATTTTTGGTTCTTCACTTTAGTTTAAATATTTTTCTGAACGTTCTAGCTGTCCGGACCGACACTGGTCACTGGAATAGTAGACTGTACGGACTAGCTAAATGAGGATGTTACAGATACACTCAGTGATAGCTTATTTATGCTGTCGCAGGTAAGTGAAAGGAGAAGGCTGCAGAGTGAGAGACTTGGAAGTAGTATTTTGGTTTTGACTGTGGGTATATATAGTAGGTATACCCCTGTAATTTCCTTTTGATGTAATTTTGTATCTCTATGTATGATGTACAGACATTAAGCAGTTTGTATTAAAAGCATTTTGAGTTATAAGTATTTACACTTCATTTTAAGACTTATGTAACTATAGCTTTTGAAATATTAAGTTTATTTTCCCCTAATGAATGTCTACTTGAAATATAATTAAATTTATTATGCTTGTGAAACGGGTTGAGGGCAATCTTTTACTTGATTTATTTTATGATTTCCATGGGTTATAAATTTGGGTTTGCTAAAGTTTTAACCACCACCATGCAGTTTTCCGCAAAAGAATTGATAAGCTAAAAAGCTATGTTTTGTTTCAAATCCCTTGTTACATATTTAATAGGTTATCAGTAGGTGTAGTTCTGTAATTCATTAGATATGCTACAGGAACATGTCATGCCTTACAAGGGAATACATGTGATAAAAAATGCTAAAGAAAATACAAGAAAATTTAGCCAATCGGTATAGACAAATATAACCCGATAAGCATAATGACGAGCATTTTGGTCATTTCACCCTCAAAGTTGAATTTAACTTAAATGTTAATTAAAATGAGAAAGGTTAAAACACATAAAATAAATTAAAATTATGAAAAATGCAATGAAAATGGAAAAAGAAAAGAAAGGAGAAAGGAATAAATTTATGATGTAAGCATGATCTCATGCTAACCTAAGCATGATGCTAAAATTACCTCATAAAAATTTCTGTGAATTAACATAGGATAAATATAAACATTGAGGACAAATTAACATTTTTCAAAGTCTTCTTCTTCCTCCCTAACCTACTTTGGCTGAACCACCATTGGAAGACTCCTTCCACCATTTTCAAGCTTTTAAGCTTGAATTCCTCTCCATTCTCACCCCAAAATCTCTAAGTACCTTCATAAAAAATTATTCCTTTGCCCCCTTCCTGAACAAACTGTTGTTCAAGAAATGTGGCATCTCTACTTATCACAACCTTTTGTGATATAGGCAAATAAAAATAATATCCAAAACTATCTTTTGGATATCCAACAAATCGACCCTGTTCTAATCTGGTTTTCAATTTATCAGTTTTTAGCTATTTGATATAAGCTAGACAACCCCAAATCTTAACATGCTTAAGACTTGGTTTTCTTCCATGCCATATCTCATGAGGTGTGGAAGATGCTGATTTTGATGGAATCCTATTTAGAATATACAAAGCTGATTCTAATGCTAATCCCCAAAAGGAGATTGGCATATTAGTATAGCTCATCATACTACATACCATATCCAACAGGGTACGATTTCTCCTTTCAGATACACCATTCAGCTTTGGTGTTTCTGAAGTAGTCAGCTGGGAAACAATGCTATTCTCTCTCAAGTATTCATCAAATTCAATACTTAAATATTCACCTCCATGATCTGATCGAAGAGCTTTAATACTTTTTCCTATTTGATTTTCTACTTTAGATTTAAATTCTTTGAACTTTTCAAAGGATACATGTTTGTATTTCATCAAATACAAATACCCAAACCTTGATTTATCATGTGACACCCCTTACCCGTCTACAGTATAGCCGAGAAAGATATGTCACACAGTGTACTGGAACACCCTATTTTATTTTAATCCTTTTTATCCTTCCTTACTTATTTTTATCATAGCTATGAAGTACAATTGGTGAAGTATAATTTATTTAAGTCATTTATGGAAAACATCAATTTATTTGAGGTTTCGCAAATTTTATAGAAAATCCTGCAGAGTACCGGCTAAAAATAGAGAAAACAGTTCTTCAGAACCTTTGAAAAACACTTCCAAAATTTTCTATCAATCCCAAACTCCATTTCATTAACAAAATCTGAATATTTCTCAAATATACTCCCATTTCTCATTCATTCATTTCATATGATATTCATATAAAAGTCATAAATAAATATTCACTTTTTCATTCATAAACACAATTTTCATTATTTAAATCAATACCGAAAATACATTACATAAGTCTTAATTACACATGAGAAAATAAAAGTTAATTACAAAATACCAAAATAAAACCTAGTGTCCTACCAATGCACTGATGACAGTGAGGTGACACGGACACTATGCAGAGCTGCACAAGATCTCACCCAGTCTGTGGTCTACTGGGCTCTCGGTCGGTCTCTCTAGAACCTAGGCATGGCAAAAGGCAATGCGCTAAGCAATAATGCTTAGTGGTGCCAATAATAAAATAAGAAGAAATAACAGAAAATAAATTTGCAGTGCATGTCCTGATGTCTTATGCAGACAATTTTTCGATCATTACTGGTAATCTTATTTATTTTGTACTTGTTATATTCATAATTTCATTAAATTTATTCACTTTCATTTTTGGTTGCCCAAGTAACCTATACTGGATGACTGGACTGGATAAAAGGGTAAACTGGCACTGGGTATCAAGTACCTCGGGCCGTTACACCATCGGTCACATATATATCTCCCGGTGTGCAACAGAACAGCTAATGAGCTGTAATAAATATTAGGCACAAGGCCAAGTATCATCACAACGTCAGAATGGCTAAAAGCCATAAAATCACAGAATGACATAATACCATTTGCAGTACTGCTAACTAAACCCTATTGGGATGCCAACCTATCCAAACTAATCTTGTTAGGTGTACTAGGGCATGTTACACTTTTAAATTGTACAATTCTTGAAATTAAAGTTTAGGTGTTACTATTCATTTCATTAGTCAACTAAAATGTTGACTTTTGCATAAACAATACGTACATTAGTTCTAATACTCCCAACATACCACATTTTGCATTCTAAAATTGTTGGTATTGATTTCCAATACTATTTCTAAGCTTAGTGTTAGTTATTCAAAATTTTTAGATTTCAAGCCTCATATTTACTGTTCCATTGGTCATTTGTACAGTAGGAATTTGGAAAAATTGTCTTCATGAAAGTTGTTCCTTATTTTATCTAGTTACATTTCCTTTTTTGAATCACTCCATTTGGAGTTTTGTAGCTCAAGTTATGGCCTAAACACCATAATTGGCTGGATGAGACAGAATCCAAAATTCTGGGTAAAAGTGGTTCTGCCAGATTTGGTAACCTAAGTTTGGTTGGCAATTTGACTAGGTTATGGTCAGAATTTGAATTTGTGCTCTTCATGAAAGTTGTAGGTCTATGTCTCAAATTTCTGATGGTAAAATTTTAGGTTAATTGGACCTTTCTACACTGAGTTATGACCAAATGAATAAATACTATTCATTTGGTCATTTTGCCCAGGCAGAATGCAGGTCACCCGGATTAGGGCAATTTTTAGGCCAACTTGGTTTGGTTTTCTAGGCAGGGTTTCTTCACCAAAATGGTGCCATTATGTGTCTAGTTTCATGTCCAATTAGCCTTGCACCAATTGAACCTCTAAAACTCCATTTATAACAGCCCAAACCTGCTAGACTCATGCTCAGCCCTGCAGGTTAGCCAAGGTAGCTCACCCATACACAAATGCCAAGCCTCAACTCACTTCAATTCCTCATCATACACAGCCAAATGGTCACTAATTGACCATTTAAACTTTCATTCACCAACACATGAACAAAATCCAAGTTTTGTGCCTCAAACCCTAACTCCAACAACTAAAATTTTTATACACATACAATCCATGAATTTCAACACCAAAATCATGTTCAATGACAGCCATATACAAAATTTTTTGAAGAAATTGGCACCAACCTTGGCTTAGGCACTTTCTAAGGCTTCAAAACTTCACTTTCTTCCCTTCTTTTTACTGTCCAAAGCTTGCTCTAGGTGTGAGGATGAGTTTTTGTGAAGGGATGCTAGGGTTTTGAGGTAGTTTGATGGGTGAACCAAAGCTTGGAAAAGCTTTAATGGAGGAAGTGGATGGAGGTGCTAGTTCAACCAAAGAAAGAAGATAAGGAAATTATGATTTTTTCTTTCATTTTCTGCCCATTTATTTATTTTAAGTGAGTGCTAGCCATGTGTCATCATGTGATTGATTAAAATTGTTTTAATGACATCATAATGATGTCAAAATTCCCATTTTCTTTCATTTTCTTTCCTTTTATTTTCTACTCATTTTCAATTTAACTTTTAGCAATATTTATTCACATTTTATGTCATAAAAATTATTTACTTAACTGGACAAGTCGGCCAAAAATCACCTCTGAATGCAAAATGACCAAAATGCCCTCCATTTGGCTTAACAGACTAAAATTTTCTGTACCAATTGAAAATTTTTTCTAAGCATTTTCTTGGCATTATACTGCCATAAGAACCTCAATGACCCTTCTTTGAAGTCTCAAAAATTATTTTATGAATTTTTCCTCAGGTCTAAGGCTTCTAGTTGCGAGAACCACAACTTCCCACTAGGTTACCCATCGCTAGGGCACCGGCTCATTTAACTTGGTTGTATTTTATTACTAAAATTTTTCCTAAATTTTTCTTATTAATATTTAAGTTAATTATGGTTCCTCACTTTAGTTTAAATATTTTTCCAAATGTTCTAGCTGTCCGGGCCTACATCGGTCACCGGAACAGTAGAATGTACAGAATTGCTACAGGGAGGGTGTTACATATCATCAGTAAAGGTAATAAAATAATAAAAACTGCCTCTAGCCATTTCTTTAAATGGACCACATACATTACTATGTATTAGCTCCAAAATATTTTTAGCTCTTAGCCCTTGTCCAATAAAGGGTGATCTAGTCATTTTGCCCTGAAGGCAGGATTCACAAGTTAGAGTAGGTTCAGAACCCAATGAAGATAGAATCCTCATTTTCTCTAGTTTTGCAATCCTATCTTCTGCAAACATGTAAAAAGATTTAGATCCTATGGCTACAGCTTCAATAGTTGAGCCATCGCCAATCCATAGTCTAACATCTTGAGAACGCAAGCTACTACTTTTTGCTAGTTCCCACATATCATAAGAAATATGAGAACTAGCACCAGTATCTAAAACCCAAGCTGTAGATGAACTATGAATATCATCAGAATCTAAATAACAAGGTATAGACATACCTTCCGAAAGTGTATATTTTTTGTCCTTCAGAGAAGCAAGATACTCTGGGCAGATCCTTTTCCAGTGCCCATCTTGCTGGCAGTGGAAACACTTTCCTTTGCCTCCATCAGCTTTAGTCTTCCCTTTCTGTTTGGCTATTTTCTTGGAAGGACTAGGAATCTGAGGTTTCTTTTCTCTTATTGCCCTTCTTCTTATTGGACTTTCCAGCAGAAGAAGATGCAATGAAAGCTACCTCTTTTCCCTTATTTCCTAGCGTATTCTTTTGGGCAATAACCAGCATGTTGAGTAAACTAGCCAATGTGCATTCTTGCTTAGTCATATGGAAATTTTTCACAAAATTCCCAAAAGATTCAGGAAGGGACTGAAGGATCAAATCCATTTGCTGTTGGAAATCCATGTTAAAATCAAGATGTTCTAACTGCCCAATCAGTTGAATTATCTTGTGGACATGATCCCCAACATTCTGTCTCTCCTTGATCTTCTTGCAATCCAATTACATAGTAATCCTTGGCATAACAAGGTGAATTTACAAGAACTAAATAAATGAAATTACAACCAAAGAAATATTACAACCTTTATGATACATGCCCAAAATAAATTAAAATAAATAAATTAATTTACATCCCAAAGAAACATAAAAGAAATAAATCCAATCACATTGGTCTTTTACTGTCCATGATCATCCATCATGCATATCACTATTTAACAATTAAATAAAATATACATACTTAAATAAAATTGAATATCTTATATTTAAATTAAATTGAATATCTCATATTCAACTTAAAAATCCAGATTTGAATTGTAACACCCCTATTTGTATAGCCTGGTATATTGGCCGGTGTCGGTCTGGACAATTAAGAGAAGTAGAACTACATCTAAGCCACTTAGATAAGACCTGAACACAAATAATTAGTAATTGTTAAATAATTAAGTATAAATAAGAAAAACAGAACACAAGAAGTTAAATGAGCCAGGAGTCACATCGATGGGTGACTTTCCTGGAAAGTGACTGCGAGGTCAGTCTTAACTCAAATTTCGAACCGTAAAATGTGACGCTGCGGTCCTTAGGATTATTGCAAACACAGCGAAAAAGAGAAAAACACAAAAAAGAATTGTTAAGCGGGTCACATATTTAGGTCAGGGATCTGGAAGAAATATCGAATAACTTACAAACCGGATTGAACTAGCGAGGGGCAGTTTGGTCAATTCACCCCTAGAGCTAACACCTGACCTAACTGTCCAATAAAATTGGAGAAAAGAAAATTCTGGAATAGGGAATAAAATTAAAGAACTAATGGAAAATAAATTTAAAAAAAAAGAGAAAAGAAAAAGTTCAATTACATCATGTTGATGACATCAATTATGATGTCAAAATTTATTTTTAATTTCCCACATTTTTTGACCAATTCAAATGCACAAAATAAGACCTAAAATACATAAAAAAAAAAAAAAGAAATCAGACCTCATCTTCCCAAGTGGTTCGGCCACCATCTCTCTCTCCCACTCCATGAAAAAAACCTCCGTTAAAGCTTAAGTCTAAGCTTTTAAACCCCCAAATTTCTATCAATTTCCCTCAAATTAGCTACTAAACCTTACTTTGGTGACTTGATAAGAAGATTGATCAAGAAAGAAAGAAGAAAAGAAGACAAAAAATTGAAGATTAAACATCAAAGTTGAGGTTAGTCATCTAAACTTGGAAATTGTAGTTAAATGTTTATATTCTAGTTTAAGTAACTTAGAGTTAAACTTAAAATCAAAAGAAAATATTTGTTAGAGGACCAAACATGAAATTTGTCCAGCTAGGGTTAGGGTTTGATATGAATGAGTTTGATGGTTTTGAATGGTTATTTGGGGTGTATTAGGTGTGTAGATCATACATGTATACTTTGAAATGCATTAGATAGAACTTTAGGTGTAGCTAGGGTTTTGAGCAAGTGAAAAATTGAAGAAAAATTTGAGAATTAGCCAAATGGCCAATTGTGACCATTTGGGGTGTGTATGAAATATTGGAACCAAGTTCCAATTCGGATTGGTGAAGGTCAATCTATAAGTAGCTTGACCTAGGTCCCTTTCAGGGACCAAAACTAAAAATTTACCAACCCAATTGGTGTGAGGCCAATTGAGAATGAAACTAGAAACAAAATGGCACATTTTTAATTTAGGAATCATGCCCAGAAAGTAACCATAACTTAGTGAACAATTAGGCCAAATCTAGAATTGGCAAACTAACTTGTACAAAAATGACCAAATGAATAGTAGTTACATAAATGACCATAACTTGGTCTAGGAATGTCCAAATGACCTGAATTTTATGCCAATAGAAAGTTGAGACATGGTTCTATAACTTTTATGAAGAAAAAAAACCCAAATTTTGACTATAACCTGTTTGAAAAGCCACCTGCAGTCAACCCATAAAAACTGCCATTATCCAGTGAATGCCCAAAATTCTGGGTAAAACTAAATCCGGCTAGCCATGTTCAAATAGCTATAACTTAGGCTAAAAAACTCCAAATGGAGTGATTCAAAAAGGAAAATAAAGTTAAGATAATAAGGAATAACTTTTGTGAAGGAAACTTAGCCAAATTACAACAGCAATATAACCAATAGAATAGTACAATACAGGACACCAAATTTGAAATTTTGAATTTGTACTTAAGAGACCTAAAGTTTAAAGGAACAACCAAAACCAACAAAATTGGTAACCAAAATGTAGTATGTGGTTATAATTGGATTTTTCATACCTTTTAAGCATAAGAAAGTCAATATTTTAACTTGAACAGTGCCATAAATAGTAACCCCGACATGAAAATTTCCAAGAACGTAAGTTTAAGCATATTGGGGCTAGAATTGAGCATATATGAATTTAATTATTGGATTTAATATGAGACAATATACCAAGACACTGTTAATTGTGTGTTTCAGCTAAAAAAAAAAAAAGAGAAGAGACCCGGAAAGTCTAAGGGACTGAGTCAAGGCTTAGAGGCGACTCACGTCAGGTTTGTGCACAATAAATTTATGTAATTATTTTCTAAGTGAAAAGTTGAATTGTTATGCTTTGTGAAATCGCTGTGTTGTTTATAACTTATGTTGCCATTTTGTGAATGCAAAAATGACTTTGGAACCTGCTTGGGATCTTTCCTAAATTATTTGAATAATTTGTTTTGAATTGATTTTGTGTTCACACTTAGCATGATAGTACCACATTATTCCTCCTCCATTTATGGGGTTGAGATAATTTATTTTCCTCCCTCTATGGCTTATCAGTTGAGGTTGTTGATCGGATGAGTACTCATTAGCTAGCTAGCCACCTCCATCATTGATTTCGATTAGTGGGGTTGTAGATTGCTTTGTCGTGGTGTACAAAGCAGCATTGATCCGAAATTTTATGTCATGGCTTAAGTTGTGTATGAATTGGCAATACTGTGTTTATTAAATTATTTGATCAAAATTGTGCTATAATGAGTTTTGATAATTTGTGAAATATTTGAATTGTGATTTATCAATGAATGTTTTATGTACTGCATTTCGAATTTTTATTGTGCACCACTGAGTATTTTTATACTCAACGAGAGCTTATTTTGCTGTCACTGATAAGGGCAAGGAGAAAGTAGCAGAGTGAGCTGCTATTGAGATAAAGGACAACATTGACCTTTTTGCTATGGGTATTTATTTATACCCTTATAGTTATTTTGATGTAAATATTATAATGTCATATGTATTAATGTTGTAACATCCTCACTTTAGCTAGTCCATACAGTCTACTGTTCTGGTGACCAATGTCAGTCCGAGCTGCTAGAATGTTTGAAATTATAATTAGACTAAAATGGGAGTTATAAAGAAACAAAATAATGCTCATAAAAATCAAGGAAAAATTTTAGAAACGAAATACACTAAGGTTAAACCAGCTGAAACCCCAGTGATGAGTAACCCGAAGGGGAAGTGACGGTGAAGGCCGTTAACAACCCTAGACCCGGGGGAAAAATTATAAAATAATTTTTGGGACTCCAAAGAAGGGTCATTGAGGTTTTTATGGCATTAGAATGCCAAGAAAATGCTTAGAAAAATTTTTCAATTGATACAGACAATTTTGGCTCATTAAGCCAAACGGAGGGTATTTTAGTCATTTCGTCTTTAGAGATAATTTTTGGCCAACTTGTCCAGTTAAATAAATAGTTTATATGACATAAAATATGAATAAATGTTGTTAAAAATTTGATTGAAATTAAATAGACAAGAAAAGGATAGAAAATGAGAAAAATGAGGATTTTGACATCATTATGATGTCATTACTATCTTCCCACCCAATCAAATGTTGACACATGGCACTAATATGTTTAAAAGGAATTAATGGACAGAAAACAAAAGAAAAAAATCAGAAAGCCTTATCCCTTTCTTCCTTGCCGTCTCCTTCCTCTCCTATTGTCCACCATAGCCAAGCTTTACAAGCTTGATTTTCTTGGTTTTCACTCAACTAAAGCCTAAGTTTCCAACACAAATTCTTATTCTTTCATCCTAGTAAATCTTTTGGGAGCAAAAGGAAAAAAAAAAAGAAGAACCCTAGCAAGTTGGAATTTCACTCCATTAGAGGTTAGTGACCTAAACTTCATTTTCTCTTTCAATTCATGTTAAAGGAGTATGATTGAGTACAAAAATTACAAAGAAATTTAGTAAATACCATGTGTATGCTCATCCCATATTTTTGGCAGCCTTGGTTGGGGTAAGATTTTGATGGTTTTCATGGAACTAAAATGGTAGTATGGCTGCCCTTGGTATTAATTTCTTAAGTGGAGCAATGAAATGCAACTTATAATGCATGGTTTGAGATAGTTGAGTTAGGGTTTGGGATAAAAATGAGACTTTGATCATGTGAAGATGAAAGTAGGTTTTAATGGTCAATTAGTGACCATTTAGTTTTGTTTGAATAAAAAATGAAGTGGGTTGTGTAGTAGGAATTGAGTTTGGTGTGGCTGCCCTTGGTAACCTGCAGGACTGGGCATGAGTCCAGTAGGTTTGGGTAGCAATAACTGGAGTTGTAGAGGTTCAATTGGTGCAAGGACAATTGGAAATTAAACTAGACACATAATGGCACAACTTTGGTGAAGAAACCATGCCCATAAAACCAAAACAAGTTGACCAAAAAATTGCCCTAATCCGGGTGACCTGTAATCTGCCTAGGTAAAATGATTAAATAAATAGTGTTTAGTCATTTGGTCATAACTCAGTATAGAAAGGTCCAATTAACCTGAAATGTTACCAGAAATAAGCTGAGATATAGACCTACAACTTTCATGAAGAAACCTAACCCAAATTATGGCCACAGCATATTCGAAAGGTGACTTGCAATCACTACTCAAATTACTATAGATTTGATTAGTCCAGAAATTCTGGAAAAATTATAATATGGCCAGTTGTGGTTTATGGGCCATAACTTGAGCAACAAAACTCCAAATGCAGCGATTCAAAAAAGGAAATGTAACTAGACAAAATAAGGAACAACTTTCATGTTGATCATTTTGCCAAATTCCCACTGCAAAAATGACTAATGAAACAGTAAACACAAAGCTTGAAACTACAAATTTTGAACAATAAACATTAAGTTTAGAAATGGTATTGGCAACCAATACCAACAATTTTAGAATGCAAAATGTGGTATGTTGGGAGTATTAAAACCAATATACCTATTGTCCATGTAAAAGTCAACATTTTGTTGACTAATGAATTGAATAGTAACACCAAAACTTGAATTTCAAGAATTGTGAAACTTAAAAGTGTAATATGCCCTAGTATGCCTAGCAAGATTGGTTTGGATAGTATGCCTAGTAATATGCCCTAGTATGCCTAGCAAGTGAAACTTAAAAGTGTAATATGCCCTAGGGTTCTGTTAGCAGTACTGCATATGGCTTCATGCCATTCTGTGTTTCATGGCCTCCCATGCCATTCTGTGATAAAATAGCCTTTGGCTATGGTAATTGAGTTATTATACTTGAATTATATCCTTGATGATTATTACAGCTTATTAGTTGTTCTGTTGCACACCAGGAGACACAATGTGACCGATGGTGTGATGGTCCGAGGTACTTAGTACCCAATGCCAGTTTACCCATTTATCTAGTCCAGTCGACTAGTATGGGTTACTCGGGCAACAATAATGAATTTTACAAAATTTTAATCAATTTATACTGCAATAAATGCCAGGAATTAAGTCTACTTAAAATGTAAATATACATTCTGCATATTTATATTATTTTAGTTATTTTATTTTATATTGTCACCACTAAGCAGAATTGCTTAGCGCGTCGCTTTTGCCACGCTGCAGTAATCGAGACATATCCGGGAGTCCAATGGACCATATCTTTGGGTGAGCTTTCAGATCTGCACACAGAGTTCAGAGTCACCTCACATTGCAGTGCATTTGGTAGGACATTAGGCCACTTTTGATATTTTGATATTTTGTATTTTGTAAACTTTTATAATGTATATTATAAATTCATGTAATTGTGCTTTTGATGTAATTATCTATGAACTATGTTCTGTAATAAATGTGGGCATTTCTCATTGAGTTGACTGTGATATGAATTGAATTTAATTTAAGATACTGAAGTCATTTGAGAAATTGTTGAGAATATATTGGTGGTTGACTGAGAATGATGTGATAATTTTATTGGAAGTGTTTTTAACAGATTCGAAAGAACTGTTTTTCCAATTTACATCCAGCACTCTGCCGAATTTTCTATAAAATTTGCGAAAAAATTTAGATCAATCAAAAATTATAAATAAACAAGTAAAAATGGTAAATTGAATTGAAATATGATTTGGTGCTCCAGCACACTGTGTGGCATATATTACTCGGCTACACTATTAACGGGTAACGGATGTCACATTTAGTGGTATCAGAGCATTGGTTTAGGCATTTCTGGGCCTAGATAGAGTGCATACCATTGCATTGCATTTGTAAGTGTTGAGGTGACGCTGATGTAGAACTATTTGTTTTCTTATTTTGATTAGGATATGGATCTTGCTTCTCAAAGAGCAGTTGTTGAAGAGGTGGAGAGTCGTGCTCCACCAAGGGTTGAATCTGGGGGCAGGGGAGAATCTGCTCCACCAGCAGCTGAGGCACCTGCCCAACCTCAATTTGCACTATTCTAGCCAATGACCGAATTCTACCGGCAAATGATGGGGGCAATTGCACCACCACAACCACAACCTCCACCAGCACCATAGAAGTCCCATATGGAGAAAATGCGAAAACATGGGGCAGTCGATTTCTTTGGGAAGAAGGAGGATGATCCCATGACAGCAGTGAAGGAACGGAAGCGTGAAAAACACAAGTTTATACCATTGAATTCAAAAATTTTCACCTAGGGTCACATGCATCATGCAAGATTTATTTTTATCTATTTGATTTCAATGATAAACAACATATTAAAACTCTTTTAATATGTTTTTGGATCTGTATTTGCCATTTAAGATTTTAAAATTTAGAACCCTAGATTAAATCAAGAACGATTACACTAACCTCTTGATGCACTGCAGCGTGTCTGCGCCTTTAAGATTCGTCTTCAGGACACCAGATGTTGTCCCTCTAGCTTTGTCCACACCAAGAACACCTATGGCAGCCCTTGAACAGCTTCTAAAGCCTTTTCTATTAATTAGAAATTCAAGTTCTGCCTTTTAAGAGATTAGAGATGTAAACAGGACACTAGAAACAATTCCTAGTGTTCTTAATTCAAGAGATTGATGGCTAATCTCTTTGAATTGATAAGAGATGAAGAAGAAGAGATAAAAACCCTCAAAGTGGCGTGACAAAGGAGTGTGGCTGCTGGTTGTATTTTATTTTCTCATAACAACACTTAAATAGCTAGGTTAACACATTAAACCCTTGCCACATGTCACCCTTTGATTAGCTCTAGGTTTAAGTGACCCAATCACATTGTGCCAAGTGTCAAACCTATATTTAATCTTGATTTTAATCATCTTACATGATTAAAAAACATTTGGCAAGCTTATGTGTTATGCCATGTGTCACCATCTCATGGTGCCACGTGTCACACTGCAAAATGACCAAAATGCCACTGTGTCTTAATTTTGAGTTCTTAACCCAAAATAATTATTTTCTTCTTCTAATTAATTTATATCAAATATAAATTAATTAATTAATCTCTATTAATTAATTTCTCATTAATTAAATTCATATTTGAACACTTTAAATATAAATTTAACTTATATTATACATCCAATAATCTAAATTTGGTTTCAAGTCATGCTAGGGACTTTGCAATCTAATTGCAAACCAAACCTATTTAATTAATCAATTTAAACTCTTTAATTAATTAATTAAATCCTATTTAATTAGGTGATAACTTGTGTATGTGTGTGACTTACTAGGCTCATCACTAATTGATAATGAGACATGATATCAACTCTTAATATCATCAGAACTCTTTCTTACCATAAAAGATTTCTCTAAATCATTTTATGAACCTCATAGACCATGGTTAACACCTAGCATAGCATGCCATGGCCACCCAATTAGTAATAAGGTTTACCGTAAATGAACCTATAATCATATGCTACCATGCACTAGAATCTCTCTTACAAAATCCCAACTCAAGCCGAGTCATGGTTTATGTCAAACTCCATTTGCTATGAATATTATGTTCTCTTTTAATTCCAGTTCTTGATTAAAAGATTTTCTCATCGAAACTCTTTCTCAATAAATCTATCTGTCTCCTGCCAGAACTTGAAACATCAAGAACAATTAAATGAACATAGGATTTTATCTCTATTTACTTAGAGGAATAGATTCCATCTTGATCAACACCTACCTCCATATATAACTAGTAGGAGCCAACAGATGCCCATATACCCATACACAGTACAAGTATGAAAGCAGTATCAAACTCAAACTACCTATATACAAGATAACTGTGCTATCTCAGGTCTAAAGATTATATGCACTGATATGATTTATGACAAAACATTGACAAGAGTAAACTCCATGTGCTTGTCATAAGTGTCACTGGTTCGGCCTACTTATCAATTATAAGTGCCTATCATGTTTATTATATGGCATGAGACTCACCATTCCATCTTATTTATATCTCATATAAATAACTTGGGAACAAACATGAATACAATATTTCTGGATAAGTCATGTCCTTATTATGAAGTATCCTTGATTGTGAACCTATTTATGATACTTCGTGCTAGAAATATTGTCACTCATATTCTTAACAACTTAAGAATAATATTTCTAACAAAATATCAATGGACCTTTTCTATTACACATAAATATATTATGTAAACGAAAAGTGGAAATGCCTTTTATTAATAAAAATATGTGCAAGATACATACTAAATGATATGCTCTAGGGCATACTACTAACAATCTCCCACTAGCACTAGAGCCATTCATTACAATATCTTAGACCTATCTTCTCAAGATGTCGGTCTAACTGAGTCTGTGACGTAGGCTTAGTGAATGGATTAGCTGGATTTTCAGCTGATGCTATTTTCTGCATGGCTACATCGCCTCGCCCAACTATTTCTCTGATAATGTGGTAGCGCCTTTCTATGTGTTTGGATTTCTGGTGAGACCTTGGTTCCTTAGCTCATGATCGCTCCATTATTGTCACAAAGTGTAGTGGAACCACGACTCAATGGAAGGAACTACTGTAAGTTCATCACGAACTTCTTTATCCAAACGACTTCCTTTGCAGATCCGATGCGAGAATATACTCACTTCAGTAGTGGAATCTGCGATGCGTGCTCGCTTGGAACTCTTCCAACCGATCGCACCTCCATTACAAATGAACACATATCCACGGGTAGACTTTCTATCATCGATATCCGATTGGAAATCGTAATCGGTATAACCATCCAATTGCAAGTCTCCACCTCCATAAATCAAGAATAAATCCTTAGTTCTTCTCAAGTACTTAAGGATATTCTTGATGACTATCGATGTTCCAAACTGGATTGGATTGATACCGCTAGTCAAACTAACGAGATATGCGATATCCGCCTAGTACACAACATTGCATACATTAAACTTCCAATAGCCAAGCATATGGAATCCTCGCCATCTTATCTCTTTCTTCGGTGTCTTTGGAGACATCTCTTTAGAAAGATGGATACCATGTCTCACTGGTAACAATCCTCTCTTGGAATCAAGCATGTTAAACCTCTTTAACACCTTTTCCAAGTATAGACTTTGGGATAAACCAATTATTCTTTTCGCTCTATCTCTATAGATGCGAATCCCAATAATATAGGTTGCCTCCCCTAAGTCTTTCATGGAGAATGTATTTGACAACCATACTTTTATAGTCGTCAACATACCTGTGTCATTACCCATCAACAGTATGTCATCCACATATAAGACAAGGAAAGTGATAGCACTGTCACTAACCTTCTTATATACACATGGCTCATCCTCATTTTTGATAAAACCAAAGGATTTAATGGCTTCATCAAAATGAATGTTCCAACTCCTTGAAGCTTGTTTCAACCCATAAATGGATCGCTTTAGCTTGCATACCTTGGAACCATCTTGGGATTCAAATCCCTTAAGTTGTTCCATGAAAATGTTTTCTTCAATGTATCCATTGAGAAAAGCTGTTTTGACATCCATCTACCAAATCTCATAATCATAGTACGCAGCTATTGCTAATAAAATCCTAATTGATTTAAGCATGGCAACAGGCGAGAAAGTCTCCTTATAGTCGATTCCTTGCCTTTGGCGAAACCCTTTCGCTACTAGCCTTGCCTTATAGGTCTTTACCTTTCCATCAGAACCAATTTTCTTCTTGAAAACCCATTTGTTCCCTATAGGTATAATACCTTCAGGTGGGTCAACAAGATCCCAAACTTGATTCTTATACATGGAATCAATCTCGGATTTCATAGCATCAATCCATTTTGAAGAGTCTATATCTGATATAGCTTCTTCATAGGTAAGTGGATCATCTCCATGATCTACTTCTTCATGAGTAGACAACTCTTGTTCTTCTTCATGAAGAAAACCATATCTCACCGTGGGTGAGATACCCCGGTTGTTCTACAAGGAATAGTCGTAGATGTTTCATCAACGGGTATTGGTTGACTAGATGGATCTATATCCATCTTATCTCATTGGTTGGTCGAATTCTCCAATTCTAACTCTATTTGCCTTCCTTTGCCTCCTTCTTGAACAAACATTTGTTCAAGAAATGTGGCATCTCTACTTATCACAACCTTTGTGAAGTAGGCAATAAAAATAATATCCAAAACTATCTTTTGGATATCTAACAAATCGACCTTTTCTCGATCTCGTCTCCAATTTATCAGTGTTCAGCTTTTGATATAAGCTGGACAACCCCAAATCTTAACATGCTTAAGACTTGGTTTTCTTCCATGCCATATCTCATAAGGTGTGGAAGAAACTGATTTTGATGGAATCCTATTCATAATATACAAAGCTGATTCTAATGCAAATCCCCAAAAGGAGATTGGCATATCAGTATAGCTCATCATACTACGTACCACATCCAATAGGGTACGATTTCTCCTTTCAGATACACCATTCACCGTGTATGCGTTCTGGAGGAGTGAGCTGAGAAACAATGCCATGCTCTCTCAAGTATTCATCAAATTCAGTACTCAAATATTCACCTCCACGATCTGATCGAAGAGCTTTAATATTCTTTCCTGTTTGATTTTCTACTTCAGATTTAAATTCTTTAAACTTTTCAAAAGATTCATGTTTGTATTTCATCAAATACAAATACCCAAACCTTGATTTATCATCAGTAAAGGTAATAAAATAATGAAAACCCCCTCTAGCCATTTCTTTAAATGGACCACATACATCACTATGTATTAGCTCCAAAATATTTTCAGCTCTTAGCCCCTGTCCAACAAAGGGTGATCTAGTCATTTTGCCCTGAAGGCAAGATTCACAAGTTGGAGTAGGCTCAGAGCCCAATGAGGATAGAATCCCCATTTTCTCCAGTTTTGCAATCTTATCTTCTGCAACATGACATAACCTTAAGTGCCAAATATATTTTGAACTTGAGTTGGTTTTCACCATGGCATTGCATTCTTTTAGATCGCTTGCATTCAATTTGTGTTTGTCATTATTATCCAAATAATAAAGACCATCATTCATATAACCCGAACCAATATATTTGTTTCCAAAATAAATATTGCAAACATCATCAGTGAACTGAAATTCATAGCCATTTCTAGTCAAACTAGATATAGAAATGATGTTCTTAAAAGCATCAGGTACATATAAAATATTATCCAAACACAAAACATGTCCAAACATGTAAAAAGATTTAGATCCTATGGCTAAAGCTTCAACAGTTGAGCCATTGCCAATCCGGACTCTAACATCTTGAGAACGCAAGTTGCTACTATTTGCTAGTTCTTGCATATCATTAGAAATGTGAGAAGCGGCACCAAGATCTAAAACCCAAGTCAGATGAACTATGAGTATCATCAGAATCTAAATAACAAGATATGGACATACCTTCCGAAGGTGTATCCTTCTTGTCCTTCAGAGAAGCAAGATACTCAAGGCAGTTCCTTTTCCAGTGCCCATCCTTTTGGCAGTGGAAACACTTTCCTTTGCCACCATCAGCTTTAGTCTTCCTTTTCTGTTTAGCTATTTTCTTGGAAGGACCAGGAATCTGAGGTTTCTTTTTCTTATTGCCCTTCTTCTTGTTGGACTTTCCAGAGAAGAAGATGCAACCAAAGCTACCTCTTTTCCTTTATTGCACAGCATATTCTTTTGGGCAATAACCAGCATGTTGAGTAAAACGGCTAAGGTGCATTCTGTTTAGTCATATGGAAATTTGTCACAAAATTCCCAAAAGTCTCGTGAAGGGATCAAGGATCAAATCCGTCTGTAGTTGGAAATCCATGTTGAAGTCAAGATGTTCCAACCGCTCAATCAGCCGAATCATCTTGTGGACATGATCCCCAACATTCTCATCCCTCGGACATCCTCATACGGAATAGCCGTCTAGATATCTCATACCTAGCATTCTGCCGTGCTCACCATACAACTCTTGTAGGTGAAGGAGGATCTCACTCGCACTCTGCATGTTCTCATGTTGCTTCAGAACTCATTACTCATGGAAGCAAGCATGTAACACTTAGCTCTCATATCATGCTCCTTCCACTTGTCCAAAGTTTCATGTTCCTCTTGTGTGGCCTCCGGAGGTAAGGGACCAGAACATTTGAATCTAGAACATATCCTATATGTTCAAGGTTCAGACAAGTTTCAAATTTCTTAGCCAATCAGATGATTAGGTCCTGTCAACCTATTGTGATCAAGTATGCTTGCAAGGATATTGGATGGTGGTGGTTGTTTTGTGCTCATTTTTATCGTAAAATTAATCGCAGAAAATAACCAGATTAATTAGTAAACGTATCATGTAATTAACCAAAATGATTATGGTCTTTTAATCAAATTGGTCCTCCCACTAACTTAGCGAATCCTACACTTCCAAAGTAGAAAACGGAAATCCTAGTTGGATGGATTTCTAGTGGGTGATTGAATTCTTATAATTCTATTGATCATCCTCAGGTACATCCATTATTAGAATTACAATAAACTATAAGTGAGCAACTCTTTGCCCATCACATCTCATGTGAGGTTCAATCCTTTACCTCTAATGCACAAAATCTCAGGTACATCCATTATTGACTTATCTTGCATTAGTTAAGTTGATCCCATTGAGCCAGTAATTATGCAAATAATTTTAATGTCCTCAGGTACATCCAATATTGGCCATTAAACCATTTACATATTTACAACATCTCATACTTAACAATTATTCTTAAGAAAATCTCTTAAATAAATTGCATCTTATGCAACTATTTAAAATTTCTTAAAATAATTGCCCCAATGGAGGGCCTATGCTATAATTACTTTAATTATAGCATTTCCAACTTAATCATTTGTTTGGAAGATTTTATGGTCATTCTATTTACTATTAAGGTCTCACTTTGCACATTATCCATTTAGCATGCATATATCATATAATTGCATACATTCCCATACATCTCATGCATTCATGGATAAGCAGTAAATATGGTATGATCATGGACTTTCTAAGGGATTCAATTCTGAGCCACCAAGAATTGAATCAGGGCATTCCTAGGTGCATTTCATTCATTCATTTTACAAGAGTTGCTAAAGGAGTACATAATCAACACTTGATCTTGAATTCCTCCCACTAGTCCCACCAATGCTCTTGACCTCCTTAAACTTCTTGCAATCCAATATTACATAGTAATCCTTGGCATACCAAGGCGAATTTACAAGAACTTAAATAAATGAAATTATAACCCAAAAATTATTACAAACTTAATAATACATGCCCAAAATAAATTAAAATAAATTAATTAATTTACAATCCCAAAGAAACATAAAAGAAATAAATCCAATCACATTGGTCTTTTATAGTCCATGATCATCCATCATGCATATCACTATTTAACAATTAAATAAAACATACATACTTAAATTAAATTGAATATCTCATATTCAACTTAAAAATCCAGATTTGAATATGATTCAAATAAATTTAAAAATTCAGATTTGAATCTCATTCAAACAAATTTAAAAATTCAGATTTGAATCACATTCAAACATTTTTTAAAAAATCAGATTTGAATCACATTCAAACATATTTTTAAAAATCAGATCTGAATTTTATTCAATCAATTTTAAAAAATCAGATTTAAATATGATTCAAACAACTTTAAAAATTCAGATTTGAATCACATTCAAACAACTTTTAAAATTCAGATTTGAATCACATTCAAACAATTTTTAAAATTCTGCTTTGAATCATAATTTAATTGTGTGATAAAAACTACTAATTAAACACTTTAATTAGTCAAAGAATAGGCCTTAGATCATACAACAATTGCAGAATTAAAAGCCAAACCTTAAACCACCCATGGAAGCCAAACCATGCGCACCATTGATGGTGTTTTTTCAAGTATGCCACCAACTTGCTTTGCAACCAGCAATAAACTTTTGATCTCATGATCAAACACACAATTAAATCACATAATCAACAATCTAAATGGCAAATATAGTGGCTCTGATACCAATTGAAGGAACGGAAGCGTGAAAAACACAAGTTTATACCATTGAATTCAAAAATTTTCACCTAGGGTCACATGCATCATGCAAGATTTATTTTTATCTATTTGATTTCAATGATAAACAACATATTAAAACTCTTTTAATATGTTTTTGGATCTGTATTTGCCATTTAAGATTTTAAAATTTAGGACCCTAGATTAAATCAAGAACGATTACACTAACCTCTTGATGCACTGCAGCGTGTCTGCGCCTTTGAGATTCGTCTTCAGGACACCAGATGTTGTCCCTCTAGCTTTGTCCACACCAAGAACACCTATGGCAGCCCTTGAACAGCTTCTAAAGCCTTTTCTATTAATTAGAAATTCAAGTTCTGCCTTTTAAGAGATTAGAGATGTAAACAGGACACTAGAAACAATTCCTAGTGTTCTTAATTCAAGAGATTGATGGCTAATCTCTTTGAATTGATAAGAGATGAAGAAGAAGAGATAAAAACCCTCAAAGTGGCGTGACAAAGGAGTGTGGCTGCTGGTTGTATTTTATTTTCTCATAACAACACTTAAATAGCTAGGTTAACACATTAAACCCTTGCCACATGTCACCCTTTGATTAGCTCTAGGTTTAAATGACCCAATCACATTGTGCCAAGTGTCAAACCTATATTTAATCTTGATTTTAATCATCTTACATGATTAAAAAACATTTGGCAAGCTTATGTGTTATGCCATGTGTCACCATCTCATGGTGCCACGTGTCACACTGCAAAATGACCAAAATGCCCCTGTGTCTTAATTTTGAGTTCTTAACCCAAAATAATTATTTTCTTCTTCTAATTAATTTATATCAAATATAAATTAATTAATTAATCTCTATTAATCAATTTCTCATTAATTAAATTCATATTTAAACACTTTAAATATAAATTTAACTTATATTATACATCCAATAATCTAAATTTGGTTTCAAGTCATGCTAGGGACTTTGCAATCTAATTGCAAAGCAAACCTATTTAATTAATCAATTTAAACTCTTTAATTAATTAATTAAATCATATTTAATTAGGTGATAACTTGTGTATGTATGTGACTTACTAGGCTCATCACTAATTGGCAATGAGACATGATATCAACTCTTAATATCATCAGAACTCTTTCTTACCATAAATGATTTCTCTAAATCATTTTATGAACCTCATAGACCATGGTTAACACCTAGCATAGCATGCCATGGCCACCCAATTAGTAATAAGGTTTACCTTAAATGAACCTATAATCATATGATACCATGCACTAGAATCTCTCTGTTACAAAATCCCAACTCAAGCTGGAGTCATGGTTTATGTGAAACTCCATTTGCTATGAATATTATGTTCTCTTTTAATTCCAGTTCTTGATTAAAAAGATTTTCTCATCAGAAAATCTTTTTTGAATAAATCTATCTGTCCTGGCCAGGAACTTGAAACATCAAGAACAATTAAATGAACATAGGATTTTATCTCTATTTACTTAGAGGAACAGATTCCATCTTGATCAACACCTACCTCCATATATAACTAGTAGGAGCCAACAGATGCCCATATACCCATACACAGTACAAGTATGAAAGCAGTATCAAACTCAAACTACCTATATACAAGATAACTGTGCTATCTCAAGTCTAAAGATTATATGCACTGATATGATTTATGACAAAACATTGACAAGAGTAAACTCCATGTGCTTGTCATAAGTGTCACTGGTTCGGCCTATTTATCAATTATAAGTGCCTATCATGTTTATTATATGGCATGAGACTCACCATTCCATCTTATTTATATCTCATATAAATAACTTGGGAACAAACATGAATACAATCTTTCTGGATAAGTCATGTCCTTATTATGAAGTATCCTCGATTGTCAACCTATTTATAATACTTCGTGCTAGAAATATTGTCACTCATATTCTTAACAACTTAAGAATAATATTTCTAACAAAATATCAATGGACCTTTTCTATTACACATAAATATATTATGTAAACAGAAAAGTGGAAATGCCTTTTATTAATAAAAATATGTATAAGATACATACTAAATGATATGCTCTAGGGCATACTACTAATAAGCAGAAAACTGGTTGGATAGAACAATTAGAGTGCTAAAACAGCTTAATTGCACTCCCAAGCAGAACCTAGAGGGTGCTACGTCCCTCCTTCAGGATGTTGCGTATCAGTGGTGGGACACAATAACCAATGAGGTGCAACTAGAACGGATCACCTGGGAATTCTTCCTCACAGAGTTCAAGAAGAAATATGTCAGTAAAGTGTATTTAGAAGAGAGAAGAAGAGAATTTATCTGTCTGAGACAGAGGCAATTATCAGTGGTAGAGTATGAGCGAAAATTCGTCAGACTGCGCCGGTATGGGAGGGAGATAGTCCCTACAGAGGCAGAGAGGTGCAGAAGGTTCGAAGAAGGGCTCAATGACAATATCAAAGTCATGGTAACGGCATTGGAGATCACAGATTTTGCCAAATTAGTAGATGCTGCAACGAAAGTAGAAAGAGTCAGAATAAATGAGCAAATTAGAAGGGAAAGACAGTAGAAGAGAGGTATAGGTCAGTCCAGTTCATTTTCTACTCCCAGTAAGAAGAGTAAAGGTCCTCCTGCTCAGGGTTTAGGACAACCACAAGGTCAGGGTCAGTGTCAGGGGCCCAGACCATAGTTCACACCTAGGACAGGCTAGTCCACACCATCAGTGGGTAGCTCTCCAGGGACAGTGTTCAGGGGACCAGCCTCAGCATCTTCTGCCTGTCTGTACTGCGAAAAGTGGCATAAGGGGGACTGTTAGCGAGTGACTAGTGCATGCTTACGGTGTGGATCTATAGAACATCAGATCAAGAATTGTCCGAAGAGGACTACTACATTTGCTCTAACAAAAACTGACAGACTTGCTACTACACCACAAAGGGGTAGGAAGCGCAGTAAATCTGAGGTAGCTGGTCCATCACTGAGGCCTGCATCCGAGTCAGTTGAGAGGCCAGAGACTAGAGTACCTACTAGGGCCTATGCCATCAGAGCTCAGGAGGAGCAAGATGCCCCGGATGTCATCAGCGGTACGTTCTCCCTCTATAGCACTTTTGTGCATGCATTGGTGGATCCAGGATCCACTCATTCATACATCTGCATCAAACTATCCATAGAGAGGGGAGTTCTAGTAGAGGAGAGTGATCAAGACATTCTGGTCACAAATCCACTAGGCCACAATGTGGTAGTGAATAAAGTGTATAAAGGTTGCCCATTGAGGATTCAGGGGTATGAATTCTCAGAAAACCTAATTGAATTGCCCTTCTACGAGTTTGACGTGATTTTGGCAATGGACTGGTTGTCGCGTCATTAGGCAATAGTTGATTGCAAATTGAAGAGGATTTCTTTGAAAACTTATGAGGGTGATGAGATTACTATTGTGGGTGAAAGGACAGATTTCCTGTTCAATGTTATCTCAGCCACAGTTGTAAGCAAATTGATAAGAAAAGGCTGTGAAGCTTACCTAGCACACGTGGTTCATACTAGGCAGGCTAAGCCAAACCTGTGTGATATACCCACAGTGGGAGACTTCCTAGATGTATTTCCTGAAGAGTTGCCTGGTTTACCACCAAAAAGGGAAGTCGAGTTTGCTATTGAGGTAATGCCGGGTACAACACCAATTTCCATTGCCCCTTATAGGATGGCACCTACTGAATTGAGAGAGTTGAAAATTCAGTTGCAGGAGCTACTCGATAAGGGGTTCATAAGGCCCAATGTGTCACCATGGGGAGTTCCGGTGCTATTTATGAAAAAGAAGGATGGAACCTTGAGATTGTGTATTGATTACCGGTAGTTGAACAAAGTAACTGTGAAGAATAAATATCCGTTGCCCAGAATTGATGATCTGTTTGATCAGTTTAAGGGAGCCGGTGTATTTTCAAAATTGATCTCAGATCAGGGTATCATCAGTTGAGGGTAAAGGATGCAGATGTGTCAAAAACTGCATTCAGAACCCGGTATGGGCATTGTGAATTTCTAGTGATGCTGTTTGGGTTAACAAATGCACCAGCAGCATTTATGGACCTTATGAACTGTATCTTCTATCCGTACTTAAATCGGTTTGTAGTGGTCTTTATTGATGATATTCTGGTGTATTCTATGACCAGGGAAGAACATGATGAACATTTGAGGATTGTTCTGCAAACCCTGCGAGGAAAGAAGCTGTATGCTAAGTTGTCCAAGTGTGACTTCTGGATGAGTGAAATCTTCTTTCTTGGACACATAGTATCAGCTGAGGGGATTAGAGTGGATCCCAAAAAGATAGAAATAGTGATTGAATGGAAGCCTCCCAAAAATACAACTGAGGTCAGAAGTTTCTTAGGGCTAGCTGGGTATTACGGAAGATTTGTGAATGGGTTCTCTCTTATAGCTGCTCTAATGACCAAGTTATTGCATAAGAATGTAAAATTTGGCTGGAATGACAAGTGACAAGCTAGTTTTAAGAGGCTGAAGGCTATGTTGATAGAAGCACCAGTGTTAACACAGCCAGTGTTGGGAAAAGACTTTGTGGTCTACAATGATGCCTCACATAATGGTTTAGGGTGTGTATTGATGCAAGAGGGGAAAGTGATTGCCTATGCTTCCAAGCAGTTAAGGCCACATGAACAAAACTACCCTACTCAAGACTTGGAGTTAGCAGCAATTATCTTCGCACTAAAGATATATAGGCATTATTTATATGGTGAAAAATGCTACATCTATACAAACCACAAGAGTCTAAATGTAACACCCCTATGTTTGGTAGTGCGTTCTACTGTTCCTGTGACCAGTGTTGTCCGGACAGCTAGGATGCCTAGAACTACACTTAGATATGAGTGAGGAGACAAAAAATAATGAAATATAAGAAAAGAAAATACAAGAAAAACAAAGAAAAAATAATAGCAATGAAATGTAACCAAGTTAAATGAGCCGAGAACCCTAGCGATGGGTGACCGCACCGGAAAGTTGCGGCGTAGACCGTTCACTAGCCCTGGACTGCAAGGAACCCTGAAAGTATTTTTAAGACTTAAATAAACATCTATTGAAGTATAAATATCATTAAAAATATCAAAGAAAAATTAATTAATTAGTACAAAGAAAAATGAGAAATCAAGAAAATGACAAAACTCGGTGTTACCGAAAAATCGGGAATACAACCCGAACAGGGGCATTGTGGTCATTTGACACCCTGAGTTGTCTTTTAACCTAAATTTCTATTAAAAATAAATGATATTACACTTGAAAAATGTCATGAAAAATTAAATTGGTGGTTCATAATTTAAATAGCGAAAGATAGGAGTTAAATGTGGGAATTTGGAAACTTTAGAATAAATAAACATTAAAATGTTTAATGGTGCTCCACTAACTCCACTTAAGTGGACCACTAAACATATTGTGGCAGAAAATAACTTCATCTTCCTCACCTTGCCAAAACCAGCTGAAACCAAGAGGAAGAGAAACCTCCATGGCCGAATCTTTTCCAAGCTCCATGCAAGCATGAAGTAAGCCCTTTTTCCACTTGATTTCTTCGCTAAAGTTGTTCTACACAACTTGGGCAGTAGATAGGCAACAAGAAAATTAAGTTTTGGTGAGGTTTTGAAGAATTTCAAAAGTGGTAAGTATGTATTTTTAATTATTGTTTCATTAAACTTTGAATGGGTGTTGTGGGTAGTTGATTTGTGGAAGGATTTTTGAAGTTTGATGAGTTAATGGAGAGGTACATTTTGGCAGCCATGGAACTTCAATAAGAACAGTTTATACTTGCATGTAAATAGTGGTTTGAATGATGATTTAAATGTTTGATTGTATTGTACTTGAATTCCATGTGTAAGGTATGATTTGGAAGCTTAAAAAGTGAAAATGGCAATTGATGGAAATGTGTAAACTTGTGGCTGCCTTATGAAGAAGATCAAAATGTGTTGTTTCATGGTTTGGTTTATGGAATTATATTGTTTAATTATGTTGTTATGGATGGCAGCATGTATGTGTGTATAAAGGTTTGAATTTGGACATGTAAATAAAGTGCATTCATGTGTTTAATTGTTGTAATTGGACTTGGAAAAATTCTGGGTTATAGTGTGCATATTGAGGATGGTTATAAGCTGCCAAAATGACCAAAAATGAGTTGCTAGATGTATTAATATTATGGTACAAACCAGAATTGGCATGGAAGAGTGACTTGGCAAGCATAGGATGTGTAATTGGTAAAGGATGAACAATGTATAATAGGGCAGTGTATGTTTTGGCTTAGAACCTTAAGTGCGTGGCTCCAATTTGTATGAGACCAATTGGAGGTGAAACTAGGCACAAAATGTGCCAACTTTCATGAAGGAAGCTTACCAAAATCCTGCTTAGAAGGTGACTTGAAAAATGACCAAATCCGGATTAGTGCTTTGAAAGCCTAAAAATTGACCATTTGGGCAGCAGTAAGTGTTTTTCCATAACTCACTCAAAACATGTCCAATTGACCTGACATTTTTACCATGAATAGTTAAGATATATATCTACAATTCTTATGAAGACAACAAAGCCCAGAAATCGCCAAAACCAAGCCAAATAGCTTGCACAAGTTTAGGTCCAAAAACTGGCTGAACCAAAAGTGACCTAAAAATGACCTAAACCTACCATTTGGTACATTCTGTCCAGCATTGGTAAATTGACCATAACTTGGTCTACACAACTCAGAATGAACTAAAATTTTGCCCCGCGTGCAATAAGACATAGGCCTACAAGTTTGTAGTTTGGATCGAAACCCAAAAATCGAGGGAACTAGGTTGTCTGGCTAGGTCAAATTAGTATACCGAAATCTAGCAAATTGCAATAAAATGCAATATACTTGAAAGTGAATTTGGTAACATGTACCAACACTAAAAGGCCACAAAATGTGACACATTCGTAACATTAAAACCTAATTCACCTAGAGTGCATCGAGGGTCAACATCTTAGGTTGACTAAGGAAATAATAGAATTCAATAAGTTAATTATTAAGCTTTATTCTTAGAGACAGTTTAAATGAGTACTGAAACACTTCAAATTGTGTGTTTCAGTTAGCAAAGACTCAGGGAAGGGGAAGGAAACACCGAGTCAGGGCCAAGAGACAGTTATCAGAGGTTTGTGCATAATAGTTATTTCTTTTAAATTTTTAATTGAAATAAATTATGACTATTTGTATATTATTGTTTTAAATTGTGAAAAATTATTTGAATGATATTTGATGGATACTTATTGATTGAAAAGAATTGTAAATGGTTTGAAACCACAGTTATCATGTATATTGATTGAATTCCTCGCTAGCTTGTCTAGTGGGATGAATTGAATTCCCTCTCTGGCTGAAGTGTTGAGGTGTGTGCCTGTTGAGGACGAATAGAATGAGTACTCATATTATTGCTAGCTAGCTATGTTATTCCTCACTAGCCATCGGCTTTTGGAATGAATTGAATTCCTCACTAGCCATCGGCTTTTGGGATGAATCGAACTTTGGCAACATGATTAAGTTGTGTGTGTGTGATTTATTGATATTTATTGTGATATTGTGAAATGGAGTTTAAATTCTTTATGACATTCACTGTCTTTGAATTTAACTATTGTTTTAAGTATCCACTATTTATATGACTTAGGATTTGTGATTTAAAGTTGCATTTTGTTAATGTTGTGCACCACTGAGACATGGGCTCAACGATAGCTTTTCATTGCTGTCGCAGGTAGACAGACTGACAGGGCAGCAGACTAGGCTGCTAGTGCTTTAGTGAGAGTTCATCAGGTATATTGAGTATACTATATTTTGTATTTTGTATTGTAATGTATGTTCACTGTATGTATATAGTGTTCTTGGTTTTGAGCAGTTGTAAATTAAAATTGTACATTGAAGTTGTAAATTATATTTGTAAATTATTTTAACTTGCAAATATTGTGATATATTCTTTTATCTCAGCTTTTGAAAACACTGGAAAATTATTGTACATTTGAGTTGGCAAATGTTGAGAAATATATTGTGTTGATTGAATATTGGAGTTTGGGGATTTAACAAAATATTGGAAGTGCTTTTTACAGGTTTTTGAAGAACTGTTTTATTCACAATACATACGGCACTCTGCCAAGATTTTTACATAAATTATTATTTCTTGAAATGTGTTATTTAGTTTCACTTCAGTTAAAATTTTTTTTAACACCTGTAAATAGTGCTCACCACTGTAAAAATAAGTAAGAAAAGTTTTAAAATCCCTTGTAGTGTATTTAATGGGTTATCAGTACACGAAGTTGATAATTCATTAAGTATACTACGGGATCATGTTATGCCTTATAGACAGGTAGGGTGTGACATGTTTAAGTGGTATCAGAGCTAGTTTTTAAATTCTATTTTCACCTGTAATTTGAATATTCTTTCTTCATAGTACAACTGCTCAGTGTCATTGTTTAATACATACAGTACATTACATTATAAATATGCATTAACAGGAGAAAATCTCCTTGTGTTATCTATTCAGGAGGTCTAAGATCCTCAAATTGACTATGGAATAGGGTGATCGTTCAGTCAATCAATCAATAGAGGCTGAGGTACAAGGGGATGCCCCAGTCCCTCAAAGAGTTGGAAGCTCGACTTTACCAATCCCACCTGTACAAATTACTGCACAAATGGCCCAGCAAATGGCCACTTTCTTTCAACAAATGGCTGATAATTTGTCAGCCCAAGCCCAAGTACAAAGCCCAACCCCCACAAGGGCAGTGTGAAATAGAGAAGAGGGAGAAACCTATGGGTTAGAGCTCGAGCAGTAATTTGGGGAAGAGAAAAGAATTTGAGGAGCCCGGAGCTCAGAGATATAACAAAGGTGGATCATTAAAGCAGAGACCACCAAGGTCCAGTCGTCGAACAACGAGAATTTCCTACCCTCCCCACCAATGTGAAACTTGTGGAAGAAATCATGGTGGGATGTGTTACAAGGCCATAGGAGCCTGTTATAACTGTGGAGGCACAGGACACTTTGCCAATGACTGCACCAGTACTCGCAGAGTTGGACCACCTCCTACTCTCTTTGAAGGTCGATTCGAGCCACTGTCACCAGAGGTTCACAACCACCTAGCAGAGGTAGGGGCAGGGGTAGAGGTAATCCAGTAGGCAGCCAAGGCACTATGAATCAATCAGAGCAAGGCAGTGCTCTAATTAGAGTCTACGCAATGAGACAGAGAGAAGAGGCCGAGACATCTGTTGTTGTGGCTAGTACCTTATCAACTTTTAATCAAGATGTATTTGTGTTATTTGATCCGGGTTCTATCCATTCTTATGTGAGTGCTAGCATCATTGATTGCATTACTGTTCCATGTACAAAAATGGACTTTGAGGTGATAGTAACAAGTCCGCTAGGACAAGAGGTCAGGGTTAATAGAATGTATAGGGATTGTCCTTTGGTGATCTAAGGACATACTTTTCTATCTGATTTCATTGAAATGCCCTTCAGAGATTATGATATCATCTTGGGCATGGATTGGTTAGCAAGGCATCACGCCATGATTGACTGTAGACCAAAGACAGTCACTTTTGGTCTCCCTCAGTACAATGAAGTGGTAATACACGGGGACAGGCAACTATTGCCATCAAACGTCATTTCGGCTGCACTAGCCAGAAAAATGATTAGAAAGGGGTGTGAAGCATACTTGGCACATGTGGTAGACACCCAAGTGGGGATTCCAATATTGAGGGACATCCCTACAGTATATGACTTTCCATATGTGTTTCCTGATGAATTGCCAGGATTACCTCCAGAAAGAGAGGTGCAGTTTGAAATTAATGTTATGCCTAGTGTGGATCCAATCTCCATAACACCATATAGAATGGCACCAGCAGAGTTGAAGGAGTTGAAGGTACAGTTGCAAGAACTACTTGGAAAGGGCTTCATCCACCCTAGTGTGTCACCTTGGGGAGTGCTAGTATTATTTGTTAAGAAGAAAGATGGCACCCTCCGCTTATGTATTGACTACCGACAGTTGAATAAGGTGATAATAAAGAACAGATATCCATTGCCTCGCATTGATGATCTGTTTGATCAGTTGAAGGGTGCAGCTGTATTCTCCAAAATTGATTTGCGATCTAGTTATTATCAGTTGAAAGTGCAAGAGCAGAGCATTCCAAAATCTGCTTTCAAAACTCGATATGGCCACTATGAGTTTCTAGTAATGCCATTCGGGTTAACTAATGCTCCAGCTGCTTTTATGGATCTGATGAACACTATCTTTAGACCATATCTCGACCAATTTGTGGTGTTGTTTATTGATGATATTTTGATATATTCGAGGAATGCAGAGGAGCATGACAGACATCTGCGGATTGTACTGCAGACTTTAAGGGAGAAACAACTATATGCCAAATTGTCGAAATGTGAATTTTGGCTGAAAGAAATCTCCTTCTTGGGACATGTCATGTCAGCTAAAGGGATCAAGGTAGATTCCAGCAAGGTAGAAGCTATCCTTAATTGGAAGCAGCCCAGGAATATCATAGAAATTCACAGTTTTCTGGGTTTAGCTGGATATTACCATCGGTTTGTGAAAGGATTTTCTATGTTAGCTTCTCTACTGACCAAGCTGCTTCGAAAAGATGTAAAATTTCAGTGGACAGATAAATGCCAGCAGAGTTTTGATGAGTTAAAGAGGTGTTTGACTGAAGCTCCAGTTTTTACATGACCTACACAGGGTAAAGAGTATATAGTTTATAGTGATGCTTCTCACAATGGATTAGTCTATGTACTGATGTAAGATCAAAATGTCATTGCATATGCATCACGCCAGTTGAAACCGCATGAGAGGAACTGCCCAACACATGATTTGGAGCTTACAGCTATTGTTTTTGCTCTGAAGATCTGGAGACATTATTTGTAGAGAAATGGTAAATTTACACAGATCACAAGAGCTTGAAGTACTTAGGCGCCAAGAAGGAATTGAATTTGAGATAGAGGAGATGGTTAGAACTGATTAAAGACTATGATTGTTTAATAGACTATCAGCCGGGGAAAGCAAATGCCGTGGCTGGCGCCTTAAGTCGCAAGACTATGGCAAGTCTCAGAGTTTCTCCTTTATCCATGGTATATGAGTTGAAAGCACAGCATGCCAGTTTTAGATTGATGATGAGAGACAGATCATTATGAAGGGAGCACATGAGTCTTTTTTTGCTATGCATCCTAATGGAACTAAAATGTACAGAGGGCTGAAAGAGCATTACTGGTGGATGGGTATGAAGAGGGATATAGCTGAATTTGTTTCCAAATGCCTAACTTGTCAGCAAGGAAAGGCAGAACACCAAGTACCAGCAGGTTTGTTACATCCATTGCCAGTACCAGAGTTGAAGTGGGAACGGATAACTATGGATTTTGTTATGAGACTTTCGAGGACACAAAATAGTCATGATGCAGTTTGGGTTATAGTTGATAGACTAACCAAGTCTGCTCACTTTTTGCCAGTTCAGATGGACTATAGCCTGGAAAGATTGGCCAGATTGTATATATATGAAATTGTAAAATTGCATGGAGTGCCAGTATCAATTGTATCTGACAGAGATCCTAGGTTCACTTCTAGATTCTGGGGTAGTCTTCAGAGAGCCCTAGGAACTAGATTGAACTTCAGCATAGCATTCCACCCACAGACAGATGGCGAGTCTGAGAGAGTAATTCAGATATTGGAGGATATGCTACAGGCTTGTGTGATTGAGTTTGAAGATAGTTGGGATATACACTTGCCTTTGATTGAGTTTGCTTATAACAACAGCTACCAATCAAGCATTGGGATGCCTCCATATGAAGCTTTGTATGGCAGAAAGTGCAAAACTCCCCTATGTTAGGATGAAGTAGGTGAAAGAAAGATGATTGGGCCAGAAATTGTTCAGCAGACAGAGAAAAAGATCAGATTGATCAGAGATAGACTCAAGGCTAATGGTGATATGAAGAGAAGAGACATTGAATATGTAGTGGGTGATAAGGTATTCCTCAAAGTTTCTCCTTAGAAGAGGATTATGAGATTTGGTAGAAAGGGGAAACTGAGTCCTCGTTTCATCGGACCATATGAGGTTTTGGAAAGAGTGGGTCATTTAGCATATTGCCTAGCATTACCTCCAGAGCTAGAAAGGATACACAGTGTCTTTCATGTATCCATGTTAAGGAGGTACAGACCTGACCCATCTCATTTACTATCAGTTGAAGAGATTGAGGTAAATCCAGACCTCTCATGTGAGGAAGAACCCATAGAAATTCTGGCATATGAGGTGAAGTAGCTGAGGAACAAACAGATACACCTAGTTAAAGTGCTATGGAACCATCATTCAGGCCAGGAAGCTACTTGGGAACGTGAAGAGGATATGAGGAGATAGCACCCACAGCTATTCAGAGACTAATGCCAGGTAAAATTTCGAGACGAAATTTATTTTAAGGGGGGGAGAATTGTAACACCCCTATGTTTGGTAGTACGTTCTATTGTTCCTGTGACCAGTGTTATCCGGACATCTAGGATGCCTAGAACTACAATTAGATATGAGTGAGGAGACATAAAATAATGAAATACAAGAAAAGAGAATATAGGAAAAATAAAGGAAAAATAATAGCAATGAAATGTAACCAAGTTGAATGAGCCGAGAACCCTAGCGATGGGTGACCGCACCGGAAAGTTGCGGCGCAGACCGTTGACTAGCCCTGGACTACGGGGAACCCTGGAAAGTATTTTTAAGACTTAAATAAGCATCCATTGAAGCATAATTATTATTAGAAATATCAAAGAAAAATTAATTAATTAGTACAAGGAAAAATGAGAAATCGAGAAAACGACAAGACTCGGTGTTATCAAAAAATTGAGAATACAACCTGAACAGGGGCATTGTGGTCATTTAACACCTCGAGTTATCTTTTGAACTAATTGTCCATTAAATATAAATGATATTACACTTGGAAAATGTCATGAAAAATTAAATTGGTGGTTCATAATTTAAATAACAAAAGATAGGAGTTAAATGAGGGAATTTGGAAACTTTAGAATAAATAAACATTAAAATGTTTAATGGTGCTCCACTAACTCCACTTAAGTGGACCACTAAATATATTGTGGCAGAAAATAACTTCATCTTTATCACCTTGCCAAAACCAGCCGAAACCAAGAGGAAGAGAAACCTCCATGGCCGAATCTTTTCCAAGCTCCATGCAAGCATGAAGTAATCCCTTTTACCACTTGATTTCTTCACTAAAGTGTTCTACACAACTTGGGCAGTAGATAGGCAGCAAGAAAATTAAGTTTTGGTGAGGTTTTGAAGAATCTCGAAAGTGGTAAGTATGTATTTTTAATTATTGTTTCATTGAACTTTGAATGGGTGTTGTGGGTAGTTAATTTGTGGAAGGATTTTTGAAGTTTGATGAGTTAATGGAGAGGTACATTTTGGCAGCCATGGAACTTCAATAAGAACAGTTTATACTTGCATGTAAATAGTGGTTTGAATGATGATTTAAATGTTTGATTGTATTGTACTTGAATTCCATGTGTAAGGTATAATTTGGAAGCTTAAAAAGTAAAAATGGTAATTGATGGATATGTGTAAACTTGTGGCAGCCTTATGAAGAAGATCAAAATGTGTTGTTTCATGGTTTGGTTTATGGAATTATATTATTGAATTATGTTATTATGGATGGCAGTATGTATGTGTGTATAAATGTTTGAATTTGGACATGTAAATGAAGTGCATTCATGCGTTTAATTGTTGTAATTGGACTTGAGAAAATTTTGGGTTATAGTGTGCATATTGAAGATGGTTATAAGCTGCCAAAATGACCAAAAATGAATTGCTAAATGTATTAATATTATGGTACAAACCAGAATTGGTATGGAAGAGTGACTTGGTAAGCATAGGATGTGTAATTGGTAAAGGATGAATAATGTACAATAGGGCAGTGTATGTTTTGGCTTAGAACCTTAAGTGTGTGGCTCCAATTGGTATGAGACCAATTGGAGGTGAAACCAGGCACAAAATGTGCCAACTTTCATGAAGGAAGCTTACCAAAATTCTGCTTAGAAGGTGACTTGAAAAATGACCAAATCCAGATTAGTGCTTTGAAAGCTTGAAAATTGACCATTTGGATAGCAGTTAGTGTTATGGCCATAACTCACTTAAAACGGGTCCAATTGACCTAAAATTTTTACCATGAATAGTTGAGACATATAACTACAATTCTTATGAAGACACCAAAGCCAAAAATGGCCAGAACCAAGCCAAATAGCTTGCATAAGTTCAGGTCCAAAAACTGGCCGAACCAAAAGTGACCTAAAAATGACCTAAACCTACCATTTTGGTACATTCTGTCCAGCATTGGTAAATTGACCATAACTTGGTTTACACAACTCAGAATGACCTAAAATTTTGCCCCGCATGCAATAAGACATAGACCTACAAGTTTGTAGTTTGGACTGAAACCCGAAAATCGAGGGAACTAGGTTGTCTGGCTAGGTCAAATTAGTATACCGGAATCCAGCAAATTGCAATAAAATACAATATACTTAAAAGTGAATTTGGTAACATGTACCAACACTAAAAGGCCATAAAATGTGACACATTCGTAATATTAAAACCTAATTCACCTATAGTGCATCGAGGGTCAACATCTTAGGTTGACTAAGGAAATAATAGAATTTAATAAGTTAATTATTAAGCTTTATTCTTAGAGACAGTTTAAATGAGTACTGAAACACTTCAAATTGTGTGTTTCAGTTAGCAAAGACTCAGGGAAAGGGAAGGAAACACTGAGTCAGGGCCAAGAGATAGTTATCAGAGGTTTGTGCACAAACAGTTATTTCTTTTGAATTTTCAATTGAAATAAATAATGACTATTTGTATATTATTGTTTTAAATTGTGAAAAATTATTTGAATGATATTTGATGGATACTTATTGATTGAAAAGCAATGTAAATGGTTTGAAACCACAGTTATCATGTATATTAATTGAATTCCTCACTAGTTTGTCTAGTGGGATGAATTGAATTACCTCTCTGGCTGAAGTGTTGAGGTGTGTGCCTGTTGAGGACGAATAGAATGAGTACTCATATTATTGCTAGCTAGCTATATTATTCCTCACTAGCCATCGGCTTTTGGGATAAATTGAATTCCTCACTAGCCATCGGCTTTTGGGATGAATCGAACTTTGGCAACATGATTAAGCTATGTGTGTGTGATTTATTGATATTTATTGTGATATTGTGAAATGGAGTTTAAATTCTTTATGACATTCACTGTCTTTGAATTTAACTATGGTTTTAAGTATCCACTATTTATATGATTTATGATTTGTGATTTAAAGTTGCATTTTGACATTCGCTCAACAATAGCTTTTCATTATTGTCGCAGGTAGACTGACTGACAGGGCTGCAGATTAGGCTGCTAGTGCTTCAGTGAGAGTTCATCGGATATATTGAGTATACTATATTTTGCATTTTGTATTGTAATGTATGTTCACTGTATGTATATAGTGTTCTTGGTTTTGAGCAGTTGTAAATTAAAATTGTACATTGAAGTTGAAAATTATATTTGTAAATTATTCTGACTTGTAAATATTGTGATATATTCTTTTATCTCAGCTTTTGTAAACACTGGAAAATTATTGTGGATTTGAGTTGGCAAATGTTGAGAAACATATTATGTTGATTGAATATTGGAGTTTAGGGATTGAACAAAATATTGGAAGTGTTTTTTATAGGTTTTTGAACAACTATTTTATTCAAAATACAGATGGTACTCTGCCAAAATTTTTACAGAAATTATTATTTCTTCAAATGTGTTATTTGGTTTCACTTCAGTTAAAATTTTTTTTAACACCTGTAAATTGTGCTCACCACTGTAAAAAGAAGTAAGAAAAATTTTAAAATCCCTTGTAGTGTATTTAATGGGTTATCAGTAGGCGAAGTTGGTAATTCATTAGGTATACTACGGGATCATGTTATGCCTTACAGAGAGGTAGCGTGTGACACTATGATATTTTCCTACCCAGAAGGAGCTCAATGTTAGACAGAGGCAATGGATTGAGTTCCTAAAGGACTATGATTGTGTGATAGATTATCATCATGGGAAGGCAAATGTAGTTGTCGATGCCTTGAGTAGAAAATCCATCAAAGCCTTAAGATCACTAAATGCCCGTCTGTCCTTAGCTCAAGATGGAGCTATTTTGGCTGAGTTACAATGAGGCCAAACCTGCTACAGCAAATACAAGATGGGCAAAGGGCAGATGAAAAATTAATAGCCATTATGGGTAAAATTCCAGAGGGAAAGGAAACTTATTATGAGGTGAAAGCAGATGGATGTCTATAGTATAGAGGAAGAGTGTGTGTACCAGATGATGGGAACGGAAGACTAGTATTTTGAAAGAAGCACACACTAGTATTTATGCTATGCACCCGGAAAGCACAAAAATGTATAATGATTTGAAGCCTCATTATTGGTGGCCTGGTATGAGGAGGGATATAGCTGACTATGTGACTAAGTGTTTAACATGTCAGCAAGTTAAAGCAGAACATCAAGTTCCATCAGGATTGCTACAGCCTATAAGCATACCTGAATGGAAATGGGACTGGTCACTATGGATTTTGTTAGTGGTCTACCTCTCACCCAAAAGAAGCATGATGCAGTGTGGGTGATAGTGGATAGATTGACGAAGTCAGTACATTTTCTGCTAGTTAGGACTAACTACTCACTAGAGAAGTTAGCAGAATTATATATCAGTGAGATAGTTAGACTGCATGGAATCCCACTTTCCATCATATCTGACCGAGACCCAAGGTTTACATCGAGATTCTGGAAAAAGTTGCAAGAAGCCTTGGGCACACAACTCTGCTTTAGCATGGCTTTTCATCCTCAGACGGATGGACAGTCAGAAAAAGTAATCCAGGTAAACCTAAGAACTAATTGAATTTTCATAGATAATAAATTGAAATAATATTAACAATGTGAATTATGTGATAGATCCTAGAGGATATGCTAAGGAGTTGTGTCATTGAGTTTTAAGGGAGTTGGGATAGATACCTCCCACTGGCAGAATTCGCATATAACAATAGCTACCAAGCTAGCATTCAAATGGCTCCGTATGAAGCACTGTATAGGAGGAAATGTAGAACCCCAGTGTGTTGGACTGAATTGGGCGAAGATAAGCTGGTAGGACCAGACTTGGTGAAACAGACTGAAGAGAAAGTGAAGATAATTAAAGCTAACTTGAAGATTGCCTCAGATAGACAAAAATCTTATGCCGACTTGAAGAGAAAAGAGATAGAGAATGCAGTTGGTGATAAAGTGTTTTCTCAAAGTCTCACCGTGGAAGAAAGTACTGCGGTTTGGAAGAAAGGGTAAGTTAAGCCCTAGGTTCATTGGCCCATATGAAGTCATTGAACATGTGGGACCAGTGGCCTATCGGCTAGCTTTACCACCAGAACTGGATAAAATTCATAATGTATTCCATGTTTCTATGCTGATAAGATATCGCTCAGACCGTTCACATGTCATCTCCATGGAAGAGATTGAAATCCAACCGGACTTGACATATACAGAAGAACCTATACATATCCTAGCTCGAGAAGTGAAGGAACTGAGAAATAAACAAATTCCACTGGTGAAAGTGCTTTAGAGGCACCACAACACTGAAGATGCCACACCTTACCCCTTTGTAAGGCATAACATGATCCCGTAGAATACCTAATGAACTACCAAACTTCACCTACCAATAATTCATTAAGTACATTACAAGGGATTTTAAAATCATTTTCTTACATTTTGGAAGTGGTGAGCATTTTGGTAGGAATTAAAAACATTTAATTGAAGTCTCAAAATTAGTAAAAATTTTTATCCATTTTATTCTTCCGCAAATTTTATAAAAATTTCAACAGAGTGCCGTTTATATTTGGAGAAAACAGTTCTTCAAAAACCTGTAAAAACACTTCCAATAAATTTTTCCATAACTCCCAACCTCCAAATAATCTCAATTCAACATAACTCAAGTCAATTCCACTTCAAAATAATTCCACAATTTAATCCAAGTTTGTCATCTCAAAACATTTCATCATTTCACTCAATAAAGCTAATTTACATTCACAAGTTTAATTTACAGATATTAAATACAAAAAATAATATTATTACAATTTATTATACAACTGCTCAACTTTACATTGATACATAAAACATTATAATATTTACATCAATTAAGTACAAGGGTATAAATAAATACCCGTACAAAAGTGATCAGTGAAGTTCACTATCTCAGTAGTAGCTCACTCTACTGTTTTCTCCTTGCTCTTATCTGCGACAGCAAAATAAGCTATCGCTGAGTATAAAAATACTCAGTGGTGCACAATAAAGAATTTGAAATACATTACATAAATCATTCATTGACAAAACACAATTTAAATGCTGCACAATTACATTTCACAAATTATCAAAGCTCATTATAGAAAAATTTTGGGTCAAATAATTTAATAAACACAGTGTTGCCAATTCATACACGACTTAAGCCATGACATAAAATTTTCGATCAATGCCGCGTTGTACACCACGATAAAGCAATGTACAACCTCACTAATCGAAATCAATGAGGGAGTTGGCTAGCTAGCTAATGAGTACTCATCCGATCCACAACCTCAACTGGTAAACCAGAGAGGAAGGAAAATAATCGATCTCAACCCTATAAATGGAGGACGAATAATAAGGCACTTTCATGCTAAGTGTGAATCAAAAATCCATTTCAAACATTTTATTCAAATATTTGTCGCAAGGGATTTTGCGGTCGCCTGGACGATCACTCACCGAAGTGGGAAAGAGTGAGGAGTCGCCACCTTAGTTTTGAGGGTAACTAAAGAAAACCATTTGTGGAGATAAATTGAAATAAAACCACTTCAAACCAGAGATTCTAAGTTCGGGGTCCGTAAACGGGTGGGGAAGGTGTTAGGCACCCCACCTCGTCCCTTAATAAGGGTAAGTAGATTTAATTTTGCATTAGTTAGAAGGGCTTGAATGGACATGTTGATCCTTTTGACTTAAAGGAGCATTTGATTTTTTCACTAAATTTGGATCACCCAGATACAAAAGTAAATGAGACAACCTTAGTGAGTTACTGTTGCAGGTTAAGAACTATTTTATTAAAATTTAATTTAAGACTTGTATGAGAACTCTTTTCTGAACTCTTTAATATTTATTAAAATTTTGAGTTCAGATCGGATAAGAACTCTCCTCCGATCTCTATTAAATCATTAAAAATTTTGAGTTGAGACTGGTTAAGAACTCTCCTCCGATCTCTATTTAATGCTTATTAAAATTTTGAGTCGAGACCGGATAAGGACTCTCTTCCGATCTCTATTAACTATTTATTAAAATTTTGATTTGAGACCGGGTAAGAACTCTCCTCCGATCTCTATTTAATATTTATTAAAATTTTGAGTTGAGACCGGATAAGAACTCTCCTCCGATCCCTATTAAGTATTTATTTAAATTTTGATTTGAGACCAGATAAGAACTCTCCTCCGATCCCTATTTAATTAAAGTTTGGAGTTGAGAATCGGATAAGAACCCTCTTCCGATCTCTTTTAAATTAACAGGAACCTTAATGGGATCTTTCCGATCTCCCAAATTTTAATTTTAGCTACATGTCATAAGGTCCTAAAGCTAAAGATTCTGGCGTTCTAAGGTGCTGGGGATAAGGCTTCTTTTAACTAGTTGATATTTTGTGACTAAATAAGAAAAGCTGGAATAAATTTTGCTGACCTCCCCTAAGGTCACTTTACCAGTACCTATGAATATCCGATCTATTCTGTTTCGTTTACTTTGGCTTTATCCCACTTTATGGCATCTTGCCGAATTGCCGTTTACGTCAGCTTAACATTGTGGCTATTTTCCTGACGTATTATTCAGGCTCTCTCTCTTAAAAGAGACCCATAAGTTGCAGTTATCTATATTTTACCCAACCACTTACACGCTACTAGGAACCAGAAAATTTGCATTCAGAAACGACGAAGGTTAATAAAACGATAGATTGATCACTAAAGAAATAAACTCGAGAGTAACATTCTTTAAGGTTCTTTGACACTGAATGAACTTGGAGAAAATCACATGCATAAAAAGGACAAAGAGAATGCGAAAAGTAAACTAAACACTTAAAAAAACGGCAATATGAGCTCTTACCTGTAAGGAGCCAAATCTATTGAAATGACTACGGGGTAACAAATAGTAATAAGACAGCGGACTGATTAGCTTGAGGGCTGATGTTCTTTGTGAACTGAAGGATGCTTAGCTAAAATGCAATAAGATTAAGATAAAAACCGAGTGAAATGAAATTGAGCTTGGATAATGGGAATGAAGACAGATATGATAAAAGGCTGAGAGTGAGAGAGTGACCGGATAATGAACAAACTGAAAATGTGGAGTTCCAGTATTCATAATCATTTTTTAAGAAAACACTTCAGAAAACTAGTTTCAAAAGTCTTTCTAATCAAAACTTCAAATTAGCAGAGTAACAAACTGAATCGAGTTTCAGAGTTCTTCCGCTATAATAACTACCTCTCTTTTTGCCCGTCCCCTGAACAGTTTTTCATGCAGGTATTTATAGGAATCGGGTGCTCCCCATGAAGGGTCAGGATTTATTTTGAGGGAGATGAAGGGTCTAGATTTCGAAGGACATGATCGGATGTTCAAGAATTAAAGAGAATCAAAATGAATGGCTGAGATCACTCTTCAGAATGTTTGTCCTTTTCTTCTTTCAATCCGACGTCCCAAATCTTCTCGTCCGGAACGATCTGAGGGCTAAGAGCGAAAGACGCTGGTATTGTCGTCTTCTCTCTTGATCCAAGGGTTCCGGGTTTGTCCTTACAAGTGAGATCAACGGTGGGGATTGGGATGTACAGATCGTCATGACATACTCGCACCACAAGATTGCGGGCGATTCTTAGGCGTGCGGTGGAGATCTCATCTGCAACGCTTTAACTACCTCGGCTCTGATTCTGACGACGGTTATTTGGGATTTGTCTTATTCCTTTTGTCTTCCGATCCCTCTTCTTGACATGCTCCTATTCCGATCTCTCATGCTAATCTCCCGTCTTCCGATCTATTATTCTGATCTCTCCCTTTCTCTGGTCCGGTCTGGTCAAAGCATTAATTTCCCCTCGATTCCCGAGGCGTTCACTTCATTTTCTGCTCAGCAATAAATGCCCGTTTTCCCCCTATATATACCCCTGATGACGGAGACATTTCCTTCATATGATTTTTCTCTCTTCCTTCTTTCTTTTCCAGTTCTAGCTGCTCCGGCAGTCGTTCCGGCCATGATCGTGGTTTTTGATCCTTCTCCGATGGGCTTCCTTATTCCTCGACTGAAGATTTACGACCCCGGTGATCGCATAACCTTGTCTGATGCTCCGCTGACCCTTGGCGGTTGCTTCCTCAAGTTCATTCGGCTTCTCTCCACATTGAGTGTTCCGACAGCGGTTTCCTCCCACATTGGGTGTTCCGACAGCGGATTAAGCTCCGATCGGCGACACCCTTGGGATCAGTTATAAACCTGGGACTCTTTAGATAGGATGTCCCGCCGGTCTCTAGAGATCGCCCAAATGATGTAGTTAGACCTTTATTGTAATCCGATCCCTAGAGATCGCCCAAATGATGTAATCCGATCTTTTGGAAATAAAAATCTTGTTTCTCCAATTATTGATTATTTTCCGATCTCTGATATATTTGTCCGATCTGATTCCTAACAAAATGACTCTTAACTAATCCTTCATTCAAGATATTCAACTTATTATGCCGATCTCCATTTAACCGATCTCTTTGGAATGTTTGAATATTTGAGAAGTGTCAGAACAGCTGGCGAGTCCCACCAATCGATGCGTTGCCTAGAGCCTCGTGAGCATTAAATGCTCGGACTAGTATAAATAGGGGTGGGGGGGTTAGCCAGTTGTTCTCTCATTCTATTTTCAGTCCCCTGCTCACAACTTCGAAGTTCTCTCATTTTCTCAAGTTCTTCTGACGCCGATCAGACTCCGGTAAGGGCTTTGATCTTCTTTTTAGTTTAAGTTCCTTATTTCTTTTGAAAATGAGCGGTGCCGAAGGTCAAAGAGCGGCGAGTCCTCCCTCCATTCAGTTCTCGTGGTCGTCTGACGAAGAAGAAGTGGTCGGGCCAAGCGTGCAAACAGAACCTCCTAGGGCCTTTGTTCCAGCTCGGGGGCGGGTCAGACCAACAAGGCATGTACCTTCTTCAGGGAGGGAGAATCTCCCTATGGACGAGCTGCCATCGATCTTACAAGAGTCCGATCTACAATCGTTTAGCCAGGAGTACAATATTCGCCCTGATTCGTACGAACTTATCCGGTGCCATGGCGATCACCGAGCCGATCACTTCTTTGAAGAAAATGACCTGGTAATGGTATACGAGGAACAGTTAAAGGCCGGTCTTCGGTTCCCTCTGGACGACTTCTTCAAGGAGGTCCTAAAACTTCACCGGGTATGCATTGCTCAAATTCACCCTAACTCGTGGCGGATCTTAGTAGCTTTCCGAGGTCTATGCCGATCTAAGGGAATCAGACCTACGGCTAAGGTGTTCGTTCGCCGAATCGCAAAGCTAACTCGCCAAAGGACGATGATCACCGGTTCTTTCAGCGAAGCCTCATTGCGGCTCTTCACCGATCCGCCTCCTCCCTTAAAAATTGGAAGAACCGCTTCTTCATTCTGAGGAGCAAAAATCGACCTGCTTTGAGGACTTCCCTCGTAGCTGGTGGCACCAGGGGCCCTTGCTTCCGAAGCATGTTAACCTGAACCAGGAAGAAAGCTTAATAGTGATGGATCTGAAAAGTCAAGCTGCCACTCAAAAGTATTCCTGTTTAGACGCAGTGACCGCCGAGCTGCACCATTGGACCCTACAGCTGCTCATCGGCCAAGATCGCGAACTTCCGCTCTCGACTCGGATCGGTATTTTCTAAATCTCAGATCTCAGGACCTTAGCGATCTCACTGACCTCTCCTTTGTGCAGGTATGGCGGGTGATGAGGGTTCTAGGAAGCGGAAGAAGGAAAGAGAGATCTCCCGGAAAGTAAAGGAGATGAAGCGTTCGGAGATGCCTCGAACTCCCGGCCATGAACCAGGGGAGACGCAAGGAGGCCCGTCCCGACCTTCGGGGCCGCCGATCACTGAAGCTGTCCGATCTCCTCCTCAACAAGAAGAGCCGGCTCCACCCCCTCCAGTTGCTCCAAGCACAGAAAGGGGTCCTTCTCAACCTTCTGTGAGATCCTCCTCTCGTGGCGCTCAAACGTTGATGGAGTCCCTGAAGAATAACCGGACTGTTCGGGAGAACCCCGGTTTTGCCAAAGTGTTGGGGTCTTCCATCTGCCTTCGGGAGGATCGGGAAAGGCTATCCCCGGACAGCCTTGACGATATCTTGACTCGCGCCATGAGCCTGAACGTGGAGTGCCTGGTGAACCAAACCATAGTTCGGGAAAAGGCTCATCGCCTGGTCATGGAGATCGAGAAGAAGAATCAGGAAATGGCTTCCCTCCGATCCCAACTCGCATCCACTCAGGATTACATATCTCAAGTTGAGGGGCGGGCGAAGTTCTATGAAGACAGAGTGGCCGAACAGAATCATGTTCTGGCTGAAAGGGATCGGGCTCTCAGGGAAGTCGAGGCGCTCCGGGCCAACGAAGCTTCTCAGGTCACCCAATTTATCGAGGAGCTTAAGGCGAAAGACGAGGAAATGGTGACGGGGATAGCTGGTGCCTATGTGAATGCTCACAAGGACCTCTTGGCCGAACTCCAGAAGCGTTACCCGGAAGAGGACTTCTCTTGGATGGCCGACCTGGCTCCTGAAGGCGAGGAGGAAAGCGAAGAGGAGGCCGAGGGTGAGAGGGAAAATGAGCAAAATGTAGATCAGGCTGGGGGTGATCCCCCAGCCGAATGACTTGTAAAAAATTTTGAAATGAAATGAAGTGGAATACCCTTTTTGTTCAATGAATGGTTATGATCGGAAAATTTCTAAATTATTAAGCACTTGATTGTCTGAGTATGTTGAAATAACTGAAAATGATTATTAACCTAAGTGTGAGAGATCGGAAAACACAATGATCATGAGATCGGTAGGGGAGAAATGCTGAACGGGACTTGATTAAAATTGGAAATTTGATTTGAACACCTAAGATCGAAATCTTCATTAAACCGGACCAAAACCTTAACTTTTAAACTTTTGAAAGGGAGATCGGCAATAAAACTGGTAAGAAAAGATCTAGTTCACTTTGTTTATACTACAACGGGTCGGAGAGATCGGTGAGAGATTTAATAGACTGGTAAGGCTCTGACTGGTGTGAGAACCTAGCATTGATTTAATTCCCTGTGGGGAGAGATCGGAAATGTGACTGTCTATCAAAGAGAGATCGGAAATGTGATTAGCTGTCAAAAGGAGACTTAGCACTGAGGTCAGTTCCAAAGTTTTATTGATTTTGGGGATCGGCCAAAATATGGTGTCGACAGCCGCCCCTCTTTACATAATTTCTATTAAAGGGAAAATTTCCCGTGTAGGAATTATGTAAAGATTCAGACTCATATTTTGGACGATTAAGTGTTCGAAGTTAGGGAACTAAAGCATACCTAAACCAGTGACCTAGAGATAGGCAACAGAAATTTAAAAGACCTAGAAAATTAAAATCAACTTGGATCAAGGAACCAGAGGTTGACAACAGAAAATGTAACCTGCTAGAAATTAAAATCGACTTTGATCAAGGAACCAGAGGTCGACAACAGGAAATGTAAATTGCAAGAAATTAAAATCAACTTAGATCAAGGAACCAGAGGTTGATAGTTGGAAATTTAAATTGCAGGAAATTAAAATCAACATAGATCAAGGAACAAGAGGTTGATAACAGGAAATTTAAATTGCAGGAAATTAAAATCAACTTAGATCAAGGAACCAGAGGTTGATAACAGGAAATTTAAATTGCAGGAAATTAAAATCAACTTAGATCAAGGAACCAGAGGTTAATAACAGGAAATTTAAATTGCAGGAAATTAAAATCAACTTAGATCAATGAACCAGAGGTTGATAACAGGAAATTTAAATTGCAGGAAATTAAAATCAACTTAGATCAAGGAACCAGAGGTTGATAACAGGAATTTAAATTGCAGGAAATTAAAATCAACTTAGATCAAGGAACCAGAGGTTGATAACAGGAAATTTAAATTGCAGGAAATTAAAATCAACTTAGATCAAGGAACCAGAGGTTGATAGCAAGAAATGTAAATTGCAGGAAATTAAAATCAACTTAGATCAAGGAACCAGAGGTTGATAACAGAAAATTTAAATTGCAAGAAATTAAAATCAACTTAGATCAAGGAACCAGAAGTTGATAACAGGAAATAGGAAATTGCAAGAAATTAAAATCAACTTAGATCAAGGAACCAGAGGTTGATAATAGGAAATTTAAATTGCAAGAAATTAAAATCAACTTAGATCAAGGAACCAGAGGTTGATAACAGGAAATAGGAAATTGCAAGAAATTAAAATCAACTTAGATCAAGGAACCAGAGGTTCATAACAGGAAATTTAAATTGCGAGAAATTAAAATCAACTTAGATCAAGGAACCAGAGGTTGATAACAGGGAATTTAAATTGCGAGAAATTAAAATCAACTTAGATCAAGGAACCAGAGGTTGATAACAGGAAATTTAAATTGCGAGAAATTAAAATCAACTTAGATCAAGGAACCAGAGGTTGATAACAGGAAATAGGAAATTGCAAGAAATTAAAATCAACTTAGATCAAGGAACCAGAGGTTGATAACAGGAAATTTAAATTGCAAGAAATTAAAAAAATCAACTTAGATCAAGGAACCAGAGGTTGATAACAGGAAATTTAAATGCAGGAAATTAAAATCAACAGGAAATTTAAATTGCACTCACAAAGCAAGCCTGATCCAGACACAAGAAGTTCTTCCCCGATGAAGTGTACTTAATAAAATCCCGAAGACCAATGACGAATGGAGGACGAGTTGCAAGACTTGACCTATGGCCTTGTTCCTTCAAATGCCCCTTTTTCTGTTTTTGAGACTTTCTCCCGAAAAGCTCCCTTGCGGGTTTTCACTTCCCCTTCGCCTATATGACTAGAAGCGCCCCTTCAGGTTTTCACCTCTAGTTTTTTTTTTTTTTTTTTTCCTGCAAATCTCATAGTAAAGTTCGTGAGGTTATCAATTGTCAAATCTTAATCTTATGGCAAAAATTTTAACTGATTTAAATAGCACATTAAATAACGGGATTGCAGAAAGATAAATATAGGGGAAAGAATATAAGGGAAAGATAGAAGCATAGGGAATGAAGTGCGATTTTATTATGGTTTAATATAAACAAAGAAGAAGTTTCAAAGGATAAGGGTACGAGGATAGATCTCACATATTCCCTGTGGCTGTTTTTGAAACCCCTTAAATGCCATTATTTCTAGTTCTCTGAAGCCTCATGCCGTGACAGTTTCCTCTTCATCCTGGTTTCATGCACCCCCCTATTCCTTATTTCTCCCCTATTGTTCTCGGGATGCCCTTTCGGGTTTTCACCCCTAGATTTTTTTTTTTTTTTTTTTTTTAGGCATAATATTTTCTGACGGTGTCAGCATTCACAGGTCTTGGAAACTCTTCACCGTCCATGTGGGTCAAGATCAAGGCTCCTCCAGAAAATGCCTTTTTAACCACATAGGGTCCCTCGTAGGTTGGTGACCATTTGCCCCAGGGATCATTTTGATTCGGCAGTACTTTCTTCAGAACTAAGTCCCCGGGTTGGAATTCGCGCGGGCGAACGTTTTTGTCAAATGCTCTAGCCATCCTCATCTGGTATAACTGCCCATGACATGCTGCTGCTAACCTTTTCTCATCAAGCAAGTTTAACTGATCCAACCTTGACTGGATCCATTCTGACTCATCAATTCCTGACTCCTTTAGAATCCTTAAGTAAGGGATTTCAACTTCAATAGGTGATACCGCTTCCATCCCGTAAACCAGCGAGTATGGAGTTGCCCTGGTTGAGGTTCTTACGGAAGTTCGGTATGCGTGGAGAGTGTAAGGAAGCATATCATGCCAATCCCTATACGTGACTGTCGTCTTTCGGATTATCTTCTTGAGATTTTTGTTTGCAGCTTCCACCGCTCCATTCATCTGGGGACGGTATGGGGAGGAATTGAGGTGCCAGATTTTGTATTGACCACACAATTTCTGGATCTTCGGGCCATTCAGATTCTTAGCGTTGTCAGTGACGATTTCATTGGGGAGGCCATGCCGACAGATAATATTGCCTCTGAGAAATCTAAGAAACGTATTCTGTGTGATGTGCGCATAGGATGTTGCTTCGACCCACTTGGAGAAATAGTCGATGGCCACAAGGATGAATCTGTGCCCATTGGATGCCTTGGGATTTATGGGACCAATCACATCGATGCCCCACATTGCGAACGGCCATGGTGAGACGAGGTTGAACAACTTGTGAGGTGGCACATTGATTGGATCGGCATAGATTTGACACTTATGGCATTTTCGGAAATACTCGATGCAATCCTTTTCCATTGTGATCCAAAAATACCCACGTCGCATGATTTGCTTAGCCATCATGTGCCCACTGGCATGGGTTGCGCAATTTCCCTCATGAGTCTCAAAAAGGATTTTCTTCGCCTCCTTTGCATCCACACATCTCAGTAATTCGCCGCTGGAGCTCCTCTTGTATAGGGTTTTTCCACTGGGGAAGTATCCCAATGCTAATCTTCGAATCATCTTCTTTTCATTCTTGATTACCCCCAAAGGGAATTCTCTGGTTCTATAGTAGACCAGGATGTCATGATACCAAGGCTTTCTATCGGGCTCTTCTTCAATCATGAAGCAATATGCTGGCTCACTTCTTGCTTTAATCTTCAATGTCTGAGCCATCTGACCCTCTTCGATTTGAGCCATAATAGCTAGAGTAGCTAAGGCATCAGCAAATTGATTCTTTTCCCTACTAAGGTGAGTGAAAGAGATTTCTTCGAATTTCTTGATCAGCTCCAATAGGTACTTCTGATACGGGATTAGCTTGGGATCCTTGGTTTGCCATTCTCCCTTGACTTGATAAATAATTAGGGCTGAGTCTCCGTATACCTCTAGCTTCCTGATTTTCATTTCGATGGCGGCCTGTAGACCCATCACGCAAGCTTCATATTCCGCGACGTTGTTGGTGCAGTCAAATCTCAATTTAATGGCTATCGGAAAGTGTTTCCCCTCCGGGGATATCAATACAGCCCCAATTCTATTCCCGGACAAATTGACAGCTCCGTCGAAATACATTTCCCATACATTGGCTGGCCCCTCCTCTTCGCAGTCCACTTCATTAATATGCTCATCAGGAAACTCAAAATCCAGAGCTTCATAATCCTAGATAGGGTTTTCTGCTAGGAGGTCAGCAATCACGCTACCTTTCACCGCTTTCCGGGTCATATAGACTATGTCATATTGGGAGAGTATAACCTGCCACTTGGCTATCCTTCCTGGCACGAATGGGCTTTCGAATACATATTTGATAGGATCCATCCTGGAGATGAGCCATGTCTTGTGATTCAACATATAGTGCTTGAGGCGATTTGCTGTCCAGGCTAGCGCGCAGTAAGTCTTTTCTAAGAAAGTGTACCTCGACTCACAATCATTGAACTTCTTACTCAGGTAATAAATAGCCCTCTCCTTTCGCCCGGTATCATCATGTTGTCCCAACACACATCCCATCGAGTTCTCACTGGATCGCCATATACAGGATAAGAGGCCTTCCTGCCACGGGTGGGACCAATACTGGTGGTCTTGATAAGTATTGCTTGATCTTCTCAAAAGCCTCTTGGCAAACTGAATCCCATTGGGTGGAGTTGTTCTTCCAGAGTAGCCTAAAAATTGGCTCAGCTTTGGCAGTGAGATTGGAAATAAATCTTGAAATGTAGTTCAACTTTCCTAGAAAACTGCGCACCTCCCTTTCTGTTCTTGGGGATGGCATCTCTTGAATAGCTCGAACCTTGTCTGGATCAACCTCTATTCCCCTCTCACTTACTATGAATCTCAACAACTTTCCTGATCTAGCTCCGAATATGCATTTGGCAGGGTTCAGTTTCAACTGGTATTTCCTGAGTCTCTCGAATACTTTCCTCAGTACCTGCACATGAGTTTCTTCTCCCCGGGATTTGATGATCATATCATCCACATATACTTCTACGTCTTTATGCATCATATCGTGGAATAATGTGACCATTGCACGCTGGTAGGTAGCTCCAGCATTCTTCAACCCAAAAGGCATGACCCGATAGCAAAATACTCCCCATTGAGTGATGAAAGCAGTTTTATCCTTATCTTCCTCGTCCATCGGGATCTGATTATACCCTGATGCCCCATCAATACACGAACACCTGCCCAATCTCGCAGCATTGTCAACTAACACATCAATGTGAGGGAGAGGGAAATCGTCTTTTAAGCTCGCTTTATTGAGATCCCTGTAATCGACGCACACCCGAACTCTTCCGTCCTTCTTCATTACCGGGACCACATTAGCTATCCATTGGGGATATTTGACCACTTCCAGGAACCCAGCGTCATACTGTTTCTTGACTTCATCCTGAACTTTGATCAGTGTGTCGGGATTCATTCTCCTTAACTTCTGCTTTACCGGGACTGTCCCTGGAATTAGGGGAATTTTGTGCGTCACTATCTGGGGGTCCAAACCCACCATATCATCATAGCTCTAGGAAAATACGTCGAGGAATTCTTTAAGCAGACTGATCATATCTCCCAATTCTTCACTCTCCACTACCTTGAGTTCCCTTTTTACTTCTTCTGTGCCTAAATTTATGGTGCGCGTTCCGTCTCCACAAGGCACGAGGGAGGGCTCATCCTTTTCACTGTCTTCTTGTGTAGGGTCTTCCTCAGAATCATTTGAAGTAATGGCAGTTATGGGGATTTCGAAATTAACTAGAGGAATTTCTGAGTCTATTGGATTATTAGGTGTTAATTGATGAATGGTCCTGAATGAATAAAAAATATATTATAAGGATGGAATTCAAAAGAGAGAATTGGATTTAAAATGCGCTATTAATTCATTAACATTTGTGCCATAAGAAAAAGGTCCATTTACAGTATTACCCTTGTCACCATGGACAAAATGATCAAGTGTAGATAACCAAAGGTACTTTACTCGAAATTGAGTACAGGGACGTCCTCGGTTGTCTAGTTGTTCAGCTCTTGCCCCTCAGTCATTGGCGAGACTAGGGCCTCATACAAGGAATCCAGTTGGATGACATCTATGGATGGATCATTGGGTGATTCTTCTGTGTTTGCCGGATGTTAAATGACCGGTTTAGTGAAGATCTCCGTGATTCTCGGGACTACCCTTCCTTTGCCCATTTTCTGATCAAACCTCTGATCCCGAAGTATTTTCCTCATCCAGAATCGCCCATCCATGAGGGCATCCTCCTCATATCCCAAACCACAACGGCCTACCTTCTGAATAGCCGGTATGGGTTCCACAATTCCTTGCAAGGCAGTGCCTAGGCCTTTTCCCTCCTGATATCCATTCCTTGACATTACTTTGGCCACCATAGCCATAGCCCCTTCATTTCTGGTTTCTTGTAACTCAAGGGCCTGGAAAGAACTTTCCAACGACTCCTCGGCCGCTTCCACGTAAGGAAGTGATTGTGGCTTGGTGACTAATAATGCTTCTTCTCCTCTCACCATGATGATTCTGCCATCCATGATGTATTTTATCCTCTGGTGCAGAGTTGAGGGAACAGCGTTGGCAGAATGGATCCAAGGCCTCCCCAACAACATAGTGTAGGCCGGTTCTATATTCATCACCTGGAATGTGACGCTGAAAGTGCATGCGCCAATCTGAAGTGGCAAGTCAATATCTCCCAACACTTCTCTCCTGGTTCCGTCAAAGGCTCTTACCACCATAGTATTTTGACGTATATCCGATTGGTCAACTGGCAACCTAGCTAAGGTAGCACTAGGGAGTACATTGAGAGCTGACCCGTTATCAATAAGTACCTTAGCTACTATACAACCCTTACACTTCACTGTTACATGTAGAGCCTTAGTGTGCCTTAAACCTGCAGGGTCTATCTCGTCCTCCGAGAAAGTAACAAAGCTGGATGCCTGGATTTGTCCCACTATCTTCTCGAATTGCCCCGGAGTAATGTCGGGGTTTACAAAGGCCTGATCCAGAATTTTCTACAGGGCTTCACGGTGCACTTCCGAGCTCAAGATCAGTGATAGCAGTGAAATCCGTGCAGGCGTTTTCCTCAACTGTTCCACCACATCATACTCACTTTGTTTCATTATTTGGAGTAACAACTCCTCCTCTACTTTATGCTCAGCAGGCTCTGCTTCCTCTGTCTTCTCTACATCCTCGTCTGCATTCTTCCATGACTCTCCTACCTTTACTTTCCCTTTTCTCTTTTCTTTTTCTTCGTTACTGTAACACCTCCCACTTCGAGTTATGAACTCGACCTCTTGCTCAAGGGAGGAGGGCTTTGTGGCAGTGACGGGTTGGGGACCGACCTGGGGAGTGGCACTGGTGGTGGGCCCAGCATAAGTCATCTGAAAGTGTGCATGAGGAGTGAAACATGGCTTAGGAGGTGCCGGAGGTGAAGCAAGGCTAGAGCCAGATATCTTGCTCGACGCTCCTTGAGTGAAGACTTGGAAATTGTAGTTCCAAGGTATGGCATGGGTGTTGGTAACAGGGAGCTGAGATGGGGCTCGGATAACCGTTACCGGTGGTGAGGCTACCGGGGGTGAGAAAGTGATTCTGGGTTTAGGGGTAGAAGTATTCTGGCCGTATCTAGTGGTGTTCACTCCTTCTTCCACCTTCGACCTTGTCCGCATCTCGTAACCTTGAGAGACAATAAGTTCAACCTCTTGCCTCAATCCTCACACTGCACTCGTGATCACCGCCTCCATGATAAGGACACCCCGTACTCTCTTCCAATCCCGCTACCTGAGGGTAGAGATAGCCTTCCCTTGTTGCTAGAGCGAAAATTTCCTTAAAGCAAGGAACCAGCTTGTCTACTTCCAGCATTGATCTTCCTTCATCAGGCTCTATCATATTTACACCACTGCCCACATTATGGTTAGACAATGGGTTCGAGGTAACATTGGGGAGGGAACCATTTCCCTCAATCTTCAACCACCCGTTTCTGATTAAAGCGTGCACTCTTCCCCTGAGTGCCCCGCAGTTATCGGTTGAGTGCCCTTGTGCCCCTCCATGGTCTTCACAACGGCAAGCATCATACCATCCGGGTATGGTGGTGGATCGGTCTAGGGGAACTGGTACAATTTGGTTTATACCGACAAGGTATCGGTATATTTCACTGAGTGGGAGGGGAAGAGGTGGATCAGGGTTTCTTGGGGGTCTTGGGTTGTTTAGTGGTGGTCTTAATTGAGGAAGAGATGGTCTTGGTTGGTAATTTGTAGGCGGGGGATATTGTGGGCGGGGGTGTGGATAATTAGGGAAAGGAGGTGGAATATTGGCGACTGTTTGGCCATGAGGGGGAGGATATGGCCGGTAGTTATTTTGGGGAAGTGGGGAGTAATTATTCTGACGGGTGACGGAATGCACATCACCCTCCTTTTTCTTGCCAAAGCTGGCAGTCTTCTTTGCAGGGTTCTCAGCTGACTCCTGCAGTCGTCCCATTCTTAAGTTGGCCTCAATTCTCTCACCCGCCTGGATGATGTCAGAGAAGCTGTTGGAAGTGTTTCCAATCATCAAGTTGAAGTAGGGAGCCTTCAAAGTCTCGATAAACAGTGAACATAGTTCATTGTCGGTCACCGGAGGGTATACTTCCGCCGCCTTTTCTCTCCATCTCTGGGCATACTACTTGAAACCTTCCCGGTCTTTCTGTGCCAAGTTCTGGAGGTCCCTCCTTGTGGGTGCCGCATCACAATTGAACTTATATTGCTTCAAGAAGGTATCAGCTAAATCCTTCTAGGAGTGCAGCTTGCTCCTGTCCAATTGTATGCACCATCTTAGAGCTGCTCCGGAGAGGCTCTCGTGAAAGAAGTGAATGAGAAGTCTATCATCTTCTGTTAGGGCAGACATTTTGGCAATGTAGGTTGCCAAATGGATGCGGGGATCTGAGTTCCCAGTGTACTTGTCGAAATCCGGAACCTTAAATTTGGGTGGCACCACCACATCTGGCACCAGTCTTAGTGACGCCACATCGACTGATCCATACATATGCAGCCCTTCAATTGCTCTCAATCTCTCCTCTAGGGCAGATAGTTTCTCACTTTCTTTTGACTTATTTTCTCCCCCCACTGCGTGGAATACTCCCCCAGTTAGGAGATGAGGGGTGAAGTGAATGGGAGGGATCACATTTGAAGGGTATGGTTCGATGTTTTGAATGGTTGGGTAATGAGAGTAAGGTAGGTCATTATTCGTAGTAACCGGATTGACAGTAATTGTCGGGTCCGGGATGGGAGACTGAAAGGTAAAAGAAGTTGAAGCTTGGTGAGGATCATTTGTTGTAGGTGGTGGAGGAGGTAGTGATAGGCTAGGCTCTGCTGTGGGTTTATTCTGGGACATTTCCCTCATTAGTCTCATGAGTTCTGAGACTTGATCTTTTAATTCGGAAACTTGCCCCTATAGGTTCTGTACTTGTTCCTGATCTTCCATTATCTTCTTTGTTCAAGATCTTGTTAAGTACACTCGCTTGGGTTGAACCGTGTGCTTGATCAGACTTGCCTTGTTTGAAGCAATATTGATTTCCTGTAAGGAGTAAAAAAAATTTTAAATGAACTTTGAATTTTGCTAAGGAATTAAAAGTCCTGGTCTGGACGAAGGATACAGTGGCATTTGAAAGCCAGGTTGAAATCTGTAAAAGGATAATCGCCCTAATTTTATCACAGCATCGCTCGATAGTCTGACTGTGAATGACTGGATTGAATGCGCATTTATGATACCTGTCCATATAGCACATTCAATTTTTCACATAACCCTAGCGAGGGAATTCCTACGGGAGTCATATTATTCATTCACAAATTTACTAAACAATGATCCAGAAATCATTTCATTAACTGAATAATCTGTACATCGTGTTTTTTACATCGGTCTAGGTTCTGGGAGGTTTTTTATAATGAGATGACATTTCCTGAGATACTCATATAACCTTTTTTCTTGTTTGGCAGGATCGAATGCTTTCAGAGCATACTCGAATTCAGCTAAGAGTTCTTGCTTTCCCTGTGCTATTGCTCTTTCCAGCTGGTCAACATTCTCTTTCAGTCCTTGATAGAGAGCAGCTTGTTTTTCTTTCTCTTTCCTTTCCTTAGCACACTCTTTCAAGATATCGTTAATGAGTAGTGCTTGTTCTCTTAATTCGAGCTTCTTATTTTTATTTTCCTGTTTATACTCTTCAATAAGCACCTCTTGGTATTTCATCTTTTCCTGAAGCTTACTATTCTGTACTTTCACTTCTTTTACCTCAGCTTGGAGAGAGTCTTTTTCCTTTTCCCACTGTTCCTCTTGCTCTTCGAACCCCATTCTTTCGGCCTTTGTCTCTTCCTTGAGCCTTCTCACTTTTCTTTTAAGTTTCTGCTGTTGGTCCTCCAACTGTTTTATCTGTTCTTGCAGTTGTGAGTTCTTGGTGTTTGCTTTTCATAGTGAGTCGAGCAGACGATTATCAGCTTCTTCTAATAGGATGTTTTGGCGAGGATTATTGTCCCCAAATTCTGTAATTGAGTGTTCTCGGTCCCTGTCAGCTCTCCATTTAAGATAATCGCCCGATGCACTTGGGCCTTTAGGCGATCTCTCCATCAAAGTAATGTTTTCCCACGACTTGCGAGCCAGTTTCAATCCTTCGTCTTCCTTGAGCTCATGGTAGAAATGACTTAGGTGATATTCTTCAATGTTGATTCTGGACTGTGTTGAGCCAAACTGCCTCATCACCAAGGCCGGAGTGTAACTTATATATCCGGTTACTCCGATTAGGGATACCGGCTGATTACCTCCCGTACCGATCAAAACGGGTTGGCCAGACGTCCATAGCTTCCTCCAACAGTAATCATGGCTATTGAAACTCAAAATCCGTTCCCACCACAGCTGTTCATTCTTCGGACTGATTACCAACCGGGTCATCTTCTCGATGGGAGGCTGGTCAAGGTACCAAGTTAATCCCTTTGTCTCCGCAGGACACATGTGACTGATAATCCAGAGGTATAGCAACTGAGAACAACACTTAATGGACCCTTTCCCCTGTTGTCTGCAGTAGGTTAGGGTTAACAAGGTTTTCGCAAGAATAGCCGGTATCGGATTGATCTCCTGCCTTTCTACCATCCAGAATGCTTCCACCGCGCTGCAAGTTACGATTCCCAATGGTCCCGGGAACAAAATCAGACCATAGATCCCCAAGGCGAGTGCCACTGAAGCTTGATTCCATTTTTTCTCTTGGAGGTACTGATCTAACCACTTCTGGAGATATGTCCAATACCAACCATGTGTGTTTCCTTTGACTGTTTCTTTTGACTTTGCCTCCTCCGAAGGAATACCCAACAAATGTGTTAATCGTTTCCAGGTCTGCCTATGCTCAAGGTGTAGGTAGATCCGATTCTGTGTTGAATAAGGGATCCCTAGTAATGCCTGATATTCTTCCATAGTGGGAACTATATCAATATCATTGAAAGAGAATACCCCGTACTTAGGGTTCCAAACTGACAACATGGCTTTTAATGCCGGGATTTGGACCTTAACTCGCATTAAGGTTGCAATCCTCCCATACTTCTCTTCAAATCGTGCCTTGACATGGTCGGGAAGCAACCTCCATCCATTAGACAGGCCCTCGAGGCTGCTCATTCTGACTTCAATTCCATTCAGATCTAACGAAGGTAGTAAGCTAGCATGTGCCTTGGGAACATCCTTTTGTGGGGGTACTGGAGTATGAGTCGATTTGGACCAAAGTTTAGCATTCTGAACTTCTTCTGCCGACTGACTCGAGGATGCCATGATAAATATGATGCCTATCCTTTTATAGACTCTTGGTTTGGTAATGCCTGCAGGAAAACTCGTTAGCAAGATAAATTAGGGTAATTTTGAATCATACTGTTGACAGGATGACACGTACACATTTATCAAAGTAGGAAAATGTGTAGGTGTTTTAGTAGAATTCAAGATTACCCTCACAAAAATGAATAAAAGGAAATTAAAGCAGAAAAGGATAAGAGTAAGTATGCCCCTTTTATCCTATAATAGGGAGACTCCTGATACCGGACGAGTGCTACCTATTTGGATAGTTCTATCTTACAAGGTAGCTTACTACGGCTTTCAGTTATCGTGATAGTTTAGCTCAGGGCCTAATTTTCTAAAAGCCACAGGTTCCCAAATTGCCTCTCATCAGAAATGAGAGCCCCATTCTACCCCCATGATATTATCGGGAAAATTCCACGGGTATCACAGTGAATAGAACAAGTTTCAACTTGAGCAGAAGCCTTCACGGATACTAACGGGGTAAAACCCATAGGTACCGCTACATGACCCCCTCCTATTTTCCTAAAAGGATAAGAAAGCCCGGGTATAGGGCTAAAGTGTGTGAGGACATCGTGTGAGTGTTCAGTGTGTGAAGGGACACCTTTACCTCTTCCCAATCCAGGGGGATTTTATTTTTCCATTTTTTTCTCTCTTTTTTTGAAACGAAGAGCACTGTAGGAAACAAAACTGTAAAACAAGCAAAATAGTTAGCCGCAATAACAATAATTAACGTATAAAACATCGCCGAATGAGCCCATCTAACTATAATTTGATTGGACAAAACTAAATCTACTTTTGGACCACTAGACCGGGGTTAAGTCAGTCTTTGCTATTCTCCCCAGTGGAGTCGCAAGGGATTTTGCGGTCGCCTGGACGATCACTCACCGAAGTGGGAAAGAGTGAGGAGTCGCCACCTTAGTTTTGAGGGTAACTAAAGAAAACCATTTGTGGAGATAAATTGAAATAAAACCACTTCAAACCAGAGATTTTAAGTTCGGGGTACGTAAACGGGTGGGGAAGGTGTTAGGCACCCCACCTCGTCCCTTAATAAGGGTAAGTAGATTTAATTTTGCATTAGTTAGAAGGGCTTGAATGGACATGTTGATCCTTTTGACTTAAAGGAGCATTTGATTTTTTCACTAAATTTGGATCACCCAGATACAAAAGTAAATGAGACAACCTTAGTGAGTTACTATTGCAGGTTAAGAACTATTTTATTAAAATTTAATTTAAGACTTGTATGAGAACTCTTTTCCGAACTCTTTAATATTTATTAAAATTTTGAGTTGAGATCGGATAAGAACTCTCCTCCGATCTCTATTAAATCATTAAAAATTTTGAGTTGAGACTGGTTAAGAACTCTCCTCCGATCTCTATTTAATGCTTATTAAAATTTTGAGTCGAGACCGGATAAGGACTCTCTTCCGATCTCTATTAACTATATATTAAAATTTTGATTTGAGACCGGGTAAGAACTCTCCTCCGATCTCTATTTAATATTTATTAAAATTTTGAGTTGAGACCGGATAAGAACTCTCCTCCGATCCCTATTAAGTATTTATTTAAATTTTGATTTGAGACCAGATAAGAACTCTCCTCCGATCCCTATTTAATTAAAGTTTGGAGTTGAGAATCGGATAAGAACCCTCTTCCGATCTCTTTTAAATTAACAGGAACCTTAATGGGATCTTTCCGATCTCCCAAATTTTAATTTTAGCTACATGTCATAAGGTCCTAAAGCTAAAGATTCTGGCGTTCTAAGGTGCTGGGGATAAGGCTTCTTTTAACTAGTTGATATTTTGTGACTAAATAAGAAAAGCTGGAATAAATTTTGCTGACCTCCCCTAAGGTCACTTTACCAGTACCTATGAATATCCGATCTATTCTGTTTCGTTTACTTTGGCTTTATCCCACTTTATGGCATCTTGCCGAATTGCCGTTTACGTCAGCTTAACATTGTGGCTATTTTCCTGACGTATTATTCAGGCTCTCTCTCTTAATAGAGACCCATAAGTTGCAGTTATCTATATTTTACCCAACCACTTACAAGCTACTAGGAACCACAAAATTTGCATTTAGAAACGACGAAGGTTAATAAAACGATAGACTGATCACTAAAGAAATAAACTTGAGAGTAACATTCTTTAAGGTTCTTTGACACTGAATGAACTTGGAGAAAATCACATGCATAAAAAGGACAAAGAGAATGCGAAAAGTAAACTAAACACTTAACAAAACAGCAATATGAGCTCTTACCTGTAAGGAGCCAAATCTATTGAAATGACTACGGGGTGACAAATAGTAATAAGACAGCGGACTGATTAGCTTGAGGGCTGATGTTCTTTGTGAACTGAAGGATGCTTAGCTAAAATGCAATAAGATTAAGATAAAAACCGAGTGAAATGAAATTGAGCTTGGATAATGGGAATGAAGACAGATATGATAAAAGGCTGAGAGTGAGAGAGTGACCGGATAATGAACAAACTGAAAATGTGGAGTTCCAGTATTCAGAATCCTTTTTTAAGAAAACACTTCAGAAAACTAGTTTCAAAAGTCTTTCTAATCAAAACTTCAAATTAGCAGAGTAACAAACTGAATCGAGTTTCAGAGTTCTTCCGCTATAATAACTACCTCTCTTTTTGCCCGTCCCCTGAACAGTTTTTCATGCAGGTATTTATAGGAATCGGGTGCTCCCCATGAAGGGTCAGGATTTATTTTGAGGGAGATGAAGGGTCTGGATTTCGAAGGACATGATCGGATGTTCAGGAATTAAAGAGAATCAAAATGAATGGCTGAGATCACTCTTCAGAATATTTTTCCTTTTCTTCTTTCAATCCGACGGTCCCAAATCTTCTCGTCCGGAACGATCTGAGGGCTAAGAGCGAAAGACGCTGGTATTGTCGTCTTCTCTCTTGATCCAAGGGTTCCGGGTTTGTCCTTACAAGTGAGATCAACAGTGGGGATTGGGATGTACAGATCGTCATGACATACCCCGCACTGTCAGCATTGCGGGCGATTCTTAGGCGTGCGGTGGAGATCTCGTTTGCAACGCTTTAACTACCTCGGCTCTGATTCTGACGACGGTTATTTGGGGTTTGTCTTATTCCTTTTGTCTTCCGATCCCTCTTCTTGACATGCTCCTATTCCGATCTCTCATGCTAATCTCCCGTCTTCCGATCTATTATTCCGATCTCTCCCTTTCTCTGGTCCGGCCTGGTCAAAGCATTAATTTCCCCTCGATTCCCGAGGCGTTCGCTTCGTTTTCTGCTCAGCAATAAATGCCCGTTTTCCCCCTATATATACCCCTGACGACGGAGACATTTCCTTCATCTGATTTTTCTCTCTTCCTTCTTTCTTTTTCGATTCTATTTGCTCGTGATCGTTAAGCCATGATCGTGGTTTTTTATCCTTCTCCGATGGGCTTCCTTATTCCTCGACTGAAGATTTACGACCCCGGTGATCGCATAACCTTGTCTGATGCTCCGCTGACCCTTGGCGGTTGCTTCCTCAAGTTCATTCAGCTTCTCTCTACATTGAGTGTTCCGACAGCGGTTTCCTCCCACAATTGGTGTTCCGACAGCGGATTAAGCTCCGATCGGCGACACCCTTGGGATCAGTTATAAACCTGGGACTCTTTAGATAGGATGTCCCGCCGGTCTATAGAGATCGCCCAAATGATGTAATCCTTCAATGTAATCAGATCTCTAGGGATCGCCCAAATGATGTAGTTAGACCTTTATTGTAATTCGATCCCTAAAGATCGCCCAAATGATGTAATCTGATCTTTTGGAAATAAAAATCTTGTTTCTCCAATTATTGATTATTTTCCGATCTCTGATATATTTGTCTGATCTGATTCCTAACAAAACGACTCTTAACTAATCCTTCATTCAAGATATTCAACTTATTATGCCGATCTCCATTTAACCGATCTCTTTGGAATGTTTGAATATTTAAGAAGTGTCAGAACAGCTGGCGAGTCCCACCAATCGATGCGTTGCCTAGAGCCTCTTGAGCATTAAATGCTCGGACTAGTATAAATAGGGGTGGGGGGGTTAGCCAGTTGTTCTCTCATTCTATTTTCAGTCCCCTGCTCACAACTTCGAAGTTCTCTCGTTTTCTCAAGTTCTTCCGACGCCGATCAGACTCCGGTAAGGGCTTTGATCTTCTTTTTAGTTTAAGTTCTTTATTTCTTTTGAAAATGAGCTGTGCCGAAGGTCAAAGAGCAGCGAGTCCTCCCTCCATTCAGTTCTCGTGGTCGTCTGACGAAGAAGAAGTGGTCGGGCCAAGCGCGCAAACAGAACCTCCTAGGGCCTCTGTTCCAGCTCGGGGGTGGGTCGGACCAACAAGGCATGTACTTTCTTCAGGGAGGGAGAATCTCCCTATGGACGAGCTGCCATCGATCTTACAAGAGTCCAATCTACAATCGTTTAGCCAGGAGTACAATATTCGCCCTGATTCGTACGAACTTATCCGGTGCCACGGCGATCAACGAGCCGATCACTTCTTTGAAGAAAATGACCTGGTAATGGTATACGAGGAACAGTTAAAGGCCGGTCTTCGGTTCCCTCTGGACGACTTCTTCAAGGAGGTCCTAAAACTTCACCGGGTATGCATTGCTCAAATTCACCCTAACTCGTGGCGGATCTTAGTAGCTTTCCGAGGTCTATGCCGATCTAAGGGAATCAGACCTACGGCTAAGGTGTTCGCCGAACTGCACAGGCTAACTCGTTGAAAGGACGATAATCACTGCTTCTTTCAGGTGAAGCCTCATTGCGGGCTCTTCACCGATCTACCCTCCTCCCTTAAAAATTGGAAGAACCGCTTCTTCATTCTGAGGAGCAAAAATCTGACCTGCTTTGAGGACTTCCCTCGTAGCTGGTGGCACCAGGGGCCCTTGCTTCCAAAGCACGTTAACCTGAACCAGGAAGAAAGCTTAATAGTGATGGATCTGAAAAGTCAGGCTGCCACTCAAAAGTATTCCTGTTTAGACGCAGTGACCGCCGAGCTGCACCATTGGACCCTACAGCTGCTCATCGGCCAAGATCGCGAACTTCCGCTCTCTGACCTCGGCACTGGTATTTTCTAAATCTCAGATCTCAGGACCTTAGCGATCTCACTGACCTCTCCTTTGTGCAAGTATGGCGGGTGATGAGGGTTCTAGGAAGCAGAAGAAGGAAAGAGAGATCTCCCGGAAAGTAAAGGAGATGAAGCATTCGGAGATGCCTCGAACTCCCGGCCATGAACCAGGGGAGACGCAAGGAGGCCCGTCCCGACCTTCGGGGCCGCCGATCACTGAAGTTGTCCGATCTCCTCCTCAACAAGAAGAGCCGGCTCCACCCCCTCCAGTTGCTCCAAGCACAGAAAGGGGTCCTTCTCAACCTTCTGTGAGATCCTCCTCTCGTGGCGCTCAAACGTTGATGGAGTCCCTGAAGAATAACCGGACTGTTCGGGAGAACCCCGGTTTTGCCAAAGTGTTGGGGTCTTCCATCTGCCTTCGGGAGGATCGGGAAAGGCTATCCCCGAACAGCCTTGACGATATCTTGACTCGCGCCATGAGCCTGAACGTGGAGTGCCTGGTGAACCAAACCATAGTTTGGGAAAAGGCTCATCGCCTGGGCAAGGAGATCTAGAAGAAGAATCAGGAAATGGCTTCCCTCCGATCCCAACTCGCATCCACTGAGGATTACATATCTCAAGTTGAGGGGCGGGCAAAGTTCTATGAAGACAGAGTGGCCGAACAGAATCATGTTCTGGCTGAAAGGGATCGGGCTCCCAGGGAAGTCGAGGCGCTCCGGGCCAACGAAGCTTCTCAAGTCGCCCAACTTATCGAGGAGCTTAAGGCGAAAGACGAGGAAATGGTGACGGGGATAGCTGGTGCCTATGTGAATGCTCACAAGGACCTCTTGGCCGAACTCCAGAAGTGTTACCCGGAAGAGGACTTCTCTTGGATGGCCGACCTGGCTCCTGAAGGCGAGGAGGAAAGCGAAGAGGAGGCCGAGGGTGAGAGGGAAAATGAGCAAAATGTAGATCAGGCTGGGGGTGATCCCCCAGCCGAATGACTTGTAAAAAATTTTGAAATGAAATGAAGTGGAATACCCTTTTTGTTCAATGAATGGTTATGATCGGAAAATTTCGAAATTATTAAGCACTTGATTGTCTGAGTATGTTGAAATAACTGAAAATGATTATTAACCTAAGTGTGAGAGATCGGAAAACACAATGATCATGAGATCGGTAGGGGAGAAATGCTGAACGGGACTTGATTAAAATTGGAAATTTGATTTGAACACCTAAGATCGAAATCTTCATTAAACCGGACCAAAACCTTAACTTTTAAACTTTTGAAAGGGAGATCGGCAATAAAACTGGTAAGAAAAGATCTAGTTCACTTTGTTTATACTACAACGGGTCGGAGAGATCGGTGAGCGATTTAATAGACTGGTAAGGCTCTGACTGATGTGAGAACCTAGCATTGATTTAATTCCCTGTGGGGAGAGATCGAAAATGTGACTGTCTATCAAAGAGAGATCGGAAATGTGATTAGCTGTCAAAAGGAGACTTAGCACTGAGGTCAGTTCCAAAGTTTTATTGATTTTGGGGATCAGCCAAAATATGGTGTCGACAATATTGCATACAAAAATCAAATGAATTTCCAAAGTTACAATCTCATCACAAAGTGGCAATACAAAAGTTCTTAAACTCATAATGCGTACTAAATCAATTTTTCAAGGATAAAATGCTGAAATAGAGTTTATTGTGCACAAACCTGATGTGTGTCGCCTCTAGGCCTTGACTCAGTCTCTTAGACTTTCCGAGCCTTTTTCAGCTAAAACACACAGTTTCACAGTGTTTCAGTACCATAACTTAGCATAAATACAAAAATAAATTCAAATTCACATTTATCTAGTTTATATATGCTAAACTTTACGTTCTTTAAAATTTGTGTTTTGGGGTTACTATTCACTACACTATTCAAGTCAATTTGTTGACTTTCTAAGGCTTAATAGGTATGGGAATTCCAACTTCACCCACATACCACATTTTGGTCACTAAATTTATTGGTTTTGGTTGTTTTCTCAAAACTTAGGTCTTTTAGGCAAAATTGCAATTTCTCAGTTTTGGTGTCTTATATTGCACTGTTCCATTGGTCAATTTGCTGTTAGAATTTGGCAAACTTTTCTCCATAGAAAATGTTCCCTATTGTCTTAACTTTATTCTCCTTTTAGATTCACTCCAATTGGAGTTTTTTAGCTCAAGTTATAGCCATTTGAATCATGGCTGCCAGATTTGATTTAACCCAGATTTCTGGGCACCAAACTGGTTCTGGCAGTTTTAAGTCACCAATTTTGGGTGGCCAAATTACTCAGTTAAGAGCAAAATTTGGATTGGTGTTCCTCATAACAGTTTTAGGTCTATATCTCAGCTGTCCACTGGTAAAATTTCAGGTCATTTGGACCAGCCTAGCCCAAGTTATGGCCGAATGAACAAACACTGTTCATTTGGTCATTTTTGTACAGGTCAGACTGCAAAAATCCAGATTTGGTCAATTTGTTCACTAGGTTTTGTTTACTTTTTGGGCATGATTCCTAAATGAAAATTGTGTCATTTTGTGTCTATTTTCATTCCCAATTGGTCTCATATCAATTGGACTTGTAAATTTTCAGTTTTGGTCCCTCAAAGGGACCTTGGTCCTGCTACCTGCAGCTTGACCATTTTGAATCCGAATTCAAACTCACTTCCAACACTTCCAACACATCTCAGTTGGTCACAAATGACCATTTTTCATCTCAAACAAGGTCAATTACACCATTTGACCAATTCTCACTTTTTTTTCTTCCAAACCCTAGGTGCCAAAACCCTAACTACACTAATTGTTACATTTAACTAAATCAAAGCCTACCTACATCATTCCTCAACTCAAATAAGCTTTCGTACACTTTTAATTCCATCAAATTCATGCATTGCCATGGAAAACCCTAGCTGACTGAAGTCTCTACCTAGGCCTCCAATACTTGTTTTATTTCATTTTAATAATATTTCTAAGTTAATGCAACTATAAACACAATAATTAAACAAAAAAAATTTGAAGTTTGAATTACTAACCTTATGTAGAATTTTCTCTCCCTTCAAATCTCTTCCTTTCTTTTTTCTTTCTTCTTCAAGCTTCTTTTCTAGTTGAGATAGCAATTTTTTTAAGGTTTAAGGTTAAATTTATGGGGCAAAACTAAGTTTTTCAAGCTTTAAAAGCATGTTAATGGTAGAACAGTGGAGAAAGAGAGAGGTAGGGAGAGATGGACGTTTTTTAACTTTGAAGAAGAAGAATGAATTTTATTTTTTTTTCTTTTCTTTTATGTGTATTAGGAAGACCACAATTTAAATTAAATAAATTTTTAATTATAATATTTATGGCATCATGCATGATGACATGCATGATGTCTTCTCTTTTCACTTTTTCATTTTCTTTATTTATTTATTTTTCCATTAATTCTTTAATTTAATTCCCAATTCCTAATTTTTCTTTTCTCCAATTTTATTTGATAGTTACGTCAGGAGTCAGCTATCGGGATCAATTAACCAAATTGCCCTCGCCGATTCAACTCGGTTTGTAAATAATTCAATATTTCTTTCGGCTCCCTAACCTAATTATTTGACTGACTTAACAATTCTTTTTCGTGATTTTCTCTTTTCCACTGTGTTCGTAATGGTCCTAAAGACCGTAGCGTCACATTTTACGGTTTGAAATTTGAGTTTAAATTGACTTCACAACCCTTCCCGAGAAGGTCACCCATCGTTGTGACTCTCGGCTCGTTTAACTTCTTATATTCTATTTTTCTTATTTATACTTAACTAATTGACAATTACTAATTATTTGTGTTTATGGCTTATTTAGTTGTCTTAAGTGTGGTTCTAATCCCCATACTTGTCCGGACTGACACCGATCACCAGAATAGTGAAATTTACCAAGCTATGTAAATAGGGGTGTTACAATTCTCCCCCCCTTAAAATAAATTTTGTCTCGAAATTTTATCTGGTATCAATCTCTGAACAATTGTGGGTACTATGTCCTAATGTCCTTCTCTCGTTCCCAAGTAGCTTATTGGCTCAAATGATGGTTCCACAGCACTTTTACCAACGATATCTGCTTGTTCCATAGCTGCTTCACCTCATAAGCCATAATCTCCATGGGTTTTTCTTCATATGTGAGGTCTGGATTCACTTCGATTTCTTCCACTGGTAGTACATGAGATGGGTCTAATCGATACCTCCTCAACATGGACAGATGAAAGACATTATGTATCTTTTCCAACTCTGGAGGTAGTGCCAATTGATATGCCAAAGAACCCACTCTTTTCAGAACCTCATATGGCCCAATGAAATGAGGACTCATTTTCCCCTTTCTACCGAATCTCATAATCCTCTTCCAAGGGGAAACCTTGAGGAATACTTTGTCACCCATTGCATATTCAATATCCCTTCTCTTCATATCAATATAGGACTTCTGACGGTCTGATGCAGCCTTAAGTCGATCTCTGATCACCCTGATTTTCTCCTCAGTCTGCAGAATAATTTCGGGCCCAATCATCTTCCTTTCACCCATGTCATCCCAACAAAATGGGGTTCTACATTTTCTGCCATACAAAGCTTCATATGGAGGCATCCCAATGCTTGATTGGTAGCTGTTGTTGTAAGCAAACTCAATCAAAGGCAAGTGTGTGTCCCAACTACCCTCAAACTCAATCACACAAGCCTGTAGCATGTCCTCCAAGATCTGAAATTACCCTCTCAGATTGGCCATCTATCTGTGGGTGGAATGCCGTACTAAAGTTCAATCTAGTTCCTAGGGCTCTCTGAAGACTACCTCAAAATCTAAAAGTGAACCTAGGATCTCTGTCAGATACGATGGATACTAGCACTCCATGCAATCTTACTATCTCATTAGTGTACAACTTGGCCAATCTTTCTAAACTGTAATCCATCCGAACTGGCAGAAAATGAGCAGACTTGGTCAGTCTGTCAACAATGACCCATACTGCATCATGACTCTTCTGTGTCCTCGGAAGTCCCATCACAAAATCCATAGTTATTCTCTCCCATTTCCATTCTGGCACTAGTAGTGGATGTAATAACCCAGTTGGTACTTGATGCTCTGCCTTCACTTACTGACAAATTAGGCATTTGGAAACAAATTCTGCTACATCTCTTTTCATACCCATCCACTAGTAATACTCTTTTAGCCCTCTATACATTTTTGTACCACCAGGGTGTATGGCAAAAGGAGACTCATGTGCTTCGTTCAAAATGATCTGCCTCAAATCAACATCATTAGGAAGACACATTCTGCCCTGGTGTAGCAATAGACCATCATCTCTTATTGAGAATTCTAGTTTTTTGCCCTGCTGGACTTCTTCCAATAGCCTCTGATACTTCTGATAATTCTGAGCAACCATTCTGATCTGATTAATCAACATTGGCTGTACATGCCACGCAACTACTGTCTGCCCCTCATCATTAATCTCTAAGCTGGCTTGTAATGATCTTAACTCATGTACCATAGATAAAGGAGTAACCCGTAAACTTGCCATAGTCTTGCGAATTAAGGCGTCAGCCACCACATTAGTTTCCCTGGCTGATAGTCTATTAGACAATCATAGTCTTTTATCAGCTCTAACCATCTCCTCTGTCTCAAATTCAACTCGTTTTGGGTGCCCAAATACTTCAAACTGTTATGATTTGTATAGATATAGCACTTCTCCGCACACAAATAATGTCTCCAGATCTTAAGAACGAACACAATGGTTGCAAGCTCCAAGTCATGTATCAGATAATTCCTCTCATGCGGTTTTAGCTGGCGTGATGAATAGGTAATGACATTCCGATCTTGCATCAACACACAACCTAACCCATTGTGAGAAGCATCGCTGTAAACTGTATATTCTTTACCCGCTGTAGGTAAAGTCAGGACTGGAGCCTGTAACACCCTTATGTTCGGTAGTGCGTTCTACTGTTCCAGTGACCAGTGTTGTCCGGACAGCTAGGATGCCTAGAACTACACTTCGATATGAGTGAGGACACATAAAATAATGAAACACAAGAAAAGAAAATACAAGAAAAACAAAGAAAAAATAATAGCAAAGAAATGTAACCAAGTTAAGCGAGCTGAGAACCCTAGCGATAGGTGACCGCACCGGGAAGTCACGGCGTGGACCGTTGACTAGCCCTGAACTGCGAGGAATCCTGGAAAATATTTTTAGGACTTAAATAGACCCCTATTGAAGTATAAATGCCATTAGAAATATCAAAGAAAAATTAAATAATTAGTACAAAGAAAAGTGAGAAATTGAAAAACAGACAAAACCCTGTGTTACCGAAAAATCGGGAATGCAACCCGAACAGGGGCATTGTGGTCATTTGACATCTCGAGTTGTCTTTTGACCAAAATGTCCATTAAAAATAAATAATATTACACTTGGAAAATATAATGAAAAATTAATTTAGGGGTACCTAATGTAAATAGCAAAAATGGAGGGTAAATGGAGTAATTATCAATTAAAACATATAATATGATTTAATTTATGTGAGTGGACCACTAAGGATTATAATATGCATTACTTGGACATATTACTCCACTCACACTTCATCTTCAACCTTCAAAACCACCATTGCCGTAGTGAAGAGCTCCCACATCCTCCATTGCCGCATTTGATTCAAGCTTCCACATCTCCTCCATTCCACCTCCAAACACCAAGGTTGCTTCATTAAAGTTTATCCCCACATCACAAGGAAGAGTTTGATAGCAATTTTAAGAAGTTTTGGTGAGGTTTTGAAGAATTTCTAAAGTGTTAATTTTGTGTTTATTATTATTGTTTAATTAAAGTTTGTAAGGATGTTATGGGTGTTTGATTTATGGAGAGATTTTTGAAGTTTGATGTTGAATGGGGAAGTGTACTTTTGGCAACCTTGGAAACACTTTAAAGACAGTTTATTTTTGCTTGTAAATGGTGAATTGAATGATTGATTAAATGTATACTGTGTAGGAAATTGTTTGGGTGATGTATACGTAGTATAGGTAAATGTGAATTGAAATTTGAAGCTTGGAAATTTATGGAATGTAAAGGCACCATTGCGGCAGGTTGTTGACTCCTGAAGAATGCTAGAATTCATGCTTGGTTTATGGTATATTAATTTTGGATTGTGTTGGATGTTAGGGCAGTTTGAGTGTATATATGATGGTGTGAAGTTGGACATGAAATAAGTGTTATGGTTAAATGCTTAAATTGTTGTAAATGAGTTGATAAATTCTGCACTTTATGGTGCATATTGAATGTAATTGTAAACTGCCAAAATGACCTATAATGTGTTGTGAATTATATTTAGGTCATGATACAACCAGAATTGGCTTGAATGTTAAGTTTGGTAAGTGTTAAAAGTGATGCTTGATGTGTATGAAAGAAATGCAATAAGGCAGTTTGTGTTTTAGGCCTATAACTTTAAGTGTGTGGCTCCAATTAGTATGAGACTAGTTGGAGGTGAACCTAGGCACAAAATGTGCCAACTTTCATGAAGGAAGCTTGCCAAAATTCTGCTTGCAAGGTAGCTTGAAAAATGACCAAATCCGGACTAAGTGCAATAAGGCCTGAAAATTTACCATTTGGGCAGCAGTTAGTGTTTAGGCCATAACTCACTCAAAACAAGTCCAATTGACCTGAAATTTTGACCATGAATAGTTAGGACCCATAACTACAAGTCTTGTGAAGACATCAAAGCCAAGAAATGACCATAAGCAAGTGAAAAAGCTTGCACAAGTTCGGGTCCAAAAACTGGCCGAACCTAAAATGACCTAAAATGACAAATTTTGGTGCAATTTGACCAGCAATAGTAAAATGACCATAACTTGGTCAGCATAACTCAGAATGACCTGAAATTTTTCCTCGCGTTCCATAAGACATAGATCTACAAGTTTGTAGTTTTGACCAAAACCCGAAAACCGAGGGAACTAGGTCGTCCGGCTAGGTCAAACTAGTATCCCGGAATCCAGTAAATTGCAAGAAAATGCAGTATACCCTGAAATGAACTTGGTAACATGTAGCAACCCTAAAATACTATCGAATGTGACATATTAATAACATTAAAACCTAATTTACCTAGAATGCATCGAGGGTCGACATATTAGGTTGACTAAGCAAATATTAGAATTCAGTGAATTAATTATCAAGCATTATCGTTAGAGACAGTTTAAATGAGTATTGAAACACTTCAAATTGTATTTCCCAGTTAGCAAATACTCAGGGAAAGGGAAGGAAACATTGAGTCAAGGCCAGGAGACAGTTATCAGAGGTTTGTGCACAACAGTTATTTCTTTTGAATTTTTCAATTGAAATAAATTATGACTATTTGTATATTATTGTTTTCAATTATGGAAATGTGTTTGAATGGATACTTATTGCTTGAAAAGCATTGTAAATGGTTTGAAACTGTGGAAAAATTGATTTAGTGTGATTTGTGAAAATTTGAAGTTAATTATGAATTGTGTTGCCATTTTGTGAATGAATTTATGACTTTAGAAATTTATTGGATTCTCACAAATCATTTGAATAAAATGTTTGGAATTGATTTTGTGCTCACACTTAGCATGACAGTATCATATCATTCCTTCTCCATTTATGGGGTTGTGATTGTTTATTTTCCTTCTCCATTTATAGAGTCGTGATTGTTTATTTTTCTCCCTCTCTGGTTTACCATTTGAGGTGATCGGATGAGTACTCATTATATAGCTAGCTCCCTTCCTCATTGATTTCGATTAGTGGGGTTGTGATTGCTTTGTCGTGGTGTACAACGCAGTATTGATCGGGAATTTTGTGTCATGGCTTAAGTTGTGTATGAATTGGCAACACTGTGTTCATAAATTATTTGACTAAATTTTGTTATTATGAGCTTTGATAATTTGTGAAATGGAGTTTAAATTCTTATTGACATTCACTGTCTTTTGAATTTAACTACGTTTTGATTACTGAGATTTATTGTGATATTGTGTTAAATTCCTTATGACAATTACTGTCTTGAAATTAACTGTGGTTTTAAGTATCCACTATTTATATGATTTATGAATTGTGATTTAAAGTTGTATTTGGTTAATGTTGTGCACCACTTAGACATTGTCTCAGTGATAGCTTTTCATTGCTGTCGCAGGTAGACAGATGGACAAGGCAGCAGACTGGGCTGCTAGTACATCCAACGAGAGATTATCGGGTATATTGAGTATACCTCATTTTACATTTTGTACTGTAATGTATGACAACTGTATGTATATATTATTTTTGGTCTTGAGCAGTTGTGAAATAAAATTGTACCTTGAAGTTGTAAAGTAAATTATGAGATATTTTGGCTTGTAAAAATTGTACTGTATTTCTTTATTTCAGTATTTGAAAAATTACTGTGGATTTAAGTTGAGAAATATGTTATGTTGAGAAATATGTTGGAGTTGAGATTTGAAAATATATTGAAGTGCTTTTTACAGGTTTTTGAAGAACTGTTTTATGCAAAATACAGATGGCACTCTACTAAAATTTTTACAGAAATTACTAATAGTCCAAATGAGTTAGCTGTTTCACTTCAGTTCAAAAAGGTTTTTAATAGCTGTAAATAGTGCTCACCACTGTAAAAAGAAGTAAGAAAAGTTTTAAAATCCCTTGTAGTGTATTTAATGGGTTATCAGTAGATGAAGTTGGTAATTCATTAGGTATACTACGGGATCTTGTTATGCCTTATAGAGGGGTAGGGTGTGACATGTTTTAGTGGTATCAGAGCTAGTTTTTAAATTCTGTTTTCACCTGTTATTTGAATATTCTTTCTTCATAGTACAATTGCTCAATATCATTGTTTGATACATACAGTACATTACATTATAAATATGTACTAACGGGAGGAAATCTCCTTGTGTTATTTGTTCAGGAGATCTAAAATCCTTGTATTGACTATGGAAGAGAATGATCGTTCAGTCGATCAATCTATTGAGGCTGAGGTGCAAGGGGATGCCCTAGGCCTACACAATGTCAGTGGTTCAAGAAGACCACCGCAGTTTCCTGCTCAGTTCGCTTAGCAGATGGCTGCAATGTTCCAACAAATGGCTGGTAATGTGCCTACTCAAGTCCCAATACAGACACCAGTGGTACAACCACAGTCTCCTACTAGGCAGTATGACAAATTGATGAAGTATGGGGCTACAGAGTTCAAGGGGACAATAGATCCTCTAGAGGCTGAATAGTGGTTAGAGAGGATGGATAGGGTATTCAAGAAACTGCACTGCACAGAGGAGCTCAGATTTGAATACTCAGTATCTTTGCTACAGGGGGATGATTATAACTGGTGGAAAACCATTCCCCACAGTCTGGTAGAACCTACAGTGCTAACATGGAATGACTTTCTCAGGGAATTCAGACAGAAATATGTCCCCGATGCTTATGTAGACCAGAAGCTACAAGAATTCCTAAGTCTGAAACAGGGGAGCAGATTAGTGGCTGAGTATGAAAGGGAATTTTCCCGCCTGAGCCATTATGCAGTGAGTTTACTTTCTACCAGCAGGGAGAGATGCAAGAGGTTTGAAACTGGCTTGAAGCCCAGTATCAAATTACAAGTAGTCGAATTCAAACACACTAACTTCTCTGAACTTGTTTCTCAAGCCCTAGAGTTGGAAAGAATTGAGTCTGAAGCAGCTCCTGAGAAAAAGAAATCAGAGAAGACAGAGAAAGAGGGAAAATCAGTAGAACAGAGTTCTAGTGGTCCTACTGGAAAGAGGAAGAATCATAGGGGACATGGCAGAGGTGGCAAGAAGTCGGGTAGGGGAAGATATTCAGGACAGAAACCTCCTCCATCTCGTCAGCAGAGTACCAGAGGTTCCTACCCTTCCCGCCAATGTGAAACTTATGGAAGATATCATGGTGGGATATGCTATAAGGCTATTGGAGCCTGTTATAACTGTGGAGGCACAGGACACTTTGCCAAGGACTGCATCAGTAGTCGCAGAGTTGGACCACCTCCTACTACTGCAGAAGGTTCAGTTCAGAGCCCTGTCACCAGAAGTTCACAACCACCCAGTAGAGGTAGAGGCAGGGGTAGAGGTAGCCCAGCAGGCAGCCAAGGTACAGTGAAACATTCAGAGCAAGACAGTGCTCCGATCAGAGTTTATGCAATGAGACAGAGGGAAGAGGCCGAGACATCTGATGTTGTGGCTGGTACCTTCTCAACTTTTAATCAAGATGTGTTTGTGTTATTTGATCCAGGTTCTACCCATTCTTATGTGAGTGCTAGCATCATTGATTGCATTGCTGTTCCATGTACAAAAATGGACTTTGAGGTGCTAGTAACAAGTCCGCTAGGACAGGAGGTTAGGGTTAATAGAATGTATAGAGATTGTCCTCTGGTCATCCAAGGAAACACTTTTCTGTCTGATTTCATTGAAATGCCCTTCAGAGATTATGATATCATCTTGGGCATGGATTGGTTAGCTAGGCATCATGCTATGATTGGATCAGAGGTCAAGACACCACTTTTGACCTCCTCGCATGCTGATGTGGTAATACATGGGGAGAGGCAGTTATTGCCATCAAACATCATTTCGGCTGCACTAGCCAGAAAAATGATCAGAAAGGGGTGTGAAGCATACTTGGCACATGTGGTAGACACCCAAGTGGGGAGTCCAGCATTGAAGGACATCCCTACAGTACATGACTTTTCGGATGTGTTTACTGATGAATTGCCAAGATTACCTCCGGAAAGAGAAGTGCAGTTTGAAATTAATGTTATGCCTGGTGTGGATCCAATCTCCATAACACCATACAGAATGGCACCAGCAGAGTTGAAGGAGTTGAAGATACAATTGCAAGAATTACTTGAAAAGGGCTTCATCCACCCTAGTGTGTCACCTTGGGGAGCACCAGTGTTGTTTGTTAAGAAGAAGGATGGTACTCTCCACTTATGTATAGATTACCAGCAGTTGAATAAGGTGACAATAAAGAACAGATATCCATTGCCTCGCATAGATGATATGTTTGACCAATTGAAGGGTGTAGTTGTATTCTCCAAAATTGATCTGCAATCTGGTTATTATCAGTTGAAGGTGCAAGAGCAGAGTATTCCAAAAACTGCTTTCAGAACTCGGTATGGCCACTATGAGTTTCTAGTAATGCCATTCGAGTTAACAAATGCTCCAGCTGCTTTTATGGATCTGATGAACACTATCTTCAGACCATATCTCGACCAATTTGTGGTGGTGTTTATTGATGACATTTTGATATACTCGAGGAATGCAGAGGAGCATGACAGACATATCCATGGATTGTATCGCAGACTTTAAGGGAGAAATAGCTATACGCCAAATTATAGAAGTGTGAATTTTGGCTGAAAGAAATCTCCTTTTTGGGACATGTTGTGTCAGCTGAAGGGATCAAGGTAGATTCCAGCAAGGTAGAAGCTATCCTTAATTGGAAGCCGCCCAGGAACATCACAGAAATTCGCAATTTTCTGGGTTTAGCTGGATATTACTGTCGGTTTGTGAAGGGGTTTTCTATGTTATCTTCTCCACTAACCAAACTGCTTCTGAAAGATGTGAAATTTCAGTGGACAGATAAATGCCAGCAAATTTTTGATGAGTTGAAGAGGTGTTTGATCAAGCTCAGTCCTCACTTTACCTACTCCGTAAAGAATACACGATTTATAGTGATGCTTCTCATAATGGGTTAGGTGGTAATCGATGCAAGATTGGAATGTCATTGCTTATGCATCACGCCAGCTGAAACCGCATGAGAGGAACTACCCAACACATGATCTGGAGCTAGCAGCTATTGTTTTTGCTCTGAAGATTTAGAGACACTATTTGTATGGGGAGAAATGCTACATTTATACAGATCACAAGAGCTTGAAGTACTTAGGCACCCAGAAAGAATTGAATTTGAGGCAGAGGAGATGGTTAAAAGTCATTAAAGATTATGATTGTTTAATAGACTATCAGCCAGGGAAAGCAAATGTGGTGGCTGACGCCTTAAGTCGCGAGACTATGGCAAGTCTCAGAGTTCCTCCTTTGTCCATGGTATATGAATTGAAAGCACAGCATGCCAGTTTAGAGATTGATGATGAGGGACGAACAGTAGTTGCATGGCATGTACAGCCAATGTTGATTGATCAGATTAGAATGGCTGCTCAGAGTGATGATAAATATCAGAAGCTACTGAAAGAAGTCCAGCAGGGCAAGAAACCTGAATTCACTGTGAGAGATGATGGTTTATTGCTACATCAGGGTAGAATGTGCGTTCCTAATGATGCTGAATTGAGACAGATCATTATGAAGGAAGCACATGAGTCTCCTTTTGCTATGCACCCTGATGGAACTAAAATGTATAGAGGGCTGAAAGAGCATTACTGGTGGATGGGTATGAAGAGAGATATAGCTGAGTTTGTTTCCAAATGCCTAACTTGTCAGCAAGTAAAGGCAGAACATCAAGTTCTAGCTGGTTTGTTACATCCTTTGTCAGTACCAGAGTGGAAATGGGAACGAATAACTATGAATTTTGTTACAGGACTTCCAAGGACATAGAGTAGTCATGATGCAGTATGGGTTATAGTTGACAGATTGACCAAGTCTGCTCACTTTTTGCTAGTTCGGATGGACTATAGCTTGGAAAGATTGGCCAGATTGTACATATATGAGATTGTAAAATTGCATGGAGTGCCAGTATCAATTGTATCTGACAGAGATCCTAAGTTCACTTCTAGATTCTGGGGTAGTCTTCAGAGAGCCCTAGGAACTAGATTGAACTTCAAAGACAAAGATTCCACCCATGCATGCATGGCCAGTCTGAGAGGGTTATTCAGATATTGGAGGATATGCTACAGGCTTGTGTGATTGAGTTTGAAGGTAGTTGGGATACACACTTGCCTTTGATTGAGTTTGCTTATAACAACAGCTACCAATCAAGCATTGGGATGCCTCCATATGAAGCTTTGTATGGCAGAAAGTGCAGAAATCCCTAATGTTGGGATGAGGTAGGTGAAAGGAAGATGATTGGGCCAGAAATTGTTCAGCAGACAGAGGAAAAGATCAGATTGATCAGAGATAGACTCAAGGCTGCATCAGACCATCAGAAGTCCTATTTTGATCTGAAGAGAAGAGATATTGAGTATGCAGTGGGTGATAAAGTATTCCTCAAAGTTTCTCCTTGGAAGAGGATTGTGAGATTTGGCAGAAAGGGGAAACTGAGTCCTCGTTTCATCGGACCATATGAGGTTCTGGAAAGAGTGGGTCCTTTGGCATATCGGTTGGCATTACCTCCATAGCTAGCAAGGATACACAGTGTCTTCCATGTGTCCATGTTAAGGAGGTATAGATCTGACCCATCTCATGTACTATCGGTTAAAGAGATTAAGGTAAATCTAGACCTCTCATATGAGGAAGAACCCATAGAAATTCTGGCTTATGAGGTGAAGTAGCTGAGGAATAAACAAATACACCTGGTTAAAGTGTTGTGGAACCATCATTCAGGCCAGGAAGCTACTTGGGAACGTGAAAAGGATATGAGGAGACATCACCCACAACTATTCAGAGACTAATGCCAGGTAAAATTTCAAGAAGAAATTTATTTAAGGGGGGAGAAATGTAACACCCCTATGTTCGGTAGTGCGTTCTACTGTTCCAGTGACCAGTGTTGTCCGGACAGCTAGGATGCCTAGAACTACACTTCGATATGAGTGAGGACACATAAAATAAAAAAATACAAGAAAATAAAATACAAGAAAAACAAAGAAAAAATAATAGCAAAGAAATGTAACCAAGTTAAGCGAGCCGAGAACCCTAGCGATGGGTGACCGCACCGGGAAGTCACGGCGTGGACCGTTGACTAGCCCTGAACCGCGGGGAACCCTGGAAAATATTTTTAGGACTTAAATAGACCCCTATTGAAGTATAAATGCCATTAGAAATATCAAAGAAAAATTAAATAATTAGTACAAAGAAAAGTGAGAAATCGAAAAATGGACAAAACCCAGTTATCTTGAAAAATCTGAATGCAACTCAACAGGCATTGTGGTCATTTGACATCTCGAGTTGTCTTTTGACCAAAATGTCCATTAAAAATAAATAATATTACACTTGGAAAATATAATGAAAAATTAATTTAGGGGTACCTAATGTAAATAGCAAAAATGGAGGGTAAATGGAGTAATTATCAATTAAAACATATAGTATGATTTAATTTATGTGAGTGGACCACTAAGGATTATAATATGCATTAAGTGGGCAGATTACTCCACTCACACTTCATCTTCAACCTTCATAACCACCATTGCCGCAGTGAAGAGCTCCCAAATCCTCCATTGCCGTATTTGATTCAAGCTCCCACATCTCCTCCATTCCACCTCCAAACACCAAGGTTGCTTCATTAAAGTTTATCCCCACATCACAAGGAAGAGTTTGATAGCAATTTTAAGAAGTTTTGGTGAGGTTTTGAAGAATTTCCAAAGTGGTGAGTTTGTGTTTTTTGATTATTGTTTAATTAAAGTTTGTAAGGATGTTATGGGTGTTTGATTTATGGAGAGATTTTTGAAGTTTGATGTTGAATGGGGAAGTGTACTTTTGGCAGCCATGGAAACACTTTAAAGACAGTTTATTTTTGCTTGTAAATGGTGAATTAAATGATTGATTAAATGTATATTGTGTAGGACATTGTTTGGGTGATGTATACGTAGTATAGGTAAATGTGAATTGAAATTTGAAGCTTGGAAATTTATGGAATGTAAAGGCACCATTGCGGCAGGTTATTGACTCTTGAAGAATGCTGGAATTCATGCTTGGTTTATGGTATATTAATGTTGGATTGTGTTGGATGTTAGGGCAGTTTGAGTGTATATATGATGGTGTGAAGTTGGACATGAAAAAAGTGTTATGGTTAGATGCTTAAATTGTTGTAAATGAGTTGATAAATTCTGCACTTTATGGTGCACATTGAATGTAATTGTAAACTGCCAAAATGACCTATAATGTGTTGTGAATTATGTTTAGGTCATGATACAACCAGAATTGGCTTGAATGTTAAGTTTGGTAAGTGTTAAAAGTGATGCTTGATGTGTATGAAAGAAATGCAATAAGGCAGTTTGTGTTTTAGGCCTATAACTTTAAGTGTGTGGCTCCAATTGATATGAGACCAATTGAAGGTGAAACTAGGCACAAAATGTGCCAACTTTCATGAAGGAAGCTTGCCAAAATTCTGCTTGCAAGGTAGCTTGAAAAATGACCAAATCCGGATTAAGTGCAATAAGGCCTGAAAATTTACTATTTGGGCAGCAGTTAGTCTTTAGGCCATAACTCACTCAAAACAAGTCCAATTGACCTGAAATTTTGACCATGAATATTTAAGACCCATATCTACAAGTCTTATGAAGACACCAAAGCCCAGAAATGACCATAAGCAAGTCAAACAGCTTGCACTATTTCGGGTCCAAAAACTGGCCGAACCAAAAATGACCTAAAATGATTAATTTTGGTGCAATTTGACCAGCAATAGTAAAATGACCATAACTTGGTCTACATAACTCAGAATGACCTGAAATTTTTCCCCACGTTCCATAAGACATAGATCTACAAGTTTGTAGTTTTGACCGAAACCCGAAAAATAAGGGAACTAGGTCGTTTGGCTAGGTCAAACTAGTATCCCAGAATCCAACAAATTGCAAGAAAATGCAGTATACACGGAAATGAACTTGGTAACATGTAGCAACCCTAAAATACTATCGAATGTGACATATTAATAACATTAAAACCTAATTTACCTAGAATGCATCGAGGGTCGACATATTAGGTTGACTAAGCAAATATTAGAATTCAGTGAATTAATTATCAAGCATTATCGTTAGAGACAGTTTAAATAAGTACTGAAACACTTCAAATTGTATTTCTCAGTTGGCAAAGACTCAGGGAAAGGGAAGGAAACACTGAGTCAAGGCCAGGAGACAGTTATCAGAGGTTTGTGCACAACAGTTATTTCTTTTGAATTTTTCAATTGAAATAAATTATGACTATTTGTATATTATTGTTTTCAATTATGGAAATGTGTTTGAATGGATACTTATTGCTTGAAAAGCATTGTAAATGGTTTGAAACTGTGGAAAAATTGATTTAGTGTGATTTGTGAAAATTTGAAGTTAATTATGAATTGTGTTGCCATTTTGTGAATGAATTTATGACTTTAGAAATTTATTGGATTCTCACAAATCATTTAAATAAAATATTTGGAATTGATTTTGTGTTCACACTTAGCATGACAGTATCATATCATTCCTTCTCCATTTATGGGGTTGTGATCGTTTATTTTCCTTCTCCATTTATGGAGTCGTGATAGTTTATTTTTCTCCCTCTCTGGTTTACCAGTTGAGGTGATCGGATGAGTACTCATTATATAGCTAGCTCCCTTCCTCATTGATTTCGATTAGTGGGGTTGTGATTGGTTTGTCGTGGTGTACAACGCGGCATTAATCAGAAATTTTGTGTCATGGCTTAAGTTGTGTATGAATTGGCAACACTGTGTTCGTAAATTATTTGACTAAATTGTGTTATTATGAGCTTCGATAATTTATGAAATGGAGTTTAAATTCTTATTGACATTCACTGTCTTTTGAATTTAACTATGTTTTGATTACTGAGATTTATTGTGATATTGTGTTAAATTCCTTATGACAATTACTGTCTTGAAATTAACTATGGTTTTAAGTATCCACTATTTATATGATTTATGAATTGTGATTTCAAAGTTGTATTTGGTTAATGTTGTGCACCACTGAGACATTGTCTCAGCGATAGCTTTTCATTGCTATCGTAGGTAGACAGACGGACAGGGCAGCAGACTAGGCTACTAGTACATCCAGTGAGAGATTATCGGGTATATTGAGTATACCTCAATTTGTATTTTGTACTGTAATGTATGACCACTATATGTATATATTGTTTTTGGTTTTGAGCAGTTGTAAAATAAAATTGTACCTTGAAGTTGTAAAGTAAATTATGAGATATTGTAAAAATTATACTATATTTTTTTTATTTCAGTCTTTGAAAAATTACTGTGGATTTGAGTTGAGAAATATATTGTGTTGAGAAATATGTTGGAGTTGAGATTTGGAAATATATTGAAGTGCTTTTTACAGGTTTTTGAAGAACTGTTTTATCCAAAATACAGATGGCACTCTGCCAAAATTTTTACAGAAATGACTAATAGTCCAAATGAGTTAGCTGTTTCACTTCAGTTCAAAAAGGTTTTTAACACCTGTAAATAGTGCTCACCACTGTAAAAAGAAGTAAGAAAAGTTTTAAAATCCCTTGTAGTGTATTTAATGGGTTATCAGTAGACGAAGTTGGTAATTCATTAGGTATACTACGGGATCATGTTATGCCTTACAGAGGGTAGGGTGTGACAGAGCCTCAGTCAAACATTTCTTCAATTCATCGAAACTCTGCTGGCATTTGTCCGTCCACTGAAATTTCTCGTCTTTCCTAAGCAGCTTGGTCAACGGAGATGCCAACATGGAGAATCCCTTCACAAATCGACGGTAGTATCCAGCTAACCCTAAAAAATTGCAAATCTCTGTGATATTTCTGGGTGGCTTCCAATTAAGGACAACTTCTATCTTGCTAGGATCTACCTTAATACCCTCTGTTGATACTATGTGCCCCAAAAAAGGATATCTCTTTTAGCCAAAATTCACATTCGACAATTTGGTGTATAACTGTTTCTCCCTCAAAGTTTGTAGCACAATCCGCAGATGTCTATCATGCTCTTCTGCACTCCTCGAGTAAACCAATATATCATCTATAAACACAATCACAAACTGGTCGAGGTATGGTCTGAAGATAGTGTTCATCAGATCCATAAAAGTAGCCGGAGCATTAGTTAACCCGAATGGCATAACCAAAAACTCATAATGGCCATAATGGGTTCTAAAGGTAGTTTTAGAAATACTATGCTCTTGTACTTTTAGTTTATAATAACCTAATCTCAGGTCAATTTTGGAGAACACAGCTGCACCCCTCAACTGATCAAACAAGTCATCAATGCGGGGCAATGGGTATCTGTTCTTTATTGTCACCTTATTCAACTACCGATAGTCAATGCATAACTGGAGAGTGTCATCCTTCTTCTTTACAAACAACACTGGCGCTCCCCAAGGTGACATACTAGGGCGGATGAAGCCTTTTTCCAGTAGCTTTTGCAACTGCACTTTCAATTCTTTTAGTTCTGCTGGTGCCATTCTGTGTGGCGTTATAGAGATTGGATCCACTCCAGGCATAACATCAATCTAAAACTGCACTTCACTTTTTGGAGGTAATCCTGGCAATTCATCAGGAAATGCATCCAGAAAGTCACATACCATAGGGATGTCCCTCAATGCTGGACTACGCACTTGGGTGCCTATCACATGTGCCAAGTATGCCTCACACCCTTCCTAATCATTTTTCAGGCTAGTGCAGCTGAAATGATGTTTGAAGGCAATAACTGCCTCTCCCCATGTATTACTACATCACCATACTAAGGAAGACCAAAAGTGACTGTCTTCAGTCTACAGTCAATCGTTGCATGATGCCTGGCTAACCAATCCATGTCCAAGATAATGTCATAATCTCTGAAGGGCATTTCAATCAAATTAGATAGAAAAATGTGTCCTTGGATCACCAAAGGACAGTCCCTATATAGTCTATTTACCCTGACCTCCTGGCCTAATGGACTAGTTACTAGCACATCATAGTCCATTAGTACACACTGAATAGCAGTAGAACACATCACACTAGCACTAACATACGAATGTGTGGAGCCAGGATCAAATATACATCTTGGTCAAGGATGGAGAAAATACCAGCTACTACGTCTAATGTTTCATCCTCCTCCCTCTGATGCATGGTATACACTCTGACCAGTGCGCTACTAGGTACTGGCTGGTTAACAGTGCTTTGACTTCCAGGAGTGTTACCAGGACCCCTACCTCTGCCTCTACCTTTAGTAGCTGACTGTGACCCTCTAGATGCAGAGACTTGGGCTGATCCCTCAGATGTACCAGAAGGTCCAGACTGGCGCAGACTAGTACAATCCTTAGTGAAATGTCCGCTCCCTCCACAGTTATAGCATGCACCTATGGCCTTGAAACACACCCCATTGTGTGTTCTACCACAAGTCTCACATTGCCGGACTGATAAAGATCCTCGAGAAGCTTGTTGGGCCTACTGACCAGACTGGGGTGGTCTTTGGCCAGAGAATCTGCCTCTGATCTGCGAGCTAGATCCCTGCATCGCTTCCTCTTCCCTGAACCACTTTCAGGTGCTTGACCAGTAGTCTTTTCAGTCATCTCTTTCTCTTGTGTACCCTTCTTCACTAACCCTTCTGATTCTATCCTTTCCAGTTCCAGGGCTTGTGAGATCAACTCAGAGAAATTCTAATGTCGGAAACCCACAACTTGCATTCTCAGATTTGGCCTTAACCTAGCCTCAAACCTCTTGCATCTATCTCTGGGGGTGGAGTGTAACACCCCTATTTGTATAGCCTGGTATATTTCACTGTTCCGGTGACCGGTGTCGGTCCGGACAATTAAGGAGATTAGAACCATATTTAAGACAATTAGAGAAACCATAAAAACAAATAATTAGTAATGTTCAATTAGTTAAGTATAAATAAGAAAAACAGAACATAAGAGGTTAAACGAGCCGAGAGTCACAGCGATGGGTGACCTTCTTGGGAAGGACTGCGAAGTCATTTTAAACTCAAATTTCGAATCGTAAAATGTGACGCTGCAGTCCTTAGGACCCTCATGAACACAGTGGAAAAGAGAAAATCACAAAAAAGAACTGTTAAGTCAGTCAAATAATTAGGTCAGGGAGCCAAAAGAAATATTGAATTATTTGTAAACCGGGATGAACTGGCAAGGGGCAATTTGGTCAATTGACCCTGAGAGCTGAGTCCTGACCTAACTGTCAAATAAAATCGGAGAAAAGAAAATTTTGGGATCGAGAATTAAATTAAAGAACTAATAGAAAAATATAAAAAAAAGGGGAAAATGAAAAAGTAAGGGTGATGACATCATGCATGATGCCACAAGTGTATAATTAATAAATTAATTAATTAGATTTTTTTTATGGTCTTCCATAAGCAAAATAGATAAAAGGAAAGAAAAGAAAAAGAAAAATAAAAACCTCTTCTTCTTCCTCTGTTGCCGCCTCAACTTCTCCCAAAATCCTCCATGAAAATTCTTCATTTAGGCTTACACTTAAGCTTAATTTTCCTTCACTCAACCTTCATAACTCCCCTAAAAACCTTACTAGAGCTTGTTATTGCAACTTAAGAAGAAGGTTACAAGAAGAAAGAAGAGCAAAAGATAGAGATTTGAAGTTTTAATAGAGGTTAGTATGTTAACTTGTTATTTTCCATTTTAAATGCATAATTAGTAGTTGAAATGAACTTAGAAACTAATGAAATGAAATAAAAATATGGGGGGAGGACCAAACTAAAATTTCGGCCAAGTTGAAGGGGAGCACGATTTTGTATGGTTTGATGCATTTGAATGAGTTTAAAAACCTTATTTAGTTGAGTGGTTAAGATTGAAATACTTAAATGTGATTAAATGCAACAATTTAGTGTTATTAGGGTTTGGAGGCTTAGAGTTTTGAGGCAAAATTTGGAGAAATGAGTAAATGGTGTGTTTGACCTATTATGAAGTGAAAAATGGTCAATTGTGACCAAATGAGCTGTGTTTGAATTGTTGGAATTGAAGCTAAATTCGGAGGGTGTATGGTCATGCTGCAAGCAGCATGACCAAGTCAACTTTGAAGGACCAAAACTGAAATTTTACAAGTCCAATTGATATGGCACCAATTGGGGATGAAAATAGACATAAAATGACACAATTTTTATTTAGGAACCATGTCAAAAAACTGACCAAAACCTAGTGAACAAATTGACCAAAGTTGGATAAGTGCAGTCTGCCACTGTACAAACTGACCAAATGAATAGTATTGGTTCATTTGGTCATAACTCAAGCTAGGCAGGTCAAATTGACCTAAAATTTTACCAGTGGTTAGATGACATATAGACCTAAAATTTTCATGAAGAACACAAGTCCAAATTCTGCCAGCAACCAAGCCATTTCACCACCCCAAGTTGGTGACCCAAATCTACCAGCACCAAAATTTGCCCAGAAAATCTGGGTTGTGTCTAACGTGGCAGCCCTGGTTCAAATGGCCATAACTTGAGCTACAAAACTCTAATTGGGGTGATCCAAAAATGAGAATAAACTTAAGACAATAAGAAACATTTCTATGAAGAAAGTTTTGTCAAATTCTAACAGTAGATTGACCAATGGAACAGTACATTTAGGCACACTAAAATTGAAAATTTGACGATTTTGCCAAAAGGTCTTAAGCTTTGAGAAAATGACCAAAACTAATCAATTTAATGACCAAAATGTGGTATGTGGGTGAAGTTGGAGTTCCCATACCTATTAAGCCTTAAAAAGTCAACAATTTGACTTGAATAGTATAGTGCATAGTAACCTGAAACACAAAAACTTCGAGAACGTGGAATTTAGCACGTTAGAGCTAAGTAAAAGTGAAGTTAAATTTATTTTTGGATTTATGCTAAGTTATGGTACTGAAACACTGTGAAATTGTGTGTTTCAGCTGAAAAAGACTTGGAAGCTCTAAGAGACTGAGTCAAGACCTAAAGGCGACTCACGTAAGGTCTGTGCACAGTAATTTTTATTTGAATATATGATTCTTGAAAGTTTGATTTTTTCTTGAGTTAATTACGAATTGTGTTGCCATTTATGATTGTGAATATGACTTTGAAAATTTATCAGATTTCCAATGAATTATTTGAATAAATTGTTTTGAATTGATTTTATGTTCACACTTAGCATGACAGTATCACATTATTCCTCCTCCATTTATGGGGTTGAGATCGTTTATTTTCCTCCCTCTCTAACTTGCCAGTTGAGGTTGAGATCGGATGAGTACTCATTAGCTAGCTAGCCACCTCCCTCATTGATTTCGATTAATGGGGTTGTAGATTGCTTTGTCGTGGTGTACAACACGGCATTGATCGGAAATTTTGTGTCATGGCTTAAGTTGTGTATGATTTTGACAACACTATGTTTAATAAATTATTTGACTAAATGGTGTTATTATGAGCTTTGATATTTGTGAAATGTGATTGAGAAGTATTCAAATTGTGTTTCATCAATGAACGATTTATGTATTGCATTTCAATTTTTTGTTGTGCACCACTGAGTATTTTATACTCAACGATAGCTTATTTTGCTATCGCAGATAAGAGCAAGGAGAAAGCAGCAGAGTGACCTGCTATCGAATTGTGGACCACATCGATCATTTTGTACGGGTATTATTTTATACCCTTGTAGATAATATTGATGTAAATATAGAAATGTTGTATGTATCAATGTAAGTTGAACAGTTGTAAATAAATTGTAATAATATTATTTTGGACTTCCTTCTGTAAATTTAATATTTGTACATATGAATTTCATGTTTTATGCCTTGTGAATGAAGTATTAAATATTTTGAGATGATGAATTTTGATTTGTATTGTGGAATTACTTTGAAGTGATTTGAATTGAGTTGATTGAGATTTATTGGAGGTTGGGAATTGTGAAAAATTTTTGGAAGTATTTTTCTCAGGTATTTGAAGAACTGTTTTCTCTAATTACAAACGGAACTCTGTCAAAATTTTTATAAAATTTGCGGCAAAATTAAAATGGACAAAAATTTTTACTAGTATTTAAACTTTGAATAAATGGTTTTTAATTCATACCAAAATTTTCACCACTTCCAAAATGTAAGAAAATTGTTTTAAAATCCCTTGTAGGGTACTTAATGAGTTATTGGTAGGTGAAGTTCAGTAGTTCATTAAGTATTCTATGGGATCATGTTATGCATTACAGAGGGGTAAGGTGTGACTTGTTTTAGTGGTATCAGAGCATGGTTTTTCAATAAATTTTGACTATGTGTATGAATATTTTATTGATAAGTACAACTGCTCAAGTGTCTTTAATTGATACATATGACGTATTTACATCATGAATATGCACTAACGGAGGTCAACCTCCTTGTGTTTGATCTCAGGAAGTAGAAATTTTGGGAAAATGGAATGGAAGGAGGAGATCATTTCGAAGAACTATTTATTGAGGCTGAGGTTCAAGGGGAAGCCCCAGCACTCCAGAATGTGAGTGGGTCAGCCACTCCAGCTCCTACTCCAGCACCGCAGTTCCCTGCTCAGTTTGTACAGCAGATGGCTGCATTTTTCTAACAAATGGCGGGTAATGTGCCACCCCAAGCTCAGATACAAGCACCTGTAGCACAACCACAGCCCTCAGCTTGGCAGTATGAGAAATCGATGAAATTTGGGGCCACCGAGTTTAAAGGCACTGTGGATCCACTGGAGGCAGAATAGTGGTTGGAAAGAATGGAACGGGTTTTCAGAAAGCTGCAGTGTACTGAATAATTAAAATTTGAGTATTCAGTATCTCTTCTCCAAGGGGATGCGTATGAATGGTGGAAGACCATCCCCCACAGCCTGGTTGAGCCACCTGTGCTAACATGGACAAACTTCCTGAGGGAATTCAGGCAGAAATGGGTTCTTGATGTGTATGTGGATATGAAATTACAAGAATTCTTGAGTTTGAAACAAGGGGACCGAACCATAGTAGAGTATGAGAGAGACTTCTCAAGGCTAAGCCACTATGCTGGAAGCTTAGTCTCCACCCCCAGAGATAGATGTAAGAGGTTTGAGTCTAGGTTAAGGCCGAATATGAGAATGCAAGTCGTGGGTTTCCGATATCAGAATTTTGCTGAGTTGATCTCACAGGCCCTGGAATTGGAAAGGATAGAATCTGAAGGGGCAGTAAAGAAGGGTACACAAGAGAAAGAGAAGACTGAAAAGAATACGGGACAAACATCTGAGAGTGGTTCTGGAAAGAGGAAACAATTTGGGGGATCCAGCTCCCGTAGATCTGGCAGAAGTAAATTTTCTAGCCAAAGACCACCCCGGTCTGGTCAGCAGACCCAGCAGGTACCCCGAGGAGCTTTATCAGTACGGTAGTGTCAAACTTGTGGTAGAACTCATGGTGGGGTTTGTTTCAAAGCTACTGGTGCATGTTTTAACTATGGAGGGAGCATACATTTCGCTAAGGATTGCACTAGTCCGCACCGGTCTGGATCTTCTGCTACATCTGAAGGATCAGCCCAAGTCTCTGCACCTAGAGGGTCACAGTCAGCTGCTAGAGGTAGAGGCAGAGGTAGGGGTCCTGGTAACACTCCTGGAAGTCAAAGCACTCTTAATTAGCCAGTACCCAGTGGCGCACCAGTCAGAGTGTATACCATGCGTCAGAGGGAGGAGGCTGAAACATCAGACGTTGTAGCTGGTAATTTCTCCATCTTTGACTAAGATGTGCATGTGTTATTTGATCCTGGCTCCACACATTCGTATGTTAGTGCTAGTGTGATGTGTTCTACTACTATTCGATGTGTACCAATGGACTATGATGTGCTAGTAACTAGTCTATTAGGCCAGGAGGTCAGGGTAAATAGGCTATATAGGGATTGTCCTCTGGTGATCCAAGGACACACTTTTCTGTTTGATTTTATTGAAATGCCCTTCAGAGATTATGACATTATCTTGGGCATGGATTGGTTAGCCAGGCATCATGCCATGATTGACTGTAGACTGAAGACAGTCACTTTTGGTCTCCCTCAGTATGGTGATGTAGTAATATATGGGGAGAAGCAGTTATTGCCTTCAAACATCATTTCAGCTGCACTGGCCATAAAAATGATTAGGAAAGGGTGTGAGGCATACTTGGCACATGTGATAGACACCCAAGTGGGGAGTCCAGCACTGAAGCACATTCCTACTGTATGTGACTTTTCGGATTTATTTCCTAATGAATTGCCAGGATTACCTCCAGAAAGAGAGGTGCAGTTTGAAATTGATGTTATGCCTGGTGTGGACCCAATCTCCATAACACCATACAGAATGGCACCTGCAGAACTAAAAGAATTGAAAGTGCAGTGGCAAGAACTGCTTGATAAGGGCTTCATTCGCCCTAGTGTTTCACCTTGGGGAGCGCCGGTATTGTTTGTAAAGAAGAAGGATGGCACTCTCCGGTTATGCATTGACTATCGGCAGTTGAATAAGGTGACAATAAAGAACAGATACCCATTGCCCGTATTGATGACTTGTTTGATCAGTTGAGGGGTGCAACTGTGTTCTCCAAATTTGACCTAAGATCATTCTATTATCAGCTGAAAGTACAAGAGTAGAGTATACCTAAAACTGCCTTCAGAACCCGCTATGGCCATTATGAGTTCTTGGTCATGCCATTCGGGTTAACTAATGCTCCGGCTGCTTTTATGGATCTGATGAACACTATCTTCAGATCATACCTCGACCAGTTTGTTGTGGTATTTATCGATGATATATTGGTCTATTCGAAGAATGCAGAAGAGCATGATAGACATCTGCGGATTGTACTACAGACTTTGAGGGAGAAACAGCTATACGCCAAATTATCGAAATGTGAATTTTGGCTGAAGGAGATATCCTTTTTGGGGCACATAGTATCAGCAGAGAGTATTAACGTAGATCCTAGCAAGATTGAAGCTGTCCCTAATTGGAAGCCACCCAGAAATATCACAGAGATTCGCAATTTTCTGGGTTAGCTGGATACTACCGTCGATTTGTGAAGGGATTATCCATGTTGGCATCTCCATTGAGCAAGCTACTTAGAAAGGATGTGAAATTTTAGTGGACGGACAAATGCTAGCAAAGTTTTGATGAATTGAAGAAATGTTTAATTGAGGCTCCAGTCCTGACTTTACCTTCACCGGGTAAAGAATATATAATTTACAGCGATGCTTCTCACAATGGGTTCGGTTGTGTGTTGATGCAAGATCGAAATGTCATTGCCTATGCATCACGCCAGCTGAAACCGCATGAGAGGAATTATCCGACACATGACTTGGAGCTTGCAGCCATTGTGTTTGCTCTTAAGATCTGGAGGCACTATTTGTATGGGGAGAAATGTTATATCTACATAGATCATAAGAGTTTGAAGTATTTGGGCACCAAGAAAGAGTTAAATCTGAGACAGAGGAGATGGTTAGAGTTGATAAAAGACTATGATTCTCTAATAGACTATCTGCCAGGCAAAGCTAATGTTGTGGCTGACGCCTTAAGTCGCAAGACTATGGCAAGTCTACGGGTTACTCCTTTGTCTTTGGTACATGAGTTGAGATCATTACATGCCAGTTTAGAGATTAATGATGAGGGGCAGACAACAGTTGCATGGCATGTACAGCCAGTGTTGATTGATCAGATCAGAATGGTTGCTCAGAATGATGAAAGGTATCAAAAGCTATTGGAAGAAGTTCGGCAGGGCAAGAAACCAGAGTTCTCAATCAGAGATGATGGTTTGCTGCTACACCAGGGCATAATGGGTGTTCCTAATGATGTTAATTTGAGGCACATCATTTTGGAGGAAGCACATGAGTCTCCTTTTGCCATGCACCCCGGTGGTACAAAAATGTATAGAGGGCTAAAGGAGCATTACTGGTGGATGGGTATGAAGAGAGATGTGGCAGAGTTTGTATCCAAATGCCTGACTTGCCAGCAAGTAAAGGCAGAGCATCAAGTACCCACTGGGTTGTTACATCCACTACCAGTGCCAGAATGGAAATGGGAAAGAATAACTATGGATTTTGTAATGGGTGTCACACCTTACCCCTCTGTAAGACATAACATGATCCCGTAGAATACCTAATGAACTACCGAACTTCACCTATCGATAACTCATTAAGTACCCTACAAGGGATTTTAAAACAATTTTCTTGTTTTTGATAAGTGGTGAGCATTTCTAATAAGTATTTAAAACATATGATTAAAAGTAAATCTAATTAATATTTTTGGTCTATTTTAGTTTTCCGCAAATTTTATAAAAATTTTGACAGAGTTCTGTCTGTATTTTGAGAAAACAGTTCTTCAAATACCTGTAAAAAAGCACTTCTAAAAATTTTTCTCAACAATTACTTCAATTTCACAATAAAACTCAATCAATTTCACAATCATTTCAATAAATTTCTCAAGTTCAAAATTCAATAATCCTCAGCATACTAGCAACACATTTCATTTAAATTAAATAAAATAGTTGTACTCATATTTCATTAGAGACAAAATAATTTATATACATCCTTACAAAATTTACATTAAGAGAGTTTCAAACTACAATATATATTACAACTTTATACAAATTTTATACAAACTGCTCAAGACCCATTTTTACATGTCCATACATTTATGTGCAATATATACATCAAAAGAAATATTTACAATTAGGGTATAAATTATAGCCGAAGACTTTAGGCTGAATGATCCTCAATCTTTAGCAGCTCAGTCTGCTGCTCCTCTAGTCTCAGACTGCGACAAAGAATAAAAGCTATCGCTGAGTACTAGGACTCAGTGGTGCACAACATACTAAAATAATCTTTATGCAAAAATAAAATCACATTTATTCAAAAATTTGACTAAACATGAGCATTAAACACAAAATATGAATTAAGAGATTTTAATGCAAACCACGTTCATTTCGAAGTATCAAAACACATTTCATAAAACCCACAGTTAGATCATGCCATTCGAAACAAATAGAATCTCAATAGCCAGAGGCTTAAGAGAAATCACATCACAAGGCTAGCTAGCTCAAATATATGGATATCCATTCACATCCTCTTCTACTGGCACACCTCAATACTTCTCCAGAGAAGGAATCAAAATTCGAAACTAATTACCCCCACTAGTCGTGCTAGTGAGGTGTTCAAATATATGGTCATGACTCTGTGGTTTCAAAACTTATCTTAACAATTTGCTAAACATTGCTATTTCAAATATACACAATAACTTTCACAGTTTAAATCAAAACATCATAAATAATGTCACAAATAAACTTTCAACAATTCCAAAGCACAAGTAAAATACATATTTCATTCACTTTATCAATGAATTTTAAAGTATGCAGATGTTGTGCACAAACCTCAAGCGAGTCGCCTCTTGGCCTTGACTCGGTTCCTCGGGTTTTTTCCCGGTATTCTTTTCAACTGAAATACACAATTTTATAATGTTTCAGTACTAGAACTTAACATAAATCCAAAATAAATTTAGCTTCATATTTACCTAGTTCTAACGTATTAAATTCGATGTTCTTGAAATTTTTGTGTTTTGGGTTACTATTCACTACACTATTCAAGTCAAATAGTTGACTTTCTAAGGCTTAATAGGTATGGGAACTACAACTTCACCCACATACCACATTTTGGTCACTAAACTTGTTGGTTTTGGTTGTTTACTCAAATCCTAAGTCTTTTAGGCCAATTTGGTAAATTTCAGTTTTGGAGTCCTAAGTTGCACTGTTCCATTGGTCACTTTATTGTTGGAATTTGGCAAAACTTTCTTCGCAGAAAATGTTCCCCATTGTCTTAACTTTATTCTCCTTTTTGAATCACCCCAATTGGAGTTTTGTAGCTCAAGTTATAGCCAAAATACAGTTACTGTTCATGTGCACTGTTCATGCTGCAATTTTTTGTTCTGGTAGATTTTTTATCCAACTTCGTTCACTAATTTGATCAAGTTAAGTCCATAATTTGGTCTAATTTCCTTCATACAAAATGTTATACTATGTCTTAGGTTTCCATCGGTTCAAGATTCACCTAAATCGGAGTTTTCTAGAGAGAGTTATAGCCATTGAAACTTTACTGTTCAAATGGCAATTCTGTAGTTTTGCAGGTTCAGTAACTCAACTTTGCTCAATAATTTGATTAGGTTAATGGCATAATTTTGGTTGGTATTCTTCATGAAAGTCTTAGATCTATATCTTATCTAATTACTGGTAAAATTTCAGGTCATTTTGACCTTCCTAGCTCGAGTTATGACCAAATGAATAATTACTGTTCATTTGGTCAGTTTGTGCAGTGGCAGACTGCTCTTAACCAGCTTTAGTCAATTGGTTCACTAGGTTTTGGTCAGTTTTTGGGCATGGTTCCTTAATGAAAATTGTGCTATTTTATGTCTATTTTCATCCCCAATTGGTGGCATATCAATTGGACTTGTAAAATTTCCGTTTTGGTCCTTCAAAGTTGGCTTGGTCATGCCGCCAGCAGCATGACCATTTGCCCTACGAATTTAACTTCCATTCTCACAATTTCCACACATCTCTTTTGGTCATTTTTGATCATTTTTCATCTAACATTAGGTCAAAGTCATCATTTATGCATTTCTCCAAAATTTGCCTCAAAACCCTAGGCCTCCAAACCCTAACCACACTAAATTGTTGCATTTGATTAATTCCATGTATACATACATGTTTCTTCATCTCAAACAAGCTCACATATGTATTTAAATCTATCAAACCATGCAAATATACCCCTATACACACGCTGGCCGAATTTCACTTTAGTCCCTCACACATATTTTTTTTTTATTTTAAGTTTATTTCTATGCTCTTGATGCTATACATACACTAATTAAACTAAAAACTTGAAGTTTGCATTACTTACCTTGTTAGGCGTCTTTGAACTTTCACTTTCTCTCAATTTTCTTCCATTCTTTGATGACCAATCTTCCTCTCAAGTGATTAAATCAAGTTTTTATGAAGCAAGTATGGGAGGATTTGGGGTTTAATGGTGGTTTCAAAGCTTGAAGCAAGCTTTAATGGAGGTTTACAATGGTGAGGGAGAGAGAAACGTAAATGGGAGGAAGATGAGGCTTTTTACTTTTTTCTTTTCTTTTCTTTTCTTTTGTTTTTATCCTTATGGAAGACTTAAAAATCCATTTAATTAATTTATTAATTATATGACTTATGGCATCATGCATGATATCATGCATGATGTCATCTTCCTACACTTTTTTAACTTTTCCATTTTCTCTTTTTTTTTTCTATTAGTTCTTTAATTTAATTCTCGATCCCGAAGTTTTCTTTTCTCCGATTTTATTTGTGATTAGGTTAGAGTCGACTCTGGTCAATTGACCAAATTGCCCTTCGCCGGTTCAACTTGGTTTGCAATTAATTCCATATTTCTTTTGGCTCCCTGACCTAATTATTTGACTGGCTTAATAGATCTTTTTTCATGATTTTCTCTTTTCCACTGTGTTTATAAGGGTCCTAAGGACCGCAGCGTCACTTTTTACGGTTCGAAATTTGAGTTTAAAACGACTTCGCAGTTGTTCCCGATAAGGTCACCCATCGCTGTGACTCTCGGCTCGTTTAACTTCTTATGTTCTGTTTTTCTTATTTATACTTAATTAATTGAACATTACTAATTATTTGTGTTTGTGGCTTATCTAGTTGTCTTAAGTGTGGTTCTAATCCCCTTAACTGTCCGGACCGACACCGGTCACCGGAACAGTGAAATCTACTAGGCTATGCAAACGGGGTGTTACAATGGGACTTCCGAGGACACAGAAGAGTCATGATGCAGCGTGGGTCATTGTCGACAGATTGACTAAGTCTGCTCATTTTCTGCTAGTCTGAATGGACTACAGTTTAGACAGATTGGCCAGGTTGTACATCGATGAGATTGTGAGACTTCATGGAGTGCCAGTATCCATTGTATCAGACAGAGATCCTAGGTTCACTTCTAGTTTACGGGTAGTCTTGAGAGAGCCCTAGGAACTAGATTGAACTTCAAGATCGCATTCCACCCACGCATGCATGGCCAGTCTGAGAGGGTAATTCAGATTTTGAAGGACATGCTACGAGCTTGTGTGATTGAGTTTGAGGGTAGTTGGGATACACACTTGCCTTTGATTGAGTTTGCTTACAACAACAGCTACCAATCAAGCATTGGGATGCCTCCATATGAAGCTTTGTATGGAAGAAAATGCAGAACCCCATTGTGTTGGGATGACATGGGTAAAAGAAAAATGATTGGACCTGAAATTGTTCAACAGACTGAAGAGAAAATCAGGGTGATCAAAGATCGACTTAAAGCTGCATCAGACCATCAAAAGTCCTACATTGATTTGAAAAGAAGGGATATTGAGTATGCAGTGGGTGAGAAAGTTTTCCTCAAGGTTTCTCCTTGGAAGAGGATTATGAGATTTGGCAGAAAGGGGAAACTAAGTTCTCGTTTTATCGGGCCATATGAGGTATTGGAAAGAGTGGGTCCTTTGGCTTATCGTTTGGCACTACCTCCAGAGTTGGAGAAGATACATAACGTCTTCCATGTGTCTATGTTGAGGAGATATCGATCAGACCCATCTCATGTACTACCAGTAGAAGAAATTGAAGTGAATCCAAACCTCACATATGAAGAAGAACACATAAAGATTCTGGCTTATGAGGTGAAGCAGCTACGGAACAAGCAGATACCATTGGTAAAAGTGCTATGGAACCATCATTCGGGCCAGGAGGCTACTTGGAAACGAGAGGACGACATGAAGAGACAACACCCACAGCTGTTCAGAGATTGATACAAGGTAAAATTTCGAGACGAAATTTATTTAAGGGGGGAGAATTGTAACACCCCTATCTGTATAGCCTGGTATATTTCACTGTTCCGGTGACCGGTGTCGGTCCGGACAATTGAGGAGATTAGAACCATATTTAAGAAAACTAGAGAAACCATAAAAACAAATAATTAGTAATGTTCAATTAGTTAAGTCTAAATAAGAAAAACAGAACATAAGAGGTTAAACGAGCCGAGAGTCACAGCGATGGGTGACCTTCTCGGGAAGGACTACGAAGTCGTTTTAAACTCAAATTTCGAACCATAAAATGTGACGCTGCAGTCCTTAGGACCCTCATGAACACAGTGGAAAAGAGAAAATCACGAAAAATAACTGTTAAGTCAGTCAAATAATTAGGTCAGAGAGCCAGAAGAAATATTGAATTATTTGTAAACCGGGACGAACTGGCGAGGGGCAATTTGGTCAATTGACCCCGAGAGCTGACTCCTGACCTAACTGTCAAATAAAATCGGAGAAAAGAAAATTTTAGGATCGAGAATTAAATTAAAGAACTAATAGAAAAATATAAAAAAAAAGGGGAAAATGAAAAAGTAAGGGTGATGACATCATGCATGATGCCATAAGTGTATAATTAATAAATTAATTAATTAGATTTTTTTTATGGTCTTCCATAAGCAAAATAGATAAAAGGAAAGAAAAGAAAAAAAAAATAAAAACCTCTTCTTCTTCCTTTGTTGCCGCCTCACCTTCTCCCAAAATCCTCCATGAAAATTCTTCATTTAAGCTTGTACTTAAGCTTAATTTTCCTTCACTCAACCTTCATAACTCCCCTAAAAACCTTACTAGAGCTTGTTATTGCAACTTAAGAAGAAGGTTACAAGAAGAAAGAAGAGCAAAAGATAGAGATTTGAAGTTTTAATAAAGGTTAGTATGTTAACTTGTTATTTTTCCATTTTAAATGCATAATTAGTAGTTGAAATGAACTTAGAAACTAATGAAATGAAATAAAAATATGGGGGGAGGACCAAACTGAAATTTCAGCCAGGTTGAAGGGGAGCATGATTTTGTATGGTTTGATGCATTTGAATGAGTTTAAAAACCTTATTTAGTTGAGTGGTTAAGATTGAAATACTTAAATGTGATTAAATGCAACAATTTAGTGTGATTAGGGTTTGGAGGCTTAGGGTTTTGAGGCAAAATTTGGAGAAATGAGTAAATGGTGTGTTTGACCTATTGTGAAGTGAAAAATGGTCAATTGTGACCAAATGAGTTGTGTTTGAATTGTTGGAATTGAAGCTAAATTCGGAGGGTGTATGGTCATGCTGCCAGCATCATGACCAAGTCAACTTTGAAGGACCAAAACTAAAATTTTACAAGTCCAATTGATATGGCACCAATTGGAGATGAAAATAGACATAAAATGACACAATTTTTATTTAGGAACCATGTCAAAAAACTGACCAAAACCTAGTGAAAAAATTGACCAAAGTTGGATAAGTGCAGTCTGCCACTGTACAAACTGACCAAATGAATAGTATTTGTTCATCTGGTCATAACTCGAGCTAGGAAGGTCAAATTGACCTGAAATTTTACCAGTGGTTAGATGACATATAGACCTAAAATTTTCATGAAGAACACAAGTCCAAATTCTTCCATCAACCAAGCCATTTGGCCACCCCAAGTTGGTGACCCAAATCTGCTAGCACCAAAATTTGCCCAGAAAATCTGGGTTGTGTCTAACCTGGCAGCCCTGGTTGAAATGGCCATAACTTGAGCTACAAAACTCCAATTGTAGTGATCCAAAAATAAGAATAAACTTAAGACAATAAGGAACATTTCTATGAAGGAATTTTTGTCAAATTCCAACAGTAGATTGACGAATGGAACAGTGCAATTAGGGACACCAAAACTGAAAATTTGATGATTTTGCCAAAAGGACTTAAGCATTGAGAAAATGACCAAAACCAATAAATTTAATGACCAAAATGTGGTATGTGGGTGAAGTTGGAGTTCCCATACCTATTAAGCCTTAAAAAGTCAACAATTTGACTTGAATAGTATAGTGAATAGTAACCCAAAGCACAAAAACTTCGAGAACGTCGAATTTAGCACGTTAGAGCTAAGTAAAAGTGGAGTTAAATTTATTTTTGGATTTATGCTAAGTTATGGTACTGAAACACTGTGATGTGTGTTTCAGCTGAAAAGGACTTGGAAGCACTGAGAGACTGAGTCAAGGCCTAAAGGCGACTCACGTCAGGTCTGTGCACAGTTATTTTTATTTGAATATATGATTCTTGAAAGTTTGATTTTTTCTTGCGTTAATTATGAATTGTGTTGCCATTTATGATTGTGAATATGACTTTGAAAATTTATCAGATTTCCAATGAATTATTTGAATAAATTGTTTTGAATTGATTTTATGTTCACACTTAGAATGACAATATCACATTATTCCTCCTCCATTTATGGGGTTGAGATCGTTTATTTTCCTCCCTCTCTAGCTTGCCAGTTGACGTTGAGATCGGATGAGTACTCATTAGCTAGCTAGCCACCTCCCTCATTGATTTCGATTAATGGGGTTGTAGATTGCATTGTCGTGGTGTACAACATGGCATTGATCGGAAATTTCGTGTCATGGCTTAAGTTGTGTATGATTTTGGCAACACTGTTTTTAATAAATTATTTGACTAAATGGTGTTATTATGAGCTTTGATATTTGTGAAATGTGATTGAGAAGTATTCAAATTGTGTTTCATCAATGAACGATTTATGTATTGCATTTCAAATTTTTATTGTGCACCACTGAGTATTTTATAATCAGCGATAGCTTATTTTGCTATCGCAGATAAGAGCAAGGAGAAAGCAGTAGAGTGAGCTGCTATCGAATTGTGGACCACATCGATCATTTTGTACAGGTATTATTTTATACCCTTATAGATAATTTTGATGTAAATATAGAAATGTTGTATGTATCAATGTAAGTTGAACAGTTATAAATAAATTGTAATAATATTATTTTGGACTTCCTTCTGTAAATTTAATATTTGTACATATGAATTTCATGTTTTATGCCTTGTGAATGAAGTATTAAATATTTTGAGATGATGAATTTTGATTTGTATTGTGGAATTACTTTGAAGTGATTTGAATTGAGTTTATTGAGATTTATTGGAGGTTAGGAGTTGTGAAAAATTTTTAGAAGTGTTTTTCTCAGTTATTTGAAGAACTGTTTTCTCCAATTACAAACGGAACTCTGTTAAAATTTTTATAAAATTTGCTGCAAAATTAAAATGGACAAAAATTTTTACTAGTATTTAAACTTTGAATAAATGGTTTTTAATTCATACCAAAATGCTCACCACTTCCAAAATGTAAGAAAATTGTTTTAAAATCCCTTGTAGGGTACTTAATGAGTTATCGGTAGGTGAAGTTCGGTAGTTCATTAAGTATTCTACGGGATCATGTGATGCCTTACAAAGGGGTAAGGTGTGACATGGAGACTAAGCTTCCAGCGTAGTGGCTCAGTCAAGAGAAGTCTCTCTCATATTCATCTATGGTTCTGTCCCCTTGTTTGAAACTCAGGAATTCTTGTAACTTCATATTCACATATGCATCGGGGACCCACTTCTATCGAAACTGCCTCAAAAAGTCTGACCAAGTAAGGACTGGAGGTTCTACCAGGCTGTGGGGGATGGTCTTTCACCATTCATATGCATACCCTTGAAGAAGAGATACTGAATATTCAAATTTTAATTCTTCAGTACACTGCAGCTTTCTGAAAACTTGTTCTATTCTTTCTAACCACTATTCTGCCTCCAGTGGATCCACAGTGCCCTTAAACTCGGTGGCTCCAAATTTCATCAATTTTTCATATTGTCGAGCCCAGGACTGTGGTTGTGCTATAGGTGCTTGCATCTGAGCTTGGGGTGGCACATTTCCCGCCATTTGTTGGAAAAATGCAGCCATCTGCTGTGCAAACTGAGCTGGAAACTGTGGTGCTGGAGTAGGAGCTGGAGTGGCTGACCCACTCATGTTCTGGAGTGCTGAGGCTTCCTCTTGAACTTCTTCCTCATCAGATTGTTCCACGGAATGATCTCCTTTTTCCATTCCATTTTCCCAAAATTTCTACTTCCTGAGATCAAACACAAGGAGGTTGACCTCCGTTAGTGCATATTCATGATGTAAATATGTCATATGTGTCAATTAAGGATACTTGAGCAGTTGTACTTATCAAAGAAATATTCACATACATAGTCAAAATTAATTGCAAAACCATGCTCTGATACCACTAAAACATGTCACACCTTACCCTTCTGTAAGGCATAACATGATCCCATAGAATACCTAATGAACTACCGAACTTCACCTACTGATAATTAATTAAGTACGCTACAAGGGATTTTAAAACCATTTTTTTGCATTTTGGAATTGGTGAGCGTCTTGATAGGAATTAAAAACATTTAATTGAAGTCTCAAAATTAGTAAAAATTTTTGTCCATTTTATTCTTCCTCAAATTTTATAAAAAATGTTCACTATTATCTTAAATTTATTCTCCTTTTTGAATCACTCCAATTGGAGTTTTGCAGCTCAAGTTATAGCCATTTGAATTATGGCTGCCGGATTGGACTTAAACCTAGATTTCTAGGCCCCAAACTGGTTCTGGCAGTTTTAGGTCACCAATTTTGGTTGGCCAAATGACTTGGTTAAGTGCAAAATTTGGATTGGTGTTCTACATGAAAGTTTTAGATCTATATCTCCGCTGTCCACTGGTAAAATTTCAGGTCATTTAGACCAGCCTAGCCCAAGTTATGGCCAAATGAACAAACATTTGGTCATTTTTGTATAGGTCAGACTGCAAAAAATCCGGATTTGGTCAATTTGTTCACTAGGTTTTGGTCACTTTTTGGGCTTGATTCCTAAATGAAAATTGTGTCATTTTGTGTCTTTTTTCATTCTCAATTGGTCTCATACCAATTGAAATTGTAAATTTTCAGTTTTGGTCCCTGAAAGGGACCTTGGTCCTGCTGCCTGTAGCTTGACCATTTTCAATCTGAATTCAAACTCACTTCCAACACATCTCAATTGGTCACAAATGACCATATTTCATCTCAAACAAGGTCAATTACACTATTTGACCAATTCTCACATTTTTGTCTTTCAAACCCTAGGTGCCAAAACTCTAACTACACTAATTGTTACATTTAACTAAATCAAAGCCTACCTACATCATTCCTCAACTCAATTAAGAGTCCATACACTTTTAATTCCATCAAATTCATGCATTACCATGGCAAACCCTAGCTGACTGAAATCTCTACTTAAGCCTCCAATACTTTCAGTTCATTTTAATCATATTTCTAAGTTAATGCAACTATAAACACAATAATTAAACCAAAAAAATTGAAGTTTGAATTACTAACCTTATGCAGAATTTTCTCTCCCTTCAAATCTCTTCCTTTCTTTTTTCTTTCTTCTTCAAGCTTCTTTTCTAGTTGAGATAGCAAGTTTTCTTAAGGTTTAGGGTTAAACTTATTGGGCAAAACTAAGTTTTTCAAGCTTTAAAAGCATGTTAATGGTGGAACAATGGAGAAAGAGAGAGGTAGGGAGAGATGGACGTTTTTTAACTGAGAAGAAGAAGAATGAATTTGATTTTTTTTTCTTTTCTTTTATGTGTATTAGGAAGACCACAATTTAAATTAAATAAATTTTTAATTACAATATTTATGGCATCATGCATGATGTCATGCATGAAGTCATCTCTTTTCACTTCTTCATTTTCTTTTTTTTTTTATTTATTTTTTCCATTAATTTGTTAATTTAATTCCCAATTCCTAATTTTTCTTTTCTCTGATTTTATTTGACAGTTAGGCCAGGAGTCAGCTCTCGAGGTTAATTGACCAAATTGCCCCTCACCGGTTCGACCCGATTTTCAAATAATTTAATATTTCTTCTGGCTCCTTGACCTAATTATTTGACTGACTTAACAATTCTTTTTTGTGATTTTCTCTTTTCCACTATGTTCGTAATGGTCCTAAGGACTGCAGCGTCACATTTTACGGTTCGAAATTTGAGTTTAAATTGACTTCGCAACCCTTCACGAGAAGGTCACCATCGTTGTGACTTTCGGCTCATTTAACTTCTTATATTCTGTTTTTCTTATTTATACTTAACTAATTGACAATTACTAATTATTTATGTTTATGGCTTATCTAGTTGTCTTAAGTGTGGTTCTAATCCCCATACTTGTCCGGACCGACACCGATCACAAGAATAGTGAAATTTACCAGGCTATGTAAATAGGGGTGTTACAGAAGAGGCAACTTGGAAAGTGAAGAGACAATGAGGCAACAGTTCCCTCAACTATTTGCATCAGGTAAATTTCGAGGAAGAAATTTTTATTAAAGGGAAAGAGTTGTAACATCCTCACTTTAGCTAGTCTGTACAGTCTACTATTTCGGTGACCAATGTTGGTCCGGGCAGCTAGAATGTTTAAAATTATAATTAGACTAAAGTTGGGAGTTATAAAGAAACTAAATAATGCTCATAAAAATCAAGGAAAAATTTTTAGAAATGAAATACACTAAGGTTAAACGAGCCGAAACCCCAGTGATGAGTAACCCGAAGGGGAAGTGACGGTGAAGGCCGTTAACAACCCTAGACCTGGGGAAAAAATTATAAAGTAATTTTTGGGACTCCAAAGAAGGGTCATTGAGGTTCTTATGGCATTAGAATGCTAAAAAAATGCTTAGAAAAATTTTTCAATTGGTATAGACAATTTTGGCACGTTAAGCTAAACGGAGGGCATTTTGGTCATTTCGTCTCCAGAGATAATTTTTGGCCAACTTGTGCAGTTAAATAAATAATTTAAATGACATTAAATATGAATAAATTTTGTTAAAAATTTAATTGAAATTAAATAGACAAGAAAAGGATAGAAAATGAGAAAAAATGAGGATTTTGACATCATTATGATGTCATTACTATTCTCCTACCCAATCAAATGTTGACACATGGAACTAATATGTTCAAAAAGACTTAATGGATAGAAAAAAAAAAGAAAAAAAATCAGAAAGCCTTATCCCTTTCTTCCTTGCCGTCTCCCTCCTCTCCCATTATCCACCATAGCCAAGCTTTACAAGCTTGATTTTCTTGGTTTTCACTCAACTAAAGCCTAAGTTCCCAACACAAATTCTTGTTATCTTGGTAAATCTTTTGGGAGAAGAAAGAAAAAAAAAAGAAGAACCCTAGCAAGTTGGAATTTCACTCTATTAGAGGTTAGTGACCTAAACTTGATTTTCTCTTTAAATTAATGTTAAAGGAGTATGATTGAGTGCAAAAATTACAAAGAAATTTAATAAATACCATGTGTATGCTCATCCCATATTTTTGGCAGCCTTGGTTGGCCTAAGATTTTGATGGTTTTCATGGAACTAAAATGGTAGTATGGCTGCCCTTGGTATTAATCTCTTAAGTGGAGTAATGAAATGCAAGTTATAATGCATGGTTTGAGGTAGTTGAGTTAGGGTTTGGGATGAAAATGAGACTTTGATCATGTGATGATGAAAGTAGGTTTTAATGGTCAATTAGTGACCATTTGGTTTTGCTTGAATAAAAAATGAAGTGGGTTGTGTAGTGGGAATTGAGTTTGGTGTGGCTGCCCTTGGTGACCTGCAGGACTGGGCATGAGTCCAGCAGGTTTGGATAGCAATAACTGGAGTTGTAGAGGTTCAATTAGTGCAAGTTCAATTGGTCATGAAACTAGACACATAATGGCACAACTTTGGTGAAGAAACCATACCCATAAAACCAAAACAAGTTGACCTAAAGATTACCCTAATCTGGGTGACCTGCAATCTGCTTGGGTAAAATGACCAAAAGAACAGTGTTTAGTCATTTGGTCATAACTCAGCGTAGAAAGGTCCAATTGACCTGAAAGTTTACCAGAAATAAGCTGAGATATAGACCTACAACTTTCATGAAGATGAAACGTAACCCAAATTATGACCATAGCATATTCAAAAAGTGACTTGCAGTCACTGTTCAAATTACTATAGATTTGGTCAGTCCAGAAATTCTAGAAAAATTATAATCCGGCCAGTTGTGGTTTATTGGCCATAACTTGAGCTAAAAAACTCCAAATGGAGTGATTCAAAAAGGAAATGTAACTAGACAAAATAAGAAACAACTTTCATATTGATTATTTTGCCAAATTCCCAGTGCAAAAATGACTAATGGAACAGTAAACACAAAGCTTGAAAACTGAAAATTTTGAACAATAAACATTAATCTTAGAAATGGTATTGGCAACCAATACCAACAATTTTAGAATGCAAAATGTGGTATGTTGGGAGTATTAAAACCAATGTACCTATTGTCCATATAAAAGTCAATATTTTGTTGACTAATGAATTGAATAGTAACACTAAAACTTGAATTTCAAGAATTGTGAAACTTGAAAGTGTAATATGCCTTAGTATACCTAGCAAGATTGGTTTGGATAGGTTGGCATGCCAATAGGGTTCTGTTAGCAGTACTGCATATAGCTTCATGCCATTCTGTGTTTCATGGCCTCCCATGCCATTCTGTGATAAAATAGCCTTTAGCTATGGTAATTGAGTTATTATACTTGAATTATATCCTTAATGATTATTACAGCTTGTTAGTTGTTCTGTTGCACACCGGGAGACACAATGTGACCGATGGTGTGATGGTCTGAGGTACTAAGTACCCAGTGCCAGTTTACCCATTTATCCAGTCCAATCGACTAATATGGGTTACTTGGGCAACGAAAATGAATTTTACAAAATTTTAATCAATTTATACTGCAATAAATGCCAGAAATTAAGTCTACCTAAAATGTAAATATACATTCTGCATATTTATATTATTTTAGTTATTTTAATTTATATTGTCACCACTAAGTAGAATTACTTAGCGCATCGCTTTTGCCACTCGCAGGTATTGGAGACATAGCTGGGGAGTCTAGCAGACCTCATATTGGGTGAGCTTTCAAATCTGCACACAGAGTTCAGAGTCACCTCACATTGCAGTGCATTTGGTAGGACATTAAGCCACTTTTGATATTTTGATATTTTGTATTTTGTAAACTTCTTTAATGTATATTATAAATTCATGTAATTATGCTTTTGATGTAATTATCTATGAACTATATTCAGTAATAAATGTGAGCATTTCTCATTGAGTTGACAGTGATATGAATTGAATTTAATTTTAAGGTACCGAAGTCATTTGAGAAATTATTGAGAATATATTGGTGGTTGACTGAGAATGATGTGATGAATTTATTGGAAGTGTTTTTAACAGATTCAGAAGAACTATTTTTCCAATTTACAGTCGGCACTCTGCTGGATTTTCTATAAAATTTGCAGAAAAATTTAGATTAATTAAAAATTGTAAATAAACAAGTAAAAAGGGTAAATTGATTTGAAATATGATTTGGTGCTTCGGCACACTGTGTGGCATATCTTACTCTGCTTCACTGTAGACAGGTAAGGGGTGCCACAAATGTAAAGTTGAGCAGTTGTACAGTAAATTGTAATATAGTATTTTGGATTTTCTTTTTGTAACTTAAGATATGTATTTCTAAATTAAATATTAAATGCAATGTGAATGAATTGATAAGATATTTTGAAATGACAAATTTTTATTGAATTGTGGACTTGAATTACGTTATAATGAACTAAGTTATTTTGGTGGTTGGAAGTTGTGAAAAAAAATATTAAAAGTGCTTTTTACAGGTTGTTGAAGAACTGTTTTCTCAAAATACAGATGGCACTCTGCCGAAATTTTTACTAAATGTGAAAAAATAAAAATGGATAAAAATTATTACTAGTTTTTAAACTTCAATTAAATTTTTTTAATTCCTACCAAAATGCTCACCATTTCCAAAATGTGTGAAAATGGTTTTAAAATCCCTTGTAGTGTACTTAATGAGTTATCGGTAGGTGAAGTTCGGTAATTCATTAGGTATTCTACGGGATCATGTTATACCTTACAGAGGGGTAAGGTGTGACATGTTTTAGTAGCATCAGAGCATGGTTTTGCAATAAATTTTCACTATGTATGTGAATATTGAAGGAACGGAAGCGTAAAAACACAAGTTTATACCATTGAATTCAAAATTTTTCACCTAGGGTCACATGCATCATGCAAGATTTATTTTTATCTATTTGATTTCAATGATAAACTACATATTAAAACTCTTTTAATATGTTTTTGGATCTATATTTGCCATTTAAGATTTTAAAATTAATCAGATTAATTTTAGAACCCTAGATTAAATCAAGAACGATTACACTAACCTCTTGATGCACTGCAGCGTGTCTGCGCCTTTGAGATTCATCTTCAGGACACCAGATGTTGTCCCTCTAGCTTGTCCACACCAAGAACACCTATGGCAGCCCTTGAACAGCTTCTAAAGCCTTTTCTATTATTTAGAAATTCAAGTTCTTCCTTTTAAGATATTAGAGATGTAAACAGGACACTAGAAACAATTTCTAGTGTTCTTAATTCAAGAGATTGATGGCTAATCTCTTTGAATTGATGAGAGATGAAGAAGAATAGAGGGAGGGCTGCAAAATGGCGTGACCAAGGAGTGTGGCTGCTGGATGCATTTTATTTTCACATAACAACACTTAAATAGCTAGGTTAACACATTAAACCCTTGCCACATGTCACCCTTTGATTAGCTCTAGGTTTAAGTGACCCAATCACATTGTGCCAAGTGTCAAACCTATATGTAATCTTGATTTTAATCATCTTACATGATTAAAAAACATTTGGCAAGCTTATGTGTTATGCCATGTGTCACCATCTCATGGTGCCACGTGTCACACTGCAAAATGACCAAAATGCCCCTGTGTCTTAATTTTGAGTTCTCAACCCAAAATAATTATTTTTCTTCTTCCAATTAATTTAAATCAAATATAAATTAATTAATTAATCTCTATTAATTAATTTCTCATTAATTAAATTCATATTTAAACACTTTAAATATAAATTTAACTTATATTATACATCCAATAATCTAGATTTGGTTTCAAGTCATGCTAAGGACTTTGCAAACTAATTGCAAACCAAACCTATTTAATTAATCAATTAAACTCTTTAATTAATTAATTAAATCATATTTAATTAGGTGATAACTTGTGTATGTGTGTTACTTACTAGGCTCATCACTAATTGGCAATGAGACATGATATCAACTCTTCATATCATCAGAACTCTTTCTTACCATAAATGATTTCTCTAAATCATTTTATGAACCTCATAGACCATGGTTAACACCTAGCATAGCATGCCATGGCCACCCAATTAGTAATAATGTTTACCTTAAATGAACCTATAATCATATGTTACCATGCACTAGAATCTCTCTGTTACAAAATCCCAACTCATGCTGGAGTCATGGTTTATGTCAAACTCCATTTGCTATGAATATTATGTTCTCTTTTAATTCCAATTCTTGATTAAAAAGATTTTCTCATCAGAAACTCTTTTCTGAATAAATCTATCTGTCCTGGCCAGGAACTTGAAACATCAAGAACAATTAAATGAACATAGGATTTTTTCTCTATTTACTTAGAGGAACAGATTCCATCTTGATCAACACCTACCTCCATATATAAATAGTAGGAGCCAACACATGCCCATATACCCATACACAGTACAAGTATGAAAGCAGTATCAAACTCAAACTACCTATATACAAGATAACTGTGCTATCTCAGGTCTAAAGATTATATGCACTGATATGATTTATGACAAAACATTGACAAGAGTAAACTCCATGTGCTTGTTATAAGTGTCACTGGTTCGGCCTACTTATCATTTATAAGTGGCTATCATGTTTGTTATATGGCATCAGACTCACCATTCCATCTTATTTATATCTCATATAAATAACTTGGGACCAAACATGAATACAATCTTTCTGGATAAGTCATGTCCTTATTATGAAGTATCCTCGATTGTGAACCTATTTATGATACTTCGTGCTAGAAATATTGTCACTCATATTCTTAACAACTTAAGAATAATATTTCTAACAAAATATCAATGGACCGTTTCTATTACACATAAATATATTATGTAAATGGAAAAGTGGAAATGCCTTTTATTAATAAAAATATGTACAAGATACATACCAAAATGATATGCTCTAGGGCATACTACTAACAAATATTTGTTTGATAAGTACAACTGCTCAAGTGTCTTTAATTGATACATATGACATATTTACATCATGAATATGCTCTAACGGGGGTCAACCTCCTTGTGCTTGATCTCAGGAAGTAGGAAATTTCTAAAAACAAAATGGAAGAGGGAGATCATTCCGTGGAGCAATTTGTCGAGGCTAAGGTCCAAGGAGAAGCCCCAGCACTTCAGAATGTGAGCGGATCAGCCAATCCAGCTCCTATTCCAGCACCGCAGTTTCCTGCTCAGTTTGCACAGTAGATGGCTGCATTTTTTCAATAAATGATGGGAAATGTGCTACCCCAAGTTCAGATGCAAGCACCTGCAGCACAACCAAAGTCCCCAGCTCGATAATATGAAAAACTAATAAAATTTGGGGCTACCGAGTTAAAGAGCACTGTTGATCCATTGGAGGCAGAAAAGTGGCTAGAACGGATGGAAAGGGTATTCAAAAAACTCTAGTGTGCCGAAAAATTAAAATTTAAATATTATCTCTTCTACAAGGAGATGCATATGAATGGTGGAAGACCATTCCCAATAGCCTGGTTGAGCCACCTGTGCTGACATGGACAGACCTAAGGGAATTAATGCAGAAATGGGTTCCTAATGCTTATGTAGATATGAAATTGTAAGAATTCTTGAGCCTGAAGCAAGGGGACAGAACAATAGCAGAGTATGAGCGGGACTTTTCAAGGCTAAATCATTATGTTGAAAGCTTAGTCTCCAACCCTAGAGACAGATGTAAGAGGTTTGAGGCTGGGTTGAGGCCTAGCTTAAGAATGCAAGTTGTGGGATTCAGACATTAGAATTTTTCTGAGCTAATTTCATAAGCCCTAGAACTAGAAAGGATAGAATCAGAAAGGGCGGTGAAGTAGGGCACACAAGAGAAAGAAAAGACTGAAAAGGTTATGGGCCAGGCTACTAAGAGTGGTTCTGGGAAGAGGAAACAGTGTAACACCCCTAAGTTCAGTAGTGCGTTCTACTGCTCCGGTGACCAGTGTTGTCCGGACAGCTAGGATGCCTAGAACCGTACTTCAATATGAGTGAGGAGACATAAAATAATGAAATACAAGAAAAGAAAAACAAAGGAAAAATCATAGCAAAGAAATGTAACCGAGTAAGTGAGCCGGGAAACCTAGCGATGGGTGACCGCACCGGGAAGTCACGGCGTGGACCGTTGACTAATACGACTGCGGGAACCACAGGAAACATTTTTAGGACTTAAATAGACCATTGTTGAAGAGTAAATATCATTAGAAAGATCAAAGAAAAATTAAATAATTAGTACAAAGAAAAGTGAGAAATCGAAAAACAGACAAAATACGTGTTATTCGAAAAATAGGAAAGCCACGAGCAGGGCATTATGGTCATTTGACATCCCGAATTGTCTTTTGACCTAAATGTCCATTAAAAATAAATAGTATTACACTTAGAAAATGAAATGAAAAATTAATTTGGTGGTACCTAAAATAAATAGTGGAAATAATGGGTTAAATGTGGATTAATTGAAAAATTAACTTATAAAATGTTTTAATTTTAGTTAGTGGACCACTATAGGATTTATTAAACATGAAATATGGCTGAAGTGGTCCACTAACCACCTGAAATCCCATCTTCCTCAAAACCTCCCAACATTGCCGAATTGATGAACCCTTGAAAACCTCCATTAACGTTTTCTTTGAGCTTGATCCATCCTCCATTTTCAACTCCAAGCTCTTAGGTCCTTTCATGAAAAATGGTCTACACACCACAAGGAAGATATTGATACCAATTTTGGGAAGTTTAAGCAAGGTTTAACAAGCTCCAAGCATAAGGTAAGTTCATAATTTTGAGAATTTCTTTGTTAAAGTTTATGTGCATGTTATGGGTATTAGTTTGGTGAAGGAAAATTTTGAGTTTGATGGGTTATTGTTGTTGTCATTTTGGACAGCCATGGTCACGTTTTTGATGAGGAAATTGTGCATATAATTGTTGAGAAATAATGTTGTTCATGGTGATTTAGTAACCTAGTGATTTAATGCATGTATATATGGTGAATTATGCACTTTGATGGAAATTAACTTATGGTACGGCAATGTGATGTTGATGAGTGATTTGTGGCAGCTTGTGGACACTTGAGAAAGGGTGTATATTGAAGGAAGTGTGGGCAGCATATTGACCTAGAAGGATTGATGTTAAGTATGTAAATTAAAGTTGTAAAGTGTATGTAATGTTTGTGGTGTTTAGGGGTAATTGTAATGGTACTTAGAATTGTGATTGTGAATGATAATTGGTGTGTTGATGGTGATTGGAATCTGCCCAAAATAATGCAAATGTAATGTAGAAAATGTTGTTGGTAATGTGCCAAAACAGTTTGGTAAGGTATGGAAGTGAACCTTGCAAAGGTAAGTGTGTGTTTGAAGTTTGGGTGTGTAATGCATAGTGAGGGCAGTGTATATTTTGGCCTATAACCTTGAATGTGTAACCTCAATTAGTATGAGACCAATTTGGGGTGAAACTAGGCACAAAATGTGCCAACTTTCATTGAGAAACCATGCCAAAATTCTGCTTGCAAGGTGACCTAAAAATTTGACCAATTCGGATTAGATGCAATTAGGACCTGAAAAATGACCAATTGGGCAGCAGTGAGTGTTTAGGCCATAACTCACTCAAACCAGGTCCAATTGACCTGAAATTTTGACCAAGAATAGTTAAGACCCATACCTACAAGTCTTATGAAGACACCAAAGCCCAGAAATGACCATAATCAAGTCAAACAACTTGCACAAGTTCGGGTCCAAAAACTGGCCGAACCAGAATTGACCACTTTGACCTAAAATTGACCTAAAATGGTACCATTTGACCAGCAATAGTGTAATGACCATAACTTGGTCTACTTAACTCGGATTGACCTGAAATTTTGCACCGCGTGCAATAAGACCTAGATCTACAAGTTTGTAGTTTCGACCGAGACCAAAACCGAGGAACTAGATCGTCCGGTTAGGTCAAACCAGTGTTCGAATCCAAAGAATTTGCATTAAAATGCACTAAGCGTGTAAATGACTTTGGTAAAACTTACCATACATTAAACCCTATCGAGTGTGACATATTAACGACACTAAAACCTAATTTACCTAAAACGCATCGAGGGTCGGTATATTAGGTGATTAAGCGAATAATTGAGTTCAGTGCATTATTTACCAAACCCTATCGATAGAGATAGTTTAATTTGGTACTGAAACACTTCAAATTGTGTTTCTCAGTTAACAAGGACTCAGCAAAAGGGAAAGAAATACTGAGTCAAGACCAGGAGACAAATATCAGAGGTTTGTGCACAACAACTGTTTCTTTGGAATTATTTTCAATGGAAATAAATATTGATTATTTGTATATCATTATTTTAAATTGTGGAAATGTGTTTGAGGAATATTTATTGATTGAAAAATATTGTGAATAGTTTGAAACTGTGAAAAATGGTTTGAATGACATTGATGGATACTTATTGATTAAAAAGCATTAGAAATGGTTTGAAACCACAGCTATCATGTATATTGATTGTATTCCTCTCTAGCTTGTCTAGTGGGATGAATTGAATTCCCTCTCTGGCTGAAGTGTTGAGGTGTGTGCCTGTTGAGGATGAATAGAATGAGTACTCATATTTTTGCTAGCTAGCCATGTTATTCCTCATTAGTCATCGACTTTTGGGATGAATTGAATACCTCATTAGCCATCGGCTTTTGGGATGAATTGAATTATGGATCATGATTAAGCTGTGTGTGATTTATTGATGTGCACTATGAGATTGTGAAATGGATTTAAACTCTCATTGACATATATTGTCTTTTGAATTCAAACTGATCGACTTATGAAAAATTATTGTGATATTGAGAAATGGAGTTTAAATTCTTGTTGACAATTATTGTCTTGAATTTAATTATGATTTTAAGTATCCACTATTTACATGACTTATGAATTGTGATTTAAATTGGATTTGGTTAATGTTGTGCACTGCGAGACATTGTCTCAAATGATAGCTTTATTCTTTATCGCAGTAGAGAGACCGGCAGGCGTGAGACTAAGGGCATATACATCCGGCGAGGATTACCGTATATTGAGTATACCGCTTTTGCTTTTCTTGTAATGTATGACATGTATGTACATATTGTTTTGGTTTTGAGCAGTTGTAAATTAAATTGTACCTTGAAGTTGTAAATTAATTATGAGTGTTTTGGATTGTAAAAGTTGTATTATATTTCCTTATCTCAGACTTTGAAAAATTTCTATGGAATTGTATTGATAAATTGTTGTGTTGAGAAATGTATTGGAGTTGAGATTTGGAAAAATTTATTGAAGTGCTTTTTTACAGGTTTTCTGAAGAACTATTTTGTCCAAAATACAGATGGCACTTTGCCAAAATTTTTACAGAAATTCCAAATAAACCAAATGAGTTAGTTATTTCACTTCAGTTCACCGAAGTCTTTAACACCTGTAAATAGTGCTCACCACTGTAAAAGAAGTAAGAAAAGTTTTTAAAATCCCTTGTAGTGTATTTAATGGGTTATCAGTAGACGGAGTTGGTAATTCATTTGGTATACTACGGGATCATGTTATGCCTTACAGAGGGGTAGGGTGTGACAAACAGTCTGGGGGATCCAGCTCTCGCAGATCTGGTAGAGGTAGATTCTCTGGCCAAAGACCACCCTGGTCTGGTTAGCAAACCCAGCAGGCATCTCGAGGAGCTTTATCAGTCCGGCAGTGTGAGACCTGTGGTAGAACACATGGTGGGGTGTGTTTCAAGGCCACTGGTGCATGTTTCAACTATGGAGGGAGTGGACATTTTGCTAAGGATTGTATAAGTCCGCACTGATCTGGACCTTCTACCACATCTGAGGGATCAGCCCAAGTCTCTACACCTAGAGGGTCACAGCCAACTGGTCGAGGTAGAGACAGAGGTAGGGGTAGCACTCTTAGAAGTTAGAGTACTATTAACTAGCCAGAACCAAGTGGTGCACCAGCTAGAGTCTATACCATGAGGCGAGGGAGGAGGCTAAAATATCAAATGTAGTAGCTGGTATTTTCTCTATCCTTGACAAAGATGCATATGTGTCGTTTGATCCTAGCTCCACACATTTATATGTTAGTGCTAGTGTGATGTGTTCTACTGCTATCTAGTGTGTACAAATGGACTTTGATGTGCTAGTAACTAGTCCATTAGGTTAGGAAGTTAAGGTCAACAGAATCTATAGAGACTGTCCTTTGGTGATCCAAGGACATATTTTTCTGTCAGATTTGATTGAAATGCCCTTCAGAGATTATGATATTATCTTGGGCATGGATTGGTTAGCCAGGCATCATGCAATGATTGACTGTAGACTAAAGATAGTCACTTTTGGTCTCCCTCTATACAGTGATGTGGTAATACATGGGGAGAGGCAGTTACTACCATCAAACATCATTTTGGCTGCACTAGCCAGAAGGATGATCAGAAAGGGGTGTGAAGCATACTTGGCACATGTGATAGACACCGAAGTGGGGAGTCCGACACTGAGAGACATCCCTACAGTATGTGACTTTTCGGATGTGTTTCTTGATGAATTGCTAGGATTACCTCCAGAAAGAGAGGTGCAGTTTGAAATTGATGTAATGCCTGGTGTGGACCCAATCCTGATAACACCATATCAAATGGCATTAGCAGAATTGAAAGAGTTGAAAGTGCAGTTGCAAGAGCTGCTTGATAAGGGCTTTATCCGCCCTAGTGTGTTACCTTGGGGAGTGCCAGTGTTGTTTGTTAAGAAGAAGGATGGCATTCTCTGCATATGCATCGACTATCGGCAGTTGTATAAGGTAACAATAAAGAACAGATACCTATTGCCTCGCATTGATAACTTGTTTGATTAGTTGAGGGGTACAACTGTGTTCTCCAAAATTGACATGTGATCATGTTATTATCAGTTGAAAGTACAAGAGCAAAGTATTCCTAAAACTGCCTTTAGAACTCGTTATGGCCATTATGAGTTATTGGTTATCCCATTTGGGTTAACTAATGCTCTGACTGCTTTTATGGATCTGATTAATACTATCTTCAGACCACACCTCGACCAGTTTGTAGTGGTGTTCATAGATGATATATTGGTTTATTTGAGGAGTGCAAAGGAGTATGATAGACACTTGCGCATTATACTGCAGACTTTGAGAGAAAAAAAGCTATATGCAAAACTATCAAAATGTGAATTTTGGCTGAAGGAGATATCCTTTTTGGGGCATATAGTATCAATATAAGGTATTAAGGTAGATCCCAGCAAGATAGAAGTTGTCCTTAATTGGAAGCCACCCAGAAATATCACAAAGATTCACAATTTCCTGGGCTTAGCTGGATACTACTGTCGTTTTGTGAAAGGGTTCTCCATGTTGGCATCTCCACCGATCAAGCTGCTTAGAAGAAATGTGAAATTTCAGTGGATGGATAAATGCCAGCAGAGTTTTGATGAATTGAAGAGGTGTTTGACTAAGGCTCCAGTCCTTACTTTACCTACCCCGGGTAAAGAATGCACAGTATATAGTGATGCTTCTCATAATGGGTTAGGTTGTGTACTGATGCAAGATTAGAATGTCATTGCATATGCATTACGCCTACTGAAACCTCATGAGAGAAATTATCCGACACATGACTTGGAGCTAGCAGCTATTGTGTTCGCTCTTAAGATCTGGAGACACTATTTGTACGGGGAGAAATGCTACATTTACACAGATCATAAGAGTTTGAAGTATCTGGGTACTCAGAACGAGTTGAATTTGAGACAAAGGGGATGGTTAGAGTTGATAAAAGAATATGATTGTCTGATAGACTATTAGCCAAGGAAAGCAAATGTAGTGGCTGACGCCTTAAGTCACAAGACTATGGCAAGTCTTAGATTTTCTCCTTTATCTATGATACATGAGTTGAGATCATTGCATGTTAGCTTAGAGATTAATGATGAGGGGCAGACAGCAGTTGCTTGGCGTGTACAGCCAGTGTTGATTGACCATATTAGAATGGTGGCTCATAATGATGAAAGATATTAGAAGAAGTCAAACAGGGCAAGAAACCTGAGTTCTCAATTAGATATTATGGTCTACTGCTACACCAGGGTAGAATATGTGTTCCTAATAACGTTGACTTGAGACAGATCATTATGAAGGAAGCACATGAGTTTCCTTTTGCTATGCATCCTGGTGGTACCAAAATGTATAGAGGGCTGAAAGAGCACTACTGGTGGATGGGTATGAAAAGAAATGTAGTAGAATTTGTTTCCAAATGCCTTACTTATCAGCAAGTAAAGGCAGAGCATCAAGTACCAGCTGGTTTGTTACATCCACTATCAGTACCGAAATGGAAATGGGAGAGAATAACAATGGATTTTGTGATGGGACTTCTGAGGACACAGAAGAGCCATGATACAGTATGGGTCATTGTTGATAGACTAACCAAGTTTGCTCATTTTCTGCTTGTCCGGATGGACTACAGTTTAGAAAGATTGGCCAAGTTGTACATTGATGAGATAATAAGACTGCATGGAGTGCCAGTATCCATCGTATCAGATAAAGATCCTAGGTTTACTTTTAGATTCTGGGGTAGTGTTCAGTGAGCCCTAGGAACTAGATTGAACTTTAGTACGAAATTCCACCCATAGACAGATGGCCAGTCTGAAAGAGTAATTCAGATATTGGAGGATATGCTACGGGCTTGTGTGATTGAGTTTGAGGGCAATTGGGACACACACTTGCCTTTGATTGAGTTTGCTTATTACAACAGCTACCAATCAAGCATTGGGATGCCTCCATATGAAGCTTTGAATGGCAGAAAATGTAAGACCCCATTGTATTAGGATTAAGTAGGTGAAAGAAAGATGATTGGGCCAGAAATTGTTCAACAAACTGAAGAGAAATCATATTGATAAGAGATCAACTTAAGACTACATCAGACCATCAGAAGTCCTATATTGATTTGAAGAGAAGGGATATTGAGTATGCAGTGGGTGATAAAGTATTCCTAAAGGATTTCCCTTGGAAGAAGATTATGAGATTCCACAGAAAAGGGAAACTGAGTCCTCGTTTTATCGGGCCATATGTGTAACACCCTCCCGGTAGCAACTCCGTACATTCTACTGTTCCGGTGACCGGTGTCGGTCCGGACAGCTAGAACGTCCGGAAAAATATTTAAACTAAAGTCAGGAACCATAATTAACTCAAATATTAATAAGAAAAATTTAGGAAAAATTTTAAAAATAAAATACAACCAAGTTAAACGAGCCGGTGCCCAAGCGATGGGTAACCAGAGGGAAGTTGCGGTTCTCGCAACGAGGAGCCCTAGACCCGGGGAAAAATTCATAAAATAATTTTTGGGACTCCAGAAAAGGGTCATTGAGGTTCCTATGGCATTAGAATGCCAAGAAAATATTTAGAAAAATTTTTCAATCGGTACAGACAATTTTGACCCGTTAAGCCAAACGGAGGGCATTTTGGTCATTTCGCCTTCAGAGACGATTTTTGGCCGACTTGTCCAGTTGAGTAAATAATTATTATGACGTAAAATGTGAATAAATATTGCTAAAAATTGAATTGATAATGAGTAGCAAACAAAAGAAAGGAAAATGAATTAAAATTGCAATTTTGACCTCATGCTTATGTCACTAAGCACTCTCACCAAATCACCTTGTGACACATGTCCATAAACCAATTAAAATGGGTCAAATGGGCAGAAAATTGAAGTGAAAAAAACAGCAGCCCTTTTCCTTCTTCTTCAAAACGTTTTACACCTCCTCCCTCACTCCTCCATTAACAAACTTTCTAAAGCTTCAATTTCCATGCTTTCCTCACCCTAAAACCCTAAGTCACCTTTACTAAAACTTATCCACACACCCTAAGGAAGCTCTAGGAAACCACAAAGGGGAGAAATTCTAAGGAGAATACAAGTCCAAGAAGTGCCACTAAAAGGTTAGTGCACATATATACTTAGAACTCTTTATTTTCATGTTAAAGACTTAAAAGGGAGTAAGAATTTGAAAGCCAAATGAATGAAATTTATGTGTATGCATGCCCTGAATTTTGGCAGCCCTAAGGAAGGGATAAGAGTGATTGTTTTGATGGACTTAAAGTGGACTAAAGATCATGATTAAAGAATATATACATGTGGATAATGAATTAGTGAGTTAAACTAAGGTAATATGGGTGAACCTTGAATTTGGGCTAGGGTTTGGGGGTGAAAATTTGACTTGGCTTATGAAATTGTTAAAGAACATTCTAATGGTCAATTAGTGACCATTTGAGGAAATTTGACCATAATTTGGACTGAAATATAGCATGGCAAAGTGAATGAGTATGCTGCCTAGTGAGTGCAGCAGGATGGCTGTGATTCCAGCCCACTTGGACTGCCATAACTTTGGCTGTGTTGGTCCAATTGGTGTTTGGCCAATTGGACATGAAACTAGACTTATAATGGCACATTTTTGCTGAAGAAACCATGCCCAAAAGACCAAAGCAAGAGGATCAAAAATTGGCCCCAATCCGGGTACCCAGCAAGCCAATTCTGCAGAATGACCAAATGAACAGTAACTGTTCATTTGGCGATAACTCACTGTAGATATGGTAAATTGACCTGAAATTTTTACAGCAATAAGTTAAGACATAGACAAACAACTTTCATGAAAAAACCTACCCCAAATTATGACCAGAACTTAACCCAAATGGCAGTCACAGTCACTGTTCATGGTACTGTAGATTTAGTAAATTCTGCAGATTTGCAATGCGGCCAGCTGTGGTTTTTGGACCATATCTGGAGCTACAAAACTCCAAATGGAGTGATTCAAAAAAAGAAATTCAACTAGACAAAATAAGGAACAACTTTCATGTTTACCATTTCCTCAAATTCCGACTGCAACAGGGCCTAATAGAACAGTAAAGTTGGGTCACAAAAACTGAAAATTCTGCTCTCTTGTGTTAAGCTTAGAAATGGTAATAGTAATCAATTCCAACAAGTTTTAAATGTAAAATGTGGTGCATTGGGAGTGTTAAAACCAATGTACCTATTTTCTATCCAAAAGTCAACATTTTTGTTGACCAATGAGGTGAATAGTGACACCAAACTTGAAATTCAAAGTTTAAAATTTAGAAATGCATCTAGGGGACTTTAAATTGCGATTGGCAATTAATACTAGCAAATATAAAACTCAAAACATGGGATCTTGGTGTAATTAGAATTAATATATCCATTAAGTATAAAAAAAGTCAACATTTTGGTTGACTAGTAAGGTGAATAGTAATCAAAATGATTAGTAAATTAAGATGAAGACCTAGAACCAATTCTAAGCTTAAATGCTTAGAATTGTATGACAAATGTGGACTATGCATCCTAGTCAAATTTGTTAAAAAGAAATTAAGGCTATAAATTTGAAATCCATGAAATATTCATGGATTACTTGAAACATGAAAAATAAGTCACCTAATTGATGTGAATAGATAGTTAGGGCTTATATGCCCATCACAAATAGAATTCATAAAATATTAGTAACTCAACTTGAAATATAAAATTTGTAATTACATAAGTAGATTCTTGAATGTATAAATGAGAAAGGAAAAATGTTTTGAATACAATGGAACATGTGAACCATTGTTTAGAATTATGATCAATATGAATAACATAATGAATGAATAAATGAACCATATTAATGTATGAATGAGACATTAGTTCTCATTATTGTAGAGAGGAGAAGTATTTTGAGCACAATGATATAAAAGGATAATTGATGTGAATTGTGATCATATAAATGATCAAATGAATGTATGAATTATAATTGAAATTTATCATGAAATAATAAACTCATAAAATACAATATATTAATATTTAATGATATTATGTGCCCTTGTATTGCCTAGACATGTGTGTCAGATTGGATAGTTTGGCATGCCGATAGGGTATTGTTTTAGCAGTACTGCGAAAGGCTTTATGCCTGTATTCATGGCTTTATGCCCGTATTCATGGCTTTATGCCAACATTCATGGCTTTTATGCCCCATTATGTGTTATCATGGCTTTTTAGCCATACTGACTGCATACGTGGTTGACGTTCTGCGTCCCATGGTATGACGGCCCGAGGCACCGCGGTGTCCAGTGCCAACGACCCGTTATCCAGTTTAGTCAGCCTGTCGTAGGTTACTTGGGCAGTGTAATCTATTGAAATAAATTAAGACTATTAGTAATTAAAAATATTAGAAATCAAATAAATGAGTTAATAAGACTTCAAAAGAATTAGTTAGAATTATGAAATGATCCAAACCACATAAAAAAAATTGTTAAGTAAAATGATAAAAGAGTTGCAAAAATAGGTATAACTTAACTAAATATTTTAAATGTACCTACTATTGCCATATAAATATAAACTGAGTATTTTTATTAATTCTGTATGTTGTACATTATCACTGTGAATTTCGGAATTAAATGCTTTCAAAGCGAAACAAATGAGAACAAAAGATAATTAATATTAGACACCTTGTATTAAATTAAACAGATTCTTAAATATTCAAATTATGCTTCGTTCTTTCTTTATTTGTATATTTTATTTTCTTGTTCTATTACTGCACCACTAAGCAGCAATGCTTAGCGCGATGGATTTGTTTCCTCGCGCAGGTACTTTGACTAAAATTTTTGTAGTCCAGATCTGCAGAAGTGCCTGAAGTATTCAAGTTTGTCACCTCCTCAGTAATGCATGTAGATAGGGCCCATATAGATCATATTTTGTATTTAGTATAAAATGCTAGATATTGTATTATAATGTAGATTATGAGCAGGTAATTAATAGAAATGTAATGTAATTTAATAAATTAGCTTTTTCATATGTAATTAATTTATATATCATGTAAATTATGAAATTATGTAAATTAAAGATATTTGAAAATTTTACTTATGTGATTTGAGCATGAATGAGATTGTATGGATTCGAAGACAGATTTGAAATATATAGATAATGCATGGAAATGAATATGAAATTGAGATATATGAATGAGATGGTTATAAAAATAATTGATGAGATTTTATTTGTAAAATATTATTGAAATTTTCAAACAGTTAAATAGTAAAATACGTCAACTGGTAATAAAATAGGGGAAACTCCACTGGTTTCTCCGTCGAAAAATAATTAATATTAAAATATAATGAGATCAAATTATGAAAGGAATAAAGTAAGATAAGATAGAGTGCTCCAGCACCGAATGTAGCACACTTTGCTCGGATATACTGTAGCCGGTGAGGGGTGTTACAATATGAGATTCTAGAGAGAGTGGGTCCTTTGGCATATCATTTGGCACTAACTCTAGAGTTAGAGAAGATACATAATGTCTTCCATGTGTCTATGTTAAGGAGGTATCGATCAGACCCATCTCATGTACTACCAGTAGAAGAGATTGAGGTGAATCTAGACCTCATGTATGAAGAAGAACCCATAGAGATTCTAGCTTATGAGGTGAAGCAGCTACGGAAAGAACCCATAGAGATTCTAGCTTATGAGGTGAAGCAGCTACGGAACAAGCAGATACCGTTAGTGAAAGTGCTGTGGAACCATCATTCGGGCCAGGAGGCTACTTGGGAACGAGAGGAGGACATGAGGAGACAGCACCCATAGCTGTTCAGAGAATGATACCAGGTAAAATTTCGAGACAAAATTTATTTTAAGGGGGGGGGGGGGGAGAATTGTAACACCCCTATTTGTATAGTCTGGTATATTTTATTGTTTCAGTGATCAGTGTCGGTCCGGACAATTAAGAGAAGTAGAACCATGTTTAAGACACTTATATAAGCCCTGAATACAAATAATTAGTAATTGCCAAATGGTTAAGTATAAATAAGAAAAACAGAACACAAGAAGTTAAATGAGCCGGGAGTCACAGCGATTGGTGACCTTCCCGGGAAGTGACTGCGAGCTCAGTCTTAACTCAAATTTTGAACCGTAAAATGTGACGCTGCGGTCCCTAGGACTATTGTGAACACAGTGGCAAGAAAAAAACACAGAAAAGAATTGTTAAGCAAGTCAAATAATTAGGTTAGGGATCCGAAAGAAATATTGAATAAATTGCAAACCGGATTGAACCAGCGAGGGGCCATTTGGTCAATTCACCCCTAGAGTTGACACCTGACCTAACTGTGCAATAAAATTGGAGAAAAGAAAATTTTGGAATCGGAAATTAAATTAAAGAACTAATAGAAAATAAATAAATAAAAAGAGAAAAGAAAAAGTTTTATTACATCATGTTGATGACATCAATTATGATGTCAAAATTTATTTTTAATTTCCCACATTTTTTAACCAATTCAAATACACAAAAATAAGACCTAAAATACATAAAAAAAAATGAAATTAGGCCTCATCTTTCCAAGTGGTTCGGCCACCATCTCTCTCTCCCACTCCATGAAAAAAACCTCCATTAAAGCTTAAGTCTAAGCTTTTAAACCCCCAAATTTCTATCAATTTCCCTCAAATTAGCTACTAAACCTTACTTTGGTGACTTGATAAGAAGATTGATCAAGAAAGAAAGAAGAAAAGAAGAAAAAAAATTGAAGATTAAACATCAAAGTTAAGGTTAGTCATCTAAACTTGGAAATTGTAGTTAAATGTTTATGCTCTAGTTTAAGTAACTTAGAGTTTAACTTAAAATCAAAAGAAAATATTTGTTAGAGGACCAAACATGAAATTCGTCCAGCTAGGGTTAGTGTTTGATATGAATGAGTTTGATGTTTTTGAATGGTTATTTGAGGTGTATTAGGTGTGTAGATCATGCATGTATACTTTAAAATGCATTAGATGGAACTTTAGGTGTAGTTAGGGTTTTGAGCATAAGAAAAATTGAAGAAAAATTTGAGAATTAGCCAAATGATGTAGTTAACCTTATTTGAGTTTAGAAATGGTCAATTGTGACCATTTGGGGTGTGTATGAAATGTTGGAATGAAGTTCCAATTCGGATTGGTGAAGGTCAATCTATAAGCAGCTTGACCTAGGTCCCTTTCAAGGACCAAAACTAAAACTTTACCAACCCAATTGGTATGAGGCCAATTAGGAATGAAACTAAACACAAAATGACACATTTTTTATTTAGGAATCATGCCCAGAAAGTGACCATAACTTAGTGAACAATTAGCCGAAATCTGGAATTGGCAAACTGACCTATACAAAAATGACTAAATGAATAGTAGTTACATAAATGACCATAACTTGGTCTAGGAAGGTCCAAATGACCTGAATTTTATACAGATAGAAAGCTGAGCCATAGCTTTACAACTTTCATGAAGAAAACAAACCCAAATTTTGATCATACCCTATTTGAAAAGCCACCTGCAGTCAACCAACAAAAACTATCATTATCTAGTGAATGCCCAGAATTATAGGTAAAACCAAATCCGACCAGCCATGTTCAAATGGCTATAACTTAGGCTATAAAACTCCAAATAGAGTGATTTAAAAAGGGAAATAAAGTTAAAACAATGAGGAATAATTTCTATGAAGGAAACTTAGCCAAATTACCACATCAACATAACAAATGGAACAGTACAATAAAGGACACCAAATCTGAAAATTTGAATTTATACTTAAAAGCCCTAAAGTTTAAAGGAGCAACCAAAACAAACAAAATTGGTAACCAAAATGTAATATGTGGGTATAATTGGATTTTCCATACCTTTTAAGCATAAGAAAGTCAATATTTTGACTTGAATAGTGCCATGAATAGTAACCCCGACATGCAAATTTCCAAGAATGTAAGTTTAAGCATGTTGGGGCTAGAATTGAGCATATATGAATTTAGTTATTGGATTTATTGTGAGACAAGATACTGAAACACTGTTAATTGTGTGTTTTAGCTAAAAAAAAAAAAAGAGAAAAGACCCAGAAAGTCTAAGGGACTGAGTAAAGGCTTAGAGGTGACTCACGTCAGGTTTGTGCATAATAAATTTATGTAATTATTTTCTAAGTGAAAAGTTAAATTGTTATGCTTTATGAAATCGTTGTGCTGTTTATAAATTGTGTTGCCATTTTGTGACTGCAAAAATGACTTTGGAAATTGTTTGGGATCTTTCTTTCCTAAATTATTTGAGTACTTTGTTTTGAATTTATTTTGTGTTCACACTTAGCATGACAGTACCACATTATTTCTCCTTCATTTATGGGGTTGACATCGTTTATTTTCCTCCCTCTCTGGCTTACCAGTTGAGGTTGTAGATCGGATGAGCATTCATTAGCTAGCTAGCCATCTCCCTCATTGATTTCGATTAGTGGGGTTGTAGATTGCTTTGTCGTGGTGTATAATGCGGCATTGATCGAAAATTTTGTGTCATGGCTTAAGTTGTGTAAAAATTGGCAACACTGTGTTTATTAAATTATTTGACCAAAATTGTGCTATAATGAGTTTTGATAATTTATGAAATATTTAAATTGTGATTTATCAATGAATGTTTTATGTACTGCATTTTGAATTTTTATTGTGCACCACTGAGTATTTTTATACTCAACGAGAGCTTATTTTGCTGTCGTAGACAAGGGCAAGGAGCAAGCAACAGAGTGAGCTACTATTGAGATAGAGGACTGCATTGACCTTTTTGGTATGGGTATTTATTTATACCCTTGTAGTTATTTTGATGTAAATATTGTAATGTCATATTTATTAATGTAAAGTTGAGCAATTGTACAGTAAATTGTAATATATTATTTTGGATTTTCTTTTTGTAAATTAAGATATGCATTTCTAAATTAAATATTAAATGCAATGTGAATGAATTGATAAGATATTTTGAAATGACAAATTTTGATTGAATTGTGGACTTGAATTGCGTTATGATGAACTAAGTTATTTTGGTGGTTGGAACTTGTGAAAACAAATATTGGAAGTGTTTTTTACAGGTTTTTGAAGAACTATTTTCTTAAAATACAGATGGCACTCTACCGAAATTTTTACTAAATTGTGGAAAAATAAAAATGGATAAAAATTATTACTAGTTTTGAAACTTCAATTAAATTTTTTTAATTCCTACCAAAATGCTCACCAATTCCAAAATGTATGAAAATGGTTTGAAAATCCCTTGTAGTGTACTTAATGAGTTATCGATAGGTGAAGTTCGGTAATTCATTAGGTATTCTACGGGATCATGTTATGCATTACAGAGGGGTAAGGTGTGACATGTTTTAGTGGTATCAGAGCATAGTTTTGCAATAATTTTTGACTATGTATGTGAATATTTCTTTGATAAGTACAACACCTCAAGTTTCTTTAATTGATACATATGACATATTTACATCATGAATATGCTCTAACGGAGGTCAACTCCTTGTGTTTGATCTCAGGAAGTAGGAAATTTCTGAAAACAAAATGGAAGAGGGAGATCATTCCGTGGAGCAATCTGTCGAGGCTGAAGTCTAAGGAGAAGCCCCAGCACTTCAGAATGTGAGTGGATCAGCCACTCCAGCACCTACTCCAGCATCGCAGTTTTCCTGCTCAGTTTGCACAGTAGATGGCTGTATTTTTTCAACAAATGATGGGAAATGTGCCATCCCAAGTTCAGATGCAAGCACCTGCAGCACAACCACAGCCCCCAGCTCAATAATATGAAAAACTAATGAAATTTGGGGCTACTGAGCTAAACGGCACTGTGGATCCACTGGAGGCAGAACAGTGGCTAGGACGAATGGAAAGCGTATTCAGAAAACTGTAGTGTGCTGAAGAATTAAAATTTGAATATTCAGTATCTCTTCTACAAGGGGGTGCATATGAATAGTGGAAGACCATCCCATATAGCCTGGTTGAGCCACCTGTGCTGACATGGACAGACTTCCTGAGGGAATTCAGGTAGAAATGGGTTCCCAATACTTATGTAGATATGAAATTGCAAGAATTCTTAAGCCTGAAGCAAGGGGACAGAACAATAGCAGAGCATGAGCGGGACTTTTTAAGGCTAAGTCATTATGCTGGAAGCTTAGTCTCTACCCCCAGAGACAGATGTAAGAGGTTTGAGGCTAGGTTGAGGCCTAGCTTAAGAATGCAAGTTGTGGGATTCAAACACCAGAATTTTTTTGAGCTGATTTTCACAAGCCCTGGAACTGGAAAGGATAGAATTAGAAGGAGCAGTGAAGAAGGGCACACAAGAGAAAGAAAAGACTGAAAAGGCTACGGGCCAGGCCACTAAGAGTGGTTCTGGGAAGAGTAAACAGTCTGGGGGATCCAGCTCTTGCAGATCTGGCAGAGGCAGATTCTCTGGCTAAATACCACCCCGGTCTAGTCAGCAGACCCAGCAGGCATCTCGAGGAGCATTGTCAGTCCGGTAGTGTGAGACTTGTGGTAGAACACATGGTCGGGTGTGTTTTGAGGCCACTGGTGCATGTTTCAACTGTGGAGGGAGTGGACATTTTGCTAAGGATTATACTTGTCCGTGCCGATCTGGACCTCCTACCACATCTGAGGGATCAGCCCAAGTCTCTACACCTAGAGGGTCACAGCCAACTGGTCGAGGTAGAGGCAGAGGTAGGGGTAGCACTCTTGGAAGTCAGAGTACTGTTAACCAGCCAGAACCAAGTGGCGCACTAGCTAGAGTCTATACCATGAGATATAGAGAGGAGGCTAAAACATCAGATGTAGTAGCTAGTATTTTCTCTATCCTTGACCAAGATGCATATGTGTTATTTGATCCTGGCTCCACACATTCATATGTCAGTGCTAGTGTGATGTGTTCTACTGCTATCCAGTGTTTACAAATGGACTATGATGTGCTAGTAACTAGCCCATTAGGTCAGGAGGTTAAGGTCAACAAAATCTATAGAGACTGTCCTTTGGTGATCCAAGGACATGTTTTTCTGTCAGTTTTGATTGAAATGCCCTTCAGAGATTATGATATTATCTTGGGCATGGATTGGTTAGCCAGGCATCACGCAATGATTAACTGTATACTAAAGATAGTCACTTTTGGTCTCCCTCTATACAGTGATGTGATAATACATGGGGAGAGGCAGTTACTGCCATCAAACATCATTTCAGCTGCACTAGCCAGAAGAATGATCAGAAAGGGGTGTGAAGCATACTTGGCAGATGTGATAGACACCCAAGTGGGGAGTCCGACACTGAGAGACATCCCTACTGTATGTGACTTTCCGGATGTGTTTCCTAATGAATTGCCAAGATTACCTCCAAAAAGAGAGGTGCAGTTTGAAATTGATGTTATGCCTGGTGTGAACCCAATCTCGATAACACCATATCGAAGGGCACTAGCAGAATTGAAAGAGTTGAAAGTGCAGTTGCAACAGCTGCTTGATAAGGGCTTTATCTTCCCTAGTGTGTCAGCTTAGGGAGTGCCAGTGTTGTTTGTTAAGAAGAAGGATGGCACTCTCTGCTTACGTATCGACTATCGACAGTTGAATAAGGTGACAATAAAGAATAGATACCCATTGCCCCGCATTAATGAGTTGTTTGATCAGTTGAGGGGTGCAGCTGTGTTCTCTAAAATTGACATTAGATCAAGTTATTATTAGCTGAAAGTACAAGAGCAAAGTATTCTTAAAACTGCCTTTAGAATCTGTTATGGCCATTATGAGTTCTTGGTTATGCCATTCAGGTTAACTAATGCTCCGACTGCTTTAATGGATCTAATGAACACTATCTTCAGACCATACCTCGATGAGTTTATAGTGGTGTTCATAGATGATATATTGGTTTATTCGAGGAGTGCAAAGGAGCATGATAGACACCTGCGCATTATACTATAGACTTTGAGAGAAAACAGCTATATGCAAAACTATCAAAAGTTGAATTTTGGCTGAAGGAGATATTCTTTTTGGGGCATATAGTATTAGTACAAGGTATTAAGGTAGATCCCAGCAAGATAGAAGTTGTCCTTAATTGGAAGCCACCCAGAAATATCACAGAGATTCACAATTTCCTGGGGTTAGTTGGATACTACAGCCATTTTGTGAAAGGGTTCTCCATGTTGGCATCTCCTCTAACCAAGCTGCTTAGAAGAGATGTGAAATTTCAGTAGACAGATAAATGCAAGCAAAGTTTTGATGAATTGAAGAGGTGTTTGACTAAGGCTCCAGTCCTGACTTTACCTACCCCGGTTAAAGAATACATAGTATATAGTTATGCTTCTCATAATGGGTTAGGTTTTATATGAAGGAACGGAAGCGTGAAAAACACAAGTTTATACCATTGAATTCAAAAATTTTCACCTAGGGTCACATGCATCATGCAAGATTTATTTTTATCTATTTGATTTCAATGATAAACAACATATTAAAACTTTTTTAATATGTTTTTGGATCTGTATTTGCCATTTAAGATTTTAAAATTAATCAGATTAATTTTAGAATCCTAGATTAAATCAAGAACGATTACACTAACCTCTTGATGCACTGCAGCGTGTCTGCGGCTTTGAGATTCGTCTTCAAGACACCAGATGTTGTCCCTCTAGCTTGTCCACACCAAGAACACCTATGGCAGCCCTTGACCATCTTCTAAAGCCTTTTCTATTAATTAGAAATTCAAGTTCTGCTTTTTAAGAGATTAAAGATGTAAACAGGACACTAGAAACAATTTCTAGTGTTCTTAATTCAAGAGATTGATGGCTAATCTCTTTGAATTGATGAGAGATGAAGAAGAATAGAGGGAGGGCTGCAAAATGGCGTGACCAAGGAGTGTGGCTGCTGGTTGTATTTTGTTTTCTCATAACAACACTTAAATAGTTAGGTTAACACATTAAACCCTTGCCACATGTCACCCTTTGATTAGCTCTAGGTTTAAGTGACCCAATCACATTGTGCCAAGTGTCAAACCTATATTTAATCTTGATTTTAATAATCTTACATGATTAAAAAATATTTGGCAAGCTTATGTGTTATGCCATGTGTCACCATCTCATGATGCCACGTGTCACACTGCAAAATGACCAAAATGCCCCTGTGTCTTAATTTTGAGTTCTTAACCCAAAATAATTATTTTTCCTCTTCTAATTAATTTATATCAAATATAAATTAATTAATTAATCTCTGTCAATTAATTTCTCATTAATTAAATTCATATTTAAACACTTTAAATATAAATTTAACTTATACTATACATCCAATAATCTAGATTTGATTTCAAGTCATGCTAGGGACTTTGCAATTTAATTACAAACCAAACCTATTTAATTAATCAATTAAACTCTTTAATTAATTAATTAAATCATATTTAAATAGGTGATAACTTGTGTATGTGTGTGACTTACTAGGCTCATCACTAATTGGCAATGAGACGTGATATCAACTCTTAATATCCTCAGAACTCTTTCTTACCATAAATGATTTCTCTAAATCATTTTATGAACCTCATAGACCATGGTTAACACCTAGCATAGCATGCCATGGCCACCCAATTAGTAATAAGGTTTACCTTAAATGAACCTATAATCATATGTTACCATGCACTAGAATCTTTCTGTTACAAAATCCCAACTCAAGCTGGAGTCATGGTTTATGTCAAACTCCATTTGCTATGAATATTATGTTCTCTTTTAATTCCAGTTCTTGATTAAAAAGATTTTCTCATCAGAAACTCTTTTCTGAATAAATCTATCTGTCTGCCAGAACTTGAAACATCAAGAACAATTAAATGAACATAGGATTTTATCTCTATTTACTTAGAGGAACAGATTCCATCTTGATCAACACCTACCTCCATATATAACTAGTAGGAGCCAACACATGCCCATATGCCCATACACAGTACAAGTGTGAAAGCAGTATCAAACTCAAACTACCTATATACAAGATAACTATGCTATCTCAGGTCTAAAGATTATATGCACTGATATGATTTATGACAAAACATTGACAAGAGTAAACTCCATGTGCTTGTCATAAGTGTCACTGGTTCGGCCTACTTATCATTTATAAGTGCCTATCATGTTTGTTATATGGCATGAGACCCACCATTCCATCTTATTTATATCTCATATAAATAACTTGGGAACAAACATGAATACAATCTTTTTGGATAAGTCATGTCCTTATTATGAAGTATCCTCGATTGTGAACCTATTTATGATACTTCGTGCTAGAAATATTGTCACTCATATTCTTAACAACTTAAGAATAATATTTCTAACAAAATATCAATGGACCTTTTCTATTACACATAAATATATTATGTAAACGGAAAAGTGAAAATGCCTTTTATTAATAAAAATATGTATAAGATACATACTAAATGATATGCTCTAGGGCATACTACTAACAATCTCCCACTAGCACTAGAGCCATTCATTACAATATCTTAGACCTATCTTCTCAAGATATCGGTCTAACTGAGTCTGTGACATAGGCTTAGTGAATGGATCACCGGATTTTTCACCGATGTTATTTTTCTCGCATGGCTATATCGCTTGCCCAACTACATATCCGATAATGTGGTAGTGCCTTTCTATGTGTTTGGATTTTGGGTGAGACCTTAGTTCCTTAGCTCAGATGATCGCTCCATTGTTGTCACAAAGGTAGTGGAACCGTTGACTCAATGGAAGGAACTATCGTAAGTTCTCACTACGAACTTCTTTATCCAAATGCCTTCGCTTAAAGATCTCGATGCGCAATATACTCACCTCTGTAGTGGAATCTGCAAATGCTCGCTTGGAACTCTTCCAACTGACTGCACCTCCATTACAAATGAACACATATCCAGAGGTAGACTTTCTATCATCTATATCTGATTGGAAATCAGAATCAGTATAACCATCCAATTGCAAGTCTCCACCTCCATAAATCAAGAATAAATCCTTAGTTCTTCTTAAGTACTTAAGAATATTCTTGACAGCTATCCAGTGTTCGAAACCTGGATTGGATTGATACCTGCTAGTTAAACTAACATCATATGCGATATCCGGCCTAGTACACAACATTGCATACATTAAACTTCCAATAGCCGAAGCATATGGAATCCTGGCCATCTTATCTCTTTCTTCAGGTGTCTTTGGAGACATCTCTTTAGAAAGATGGATACCATGTCTCACTGGTAATAATCCTCTCTTGGAATCAAGCATGTTAAACCTCTTTAACACCTTTTCCAAGTATAGACTTTGGGATAAACCAATTGTTCTTTTCGCTCTATCTCTATAGATGCGAATTCCAAGAATATAGGTTGCCTCCCCTAAGTCTTTCACGGAGAATGTATTTGACAACCATACCTTTATAGTCGTCAACATACCCGTGTCATTACCCATCAACAGTAAGTCATCCACATATAAGACAAGGAAAGTGATAGCACTGTCACTAACCTTCTTATATACACATGGCTCATCCTCATTTTTGATAAAACCAAAGGATTTAATGGCTTCATCAAAACGGATGTTCCAACTCCTCGAAGCTTGTTTCAACCCATAAATGGATCGCTTTAGCTTGCATACCTTGGAACCATCTTGGGATTCAAAACCCCTAGGTTGTTCCATGAAAATGCTTTCTTCAATGTATCCATTGAGAAAAGCTGTTTTGACATCCATCTGCCAAATCTCATAATCATAGTATGCAGCTATTGCTAATAAAATCCTAATTGATTTAAGCATGGCAACAGGCGAGAAAGTCTCCTCATAGTCGATTCCTTGCCTTTGGCGAAACCCTTTCGCTACTAGCCTTGCCTTATAGGTCTCTACCTTTCCATCAGAACCAATTTTCTTCTTGAAAACCCATTTGTTCCCTATAGGTACAATACCTTCAGGTGGGTCAACAAGATCCCAAACTTGATTCTTATACATGGAATCAATCTCGGATTTCATAGCATCAATCCATTTTGAAGAGTCTATATCTGATATAGCTTCTTCATAAGTAAGTGGATCATCTCCATGATCTACTTCTTCATGAGTAGACAACTCTTGTTCTTCTTCATGAAGAAAACCATATCTCACTAGTGGGTGAGATACCCTGGTTGTTCTACGAGGAACAGCTGTAGATGTTTCATCAACGGGTATAGGTTGACTAGATGGATCTATATCCATCGATGCATTGGTTGGTCAGAATTCTCCAATTCTAACTCTATTTGCCTTCCTTTGCCTCCTTCTTGAACAAACTGTTGTTCAAGAAATGTGGCATCTCTACTTATCACAACCTTTTATGAAGCAGGCAAATAAAAATAATATCCAAAACTTTCTTTTGGATATCCAACAAATCGACCTTTTTCTGATCTGGTCTCCAATTTATCAGTGTTCAGCTTTTTTGATATAAGCTGGATAACCCAAAATCTTAACATGCTTAAGACTTGGTTTTCTTCCATGCCATATCTCATAAGGTGTGGAAGAAACTGATTTTGATAGAATCCTATTCAGAATATACAAAGCTGATTCTAATGCAAATCCCCAAAAGAATATTGGCATATCAGTATAGCTCATCATACTACGTACCATATCCAATAGGGTACGATTTCTCCTTTCAGATACACCATTTAGCTGTGGCATTCCTGGAGGAGTCAGCTGAGAAACAATGCCATGCTCTCTCAAGTATTCATCAAATTCAGTACTCAAATATTCACCTCCACGATCTGATCGAAGAGCTTTAATACTCTTTCCTGTTTGATTTTCTACTTCAGATTTAAATTCTTTGAACTTTTCAAAAGATTCATGTTTGTATTTCATCAAATACAAATACCCAAACCTTGATTTATCATCAATAAAGGTAATAAAATAATGAAAACCCCCTCTAGCCATTTCTTTAAATGGACCACATACATCGCTATGTATTAGCTCCAAAATATTTTCAGCTCTTAGCCCTTGTCCAACAAAGGGTGATCTAGTCATTTTACCCTGAAGGCAAGATTCACAAGTTGGAGTAGGCTCAGAGCCCAATGAGGATAGAATCCCCATTTTCTCCAATTTTGCAATCCTATCTTCTGCAACATGACATAACCTTAAGTGCCAAATATATTTTGAACTTGAGGTGGTTTTCACCATGGCATTGTATTCATTTAGATTGCTATACTCTGGCCAGTGGAAACACTTTCTTACTGGCAATGGAAACACTTTCCTATTGGCAATGGAAACACTTTCCTGTTGGTAGTGGAAACACTTTCCTGTTGGCAGTGGAAACACTTTCCTTTGCCTTTTTCAGCTTTGGTCTTCCCTTTCTGTTTAGCTATTTTCTTGGAAGGACCAGGAATCTGAGGTTTCTTTTTCTTATTACCCTTCTTCTTGTTGGACTTTCCAGCAGAAGAAGATGCAACCAAAGCTACCTCTTTCCCTTTATTGCCTGGCATATTCTTTTGGGCAATAACCAGCATGTTGAGTAAACCAGCTAAGGTGCATTCCTGTTTAGTCATATGGAAATTTGTCACAAAATTCCCAAAAGACTCAGGAAGGGACTGAAGGATCAAATCCGTCTGTAGTTGGAAATCCATGTTGAAGTCAAGATGTTCCAACTGCTCAATCAGCCGAATCTTCTTGTGGACATGATCCCCAACATTTTGTCCCTCATACATCCTCATATGGAATAGCTGTCTAGATATCTCATACCTAGCATTCCTGCTGTGCTCACCATGCAACTCTTGTAGGTGAAGGAGGATCTCACTCGCACTCTGCATGTTCTCATGTTGCTTCTGTAACTCAATTACTCATGGAAGCAAGCATGTAACACTTAGCTCTCATATCATGCTCCTTCCACTTGTCCAAAGTATCATGTTCCTCTTGTGTGGCCTCTAGAGGTAAGGGACCAGGAACATTTGAATCTAGAACATATCCTACATGTTCAAGGTTCAGGACAAGCTTCAAATTTCTTAGCCAATCAGACAGATTTGGTCCTGTCAACCTATTATAATCAAGTATGCTTGCAAGGATATTGGATGGTGGTGGTTGTTTTGTGCTCATTTTTATCAGAAAATTAACTGCAGAAAATAACCAGATTAATTAGTAAATGTATCATGTAATTAACCAAAATGATTATGGTCTTTTAATCAAATTGGTCCTCCCACTAACTTAGCGAATCCTACACTTCCAAAGTAGGAAACGGAAATCCTAGTTGGATGGATTTCTAGTGGGTGATTGAATTCTTATAATTCTATTGATCATCCTCAGGTACATCCATTATTGGAATTACAATAAACTATAAGTGTAACACCCTCCCGGTAGCAACTCCGTACATTCTACTGTTCTGGTGACCGGTGTCGGTCCAGACAGCTAGAACGTTCGGAAAAATATTTAAACTAAAGTCAGGAACCATAATTAACTCAAATATTAATAAGAAAAATTTAGTAAAAATTTTAGAAATAAAATACAACAAAGTTAAATGAGCCAGTGCCCAAGCGAAGGGTAATCAGAGGGAAGTTGCGGTTCTCGCAATGAGGAGCCTTAGACCCGGGGGCAAAATTATAAAATAATTTTTGGGACTCCAGAAAAGGGTTACTGAGGTTCCCAAGGCATTAGAATGCCAAGAAAATACCTAGAAAAATTTTTCAATCGGTACAGCCAATTTTGACCCGTTAAGCCAAACGGAGGGCATTTTGGTCATTTCGCCTTCGGAGGTGATTTTTGACCAACTTGTCCAGTTAAGTAAGTAATTATTATGAACTAAAATATGAATTAATATTGATGAAAAATGAATTGAAAGTTAGTAGTGATGAAAAGAAAAGAAAAATACAATATATGCAAATTATGACATCAATGTGATGTCATTTAAAATTGGCCACCAATCACATTTAAACTATCATTTATCTAACTAATAAAAGAGGTAAATAAAGACCAAAGGAAAAGAAAAAAACGTGGGCAGCCATCTCCTTCTCCATTTCAGCCACACCATAGCCAAGAAGCAAACCTCCATTTTTCTTCCTCACTCAAGCTTGAAGATCTCTCAAGCCTCACCCCAAAACCCTAAGTTATCTTCACAAAAATTAATCTACACACCCTAAGCAAGCTCTAGGCAGCCACAAAAAAGAGGAATTCTAGAGTTTTCACAAGCTCAATAAGTTGAGCCAAGAGGTTAGTGCTATACTTTCACTCTCACTCCTTTAATCCTTGTTAGAGCATCATTTTAAGTTAAGAAATTGTAAGAAAATGAAGTAAATTATATATGTTAGGGCATCTTCAAATTTTCGGCAGCCCTAAGGAAGGATGAGTTTGATTGTTTAAATGAATTTAGAGTGGATAGAAATGATGTTTAAGGTATGAATATGCATGGATGTTGAACTAGTGTGCTAATTGAGGTTTATGGGTAAATTAAATTGGACATTAGGGTTTTGAGAAGTAAAAATTGAATTGGCTTATCAAACTGTTAAAGAACACTCTAATGGTCAATAAGTGACCATTTGAGGTATGTTGACCATAAATTAGACTGAAAAATAGTATGGCAAAGTGAAGGTGTAATCTGCCCTAGGACAGCAGCAATGGACTGAAATTTCAGTCCAATTACACAGCTATAACTTTGGCTGTGTTAGTCCAATTGGTGTTTGGCCAATTGGACATGAAACTAGGCTTACAATGGCACATTTTTGCAGAAGAAACCATGCCCAAAAATAGTGACATTTTTGTATCCAAAAGTCAACATTTTTGTTGACAAATGAGGTGAATAGTGACACCAAAACTTGAAATGCACAAATTGAAGAATTTAAAAGTTTCAAATTCCCTAGTATACCTAACATGATTGGTTTGGATAGTTTGGCATGCCAATAGGGTTCAGTTAGCAGTACTGCACATGGCAATATGCCATTCTGTGATTTCATGGCTTTTAGCCATTCTGAATTTGCATTGAGAATTGGCCTTGTGCCTGAGATTATTTACAGCTTGGTAGCTGTTCTGTTGCACACCGAAAGTTGCATATGTGACCGATGGTGTGACGGCCCGAGGTACTAGATACCCAGTGCCAGTTTACCCGTTATCCAGTCCAGTCGTCGAGTGTAGGTTACTTGGGACAATCAAATGAATAAAAGTGAACAAAGTAAATGATATACAAATACCAAACAAATAAAACGTACACATTCACTACACATTTATTTTCTTGCTATTTTCTTTTATTATATTATTGCACCACTAAGCATTATTGCTTAGCGCATTGCTTTTGCCACGCGTAGGTATTGGAGATCTCGATCGTGAGCCCAGTAGACCACAGACTGGGTGAGTCCATCCTGCAGTTCTGCACAGTGTCCTTGTCACCTCAACTTCTACAGTGCATTGGTAGGACACTAGGTGTCATTTTGACATTTTGTAACTTAATTTTGATTTTCTCATATGTAATTAAACTTGTGTAATGTATATTGAGGTTTATGTAAATTATGAAAATTGTATTTGTGAATGGAAAAGTAAATGGTTATTTATGAATTATATGTGATCATCACATGTGATGGATGGTTGAGAATTGAAATTGAAATGTGAGATCTTGATATTGAGTTTTGTGATGATATTGGAGTTGAGAATGAATGAATTTGTTTATTGGAAGTGTTTTTCACAGGTTCCGAAGAACTGTTTTCTCCATTTTTAGCCGGTACTCTGCCGGATTTTCTTTAAACTTTACGAAACCTCAAATAAATTATGATTTCAATAACTGACTTAAATGAGTTATATTTTACAAGTTATATTCAAAATTATGATGAAAATTAATTAGGGTATAGTAGAGTGTGCCGGTACACCGTGTGACATTACTTACTCGGGTATACTATACACGGGTACGGGGTGTCACATTTAGTGGTATCAGAGCACGGTTTAGGCATTTCTGGGCCTAGATTGAGTCCATACCATGCATTGCATTTGTAAGAGTCGAGGTGACACTAACGCAGATCTGTTTATCTTTCTTATTTTGAATAGGATATGGACCCTTCATCTCAGAGAGCCGTTGAGGAGGAAGTGGAGAGTCATGCTCCACCTGCAGCAGCTGAGACTGGGGGCATGAGAGAATCTACTCCGCCAGCTCAAGCGAGCACCTTTCAGCCTCCATAGGCCATGTTTCAGCAAATGGCCGACTTCTTTAGACAAATGGCTGGGGTAATGCCAGCACCACCACCACCACCACCAGCTCCACAGCAGAAATCACTCCTGGAAAGGCTAAGAAAGTTTGGAGCTGTGGACTTCTATGGCAAGAGAGAAGATGACTCTGTTGCAGCCGAGAATTGGTTGAACAGAACAGGCAGTGTGACACCCCTTACCCGACCACAGTGTAGCCGAGGAAGTTATGCCACTCAGTGTGCCAGAGCACTCTATTTTATCTGAATTCATTTTTATCATAGTTTTGAAAATAACTTGTGAAATATAATTCATTTATTGAAATTGTAATTTATTTGAGGTTCCGAAAATTTTAAAGAAAATCGTGAGAATCTGGCTACAAAGAGAAAGCAGTTCTTGAACTGTGAAAAACACTTCCTATGATCATATTCAATCATCTCATCACTCTCAAACTTCAATATCAAAATCTCAACATTTTTCACCATTCATTTAATCATTCATTCATCTCATGTAATAATCATGTACAAGTCACAGTTATGTATTCACTTTTCCTTTCACAAACACAAATTTGCATTATTTACATGAAAATCAAAATACATTACATAAGTTTCATTACATATGAGAAAATCAAAATTTATTACAGAATGCCAAAATGACACCTAGTGTCCTACCAATGCACTGCAGAAGTTGAGGTGACATGGACACTATGCGAGCGTGACGGCCTTACCCAATCGTGGTCTCTTGGGCCCTCTGTCCAAATCTTGACACCTACGCGTTGCAAAAGCGACGCGTTAAGCATAAAGCTTAGTGGTGCCAATAATACAAGAAAATACAATATGCAAATAAAAATAATAATTTCCTTGCTATTGTGTTCATAAGAAATGAATAATTACTAACTTATTGTTTAGTCGAGGGCTAATAAGGTTTTATGATATTAACTTCTTCATGCATTTCGTTAATTATTTTCTTCATGATCTTGAGCTTCTTTGTATTTTTGTAATCATTCCTGATTCTTAATTTTCGTATTTTCTTTAATAATCAGTTCAATCACGCTTATACTTTTCCATGCCCAAGTAACCTATCTTTGGGCGGATCGATAACGGGTCGTTGGCCTTTGACACGCGGTGCCTCGGCTGTCATACTATGGGGCAGAGCGTCAACCATGTATGCGATCGGTATGGCTAAAAAGCCATGATATCACATAATCGGGCATAAAAGCCATGCATACGTGCATAAAAGCCATTAATACGGTAATAAAGCCATTAATAAGTGCATAAAGCCTTTCGCAGTACTGCTAAAACAATACCCTATTGGCATGCCAAACTATCCAAACCAATCTTGTTAGGAATACTAGGGCATTTAATACTTTAAAATGTTAATATATTGTGCTTGATGACTTCATTATTTCATGATAAATTTCAATCATAATTCATACATTCATTTGATCATTTATATGATCACAATTCACATCAATTATTCTTTTATACCATTGTACTCAAAATACTTCTCCTCTTTACAATAATGAGAACTAATGTCTCATTCATACATTAATATGGTTTATTTATCCATTCATTATGTTATTCATATTGATCACAATTCTAAACAATGGTTCACATGTACCATTGTATTCAAAACATTTTTTCTTTCTCATTTATACATTCAAGAATCTACTTATGTAATTACAAATTTTATATTTCAAGTTGAGTTACTAATATTTTATGAATTCCATTTGTGATGGGCATATATGCCCTAACTATCTATTCACATCAATTAGGTGACTTATTTTTCATGTTTCAAGTAATCCATGAATATTTCATGGATTTCAAATTTATGGCCTAATTTCTTTTTAACAATTTTGACTAGGATGCATAGTCCATATTTGTCATACAATTCTAAGCATTTAAGCTTAGAATTGGTTCTAGGTCTTCATCTTAATTCACTAATCATTTTGATTACTATTCACCATACTAGTCAACCAAAATGTTGACCTTTTTATACTTAATGGATATATTAATTCTAATTACACCAAGATCCCACATTTTGAGTTTTACATTTACTAGTATTAATTGCCAATTGCAATTTAAAGTCCCCTAGATGCATTTCTAATTTCAAATTTTGAATTTCAAGTTTTGGTGTCACTATTCACCTCATTGGTCAACAAAAATGTTGACTTTTGCATAGACAATAGGTACATTGGTTTTAACACTCAAGATGTACCACATTTTGCATTTAAAACTTGTTGGAATCAATTACCAAATCCATTTCCAAGCTTATTTCAAGTTTTCATGTCACTATTCACTTCATTAGTCAACTAAAATGTTGACTTTTGCATAGAAAATATGTACATTGACTTTGGCACTTCCAACATACTACATTTTTCATTTAAAACTTGTTGGTTTTGGTCTCTTTCTCAAAGCTTAGGTCATTTTGACAAAATTGCCAATTTTCGGTTTTGGTGCTCCGAAGTTGCACTGTTTCATTGGTCGATTTACTGTTGGAATTTGACAAAACTTCCTTCATAGAAAATGTTCCTTATTTTGTCTAGTTGAATTTCTTTTTTTGAATCACTCCATTTGGTGTTTTGTAGCTCAAGTTATGGCCAAAATAAGTTTACTGTTCACGTGTACTGTTCCTGCTGAAATTTTGGGTTTTGGCAGATTTTAGTCCAACTTTGGTCAGTAATTTGACCAAGTTAAGTTCATAATTTGGTCTAAATTTCTTCATATGAAATGTTCTACCATGCCTTAGGTTTCCATCGGTTTAAGAATCGCCTAAATCCGAGTTTTCTAGAGAGTGTTATAGCCATCCAAACATTACTGCTCAAATGAAAATTCTGGAAATCTCAGTACAGCAAACTTCACTTTGCTCAATTATTTGATTAGGTTCTGGTCATAATTTTGAAGGAACGGAAGCGTGAAAAACACAAGATTATACCATTGAATTCAAAAATTTTCACCTAGGGTCACATGCACCATACAAGATTTATTTTTATCTATTTGATTTCAATGATAAACAACATATTAAAACTCTTTTAATATGTTTTTGGATCTGTATTTGCCATTTAAGATTTTAAAATTAATCAGATTAATTTTAGAACCCTAGATTAAATCAAGAACGATTACACTAACCTCTTGATGTGCTGCAGCGTGTCTGCGCCTTTGAGATTCGTCTTCAGGACACCAGATGTTGTCCCTCTAGCTTGTCCACACCAAGAACACCTATGGCAGCCCTTGAACAGCTTCTAAAGCCTTTTCTATTAATTAGAAATTCAAGTTCTGCCTTTTAAGAGATTAGAGATGTAAACAGGACACTAGAAACAATTTCTAGCGTTCTTAATTCAAGAGATTGATGGCTAATCTCTTTGAATTGATGAGAGATGAAGAGAAATAGCTGGAGAGGCTCAAAGTGGCGTGACATATGAGAGGAGAGGCTGCTGGTTGTGTTTTCTTTTCATAACCCCACTTAAATAGCTAGGTTAACACATTAAACCCTAGCCACATGTCACCTTTTGATTAGCTCTAGGTTTAAGTGACCCAATCACATTGTGCCAAGTGTCAAACCTATATTTAATCTTGATTTTAATCATCTTACATGATTAAAAATATTTGTCAAGCTTATGTGTTATGCCATGTGTCAACATATCATGGTGCAACGTGTCACTGCGCAAAAGACCAAAATGCCCTGTGTCTTAATTTTGAGTTCTTAACCCAAAATAATTATTTTCTTCTTCTAATTAATTTATATCAAATATAAATTAATTAATTAATCTCTATTAATTAATTTCTCATCAATTAAATTCATATTTAAACACTTTAAATACAAATTTAATTTATACTACACATCCAATAATCTAGATTTGGTTTCAAGTCATGCTAGGGACTTTGCAATTTTATTGCAAACCAAATCTATTTAATTAATCAATTAAACTCTTTAATTAATTAATTAAATCATATTTAAATAGGTGATAACTTGTTTATGTGTGTGACTTACTAGGCTCATCACTAATTGTCAATGAGACATGATATCAACTCTTAATATCATCAGAACTCTTTCTTACCATAAATGATTTCTATAAATCATTTTATGAACCTCATAGACCATGGTTAACACCTAGCATAGCATGCCATGGCCCGCCAATTAGTAATAAGATTTACTTTAAATGAACCTATAATCATATGTTACCATGCACTAGAATCTCTCATTACAAAATCCCAACTCAATTTGAGTCATGGTTTATGTCAAACTCCATTTGCTATGAATATTATGTTCTCTTTTAATTCCAGTTCTTGATTAAAAGATTTTCTCATCAGAAACCCTTTTCTGAATAAATCTATCTGTCCTGGCCAGGAACTTGAAACATCAAGAACAATTAAATGAACATAGGATTTTAACTCTATTTACTTAGAGGAACAGATTCCATCTTGATCAACACCTACCTCCATATATAACTAGTAGGAGCCAACAGATGCCCATATACCCATACATAGTACAAGTATGAAAGCAGTATCAAACTCAAACTACCTATATACAAGATAACTGTGCTATCTCAGGTCTAAAGATTATATGCACTGATATGATTTATGACAAAACATTGACAAGAGTAAACTCCATGTGCTTGTCATAAGTGTCACTGGTTCGGTCTACTTATCATTTATAAGTGCCTATCAAGTTTGTTATATGGCATGAGACTCACCATTCCATCTTATTTATATCTCATATAAATAACTTGGGAACAAACATGAATACAATCTTTCCGGATAAGTCATGTCCTTATTATGAAGTATCCTCGATTGTGAACCTATTTATGATACTTTGTGCTAGAAATATTGTCACTCATATTCTTAACAACTTAAGAATAATATTTCTAACAAAATATCAATGGACCTTTTCTATTACACATAAATATATTATGTAAACGGAAAAGTGGAAATGCCTTTTATTATTAAAATATGTACAAGATACATACTAAATGATATGCTCTAGGGCATACTACTAACAATCTCCCACTAGCACTAGAGCCATTCATTACAATACCTTAGACCTATCTTCTCAAGATGTCGGTCTAACTGAACTTGTGACAAAAGCTTAGTGAATGGATCAATTTGAATTTTTAGTGATGCTATTTTCTGCATGGCTATATCGCCTTGCCCAACTATATCTCTGATAATGTGGTAGTGCCTTTCTATGTGTTTGGATTTTGGGTGAGACCTTGGTTCCTTAGCTCAGTATGTTGCTCCATTGTTGTCACGGTGTAATGAAAGCTTGACTCAATGGAAGGAACTCTTGTAAGTTCCATCACGAACTTCTTCATCCAAAGCGACTTCTTTTGCGACATCGATGCGAGAATATACTCGACCTCGATAGTGGAATCTGCGATCGTGCTCTGTTTGGAACTCTTCCAACTAATCGCACCTCCATTACAAATCAACACATATCCAGAGGAAGACATTCTATCATCGATATCGATTGGAGATCGTAATCGGTATAACCATCCAATTGCAAGTCTCCACCTCCATAAATCAAGAATAAATCCTTAGTTCTTCTCAAGTACTTAAGGATATTCTTGACGACTATCGATGTTCCAAACACTGGATTGGATTGATACCGCTAGTCAAACTAACGAGATATGCGATATCAGGCCTAGTACACAACATTGCATACATTAAACTTCCAATAGTGAAGCATATGGAATCTGGCCATCTTATCTCTTTCTTGGTGTCTTTGGAGACATCTCTTTAGAAAGGTGGATACCATGTCTCACTTGGTAACAATCCTCTCTTGGAATCAAGCATGTTAAACCTCTTTAACACCTTTTCCAAGTATAGACTTTGGGATAAACCAATTATTCTTTTCGCTTTATCTCTATAGATGCGAATCCCAAGAATATAGGTTGCCTCCCCTAAGTCTTTCAAGGAGAATGTATTTGACAACCATACCTTTATAGTCGTCAACATACCTGTATCATTACCCATCAACAGTATGTCATCCACATATAAGACAAGGAAAGTGATAGCACTGTCACTAACCTTCTTATATACACATGGCTCATCCTCATTTTTGATAAAACCAAAAGATTTAATGGCTTCATCAAAACGGATGTTCCAACTCCTCGAAGCTTGTTTCAACCCATAAATGGATCGCTTTAGCTTGCATACCTTTGTACCATCTTGGGATTCAAATCCCTTAGTTTGTTCCTTGAAAATGTTTTCTTCAATGTATCCATTGAGAAAGGCTTTTGACATCCATCCGCCAAATCTCATAATCATAGTATGCATTATTGCTAATTAAATCCTAATTGATTTAAGCATGGCAACAAAGTGAGATTGTCTCCTCATAGTCTATTACATGCCTTTGGGGAAACCCTTTCGCTACTAGCCTTGGCTTATAGGTCTCTTCCTTTCCATCAGAACCAATTTTCTTCTTGAAAACCCATTTGTTCCCTATAGGTACAATACCTTCAGGTGGGTCAACAAGATCCCATACTTGATTCTTATACATGGAATCAATCTCGGATTTCATAGCATCAATCCATTTTGAAGAGTCTATATCGATATAGCTTCTTCATAGGTAAGTGGATCATCTCCATGATCTACTTCTTCATGAGTAGACAACTCTTGTTCTTCTTCATGAAGAAAACCATATCTCACCGGTGGGTGAGATACCTAGTTGTTCTACGAGGAACAATTTGTAGATGTTTCATCAATGGGTATAGGTTGACTAGATGGATCTATATCCATCGATGCATTGGTTGGTCGAATTCTCCAATTCTAACTCTATTTGCCTTCCTTTGCCTCCTTCTTGAACAAACTGTTGTTCAAGAAATGTGGCATCTCTACTTATCACAACCTTTTGTGAAGTAGGCAAATAAAAATAATATCCAAAACTATCTTTTGGATATCCAACAAATTGACCTCTTTCTGATCTGGTCTCCAATTTATCAGTGTTCAGCTTTTTGATATAAGCTGGACAACCCCAAATATTAACATGCTTAAGACTTGGTTTTCTTCCATGCCATATCTCATAAGGTGTGGAAGAAACTGATTTTGATGGAATCCTATTCAGAATATATAAAGCTAATTCTAATGCAAATCCCCAAAAGGAGATTGGCATATCAGTATAGCTCATCATACTACGTACCATATCCAATAGGGTATGATTTCTCCTTTCAGATACACCATACAGTTGTGGCATTCCTGGAGGAGTCAGCTGAGAAACAATGCCATGCTCTCTCAAGTATTCATCAAATTCAGTACTCAAATATTCACCTCCACGATCTGATCGAAGAGCTTTAATATTTTTTCCTGTTTGATTTTCTACTTCAGATTTAAATTCTTTGAACTTTTCAAAAGATTCATGTTTGTATTTCATCAAATACAAATACCCAAACCTTGATTTATCATCAGTAAAGGTAATAAAATAATGAAAATCCCCTCTAGCCATTTCTTTAAATGGACCACATACATCACTATGTATTAGCTCCAAAATATTTTCAGCTCTTAGCCCTTGTCCAACAAAAGGTGATCTAGTCATTTTGCCTTTGAAGGCAAGATTCACAAGTTGGAGTAGGCTCAGAGCCCAATGAGGATAGAATCCCCATTTTCTCCAATTTTGCAATCCTATCTTCTGCAATATGACATAACCTTAAGTGCCAAATATATTTTGAACTTGAGTTGGTTTTCACCATGGCAATGCATTCTTTTATATTGCTATACTCTGGGCAGTAAAAACACTTTCTTACTGGCAATGGAAACACTTTTCTGTTGGCAGTGGAAACACTTTCTTACTGGCAATGGAAACACTTTCCTATTGGCAGTGGAAACACTTTCCTTTGCCTTTGTCAGCTTTGGTCTTCCCTTTCTGTTTAGCTATTTTCTTGGAAGGACCAGGAATCTGAAGTTTCTTTTTCTTATTGTCCTTCTTCTTGTTGGACTTTCCAGCGGAAGAAGATGCAACCAAAGCTACCTCTTTTCCTTTATTGCCTGGCATATTCTTTTGGGCAATAACCAGCATGTTGAGTAATTCAGCTAAGGTGCATTCCTGTTTAGTCATATGGAAATTTGTCACAAAATTCCCAAAAGACTCAGGAAGGGACTGAAGGATCAAATCCGTTTGTAGTTGGAAATCCATGTTGAAGTCAAGATGTTCCAACTGCTCAATCAGCCGAATCATCTTGTGGACATGATCCCCAACATTCTGTCCCTCAGACATCCTCATACGGAATAACTGTTTAGATATCTCATACCTAGCATTCCTGCTGTGCTCACCATACAACTCTTGTAGGTGAAGGAGGATCTCACTAGCACTCTGCATGTTCTCATGTTGCTTCTGTAACTCATTACTCATGGAAGCAAGCATGTAACACTTAGCTCTCATATCATGCTCCTTCCACTTGTCCAAAGTATCATGTTCCTCTTGTGTGGCCTCTGGAGGTAAGGGACCAGGAACATTTGAATCTATAACATATCCTATATGTTCAAGGTTCAGGACAAGTTACAAATTTCTTAGCCAATCAGACAGATTAGGTCCTGTCAACCTGTTGTGATCAAGTATGCTTGCAAGGATATTGGTGGTGGTGGTTGTTTTGTGCTCATTATTATCAGAAAATTAATTGCAGAAAATAACCAGATTAATTAGTAAATGTATCATGTAATTAACCAAAATGATTATGGTCTTTTAATCAAATTGGTCCTCCCACTAACTTAGCGAATCCTACACTTCCAAAGTAGAAAACGGAAATCCTAGTTGGATGGATTTCTAGTGGGTGATTGAATTCTTATAATTCTATTGATCATCCTCAGGTACATCCATTATTGGAATTACAATAAACTATAAGTGAGCAACTCCTTGCCCATCACATCTCATGTGAGGTTCAATCCTTTACCTAGCCCCTAATGCTCAAAATCTCAGGTACATCCATTATTGACTTATCTTGCATTAGTTAAGTTGATCCCATTGAGCCAGTAATTATGCAAATAATTTTAATGTCCTCAGGTACATCCAATATTGGCCACCAAACCATTTACATATTTACAACATCTCATGCTTAACAATTATTCTTAAGAAAATCTCTTAAATTAATTGCATCTCATGCAACTATTTAAAATTTCTTAAAATAATTGCCCCAATGGAGGGCTTATGTTATAATTACTTTAATTATAGCATTTCCAACTTAATCATTTGTTTGGAAGATTTTATAGCCATCCTAATTACTATTAAGGTCTCACTTTGCACATTATCCATTTAGCATGCATATATCATATAATTGCATACATTCCCATACATCTCATGCATTCATGGATAAGCGATAAATATGGTATGATCATGGACTTTCTAAGGATTCAATTGCGAGCCACCAAGAATTGAATGCAGGCATTCCTAGGTGCATTTCATTCATTCATTTTACAAGAGTTGCTGAAGGAGTACATAATCAACACTTGATATTGAATTCCTCCCACTGGTCCCACCAATGCTCTTGACCTCCTTGAACTTCTTGCAATCCAATATTACATAGTAATCCTTGGCATACCAAGGCGAATTTACAAGAACTTAAATAAATGAAATTACAACCCAAAAATATTACAAACTTAATAATACATGCCCAAAATAAATTAAAATAAATTAATTAATTTACAATCCCAAAGAAACATAAAAGAAATAAATCCAATCACATTGGTCTTTTATAGTCCATGATCATCCATCATGCATATCACTATTTAACAATTAAATAAAACATACATACTTTAAATTAAATTGAATATCTCATATTCAACTTAAAATTCAGATTTGAATATGATTCAAATAAATTTAAAAATTCAGATTTGAATCTCATTCAAACAAATTTAAAAATTCAGATTTGAATCACATTCAAACAACTTCAAAAATTCAGATTTGAATCACATTCAAACATTTTTAAAAATCAGATTTGAATCACAATCAAATATTTTTAAAAATCAGATCTGAATTTTATTGAATCAATTTTAAAAATCAGATTTAAATATGATTCAAACAACTTTAAAAATTCAGATTTGAATCTCATTCAAACAACTTTTAAAATTCAGATTTGAATCACATTCAAACATTTTTAAAATTCTGATTTGAATCATAATTTAATTGTGTGATTAAAACAACTAATTAAACACTTTAATTAGTCAAAGAATAGGCCTTAGATCATACAACAATTGCAGAATTAAAAGCCAAACCTTGAATCACCCATGGAACCATTGTTGCCGCCACCAATGGTGGCTTCTCCATGTGTGACGCCACATCTCATGATCCAACCAGCAATGAATCTCTTGATCTCATGATCAAACACACAATTAAATTATATAATCAACAATCTAAATGGCAAATATAGTGGCTCGATACCAATTGAAGGCAGGCGTGAAAAACACAAGATTATACCATTGAATTTCAAAATTTTCACCTAGGGTCACATGCACCATGCAAGATTTATTTTTATCTATTTGATTTCAATGATAAACAACATATTAAAACTCTTTTAATATGTTTTTGGATCTGTATTTGCCATTTAAGATTTTAAAATTAATCAGATTAATTTTAGAACCCTAGATTAAATCAAGAACGATTACACTAACCTCTTGATGTGCCGCAATGTCTGCCTTTGAGATTCGTCTTGAGGACACGGATGTTGTCCCTCTAGCTTGTCCACACCAAGAACACCTATGGCAGCCCTTGAACAGCTTCTAAAGCCTTTTCTATTAATTAGAAATTCAAGTTCTGCCTTTTAAGAGATTAGAGATGTAAGCAGACACTAGAAACAATTTCTAGCGTTCTTAATTCAAGAGATTGATGGCTAATCTCTTTGAATTGATGAGAGATGAAGAGAAATAGCTGGAGAGGCTCAAAGTGGCGTGACATATGAGAGGAGAGGCTGCTGGTTGTGTTTTCTTTTCATAACCCCACTTAAATAGCTAGGTTAACACATTAAACCCTAGCCACATTTCACCTTTTGATTAGCTCTAGGTTTAAGTGACCCAATCACATTGTGCCAAGTGTCAAACCTATATTTAATCTTGATTTTAATCATCTTACATGATTAAAAATATTTGGCAAGCTTATGTGTTATGCCATGTGTCACCATCTCATGGTGCCACGTGTCACACTGCAAAATGACCAAAATGCCCCTGTGTCTTAATTTTGAGTTTTTAACCCAAAATAATTATTTTCTTCTTCTAATTAATTTATATCAAATATAAATTAATTAATTAATCTCTATTAATTAATTTCTCATCAATTAAATTCATATTTAAACACTTTAAATACAAATTTAATTTATACTACACATCCAATAATCTAGATTTGGTTTCAAGTCATGCTAGGGACTTTGCAATTTTATTGCAAACCAAATCTATTTAATTAATCAATTAAACTCTTTAATTAATTAATTAAATCATATTTAAATAGGTGATAACTTGTGTATGTGTGTGACTTACTAGGCTCATCACTAATTGGCAATGAGACATGATATCAACTCTTAATATCATCAGAACTCTTTCTTACCATAAATGATTTCTCTAAATCATTTTATGAACCTCATAGACCATGGTTAACACCTAGCATAGCATGCCATGGCCACCCAATTAGTAATAAGATTTACCTTAAATGAACCTATAATCATATGTTACCATGCACTAGAATCTCTCTGTACAAAATCCCAACTCAAGTGGAGTCATGGTTTATGTCAAACTCCATTTGCTATGAATATTATGTTCTCTTTTAATTCCAGTTCTTGATTAAAAGATTTTTCTCATCGAAACTCTTTTACAATAAATCTATCTGTCTGCCAGAACTTGAAACATCAAGAACAATTAAATGAACATAGGATTTTAACTCTATTTACTTAGAGGAACAGATTCCATCTTGATCAACACCTACCTCCATATATAACTAGTAGGAGCCAACAGATGCCCATATACCCATACATAGTACAAGTATGAAAGCAGTATCAAACTCAAACTACCTATATACAAGATAAGCTGTATATCTCGTGTCTAAAGATTATATGCACTGATATGATTTATGACAAAACATTGACAAGAGTAAACTCCATGTGCTTGTCATAAGTGTCACTGGTTCGGTCTACTTATCATTTATAAGTGCCTATCAAGTTTGTTATATGGCATGAGACTCACCATTCCATCTTATTTATATCTCATATAAATAACTTGGGAACAAACATGAATACAATCTTTCTGGATAAGTCATGTCCTTATTATGAAGTATCCTCGATTGTGAACCTATTTATGATACTTTGTGCTAGAAATATTGTCACTCATATTCTTAACAACTTAAGAATAATATTTCTAACAAAATATCAATGGACCTTTTCTATTACACATAAATATATTATGTAAACGGAAAAGTGGAAATGCCTTTTATTATTAAAATATGTACAAGATACATACTAAATGATATGCTCTAAGGCATACTACTAACAATCTCCCACAAGCACTAGATCCATTCATTAAACAACCTTATACCTATCATCACAAGAAGTCGGTCTAATCGAACTTGTGACAAAAGCTTAGTGAATGGATCACCTGAATTTTTAGTGATGTTATTTTTCTGCATGGCTATATCGCTTGCCCAACTATATCTCCGATAATGTGGTAGTGCCTTTCTATGTGTTTGGATTTTGGGTGAGACCTTGGTTCCTTAGTCAGATGATCGCTCCATTGTTGTCACGATGTAATGAAACTGCGACTCAATGGAAGGAACTCACTGTAAGTTCTCACGAACTTCTTCATCCAAATGACTTCTTTTGCGATTCGATGCGAGAATATACTCGACCTCGATGAGTGGAATCTGCGATCGTGCTCTTTTGGAACTCTTCCAACCGATCGCACCTCCATTACAAATGAACACATATCGGTAGACTTTCTATCATCGATATCGATTGGAGATCGAATCGGTATAACCATCCAATTGCAAGTCTCCACCTCCATAAATCAAGAATAAATCCTTAGTTCTTCTCAAGTACTTAAGGATATTCTTGATACTATCGATGTTCCAAACCTGGATTGGATTGATACCTGCTAGTCAAACTAACAGCATATGCGATATCCGGCCTAGTACACAACATTGCATACATTAAACTTCCAATAGCTGAAGCATATGGAATCCTGGCCATCTTATCTCTTTCTTCAGGTGTCTTTGGAGACATCTCTTTAGAAAGGTGGATACCATGTCTCACTGGTAACAATCCTCTCTTGGAATCAAGCATGTTAAACCTCTTTAACACCTTTTCCAAGTATAGACTTTGGGATAAACCAATTATTCTTTTCGCTTTATCTCTATAGATGCGAATCCCAAGAATATAGGTTGCCTCCCCTAAGTCTTTCAAGGAGAATGTATTTGACAACCATACCTTTATAGTCGTCAACATACCTGTATCATTACCCATCAACGATGTCATCCACATATAAGACAAGGAAAGTGATAGCACATCACTAACCTTCTTATATACACATGGCTCATCCTCATTTTTGATAAAACCAAAAGATTTAATGGCTTCATCAAAACGGATGTTCCAACTCCTCGAAGCTTGTTTCAACCCATAAATGGATCGCTTTAGCTTGCATACCTTGGAACCATCTTGGGATTCAAATCCCTTAGGTTGTTCCATGAAAATGTTTTCTTCAATGTATCCATTGAGAAAGGCTGTTTTGACATCCATCTGCCAAATCTCATAATCATAGTATGCAGCTATTGCTAATAAAATCCTAATTGATTTAAGCATGGCAACAAAGTAGAAAGTCTCCTCATAGTCTATTCCTTGCCTTTGGCGAAACCCTTTCGCTACTAGCCTTGCCTTATAGGTCTCTACCTTTCCATCATAACCAATTTTCTTCTTGAAAACCCATTTGTTCCCTATAGGTACAATACCTTCAGGTGGGTCAACAAGATCCCAAACTTGATTCTTATACATGGAATCAATCTCGGATTTCATAGCATCAATCCATTTTGAAGAGTCTATATCTGATATAGCTTCTTCATAGGTAAGTGGATCATCTCCATGATCTACTTCTTCATGAGTAGACAACTCTTGTTCTTCTTCATGAAGAAAACCATATCTCACTGGTGGGTGAGATACCCTAGTTGTTCTACGAGGAACAGCTGTAGATGTTTCATCAATGGGTATAGGTTGACTAGATGGATCTATATCCATCTGATCTGTTGGTTGGTCAGAATTCTCCAATTCTAACTCTATTTGCCTTCCTTTGCCTCCTTCTTGAACAAACTGTTGTTCAAGAAATGTGGCATCTCTACTTATCACAACCTTTTGTGAAGTAGGCAAATAAAAATAATATCCAAAACTATCTTTTGGATATCCAACAAATTGACCTCTTTCTGATCTGGTCTCCAATTTATCAGTGTTCAGCTTTTTGATATAAGCTGGACAACCCCAAATATTAACATGCTTAAGACTTGGTTTTCTTCCATGCCATATCTCATAAGGTGTGGAAGAAACTGATTTTGATGGAATCCTATTCAGAATATATAAAGCTGATTCTAATGCAAATCCCCAAAAGGAGATTGGCATATCAGTATAGCTCATCATACTACGTACCATATCCAATAGGGTATGATTTCTCCTTCGATACACCATTCAGTTGTGGCGTTCCTGGAGGAGTCAGCTGAGAAACAATGCCATGCTCTCTCAAGTATTCATCAAATTCAGTACTCAAATATTCACCTCCACGATCTGATCGAAGAGCTTTAATATTTTTTCCTGTTTGATTTTCTACTTCAGATTTAAATTCTTTGAACTTTTCAAAGATTCATGTTTGTATTTCATCAAATACAAATACCCAAACCTTGATTTATCATCAGTAAAGGTAATAAAATAATGAAAATCCCCTCTAGCCATTTCTTTAAATGGACCACATACATCACTATGTATTAGCTCCAAAATATTTTCAGCTCTTAGCCCTTGTCCAACAAAAGGTGATCTAGTCATTTTGCCTTTGAAGGCAAGATTCACAAGTTGGAGTAGGCTCAGAGCCCAATGAGGATAGAATCCCCATTTTCTCCAATTTTGCAATCCTATCTTCTGCAATATGACATAACCTTAAGTGCCAAATATATTTTGAACTTGAGTTGGTTTTCACCATGGCAATGCATTCTTTTATATTGCTATACTCTGGGCAGTAAAAACACTTTCTTACTGGCAATGGAAACACTTTTCTGTTGGCAGTGGAAACACTTTCTTACTGGCAATGGAAACACTTTCCTATTGGCAGTGGAAACACTTTCCTTTGCCTTTGTCAGCTTTGGTCTTCCCTTTCTGTTTAGCTATTTTCTTGGAAGGACCAGGAATCTGAAGTTTCTTTTTCTTATTGTCCTTCTTCTTGTTGGACTTTCCAGCGGAAGAAGATGCAACCAAAGCTACCTCTTTTCCTTTATTGCCTGGCATATTCTTTTGGGCAATAACCAGCATGTTGAGTAATTCAGCTAAGGTGCATTCCTGTTTAGTCATATGGAAATTTGTCACAAAATTCCCAAAAGACTCGAGGAAGGATGAAGGATCAAATCCGTTTGTAGTTGGAAATCCATGTTGAAGTCAAGATGTTCCAAGCTGCTCAATCACCGAATCATCTTGTGGACATGATCCCCAACATTACATCCCTCGGACATCCTCATACGGAATAAGCTGTTTAGATATCTCATACCTAGCATTCTGCTTTGTGCTCACCATACAACTCTTGTAGGTGAAGGAGGATCTCACTAGCACTCTGCATGTTCTCATGTTGCTTACGTAACTCATTACTCATGGAAGCAAGCATGTAACACTTAGCTCTCATATCATGCTCCTTCCACTTGTCCAAAGTATCATGTTCCTCTTGTGTGGCCTCTGGAGGTAAGGGACCAGAACATTTGAATCTATAACATATCCTATATGTTCAAGGTGCGAGACAAGTTACAAATTTCTTAGCCAATCGCATGATTAGGTCCTGTCAACTGTTGTGATCAAGTATGCTTGCAAGGATATTGGTGGTGGTGGTTGTTTTGTGCTCATTATTATCAGAAAATTAATTGCAGAAAATAACCAGTTAATTAGTAAATGTATCATGTAATTAACCAAAATGATTATGGTCTTTTAATCAAATTGGTCCTCCCACTAACTTAGCGAATCCTACACTTCCAAAGTAGAAAAGCGGAAATCCTAGTTGGATGGATTTCTAGTGGGTGATTGAATTCTTATAATTCTATTGATCATCCTCGGTACATCCATTATTGGAATTACAATAAACTATAAGTGAGCAACTCCTTGCCCATCACATCTCATGTGAGGTTCAATCCTTTACCTAGCCCCTAATGCTCAAAATCTCGGTACATCCATTATTGACTTATCTTGCATTAGTTAAGTTGATCCCATTGAGCGATAATTATGCAAATAATTTTAATGTCCTCAGTACATCCAATATTGGCCACCAAACCATTTACATATTTACAACATCTCATGCTTAACAATTATTCTTAAGAAAATCTCTTAAATTAATTGCATCTCATGCAACTATTTAAAATTTCTTAAAATAATTGCCCCAATGGAGGGCTTATGTTATAATTACTTTAATTATAGCATTTCCAACTTAATCATTTGTTTGGAAGATTTTATAGCCATCCTAATTACTATTAAGGTCTCACTTTGCACATTATCCATTTAGCATGCATATATCATATAATTGCATACATTCCCATACATCTCATGCATTCATGGATAAGCGATAAATATGGTATGATCATGGACTTTCTAAGGGATTCAATTGAGCCACCAAGAATTGAATCAGGCATTCCTAGGTGCATTTCATTCATTCATTTTACAAGAGTTGCTGAAGGAGTACATAATCAACACTTGATATTGAATTCCTCCCCTTTGGTCCCACCAATGCTCTTGACCTCCTTGAACTTCTTACAATCCAATATTACATAGTAATCCTTAGCATACCAAGCGAATTTACAAGAACTTAAATAAATTAAATTACAACCCAAAAATATTACAAACTTAATAATACATGCCCAAAATAAAATAAAATAAATTAATTAATTTACAATCCCAAAGAAACATAAAAGAAATAAATCCAATCACATTGGTCTTTTATAGTCCATGATCATCCATCATGCATATCACTATTTAACAATTAAATAAAACATACATACTTTAAATTAAATTGAATATCTCATATTCAACTTAAAATTCAGATTTGAATATGATTCAAATAAATTTAAAAATTCAGATTTGAATCTCACTCAAACAAATTTAAAAATTCACAATTGAAACACATACAAACAACTTCAAAAATTCAGATTTGAATCACAGTCAAACATTATTTAAAAAATCAGATTTGAATCACAATCAAATATATTTTAAAAAATCAGATCTGAATTTTATTGAATCAATTTTAAAAAATCAGATTTAAATATGATTCAAACAACTGTAAAAATTCAGATTTGAATCTCATTCAAACAACTTTTAAAAGTCAGATTTGATTCACATTCAAACATTTTTAAAATTCTGATTTGAATCATAATTTAATTGTGTGATTAAAACAACTAATTAAACACTTTAATTAGTCAAAGAATAGGCCTTAGATCATACAACAATTGCAGAATTAAAAGCCAAACCTTGAATCACCCATGGAACCATTGTTGCCGCCACCAATGGTGGCTTCTCCATGTGTGACGCCACATCTCATGATCCAACCAGCAATGAATCTCTTGATCTCATGATCAAACACACAATTAAATTATATAATCAACAATCTAAATGGCAAATATAGTGGCTCGATACCAATTGAAAGGCAGGCGTGAAAAACACAAGATTATACCATTGAATTCAAAAATTTTCACCTAGGGTCACATGCACCATGCAAGATTTATTTTTATCTATTTGATTTCAATGATAAACAACATATTAAAACTCTTTTAATATGTTTTTGGATCTGTATTTGCCATTTAAGATTTTAAAATTAATCAGATTAATTTTAGAACCTAGATTAAATCAAGAACGATTACACTAACCTCTTGATGTCTTTGCGTGTCTGCGCCTTTGAGATTCGTCTTGAGGACACGGATGTTGTCCCTCTAGCTTGTCCACACCAAGAACACCTATGGCAGCCCTTGAACAGCTTCTAAAGCCTTTTCTATTAATTAGAAATTCAAGTTCTGCCTTTTAAGAGATTAGAGATGTAAACAGGACACTAGAAACAATTTCTAGCGTTCTTAATTCAAGAGATTGATGGCTAATCTCTTTGAATTGATGAGAGATGAAGAGAAATAGCTGGAGAGGCTCAAAGTGGCGTGACATATGAGAGGAGAGGCTGCTGGTTGTGTTTTCTTTTCATAACCCCACTTAAATAGCTAGGTTAACACATTAAACCCTAGCCACATGTCACCTTTTGATTAGCTCTAGGTTTAAGTGACCCAATCACATTGTGCCAAGTGTCAAACCTATATTTAATCTTGATTTTAATCATCTTACATGATTAAAAATATTTGGCAAGCTTATGTGTTATGCCATGTGTCACCATCTCATGGTGCCACGTGTCACACTGCAAAATGACCAAAATGCCCCTGTGTCTTAATTTTGAGTTTTTAACCCAAAATAATTATTTTCTTCTTCTAATTAATTTATATCAAATATAAATTAATTAATTAATCTCTATTAATTAATTTCTCATCAATTAAATTCATATTTAAACACTTTAAATACAAATTTAATTTATACTACACATACAATAATCTAGATTTGGTTTCAAGTCATGCTAGGGACTTTGCAATTTTATTGCAAACCAAATCTATTTAATTAATCAATTAAACTCTTTAATTAATTAATTAAATCATATTTAAATAGGTGATAACTTGTGTATGTGTGTGACTTACTAGGCTCATCACTAATTGGCAATGAGACATGATATCAACTCTTAATATCATCGAACTCTTTCTTACCATAAATAATTTCTCTAAATCATTTTATGAACCTCATAGACCATGGTTAACACCTAGCATAGCATGCCATGGCCACCCAATTAGTAATAAGATTTACCTTAAATGAACCTATAATCATATGTTACCATGCACTAGAATCTCTCTGTTACAAAATCCCAACTCAATTTGAGTCATGGTTTATGTCAAACTCCATTTGCTATGAATATTATGTTCTCTTTTAATTCCAGTTCTTGATTAAAAGATTTTTCTCATCGAAACTCTTTTACGAATAAATCTATCTGTCTGGCCAGAACTTGAAACATCAAGAACAATTAAATGAACATAGGATTTTAACTCTATTTACTTAGAGGAACAGATTCCATCTTGATCAACACCTACCTCCATATATAACTAGTAGGAGCCAACAGATGCCCATATACCCATACATAGTACAAGTATGAAAGCAGTATCAAACTCAAACTACCTATATACAAGATAACTGTGCTATCTCAGGTCTAAAGATTATATGCACTGATATGATTTATGACAAAACATTGACAAGAGTAAACTCCATGTGCTTGTCATAAGTGTCACTGGTTCGGTCTACTTATCATTTATAAGTGCCTATCAAGTTTGTTATATGGCATGAGACTCACCATTCCATCTTATTTATATCTCATATAAATAACTTGGGAACAAACATGAATACAATCTTTCTGGATAAGTCATGTCCTTATTATGAAGTATCCTCGATTGTGAACCTATTTATGATACTTTGTGCTAGAAATATTGTCACTCATATTCTTAACAACTTAAGAATAATATTTCTAACAAAATATCAATGGACCTTTTCTATTACACATAAATATATTATGTAAACGGAAAAGTGGAAATGCCTTTTATTATTAAAATATGTACAAGATACATACTAAATGATATGCTCTAGGGCATACTACTAACAAATTTGGGGTAGGTTTCTTCATAAATTTTTTTTTTCTATGTCTTAACTTGTTGTTGTAAAAATTTCAGGTCAATTGACCATATCTACAGTGAGTTATGGCCAATACTGTTCATTTGGTCATTTCTGCAGGTGCTGTTGCAGGGTATCCGGATTGGGGCCAACTTTTGATCCTCTTGCTTTGGTCTTTTGAGCATGGTTTCTTCAGCAAAAATGTGACATTATAAGCCTAGTTTCATGTCCAATTGGCCAAACACCAATTGGACCAACACAGACAAAGTTATGGCTATCCAAGTGGGCTGGAATCACAGCCTCATTGCTGCTGTCATTAGGCAGCCTACCAATTGGGTTTGTAACACTTTAGTTCACTTCAAATTATGATTAAATTGCCTCAAATGGTCACTAATTGACCATTAGAATGTCCATTAATCATTTCATAAGCCAAAACCAAATTTCACTCCTCAAAACCCTAATTCAACAATTCAAAACCATGTATAATCATTTCATTTATGAATTCACTTATAAGTTACACTTTAAGGGTAGCCATACTTGCATATTAGATTCCCAAAAATTATCACCATATCACCTTAACCTTGGCTGCCCAAAATTTAGGGTTAGCATACCAATGTCTTTTAACAAAATTTCTTTGTCATTTAATCACCTATATAGCTCTTAAACATGAAATTGAAGTGAGATTTAAAGTTTAGGGCACTAACCTTATTAAAGCTCCCACTTGAGCTTGTCAATCTTTAAAATTTCTCCCTCTAATGGCTGTCTAAATATGATTTAGGGTGTGAGGATAAATTTTTGTGAAGTGAGGATGAGGTTTTATGCTGTAAAGGGTGAGGTTTTAGCAAGAAAAAGAGAAAGTTTTAATGGAGATTGTGAGGGAAATAGGGGCTGCCGGAAGTGGAAGAAGATGAGCAGAAAAATTTCTCAAATTTGAACTCCTTTTTGACCTTTTTTAATTGGTTTAAGAGTGCTTGTTGAAATTTGATTGGTTGGGAGAAAGTAAATGACATCATGTGATGTCATTATCCTTAATTTCCACTATTTTTCTTTTCTTTTCTTTTCTACCACATTTCAATTTAATTTTTAGCAATATTTATTCATATTTTGAGTCATAATAATTATTTACTTAACTGGACAAGTCGGCCAAAAATCACCTCTGAAGGCGAAATGACCAAAATGCCCTTCGTTTGGCTTAACGGGTCAAAATTGTCTGTACCGATTGAAAATTTTTTCTAGGTATTTTCTTGGCATTCTAATGCCATAAGAACCTCAATAACCCTTCTCTGGAGTCCCAAAAATTATTTTATGAATTTTTTCCTCGGTCTAGGGCTCCTCGTTGCGAGAACCGCAACTTACCTCTGGTTACCCATCGCTTGGGCACCGGCTCATTTAACTTGGTTATATTTTATTTCTAAAATTTGTACTAAATTTTTCTTATTAATATTTGAGTTAATTATGGTCCCTCACTTTAGTTTAAATATTTTTTTCTAGAAGTTATAGCTGTCCGGACCGACACCGGTCACCGGAACAGTAGACTGTGCGGAATTGCTACCGGGAGGATGTTACAACTCTTCCCCTTTTATTTAAATTTCGTCCTCGAAATTTACTCAATGTAAATAGCCAAGGAGCTAATACCTCTTTATTTCTTCACCTTTCCGTGTTATCCTACTTCACTTTCTCCTTAGTCTCAATCCTATCTTCAAACAGTTATGTACTCATCCTTTTTCATCTTAAATATAGTCTCCTTTTCATCTCCATTCGCTATCTCATTGTCTCTTCACTCTCTTATTCCATACCTTAACCTAAAATAAACAGGAAATACAGATCTGCAATAGTGTCACATCGACTCTTATGAATGCAATGCATGATATGCAATCTATCTAGGTCCAGAAACGCCTAAACCGCGCTCTGATACCAATAAATGTGACACCCCTTACCCGACCACAGTGTAGCCGAGGAAGTTATGCCACTCAGTGTGCCGGAGCACTCTATTTTATCTGAATTCATTTTTATCATAGTTTTGAAAATAACTTGTGAAATATAATTCATTTATTGAAATTGTAATTTATTTGAGGTTCCGAAAATTTTAAAGAAAATCCGGCAGAATACCGGCTACAAATAGAGAAAACAGTTCTTCGGAACCTGTGAAAAACACTTCCTATGATCATATTCAATCATCTAATCACTCTCAAACTTCAATATCAAAATCTCAACATTTTTCACCATTCATTTAATCATTCATTCATCTCATGTAATAATCATGTACAAGTCACAGTTATGTATTCACTTTTCCTTTCACAAACACAAATTTGCATTATTTACATGAAAATCAAAATACATTACATAAGTTTCATTACATATGAGAAAATCAAAATTTATTACAGAATGCTAAAATGACACCTAGTGTCCTACCAATGCACTGTAGAAGTTGAGGTGACACGGACACTATGCAGAACTGTGAACGGCCTTACCCAATCTGTGTTCTACTGGGCCCTCTGTCCAAATCTTCAGCACCTACGCGTTGCAAAAGCGACGCGCTAAGCATAAAGCTTAGTGGTGCCAATAATACAAGAAAATACAATATGCAAATAAAAATAATAATTTCCTTGCTATTGTGTTCATAAGAAATGAATAATTACTAACTTATTGTTTAGTCGAGGGCTAATAAGGTTTTATGATATTAACTTCTTCATGCATTTCGTTAATTATTTTCTTCATGATCTTGAGCTTCTTTGTATTTTTGTAATCATTCCTGATTCTTAATTTTCGTATTTTCTTTAATAATCAGTTCAATCACAGTTATACTTTTCCATGCCCAAGTAACTTATCTTTGGGCGAGGTGGATAACGGGTCGTTGGCACCGACACGCGTGCCTCGGGCCGTCATACTATGGGACGCAGAACGTCAACCATGTATGCAGTCAGTATGGCTAAAAAGCCATGATATCACATAATCGGGCATAAAAGCCATGCATACGGGCATAAAAGCCATGAATACGGGCATAAAAGCCATGAATACAGGCATAAAGCCTTTCGCAGTACTGCTAAAACAATACCCTATTGGCATGCCAAACTATCCAAACCAATCTTGTTAGGAATACTAGGGCATTTAATACTTTAAAATGTTAATATATTGTGCTTTATGACTTCATTATTTCATGATAAATTTCAATCATAATTCATACATTCATTTGATCATTTATATGATCACAATTCACATCAATTATTCTTTTATACCATTGTACTCAAAATACTTCTCCTCTTTACAATAATGAGAACTAATGTCTCATTCATACATTAATATGGTTTATTTATCCATTCATTATGTTATTCATATTGATCACAATTCTAAACAATGGTTCACATGTACCATTGTATTCAAAACATTTTTCCTTTCTCATTTATACATTCAAGAATCTACTTATGTAATTACAAATTTTATATTTCAAGTTGAGTTACTAATATTTTATGAATTCCATTTGTGATGGGCATATATGCCCTAACTATCTATTCACATCAATTAGGTGACTTATTTTTCATGTTTCAAGTAATCCATGAATATTTCATGGATTTCAAATTTATGGCCTAATTTCTTTTTAACAATTTTGACTAGGATGCATAGTCCATATTTGTCATACAATTCTAAGCATTTAAGCTTAGAATTCGTTCTAGGTCTTCATCTTAATTCACTAATCATTTTGATTACTATTCACCATACTAGTCAACCAAAATGTTGACCTTTTATACTTAATGGATATATTAATTCTAATTACACCAAGATCCCACATTTTGAGTTTTACATTTACTAGTATTAATTGCCAATTGCAATTTAAAGTCCCCTAGATGCATTTCTAATTTCAAATTTTGAATTTCAAGTTTTGGTGTCACTATTCACCTCATTGGTCAACAAAAATGTTGACTTTTGCATAGACAATAGGTACATTGGTTTTAACACTCCCGATGTACCACATTTTGCATTTAAAACTTGTTGGAATCAATTACCAAATCCATTTCCAAGCTTATTTCAAGTTTTCATGTCACTATTCACTTCATTAGTCAACTAAAATGTTGACTTTTGCATAGAAAATATGTACATTGACTTTGGCACTTCCAACATACTACATTTTTCATTTAAAACTTGTTGGTTTTGGTCACTTTCTCAAAACTTAGGTCATTTTGGCAAAATTGCCAATTTTCGATTTTGGTGCTCCGAAGTTGCACTGTTTCATTGGTCGATTTACTGTTGGAATTTGACAAAACTTCCTTCATAGAAAATGTTCCTTATTTTGTCTAGTTGAATTTATTTTTTTGAATCACTCCATTTGGAGTTTTTTAGCTCAAGTTATGGCCAAAATAAGTTTACTGTTCACGTGTACTGTTCCTGCTAAAATTTTGGGTTTTGGCAGATTTTAGTCCAACTTTGGTCAGTAATTTGACCAAGTTAAGTTCATAATTTGGTCTAACTTTCTTCATATGAAATGTTCTACCATGCCTTAGGTTTCCATCGGTTCAAGAATCGCCTAAATCCGAGTTTTCTAGAGAGAGTTATAGCCATCCAAACATTACTGCTCAAATGAAAATTCTGGAAATCTCAGTACAGTAAACTTCACTTTGCTCAATTATTTGATTAGGTTATGGTCATAATTTGTGGTAGGTTTCTTCATAAAAATTGTTTGTCTATGTCCTAACTTGTTGCTGTAAAACTTTCAGGTCAATTGACCATATCTACAGTGAGTTATGGCCAAATGAACAGTTACTGTTCATTTTGTCATTTCTGCAGGTGCTGTTGCAGGGTATCCGGATTGGGGCCAACTTTTGGTCCTCTTGCTTTGGTCTTTTGAGCATGGTTTCTTCAGCAAAAATGTGCCATTATAAGGCTAGTTTCATGTCCAATTGGCCAAACACCAATTGGACCAACACAGCCAAAGTTATGGCTGTCCAAGTGGGCTGGAATCACAGCCTCATTGCTGCTGTCATTAGGCAGCCTACCAATTGGGTTTGTAACACTTTAGTTCACTTCAAATTATGATTAACTTGCCTCAAATGGTCACTAATTGACCATTAGAATGTCCATTAATCATTTCATAAGCCAAAACCAAATTTCACTCCTCAAAACCCTAATTCAACAATTCAAAACCATGTATAATCATTTCATTTATGAATTCACTTATAAGTTACACTTTAAGGGCAGCCATACTTGCATATTAGATTCCCAAAAATTATCACCATATCACCTTAACCTTGGCTGCCCAAAATTTAGGGTTAGCATACCAATGTCTTTTATCAAAATTTCTTTGTCATTTAATCACCTATATAGCTCTTAAACATGAAATTGAAGTGAGATTTAAAGTTTAGGGCACTAACCTTATTAAAGCTCCCACTTGAGCTTGTCAATCTTTAAAATTTCTCCCTCTAATGGCTGTCTAAATATGATTTAGGGTGTGAGGATAAATTTTTGTGAAGTGAGGATGAGGTTTTATGCTGTGAAGGGTGAGGTTATAGCACGCAAAAGAGCACGTTGTAAGGGAGATTGTGAGGGAAATAGGGGCTGCCGGAAGTGGAAGAAGATGAGCAAAAAAATTTCTCAAATTTGAACTCCTTTTTGACCTTTTTTAATTGGTTTAAGAGTGCTTGTTGAAATTTGATTGGTTGGGAGAAAGTAAATGACATCATGTGATGTCATTATCCTTAATTTCCACTATTTTTCTTTTCTTTTCTTTTCTACCACATTTCAATTTAATTTTTAGCAATATTTATTCATATTTTGAGTCATAATAATTATTTACTTAACTGGACAAGTCGGCCAAAAATCGCCTCTGAAGGCGAAATGACCAAAATGCCCTTCGTTTGGCTTAATGGGTCAAAATTTTCTGTACCGATTGAAAAATTTTTCTAGGTATTTTCTTGGCATTCTAATGCCATAAGAACCTCAATAACCCTTCTCTGGAGTCCCATAAATTATTTTATGAATTTTTCCCTGGGTCTAGGGCTCCTCGTTGCGAGAACCGCAACTTACCTCTGGTTACCCATCGCTTGGGCACCGGCTCATTTAACTTGGTTGTATTTTATTTATAAAATTTTTACTAAATTTTTCTTATTAATATTTGAGTTAATTATGGTCCCTCACTTTAGTTTAAATATTTTTTTCCAGAAGTTCTAGCTGTCCGGACCGACACCGATCACCGGAACAGTAGACTGTGCGGAATTGCTACCGGGAGGATGTTACAGGCAGAGTCCTAAAACAACTCCACTGCACTCCAGAGCAAAACCTGGAAGCTGCCATATCTTTGCTGCAAGATGATGCTTATGAGTGGTGGGACACGGTGTTTAGTGAAGTGCAGCCAGAAGCTGTAACTTGGGATTTCTTCCTCTCTGAATTCAAGAAGAAATATGTGGGTACTGTATACCTGGAAGAGAGAAGAAGAGAGTTTATTAACCTGAGGCAGAGACAACTGTCAGTGGCCGAATATGAGAAGGAATTCGTAAGATTGAGCCGCTGTGGAAGGGAGATAGTCCCTAATGAAGCTGAAAAGTGCAAGAGATTTGAAGAGGGACTAAATGACAACATCAAGATCCAGCTCACTGCCTTGGGAATCACAGAATTTACCAAGTTAGTGGAAGCTGTAATAAAGGTGGAAAAAGTAAGAATCAGTGAGTAGACCAGAAGGGATAGACAGCAGAAGAGGGGCCCGGGTCAGTCTAGTTCAGCTCCTGCATTTGGGAAGAAGTTCAAGGGTCCTCCTGCACAGAGTTCAGCTTAGCCACAGGGTCAGGGTCAGTCTCAGGGGCCCAGGCCACAGTTCACCCCTAGGAGAGGTCAGTCCACACTATCAGTGGGCAGCTCTCCAGGGATGGGGTTCAAGGGACCAGCCCCAACATCTTCTGCATGTCCACACTGTCTGAAATGGCATAAGGGGGAGTGTTGGAGAGTAACTGGTGCCTGCTTGAGGTGTGGGTTGACAGAACATCAGCTGAGGAACTACCCACGCAGAACTACTACAGCTACTCCAACACAAGCAGACAGACCTGCTCCTGCACCACAGAGAGGTGGAAAATCTGGTAAGTCTGATGCAGTGGGACCATCACAGAGGCCTGCATCTGAGCCAGCAGAGAGGCCAGATAATAGACCACCTGCCAGAAATTATGCTATTAGAGCTCAGGAGGAGCAAGATGCCCCGGACGTCGTCAGGGGTACGTTCTTCCTCTACACTACACCTGTGCATGCATTGGTGGATCCAGGATCCACTCATTCCTATATTTGCATCAACTTACCCGTAGAAAGGGGGATACTAGTAGGGGAGAGTGACCAAGACATTCTGGTCACTAATCCATTGGGCCACAGTGTGGTAGTGAACAAAGTATATAAGGGTTGCCCGTTAAGGATTCAGGGGTATGATTTCTTGGCAGACTTGATTGAGTTGCCTTTCCACGAGTTTGACGTGATTTTGGGAATGGACTGGTTCTCACGTCATCAGGCAATAGTTGATTGCAAATTAAAGAGGATTTCTCTAAAAACTTCTGAGGGTAATGAGATCACTGTTGTGGGGGAAAGGACAGATTTTTTGTCCAATGTTATCTCAGCCACAGTTGCAAGAAGAATGATGAGAAAAGGCTGTGAAGCCTACCTAGCACATGTGGTGGATACTAGGCAGGCTAAGCCAAACCTGAGTGATATACCCATAGTAAAGGACTTCCCAGAGGTATTTCCTGAAGAATTGCCTGGTTTGCCACCAGAAAGGGAAGTCAAATTTGCTATTGAGACACTGCCGAGTACAGCACCCATTTCCATTGCTCCTTATAGGATGGCACCCACTGAATTGAGGGAGTTGAAAACTCAGTTGCAAGAGTTGCTTGATAAGGGGTTCATACACCCCAATGTGTCACCATGAGGAGCTCCAGTGTTGTTTGTGAAAAAGAAGGATGGGACTTTGAGGCTTTGCATTGATTACCGGCAGTTAAACAAAGTGACTGTGAAGAACAAATATCCGTTGCCTAGAATTGATGATTTGTTTGATCAGTTGAAGGGAGCAGGAGTATTTTCTAAGATTGATCTCAGATCAAGGTATCATCAGTTGAGGGTGAAGGATGCAGATGTGCCAAAGACTGCATTCAGGACCCGGTATGGGCATTATGAGTTTCTGGTGATGCCCTTTGGCCTAACTAATGCACCAGCGGCATTCATGGACCTTATGAACCGTATCTTTAATCCATACCTAGATCGGTTCATAGTGGTCTTTATTGATGATATTTTGGTGTATTCCAAGACCAGGGAAGAACATGATGAGCATTTGAGGATTGTTCTACAAACCCTGAGAGAAAAGAAGCTGTATGCTAAGTTGTCCAAGTGTGACTTTTGGTTGAATGAGATTGCATTCCTTGGACACATAGTGTCAGCTGATGGGATTAGGGTGGATCCCAAGAAAATAGAAGCAGTGATGGAATGGAAGCCTCCCAGAAACACAACTGAGGTCAGAAGCTTCTTGGGGCTAGCTGGGTATTCTGAGAAGATTTGTGAAGGGATTTTCCTTAATAGCTGCTCCAATGACCAAGTTGTTACACAAGAATGTCAGATTTGACTGGAATGACAAGTGTCAGACCAGTTTTGAGAAGTTAAAGGCTATGTTGACAGAGGCACCAGTGTTAACACAGCCAGTGTCAGGAAAGGACTTCGTGGTCTACAGTGATGCCTCTCATAATGGGTTAGGGTGTGTATTGATGCAAGAGGGGAAGGTGGTCGCCTATGCTTCCAGGCAGCTAAGGCCACATGAACAGAATTACCCTACCCATGATTTAGAGCTTGCAGCAATTATCTTCGCACTGAAGATATGGAGGCATTACTTGTATGGTGAAAAGTGCTATATTTACACAGACCACAAAAGTTTGAAATACTTGCCAACCCAGAAGGAGCTCAACCTTAGACAGGGGCGATGGATTGAGTTCTTGAAGGACTATGATTGTGTAATTGACTACCATCCTGGGAAGGCAAATGTAGTTGCTGATGCTTTGAGCAGAAAATCCATGACAGCCTTAAGATCATTGAATGCCCATCTAACTTTGATTCGAGATGGAGCTATTTTGGCTGAGTTGCAAGTGAGGCCAAACACACTGACAGATTTTAGATGGGCAAAGGCGGATGAGAAGCTAATGGCTATTATGAGCAAAATCTCGGAGGGAAAAGCAACGATTATGAGGTGAAAGCGGATGGGTGTCAGATTACAAAGGAAGACTGTGTACCGGATGATGGGGAATTGAAGGCCGAGATTCTAAAAGAGGCACACACCGGTGTATATGCTATGCACCTGTGAAGTACAAAGATGTATCATGATCCAAGCTTGATATTGGTGGCACAGTATGAAGAGGGACATAGCGACTATGTTACTAAATGCTTGACATGTCGGCAAGTCAAGGCGAACATCAAGTTCCATCGGGTTTGCTACACCTATACGCATACGAATGGAAATGGGATCGGGTCACCATGGATTTTGTAAGTGGTCTGCCTCTCACCCGGAAGAAACATGATGCAGTATGGGTGATAGTTGATAGATTGACAAAGTCAGCACACTTTCTGCCAGTTAGGACTGACTACTCACTAGAGAAGTTAGCAGAATTGTATATTAGTGAGATAGTTAGACTGCATGGAATTCCACTTTCCATCATATCTGATCGAGACCCAAGGTTTGCATCAAGATTTTGGAAGAAGTTGCATGAGTCCTTGGGTACACAACTCCATTTCAGCACATCTTTCCATCCTCAGACGGATGGGCAATTAGAAAGAGTAATCCAGGTAAACAATTGAAACCAATGAAATTGATACAAATATTGAATAGAAATGATAACAACAACATGAAATATATGTCGTCCTTGAGGATATCTTTGAGGAGTTGTGTCATTGAGTTTGAGGAAGTTGGGATAGATACCTCCCATCGCGAGTTTGCATACAACAATAGCTACCAAGCTAGCATTCAAATGGCCCCATATGAAGCCTTGTATGGGAGAAAATGTAGAACTCAGGTGTCTTTGGACTGAATTGGCGAACAAGCGGTGGGGCTAGACACAGTGAAACAGATCGAGGAGAAAGTGAAACAAATCAAAGCAAATCAAGGTTGCCTCGAGACATGTAAATCTTATGCCGACTGAAGAAAAGAAATAGAATATGTGGTTGGCGACAAAGTGTTCCTCAAGGTGTCACCGTGGAAGAAGGTATTGAGGTTTGGAAGAAAAGGTAAGTTGAGCCCTAGGTTCATTGGCCCATATGAAGACATTGAACATGTGGGTCCAGTGGCCTATAGGCTAGCTTTGCCACCAGAGCTGGATAAGATCCACAATGTGTTCCACGTGTCCATGCTCAGAAGATACCGCTCAGATCCTTCACATGTCATCTCCAGGGAAGAGATTGAAATACAACCGGATTTGACATATGAAGAAGAACCTCTACGGATCCTGGCTCGGGAAGTAAAAGAATTGAGGAACAAGCAGATTCCACTAGTGAAAGTGCTTTGGAGGCACCACAACATCGAGGAGGCAACTTGGGAAAGTGAAGAGACGATGAGGCAACAGTTCCCTCAACTGTTTGCATCAGGTAAATTTCGAGGACGAAATTTAAATTAGAGGGGAAGAGTTGTAACACCCTCCCGGTAGCAACTCCGTACATTCTCTTGTTCAGATGACGGTGTCGGTCCGGACAGCTAGAACGTCCGGAAAAATATTTAAACTAAAGTCAGGAACCATAATTAACTCAAATATTAATAAGAAAAATTTAGTAAAAATTTTAGAAATAAAATACAACCAAGTTAAATGAGCCGGTGCCCAAGCGAAGGGTAATCAGAGGGAAGTTGCGATTCTCGCAACGAGAAGCCTTAGACCCGGGGGAAAAATTATAAAATAATTTTTGGGACTCCAGAAAAGGGTTATTGAGGTTCTCATGGCATTAGAATGCCAAGAAAATACCTAGAAAAATTTTTCAATCGGTACAGCCAATTTTGACCCATTAAGCCAAACGGAGGGCATTTTGGTCATTTCGCCTTCGGAGGTGATTTTTGACCGAATTGTCCAATTAAGTAAGTAATTATTATGAACTAAAATATGAATTAATATTGATGAAAAATGAATTGAAAGTTAGTAGTGATGAAAAGAAAAGAAAAATTTAATATATGCAAATTATGACATCAATGTGATGTCATTTAAAATTGGCCACCAATCACATTTAAACTATCATTTATCTAACTAATAAAAGAGGTAAATAAAGACCAAAGGAAAAGAAAAAAACGTGGGCAGCCATCTCCTTCTCCATTTCAGCCACAACATAGCCAAGAAGCAAACCTCCATTTTTCTTCCTCACTCAAGCTTGAAGATCTCTCAAGCCTCACCCCAAAACCCTAAGTTATCTTCACAAAAATTAATCTACACACCCTAAGCAAGCTCTAGGAAGCCATAAAGAAGAGGAATTCTAGAGTTTTCACAAGCTCAATAAGTTGAGCCAAGAGGTTAGTGCTATACTTTCACTCTCACTCCTTTAATCCTTGTTAGAGCATCATTTTAAGTTAAGAAATTGTAAGAAAATGAAGTAAATTATATATGTTAGGGCATCTTCAAATTTTTTTGACCCTAAAGAAGGATGAGTTTGATTGTTTAAATGAATTTAGAGTGGATAGAAATGATGTTTAAGGTATGAATATGCATGGATGTTGAACTAGTGTGCTAATTGAGGTTTATGGGTAAATTGAATTGGCTTATCAAACTGTTAAAGAACACTCTAATGGTCAATAAGTGACCATTTGAGGTATGTTGACCATAAATTGGACTGAAAAATAGTATGGCAAAGTGAAGGTGTAATCTGCCCTAGGATGCGAGAATGGACTGAAATTTCAGTCCAATTACACAGCTATAACTTTGGCTGTGTTAGTCCAATTGGTTTTTGGCCAATTGGACATGAAACTAGGCTTACAATGGCACATTTTTGCTGAAGAAACCATGCCCAAAAGACCAAAGCAAGAGGACCAAAACTTGGCCCCAATCCGGATACCCTGCCATAACTCACTGTAGATATGGTCAATTGACCTGAAATATTTACAGTAACAAGTTAAGACATAGACAAACAACTTTCATGAAGGAACCTCCCCCAAATTATGGCCAGAACCTAACCCAAATGGTAGTGGAAGTCACTGTTCATGTTACTGTAGATATGGTAATTTCTGCAGAATGGAAATCCGGCCAGCTGTGGTTTTTGGACTATATCTGGAGCTAAAAAACTCCAAATGGAGTGATTCAAAAAAGGAAATTCAATTAGACAAAATAAGGAACAACTTTCATGTTTGCCATTTCTTCAAATTTCCATTGTAGCAGTGTTTAATGGAACAGTGAACTTAGACTCAAAAACTGAAATTTTCTGCCCTCTTGGTTTTAAGTTAGAAATGGTAATGGTGACCAATTCTAACAAGTTTTAAATGTAAAATGTGGTATGTTGGGAGTGCCAAAGTCAATGTACACATTTTCTATCCAAAAGTCAACATTTTTGTTGACCAATGAGGTGAATAGTGACACCAAAACTTGAAATGCACAAATTGAAGAATTTAAAAGTTTCAAATGCCCTAGTATACCTAACATGATTGGTTTTGATAGTTTGGCATGCCAATAGGGTTTAGTTAGCAGTACTGCACATGGCAATATGCCATTCTGTGATTTCATGGCTTTTAGCCATTCTGACTTTGCATTGAGAATTAGCCTTGTGCCTGAGATTATTTACAGCTTGGTAGCTCATTGCACCTGCCGAGATGCATATGTGACCGATGGTGTGACGGCCCGAGGTACTAGATACCCAGTGCCAGTTTACCCGTTATCCAGTCTATTCGTCTAGTGTAGGTTACTTGGGGCAACCAAATGAATAAAAGTGAACAAAGTAAATGATATACAAATACCAAACAAATAAAACGTACACATTCACTACACATTTATTTTCTTGCTATTTTCTTTTATTATATTATTGCACCACTAAGCATTATTGCTTAGCGCGTTGCTTTTGCCACGCGTAGGTACTGGAGATCTCGATCGTGAGCCTAGTAGACCACAGACTGGGTGAGTCCATCCTGCAGTTCTGCACAGTGTCCTTGTCACCTCAACTTCTGCAGTGCATTGGTAGGACACTAGGTGTCATTTTGACATTTTGCAACTTAATTTTGATTTTCTCATATGTAATTAAACTTGTATAATGTATATTGAGGTTTATGTAAATTATGAAAATTGTATTTGTGAATGGAAAAGTAAATGGTTATTTATGAATTATATGTGATCATCACATGTGATGGATGGTTGAGAATTGAAATTGAAATGTGAGATCTTGATATTGAGTTTTGTGATGATATTGGAGTTGAGAATGAATGAATTTGTTTATTGGAAGTGTTTTCACGAGTTAGAAGAACTGTTTTCTCCATTTTTAGCCGGTACTCTGCCGGATTTTTTTAAACTTTACGGAACCTCAAATAAATTATGATTTCAATAAATGACTTAAATGAGTTATATTTTACAAGTTATATTCAAAATTATGATGAAAATTAATTAGGGTATAGTAGAGTGTGCCGGTACACCGTGTGACATTACTTACTCGGGTATACTGTACATGGGTACGGGGTGTCACAATAAGTGAGCAACTCCTTGCCCATCACATCTCATGTGAGGTTCAATCCTTTACCTAGCCCCTAATGCTCAAAATCTCAGGTACATCCATTATTGACTTATCTTGCATTAGTTAAGTTGATCCCATTGAGTCAGTAATTATGTAAATAATTTTAATGTCCTCAGGTACATCCAATATTGGCCACCAAACCATTTACATATTTACAACATCTCATGCTTAACAATTATTCTTAAGAAAATCTCTTAAATTAATTGCATCTCATGCAACTATTTTAAATTTCTTAAAATAATTGCCCCAATGGAGGGCCTATGTTATAATTACTTTAATTATAGCATATCCAACTTAATCATTTGTTTGGAAGATTTTATGGTCATTCTAATTACTATTAAGGTCTCACTTTGCACATTATCCATTTAGCATGCATATATCATATAATTGCATACATTTCCATACATCTCATGCATTCATGGATAAGCAGTAAATATGGTATGATCATGGACTTTCTAAGGGATTCAATTCTGAGCCACCAAGAATTGAATCAGGGCATTCCTAGGTGCATTTCATTCATTCATTTTACAAGAGTTGCTAAAGGAGTACATAATCAACACTTGATCTTGAATTCCTCCCACTGGTCCCACCAATGCTTTTGACCTCCTTGAACTTCTTGCAATCCAATATTACATAGTAATCCTTGGCATACCAAGGCGAATTTACAAGAACTTAAATAAATGAAATTACAACCCAAAAATTATTATAAACTTAATAATACATGCCCAAAATAAATTAAAATAAATTAAAATAAATTAATTAATTTACAATCCCAAAGAAACATAAAAGAAATAAATCCAATCACATTGGTCTTTTATAGTCCATGATCATCCATCATGCATATCACTATTTAACAATTAAATAAAACATGCATACTTAAATTAAATTGAATATCTCATATTCAACTTAAAAATACAGATTTGAATATGATTCAAATAAATTTAAAAATTCAGATTTGAATCTCATTCAAACAAATTTAAAAATTCATATTTGAATCACATTCAAACAACTTCAAAAATTCAGATTTGAATCACATTCAAACATTTTTTAAAAAATCAGATCTGAATTTTATTCAATCAATTTTAAAAAATCAGATTTAAATATGATTCAAACAACTTTAAAAATTCAGATTTGAATCACATTCAAACAACTTTTAAAATTCATATTTGAATCATATTCAAACAATTTTTAAAATTCTGATTTGAATCATAATTTAATTGTGTGATTAAAATTCCTAATTAAACATTTTAATTAGTCATATGATGAACCTTTCATCATGCAACAATTGCAGAATTTAATAACAACCATGCGCACCATGATCTTCCAAAGCCATGCGCACCATGTTGGAGTTCATCAAGCATGCCGCCACACCTCTTGATCCAACCAGCAATGGATCAATCATCTCATGATCAAATCACACAATTAAATCATATAATAAACAATCTAAATGGCAAATATAGTGACTCTTATACCAATTGAAGGAACGGAAGCGTGAAAAACACAAGTTTATACTATTGAATTCAAAAATTTTCACCTAGGGTCACATGCATCATGCAAGATTTATTTTTATCTATTTGATTTCAATGATAAACAACATATTAAAACTCCTTTAATATGTTTTTGGATCTGTATTTTCCATTTAAGATTTTAAAATTAATCAGATTAATTTTAGAACCCAAGATTAAATCAAGAACGATTACACTAACCTCTTGATGCACTGCAGCGTGTCTGCGACTTTGAGATTCGTCTTCAGGACACCAGATGTTGTCCCTCTAGCTTGTCCACACCAAGAACACCTATGGCAGCCCTTGAACAGCTTCTAAAGCCTTTTCTATTAATTAGAAATTTAAGTTCTGCCTTTTTAGAGATTAAAGATGTAAACAGGACACTATAAATAATTTCTAGTGTTCTTAATTCAAGAGATTGATGGCTAATCTCTTTGAATTGATGAGAGATGAAGAAGAATAGAGGGAGGGCTGCAAAATGGCGTGACCGAGGGGTGTGGCTGCTGGTTGTATTTTGTTTTCTCATAACAACACTTAAATAGCTAGGTTAACACATTAAACCCTTGCCACATGTCACCCTTTGATTAGCTCTATGTTTAAGTGACCCAATCACATTGTGCCAAGTGTCAAACCTATCTTTAATCTTGATTTTAATCATCTTACATGATTAAAAAATAGTTGGCAAGCTTATGTGTTATGCCATGTGTCACCATCTCATGATGCCACGTGTCACACTGCAAAATGACCAAAATGCCCCTGTGTCTTAATTTTGAGTTCTTAACCCAAAATAATTATTTTTCTTCTTCTAATTAATTTATATCAAATATAAATTAATTAATTAATCTCTGTCAATTAATTTCTCATTAATTAAATTCATATTTAAACACTTTAAATATAAATTTAACTTATACTATACATCCAATAATCTAGATTTGGTTTCAAGTCATGCTAGGGACTTTGCAATTTAATTGCAAACCAAACCTATTTAATTAATCAATTAAACTCTTTAATTAATTAATTAAATCATATTTAAATAGGTGATAACTTGTGTATGTGTGTGACTTACTAGGCTCATCACTAATTGGCAATGAGACATGATATCAACTCTTAATATCATCAGAACTCTTAATATCATCAGAACTCTTTCTTACCATAAATGATTTCTCTAAATCATTTTATGAACCTCATAGACCATGGTTAACACCTAGCATAGCATGCCATGGCCACCCAATTAGTAATAAGGTTTACCTTAAATGAACCTATAATCATATGTTACCATGCACTAGAATCTTTCTATTACAAAATCCCAACTCAAGCTGGAGTCATGGTTTATGTCAAACTCCATTTGCTATGAATATTATGTTCTCTTTTAATTCAAGTTCTTAATTAAAAAGATTTTCTCATCAGAAACTCTTTTCTGAATAAATCTATCTGTCCTGACCAGGAACTTGAAACATCAAGAACAATTAAATGAACATAGGATTTTATCTCTATTTACTTAGAGGAACAGATTCCATCTTGATCAACACCTACCTCCATATATAACTAGTAGGAGCCAACACATGCCCATATGCCCATACACAGTACAAGTGTGAAAGCAGTATCAAACTCAAACTACCTATATACAAGATAACTGTGCTATCTCAGGTCTAAAGATTATATGCACTGATATAATTTATGACAAAACATTGATAAGAGTAAACTCCATGTGCTTGTCATAAGTGTCACTGGTTCGGCCTACTTATCATTTATAAGTGCCTATCATGTTTGTTATATGGCATGAGACCCACCATTCCATCTTATTTATATCTCATATAAATAACTTGGGAACAAACTTGAATACAATCTTTCTGGATAAGTCATGTCCTTATTATGAAGTATCCTCGATTGTGAACCTATTTATGATACTTCGTGCTAGAAATATTGTCACTCATATTCTTAACAACTTAAGAATAATATTTCTAACAAAATATCAATGGACCTTTTCTATTACACATAAATATATTATGTAAACGAAAAAGTGGAAATGCCTTTTATTAATAAAAATATGTACAAGATACATACTAAATGATATGCTCTAGGGCATACAACTAACAGTATACTAATGCAAGATGGGATGGTCATTACATATGCATCACGCCAACTGAAACCTCATGAGAGAAATTATTCGACACATGACTTGGAGCTAACAACTATTGTGTTCATTCTTAAGATTTGGAGACACTATTTGTATGGGGAGAAATGCTACATTTACACAGATCATAAGAGTTTGAAGTATCTGGGTACTCAGAAGGAGTTGAATTTGAGACAGAGGGGATGGTTAGAGTTGATAAAAGACTGATTATCTGATAGACTATCAGCCAGCGAAAGCAAATATGGTGGCTGATGCCTTAAGTCGCAAGACTGTGACACCCCTTAACCATCTACAGTGTAGCCAAGCAAGATATGCCACACAGTGTGCCGGAGCACCATACTTTTTCTTAATTTATTTATTTATTCATTTATTAGTCACTAAGTGAAATTTATGTCATTTAATTTATTTATTGAAATTATGAATTAATTTGGGGTTCCGAAAATTTTATAGAAAATCCGGCAGAGTGCCGGCTAAAAATGGAGAAAACAGTTCTTTAGAACATGTGAAAAAAACACTTCCAATACGTTTTTAATCATTACCAAACTCCATTATATCAACAAAATCTCAATATTTATCAACAATTCTTCTTTTTCTCATTCATTCATTTCACATCATCATCATGCTCAAATCATAAATAAATTCTCATATGTTATTTATAAACACAAAGTTACAAATACTTACATTAATACAAAATTATGTTACATTTGTTTCAAATATACACGATAAACGAAGAGTTTAATTACAAAACTTACAAAAATCACAAAATACAAAATGGGACCTAGTGTCTTACCAATGCACTGTAGTCTGTGAGGTGACACAGACACTATGCAGAACTATGAACAGCCTTACCAAGTCTGTGGTCTGCTTGGCTCTCGGTCCAAATCTTCAGTACCTATGTGTTGCAAAAGCGACGTGCTAAGCATAAAGCTTAATGGTGCCAATAATACAAGAAAATATAATATGCAAATAAAAATAGAAATTTCCTACTTATTGTGTTCATAAGAAATGAATATTTACTAACTTATTGTTTAGTCGAAGGCTAATTACATTTTATAATATTAGCTCCTTCATGCATTTTGTTAATCATTTTCTTGATGATTTTGAGCTTATTTATTTTATTGTAATCATTCTTGATCTTTATCTTAATATTTAATTTCCATATTTTCTTTAATAATCAGTTCAATTATAATTATACTTATTCATGCCCAAGTAACCTATACAAATTGACTGGACTGGAAAAACGGGTAAACTAGCACTGGGTACCAGGTACCTCGGGCCATCACACCATCGGTCACAATGTGTCTCCCGGTATGCAAATAGAATAGCTAATAAGCCATAAAAGCAATAAGGCATAAAGCCAAGTAAAACATCATAATCAGTATAGCCATAGGCTATCACATCACAGAATGGTAATGAAGCCATACATCATACGCAGCACTGCTATCAGAACCCTATTGGCATGCCAATCTATCCAAACCAGTCATATTAGGCCTACTAGGGCATATTACAAAGTCATTTCTGAATATTTGTACTTTATATATAAGGTTACTATTCCTCTCATTAGTTAACTAAAATGTTGACTTTTTCATAGATAATAGGTATATTGGTTCAAATATCACCAACATATCACATTTTGCATTCGAAAGTTGTAGGCATTGGTTGATAATTCCATTTCAAAGCTTAGTGTTAGTTATTCACAATTTTCAAATTTCAAGCACTAAGTTTTCTGTTCCATTGGTCATTTGTGCAATAGGAATCTGACAAAATTGTCTTCATGAAAGTTGTTCCTTATTGTGTCTAGTTATATTTCTTTTTTTTTTCTTAATCACTCTATTTGGATTTTTGTAGCTCAAGTTATGGCTTAAACACCATAACTAGCCGGATTGTAAACTTTCCAGATTTTCTGGACTGATCAAATCTATAGTGTCCTGTGCAGTTACTGCAGGTCACTTTTTGAATATGTTATGATCAAATTTTGGGTTAGGTTTCTTCATGAAAATTGTAGTTCTATATTTTAGCTTTCTGCTAGTAAAAGTTTAGGTCAATTGGACCTTTCTACGCTGAGTTATGACCAAATGAATAAACACTGTTCATTTAGTCATTTTACCCAGGTAGAATGCAAGTCACCCGGATTAGGGCAATTTTTAGGTCAACTTGGTTTGGTTTTCTGGGTAGGGTTTCTTCACCAAAGTTGTGCCATTATATGTCTAGTTTCATGCCCAATTAGCCTTTCACCAATTAAACCTCTACAACTCATTTATAGCTACCTAAACCTGCTGGACTCATACTCAATCCTGCAAGTCCGCCAAGGCAGCTCACCCAAACTCAAATACCAAGCCACAACTCACTTCATTTCCTCCTCACACACATTCAAATGGTCACTAAATGACCCTTAGAACACTGATTCACCATCAGTTGAACAAAACTCTAATTACCCCTAAACCCTAACTCTCCAATTTTTTTAATCTTGCAACATATGCCACTCCCTTTAAAAATTCATGCATATACATGTTAAATAGCATTAGGAAGTAAGTTTAAACAAAATAAAACATAGAAATATCCCTTGCTTCCAAGCTGGCCAAATTTCCTTTTAAGCCATTACCCATGATTTCTGAAGGAACGGAAGCATGAAAAACACAAGTTTATACTATTGAATTAAAAAATTTTCACCTAGGGTCACATGCATCATGCAAGATTTATTTTTATCTATTTGATTTCAATGATAAACAACATATTAAAACTCTTTTAATATGTTTTTTTGGATCTGTATTTGCCAATTAAGATTTTAAAATTAATCAGATTAATTTTAGAACCCTAGATTAAATCAAGAATGATTACACTAACCTCTTGATGCACTGCAGCGTGTCTGCGCCTTTGATATTCGTCTTCAGGACACCAGATGTTGTCCCTCTAGCTTGTCCACACCAAGAACACCTATGGCAGCCCTTGAACAGCTTCGAAAGCTTTTTCTATTAATTAGAAATTCAAGTTCTGCCTTTTAAGAGATTAGAGATGTAAACAGGACACTAGAAACAATTTCTAGTATTCTTAATTCAAGAGATTGATGGCTAATCTCTTTGAATTGATGAGAGATGAAGAAGAATAGATGAAAAGTCTCAAAGTGGCGTGACAAAGGAGAGGAGTGGCTGTTGGTTATTTTTCTTTTCATAACCACACTTAAATAGCTAGGTTAACACATTAAACCCTTGCCACATGTCACCCTTTGATTAGCTTTAGGATTAAGTGGCCCCATCACATTGTGCCAAGTGTCAAACCAATATTTAATATTTATTTTAATCATCTTACATGATTAAAAAAAAAAAACATTTGGCAAGCTTATGTGTAATCCCATGTGTCACCATCTCATGGTGCCACGTGTCACACTGTGAAATGACCAAAATGCCCCTGTGTCTTAATTTTGAGTTCTTAACCCAAAATAATTATTTTTCTTCTTCTAATTAATTTATATCAAATATAAATTAATTAATTAATCTCTATTAATTAATTTCTCATTAATTAAATTCATATTTAAACATTTAAAAAAAAAATTAATTTATACTACACATCCAATAATCTAGATTTGGTTTCAAGTCATGCTAGGGACTTTGCAATTTAATTGCAAAACAAACCTATTTAATTAATCAATTAAAATCTTTAATTAATTAATTAAATCATATTTAAATAGGTGATAACTTGTGTATGTGTGTGACTTACTAGGCTCATCACTAATTGGCAATGAGACATGATATCAACTCTTAATATCATCAGAACTCTTTCTTACCATAAATGATTTCTCTAAATCATTTTATGCACCTCATAGACAATGGTTAACACCTAGCATAGCATTCCATGGCCACCCAATTAGTAATAAGGTTTACCTTAAATGAACCTATAATCATATGTTACCATGCACTAGAATCTCTCTGTTACAAAATCCCAACTCAAGCTGGAGTCATGGTTTATGTCAAACTCCATTTGCTATGAATATTATGTTCTCTTTTAATTCCAGTTCTTGATTAAAAAGATTTTCTTATCAGAAACTCTTTTCTCAATAAATCTATCTGTCTTGGCCAGGAACTTGAAACATCAAGAACAATTAAATGAACATAGGATTTTATCTCTATTTACTTAGAGGAACAGATTCAATCTTGATCAACACCTACCTCCATATATAACTAGTAGGAGCCAACACATGCCCATAAACCCATACATAGTACAAGTATGAAAGCAGTATCAAACTCAAACTACCTATATACAAGATAACTGTGCTATCTCAGGTCTAAAGATTATATGCACTGATATGATTTATGACAAAACATTGACAAGAGTAAACTCCATGTGCTTGTCATAAGTGTCACTGGTTCGGCCTACTTATCATTTATAAGTGCCTATCATGTTTGTTATATGGCATGAGACTCACCATTCTATCTTATTTATATCTCATATAAATAACTTGGGAACAAACATGAATACAATCTTTCTGGATAAGTCATTTCCTTATTATGAAGTATTCTCGATTGTGAACCTATTTATGATACTTTGTGCTAGAAATATTGTCACTCATATTCTTAACAACTTAAGAATAATATTTCTAACAAAATATCAATGGACTTTTTCTATTACACATAAATATATTATGTAAACGAAAAAGTGGAAATGCCTTTTATTAATAAAGTTATGTACAAGATACATACTAAATGATATGCTCTAGGGCATACTACTAACATAGGCTTAATGAATGGATCAGCTGGATTTTCAGTTGATGCTATTTTCTGCATGGCTACATCGCCTCGCCCAACTATTTCTCTGATAATGTGGTAGCGCCTTTCTATGTGTTTGGATTGTTGTGAGACCTCGGTTCCTTAGTCTGTATGATTGTTCCATTGTTGTCACAGTGTAGTGGAATTGCTGACTCAACGGAAGAAACTACTGTAAGTTCTGTCACAAACTTCTTTATCCAAACAGCTTCCTTTGCAGCATTTGATGCAGTAATATACTCAGCCTCTGTAGTGAAATCTGTAGTCGTGCTCTGTTTGAAATTCTTCCAACTGACTGCACCTCCATTACAAATGAACACATATCTAGAGGTAGACTTTCTATCATCGATATCTGATTGGAAATCAGAATCAGTATAACCATCCAATTGCAAGTCTCCACCTCCATAAATCAAGAATAAATCCTTAGTTCTTCTCAAGTACTTAAGGATATTCTTGACAGCTATCCAGTGTTCCAAACCTGGATTGGATTGATACCTGCTAGTCAAACGAACAGCATATGCGATATCCGGCCTAGTACACAAAATTGCATACATTAAACTTCCAATAGCCGAAGCATATGGAATCCTGGCCATCTTATCTCTTTCTTCAGGTGTGTTTGGAGACATATCTATAGAAAGGTGGATACCATGTCTCACTAGTAACAATCCTCTCTTGGAATCAAGCATGTTAAACCTCTTTAACACCTTTTCCAAATATAGACTTTGGGATAAACCAATTTTTCTTTTCGCTCTATCTTTATAGATGCGAATCCCAAGAATATAGGTTGCCTCCCCTAAGTCTTTCATGGAGAATGTATTTGACAACCATACCTTTATAGTCGTCAACATACCTGTGTCATTACCCATCAACAGTATGTCATCCACATATAAGACTAGGAAAGTGATAGCACTGACACTAACCTTCTTATATACACATGGCTCATCCTCATTTTTGATAAAACCAAAGGATTTAATGGCTTCATCAAAACGGATGTTCCAACTCCTCGAAGCTTGTTTCAACCCATAAATGGATTGCTTTAGCTTGCATACCTTGGAACCATCTTGGGATTCAAAACCCCTAGGTTGTTCCATGAAAATGTTTTCTTCAATGTATCCATTGAGACAAGCTGTTTTGACATCCATCTGCCAAATCTCACAATCATAGTATGCAGCTATTGCTAATAAAATCATAATTGACATAAGCATGGCAACAGGCGAGAAAGTCTCCTTATAGTCGATTCCTTGCCTTTGGCGAAACCCTTTCACTACTAGCCTTGCCTTATAGGTCTCTACCTTTACATCAGAACCAATTTTCTTCTTGAAAACCCATTTGTTCCCTATAGGTACAATACCTTCAGGTGGGTCAACAAGATCCCAAACTTGATTCTTATACATGGAATCAATTTCGGATTTCATAGCATCAATCCATTTTGAAGAGTCTATATCTGATATAGCTTCTTCATAGGTAAGTGGATCATCTCCATGATCTACTTCTTCATGAGTAGACAACTCTTATTCTTCTTCATGAAGAAAACCATATCTCACTGGTGGATGAGATACCCTGGTTGTTCTACGAGGAACAGTTGTAGATGTTTCATCAACAGGTATAGGTTTACTAGATGGATCTATATCCATCTGATCTGTTGGTTGGTCAGAATTCTCCAATTCTAACTCTATTTGCCTTCCTTTGCCTCCTTCTTGAACAAACTGTTGTTCAAGAAATGTGGCATCTCTACTTATCACAACCTTTTGTGAAGTAGGAAAATAAAAATAATATCCAAAACTATCTTTTGGATATCCAACAAATCGACATTTTTCTGATCTGGTCTCCAATTTATCAGTGTTCAGCTTTTTGATAGAAGCTGAACAACCCCAAATCTTAACATGCTTAAGACTTGGTTTTCTTCCATGCCATATCTCATAAGGTGAGGAAGAAACTGATTTTGATGGAATCCTATTCAGAATATACAAAGCTGATTCTAATGCAAATCCCCAAAAGAAGATTGGCATATCAGTATAGCTCATCATACTACGTACCATATCCAATAGGGTACGATTTCTCCTTTCAGATACACCATTCAGCTGTGGCATTCTTGGAGGAGTCAGCTAAGAAACAATGCCATGCTCTCTCAAGTGTTCATCAAATTCAATACTCAAATATTCACCTCCACGATCTAATCGAAGAGCTTTAATACTCTTTCCTGTTTGATTTTCTACTTCAGATTTAAATTCCTTAAACTTTTCAAAGGATTTATGTTTGTATTTCATTAAATACAAATACCCAAACCTTGATTTATCATTAGTAAAAGTAATAAAATAATGAAAACCCCCTCTAGCCATTTCTTTAAATGGACCACATACATCACTATGTATTAGCTCCAAAATATTTTCAGCTCTTAGCCCTTGTCTAACAAAGGGTGATCTAGTCATTTTGCCCTGAAGGCAAGATTCTCAAGTTGGAGTAGGCTCAGAGCCCAATGAGGATAGAATCCCCATTTTCTCCAGTTTTGCAATCCTATCTTCTGCAACATGACATAACCTTAAGTGCCAAATATATTTTGAACTTGAGTTGGTTTTCACCATGGCATTGCATTCTTTTAGATCACTTGCATTCAATTTGTGTTTGTCATTATTATCCAAATAATAAAGACCATCATTCATATAACCCGAACCAACATATTTATTTCCAAAATAAATATTGCAAACATCATCTGTGAACTGAAATTCATAGCCATTTCTAGTCAAACTAGATATAGAAATGATGTTTTTAAAAGCATCAGGTACATATAAAATATTATCCAAACACAAAACATGTCCAAACATGTAAAAAGATTTAGATCCTATGGCTAAAGCTTCAACAGTTGAACCATTGCCAATCCGGACTCTAATATCTTGAGAACGCAAGCTGCTACTATTTGCTAGTTCCTGCATATCATTAGAAATGTGAGAAGCGCACCGAGATCTAAAACCCAAGCTATAGATTAACTATGAGTATCATCAGAATCTAAATAACAAGATATGGACATACCTTCCGAAGGTGTATCCTTCTTGTCCTTCAGAGAAGTAAGATACTCTAGGCAATTCCCTTTCCATTGCCCATCCTTTTGGCAGTGGAAACACTTTCCTTTACCTCCATCAGCTTTAGTCTTCCTTTTCTGTTTAGCTATTTTCTTGGAAGGACCAGGAATCTGAGGTTTCTTTTTCTTATTGCCCTTCTTCTTGTTGGACTTTCCAGCAGAAGAAGATGCAACTAAAGCTACCTCTTTTCCTTTATTGCCTGGCATATTCTTTTGGGCAATAACCAGCATGTTGAGTAAACCAGCTAAGGTGCATTCCTGTTTTGTCATATGGAAATTTGTCACAAAATTCCCAAAAGACTCAGGAAGGGACTGAAGGATCAAATCCGTCTGTAGTTGGAAATCCATGTTGAAGTCAAGATGTTCCAACTGCTCAATCAGCCGAATCATCATGTGAACATGATCCCCAACATTCTGTCCCTCAGACATCCTCATATGGAATAGCTGTCTAGATATCTCATACCTAGCATTCCTGCTGTGCTCACCATACAACTCTTGTAGGTGAAGGAGGATCTCACTCGCACTCTGCATGTTCTCATGTTGCTTCTGTAACTCATTACTCATGAAAGCAAGCATGTAACACTTAGCTCTCATATCATGCTCCTTCCACTTGTCCAAAGTTTCATATTCCTCTTGTGTGGCCTCTGGAGGTAAGGGACCAGGAACATTTGAATCTAGAACATATCCTATATGTTCAAGGTTCAGGACAAGTTTCAAATTTCTTAGCCAATCAGATAGATTAGGTCCTGTCAACCTATTATGATCAAGTATGCTTGCAAGGATATTGGATGGTGGTGATTGTTTTGTGCTCATTTTTATCAGAAAATTAACTGTAGAAAATAACCAGTTTAATTAGTAAATGTATCATGTAATTAACGAAAATGATTATGGTCTTTTAATCAAATTGGTCCTCCCACTAACTTAGCGAATCCTACACTTCCAAAGTAGAAAACGGAAATCCTAGTTGGATGGATTTCTAGTGGGTGATTGAATTCTTATAATTCTATTGATCATCCTCAGGTACATCCATTATTGGAATTACAATAAACTATAAGTGGGCAACTCCTTGCCCATCATATCTCATGTGAGGTTCAATCCTTTACCTAGCCCCTAATGCTCAAAATCTCAGGTACATCCATTATTGACTTATCTTGCATTAGTTAAGTTGATCCCATTGAGCCAGTAATTATGCAAATAATTTTAATGTCCTCAGGTACATCCAATATTGGCCACTAAACCATTTACATATTTACAATATCTCATGCTTAACAATTATTCTTAAGAAAATCTCTTAAATTAATTGCATCTTATGCAACTATTTAAAATTTCTTATAATAATTTCCCCAATGGAGGGCCTATGTTATAATTACTTTAATTACAGCATTTCTAACTTAATCATTTGTTTGGAAGATTTTATGGTCATTCTAATTACTATTAAGGTCTCACTTTGCACATTATCCAATTAGCATGCATATATCATATAAAAGCATACATTCCCATACATCTCATGCATTCATGGATAAGCAATAAATATGGTATAATCATGGACTTTCTAAGGGATTCAATTCTGAGCCACCAAGAATTGAATCAGGGCATTCCTATGTGCATTTCATTCATTCATTCATTTTACAAGAGTTGCTGAAGGAGTACATAATCAACACTTGATCTTGAATTCCTCCCACTGGTCCCACCAATGCTCTTGACCTCCTTGAACTTCTTGCAATCCAATATTACATGGTAATCCTTGGCATACCAAGGCAAAATTACAATAACTTAAATAAATGTAATTACAACCCAAAAATTATTACAAACTTAATAATACATGCCCAAAATAAATTAAAATAAATTAATTAATTTACAATCCCAAAGAAACATAAAAGAAATATGCAACACCCCTAAGTTCGGTAGTGCGTCTACTGTTCCGATGACCAGTGTTGTCCGGACAGCTAGAATGCCTAGAACTATACTTCGATATGAGTGAGGAGACATTAAATAATGAAATACAAGGAAAGAAAATATAAGAAAAATAAAGGAAAAATAATAGTAAAGAAATGCAACTAAGTTAAGCGAGCCGAGAACCCTAGCGATGGGTGACCGCACCGAGAAGTCATGGCGTGGACCGTTGACTAGCACTGGACCACGGGGAACCCTGAAAAATATTTTTAGCAGTTAAAGAGACATCAATTGAAGTAGAAATATCATTAGAAATATCAAAGAAAAATTAAATAATTAGTACAAAGAAAATCGAGAAATCGAAAAACGGACAAAACTCGGTGTTACCGAAAAATCGAGAATGCAACCCGAACAGGGGCATTGTGGTCATTTGACACCCCGAGTTGTCTTTTGACCTAAATTTCCATTAAAAATAAATAATATTACACTTGGAAAATATAATGAAAAAATTAATTTAGTGGTACTTAATGTAAATAACAAAAATGGAGTGTAAATGGAGTAATTATCACTTAAAACTTATTAAATGATTATCCTAGCATGAGTGCAGCACTATGGGAATTAAAAATTCACTAAGTGGGCAGATTACTCCACTAATGTCTTCTTCTTCCTCTCAAATCCTCACTTTGCCAAATTGAATTTTCTCTCCATTATCCACCATGGCCACACCTTGCATGCAAGCTCCACTCCTAATGATCAAGCCACAATTTCTCCAATTGTTCTTCATTAAACTTGTTCTACACATCATGGGCAGCATGTAGGAAGCAAGAAAAAGAAGTTTTGGTGAAGATTTAAGAAGTCTCATACATAGGTAAGTTTGAGTTTTTGAATATTGCTTTGTTAAAGTTTGTAAGCATGTTATGGGTGTTTGAATTATGAAGAAATTTTTGAGGTTTGATGTTGAATGGGAATGTGTAATTTTGGCAGCCATGGAAATACCTTGAAGGCAGGTTATTTGTGCTTGTAAATGGTGAATTAAATGATTGATTAAATATATATTGTGTAGGAAATTGTTTAGGTGATATATACTTAGTATATGTAAATGTAAAATGAAATTTAAAGCTTGGAAAGTAATGGAATGTAAGTGTACCATTGTGGCAGTTTGCTAACACTTGAAGAATGCTGAAATTCATGCTTGGTTAATGGAATAATGATGTTAAAATGTGTTGGTTGTTATGGCAGTTTGAATGTATGTATAGTGGTGTGAAGGTTGGACATGTGAATGAGCTTGGTTATGGAATTAAATTGTTGTAAATTGAGTTGGGCAAATTTTGCACTTGTTGGTGCACATTGAATGTAATTGTAAGCTGCCAAAATGACCTATAATGTGTTGTGAATTATGTTTAGGTCATGGTACAATCAGAATTAGTTTGAATGTTAAGTTTGGTGAGTGTTAAAAGTGATGTTTGATATGTATGCAAGAATTGCAATAAGACAGTTTGTATTTTAGGCCTATAACTTTAAGTGTGTGGCTCCAATTGGTATGAGACCAATTGAAGGTGAAACTAGGCACAAAATGTGCCAACTTTCATGAAGGAAGCTTGCCAAAATTCTGCTTGCAAGGTAGCTTGAAAAATGACCAAATCCGGATTAAGTGCAAATGAGGCCTGAAAATTGACCATTTGGGCAGTAGTTAGTGTTTAGGCCATAACTCACTCAAAACAGGTCCAATTGACCTGAAATTTTAACCATGAATAGTTAAGACCCATATCTACAAGTCTTATGAATACACAAAAGCCCATAAATGATCATAAGTAAGTCAAACAGCTTGCACAATTTCGAGTCCAAAAACTGGCCGAACCTAAAATGAACTAAAGTGACCTAAAATGACCAATTTTGGTGCAATTTGACCAGCAATAGTAAAATGACCATAACTTGGCCTACATAACTCAGAATGACCTGAAATTTTGCCCTGCATTCCATAAGACATAGATTTACAAGTTTGTAGTATTGACTGAAATCCGAAAACCGAGGGACCTAGGTCGTCCGGCTAGGTCAAACTAGTATCCCGAAATTCAGCAAATCGCAAGAAAATGCAGTATACACGGAAATGAATTTGGTAACATGTACCAACCCTAAAAGACTATCGAATGTGACATATTAATGACATTAAAACCTAAATTACCTAGAATGTACCAAGGGTCGACATAGTAGGTTGACTAAGCGAATAAATGAATTCAGTGAATTAATTATCAAGCATTATCGTTAGAGACAGTTTAAAATGAGTACTGAAACACTTCAAATTGTGTTTCTCAGTAAGCAAAGACTCAGGGAGGGGAAGGAAACAATGAGTCAGAGCCAAGAGACAGTTATCAGAGGTTTGTGCACAATAAGTATTTCTTTTGAATTTTTCAATTGAAATAAATTACGATTATTTATATATTATTGTTTTAAATTGTGTTTGTGCACAATAATTATTTCTTTTGAGTTATGAATAAGTTTTGATTACTTTGGTTTTGGGAATATTATTTGGAACTTATTGTATTGCCAACTTTGCAAATGGAAATTTTGAGATAAAATGTGATTTATGGTTTGTATGAAATATTATGATTTGAAATTATTTTGATTCACATTTGGCATGACACTGTTGATATATTCCTCCCTCTTTGACTTATCAGTCTGGGGTGAGTGTGATTATGTTCCTCCCTCTTTGACGTCCCAGTCTGAGGTGAGTGTGGATGAGTACTCATTATTCAGCTAGCTTTCTCCCTCATTGATTTCGATTATTGGGGTGAGTGTGTCTTGTTGTGGTGTACAACACGGCATGTGTGGAAAAATTGTGTCATGGCCTAAATTATGTTATCGATTGGCAACATTGTATTATTCAATTATTTGATCGAATTGTGTTATTGATTTGCAAAATGGTATTATTCAGTTATTTGGTCGAATTGTGTTATTGATTTGCAAAACGGTATTATTCAGTTATTTGATCGAATTGTGTTATTGATTTGCAAAACGGTATTATTCAGTTATTTGATCGAATTGTGTTATGCAAAACGGTATTATTCAATTATTTGATCGAATTGTGTTATTGATTTGCAAAACGGTATTATTCAGTTATTTGATCGAATTGTGTTATTGATTTGTAATACGGTATTATTCTATTACTTGATCAAATTTGTATTAGGTGAATTTTGTAAATTGTGAAATGGAATTGTGAATCATTTGATTTGTGAACTGTCAATAAAAGATTTATATATTGCATTTCAAATTGTTATTGTGCACCACTGAGTAAATTTTACTCAAGATAGCTTTCATTCTTTATCGCAGTAGACAGATCGATAGAGGCGTGAGACTAGGCTGCTAGTACATTCAGCGAGAAATCATCGGGTATATTGAGTATACCATATTCTACATTTTATATTGTCATGTATGTTCACTGTATGTATATAGTGTTCTTGGTTTTGAGCAGTTGTAAATTAAAATTGTACATTAAAGTTGTAAAATAAATTATGAGTTATTTGGACTTGTAAAAATTGTATTATATTTCTTGTATCTCAGTCTTTGAAAAATTATTATGGATTTGTGTTGAATTATGCTAGAGTTTGAGATTGAGAAAAATATTGAAGTGCTTTTTACAGGTTTTTGAAGAACTGTTTTATCCAAATTACGGAGGGCACTCTGCCAAAATTTTTTTCAGAAATTACTAATAGTCTAAATGTGTTAGTTAATTCACCTCAGTTCAAAAAGGTTTTTAACACCTGTAAATAGTGCTCACCACTGTAAAAGAAGTAAGAAAAGTTTTTGAAAATCCCTTATAGTGTATTTAATTGGTTATCAGTAGGCGAAGTTGGTAATTCATTAGGTATACTATGGGATCATGTTATGCCTTACAGAGGGGTAGGGTGTGACATGTTTTAGTGGTATCAGAGCTAGTTTTTTTTTTTTTTTTTTCTGTTTTTACATGTTACTTGAATATTTTTTCTTCATTGTATAACTGCTCAATATCATTGTCTGATACATACAGTACATTACATTATAAATATGCACTAACGGGAGGAAATCTCCTTGTGTTATTTGTTTAGGAGGTCTAAGATCCTCGCATTGACTATGGAACAGGGTGATCGTTCAGTCGATCAATCTATAGAGGCTGAGGTGCAAGGGGATGCCCCAGCCCTACATAATGTCAGTGGTTCAGCAGCTCCAGCCCCTGCGATTCGCGATTCCTGCTCGATTCGCTCGATGATGGCTGCAATGTTCCAACAAATGGCTGGTAATGTGCCTACTCATGCCCCAATACAGACACCAGTGGTACAACCACAGTCTTCTGCTAGATAATATGACAAATTGATGAAATATGGGGCTACAGAGTTCAAGGGGACAGTAGATCCTCTAGAGGCAGAACAGTGGTTAGAAATGATGGATAGGGTATTCAAGAAACTGCACTGCACAGAGGAGCTCAGATTTGAATACTCAGTATCTTTGCTACAGGGGGATGCTTATGACTGGTGGAAAATCATTCCCCACAGTTTGGTAGAACCTGCAGTGCTAACCTGGAGTGACTTTCTCAGGGAATTCAGACAAAAATATGTCCCTGATGCTTATGTAGATCAGAAACTGCAAGAGTTCCTAAGTCTGAAACAGGGGAGTAGATCGGTGGCTGAATATGAAAGGGAATTTTTCCGCCTGAGCCATTATGCAGTAAGTCTACTTTCTACCAATAGGGAGAGATGTAAGAGATTTGAAACCGGCTTAAAGCCTAATATCAGATTACAAGTGGTCGGATTCAAACATAACAACTTCTCTGAACTTATTTCTCAAGCACTAGAATTAGAAAGAATTGAATCTGAAGCAGCTTCTAAGAAAAAGAAATCAGAGAAGACAGAAAAAGAGGGAAAGTCAGTAGAACAGAGTTCTAGTGGTCTTACTGGAAAGAGGAAAAACTTTGGGGGATACAACAGAGATAGTAAGAAGTCCGGTAGAGATAGATCTTCTGGACAGAAACCACCTCGATCCGATCAGCAAACTCAACAGAAACCCAGGAATGCGCTGTCAGATCGACTTTGTGAAACTTGTGGTAAACCACATAGTGGGGTATGTTATAGAGCCGTAGGGGCATGTTTTAACTGTGGAGAGACTGGCCATTTTGCTAGGGATTATGTAAATCCAGGTCGCTCTGGATCATTTACTACACCAAAGGGATCAACCCAAGTTTCTACCCCAAAGAGTTCACCATCAGTTAGTAGAGGCAAAGGTAGAGGTAGGGGTAGTACACCTAGAAGTCAGAGTACTGTGAATCAACCAGAACAGGGTGATGCTCCAGCTGGAGTATACGCTATACGACAGAGAGAAGAGACTTAGACTTTTGATATTATTGTTGGTACTTTCTCAAATAGTAACTAAGATATATATATGTATTGTTTGACCTGGGGTCTACATACTTTTATGTTAGTGTTAGAACTATATGTTCTATTGTTATTCCTTTACAGGGGAATAAATTTTGATGCATTAGTGATTAGCCCTTTAAAATAAGGATTGTGATAATAAGTGAAATTAGTTTTGAAAGAGTTTATTGGCGAAAAGTATTTTCTAACACACCATAAATTATAAAGCTAATTGGCGAGCCTACTTAATGTAAGGCAAGAGGATGTAAAAGTAAGATGTAGTAATGGAATTGCTCTGGATGAGGGCAAGAATGTCACTGTTAGTAATTGTTAATGGATATTATAATCATAATAAGTTCGGGATATTAGTAAATTCTAAAAGGATAAAAGATAGGAAAATTTGATCTATTGGGATGTATCGTAGTAACTATGCAATGTTCTTGATGTTTATACTGTAAGCTGCAGATTATAGTACTGACTTGAGATTATTGTGTAGAGCTACGTACTACCTGATAGTACACCTAGATAAGAATAGTTGCTAACGACATCTGTTTTGGTATAGTTATGCCATGACAGAATTTAATTGTTAGAAATAAGTTTGAAAATCCTACTAAGGGATCTAAAACTCAAAGGTTAGAATATCGAAAGGTTATAGTTCAGTACAAAAGAAAGTAAGTTATAGAATATTGACAGATAAAAAGAGTTATGGAAGTAAAAATTCGAACAGTTGGTTCAAATATAACAAAGAAATGTTACGAATGTGAGGAAGACTATGGACTAGAATGGTCAGAGGACCAATGACTAGATAAATGATTCTAACATGACCTCAAGGGTCATTCAAGAAGGAACATGAATCAAAATGTTAGACAGGACAATAGTAAGAGAAGATTGGTGTTATACAAAGAAATTAAATGTTGTATTAGATTGTTAAAAGTCTTATACAAATTCGAGAGAAAGAATATTATATGATCATATAGAAAGGAGAAAATAAACGTATGACTATTGTAAGATGGCTATTGGGAAAAATTTCGTAGACGAAATTTATTTTAAGGGGGGAGAATTGTAACACTCCTAAGTTCGGTAGTGCGTTCTACTGTTCTGGTGACCAGTGTTGTCCGGACAACTAGAATGCTTAGAACTACACTTCGATATGAGTGAGGAGACATTAAATAATGAAATACAAGAAAAGAAAATACAAGAAAAATAAAGGAAAAATAATAGTAAAGAAATGCAACTAAGTTAAGCGAGCCGAGAACCCTAGCGATGGGTGACCGCACCGGGAAGTCACGGCGTGGACCGTTGACTAGCCCTGGACCGCGAGGAACCCTGAAAAATATTTTTAGGAGTTAAAGAGACATCAATTGAAGTAGAAATATCATTAGAAATATCAAAGAAAAATTAAATAATTAGTACAAAGAAAAGCGAGAAATCGAAAAACGGACAAAACTCGGTGTTATCGAAAAATCGGGAATGCAACCCGAACAGGGGCATTGTGGTCATTTGACACCCCGAGTTGTCTTTTGACCTAAATTTCCATTAAAAATAAATAATATTACACTTGGAAAATATAATGAAAAAATTAATTTAGTGGTACCTAATGTAAATAACAAAAATGGAGTGTAAATGGAGTAATTATCACTTAAAACTTATTAAATGATTATCCTAGCATGAGTGGAGCACTATGGGAATTAAAAATTCACTAAGTGGGCAGATTACTCCACTAATGTCTTCTTCTTCCTCTCAAATCCTCACTTTGCCGAATTGAATTTTCTCTCCATTGTCCACCATGGCCACACCTTGCATGCAAGCTCCACTCCTAATGATCAAGCCACAATTTCTCCAATTGTTCTTCATTAAACTTGTTCTACACATCATGGGCAGCATGTAGGAAGCAAGGAAAAGAAGTTTTGGTGAAGATTTAAGAAGTCTCATCCATAGGTAAGTTTGAGTTTTTGAATATTGCTTTGTTAAAGTTTGTAAGCATGTTATGGGTGTTTGAATTATGAAGAAATTTTTGAGGTTTGATGTTGAATGGGAATGTGTAATTTTGGCAGCCATGGAAATACCTTGAAGGCAGGTTATTTGTGCTTGTAAATGGTGAATTAAATGATTGATTAAATATATATTGTGTAGGAAATTGTTTAGGTGATGTATACTTAGTATATGTAAATGTAAAATGAAATTTAAAGCTTGGAAAGTAATGGAATGTAAGTGTACCATTGTGGCAGTTTGCTAACCCTTGAAGAATGCTGGAATTCATGCTTGGTTTATAGAATAATGATGTTAAAATGTGTTGGTTGTTATGGCAGTTTGAATGTATGTATAGTGGTGTGAAGGTTGGACATGTGAATGAGCTTAGTTATGGAGTTAAATTGTTGTAAATTGAGTTAGGCAAATTCTGCACTTGTTGGTGCACATTGAATGTAATTGTAAGCTGCCAAAATGACCTATAATGTGTTGTGAATTATGTTTAGGTCATGGTACAACCAGAATTAGTTTGAATGTTACGTTTGGTGAGTGTTAAAAGTGATGTTTGATATGCATGCAAGAATTGCAGTAAGGCAGTTTGTGTTTTAGGCCTATAACTTTAAGTGTGTGGCTCCAATTGGTATGAGACCAATTGGAGGTGAAACTAGGCACAAAATGTGCCAACTTTCATGAAGGAAGCTTGCCAAAATTCTGCTTGCAAGGTAGCTTGAAAAATGACCAAATCCGGATTAAGTGCAAATGAGGCCTGAAAATTGACCATTTGGGCAGCAGTTAGTGTTTAGGCCATCACTCACTCAAAACAGGTCCAATTGACCTGAAATTTTAACCATGAATAGTTAAGACCCATATCTACAAGTCTTATGAAGACACCAAAGCCCATAAATGAGCATAAGTAAGTCAAACAGCTTGCACAAGTTCGGGTCCAAAAACTGGCCGAACCTAAAATGACCTAAAGTGACCTAAAATGACCAATTTTGGTGCAATTTGACCAGCAATAGTAAAATGACCATAACTTGGCCTACATAACTCAGAATGACCTGAAATTTTGCCCCGCGTTCCATAAGACATAGATCTACAAGTTTGTAGTTTTGACCAAAATCCGAAAACCGAGGGAACTAGGTCGTCCGACTAGGTCAAACTAGTATCCCGGAATCCAGCAAATCGTAAGAAAATGCAGTATACACGGAAATGAATTTGGTAACATGTACCAACCCTAAAAGACTATCGAATGTGACATATTAATGACATTAAAACCTAAATTACCTAGAATGTACCAAGGGTCGACATAGTAGGTTGACTAAGCGAATAAATGAATTCAGTGAATTAATTATCAAGCATTATCATTAGAGACAGTTTAAATGAGCACTGAAACACTTCAAGTTGTGTTTCTCAGTTAGCAAAGACTCAGGGAGGGGAAGGAAACAATGAGTCAGAGCCAAGAGACAGTTATCAGAGGTTTGTGCACAATAAGTATTTCTTTTGAATTTTTCAATTGAAGTAAATTATGATTATTTCTATGTTATTATTTTAAATTGTGTTTGTGCACAATAAGTTTGACTTCTCACTTTCTACTTAAAAATTTTTAATTCAACATTACAATTTTAAATTGTGTTCGTGCACAATACTTTTATATTCACTGCTTTAACTAGCAAATTTATGTAGAGAAATGAGTTATGAATAAGTTTTGATTACTTTAGTTTTGGGAATATTATTTGGAACTTATTGTATTGCCAACTTTGCAAATGGAAATTTTGAGATAAAATGTGATTTATGGTTTGTATGAAATATTGTGATTTGAAATTGTTTTGATTCACATTTGGCATGACACTGTTGATATATTCCTCCCTCTTTGACTTATCAGTCTGGGGTGAGTGTGATTATGTTCCTCCCTCTTTGACTTCCCAGTCTGAGGTGAGTGTGGATGAGTACTCATTATTCAGCTAGCTGCCTCCCTCATTGATTTCGATTATTGGGGTGAGTGTGTCTTGTTATGGTGTACAACACGGCATGTGTGGAAAAATTGTCTCATGGCCTAAATTATGTTATCGATTGGCAACATTGTATTATTCAATTATTTGATCGAATTGTGTTATTGATTTGCAAAACGGTATTACTCAGTTATTTGGTCGAATTGTGTTATTGATTTGCAAAACGGTATTATTCAGTTATTTGATCGAATTGTGTTATTGATTTGCAAAACGGTATTATTCAGTTATTTGATCGAATTGTGTTATGCAAAATGGTATTATTCAGTTATTTGATCGAATTGTTTTATTGATTTGCAAAACGGTATTATTCAGTTATTTGATCGAATTGTGTTATTGACTTGCAAAACGGTATTATTCTATTACTTGATCAAATTTGTGTTAGGTGAATTTTGTAAATTGTGAAATGGAATTGTGAATCATTTGATTTGTGAACTGTCAATAAAAGATTTATATATCGCATTTCAAATTGTTATTGTGCACCACTGAGTAAATTTTACTCAGCGATAGCTTTTCATTCTTATCACGCAGTGAAATGGTGAGAGCGTGACTAGGCTGCTAGTACATTCAGCGAGAAATCATCGGGTATATTGAGTATACCATATTCTGCATTTTATATTGTGATGTATGTTCACTGTATGTATATAGTGTTCTTGGTTTTGAGCAGTTGTAAATTAAAATTGTACATTAAAGTTGTAAAATAAATTATGAGTTATTTGGACTTGTAAAAATTGTATTATATTTCTTGTATCTCAGTCTTTGAAAAATTATTATGGATTTGTGTTGAATTATGCTAGAGTTTGAGATTGAGAAAAATATTGAAGTGCTTTTTATAGGTTTTTGAAGAACTGTTTTATCCAAATTACAGAGGGCACTCTACCAAAATTTTTTTCAGAAATTACTAATAGTTTAAATGTGTTAGTTAATTCACCTCAGTTCAAAAAGGTTTTTAACACTTGTAAATAGTGCTCACCACTGTAAAAGAAGTAAGAAAAGGTTTTGAAAATCCCTTGTAGTGTATTTAATGGGTTATCAGTAGGCGAAGTTGGTAATTCATTAGGTATACTATGGGATCATGTTATGCCTTACAGAGGGGTAGGGCGTGACAAAATAAATCCAATCACATTGGTCTTTTATAGTCCATGATCATCCATCATGCATATCACTATTTAACAAATAAATAAAACATATATATTAAATTAAATTGAATATATCATATTCAACCTAAAAATCCGGATTTGAATATGATTCAAATAAATTTAAAAATTAAGATTTGAATCTCATTCAAACAAATTTAAAAATTCAGATTTGAATCACATTCAAACAACTTTAAAAATTCAGATTTGAATCACATTCAAACATTTTTTAAAAAAATCAGATTTGAATCACATTCAAACATTTTTTAAAAAATCAGATCTGAATTTTATTCAATCAATTTTAAAAAATTAGATTTAAATATGATTCAAACAACTTTAAAAATTCAGATTTGAATCACATTCAAACAATTTTTTAAAAATCAGATTTGAATCATAATTTAATTGTGTTATTAAAATTCTAATTAAACAATTTAATTAGACATAGGATGAGCTTTTAGATCATACAACAATTGTAAATTAAAAAGCAAACCTTGCACCACCTTGAAGAACCATTGTTGCCACCGCCAATGGTGGCTTCACCATGTGTGCCGCCACACATCCATTGCAACCAGCAATGGATCAATCATCTCATGATCAAATCACACAATTAAATCATATAATCAACAATCTAAATGGCAAATATAGTGGCTCTGATACCAATTGAAGGAACGGAAGCATGAAAAACACAAGTTTATACCATTGAATTAAAAAATTTTCACCTAGGGTCACATGCATCATGCAAGATTTATTTTTATCTATTTGATTTTAATTATAAACAACATATTAAAACTCTTTTAATATGTTTTTTTGGATCTGTATTTGCCATTTAAGATTTTAAAATTAATCAGATTAATTTTAGAACCCTAGATGAAATCAAGAACGATTACACTAACCTCTTGATGCACTGCAGCGTGTCTGCGCCTTTGAGATTCATCTTCAGGACACCAGATGTTGTCCCTCTAGCTTGTCCACACAAAGAACACCTATGGCAGCCCTTGAACAGCTTCTAAAGCTTTTCTATTAATTAGAAATTCAAGTTCTGCCTTTTAAGAGATTAGAGATGTAAACAAGACACTAGAAACAATTTCTAGTGTTCTTAATTCAAGAGATTGATGGCTAATCTCTTTGAATTGATGAGAGATGAAGAAGAATAGATGAAAAGCCTCAAAGTGGCATGACAAAGGAGAGGAGTGTCTGCTGGTTATTTTTCTTTTCATAACCACACTTAAATAGCTAGGTTAACACATTAAACCCTTGCCACATGTCACCCTTTGATTAGCTCTAGGTTTAAGTGACCCAATCATATTGTGCCAAGTGTCAAACCTATATTTAATATTGATTTTAATCATCTTACATGATTAAAAAAAAAACATTTGGAAAGCTTATGTGTAATTCCATGTGTCACCATCTCATGGTGCCACGTGTCACACTGTGAAATGACCAAAATGCCCCTGTGTCTTAATTTTGAGTTCTTAACCCAAAATAATTATTTTTCTTCTTCTAATTAATTTATATCAAATATAAATTAATTAATTAATCTCTATTAATTAATTTCTCATTAATTAAATTCATATTTACACACTTTAAATACAAATTTAATTTACACTACACATCCAATAATCTAGATTTGGTTTCAAGTCATGCTAGGGACTTTGCAATTTAATTGCAAACCAAACATATTTAATTAATCAATTAAACTGTTTAATTAATTAATTAAATCATATTTAAATAGGGGATAACTTGTGCATGTGTGTGACTTACTAGGCTCATCACTAATTGGCAATGAGACATGATATCAACTCTTAATATAATCAGAACTCTTTCTTACCATAAATGATTTCTCTAAATCATTTTATGCACCTCATAGACCATGGTTAACACCTAGCATAGCATGCCATGGCCACCCAATTAGTAATAAGGTTTACCTTAAATGAATCTATAATCATATGTTACAATGCACTAGAATCTCTCTGTTACAAAATCCCAACTCAAGCTGGAGTCATGGTTTATGTCAAACTCCATTTGCTATGAATATTATGTTCTCTTTTAATTCCAGTTCTTGATTAAAAATATTTTCTTATCAGAAACTCTTTTCTCAATAAATCTATCTGTCCTGGCCAGGAACTTGAAATATCAAGAACAATTAAATGAACATAGGATTTTATCTCTATTTACTTAGAGGAACAGATTCCATCTTGATCAACACCTACCTCCATATATAACTAGTAGGAGCCAACACATGCCCATATATCCATACATAGTACAAGTATAAAAGCAGTATCAAACTCAAACTACCTATATACAAGATAACTGTGCTATCTCAGGTCTAAAGATTATATGCACTGATATGATTTATGACAAAACATTGATAAGAGTAAACTCCTTGTGCTTGTCATAAATGTCACTGGTTCGGCCTACTTATCATTTATAAGTGCCTATCATGTTTGTTATATGGCAAGAGACTCACCATTCCATCTTATTTGTATCTCATATAAATAACTTGGGAACAAACATGAATACAATCTTTCTGGATAAGTCATGTCCTTATTATGAAGTATCCTCGATTGTGAACCTATTTATGATACTTTGTGCTAGAAATATTGTCACTCATATGTTAGTAGTATGCCCTAGAGTATATCATTTAGTATGTATCTTGTACATATTTTTATTAATAAAAGGCATTTCCACTTTTCCGTTTACATAATATATTTATGTTTAATAGAAAAGGTCCATTGATATTTTGTTAGAAATATTATTCTTAAGTTGTTAAGAATATGAGTGACAATATTTCTAGCACAAATTATCATAAATAGGTTCACAATCGAGGATACTTCATAATAAGGACATGACTTATCCAGAAAGATTGTATTCATGTTTGTTCCCAAGTTATTTTTATGAGATATAAATAAGATGGAATGGTGAGTCTCATGCCATATAACAAACATGATAGGCACTTATAAATGATAAGTAGGCCGAACCAGTGACACTTATGACAAGCACATGGAGTTTACTCTTGTCAATGTTTTGTCATAAATCATATTAGTGCATATAATCTTTAGACCTGAGATAGCACAGTTATCTTGTATATAGGTAGTTTGAGTTTGATACTGCTTTCATACTTGTATTATGTATGGGTATATGGGCATGTGTTAGCTCCTATTAGTTATATATGGAGGTAGGTGTTGATCAAGATGGAATATGTTCCTCTAAGTAAATAGAGATAAAATCCTATGTTCATTTAATTGTTCTTGATGTTTCAAGTTCCTGGCCAGGACAGATAGATTTATTGAGAAAAGAGTTTCTGATGAGAAAATCTTTTTAATCAATAACTGGAATTAAAAGAGAACATAATATTCATAGCAAATGGAGTTTTACTTAAACCATGACTCCAGCTTGAGTTGGGATTTTGTAACAGAGAGATTCTAGTGCATGGTAACATATGATTATAGGTTCATTTAAGGTAAACCTTATTACTAATTGGGTGGCCATGGCATGCTATGCTAGGTGTTAACCATGGTCTATGAGGTTCATAAAATGATTTAGAGAAATCATTTATGGTAAGAAAGAGTTCTGATGATTTTAAGAGTTGATATCATGTCTCATTGCCAATTAGTGATGAGCCTAGTAAGTCACACACATACACAAGTTATCACCTATTTAAATATGATTTAATTAATTAATTAAAGAGTTTAATTGATTAATTAAATAGGTTTGGTTTGCAATTAAATTGCAAAGTCCCTAACATGACTTAAAACCAAATCTAGATTATTGGATGCATAGTATAAGTTAAATTTATATTTAAAGTGTTTAAATATGAATTTAATTAATGAGAAATTAATTAATAGAGATTAATTAATTAATTTATATTTGATATAAATTGATTAGAAGAAGAAAAATAATTATTTTGGGTTAAGAACTCAAAAGTAAGACACAGGGGTATTTTGGTCATTTCACAGTGTGACACGTGGCACCATGAGATGGTGACACATGGGATTACACATAAGCTTGCCAAATGTTTTTTAATCATGTAAGATGATTAAAATCAAGATTAAATATAGGTTTGACACTTGGCACAATGTGATTGGGTCACTTAAACCTAAAGCTAATCAAAGGGTGACATGTGACAAGGGTTTAATGTGTTAACCTAGCTATTTAAGTGTTATTATGAAAAGAAAAGCAACCAGCAGCCACTCCTCTCCTTTGTCACGCCACTTTGAGGCTTTTCATCTATTTTTCTTCATCTCTCATCAATTCAAAGGGATTAGCCATGAATCTCTTGAATTAAGAACACTAGAAATTGTTCCTAGTGTCCTGTTTACATCTCTAATCTCTTAAAAGGCAGAACTTGAATTTCTAATTAAAAGAAAAAGCTTTAGAAGTTGTTCAAGGGCTGCCATAGGTGTTCTTGGTGTGGACAAGCTAGAGGGACAACATCTGGTGTCCTAAAGACGAATCTCAAAGGCGCAGACACGCTGCAGTGCATCAAGAGGTTAGTGTAATCGTTCTTGATTTAATCTAGGGTTCTAAAATTAATCTGATTAATTTTAAAATCTTAAATGGCAAATACAGATCCAAAAACATATTAAAATAGTTTTAATATATTGTTTATCATTGAAATCAAATAGATAAAAATAAATCTTGCATGATGCATGTGACCCTAGGTGAAATTTTTTGAATTCAATGGTATAAACTTGTGTTTTTCACGCTTCTGTTCCTTCATCATATTCTTAACAGCTTAAGAATAATATTTCTAACAAAATATCAATGGACCTTTTCTATTATACATAAATATATTATGTAAATGGAAAAGTGGAAATGCCTTTTATTAATAAAATTATGTACAAGATACATACTAAATGATATGCTCTAGGGCATACTACTAACAATTTCTTCAATTCTTCTTCATATTTGCAACTCAATTCAACTAATCCACACAATTTAAACACTAAATCTTGAAGTTAAGGGCACTTACCTCTTGTAATAGTTTTTAAAAGCTCCAAATCTTCTCTTTTTCCCTTTCAAATTGCTGTCCAAGGCTTGCTCTAGTGGTAGAGACAGTTTTTCATGAAGAGAAGTTACGGTTTGGAGGTGATTTGGTGGGTGGTTTCAAGCTTCCCTTAAGCTTTCATGGAGGTTGGGTTGGGGAAATGGGTTACGGCTGGAATGTTGAGGAAGAAAGGAACATATTGCTTTTCCAATTTTTGGTCTCATTTATCCTCTTTTATTAGTTAATTAAGTGGTTATCTAATGGGGATTGGTGGGTAAGTGTTTAATGATATCATATGATGTCATAATTAGTATTTTCTTTCATTTTCTTTTCTTTTCTTGTCTACTCATTTTAAATTTAATTTTTAGCAATATTTATTCATATTTTATGTCATAATAATTATTCACTTAACTGGACAAGTCGGCCAAAAATCACCTCTGAAGGTGAAATGACCAAAATGCCCTTCATTTGGCTTAATAGACTAAAATTGTCTATAACGAATGAAAAAATTTATAATCATTTTCTTGGCATTCTAATGCCATAGAAATCTCAATGACTTTTCTCTGGAGTTTCAAAAATTATTTTATGAATTTTCTCCTCGGTGTAGGGCTCCTAGTTGCGAGAACCATAACTTTCCACTAGGTTACCCATCGCTAGGGCACCGGCTCATTTAACTTGGTTGTATTTTATTCTAAAATTATTTCTAAATTTTTCTTATTAATATTTGAGTTAATTATGACTTCTCACTTTAGTTTAAATATTTTTCCAGATATTCTAACTGTCTGGACAGACACTGGTCACCGGAACAGTAGAATGTACGAAATGGATGCAATGAGGGTGTTACAACTCTTCCCCTCTAACAAAAATTTCGTCCTCGAAATTTATCTGATATAAGCAATCGACGAACTGCTACCTCCTTACTTCTACACCTTTCGGTGTTATCATACTTCACCTTCTCCGTAGTCTCAATCCTATCCTTAAACAGTTCTGTACTCATCCTTTTTCATCTTAAATACAGTCTTTTTCTCATATCCATTCACTATCTCATTGTCTTTTCACTCTCTTATTCCATACCTCAACTTAAAATAAACTAGAAATACAGATATGCAATAGTGTCACCTCGACTCTTACAAATGCAATGCATGATATGCAATCTATCAAGGTCCAGAAATGCCTAAACCGCGCTCTGATACCAATAAATGTAACACCCCTTACCCGTCTACAGCGTAGCCGAGCAAGATATGCCACACAGTGTGCTGGAGCACCATACTCTTTCAAATCATTTACAATACTTTTCAAACCATTTCCAATACTTTTCAATCAATAAGTATCCATCAATGTCATTCAAATAATTTCTCACAGTTTTCAAATCATTTACAATGCTTTTCAAGCAATAAATATCCATTCAAACACATTTCCACAATTTAAAACAATAATGTACAAATAGTCATAATTCATTTCAATTGAAAAAATTCAAATGAAATAGTTGTTGTGCACAAACCTCTGATAACTGTCTCTTGGTCTGGACTCAGTGTTTCCTTCTCTTTTCCTGAGTCTTTGGTAACTGAGAAACACAATTTGAAGTGTTTCAGTACTAAATTAAACTGTCTCTATCGCTAATGTTTGACAAATAATTCACTGAAAGCTATTATTTGCTTAATCACCTAATATACCAACCCTCGATGTGTTCTAGGTAATTTAGGTTTTAGTGTCACTAATATGTCACATTCGATAGTGTTTTAGGGTTGGTACTCGTTACCAATTTCATTTCCTTGTTTAGTGCATTTTATTGCAAATTGCTGGATTCCGGGATACTAGTTTGACGTAGCCGGACGACCTAGTTCCCTTGGTTTTCGGGTTTTGGTCAAAACTACAAACTTGTAGATATATGTCTTATTACACGCGGAGCAAAATTTCAGGTCAATCCGAGTTATGTAGACCAAGTTATGGTCATTTTACTATTGCTGGTCAAATGGCATCAAATTAGGTCATTTTAGGTCAACTTTGGTCAACTTTGGTCAACTTTGGTTCGGCCAGTTTTTGGACCCAAACTTGTGCAAGTTGATTGACTTGCTTATGGTCATTTCTGGGCTTTGGTGTCTTCATAAGACTTGTAGGTATGGGTCTTAACTATTCATGGTTAAACTTTCAGGTCAATTGGACCTGTTTTGAGTGAGTTATGGCCTAAACACTAACTGCTGCCCAATTGGTCAATTTTCAGGCCTCATTTGCACTTAATCCGAATTGGTCATTTTTCATGCTACCTTGCAAGCAGAATTTTGGTATGCTTTCTGAATGAAAGTTGGCACATTTTGTGCCTAGTTTCACCTCCAATTGTTCTCATACCAATTGGAGTTACACATTTAAAGTTATCGGCTAAAATGTAGGCTGTCCTTAATTACATTGCACAAACATGTATCAATTACACATTTACCTTACTCTAAGTCCACTTCTCTTACCAATTCTGATTTGGTACATTACCAAAACCATATACCACTTCACTTTAAAGTCACTTTGGGCAGATTACAAACATCCTTAACACACCAAATAAAACTCTAATTCATAAAGTCCAATTACAACCACAAATACACATAAACTCTACTCATTATTTTATACAATTTCCACAACTAATTTATATACATATCCATCAATCCTCAATGTCATAATTCTGCCAATATCTTCATGAATTCATACATTCATCATGGAGTCTCAAGGCTGCCGAATTGTTCCACAATGCCAAAGGTTCACATACTTTTTTCAACTTCAATTTCAAATGCATAATCACCATTACATATGGAAATAATTTACTAGGACATCAATTCACCCTATTCAACATGAATTCTCATCAAACATATGTAATAATATTTCATTAAACATACAACTCCATGGCTGTCCAAAAATGGATATATCAAGAACTCCTCAAACTTGAAAATTTTCTTCACAAAGCACACACCCATAACATGTATATAAAGTTTAACAAAGCAATGTTCAAAAATACAAACTTACCTATGGTTGGGACTTGTTAAACCTTCACAAAACTTCTTAATGTTGGTATTAAACTCTTCCTTGTGATGTGGGGATAAAAATTAATTAAGACAAGTAAGGAAAATTTAGCTTGAAAATGGGTGGAGTGTGGCATGGAAGTGGGCGGCCATGGGAGCATTTTGGAGGTTCATTTCGGCAAGGTTGAGGGGATTTGGAGAAGATGAAGTGCAGATAGTGAAATGGACTTACACCTGCCCCATTAGTGTTTAATTAAATCCCTAGTGGTCCACTCACCAAATTTAAATCATATAATATGTTAAATGTGTTATTTACACAATTTTCACTCCACTTTTGGCTATTTACATTAGGTACCACCAAATTAATTTTTCATTTTATTTTATAAGTGTAATGTTATTTATTTTTAATGGACATTTAGGTCAAAAGACAATGCGGGATGTCAAATGACCATAATGCCCCTATTCGGGTTGCATTCCCGATTTTTCGGTAACACCGGGTTTTGTCCATTTTTCGATTTCTCACTTTTCTTTGTACTAATTATTTATTTTTCTTTGATATTTCTAATGATATTTATACTTCAATTGATGTCTCTTTAAGTCCTATAAATATTTTCCAGGGTTCCCCGCAGTCTAGGGCTAGTCAACTGTTCACGCTGTGACTTCCCGGTGCAGTCACCCATCGCTAGGGTTCTCGGCTCGCTTAACTTGGTTACATTTCTTTGCTATTTATTTTTCCTTTGTTTTTCTTGTATTTTCTTTTCTTTTATTTCACTATTTTATGTCTCCTCACTCATAACGAAGTGTAGTTCTAGGCATCCTAGCTGTCCGGACAGCACTGGTCACCGGAACAGTAGAACGCACTACCGAACTTAGGGGTGTTACAGACCTACTGTCCTACCAATGCACTATAGTCTGTGAGGTGACACGGATACTATGCAGAACTGTGAACGGCCTTACCTAGTCTGTGGTCCACTGGGCTCTCTGTCCAAATCTTTAGTACCTACGTGTTGCAAAAGCGACGCGTTAAGCATAAAGCTTAGTGGTGCCAATAAAACAAGAAAATATAATATGCAAATAAAAGTAAAAATTTCCTAGTTATTGTGTTCATAAGAAATGAATATTTACTAACTTATTGTTTAGTCGAAGGCTAATTATATTTTATAATATTAACTCCTTCATGCATTTTGTTAATCATTTTTTTGATGATTTTGAGCTTGTTTATTTTATTATAATCATTCTTGATCTTTATCTTAATATTTAATTTCCATATTTTCTTTAATAATCAGTTCAATTACAATTATACTTTTCCATGCCCAAGTAACCTTTACAAATTGACCAGACTAGATAAATGGGTAAACTAGCACTGGGTACCAGGTACCTCGGGCCATCACACCATCGGTCACAATGTGTCTCCCCGTGTGCAAACAGAATGGCTAATAAGCCTTAAAAGCAATAAGGCATAAAGCCAAGTAAAACATCATAACAGTATAGCCATAGACTATCACATCACAGAATGGTAATGAAGCCATACATTATACGCAGTACTGCTATCAGAACTATATTGGCATGCCAACTTATCCAAACCAATCACATTAGGCCTACTAGGGCATATTACAAAGTCATTTCTGAATATTTGTACTTTATATGTAAGGTTACTATTCCTTTCATTAGTTAACTAAAATGTTGACTTTTTTTATAGATAATAGGTATATTGGTTCAAATATCACCAACGTACCACATTTTGTATTCCAAAGCTGTTGGCATTGGTTGCCAATTCCATTTCAAAGCTTAGTGTTATTTATTCACAATTTTCATATTTCAAGCACTAAATTTTCTGTTCCATTGGTCATTTGTGCAATAGGAATTTGATGAAAGTTGTTTCTTATTGTGTCTAGTTATATTTTCTTTTTTTGAATCACTCCATTTGGAGTTTTGTAGCTCAAGTTATGGCCCAAACACCATAACTGGCCGGATTGCAAACTTTCCAGATTTTCTGGACTGACCAAATCTAGAGTGTTTTGTGTAGTGAATACAGCTCACTTTTTGAATATGTTATGATTGAAATTTGGGTTAGATTTCTTCATAAAAATTGTAGGTCTATATCTCAACTTTCTACTGGTAAAATTTCAGATCAATTGGACCTTCCTACGCTGAGTTATGACCAAATGAATAAACACTATTCATTTGATCATTTTCCCAGGCAGAATGCAAGTCACCCGGATTAGGGCAATTTTTAGGTCAACTTGGTTTGGTTTTCTGGGCAGGGCTTCTTCACCAAAGTTGTCCCATTATGTCTCTAGTTTCATGTTCAATTCACCTTGCACCAATTTAACCTCTACAACTCTATTTATAGCTGCCTAAACCTGCTGGACTCACACTGAGTCCTGCAGGTCAGCCAAGGTAGCTCAACCAAACAAAAACAACAAGCCGCAACTCACTTCATTTCCTTATCACACACATTCAAATGGTCACTAATTGACCCTTAGAACACTAATTCACCATCAGTTGAACAAAACTCTAATTACCCCTAAACCCTAACTCTCCAATTCTCTTAATCCTGCAACACATGCCACTCCCATTAAAAATTCATGCATATACATGTTAAATAGCATTAGGAGGTAAGTTTAAACTAAATAAAACATAGAAATTTCCCATTCTTCCAAGCTGGCCAAATTTCCTTTTTAGCCATTACCCATGATTTCTTCAATTCTTCTTCATATTTACAACTCAATTCAACTAATCCACACAATTTAAACACTAAATCTTGATGTTAAGAGCACTTACCTCTTGTAATAGTTTTCAAAAGCTCCAAATCTTCTCTTTTTCCCATTTAAATTTCTCTCTAAGGATTGCTCTAGTGATAGAGACAATTTTTCATGAAGAGAAGTTAGGGTTTGGAGGTGATTTGGTGGGTGGTTTCAAGCTTGCCTTAAGATTTCATGGAGGTTGGGTTGGGGAAATGGGTTACGGCTGGAATGTTGAGGAAGAAAGGAGCAGATTACTTTTCCAATTTTTGGTCTCATTTATCCTCTTTTATTAGTTAATTAAGTGGTTATCTAATGGGGATTGGTGGGTAAGTGTTTAATGACATCATATGATGTCATAATTAGCATTTTCTTTTATTTTCTTTTCTTCTCTTCTCTACTCATTTTCAATTTAATTTTTAGCAATATTTTCACATTTTATGTCATAATAATTATTCACTTAACTAGACAAGTCAACCAAAATTCACCTCTAAAGGCGAAATGACCAAAATGCCCTCCGTTTGGCATTAGATTGAACTTTAGGTGTAGCTAGGGTTTTGAGTATGTGAAAAATTGAAGAAAATTTTGAGAATTGGCCAAATGATATAGTTCACTTTATTTGAGTTGAGAAATGGTCAATTGTGACCATTTGGGTTGTGTGTGAAATGTTGGAACCAAGTTCCAATTCGGATTGGTGAAGTTCAGTCTGCAGGTAGCTTGACCTAGGTCCCTTTCAGGGACCAAAATTGAAAATTTACCAGCCCAATTGGTATGAAGCAAATTGGGAATGAAACTAGACACAAAATGGCACATTTTTCATTTAAGAATCATGCCCAAAAAGTGACAATAACTTAGTGAACAATTAGGCCAAATCCGAAATTGGCAAACTGACCTGTATAAAAATGACCAAATAAATAGTAGTTACATAAATGACCATAACTTGGTCTAGGAAGGTCCAAATGACCTGAATTTTATACTGATAGAAAGCTGAGACATAGCCCTATAACATTCATGAAGAAAACAAACCCAAATTTTGACCATAACCTATTTGAAAAGCCACCTACAGTCAACCCACAAAAACTGCCATTATCCAGTAAATGCCCAGAATTCTGGGTAAAACCAAATCTGGTTAGCTATGTTCAAATAGCTATAATATAGGCTACAAAACTCCAAATGGAGTGATTCAAAAAGGGAAATAAAGTTATGATAATAAGAAACAACTTCTATGAAGGAAACTTAGCCAAATTACCACAGCAACATAACTAATGGAACAGTACAAAATAGGACACCAAATCTGAAAATTTGAATTTATACTTAAGAGACCTAAAGTTTGAAGGAACAATCAAAACTAACAAAATTGGTAACCAAAATGTGGTATGTGGGTATAATTGGATTTCCCATACCTTTTAAGCATAAGAAAGTCAATGTTTTGACTTGAATAGTGTCATGAATAGTAACCCCGACATGAAAATTTCCAAGAACGTACGTTTAAGCATATTGGGGCTATAATTGAGCAGATATAAATATAATTATTGGATTTTGTAACACCCTTCATCTGTCTACAGTGTAGCCGAGCAAGGCGTGCTACATGGCGTGCCAGAGCACCTAGTCTGTGATTATCTCATTTTCTAAACTCAATTTGATTTAAGAAGTCTTTATGTGATATTCATAACATACTGGTTCTATTTTCATATTTAATAAAATTAGTGTTTCAAAATAGTAATAAAAATCCAGCAAGGTGCCGTCTATATTTCGGAAAAACTATCCTTCTAAACCTATTAAAAACAATTCAATATGATAATATTCTCAAAATCTCAATTAATTTTTCAACCTCAAAATTTCATAGTTTCAAAATACAATCCATCGTAATTTACATTCATCCAGACACACTCCATAGGAGTTTCATAAGTACAAATTATTACAAGCCTTAAAGTTTTATAATATACAAATAACATAACAAAATGTCAAAATACAACTGATAGTCATTACACAAGATCCTAAGTCCTACCATGTATGCAGTGTAGTGCAAATGACTCTGGACTCCTGTGCAGATCTGATATCTCACCCTGTCATAGGTCTGCTAGGCACTATGCAGATCTGATATCTCACTCCTGTGTCTCCATACCTATGCATAGCAAAAGCAACACGCTAAGCAATTCTGCTTAGTGGTGCCAAATATAAAGAAATATACACTAAAATAAAATAAATGAATTGTTTATGAATTTATGACATCAATATTCTTTGCAGTTGTTGATTTTACTTTTATTTGCTAACCTTTCATTTTTGCTAATTTTTTTGTGGTTCTGTATGTCAATAAATTGAATTTAACTATTTGAATTTAATAATGCTTAAATTAACTGCCCGTGTAGCCTATACACTGACCAGATTGGATAAACGGATATTCTGGCACTAGGTACCTAGTACTTCAGGCAATCACACCATTGGTCACAAAGTGTCTCTCGGTGTGCAAGCAGTGTCGCTAAAAAAACTATATTGTCAATCCGGTGATAAGCCAAGTATAATAACACAATACGTATAGCCGTAGGCTATTGAAGTCACAAAGGCAAAGATAATAAGTCAGAAAAACACAAGATGGCATAAAGCCATTTACGTAATAAATTGCCGTAATCCTATTGGCATGCCAACCTATCCAAACTAGTCAACTAGGCAAACTAGGGCACATTACAAATTAATTGTTTAATCTTCATTTTTTTGAGTTTACTAATTATTATGTAATTCACAAGTCAATGTAAATGTTGACCTATTTAGGTAATATGGATAAGTTGATTCTAGCATTAACATATCATAATTTGTAATTCAATATGCTGCCAATATAGTGCAATTTACCCTTTTCACAAGTTGGCATTCATTGCCAAATTACTTCAAGCATCATCATATATAAATGTCAAATTTTTAGTTTTAGTGTGCTAGATTAGTCTAGCTTAATGTCCTATTTCTCTTGGTTTTTAGCTTCTGGTCAAAGAAGCAAAATTGTTGCTCTATGTCTTATTGAACTTTTGACACAACTTCTAGATCATTCTGACTTGTATAGACTAAGATATGGTCAATTTACTAAAGTTGGACAGATTGCATCTTTAGTACAAAATTTGGCTAATTTTAGGTCACATTCAATTCTGGCAGTTTTGGTACCCGAATTTGCGCAAGCAATTTGACTTGGTTCTAGCCATTTATGGTGTAACACCCCTATGTTCGGTAGTATGTTCTACTATTCCAGTGACAGTGTCTGTCCGGACAGCTAGGATGCCTAGAACTACACTTAGATATGGGTGACGAGACATAAAATAATGAAATACAAGAAAAACAAAGAAAAAATAATAGCAATGAAATGTAACCAAGTTAAACGAGTTGAAAAACATAGCGATGGGTGACCGCACTAGGAAGTTGCAGCATGGACTTTTGACTAGCCCTGGATCACGGGGAACCTGAAAAATATTTTTGAGACTTAAATAAATATCTATTGAAGTATAAATATCATTAGAAATATCAAAGAAAAATTAATTAATTAGTACAAAAAAAAGAGAATTCAAGAAAACGACAAAACTCGGTGTTACCGAAAAATCTATAATGCAACCCGAATAGGGGCATTGTGGTCATTTGACACCCTATGTTGTCTTTTGACCTAAATGTTCATTAAAAAATGATATTAAACTTAGAAAATACCATGAAAAATTAAAATGAGATACATTATGTAAATAGTGAAAGTGTGGTGGCCAAATTGCAAAAATTGGAAAGTTCGACATTAAAATAGATTTTTAATCAATTAGTGCTCCACTAACATCACTTAAGTGCACCTTTAATCAACCTTTGGACAAAAAATTCTGTCATCTTCAACCTTTGGAAGAGTGGCCGAAATGAACTCCATGGGAGACTCCATGGCCAAACTCACATCCACACCCATGCATCCATGATTCAAGCTTCCTTTCACCATAAATCCTTCATGAAACCTTGCATACTCAGCTTGGGGAAAACATTGGCAGTAAAAAGAAGAAGTTTGGGTGAGGTTTTGAAGAACTTCAAAAGTGGTAAGTGAGTGTTTTCAATTCTTGTTTCATTAAAAGTGTAACCAAGGTTGTGGGTAGTTGATTTATGGAAGAATTTTTAAAGTTTGATGTTTTAATAGAGATGTACATTTTGGCAGCCATGGAATTCAGTATATGTAGCTTGTTTTTACTTGTTTATGGTTGTTTAAGATGTTGTTATTGATGGCAGCATGGATATGTGTATAATGGTTTGGAATTGGGTATGTAAATGGGGTATGTTCATGTGGTTAAATGGTGTAAATGGACTTAGGAAAATTCTGTTTTATAGTGTGCATATTGAAAATGGTTACAAGCTGTCCAAAATGACCAAAATGTGTTGTTAAATGTGCTAATGGTAAGGTACAACTCAGAATTGGCATGAAGGAAGTAGTTTGGTAAGTGTTGAATATGTAATTGGTAAGTGATGAGAAGTGTGTAGTAAGGCAGTGTATGTTTTGGCTTAGAACCTTAAGTGTGACTCCAATTGGTATGAGACCAATTGGAGGTGAAACTAGGCATAAAATGTGCCAACTTTCATGAAGGAAGCTTACCAAAATTCTGCCTAGAAGGTGACTTGAAAAATGACCAAATCCATATTAGTGACTTGAAAGCCTGAAAATTGACCAATTGGGCAGCAGTTAGTGTTTTGGCCATAACTCACTCAAAACAGGTCCAAATGACCTAAAATGTTTACCATGAATAGTTTAGACATATATATACAATTCTTATGAAGACACCAAAGCTCAGAAATGGCCATAACCAAGCCAAATAGCTTGCACAAGTTCAGGTACCAAAACTGGCCAAACCAAAAGTGACCTAAATATGACCTTAAGTTACCATTTTGGTGCATTCTGTCCAGCATTGGTAAATTGACCATAACTTGGTTTACACAACTCAAACATAGACCATAACTTGGTCTACACAACTCAGAATGACCTGAAAATTTGCCCCGCGTTCAATAAGACATAGACCTACAAGTTTGTAGTTTAGACCAAAACCCGAAAACAGAGGGAACTAGGTCATCCGGCTAGGTGAAATTAGTGTACCAAAATCCAACAAATTGCAATAAAATGCAATATACTTGAAAATGAAATTGGTAACATATACCAACACTAAAGGGCTATAAAATGTGACATATTGGTAACATTAAACCTAATTCACCTAGAATGCATCGAGGGTCAATATCTTAGGTTGACTAAGGAAATAATAGAATTCAATAAATTAATTATTAAGCCTTATTATTAGAGACGATTTAAATAAGTACTGAAACACTTCAAATTGTGTGTTTCAGTTAGCAAAGACTCAGGAAAGGGGAAGGAAACACTGAGTCAGAGCTAAGAGGCATTTATCAGAGGTTTGTGCACAACTAGTTTTTAACTGATTTTGTTCTGAATATTTCATATGATTAAATGACATATTTTTCTTATGTATTATGTTTAACAAGCATTGGATTTAATTCAATGATTATTGAAATTGTTATAGTATGTATGAATTTAGCTTTATGAAATGGTATTTCAATAAGTGTTAAGCATTGTTGCGAATTGAATAAATTATGTTTTGGAAAATTGTGATAGAACATGTTTTGAATTGTGATGGGCAATTTGCATGGAAAAATGCAAATTTATGATTTGAATTGTGATGAGCATAAAAATTATTGGATATTGGAATTGACTTTGAATCGAATTGTATTGTGCTTTATGCTTGCTAAAAGGATTGTGATATTGTTTTATATCTCACTATAGATGCTTGACTAGGTTATTACTCGTCTCTCTAATTTGTTAAGAAGACAATGGAGTTAGTTGTGTTTTGATTATCATGGTACGTGCACAAGCATAGATTCTCCTCTTATTAGAGGTTAGATCTAAGTTTTTTTATGTTATGGCCCTTTCAGAATATTCATTATTGTGATGTGTACTGTGCACGATGATTCGACCTCCCCGACCATAGAGAGTTAGAATCTGATTCGACCTCCCCGATCATAGGGAGTTAGAATCACACCGAAGATGGCCTTTTCGGATTAGTCTTGCATAGTTAGTGAGATTTTTGAGATAAAGAATGGCTTTTGAGATAAAGAATGGTTTTCAAGATAAAGAATGGTTTTGAATAGTAAAGAATTGTGATTTCAATTATGATTTATGTATAATTGATTTTGTTGGAATTACCTAAAATGTTTGGTTGTGATTTGATAAATTGAATTTCACCATCAAAGTCATTTCATACAAATGATTTATGTTATTGACAATGAATAATTTGATTTTTGGAATTTGATGAGTATCCTGATTTCCAAATTATTTGCTGTAATTTTGTTAAGGTATATTGTACTATGTTTTAAATTATAGTTGGGCACCACTGAGTTCACCACTCAGCGATAGCTTTGTATGCTGTCGCAGGTGAAAAGAGCATAGAGCAATTGAGTAAGCTTCTTTAAAGAGACATGCAGATAAGCTCCAGATATACCCATGTATACAGGTTTTGATGTATGCATGTAATAATATGTATGTAAATTATTTGAGCAGTTGTATAAAAACTCTTGTAAAATACTTTGATATGTAATTAAATGTAAACTATTGTAAATGTAAATTTGAGGTTTCATTTACCTGAATAGTTTTGTAATATTAATTTTTGAGTCTTGTAATCAATGAAATGTTTCTTTTATGATGAGGTTGGTTTGAAAATGAAATGATTGATTATTGAGATTGAATTGTGAGATGAAATGAAGTTTCTTGGAGTTGTATTTGAGAAAACATATTGGGAGTGTTTTTCCTTTTCAGGTTTGAATAACAATTTTCTCAAAACACAGCCGGCACTTTGTCAAAATTTTAAAATTTTTTTTATAACACCAGATTTTAATCGATGATTTAAATTTCATGAAAATTGTTTTAAAATCCCTTGCAGTATATCTAATAGATTATCTGTAGGCGAAGTACGGTAATTCATTAGGTGTACTACGGGATCATATTAGATCTTACGGGGGAGTAGGGTGTGACATATGGGCTTATGTGTCTTCATAAGAATTGTAGCTCTATGTCTAAACTTTTCATGGTAAAAATTTCAGGTCATTTGGACCTGTTTTAAGTGAGTTATGGTCAGTTGAATTGTTGATGTTCATATGGTCAATTTCTGGGTTTGCAAGGTTGCAATTCCGGATTTGGTCATTTTTAAGATCAGTTTTTAGGTAGAATTTTGGCAATATTTCTACATGAAAGTTGGCCTATTTTGTGTCTAGTTTCACCTCCCATTGGCTTCATACCAATTGGGTTCACAATTTTGCACTTATAACCTAATTTAGTTATTGCCAAGAACACACAACCTGCACATGAAAATCACACTTCCAATTTGATAATTCTCCTCCTTCCAATACTTCAATATTCATTCATGGCACTTCTATACATATTCAACACAATTCCAACAAAGCATTTTGGGCAGAACATTCAAGTGCTCAACGCACACAATACACCATTAATGTTTAACATTTACTTCAACCCAAATTCAATTTATATCAACACCTATAATACACATACACTTCCATGGCAATTACACAAATTGTCCACAATTCAACACCATCATATTTTATTAATAAATTTCATAAACTCACACACAATTTCATGAGATTAAAAGCTACCAAACATGACAGTTTACTAAAGTATCAAAGTCCCATTTTTAAACCCTTAATTCTAGCACTAACATACACATACTTGGGCATTAACCTACTATAACTTCCATTTGAGTTAATCAACCTTAATTCCCATCCATTAGAGGTAAGAAAAACTCAAACACATCAAGCTTTCATGGCTGCCGAAAGTGAACAATTTCATAACTCAATAATTTCTTCCATTCTCTTCACCAATTTACTCACCTCAACCTAAACATAAAGTTTACTAAAGCAAGGGAGAGGATTTGGACACTTACCTCTTGAGAGCTTCCCTAAAACTTCACCAAATCTTCTTTTTCTTATTCCCAATATCTTTTTCAAGGTGAGTGTGCAAGCTTTAATGAAGCAACCAAGTGGAGATGATGGCTAAATCATTGGTGCATGTGGATGGAAGGAGTTCGGCCATGGAGGTTCAATGGAGGACCCATTTTGGCTGGTTATTTCTCAAGGCTGATGATGATGATTTCTATCCATAAATGACTTAAATAGGTGTCCTAAGACTTGAGTTAGTGGAGCAGTAACTTTAATTTAATGTTTACTTATTAAAAGTTTCCTAATTTGCACACTTATCTCATTTCTTTCACTATTTACATAATGTATCACAATTTAATTTTTCATGATATTTCCAAAGTGTAATATCATTTATTTTTAATGGACATTGAGGTCAAAAGGCAACTCTAGGTGTCAAATGATCAAAATCGCTTCGGGTTGTATTCCCAATTTTTTGGTAACACTGATTTTTATCTGTTTGTCGATTTTTCGTTTTTCTTTATACTAATTTATTAATTTTTCTTTAATATTTCTAGTGTCAATTACATTTCGATAAACCTTTAATTATGACTCAAAATTTAATTCCGAGGGTTTCCCGTAGTTCTGGGGTCGGCAATTGCCTTCGCTGTAACTTCCCGGTGCGGTTACCCATCGCTACGGTGCCGGCTCGTTTAACCTAGTTTCATTTTCTCTCCTTCATTTTTCTTTAATTTTTCTTGTATTTTCTTTTTATTTATTTCATCATTATATGTCTGTTCACTATCATCGAAGCGTAGTTTCAGACATCCTGACTTGCTCGGACTGACATTAGGTCACCGAAGCAATAGAACTTACATAATTGGTATAGGGAGGATGTTACAACTCTTCCACTCTAAATAAAAATTTCGTCCTCTAAATTTACTTGATGTGAAGAGCTAAGGGAATTGTTGCCTCATTGTCACCTCGCTCTTCCATGTTGCCTCTTCGATGTTGTGGTGCCTCCATAGGATTTTCACTAGTGGAATTGTCTTATTTCTAAGCTCTTTTACCTCTCGTGCCAAGATTTTAATCGGTTCTTCCTCATATGTCATGTCACACCCTACCTCTCTGTAAGGCATAACATGATCTCATAGTATACCTAATGAATTACTAACTTTGTCTACTGATAACCCATTAAATACACTATAAGGGATTTTAAAACTTTTCTTACTTCTTTTTATAGTGGCGAGCACTATTGACAGGTGTTAAAAAAAATTTTTTTTAACTAAAGTGAAACCAAATAACACATTTAAAGTATTAACAATTTCTGTGAAAATTTTGGCAGAGTGCCATCTGTATTTTGAATAAAATAGTTCTTCAAAAACCTATAAAAAGCGCTTCAAATATATAATTCCTCAATCCCAAACTCCAATAATTTGTTCAACACAATAAATTTCTCAACATTATCAACTCAATTTAACAATCAATTTTCTAGTGCTTCCAAAAAACTAAGATAAGATAAATTTATCACAATGCTTTTACAGGCCAAATAGTTTACAATTTTAGTTTACAATTGCTCAAGACTAAGTACAACATATATATATACGGTGCACATACATCACAACAAAAAACTACACAATATGGTATACTCGATGTACCCGGTGAAATCTCAAAATGTGTTACAAGCATCCTACTCTGCTGCTCTGTCCGTCTGTCTACCTACGGCAGCAATGAAAAAGCTTTCGCTGAGTAAAATTTACTCAATGGTGCACAATAATAATTTAAAATGTGGTATATAAAACTTTTATTGACCATTTACAATCCAAACAATACACAATTTTTCAAAGCTCATATAAAACAAATTTGATCAAACAATTGAATAACACAGTGTTGCCAATCAATAACACAATTTAGGTCATGACACAAACTTTTCCGAACATGCCGTGTGTACATCACGACAAGGCACACTCACCCCACTAATCAAAATCAATGAGGGAGGAAGATAGCTAGATAATGAGTACTCATCCACACTCACCTCAGACTGGCAAGTTAAAGAGGGAGGAATATAATCACACTCACCCCATAAATGGAGGAGGAACATAGTAACATTGTCATGCCAAGTGTGAATCAAAACAATTCCAAATCATAATATTTAAATATTTCATACAAACCACAAATCATATTTTATCTCAAAATTTCCATTTGTAAAATAGGCAACACAATAATTTCCAATTAAGATTTTCAAAGCCAAAACAATAAAAAATTATTCATAACTCATTTCTCCAAATAAATTTTCTGGTAAAAGTAGTGAATATAAAAAGTATTATGCACAGACACAATTTAAAACTATAATGTTCAATTAAATTTTTAAGTAGAAAATGAGAAATCAAAATTATTGTGCACAAACCTCTAATAAATGCCTCTTGGCCCTTACTCAGTGTTCCTTATACTTCTCAATATCCTTTTCAACTGAAACACACAATTTTAAGTGTTTCAGTACTCAATGAATTTATTTCTAACAATAAAATACAATATTTAAATTTTCTTTGTACTATTCCCTTCAATTCATTTCATTAGTCAACCTATAATGTTGACCCATGATGCACTCTAAGTGATTCAATTCTAATATTACCAATATGTCACATTTTATAACCCTTAAGTGTTGGTATATGTTACCAAGTTCATTTCCAAGTGTATTGCATTTTATTGCAATTTACTGGATTTCAGTGTACTATTTTGACCTAGCCGAACGACCTAGTTTCCTCGGTTTTCGGGTTTCGGTCCAAACTACAAACTTGTAGGCCTATGTCTTATTGCACGCGGGGCAAAATTTGAGGTCATTCTAAGTTGTGTAGACCAAGTTATGGTCAATTTACCAATGCTAGATAGAATGCACCAAAATAGTAGGCTTAGGTCATTTTTAGGTCACTTTTGGTTCGGCCAGTTTTGGTACCTGAACTTGTGCAAACTATTTGGCTTTGTTTTGGCCATTTCTGGGCTTTGGCGTCTTCATAAGAATTGTAGATCTATGTCTAAAATATTCACAATAAAAATTTCAGGTCATTTGGACCTGTTTTTAGTAAGTTATGGTAAAAAAACTAACTACTGCCCAAATGGTCAATTTTCAGGCTTTCAAGTCACTAAACTAGATTTGGTCATTTTTCAAGTTACGTTCTGGACAGAATTTAGGTAGGCTTTCTTCATGAAAGTTGGCACATTTTGTGCCTAGTTTCACCTCCAATTGACCTCATACCAATTAAAGTCACATCCTTAGGGTTATAGGTCCATTTGCACCCTGCCTTCTACATGCTTTCCAAACACCAAACCAACACACATTCACCAACTACCTCCTCACTTCTCCATACCATTCTGCATTTGGCACTAACCAAAACCATTCAATTCTCTACATTATAGGTCAACTTGGATATAATGTAACCACTTCCAAAATACACCAAATGCAGTCACAATTCACAAGTTCCATCCCAATAATATATACACATAAATACTTCTAATTATCACACAAACTTCCATCATCAAATTACATACCTATCACTATTATTCCACATAGATATATGTTGTTATTCTTTTGTACAATATTTCAATAACATGTCATGAATTTGAACCTTGCCAATTTCCATTTTGAGGCTGACCAAATATTACACATACACATCAACTTCCATTTTTACTTTTTAAGCTTACAAATCAAACTTTATACATGAAAACCAACTCCAATACATTTAAACACTTAATTTAACATCTCAACAACCATTTACATGCAAAGGCAAGCTATACATGATGAAGTTCCATGGCTACCAAAATGCTCCATCACCAACAATTCATCAAACCTCAAAAATTTTTCCATAATTCAACTACCCACAACCTTAGTTACACTTTTAATGAAACAAGAATTGAAAATAACCACTTACCTCTTTTAGACTTCTTCAAAACTCCACCAAAACTTATCTTTCTTACTCCCTTATTGCTGCCCAAGGTGTGTAGGCAAAGATTAATGAAGGAAGTTTAAGAATTTAGCTTGAAATGAAGGTGATCTCAAGCTTGCATGGGTGGTTTCCATGGAGGAAAGTTGGGACACCATTTTCGGCCATGGGAGAGCTTGGTGAGGATGATGAAGTGAATGGAATATTTTGCCCTCATTTTAAGTATTAATGTATCCACTTAGTGCTCCACTAAACCTAGATTAATGATATTATAATCTAAGGTTTCAAAAATTGCCATTTTAACCATAATTTCTCTTAATTTACATTTTATCTTTAATTTTATTTTTCATTTGATTTTCCCAAATGTAATACCATTTATTTTTCATTGACATTTAGGTCAAAAACTAACTCTAGGTGTCAAATGACTGCAATGCCCCTATTAGGGTTGTATTCCTAATTTTTCGGTAACACCGAGTTTTGTCATTTTCTCGATTTCTCATTTTTCTTTGTACTAACTAATTAATTTTTTTCTTTGATATTTCTAATGACATTTATACTTCAATAAGTCTTTAATTATGTCTCGAAACTAAATTATGAGGGTTTCCTGCAGTCCTGGGGTCGGCTATTGTCTGTGCCATAACTTCCTCGTGCCGTCACCCATTGTTGCAGTGCTGGCTCGTTTAACTTAGTTTCATTTCATTACTATTATTTTTTTCTTTGTTTTTATTGTATTTTCTTTTCTTGTATTTCATTATTTTATGTCTCCTCACTAACAATTAAATATAATTCCAAGCATCCTAGTTGTCCGGACAGACACTGTCACCAGAATAGTAGAACGCACTGCCAAACATAGGGGTGTTACATGTCAGGTCAGGTTGTACAATAATTTCTTCTGCTGAGATGACATGTGAAGGATCTGATCTGTATCTTTTGAGCATTGAGACATGGAACACATTATGTATCTTGTCCAGCTTAGGTGGTAAAGCTAACCTGCAGGCTACTGATCCCACACGTTCAATAACTTCATATGGGCCAATGAACCTAGGGCTTAATTTTCCCTTTTTCTCGAATCTCAACACTTTCCTCCACGGAGATACTTTGAGGAATACCTTCTTGCCGACTTCATACTCAATGTCCTTTCTTTTCAAGTCAGCATAAGATTTTTATCAGTCCGAGGCAACTTTCAAATTAGCCTTTATCAATTTCACCTTTTCCTCTTTCTGTTTTACCAAGTCTGGCCCCACTAGCTTATCTTCACCTAATTCAGTCCAACATATAGGTGTTCGACATTTTTTCTTATATAGTGCTTCATAGGGTGCTATGTGTATGCTAGCTTGATAGCTATTGTTTTATGCAAATTCTGCCAGTGGAAGGAATCTGTCCCAGCTTTCCTCAAACTCAATAACACAACTCCTCAGCATATCCTCGAGAACCTGGATTATTCTTTCTGACTGTCCATCCATCTGAGGATGAAAAACCGTACTAAAATGGAGTTGTGTGCCTAAGGATTCTTGTAATTTCTTCCAAAAACTAGATGTAAACCTCGGGTCTCTATCAGATATAATGAAAAGTGGAATTCCATGTAATCTAACTATCCTACTGATGTACAATTCTGCTAACTTTTCCAGTGAGTAGTCAGTTCTAACTAGCAGAAAATGTGTTGATTTGGTCAACCTATCCACAATCACCCATACTGCATCATGCTTCTTCTGAGTGAGAGGTAGACCACTGACAAAGTCCATAGTGACTCAGTCCCATTTCCATTCAGGTATGTTTATGGGATATAATAAACCTGATGGAACTTGATGTTCTGCTTTGACTTGCTGACATGTCTAGCATCTGGTTACATAGTTAGCTATGTCCTTCTTCATACCTAGCCACCAGTATCGAAGTTTCAGGTCATGGTATATTTTTGTGCTTCCTGCGTGCATAGCATACACACTGTTATGCGCTTCTCTCAGAATACCAATTTTCAACTCTTTGTCATCTGGTACACACACTCTTTCTTTATAGTACAGGCACCCATTTTCTTTCACTTCATATTCAGCTTCCTTTCCCTCAGTGATTTTACCCATAACAACCATTAATTTCTCATCTGTCTTTTGCCCATCCTGTATCTATTGTAACAGATTTGGCTTCACTTGCAACTCAGCCAAAATAACTTTGTTATGAGTTAAGGATAGTTGGGTATTCAGAAATATTAACACTACAATAGATTTTCTACTCAAGGCATCAGCAACTACGTTTGCCTTCCCAGGGTGGTAGTCAATCACACAATCATAATCTTTCAGGAATTCAACCCATTGCCTCTATCTCAAATTAATTTCCTTCTAGGTTGGCAGATACTTCAGACTCTTATGGTCTGTGTATATGTAGCATTTTTCTCCATACAAGTAATGCCTCCATAGCTAACTCCAAATCATGAGTAGGGTAATTCTTCTCATGTGGCCTTAACTGCCTGGAAGCATATGCAACCACTTTCCCTTCTAGTATGAGTACACACCCTAACCTATTATATGAGGCATCACTGTAGACTACAAAGTCTTTTCTTGACACTGGCTGTGTCAACACTGGTACCTTTGTCAACATAGCCTTTAGCCTCTCAAAATTGGCTTGACACTTGTCATTCCAGTCAAATTTCATATTCTTGTGTAATAATTTGGTCATTGGAGCAGCTATCAGGGAAAATCCCTTTACAAATCTTCTATAATATCCAGCTAACCCCAAGAAACTTCTGATCTCAGTTGTATTTCTGGGAGGCTCCCATTCCATCACTGCTTCAATCTTCTTGGGATCCGCTCTAATCCCTTCAACTGATACTACATGTCCAAGGAATGCAATCTCATTCAACCATAACTCACACTTGGACAATTTAGCATACAGTTCCTTTTCTTTTAGAGTCTGTAGAACTATTCTCAAATGCTCCTCATGTTCTGCTTTATCCTTGGAATACACTAGGATGTCATCAATGAAGACCACTACAAACCGATCTAAGTATGGATGGAAGATATGGTTCATAAGGTCCATGAATGCTGCTAGAGCGTTTGTTAACCCAAATGGCATCCCTAAGAATTCATAATGCCCATACCGGGTTCTGAATGCAGTCTTAGGCACATCTGCATCCCTAACCCTTAGCTGATGAAACCCTGATCTGAGATCAATCTTAGAAAACACACTGGCTCCCTTCAACTTATCAAATAGATCGTTAATTCTAGGCAACGGATACTTGTTCTTGACTGTTACTTTGTTTAACTGCCGGTAGTCAACACATAACCTCAGTGTCCCATATTTCTTCTTTACAAATAGTACTGGAGCTCCCCACGGTGACACACTGGGGCGTATGAACCCTTTGTCTAGTAATTCTTACAGCTGGATTTTTAACTCTTTCAATTCTGCAGGTGCCATCCTATACGGACCAATTGAAATTGGATCTGTACCCAGCATAATCTTAATAGCAAATTCAACTTCCCTTTGTGGTGGTGAACTAGGCAATTCCTCAGGAAATACCTCAGAGAAATCCCTTACTGTGGGTATGTCAGACAAGTCAAATTTACCCTGCCTAGTGTCAACCACGTGTGCTAGATAAGCTTCACACCCTTTTCTCAACCATCTCCTTGCAACTATATCTGAGATAACATTAGACAAGAAATTTGTCCTATCACCCACAACTGTTATTTCTTCATTCTCAGCAGTTTTCAGAGAGATTCTCTTCAATTTACAATCTACTATCGCTTGATGATGGGATAACCAGTCCATTCCCAAAATCACATTAAACTCATGGAAAGGCAATTTGATTAAGTTTGCCGGGAACCCTTTCCCTTGAATCTTCAATGGATAGCCCTTATATACCTTGTTTACTACCACACTGTGGCCTAGCGGATTTATGACCAGGATGTCTTGGTCACTTTTCTCTACTGGTATTCGCTTTTCTACGGGCAGCTTGATACAAATATATGAATGAGTAGATCCAGGATCCACTAATGCATGCACAAAAGTATTATAGAGGAGGAACGTACCCTTGATGACATCTGGAGCATCCTGTTCCTCCTGTGCCTTTATAACATAGGCTCTGGCAGGTTTTCTACCTTTTGCTCTCTCCACGGACTACGTCTGTGTTTACGTGATGTCTACCGCCTCAGCCTTACCCGGCTTTCTACCCCTTGGAGCTGGAGGGGTAGGCCTATCAGTTGATACCGGAGTGGATGTAGTAGTTCTGCGTAGACAATCTCGGATTAGGTGGTCTGTAGACCCACACCATAAACAAGTACCTATCATACTCCAACATTCCCCCTTATGCCATTTTTGGTAATTTGGGCAAGCAACAGATACTATTGGGGCTGGTCCCCTTAACCCTGTCCCTGGAGAGCTAGCCACTAAATGTGTGGACTGGCCTCTCCTCAATGCAAACTAAGATTTAGGCCTCTGTGGCTGACCCTGACTTGGTGCTCTACTAAAACTCTGAGTAGGCAAACCTCTGAATTTCTTACTATGGGCAGAAGATGTATTGGTCTGACCCTAACCTCTTTTCTGTTGTCTGTCCCTTCTGTTCTGCTCATTTATTCTAACTTTTTCAACCTTCAGTGTGGCTTCCACTAACTTGGCAAACTCTGTAATCCCCAAGGCTGTAATCATTACTTTAATGTTATCATTGAGTCCTTCCTCAAATCTCTTGCATCTCTCGGCTTCATTAGGGACTATTTCCCGCCCATAGTGGCTCAGTCTAACAAATTCTCTTTCATATTTAGCCACTATTAGCTATCTCTGGCATAGGCAATAAATTCCCTTCTCTTCTCTTCCAGGTATACACTGCCCACATACTTCTTTCTGAACTCATTGAGAAAGAAATCCCAAGTTATTTGTTCTGGTGGCACCTCACTAGTCATTGTATCCCACCATTGGTATGCATCATCTTGCAGTAGTAATATAGCAGCTTCCAAATTCTGCTATGGAGTACAATGAAGTTGTTTCAAGACTCTTCCAATTTTGTCCAACCAGTTTTCAGCTGTGATAAAATCATCTTCCCTTTTGCCCAGAAAATCCATTACTCCGAACTTTCTAAGTTTCACCATATGAGATTTTTGATGTGGAGGTGGTGGTGGTGGCATAACTCCTGCCATCTGTCTAAAGAACTCAACCATTTGCTGAAATGTGGCTGGTACATCTGGTACTGGCGGAGTAGGTTCCCTGCTGTCTCCTAGTTCAATCATAGATGGAGCATGACTCTCCACCTCCTCATCGACTGCTCTCTACAATGTGGAGTCCATATTCTAATCAAAATAACAAATCAAAAGATCTGCATTAGAGTCATCATAACACTTAAAATGCAATGCATGATATGCAATCTATCTAGGTCCAGAAATGCCTAAACCGTGCTCTGATACCATAAATGTAACGCCCTTCACCCGTCTATAATGTAACCGAGCAAGGCATGCTACACGGCGTGTTGGAGCACCTAGTCTATGATTATCTCATTTTCTGAACTCAATTTGATTTAAGAAGTCTTTTTGTGATATTCATAACATACTGGTTCGATTTTCATAGTTTAATAAAATAAGTGTTTCAAAATAGTAATAAAAATCTGACAAGGTGTCGTATATATTTCGTACAAACTGTCCTTCTAAACTTGTTAAAATCAGTTCAATATGATAATATTCTCAAAATCTCAACTAATTTTTCAACCTCAAAATTTCATAGTTTCAAAATACAATCCATCATAATTTATATTCATCCAGACACTCTCCATAGGAGTTTAATAAGTGCAAATTATTACAAACCTTAAAGTTTTATAATATACAAATAACATAACAAAATGTCAAAATACAACTTATAGTCATTACACAAGATCCTAAGTCCCACCATGTATGCAGTATAATGCAGATGATTCTAGCATCAACATGTCACAATTTGTCATTCAATATGCTGTCAATGTAGTGCAATTTACCCTTTTCACAAGTTAGCATTTATTACCAAATTACTTCAAGCATCATCATATGTAAATGTCAAATTTTCAGTTTTAGTGTGCTAGATTGGTATAGCTTAATGTCCTATTTCTCTTGGTTTTTAGCTTCTAGTCAAAGAAGCAAAATTGTAGCTCTATTCTTATTGAACTTTTGACACAAATTTCAAGTCATTCTGAGTTGCATAGACCAAGATATGGTTAATTTACTAAAGTTAGACAGATTGCATCTTTAGTACAAAATTTGGTCAATTTTAGGTCACATTAAATTCTGGTAGTTTTGGTACCCTAAATTGTGCAAGCAATTTGACTTGGTTCTAGCCATTTATGGGCTTTGGTGTCTTCATAAGAATTGTAACTCTATGTCTAAACTTTCCATTGTAAAAATTTTAGGCCATTTGGACTTGTTTTGAATGAGTTATGGTCAGTTGAATTGTTACTATTCATATGGTCAATTTCTGGGTTTGCAAGGTTGCAATTCCGGATTTGGTGATTTTTAAGGTCAGTTTCTAGGCAGAATTTTGGCAATATTTCTGCATGAAAGTTGGCCTATGTTGTGTCTAGTTTCACCTACCATTGGCCTGATACCAATTGGGTTCACAATTTTGCACTTATAACTTAATTTAGGTACTGCCAACAACACACAACCTGCACATGAAAATCACACTTCCAATTTGATAATCCTCCTCCTTCCAATACTTCAATATTCATTCATGGCACTTCTATACATATTCAACACAATTCTAGCAAAGCATTTTGGCAGAACACTCAAGTGCTCAATGCACACAATACACCATTAATGTCCAACATCTACTTCAAACCAAATTCAATATACGTCAACACCTATATTACACATACACTTCCATGGCACTTATACAAACTGCCCACAATTCAACACCATCATATTTTATCAATAAATTTCATAAACTCACACACAATTTCATGAGATTAAAAGCTACCAAACATGGCAGTTTACTAAAGTATCAAAGTCCCATTTTTAAACCCTTAATTCTAGCACTAACATACACATACTTGGGCATTAACCTACTTCAACTTCCATTTGAGTTAATCAACCTTAATTCCCAATCATTAGAGGTAAGAAAAACTTAAACACATTAAGCTTTCATGGCTGCCGAAAGTGAACAATTTCATAACTCAATAATTTCTTCCATTCTCTTCACCAATTTACTCACCTCAGCCTAAATATAAAGTTTACTAAAGCAAGGGAGAGGATTTGGACACTTACCTCTTGAGAGCTTCCCTAAAACTTCACTAAACCTTCTTTTTCTTGTTCCCAATATCTTCCTCAAGGTGAGTGTGCAAGCTTTAATGAAGCAACCAAGTGGAGATGATGGCTAAATCATTGGTGCGTGGGGATGGAAGGAGTTTGGCCTTGGAGGCTCAATAGAGGACCCATTTCGGCTGGTTATTTCTCAAGGTTGAAGATGTTGATTTCTGTCCAAAAATGACTTAAATAGGTGTCCCAAGATTTGAGTTAGTGGAGCACAAACTTTAATTTAATGTTTAATTATTCAAAGTTTCCTAATTTCCACATTTATTTCATTTCTTTCACTATTTACATAATGTATCACAATTTAATTTTTCATGATATTTCCAAAGTATAATATCATTTATTTTTAATGGACATTGAGGTCAAAAGGCAACTTTAGGTGTTAAATGACCAAAATGCCCTGCCTCGGGTTGTATTCCTGATTTTTTGATAACACCAATTTTTGTCTGTTTCTCGATTTTTCTTTTCCTTTATACTAATTTTTTAATTTTTCTTTGATATTTCTAGTGTCAATTATATTTCAATAAACCTTTAATTATGTCTCAAAATTTAATTCCGAGGGTTCCCCGCAGTCCTGGGGTTGGCAATTGCCTTCGCTGTAACTTCCCGGTGCCGGCTCGTTTAACCTAGTTTCATTTTCTCTCCTTCATTTTTATTTAATTTTTCTTGTGTTTTCTTTCTATCTATTTTATCATTATATGTCTGTTCACTATCACCGAAGTGTAGTTTCAGACATCCTGACTTGCCCGGACTGACATTAGGTCACCAGAGCAACAGAGCTTACAGAATTGGTATAGGGACGATGTCACAGGTTTATTGTGAGACAAGATACTGAAACACCGTCAATTGTGTGTTTCAGCTAAAAAAAAAAAGAGAAGAGACCCGGAAATTCTAAGGGACTGAGTCAAGGCTTAGAGGTGACTCACGTCAGGTTTGTGCACGATAAATTTATGTAATTATTTTCTAACTGAAAAGTTGAATTGCTATGCTTTATGAAATCATTGTATTGTTTATAAATTGTGTTGCCATTTTGTGACTACAAAAATGACTTTGGAAATTATTTGAGTAATTTGTTTTGAATTGATTTTGTGTTCACACTTAGCATGACAGTACCACATTATTTCTCCTCCATTTATGAGGTTGAGATCGTTTATTTTCCTCCCTCTCTGGCTTACTAGTTGAGGTTGTAGATCGGATGAGTACTCATTAGCTAGTTAGCCACCTCCCTCATTGATTTCAATTAGTAGGGTTATAGATTGCTTTGTCGTGGTATACAACGCGGCATTGATTGGAAATTTTGTGTTATGGCGTAAGTTGTGTATGAATTGGCAGCACTGTATTTATTAAATTATTTGACCAAAATTGTGCTATAATGAGTTTTGATAATTTGTGAAATATTTAAATTGTTATTTATCAATGAATGTTTTATGTACTACATTTCAAATTTTTATTGTGCACCACTGAGTATTTTTATACTCAGCGAGAGCTTATTTTGCTATCGCAGATAAGGGCAAGGAGAAAGCAGCAGAGTGAGTTGTTATTGAGATAGAGAACTACATTGACCTTTTTTGTACGGGTATTTATTTATACCCTTGTAGTTATTTTGATGTAAATATTATAATATCATATGTATTAATGTAAAGTTGAGCAGTTGTACAGTAAATTGTAATATAGTATTTTGGATTTTCTTTTTGTAAATTAAGATATATATTTGTAAATTAAATATTAAATGCAATGTGAATGAATTGATGAGATATTTTGAAATGACAAATTTTGATTAAATTGTAGACTTGAATTGCGTTATGATGAACTAAGTTATTTTGGTGGTTGGAAGTTATGAAAACAAATATTGGAAGTACTTTTTACAGGTTTTTGAATAACTGTTTTCTTAAAATACAGATGGCACTTAGCCGAAATTTTTACTAAATTGTGGAAAAATAAAAATGGATAAAAATTATTACTAGTTTTGAAACTTCAATTAAATTTTTTTATTTCCTACCAAAATGCTCACCATTTCTAAAATGTAAGAAAATGGTTTTAAAATCTCTTGTAGTGTACTTAATGAGTTATCGGTAGGTGAAGTTTGGTAATTCATTAGGTATTCTACGGGATCATGTTATGCCTTACAGAGGGGTAAGGTGTGACATGAATATAATTCAAACAAATTTAAAATTCAGATTTGAATCACATTCAAGCAAATTTAAAAATTTAGATTTGAATCAAAATTTAATTGTGTGATTAAAACAACTAATTAAACACTTTAATTAGTCATGGGCCTAATTGTGGGTCTTTGAAACCAAGCCCACAAACAAGCCCAAAGCCATGCGCATGGTTGAATGCACCAAACCATGCGCATCAATGGAGTTCATCTCCATACTGCCACCTATTCCTTGCAACCAGCAATGAATCAATCATCTCATGATCATATCACACAATTAAATCATATAATCAACAATCTAAATGGAAAATATAGTGGCTTTGATACCAATTGAAGGAGTGGAAGCATGAAAAATATAAGTTTAGATCATTGAATTCAAAAATTTTTTTTCTAGGGTCTCATGCATCATACAAGATTCATTTTTATCTTTTTTATTTCAATGATAAACAGCATATTAAAAAAACTTTTAATATATTTTTGGATCTACATTTGCCATTTAAGATTTTAGAATTAACAGATTAATTCATTAGAACCCTAGATTAGATCAAGAACAAGTGCACTAAACTTTTGATGCACTACAGTTGTGTTTGGCACCTCTGGGATGCACCTAGGACACCAGATGTTGTCCCTCTAGCTTGTCCACACCAAGATCACCTATGGCAGCCCCTTGAATAGCTTCTCAAGCCTTTCCAATCAAGTAGAAATTTAGGTTTTGCCTTTTGAGAGATTACAGATGTATACATAACACTAGAAATGATTTCTAGCAATTTTAATTCAAGAAAATGTTGGCAATTCTCTTTGAATTATTGAGAGATGATGAAGATGAGAGGAAAAGCACTCCAAGGGTGGCGGCACATATGAAGAACAACAGCTTATGTTTTTACTCTTTCATAACAACACATTATATAGCTAGGTCACCACTTAAAACCCTTGCCACATGTCACCTTCTGATTGGCTCTTAGTTTAATTGACCCAATCACATTGTGCCAAGTGTCAAACTTAGATTTAATATTGACTTTGATCATCTTACATGATTAAAAGACAATTAGCAAGCTTATGTGTATGTCATGTGTCTCCATCTCATGGTGCCACATGTCACCCTGTGAAATGACTAAAATGCTCTTATGTCTTAATTTTGAGTTCTCAATCCAAAATAATTATTTCTCTTCTTCTAATCAATTTATATCAAATATAAATTAATTAATTAATCTCTATTAATTAATTTCTCATAATTAAATTCATATTTAAACACTTTAAATATAAATTTAACTTATATTATACATCCAATAACCTAGATTTGGTTTCAAGCCATGCTAGGGACTTTGCAATCTAATTGCAAACCAAACCTATTTAATTAATCAATTAAACTCTTTAACTAATTAATTAAATCACATTTAATTTGGTGATTACTTGTGTATGTGTGTGACTTACTAGGCTCATCACTAATTGGCAATGAGATATGATATTAACTCTTAATATCATCAGAACTCTTTCTTACAACAAATGAATTCTCTAAATCATTTTATGCACCTCATAGACCATGGTTAACACCTAGCATAACATGCCATGGCCACCCAATTAGTAATAAGGTTTATCTTAAATGAAACTATAATCATATGTTACCATGCACTCGAATCTCTCTATTACAAAATCCCAATTTGAGCTGGAGTCATAGTTTATGTCAAACCCCATTTGCTATGAATATTATGTTCTCTTTTAATTCCAGTTCTTGATTAAAAAGATTTTCTCATCAGAAACTCTTTTCTGATTAAATTTATCTGTTCTGGCCAGGAACATGAAACATCAAGAACAATTAAATGAACATAGGATTTTATCCCTATTTACTTATGGTAACAGATTCCATCTTGATCAACACTTACCTCCATATATAACTAGTAGGAGCCAACACATGCCCATATACCCATACACAGTACAAGTATAAAAGCAGTATCAAACTCAAACCACCTATATACAAGAAAAATGTGCTATCTCAGGTCTAAAGATTATATGCACTGATATGATTTATGACAATGCACTGACAAGAGTAAACTCCATGTGCTTATCATAAATGTTATTGGTTTGGCCTACTTATCATGTATAAGTACTTATCATGTTTGTTATATGGCATGAGACTCACCATTCCATCTTATTTATATCTCATATAAATACATTGGGAACAAACATGAATGCAATCTTTTTGGATAAGTCATGTCCTTATTGTGAAGTATCCTCGATTGTGAACTAATTTATGATACTTTGTGCTAGAAATACTGTCACTCATATTCTTAACAACTTAAGAATAGAATTTCTAACAAAATATCGATGAACCTTTTCTATTACACATAAATATGTTATGTAAATGGAAAAGTGAAAATGCCTTTTATTAATAAAAACATGTACAATATATATACTAAATGATATGCTCTAGGGCATACTACTAACAATATATGACTTGAAATTGATGATTTTGAGATGAGTTTTTGACTACTAGAAGTACTATGAATGTCAATTGAAGTTTGGGAGTTGGGAGAAATTGAATTAGGGAGTGCTGAATTTTCATGTAGATTTTGGGACCTATGAGTCCAGTGTAGTTTTTGAGTCATAAGTAGAGTTGTATTGCTCTAATTGGTGTGAAGCCAATTTTAGATGAAACTAGGGTCAAAATTCCCCATTTTTCATAAAGAGATCATGCTCAAAACTATCCCTAATCTGACCTAAAAACTGCTTGAATCCAGACAACCCTAACTAGACCTAGGAAAATGACCAAATGAACAGTAAATGTTCAAATGGCCATAACATACTCTAGAAAGGTCAGAATGACCTGATTCTTGAACCCCTGGAAAGTTTAGACATATTATAACAACTTTCATGAAGAGCAGAAACCCAAATTCTGACCATAACCAAATCAAATTGCTAACCAAATTTAGCTTGTCAAAATTACCAGAACCAAAATTGCCTAGAAATTCTAGACTTGAACCTACCCGACCAGTTTTGGAAAAAAATGCCATAACTTAGTCCACAAAACTAACAATGTAGTGAAACCAAAGCCAAAATCTCTATAAGACCTAGAAATACAATTTTGGCATTTTGACCAAAAACCCAAAATGTAATGGAACTTGGTCAAATTGCTAGTACAAGTCAACATGCCAAAACCTAAATTTGAACAAAATTACCACTTGACCCTAGAGCAGTGTTTATAGCATAACTTTTAGTAGAAAACTCCAATTGAGATGAGCTAAACTGTTATGGAAACCTAAGAAATAGGGCTCCAACTTTTATTTAGAGACTTTCCTCAAATGTTGAGAGTAAGGACCCTAAAATGGGAACCAAATACACTGATCTAAACCTAAAATCCTGAAGGCACAACATTCATGAGTCTAGGTCAGTCAATTAGCTATAACTCACCCTACATGAGCTAAAAAATTATAATTCTTAAACCTAAGTAATGTTAAGACATAGGGTAACAACTTATGTGAAGAACATTAGGCCTAAAATTGACTGTAGCATGCCTAAAGGAATATGCAAAGATTAACTCCTGAATCTGTCTGATTCTGGAACTAGAAAGAGCAAATGAACTAGTTATGGTAATATAACCATAACTTGAGTTCTAAAACTCTAAATGACATGATTCAAGAAGGAAAACAAAGATAAGACATATAGAAACAACTTCCATGAAGGAAGTATGGCCAAACGGTGTCTACATCTTGGCCAATTTGATAGGTAAAATTAAGGCACCAGTTTTGAACCTAAGGAAAGGTTCATGAAATCATTTAATACATAAAATGTAAATTACCTAAATGGTTTGCTAAACACATAAGTCATATAAAAATACACTTGGGACCTATGTTCTCATTATAATGACATGAAAATGGTATAAAACATAGATAGTGTATGAAATGAGTTAATAATATGATATGAACCCTTAATAATATATAGTATAAAATAATAAAACGATAAATGCTTAATAATACTAATTTGCTCAAAGTATATCTAGACTTACGTATATAGCTTGGATCGATTAGTATACCAATTAGGGGCTACAGATTATAGTACTGCCACAGAAATGGTCATTGATATATAATATATGTTTTATGTGATTGTTCTACAAGCTTTATGCCTGCCCATTGGCCATTGTGCCTGATTTCATTTCTGGCTTTATGTATGCCCGCTGGCCTTGTGCTTGACATGACCGATGTATACATGTTAGACATACAAATGTTTAGCTAGTATACTCCCATATATCCAGTCTTTATAGTCTATGTAACACCCCTCACCCGACTACAGTATAGCCGAGCAAAGTGTGCTACATTCGGTGCCGGAGCACCCTATCTTATCTTACTTTATTCCTTTCATAATTTGATCTCATTATATTTTAATATTAATTATTTTTCGATGGAGAAACCAGCGGAGTTTCCCCTATTTTATTACCAGTTGACGTATTTTACTATTTACCTGTTTGAAAATTTCAATAATATTTTACAAATAAAATCTCATCAATTATTTTCATAACCATATCATAATTTACATCTCATTCATATATCTCAATTTCATATTCATTTCCATGCATTATCTATATATTTCAAATCTGTCTTCGAATCCATACAATCTCATTCATGCTCAAATCACATAAGTAAAATTTTCAAATTTCTTTAATTTACATAATTTCATAATTTACATGATATATAAATTAATTACATATGAAAAAGCTAATTTATTAAATTACATTACATTTCTATTAATTACCTGCTCATAATCTACATTATAATACAATATCTAGCATTTTATACTAAATACAAAATATGATCTATATGGGCCCTATCTACATGCATTGCTGAGGAGGTGACAACCTTGAATACTCCAGCCACTTCTGCAGATCTGGACTCCAAAAATCTTAGTCAAAGTACCTGCGCGAGGAAACAAATCCATCGCGCTAAGCATTGCTGCTTAGTGGTGCAATAATAGAACAAGAAAATAAAATATACAAATAAGGAAAGAACGAAGCATAATTTGAATATTTAAGAATCAATTTAATTTAATACAATGTGTCTAATATTAATTATCTTTTGTTCTCATTTGTTTCGCTTTGGAAGCGTTTAATTCCTAAATTCACAGAGATAATGTACAATATACAGAATTAATAAAAATACTCAGTTTATATTCATATGGCAATAGAAGGTACATTTAAAACATTTAGTTAAGTTATACCTATTTTTGCAACTCTTTTATCATTTTACTTAACAATTTTTATGTGGTTTGGATCATTTCATAGTTCTAACTAATTCTTTTGAAGTCTTATTAACTCATTTATTTCATTTCTAATATTTTTAATTACTAATAGTCTTAATTTATTTCATTAAATTACACTGCCCAAGTAACCTACGACAGGCTGACTAAACTGGATAACGGGTCATTGGCACTGGACACCGCGGTGCCTCGGGCCGTCATACCATGGGATGCAGAACGTCAACCACGTATGCAGTCAGTATAGCTAAAAAGCCATGATAACACATAGTCTGGCATAAAAGCCATGAATGTTGGCATAAAGCCATGAATACGGGCATAAAGCCATGAATACGGGCATAAAGCCTTAAATACGGGCATAAAGCCTTTCGCAGTACTGCTAAACAATACCCTATTGGCATGCCAATCTATCCAATCTGACACATGTGTCTAGGCAATACAAGGGCACATAATATCATTAAATATTAATATATTGTGTTTTATGACTTCATTATTTCATGATAAATTTCAATTATAATTCATACATTCATTTGATCGTTTATATGATCATAATTCACATCAATTATCCTTTTATACCATTGTACTCAAAATACTTCTCCTCTCTACAGTAATGAGAACTAATGTCTCATTCATACATTAATATGGTTCATTTATTCATTCATTATGTTAGTCATATTGATCACAATTCTAAACAATGGTTCACATGTACCATTGTATTCAAAATATTTTTCCTTTCTCATTTATACATTCAAGAATCTACTTATGTAATTACAAATTTTATATTTCAAATTGAGTTACTAATATTTTATGAATTCCATTTGTGATGGGCATATAAGCCTTAACTATCTATTTACATCAATTTGGTGACTTATTTTTCATGTTTCAAGTAATACATGAAAATTTCATGGATTTCAAATTTATGCTCTTAATTCCCTTTTTAACAAATTTGACTAAGATGCATAGTCCACATTTGTCATACAATTCTAAGCATTTGAGCTTAGAATTGGTTCTAGGTCTTCATCTTAATTTGCTAAACATTTTGATTACTATTCACCTTACTAGTCAACCAAAATGTTGACTTTTTTATACTTAATGGATATGTTAATTCTAATTATACCAAGATCCCACATTTTGAGTTTTACATTTGCTAGTATTAATTGCCAATTGCAATTTAAAGTCCCCTAGATGCATTTCTAATTTCAAATTTTGAATTTCAAGTTTTGGTGTCACTATTCACCTCATTGGTCAACAAAAATGTTGACTTTTGGATAGAAAATAGGTATATTGGTTTTGACACTCCCAACATACCACATTTTGCATTTAAAATTTGTTGGAATTAACTCCTAAATCCATTTCCAAACCTAAAACCTAGAGAGCAGAATTTTCAGTTTTTGAAGCCCAACTTTACTGTTCCATTGGGCCCTGTTGCAGTGGGAATTTGAGGAAATGGTAAACATGAAAGTTGTTCCTTATTTTGTCTAGTTGAATTTCCTTTTTTGAATCACTCCATTTGGAGTTTTGTAGCTCCAAATATGGTCCAAAAACCACAGCTGGCCGGATTGCCAAACTGCAGAATTGACCATATCTACAGTAACATGAATAGTGACTGGAATCACTTTGTTGGATGGGTTCTGGCCATAATTTGGGGTAGGTTCCTTCATGAAAGTTGTTTTTCTATGTCTTATCTTGTTGCTGTAAAAATTTCAGGTCAATTGACCATTTCTACAGTGAGTTATGGCCTGTTCATTTGGTCATTCTGCAGAATTGGCTTGCAGGGTATCCGGATTGGGGCCAACTTTTGGTCCTCTTGTTTTGGTCTTTTGGGCATGGTTTCTTCAGCAAAAATGTGACATTATAAGTCTAATTTCATGTCCAATTGGCCAAACACCAATTGAACCTACACAGCCAAAGATATGGCAGTCCAAACAGGCTGGACTCACAGCCTCCCTGCTGCACTCATTAGGCAGCCCACCAATTCAGTTTGTATTACTCTAAATCTCTTCAAATTATGGTCAACTTACCTCAAATGGTCACTAATTGACCATTATAATGTTCACTTACCACTTCATAAGCCAAGTCTAAATTTCACTCCCAAACCCTAGCTCTACCATTTCAATTTTCCATATACATGCAATCAATGAATCAAAGTATCTAATTTATGTTCAATGGCAGCCATGTACAACTATAACTCAATCTAATCAATGAAACCCTAATGTATCCTAAGGCTGCCAAAATTGGTGGAATTTATTCATGCAAACTTGTTTCAATTCTCTTAATTTCACCCTCATTTCATACTCCACATGAAATATATATATATATATATACAAAGTTTTAAGGATGAATTAGCACTAACCTTTTTGAAACCAACCTTGAGCTTGTTATTCTTCAAGATTTCTCCTAGAACCATAATAATCATAATCAATTATAACTTCACTTTCCTAAATTAAATATCCAATAAAAATTCAACAGCATTTCCCCTTAAATTGGACTAAACTCCTATCATAAATCTTAAATCCACAACCACCCATTAATACCCAATCTGGCAGCTTGTGCATTCAAATTTATATATAATGATCTAACCGTTAGATAAATCCAAAATTTTAACCATATATTCAAGACATCCCTATACAATATCAGTAAAAATTTTAGCATCAAATGATCTCTATATCATGAGATATCAAAACATTCATTCAATCCTTCAAAATCTGAATTTTTGCAGAAATCAGTCTTACTCAGACAGCTCATGCAAAACAATTTATATCTCATAAACCACAAGTCTAAAATTCACCAAATTTTAACCCAGTAGCCTCAACACTCCAAATATCATTTTTACCAAATTTCATAATTTTATAAGCATCCTAACTATTTATTTTTCTCAAATTTCAGTAGCCAAAATTCAGAATTCAACCTACAGACAGCCTGTGTTCAACAATATATTTCTCCAAATCCAACCGTTGAACAATCACCAAATTTTAACCATAACTTCCGAACATACATACCTCAAACATATCCAAAAATCAGCCATAGATGTTGAGCCAAACTCACCTGGACGGAAGAGAAACTTGCTGCCCTGCTGAACCCCTTTTTCTGCTACTGTTCATCTCCTTCTCCTTCTTCCTTTCTTTCTTTCTTTTCCTTTTCTCTCTCTTTCTCTCTTGATTCAGCCCGTATGAAGAAGGGAAACTGCTGGTTTCTTTTGTTTTTATCTCATTTTTGCTTCATTTTTATCCCATTTATTCATTTTGTCAAGTGGTGATTGGGTGGGAGTGCTTAGTGACATAAGCATGAGGTCAAAATTGTAATTTTAATTCATTCTCTTTTCTTTTCTTCTCTACTCATTTCCAATATTTATTCATATTTTAGACCATAATAATTATTTGCTTAACTGTACAAGTCGGCCAAAAATCGTCTCTGAAGGCGAAATGACCAAAATGCCCTCCGTTTGGCTTAACGGGTCAAAATTGTCTGTACCGATTGAAAATTTTTTCTAAATATTTTATTGGCATTCTAATGCCATAGGAACCTCAATGACCCTTCTCTGGAGTTCCAAAAATTATTTTATGAATTTTTCCCAGGGTCTAGGGCTCCTAGTTGCGAGAACCGCAACTTCCCTCTAGGTTACCCATCGCTTGGGCACCGGCTCATTTGACTTAATTGTATTTTATTTCTAAAATTTTTACTAAATTATTCTTATTAATATTTGAGTTAATTATGGTTCCTCACTTTAGTTTAAATATTTTTCCGGACATTCTAGCTGTCCAGACCGACACCGGTCACCGGAACAGTAGAATGTACGGAGTTGCTACAGTGAGGGTGTTACAGTCTATCATAGGTTACTTGGGCAAAGATATGAGTAATAAGCCTTAAATTTAAATAAGTATCCGAAGAGATTACAAATATAAGTAATAAGATTGAACATGGAATAAATGAATAGAAAAAATTCTGGTTAACTTAGTTGCTCCCAATGTTTTATAAACATGTAATTGACTTTAAATTCATGAAATTTATATTTCTTTATAAGGTTATACGTGAAATAATGATTTCCAATATTTAGTTATTTTTATTTCAAATTATTGCACCACTAAGCAGAAATGCTTAGCGCGATGGACTATTTCCTCGCATAGGTACAGGAGACCATCACCAGCAGTAGAGCCTAGATAGGATTCTGATTAGATATGCTACAGTGTCAGTGTCACCTCAATAGTCCATTTTGGTAGGACTCTTGTATATTTAGATTTCATATTTTGGTTATTATATATAAGAAAACGATGTAAATCATTTTGTGATTGTAAAAATATTTTATAAATTATTGTATCTAAATTTTATATGAATGAAATGAAATTTATTTTCTTGAAAATTATATGAGCTATGATATAATATAACGCATGGAAAATTGGTATGAGCAATGAGATGATATGCGAAAATATGAAATGGATATAAATTGTTTTAATAGGTAAATAGTAGAACCTACCATATGCTAATAAAGACAAAGGGTACTCTGTTCGGGTCTCCATAAAAGTAAATTGTGATAAAAAAAAATTTACACATGGGATAAATAAATAAATGTACATTAAATTAATATTGTACACGATAAGATAAGATAGAGTTGTCCGGCATTGAATGTAGCACACCTTATTCAATTACATTGTGGATGAGTAAGGGATGTTACAATAAGCTTGTTCATTAAGTCGGCTTGTGAACTTATAAATAAGTCAAACTCGAGCTGAACATTGTTGAGTTTGAACTTAGCTCATTTACTAAATGAACATAAAATTTGAGCTCGAACTTGACTCATTTAGAAAATGAACTAAATCTGTAACACCCTCACTGTAGCAATTTTGTATATTCTACTGTTCAGGTGATCGGTGTTAGTCCGAACAGCTAGAATGCCTGGAAAAATATTTAGACTAAAGTGAGGAGCCAAAATTAACTCAAATATTAACAAGAAAAATGTAGGAAAAATTTTAAAAATAAAATACAACCAAGTTAAATGAGCCGGTGCCCTAGCGTTGGGTAACCTAGTGGGAAGTTGCGGTCCTCATAACTAGGAGTTCTAAACCTAGGAGAAAATTCATAAGTTAACTTTTAGGACTCCAGAGAAGAGTCATTGAGGTTTTTATGGAATTAGAATGCCAAAAAAAAGGCTTAGAAAAATTTTTCGATTTGGTACAGACGATTTTGGCTCAATAAGCCAAACAGAGGGCATTTTGGTTATTTCGACTTCAGAGATGATTTTTTGTCAACTTGTCCAGTTAACTAAATAATTATTATGACATAAAATATGAATTAATATTTATGAGAAAATAATTAAAAATGAGTAAAAGAAATGAGAAAATAAAATAAAATATAAATTGAATTATTACAGAAGCAATTATGTCATAATGCATAAAAGAAATTCCAACAAATTATATATTCTAACCAATGGGAAATTGACAAACCAATTAAAAGAGATAAACACAAATAAATTGAGGAAAAATTGAAAACAAATTCTGCAACTTACCTTCCCCATTCAGCCGGCTCCCTTCCTCTCACTCCTCTCACCATTGTTGATCAAAACTTCTCACTAGAAATTCTTAATAAACCATGATAAGATTTTAAGCTTGCTTCACAAAACCTCTTCCTCACCCCTTAAACTCTCTTTAGCCAGCAAAAAGAAGAAGGAAAAAGAAGGTTTTGCAAACTTGGGGGTTAGCTTCAATAAGGTTAGTGCCAATTTCTTCTAGAAATTTTATGTATATCATATGTGGAGTAGGAATTGAGTGAGAAAATTAAGTGAAATTACACAAAATTTGCATGATGAATTTTTACTATTTTCGGTAGTCATGGACTTATGAGGGTTTTGATGATTTCTTTGGATTAAAAGATTATGTAAGCTGCCCTTTGATATGACATTAACACTTAGCACCTTGAATTATAAGTTAATGGAAGAATAGAGAAATTGAGAACTTAGGGTTTTGAACAAATTGAGGTTTTGCTTCTATAATGGTGTAGGAACATTTTAATGGCCAATTAATGACCATTTGGTAAGTTTTAAACTTAATATGAAGTGAATTAAGTCATTGAATGTTGGAAAGGGTAGACTGCCTTGTGTGCTGCAGTCTAGACTCTTGGAGTCCAGTGTGTTTGAAGAGCCTTAACTGAACTTGTGTAGCTCCAATTGGTGCAAGGCCAATTGGAGGTGAAACTAGATACATAATACCACAATTTTGGTGAAGTATCCCTACCCAGAAAACCAACCCAAGTGGCTCTAAAAATTGACATAATCTGGGTAACCAATATGTAGTCCCTGAAAAATGACCAAATGAACAGTGTTCATTCATTTGGTCATAACTCAGTGTAGAAAGGTCCAATTGACCTGAATTTTATACTGATAGAAAGCTGAGACATAGCTCTTCAACTTTCTTGAAGAAAACAAACCCAAATTTTTACTATAACATGTCCAAAAACTCACCTGCAATCAGTGTACAAAAATTGCAGAATTGATTATGCCCAAAAGTTCTAGAAAAATTGTAATCCGGCTAGTTATGGTATTTAGGCCATAACTTGAGTTAGAAAACTCCAAATGGGGTGATTCAAAAAGTGAAATGTAACTAGACACAATAAAGAACAACTTTGATTAAGAGCACATGGCCAAATTCTCACTGTAGAATAGCCTGATGGAATAGTGAACTCTAGCACCCAAAAACTAAAATTTTGATTTATTCTCCATTGGTTAGGAGTATGGATTGGCAACTAATGCCAACACTTTTGGGAACCAAAATGTGGTAAATTCATGTGATTAGGACTCATGTAACGATTATCCATTGGAAAGTCAATAATTTGACCTAAATAGTAAAATGAATAGTAACCTTACATTTGAAACATGAAAATTCAATCAATCACTTTGTAATGTGCCCTAGTGCACCTAGTAAGATTGGTTTGGATAGGTTGGCATGGCAATAGGATTCAGTTAGCAGTACTGCACATGACATTATGCCATTTTGTGATTTTATGGCTTTTAGTCATTCTGATATCAGTGTGTACTTGGCCTTGTGCCCAATTTTTATTACAGCTTATTAGTTATTCTATTGCACACCGGGAGATACATACGTGACCGATGGTGTGATGGCCCAAGGTACCTGGTACTCAGTGCCAGTTTACCCATTTATCCAGTCCAGTCATCCAGTATAGGTTACTTGGGCAAACAAAATGAAAGTTGATATCTTTTACGAAATAATTGACATAACAAGTACCAAATAAATAGACTAAAAATATTTAACAAAAAAATTTGTCTGCATGAGACATGTGACACCCCTTACCCGTGTACAGTATACCCGAGTAAGTAATGCCACACGGTGTACCGGCACATTCTAATATACCTTAATTAATTTATACCATGCTTGTGAATATAATTTATGAAATATAATTTATTTTAGCCATTTATCAAAAGTATTATTTATTTGAGGTTCCGAAGATTTTAAAGAAAATCCTACAGTGATCGGCTAAAAATGGAGAAAACAGTTCTTCGGAACCTGTTAAAAACACTTCCAATATTTGTATTCCATCATCTCAAACTCCAATATCCAAAATCTCAACAATATTTCTCAATTTCAGTTCTCAACAACCTTTTCATTTCTCAAACATCCATCACATGTGATAATCAAGTATAAATCACAAATAAACATTTACTTTTCCATTCACAAATAAAATTTTCATAATTTACATGAACATTAATATACATTACACAAGTTTAATTACATATGAGAAAATCAAAATTTATTACAGAATGCCAAAATGACACCTAGTGTCCTACCAATGCACTGCAGAAGTTGAGGTGACACGGACACTGTGCAGAACTGCAGGATGGATTCACCCAGTCTGCGGTCTACTGGGCTCACGATCTGTATCTCCAGTACCTACGCGTGGCAAAAGCAACGCGCTAAGCAATAATGCTTAGTGGTGCAATAATATAATAAAAGAAAATAGCAGAAAATAAGTATGTATAAAATGTGTATGATTTCTTTGTTTGGTATTGGTATGTCCATTATTTCATTATCTTTGTCCACTTTTATTCATTTGATTGCCCCAAGTAACCTACACTAGGCGACTGGACTGGATAAACGGGTAAACTGGCACTGGGTATCAAGTACCTCGGGCCGTCACACCATCGGTCACATAGGCATCTCCCGGTGTGCAACAGAACAGCTAACAAGCTGTAAATAATATCAGGCACAAGGCCAAAGCTCAATACAAGGTCAGAATGGCTAAAAGCCATAAAATCACGGAATGGCATATTGCCATGTGCAGTACTGCTAACTGAACCCTATTGGCATGCCAAACTATCCAAACCAATCATGTTAGGTATACTAGGGCATTTGAAACTTTTAAATTCTTCCATTTGTGCATTTCAAGTTTTGATGTCACTATTCACTTCATTGGTCAACAAAAATGTTGACTTTTGGATAGAAAATAGGTGTATTGGTTTTAACACCCCAAACATACCACATTTTGTATTTAAAACTTGTTGGAATTGATTGCCATTTCCATTTCTCAACTTAATTCTAAGAGGGCAGAAATTTCAGTTTTTGAGACCCAAATTTACTGTTCCATTGGACCCTGTTGCAGTGGGAATTTGAGGAAATGACAAACACGAAAGTTGTTCCTTATTTTGTCTAGTTGAATTTCCTTTTTTGAATCACTCCATTTGGAGTTTTGTAGCTCTAGATATGGTCCAAAAACCATAGCTGGCCGGATTGCCAATCTGCAGAATTGACCATATCTACAGTAACATAAACAGTAACTAGAGTCACTTGGTTGGATGGGTTCTGGCCATAATTTGGGGTAAGTTCCTTCATGAAAGTTGTTTGTCTATGTCTTAACTTATTTCTGTAAAAATTTCAGGTCAATTGACCAAATCTGCAGTGAGTTATGGCCAAATGAACAGTTACTGTTCATTTGGTCATTCTGCAGAATCAGTTGCAGGGTATCCGGATTGGGGCCAAGTTTTGGTCCTCTTGCTTTGGTCTTTTGGGCATGGTTTCTTCAGAGAAAATGTGCCATTATAAGCCTAGTTTCATGTCCAATTGGCCAAACACCAATTGGACCAATACAGCCAAAGTTATGGCTATGTAATTGGACTGGATTCTCAGTCCCCATTCTGCTGTCTTTAGGCAGCATAGTCATTCTCTTTGCAAAGCCATTTTTCAGTCCAATTTATGGTCAACATACCTCAAATGGTCACTAATTGACCATTAGAGTGTTCTTTAACAGTTTCATAAGCCAAGTCAAAGTTTCACTTCTCAAAACCCTAATGTCCAACTCAATTTACCCATAAACCTCAATTAGCACACTAGTTCAACATCCATGCATATTCATACCTTAAACACCATTTCTAGCTCACTTTAAGTCCATTAAAACAATCAAAACCATTCCTCTATTAGGGCTGCTGAATTCTATGGTGGACATACACATGAATTTGTTTCATTTATTTCACAATTTCTCATCCATTACAAGCCTCAGTCATGGAATTAATGAGTTTTAACTACATATATGCACTAACCTCTTGTAGGGAGATTTTTCCCAAGCTCAAAACTTCACTTTCCTTCTTCTTCTTGGCTGCCAAAAGCTTCCCCAAGAGATATGGCCAAGGTTTAATGAAAGGGGTTAGGGTTTAGTGGTGTAACAAAGGGAGAAATTAAGCTTGATTGAAAAAAAATCAATGGAGGTGTCTAGGGCATGTTTCGGCTGGCTTTTGGGGAGGGAGATGGCTGCTGCAATTTTTCTTATTTTGGTCTTCTTTTAGTCTCTTTTATTTGTTAGTCAATTAGTTGCTTAAGTGTGATTGGTGGAAAATTTTAAATGACATCACAATGATGTCATAAATAAGTCTTTTTCCCATTTTCCTTTCTTTTCTCCACTACTCATTTTCAATTTAATTTCTAGTAATGTTTATTTATATTTTATGTCATATTAATTATTTACTCAACTGGACAAGTCGGCCAAAAATCACTTCTGAAGGCGAAATGACCAAAATGCCCTCCGTTTGTCTTAACGGGTCAAAATTGTCTGTACCGATTGAAAAATTTTTCTAGGTATTTTCTTGGCATTCTAATGCCATGGGAACCTCAATAACCCTTCTCTGGAGTCCCAAAAATTATTTTATAATTTTTCCCCTGGGTCTAGGGCTCCTCGTTGCGAGAACCGCAACTTCCCTCTGGTTACCCATCGCTAGGGCACCGGCTCGTTTAACTTGGTTGTATTTTATTTCTAAAATTTTTACTAAATTTTTCTTATTAATATTTGAGTTAATTATGATTCCCGACCTTAGTTTAAATATTTTTCCGGACGTTCTAGCTGTCCGGACCGACACCGGTCACCGGAACAGTAGAATGTACGGAGTTGGTATAGGGAGGGTGTTACAACTCTTCCCCTCTAATTTAAATTTCATCCTCGAAATTTACCTAATGCAAACAGTTGAGGGAACTGTTGCCTCATCGTCTCTTCACTTTCCCAAGTTGCCTCCTCAATGTTGTGGTGCCTCCAAAGCACTTTCACCAGGGGAATCTGCTTGTTCCTTAATTCTTTCACTTCCCAAGCTAGGATCCGTAGAGGTTCTTCTTCATATATCAAATCTAATTGTATTTCAATTTCTTCTCTGGAGATGACATGTGAAGGATCTGAGCGGTATCTTCTGAGCATAGACACATGGAACACATTGTGGATCTTGTCCAGCTCTGGTGGTAAAGCTAGTCTATAGGCCACTGGACCCACACGTTCGATGATTTCATATGGGCCAATGAACCTAGGGCTCAACTTTCCTTTCCTTCCAAACCTCAATACCTTCTTCCATGGTGACACCTTGAGGAACACTTTGTCGCCAACCACATATTCTATTTCTTTTCTCTTCAGGTCAGCATAAGATTTACATGCATGCGAGGCAACCTTTAAGTTGGCTTTGATTGATTTTACCTTCTCCTCAGCCTGCTTCACCAGGTCTGGCCCTACCAGTTTGTCTTCGCCCAATTCAGTCCAGCAAACTGGAGTTCTACATTTCCTCCCATACAGTGCTTCATATGGGGCCATTTGTATGCTAGCTTGGTAGCTATTGTTGTATGCAAACTCTGCCAGTGGGAGGTATCTATCCCAACTTCCCTCAAACTCAATGACACAACTCCTCAGCATATCCTCAAGGACCTGACAAGTATTTCACGTTATTGTTATCATTTTAATTCAATATTTGTATCAATTTCATGGGTTTCAATTGTTTACCTAGATTACTCTTTCTGATTGCCCATCCGTCTGAGGATGGAAAGCTGTGCTGAAATGGAGTTGTGTACCCAAGGATTCATGCAACTTCTTCCAAAATCTCGATGTAAACCTTGGGTCTCGATCAGATATGATGGAAAGTGGAATTCCATGCAGTCTAACTATCTCACTGATATACAATTTTGCTAACTTCTCCAGTGAGTAGTCAGTCCTAACTGGCAGAAAGTGTGCTGACTTTGTCAATCTATCAACTATCACCCATACTGCATCATGTCTCTTTCGGGTGAGAGGTAGACCACTTACAAAATCCATGGTGACCCGATCCCATTTCCATTCAGGTATGCGTATAGGCTGTAGCAAACCTGATGGAACTTGATGTTTTGCCTTGACTTGCTGACATGTCAAGCATTTAGTCACATAGTCAGCTATGTCCTTCTTCATACCAGGCCACCAATATCAAGCTTGGATCATGATACATCTTTGTACTTCCTGGGTGCATAGCATATACACTGGTGTGTGCCTCTTTTAGAATACTGGCCTTCAATTCCCCATTATCTGGTACACACAATCTTCCTTTGTAATACAGACACCCATCTGCTTTCACCTCATGGTCAGTTGCTTTTCCCTCTGGGATTTTGCTCATAATAGCCAGTAACTTTTCATCTACTTTTTGCCCATCTAAAATCTGTTGTAGTAGGTTTGGCCTCACTTGCAATTCAGCCAAAATAGCTCCATCTCGAATCAAAGATAGACGGGCATTCAATGATTTCAAAGCTGTGATAGACTTTCTGCTCAAAGCATCAGCAACTACATTTGCCTTCCCAGGATGGTAGTCAATCACACAATCATAATCCTTCAGGAACTCAATCCATCGCCTCTGTCTAAGGTTGAGCTCCCTCTGAGTTGGCAAGTATTTCAAACTCTTGTGGTCTGTGTAAATGTAGCACTTTTCACCATACAAGTAATGCCTCCATATCTTCAGTGCGAAGATAATTGCTGCAAGCTCTAGATCATGGGTAAGGTAGTTCTGTTCATGTGGCCTTAACTGTCTGGAAGCATAAGCGACCACCTTCCCCTCTTGCATCAGTACACACCCTAACCCATTATGAGAGGCATCACTGTAGACCACGAAGTCCTTTCCTGACACTGGCTGTGTTAACACCGTGCCTCACAACATAGCCTTCAACTTCTCAAAATCGGTCCGACACTTGTCATTCCAAATGCAAATCGACATTCTTGTGTAACAACTTGGTCATTGGAGCAGCTATTAGGGAAAATCCTTCACAAATCTCCTGTAATACCCAAATAGCCCCAAGAAGCTTCGACCTCGCTTGTGTTTCTGGGAGGCTTCCATTCCATCACTGCTTCTATCTTCTTGGGATCCACCCTAATCCGATCAGCTGACACTATGTGTCCAAGGAATGCAATCTCATTCAGCCAAAAGTCACACTTGGACAACTTAGCATACAGCTTCTTTTCTTTCAGGGTTTGTAGAACAATCCTCAAATGCTCATCATGTTCTTCACTGGTCTTGGAATACACCAAAATATCGTCAATAAAGACCACTACGAACTGATCTAGGTATGGATGGAAGATACGGTTCATAAGGTCCATAAATGCTGCTGGTGCATTTGTTAGGCCAAAGGGCATCACCAGAAATTCATAGTGCCCGTACCGGGTCCTGAATGCAGTCTTGGGCACATCTACATCCTTCACCCTCACCGATGATACCACGATCGAGATCAATCTTAGAAAATACTCCTGCTTCCCTTCAGTGATCAAACAGTCATCAATTCTAGGCAACGGATATTTGTTCTTCATACCACTTTATTCAACCGCCAGAATCAATGCAAAGCCTCAAAGTCCCATCCTTCTTTTTCACAAACAAGACCGAGCTCCCCATGGTGACACATCGGGCGTATGAACCCTTATCAAGCAACTCTTGCAACCGAAGTTTTCAACTCCTCAATTCTCAGGTGCCATCCTATAAGGAGCAATGGAAATGGGTGCTGTACCCGGCAGTGTCTCAATAGCAAATTCAACTTCCCTTTCTGGTGGCAAACCAGGCAATTCTTCAAGAAATACCTCTGGGAAGTCTCTTACTATGGGTATATTACTCAGGTCTGGCTTAGCCTGCCTAGTATCCACCACATGTGCTAGGTAGGCTTCACAGCCTTTTCTCATCATTCTTCTTGCAACTATGGCTGAGATGACATTGGACAAGAAATCTGTCCTTTCACCAACAACTGTAATCTCATTACCCTCAAGAGTTTTCAGAGAAATTCTCTTCAATTTACAATCAACTATTGCCTGATGACGTGATAACCAGTCCATTCCCAAAATCACGTCAAACTCGTGGAAGGGCAACTCAATCAGGTCGGCCAAGAATTCATACCCCTGAATCCTTAATGGGCAACCCTTGTATACTTTGTTCACCACTACACTGTGGCCCAGTGGATTAGTGACCGTAATGTCTTGGTCACTCTCCCTACTAGTATCCCCTTTCTACGGGTAGGTTGATGCAGATATATGAATGAGTGGATCCTGGATCCACCAATGCATGCACAGTGTATTGTAGAGGAGAACGCACTCTATTGACGTCCGGCATCTTGCTCCTCCTCGCCTCGTGGTATAATTTCCGGCAGTGGTCTATTATCCGCCTCTCTGCTGGCTCGAGATCTGAGCCTCGCGATGGTCCTACACCTCGGACTTACTGCATTTTCTACCTCTCGTGGTGCAGAGCAGTCTGTCTAATTGTGTTGGAGCAGCTGTAGTGGTTCTACGTGGACAGTTTCTCAACTGATGCTCTGTTGACCCACACCTTAAGCAGGCACCAGTCACTCTCCAACACTCCCCCTTATGCCATTTCTGACAGTGTGGACATACAGAAGTTGCTGGGGCTGGTCCCCTGAACCCCATCCTTGGAGAGCTGCCCACTGATGGTGTGGACTGACCTCTCCTAGGGGTGAACTGTGGCCTGGGCCCCTGAGACTGACCCTGACCATGTGGCTGACCTGAACTCTGTGTGTGGACCTCGAACTTCTTCCTGTGTGCGTAAGATGAGCTAGACTGACCCGGGCCCCTCTTCTGCTGTCTCTCCCTTCTGGTCTGCTCACTTATTCTTACTTTTTCAACCCTTATTGCAGCTTCCACTAACTTGCTAAATTATGTGATTCCCAAGGCAGTGAGCTGGATCTTGATGTTGTCATTTAGTCCCTCTTCAAATCTCTTACATCTTTCAGCTTCATTAGGGACTATCTCCCTTCCGTAGCGGCTTAATCGATTCGGCCACTGATAGCTGTCTCTACCTCAGGTTAATAAACTCTCTTTTTCTCTCTTCCAAGTATACAGTACCCACATATTTCTTCTTGAACTCGGAGAGAAAGAAATCCCAAGTTACTGACTTTCCGTGCACTTCATCGACACGTTGTCCCACCATTCGTAGGCATCGTCTTGCAACGAGGATACTGCAGCTTCTAGATTTTGCTCTGAGGTGCAGTGGAGTTGTTTTAAGACTCTACCCGTTCTGTTCAACCAATTCTCGGCTGCAACAGAGTCATCCTCTGTAACACCCTCCCGGTAGCAACTCCGTACATTCTACTGTTCCGGTGACCGGTGTCGGTCCGAACAGCTAGAACGTCCGAAAAAATATTCAAATCAAAGTGAGGGACCATAATTAACTCAAATATTAATAAGAAAAATTTAGTAAAAATTTTAGAAATAAAATACAACCAAGTCAAACGAGCCGGTGCCCAAGCGATGGGTAACCAGAGGTAAGTTGCGGTTCTCGCAACGAGGAGCCCTATACCCGGGGGAAAAATTATAAAATAATTTTTGGGACTCCAGAGAAGGGTCATTGAGGTTCCTATGGCATTAGAATGCCAAGAAAATACCTAGAAAAATTTTTCAATCGGTACAGACATAATTTTGACCCAAGGTTTAACGGAGGGCATTTTGGTCATTTCGCCTTTAGAGGTGATTTTTGGCCGACTTGTCCAGTTGAGTAAATAATTAATATGACATAAAATATGAATAAACATTACTAGAAATTGAATTGAAAATGAGTAGAGAAGAGAAGAAAAGAAAATGAAAGAAAATGCTAATTATGACATCATATGATGTCATTTAAATTTCCTCCACCAGTCACAATTTGTTAAACTTATTAAAAGAGATAAAAGAGACCAAAAATATGAAAAACCAATCTGCATCTTCAACCTTGGGCAGCCTAAAAAACGTTGAGAGAGAGAGAGAGAAGAGGTTCCACCATTAAGCTTCATTTCTCTCTTGTTTCCACTACTAAACCCTAACCCCTTTCATTAAACCTTGACCATATCACTTGGGGAAGCTTTTGGCAGCCAAGAAGAAGAAGGAAAGTGAAGTTTTATCTTGAAGAAATCTGCCCTACAAGAGGTTAAAGTGAGGTTAGTGCTATCCTTTCACTCTCACTCCTTTAATCCTTATTAAAGCATCATTTTAAGTTAAGAAATTGTAAGAGTTTGAAGTAAGTTATATGTGTTAGGGCATCTTTAATTTTTGGCAGCCCTAAGGAAGGATGAGGTTGATTATTTTAATGAATTTAGAATGGATAGAAATGATGTTTAAGGTATGAATATGCATGGATGTTGAATTAGTGTGCTAATTGAGGTTTATGGATAATTTAAATTGGACATTAGGGTTTTGAGAAGTGAAACTTGGATTTAGCTTATGGAATTGTGAAAGAACATTATAAGGGTCAATTAGTGACCATTTTAGGTATGTTGACCATGAATTGGACTGAAAAATAGTATAGCCAAGTGAATGTGTAGGCTGCCTTGTTAGTGCAGCAGAGGGACTGAAAATTCAGTCCACTTGCACTGCCATAACTTTGGCTGTGTAGGTCCAATTGGTGTTTGGCCAATTGTACATGAAACTAGGCTTATAATGACACATTTTCGCTGAAGAAACCATGCCCAAAAGACCAAAGCAAGTGGACCAAAACTTGGCCCCAATCCGGACACCCTGCAACAGCCCCTGCAGAAATGACCAAATGAACAGTAACTGTTCATTTGGCCATAACTCACTATAGATTTGGTCAATTGACCTGAAATTTTTACAGCAACAAGTTAAGACATAGACAAACAACTTTCATGAAGAAACCTACCCCAAATTATGACCAGAACCTAACCCAAATGGCAGTCACAGTTACTGTTCAAACCTGCAACTCTGCAGATTTTCATTTGAGCAGTAATGTTTGGATGGCTATAACTCTCTCTAGAAAACTCGGATTTAGGCGATTCTTGAACCGATGAAAACCTAAGGCATAGTAGAATATTTCATATGAAGAAAGTTAGACCAAATTAGGAACTTAACTTGGTCAAATTACTGACCAAAGTTGGACCAAAATCTGCCAAAACCCAAAATCTCAGCAGGAATAGTGCACGTGAACAGTAAACTTATTTTGGCCAAAACTTGAGCTACAAAACTCCAAATGGAGTGATTCAAAAAAGGAAATTCAACTAGACAAAATAAGGAACAACTTTCATGTTTACCATTTCCTCAAATTCCCACTGTAATAATAACAAATGGAACAGTAAAGATGAAGCATGAAAATCGAAAATTTTGCTCAATTAGCATTAAGCTTAAAAATGGTATTGGCAACCAATACCAACAAGTTTGAAATACAAAATGTGGTATGTTTGAGGTGTTAAGACCAATACACCTATTTTCTATCCAAAAGTCAACATTTTTGTTGACCAATGAGGTGAATAGTGACACCAAAACCAAAAATTGGCAATTTTGCCAAAATGACCAAAGCTTTGAGAAAGTGACCAAAACCAACAAGTTTTAAATGTAAAATGTGGTACATTGGGAGTGTTAAAACCAATGCACCTATGATCTATGCAAAAGTCAACTTTTTGTTGACTATTGAAGTGAATAGTGACATAAAAACTTAAAATTCAAAAATTGAAGAATTCAAAAGTATCAAATGCCCTAGTAGGCCTAATGTGATTGGTTTGGATAGGTTGGCATGCCAATAGGGTTCTGATAGCAGTACTGCGTATGATGTATGGCTTCATTGCCATTCTGTGATGTGATAGCCTATGGCTATACTGATTATGATGTTTTACTTGGCTTTAAGCCTTATTGCTTATATGGCTTATTAGCCATTCTGTTTGCACACCGGGAGACACATTGTGACCGATGGTGTGACGGCCCGAGGTACCTGGTACCCAGTGCTAGTTTACCCGTTTATCCAGTCCGGTCAATTTGTATAGGTTACTTAGGCATGGAAAAGTATAACTGTAATTGAACTGATTGTTAAAGAAAATACGAAAATTAAATATCAGAAATTATTACGATAGAATACAAAGAAACTCAAGATCATGAAGAAAATAAATAAACAAAATGCATGAAGAAGTTAATATCATAAAACGTAATTAGCCCTCCACTAAACATTAAGTTGGTAATTATTCAGTTCTTATGAACACAATGGTTAAGAAATTATGATTTTTATTTGCATATTATTTCTTTCTATTTTATTATTTGCACCACTAAGCTTTATGCTTAGCGCGTCGCTTCTGCAACGCGTAGGTACTGAAGATACTGATCGAGAGCCAGTAGACCACAGATTGGGTAAGTCCATCCTGCAGTTCTGCATAGTGTCCGTGTCACCTCACAGGCTACAGTGCATTGGTAGGACACTAGGTGTCATTTTGGTATTTTGTAATTGATCTTATTTTCTCATGTGTAAATGAACTTATGGAATGTAATTTGGTGCTCATGTAAATAATGAGAATTGTGTTTGTAAATGAAAAAGTGAATGTTTATCTGTGATATATATATGATTATCACATGAAATGAATGATTGAGAAATGAATGTGAACTGAAAAATATTGAGATTTTGATAAATGGAGTTGAGATGAATGAATAAGAATATAGGAAGTGTTTTTCACAGGTTCCGAAGAACGGTTTTCTCCATTTTTAGCCGGTACTCTGCCGGATTTTCTTTAAAAATTTTCGGAACCTCAAATAAATTACAATTTCAATAAATGAATTATATTTCACAAATTATTTTCAAAACTACGATAAAATTGAATTAAGATAAAATAGAGTGCTCCGGCACACTGAGTGGCATAACTTGCTCGGCTACACTATAGTCGGGTAAGGGGTGTCACATCCTCTCTCTTGCCGAAGAAATCCACCGCCCCAAACTTTCTTAGCTTTTCCAGGTGTGATTTCTGCTGTGGAGCTGGTGATGGTGGCAGTGCTGGCATTACTCCGGCCATTTGTCTAAAGAAGTCGGCCATTTGTTGGAACATGGCCTATGGAGGCTGAGCAGGCTCTGCTTGAGCTGGTGGAGTAGGTTCTCCCCTACCCCCAGTCTCAGCTGCTGCAGGTGAAGCATGACTCTCCACTTGCTCCTCGACTGCTCTCTGAGATGAAGGATCCATATCCTATTCAAAATAAGAAAGACAAATAGATCTGCATTAGTGTCACCTCGACTCTTACAAATGCAATGCATGGTATGGACTCAATCTAGGCCCAGAAACGCCTAAACCGTGCTCTGATACCTCTAAATGTGACACCCCTTACCCGTGTACAGTATACCCGAGTAAGTAATGCCACACGGTGTACCGGCACAATCTAATATACCTTAATTAATTTATACCATGCTTGTGAATATAATTTATGAAATATAATTTATTTTAGCCATTTATCAAAAGTATTATTTATTTGAGGTTCCGAAGATTTTAAAGAAAATCCGGCGGAGTACCAGCTAAAAATGGAGAAAACAGTTCTTCGGAACCTGTTAAAAACACTTCCAATATTTGTATTCCATCTCTCAAACTCCAATATCCAAAATCTCAACAATATTTCTCAATTTCAGTTCTCAACAACCTTTTCATTTCTCAAACATCCATCACATGTGATAATCAAGTATAAATCACAAATAAACATTTACTTTTCCATTCACAAATAAAATTTTCACAATTTACATGAACATTAATATACATTACACAAGTTTAATTACATATGAGAAAATCAAAATTTATGACAGAATGCCAAAATGACACCTAGTGTCCTACCAATGCACTGCAGAAGTTGAGGTGACATGGACACTGTGCAGAACTGCAGGATGGATTCACCCAGTCTGCGGTCTACTGGGCTCACGATCTGTATCTCAGCACTACGCTGCGTGGCAAAAGCAACGCGCTAAGCAATAATGCTTAGTGGTGCAATAATATAATAAAAGAAAATAATAGAAAATAAGTATGTATAAAATGTGTATGATTTCTTTGTTTGGTATTGGTATGTCCATTATTTCATTATCTTTGTCCACTTTTATTCATTTGATTGCCCCAAGTAACCTACACTAGGCGACTAGACTGGATAAACGGGTAAACTGGCACTGGGTATCAAGTACCTCGGGCCATCACACCATCGGTCACATAGGCATCTCCCGGTGTAATGAGCGACTAACAAGTCAGAATAATATCAGGCACAAGGCCAAAGCTCAATACAAGGTCAAAATGGCTAAAAGCCATAAAATCACGGAATGGCATATTGCCATGTGCAGTACTGCTAACTGAACCCTATTGGCATGCCAAACTATCCAAACCAATCATGTTAGGTATACTAGGGCATTTGAAACTTTTAAATTCTTCCATTTGTGCATTTCAAGTTTTGATGTCACTATTCACCTCATTGGTCAACAAAAATGTTGACTTTTGGATAAAAAATAGGTGTATTGGTTTTAACACCCCAAACATACCACATTTTGTATTTAAAACTTGTTGGAATTGATTGCCATTTCCATTTCTCAACTTAATTCTAAGAGGGCAGAAATTTCAGTTTTTGAGACCCAACTTTATTGTTCCATTGGGCCCTGTTGCAGTGGGAATTTGAGGAAATGACAAACATGAAAGTTGTTCCTTATTTTGTCTAGTTGAATTTCCTTTTTTGAATTACTCCATTTGGAGTTTTGTAGCTCTAGATATGGTCCAAAAACCACAGCTGGCCGGATTGCCAATCTGCAGAATTGACCATATCTACAGTAACATAAACAGTAATTAGAGTCACTTGGTTGGATGGGTTCTGGCCATAATTTGGGGTAAGTTCCTTCATGAAAGTTGTTTGTCTATGTCTTAACTTATTGCTGTAAGAAGTTCAGGTCAATTGACCAAATCTACAGTGAGTTATAGCCAAATGAACAGTTACTGTTCATTTGGTCATTCTGCAGAATCAGTTGCAGGGTATCCGGATTGGGGCCAAGTTTTGGTCCTCTTGCTTTGGTCTTTTGGGCATGGTTTCTTCAGCGAAAATGTGCCATTATAAGCCTAGTTTCATGTCCAATTGGCCAAACACCAATTGGACCAACAGAGCCAAAGTTATGGCTATGTAATTGGACTGGATTCTCAGTCCCCATTCTGCTGTCTTTAGGCAGCATAGTCATTCTCTTTGCCAAGCCATTTTCCAGTCCAATTTATGGTCAACATACCTCAAATGGTCACTAATTGACCATTAGAGTGTTCTTTAACAGTTTCATAAGCCAAGTCAAAGTTTCACTTCTCAAAACCCTAATGTCCAACTCAATTTACCCATAAACCTCAATTAGCACACTAGTTCAACATCCATGCATATTCATACCTTAAACACTATTTCTAGCTCACTTTAAGTCCATTAAAACAATCAAAACCATTCCTCTATTAGGGCTGCCAAATTCTATGGTGGACATACACATGAATTTGTTTCATTTATTTCACAATTTCTCATCCATTACAAGCCTCAATCATGGAATTAATGAGTTTTAACTACATATATGCACTAACCTCTTGTAGGGAGATTTTTCCCAAGCTCAAAACTTCACTTTCCTTCTTCTTCTTGGCTGCCAAAAGCTTCCCCAAGAGATATGGTCAAGGTTTAATGAAAGGGGTTAGGGTTTAGTGGTGTAACAAAGGGAGAAATTAAGCTTGATTGAAAAAAAATCAATGGAGGTGTCTAGGGCATGTTTCGGCTGGCTTTTGGGGAGGGAAATGGCTGCTGCAATTTTTGTTATTTTGGTCTTCTTTTAGTCTATTTTATTTGTTAGTCAATTAGTTGCTTAAGTGTGATTGGTGGAAAATTTTAAATGACATCATAATGATGTCATAAATAAGTCTTTTTCCCATTTTCCTTTCTTTTCTCCACTACTCATTTTCAATTTAATTTCTAGTAATGTTTATTCATATTTTATGTCATATTAATTATTTACTCAACTGGACAAGTCGGCCAAAAATCACCTCTGAAGGCGAAATGACCAAAATGCCCTCCGTTTGTCTTAACGGGTCAAAATTGTCTGTACCGATTGAAAAATTTTTCTAGGTATTTTCTTGGCATTCTAATGCCATGGGAACCTCAATAACCCTTCTCTGGAGTCTCAAAAATTATTTTATAATTTTTCCCCCGGGTCTATGGCTCCTCGTTGCGAGAACCGCAACTTCCCTCTGGTTACCCATCGCTAGGGCACCGGCTCGTTTAACTTGGTTGTATTTTATTTCTAAAATTTTTACTAAATTTTTCTTATTAATATTTGAGTTAATTATGATTCCCGACCTTAGTTTAAATATTTTTCCGGACGTTCTAGCTGTCCGGACCGACACCGGTCACCGGAACAGTAGAATGTACGGAGTTGGTATAGGGAGGGTGTTACAAGACATCAATATATAAACTGCATATTTATTTCTTTTTAGTTCTCTTTATTTTATTATTGGCACCACTAAGTATTATTGCTTAGTGCGTCGCTTTTTTGCCACGCGTAGGTTCTGGTGAGACTGATAGAGAGCCCAGTAGACCACAGACTGGATGAGGTCACAGATCTGCATAGAGTCAGAGTCACCTCTCATCTGAAGTGCATTAGTGGTAGGACCTTTAGGTTCCTTTTGAAATTTTGTTTTTGCATTTTGTAATAGGTAGTAGTTTGTGATTTGTAATTTATGAACTCATGTAAATAGTAAATTTATGTAATCATATATTGATGCACATATTTTGTAAAAGTTCGTTAATTAATATAATTTGAGAATATCTTCATGAAATTAAATTTGATTTTGATCTGAATGAAATTGTGGATTCATGTTGAAAACTTGAGATGGTTGTGAATGTTGAAAATTATTGAGACCATGTTAATGGTTATTAGAGTTTGAGAATATGGATGAATATTTGGGAGTGTTTTTCATAGGTTCCAAAGATCTGTTTTCTCCATTTTGAGCAGGCACTCTGCCAGATTTTCTATAAAATTTTCGAAACCCCAAATTAAATTATAATTTCAATAAATTATATAAATTTTATAAATTTCATTTAGTGTGTAACACCCCGAACCTCCGAGTTATGAATAGTACCATTTTTGGTCCGTGACTAGTACTATTTAAAGACATCTTGAGGACCAAATATAAATAGAAAATTAATTGAGATAGACACAATAAAAAATTCAAGTTACCCAAAAATATAAGTATTCACCGGTATATTGAAAAAAAAGGGATTATGACCCAATAAGGGGCATTTGATCAATTCACCTCAAGAGTTGACTTTTGATCGAAATATCAATTAAATTAAATGAAATTAATGAATTGAATTATGGGGTAAAAATTGAAGAAAAATTCAAGTAAAAATATGTAAGGGAAAATTTAAGAAATGAAAACTTAAACTTTCATTTCTATTATGATAGAATTAAAATGAATGACTTATGGGGTTTTGATAATTAAATTTAATTATTTAATTAAAAGGAAAAATTAAGTGTAAATGTAAAAAAAAAAAGGGAATAAAAATTTAAGTTTAATTATCCTTATGACACAATTAAAATTTATAATTTTAATAAACTAATTTTGGGGTTAAATATATATATATATATATATATATATATATATATATATATATATATATATAAGAAGACAAATGTCTTCTTCATTTTTATTTTTTTCATAAAGTGCCACCACCCACTCCTCTCTCTTCCTCTCTCTCTCTTTTTCTCTTCTTCTCTTCTTCTTCTTCCACTTCTTTCCCTCATTGATTTCCCCTCCCAAGTTTTAATTCCCTTAAATTCTCTTCATAAATCCCATAACCCACTAAAAGAAAAGATCAAAGAGAACTTTGATTGAGGCATTGGAGCAAGTAGAGCAAAAGAAATTGGAAAAAAAATTAAAGTTGGAAAGAAATCACTTGAGGTAAGTTTCTTTCCATGTTAGATTAGTTGTATAAGCCTTGAATGAAGTTAACTTATGATGAAATTTCATGAGAAATTGAAAGAAAACATACATGGAACCTAAACTAGGGTTTTGGCTAACTTAGGGAAAATTAGGGTTTTGATTTATTTTAGTTAAATTGATGATAAATCTAAGTTAAATTGAGGTAGAATGCATGATTGGGAGTAGTAAGATTTCATGGGATTGCATAAATTGAATTATGGAAGATTAAGGTTCATGGGAAAATTGGGTTTTGGTGCTAGAGAGCGAAATTGGTGTGTGCAGTATTAAATTATGATCATTTGAGGTTTATTTAGTTTGAATTGACATTGGGTTGATGAATGGAAGTAATGAAATGGTAGGATTAAGTAAAATTGCAAACTTTGGTATTTGAAAATTATGGGTTTTGCATTAGAAAGTGCCATTAATGTGTCAATGCTAAATTATAGTCATTTTGGGTGAATTAAATGTGAATTGAGGTTGGTTAGAGGGAACAATTGAAGAAATGAAAAATTGAACTTAGGGCAAAATTTTACACTTTGAATTCAGTGTGTTTGGAAGCCCATAACTTGAGCTACACAACTCCAATTGGTGTGAAACCAATTGGAAATGAAACTTAAGACATAAGGCTAGAATTTTCATGAAGATACCCTGCCCTGAAAATGACCTTAAGCTATCTGAAATGAGCCTTGAACTTAGAGACAAAATTCTAGAACTTGCAGAATTTGACCATATAAATAGTAAATTATGCATGGCCATAACTCTTTCTAGAAAACTCCGATTTAGGCGATTCTTAAAATGATGGAAACCTAAGACATAGTAGAACATTTCACATGAAGAACTTGAGGCCAAATTATGGACTTAACCCAATCAAATTGCTAAGCAAAGTTGAATCACCGAATATGCAGAAATCTGGAAATCTGCAGATTTACTATATGAACATTAAATTTTGCATGGCCATAACTCTCTGTAGAAAGCTCCAATTTAGGCGATTTTTGAACTAATGGAAACCTAAGACATAGTAGAACATTTCGCATGAAGAACATTAGACCAAATTATGGACTTAACTTGATCAAATTGCTGAACAAAGTTGGATCGATAAATCTGCCAGAACTGAATCTGTAGGATGAATAGTGACGTGAACAGTAACTGTGTTTTGGTCATAACTTGAGCTACAAAGCTCTAATTTAAGCTCAAAAAGGAAAATATAGTTAAGACCTAAATGAACAATTTTCATGAAGAACACCTCACCAAATTATGATTTAAACTAGGTAAAAATTGGGTTCAAAGATTGGGGCACCAAGCTGTCCCAAAACCAAAATATTCTAAAATTTGCAAAGCTAACTTGGGATGCATTGACATGCATGTAATGAGTTCTTAGCAGCAATTGAGATTGGTATTGAGGTATTCTATTTGTGTATCTTCAGTCGAAAAAGAAGTTGGAACGGACAAGGAGAAGTAGGTAACAAGGAAGGGGAATTATTGAAGGTTTGTGCACAACTAACTTTTTTCTTTGTTTTGGCTTCATAAATTGATTTGAATGAGTTTATTTGAATGAGTTTGATTTGAAATGAGTTTATTTTGAATGAGGTATGTTTTTCTCTTGTATTTGAGGAATTTGTGTGTTGCCACCCCTTTTATGGGTTTTATGATGATTTAAATATGTTATTGTTTTGCAAACGTGATTATTGATTTAGAAACTCTTGAAAGTTGTTTTGAAACCACAGTTAGCGTGACAGTCCCCTCGAAACTCCCCAGTAGTAATGGCTACTTGGGGTTTTATAATTGATATTGATTATGTCTCCCATTAATAACGGTTATTGGGGTAAGACTACATGAGTACTCATTAGCTAATGCTTTGTGAATTGTGATTTATGAAGTGTGATTTCTCATTTGAAATGTTATTCCAATAAATGGCCTTTATGGACTTAGAACTATTATGAAGTTTTCATGCTTAAGAAAAATGTGATTTATTATGCTTTGACAAGTTGTGTTTTACCTTAAGTTTTAAAGTTATTAGTTGTGCACCACTGAGTGATATACTCAGCGATAGCTTCCTTATGTTATCGCAGGTAAGGAAAAGGAGAAGGCTACCGAGTGAGAGACTTGAAAGCAGTATTTTGGTATTTCTTGTGGGTATTTACGTTAGGTATACCCTTGTGATTCTTTTGGATGTATTTTGTACCTATATGTATGGATGTACAGATATTGAGCAAGTTTGTATTTAAAAGCATTGCATTGCTATCACATTTTACTTTGAGACTTATGGTAATGTAACTTTTGCAATATTTAGTCTATCATTATTTCCAATAAATGTTTACATGGAATTTTAACTATTCTCATGCAGTTTTCCATAAAAGAATTGATAAGATAAAAAGCTATGGTTTGTTTCAAAATCCTTTGTAGCATAACGAATGGGTTATTGGTAAGTGGAGTTTGGTAATTCATTAGGTATGCTACGGGAACATGTTGTGCCTTATAAGGGATAAGGTGTGACATGTTTTAGTGGTATCAGAGCTTTGGTTTTTATACAAGTTTTGAAATTGCATGTTTGAGAATTTTTGATAAGTACAACTGCTCAACTGTTATTAATTGATACATATAGTGCATTACATCATAAATATGGACTAATGGAACGAAAACTCCTAGTGTTAGTTGTCCAGGGAGTAGAATTCTTTGTGATTTAGTATGGAAGAGGGGGATCACACAGTAGAGCAATCAGTAGCAGCTGAGGTACAGGGGGAAGCCCCAGCTCCTCAGAATGCTAGTGGATCGACTGTACCTGGCCCACCCATGCAGTTTCCTGCTCAGTTCGCTCAGTAGATGGCTGCAATATTTCAGCAAATGGCTGGTAATACACCAGTCCAAGCTCCTGTGCAAGCACCTCCAGTGCAACCACCATCCCCAGCCAGACAATATCACAAGTTAATGAAGTATAGGGTAACAGAGTTCAAGGGTACAATGGACCCATTGAAAGCTGAGCAATGGTTAGAATAGATGGAGAGGGTCTTCAAGAAATTACACTGCACACATGAGTTGAAGTTTGAATATTCAATTTCCCTGCTGCATGGAGATCCATATGAGTGGTGGAAGACCATTTCCCATAGTTTGGCTGAGCCACCAGTGCTAACATGGGATGACTTTCTAAGGGAGTTTAGACAGAAGTATGTTCCTGGTACTTATGAGGATATGAAGCTACAGGAGTTTCTTAGTTTGAAGCAAGAGAACAAGACTGTAGCCGAGTGTGAGAGAGACTTTTCTTGCCTCAGCCACTATGCTGGAAGCCTATTCACTACCAGTAGAGATGGATGCAAATGGTTTGAGGCTGGTTTAAGGCCTAGTTTGAGATTGCAAGTGGTTGGGTTTCAACATGACAACTTCTCTGGGTTGATATCACAGGCCCTTGAATTGGAAAGGATAGAACTGAAAGGGGCATCTGAGAAGGTAACTACTAAAAAAGAGAAGAGCAGTAAGCCTACAGGACAGAGTCCAAGTAGTAATCTGGGTAAGAGGAAAAGCTTTGAGGGACCAAGTAACAGAGGATCTAGTAGAGGAAGATTCTCAGGGTAGAGCCACCTAGATCCGGACAGCATACATTTAGGGGTTCTTTTCCTGCTCGTACCTATGAAACCTGTGGCAGGAATCATGGAGGAGTATGTTATAAGGCCATAAGAGCCTGTTACAACTGTGGTGGAAGTGGGCATTTTGCTATAGATTGCACTAGTGCTCGCAGGTCTGGGCCGCCTACCACCACTGAGGGATCTGTTCAAGGTTCTGCTTCCAGAGGACAACAGATAGCTAGTAGAGGCCGAGGCAGGGGTAGAGGTAACACTTCTGGCAGCCAGGGCACAGCGAGCCAACCAGAGCAGAGTGGTGCATCAGCCAGGGTGTATACCATGCGCCAGAGGGAGGAAGCTAATACATCAAATGTTATGGCTGGTACTTTCTCCAACTTTGGTAGAGATGTATATGTACTATTTGACCCTAGTTCTGCACATTCTTATGCTAGTGCCAGTATTGCATGTTCTGTTGCCATTCCTTGCTTGAAAATGGATTATGATGTGCTAGTGACTAGTCCCTTAGGACAAGAGGTTAGGGTGAACAAATTGTATAAGGATTGTCCTTTGGTGATCTAAGGACATACATTCCTGTCAGACTTAATTGACATGCCCTTCTGAGATTATGATATCATATTGGGCACGGATTGGTTAGCCAGGCATCACACCATGATCGACTGTAGACTGAAGACAGTCACTTTTGGTCTTCCAGAGTATACAGACGTAGTGATACATGGGGAGAGGCAGTTATTCCCATCCAACATCATTTCAGCTGCACTTGCTAGAAAGATGATTAGAAAGGGATGTGAAGCTTATCTAGCTCATGTGATAGACACCAAGGTGGAGAGTTCAGATCTTAAAGATATTCCTATGGTATGGGGTTTTCTGGATGTCTTTCCAGAAGAATTGCCGGGATTGCCTCCGAAAAGAGAAGTGTAGTTTGAAATTTAGACTATGCCTGGTGTGGAGCCAATCTCCATCACTCCTTATAAGATGGCACCTGCTGAGTTGAAAGAGTTGAAGGTGCAATTGCAAGAATTGTTACATAAGAGTTTCGTCTGCCCTAGCGTGTCACCTTGGGGAGCACCAGTATTATTTGTGAAAAAAAAGGATGGTACTCTCCACCTATGCATAGACTACAGACAGTTGAATAAGGTGACCATAAAGAATAGATATCCTATGCCATGGATTGATGATTTATTTGATCAGTTGAAGGATGCAACTGTATTCTCCAAAATTGACTTAAGATCGAGCTACTATCAGTTGAGGGTGCAGGAGCAAAGTATTCCTAAAATTGCCTTTAGGACTCGGTATGGCCACTATGAGTTCTTGGTAATGCCATTCGGGTTGACTAATGCTCCAGCTACTTTTATGGGCCTGACGAACACTATATTCAGGCCATATTTGGACCAGTTTGTTGTGGTGTTCATTGATGATATTTTGGTATACTCAAAGAATGTAGAAGAACACGATAAACACTTGAGGATAGTATTACAGACTTTGAGGGAGAAGCAGTTGTATGCCAAACTATCGAAATGTGAGTTTTGGCTAAAGGAGATTACATTTTTGGGGCATATTGTATCTGCAAAGGGTATCCAGGTGGATCCTAGCAAAGTAGAAGCCATTCTTAATTGGAGGCCACCTAGAAATGTCACGGAAGTTTAGAGTTTCCTTGGTTTAGCTAGGTATTACCGAAGGTTTCTAAAGGGATTCTCCATGCTAGCATCTCCACTGACCAAGCTACTTAGTAAGGATGTAAAATTTCAATGGACTGATCGGTGACAGGAAAGTTTTGCTGAGTTAAAGAGGCATTTAACTGAAGCTCCAGTCTTAACCTTGCCCACTTTGGGTAAGGAGTATACCATAGATAGTGATGCTTCTCATACCGGATTAGGTTGTGTGTTGATGCAAGATAGAAACGTCATTGCCTATGCTTCACGCCAGCTTAAACCACATAAGAGGAATCATCCCACGCATGACTTGGAGCTGGTAGCCATTGTCTTTGTCTTGAAGATTTTGAAACATAACTTGTATAGGGAGAGATTTTATATACACAGATCATAAAAGTTTGAAGTACTTGGGCACACAAAAGGAGTTAAATTTGAGGTAGAAGAGATGGTTAGAGCTGATAAAAGATTATGATTATTTGAGAGACTATCAGCCTAGAAAAGTTAATGTTGTAGCTGATGCTTTAAGTCACAAGACTATGGGTCGTTTGAGGGTTTCTCTATTGTCCAAGGTGCATGAGTTAAGGGCATTGCATGCTAATTTAGAGATTAATGAAGATGGGAAAATGGTAGCTACTTGGCAAGTGAAGCCAATGCTAGCATGTAACACCCCTCACCCGTCTACAATGTAGCCGAGCAAGGCGTGCTACACGGCGTGCCGGAGCACTTAGTCTATGATTATCACATTTTCTAAACTCAATTTGATTTTAAGAAGTCTTTATGTGCTATTCATAGCATACTGGTTCTATTTTCACACTTTAATAAAATCAGTGTTTTAAAAATGGTAATAAAAATTTGGCAAGGTGCCATCTGTATTTCGGACAAACTGTCCTTTCAAACCTGTTGAAAATAGTTTAATATGATAATATCAAAATCTCAAATATTTCACAGTCTCTATTTCTCAGTAAAGTCAATAGACTTTTACAGTCATTAAACTGTTTCATAATATAGTCCATAATAATTCAAATATATCTAGAAAATTTCCATGTTATTTAATATGTACAAGATATTACAAACTTTAAGGCTTTCATAATATTACAAAATACAAGGCCGAATTTCAAAGATACAACAAAAGTACAAAATACAAGATATCCTAAGTCCTACCATGTATGCAATGCAGTGCAGATGACTCTGGACTCCTGTGCAGATCTGATGTCTCACTCGGTCATAGGTCTGCTGGGCTCCCCAGCTGTGTCTCCAATACCTATGCGTTACAAAAGCAACGCGCTAAGCAATTTTGCTTAGTGGTGCCAAATATGAAGAAATATACACTAAAATAAAGTAAATAAAGTGTTCACGAATTTTTAGTGGTGCTGTATGTTAGTAGACTGGATTTAGCTATTTGAATTTAATAGTACTTGAATTACTGCCCGTGTAGCCTATATACTGACCAGACTGGATAAACAGATATACTGGCACTGAGTACCTAGTACCTAGGGCCGTTACACCATCGGTCACAAAGTGTCTCCCGGTGTGCAAATAGCGTGGCTAATCACAAGTCAATGTATATGTTGACCTTTTTATGTAATATGGATAAGTTGTTTCTAGCATCAACATGTCACAATTTATATCTCAATATGATGCCAATATAGTGCAATTTACCATTTTTACAAGTTGGCATCCATTGCCAAAATGCTTCAAGCATCATTGTATGTAGATGTCAAATTCTTAATTTTTGTGTGCTAGATTGGTCTAGCTTAAAGTCATATTTCTCTTGGTTTTTAGCTTCTGGTCAAAGAAACAAAATTGTAGCTCTTTGTCTTATTACACGTGGGGCAAAATTTCAGGTCATTCCGAGTTGTATAGACCAAGTTATCGTCAATTTACTAAAGCTGGACAGATTGCACCTTTAGTGCAAAATTTAGTCAATTTTAGGTCACTTTTGGTTCGGCAGTTTTTGTACCCGAACTTGTGCAAGCCATTTGACTTAGTTCTGGCCATTTCTGCACTTAGGTGTCTTCATAAGAATTGTAGATCTATGTCTAAGCTAAGCGTGGTAAAAATTTCAGGTCAATTGGATCTGTTTTGAGTGAGTTATGGTCATCCCAAGGACTACTGTTCATATGGTCAAAAATCTGGGTTACAAGGTTGCTAATCCGGATTTGGTCATTTTTAAGGTCAGTTTCTAGGTAGAATTTTCGCAACATTTCTACATGAAAGTTGGCCTATTTGGTGTCTAGTTTCACCCCTCATTGGCCTCATACCAATTGGGTTCATAGTTTGGCACTTATGGCCTAATTTATGTACTGCTTTCAATACACAACCTGCACAAAGCACATACACTTCCAATTTGATATTCCTTCTCCTCCTCATTACTTCAATATTCAATCAATAACGCTTCCATATATATATATATTGTACACAATTCCAGCAATAATTTTGGGCAGAATATTCAAGTACTCAATGCACATAATTCACCATTAAGTTCAATATTCACTTCCACCAAAATTCAACATATCTCAATGTCAATATTACACATACACTTCAACAGAATCATACTTCAATATCACTTACACTTGCTACCCACAATTTAACATTAGCATATTTCATTAATAACTACATGTTCACACACAAATTCATGGTTTAATAGATTGCCAAACATGGCAGTTTGCCCAAAGCAATAAGGTTCTATTACACACCCTTAATTCAAGCACTACATGCACATACTTAGATTTTAACTTACTACTTCCTCCATTTAAGTTATTCAACCTTAGTTTCCATCCATTATAGGTAAGAAAAATTCAACTACAACATATATTCATGGCTGCCAAAAATGGACCATTTCATTTCTCAAGATTTTCTTCATTTCTCTTAACCAAAATACTCACCTCAACCTAAACACAAGGTTTACTAAAGCAAGGGAGAGGTTTTGGACACTTACTACTTTTGGAGCTTATCAAAACTTCACCAAATCTTGTTTTTCTTGTTGCCAATATCTTCCCCAAGGTGAATAGGCAAGCTTTAATGAAGGAACTAAGTAGAACTGGTGGCTTGATCATGCACCCATGGAGGTTACATGTGGGGCATCCATGGTGATTTCCATGGTGAACTTCATTTCTCTAGGCTGGTTATTTCTCAAGGTGGAAGATGATGGTTCTGCTATCCCAAAGGAATATTTAAGTGTCCCAATTTAAGAGTTAGTGGAGCACTAACTTGGATTTTAATGTTAATTATTCAAAGTTTCAGAAATTAGATTATATCCCGCATTTCTTTCACTATTCTTATAATGTATCACAATTTAATTTTTCATGACATTTATAAAGTGTAATATCATTTATTTTTAATGGACATTGAGGTCAAAAGGCAACTCTAGGTGTCAAATGACCAAAATACCCCACTTCGGGTTATATTCCTGATTTTTCGGTAACACCAATTTTTGTCTATTTCTCGATTTTTCGTTTTTCTTTGTACTAATTTATTAATTTTTATTTGATATTTCTAGTGTTAATTACATTTCAATAAACCTTTATTTATGCCTCAAAATTAAATTCCGAGGGTTCCCGCATCCTCAGGATTGGCAACTTTCCCAGTCAGCCACCCATCATGCCATGTCTTACTGCTTAACTTAGCTTCATTTTCTCTCTTTCATTTTTCTTTGATTTTTCTTGTATTTTCTTTTTATTTATTTCATCATTATATGTCTGTTCACTATCACCGAAGTGTATTTCCAGACATCCTAACTTGCTTGGATTGTTATTTGGCCACTGGAGCAATAGAACGTACATAATACGTATAGTGGGGATGTTACAACTCTTCCCCTCTAAATAAAAATTTCATCCTCAAAATTTACCTGATGTGAACAGCTGAGGGAAATGTTGCCTCATTGTCTCCTCGCTCTCCCATGTTGCCTCTTCCGTGTTGTGGTGTCTCCATAGGATTTTCACTAGTGGAATTGTCTTGTTTCTGAGCTCTTTTACCTCTAATGCCAAGATTTTAACCGGTTCTTCTTCATATGTCAAGTCAGGTTGTACCACAATTTCTTCTGCTGAGATGACATGTGAAGGATCTGATCTGTATCTTCTGAGCATCGAGACATGGAACACATTATGTATCTTGTCCAGCTCAGGTGGTAAGGCTAATCGGTAGGCTATTGGTCCCACACGTTCAATAACTTTATATGGGCCAATGAACCTAGGGCTTAATTTTCCCTTTTTCCCGAATCTCAACACTTTCTTCCATGGTGATACTTTGAGAAATACCTTCTCGCCAACGTCATACTCAATGTCTTTTCTCCTCGAGTCAGCATAAGATTTCTGTCGATCTGAGGCAACTTTCAAATTGGCCTTTATTAGTTTCACCTTTTCCTCTGTCTGTTTTATCAGGTCTGGCCCCACTAGCTTATCTTCACCCAATTCAGTCCAACATACAGGTGTTCTGCATTTTCTCCCATACAGTGCTTCATAGGCTGCCATTTGTATGCTAGATTGATAGCTATTATTATATGCAAATTCTGCCAGTAGAAGGTATCTGTCCCAACTTCCCTCAAACTCAATAACACAACTTCTCAGCATATCCTCGAGTACCTATCACACATATTCAGTTATTACTATCATTATTATCAGTTTATTGTTTGCAATAACTCAATGAGTTTCAAAATTTACCTGGATTATTCTTTCTGACTGTCAATCCATCTGAGGATGAAAAGACGTACTAAAATGGAGTTGTGTGCCTAAGGATTCTTGTAATTTCTTCCAAAATCTAGATGTAAACCTCGGGTCTCTATCAAATATAATGGAAAGTGGAATTCCATGTAGTTTAACTATCTCACTGATGTATAATTCTGCTAACTTTTCCAGTGAGTAGTCAGTTTTGACTGGCAGAAAAGGTGCTGATTTGGTTAACCTATCCACAATCACCCATACTGCATCATGCTTCTTCTGAGTGAGAGGTAGACCACTGACAAAGTCCATAGTGACTCGGTCCCATTTCCATTCAGGTATGTTTATGCGCTGTAACAAACCTGATGGAACTTGATGTTCTGCTTTGACTTGCTGACATGTCAACCATCTAGTTACATAGTCAACTATGTCCTTCTTCATACCTGGCCACCAGTATCAGAGTTTCAGGTCATGGTACATTTTTGTGCTTCCTGGGTGCATAGCATACACACTGTTATGTGCTTCTTTCAGAATACTGGTTTTCAACTCTTTATCATCTGGTACACATACTCTTTCTTTATAGTACAGGCACCCATTTTCTTTCACTTCAAATTCAGTTTCCATCCCCTCAGTGATTTTGCTCATAACAGCCATTAATTTCTCATCTGTCTTCTGCCCATTCTCAGATTCATGTAACAGATTCGGCTTCACTTGCAACTCAGCCAAAATAACTCCATCATGAGTTAAGGACAGTTGGGCATTCAGAGATCTTAATGCTACAATAGATTTTCTACTCAAAGCATCAGCGACTACATTTGCCTTCCCAGGGTGTAGTCAATCACACAATCATAATCTTTTAGGAATTCAATCCATCGCCTCTGTCTCAAATTAAGTTCTTTCTAGGTTGGCAAATACTTCAGACTCTTATGGTCTGTGTATATGTAGCATTTTTCTCCATACAAGTAATGCCTCCATATCTTCAATGCGAAGATAATTGCTGCTAACTCTAAATCATGAGTAGGGTAATTCTTTTCATGTGGCCTTAACTGCCTAGAAGCATATGCGACCACTTTCCCTTCTTGCATGACTACACACCCTAACCCATTGTGTGAGGCATCACTATAGACTACAAAGTATTTTCCAGACATTGGCTGTGTTAACACTGGTGCCTCTGTCAACATAGCCTTCAGCCTCTCAAAACTGGCTTGACACTTGTTATTCTAGTCAAATTTCATATTCTTGTGTAGTAATTTGGTCATTGGAGCAGCTATCAGGGAAAATCCCTTTACAAATCTCCTATAATATCCAGCTAACCCCAAGAAACTTCTGATCTCAGTTGTATTTCTGGGAGGCTTCCATTCCATCACTGCTTCAATCTTCTTAGGATCCACTCTAATCCCTTCAGCTGATACTACATGTCCAAGGAATTCAATCTCATTCAACCAGAACTCACACTTGGTCAAGTTAGCATACAATTTCTTCTCTTTTAGATTCTGCAGAACTATTCTCAAATGCTCGTCATGTTTTGCTTTATCCTTGGAATACACCAGGATGTCATCAATGAAGACCACTATGAACCGATCTAAATATGGATGGAAGATACGGTTCATAAGGTCCATGAATGCTGCTGGAGCATTTGTTAACCCAAATGGCATCACCAGGAATTCATAATTCCCATACCGGGTTCTAAATGCAGTCTTAGGCACATCTGCATCCTTATCCCTTAGCTGATGATACCCTGATCTGAGATCAATCTTAGAAAACACACCGGCTCCCTTCAACTAATTAAACAGATCATCAATTCTAGGCAACGGATACTTGTTCTTCATCATACTGTTTAATCGCCAGAGTCAACACATAACCTCAGTGTCCCATCTTTCTTCTTTACAAACAGTACCGGAGCTCCCCACGGTGACACACTGGGGCGTATGAACCCCTTGTCTAGTAATTCTTGTAGCTGGATTTTTAACTCTTTCAATTCAGCAGGTACCATCCTATATGGAGCAATTAAAATTGGAGCTGTACCTGGCATAATCTCAATAGCAAATTCAACTTTCCTTTCTGGTGGCAAACTAGGCAATTCCTCAGGAAATACCTCAGAGAAATCCCTTACTGTGGGTATGTCAGACATGTCAAGTTTACCCTGCCTAGTGTTAACCACGTGTGCCAGATAGGCTTCACACCCTTTTCTCAATCATCTCCTTGCAACTGTAGCTAAGATGACATTGGACAAGAAATCTGTCCTTTCACCCACTACTATTATTTCTTCGTTCTCAGCAGTTTTCAGAGAGATTCTCTTCAATTTACAATCTACTATTGCCTGATGATGGGATAACCAGTCCATTCCCAAATTCACATCAAACTCATGGAAAGGTAGTTCGATTAAGTCTGTTGAGAACTCTTTCCCTTGAATCTTCAATGGACAGCCCTTATACACTTTGTTTACTACCACACTGTGGCATAGCGGATTTGTGACCAGGATATCTTGGTCACTTTCCTCTACTAGTATTCCCTTTTCTACGGGCAACTTGATACAAATATATGAATGAGTAGATCTAGGATCTACTAATGCATGCACAGAAGTATTATAAAGGAGGAACGTACCCTTGATGACATCTGGAGCATCCTGTTCCTCCTGTGCCCGTATAGCATAGGCTCTGGCTGGTTTTCTGCCTTCTGCTCTCTCCACAGATTCTGATACAGGTTTCTGTGAAGTACCGGCTGCCTCAGCCTTACCCGGCCTTCTACCCCTTGGAGCTGGAGGGGCAGGCCTATCAGTTGATACTGGAGTGGATGTAGCAGTTCTGCGAGGACAATCTCGGACTAGGTGGTCTGTAGATCCACACTGTAAACAAGCACCTATCATCCTCCAACATTCACCCTTATGCCATTTTTGGCAATGTGGGCAAGCAACAGATACTGTTGGGGCTGGTCCCCTGTACCCTGTCCCTGGAGAGCTAGCCATTGAAGGGGTGGACTGACCTCTCCTTGGTGCAAACTGAGATTTGGGCCTCTGTGACTGACCCTGACTTGGTGCTCTACTGAAACTCTGAGTAGGCGAACCTCTGAATTTCTTGCTAGGGGCAGAAGATGTACTGGTCTGACCCTAACCTCTTTTCTGCTGTCTGTCCCTTCTGTTCTGCTCATTCATTCTAACTTTTTCAACCTTCAGTGCAGCTTCCACTAATTTGGCAAACTCTGTAATCCCCAAGGCTGTAATCATTACTTTAATGTTATCATTGAGTCCTTCCTCAAATCTCTTGCATCTCTCTGCCTCATTAGGGACTATTTTCTGCCCATAGCGGCTCAGTCTGACAAATTCTCTTTCATATTCAGCCACTGTTAACTATATCTGGCGTAGGGTAATAAACTCCCTTCTCTTCTCTTCCAGGTATACACTGCCCACATACTTTTTTTCTAAACTCAGTGAGAAAGAAATCCCAAGTTATCTGTTCTGGTGGCACCTCACTAGTTACTGTATCCCACCACTGGTATGCATCGTCTTGCAGTAGTGATACAGCAGCTTCCAAATTCTGCTCTGGAGTACAATGAAGTTGTTTCAAGACTCTTCCAGTTCTGTCCAACCAGTTTTCAGCTGTGACAGAATCATCTTCCCTTTTTCCCAGAAAGTCCACTGCTCCAAACTTCCTGAGTCTCTCCATATGAGATTTTTGATGTGGAGGTGATGGTGGTGGTGGCATAACTCCTGCCATCTGTCTAAAGAACTCAGCCATTTGTTGAAATGTGGCTAGTGCACCTGGTACTGGTGGAGCAGGTTCCCTCCTGTCTCCTGGTTCAGTCATAGATGGAGCATGTGACACCCCTTACCCGACTACAGTGTAGCCAAGCAAGTTATGCCACTCAGTGCGCCGTAGCACTCTATTTTATCTTAATACATTTTTATCATAGTTTTGAAAATAACTTGTGAAATATAATTCATTTATTGAAATTGTAATTTATTTGAGGTTCTGAAAATTTTATAGAAAATCTGGCAAAGTACCGGCTAAAAATGGAGAAAACAGTTCTTCGGAACCTGTGAAAAACACTTCCAATATTCATATATTCATATTCAATTACTCTCAAACTCCAATAATCATCATCTCAACATTTGTCAACCATTCATTTCTCAATTTCAATTCTCAATCATTCATCTCGTTTGATAGTCATGTAACAATCACAGATCAATATTCACTTTTCCATTTACAAACACAAATTTGCATTATTTACATGAAAATCAAAATACATTACATAAGTTTCATTACATATGAGAAAATCAAAATTTATTACAGAATGCCAAAATGACACCTAGTGTCCTACCAATGCACTGCAGAAGTTGAGGTGACACGGACACTATGCAGAACTGTGAACTGCCTTACCAAATCTGTGGTCTACTGGGCCCTCTGTCCAAATCTTCAGTACCTACGCGTTGCAAAAGCGACGTGCTAAGCATAAAGCTTAGTGGTGCCAATAATACAAGAAAATATAATATGCAAATAAAAATAATAATTTCCTTGCTATTGTGTTCATAAGAAATGAATAATTACTAACTTATTGTTTAGTCGAGGGCTAATCATGTTTTATGATATTAACTTCTTCATGCATTTCATTAATTATTTTCTTCATGATCTTGAGCTTCTTTGTACTTTTGTAATCATTCCTGATACTTAATTTTCATATTTTCTTTAATAATCAGTTCAATCACAGTTATACTTTTCCATGCCCAAGTAACCTATCTTCGACGATCGGATCGATAACGGTGGTTGGCATCGACACCGCGTGCCTCGGGCCGTCATACCATGGGACGTGAACGTCAACCATGTATGCAAGATGGCTAAAAAGCCATGATATCACATAATCGGGCATAAAAGCCATGCATACAGCATAAAAGCCATGAATACGGGCATAAAGCCATGAATACAGCATAAAGCCTTCAGCGACTACTAAAACAATACCCTATTGGCATGCCAAACTATCCAAACCAATCTTGTTAGGTATACTAGGGCATTTGATACTTTAAAATTCTTCAATCTTTGAATTTTAACTTTTGGTGTAACTATTCATTTCATTGGTCAACAAGAAAGTTGACTTTTGCATAGAGAGTAGGTACATTGACTTTGGCACTTCAAACATACCACATTTTTCATTTAAAACTTGTTGGAAGTGATCACCATTACCATTTCTAGGCTTAAACCAAGGGAAACAAAATTTTCAGTTTTTGAAGCTTAATTTTACTATTCCATTAAGCACTGTTACAGTGGGAGTTTGAGGAAATGGTGAAAATGAAAGTTGTTCCTTATTTTGTCTAGTTGAATTTCTTTTTTTGAATCACTCCATTTGGAGTTTTGTAGCTCAAGTTATGGCCAAAATAAGTTTCTCGTTCACTGCACTGCTCTCGCTGAAATTTTGGGTTTTGGCAGATTTTGGTCCAACTTTGGTCAGTAATTTGACCAAGTTAAGTTCATAATTTGGTCTAACTTTCTTCATATGAAATGTTCTACCATGCCTTAGGTTTCCATCGGTTCAAGAATCGCCTAAATCCGAGTTTTCTAGAGAGAGTTAGAGCCATCCAAACATTACTATTCAGATGTAAATCTGCAGAGTTGCAGGTTTGATAACTCAACTTTGTTCAATAATTTGAATGGGTTAATGGCATAATTTGGGGTAGGTTTCTTCATGAAAGTTGTTTGTCTATATCATATCTTGTTACTGTAAAAATTTCAGGTCAATTGACCATATCTACAGTGAGTTATGGCCAAATGAACAGTTACTGTTCATTTGGTCATTCTGCAGGTGCTGTTGCAGGGTATCCGGATTGGGGCCAACTTTTGGTCCTCTTGCTTTGGTCTTTTGGGCATGGTTTCTTCAGCAAAAATGTGCCATTATAAGCCTAGTTTCATGTCCAATTGGCCAAACACCAATTGGACCTACACAGCCAAAGTTATGGCTGCCTAAGTGGACTGAAATTTCAGTCATCATTCTGCACCCTCTAGGCAGCACACTCATTCCCTTTGCCATGCTTTATTTCAGTCCCAATTAAGGTCAAATTCCTTCAAATGGTCACTAATTGACCATTAGGATGTTCTTTAACAATTTCATAAGCCAAGCCAATTTTCACTCCCCAAAACCCTAGCTTCACATTATAATTTCTACAAGATGCCTTAGTTAGCATACCAATTCATCATCCATATATATATATATCCTAAACATCATTTTTAGTCCACTCTAAGACCAACAAAACACTTATTTCTATACCTTCAATAGGGCTGCCGAATTCTCTAATGGACATACACATGAGTTTGGTTCATTTCATTCACAAATACTTGTTGGTTTCAAGTCCCTAACATAGAAAATAAAAGTTTTAAGTAGATAGGTGCACTAACCTCTTGTAGGGCAGAATTTTCCAAGCTAAAACTTCACTTTCCTTCACTTTCTAGGCTGCCAAACACTTCCCAAGAGGTAGAGACAAGCTTTTAGTGAAGGGACTTAGGGTTTTATAGTGCAAATTCATGGGAAAATGGAAGTAATTAAAGAAAACTTCCATGGAAGGTTATGGAGGAGAGGATCACGTTTTGAAGAAGAAGATGGCTGCTTGTTTTTGGTCTTCCTTGGTCTTTATTTATCTCTTTTATTAATTAGTCAAATGGTTACTTAATTGTGATTGGTTATGGCTTTTAAATGACATCATCAAGATGTCATAAATTGCTTTTTATTTCATTTTCCTTTTCTTTTATCCACTACTCATTTCCAATTTCATTTTTAGTAATGTTTATTCATATTTTATGTCATATTAATTATTTACTTAACTGGAAAAGTCGGCCAAAAATCACCTCTGAAGGCAAAATGACCAAAATGCCCTCCGTTTGGTTTAACGGGTCAAAATTGTGTATCGATTGAAAATTTTTTCTAAATATTTTCTTGGCATTCTAATGCCATAGGAACCTCAATGACCCTTCTCTGGAGTCCCAAAAATTATTTTATGAATTTTTTCCCAGGTCTAGGGCTCCTCGTTGCGAGAACCGCAACTTACCTCTAGTTACCCATCACTTGGGCACCGGCTCACTTGACTTAGTTGTATTTTATTTCTAACATTTTTACTAAATTTTTCTTATTAATATTTGAGTTAATTATGGTTCCTAACTTTAGTTTAAATATTTTTTCGGACGTTCTAGCTGTCCGGACCGACACCGGTCACCGGAACAGTAGAATGTATGGAGTTGCTACGGGGAGGGTGTTACAGAGCATGACTTTCCACTTCCTCATCTACCGCTCTCTGCAATGTGGAGTCCATATTCTGATCAAAATAACAAAACAAATCAAAAGATCTGCATTAGAGTCATCTTAACACTTACAATGCAATGCATGATATGCAATTTATCTAGGTCCAGAAACGCCTAAACCGTGCTCTGATATGACTAAATGTAACACCCCTCACCCGTCTACAGTGTAGCCGAGCAAGGCGTGCTACACGGCGTGCCAGAGCACTTAGTCTATGATTATCACATTTTCTAAACTTAATTTGATTTTAAAAAGTCTTTATGTGCTATTCATAGCATACTGGTTCTATTTTCACACTTTAATAAAATCAGTGTTTTAAAAATGGTAATAAAAATTTGGCAAGGTGCCATCTGCATTTCGGACAAACTGTCCTTCCAAACCTATTGAAAACAGTTTAACATGATAATATCAAAATCTCAAATATTTCATAGTCTTTATTTCTCAGTAAAGTCAATAGACTTTTACAGTCATTAAACAGTTCCATAATGCAGTCCACAATAATTCACATATATCCAGAAAATTTCCATGTTATTTAATATGTACAAGATATTACAAACTTTAAAGCTTTCATAATATTACAAAATACAAGGCCGAATTTCAAAGATACAACAAAAGTATAAAATACAAGATATCCTAAGTCCTACCATGTATGCATTGCAGTGTAGATGACTCTGGACTCCTGTGCAGATCTAATGTCTCACCCGGTCGTAGGTCTGTTGGGCTCCCCAGCTGTGTCTCCAATACCTACGCGTTACAAAAGCAACGCGCTAAGCAATTTTGCTTAGTGGTACCAAACATAAAGAAATATACACTAAAATAAAGTAAATAAAGTGTTCACGAATTTTTGGTGGTGCTGTATGTCAGTAAACTGGATTTAACTATTTGAATTTAATAGTACTTGAATTACTGCCCGTGTAGCCTATATACTGACTAGACTGGATAAATGGATATACTGGCACTGGATACCTAGTACCTGGGGCTGTCACACCATCGGTCACAAAGTGTCTTCCGGTGTGCAAATAGCGTGGCTAAAAAGCCATATAGTTAATCTGGCGATAAGCCATGAATAAATACACAATATGTATAGCCGTAGGATATTAAAGTCACAATGCGGCATAATAAGCCATAAAAACACAGTATGGCATAAAGCCATTTACAGAATAGCTGTCGAAATTCTATTGGCATGCCAACCTACCCATACTAGTCAACTAGGCAAACTAGGGCACATTATAAATTAATTCTTTAATTCTTCAATCTTTGGAGTTTACTAACTATTATATAATTCACAAGTCAATGTATATGTTGACCTTTTTAGATAATATGGATAAGTTGTTTCTAGCATCAATATGTCACAATTTATATCTCAATATGCTACCAATATAGTGCAATTTACCATTTTTACAAGTTGGCATTCATTGCCAAAATGCTTCAAGCATCATTGTATGTAGATGTCAAATTCTTAATTTTTGTATGCTAGATTGGTCTAGTTTAAAGTCCTATTTCTCTTGGTTTTTAGCTTCTGGTCAAAGAAGCAAAATTGTAGCTCTATGTCTTATTGCACGCGGGGCAAAATTTCAGGTCATTTCCAGTTGTACAGGCCAAGTTATGGTCAATTTACTAAAGCTGGACAGATTGCACCTTTAGTGCAAAATTTAGTCAATTTTAGGTCACTTTTGGTTCGGCAGTTTTTGTACCCAAACTTATGCAAGCAATTTGAGTTTGTTCTGAGTGAGTTATGGGCTTAGGTGTCTTCATAAGAATTGTAGATCTATGTCTAAACTAACCATGGTAAAAATTTCAGGTCAATTGGACCTGTTTTGAGTGAGTTATGGTTATCCCAAGGACTACTGTTAATATGGTCAAAAATCTGGGTTGCAAGGTTGCTAATCCGGATTTGGTCATTTTTAAGGTCAGTTTCTAGGAAGAATCTTAGCAACATTTCTACATGAAAGTTGGCCTATTTTGTGTCTAGTTTCACCCTTCATTAGCCTCATACCAATTGGGTTCATAGTTTGGCACTTAGGGCCTAATTTAGGTACTGCCTTCAATAGACAACCTGCACAAAGCACATACACTTCCAATTTGATATTCCTTCTCCTCCTCATTACTTCAATATTCAATCAATAACACTTCCATATATATATATATATATATATATATATATATATATATATATTATACACAATTCCAGCAATAATTTTGGGCAGAATATTCAAGTGCTCAATGCACACAATTCACCATTAAGTTCAACATTCACTTCCACCAAAATTCAACATATCTCAATGTCAATATTACACATACACTTCAGCATAATCATACTTCAATACCACTTACACTTGCTGCCCACAATTTAACATTAGCATATTTCATTAATAACTACATGTTCACACACAAATTCATGGTTTAATAGACTGTCAAACATGACAGTTTGCCCAAAGCATTAAGGTTCCATTACACGCCCTTAATTCAAGCACTACATGCACATACTTAGATTTTAACTTACTACTTCCTCCATTTAAATTATTCAACCTTAGTTTCCATCCATTATAGGTAAGAAAAATTCAACTACAACATATATTCATGGCTGCCAAAAATGGACCATTTCATTTCTCAAGATTTTCTTCATTTCTCTTAACCAAAATACTCGCCTCAACCTAAACACAAGGTTTACTAAAGCAAGGGAGAGGTTTTGGACACTTACCACTTTTGGAGCTTATCAAAACTGAAGGAACGGAAGCGTGAAAAACACAAGATTATACCATTGAATTCAAAAAAATTTCACCTAGGGTCACAAGCACCATGTAAGATTTATTTTTATCTATTTGATTTCAATGATAAACAACATATTAAAACTCTTTTAATATGTTTTTGGATCTGTATTTGCCATTTAAGATTTTAAAATTAATCAGATTAATTTTAGAACCCTAGATTAAATCAAGAACGATTACACTAACCTCTTGATGTGCTGCAGCGTGTCTGCGCCTTTGAGATTCGTCTTGAGGACACGGATGTTGTCCCTCTAGCTTGTCCACACCAAGAACACCTATGGCAGCCCTTGAACAGCTTCTAAAGCCTTTTCTATTAATTAGAAATTCAAGTTCTGCCTTTTAAGAGATTAGAGATGCAAACAGGACACTAGAAACAATTTCTAGTGTTCTTAATTCAAGAGATTGATGGCTAATCTCTTTGAATTGATGAGAGATGAAGAGAAATAGCTGGAGAGGCTCAAAGTGGCGTGACATATGAGAGGAGAGGCTGCTGGTTATGTTTTCTTTTCATAACCACACTTAAATAGCTAGGTTAACACATTAAACCCTAGCCACATGTCACCTTTTGATTAGCTCTAGGTTTAAGTGACCCAATCACATTGTGCCAAGTGTCAAACCTATATTTAATCTTGATTTTAATCATCTTACATGATTAAAAAAAAAAAAAAAAACATTTGGCAAGCTTATGTGTAATCCCATGTGTCACCATCTCATGGTGCCACGTGTCACACTGCAAAATGACCAAAATGCCCATGTGTCTTAATTTTGAGTTCTTAACCCAAAATAATTATTTTCTTCTTCTAATTAATTTATATCAAATATAAATTAATTAATTAATCTCTATTAATTAATTTCTCATCAATTAAATTCATATTTAAACACTTTAAATATAAATTTAATTTATACTACACATCCAATAATCTAGATTTGGTTTCAAGTCATGCTAGGGACTTTGCAATTTAATTGCAAACCAAATCTATTTAATTAATCAATTAAACTCTTTAATTAATTAATTAAATCATATTTAAATAGGTGATAACTTGTGTATGTGTGTGACTTACTAGGCTCATCACTAATTGGCAATGAGACATGATATCAACTCTTAATATCATCAGAACTCTTTCTTACCACAAATGATTTCTCTAAATCATTTTATGAACCTCATAGACCATGGTTAACACCTAGCATAGCATGCCATGGCCACCCAATTAGTAATAAGATTTACCTTAAATGAACCTATAATCATATGTTACCATGCACTAGAATCTCTCTGTTACAAAATCCCAACTCAAAGTGAGTCATGGTTTATGTCAAACTCCATTTGCTATGAATATTATGTTCTCTTTTAATTCTGTTCTTGATTAAAAGATTTTTCTCATCGAAACTCTTTTAGAATAAATCTATCTGTCTGGCAGGAACTTGAAACATCAAGAACAATTAAATGAACATAGGATTTTATCTCTATTTACTTAGAGGAACAGATTCCATCTTGATCAACACCTACCTCCATATATAACTAGCAGGAGCCAACACATGCCCATATACCCATACATAGTACAAGTATGAAAGCGAGATCAAACTCAAACTACCTATATACAAGATAATCGTGCTATCTCAGTCTAAAGATTATATGCATCGATATGATTTATGACAAAACATTGACAAGAGTAAACTCCATGTGCTTGTCATAAGTGTCACCTGGTTCGACCTACTTATCATTTATAAGTGCCTATCATGTTTGTTATATGGCATGAGACTCACCATTCCATCTTATTTATATCTCATATAAATAACTTGGGAACAAACATGAATACAATCTTTCTGGATAAGTCATGTCCTTATTATGAAGTATCCTCGATTGTGAACCTATTTATGATACTTTGTGCTAGAAATATTGTCACTCATATTCTTAACAACTTAAGAATAATATTTCTAACAAAATATCAATGGACCTTTTCTATTACACATAAATATATTATGTAAACGGAAAAGTGGAAATGCCTTTTATTATTAAAAATATGTACAAGATACATACTAAATGATATGCTCTAGGGCATACTACTAACAATCTCCCACTAGCACTAGAGCCATTCATTACAATATCTTAGACCTATCTTCTCAAGATGTCGGTCTAACTGAGCTTGTGACAAATGCTTAGTGAATGGATCAGCGGGTTTTTCAGCTGATGTTATTTTTCTGCATAGCTATATCGCCTTTGCCCAACTATATGTCTGATAATGTGGTAGTGCCTTTCTATGTGTTTGGATTTTGGGTGAGACCTTAGTTCCTTAGCCTGTATGACTGCTCCATTGTTGTCACAGTGTAGTGGAACTGCTGACTCAATGGAAGGAACTCTTGTAAGTTCATCACGAACTTCTTTATCCAAATAGTTTCCTTTGCGACATCGATGCGAGAATATACTCGACCTCTGTAGTGGAATCTGCAATGTGCTCTGTTTGGAACTCTTCCAATTGATCGCACCTCCATTACAAATGAACACATATCTAGAGGTAGACTTTCTATCATCGATATCTGATTGGAAATCAGAATCAGTATAACCATCCAATTGCAAGTCTCCACCTCCATAAATCAAGAATAAATCCTTAGTTCTTCTTAAGTACTTAAGAATATTCTTGTGACTATCCAGATGTTCCAAACTGGATTGGATTGATACCGCTAGTCAAACTAACGAGATATGCGATATCAGGCCTAGTACACAACATTGCATACATTAAACTTCCAATAGCCAAGCATATGGAATCTGGCCATCTTATCTCTTTCTTGGTGTCTTTGGAGACATCTCTTTAGAAAGGTGGATACCATGTCTCACTTGGTAACAATCCTCTCTTGGAATCAAGCATGTTAAACCTCTTTAACACCTTTTCCAAGTATAGACTTTGGGATAAACCAATTATTCTTTTCGCTCTATCTCTATAGATGCGAATCCCAAGAATATAGGTTGCCTCCCCTAAGTCTTTCATGGAGAATGTATTTGACAACCATACCTTTATAGTCGTCAACATACTGTATCATTACCCATCAACGAGATGTCATCCACATATAAGACAAGGAAAGTGATAGCACTGTCACTAACCTTCTTATATACACATGGCTCATCCTCATTTTTGATAAAACCAAAAGATTTAATGGCTTCATCAAAACGGATGTTCCAACTCCTCGAAGCTTGTTTCAACCCATAAATGGATCGCTTTAGCTTGCATACCTTGGAACCATCTTGGGATTCAAATCCCTTAGGTTGTTCCATGAAAATGTTTTCTTCAATGTATCCATTGAGAAAAGCTTTTGACATCCATCGCCAAATTTCATAATCATAGTATGCACTATTGCTAATAAAATCCTAATTGATTTAAGCATGGCAACAAAGAGAAAGTCTCCTCATAGTCTATTCCTTGCCTTTGGCGAAACCCTTTCGCTACTAGCCTTGCCTTATAGGTCTCTACCTTTCCATCAGAACCAATTTTCTTCTTGAAAACCCATTTGTTCCCTATAGGTACAATACCTTCAGGTGGGTCAACAAGATCCCAAACTTGATTCTTATACATGGAATCAATCTCGGATTTCATAGCATCAATCCATTTTGAAGAGTCTATATCTGATATAGCTTCTTCATAGGTAAGTGGATCATCTCCATGATCTACTTCTTCATGAGTAGACAACTCTTGTTCTTTTTCATGAAGAAAACCATATCTCACTGGTGGGTGAGATACCCTGGTTGTTCTACGAGGAACAGCTTTAGATGTTTCATCAATGGGTATAGGTTGACTAGATGGATCTATATCCATCTGATCTGTTGGTTGGTCAGAATTCTCCAATTCTAACTCTATTTGCCTTCCTTTGCCTCCTTCTTGAACAAACTGTTGTTCAAGAAATGTGGCATCTCTACTTATCACAACCTTTTGTGAAGTAGGCAAATAAAAATAATATCCAAAACTATCTTTTGGATATCCAACAAATTGACCTCTTTCTGATCTGGTCTCCAATTTATCAGTGTTCAGCTTTTTGATATAAGCTGGACAACCCCAAATCTTAACATGCTTAAGACTTGGTTTTCTTCCATGCCATATCTCATAAGGTGTGGAAGAAACTGATTTTGATGGAATCCTATTCAGAATATATAAAGCTGATTCTAATGCAAATCCCCAAAAAGGAGATTGGCATATCAGTATAGCTCATCATACTACGTACCATATCCAATAAGGTACGATTTCTCCTTTCAGATACACCATTCAGCTGTGGCGTTCCTGGAGGAGTCAGCTGAGAAACAATGCCATGCTCTCTCAAGTATTCATCAAATTCAGTACTCAAATATTCACCTCCACGATCTGATCGAAGAGCTTTAATATTTTTTCCTTTTTGATTTTCTACGTCAGATTTAAATTCTTTAAACTTTTCAAAGGATTCATGTTTGTATTTGATCAAATACAAATACCCAAACCTTGATTTATCATCAGTAAAGGTAATAAAATAATGAAAACCCCTTCTAGCCATTTCTTTAAACGGACCACATACATCACTATGTATTAGTTCCAAAATATTTTTAGCTCTTAGCCCTTGTCCAACAAAGGGTAATCTAGTCATTTTTGCCTTGAAGGCAAGATTCACAAGTTGGAGTAGGCTCAGAGCCCAATGAGGATAAAATCCCCATTTTCTCCAATTTTGTAATCCTATCTTCTGCAACATGACATAACCTTAAGTGCCAAATATATTTTGAACTTGAGTTGGTTTTCACCATGGCATTGCATTCATTTAGATTGCTATACTCTGGCCAGTGGAAACACTTTCTTACTGGCAATGGAAACACTTTCCTATTGGCAGTGGAAACACTTTCCTTTGCCTTCATCAGCTTTAGTCTTCCTTTTCTGTTTAGCTATTTTCTTAGAAGGACCAGGAATCTGAGATTTCTTTTTCTTATTGCCCTTCTTCTTATTGGACTTTCCAGCAGAAGAAGATGCAACCAAAGCTACCTCTTTTCCTCTATTGCCTGGCATATTCTTTTGGGCAATAACCAGCATGTTGAGTAAACCAGCTAAGGTGCATTCCTGTTGAGTCATATGGAAATTTATCACAAAATTCCCAAAAGACTCAGGAAGCGACTGAAGGATCAAATCCGTCTGTAGTTGGAAATCCATGTTGAAGTCAAGATATTCCAACTTCTCAATCAGCCGAATCATCTTGTGGACATGATCCCCAACATTCTGTCCCTCAGACATCCTCATACGGAATAGCTGTCTAGATATCTCATACCTAGCATTCCTACTGTGCTCACCATACAACTCTTGTAGGTGAAGGAGGATCTCACTCGCACTCTGCATGTTCTCATGTTGCTTCTGTAACTCATTACTCATAGAAGCAAGCATGTAACACTTAGCTCTCATATCATGCTCCTTCCACTTGTCCAAAGTATCATGTTCCTCTTGTGTGGCCTCTGGAGGTAAGGGACCAGGAACATTTGAATATAGAACATATCCTATATGTTCAAGGTTCAAGACAAGTTTCAAATTTCTTAGCCAATCGCATGATTAGGTCTTGTCAACCTATTGCGATCAAGTATGCTTGCAAGGATATTGGATGGTGGTGGTTGTTCTGGCTCATTATTATCGTAAAATTAATTGCGAAATAACCAGATTAATTAGTAAATGTATCATGTAATTAACCAAATATGATTATGGTCTTTTAATCAAATTGGTCCTCCCACTAACTTAGCGAATCCTACACTTCCAAAGTAGAAAACGGAAATCCTAGTTGGATGGATTTCTAGTGGGTGATTGAATTCTTATAATTCTATTGATCATCCTCAGGTACATCCATTATTAGAATTACAATAAACTATAAGTGAGCAACTCCTTGCCCATCACATCTCATGTGAGGTTCAATCCTTTTACTAGCCCCTAATGCTCAAAATCTCAGGTACATCCAATATTGACTTATCTTGCATTAGTTAAGTTGATCCCATTGAGCCGATAATTATTCAAATAATTTTAATGTCCTCAGTTACATCCAATATTGGCCACCAAACCATTTACATATTTACAACATCTCATGCTTAACAATTATTCTTAAGAAAATCTCTTAAATTAATTGCATCTCATGCAACTATTTAAAATTTCTTAAAATAATTGCCCCAATGGAGGGCTTATGTTATAATTACTTTAATTATAGCATTTCCAACTTAATCATTTGTTTGGAAGATTTTATAGCCATCCTAATTACTATTAAGGTCTCACTTTGCACATTATCCATTTAGCATGCATATATCATATAATTGCATACATTCCCATACATCTCATGCATTCATGGATAAGCAGTAAATATGGTATGATCATGGACTTTCTAAGGGATTCAATTCTGAGCCACCAAGAATTGAATCAGGGCATTCCTAGGTGCATTTCATTCATTCATTTTACAAGAGTTGCTGAAGGAGTACATAATCAACACTTGATATTGAATTACTCACACTGGTCCCACCAAAGCTCTTGACCTCCTTGAACTTCTTGCAATCCAATATTACATAGTAATCCTTGGCATACCAAGGCGAATTTACAAGAACTTAAATAAATGAAATTACAACCCAAAAATATTACAAACTTAATAATACATGCCCAAAATAAATTAAAATAAATTAATTAATTTACAAGCCCAAAGAAACATAAAAGAAATAAATCCAATCACATTGGTCTTTTATAGTCCATGATCATCCATCATGCATATCACTATTTAACAATTAAATAAAACATACATACTTAAATTAAATTGAATATCTCATATTCAACTTAAAATTCCAGATTTGAATATGATTCAAATAAATTTAAAAATTCAGATTTGAATCTCATTCAAACAAATTTAAAAATTCAGATTTAAATCACATTCAAACAACTTCAAAAATTCAGATTTGAATCACATTCAAACATTTTTTAAAAAATCAGATTTGAATCACATTCAAATATTTTTTAAAAAATCAGATCTGAATTTTATTGAATCAATTTTAAAAAATCAGATTTAAATATGATTCAAACAACTTTAAAAATTCAGATTTGAATCTCATTCAAACAACTTTTAAAATTCAGATTTGAATCACATTCAAACATTTTTTAAAATTCTGATTTGAATCATAATTTAATTGTGTGATTAAAACAACTAATTAAACACTTCAATTAGTCAAAGAATAGGCCTTAGATCATACAACAATTGCAGAATTAAAAGCCAAACCTTGAATCACCCATGGAACCATTGTTGCCGCCACCATTGGTGGCTTCACCATGTGTGACGCCACATCTCATGATCCAACCAGCAATGAATCTCTTGATCTCATGATCAAACACACAATTAAATTATATAATCAACAATCTAAATGGCAAATATAGTGGCTCTGATACCAATTGAAGGAACGGAAGCGTGAAAAACACAAGATTATACCATTGAATTCAAAAAATTTCACCTAGGGTCACAAGCACCATGCAAGATTTATTTTTATCTATTTGATTTCAATGATAAACAACATATTAAAACTCTTTTAATATGTTTTTGGATCTGTATTTGCCATTTAAGATTTTAAAATTAATCAGATTAATTTTAGAACCCTAGATTAAATCAAGAACGATTACACTAACCTCTTGATGTGCTGCAGCGTGTCTGCGCCTTTGAGATTCGTCTTCAGACACCGGATGTTGTCCTCTAGCTTGTCCACACCAAGAACACCTATGGCAGCCCTTGAACAGCTTCTAAAGTTTTTTCTATTAATTAGAAATTCATGTTCTGCCTTTTAAGAGATTAGAGATGCATACAGTACACTAGAATCAATTTCTAGTGTTCTTAATTCAAGAGATTGATGGCTAATCTCTTTGAATTGATGAGAGATGAAGAGAAATAGCTGGAGAGGCTCAAAGTGGCGTGACATATGAGAGGAGAGGCTGCTGGTTATGTTTTCTTTTCATAACCACACTTAAATAGCTAGGTTAACACATTAAACCCTAGCCACATGTCACCTTTTGATTAGCTCTAGGTTTAAGTGACCCAATCACATTGTCCCAAGTGTCAAACCTATATTTAATCTTGATTTTAATCATCTTACATGATTAAAAAAAAAAACATTTGGCAAGCTTATGTAATCCCATGTGTCACCATCTCATGGTGCCACGTGTCACACTGCAAAATGACCAAAATGCCCATGTGTCTTAATTTTGAGTTCTTAACCCAAAATAATTATTTTCTTCTTCTAATTAATTTATATCAAATATAAATTAATTAATTAATCTCTATTAATTAATTTCTCATCAATTAAATTCATATTTAAACACTTTAAATATAAATTTAATTTATACTACACATCCAATAATCTAGATTTGGTTTCAAGTCATGCTAGGGACTTTGCAATTTAATTGCAAACCAAATCTATTTAATTAATCAATTAAACTCTTTAATTAATTAATTAAATCATATTTAAATAGGTGATAACTTGTGTATATGTGTGACTTACTAGGCTCATCACTAATTGGCAATGAGACATGATATCAACTCTTAATATCATCAGAACTCTTTCTTACCACAAATGATTTCTCTAAATCATTTTATGAACCTCATAGACCATGGTTAACACCTAGCATAGCATGCCATGGCCACCCAATTAGTAATAAGATTTACCTTAAATGAACCTATAATCATATGTTACCATGCACTAGAATCTCTCTGCTACAAAATCCCAACTCAAGCCGAGTCATGGTTTATGTCAAACTCCATTTGCTATGAATATTATGTTCTCTTTTAATTCCAGTTCTTGATTAAAAGATTTTTCTCATCGTAAACTCTTTTCAATAAATCTATCTGTCTGCCAGAACTTGAAACATCAAGAACAATTAAATGAACATAGGATTTTATCTCTATTTACTTAGAGGAACAGATTCCATCTTGATCAACACCTACCTCCATATATAACTAGCAGGAGCCAACACATGCCCATATACCCATACATAGTACAAGTATGAAAGCAGATCAAACTCAAACTACCTATATACAAGATAACTGTGCTATCTCAGTCTAAAGATTATATGCATCGATATGATTTATGACAAAACATTGACAAGAGTACACTCCCTGTGCTTGTCATAAGTGTCACTGGTTCGGCCTACTTATCATTTATAAGTGCCTATCATGTTTGTTATATGGCATGAGACTCACCATTCCATCTTATTTATATCTCATATAAATAACTTGGGAACAAACATGAATACAATCTTTCTGGATAAGTCATGTCCTTATTATGAAGTATCCTCGATTGTGAACCTATTTATGATACTTTGTGCTAGAAATATTGTCACTCATATTCTTAACAACTTAAGAATAATATTTCTAACAAAATATCAATGGACCTTTTCTATTACACATAAATATATTATGTAAACGGAAAAGTGGAAATGCCTTTTATTATTAAAAATATGTACAAGATACATACTAAATGATATGCTCTAGGGCATACTACTAACAAAAACTTCACCAAATCTTGTTTTTCTTGTTGCCAATATCTTCCCCAAGGTGAATAGGCAAGCTTTAATGAAGGAACTAAGTAGAAATGGTGGCATGATCATGCACCCATAGAGGTTGCATGTGGGGCGTCCATGGTGATTTACATGGTGAACTTCATTTCTCTTGGCTGGATATTTCTCAAGGTGGAAGATGATAGTTCTGCTGTCCCAAAGGAATATTTAAGTGTCCCAAATTAAGAGTTAGTGGAGCACTAACTTGGATTTTAATGTTAATTATTCAAAGTTTCATAAATTAGATTTTATCCCCCATTTCTTTCACTATTCTTATAATGTGTCACAATTTAATTTTTTATGACATTTATAAAGTGTAATATCATTTATTTTTAATGGACATTGAGGTCAAAAGGCAACTCTAGGTGTCAAATGACCAAAATATCCCACTTCGGGTTATATTCCTGATTTTTCGGTAACACCGATTTTTATCTGTTTCTCGATTTTTCGTTTTTCTTTGTACTAATTTATTAATTTTTCTTTCATATTTCTAGTGTTAATTACATTTTAATAAACCTTTATTTATGCCTCAAAATTAAATTTCGAGGGTTCCCCGCAGTTCTGGGATTGGCAACGGCCTTCCCAGTACGGTCACCCATCGCTGCGGTGCCGGCTCGTTTAACTTAGCTTCTTTTTCTCTCTTTCATTTTTCTTTGATTTTTCTTGTATTTTCTTTTTATTTATTTCATCATTATATGTCTGTTCACTATCACCGAAATGTATTTTCAGACATCCTAACTTGCCTGGATTGTTATTTGGCCACTGGAGCAATAGAACGTACAGAATACATACAGTGGGGATGTTACATAGCAGAACAAATTAAAATAGTTGCACAAAAGGATGATAAGTATGTTAAGTTAATGGAAGAGGCTCAGGATGGCAAGAAACCAGAATTATCAATAAATAATGAGGTCTTGTTGTTATATAAGGGCAGAATGTGCATTCTTGAGAATGTTGAACTAAGGCAGACCATTTTAAAGAAAGAACATGATTCACCTTTTGCAATGCACCCTGGTGGAACCAAAATGTACAAAAGTGTGAAAGAGCACTATTAGTGGAGAGGAATGAAGAAAGACATTGCAGAAAATGTTGCCAAATGCCTAACTTGTCAACAAGTAAAGGCAGAACACCAAGTGCCTGTAGGGTTGCTACAGCCGTTGCCAATTCCCGAGTGGAAATGGTAAAGAATCACTATAGATTTCATGACAGGACTTCCATGTACACAAAAGAATCATGATGCAGTTTGGGTTATTGTTGATAGATTGACCAAGTCTATACACTTTTTGCCAGTGAGGATGGATTACAGTCTGGAAAGATTGACCAAAGTGTACATTGATGATGTGGTGAGGTTACATGGAGTGCCAGTGTCTATTGTGTCAGACAGAGACCCAAGGTTCACTTCTAGATTCTGAGGTAGTCTCTAAAAAGGCCTAGAAACTAGATTGAACTTTAGTACAGCATTCCATCCACAGACAGACAGCCAATCTGAAAGGATCATTCAGATTTTGGAGGATATGCTTCGGGCCTGTGTGATTGAGTTTGAATGGAGTTGGGACACACACTTGCCTTTAATTGAATTTGCCTACAATAATAGTTATCAGTCAAGCATCAGGATGCCTCCATATGAAGTACTTTATGGCAAAAAGTGTAGAACTCCCTTGTGTTGGGATAAAGTGGGCGAGAGGAAGTTGAATGGCCCAGAATCAGTGCAGCAGACGGAAGAGAAGGTTAAACTCATTAGAGACAGACTCAAAGTTGCAACGGATAGACAGAAGTCCTACATTGACCTAAAGAGAAGAGATATTCGGTACAGTGTGGGTGACAAGGTGTTTCTGAAAGTTTCCCTATGGAAGAGGATCATGAGGTTTGGTAGAAAGGGGAAACTAAGTCCTTGTTTTATTGGGCCGTATGAGATTCTGGAAAGAGTGGGTCTATTGGCATATAGACCTGCATTGCCTCCAGAGTTGGAAAAGATTCACAATGTCTTCCATGTCTCCATGTTGAGGAGGTACATATCAGACCCCTCTCACATTTTGCCAGTAGAGGAGATCACAGTGAATCCAGACCTAACATATGATAAAGAGCCCATAAAGATCTTGCCATATGAGGTAAAATAGCTGAGGAATAAGCAAATCCCTCTGGTGAAAGTGCTGTGGAACCATCATTCAAGAGGCTACATGGGAGCGTGAGGAGGACATGAGAAGGCAGCACCCACAGCTATTCAGAGAATGAAACCAGGTAAATTTCGAGGACGAAATTTATTTTTATGGAGGTGAGAATTGTAACACCCCGCACCTCCGAGTTATGAATAGTATCATTTTTGGTCTGTGACTAGTACTATTTAAAGACACATTGAGGACCAAAAATATATAGAAAATTAATTGAGATAGACACATTAAAAAATTCAAGTGACCCAAAAATATAAGTATTCACTGGTATATTGAAAAAGAGGGATTATGACCCGATAAGGGGCATTTTGGTCAATTCACCTCAAGAGTTGACTTTTGACAGAAATATCAATTAAATTAAATGAAATTAATGAATTGAATTATGGAGTAAAAATTGAAGAAAAATTCAAGTAAAAATATGAAAGGGAAAATTTAAGAAATGAAAACTTAAACTTTCATTTCTATCATGACAAAATTAAAATGAAGGACTTACGGGCTTTTGATAATTAAATTTAATTATTTAATAAAAAGGAAAAATTAAGTGTAAATGTAAAAAAAAAAAAAGGGAATAAAAATTTAAGTTTAATTATCCTTATGACAATTAAAATTTATAATTTTAATAAACCAATTTTTGGGTTTTATATATATATACATACATATATATATATATATATATATATATATATATATATATATATATATATATATATATATATATATATAAAGACAAATGTCTTCTTCATTTTTATTTTTTTCATAAGGCGCCACCACCCATTCCTCTCTTTTCCTCTCTCTCTCTTTTTCTCTTCTTCTTCCACTTCTTCCCCTCATTGGTTTCCCCTTCCAAGTTTTAATTCCCTTAAATTCCCTTGATAAATCCCACAACCTACTAAAAGAAAAGATCAAAGAGAACTTTGATTGAGGCATTGGAGCAAGTAGAGCAAAAGAAATTGAAAGAAAAATTGAAGTTGGAAAGAAATCACTTGAGTTAAGTTTCTTTTCATGTTAGATTAGTTGTATAAGCCGTGAATGAAGTTAACTTACGATGAAATTTCATGAGAAATTGAAAGGAAACATGCATGGAACCTGAACTAGGGTTTTGGCCAACTTAGGAAAAATTAGAGTTTTGATGTATTTTAGTTAAATTGATGATAAATCTAAGTTAAATTGAGGTAGTATGCATGATTGAGAGTAGTAAGATTTAATGGGATTGCATAAATTAAATTATGGAATATTAGGGTTCATGGAAAATTTAGGTTTTGGTGCTAGAGAGTGAAATTGGTGTGTGTAGTGTTAAATTATGATCATTTGAGGTTTATTTAGTTTGAATTGACATTGGGTTGATGAATGGAAGTAACGAAATGGTAGGATTAGAGAAAATTACAAACTTTGGTCATTGAAAATTGTGAATTTTGCATTAGGAAGTGGCATTAATGTGTCAATGCTAAATTATAGTCATTTTGGGTGAATCAAATGTGAAATGAGGTTGGTTAGAGGGAACAATTGAAGAAATGAAAAATTGAACTTAGGGCAGAATTTTGCACACTAAATTTAGTGTGTTTGGAAGCCCATAACTTGAGCTACACAACTCCAATTGGTGTGAAATCAATTGGAAACGAAACTTAAGACATAGGGCTAGAATTTTTGTAAAGATACCCTACCCAAAAATGACCTTAAGCTATCCAAAATGAGCCTTGAACTTAGAGACAAAATTCTGGAACCTGCAGAATTTGACCATATGAACAGTAAATTTTGCATGGCCATAACTCACTCTAAAAAACTCCAATTTAGGCGATCCTTGAACTGATGGAAACCTAAGATATAGTAGAACATTTCATATGAAGAACTTGAGGCCAAATTATGAACTTAACCTAATCAAATTGCTGAGCAAAGTTGAATTACCGAATCTGCAGAAATCTAAAAATCTGCAGATTTACCATATGAACAGTAAACTTTGCATGGCCATAACTCTCTCTAAAAAACTCCAATTTAGTCCATTCTTGAACTGATGGAAACCTAAGACATAGTAGAACATTTCGTATGCAGAACATTAGACCAAATTATAGACTTAACTTGATCAAATTGCTGAACGAATTTGGATCGAAAAATCTACCAAAACGGAATCGTAGGATGAATAGTGACGTGAACAGTAACCGTGTTTTGGTCATAACTTGAGCTACACAGCTCTGAATTAGGCGATTCAAGAAGGAAAATAAAGTTAAGACCTAAATGAACAATTTTTATGAAGAACACCTCGCCAAATTATGATCGAAACTAGGTAAAAATTGGGGCACCAAGCTGTCCCAAAATCAAAATATTCTAAAATTTACAAAGCTAACTTGGGATGCATTAGATATGCATGTAATGAGTTCTTGGCAGCAATTGAGATTGGTATTGAGGTATTCTATTTGTGTATTTTCAGTAGAAAAAGAAGTTGAAATAGACAAGGAGAAGTAGGTAACAAGGAAGTAGAATTATTGAAGGTTTGTGCACAACTAACCTTTTTCTTTGTTTTAGCTTCGTAAATTAATTTGAATGAGTTTATTTGAGTGAGTTTGATTTGAAATGAGTTTATTTTGAATGAGGTATGTTTTTCTCTTATATTTGAGGAATTTGTGTGTTGCCACCCCTTTTATGGGTTTTATGATGATTTGAATATGCTATTGTTTTGCAAACGTGATTATTGATTTAGAAACTCTTGAAAGTTGTTTTGACACCACAATTAGCATGACAATCCCTTTAGAACTCCCCAGTAGTAACGGCTACTTTGGGTTTTATAATTGATATTGATTATGTCTCCCAGTAATAACGGTTAGAGGGGTAAGACTACATGAGTACTCATTAGCTAGCTAGCCCTTCACTCATTAATAACGGTTAGTGAGGTTTAGATTGCTTTGTCGTGGTATATAACATGGCACTAGTTGTGAGATTTTCTATCATGGCCTGAACTGTGTGTTGATTTTGGCAACACTAATGCTTTGTGAATTATGATTTATGAAGTGTGATTTCTCATTTAAAATGTTATTCCAATAAATGGCCTTTATGGACTTAGAACTATTGTGAAGTTTTCATGCTTAAGAAAAATGTGATTTATTATGCTTTGACAAATTGTGTTTTACCTTAAGTTTTAAAGTTATTAGTTGTGCACCACCACCACTGAGTGATATGCTCAGCGATAGCTTCTTTATGCTATCATAGGTAAGGGAAAGAAGAAGGCTGCCGAGTGAGAGACTTAAAAGTAGCATTTTGGTATTGTTTGTGGATATTTATATTAGGTATACCCTTTTGATTCCTTTGGATGTATATTATACCTACATGTATGGATGTACGGATATTGAGTAGTTTGTATTTAAAAGCATTGCATTGCCATCACATTTTGAGTTTGTAACTATTTTGTATTTTACTTTGAGACTTATGAAAATATAACTTTTGCATTATTTAGTCTATCATTATTTCCAATGAATATTTACATGGAATTTTAATTATTCTCATGCAGTTTTCCTCAAAAGAATTGATAAGATAAAAATCTATGGTTTATTTTAAAATCCTTTGTAGCATAACTAATGGGTTATCGGTAGGTGGAGTTCGGTAATTCATTAGGTATGCTACAGGAACATGTTGTGCCTTACAAGGGATAAGGTGTGATATTATCATAGTGAACTATTTTTAACAGGTTTGGAAGGACAAACTGTCCTTCCAAACCTGTTAAAAATAGTTCAATATGATAATGTCAAAATCTCAACTATTTCACAGTCTCAATATTTCAACCCAGTCTATTGATTTTTACAATATTTAAATAGTTTTAAAATACAATCCATTATAACTTAAATAGATCCAGATATTCTCCATATAAAGTTATATGTATAAATTATTACAAACCTTAAAGTTTTAGAATATACAAAATTACATAACAAAATGTCAAAATACAGCTAATAGTCATTACATAAGATCCTAAGTCCCACCATGTATGCAGTGTAGTGCAAATGACTCTGGACTCCTGTGCAGATCTGATGTCTCACCCGATCGTAGGTTTGCTAGGCTCCTCAGCTGTGTCTCCAATACCTACGCGTTACAAAAGCAACGCGCTAAGAAATTTTGCTTAGTGGTGCCAAATATAAAGAAATATACACTAAAATAAAGTAAATGAATTGTTTATGAATATATGACATCGATATTCTTTACAGTTGTTGATTCTACTTTTATTTCCTAACCTTTCATTTTAGCTAATTTTGGTGGTGCTGTATGTCAGAAGACTGGATTTAGCTATTTCAACTTAATAGTGCTTAAATTAATTGCCCGTGTAGCCTATACACTGACCAGATTGGATAAATGAATATACTGGCACTGTGGTACCTAGTACCTCAGGGCTTCCCACCATCGGTCACAAAGTGTCTCCCAGTGTGCAAATAGTGTGGCAAAAAAGCCATATAGTCAATCTGGTGATAAGCCAAGTATAATAACACAATACGTATAGCCGTAGGCTATTAAAGTCACAGTGCGGCATAATATGCCGTAAAAACACAGTATGGCATGAAGCCATTTACAGAACAGCTATCAGAATCCCATTGGCATGCCAACCTATCCAAACTAGTCAACTAGACAAACTAGGGCACATTATAAATTAATTGTTTAATTCTTCAATTTCTAGAGTTTACTAGCTATTATGTAATTTCATAAGTCAATGCATATGTTGACCTTTTTAGGTAATATAGATAAGTTGTTTCTAGCATCAACATATCACAATTTACAATTCAATATGCTATCTATATAATGTAATTTACCCTTTTTACAAGTTGACATTCATTGCCAAATTACCTCAAGCATCATTGTATGTAAATGTCAAATTCCCAATTTTTGTGTGCTAGATTGGTCTAGCTTAAAGTCCTATTTCTCTTGGTTTTTAGCTTCTGGTCAAAGAAGCAAAATTGTAGCTCTATGACTTATTGTGAAGGAACGGAAGCGTGAAAAACATAAGTTTATACCATTGAATTCAAAAATTTTCACCTAGGGTCACATGCATCATGCAAGATTTATTTTTATCTATTTGATTTCAATGATAAACAACATTTTAAAACTCTTTTAATATGTTTTTGGATCTGTATTTGCCATTTAAGATTTTAAAATTAATTAGATTGATTTTAGAACCCCAGATTAAATCAAGAACGATTACACTAACCTCTTGATGCACTGCAGCGTGTCTGCGCCTTTGATATTTGTCTTCAGAACATCAAATGTTGTCCCTCTAGCTTGTCCACACCAAGAACACCTATGGCAGCCCTTGAACAGCTTCTAAAGCTTTTTCTATTAATTAGAAATTCAAGTTCTGCCTTTTAAGAGATTAGAGATGTAAACAGGATACCAGAAACAATTTCTAGTGTTCTTAATTCAAGAGATTGATGGCTAATCTCTTTGAATTAATGAGAGATGAAGAAGAATAGATGGAGAGCCTGAAAATGGCGTGACAAAGGAGAGGAGTGGCTGCTAGTTGTTTTTCTTTTTCATAACAACACTTATATACCTAGGTTAACACATTAAACCCTTGCCACATGTCACCATTTGATTAGCTCTAGGTTTAAGTGACCCAATCACATTGTGCCAAGTGTCAAACCTATATTTAATCTTGATTTTAATCATCTTACATGATTAAAAAACATTTGGAAAGCTTATGTGTAATCCCATGTGTCACCATCTCATAGTGCCACGTGTCACACTTTGGATTGACTAAAATGCCCCTGTGTCTTAATTTTGAGTTCTTAACCCAAAATAATTATTTTTCTTCTTCTAATTTATATCAAATATAAAATAATTAATTAATCTCTATTAATTAATTTCTCATTAATTAAATTCATATTTAAACACTTTAAATATAAATTTAACTTATACTATACATCCAATAATCTATATTTGGTTTCAAGTCATGCTAGGGACTTTGAAATTTAATTGCAAACCAAACCTATTTAATTAATCAATTAAACTCTTTAATTAATTAATTAAATTATATTTAAATAGGTGATAACTTGTGTATGTGTGTGACTTACTAGGCTCATTACTAATTGGCAATGAGACATGATATCAACTCTTAATATCATCAGAACTCTTTCTTACCATAAATGATTTCTCTAAATCATTTTATGAACCTCATAGACCGTGGTTAACACCTAGCATAGCATGCCATGGCTACCCAATTAGTAATAAGGTTTACCTTAAATGAACCTATAATCATATGTTACCATGCACTAGAATCTCTCTGTTACAAAATCCCAACTCAAGCTGGAGTCATGGTTTATGTCAAACTCCATTTGCTATAAATATTATGTTCTCTTTTAATTTCAGTTCTTGATTAAAAAGATTTTTTGATCAGAAACTCTTTTCTGAATAAATCTATCTGTCTTGGCCAGGAACTTGAAACATCAAAAACAATTAAATGAACATAGGATTTTATCTCTATTTACTTAGAGGAACAGATTCCATCTTGATCAACACCTACCTCCATATATAACTAGTAGGAGCCAACAGATGCCTATATACCCATACATAGTACAAGTATGAAAGCAGTATCAAACTCAAACTACCTATATACAAGATAACTGTGCTATCTCGGGTCTAAAGATTATATGCACTGATATGATTTATGATAAAACATTGACAAGAGTAAACTCCATGTGCTTGTCATAGACCTTTTCTATTAAACATAAATATATTATGTAAACGGAAAAGTGGAAATGCCTTTTATTAATAAAAATATGTACAAGATACATACTAAATGATATGCTCTAGGGCATACTACTAACAATCTCCCACTAGAACTAGAGCCATTCATTACAATATCTTAGACCTATCTTCTCAAGATGTCGGTCTAACCGAGTCTATGACATAAGCTTAATGAATGGATCAGCTAGATTTTCAGCTGATGCTATTTTCTGCATGGCTACATCGCCTCGCCCAACTATTTCTCTGGTAATGTGGTAGCGCCTTTCTATGTGTTTGGATTTCTGGTGAGACCTTGGTTCCTTAGCTCAGTATGATCGCTCCATTGTTGTCACGATGTAGTGGAACCGCGACTCAATGAAAGGAACTATTGTAAGTTCTATCACGAACTTCTTTATCCAAATGACTTCCTTTGCGATCTCGATGCGAGAATATACTTAGCCTTTATAGTGGAATCTGCAGTCGTGCTCTGTTTGGAACTCTTCCAACTGACTGCACCTCCATTACAAATGAACACATATCCAGAGGTAGGCTTTCTATCATCAATATCTGATTGGAAATCATAATCAGTATAACCATCCAATTGCAAGTCTCCACCTCCATAAATCAAGAATAAATCCTTAGTTCTTCTCAAGTACTTAAGGATATTCTTGACATCTATCCAGTGTTCCAAACCTGGATTGGATTGATACCTGCTAGTCAAACTAACAGCATATGCGATATTCGGCCTAGTACACAACATTGCATACATTAAACTTCCAATAGCCGAAGCATATGGAATCCTGGCCATCTTATCTCTTTCTTTAGGTGTCTTTGGAGACATCTCTTTAGAAAGGTGGATACCATGTCTCACTGGTAACAATCCTCTCTTGGAATCAAGCATGTTAAACCTCTTTAACACCTTTTCCAAGTATACACTTTGGGATAAACCAATTATTCTTTTCGCTCTATCTCTATATATGCGAATCCCAAGAATATAGGTTGCCTCCCCTAAGTCTTTCATGGAAAATGTATTCGACAATCATACCTTTATAGTTGTTAACATACCTGTGTCATTACCCATCAACAGTATGTCATCCACATATAAGACAAGGAAAGTGATAGCACTGTCACTAACCTTCTTATATACACATGGCTCATCCTCATTTTTGATAAAACCAAAGGATTGAATGGCTTCATCAAAACGGATGTTCCAACTCCTCGAAGCTTGTTTCAACCCATAAATGGATCGCTTTAGCTTGCATACCTTAGAACCATCTTCGGATTCAAAACCCCTAGGTTGTTCCATGAAAATGTTTTCTTTAATGTATCCATTGAGAAAAGCTATTTTGACATCCATCTGCCAAATCTCATAATCATAGTATGCAGTTATTGCTAATAAAATCCTAATTGATTTAAGCATGGCAACAGGCGAGAAAGTCTCCTCATAGTCGACTCCTTGCCTTTGGCAAAACCCTTTCGCTACTAGCCTTGCCTTATAGGTCTCTACCTTTCAATCAGAACCAATTTTCTTTTTGAAAACCCATTTGTTCTTTATAGGTACAATACCTTCTGGTGGGTCAACAAGATCCCAAACTTGATTCATATACATGGAATCAATCTCAGATTTCATAGCATCAATCCATTTTAAAGAGTTTATATCTGATATAGCTTTTTCATAGGTAAGTGGATCATCTCCATGATCTACTTCTTCATGAATAGACAACTCTTGTTCTTCTTCATAAAGAAAACCATATCTCACTGGTGGGTGAGATACCCTGGTTGTTCTACGAGGAACAGCTGTAGATGTTTCATCAATGGGTATAGGTTGACTAAATGGATCTATATCCATCTAATCTGTTGGTTGGTGAGAATTCTCCAATTCTAACTCTATTTGCCTTCCTTTGCCTCCTTCTTGAACAAACTGTTGTTCAAGAAATGTGGCATCTCTACTTATGACAACCTTTGTTAAGTAGGCAAATAAAAATAATATCCAAAACTATCTTTTGGATATCCAACAAATCGACTTTTTTCTGATCTGGTCTCCAATTTATCAGTGTTCAGCTTTTTGATATAAGCTGGACAACCCCAAATCTTAACATGCTTAAGACTTAGTTTTCTTCCATGCCATATCTCATAAGGTGTGGAAGAAACTGATTTTGATGGAATCCTATTCAGAATATACAAAGCTGATTCTAATGCAAATCCCCAAAAGAAGATTGGCATATCAATATAGCTCATCATACTACGTACCATATCCAATAGGGTACGATTTCTCCTTTCAGATACACCATTCAGCTGTGGTATTCCTAGAGGAGTCAGCTGAGAAACATTACCATGCTCTCTCAAGTATTCATCAAATTCAATACTCAAATATTCACCTCCATGATCTGATCGAAGAGCTTTAATACTCTTTCCTATTTGATTTTCTACTTCAAATTTAAATTCTTTAAACTTTTCAAAGGATTCATGTTTGTATTTCATCAAATACAAATACCCAAATCTTGATTTATCATCAGTAAAGGTAATAAAATAATGAAAGCCCCCTCTAGCTGTTTCTTTAAATGGACCACAAACATCACTATGTAATAGTTCCAAAATATTTTCAACTCTTAGCCCTTTTCCAACAAAGGGTGATCTAGTCATTTTGCCCTGAAGGCAAGATTCATAAGTTGGAGTAGGCTCAAAGCCCAATAGGGATAGAATCCCCATTTTCTCCAGTTTTACAATCCTATCTTCTACAACATGACATAACCTTAAGTGCCAAATATATTTTGAACTTGAGTTGGTTTTCACCATGGCATTGCATTCTTTTAGATCACTTGCATTCAATTTGTGTTTGTCATTATTATCCAAATATTAAAGACCATCATTCATATAACCCGTACCAACATATTTATTTCCAAAATAAATATTGTAAACATCATCTGTGAACTGAAATTCATAGCCATTTCTAGTCAAACTAGATATAGAAATGATGTTCTTAAAAGCATCAGGTACATATAAAATATTATCCAAACACAAAACATGTCCAAACATGTAAAAAGATTTATATCCTATGGCTAAAGCTTCAACAGTTGAGCCATTGCTAATCCGAACTCTAATATCTTGAGAACGCAAGCTACTACTATTTGCTAGTTCCTGCATATCATTAGAAATGTGAGAACTGGCACCAGTATCTAAAACCCAAGCTGTAGATGAACTATGAGTGTCATCAGAATCTAAATAACAAGATATAGACATACCTTCCGAATGTGTATCCTTATTGTCCTTCAGAGAAGCAAGATACTCTGGGCAGTTCCTTTCCCAGTGCCCATCCTTTTGGCAGTGGAAACACTTTCCTTTGCCTCCATCAGCTTTAGTCTTCCTTTTCTGTTTAGCTATTTTCTTGGAAGGACCAGAAATCTGAGGTTTATTTTTCTTATTGCCCTTCTTCTTGTTGGACTTTCCAGCAGAAGAAGATGCAATCAAAGCTACCTCTTTTCCTTTATTACCCGGCATATTCTTTTGGGCAATAACCAGCTTGTTGAGTAAACCAGCTAAGGTGCATTTTTGCTGAGTCATATGGGAATTTGTCACAAAATTCCCAAAAGACTTAGAAAGGGACTGAAGGATCAAATCCGTATGTAGTTGGAAATCCATGTTGAAGTCAAGATGTTCCAACTGCTCAATCAGCCGAATCATCTTGTGGACATGATCCCCAACATTCTGTCCCTCAGACATCCTCATACGGAATAGCTGTCTAGATATCTCATACCTAGCATTCCTGCTGTGCTCACCATACAACTCTTGTAGGTGAAGGAGGATCTAAGTCGCACTCAACATGTTCTCATGCTGCTTTTGTAACTCATTACTCATGGAAGCAAGCATGTAACACTTAGCTCTCATATCATATTCCTTCCACTTATCCAAAGTTTAATGTTCCTCTTGTGTGGCCTCTGGAGGTAAGGGACCAGGAACATTTGAATCTAGAACATATCCTATATGTTCAAGGTTCAGAACAAGTTTCAAATTTCTTAGCTAATCAGACAGATTAGGTCCTGTCAACCTATTGTGATCAAGTATGCTTGCAAGGATATTGGATGGTGGTGGTTGTTCTGTGCTCATTTTTATCAGAAAATTAACTGCAGAAAATTACCAGATTAATTAGTAAATGTATCATGTAATTAACCAAAATGATTATGGTCTTTTAATCAAATTGGTCATCCCACTAACTTAGCGAATCCTACACTTCTAAAGTAGAAAACGGAAATCCTAGTTGGATGGATTTCTAGTGGGTGATTGAATTCTTATAATTCTATTGATCATCCTCAAGTACATCCATTATTAGAATTACAATAAACTATAAATGAGCAACTCCTTGCCCATCACATCTCATGTGAGGTTCAATCCTTTACCTAGCCCCTAATGCTCAAAATCTCAGGTACATCCATTATTGACTTATCTTGCATTAGTTAAGTTGATCCCATTGAGCCAGTAATTATGTAAATAATTTTAATGTCCTCAGGTACATCCAGTATTGGCCACCAAACTATTTACATATTTACAAAATCTCAAGCTTAACAATTATTCTTAAGAAAATCTATTAAATTAATTGCATCTTATGCAACTATTTAAAATTTCTTAAAATAATTGCTCCAATGGAGGGCCTATTTTATAATTACTTTAATTATAGCATTTCCAACTTAATCATTTGTTTGGAAGATTTTATGGTCATTCTAATTACTATTAAGGTCTCACTTTGCACATTATCCAATTAGCATGCATATATCACATAATATCATACATTCCCATACATCTCATGCATTCATGGATAAGCAATAAATATGGTATGATCATGGACTTTCTAAGGGATTCAATTCTGAGCCACCAAGAATTGAATCAGGGCATTCCTAGGTGCATTTCATTCATTCATTTTACAAGAGTTGCTGAAGGAGTACATAATCAACACTTGACCTTGAATTCCTCCCACTGGTCCCACCAATGCTCTTGACCTCCTTGAACTTCTTGCAATCCAATATTACATAGTAATCCTTGGCAAACCAAGGCGAATTTACAAGAACTTAAATAAATGAAATTACAACCCAAAAATTATTACAAACTTAATAATACATGCCCAAAATAAATTAAAATAAATTAATTAATTTACAATCCCAAAGAAACATAAAAGAAATAAATCCAATCATATTGGTCTTTTATAGTCCATGATCATCCATCATGCATATCACTATTTAACAATTAAATCAAACATACATACTTAAATTAAATTGAATATCTCATATTTAACTTAAAAATCCAGATTTGAATATGATTCAAACAAATTTAAAAAATTTAGATTTGAATCTCATTCAAACAAATTTAAAAATTCAGATTTGAATCACATTCAAATAATTTTAAAAATTCAAATTTGAATCACATTCAAACATTTTTTAAAAAATCATATTTGAATCACATTCAAATATTTTTTAAAAAATCAGATCATTCAATCAATTTTAAAAAATCAGATTTAAATATGATTCAAACAACTTTAAAAATTTAGATTTGAATCACATTCAAACAACTTTTAAAATTCAGATTTGAATCACATTCAAACAATTTTTAAAATTCTGATTTGAATCATAATTTATTTGTGTGATAAAAATTCTAATTAAACAATTTAATTAGACATAAAATGGATCTTAGATCATACAACAATTGCACATTCACCATCCATTTACCTTTGCACACCATTGTGGTGCATCAACCATGCGCACCATGGTGTTCATCATTTGTGCCGCCACCTTGGCTTTGCAACCAGCAATGAACTTTTGATCTCATGATCAAACACGCAATTAAAACATATAAACATCAATCTAAATAGCAAATATAGTGGCTCTGATACCAATTGAAGGAACAAAAGCTTGAAAAACAAAAGTTTATACCATTGAATTCAAAAATTTTCACCTAGGGTCACATGCATCATGCAAGATTTATTTTTATCTATTTGATTTCAATGATAAACAATATTTTAAAACTCTTTTAATATATTTTTGGATATGCATTTGCCATTTAAGATTTTAAAATTAATCAGATTAATTTTAGAACCCTAGATTAAATCAAGAATGATTACACTAAAGTCTTGATGCACTGCAGCCTGTCTACGCCTTTGAGATTTGTCTTCAAGACACCAAATATTGTCCCTCTAGCTTGTCCACATCACGAACACCTATGGAAGCCCTTGAATATCTTCTAATGCCTTTTCTATTAATTAGAAATTCAAGTTCTGCCTTTTAAGAGATTAGAGATGTAAACAGGACACTAGAAACAATTTCTAGTGTTATTAATTCGAGAGATTGATGGCTAATCTCTCTGAATTGATGAGAGATGAAGAAAAATATATAGAGAGCCTCAAAATGGCATGACAAAGGAGAGGAGTGGCTGCTGGTTTTTTTCTTTTTCATAACAACACTTATATAGCTAGGTTCACACATTAAACCCTTGCCACATGTCACCATTTGATTAGCTCTAGGTTTAAGTGATCCAATCACATTGTGCCAAGTGACAAACCTATATTTAATCTTGATTTTAATCATCTTACATGATTAAAAAAACATTTGGCAAGCTTATGTGTAATCCCATGTGTCACCATCTCATGGTGCCACGTGTCACACTGTGGAATGACTAAAATGCCCCTGTGTCTTAATTTTGAGTTCTTAACCCAAAATAATTATTTTTCTTCTTCTAATTTATATCAAATATAAATTAATTAATTAATCTCTATTAATTAATTTCTCATTAATTAAATTCATATTTAAACACTTTAAATATAAATTTAACTTATAATATACATCCAATAATCTATATTTGTTTTCAAGTCATGCTAGGGACTTTGCAATTTAATTGCAAACCAAACCTATTTAATTAATCAATTAAACTCTTTAATTAATTAATTAAATCATATTTAAATAGGTGATAACTTGTGTATGTGTGTGACTTACTAGGCTTATCACTAATTGGCAATGAGACATGATATCTTAATATCATCAGAACTCTTTCTTACCATAAATGATTTCTCTAAATCATTTTATGAACCTCATAGACCATGGTTAACACCTAGATAGCATGCCATGGCCACCCAATTAGTAATAAGGTTTACCTTAAATGAACCTATAATCATATGTTACCATGCACTAGAATCTCTCTGTTACAAAATCCCAACTCAAGCTGGAGTCATGGTTTATGTCAAACTCCATTTGCTATGAATATTATGTTCTCTTTTAATTCTAGTTCTTGATTAAAAAGATTTTCTCATTAGAAACTCTTTTCTGAATAAATGTATCTGTCCTGGCCAGGAACTTGAAACATCAAGAACAATTAAATGAATAAAGGATTTTATCTCTATTTACTTAGAGGAACAGATTCCATCTTGATCAACACCTATCTCCATATATAACTAGTAGGAGCCAACAAATGTCTATACACTCATACATAGTACAAGTATGAAAGCAGTATCAAACTCAAACTACCTATATATAAGATAACTGTGCTATCTCAGGTCTAAAGATTATATGCACTGATATGATTTATGACAAAACATTGACAAGAGTAAACTCCATGTGCTTGTCATAAGTGTCACTGGTTCGGCCTACTTATCATTTATAAGTGCCTATCATGTTTGTTATATGGCATGAGACTCACCATTCCATTTAGTAGTATGCCCTAGACCTTATTTATATCTCATATAAATAACTTGGGAACAAATATGAATACAATCTTTCTGGATAAGTCATGTCCTTATTATGAAGTATCCTCGATTGTGAACCTATTTATGATACTTTGTGCTAGAAATATTGTCACTCATATTCTTAACAAGTTAAGAATAATATTTCTAACAAAATATCAATGGACCTTTTCTATTACACATAAATATATTATGTAAACGGAAAAGTGGAAATGCCTTTTATTAATAAAAATATGTACAAGGTACATACTAAATGATATGTTCTAGGGCATACTACTAACATATTGCACTCTTGGCTAAATTTCAGGTCATTCTGAGTTGTATAGACCAAGATATGGTCAATTTACTAAAGCTGGACAGATTGCACTTTTAGTGCAAAATTTGATCAATTTTCGGTCACATTTAGTTATGGCAGTTTTGGTACCTGAATTTGTGCAAGCTATTTGACTTAGTTCTTCCATTTCTGGGCTTTAGTGTCTTCATAAGAATTGTAGCTCTATGTCTAAGCTATCCATGGTAAAACTTTCAGGTGAATTGGACCTGTTTTGAGTGAGTTATGGTCATCCTAATGACTATTGTTTATATGGTTAAAAATCTGGGTTTGCAAGGTTGCCATTCCGGATTTGGTCATTTTTAAGGTTAGTTTCTAGGCAGAATTTTGACAACATTTCTACATGAAAGTTGGCCTATTTGGTGTCTAGTTTCACCGCCCATTGGCGTCATACCAATTGGGTTCACAGTTTTGCACTTATGACCTAATTTAGGTTCTGCTAACATACACAACCTGTATTTGAACATCACACTTTCAATTTTGACAATCCTCCTCCTCCTAATACTTCAACATTTAATCATGGAACTTATATATATATTGTAAACAATTCCAGCAAGCATTTTGGGCAGAACAGTCAAGTGCTCAATGCACACAATACACCATTAATGTTTAACATTTACTTCAATCCAAATTCAATGTACAACAACACATATATCACACATACACTTCCATGGCAATTATACAAACTTCCCACCATTCAACACCATCATATTTCATTAATAAATTTCATAAACTCACACACAAATTCATGATATTTAAGGCTACCTAACATGGTAGCTTACTAAAGCATCAAAGTCCCACTATTAAACCCTTAATTCAAGCACTAACATACACATACTTGGATATTAACTTATTACAACTTCCATTTGAGTTAATCAACCTTAATTCCCAGCCATCAGAGGTAAGAAAAACTCAAACACAATAAACCTTCATGGCTGCCAAAAATGGACAAGTTCATATATCAATATTTCCTTCCTTTCTCTTCACCAAATTACTCACCTCAACCTAAACACAAGGTTTACTAAAGCAAGGGAGAGGATTTGGACACTTACACTTTTGGAGCTTCCTTTAAACTTTACCAAATCTTGTTTTTCTTGTTGCCAATACCTTCCCCAAGGTGAGTAGGCAAGTTTTAATGAAAGATCCAAGTGGAAATGATGGCTTGATCATGCGCCAATGGAGCTTGCATATGGGGTGGCAATGGTGCTTCCAGGAAGGATCTTCATTTCGGCTGGTTGTTTGGGAGGAAGAAGATGACTCATTCTACCCAAAAATGACTTAGATAAGTGTCCTAAAGCTTGAGTTAGTGGAACACTAACTTAAATTTTATTGTTTAATTATTGCAATTTTCCTAATTTGCACATTTATCTCAATTCTTTTACTATTTACATAATGTATCTCATTTTAATTTTTCATGATATTTCTAAAGTGTAATATCATTTATTTTTAATGGACATTGAGGTCAAAAGATAACTCTAGGTGTCAAATGACCAAAATGCCCCTCTTTGGGTTGTATTCTCGATTTTTCGGTAACACTGATTTTTATCTGTTTCTCGATTTTTCGTTTTTCTTTGCACTAATTTATTAATTTTTCTTTGATATTTCTAGTATAAATTATATTTCAATAAACCTTTACTTATGTCCTAAAATTTAATTCCAAGGGTTCTTCGCGGTTCTGGAGTCGACAATGGCCTTCCCAGTGCGGTCACCCATCGCTGCGGTGTCGGCTCATTTAACTTAGTTTCATTTTCTCTCTTTCATTTTTTCTTTAATTTTTCTTGTATTTTCTTTTTATTTATTTCATCATTATATTTTTGTTCACTATCACCAAAGTGTAGTTCTAGACATCCTTACTTGCCCGGACTGACATTAGGTCACCGGAGCAACAGAACGTACAGAACACGTACAGTGGGGATGTTACACTTATGACCAGTTTGGTTCGTTTATACCCCTATGCGCTGTGAGAAGGAAGGATATATTTAAAGGCATTAAAAATGGATAATCACATGTATAACATGTTTCTTGGAGAAAATAATTTTGAGGAGCAAAAAATATTTAATTAAATTTAAACTAAATTTATTTTTGTTGAAATTTATTTTTGGGAATTTATTCTATTTAAAAAACCTAATTGGGCCTAATTGGACTCTCTAAGACCAAAAAGACCTAGTAGAGAATTTTGATTAGATAAATAAAAGCCCACCATTCTTTTTAATTTTATTAAAAAAATAAAAATTAAATAGAAAGTTTTTCTCTTTAAGACTCCTTAAATCTTCTTATTTAGGGATTATATAAACTTTTTATATAATTTTTTGACCTAAACCCTATAAATACCTCACAAAAAAAGAGAAAAAAAAGGAACACAAGGGAGAACAACACAACCCAAGAAAAGAGCTCTCACTCCATCTCTATAATTTGGTAAGCTTTCCCCATCTCCCTCTTTCTTTCTTCTTCTTCCTTTCTTCCTTTTTCTTTTAGAAACATTCAAGAATTCTTCAAGGTATGTGTTCTTAGCTATGAATATTCAAGAAACATGCCCTGTATCTGTTTTTTCTTGTTTATATGCCTTTACATGGTCTCATATGTTCATAACATTCATGTTCATATGACAAATTTGAGAAAAACTTATAACTCTTCTTATGTTGATTTTTTGCAATGCCCTCACTTTACGTAGTCTGTACATTCTGCTACTCTAGTGACCTAATGTTTGTCCGGACAAGTCAAGATGTCTGGGACTACACTTCAGTGATAGTGAGAAGGCATAAAATGATCAAATAAATAATAAGAAAATACAATAAAAATTAAGGAAAAATAAAAGAGAGGAAATGAAACTAGGTTAAATGAGCTGGCATCGTAGTGATAGGTGAACGCACCGGAAAGTTACGGCGAAGGCAATTACCGACCCCAAGACCGCGGGGAGCCCTCGAAATTAAAATTCGAAACATAATTAAAGGTCTACTGAGGTGTAATTGATATTGAAAATGTCAAAGAAAATTTAGTGAGTCAATATAAATGAAAAACGAAAATTAAAGAAATCGGCGGTACAAGGAGTAAATTGATAGTACCGAAAAGTTTGAAATATAACCCGAAGAGGGGCATTTTGGTTATTTGACACCTAGAGTTGTCTTTTGACCTAAATGTCCATAAAAATAAAGTGGTATTAAATTTTGAAAATTTCATGAAAAATGAAATTGGAATGAAATGTAATTAAGGGAAATTAAAGGAGTAAAGTTTAGGATAATTAAAAGTTTAATTAAATTATTATTATCTTAATATTAGTGGACCACTATGGACCATATAAAAGCTTAAGAAATTAGATTTCTTTCACTAACTTTTGCATCACTTTCTTCTTCCTTCTAATTCACTTTGGCCAAAACAAAAGCTTCCAAAGTCCATCCATGGCCGCCTCACTTGACAAGCTCTAAACACCATGATCAAGCCATCATTTCCATAACTTTTCTTCATTAAAGTTGATCTCCACCTTCCAAGGAAGAAGTTGGTAGTAATTTCAAGAAGTTTTGGTGAAGTTTGGTCAAGCTCCAAAAGTGGTAAATGCTTGTTTTCAATTCTTGCTTCACTAAAGTTATAGTAGAGGTTATGGGAAGTTAGATTATGGAAGAAATTGTGGGATTTGATGAGTTATGGTGTTGTCCAATTTTTGGAAGTTTCATGTCCATGGGAGTATGATGTAATTTGTCATGTAAATGGTGATTTAAGGGGTTGATTAAGGTGTTTAAATGCAAAAGAGTGTACTTGCATGTAAGTGTTTGAATTGTGTAATTGAACAATTGAATTTTTGGGAGTTTTTGGAAGACATTGTGAGGGTTTGTAAACTGACCAATTTGGCAGCTTTGTGATGCATGGAAAAGTGCTTAATTTCATGAAAATAGCTTGGTGAATTCTGGTACCAAGGATCGCAGAATGTGTATGTAAATGTTGTTGGGAATGATAAGTGGTTGTAACACCCCTAAGTTCGGTAGTGTGTTCTACTGTTCCGGTGACCAGTGTTGTCCGGACAGCTAGGATGCCTAGAACTACACTTCAATATGAGTGAGGAGACATAAAATAATGAAATACAAGAAAAGAAAATACAAGAAAAATAAAGGAAAAATAATAGTAAAGAAATGCAATCAAGTTAAGCGAGCCGAGAACCCTAGCGATGGGTGACCGCACCGGGAAGTCACGGCGTGGACCGTTGACTAGCCCTGGAATGCGGGGAACCCTGGAAAATATTTTTAGGACTCAAATAAATATTTATTGAATATCATTAGAAATATCAAAGAAAAATTAAATAATTAGTACAAAGAAAAATGAGAAATCGAAAAATGGACAAAACTCGGTGTTACCGAAAAAACGGGAATGCAACCCGAACAGGGGCATTGTGGTCATTTGACATCCCGAGTTATCTCTTGACCTAAATGTCCATTAAAAATAAATAATATTACACTTGGAAAATATAATGAAAAATTAATTTAGGGGTACCTAATGTAAATACAAAAATGGGGGGTAAATAGAGTAATTATCAATTAAAACATATAATATGATTTAAATTATATGAGTGGACCACTAAGGATTATAATATGCATTAAGTGGGCAGATTACTCCACTCACACTTCATCTTCAACCTTCAAAACCACCATTGCCGTAGTGAAGAGCTCCCAAATCCTCCATTGTCACATTTGATTCAAGCTCCCACATCTCCTCCATTCCACCTCCAAACACCAAGGTTGCTTCATTAAAGTTTATCCCCACATCACAAGGAAGAGTTTGATAGCAATTTTAAGAAGTTTTGGTGAGGTTTTGAAGAATTTCCAAAGTGGTAAGTTTGTGTTTTTTTATTATTGTTTAATTAAAGTTTGTAAGGATGTTATGGGTGTTTGATTTATGGAGAAATTTTTGAGGTTTGATGTTGAATGGGGATGTGTACTTTTGGCAGCCATGGAAACACTTTGAAGACAGTTTATTTTTACTTGTAAATGGTGAATTAAATGATTGATTAAATGTATATTGTGTAGGAAATTATTTGGGTGATGTATACTTGGTATATGTAAATGTGAATTGAAATTTGAAGCTTGGAAATTTATGGAATGTAAAGGCACCATTGCGGCAGGTTGTTAACTCTTGAAGAATGCTGGAATTCATGCTTGGTTTATGGTATATTATTGTTGGATTGTGTTGGATGTTAGGGCAGTTTGAGTGTATATATGATGGTGTGAAGTTGGACATGAAAAAAGTGTTATGGTTAGATGCTTAAATTGTTGTAAATGAGTTGATAAATTCTGCACTTTATGGTGCACATTAAATGTAATTGTAAACTGCCAAAATGACCTATAATGTGTTGTGAATTATGTTTAGGTCATGGTATAACCAGAATTGGCTTGAATGTTAAGTTTGGTAAGTGTTAAAAGTGATGCTTGATGTGTATGAAAGAAATGCAATAAGGCAGTTTGTGTTTTAGGCCTATAACTTTAAGGGTGTGGCTCCAATTGGTATGAGACCAATTGGAGATGAAACTAGGCACAAAATGTGCCAACTTTCATGAAGGAAGCTTGCCAAAATTCTAGTTGCAAGGTAGCTTGAAAAATGACCAAATCCGGATTAAGTGCAAATAAGGCCTGAAAATTGACCATTTGGACAGCAGTTAGTGTTTAGGCCATAACTCACTCAAAACAGGTCCAATTGACCTGAAATTTTTTCCATGAAAATTTAAGACCCATATCTACAAGTATTATGAAGATACCAAAGCCCAGAAATGACCATAAGCAAGTCAAACAGCTTGCACAAGTTCGGGTGCAAAAACTAGCCAAACCTAAAATGACCTAAAGTGACCAATTTTGGTGCAATTTGACCAGCAATAGTAAAATGACCATAAATTGGTCTACATAACTCAGAATGACCTAAAATTTTGCCCCGCATTCCATAAGACATAGATCTACAAGTTTGTAGTTTTGACCAAAACCCAAAAACCGAGAAAACTAGGTCGTCCGGCTAGGTCAAATAGTATCCCGGAATCCAGCAAATTGCAAGAAAATGCAGTATACACGGAAATGAACTTGGTAACATGTACCAACCCTAAAATACTATCGAATGTGACATAATAATAACATTAAAACCTAATTTTCCTAGAATGCATCGAGGGTCGACATATTAGGTTGACTAAGTAAATAATAGAATTAAGTGAATTAATTATCAAGCATTATCATTAGAGACAGTTTAAATGAGTACTGAAACACTTCAAATTGTGTTTCTCAATTAGCAAAGACTCAGGGAAAGGGAAGGAAACACTGAGTCAAGGCCAGAGACGATTATCGAGGTTTGTGCACAACAGTTATTTCTTTTGAATTTTTCAATTGAAATAAATTATGACTATTTGTATATTATTGTTTTCAATTATGGAAATGTGTTTGAATGGATACTTATTGCTTGAAAAGCATTGTAAATGGTTTGAAACTGTGGAAAAAATTATTTAGTGTGATTTGTGAAAATTGAAGTTACTTATGAATTGTGTTGCCATTTTGTGAATGAAATTATGACTTTGGAAATTTATTGGATTCTCACGAATCATTTGAATAAAATGTTTGGAATTGATTTTGTGTTCACACTTAGCATGACAGTATCGTATCATTCCTTCTCCATTTATGGGATTATGATCGTTTATTTTCCTTCTCCATTTATGGAGTCGTGATCATTTATTTTTCTCCCTCTCTGGTTTACCAGTTGAGGTGATCGGATGAGTACTCATTATATAGCTAGCTCCCTTCCTCATTGATTTCGATTAGTGGGGTTGTGATTACTTTGTCGTCGTGCACAACGCGGCATTGATCAGAAATTTTGTGACATGACTTAAGTTGTGAATGAATTGGCAACACTGTATTCTTAAATTATTCGACTAAATTGTGTTATTATGCGATTTGATAATTTGTGAAATGGAGTTTAAATTCTTATTGACATTCACTGTGTTTTGAATTTAACCATGTTTTGACTATTAAGATTTATTGTGATATTGTGAATTGGAGTTTAAATTCTTATTGACATTCACTGTCTTTTGAATTTAACTATGTTTTGATTACTGAGATTTAATGTGATATTGTGTTAAATTCCTTATGACATTCATTGTCTTGAATTTAACTATGGTTTTATGTATCCATCATTTATATGATTTATGAAAATTGATTTAAAGTTGTATTTGTTAATGTTGTGCACCACTGAGATATTGTCTCAGTGATAGCTTTTCATTGCTGTCGTAGGTAGACAGACGGACAGGGCAGCAGACTAGGCTGCTAGTGCATTCAGCGAGAGATCATCGGGTATATTGAGTATACCACATTTTGCATTTTGTACTGTAATGTATGACCACTGTATGTACATATTGTTCATGGTTTTGAGCAGTTGTAAATCAAAATTGTACATTAAAATTGTAAAGTAAATTATGAGTTATTTTGACTTGTAAAAATTGTATTATCTTTCTTTTATCTCAATCTTCGAAAAATTATTGTGGATTTGAGTTGAAAAAGAAATTGTGTTGTTTAACTGTTGAAGTGGAGATTTGGAAATATATTGAAGTGCTTTTTACAGGTTTTCTGAAGAACTGTTTTATCCAAAATACAGATGGCACTCTGCCAAAATTTTTTCAGAAATTACTAATAGTCTAAATGTGTTAACTGTTTCAAGTCAGTTCACAAAAAGTTTTTAACACCTGTAAATAGTGCTCACCACTGTAAAATGAAGTAAGAAAAGTTTTAAAATCCCTTGTAGTGTATTTAATGGGTTATCAGTAGACGAAGTTGGTAATTCATTAGGTATACTACGGAATCATATTATGCCTTACAAAGGGGTAGGGTGTGACATGTTTTAGTGGTATCAGAGCAAAGTTTTTAAATTCTGTTTTCACCTGTTACTTGAATATTCTTTCTTCATAGTACAACTGCTTATTATCATTGTTTGATACATACAGTACATTACATTATAAATATGCATTAACGGGAGGAAATCTCCATGTGTTATTTGTTCAGGAGATCTAAAATCCTCGCATTGACTATGGAAGAGGATGATCGTTCAGTCGATCAATCTATAGAGGCTGAGGCGCAAGGGGATGCCCTAGCCCTACACAATGTCAGTGGTTCAACAAAGACCAACCCCGCAGCACTACGCCTCCTGCTCGCTCAGCAGATGGCTGCAATGTTCCAACAAATGGCTGGTAATGTGCCTACTCAAGTCCCAATACAGACACCAGTGGTACAACCACAGTCTCTTACTAGGCAGTATGACAAATTGATGAAATATGGGGCTACAGAGTTCAAGGAGACAATAGATCCTCTAGAGGCAGAACAGTGGTTAGAGAGGATGGATAGGGTATTCAAGAAACTGCACTGCACAGAGGAGCTCAGATTTGAATACTCAATATCTTTGCTATAGGGGGATGCTTATGACTGGTGGAAAACCATTCCCCACAGTCTGGTAGAACCTGCAGTGCTAACATGGAATGACTTTCTCACAGAATTCAGACAAAAATATGTCCCCGATGCTTATGTAGACCAAAAGCTACAAGAGTTCCTAAGTCTGAAACAGGGGGGCAGATCAGTGGCTGAGTATGAAAGAGAATTTTCCCGTCTTAGCCATTATGCAGTGAGTTTACTTTCTACCAGCAGGGAGAGATGCAAGAGGTTTGAAACTGGCTTGAAGCCCAGTATCAGATTACAAGTGGTCGGATTTAAACACACTAACTTCTCTGAACTTGTTTCTCAAGCCCTAGAGTTAGAAAGAATTGAGTCTGAAGCTGCATCTGAGAAAAAGAAATTAGAGAAGACAGAGAAAGAGGGAAAATCAGTAGAACAGAGTTCTAGTGGTCCTACTGGAAAGAGGAAGAATCATGGGGAACACAACAGAGGTGGCAAGAAGTCTAGTAGGGGAAGACATTCAGGACAGAAACCTCCTCTATCTGGTCAGTAGAATACTAGAGGTTCCTACCTTTCCCGCTAATGTGAAACTTGTGGAAGATATCATGGTGGGATATGCTATAAGGCTATTGGAGCCTGTTATAACTGTGGAGGTACAGGACACTTTGCCAAGGACTGCACCAGTAGTCGCAGAGTTGGACCACCTCCTACTACTGCAGAAGGGTCAGTTCAGAGCCCTGTCACTAGAAGTTCACAACCACCCAACAGAGGTAGAGGCAGGGGTAGAGGTAGCCCAGTAGGCAGCCAAGGCACTGTGAAACAGTCAGAACAAGACAGTGCTCCAGTCAGAGTCTATGCATTGAGACAGAGAGAAGAGGCCGAGACATCTGATGTTATAGTTGGTACCTTCTTAACTTTTAACCAAGATGTGTTTGTGTTATTTAATCCGGGTTCTACCCATTCTTATGTGAGTGCTAGCATCCTTGATTGCATTGCTGTTCCATGTACAAAAATGGACTTTGAGGTGCTAGTAACAAGTCCGTTAGGACAGGAGGTCAGGGTTAATAAAATGTATAGAGATAGTCCTTTAAGATAAGGATTGTGATAATAAGTGAAATTAGTTTTGGAAGAGTTTATCGACGAAAAGTATTTTCTGACACACCATAAATTATAAAGCTAATTGGCGAGCCTACTTAATGTAAGGCAAGAGGATGTAAAAGTAAGATGCAGTAATGGAATTTCTCTAGATTAGGGCAAGGATGTTACTGTTAGTAATTGCTAATGGATATTGTAATCAGAATAAGTTCGGATATCAGTGAATTCGAAAAGGATAAAGGATAGGAAAGTTTGATCTATTGGGATGTATTGTAGTAACTATGAAATGTTCTTGATGTTTATACTGTAAGCTGCAGATTACAGTACTAACTTGACATTATTGTGTAAAGCTATGTACTACCCGATAGTACACCTAGATGAGAATAGTTGCCAACGGCATCTGTTTTGGTATAGTTATGCCAGGACAGAATTTAATTGTTAGGAATAAGTTTGAAAATCCTACTTAGGGATCTAAAACTCAAAAGTTAGAATATCGAAAGGTTATAGTTCAGTACAAAAGGAAGTAAGTTATAGAATAGTGACAGATAAAAAGAGTTATGGAAGTAAAAATTCGAACAGTTGGTTCAGATATAACAAAGAAGTGTTACAAACGTGAGGAAGACTATGGACTAGAATGGTTAGAGGATCAATGACTAGATAAATGATTCAAACATGACCTCAAGGGTCATTCAAAAAGGAACATGAACCGAAATAGTAGACAGCACAATAGTAAGAGGAGATTGGTGTTATCCAAACAAATTAAACGTTGTATTAGATTGTTAAAAGTCTTATACAAATTTGAGGAAAATAAGATTATACGATCATATAGAAAGGAGAAAATAAACGTATGACTATTGTAAGATGGCTATTGGGTAAAATTTCCTGGACGAAATTTTTTTAAAGGGGGGGAGAATTGTAACACCCCTAAGTTCGGTAGTGTGTTCTACTGTTCCGGTGACCAATGTTGTCCGGACAGCTAGGATGCCTAGAACTACACTTTAATATGAGTGAGGAGACATAAAATAATGAAATACAAGAAAAGAAAATACAAGAAAAATAATAGTAAAGAAATGCAATCAAGTTAAGCGAGCCGAGAATCCTAGCGATGGGTGACCGCACCGGGAAGTCACGGCGTGGACCGTTGACTAGCCCTAGACTGCGGGGAACCCTGGAAAATATTTTTAGGACTCAAATAAATATTTATTGAAGTATAAATATCATTAGAAATATCAAATAAAAATTAAATAATTAGTACAAAAAAAAGTGAGAAATCAAAATACGGACAAAACTCGGTGTTACCGAAAAATCGGGAATGCAACACGAACAGAGGCATTGTGATCATTTGACATCCCGAGTTGTCTTTTGACCTAAATTTCCATTAAAAATAAATAATATTACACTTGGAAAACATAATGAAAAATTAATTTAGGGGTACCTAATGTAAATAGCAAAAATGGGGGGTAAATGGAGTAATTATCAATTATGTGAGTGGACCACTAAGGATAATAATATGCATTAAGTGGGCAGATTACTCCACTCACACTTCATCTTCAACCTTCAAAACCACCATTGCCATAGTGAAGAGCTCCCAAATCCTCCATTGTCACATTTGATTCAAGCTCCCACATCTCCTCCATTCCACCTCCAAACACCAAGGTTGCTTCATTAAAGTTTATCCCCACATCACAAGGAAGAGTTTGATAGCAATTTTAAGAAGTTTTGGTGAGGTTTTGAAGAATTTCCAAAGTGGTAAGTTTGTGTTTTTTATTATTGTTTAATTAAAGTTTGTAAGAATGTTATGGGTGTTTGATTTATGGAGAAATTTTTGAGGTTTGATGTTGAATGGGGATGTGTACTTTTGGCAGCCATGGAAACACTTTAAAGACAGTTTATTTTTGCTTATAAATGGTGAATTAAATGATTGATTAAATGTATATTGTGTAGGAAATTGTTTGGGTGATGTATACTTAGTATATGTAAATGTGAATTGAAATTTGAAGCTTGGAAATTTATGGAATGTAAAGGCACCATTGCTGTAGGTTGTTAACTCTTGAAGAATGCTGGAATTCATGCTTGGTTTATGGTATATTAATGTTGGATTGTGTTGGATGTTAGGGCAGTTTGAGTGTACATATGATGGTGTGAATTTGGACATGAAAAAAGTGTTATGGTTAGATGCTTAAATTGTTGTAAATGAGTTGATAAATTCTGCACTTTATGGTGCACATTGAATGTAATTGTAAACTGCCAAAATGACCTATAATGTGTTGTGAATTATGTTTAGGTCATGGTACAACCAGAATTGGCTTGAATGTTAAGTTTGGTAAGTGTTAAAAGTGATACTTGATGTGTATGAAAGAAATGCAATAAGGCAGTTTATGTTTTAGGCCTATAACTTTAAGTGTGTGGCTCCAATTGGTATGAGACCAATTGGAGGTGAAACTAGGCACAAAATGTGCCAACTTTCATGAAGGAAGCTTGCCAAAATTCTGCTTGCAAGGTAGCTTGAAAAATGACCAAATCCGGATTAAGTGCAAATAAGGCCTGAAAATTGATCATTTGGGCAGCAGTTAGTATTTAGGCCATAACTCACCCAAAACCGGTCCAATTGACCTGAAATTTTGACCATGAATATTTAAGACCCATATCTACAAGTATTATGAAGATACCAGAGCCCATAAATGACCATAAGCAAGTCAAACAGCTTGCACAAGTTCAGGTGCAAAAACTGGCCGAACCTAAAATGACCTAAAGTGACCAATTTTGGTGCAATTTGACCAGCAATAGTAAAATGACCATAACTTGGTCTACATAACTCAGAATGACCTAAAATTTTGCCCCTCGTTTCATAAGACATAGATCTACAAGTTTGTAGTTTTGACCGAAACCCAAAAACTGAGGGAACTAGGTCATCCTGCTAGGTCAAACTAGTATCCCGGAATCCAGCAAATTGCAAGAAAATGCAGTATACACGGAAATGAACTTGGTAACATGTACCAACCCTAAAATGCTATCGAATGTGACATATAATAACATTAAAACCTAATTTACCTAGAATGCATTGGGGGTCGACATATTTGGTTGACTAAGCAAATAATAGAATTCAGTGAATTAATTATCGAGCATTATTGTTAGAGACAGTTTAAATGAGTACTGAAACACTTCAAATTGTGTTTCTCAGTTAGCAAAGACTCAGGGAAAGGGAAGGAAACACTGAGTCAAGGCCAGGAGACAGTTATCAGAGGTTTGTGCACAACAGTTATTTCTTTTGAATTTTTCAATTGAAATAAATTATGACTATTTGTATATTATTGTTTTTAATTATGGAAATGTGTTTGAATGGATACTTATTGCTTGAAAAGCATTGTAAATGGTTTGAAACTGTGGAAAAAATTATTTAGTGTGATTTGTGAAAATTGAAGTTACTTATGAATTGTGTTGCCATTTTGTGAATGAAATTATGACTTTGGAAATTTATTGGATTCTCACGAATCATTTGAATAAAATGTTTGGAATTGATTTTGTGTTCACACTTAGCATTACAATATCGTATCATTCCTTCTCCATTTATGGGGTTATGATCGTTTATTTTCCTTCTCCATTTATGGAGTCGTGATCGTTTATTTTTCTCCCTCTCTGGTTTACCAGTTAAGGTGATCGGATGAGTACTCATTATATAGCTAGCTCCCTTCCTCATTGATTTCGATTAGTGGGGTTGTGATTGCTTTGTCGTGGGGTACAACGCGGCATTGATCGGAAATTTTGTGTCATGACTTAAGTTGTGAATGAATTGGCAACACTGTATTCTTAAATTATTCGACTAAATTGTGTTATTATGCGATTTGATAATTTGTGAAATGGAGTTTAAATTCTTATTGACAATCACTGTCTTTTGAATTTAACCATGTTTTGACTATTTAGATTTATTGTGATATTGTGAATTGCAGTTTAAATTCTTATTGGCATTCGCTGTCTTTTGAATTTAACTATGTTTTGATTACTGAGATTTAATGTGATATTGTGTTAAATTCCTTATGACATTCATTGTCTCGAATTTAACTTCGGTTTTATGTATCCATCATTTATATGATTTATGAAAATTGATTTAAAGTTGTATTTGTTAATGTTGTGCACCACTGAGACATTGTCTCAGCGATAGCTTTTCATTGTTGTCGCAGTGAGGCAGACAGACGAGCGTGAGACTAGGCTGCTAGTGCATTCAGCGAGAGATCATCGGGTATATTGAGTATACTACATTTTGTATTTTGTACTGTAATGTATGACCACTGTATGTACATATTATTCATGGTTTTGAGCAGTTGTAAATCAAAATTGTATATTGAAGTTGTAAAGTAAATTATGAGTTATTTTGACTTGTAAAAATTGTATTATCTTTGTTTTATCTCAGTCTTTGAAAAATTGTTGTGGATTTGAGTTGAAAAAGAAATTGTGTTGTTTAACTGTTGAAGTGGAGATTTGGAAATATATTGAAGTGCTTTTTACAGGTTTTCTGAAGAACTGTTTTATACAAAATACAGATGGCACTCTGCCAAAATTTTTACAGAAATTACTAATAGTCTAAATGTTTAACTGTTTCAAGTCAGTTCACAAAAAATTTTTAACACCTGTAAATAGTGCTCACAACTGTAAAATGAAGTAAGAAAAGTTTTAAAATCCCTTGTAGTGTATTTAATGGGTTATCAGTAGACGAAGTTGAAAATTCATTAGGTATACTACGGGATCATGTTATGCCTTACAGAGGGGTAGGGTGTGACAGTGGTAATTAGGTATGTTTATGTATGTAAATTATTGAATTTGAACTTTGTAATTTTAAATTGTAATTAGGGTATTGAGGGTTTGTATATTCTACCCAAATTGACCATAATGTGATGTGTTGAGTGGTTGTGGTTTAATACCAATTCAAAATTGGGTATGAGAAAAGGACTTATAACTAGGTGAATGTGCAATTGATAAGTGTTTAAGCAACATGTTTAAGGGCAGTATGCATTTGGGGCTATAACCATAATTGTGTGATCCCAATCGGTTTAAGGGCAATTGGAGGTAAAACTAGACTCAATATAGACCAACTTTCATGTAGAGAGCTTGTCCAAATTCTGCCTAGAATTGACCTAAAGAATGACCAAATCCGGAATTGCATGACATGAAAACCCAGAATTTTGATCATATGAATAGTAGTCAGTATTTTGGCCATAACTCACTCAAAATAGGTCCAAATGACCTGAAATTTATACCAAAGAAAGTTTAGACATAGAGCTACAACTCTTATGAAGACAACAAAACCTAGAAATGACCATAACCAAATCAAAATGCTTGCACAATTTGGGTTACAAAAACTGGCCGAATTGACTTTGGCCTAAAAATGACCTAAACTTTGCAATATAAGTGCAACTTGACCAGCAATAGTAAAAGGACCATAACTTGGTCCATAGAACTCCAAATGACATGAAATCAGTCCCAAAATTTCAATAAGACATAAATCTACAATATTTGTAATTTGACCAAAACCAAGAAATCAAGGGAACTATGTCAATTAAGTTGATTAATTTGGCACACTAAATCTGGAATTAGCATAATTGACCATAAAATCTAGAAAATTCAAATAAGCATATCTCCCATCAGAAGTGTTTAATTTAAATGAGCCATACCAATCTGGAAAGCTAAGAAAGAGACCTAAAACTTTGTTTTAAACAACTTCGTCAAATTATAAATGTATAAGGTCAGAATTTAAGGTCAAATCCATTGACCTAATTGAGGACCATGCCAATATAGGACCTTTGAGTCCAAGTTAACAATTTGTCTATAAAGAATTCTATAAGACTTGAAAAATGGTAAGCAAAATTTTTGGTTATCCCGAAGACATAGAGAAATAATACTTATGAAGAATGCTAGACCTTAATGTGATTACAAATAGTTCAAATAAATTAGTAAAATCAGAACAGAAAATGCCTAAAAAGGAAACTAAAATTTAGATTTGACCTAGTTATGGTTAATTGACCATAACTTGAGCTATACAACTCCAAATGATGTGATTCAAAAAGGAAATTAAAGAAGATATAATGAGAAACAATTTAATGAAGAGAAATCTATTAAATTTACACTGTAGCTTGGTCCAATAGACAGTAAACTTTGGCCATGAAATTTAAATAATTATAAGAAAATGCAAAAAGCTTTGAAATGAAATTGGCAACATATGTCAACATGTGAGGAATGAAAAATGGAACATATTAGTGACATTAAAACTAATTCACCTAGTGTGCTTTAAAGGTCAACAATATAGGTTGATTAATGAAAGGAATAGTATCAATAAAATTTAATTATTGAACTTTATTATTAGAAATAATTTAAATGAGTACTGAAATACTTTAAATTGTGTGTTTCAGTTAAAAAAGACACTGGGAAAGGAAAAGACCCACTGAGTCTAGGCCAAGAGGTGACTCATCAGAGGTTTGTGCACAACTAGTTTTTAATTGATTTTGTTTTGAAAATTTCATATGACTAAATGACGTATTTTCCTTCTGTATTATGTTTATCAAGTATTGGATTTTATTCAATGATTATTGAAATTGTTATAGTATGTATGAATTTAACTTTGTGAAATGGTATTTTAACAAGTATTAAGCATTGTTGTGGATTGAATAAATTATGTTTTGAAAAATTTTGATAGAATATGTTTTCAATTGTGATGAGTATAAAAAATTATTGGATATTGAAATTGACTTTGAATCGAATTGTGTTGTGATTTATGCTCACAAAAAGGATAAAGAGAATTATGATATTGTTTTATATCTCACTATAGATGCTTGACTAGGTTATTACCCATCTCTCTCATATGTTGAGGAGACAATGGAGTTAGCTTTGTTTTGATTACCATGGTACGTGCACAGGCTTAGATTCTCCTCTTATTAGAGGTTAGATCTAAGTTCTTATTTGTTATGGCCCTTTCGGAAGTTTCATTATTGTAATGCGTACTGTGCACGATGATTCGACCTCCACGACCCTAGGGAGTTAGAATCCGATTCGAGCTCCCCGACCACAGGGAGTTAGAATCACCCCGAAGATGGCCCTTTCGGATTAGTCTTGCATAGTTAGTGAGATAAAGAATGGCTTTTGAGTAGTAAAGAATTTTGATTTCAAATGGGATATATGCATACTTAATTTTATTGAAATTAATATTTATTTCCACAAATTGCTGGAATTACTTTAATTGTTCAATTGTGATTTGACAAATTGAAATTCTTGATTAAGGTTATTTTAACAAATGATTATAATATTGGCAACGACTATTTTGACCTTTGGAATTTTTATGAAGTTTAAGATTTTCAAATTATTTGTTATAATTCTGTCAGCATATATATGGTATTAGATTTTAAATTATAATTGTGCACCGCTGAGTTCACCACTCAGCGATAGCTTTGTATGCTGTCACAGGTAAAAAGTGCATAGAGCAGTTGAGTAAGCTTCTTTGAAGACACATTCAGATCAGCTCTAGGTATATTATAGGTATACCCATGTACATAAGTTTGATGTATGCATGTAATAATATGCATATAAATTATTTGAGCAGTTGTATAAAAACTCTTGTAAAATATTTGATATGTAATTAAATGTAAATTATTGTATTGTAAATTTGAGATTTCATTTACTTGTATAGTTTTGTAATATTAATTTTTGAGTCTTGTAATCAATGAAATGTTTCTTCTATGATGAGGTTGGTTTGAAAATGAAATGATTTGAATATTGAAATTGAATTATGAGATGAAATGAAGTTTATTTGAGTTATATTTGAGAAAACATATTGGGAGTGTTTTCCTTTTCAGGTTTGAAAAAATGTTTTCTCAAAATACAGCCAGCACTCTGCCGAAATTTTGAAAAAAATTTTATAACACCAGATTTTTATTGATGATTTAAATTTCACAAAAATTGAGTTAAAATCCCTTGTAGTATATTTAATGGGTTACCAATAGGCGAAGTACGGTAATTCATTAGGTGTACTACTGGATCATGTTACATCTTATGGAGGAATAGGGTGTGACATTTTCTGTCTGCATGTTTATTGGTTTTTCTTGTATTTCTGTTTCTTTTAAAATTATATAAAAATTATATTTACATTATTGATGAAATTATAATGATTTATCCTCAAGAATCATGCAAAATGGTTTTGAAGTGAGAAATTTATGGCTATTCAAAATTAGGGTGTCTTCTATCTATAATTTGCAGGACAATAAAATTTTGGGCCTAATATTTCCCTTAATTTTTCATCATTTTCTATGATTATTGACACTTGTTTGCCTGGTTTTACAACCATCGCAAGTGCATGGATCGCTAACAAGTAATAAAATGATAAGTAGAGTATCATTCCCATGAGGAGTTATAGGTATAAGTATAAACTACATAGCAATCCTAACTATTTAAACTATCAAAAGTTGTAAGCGAGTAAATTTTAAACTAAAACGAATAACTGTTGAGAAGGAAAGTAAATTTGGAATCTTAAGTAGAATTCTAATTATGTGAATAATTATGGAATTTTAGATTTCACACCTTAACCTTGTTATAGTTTTAATCTTGCTTTATCAATAGATTGTGTAACACCCTTTACCTGTCAACAGTGTAGCAGAGCAAAGTATGTCACACTCTGTGTCGAAGCATCTTATCTTGTCTTATTACATTTCTTAGTAATTACATTTAATTTTGTTTATTTAAGTTCAATTAATCAATCGGAGAAACTTACGGAGTTTCCCCTAATTGATTCACAATTTGACGATTTCCCACCTGTATAAAATCTCAATAATAATCTCAAGAATATAAATTTTTCACAATTTAAAACTTCATATCAATATTTCAAACTCCTAATTTCATTCATTCCATACATAAATATAATAATGCTCAATTTCATAAATAAAATATCCAAATTTCATTAATTTATGTAATTTACAAATAACTACATGAGTTCATAATTTACATGACATAATTAATGTCTAACTGCAAAATACAAAATACACTGATATAACCTAGTGGTCCTACCAGAATGCACCGCAGAGGATGGTGACACTGGACTCAAGTGCAAATCTAGACTCCTAAAAATCCCAATCTATGGTCTATTGGCCTCTCTTTCCTGGTGTCCAGTATCTATGCGTGGCAAAAAGTAATGCGCTAAGCATAATGCTTAGTAGTACAAATATAATATAAAGATAAACTAAATAATTAAAACTAAAGAAATTATGCTATTATTCCACAAAGACTGCATTTTTTATAACTATTTATAATATATTTAATTTAATGGTTTTTATATTCATTATTTAGCTGTAAATTTTTAGGACTTATTTTAATTGCCCAAGCAACCTATGAAAATTGACTGGACTGGATAAATGGGTAAACTGGCACTGGGCATCAAGTACCTTGGGCTGTCATACCATCGGTCACATAGTGTCTGCCAGGTGTGCAACAGAATGGCTAAAAAGCCATAATATCAATTGGGCATAAAGCCGTGTATGTCAAAGAATAACAAAATGGCCAAAAGCATAAATCACAAAATGGCAATAAAAGCCATAAAGTACAAAATGGCACAGAGCCATTGTGACAACCCTTATCCGTCTACAGTGTAGCCGAGCAAGATATGCCACCTAGTGTGCCGGAGCACCATATCTTATTTCATAACAATTTACCCTCCTTAATTTATTTATTTGTTATTCACCAAGTGCAAAATTTACCAATTATATCATTTATTTACAATTTGATTAATCTGAATTTTTCATATATTTTTATAGAAAATTGGAAAACAATTCTTTCGAACCTGTTAAAAAAAAAACAATTCCAATATGATTCTCAGATCCAGAACTCCAGTACGCATCCATATCAACTCAATATCCAAATCTCAACACAAATTTCAAATTTTTTTTTGTTCACATCACAATTTGAATTAATTTCATGAATAACTCCTCAACATTTTATTTTTCAACAAAATATACTGATAATTACATTAACATGAAATTTCATATATTTATGATTTCATGAGTTTGTAATTATAATCAAAACTAGTACAAAATGAAAAGTACAAAATACAACCCAAAATCCTAATATCCTACCAAGTGCAGTGCAGATATGAGGTGACTATGGACTCTGTGCAGATCTGACAAATCACCCGGTCTGAGGTCTGCTGGACTCCCCAGCTATGTCTCTAGTACCTGCGCGTGGCAAAAGCGACGCGCTAAGCAATTCTGCTTAGTGGTGCCAATATAAAATAAAATAACTAAAATAAAATGGATATGCAAAATGTATGCTGACATTTTATGTGGACTGAGTTTCTGGCAATTATTGTAGTATTATTTGATTAAAATTTGGCAAGATTTATTTTAATTGCCAGAGTAACGTATACGAGTCGACTGGATTGGATAAATGGGTAAACTGGCACTGGGTACCAAGTACCTTAGGCCATCACACCATCGGTCACATTATGTCTCCCGGTGTGCAATAGAACAACTAATAAGCTGAAATAATTATTAGGCATGAAACCCAAGTATAATAAACTCAATCAAAATAGCCAAAGGTTATTATATCAAAGAATGACATGTGAGGCTATAAAACATAGCATGGCATGAAGCCATATGCAGTACTTGTCACACCCTACTCCCCTGCAAGATGTAACATGATCCCGTAGTACACCTAATGAATTATAGTACTTCGCCTACCGATAACCCATTAGATATACTACAAGGGATTTTAAAACAATTTTCGTGAAATTTAAATCGTCGATTAAAATCTGGTGTTGTAAAATTTTTTCAAAATTTTGGCAAAGTTTCGGCTGTATTTTGAGAAAACAGTTTTTCAATCCTGCAAAAGAAAATGCTCCCAATATGTTTTCTCAAATACAACTCCAATAACTTCATTTCAATTCACAATTCAATTCTCCATAAACAATCAATTCATTTTCAAACTAATCTCATCATAAAGAAATATTTCATTGATTACAAGACTCAAAATTTATATTACAAAACTATTCAAGTAAATAAAATCTCAAATTTACATTTACAATAATTTACATTTAATTACATACCAAAATGTTTTACAAGAGTTTTTATACAACTGCGCAAATAATTTACATACATATTATTACATGCATACATCAAAAACTATGTACATGGGTATACCTATGATATACCTGGAGCTGATTCAAATGTCTCTTCAAAGAAGCTTACTCAATTGCTCTATGCTTTTTTCACCTGCGACAGCATACAAAGCTATCGCTGAGTATTGAACTAGTGGTGCACAACTATAATTTAAAACATAGTACAATATACCTTAAAAAAAATTACAGCAAATAATTTGGAAATCTGGATATTCATCAAATTCCAAAACTCAAAATATTTATTGCCAATAATATGAATCATTTGCATAAAATGACTTTGATCATGAAATTTAATTTATCAAATCATAACTATCCATTTAAGGTAATTCCAACAAAATCAATTATACATAAATCATAATTGAAATCACAATTCTTTACTATTCAAAAACCTTTTGTATCTCAAAAACCATTCTGTATCTCAAAAACCATTATGTATCTCACTAACTATGCAAGACTAATCCAAAAGGGCCATCTTCGGGGTGATTCTAACTCCTTATGGTCGGGGAGGTCAAATCGGATTCTAACTCCCTATGGTCGGGGTGGTCGAATCATCGTGCACAGTACACATCACAATAATGAATCTTCTACAAGGGCCATAACATAAAACTTAGATCTAACCTCTAATAAGAGGAGAATCTATGCCTGTGCATGTACCATGGTAATCAAAACACAACTAACTCCATTGTCTTCTCAACAAATGAGAGAGACAGGTAATAACCTAGTCAAGCATCTATAGTGACATATAAAACAATATCAAAATCCTTTTAGTGAGCATAAATCACAATACAATTTGATTCAAAGTCAATTCCAATATCCAATAATTTTTATGCTCATCACAATTCAAATCATAAATTTGCATTTTTCCATGCAAATTGCCCATCACAATTCCAAACATGTTCTATCACAATTTTCCAAAACATAATTTATTCAATTCACAACAATGCTTAATACTTATGGAAATACCATTTCACAAAGCTAAATTCATACATACTATAACAATTTCAATAATCATTGAATTAAATCCAATGCTTGTTAAACATAATACATAAGAAAAATATGTCATTTAATCATATGAAATATTCAAAACAAAATCGGTTAAAAACTAGTTACGCACGAACCTCTGATAACTGTCTCTTGGCTCTGACTCAGTGTTTCCTTCCCCTTCCCTGAGTCTTTGCTAACTGAAACACACAATTTGAAGTGTTTCAGTACTCATTTAAACTGTTTCTAACAATAAGGCTTAATACTTAATTTATTGAATTCTATTATTACCTTAGTCAACCTAAGATGCTGACCCTCGATGCAGTCTAGGTGAGTTAGGTCTTAATGTTACCAATATGTCACATTTGATAGCCTTTTAGTGTTGGTACATGTTACCCAATTCATTCTCATGTATGTTGCATTTTATTGTGATTTGTCGGATCCCAGTATACTAATTTGACCTAGTCGGATGACCTAGTTCCCTCGGTTTTTGGGTTTTTGTCAAAACTACAAACTTGTAGGTCTATGTCTTATTGCATGCGGGGCAAAATTTCAGGTCATTCTGAGTTATGTAGACCAAGTTATGGTCAATTTACCAATGCTGGTCAGAATGCATCAAAATGGTCATTTTAGGTCATTTTTAGGTCACTTTTGGTTCGGCCAGTTTTTGGACCCGAAATGATGCAAGCTATTTGACTTGCTTATGGTCATTTCTAGGTGTTGGTGTCTTCATAAGAGTTGTAGATATATGTCTTAAATATTCATGGTAAAAATTTCAGGTCAATTGGACCTGTTTTGAGTGAGTTATGGCCAAAACACTAACTACTGCCCAAATGGTCAATTTTCAGGCTTTCAATGCACTAATCCGGATTTGGTCATTTTTCAAGTTACCTTCCAAGCAGAATTTTGGTAAGCTTCCTTCATGAAAGTTGGCATTTTTTGTGCCTAGGTTCACCTTCAATTTGTCTCATACCAATTGGAGCCACACACTTAAGGTTCTAAGCCAAAATATACACTGCCCTGTAATATACTCTTCATTACATACCAAAGGACACATTCAACACTTACCAAGTCACTTCCTTCATGCCATTTCAGTTTTGTACCATAACATAACCACATTTCACAAAACATTTTTGGTCATTTTGGCAGCTTATAACCACACTCAATATGCACATTATAGTCCAGAATTTTCCAAGTTCAAATTACAAATAATTTAACCACATAACCTAGCTCATTTATATGTCCAAACTCAAACCTTTATATACATATACAAGCTGCCATAACAAGCACCATAATTCAATCATATAATTCCATAAACCAAACCATGAAATAACATATTTTGGTTCACACTTCAAGTTGCCGATTCATACATCTCTCTCAATTAACTTCCAAGCTTCCAAAATCAAATATACATTCACATACATTTTGTATACATCACCCAATTTATTCCTACACAAATAAACACTTCATCAACACTTTAATCTACCATTTACATGCAAGGATAAACTGTTCTTATGGAGTTTCCATGGCTGCCAAAAATATACATCTCCCTTAAAACATCAAACTCCAAAAATCCCTCCACAATTCAACAACCCATAACATCCCTTCAACCTATGACTTTTGAAACTCTTCAAACACTCACCAAAACTTGATCTTCTTGCTGCCTATCTACTGCCCAAGTGGTGTAGAACAATTTTTGTGAAGGAATCAAGTAGAATGGAGGTGGGATTCATGGTTGCATGGAGCTTGTGCATTTCGGTTGGCTGTCCAAAGTTGAAGAAGATGAGTTATTTTAGCCCAAAAGATGTGTAGTGGTCCACTTAAGTGAGGTGAGTGGAGCACTAAGTAGAAATTTAATATTTATTTACCCTAAGGTTTCATATTCCCACATTTAACTCCCAATTTTTGCTATTTAAACTATGTACCAAAAATTTAATTTTTCATGACATTTTCGAAGTGTAATATCATGTATTTTTAATGGAAATTTAGGTCAAAAGACAACTCGGGGTGTCAAATGACTACAATGCCCCTGTTCGGGTTGTATTCCCAATTTTTCGGTAACACCGAATTTTGTCGTTTTCTCGATTTATCACTTTTCTTGGTACTAATTAATTAATTTTTCTTTGATATTTCTAATAATATTTATGCTTCAATAGGTCTTTAATTATGTCTTAAAAATATTTTCTAGGGCTCCCCATGGTCCAGGGTTAGTCAACAGTCCACGCCGTAACTTCCCGGCGCGATCACCTATCGCTAGGGTTCTCGGCTCGTTTAACTTAGTTACATTTCATTGTTATTATTTTTCCTTTGTTTTTCTTGTATTTTCTTTTCTTGTATTTCATTATTTTATGTCTCCTTACTAATATTTAAGTATAGTTCTAGGCATCCTAACTGTTCGGACAACACTGGTCACGGGAACAGTAGAACGTACTACTGAACATAGGGGTGTTACAATTCTCCCCCCCCCCCTTAAAATAAATTTCGTCTTGAAATTTTACCTGGCATCAGTTTCTAAACAGCTGTGAGTGTTGTCTCCTCATATCCTTTTCACGTTCCTAAGTAGCTTCCTGGCCTAAATGATGGTTCCACAGCACTTTAACCAGGTGTATCTATTTATTCCTCAGCTGCTTCACCTCATAAGCCAGAATTTCTATGGGTTCTTCCTCATATGAGAGGTCTGGATTTACCTCAATCTCTTCAATTGATAGTACATGAGATGGGTTAGATCTGTACCTCCTTAACATGGACACATGGAAGACACTATGTATCCTTTCTAGTTCTGGAGGTAATGCTAACGGATATGCCAAAAGGACCCACTCTTTCTAGAACCTCATATGGTCTAATGAAACGAGGACTCAATTTCCCCTTTCTAATTCACAGTTCGAAATTTACTTTAAAACCATTGCTCTGATACCACAAAACATGTCACACGCTACTCCTCTGTAAGATGTAACATGATCCCGTAGTACACCTAATGAATTACCGTACTTCACCTACCGATAACCCATTAGATATACTACAAGGGATTTTAAAATAATTTTCATGAAATTTAAATCATTGATTAAAATCTGGTGTTATAACATTTTTTCAAAATTTCGGCAAAGTGCCGGCTGTATTTTGAGAAAATAGTTCTTCAATCCTACAAAAGAAAATGCTCCCAATATGTTTTCTCAAATACAACTCCAATAACTTCATTTCAATTCACAATTCAATTCTCAATAAACAATCAATTCATTTTCAAACTAATCTCATCATAAAGAAACATTTCATTGATTACAAGACTCAAAATTTATATTACAAAACTATTCAAGTAAATGAAATCTCAAATTTACATTTACAATAATTTACATTTAATTACATACCAAAATGTTTTACAAGAGTTTTTATACAACTGCTCAAATAATTTACATACATAGTATTACATGTATACATCAAAACCTATGTACATGGGTATACCTATGATATACCTGGAGCTGATCCAAATGTCTCTTCAAAGAAGCTTACTCAATTGCTCTATGCTTTTTTCACCTGCGATAGAGCTATCGCTGAGTGGTGAACTCAGTGGTGCACAACTATAATTTAAAACGTAGTACAATATACCTTAACAAAAATTACAGCAAATAATTTGGAAATCTGGATATTCATCAAATTCGAAAAGTCAAAATATTCATTGCCAATAATATGAATCATTTGTGTAAAATGACTTTGATCACGAAATTTAATTTATCAAATCATAACTACCCATTTAAGGAAATTCCAACAAAATCAATTATACATAAATCATAATTGAAATCATAATTCTTTACTATTCAAAAACCATTCTCTTTGTGACACCCCTTACCCGTGTACAGTATACCCGAGTAAGTAATGCTACACGGTGTACCTGCACACTCTAATATACCTTAATTAATTTATATCATGCTTTTTGGATATAATTTATGAAACATACTTTATTTAAGCCATTTAGCAAAATTTTTATTTATTTGAGGTTCCGAAAATTTTATAGAAAATTCAGCGGAGTACCGGCTAAAAATGGAGAAAACAGTTCTTCGGAACCTATTAAAAACACTTCCAATAACAAATTCATTCATTCTCAACTCCAATATCATCACTAAACTCAATATCAAGATCTCAATAATTTTTCAATTTCAGGTCTCAACAACCTTTTCATTTCTCAAACATCCCTTTCTCAGGGTTCTCATATATAAACAACAATTAAATACTCAAATTACTTCCATACATAACCATAAATCTTTATTATTTACATGAACCTCAAAATACATTACATAAATCCCAACTACATATGAGAAAATAAAAATTAATTACAAAATGACAAAATGACATCTAGTGTCCTACCAATGCACTGCAGGTGACGAGGTGACACGGACACTGTGCAGAATCAAGCATGGACTCACCTACCTGCGGTCTCACTGGCTCACGATCTGTATCTCCAGTACCTACGCGTGGTAAAAGCAACGCGCTAAGCAATAATGCTTAGTGGTGCAATAATAAAATAAAAGAAAATAGCAAGAAAACAATTACATAGTGAATATGTATGATTCATTTGTTTAGTATGGTTATATATACATTAATTCAGTAACTTTATTCACTTTCATTCATTTGGTTGCCCAAGTAACCTACACTAAACGACTGGACTGGATAACGGGTAAACTGGCACTGGGTACCTAGTACCTCGGGCCGTCACACCATCGGTCACATATGCATCTCCCGGTGTGCAATGAGCGACTAACAATGCGTAAATAATATCGTGCACAAGGCCAAGTCTCAATACAAAGTCGAATGGCTAAAAGCCATAAAATCACGAATGGCATATTGCCATGTGCGATCGCTAATCGAACCCTATTGGCATGCCAAACTATCCAAACCAATCTTGTTAGGTATACTAGGGCATTTGAAACTTTTAAATTCTTCAATTTGTGAATTTCAAGTTTTGGTGTCACTATTCACCTCATTGGTCAACAAAGATGTTGACTTTTGGATAGAAAATAGGTGTATTGGTTTTAACACCCCAAACATACCACATTTTGTATTTAAAACTTGTTGGAATTGATTGCCATTTCCATTTCTAACTTAAAACCAAGAGGGCAGAAAATTTCAGTTTTGGAGCCTAAGTTTACTGCTCCATTACACACTGTTACAGTAGAAATTTGAAGAAATGGAAAACATGAAAGTTGTTCCTTATTTTGTCTAGTTGAATTTCCTTTTTTGAATCACTCCATTTGGAGTTTTGTAGCTCCAGATATGGCCCAAAAACCCAAGCTGGCCGGATTGCCAATCTGCAGAAATTACCATATCTACAGTAACATGAACAGTGATTGCCACTGCCATTTGGGTTAGGTTCTAGCCATACTTTGGGGTAGGTTCCTTCATGAAAGTTGTTTTTCTATGTCTTAACTTGTTTCTGTAAAAATGTCAGGTCAATTGACCATATCTACAGTGAGTTATGGCCAAATGAACAGTTACTGTTCATTTGGTCAATTCTGCAGAATCAGTTGCAGGGTATCCGGATTGGGGCCAAGTTTTGGTCCTCTTGCTTTGGTCTTTTGGGCATGGTTTCTTCAGCAAAAATATGTCATTATAAGCCTAGTTTCATGTCCAATTGGCCAAACACCAATTGGACTAACACAGCCAAAGTTATGGCTTTGTAATTGGACTGAAATTTCAGTCCATTTGCTGCTGTCCTAGGGCAGCTTACACCTTGACTTTGCCATACCATTTTTCAGTCCAAATTGTGGTCAACATACCTCAAATGGTCACTTATTGACCATTAGATTGTTCTTTAACAGTTTGATAAGCCAAGTCAATTTTTTTTACTTCTCAAAACCCTAATGTCCAATGCCATTTACCCATAAACCTCAATTAGCACCCTAACTCAACATCCATGCATATTCACACCTTAAACACCATTTCTAGCTCACTTTAAGTCCATTAAAATAATCAAAACCATTCCTCTATTAGGGCTGCCAAATTCTTTGGTGGACACATGAATTTGTTTCATTTATTTCACAATTTCTCATCCATTACAAGCCTCAATCATGGAATTAATGAGTTTTAACTACATATATGCACTAACCTCTTGTAGGGAGATTTTTCTCAAGCTCAAAACTTCACTTTCCTTCTTCTTATTGGCTGCTAAAAGCTTCCCCAAGTGATATGGTCAAGGTTTAATGAAAGGGGTTAGGGAAATATGGTGGAAATGATGGAAATCTAAAGCTTGAAAAAGCTTTAATGGAGGGTGGCTATGGGACTAGGGTTTCGGCTGCATGAGGAAGGGGGGGTGGCTGCTGAAATTTTTGGTTATTTAGTCTTCATTTAGTCTTTTTATTAGTTAGTCAATTGATGGCTTAATTGTGATTGGTCAAAATTTTCTTAATGACATCACCATGATGTCATAAATAAGCTTTTTCCTCATTTTCTTTCCTTTCCTCCACTACTCATTTTCAATTTAATTTCTAGTAATGTTTCTTCATATTTTATGTCATATTAATTATTTACTCAACTGGACAAGTCAGCCAAAAATCACCTCTGAAAGCGAAATGACCAAAATGCCCTCCGTTTGGCTTAACGGGTCAAAATTGTCTGTACGGATTGAAAAATTTTTTCTAGATATTTTCTTGGCATTCTAATGCCATGGGAACCTCAGTAGTCCTTCTCTAGAGTCCCAAAAATTATTTTATAATTTTTCCCTCGGGTCTAGGGCTCCTCGTTGCGAGAACCGCAACTTCCCTCTGGTTACCCATCGCTTGGGCACCGGCTCGTTTAACTCGGTTGTATTTTATTTCTAAAATTTTTACCAAATTTTTCTTATTAATATTTGAGTTAATTATGGTTCCTGACTTTAGTTTAAATATTTTTCCAGACGTTCTAGCTGTCCGGACCGACACCGGTCACCGGAACAGTAGAATGTACGGAGTTGGTACAGGGAGGGTGTCACAACTCTTCCCCTCTAATTTAAATTTCGTCCTCGAAATTTACTTGATGCAAACAGTTGAGGGAACTATTGCCTCATCGTCTCTTCACTTTCCCAAGTTGCCTCCTCGGTGTTGTGGTGCCTCCAAATCACTTTCACCAATGGAATTTGCTTGTTTCTCAACTCTTTCACTTCCCGAGCCAAGATCCGTAGAGGTTCTTCTTCATATGTCAAATCCGGTTGTATTTCAATTTCTTCTCTGGAGATGACATGTGAAGGATCTGAGCGGTATCTTCTGAGCATAGACACGTGGAACACATTGTGGATCTTGTCCAGCTCTGGTGGTAAAACTAGCCTATAGGCCACTGGACCCACACGTTCGATGACTTCATATGGGCCAATGAACCTAGGGCTCAACTTACCTTTTCTTTCAAACCTCAACACTTTCTTCCATGGTGACACCTTGAGGAACACTTTGTCGCCAACCACATATTCTATTTCTTTTCTCTTCAGGTCGGCATAAGATTTCTGTCTGTCTGAGGCAACCTTCAAGTTGGCTTTGATTAGTTTCACTTTCTCCTTAGTCTGTTTCACCAGGTCTGGCCCTACCAATTTGTCTTCGACCAATTCAGTCCAGCACACTAGAGTTCTACATTTCCTCCCATACAGTGCTTCATATGGGGCCATTTGGATGCTAGCTTGGTAGCTATTGTTGTATGCGAATTCTGCCAGTGGGAGGTATCTATCCCAACTTCCATCAAACTCAATGACACAACTCCTCAGCTTATCCTCAAGGACCTGACATATATTTCATGTTATTGTTATCATTTCAGTTCAATATTTGTATTAATTCAATTGGTTCAATTGTTTACCTGGATTACTCTTTCTGATTGCCCATCCGTCGAGGATGGAAAGGCATCTTTGAAGTGGAGTTGTGTACCCAAGGACTCATGCAACTTCTTCCAAAATCTCGATGTGAACCTTGGGTCTCGATCAGATATGATGGAAAGTGGAATTCCAGGCAGTCTAACTATCTCACTGATATACAATTCTGCTAACTTCTCCAGTGAGTAGTCAGTCCTAATCGCGAGAAAGTGTCTTGACCGTCAATCATCCACTATCACCCATCTTTGCATCATGTTTCTTAAGCGAGAGGTAGACCACTTATAAAATCCATGGTGACCCGATCCCATTTCCTTTTAGGTATGCGTATAGGCTGTAGCAAACCTGATGGAACTTGATGTTCTACCTTGACTTGCTGACATGTCAAGCATTTAGTCACATAGTCAGCTATGTCCCTCTTCATACCAAGCCACCAATACTGAAGCTTCAGATCATGATACATCTTTGTACTTCCTGGGTGCATAGCATATACACTGGTGTGTGCCTCTTTTAGAATACTGGTCTTCAATTCCCCCTCATCTGGTACACACAGTCTTCCTTTGTAATACAAACACCCATCTGCTTTCACCTCATAGTCAGTTGCTTTTCCCTCTGAGATCTTGCTCATAATAGCCATTAACTTTTCATCTGCCTTTTGCCCATCTAAAATCTGCTGTAGCAGGTTTGGCCTCACTTGCAACTCAGCCAAAATAGCTCCATCTCGAACTAAAGTTAGACGGGCATTCAATGATCTCAAAGCTGTCATGGATTTTCTGCTCAAAGCATCAGCAACAACATTTGCCTTCCCAGGATGGTAGTCAATTACACAGTCATAATCCTTCAGGAACTCAATCCATCGCCTCTGTCTAAGGTTGAGCTCCTTCTGGGTTGGCAAGTACTTCAGGCTCTTGTGGTCTGTGTAAATGTAGCACTTTTCACCATACAAGTAATGCCTCCATATCTTCAGTGCGAAGATAATTGCTGCAAGTTCTAGATCATGGGTAGGATAGTTCTGTTCATGTGGCCTTAGCTGCCTGGAAGCATAAGCGACCACCTTCCCCTCTTGCATCAATACACACCCTAACCCATTATGAGAGGCATCATTGTAGACCACAAAGTCCTTTCACGACCTTGTGTGTTATCTGGTGCCTCTGTGAACATAGCCTTCAATTTCTCAAAACTGGTCTGACACTTCTCATTCCAGTCAAATCTGACATTCTTGTGTAACAACTTGGTCATTGGAGCAGCTATTAGGGAAAATCCCTTCACAAATCTTCTGTAATACCCAGCTAGCCCCAAGAAGCTTCTGACCTCAATTGTATTTCTGGGAGGCTTCCATTCCATCACTGCTTCTATTTTCTTGGGATCCACCCTAATCCCATCATCTGACACTATGTGTCCAAGGAATGCAATCTCATTCAGCCAAAGTCACACTTGGACAACTTAGCATACAATTCCTTTTCTCTCAGGGTTTGCAGAACAATCCTCAAATGCTCATCATGTTCTTCCCTGGACTTAGAATACACCAAAATATCATCAATAAAGACCACTACGAACCGATCGGGGTATGGATGGAAGATACGGTTCATAAGGTCCATAAATGCCGCTGGTGCATTTGTTAGGCCAAAGGGCATCACCAGAAACTCATAATGCCCGTATCGGGTCCTGAATGCAGTCTTGGGCACATCTACATCCTTCACCCTCAACTGATGATACCCTGATCTGAGATCAATCTTAGAAAATACTCCTACCCCCTTCAACTGATCAAACAGATCATCAATTCTAGGCAACGGATATTTGTTCTTCACAGTCACTTTATTCAACTGCCGGTAATCAATGCATAGCCTCAAAGTCCCATCCTTCTTTTTCACAAACAGCACTGGAGCTCCCCATGGTGACACACTGGGGTGTATGAATCCCTTATCCAGCAACTCTTACAACTGAGTTTTCAACTCCCTCAATTCAGTGGGTGCCATCCTATAAGGAGCAATGGAAATGGGTGCTGTACCCGGCAGTGTCTCAATAGCAAATTCAACTTCCCTTTCTGGTGGCAAACCAGGCAACTCTTCAGGAAACACATCTGGGAAGTCTTTTACTGTGGGTATGTCACTCAGATTTGGCTTAGCCTGCCTAGTATCCACCACATGTGCTAGGTAGGCTTCACAGCCTTTTCTCATCATTCTTCTTGCAACTGTGGCTGACATGACATTGGACAAGAAATCTGTCCTTTCCCCCACAACTGTGATCTCATTACCCTCTGAAGTTTTTAGAGAAATTCTCTTCAATTTGCAATCAACTATTGCCTGATGACGTGACAACCAGTCCATTCCCAATATCACGTCAAACTCATGGAAAGGCAACTCAATTAGGTCTGCCAAGAATTCATACCCCTGAATCCTTAATGGGCAACCCTTGTATACTTTGTTCACTACCACACTGTGTGTTAGTAGTATGCCCTAGAGCATATCATTTAGTATGTATCTTGTAGATATTTTATTAATAAAAGGCATTTCCACTTTTCCGTTTACATAATATATTTATGTGTAATAGAAAAGGTCCATTGATATTTTGTTAGAAATATTATTCTTAAGTTGTTAAGAATATGAGTGACAATATTTCTAGCACAAAGTATCATAAATAGGTTCACAATTGAGGATACTTCATAATAAGGACATGACTTATCCAGAAAGATTGTATTCATGTTTGTTCCCAAGTTATTTATATGAGATATAAATAAGATGGAATGGTGAGTCTCATGCCATATAACAAACATGATAGGCACTTATAAATGATAAGTAGGCCGAACGGTGGCGCTTATGACAAGCACATGGAGTTTACTCTTGTCAATGTTTTGTCATAAATCATATCGATGCATATAATCTTTAGACTGAGATAGCACGATTATCTTGTATATAGGTAGTTTGAGTTTGATCTGCTTTCATACTTGTACTATGTATGGGTATATGGGCATGTGTTGGCTCACTAGTTATATATGGAGGTAGGTGTTGATCAAGATGGAATCTGTTCCTCTAAGTAAATAGAGATAAAATTCTATGTTCATTTAATTGTTCTTGATGTTTCAAGTTCTGGCCAGACAGATAGATTTATTCAGAAAAGAGTTTCTGATGAGAAAAATCTTTTAATCAAGAACTGGAATTAAAAGAGAACATAATATTCATAGCAAATGGAGTTTGACATAAACCATGACTCCAGCTTGAGTTGGGATTTTGTAACAGAGAGATTCTAGTGCATGGTAACATATGATTATAGGTTCATTTAAGGTAAATCTTATTACTAATTGGGTGGCCATGGCATGCTATGCTAGGTGTTAACCATGGTCTATGAGGTTCATAAAATGATTTAGAGAAATCATTTATGGTAAGAAAGAGTTCTGATGATATTAAGAGTTGATATCATGTCTCATTGCCAATTAGTGATGAGCCTAGTAAGTCACACACATACACAAGTTATCACCTATTTAAATATGATTTAATTAATTAATTAAAGAGTTTAATTGATTAATTAAATAGATTTGGTTTGCAATAAAATTGCAAAGTCCCTAGCATGACTTGAAACCAAATCTAGATTATTGGATGTGTAGTATAAATTAAATTTATATTTAAAGTATTTAAATATGAATTTAATTGATGAGAAATTAATTAATAGAGATTAATTAATTAATTTATATTTGATATAATTAATTAGAAGAAGAAAATAATTATTTTGGGTTAAGAACTCAAAATTAAGACACAGGGGCATTTTGGTCATTTTGCAGTGTGACACGTGGCACCATGAGATGGTGACACATGGCATAACACATAAAAGCTTGCCAAATATTTTTAATCATGTAAGATGATTAAAATCAAGATTAAATATAGGTTTGACACTTGGCACAATGTGATTGAGTCACTTAAACCTAGAGCTAATCAAAAGGTGACATGTGGCTAGGGTTTAATGTGTTAACCTAGCTATTTAAGTGGGGTTATGAAAAGAAAACACAACCAGCAGCCTCTCCTCTCAATTGTCACGCCACTTTGAGCCTCTCCAGCCATTCTTCTTCATCTCTCATCAATTCAAAGAGATTAGCCATCAATCTCTTGAATTAAGAACACTATAAATTGTTTCTAGTGTCCTGTTTACATCTTTAATCTCTTAAAAGACAGAACTTGATTTTCTAATTAATAGAAAAAGCTTTAGAAGCTATTCAAGGGCTGCCATAGGTGTTCTTGGTGTGGACAAGCTAGAGGGACAACATCCGTGTCCTCAAGACGAATCTCAAAGCGCAGACACACTGCAGCACATCAAGAGGTTAGTGTAATCGTTCTTGATTTAATCTAGGGTTCTAAAATTAATTTGATTAATTTTAAAATCTTAAATGGCAAATACAGATCCAAAAACATATTAAAAGAGTTTTAATATGTTGTTTATCATTAAAATCAAATAGATAAAAATAAATCTTGCATGGTGCTTGTGACCCTAGGTGAAAATTTTTGAATTCAATGGTATAATCTTGTGTTTTTCACGCTTCCGTTCCTTAAATTTGTATCAGAGCCACTATATTTGTCATTTATATTGTTTATTATATAATTTAATTGTGTGTTTGATCATGAGATCAAGAGATTCATTGCTGGTTGGATCATGAGATGTGGCGTCACACATGGAGAAGCCACCATTGGTGGCGGCAACAATGGTTCCATGGGTGATTCAAGGTTTGGCTTTTAATTCTGCAATTGTTGTATGATCTAAGGCCTATTCTTTGACTAATTAAAGTGTTTAATTAGTTGTTTTAATCACACAATTAAATTATGATTCAAATCAGAATTTTAAAAAATGTTTGAATGTGATTCAAATCTGAATTTTAAAAGTTGTTTGAATGAGATTCAAATCTGAATTTTTAAAGTTGTTTGAATCATATTTAAATCTGATTTTTTAAAATTGATTCAATAAAATTCAGATCTGATTTTTTAAAAAATATTTGAATGTGATTCAAATCTGATTTTTTAAAAAAATGTTTGAATGTGATTCAAATCTGAATTTTTGAAGTTGTTTGAATGTGGTTCAAATCTGAATTTTTAAATTTGTTTGAATGAGATTCAAATCTGAATTTTTAAATTTATTTGAATCATATTCAAATCTGGAATTTTAAGTTGAATATGAGATATTCAATTTAATTTAAGAATGTATGTTTTATTTAATTGTTAAATAGTGATATGCATGATGGATGATCATGGACTATAAAAGACCAATGTGATTGGATTTATTTCTTTTATGTTTCTTTGGGATTGTTAATTAATTAATTTATTTTAATTTATTTTGGGCATGTATTATTAAGTTTGTAATATTTTTGGGTTGTAATTTCATTTATTTAAGTTCTTGTAAATTCGCCTTGGTATGCCAAGGATTACTATGTAATATTGGATTGCAAGAAGTTCAAGGAGGTCAAGAGCATTGTTCGGAAAAGAGGGAGGAATTCAATATCAAGAGTTGAAAATGTAATCCTACAGCAACACAAGAAAAAAGAATGAATGAAATGAAACTAGGAATGCCCTGATTTAATTCTTGGTGGCTCAATTGAATCACTTAGAAAGTCCATGATCATACCATATTTACTGCTTATCCATGAATGCATGAGATGTATGGGAATGTATGCAATTATATGATATATGCATGCTAAATGGATTATGTGCAAAGTGAGACCTTAATAGTAATTAGGATGGCTATAAAATCTTCCAAACAAATGATTAAGTTGGAAATGCTATAATTAAAGTAATTATAACATAAGCCCTCCATTGGGGCAATTATTTTAAGAAATTTTAAATAGTTGCATGAGATGCAATTAATTTAAGAGATTTTCTTAAGAATAATTGTTAAGCATGAGATGTTGTAAATATGTAAATGGTTTGGTGGCCAATATTGGATGTACCTGAGGACATTAAAATTATTTGCATAATTACTGGCTAAATGGGATCAACTTAACTAATGCAAGATAAGTCAATATTGGATGTACCTGAGATTTTGAGCATTAGGGGCTAGCAAAAGGATTGAACCTCACATGAGATGTGATGGGCAAGGAGTTGCTCACTTATAGTTTATTGTAATTCCAATAATGGATGTACGAGGATGATCAATAGAATTATAAGAATTCAATCACCCACTAGAAATCCATCCAACTAGGATTTCCGTTTTCTACTTTGGAAGTGTAGGATTCGCTAAGTTAGTGGGAGGACCAATTTGATTAAAAGACCATAATCATTTTGGTTAATTACATGATACATTTACTAATTAATCGGTTATTTTCTGCAGTTACTTTTACGATAAAAATGAGCACAAAACAACCACCACCATCCAATATCCTTGCAAGCATACTTGATCACAACAGTTGACAGACCTAATCATGCGATTGGCTAAGAAATTTGAAACTTGTCTGAACCTTGAACATATAGGATATGTTCTAGATTCAAATGTTCCTGGTCCCTTACCTCCGGAGGCCACACAAGAGGAACATGATACTTTGGACAAGTGGAAGGAGCATGATATGAGAGCTAAGTGTTACATGCTTGCTTCCATGAGTAATGAGTTACTGAAGCAACATGAGAACATGCAGTGCTAGTGAGATCCTCCTTCACCTACAAGAGTTGTATGGTGAGCACAAAGAGAATGCTAGGTATGAGATATCTAGACAGTTATTCCGTATGAGGATGTCCGAGGGATGTAATGTTGGGGATCATGTCCACAAGATGATTCGGTGATTGAGCAGCTTGGAACATCTTGACTTCAACATGGATTTCCAACTACAAACGGATTTGATCCTTCAGTCCCTTCCTGAGTCTTTTGGGAATTTTGTGACAAATTTCCATATGACTAAACAGGAATGCACCTTAGCTGAATTACTCAACATGCTGGTTATTGCCCAAAAGAATATGCTGTGCAATAAAGGAAAAGAGGTAGCTTTGTTGCATCTTCTTCTCACTGGAAAGTCCAACAAGAAGAAGGGCAATAAGAAAAAGAAACCTCAGATTCCTGGTCCTTCCAAGAAAATAGCTAAACAGAAAAGGAAGACTAAAGCTGATGGAGGCAAAGGAAAGTGTTTCCACTGCCAAAAGGATGGGCACTGAAAAGGAACCGCCTGCAGTATCTTGCTTCTCTGAAGGACAAGAAGGATACACCTTCTAAGGTATGTCCATATCTTGTTATTTAGATTCGATGATACTTATAGTTCATCTACAGCTTGGGTTTTAGATATCGGTGCCGGCTCACATTTCTAATGATATGCGGGAACTAGCAAACAAGAGACTTGCATTCTCAAGATATTAGAGTCCTGGATTGGCAATGGCTCAACTGTTGAAGCTTTAGCCATAGGATCTAAATCTTTTACATGTTTGGACATGTTTTGTGTTTGGATAATATTTTATATGTACTGATGCTTTTAAGAACATCATTTCTATATCTAGTTTGACTAGAAATGGCTATGAATTTCAGTTCAGATGATGTTTGCAATATTTATTTTGGAAATAAATAAGTTGGTTCCGGTTATATGAATGATGGTCTTTATTATTTGGATAATAATGACAAACACAAAATGAATGCAAGTGATCTAAAAGAATACAATGCCATGGTGAAAACCAACTCAAGTTCAAAATATATTTGGCACTTAAGGTTATGTCATGTTGCAGAAGATAGGATTGCAAAATTGGAGAAAATGGGGATTCTATCCTCATTGGGCTCTGAGCCTACTCCAACTTGTGAATCTTGCCTTCAAGGCAAAATGACTAGATCACCCTTTGTTGGACAAGGGCTAAGAGATGAAAATATTTTGGAACTAATACATAGTGATGTATGTGGTCCGTTTAAAGAAATGGCTAGAGGGGGCTTTCATTATTTTATTACCTTTACTGATGATAAATCAAGGTTTGGGTATTTGTATTTGATGAAATACAAACATGAATCCTTTGAAAAGTTCAAAGAATTTAAGTCTGAAGTAGAAAATCAAACAGGAAAAAATATTAAAGCTCTTCGATCAGATCGTGGAGGTGAATATTTGAGTCGAATTTGATGAATACTTGAGAGAGCATGGCATTGTTTCTCACCGACTCCTCCAGAACGCCACACTGAATGGTGTATCCGAAGGAGAAATCGCCCTATTGGATATGGTACGTAGTATGATGAGCTATCTTGATATGCCAATCTCCTTTTGGGGATTTGCATTAGAATCACTTTATATATTCGAATAGGATTCCATCAAAATCGCTTTCTTCCACACCTTATGAGATATGGCATGGAAGAAAACCAAGTCTTAAGCATGTTAAGATTTGGGGTTGTCCACTTATATCAAAAAGTCAACACCGATAAATTGGAGACGGATCGTAAAAGGTCGATTTGTTGGATATCCAAAAGATAGTTTTGGATATTATTTTTATTTGCCTACTTCACAAAAGGTTGTGATAAGTAGAGATGCCACATTTCTTGAACAATAGTTTGTTCAATAAGGAGGCAAAGGAAGGCAAATAGAGTTAGAATTGGGGAATTCTGACCAACCAACAGATCAGATGGATATAGATCCATCTAGTCAACCTATACCCATTGATGAAACATCTACAGCTGTTCCTCGTAGAACAACCAGGGTATCTCACCCACCAGTGAGATATGATTTTCTTCATGAAGAAGAACAAGAGTTGTCTACTCATGAAGAAGTAGATCATAGAGATGATCCACTTACCTATGAAGAAGCTATATCAGATATAGACTCTTCAAAATGGATTGATGCTATGAAATCCGAGATTGATTCCATGTATAAGAATCAAGTTTGGGATCTTGTTGACCCACCTGAAGGTATTGTACCGATAGGGAACAAATGGGTTTTCAAGAAGAAAATTGGTTCTGATGGAAAGGTAGAGACCTATAAGGCAAGGCTAGTAACGAAAGGGTTTCGCCAAAGGCAAGGAATCGACTATGAGGAGACTTTCTCGCCTGTTGCCATGCTTAAATCAATTAGGATTTTACTAGCAATAGCTGCATACTATGATTATGAGATTTGGCAGATGGATGTCAAAACAGCTTTTCTCAATGGATACATTGAAGAAAACATTTTCATGGAATAACCTAAGGGATTTGAATCCCAAGATGGTTCCAAGGTATGCAAGCTAAAGCGATCCATTTATGGGTTGAAATAAGCTTCGAGGAGTTGGAACATCCGTTTTGATGAAGCCATTAAATCCTTTGGTTTTATCAAAAATGAGGATGAGCCATGTGTATATAAGAAGGTTAGTGACAGTGCTATCACTTTCCTTGTCTTATATGTGGATGACATACTGTTGATGGGTAATGATACAGGTATGTTGACGACTATAAAGATATAGTTGTCAAATACATTCTCCATGAAAGACTTAGGGGAGGCAACCTATATTCTTGGGATTCGCATCTATAGAGATAGAGCGAAAAGAATAATTGGTTTATCCCAAAGTCTATACTTGGAAAATGTGTTAAAGAGGTTTAACATGCTTGATTCCAATAGAGGATTGTTACCAGTGAGACATGGTATCCACCTTTCTAAAGAGATGTCTCCAAAGACACCTGAAGAAAGAGATAAGATGGCCAGGATTCCATATGCTTCGGCTATTGGAAGTTTAATGTATGCAATGTTGTGTACTAGGCCGGATATCGCATATGTCGTTAGTTTGACTAGCGGTATCAATCCAATCCGTGTTTGGAACATCGATAGTCACAAGAATATCCTTAAGTAATTGAGAAGAACTAAGGATTTTTTCTTGATTTATGGAGTTGGAGAATTGCAATTGGATGGTTATACTGATTCTGATTTCCAATCAGATATCGATGATAGAAAGTCTACCTCTGGATATGTGTTCATTTGTAATGGAGGTGCAGTCAGTTGGAAGAGTTCCAAACAGAGCACGACTGCAGATTCCACTACTGAGGCTAAGGAACTAAGGTCTCACCCAAAATCCAAACACATAGAAAGGCACTACCACATTATCAGAGATATAGTTGGGCAAGGCGATATAGCCATGCAGAAAAAATAACATCAGCTGAAAAACCAGTTGATCCATTCACTAAGCCTTTGTCACAAGCTCAGTTAGACTGACATCTTGAGAAGATGGGTCTAAGGTATTGTAATGAATGGCTCTAGTGCTAGTGGGAGATTGTTAGTAGTATGCCCTAGAGCATATCATTTAGTATGTATCTTGTAGATATTTTATTAATAAAAGGCATTTCCACTTTTCCGTTTACATAATATATTTATGTGTAATAGAAAAGGTCCATTGATATTTTGTTAGAAATATTATTCTTAAGTTGTTAAGAATATGAGTGACAATATTTCTAGCACAAAGTATCATAAATAGGTTCACAATTGAGGATACTTCATAATAAGGACATGACTTATCCAGAAAGATTGTATTCATGTTTGTTCCCAAGTTATTTATATGAGATATAAATAAGATGGAATGGTGAGTCTCATGCCATATAACAAACATGATAGGCACTTATAAATGATAAGTAGGCCGAACCAGTGACGCTTATGACAAGCACATGGAGTTTACTCTTGTCAATGTTTTGTCATAAATCATATCAGTGCATATAATCTTTAGACCTGAGATAGCACAGTTATCTTGTATATAGGTAGTTTGAGTTTGATATCGCTTTCATACTTGTACTATGTATGGGTATATGGGCATGTGTTGGCTCTGCTAGTTATATATGGAGGTAGGTGTTGATCAAGATGGAATCTGCCTCTCTAAGTAAATAGAGATAAAATCCTATGTTCATTTAATTGTTCTTGATGTTTCAAGTTCCTGCCAGACAGATAGATTTATTCGTAAAAGAGTTTCGATGAGAAAATCTTTTAATCAAGAACTGGAATTAAAAGAGAACATAATATTCATAGCAAATGGAGTTTGACATAAACCATGACTCCAGGTTGAGTTGGGATTTTGTAACAGAGAGATTCTAGTGCATGGTAACATATGATTATAGGTTCATTTAAGGTAAATCTTATTACTAATTGGGTGGCCATGGCATGCTATGCTAGGTGTTAACCATGGTCTATGAGGTTCATAAAATGATTTAGAGAAATCATTTATGGTAAGAAAGAGTTCTGATGATATTAAGAGTTGATATCATGTCTCATTGCCAATTAGTGATGAGCCTAGTAAGTCACACACATACACAAGTTATCACCTATTTAAATATGATTTAATTAATTAATTAAAGAGTTTAATTGATTAATTAAATAGATTTGGTTTGCAATAAAATTGCAAAGTCCCTAGCATGACTTGAAACCAAATCTAGATTATTGGATGTAGTATAAATTAAATTTATATTTAAAGTGTTTAAATATGAATTTAATTGATGAGAAATTAATTAATAGAGATTAATTAATTAATTTATATTTGATATAATTAATTAGAAGAAGAAAATAATTATTTTGGGTTAAGAACTCAAAATTAAGACACAGGGGCATTTTGGTCATTTTGCAGTGTGACACGTGGCACCATGAGATGGTGACACATGGCATAACACATAAAAGCTTGCCAAATATTTTTAATCATGTAAGATGATTAAAATCAAGATTAAATATAGGTTTGACACTTGGCACAATGTGATTGAGTCACTTAAACCTAGAGCTAATCAAAAGGTGACATGTGGCTAGGGTTTAATGTGTTAACCTAGCTATTTAAGTGGGGTTATGAAAAGAAAACACAACCAGCAGCCTCTCCTCTCAATTGTCACGCCACTTTGAGCCTCTCCAGCCATTCTTCTTCATCTCTCATCAATTCAAAGAGATTAGCCATCAATCTCTTGAATTAAGAACACTATAAATTGTTTCTAGTGTCCTGTTTACATCTTTAATCTCTTAAAAGACAGAACTTGATTTTCTAATTAATAGAAAAAGCTTTAGAAGCTATTCAAGGGCTGCCATAGGTGTTCTTGGTGTGGACAAGCTAGAGGGACAACATCTGGTGTCCTGAAGACGAATCTCAAAGGCGCAGACACACTGCAGCACATCAAGAGGTTAGTGTAATCGTTCTTGATTTAATCTAGGGTTCTAAAATTAATTTGATTAATTTTAAAATCTTAAATGGCAAATACAGATCCAAAAACATATTAAAAGAGTTTTAATATGTTGTTTATCATTGAAATCAAATAGATAAAAATAAATCTTGCATGGTGCTTGTGACCCTAGGTGAAAATTTTTGAATTCAATGGTATAATCTTGTGTTTTTCACGCTTCCGTTCCTTCACTGTGGCCCAATGGATTAGTGACCAGAATGTCTTGGTCACTCTCCCCTACTAGTATCCCCCTTTCTACGGGTAAGTTGATGCAAATGTAGGAATGAGTGGATCCTGGATCCACCAATGCATGCACAGGTGTAGTGTAGAGGGAGAACGTACCCCTGATGACGTCCGGGGCATCTTGCTCCTCCTGAGCTCTCTGGGCATAATTTCTTGCTGGTGGTCTACTGTCAGGCCTCTCTACTGGCTCAGATGCAGGCCTCTGTAATGGTCCAACAGCCTCAGATTTACCAGATTTTCTACCTCTCTGTGGTGCAGGAGCAGGTCTGTCTGCTTGTGTTAGAGCAGCTGTAGTAGTTCTGCGTGGACAGTTCCTTAACTGATGCTCTATTGACCCACACCTCAAGCAGGCACCAGTTACTCTCCAACACTCCCCCTTGTGCCACTTCAGGCAGTGTGGACATGCAGAAGATGCTGGGGCTGGTCCCCTGAACCCCCATCCCTGGAGAGCTGCCCACAGATGGTGTGGACTGACCTCTCCTAGGGGTGAACTGTGGCCTGGGCCCCTGAGACTGACACTGACCCTGTGGCTGAGCTGAACTCTGTGCAGGAGGACCCTTGAACTTCTTCCCAAATGCAGGAGCTGAACTAGACTGACTTGGGCCCCTCTTCTGCTGTCTATCCCTTCTGGTCTGCTCACTGATTCTCACTTTTTTAACCTTTATTGCAGCTTCCACTAACTTGGTAAATTTTGTGATTCCCAAGGCAGTGAGCTGGATCTTGATGTTGTCATTTAGTCCCTCTTCAAATCTCTTACATCTTTCAGCTTCATTTGGGACTATCTCTCTTCCATAACGGCTTAATCAGACGAATTCCTTCTCGTATTCAGCCACTGACAACTGCCTCTGCCTCAAATTAATGAACTCTCTTCTTCTCTCTTCCAGGTATACAGTACCCACATATTTCTTCTTGAATTCAGAGAGGAAGAAGTCCCAAGTTACAACTTCTGGCTGCACTTCACTGGACACAGTGTCCCACCACTCATAGGCATCATCATGCAACAGAGATATGGCAGCCTCTAAATTTTGCTCTAGGGTGCAGTGGAGTTGTTTTAGAACTCTGCCCGTTCTGTTCAACCAATTCTCGGCTACAACAGAGTCATCTTCTCTCTTGCCATAGAAGTCCACAGCTCCAAACTTTCTTAGTCTTTCCAGGTGTGATTTACTGTGGAGTCAAGTGGTGGTGGTGGTGTTGGCATTACCCCACCATTTGTCTAAAGAAGTCGGCCATTTGTTGGAACATGGCTCGTGGAGGCCGAAAGGTGCTCTACTTGAGTCAGGAGCAGATTCTCTCATGCCCCCAGTCTCAGCTGCTGCAGGTGGAGCATGACTCTCCACTTCCTTCTCAACGGCTCTCTGAGATGAAGGGTCCATATCCTATTCAAAATAATAAAGATAAACAGATCTGCGTTAGTGTCACCTCGACTCTTACAAATGCAATGCATGGTATGGACTCAATCTAGGCCCAGAAACGCCTAAACCGTGCTCTGATACCACTAAATGTGACACCCCTTACCCGTGTACAGTATATCCGAGTAAGTAATGCCACACGGTGTACCTGCACACTCTAATATACCTTAATTAATTTATATCATGCTTTTTGGATATAATTTATGAAACATACTTTATTTAAGCCATTTAGCAAAATTTTTATTTATTTGAGGTTCCGGAAATTTTATAGAAAATTCGGCGGAGTACCGACTAAAAATGGAGAAAACAGTTCTTCGGAACCTATTAAAAACACTTCCAATAACAAATTCATTCATTCTCAACTCCAATATCATCACTAAACTCAATATCAAGATCTCAATAATTTTTCAATTTCAGGTCTCAACAACCTTTTCATTTCTCAAACATCCCTTTCTCAGGGTTCTCATATATAAACAACAATTAAATACTCAAATTACTTCCATACATAACCATAAATCTTTATTATTTACATGAACCTCAAAATACAATACGTAAATCCCAACTACATATGAGAAAATAAAAATTAATTACAAAATGACAAAATGACATCTAGTGTCCTACCAATGTACTGCAGGTGACGAGGTGACACGGACATCGCATGTAATCGCAGATGGACTCACCCACTGCGGTCTACTGGGCTCACGATCTGTATCTCCAGCATCACGCTGGCAAAGCAACGCGCTAAGCAATAATGCTTAGTGGTGCAATAATAAAATAAAAGAAAATAGCAAGAAAACAATTATACAGTGAATGTGTATGATTCATTTGTTTAGTATGGTTATATATACATTAATTCAGTAACTTTATTCACTTTCATTCATTTGGTTGCCCAAGTAACCTACACTAAACGACTGGACTGGATAACGGGTAAACTGCTACTGGGTACCTAGTACCTCGGGCCGTCACACCATCGGTCACATATGCATCTCCCAGTAAATGTAACAATAACAAGTCAGAATAATATCAGGCACAAGCCCAAGTCTTAATACAAAGTCAGAATGGCTAAAAGCCATAAAATCACAGAATGGCATATTGCCATGTGCAGTACTGCTAACTGAACCCTATTGGCATGCCAAACTATCCAAACCAATCTTGTTAGGTATACTAGGGCATTTGAAACTTTTAAATTCTTCAATTGGTGCATTTCAAGTTTTGGTGTCACTATTCACCTCATTGGTCAACAAAAATGTTGACTTTTGGATAGAAAATAGGTGTATTGGTTTTAACACCGCAAACATACCACATTTTGTATCTAAAACTTGTTGGAATTGATTGCCATTTCCTTTTCTAACTTAAAACCAAGAGGGCAGAAAATTTCAGTTTTGGAGCCTAAGTTTACTGCTCCATTACACACTGTTACAATGGAAATTTGAAGAAATGGCAAACATGAAAGTTGTTTCTTATTTTGTCTAGTTGAATTTCCTTTTTTGAATCACTCCATTTGGAGTTTTGTAGCTCCAGATATGGCCCAAAAACCCAAGCTGGCCGGATTGCCAATCTGCAGAAATTACCATATCTATAGTAACATGAACAGTGACTGCCACTGCCATTTGGGTTAGGTTCTAGCCATAATTTGGGGTGGGTTCCTTCATGAAAGTTGTTTGTCTATGTATTAACTTGTTTTTGTAAACATTTCAGGTCAATTGACCATATCTACAGTGAGTTATGGCCAAATGAACAGCGATCGCTCATTTGGTCAATTCTCAGAGAATCAGCTGTGGTATCCGGATTGGGGCCAAGTTTTGGTCCTCTTGCTTTGGTCTTTTGGGCATGGTTTCTTCAGCAAAAATGTGCCATTATAAGCCTAGTTTCATGTCCAATTGGCCAAACACCAATTGGACTAACACAGCCAAAGTTATGGCTTTGTAATTGGACTGAAATTTTAGTCCATTTGCTGTTGTCCTAGGGCAGCTTACACCTTGACTTTGCCATACCATTTTTCAGTCCAAATTGTGGTCAACATACCTCAAATGCTCACTTATTGACCATTAGATTGTTCTTTAACAGTTTGATAAGCCAAGTCAATTTTTTTTACTTCTCAAAACCCTAATGTCCAATGCCATTTACCCATAAACCTTAATTAGCACCCTAACTCAACATCCATTCATATTCACACCTTAAACACCATTTCTAGCTCACTTTAAGTCCATTAAAATAATCAAAACCATTCCTCTATTAGGGCTGCCAAATTCTTTGGTGGACATACACATGAATTTGTTTCATTTATTTCACAATTTCTCATCCATTACAAGCCTCAATCATGGAATTAATGAGTTTTAACTACATATATGCACTAACCTCTTGTAGGGAGATTTTTCTCAAGCTCAAAACTTCACTTTCCTTCTTCTTCTTGGCTGCCAAAAGCTTCCCCAAGTGATATGGTCAAGGTTTAATGAAAGGGGTTAGGGAAATATGGTGGAAATGATGGAAATCTAAAGCTTGAAAAAGCTTTAATGGAGGGTGGCTATGGGACTAGGGTTTCGGCTGCATGAGGAAGGGGGGTGGCTGCTGCAATTTTTGGTTATTTAGTCTTCATTTAGTCTTTTTATTAGTTAGTCAATTGATGGCTTAATTGTCATTGGTCAAAATTTTCTTAATGACATCACCATGATGTCATAAATAAGCTTTTTCCTCATTTTCTTTCCTTTCCTCCACTACTCATTTTCAATTTAATTTCTAGTAATGTTTCTTCATATTTTATGTCATATTAATTATTTACTCAACTGGACAAGTCGGCCAAAAATCACCTCTGAAGGCGAAATGACCAAAATGCCCTCCGTTTCTCTTAACGGGTCAAAATTGTCTGTACCGATTGAAAAATTTTTCTAGGTATTTTCTTGGCATTCTAATGCCATGGGAACCTCAGTAATCCTTCTCTGGAGTCCCAAAAATTATTTTATAATTTTTCCCCCGGGTCTAGGGCTCCTCGTTGCGAGAATAGCAACTTCCCTCTGGTTACCCATCGCTTGGGCACCGGCTCGTTTAACTCGGTTGTATTTTATTTCTAAAATTTTTACCAAATTTTTCTTATTAATATTTGAGTTAATTATGGTTCCTGACTTTAGTTTAAATATTTTTCCGGACGTTCTAGCGGTCCAGACCGACACCGGTCACCGGAACAGTAGAATGTACGGAGTTGGTACAGGGAGGGTGTTACACTATACTCACTAACTATGCAAGACTAATCTGAAAGGGCCATCTTCGGGGTGATTCTAACTCCCTATGGTCGGGGAGGTCGAATCAGATTCTAACTCCCTATGGTAAGGGAGGTCGAATCATCGTGCATAGTACACATCACAATAATGAATCTTCCACAAGGGCCATAACATAAAACTTAGATCTAACCTCTAATAAGAGGAGAATCTAAGCCTGTGCACGTACCATGGTAATCAAAACACAACTACCTCCATTGTCTTCTCAACAAATGAGAGAGACGGGTAATAACCTAGTCAAGCATCTATAGTGAGATATAAAACAATATCACAATCCTTTTAGTGAGCATAAATCACAATACAATTCGATTCAAAGTCAATTCCAAAATCCAATAATTTTTACGCTCAGCACAATTCAAATCATAAATTTGCATTTTTCCATGCAAATTGCCCATCACAATTCAAAAGATGTTTTATCGAAATTTTCCAAAACATAATTTATTCAATTCACAACAATGCTTAATACTTGTAGAAATACCATTTAACAAAGCTAAATTCATACGTACTACAACAATTTCAATAATCATTGAATTAAATCCAATGCTTGTTAAACATAATACATAAGAAAAATATGTCATTTAATCATATGAAATATTCAAAACAAAATCAGTTAAAAACTAGTTGTGTACAAACCTCTGATAACTGTCTCTTGGCTCTGACTCAGTGTTTCCTTCCCCTTCCCTGAGTCTTTGCTAACTGAAACACACAATTTGAAGTGTTTCAGTACTCATTTAAACCGTTTCTAACAATAAGGCTTAATACTTAATTTATTGAATTCTATTATTTCCTTAGTCAACCTAAGATGTTGACCCTCGATGCAGTCTAGGTGAATTAGGTCTTAACGTTACTAATATGTCACATTTGATAGCCTTTTAGTGTTGGTACATGTTGTCACACCCTACCCCTCTGTAAGGCATAACATGATCCCGTAGTATACCTAATGAATTACCAACTCCGTCTACTGATAACCCATTAAATACACTACAAGGGATTTTCAAAACTTTTCTTACTTCTTTTACAGTAGTGAGCACTATTTACAGGTGTTAAAAACCTTTTGAATCAAGTGATAAACTGACACATTTGACTTAATTGGAGTTTCTGTAAAAATTTTGGCAGAGTGCCATCTGTATTTTGGATAAAACAGTTCGTCAGAAAACCTGTAAAAAGCACTTCAATATGTATTTGCAAATCTCAACTCCAATATATTTCTAAACTCAATCCATAGTGATTTTTCGAAGACTGAGATAAAGGAAATATAATACAAAACTATTTAAGTAAATGAAATCTCAAATTTACATTTACAAAAATTTAAATTTAATTAAATAACAAAATGTTTTACAAGAGTTTTTATACAACTGCTCAAATAATTTACATACATATTATTACATGCTTACATCAAAACCTATGTACATGGGTATATCTATGATATACCTGGAGCTGATCTGAATGTATCCTCAAAGCAACTTAATCACTGCTCTATGCTCTGCTTACTGCGACAAAGATACAAAGCTATCACGAGTGGTGAACTCTGGTGCACAACTATAATATAAAACATAGTACAATATACATTGACAAATTTTACAGTAAATAATTTGAGAATCTGAATACTGATCAAATTTCACAACTCAAAATATTCATTGCCAATAATGTAAATCATTTGTATAAATAACTTGGAGCACAAAATTCAATTTATCAAATCTTGACTATCCATTTAAGTAATTCCAACAAAATCAATTACACACAAACCATAATTGAAATCACCATTCCTTACCATTCAAAAGCCATTCAGATCTCAAAATCATTTTGTATCTCAAAATCATATCAGATCTCAAAAGTCATTATGCATCTCAAAACCATGTTGTATCTCAAAATCAATCTTTATCTTACTAACTATGCAAGACTAATCCGAAAGGGCCATATTCGATGTGATTCTAACTCCCTATGGTCGGGGAGGTCGAATCATCGTGCACAGTACCATCACAATAATGAATCTTCCGTAAGGGCCATAACGATAAAATAAACTTAGATCTAACCTCAAATCAGAGGAGAATCTAAGCTCTGCACGCACTCATGGTAATCAAAACACAACTCACTCCATTGTCTTCTCAACAAATGAGAGAGACTGTAATAACCTAGTCAAGCATCTATAGTGAGATATAAAACAATATCACAATCCTTTTAGCGAGCATAAATCACAATATAATTCGATTCAAAGTCAATTCCAATATCCAATAATTTTTATGCTCATCACAATTCAAATAATAAAGTTTTCATTTTTTCCATGAATATTACCATCACAATTCAAAACATATTCTATCACAATTTTCCAAAACATAATTTACTTAATCCATAACAATGCTTAATACTTATGGAAATACCATTTCACAAAGCCAAATTCATACATACAATAACAATTTTCAATAATCATGGAATTAAATCCAATGCTTGTTAAAAATAATTCATAAGAAAAATATATCATTTAATCATATGAAATATTCAAAACAAAATCAGTTAAAAACTAGTTTTGCACAAACCTCTGATGATCGTCTCCGATCCGACTCGTGTTTCCTTCCTTTGCCGAGTCCTTGTTAATCGAGAAACACAATTTGAAGTGTTTCAGATTAAATTAAACTGTCTCTATCGATGGTGTTTGGTAAATAATGCAATCAACTCAATTATTCACTTAATCACCTAATATACCGACCCTCATTGTGTTTTAGGTCAATTAGGTTTTAGTGTCATTAATATGTCACATTCGATAGGGTTTTAGGTTTGGTACGTTTTACCAAAGTCATTTCCTTGTTTAGTGCATTTTAATGCAAATTGCTGGATTCCGGAACACTGGTTTGACCTAACCGACGATCTAGTTCCTCGGTTTTCGGTCTCGGCCGAAACTACAAACTTGTAGATCTAGGTCTTATTGCACGCGTGCAAAATTTCAGGTCAATCCGAGTTAAGTAGACCAAGTTATGGTCATTACACTATTGCTGGTCAAGTGGTACCATTTTAGGTCAATTTTAGGTCAAATTGGTCAATTCTGGTTCGGCCAGTTTTTGGACCCGAACTTGTGCAAGTTGTTTGACTTGCTTATGGTCATTTCTGGGCTTTGGCGTCTTCATAAGACTTGTAGGTATGGGTCTTAAATATTCTTGGTCAAAATTTCAGGTCAATTCGACCTGGTTTGAGTGAGTTATGGCCTAAACACTCACTGCTGCCCAATTGGTCATTTTTCAGGTCCTAATTGCACCTAATCCGAATTGGTCATTTTTTTAGGTCACCTTGCAAGCAGAATTTTGGCATGGTTTCTCAATGAAAGTTGGCACATTTTGTGCCTAGTTTCACCTCAAATTGGTCTCATACCAATTGAGGTTACACATTCAAGGTTATAGGCTAAAATATACACTGCCCTCAATATGCATTTCACACCCCAACTTCAAACACACACTTACCTTTGCCATTTGTTTACTTACCTACCAAACTGTTTTGGCACATTACCAAAAGCATTTTCTACATTACATTAGCATTATTTTGGGCAGATTCCAATCACCCTCAACACACCAAATATCATTCACAATTACAATTTCTAAGCACCATTACAAACACACCTAAACAGTACAAACTTTACATACACTTTACAATGTTAATTTACATACATATCATCAATCCTTCTAGGTCAATATTCTGCCCACACTTCCTTCAATATATACCATTACTCAAGTGTCCACAAGCTGCCACAAAGCATTCTTCAACATCACATTGCCGTCCCATATACCAATTTCCATCAAAGTGCATAATTCACCATATAAACATGAAATAATTCCTAAGTTACTAAATCACCATGATTAACATTATTTCTCATTAATTAAATGCACAAATACCTCATCAAAAACGTGACTCATGGCTGTCCAAAATGAAAACAACAATAACCCTTCAAACTCAAAATTTTCCTTCACCAAGCTAACACCCATAACATGAACATAAACTTTAACAAAGAATTTCTCAAAATGCAAACTTACCTTTAATTGTAACTTGCTAAACCTTTACCAAACTTCTCAAAATTGGTATCAATATCTTCCTTGTGGTGTGTAGACCATTTTTCATAAAAGAACCTAAGTGAATGGAGTTGAAATGGAGGGAGAGATTGAAGCTCAAAGAAAACGCCAATGGTGGCTTTTTTTTTCACTCTTCAATTCGGCAGGGATGAGCTAAGTGAGGAAGATTGACTTTTGAGTGGGAATAATCTGCCCACTAATGAGTATTTTTAATCCTTTTAATGTTCTTAGTGGTCCACTAACAAATTTAATTCATATTTTAAGCTAACTATCCACTTATTCCACATTTAACCCATGATTTCCACTATTTATTTTAGGTGCCACTAAACTAATTTTTCATTTTATTTTCTAAGTGTAATACTATTTATTTTTAATGGACATTTAGGTCAAAAGACAATTCGGGGTGTCAAATGACCATAATGCCCTGCTCAAGTTACGTTCTCGATTTTTCTAGAAACCGTATTTTGTCCTGCTTTTCGATTTCTCACTTTTCTTTGTACTAATTATTTAATTTTTCTTTGATCTTTCTAATGATATTTATTCTTCAATAAGGGTCTATTTATGTCCTAAAAATGTTTTCCGTGGTTCCCGCAAATGTGGTTAGTCAACGGTCCACGCCGTGACTTCCCTAAGGCCACCCATCGCTAGGTTTCCTACCACTTACTTGATTACATTTCTTTGCTATGATTTTTCCTTTGTTTTTCTTTTCTTGTATTTCATTATTTTATGTCTCCTCACTCATATTGAGGTATGTTCTAGGCATCCTAGCCGTCCTGACAACACTGGTCACCGGAGCACAGAACGCACTACCGAACTTTGGGGTGTTACAATTCTCCCCTCTTAAATAAATTTCGCCTCAAATTTTACTCGCATTAGTCTCTCGAACAGCCGTGGGTGCTGTCTCCTCATATCCTCTTCACGCTCCTAAGTAGCTTCCTCGGCCCGAATGATGGTTCCACAAAGACTTTAACCAGTGGGTATCTGCTTGTTCTCACCGCTTCACCTCATAAGCCGTAATTTTTATGGGTTCTTCCTCATATGAGAGGTCCGATTTACTTCAATCTCTTCAACCGATAGTACATGAGATGGGTCCGATCTGTACTCTCCTTAATATGGACACATGGAAGACATTGTGTATCCTTGCTAACTCGAGGTAATGCCAACCGATATGCCAAAGGACCCACTCTTTCCAAAACCTCATATGATCCGATGAAACGAGGACTCGCTTCCTTTCGCCAAATCTCATAATCCTCTTCCAAGGAGAAACTTTGAGGACTACCTTATCACCCATTGCATACTCAATATCTCTTCTCTTCAGATCAACATAGGACTTCTCGACGGTCCGACGAGCCTTGAGTCTATCTCTCGATCAATTTGATCTTTTCCTATGTCTCACGAACAATTTCTCGCCCAATCATCTTTCTTTCACCAATTTCATCCCAACATAGGGAGTTCGCACTTTCTCGCCATACAAAGCTTCATATGGAGGCATCCCAATGCTTGATTGGTAGTCGTTGTTATAAGCAAACTCAATCAAAGGCAAGTGTGTATCCCAACTACCTTCAAATTCAATCACACAAGCCCGTAGCATATCCTCCAATATCCGAATAACTCTTTCAAGTTGGCCATCCGCGCTGGGTGGAATGTCAGGTCAAGTTCAATCTAGTTCCTAGGGCTCTCTCAAGACTACCCTAATCTAGAAGTGAACAAAGGATCTCTATAAGATATAATCGACATCGCACTCCATGCAATTTTACAATTTCATATATGTAAAAATCGCCAATCTCTCCAACTATAGTCCATTTAGAATGGCAAAAGTGAGTAGACTTGGTTAGTCTATCAATTATAACCCATATCGCATCATGACTATTCTGTGTCCTCAAGTCTCATCACAAAATCCATAGTTATCTATTCCCTTATAATGTTTTCATAGGGTGCCACTTGTATGCTAGCTTGACACTTATTAATGTATACAAATTCTATTAGTGGGATTTATCTGTCCCATCTCCCTGATTCAACGACACAAGTTCTCAAGATATTCTCGAGGGCTTATCACGACATACAAAGTTATTATTATCATTTCATTTCATTATTTATAGAAACTCAATGAGTTTTAAAATTTACCTGAATCACTTGTTTCAATTGTCCATCTGTCTGAGGATGATACATTGTACTGATATCTCTAAGCTTATAGCAATTACTGGGGTACAGGTAATTCACATTAATGTAACCGAGTCACTGACTCTAGCTACCTTACAAGTGTAGTCGTTTGATAGGCTAGTTCTGAAGTCTTAAATTTCGACTAAAATTTTCACATTTATTTCAAAGACTAGTACTCTATTCAGTGCAACTATATCAATTTATAGATTACTTACAAATATTCTTAATTTATCAGATCACGAGGAAGTACGTAGCTCTACACAATAATCCTGCCTGCATCAGAATCTGCAGCTTACAATACAAACATTGAGAGCATTATATAGTCACTACGTTATAACCTCATGGACTAGGTTTCCTAACATCTTATCTTTCTCGAATCCACTAATATCCTAAACCGATTCTGATTACAATATCCCAATTCTTTTAGTTAACAATTCTTCCAAAATTAGTGTCAATCATACTTGTTATTGTAGTTTTGATCCTAAAAGACTAGTCACTAACGCATCAAATTTATTCTCCGTAAGGGAATAGCAATGTAACATATAGTTCGACACTAACACACAATTAAGTAGTGCTGTTATCTAATAATAACTATTTGTTTCTTTCAAAAATTAGGATCTTACAAGCATCTACATCCAAGTTTCGCTCTTTCTCCTTGGCACATAGTGGACGCCCGATCGTGTGCTACCATATTCGGTTGATTCATCGTGTTATAGTGGTGAGGAGTACCAACTCTATTTCTATCTTGACTCTGACTGACGGTCTGTGAAATCCAGAGAGCAGATCGAGGTGGTTTAGTACAATCTTTAGCAAAGTGTCCAAGTTTTCCACAATTGTAGCAGGCTCCAGACGCCTTATAGCATATCCCACCATGATATCTTCTACAAGTTTCACATTGGCGGGAAGGGTAGGAACTTCTAGTTGTTCGACGACCGACCTTGATGGTCTCTGCCTTATCGATCCACCTCTATCATATCCCCGAGCTCTGGTTCCTCAAATTATTTTCTCTTTCTCAAATTACTGTTCGAGCTCTGACCCATAGTTTCTCCCTCTTTTCCATTTCACACTGCCCTTGTGGGGGTTGGGTCTGTACTTGGGCTTGGGTTGACAGATTATCAGCCATTTGTTGGAAGAAAGTGGCCATTTGCCGGGCCATTTGTGCAGTAATTTGTACCAGAAATCGGTACAAAGCCTTCGACATTTTGTGGAGCTGGGCCTCAACTTGTTCTCCCGCCATCACAGCATCGCTCTATTGTCTCATTCTTCTCTTCCATATCTTTTCTCACGAATTTTCTATCCTGCATAACCAACACAAGGAGATTCCTCTCCATTAGTTCACATTTATGATGTAAATGTACTATATGTATCAAACATTTGCAAAGCTTGTAGTTACCGATAAAAAGATTTCAAATTCACAATCAAATTTACTTTAAAACCATTGCTCGATACCACTAAAACATGTCACACCCTACCCCTCTGTAAGGCATAACATGATCCCATAGTATACCTAATGAATTACCAACTCCGTCTACTGATAACCCATTAAATACACTACAAGGGATTTTCAAAACTTTTCTTACTTCTTTTACAGTGGTGAGCACTATTTACAGTGTTAAAACCTTTTGAATCAAGTGATAAACTGACACATTTGACTTAATTGGAGTTTCAGAAAATTTTGGCAGAGTGCCATCTGTATTTTGGATAAAACAGCTTCTTCGTAAAACTCAGAAAAGCACTTCAATATGTATTTGCAAATCTCAACTCCAATATATTTCTCAACTCAATCCATAGTGATTTTTCGAAGACCGAGATAAACGAAATATAATACAAAACTATTTAAGTAAATGAAATCTCAAATTTACATTTACAATAATTTACATTTAATTACATACCAAAATGTTTTACAAGAGTTTTTATACAATCAGCCAAATAATTTACATACATATTATTACATGCTTACATCAAAACCTATGTACATGGGTATATCTATGATATACCCGAGCCGATCTCAATGTATCCTCAAAGCAACTTAATCATCGCTTTATGCTCGCTTACTCGCGACAAAGATACAAAGCTATCACGAGTGGTGAACTCAAGTGGTGCACAACTATAATTTAAAACATAGTACAATATACATTGACAAATTTTACAGTAAATAATTTGAGAATCTGAATACTGATCAAATTTCACAACTCAAAATATTCATTGCCAATAATGTAAATCATTTGTATAAATAACTTGGAGCACAAAATTCAATTTATCAAATCTTGACTATCCATTTAAGTAATTCCAACAAAATCAATTACACACAAACCATAATTGAAATCACCATTCCTTACCATTCAAAAGCCATTCAGATCTCAAAATCATTTTGTATCTCAAAATCATAATCAGATCTCAAAAGTCATTATGCATCTCAAAACCATGTTGTATCTCAAAAATCAATCTTTATCTCACTAACTATGCAAGACTAATCCGAAAGGGCCATATTCGATGTGATTCTAACTCCCTATGGTCGGGGAGGTCGAATCATCGTGCACAGTACCATCACAATAATGAATCTTCCGTAAGGGCCATAACGATAAAATAAACTTAGATCTAACCTCAAATCAGAGGAGAATCTAAGCCTGCACGCACTCATGGTAATCAAAACACAACTCACTCCATTGTCTTCTCAACAAATGAGAGAGACTGTAATAACCTAGTCAAGCATCTATAGTGAGATATAAAACAATATCACAATCCTTTTAGCGAGCATAAATCACAATATAATTCGATTCAAAGTCAATTCCAATATCCAATAATTTTTATGCTCATCACAATTCAAATAATAAAGTTTTCATTTTTTCCATGAATATTACCATCACAATTCAAAACATATTCTATCACAATTTTCCAAAACATAATTTACTTAATCCATAACAATGCTTAATACTTATGGAAATACCATTTCACAAAGCCAAATTCATACATACAATAACAATTTTCAATAATCATGGAATTAAATCCAATGCTTGTTAAAAATAATTCATAAGAAAAATATATCATTTAATCATATGAAATATTCAAAACAAAATCAGTTAAAAACTAGTTGTGCACAAACCTCGATGATCGTTTCCCGATCCGACTCGTGTTTCCTTCCTTTGCCGAGTCCTTGTTAATCGAGAAACACAATTTGAAGTGTTTCAAGATTAAATTAAATCGTTTCTATCGATGGTGTTTGGTAAATAATGCAATCAACTCAATTATTCACTTAATCACCTAATATACCGAATTCTCATTGTGTTTTAGGTCAATTAGATTTTAGTGTCATTAATATGTCACATTCGATAGGGTTTTAGGTTTGGTACGCTTTACCAAAGTCATTTCCTTGTTTAGTGCATTTTAATGCAAATTGCTGGATTCCGGAACACTGGTTTGACCTAACCGACGATCTAGTTCCTCGGTTTTCGGGTCTCGGTCGAAACTACAAACTTGTAGATCTAGGTCTTATTGCACGCGGTGCAAAATTTCAGGTCAATCCGAGTTAAGTAGACCAAGTTATGGTCATTACACTATTGCTGGTCAAGTGGTACCATTTTAGGTCAATTTTAGGTCAAATTGGTCAATTCTGGTTCGGCCAGTTTTTGGACCCGAACTTGTGCAAGTTGTTTGACTTGCTTATGGTCATTTCTGGGCTTTGGTGTCTTCATAAGACTTGTAGGTATGGGTCTTAAATATTCTTGGTCAAAATTTCAGGTCAATTCGACCTGGTTTGAGTGAGTTATGGCCTAAACACTCACTGCTGCCCAATTGGTCATTTTTCAGGTCCTAATTGCACCTAATCCGAATTGGTCATTTTTTTAGGTCACCTTGCAAGCAGAATTTTGGCATGGTTTCTCAATGAAAGTTGGCACATTTTGTGCCTAGTTTCACCTCAAATTGGTCTCATACCAATTGAGGTTACACATTCAAGGTTATAGGCTAAAATATACACTGCCCTCAATATGCATTTCACACCCCAACTTCAAACACACACTTACCTTTGCCATTTGTTTACTTACCTACCAAACTGTTTTGGCACATTACCAAAAGCATTTTCTACATTACATTAGCATTATTTTGGGCAGATTCCAATCACCCTCAACACACCAAATATCATTCACAATTACAATTTCTAAGCACCATTACAAACACACCTAAACAGTACAAACTTTACATACACTTTACAATGTTAATTTACATACATATCATCAATCCTTCTAGGTCAATATTCTGCCCACACTTCCTTCAATATATACCATTACTCAAGTGTCCACAAGCTGCCACAAAGCATTCTTCAACATCACATTGCCGTCCCATATACCAATTTCCATCAAAGTGCATAATTCACCATATAAACATGAAATAATTCCCTAAGTTACTAAATCACCATGATTAACATTATTTCTCATTAATTAAATGCACAAATACCTCATCAAAAACGTGACTCATGGCTGTCCAAAATGAAAACAACAATAACCCTTCAAACTCAAAATTTTCCTTCACCAAGCTAACACCCATAACATGAACATAAACTTTAACAAAGAATTTCTCAAAAATGCAAACTTACCTTTAATTGTAACTTGCTAAACCTTTACCAAACTTCTCAAAATTGGTATCAATATCTTCCTTGTGGTGTGTAGACCATTTTTCATAAAAGAACCTAAGTGAATGGAGTTGAAATGGAGGGAGAGATTGAAGCTCAAAGAAAACGTCAATGGTGGCTTTTTTTTCACTCTTCAATTCGGCATGGATGAGCTAAGTGAGGAAGATGGACTTTGAGTGGGAATAATCTGCCCACTAATGAGTATTTTTAATCCTTTTAATGTTCTTAGTGGTCCACTAACAAATTTAATTCATATTTTAAGCTAACTATCCACTTATTCCACATTTAACCCATGATTTCCACTATTTATTTTAGGTGCCACTAAACTAATTTTTCATTTTATTTTCTAAGTGTAATACTATTTATTTTTAATGGACATATAGTTCAAAAGACAATTCTTGGTGTCAAATGACCATAATGCCCTGCTCAAGTTATGTTCCGATTTTTCTGAGAAACCGTATTTTGTCCTGCTTTTTCGATTTCTCACTTTTCTTTGTACTAATTATTTAATTTTTCTTTGATCTTTCTAATGATATTTATTCTTCAATAAGGGTCTATTTATGTCCTAAAAATGTTTTCCGTGGTTCCTCGCAGTCGTGGTTAGTCAACGGTCCACGCCGTGACTTCCCAAGGGCCACCCATCGCTAGGTTTCCTACCACTTACTTGATTACATTTCTTTGCTATGATTTTTCCTTAGTCTTTCTTATCTTGTATTTCATTATTTTAAGTCTCCTCAATCATATAGAGGAACGGTTCTAGGCATCCTAGCTGTCCGTACAACACTGGTCACCGGACAAGCAGAAAGCACTACCGAACTTTGGTGTGTTACAATTCTCCTCTTAAATAAATTTCGCCTCAAATTTTACTCGCATTAGTCTCTCGAACAGTGGGTGCTGTCTCTCATATCCTCTTCACGCTCCAAGTAGCTTCCTCGGCCCGAATGATGGTTCCACAAAGACTTTAACCAGGGTATCTGCTTGTTCTCACCGCTTCACCTCATAAGCCGTAATTTTTATGGGTTCTTCCTCATATGAGAGGTCCGATTTACTTCAATCTCTTCAACCGATAGTACATGAGATGGGTCCGATCTGCACTCTCCTTAATATGGACACATGGAAGACATTGTGTATCCTTGCTAACTCTGGAGGTAATGCCAACCGATATGCCAAAGGACCCACTCTTTCCAAAACCGCATATGGTCCGATGAAACGAGGACTCAGTTTCCCCTTTCTGCCAAATCTCATAATCCTCTTCCAAGGAGAAACTTTGAGGACTACCTTATCACCCATTGCATACTCAATATCTCTTCTCTTCAGATCAACATAGGACTTCTGACGGTCTGACGTAGCCTTGAGTCTATCTCTGATCAATTTGATCTTTTCCTATGTCTCACGAACAATTTCTCGCCCAATCATCTTTCTTTCACCAATTTCATCCCAACATAGGGAGTTCTGCACTTTCTCGCCATACAAAGCTTCATATGGAGGCATCCCAATGCTTGATTGGTAGCTGTTGTTATAAGCAAACTCAATCAAAGGCAAGTGTGTATCCCAACTACCTTCATATTCAATCACACAAGCCCGTAGCATATCCTCCAATATCTGAATAACTCTTTCAAGTTGGCCATCTGTCAGTGGGTGGAATGTCAGGTCAAGTTCAATCTAGTTCCTAGGGCTCTCAAGACTACCCTAATCTAGAAGTGAACAAAGGATCTCTATAAGATATAATCGACATCGCACTCCATGCAATTTTACAATTTCATATATGTAAAAATCTGGCCAATCTCTCCAACTATAGTCCATTTAGAATGGCAAAAGTGAGTAGACTTGGTTAGTCTATCAATTATAACCCATATCGCATCATGACTATTCTGTGTCCTCAAGTCTCATCACAAAATCCATAGTTATCTATTCCCTTATAATGTTTTCATAGGGTGCCACTTGTATGCTAGCTTGACACTTATTAATGTATACAAATTCTATTAGTGGGATTTATCTGTCCCATCTCCCTGATTCAACGACACAAGTTCTCAAGATATTCTCGAGGGCTTATCACGACATGTTATTATTATCATTTCATTTCATTATTTATAGAAACTCAATGAGTTTTAAAATTTACTCAATCACTTGTTTCAATTGTCCATCCGTCTGAGGATGATACATTGTAATCGATATCTCTAAGCTTATAGCAATTACCATCGGGCATGTAATTCACATTAATGTAACCGAGTCACCGACTCTAGCTACCTTACAAGTGTAGTCGCTTGATAGGCTAGTTCTCAAGTCTTAAATTTCTCACTAAAATTTTCACATTTATTTCCAAGACTAGTACTCTATTCAAAGTGCAACTATATCAATTTATAGATTACTTACAAATATTCTTAATTTATCAGATCACGAGGAAGTACGTAGCTCTACACAATAATCCCGTGCCTGCATCAGAATCTGCAGCTTACAATACAAACATTGAGAGCATTATATAGTCACTACGTTATAACCTCATGGACTAGGTTTCCTAACATCTTATCTTTCTAATCCACTAATATCCTAAACCGATTCTCGATTACAATATCCCAATTCTTTTAGTTAACAATTCTTCCAAAATTAGTGTCAATCATACTTGTTATTGTAGTTTTGATCCTAAAAGACTAGTCACTAACGCATCAAATTTATTCTCCGTAAGGGAATAGCAATGTAACATATAGTTTCGACACTAACACACAATTAAGTAGTGCTGGATCAAATAATAACTAATTGTTTCTTTCAAAAATTAAGAACTTACCAGCAGCCTACATCCAAGTTTCGCTCTTTCTCCTTGGCACATAGTGGACGCCCGACCGTGTGCTACCATATTCGGTTGATTCACTGTGTTATAGTGGTGAGGAGTACCAACTCTATTTCTATCTAGACTCTGACTGACGGTCTGTGAAATCCAGGGAGCAGATCGAGGTGGTTTAGTACAATCTTTAGCAAAGTGTCCAAGATTTCCACAAGTGTAGCAGGCTCCAGACGCCTTATAGCATATCCCACCCTGATATCTTCTACAAGTTTCACATTGGCTGGAAGGGTAGGAACTTCTAGTTGTTCGACGATCGACCTTGATGGTCTCTGCCTTACCGATCCACCTCTATCATATCCCCGAGCTCGGGTTCCTCAAATTATTTTCTTTCTCAAATTACTGCTCGAGCTCGACCCATAGTTTCTCCCTCTTTCCATTTCACACCGCCCCTTGTGGGGTTGGGTCAGATTGGGCTTGGGTTGACAGATTATCACCATTTGTTGGAAGAAAGTGGCCATTTGTCGGGCCATTTGTGCAAGAATTTGTACCGTAAACTGGTACAGTGCCTTCGACATTTTGTGGAGTCAGCCTCAACTTGTTCTCCCGCCATCACATCGCTCTATTGTCTCATTCTTCTCTTCCATATCTTTTCTCACGTAATTTTCTATCCTGCATAACCAACACAAGGAGATTCCTCTCCATTAGTTCACATTTATGATGTAAATGTACTATATGTATCAAACATTTGAGCAAATTGTAGTTACCGATAAAAAGATTTCAAATTCACAATCAAATTTACTTTAAAACCATTGCTCGATACCACTAAAACATGTCACACCCTACCCTCTGTAAGGCATAACATGATCCCGTAGTATACCTAATGAATTACCAACTCCGCTTCATCGATAACCCATTAAATACACTACAAGGGATTTTCAAAACTTTTCTTACTTCTTTTACAGCAGTGGTGAGCACTATTTACAGTGTTAAAAACCTTTTTGAATCAAGTGATAAAACTGACACATTTGACTTAATTGGAGTTTCAGAAAATTTTGGCAGAGTGCCATCTCAGTATTTTGGATAAAACAGCTTCTGTAAAACTCAGAAAAGCACTTCAATATGTATTTGCAAATCTCAACTCCAATATATATCTCAACTCAATCCATAGTGATTTTTCGAAGACCGAGATAAAGGAAATATAATACAAAACTATTTAAGTAAATCAAATCTCACATATACAGTTACAATAATTTACATTTAATTACATACCAAAATGTTTTACAAGAGTTTTTATACAATCGCCAAATAATTTACATACATATTATTACATGCTTACATCAAAACCTATGTACATGGGTATATCTATGATATACCTGGAGCTGATCTGAATGTATCCTCAAAGCAACTTAATCACTGCTCTATGCTCTGCTTACCTGCGATAGCATACAAAGCTATCGCTGAGTGGTGAACTCAGTGGTGCACAACTATAATTTAAAACATAGTACAATATACATTGACAAATTTTACAGTAAATAATTTGAGAATCTGAATACTGATCAAATTTCACAACTCAAAATATTCATTGCCAATAATGTAAATCATTTGTATAAATAACTTGGAGCACAAAATTCAATTTATCAAATCTTGACTATCCATTTAAGTAATTCCAACAAAATCAATTACACACAAACCATAATTGAAATCACCATTCCTTACCATTCAAAAGCCATTCTCAGATCTCAAAATCATTTTGTATCTCAAAATCATATCAGATCTCAAAAGTCATTATGCATCTCAAAAACCATGTTGTATCTCAAAAATCAATCTTTATCTCACTAACTATGCAAGACTAATCCGAAAGGGCCATATTCGATGTGATTCTAACTCCCTATGGTCGGGGAGGTCGAATCATCGTGCACAGTACCATCACAATAATGAATCTTCCGCAAGGGCCATAACGATAAAATAAACTTAGATCTAACCTCAAATCAGAGGAGAATCTAAGCCTGCACGTACTCATGGTAATCAAAACACAACTCACTCCATTGTCTTCTCAACAAATGAGAGAGACGGGTAATAACCTAGTCAAGCATCTATAGTGAGATATAAAACAATATCACAATCCTTTTAGCGAGCATAAATCACAATATAATTCGATTCAAAGTCAATTCCAATATCCAATAATTTTTATGCTCATCACAATTCAAATAATAAAGTTTTCATTTTTTTCCATGAATATTACCATCACAATTCAAAACATATTCTATCACAATTTTCCAAAACATAATTTACTTAATCCATAACAATGCTTAATACTTATGGAAATACCATTTCACAAAGCCAAATTCATACATACAATAACAATTTTCAATAATCATGGAATTAAATCCAATGCTTGTTAAAAATAATTCATAAGAAAAATATATCATTTAATCATATGAAATATTCAAAACAAAATCAGTTAAAAACTAGTTGTGCACACACCTCTGATGATCGTCTCCACGATCCGACTCAGTGTTTCCTTCCCTTTTCCGAGTCCTTGTTAATCGAGAAACACAATTTGAAGTGTTTCAAGATTAAATTAAACTGTCTCTATCGATGGTGTTTGGTAAATAATGCAATCAACTCAATTATTCACTTAATCACCTAATATACCGACCCTCATTGTGTTTTAGGTCAATTAGGTTTTAGTGTCATTAATATGTCACATTCGATAGGGTTTTAGGTTTGGTACGTTTTACCAAAGTCATTTCCTTGTTTAGTGCATTTTAATGCAAATTGCTGGATTCCGGAACACTGGTTTGACCTAACCGACGATCTAGTTCCTCGGTTTTCGGTCTCGGTCGAAACTACAAACTTGTAGATCTAGGTCTTATTGCACGCGGTGCAAAATTTCAGGTCAATCCGAGTTAAGTAGACCAAGTTATGGTCATTACACTATTGCTGGTCAAGTGGTACCATTTTAGGTCAATTTTAGGTCAAATTGGTCAATTCTGGTTCGGCCAGTTTTGGACCCGAACTTGTGCAAGTTGTTTGACTTGCTTATGGTCATTTCTGGGCTTTGGTGTCTTCATAAGACTTGTAGGTATGGGTCTTAAATATTCTTGGTCAAAATTTCAGGTCAATTCGACCTGGTTTGAGTGAGTTATGGCCTAAACACTCACTGCTGCCCAATTGGTCATTTTTCAGGTCCTAATTGCACCTAATCCGAATTGGTCATTTTTAGGTCACCTTGCAAGCAGAATTTTGGCATGGTTTCTCAATGAAAGTTGGCACATTTTGTGCCTAGTTTCACCTCAAATTGGTCTCATACCAATTGAGGTTACACATTCAAGGTTATAGGCTAAAATATACACTGCCCTCAATATGCATTTCACACCCCAACTTCAAACACACACTTACCTTTGCCATTTGTTTACTTACCTACCAAACTGTTTTGGCACATTACCAAAAGCATTTTCTACATTACATTAGCATTATTTTGGGCAGATTCCAATCACCCTCAACACACCAAATATCATTCACAATTACAATTTCTAAGCACCATTACAAACACACCTAAACAGTACAAACTTTACATACACTTTACAATGTTAATTTACATACATATCATCAATCCTTCTAGGTCAATATTCTGCCCACACTTCCTTCAATATATACCATTACTCAAGTGTCCACAAGCTGCCACAAAGCATTCTTCAACATCACATTGCCGTCCCATATACCAATTTCCATCAAAGTGCATAATTCACCATATAAACATGAAATAATTCCCTAAGTTACTAAATCACCATGATTAACATTATTTCTCATTAATTAAATGCACAAATACCTCATCAAAAACGTGACTCATGGCTGTCCAAAATGAAAACAACAATAACCCTTCAAACTCAAAATTTTCCTTCACCAAGCTAACACCCATAACATGAACATAAACTTTAACAAAGAATTTCTCAAAAATGCAAACTTACCTTTAATTGTAACTTGCTAAACCTTTACCAAACTTCTCAAAATTGGTATCAATATCTTCCTTGTGGTGTGTAGACCATTTTTCATAAAAGAACCTAAGTGAATGGAGTTGAAATGGAGGGAGAGATTGAAGCTCAAAGAAAACGTCAATGGTGGCTTTTTTTTTCAATCTTCAATTCGGCATGGATGAGCTAAGTGAGGAAGATGGACTTTTGAGTGGGAATAATCTGCCCACTAATGAGTATTTTTAATCCTTTTAATGTTCTTAGTGGTCCACTAACAAATTTAATTCATATTTTAAGCTAACTATCCACTTATTCCACATTTAACCCATGATTTCCACTATTTATTTTAGGTGCCACTAAACTAATTTTTCATTTTATTTTCTAAGTGTAATACTATTTATTTTTAATGGACATTTAGGTCAAAAGACAATTCGGGGTGTCAAATGACCATAATGCCCCTGTTCGGGTTACGTTCCCGATTTTTCGGTAAAACCGTATTTTGTCTGTTTTTCGATTTCTCACTTTTCTTTGTACTAATTATTTAATTTTTCTTTGATCTTTCTAATGATATTTATTCTTCAATAAGGGTCTATTTATGTCCTAAAAATGTTTTCCAGGGTTCCCCGCAGTCCAGGGTTAGTCAACGGTCCACGCCGTGACTTCCCGGTGCGGTCACCCATCGCTAGGTTTCCCGGCTCACTTACTCGGTTACATTTCTTTGCTATGATTTTTCCTTTGTTTTTCTTTTCTTGTATTTCATTATTTTATGTCTCCTCACTCATATTGAGGTACGGTTCTAGGCATCCTAGCTGTCCGGACAACACTGGTCACCGGAGCAGCAGAACGCACTACCGAACTTTGGGGTGTTACAATTCTCCCCCCCTTAAATAAATTTCGTCTCGAAATTTTACCTGGCATTAGTCTCTGAACAGCTGTGGGTGCTGTCTCCTCATATCCTCTTCACGTTCCCAAGTAGCTTCCTGGCCTGAATGATGGTTCCACAGCACTTTAACCAGGGGTATCTGTTTGTTCCTCAGCTGCTTCACCTCATAAGCCAGAATTTTTATGGGTTCTTCCTCATATGAGAGGTCTGGATTTACTTCAATCTCTTCAACTGATAGTACATGAGATGGGTCTGATCTGTACCTCCTTAATATGGACACATGGAAGACATTGTGTATCCTTGCTAACTCTGGAGGTAATGCCAACCGATATGCCAAAGGACCCACTCTTTCCAAAACCTCATATGATCCGATGAAACGAGGACTCAGTTTCCCCTTTCTGCCAAATCTCATAATCCTCTTCCAAGGAGAAACTTTGAGGACTACCTTATCACCCATTGCATACTCAATATCTCTTCTCTTCAGATCAACATAGGACTTCACGTGATGCAGCGTAGCCTTGAGTCTATCTCTGATCAATTTGATCTTTTCCTATGTCTGTGAACAATTTACGGCCCAATCATCTTTCTTTCACCAATTTCATCCCAACATAGGGGAGTTCTGCACTTTCTGCCATACAAAACTTCATATGGAGGCATCCCAATGCTTGATTGGTAGCTGTTGTTATAAGCAAACTCAATCAAAGGCAAGTGTGTATCCCAACTACCTTCAAATTCAATCACACAAGCCCGTAGCATATCCTCCAATATCTGAATAACTCTTTCAAGTTGGCCATCTGTCAGTGGGTGGAATGCTGTGCTGAAGTTCAATCTAGTTCCTAGGGCTCTCTGAAGACTACCCCAGAATCTAGAAGTGAACAAAGGATCTCTATAAGATATAATCGATACTGGCACTCCATGCAATTTTACAATTTCATATATGTAAAAATCTGGCCAATCTCTCCAACTATAGTCCATTTAGAATGGCAAAAAGTGAGTAGACTTGGTTAGTCTATCAATTATAACCCATACTGCATCATGACTATTCTGTGTCCTCGGAAGTCTCATCACAAAATCCATAGTTATCTATTCCCTTATAATGTTTTCATAGGGTGCCACTTGTATGCTAGCTTGACACTTATTAATGTATACAAATTCTATTAGTGGGATTTATCTGTCCCATCTCCCCTCGGATTCAACGACACAAGTTCTCAGCATATTCTCGAGGGCTTATCACGTGACATGAGTTATTATTATCATTTCATTTCATTATTTATAGAAACTCAATGAGTTTTAAAATTTACCTGAATCACTTGTTTCAATTGTCCATCTGTCTGAGGATGATACATTGTACTGATATCTCTAAGCTTATAGCAATTCTTTGGGTCTGGGTAATTCACATTAATGTAACCGAGTCACTGACTCTATCTACCTTACAAGTGTAGTCGTTTGATAGGCTAGTTACAAGTCTTAAATTTCTGACTAAAATTTTCACATTTATTTCCAGTACTAGTACTCTATTCAGGTGCAACTATATCAATTTATAGATTACTTACAAATATTCTTAATTTACTGTATCACGAGGAAGTACGTAGCTCTACACAATAATCCCGTGTCGGTACTGTAATCTGCAGCTTACAATACAAACATTGAGAGCATTATATAGTCACTACGTTATAACCTCATGGACTAGGTTTCCTAACATCTTATCTTTCTCGAATCCACTAATATCCTAAACCGATTATGATTACAATATCCCAATTCTTTTAGTTAACAATTCTTCCAAAATTAGTGTCAATCATACTTGTTATTGTAGTTTTGATCCTAAAAGACTAGTCACTAACGCATCAAATTTATTCTCCTGTAAGGGAATAGCAACAGAACATATAGTTCTGACACTAACACACAATTAAGTAGTGCTGGGATCAAATAATAACTAATTGTTTCTTTCAAAAATTAAGAACTTACCAGCAGCTACATCTGAAGTTTCTGCTCTTTCTCCTTGGCGCATAGTGGACGCTCTGACTGGTGTGCTACCATATTCGGGTTGATTCACTGTGTTATAGTGGTGAGGAGTACCAACTCTATTTCTATCTTGACTCATGTGATGCCTGTGAAATCCAGAGAGCGGTCGAGGTGGTTTAGTACAATCTTTAGCAAAGTGTCCAAGTTTTCCACAATTGTAGCAGCTCCGGGCGCCTTATAGCATATCCCACCATGATATCTTCTACAAGTTTCACATTGGCGGGAAGGGTAGGAACTTCTAGTTGTTCGACGACTGGACCTTGATGTCTCTGTCTTACTGATCCACCTCTATCATATCCCTGAGCTCGGGGTTCCTCAAATTATTTTCTCTTTCTCAAATTACTGTTCGAGCTCTGACCCATAGTTTCTCCCTCTTTTCCATTTCACACTGCCCTTGTGGGGGTTGGAGTGCAGACTTGGGCTTGGGTTGTGATTATCAGCCATTTGTTGGAAGAAAGTGGCCATTTGCTGGGCCATTTGTGCAGTAATTTGTACCGGTAAAACTGGTACAGTCAGGCCTTCGACATTTTGTGGAGCTGGGGCCTCAACTTGTTCTCCTGCCATCACAGACTGTTCTATTGTCTCATTCTTCTCTTCCATATCTTTTCTCACAGAATTTTCTATCCTGTACAACCAACACAAGGAGATTCCTCTCCATTAGTTCACATTTATGATGTAAATGTACTATATGTATCAAACATTTGAGCGATTGTAATTCTGATAAAAGATTTCAAATTCACGATTAAATTTACTTTAAAACCATTGCTCGATACCACTAAAACATGTCACACCCTACCCTCTGTAAGGCATAACATGATCCCGTAGTATACCTAATGAATTACCAACTCAGCTTCACGATAACCCATTAAATACACTACAAGGGATTTTCAAAACTTTTCTTACTTCTTTTTACGATGGTGAGCACTATTTACAGTGTTAAAAACCTTTTTGATGAAGTGATAAAGCGACACATTTGACTTAATTGGAGTTTACGTAAAAATTTTGTCAGAGAGCCATCTGTATTTTGGATAAAGCAGTTCTTGAAAACACAGTAAAAAGCACTTCAATATGTATTTGCAAATCTCAACTCCAATATATTTCTCAACTCAATCCATAGTGATTTTTCGAAGACCGAGATAAAGGAAATATAATACAAAACTATTTAAGTAAATGAAATCTCAAATTTACATTTACAATAATTTACATTTAATTACATACCAAAATGTTTTACAAGAGTTTTTATACAACTGCTCAAATAATTTACATACATATTATTACATGCTTACATCAAAACCTATGTACATGGGTATATCTATGATATACACAGGTGATCTGAATGTTTCATCAAAGCAACTTAATCACTGCTCTATGCTCTGCTTACCTGCGACAGCATACAAAGCTATCGCTGAGTGGTGAACTCAGTGGTGCACAACTATAATTTAAAACATAGTACAATATACATTGACAAATTTTACAGTAAATAATTTGAGAATCTGAATACTGATCAAATTTCACAACTCAAAATATTCATTGCCAATAATGTAAATCATTTGTATAAATAACTTGGAGCACAAAATTCAATTTATCAAATCTTGACTATCCATTTAAGTAATTCCAACAAAATCAATTACACACAAACCATAATTGAAATCACCATTCCTTACCATTCAAAAGCCATTATGTATCTCAAAATCATTTTGTATCTCAAAAATCATCTTTGTATCTCAAAAGTCATTATGCATCTCAAAAACCATGTTGTATCTCAAAAATCAATCTTTATCTCACTAACTATGCAAGACTAATCCGAAAGGGCCATATTCGATGTGATTCTAACTCCCTATGGTCGGGGAGGTCGAATCTGATTCTAACTCCCTATGGTCTGGGAGGTCGAATCATCGTGCATGCACCATCACAATAATGAATCTTCCGTAAGGGCCATAACGATAAAATAAACTTAGATCTAACCTCAAATCGGAGGAGAATCTAAGCTTTGTGCACGTACCATGGTAATCAAAACACAACTCACTCCATTGTCTTCTCAACAAATGAGAGAGACGGGTAATAACCTAGTCAAGCATCTATAGTGAGATATAAAACAATATCACAATCCTTTTAGCGAGCATAAATCACAATATAATTCGATTCAAAGTCAATTCCAATATCCAATAATTTTTATGCTCATCACAATTCAAATAATAAAGTTTTCATTTTTTCCATGAATATTACCATCACAATTCAAAACATATTCTATCACAATTTTCCAAAACATAATTTACTTAATCCATAACAATGCTTAATACTTATGGAAATACCATTTCACAAAGCCAAATTCATACATACAATAACAATTTTCAATAATCATGGAATTAAATCCAATGCTTGTTAAAAATAATTCATAAGAAAAATATATCATTTAATCATATGAAATATTCAAAACAAAATCAGTTAAAAACTAGTTGTGCACAAACCTCTGATGACTGTCTCCCTGATCTGGACTCAGTGTTTCCTTCCCTTTTGCTGAGTCCTTGTTAACTGAGAAACACAATTTGAAGTGTTTCAGTACTAAATTAAACTGTCTCTATCGATGGTGTTTGGTAAATAATGCACTGAACTCAATTATTCACTTAATCACCTAATATACCGACCCTCATTGTGTTTTAGGTCAATTAGGTTTTAGTGTCATTAATATGTCACATTCGATAGGGTTTTAGGTTTGGTACGTTTTACCAAAGTCATTTCCTTGTTTAGTGCATTTTAATGCAAATTGCTGGATTCCGGAACACTGGTTTGACCTAACCGGACGATCTAGTTCCCTCGGTTTTCGGGTCTCGGTCGAAACTACAAACTTGTAGATCTAGGTCTTATTGCACGCGGTGCAAAATTTCAGGTCAATCCGAGTTAAGTAGACCAAGTTATGGTCATTACACTATTGCTGGTCAAGTGGTACCATTTTAGGTCAATTTTAGGTCAAATTGGTCAATTCTGGTTCGGCCAGTTTTTGGACCCGAACTTGTGCAAGTTGTTTGACTTGCTTATGGTCATTTCTGGGCTTTGGTGTCTTCATAAGACTTGTAGGTATGGGTCTTAACTATTCTTGGTCAATATTTCAGGTCAATTCGACCTGGTTTGAGTGAGTTATGGCCTAAACACTCACTGCTGCCCAATTGGTCATTTTTCAGGTCCTAATTGCACCTAATCCGAATTGGTCATTTTTTTAGGTCACCTTGCAAGCAGAATTTTGGCATGGTTTCTCAATGAAAGTTGGCACATTTTGTGCCTAGTTTCACCTCAAATTGGTCTCATACCAATTGAGGTTACACATTCAAGGTTATAGGCTAAAATATACACTGCCCTCAATATGCATTTCACACCCCAACTTCAAACACACACTTACCTTTGCCATTTGTTTACTTACCTACCAAACTGTTTTGGCACATTACCAAAAGCATTTTCTACATTACATTAGCATTATTTTGGGCAGATTCCAATCACCCTCAACACACCAAATATCATTCACAATTACAATTTCTAAGCACCATTACAAACACACCTAAACAGTACAAACTTTACATACACTTTACAATGTTAATTTACATACATATCATCAATCCTTCTAGGTCAATATTCTGCCCACACTTCCTTCAATATATACCATTACTCAAGTGTCCACAAGCTGCCACAAAGCATTCTTCAACATCACATTGCCGTCCCATATACCAATTTCCATCAAAGTGCATAATTCACCATATAAACATGAAATAATTCTATAAGTTACTAAATCACCATGATTAACATTATTTCTCATTAATTAAATGCACAAATACCTCATCAAAAACGTGACTCATGGCTGTCCAAAATGAAAACAACAATAACCCTTCAAACTCAAAATTTTCCTTCACCAAGCTAACACCCATAACATGAACATAAACTTTAACAAAGAATTTCTCAAAAATGCAAACTTACCTTTAATTGTAACTTGCTAAACCTTTACCAAACTTCTCAAAATTGGTATCAATATCTTCCTTGTGGTGTGTAGACCATTTTTCATAAAAGAACCTAAGTGAATGGAGTTGAAATGGAGGGAGAGATTGAAGCTCAAAGAAACGTCAATGGTGTCTTTTTTTTTCACTCTTCAATTCGGCATGGATGAGCTAAGTGAGGAAGATGGACTTTTGAGTGGGAATAATCTGCCCACTAATGAGTATTTTTAATCCTTTTAATGTTCTTAGTGGTCCACTAACAAATTTAATTCATATTTTAAGCTAACTATCCACTTATTCCACATTTAACCCATGATTTCCACTATTTATTTTAGGTGCCACTAAACTAATTTTTCATTTTATTTTCTAAGTGTAATACTATTTATTTTTAATGGACATTTAGGTCAAAAGACAATTCGGGGTGTCAAATGACCATAATGCCTGTTCGGATTCGTTCGATTTTTCGTAAAGCAAGTATTTTGTCTGCTTTTCGATTTCTCACTTTTCTTTGTACTAATTATTTAATTTTTCTTTGATCTTTCTAATGATATTTATTCTTCAATAAGGGTCTATTTATGTCCTAAAATGTTTTCGGGGTTCCCATGATCCAGGAGTTAGTCAACGGTCCACGCCGTGACTTCCCGTCATGATCACCATCGCTAGGTTTCCGCTCACTTACTCGGTTACATTTCTTTGCTATGATTTTTCCTTTGTTTTTCTTTTCTTGTATTTCATTATTTTATGTCTCCTCACTCATATTGAGGTGCAGTTCTAGGCATCCTAGCTGTCCAGGACAACACTGGTCATCGGGCGTGAGCACTCTAGAACTTTGGGGTGTTACAATTCTCCCCCTTAAATAAATTTCGTCTCAAAATTTTACAGCATTAGTCTCTGAACAGCTGTGGGTGCTGTCTCCTCATATCCTCTTCACGTTCCCAAGTAGCTTCTGGCTGAATGATGGTTCCACGACACTTTAACCGAGGGTATCTGTTTGTTCCTCAGCTGCTTCACCTCATAAGCCAGAATTTTTATGGGTTCTTCCTCATATGAGAGGTCTGGATTTACTTCAATCTCTTCAACTGATAGTACATGAGATGGGTCTGATCTGTACCTCCTTAATATGGACACATGGAAGACATTGTGTATCCTTGCTAACTCTGGAGGTAATGACAAACGATATGCCAAAGGACACACTCTTTCCAAAAACTCATATGATCCAGGTAAACGAGGACTCGGTTTCCCCTTTATGCCAAATCTCATAATCCTCTTCCAAGGAGAAACTTTGAGGACTACCTTATCACCCATTGCATACTCAATATCTCTTCTCTTCAGATCAACATAGGACTTGACGGTCTGACGTAGCCTTGAGTCTATCTCTGATCAATTTGATCTTTTCCTATGTCTGTGAACAATTTCGGCCCAATCATCTTTCTTTCACCAATTTCATCCCAACATAGGGAGTTACGCACTTTACGCCATACAAAGCTTCATATGGAGGCATCCCAATGCTTGATTGGTAGCTGTTGTTATAAGCAAACTCAATCAAAGGCAAGTGTGTATCCCAACTACCTTCAAATTCAATCACACAAGCCCGTAGCATATCCTCCAATATCTGAATAACTCTTTCAGGTTGGCCATCTGTCTGTGGGTGGAATGCTGTGCTGAAGTTCAATCTAGTTCCTAGGGCTCTCTGAAGACTACTCCAGAATCTAGAAGTGAACAAAGGATCTCTATAAGATATAATCGATACTGGCACTCCATGCAATTTTACAATTTCATATATGTAAAAATCTGGCCAATCTCTCCAACTATAGTCCATTTAGAATGGCAAAAAGTGAGTAGACTTGGTTAGTCTATCAATTATAACCCATACTGCATCATGACTATTCTGTGTCCTCGGAAGTCTCATCACAAAATCCATAGTTATCTATTCCCTTATAATGTTTTCATAGGGTGCCACTTGTATGCTAGCTTGACACTTATTAATGTATACAAATTCTATTAGTGGGATTTATCTGTCCCATCCCCCTCGGATTCAACGACACAAGTTCTCAGTATATTCTCGAGGGCTTATCACGTATTACAGGTTATTATTATCATTTCATTTCATTATTTATAGAAACTCAATGAGTTTTAAAATTTACCTGAATCACTTGTTTCAATTGTCCATCAATGCGAGGATGATACATTGTCTTGATATCTCTAAGCTTATAGCAATTCTTTGAAGTGCAGTAATTCACATTAATGTAACCAGCCACTGACTCTAGCTACCTTACAAGTGTAGTCGTTTGATAGGCTAGTTCTGAAGTCTTAAATTTCTGACTAAAATTTTCACATTTATTTCCAGTACTAGTACTCTATTCAGGTGCAACTATATCAATTTATAGATTACTTACAAATATTCTTAATTTCTTTGTATCACGAGGAAGTCGTAGCTCTACACAATAATCCAGTGTCGATCTTTGTGTCTGACTTACAATACAAACATTGAGAGCATTATATAGTCACTACGTTATAACCTCATGGACTAGGTTTCCTAACATCTTATCTTTCTCGAATCCACTAATATCCTAAACCGATTCTGATTACAATATCCCAATTCTTTTAGTTAACAATTCTTCCAAAATTAGTGTCAATCATACTTGTTATTGTAGTTTTGATCCTAAAAGACTAGTCACTAACGCATCAAATTTATTCTCCTGTAAGGGAATAGCAACAGAACATATAGTTCTGACACTAACACACAATTAAGTAGTGCTGGGATCAAATAATAACTAATTGTTTCTTTCAAAAATTAAGAACTTACCAGCAGCTACATCTGAAGTTTCTGCTCTTTCTCCTTGGCGCATAGTGGACGCTCTGACTGGTGTGCTACCATATTCGGGTTGATTCACTGTGTTATAGTGGTGAGGAGTACCAACTCTATTTCTATCTTGACTCTGTGTGATGCATGAAATCCAGAGCGGTCGAGGTGGTTTAGTACAATCTTTAGCAAAGTGTCCAAGTTTTCCACAATTGTAGCAGCTCCAGGGCGCCTTATAGCATATCCCACCATGATATCTTCTACAAGTTTCACATTGGCGGGAAGGGTAGGAACTTCTAGTTGTTCGACGACTGGACCTTGATGGTCTCTGTCTTACTGATCCACCTCTATCATATCCCTGAGCTCGGGGTTCCTCAAATTATTTTCTCTTTCTCAAATTCTTTGTTCGAGCTCGACCCATAGTTTCTCCCTCTTTTCCATTTCACACCGCCCTTGTGGGGTTGGAGTGCAGACTTGGGCTTGGGTTGTGATTATCAGCCATTTGTTGGAAGAAAGTGGCCATTTCTTTGGGCCATTTGTGCAGTAATTTGTACCAGTAAAGCCCCAGTGCAGTCGGGCCTTCGACATTTTGTGGAGTGGGGCCTCAACTTGTTCTCCTGCCATCACATTTGTTCTATTGTCTCATTCTTCTCTTCCATATCTTTTCTCACGAATTTTCTATCTGTACAACCAACACAAGGAGATTCCTCTCCATTAGTTCACATTTATGATGTAAATGTACTATATGTATCAAACATTTGGCGATTGTAATTCTGGATAAAAGATTTCAAATTCACAGTTCGAAATTTACTTTAAAACCATTGCTCTGATACCACTAAAACATGTCACACCCTACCCCTCTGTAAGGCATAACATGATCCCATAGTATACCTAATGAATTACCAACTCCGTCTACTGATAACCCATTAAATACACTACAAGGGATTTTCAAAACTTTTCTTACTTCTTTTACGATGGTGAGCACTATTTACAGTGTTAAAAACCTTTTTGAGTAGTGATAAAGCGACACATTTGACTTAATTGGAGTTTACGTAAAAATTTTGGCAGAGTGCCATCTGTATTTTGGATAAAACAGTTCTTCAGAAAACCTGTAAAAAGCACTTCAATATGTATTTGCAAATCTCAACTCCAATATATTTCTCAACTCAATCCATAGTGATTTTTCGAAGACCGAGATAAACGAAATATAATACAAAACTATTTAAGTAAATGAAATCTCAAATTTACATTTACAATAATTTACATTTAATTACATACCAAAATGTTTTACAAGAGTTTTTATACAACTGCTCAAATAATTTACATACATATTATTACATGCTTACATCAAAACCTATGTACATGGGTATATCTATGATATACCTGGAGCTGATCTGAATGTATCCTCAAAGCAACTTAATCACTGCTCTATGCTCTGCTTACCTGCGACAGCATACAAAGCTATCGCTGAGTGGTGAACTCAGTGGTGCACAACTATAATTTAAAACATAGTACAATATACATTGACAAATTTTACAGTAAATAATTTGAGAATCTGAATACTGATCAAATTTCACAACTCAAAATATTCATTGCCAATAATGTAAATCATTTGTATAAATAACTTGGAGCACAAAATTCAATTTATCAAATCTTGACTATCCATTTAAGTAATTCCAACAAAATCAATTACACACAAACCATAATTGAAATCACCATTCCTTACCATTCAAAAGCCATTCTGTATCTCAAAATCATTTTGTATCTCAAAAATCATCTTTGTATCTCAAAAGTCATTATGCATCTCAAAAACCATGTTGTATCTCAAAAATCAATCTTTATCTCACTAACTATGCAAGACTAATCCGAAGGGCCATATTCGATGTGATTCTAACTCCCTATGGTTGGGAGGTCGAATCATCGTGCCTGATACCATCACAATAATGAATCTTCCGTAAGGGCCATAACGATAAAATAAACTTAGATCTAACCTCAAATCGGAGGAGAATCTAAGCACTGCACGCATACCATGGTAATCAAAACACAACTCACTCCATTGTCTTCTCAACAAATGAGAGAGCGGGTAATAACCTAGTCAAGCATCTATAGTGAGATATAAAACAATATCACAATCCTTTTAGCGAGCATAAATCACAATATAATTCGATTCAAAGTCAATTCCAATATCCAATAATTTTTATGCTCATCACAATTCAAATAATAAAGTTTTCATTTTTTCCATGAATATTACCATCACAATTCAAAACATATTCTATCACAATTTTCCAAAACATAATTTACTTAATCCATAACAATGCTTAATACTTATGGAAATACCATTTCACAAAGCCAAATTCATACATACAATAACAATTTTCAATAATCATGGAATTAAATCCAATGCTTGTTAAAAATAATTCATAAGAAATATATATCATTTACTCAGATGAAATATTCAAAACAAAATCGATTAAAAACTAGTTGTGCACAAACCTCGATGTTGTCTCACGATCTGGACTCGAGTTTCCTTCCCTTTCTTTGAGTCCTTGTTAAGCGAGAAACACAATTTGAAGTGTTTGATTACTAAATTAAACTGTCTCTATCGATGGTGTTTGGTAAATAATGCCTTTGAACTCAATTATTCACTTAATCACCTAATATACCGACCCTCATTGTGTTTTAGGTCAATTAGGTTTTAGTGTCATTAATATGTCACATTCGATAGGGTTATAGGTTTGGTACGTTTTATCAAAGTCATTTCCTTGTTTAGTGCATATTAATGCAAATTTCTGTATTCCGGAACACTTGTTTGACATAACCAGACGATATAGTTCCCTCTGTTTTAGTGTCTCTGTCGAAACTACAAACTTGTAGATCTAGGTCTTATTGCACGCGTGCAAAATTTCAGGTCAATCCGAGTTAAGTAGACCAAGTTATGGTCATTACACTATTGCTGGTCAAGTGGTACCATTTTAGGTCAATTTTAGGTCAAATTGGTCAATTCTGGTTCGGCCAGTTTTTGGACCCGAACTTGTGCAAGTTGTTTGACTTGCTTATGGTCATTTCTGGGCTTTGGTGTCTTCATAAGACTTGTAGGTATGGGTCTTAAATATTCTTGGTCAAAATTTCAGGTCAATTGGACCTGGTTTGAGTGAGTTATGGCCTAAACACTCACTGCTGCCCAATTGGTCATTTTTCAGGTCCTAATTGCACCTAATCCGAATTGGTCATTTTTTTAGGTCACCTTGCAAGCAGAATTTTGGCATGGTTTCTCAATGAAAGTTGGCACATTTTGTGCCTAGTTTCACCTCAAATTGGTCTCATACCAATTGAGGTTACACATTCAAGGTTATAGGCTAAAATATACACTGCCCTCAATATGCATTTCACACCCCAACTTCAAACACACACTTACCTTTGCCATTTGTTTACTTACCTACCAAACTGTTTTGGCACATTACCAAAAGCATTTTCTACATTACATTAGCATTATTTTGGGCAGATTCAATCACCCTCAACACACCAAATATCATTCACAATTACAATTTCTAAGCACCATTACAAACACACCTAAACAGTACAAACTTTACATACACTTTACAATGTTAATTTACATACATATCATCAATCCTTCTAGGTCAATATTCTGCCCACACTTCCTTCAATATATACCATTACTCAAGTGTCCACAAGCTGCCACAAAGCATTCTTCAACATCACATTGCCGTCCCATATACCAATTTCCATCAAAGTGCATAATTCACCATATAAACATGAAATAATTCCCTAAGTTACTAAATCACCATGATTAACATTATTTCTCATTAATTAAATGCACAAATACCTCATCAAAAACGTGACTCATGGCTGTCCAAAATGAAAACAACAATAACCCTTCAAACTCAAAATTTTCCTTCACCAAGCTAACACCCATAACATGAACATAAACTTTAACAAAGAATTTCTCAAAAATGCAAACTTACCTTTAATTGTAACTTGCTAAACCTTTACCAAACTTCTCAAAATTGGTATCAATATCTTCCTTGTGGTGTGTAGACCATTTTTCATAAAAGAACCTAAGTGAATGGAGTTGAAATGGAGGGAGAGATTGAAGCTCAAAGAAAACGTCAATGGTGGCTTTTTTTTTCACTCTTCAATTCGGCATGGATGAGCTAAGTGAGGAAGATGGACTTTTGAGTGGGAATAATCTGCCCACTAATGAGTATTTTTAATCCTTTTAATGTTCTTAGTGGTCCACTAACAAATTTAATTCATATTTTAAGCTAACTATCCACTTATTCCACATTTAACCCATGATTTCCACTATTTATTTTAGGTGCCACTAAACTAATTTTTCATTTTATTTTCTAAGTGTAATACTATTTATTTTTAATGGACATTTAGGTCAAAAGACAATTCGGGGTGTCAAATGACCATAATGCCCCTGTTCGGGTTACGTTCCCGATTTTTCGGTAAAACCGTATTTTGTCTGTTTTTCGATTTCTCACTTTTCTTTGTACTAATTATTTAATTTTTCTTTGATCTTTCTAATGATATTTATTCTTCAATAAGGGTCTATTTATGTCCTAAAAATGTTTTCCAGGGTTCCATGATCCGAGTTAGTCAACGGTCCACGCCGTGACTTCCCGGTGCGGTCACCCATCGCTAGGTTTCCCGGCTCACTTACTCGGTTACATTTCTTTGCTATGATTTTTCCTTTGTTTTTCTTTTCTTGTATTTCATTATTTTATGTCTCCTCACTCATATTGAGGTACGGTTCTAGGCATCCTAGTGTCCAGGACAACAGTCACCGGAACAGTAGAACGCACTACCGAACTTTGGGGTGTTACAATTCTCCCCCCCTTAAATAAATTTCGTCTCGAAATTTTACCTGGCATTAGTCTCTGAACAGCTGTGGGTGCTGTCTCCTCATATCCTCTTCACGTTCCCAAGTAGCTTCCTGGCCTGAATGATGGTTCCACAGCACTTTAACCAGGGGTATCTGTTTGTTCCTCAGCTGCTTCACCTCATAAGCCAGAATTTTTATGGGTTCTTCCTCATATGAGAGGTCTGGATTTACTTCAATCTCTTCAACTGATAGTACATGAGATGGGTCTGATCTGTACCTCCTTAATATGGACACATGGAAGACATTGTGTATCCTTGCTAACTCTGGAGGTAATGCCAACCGATATGCCAAAGGACCCACTCTTTCCAAAACCTCATATGATCCGATGAAACGAGGACTCAGTTTCCCCTTTCTGCCAAATCTCATAATCCTCTTCCAAGGAGAAACTTTGAGGACTACCTTATCACCCATTGCATACTCAATATCTCTTCTCTTCAGATCAACATAGGACTTCTGACGGTCTGACGTAGCCTTGAGTCTATCTCTGATCAATTTGATCTTTTCCTATGTCTGCTGAACAATTTCTGGCCCAATCATCTTTCTTTCACCAATTTCATCCCAACATAGGGGAGTTCTGCACTTTCTGCCATACAAAGCTTCATATGGAGGCATCCCAATGCTTGATTGGTAGCTGTTGTTATAAGCAAACTCAATCAAAGGCAAGTGTGTATCCCAACTACCTTCAAATTCAATCACACAAGCCCGTAGCATATCCTCCAATATCTGAATAACTCTTTCAGGTTGGCCATCTGTCAGTGGGTGGAATGCTGTGCTGAAGTTCAATCTAGTTCCTAGGGCTCTCTGAAGACTACCCCAGAATCTAGAAGTGAACAAAGGATCTCTATAAGATATAATCGATACTGGCACTCCATGCAATTTTACAATTTCATATATGTAAAAATCTGGCCAATCTCTCCAACTATAGTCCATTTAGAATGGCAAAAAGTGAGTAGACTTGGTTAGTCTATCAATTATAACCCATACTGCATCATGACTATTCTGTGTCCTCGGAAGTCTCATCACAAAATCCATAGTTATCTATTCCCTTATAATGTTTTCATAGGGTGCCACTTGTATGCTAGCTTGACACTTATTAATGTATACAAATTCTATTAGTGGGATTTATCTGTCCCATCTCCCCTCGGATTCAAATACACAAGTTCTCAGTATATTCTCGAGGGCTTATCACGTATTACTGAGTTATTATTATCATTTCATTTCATTATTTATAGAAACTCAATGAGTTTTAAAATTTACTGAATCACTTGTTTCAATTGTCCATCATGCGAGGATGATACATTGTCTTGATATCTCTAAGCTTATAGCAATTCTTGGGTGCAGTAATTCACATTAATGTAACCGAGTCACTGACTCTAGCTACCTTACAAGTGTAGTCGTTTGATAGGCTAGTTCTGAAGTCTTAAATTTCTGACTAAAATTTTCACATTTATTTCCAGTACTAGTACTCTATTCAGGTGCAACTATATCAATTTATAGATTACTTACAAATATTCTTAATTTACTGTATCACGAGGAAGTACGTAGCTCTACACAATAATCCCGTGTCGGTACTGTAATCTGCAGCTTACAATACAAACATTGAGAGCATTATATAGTCACTACGTTATAACCTCATGGACTAGGTTTCCTAACATCTTATCTTTCTCGAATCCACTAATATCCTAAACCGATTCTGATTACAATATCCCAATTCTTTTAGTTAACAATTCTTCCAAAATTAGTGTCAATCATACTTGTTATTGTAGTTTTGATCCTAAAAGACTAGTCACTAACGCATCAAATTTATTCTCCTGTAAGGGAATAGCAACAGAACATATAGTTCTGACACTAACACACAATTAAGTAGTGCTGGGATCAAATAATAACTAATTGTTTCTTTCAAAAATTAAGAACTTACCAGCAGACTACATCCAAGTTTCTGCTCTTTCTCCTTGGCGCATAGTGGACGCTCTGACTGGTGTGCTACCATATTCGGGTTGATTCACTGTGTTATAGTGGTGAGGAGTACCAACTCTATTTCTATCTTGACTCTGACTGACGGTCTGTGAAATCCAGAGAGCAGATCGAGGTGGTTTAGTACAATCTTTAGCAAAGTGTCCAAGTTTTCCACAATTGTAGCAGGCTCCAGACGCCTTATAGCATATCCCACCATGATATCTTCTACAAGTTTCACATTGGCGGGAAGGGTAGGAACTTCTAGTTGTTCGACGACTGGACCTTGATGGTCTCTGTCTTACTGATCCACCTCTATCATATCCCTGAGCTCGGGGTTCCTCAAATTATTTTCTCTTTCTCAAATTACTGTTCGAGCTCTGACCCATAGTTTCTCCCTCTTTTCCATTTCACACTGCCCTTGTGGGGGTTGGAGTGCATGCTTGGGCTTGGGGTGACAGTTATCAGCCATTTGTTGGAAGAAAGTGGCCATTCTTTGGGCCATTTGTGCGATAATTTGTACCAGTAAAGCAGTGATCGAGCCTTCGACATTTTGTGGAGCTGGGGCCTCAACTTGTTCTCTTGCCATCACAGACTGTTCTATTGTCTCATTCTTCTCTTCCATATCTTTTCTCACAGAATTTTCTATCCTGTACAACCAACACAAGGAGATTCCTCTCCATTAGTTCACATTTATGATGTAAATGTACTATATGTATCAAACATTTGAGCGATTGTAGTTCTGATAAAAGATTTCAAATTCACGATTCAAATTTACTTTAAAACCATTGCTCTGATACCACTAAAACATGTCACACCCTACCCCTCTGTAAGGCATTACATGATCCCGTAGTATACCTAATGAATTACCAACTCCGTCTACTGATAACCCATTAAATACACTACAAGGGATTTTCAAAACTTTTCTTACTTCTTTTACAGTGGTGAGCACTATTTACAGGTGTTAAAAACCTTTTTGAATCAAGTGATAAAGCGACACATTTGACTTAATTGGAGTTTACGTAAAAATTTTGGCAGAGTGCCATCTGTATTTTGGATAAAACAGTTCTTCAGAAAACCTGTAAAAAGCACTTCAATATGTATTTGCAAATCTCAACTCCAATATATTTCTCAACTCAATCCATAGTGATTTTTCGAAGACCGAGATAAAGGAAATATAATACAAAACTATTTAAGTAAATGAAATCTCAAATTTACATTTACAATAATTTACATTTAATTACATACCAAAATGTTTTACAAGAGTTTTTATACAAAGTCTCAATTAATTTACATACATATTATTACATGCTTACATCAAAACCTATGTACATGGGTATATCTATGATATACCTGGAGCTGATCTGAATGTATCCTCAAAGCAACTTAATCACTGCTCTATGCTCTGCTTACCTGCGACAGCATACAAAGCTATCGCTGAGTGGTGAACTCAGTGGTGCACAACTATAATTTAAAACATAGTACAATATACATTGACAAATTTTCTGATAAATAATTTGAGAATCGAATCTTGATCAAATTTCACAACTCAAAATATTCATTGCCAATAATGTAAATCATTTGTATAAATAACTTGGAGCACAAAATTCAATTTATCAAATCTTGACTATCCATTTAAGTAATTCCAACAAAATCAATTACACACAAATCATAATTGAAATCACCATTCCTTACCATTCAAAAGCCATTCTGTATCTCAAAATCATTTTGTATCTCAAAAATCATATTGTATCTCAAAAGTCATTATGCATCTCAAAAACCATGTTGTATCTCAAAAATCAATCTTTATCTCACTAACTATGCAAGACTAATCCGAAAGGGCCATATTCGATGTGATTCTAACTCCCTATGGTCGGGGAGGTCGAATCATCGTGCACAGTACCATCACAATAATGAATCTTCCGTAAGGGCCATAACGATAAAATAAACTTAGATCTAACCTCAAATCAGAGGAGAATCTAAGCCTGTGCACGTACCATGGTAATCAAAACACAACTCACTCCATTGTCTTCTCAACAAATGAGAGATTGTGGTAATAACCTAGTCAAGCATCTATAGTGAGATATAAAACAATATCACAATCCTTTTAGCGAGCATAAATCACAATATAATTCGATTCAAAGTCAATTCCAATATCCAATAATTTTTATGCTCATCACAATTCAAATAATAAAGTTTTCATTTTTTCCATGAATATTACCATCACAATTCAAAACATATTCTATCACAATTTTCCAAAACATAATTTACTTAATCCATAACAATGCTTAATACTTATGGAAATACCATTTCACAAAGCCAAATTCATACATACAATAACAATTTTCAATAATCATGGAATTAAATCCAATGCTTGTTAAAAATAATTCATAAGAAAAATATATCATTTAATCATATGAAATATTCAAAACAAAATCAGTTAAAAACTAGTTGTGCACAAACCTCTGATGACTGTCTCCCTGATCTGGACTCAGTGTTTCCTTCCCTTTTGCTGAGTCCTTGTTAACTGAGAAACACAATTTGAAGTGTTTCAGTACTAAATTAAACTGTCTCTATCGATGGTGTTTGGTAAATAATGCACTGAACTCAATTATTCACTTAATCACCTAATATACCGACCCTCATTGTGTTTTAGGTCAATTAGGTTTTAGTGTCATTAATATGTCACATTCGATAGGGTTTTAGGTTTGGTACGTTTTACCAAAGTCATTTCCTTGTTTAGTGCATTTTAATGCAAATTGCTGGATTCCGGAACACTGGTTTGACCTAACCGGACGATCTAGTTCCCTCGGTTTTCGAGTCTCGGTCGAAACTACAAACTTGTAGATCTAGGTCTTATTGCACGCGGTGCAAAATTTCAGGTCAATCCGAGTTAAGTAGACCAAGTTATGGTCATTACACTATTGCTGGTCAAGTGGTACCATTTTAGGTCAATTTTAGGTCAAATTGGTCAATTCTGGTTCGGCCAGTTTTTGGACCCGAACTTGTGCAAGTTGTTTGACTTGCTTATGGTCATTTCTGGGCTTTGGTGTCTTCATAAGACTTGTAGGTATGGGTCTTAAATATTCTTGGTCAAAATTTCAGGTCAATTCGACCTGGTTTGAGTGAGTTATGGCCTAAACACTCACTGCTGCCCAATTGGTCATTTTTCAGGTCCTAATTGCACCTAATCCGAATTGGTCATTTTTTTAGGTCACCTTGCAAGCAGAATTTTGGCATGGTTTCTCAATGAAAGTTGGCACATTTTGTGCCTAGTTTCACCTCAAATTGGTCTCATACCAATTGAGGTTACACATTCAAGGTTATAGGCTAAAATATACACTGCCCTCAATATGCATTTCACACCCCAACTTCAAACACACACTTACCTTTGCCATTTGTTTACTTACCTACCAAACTGTTTTGGCACATTACCAAAAGCATTTTCTACATTACATTAGCATTATTTTGGGCAGATTCCAATCACCCTCAACACACCAAATATCATTCACAATTACAATTTCTAAGCACCATTACAAACACACCTAAACAGTACAAACTTTACATACACTTTACAATGTTAATTTACATACATATCATCAATCCTTCTAGGTCAATATTCTGCCCACACTTCCTTCAATATATACCATTACTCAAGTGTCCACAAGCTGCCACAAACCATTCTTCAACATCACATTGCCGTCCCATATACCAATTTCCATCAAAGTGCATAATTCACCATATAAACATGAAATAATTCCCTAAGTTACTAAATCACCATGATTAACATTATTTCTCATTAATTAAATGCACAAATACCTCATCAAAAACGTGACTCATGGCTGTCCAAAATGAAAACAACAATAACCCTTCAAACTCAAAATTTTCCTTCACCAAGCTAACACCCATAACATGAACATAAACTTTAACAAAGAATTTCTCAAAAATGCAAACTTACCATTAATTGTAACTTGCTAAACCTTCACCAAACTTCTCAAAGTTGGTATCAATATCTTCCTTGTGGTGTGTAGACCATTTTTCATAAAAGAACCTAAGTGAATGGAGTTGAAATGGAGGGAGAGATTGAAGCTCAAAGAAAACGTCAATGGTGGCTTTTTTTTTCACTCTTCAATTCGGCATGGATGAGCTAAGTGAGGAAGATGGACTTTTGAGTGGGAATAATCTGCCCACTAATGAGTATTTTTAATCCTTTTAATGTTCTTAGTGGTCCACTAACAAATTTAATTCATATTTTAAGCTAACTATCCACTTATTCCACATTTAACCCATGATTTCCACTATTTATTTTAGGTGCCACTAAACTAATTTTTCATTTTATTTTCTAAGTGTAATACTATTTATTTTTAATGGACATTTAGGTCAAAAGACAATTCGGGGTGTCAAATGACCATAATGCCCCTGTTCGGGTTACGTTCCCGATTTTTCGGTAAAACCGTATTTTGTCTGTTTTTCGATTTCTCACTTTTCTTTGTACTAATTATTTAATTTTTCTTTGATCTTTCTAATGATATTTATTCTTCAATAAGGGTCTATTTATGTCCTAAAAATGTTTTCCAGGGTTCCCCGCAGTCCAGGGTTAGTCAACGGTCCACGCCGTGACTTCCCGGTGCGGTCACCCATCGCTAGGTTTCCCGGCTCACTTACTCGGTTACATTTCTTTGCTATGATTTTTCCTTTGTTTTTCTTTTCTTGTATTTCATTATTTTATGTCTCCTCACTCATATTGAGGTACGGTTCTAGGCATCCTAGCTGTCCGGACAACACTGGTCACCGGAGCAGCAGAACGCACTACCGAACTTTGGGGTGTTACACATGTTACCCAATTCATTCTCATGTATGTTGCATTTTATTGCGATTTGTTGGATCCCGGTATACTAATTTGACCAAGTCGGATGACCTAGTCCCCTCAGTTTTCAGGTTTCGGTCAAAACTATAAACTTGTAGGTCTATGTCTTATTGCATGCAGGGCAAAATTTCATGTCATTCTAAGTTATGTGGACCAAGTTATGGTCAATTTACCAATTCTGGTCAGAATGCATCAAAATGGTCATTTTAGGTCATTTTTAGGTCACTTTTGGTTCGGCCAGTTTTTGGACCCGAAATTGTGCAAGCTATCTGACTTGCTTATGGTCATTTCTAGGTGTTGGTGTCTTCATAAGAGTTGTAGATATATGTCTTAACTATTCATGGTAAAAATTTCAGGTCAATTGGACCAGTTTTGTGTGAGTTATGGCCAAAACACTAACTGCTGCCCAAATGGTCAATTTTCAAGCTTTCAATGCATTAATCCGGATTTGGTCATTTTTCAAGTTACCTTCCAAGCAGAATTTTAGTAAGCTTCCTTCATAAAAGATGCCACTTTTTGTGCATAGTTCCACCTCCAATTGGTCTCATACCAATTGGAGTCACACACTTAAGGTTGTAAGCCAAAATATACACTGCTCTGCAACATACTCTTTATTACATACCAAAGGACACATTCAACACTTACCAAGTCACTTCCTTCATGCCATTTATGTTTTGTACCATAACATAAACATATTTCACAACACATTTTTGGTCATTTTGGCAGCTTATAACCACACTCAATATGCACATTATAGTCCAGAATTTTCCAAGTTCAAATTACAAACAATTTAACCATAAAACCTAGCTCATTTACATGTCCAAACTCAAACCTTTATACACATATACAAGCTGTCATAACAAGCACCATAATTCAACCATATAATTCCATAAACCAAACCATGAAATAACATATTTTGGTTCACACTTCAAGTTGCCGATTCATACATCTCTCTCAATTAACTTCTAAGCTTCCAAAATCAACTGTACATTCACATACATTTAGTATACATCACCTAATTTATTCCTACACATATAAACACTTCATCTACACTTTAATCTACCATTTACGTGCAAGGATAAACTGTTCTTATGGAGTTTCCATGGCTGCCAAAAATATACATCTCCCTTAAAACATCAAACTCCAAAAATCTCTCCACAATTTAACTACCCATAACATCCCTTCAAGGTTTAATGAAACAATAATAAAAAAACACATACTTACCACTTTTGAAACTCTTCAAAACCTCACCAAAACTTGATCTTCTTGCTGCCTATCTACTGCCTAAGTGGTGTAGAACAATTTTTGTGAAGGAATCAAGTGGAATGGAGGTGGGATTCATGGTTGCATGGAGCTTGTGCATTTCGGCCATGGAGGTTTTTCTTTGGGAGCATTTTAGCTGGCTGTCCAAGGTTGAAGAAGATGAGTTATTTCAGGCCAAAAGATGTGTAGTGGTCCACTTAAGTGAGGTGAGTGGAGCACTAAGTAGAAATTTAATGTTTGTTTATCCTAAGGTTTCATATTCCCACATTTAACTCTCAATTTTTGCTATTTAAACTATGTACCACCAATTTAATTTTTCATGACATTTTTCAAGTGTAATATCATGTATTTTTAATGGACATTTAGGTCAAAAGACAACTCGAGGTGTCAAATGACCACAATGCTCCTGTTCGGGTTGTATTCCCGATTTTTCGGTAACATCGAATTTTGTCGTTTTCTCGATTTCTCACTTTTCTTTGTACTAATTAATTAATTTTTCTTTGATATTTCTAATGATATTTATGCTTCAATAGGTCTTTAATTATGTCTTAAAAATATTCTCCAGGGTTTCCCGTGGTCCAGGGTTAGTCAACAGTCCACGCCGCAACTTCCCGGTGCGGTCACCCACCGCTGGGGTTCTCAGCTCGTTTAACTTGGTTACATTTCATTGCTATTATTTTTTCTTTGTTTTTCTTGTATTTCATTATTTTATGTCTCCTCACCAATATTTAAGTGTAGTTCTAGGCATCCTAGCTGTCCGGACAACACTGGTCACTGGAACAGTATAACGCACTACCGAACGTAGGGGTGTTACAGTACTGCTAACAGAACCCTATTGGCATGCTAACCTATCCAAACCAATCATTTTAGGCATATTAGGGCATTTTACACAGTTAATGATGTAATTATTTATTTTTGTAATGTAGAGGTCACTATTCACTTAACTATTTTCACTCAAAGTTGACTTTTTAATTTATAATAATTTTGTTGAACCTAAGTTCACCAAAATGCCACATTTTGGTTTATAAAAGTGTTAGCATTAGTTGCCAAACAATACTTAAAACCAATGGTGAATAATTCAGAAATTTCAGTTTTGGGTGTTAAAGTTTACTATCCATTAGGCCGTTCTACAGTGAGAATTTGGCCAAATGTTCTTCATCAAAATTGTTCCTTATTGTGTCTAGTTACATTTATTTTTTTGAATCACTCAATTTGGAGTTTGGTAACTTAAGTTATGGCCTAAACACCATAACTGGCCGGATTACAATTTTTCGAGAATTTCTGGGCAGAATCAATTCTGAAATTTTTGTACACTGATTGCAGGTCAGTTTTTGAATATGTTATGGTCAAAAATTGGGTTTGTTTTCTTCATGAAAGTTATAGTGCTATGTCTCAGCTTTCTACTGGAAAAATTTCCAGTCAATTGAACTTTTCTACACTGAGTTATGAGCATTTGAACAAACACTGTTCATTTGGTCATTTTCCAGGGACAGCATGTTGGTCACCTAGATTAGGACAATTTTTAGGTCAACTTGGTTTGGTTTTCTAGGTAGGGTTTCTTCACCAAAGTTGTGTCATTATGTGTCTAGTTTTATGTCTAATTGGCCTTGCACCAATTGAACCTTTACAACTCCAGTTATAGCTGCCCAAACCTGCTGGACTCACACCTAGTTCTACAGGTTACCAAGGGCAGCATGCCTAAGCTCAATTCCATTGTCCTAAATCACTTCAATTCCTCCTCACACATAGTCAAATGGTCACTAATTGACAATTACAATGATCATATACCATTACATGAGAAAACCCTAATTTTGTTCAAGTGTCAAAGTTTTCAAGTCCCATTCATACATTACACTTACACTTAAATGTTCAATCACTCATCTCATGCCAAGGGTAGCTCATAAACCACTTTGCTTCAAGAAAATTCATCAACCCTAACCATCTCTAAGCTGCTGAAATTGTAGGGATGAATAAACATAAATTTTATTTTGTTTTTCTTACAATTTCCACTTATCTCATGGCATTAAACATGAATTGAGTAAGAGAGGTAGGAGATTGGACACTAAGCTTGAATGGAGTCACTTCCAAGCTTACAACAACTCTTCTCTTCTACTTCTTTTTTGCTCCCAAAATCTTCTCTAAGATAAAATATTAAGGTTTTGTGTTGGGAACTTAGGCTTTAGTTGAAGAAAAGTCAAAGAACTCAAGCTTTGGTAAGCTTGGCAATGGAGGAGAGGGAAGAGGGAAGTGGTGCGGCTTGGAGAGGAGGATGAGGGCAGATGGGTTGTTCCAAAATTTTGACTTCTTTTCTTTATTTTTAATGTATTATAATTGTATTTCTTGATTTTTTATTGGCCAAAGTTTTTAAATGACCTCATGCTTACACAATAAATCAATATTATCTTTATTTCTTGTCTTCTTTTTACTACTCATTTTTAATTTCGTTTTTAGCAATGTTTATTCATATTTGATATCATATAATTTATATACTTAATAGGAAAAGTTGGCCAAAAATCATCTCTGAAGACAAAATGACCAAAATGCCCTCCGTTTGGCTTAATGAGCTAAAATTGTGTGTACTGATAAAGTAAATTTTCTTTGTGTTTTCTTAACATATTATTGTCATTGAAATCCCAATAATCCTTCCCTGAGGTCCTAAAAATTATTTCATGAAGTTTTCCCCGGGTTTAGGACTTCTAGCTGCGAAGACCGCAACTTCCCACTGGGTTACCCATCACTAGGGCCCTGGCTTATTTAACTTGGTTGTATTTTATTTCTAGAATTTTTCCTACATTTTTCTTATTAATATTTGAGTTAGTTATGGCTCCTCACTTTAGTGTAAATATTTTTCCTGACGTTCTAGCTATCCGAACCAATACTGGTCACCTGAACAGTAGAATGTATAAAATTGCTACAGTGCGGGTGTTACAACTCTTCCTCTCTAATTTAAATTTCGTCCTCGAATTTTACTTGATGCAAACAGTTGAGGAAACTATTGCCTCATCGTCTCTTCACTTTTCCAAGTTGCCTCCTCGGTATTATGGTGCCTCCAAAGTACTTTCCCCAGTTGAGTTTGTTTATTTCTCAGTTCCTTCACTTCCCAAGCCAATATCCGTATGGGATATTCTGCATATGTCAAGTCCGGTTGAATTTCAATCTCTTCCATGTGAAGGGTCTGAGCGGTATCTTCTTAGCATGGACACATGAAACACATTATGGATCTTATCTAGTTCTGGCGGTAAAGCTAGCTGATAGGCCATTAGTCCCACACGTTCATTGACTTCATATGGGCCAATGAACCTAGGGCTTAATTTACCCTTTCTTCTAAACCTCAGTACCTTCTTTCATGGTGAGACTTTAAGAAATACTTTGTCGCTAGCTGCATACTCTATCTCTTTTCTCTTTAAGTTGGCATAAGATTTCTGTCTATCTGAGGCAACTGATTATCTTTACTTTATCCTCAGTCTGTTTCACTAGGTATGGTCCTACTAGCTTATCTTCGCCTAATTCAGTCCAACATACTGGGTTCTGCACTTCCTCTCATACAGTGCTTCATACGGGACCATTTGAATGCTAGCTTGGTAGCTACTGTTATATGCAAATTCTGCCAGTGAGAGATATCTATCCTAACTTCCCTCAAACTCAATGACACAACTCCTTAGCATATCCTCAAGGACCTATCACATAATTCACATTGTTACTATCATTTCAATTTATTAGTTGTAAGAATTTAATTAGTTTTTTTTTTGGTTCACCTGGATTACTCGTTCCGACTGTCCATCCGTCTGAGGATGAAAAGCCGTGCTAAAGTGGAGTTGTGTGCCCAAGGCTTCTTGTAACTTCTTCCAAAATCTCAATGTAAACCTTGGGTCTCGATCAGATATGATGGAAAGTGGGATTCCATGCAGTCTAACTATCTCACTAATATATAACTCTGCTAATTTCTCCAGTGAGTAGTCAGTTCTAACTGGCAGAAAATGTGCTGACTTTGTCAATCTATCCACTATCTCCCACACTGCATTATGCTTCTTCTGGGTGAAAGGTAGACCATTCCATTCAGGTATGCTTATAGGCTGTAGCAATCCTGATGGAACTTGATATTCTACTTTAACTTGCTGACATGTCAAGCCTCTAGTAACATAGTCAGCTATATTCTTTTTCATACCAGGCCACCAATAATGAGCCTTTAGATCATTATATATTTTTGTGCTTCCTGGGTACATAGCATAAACACTGGTGTGTGCTTCTTTCAGAATACTAGTTTTCAATTCCCCATCATCTGGTACACACACTCTCCCTTTGTAGTACAAACACCCATCTGCTTTCACCTCATAATTGGTTTCTGTAACACCCCTATGTTCGGTAGTGCGTTCTACTATTCCAGTGACCAGTGTTGTCCGGATAGCTAGGATGCCTAAAACTACACTTAAATATTAGTGAGGAGACATAAAATAATGAAATACAAGAAAAGAAAATACAAGAAAAACAAAGGAAAAAAAAATAGCAATGAAATGTAACCAAGTTAATCGAGTCGAGAACCGTAGCGATGGGTGACTGCGCTGGGAAGTTGCGGCGTAGACCGTTGACTAGCCCTGGACCGCGGGGAACCCTGGAAAATATTTTTAAGACGTAAATAAACATCTATTTAAGTACAAATGTCATTAGAAATATCAAAGAAAAATTAATTAATTAGTACAAAGAAAGACGAGAAATCGAGAAAACGACAAAATTCGGTGTTACTAAAAAATCAGGAATGCAACCCGAACAGGGGCATTGTGGTCATTTGACACCCCGAGTGGACTTTTGACTTAAATGTTCATGAAAAATAAGTAATATTAAATTTTGAAAATCACATGAAAAATGAAATTATGTATAAAAATGTAATTAGGGAAAAATTAGAGGTGCTAAGTGGAAATATTAAAGCTTGATTATTTAATTAATTACACTAAGGATGAGTGGAGGTATAAAAGCACTAAGGGACATGTGTATGTCCACTAAGCACTTAATCTTCAACCTTCATCTTCTCCATGCCGAAGTGAGTTCCTTTAAATACTCCATGGCCGAAATTATAAAAGCTTCCTAACCTCTACCATTTTCAACTCAAACACCAAAGCTCACTTCACTAATTTTGATCCTCACACCATGGGTAGTAGATAGGCAGCAAGAAAGTTAAGTTTTGGTGAGGTTTTGAAGAACTTCAAAAGTGGTAAGTGAGTATTTTCCATTTTTATTTCATTAAAAGTGTAACCAAGGTTGTGGGTAATTGATTTATGGAAGAATTTGTGAAATTTGATGAATTAATGGAGATGTACATTTTGGCAGCCATGGAACTTCACTATGAACAGCTTGTTCTTGCATGTAAATAGTTGTTTGAATGATGATTTAAATGTTTGATTGTATTGTAGTTGAATTCCATGTGTAAGGTTTGATTTGTAAGCTTGAAAATTGCAATTGGAGGTTGATGGGTATGTGTAAACTTGTGGCAGCCTCATGAAGAAGATTGAAGTGTTTAAGTTTCATGAAATGGTTTGTTGAATTATGTTGCTTATGGTGGCAGCATGTGTGTGTGTTTAATTGTTAGGGTTTAAACATGGAAATGAGGTATGTTCATGTGGTTGAATTGTTGTAAATGGGACTTTGGAAAATTTTGTATTATAGTGTGTATGTTGAGAGTGGTTACAAGCTGCGAAAATGACAAAAAAAAAAGTGAAATGTGTTAATAGTATTGTACAACAAGAATTGGCATGGAAGAGTTAACTTGGTAAGTGTTGAATGTGTAATTGGTAAAGGATGAAAAATGTGTAGTAGGGCAGTGTATGTTTTGGCTTAGAACCTTAAGTGTGTGACTCCAATTGGTATGAGACCAATTGGAGGTGAAACTAGGCACAAAATGTGCCAACTTTTATGAAGGAACCTTAGCAAAATTCTGCCTAAAAGGTGACTTGAAAAATGACCAAATCCGAATTAGTGACTTGAAAGCCTGAAAATTGACCATTCGGGCAGCAGTTAGTGTTTTGGCCATAACTCACTCAAAACAGGTCCAATTAACCTGAACGTTTTACCATGAATAGTTTAGACATATATCTACAATTCTTATGAAGAAGCCAAAGCCCAAAAGTGGCCAGAACCAAGCCAAATAGCTTGTAAATGTTCAGGTACCAAAACTAGCCGAACCAAAATTGACCTAAAAATAACCTAAAGTTACCATTTTGATGCATTCTGTCCAGCATTGGTAAATTGACCATAACATGGTCTACACAACTCATAATAACCTGAAATTTTGCCCCGCATGCAATAAGACATAGACCTACAAGTTTGTTGTTTGGACCGAAACCCAAAAATCGAGCGAACTATGTCGTTCGGCTAGGTCAAAATAGTACACCAAAATCCAGCAAATTGCAATAAAATGCAATATACTTGAAAGTGAATTTGGTAACATGTACCAACACTAAAAGGCTATAAAATGTGACATATTGGTAACATTAAACCTAATTCATCTAGAGTGCATCGAGAGTCAACATTTTAGGTTGACTAAGGAAAATAATAGAATTCAATAAATTAATTATTATGCCTTATTCTTAGAGACAGTTTAAATGAGTACTGAAACACTTCAAATTGTGTGTTTTAGTTAGCAAAGACTCAGGGAAGGGGAAGGAAACACTGAGTCAGGACCAAGAGACATTTATCAGAGGTTTGTGCACAACTAGTTTTTAACTGATTTTGTTCTGAATATTTCATATGATTAAATGACATATTTTCCTTATATATTATGTTTAACTGGCATTGGATTTAATTCAATGATTATTGAAATTGTTATAGTATGTATGAATTTAGTTTTGTGAAATGGTATTTACACAAGTATTAAGCATTGTTATGGATTGAATAAATTATGTTTTGGAAAATTGTGATAGAATATGTTTTGAATTGTGATGGGCAATTTGCATGGAAAAATGCAAATTTATGATTTGAATTGTGATGAGCATAAAAATTATTGGATATTAGAATTGACTTTGAATCGAATTGTATTGTGATTTATGCTCACTAAAAGGATTGTGATATTGTTTTGTGTCTCACTATTTATGCTCTCTCATTTGTTGAGAAGACAATGGAGTTAGTTGTGTTTTGATTACCATGGTACGTGTACAGGCTTTGATTCTCCTCTTATTAGAGGTTAGATCTAAGTTTTTTTTTTTTTTTTTTTTTTTTTTTTATGTTATGGCCCTTTCAGAAGATTCATTATTGTGGTGTGTACTATGCACGATAATTTGACCTCCCTGACCATAGGGAGTTAGAATCTGATTCGACCTCCCCGACCATAGGGAGTTAGAATCACCTCAAAAATGGCCCTTTCGGATTAGTCTTGCATAGTTAGTGAGATAAAGAATGGTTTTTGAGATAAAGAATGGCTTTTGAGATAAAGAATGGTTTTAAATAGTAAAGAATGGTTTTGAATAGTAAAGAATTGTGATTTCAATTATGATTTATGTATAATTGATTTTGTTGGAATTACCTTAAATGTTTGGTTGTGATTTGATAAATTGAATTTCGTGATCAAAGTCATTTCATACAAATGATTATGTTATTGGCAATGAATAATTTGATTTTTGGAATTTGATGAGTATCCTGTTTTCCAAATTATTTGCTGTAATTTTGCTAAGGTATATTGAACTATGTTTTATGTTATTATTGTGCACCACTGAGTTCACCACTCAGCGATAGCTTTGCATGCTGTCGCAGGTGAAAAGAGCATAGAGGAATTGAGAAAGCTTCTTTGAAGGCGCATTCAAATCAGCTCTAAGTATATCATAGTTATACCCATGTACATAGGTTTTGATGTATGTATGTAATAATATGTATGTAAATTATTTGAACAGTTGTATAAAAACTCTTGTAAAATATTTTTGTATATAATTAAATGTAAATTATTATAAATGTAAATTTGAGGTTTCATTTACCTGAATAGTTTTGTAATATTAATTTTTGAGTCTTGTAATTAATGAAATATTTCTTTTATAATGAGGATGGTTTGAAAATGAAATGATTGATTATTGAGATTGAATTGTGAGATGAAATGAAGTTTCTTGGAGTTGTATTTGAGAAAACATGTTGGAAGTGTTTTTCTTTGCAGGTGTTGAAGAACTGTTTTCTCAAAATATAGCCGGCACTCTGCCGAAATTTTAAAAAATTTTTATAATACTAGATTTTAATCGATGATTTAAATTTCATGAAAATTGATTTAAAATCCCTTGTAGTATATTTAATGGGTTTTCGGTAGGTGAAGTATGGCAATTCATTAGGTGTACTATGGGATCATGTTGCATCTTATAGAGGAGTAGGGTGTGACAGTTTCCTTCCCCTCTGAGATTTTTCTCATAATAGCCATTAATTTTTTATCTGCATTCTACCCATCTTATATCTGCTGTAGGAGGTTTGGCCTCACTTGTAACTCAGCCAAAATAGCTCCATCTTGAGCTAAAGACAGACAGGCATTTAGTGATCTTAAAGCTGTGATGGACTTTCTGCTCAAGGTATCAGCAACTACATTTGCCTTCCTAGGGTGATAATCTATTACACAATCATAGTCCTTTAGGAAATCAATCCATCACCTTTGTCTAAGGTTGAGCTCCTTTTGGGTTGGCAAATATTTTAGATTTTTGTGGTCCGTATAAATGTAACACTTTTCACCATACAAATAATGCCTCCATATCTTCAGTGTGAAGATAATTGCTGCTAGCTCAAGATCATGAGTAGGGTAGTTCTGTTCAAGTTGTCTTAACTGCCTGAAAGCATAGGCGACCACTTTCCCCTTTTACATTAATAAACACCTTAACCCATTATGCGAGGCATCAATGTAGACCACAAAGTCCTTTCCTGTCACTGGCTGTGTTAACACTGGTGCCTCTGTCAACATAGCCTTTAGCCTCTCAAATCTAGCTTGGCACTTGTTGTTCCAGCCAAATTTCACATTCTTATGTAACAACTTGGTCATTGGAGCAGCTATAAGAAAGAACCCCTTCACAAATCTTTTGTAATACCCAGCTAGCCTCAAGAAACTTCTAACTTCAGTTGTATTTCTAGGAGGCTTCCATTCCATCACTGCTTCTATCTTTTTGGGATCCACTCTAATCCCCTCAGCTGATACTATGTGTACAAGGAAGGAGATCTGACTCATCCAGAAATCACACTTGGACAGCTTAGCATACAACTTCTTTTCTCGCAGGGTTTGCAGAATAATCCTCAAATGTTCATCATGTTCTTCCCTAGTATTGGAATACACTAGAATATCATCAATAAAGGCCACTACAAACCGATCTAAATATGGACGGAGGATATGGTTCATAAAGTCCATGAATGCTGCTGGTGCATTTGTTAACCCAAACGGCATCACTAGGAATTCATAATGCATATATCGGGTTTTGAATGCAATTTTTGACACATCTGCATCCTTTACCCTCAGCTGATGATACCCTGATCTGAGATCAATTTTTGAAAATACCCCGACTCCTTTTAACTGATCAAACAGATTGTCAATTCTGGGCAACGGATATTTATTCTTCACAGTTACTTTGTTTAACTGCCGGTAATCGATACACAATCTTAAGGTCCCATCCTTCTTCTTTGCAAACAACACCGGAGCTCCCCATGGTGACACACTGGGACATATAAACCCCTTATCCAGTAACTCCTGCAATTGGATTTTCAGCCCTTTCAGTTCTATGGGTGCCATCCTATAAGGAGCAATAGAAATTGGTGTTGTACCCGACATTACTTCAATAGCAAATTCGACTTTCCTTTCTGGTAGTAAACCAGGCCATTCTTCAGGAAACACATCTGGGAAGTCCCTTACTATGGATATATCACACAAGTTTCACTAAGCTTGCCTAATATCAACAACGTGCGCTAGGTAGGCTTCACAGCCTTTTCTCATCGATCTTCTTGCAACTGTGGCTGAGATGACATTGGACAGGAAATCTGTCCTTTCACCCACAATTGAAATCTCATTACCCTCAGGAGTCTTTAGAGAAATCCTCTTCAGTTTGCAATCAACTATTGCCTGATGACGTGATAACCAGTCCATTCCCAAAATCACGTCAAACTTGTGGAAGGGTAATTCAATAGGTCTGCTGAGAATTCATACCCCTGAATCCTCAACGGGCAACCTTTATACACCTTATTCCCTACCACACTGTGGCCCAGTGGATTTGTGACTAGAATGTCTTGGCCACTCTCCTCTATTGAAACTCCCTTCCCTACGGGTAGCTTGATGCTGATATATGAATGGGTAGATCCTGGATCCACTAATGCATGCACAGGTAAAATGTAGAGGAAGAACATACCCCTAATAATATATGGGGCATCTTGCTCCTCCTAGGCTCTCATGGCATATGCTCTGGCAAGTACTCTGGCCTCTGGCCTCTCAGCTGACTCAGATGCAGGCCTCAGTGATGGACCAGCTGCCTCAGATTGACCAGACTTCCTACCGCTTTAAGGTGCAGGGACAGGCCTATCTGCTTGTGTTGGAGCAACTATAGTAGTCCTCTTTGAGCAATTTTTGATCTAATGTTCTGTAGACCTACACCGTAAGCATGCACCTGTCACTCGCCAACACTCCCCTTACGCCACTTTTGGCAGTACGGATAGGCAGAAGATGCTGGGGCTGGTCCCCTGAACACCATCCTTGGATAGCTGCTCACTGATGGTGTGGACTGGCCTCTCTTAGGTGTGAATTGTGTTCTGGGCCCCTGGGACTGACCCTGACCTTGTGGTTATCCTGAACTCTGAGCAGGAGGACCCTTAAATTTCTTACTGGGAGCAGAGAATGAACTGGACTGACCTGGACCCTTCTTCTGCTGTTTTTCCCTTCTGTTTTTCTCATTTATTCTGACTCTTTTTACTTTCAATGCAGCATCAACTAATTTGGCAAAATCCGTAATCTCCAATGCTGTTATCATGACCTTGATATTGTCATTTAGCCCTTCTTTAAACCTTCTGCACCTCTCAGCCTCTGTAGGGACTATCTCCCTCCCATACCGACTCAGTCAGATGAATTCACGCTCATATTCTATCACTGATAGTTGCCTCCGTCTCAGACTGATAAATTCTCTTCTTCTCTCTTCTAGATACACTTTACTGACATACTTCTTCCTGAACTCTGTGAGGAAGAAATCCCAGGAAATCTGATCTGGTTGTACCTCACTGGATACTATGTGTCACACCCTACCCCTCTGTAAGGCATAACATGATCCCATAGTATACTTAATGAATTACCAACTCCGTCTACTGATAACCCATTAAATACACTACAAGGGATTTTAAAAATTTTTCTTACTTCTTTTACAGTGGTGAGCACTATTTACAGGTGTTTAAAACCTTTTTGAACTGAAATGATAGAACTAACACATTTGAATTATTTGGAATTTCTGTAAAAATTTTGGCAGCGTGCCATCCGTATTTTGGATAAAACAGTTCTTCAGAAAAACCTGTAAAAAGCACTTCAATATATATTTCCAAATCTCAACTCCAACATGTTTCTCAACACAACATATTTCTCAACTCAAATCCACAGTAATTTTTCAAAGACTGAGATACAATAAATATAATACAATTTTTACAAGTCAAAATAACTCATAATTTATTTTACAACTTTAATGTACAATTTTATTTTACAACTGCTCAAAACCAAGAACAATATATACATACAGTGAACATACATTACAGTACAAAATGCAAAATGTGGTATACTCAATATACCCGATGATCTCTCAATGTAGTACTAGCAGCCTAATCTGCTGCCCTGTCAGTCTGTCTACCTGCGACAGCAATGAAAAGCTATCGCTGAGTAAAATTTACTCAGTGGTGCACAATAACAATTTGAAATGCAATACATAAATCTTTTATTGACAGTTTACAAATTAAATGATCACAATTCCATTTCACAATTTACAAAATTCACCTAACACAAATTTGATCAAGTAATTGAATAATACCGTTTTGCAAATCAATAACACAATTCGATCAAATAACTGAATAATACCATTTTTCAAATCAATAACACAATTCGATCAAATAACTGAATAATACCGTTTTGCAAATCAATAACAAAATTCGATCAAATAACTGAATAATACCATTTTGCAAATCAATAACACAATTCGATCAAATAACTGAATAATACAATGTTGCCAATCGATAACATAATTTAGGCCATGACACAATTTTTCCACACATGCCGTGTTGTACACCACGACAAGACACACTCACCCCAATAATCGAAATCAATGAGGGAGGAAGCTAGCTATATAATGAGTACTCATTCACACTCACCTCAGACTGACAAGTCAAAGAGGGAGGAACATAATCATACTCACCCCAGACTGATAAGTCAAAAAGGGAGGAATATATCACGCTCACCCCATAAATGGAGGAGGAACATAGTAACAGTGTCATGCCAGGTGTGAATCAAAACAATTTCAAATCATAATATTTCATACAAACCATAAATCACATTTTATCTCAAAATTTCCATTTGCAAAGTTGGCAACACAATAATTTCCAAATAATATTCCCAAAACCAAAGCAACAAAAAATTATTCATAACTCATTTCTCCAAATAAATTTGCTAGTAAAAGTAGTGAATATATAAGTATTGTGCACGGACACAATTTAAACTATAATGTTCAAATAAATTTTTAAGCAGAAAATAAGAAGTCAAAATTATTGTGCACAAACACAATTTAAAACAATAACATATAAATAATCATAATTTATTTCAATTGAAAAATTCAAAAGAAATAACTATTGTGCAAAAACATAATTTAAAACAATAATGTACAATAGTCATAATTCATTTCAATTGAAAAATTCAAAAGAAATAGCCGTTGTGCACAAACACAATTTAAAACAATAACATATAAATAATCGTAATTTATTTCAATTGAAAAATTCAAAAGAAATACTTATTGTGCACAAACATAATTTAAAACAATAATGTACAATAGTCATAATTCATTTCAATTGAAAAATTCAAAAGAAATAGCCGTTGTGCACAAACACAATTTAAAATAATAACATAGAAATAATCATAATTTATTTCAATTGAAAAATTCAAAAGAAATAATTATTGTGCACAAACCTCTGATAACTATCTCTTGGCTCTGACTCAGTGTTTCCTTCCCCTCCCTGAGTCTTTGCTAACTGAGAAACACAATTTGAAGTGTTTCAGTACTCATTTAAACTGTCTCTAACGATAATGCTTGATAATTAATTCACTGAATTCATTTATTCGCTTAGTCAACCTACTATGTCGACCCTCGGTACATTCTAGGTAATTTAGGTTTTAATGTCATTAATATGTCACATTCGATAGTCTTTTGGGGTTGGTACATGTTACCAAATTCATTTCCGTGTATACTGCATTTTCTTGCGATTTGCTGGATTCCAGGATACTAGTTTGACATAGCCGAACGACCTAGTTCCCTCGGTTTTCGGCTTTCGATCAAAACTACAAACTTGTAGATATGTCTTATTGCACGCGGGGCAAAATTTCAGGTCATTCTGAGTTATGTAGACCAAGTTATGGTTATTTTACTATTGCTGGTCAAATTGCACCAAAATTGGTCACTTTAGGTCATTTTAGGTTCGGCCAGTTTTTAGACCCGAACTTGTGCAAGCTGTTTGACTTACTTATGGTCATTTCTGGGCTTTGGTGTCTTCATAAGACTTGTAGATATGGGTCTTAACTATTCATGGTTAAAATTTCAGGTCAATTGGACCTGTTTTGAGTGAGTTATGGCCTAAAAACTAACTGCTGCCCAAATGGTTAATTTTCAGGCCTCATTTGCACTCAATCCGGATTTGGTCATTTTTCAAGCTACCTTGCAAGCAGAATTTTGGCAAGCTTCCTTCATGAAAGTTGGCACATTTTGTGCCTAGTTTTACCTCCAATTGGTCTCATACCAATTGGAGCCACACACTTAAAGTTATAGGCCTAAAATGCATACTGCCCTATTGCACTTTCTTTATTACTCATCAAAGCTCACTTTTAGCATTTACCAATTCACACATTCTTACCCAATCTGGTTTGTACCATAACCTAAACATATTTTACCACATATTGTTGATCATTTTGGCAGCTTACAATCACATTCAACATACACTATAAAGTACAGAATTTACCAAGTCCAAGTTACACACAATTTAACTACATAACAAGCTCATTTACATGCCTAAACTCAAACCCTTGTACACATATACAATCTGCCATAGTAAGCACCATAATTCAACCATGTAATTTCATAAACCAACCCATGAAATAACATTTTTTTGGTTCACAATGCAAGCTGCCAATTCATACATCACACTCCATTAATTTCCAAGCTTCAAATTTCAAATAAACATCCACATATACTAAGTATACATCACCCAAATAATTTCCTACACACCTATACATTTAATCAATCTTTTAATCTACCATTTAGAAGCAAGAATAAGCTGTTCTCAAAGTGTTTCCATGGCTGCCAAAAATACAGCTCTCCCTTTAAACATCAAACCTCAAAATTCTTTCCACAATTCAAGTACCCATAACATCCACACAAACTTTAATGAAGCAAGTATCAAAAATACATACTTATCACTTTTGAAATTCTTCAAAACCTCACCAAAACTTAAATTTCTTGCTGCCTATCTACTGCCCAAGTTGTATAGAACAACTTTAGTGAAGTACTCTTGAAGAAACTAGGGCTTGATCATGGAGGATTGGAGCTTCATGCATAAATGGCCATGGAGTTTTCTTTGGGATGCATTCGGCTGGTTCATTTGCTGGAGGTTGAAGATGATGTTCAGCTGTCCAAAGTGTCATTTATAGGTGGTCCAAGCTGCCTTAGTGGAGCACTTAATTTATTTTAATGTTTAATTATTCAAACTTTCTCAATTTTCATTTTTATGCCCCAAACTTCTATCATTTATACTATGTACCACAATTTTAATTTTCATGACATTTTACAAATATAATATCATATATTTTTAATGGACATTTAGATCAAAAGACAACTCGGGGTGTCAAATGACCACAATGCCCCTGTTCGGGTTGCATTCCCGATTTTTCGGTAACACCGGGTTTTGTCCGTTTTTCGATTTCTCACTTTTCTTTGTATTAATTAATTAATTTTTCTTTGATATTTCTAATGGTATTTGTACTTCAATAGGTTTCTATTTAAGTCCTACAAATATTTTCCACGGTTCCCCGCGGTCTAAGGCTAGTCAACGGTCCACGCCGTGACTTCCTGGTGCGGTCACCCATCGCTAGGGTTCTCGGCTCGCTTAACTTAGTTGCATTTCTTTAATATTATTTTTCCTTTATTTTTCTTGTATTTTCTTTTCTTGTATTTCATTATTTAATGTCTCCTCACTCATATCGAAGTGTAGTTCTAGGCATTCTAGCTGTCTGGACAACACTGGTCACCGGAACAGTAGAACGCACTACCGAACTTAGGGGTGTTACACTACGCCCCACCACTGGTATGCATCATCTTGAAGTAGGGACACAACACCCTCTAGGTTCTGCTCGGGGGTGCAATGTGTTAGTAGTATGCCCTAGAGCATATCATTTAGTATGTATCATGTACATATTTTTATTAATAAAAGGCATTTCCACTTTTCCGTTTACATAATATATTTATGTGTAATAGAAAAGGTCCATTGATATTTTCTTAGAAATATTATTCTAAAGTTGTTAAGAATATGAGTGACAATATTTCTAGCACGAAGTATCATAAATAGGTTCACAATCGAGGATACTTAATAATAAGGACATGACTAATCCAGAAAGATTGTATTCATGTTTGTTCCCAAGTTATTTATATGAGATATAAATAAGATGGAATGGTGAGTCTCATGCTATATAACAAACATGATAGGCACTTATAAATGATAAGTAGGCCGAACCAGTGACACTTATGATAAGCACATGGAGTTTACTCTTGTCAATGTTTTGTCATAAATCATATCAGTGCATATAATCTTTAGACCTGAGATAGCACAGTTATCTTGTATATAGGTAGTTTGAGTTTGATACTGCTTTCATACTTGTACTGTGTATGGGTATATGGGCATGTGTTGGCTCCTACTAGTTATATATGGAGGTAGGTGTTGATCAAGATGGAATCTGTTCCTCTAAGTAAATAGAGATAAAATCCTATGTTCATTTAATTGTTCTTGATGTTTCAAGTTCCTGGCCAGGACAGATAGATTTATTCAGAAAAGGGTTTCTGATGAGAAAATCTTTTTAATCAAGAACTGGAATTAAAAGAGAACATAATATTCATAGCAAATGGAGTTTGACATAAACCATGACTCCAGCTTGAGTTGGGATTTTGTAACAGAGAGATTCTAGTGCATGGTAACATATGATTATAGGTTCATTTAAGGTAAACCTTATTACTAATTGGGTGGCCATTGCATGCTATGCTAGGTGTTAACCATGGTCTATGAGGTTCATAAAATGATTTAGAGAAATCATTTATGGTATGAAAGAGTTCTGATGATATTAAGAGTTGATATCATGTCTCATTGCCAATTAGTGATGAGCATAGTAAGTCACACACATACACAAGTTATCACCTAATTAAATATGATTTAATTAATTAATTAAAGTGTTTAATTGATTAATTAAATAGGTTTGGTTTGCAATTAGTTTGCAAAGTCCCTAGCATGACTTGAAACCAAATCTAGATTATTGGATGTATAATATAAGTTAAATTTATATTTAAAGTGTTTAAATATGAATTTAATTAATGAGAAATTAATTAATAGAGATTAATTAATTAATTTATATTTGATATAAATTAATTAGAAGAAGAAAAATAATTATTTTGGGTTGAGAACTCAAAATTAAGACACAGGGGCATTTTGGTCATTTTGCAGTGTGACACGTGGCACCATGAGATGGTGACACATGGCATAACACATAAGCTTGCCAAATGTTTTTTTTTAATCATGTAAGATGATTAAAATCAAGATTACATATAGGTTTGACACTTGGCACAATATGATTGGGTCACTTAAACCTAGAGCTAATCAAAGGGTGACATGTGGCAAGGGTTTAATGTGTTAACCTAGCTATTTAAGTGTTGTTATGAGAAAATAAAATACAACCAGCAGCCACACTCCTTGGTCACGCCATTTTGCAGCCCTCCCTCTATTCTTCTTCATCTCTCATCAATTCAAAGAGATTAGCCATCAATCTCTTGAATTAAGAACACTAGAAATTGTTTCTAGTGTCCTATTTACATCTATAATCTCTTAAAAGGCAGAACTTGAATTTCTAATTAATAGAAAAGTCTTTAGAAGCTGTTCAAGGGCTGCCATAGGGGTTCTTAGTGTGGACAAGCTAGAGGGACAACATCTGGTGTCCTAAAGACGAATCTCAAAGGCGCAGACACGCTGCAGTGCATCAAGAGGTTAGTGTAATCGTTCTTGATTTAATCTAGGGTTCTAAAATTAATCTGATTAATTTTAAAATCTTAAATGGCAAATACAGATCCAAAAATATATTAAAAGAGTTTTAATATGTTGTTTATCATTGAAATCAAATAGATAAAAATAAATCTTGCATGATGCATGTGACCCTAGGTGAAAAATTTTGAATTCAATGGTATAAACTTGTGTTTTTCACGCTTCCGTTCCTTCACAATGAAGCTGTTTCAACACTCTTACCGTTCTATCCAGCCAATTTTCAGCTGTCATGGGGTCATCCTCCTTCTTCTCAAAGAAATTTACAGCCCCATATTTTCGTAATTTTTCCAGATGGGACTTCTGTAGTGCTGGTGGAGGTTGTGGCTGTGGTTGTGGTAGTGGAATTGCCCCCATCATTTGCCAATAAAATTTAGTCATCTATTGAAATAACGCAGACTGAGGTTGGGCAGGTGCCTAAGCTGCTGATGCAGCAGGTTCTCCCCTGCCTCCCGATTTAGCCCTTGGTGGAGCACCACTCTCTACCTTTTCATCAACTGCTCTTTGAGAAGCAGGATCCATATCCTAATCAAAATAAAAAAACAAACAAATCTACATCAGTGTCACCTCAACACTTACAAATGCAATGCAATGGTATGCACTCTATCTAGGCCCAGAAATGCCTAAACCAATGCTCTGATACCACTAAATGTGACATCCCTTACCTGTCTACAGTGTAGCTGAGCAAGATATGCCACCTAATGTGCCGGAGCGCCATATCTAATTTCCTAACAATTTACCCTCCTTAATTTATTTATTTTTTATTCACCAAGTGCAAAATTTACCAATTATATCATTTATTTACAGTTTGATAATCTAAATTTTTCATAAATTTTTCTAGAAAATCTGGCAGAGTGCCGGCTGTACATTGGAAAATAGTTCTTCTAAACCTGTTTAAAAAAAAAAAAAACACTTCCAATATGATTCTCAGTTCCAGAAGTCCAGTACACATCCATATCAACTCAATCTCCAAATCTCAACACAATTTTCAAAATTTTTTTGTTCACATCACAATTTGAATTAATTTCATTAATAACTCCTCAACATTTTATTTTTCCAAAAAATATACTGATAATTACATTAACATGAAATTTCATATATTTATGATTTCATGAGTTTGTAATTACAATCAAAACTAGTACAAAATGCAAAGTACAAAATACAACCCAATATCCTAATATCCTACCAAGTGCACTGCAGATATGAGGTGACTCTGGACTCTGTGCAGATCTGACAAATCACCCGGTCTAAGGTCTGCTGGACTCCCTAGCTATGTCTCTAGTACCTGCGCGTGGCAAAAGCGATGCACTAAGCAATTCTGCTTAGTGGTGCCAATATAAATATAATAACAAAAATAAAATGGATATGTAAAATGTATGCTGACATTTTATGTGGACTGAGTTTTTGGCAATTATTGTAGTATTATTTGATTAAAATTTGGTAATATTTATTTTGATTCCCCCAGTAACCTATACTAGTCGACTGGACTGGATAAAATGATAAACTGGCACTGGGTACCAAGTACCTCGGGCCATCACACCATCGGTCACATTGTGTCTCCCAGTGTGCAACAGAGTAGCTAATAAGCTGTAATAATTATTAGACATGAAACCCAAGTATAATAAACTCAATCAAAATAGCCAAAGGTTATTATATCACAAAATGGCACGTGAGGCCATAAAACATAGAATGGCATGAAGCCATATGCAGTATTGCTAATAGAACCCTATTGGCATGCCAACCTATCCAAACCAATCATTCTAGGCATACTAGGGCATTTTACACAGTTAATGATATAATTATTTATTTTTGTAATGTAGAGTTCACTATTCACTTGACTATTTTCACTCAAAGGTTGACTTTTTAATTTATAATAATTTTATTGAACCTAAGTTTACCAAAATACCACATTTTGGTTTATAAAAGTGTTCGCATTAGTTGCCAAATAATACTTAAAACCAATGGTGAATAATTCAGAAATTTCAGTTTTTGGTGTTAAAGTTTACTGTTCTATTAGGCCATTTTATAGTGAGAATTTGGCCAAATGTTATTCATAAAAATTCTTTCTTATTGTGTCTAGTTACATTTCCTTTTTTTGAATCACTCAATTTGGAGTTTTGTATCTCAAGTTATAGCCTAAACACCATAGCTGGCCGGATTGCAATTTTTCCAGAATTTCTGGGCAGAATCAATTCTGAAATTTTTGTACACTGATTGTAGGTAAGTTTTGAATATGTTATGGTCAAAATTTGGGCTTGTTTTCTTCATGAAAGTTGTAGTGATATGTCTCAGCTTTCTACTGGCAAAATTTCAGATTAATTGAACTTTTCTACACTGAGTTATGACCATTTGAACAAATATTGTTCATTTAGTCATTTTTCGGGGACAACATGTTGGTCACCCGGATTAGGGTAATTTTTAGGTCAACTTGGTTTGGTTTTTTGGGAAGGGTTTCTTCACCAAAGTTGTGCCATTATATGTCTAGTTTCATGTTGAATTAGCCTTGCACCAATTGAACTTCACAACTCCAGTTATAGCTTCCAAAACCTGCTAGACTCATACCCAGTCCTGCAGTTCACCAAGGGCAGCATGCCTAAGCTCAATTCCATTGTCCTAAATCACTTCAATTCCTCCTCACACATAGTCAAATGGTCACTAATTGATTATTACAATGTTCATATACCATTAGAAGAGCAAACCCTAATTTTGTTCAAGTGTCCAAGTTTTCAAGTCCCATTCATGCATTACACTTGCATTACACTTACACTTAAATGTTCAATCACTCATCTCATGCCAAAGGCAGCTGATAAACCACTTTGCTTCAAGAAAATTCATCAACCCTAACCATCCCTAAGCTGAAAAAATTGTAGGGATGAATACACATAAATTTTATTTTGTTTTTCTTACAATTTCCACTTATCTCATGGCATTAAACATGAATTGAGTAAGAGAGGTAGGAGATTGGACACTAACCTTGAATGGAGTCACTTCCAAGCCTACAACAACTCTTCTTTTCCACCTCTTTTTGCTCCCAAAATCTTCTCTAAGATAAAATATTAAGGTTTTGTGTTGGAAACTTAGCCTTTAGTTGAAGAAAAACCAAAGAACTCAAGCTTTGGTAAGCTTGGCAATGGAGGAGAGGGAAGAGGGAAGTGGTGCGGCTTGGAGAGGAGGATGAGGGCAGATGGGTTGTTCCATAATTTTGACTTCTTTTCTTTATTTTTAATGTATTATAATTGTATTTGTTGATTTTTGATTGGCCAAGGTTTTTAAATAACCTCATGCTTACACAATAAATCAATATTATCTTTATTTCTTCTCTTTTTTTTTTACTACTCATTTTTAATTTCATTTTTAGCAATGTTTATTCATATTTGATATCATATAATTTATATACTTAATTGGACAAGTTGGTCAAAAATCATCTCTGAACACAAAATGACCAAAATGCCCTCCGTTTTGCTTAACGAGCTAAAATTGTGTGTATCAATTGATTAAATTTTCTTTGTGTTTTCTTAACATTTTATTGTTATTGAAACCCCAATAATCCTTCCTTGAGGTCCCAAAAATTATTTCATGAAGTTTTCTCCAGGTTTAGGGCTTCTAGCTGCGAAGACCGCAACTTCCCACTAGGTTACCCATCACTAGGGCCCCGGCTCATTAGACTTGGTTGTATTTTATTTCTAAAATTTTTCCTATATTTTTCTTATTAATATTTGAGTTAATTATGGATCCTCACTTTAGTGTAAATATTTTTCCTGATGTTCTAGCTGTCCGGACCGACACTAGTCACCTGAACAGTAGAATATACAGAATTGCTACAGTGAGAGTGTTACAGCCATAAGCAATACTACAGCCAGAACCCTATTGGCATGCCAACCTATCCAAACCAATCATAACTTGACATACATGGGCATATTAGCAATTTAGTATTGCTTCTTTGCATTTTATGTCTTTATGGTTACTATTCATAAAACTATTCATGCTAAATTTTGATTATTCCATAAATAAAAGGTATGCAAGTTCTAAATGCATGATCATACCAAATTTTTATTATAAAGTTGTTGGTATTAAATGCCAACCACAATTCAAGTCTTCATAGAAGCATTTTAAAATTTTTAATTTTTGCAACCTAAGTTTTCTGTTCTATTGGACCAATCTACAGTGCGATTTTGGCTAACCTTTCTTCATCAAAGTTGTTCCTTAATGTCTCTACTTGAATTCCCTTTTTCAATCACTCTGTTTGGAGTTTTGTAGCTCAATTTATGGCATTTTTATCATAACTGATCGGATTAGTCAATGTCCAGAATTTTCTGGGCAGTTTTGGTTCTGATAGTTTTGATGAGCTAACTTTGATTAGTAATTTGATTAGGTTATGGTAAGAATTTAGATTTATGTTCTTCATGAAAGATGTTCTACTATGTCTTATCTTTTCATAGCTTCAAGAATCAGGTCATTTGGACCTCTCTGCACAAAGTTATGCCCATTTGAATAATAACTATTCATATGGTCATTTTTTCTAGGTCCAGATTTTGGTTACCCGGATTCAAGCCAGTTTGAGGTCACTTTGGGTTGGGTTTCTGGGCAAGGTCTCTTCATAAAAAATGTGGAATTATGTCTCTAGTTTCACCTCCAATTGGCATTACACCAATTAATGCTACACAACTCTACTTATGGCTGCCCAAACCTACTGGACTCAAAGTCCAGAATTTCCAGAACAAAGGCAACTCATCCAATTCACAATTCAATTCCACAACCAATTCCATTTTAAGGTCAAACTACATCAAATGGTCACTAATTGACCTTAATAACACTAATTCATCAACAATTTGACAAAACCCTTATCACACCCTATCCCTTGTAAGGCATGACATGTTCCCGTAGCATACCTAATTAATTACCGAACTACACCTACCGATAACCCATTAAAAATACTACAAGAGATTTTAAACAAAACATAGCATTTTATTTTACTTTTATATTGTGGGAAACTGCATTTTAGTGGTTGAAACTATAGCAAATCCAAAACTCATTAAACAAACATTGGAAATAATAATAATAAACTAAATATTACAAAAGTTACATTTCCATAAATCTAAAAAAAAATTTCAAATATTTACAATCCCCAAATGCTCTAGTAATGTAGTGCTTTTTAATATAAACTGCTCAATGTTCAAACATCCATACATATAGCTACAAAATACATCAAAAGGAGATTATAGGGGTATACCTGCTGTATATACCCACAGTCAATATAAAATGCTGCTTCCAAGTCTCTCACTGGGCAGCCTTCTCCTTTCCCTTACCTGTGATAGCATAAATAAGCTATCGCTAAGTATTTCACTCAGTGGTATACTACTAATAACTTTAAAACTTAAAATAAAGTACAACTTGTCACAATATAATAAATTATATTTTTCATAAGCATGTAAACATCACACAAAAGTTCTAAGTCCATAAGAATCATTTTTTAAAATCACATTTGAAATGAGAAATCATACTTCACAAATCAGAATTCAAAAATATAAGTGTTGCCAACATCAATACACAGTTTAGACCATGACATAAAATTTCACGATCAATGCCGTGTTATACACCATGACAAAGCAATCTTAACCTCACTAATCATTATTAATGAGGGAAGGGCTAGCTAGCTAATGAGTATTCATATAGTCTCACCCCACTAACTGTTATTAATGGGGGACATAATCATAATCAAATATCAAACCCCAAGAAGCTGTTACTACTAAAGAGTTCCAAAAGGGACTGTCATGCTGTCACACTCTACTCCTCGCAAGATGTAACATGCTTCCGTAGTACACCTCATGAATAGCCGTACTTTGCCTACCGATAACCCATTAAATATACTATAAGGGATTTTGAAACAATTTTCGTTCATTTTTTAAATTAGTGGGTAAAATTTTCTAGATATTAAAAACCTTTATTTAAAGTCTAAACATAAATCAAATTTTTAGATATTTAAAAATCTCCACAATTTTTACAAAAATTTCGGCAGAGTGCCGTCTGTATTCTAAGAAAACAGTTCTTCAAAACCTGAAATAAAGACACTCCCAATATTTTTCTCAACAACTTCTTCAAATTTCACAATCAATCTCAACCAATTTCTCAAGTCTCAAAATTCAAACCATCCTCATTTCACAAATCAACACAAGCAATTCAATACACAGTTTAAATTAAATCAAACATTGAAATATCTCATTAAGATAACAAAATGAATATTTACATTCATGGGAGTATTAAAATTTAATAATGCAAAACTTTATAAGTATATAAAATCTCAAGATAATATTACAATAATTTGTATTTGATTACAATCGAAATATATATCTTACAAAAGAGTTAGTACAACTGCTCAAAGTAAATTTCATACATATAATTACAGAATTACATCAAAAGCTAATGTACAAGGGTATACCTATGATATACCCGAAGATAGTCTCACTATGTCTTTTCATAAATCTTGCTCAGCTGCTTTATTATTCCTTTCACCTGCGACAGCATACAAAGCTATCGCTGAGTGGTGAACTCAGTGGTGCACAAACTAATAAATTAAAACTGAATACAAATTAATCTTAACAATTCATAATGAATAAAAATTTAAAATTTCTAAATTCTTCAAAATCCATGACATTCAAAAATCATTATTTTCATTCATGCAAATTATTCATTTGAATAACATTTTGATCAATTAATAACTATTTATTTACATTTCTTTTAAATTCTGAAACAATACAAAAATATTTTGAATCACTAGCAAATTATTTGTTTCAATCACAATTTATCAAATTATGCATAATTTAAAGGGCGTTGCCAACAATTCACACAGTTGATCGCATGACCCAAAATTCAAATAGATGCCGTGTTGTACACCACGATATTTCACATTCTCCCAATAACCGAGGCTAAAAAGGAGAAACAAAAACTAGCTAGTATATATGAGTACTCATTTAAATTCTTCCCCAACTGGCAAGCCAGAGAGGAAGTAACTCACCCCATCTAGTGGAGGAGATATCTCACTAGACAAGCTAATGAGAATTCACAACAAATTTTGCCATGTCAACTGTGATTTCAAATCATATTCAAAACAATTTCTATTTACAAAGTGTTTACAAATCATCAACATATTTAATGATCATAAATTCATGCTCAAGGTTGGCAACACATCAAACTTAAAATTTACGATTCTCAAAACCATGCAATAAATCCTTAAATGAATAAGAAAATTTACATTTAATTTATACAATTTCATTCAACAAACTATAATTCTCATTACATCAAAATTTATAAATCATAAAATAACTTGTTCAAATCAATTTAGAAATGAAAAAATAACAAAAGAGTTAGTTGTGCACAAACCTTAAGCGAGTCGCCTATTGGCCTTTACTCGATTCCTCGGGTTCTTTCCCGGTGTTCTTTTCTACTGAAACACACAATTTCATAGTATTTCAGTATCATAACTTATTATAAATCCAAAATAAATTCAAATTCACTTTTATCTAGCTTATATATACTAAACTTGACGTTCCTTAAAATTTGTGTTTCGAGGTTACTATTCACTACACTATTCAAGTCAATTTGTTGACTTTCTAAGGCTTAATAGGTATGGGAATTCCAACTTCACCCACATACCACATTTTGGTCACTAAATTTGTTGGTTTTGGTGGTTTACTCAAATTCTAAATCCTTTAGGTAATTTGGCAAATTTTCAGTTTTTGTGTCTTAAGTTGCACTATTCCATTGGTCATTTTACTATTAGAATTTGGCAAAACTTTCTTCATAGAAAATGTTCCTTATTGTCTTAAGTTTATTCTCATTTTTGAATCACTACAATTGGAGTTTTGTAGCTCAAGTTATAGCCATTTGAACCATGGCTGCCGGATTGGACTCAAACCAGTTTTCTGGGCAAATTTTGGTTCTGCCAGTTTTAGGTCACCAACTTGGGGTGGCCAAATGACTTGGTTAATGGCATAATTTGGATTCATGTTCTTCATGGAAGTTTTAGGTCTATCCCTCAACTGTCCACTGATAAAATTTCAGGCCATTTGGACTTGCCTAGCTCAAGTTATGGCCAAATGAACAAACATTATTCATTTGGTCAGTTTGTACAGGGCAGACTGAGATTTTCCAAGTTTGGTCAATTTGTTCACTAGGTTTTGGTCACTTTTTGGGCATGGTTCCTAAATGAAAATTGTGTCATTTAGTGTCTACTTTCATTCCCAATTGGTCTCATACCAATTGGACTTATAAATTTTCATTTTTGGTCCCTCAAAGGAACCTGGCAGCATGACCACATTGAATCCGAATTTGGTTTCAACTCCAACACTTTTAACACCCTTCATTTGGTCACCATTGACCATTTCCCACTTCAAATTAGGTCCAAGACATCTTTTACCAATTTTTCACATTTTTGTCTCTAGTCCTAAGTGTCCCAAAACCCTAACTTATTAAATTGTTGCATTTAACCACATCTAAGCATACCAATCTCATTAGCACATCCATACAAGCTTGCCTACCATATTAAATTCAATCAAAACTCAAACATATGTATAGTAACCCTAGCTGGCTGAAATTCAGTTTGGTCCCTCAATAATATTTTTATTTCATTTAAAGTTTATTTACAAGTTCAACAAGTTAGAAATGTAAGAATCAAACTAAAATTATCAAGTTTGCTTACTAACCTTTCGTAGAACTTCAAATCCTCCAAATCTCTATCTTTTGTTCTTCTTTCCTCTTTCAATCTTCTTCGTAGGTTGAGATAACAAGCTCTAATGAGGTTTTTATGGAAGCTATTGTAACATCCTCATTTTAGCTAGTCCGTACAGTCTACTGTTCCGGTGACCAGTGTCAGTCCGGACAGCTAGAACGTTCGGGAAAATATTTAAGCTAAAGTGAGGAATCAAAAATTAACTCAAATATTAATAAAAAACAAATTTAGGAAAAATTATAAAATAATTTTTGGGACTCCAGAGAAGGGTCATTGAGGTTCTTATGACATTAGAATGCCAAGAAAATACTTAGAAAAATTTTTCAATCGGTACAGATAAATTTGGCCCGTTAAGCCAAACAGAGGGCATTTTGGTCATTTCGTCTTCAGAGATAATTTTTGGCCAACTTGTCCAGTTAAATAAATAATTTATATAACATAAAATATGATTAAGTGTTGTTAAAAATTTAATTGAAATTAATTAGACAAGAAATGGAGATAAAATGAAAGAAAATGGCATTATGACATCATAGTGATGTCATTAAAGTTTTCCCAACCAACCCAATGTTGACACATGGCATAAACTTGTTTAAAAGAGACCAAATGGACTGGAAAACAAAGAAGAAAATTCTAGCAGCCATTTTCTTTCCAAACCAACGGGAATGTTAGAGAAAGAGAAAGAGAAAGAGAAAGAGAAGAGAAACCTCCATGGGAGCTTAGGAAAGCTTGAGATAACCCATTAAACCTCCTTGAAACTCATCTTGGTCTTCACAAAAAATTATTTCTACACTTTGGGCAAGCTAAATACAGCAAAAGGAAGAAGAAAGGAGGAGCTTTGATAAGTTTGAAATTCATTCCATTAGAGGTTAGTGACTTAAATTCATGTCTCTCTTCAAATTTATGTTGAAAAAGTATATTTGAGTGCAAAATTGCAAAGAAATTTGTTAAATATCTTGTGTATGCCCATCTCAAAGTTTTGGGCAGCCTTGAACCTAGTAGTGTTTTGAAGATTTCTTAGAGTTAAATTGCAATTTGGCTGCCTTTAACATCAATACAATGCTTAGGACAATGGAAGGTATGTAAATGCATGAGTTGAAATATTAGGGTTAGGGTTTGGGCATAAGACCTTAATCTTTTAATGGTGAAAGTATGTTTTAATGGTCAAACACTGACCATTTGGCCATGTGTAACTTAGAAATGAAGTGGTTTATGTAGTGGGAATTGAGATTGGAGTGGCTGCCCTTGGTGACTTGCAGAATTGGACATGAGTCCAGCAGGTTTGGGCAGCCATAACTTGAATTGTAGAGGTTCAATTGGTGCAAGGCCAATTGGACATGAAACTAGACACATAATGGCACAACTTTGGTGAAGAAACCGTACCCATAAAACCAAACCAAGTAGACCAAAAGCTTGCCCAAATCCCGGTGACCTGTAGTCTGTTTCTGCAGAATGACCAAATGAACAGTGATTGTTCATTTCACTATTCATTTGAACCATAACTCAATGTAGAAAGGTTCAATTGACCTGACATTTTACTAGCAATAAGCTGAGATATAGACCAACAACTTTCATGAAGAAACCTAACCCAAATTATGACCAGAACCTATCCAACAAGCTAGTTGCAGTCACTGTTCACTGCACTATAGATATGGTCAGTCCAGAAAAATTTCAATCCGGCCAGTTGTGGTTTTTGGACCATAACTTGAGCTAGAAAACTCCAAATGGAGTGAATCAAAAAAAGAAATTCAACTAGACCAAGTAAGGAATAACTTTCGTGTTGATCATTTTGCCAAATTCCTACTGCAAAAATGACTAATAGAACAGTAAAAATGAAGCATGAAAACTGAAAATTCTGCTTCATTAACATTAAGCTTAGAAATGGTATTGGCAACCAATACCAACAAATTTTAAATGCAAAATGTGGTATGTTGGGAGTATTAAAACCAATGTACCTATTCTTTATGCAAAAGACAATATTTTGGTTGACTAATGAAGTGAATAGTAATACCAAAACTTGAAATTCAAAAATTGTAAAAGTCAGAATGTAAAATGCCCTAGCACACCTAACAAGATTGGTTTGGATAGCTTGGCATGCCAATAGGGTTCTGTTAGCAGTACTGCAAATGACTTCATGCCATTCTATATTTCATGGCTTCCCATGCCATTTTGTGACAAAATAGCCTTTGGCTATGTTATTTGAATTATTACACTTTGATTTTAACCCCGCTAATTATTACAGCTTATTAGCTGTTCTGTTGCACACCGGGAGACACAATGTGACCGATGGTGTGATAGTCCGAGGTACTTAGTACCCAGTGTCAGTTTACCCATTTATCCAATCCAGTCCAGTCAACTAGTATGGGTTATTCCGACAATGATAATAAACCTTCCCAAAGTTTAATCAAATAATAATGAAATTAATATCAGAAGTTAAGTCTACCAAAAATGTAAACACACATTCTGCATATTCGTTTCATTTTATGTTATTTTACATTATTTTATATTGTCACCACTAAGCAGAATTGCTTAGCGCATGGCAAAACTGGAGACCTAGCTGGAGAGCCCAGCAGACATCAGACGGGGTGAGCCTTCAGAGCTGCATCCGGGGTCCAGAGTCACCTCACATCTGCACTGCATATGGTAGGACATTAGGACTATAGGTGGCCCTTTTGTATTCTGCATTTTGTATTAGTTTAGATTGTAACTATAAACTCCTGTAATTATGTATTAATGTAAATATATGAAATTTCATATTATTAAGGTTTTCTGCATTATGTATGTTGAAAAAATGAAATGTTGAGAATTATTTGTGAATATCCTTCAAATGATGAAGCGAACAGAAAAGTTTTTGAAAATAGTATTGTGATTTGAGATTGAGATTTTGAGATTGAATTGAATGTGTATAATGGAGTTTGGATTTGGAAATTATTTTAGAAGTGTTTTTAAACAGGTTCAGAAGAACTCTTTTTTCAATTTACAGCCGGCACTCTGCCGGATTTTCTATAAAATTTGCGGATAAATTCAGATTTATCAAAATTGAAAATAAATGAATTATAAAGGGATAAATTGTAATAGAAACATAAATTGGTGCTCCGACACACTAAGTGGCATAACTTGCTCGGCTACACAGTAGACGAGTAAGGGGTGTCGCAGCTATTAAGGTTTAGTGAAGAGATTTAAGCTTGAGTGCAAGCTTTAATGGAAGATAACCATGGAGAGGGAGAGAGAGTGAGGGCCGCACATATGAGGAAGATAGCGGCTTTTATGTTTTTTTTTTTCTTTTCTTTTATGAATTTTTAACTTATGGAAGACAAAAATATCTAAATAATTAAATTTTTTAATTATACGATTTATGGCGTTATGCATGACGTCATGCATGATGTCATCTTCCTTCACTTATTTCTATCATTTATTTTTCATTTATTTTTTTATTAGTTCTTTAATTTAATTCCTGACTCCGAAATTTTCGTTTCTCCGATTTTATTTGACAGTTAAGTCAGGAGTCAGCTGTAACACCCCTATTTGTATAGCCTGGTATATTTTACTATTCCGGTGACCGGAGTCGGTCCGGACAATTAAAGAGATTATAACCACACTTAAGATAACTAGAGAAGCCATAAACACAAATAATTAGTAATTGCCAATTGGTTAAGTACAAATAAGAAGAACAGAACATAAGAAGTTAAACGAGTCGAGAGTCACAGCGATGGGTGACCTTCTCGGGAACGACTGCGAAGTTGATTTAAACTCAAATTCCGAACCGTAAAATATGACGCTGCGGCCCTTATGACCATTACGAACACATTGGAAAAGAGAAAATCACGAGAAAGAACTATTAAGCCAGACAAATAATTAGATCAGGGAGCCGGAAGAAATATTGAATTATTTACAAACCGAATTGAACCGGCGAGGGGCAATTTGGTCAATTGACCCTGAGAGCTGACTCCTCATCTAACTGTCAAATAAAATTGGAGAAAAGAAAATTTTGGAGTCGAGAATTAAATTAAAGAACTAATAGAAAAATAAATGAAAAAAAAAAGAGAAAATGAAAAAGGTGTAGGGAGATGACATCATGCATGACATCATGCATGATGCCATAAATCCCATAATTAATAATTTGATTAAAATTATTTTTTTTTTTTGGTCTTCCATAAGACAAAATACTTAAAAGAAAAGAAAAGAAAAAAAAAATATACCATTTGGTCTTCTCATCCAAAGTGCCACCTCCCATCTCCATGAATGGTCCTCCATTAAAGCTTGCACTCAAGCTTTGAAATCCTTACTACACCTCAACTTCTCCCATAATTGCTTCATAAAAACTTGTTTTAGTCACTTGAGAAGGAGATTGGTCACGAAAGAAAGAAGAAAGAAGGAGAAATAAGAAGAGGAAAAAGACACCTAACAAGGTTAGTGATTTAAGATGCACAAATTAGTTTATTTGTTGTGTTTTTAGCTTGATTAACTTGTAAACAAACTTAAAATAAAAAGAAAAATTTGTTGAGGGACCAAGCTAAAATTCGGCCAGCATTTTTATGGGGGTGTTATTGTATGGTTTGATGGATTTGAATGAGTTTACGGACCTCCATTACTTGAATGATTATAGTTAAAAGCTTTGAAATTAGCTAAATGCAACAATTTAGTGTGGTTAGGGTTTGGACACTTAGGGTTTAGTGACAAAAATGTGAGGAAGTGGAAAATGATGTCTTTGACCTAATGTGAAGTGAGAAATGGTCATTTGTGACCTAATGAATAGTGTTAGAGGTGTTTGAATCAAAACCAAATTCGGATTGAGCCAACAGCATGACCAAATTACCTATGAGGGACCAAAAAGGAAATTTTACAAGTCCAATTGGTATGAGACCAGTTGGGAATGAAAATAGACACTAAATGACACAATTTTCATTTAGGAAGCATGCCCAAAAAGTGACCAAAACCTAGTGAACAAATTAACCAAACTTGAAAAATCACAGTCTGCCCTGTACAAACTAACTAAATGAACAGTGTTTGTTCATTTAGCCATAACTTGAGCTAGGCATGTCTAAATGACCTGAAATTTTACCAGTGGTTAGATGCAACATAGACCTAAAACTTTCATGAAGAACATAAGACCAAATTCTGCCAGTAACTAAGTCATTTTGGCCACCCAAGTTGGTGACCTAAAACTGCCAGCACCAAAAATTGCCCAAAAAATCTGGGTTGAGTCCAATCCGGCAGCCATGGTTCAAATTGATATAACTTGAGCTACAAAACTTCAATTGGAGTGATTCAAAAAGTAAAATAAACCTAAGACATTAGGGAACATTTTCTTTGAAGAAAGGTTTGCCAAATTCTAACAGTAAACTGACCAATGGAATAGTATAACCTAAGGCACCAAAACTGAAAATTTGCAATTTTGCCTAAAGGACTTAAGTTTTGAGAAAATAACCAAAACCAACAAGTTTGGTGACCAAAATGTGGTATGTGGGTGAAGTTGGAGTTTCCATACCTATTAAGCCTTAGAAAGTCAAAAAATTGACTTGAAAAGTGTAGTGAATAGTAACCCCGAAACACAAATTTTAAAGAACGTCAAGTTTAGCAGATATAAGCTAGATAAAAGTGAAATTGAATTTATTTTTGGATTTATGCTAAGTTATGGTACTAAAACACTATGAAACTGTGTGTTTCAGCTGAAAAAGACTTGGAAGGTCTGAGAGACTGAGTCAAGGCCTAGAGGCGACTCACGTCAGGTCTGTGCACAATAATTCTTGTGTAAATATTTTATTCTTGAAAATTTGAATTCTGTGACTAATTATGTATTGTGTTTCTATTTTGTGATCGCAAATATGACTTTGTAAATTGATCAGATTTCTCACAAATTATTTGATTAAATTGTTTTGAATTGATTTTGTGTTCACACTTAGCATGACAGTGCCTTATTATTCCTCCTCCATTTATGGGGTGAGATCGATTATTTTTCCTCCCTCTCTGGTTTACCAGTTAAGGTTGTAGATCGGATGAGTACTCATTAGCTAGCTAGCCACCTCCCTCATTGATTTCGATTAGTGGGGTTGTAGATTGCTTTGTCGTGGTGTACAACACGGCATTGATCGGAAATTTTGTGTCATGGCTTAAGTTATGTATGACTTGGCAACACTATATTTATTAAATTATTTGACTAAATTGTGTTATTATGAGTTTTGATAATTTGTGAAATGTGGTTGAGAAATATTTAAATTGTGTTTTGTTAATGAATGGTTTCTGTATTGTACTTGAAATTTTTATTGTGCACCACTGAGTATTTTTATACTCAGCGATAGCTTATTTTGCTGTCGCAGATAAGAGCAAGGAGAAAGCAGCAGAGTAAGCTGCTATTGAATTGAGGACCACACTGATCTCTTTGTACGGGTATTGTTTTATGCCCTTGTAGTTAATTTTGATGTAAATACTGTAATGTTTTATGTATCAATGTAAAGTTGAGCAGTTGTATAATAAATTATAATAATATTATTTTTGGATTTTCTTCTGTAAATTAAGATTTATATTTGTGAATTTCATACTATATGCACTGTGGATGGAATGATGAAATATTTTAAGTTAATAAATTATTGGTTGAACTGTAGAATGATTTGAATTGTGTTGATTTGAGATTATTTGGAGGTTGGGAATTGAGAAAATTATTGAAAGTGTTTTTTTTTTTTAGGTATTTGAAGAACTGTTTTCTCCAAATACAAACGGAACTCTATCAAAATTTTTATAAAATTTGTGGAAAAAAAAATGGACAAAAATTTTTATTAGTTTTTAAGCTTTGAATAAATGATTTTAATTCATACCAAAATGCTCACCACTTCTAAAATGTAAGAAAATAATTTTAAAATCCCTTGTAGTGTACTTAATCAATTATCGGTAGGTGAAGTTCGGTAGTTCATTAGGTATTCTACGGGAACATGTCATGCCTTACAGAGGGGTAAGGTGTGACATGTTTTAGTGGTATCATAGCATGGTTTTTCAATAAATTTTGACTATGTGTATGAATATTTCTTTGATAAGTACAACTGCTCAAGTGTCTTTAATTGATACATAGGACATATTTACATCATGATTATGCACTAATGGAGGTCAACCTCCTTGTGTTTGATCTCAGGAAGTAGAAATTTTGGGAAAACGGAATGGAAGAAGGAGATCATTCCGTGGAACAATCTGTTGAGCCTGAGGTTTAAGGGAAAGCCCCAGCACTCCAGAACGTGAGTGGGTCAGTCACTCCAGCTCCTACTCCAGCACCGCAGTTTCCTGCTCAGTTTGTGTAACACCCTCCCGGTAACAACTCCGTACATTCTACTATTCCGGTGACCGGTATCGGTTCGGACAGCTAGAATGTCCGGAAAAATATTTAAACTAAAGTGAGGGACCATAATTAACTCAAATATTAATAAGAAAAATTTGGTAAAAATTTTAGAAATAAAATACAACCAAGTTAAACGAGCCGGTGCCCTAGCGATGGGTAACCAGAGGGAAGTTGCGGTTCTCGCAACGAGGAGCCCTAGACCCGGGGAAAAATTCATAAAATAATTTTTGGGACTCCAGAGAAGGGTTATTGAGGTTCCTATGGCATTAGAATGCCAATAAAATATTTAGAAAAATTTTTCAATCGGTACAGACAATTTTGACCCGTTAAGCCAAACGGAGGGCATTTTGGTCATTTCGCCTTCAGAGGTGATTTTTGGCCGACTTGTCCAGTTGAGTAAATAATTAATATGACATAAAATATGAATAAACATTACTAGAAATTAAATTGAAAATGAGTAGTGATGAAAAGAAAAGAAAAATGAAATAAAATGCCAAATATGACATAGTATGATGTCATTTAAAAAGCCTTCTCCAATCATAATAAAACAACCAATTAATTAAGTAATAAAAGAGACTAAATGAAGGCCAAAAGGACCAAAACCCAGCAGCCTTCCTCCTCATCCTCTTACCAGCCGAGACCCTTGCACACCCAAACCTCCATTGACAACCTCAATTAAAGCTCAAATTCCTTCCTTATTTCACCTTAAACCCTAGACACCTTTCACTAAAAACTTGTCTATACCCCTTGGGAAGTTTTTGGCAGCAAAGAAAAGGAAAGAAAGTGAAGTTTTGAGCTTGGGAAAATTCTGCCATTTAAAGGTTAGTGCACTATATACCTAAAACTCTTTAATTTCATGAATAGGGACTTGAACTTAGTAAGAAAATGTAATTTAAATGAACAAAATTCATGTGTATGTGTACATGAATTTCGGCTGCCCTATTGAAGGAATAGGAATGAGTGTTTTGTTGGACTTAGAGTGAATTAGAAATGATGTTTAAGATATATATCTACATGGATAATAAATTGGTATGCTAACTAAGGCATTTTGTAGAAAACATAATGTGAAGCTAGGGTTTTGAGAAGTGAAAATTTGGCTTGGCTTAGGAAATTGTTAGAGAACATTTTAAGGGTCAATTAGTGACCATTTTAGGTAAGTTGACCATAATATGGACTGAAAAATAGCATGGCAAAGAGATTGACTATGCTGCCTAGGGACAACAGCAATGGTGACTGAGATTCCAGTCCAATTAGACAGCCATAACTTTGGCTGTGTTGGTCCAATTGGTGTTTGGCCAATTGGACATGAAACTAGGCTTATAATGGCACATTTTTTCTGAAGAAACCATGCCCAAAAGACCAAAGAAAGAGGACCAAAAGTTGGCCCCAATCCGGATACCCTGCAACAGCACCTGCAGAAATGACCAAATGAACAGTAACTGTTCATTTGTCCATAACTCACTGTAGATTTGGTCAATTGACCTGAAATTTTTACAGCAACAAGTTAAGACATAGAAAAACAACTTTTATGAAGAAACCTACCCCAAATTATGGCCAGAACCTATTCAAATATGCAATCACAGTCACTATTCATGGTACTGTAGATTTGGTAATTCTGCAGTTTTGGAAATCCGGCCAGCTGTGGCTTTTGGACCATATCTGGAGCTACAAAACTCCAAATGGAGTGATTCAAAAAGGGAAATTCAACTAGACAAAATAAGGAACAACTTTCATGTTTTTCATTTCTTCAAATTCCCATTGCAACAGTGCTTAATGGAACAGTAAACTTATGCTTCAAAAACTGAAATTTTCTGCCCTCTTGGTTTTAAGTTAGAAATGGTAATGGTGACCAATTCTAACAAGTTTTAAATGTAAAATGTGGTATATTGGGAGTGCCAAAGTCAATGTACATATTGTCTATCCAAAAGTCAACATTTTTGTTGACCAATGAGGTGAATAGTAACATCAAAACTTGAAATTCACAAATTGAAGAATTTAAAAGTTCCAAATGCCCTAGTATACCTAACAAGATTGGTTTGGATAGTTTGGCATGCCAATAGGGTTCAGTTAGCAGTACTGCATATGGCAATATGCCATTTCGTGATTTTATGGCTTTTAGCCATTCTGACCTTGCATTGAGACTTGGCCTTGTGCCTGATATTATTCTACACTTGTTAGCCGCTCATTGCACACCGGGAGATGCATATGTGATCGATGGTGTGACGGCCCGAGGTACTTGATACCCAAAGTGCGGTTACGTTATCGATCCGATGCGTCTAGTGTAGGTTACTTGGGGCAACCAAATGAATAAAAGTGGACAAAGTAAATGATATACAAATACCAAACAAATATAACATATACATCCATTACATATTTATTTCTTGCTATTTCTTTTATTTTATTATTGCACCACTAAGCATTATTGCTTAGCGCGTTGCTTTTGCCACGCGTAGGTTCTGGAGATACAGATCGTGAGCCCAGTAGACCGCAGACTAGGTGAGTCCATCCTGCAGTTCTGCACAGTGTCCGTGTCACCTCAACTTCTGCAGTGCATTGGTAGGACACTAGGTGTCATTTTGATATTTTGTAGCTAATTTTTACTTTCTCATATGTATTTGAACTTATGTAATGTATTCTGATGTTCATGTAAATAATGAAAGTTATGGCTATGAATGCAAAATTTGAGCATTTATTTATTGTTTGTATATGAGTATCATGAGAAATGGATGTTTGAGAAATGAAAAGGTTATTGAGAACTGAAATTGAGAATGTTGTGGATATCTTGATATTGAGATTTTGTTGATGAATTGAAGTTGGGATTGTTTGGAAATTATTTAGAAGTGTTTTTAACAGGTTTCGAAGAACTGTTTTCTCCATTTTTAGCCGGTACTCTGCCGGATTTTCTTTAAAATTTTTGGAACCTCAAATAAATTTCAATTTCAATAAATGACTTAAATGAACCATATTTCACAAGTTATATTCAAAACTATGATAAAAATTAATTAAGGTATATTAGAGTGTGCCGGTACACCGTGTGATATTGCTTACTCGGGTATACTGTACACGGGTAAGGGGTGTCACAGTTTGCACAGCAAATGGTTGCGTTTTTCCAGCAAATAGCGGGAAATGCGCCACCCCAAGCTCAGATGCAAACACCTATAGCACAACCACAGCCCTTAGCTCGGCAATATGAAAAATTGATGAAATTTGGGGCCACCGAGTTTAAGGGCACTGTGGATCCACTGGAGGCAGAACAGTGGTTAGAGCGAATGGAACGGGTTTTGAGGAAGCTACAGTGTGCACAAGAGCTAAAGTTCGTGTATTCTGTTTCCTTGTTATAAGGGGATGCATATGAATTGTGGAAGACCATCCCCCATAGCCTAGTAGAACCTCCAGTCCTTACTTGGTTAGACTTTTTGAGGGAGTTTCGACAGAAGTGGGTCCCTGATGCATATGTGGATATGAAGTTACAAGAATTCTTGAGTTTGAAACAAGGAGACAGAACCATAGCAGAATATGAGAGAGACTTCTCTCGACTGACCCACTACGCTGGAAGTTTAGTCTCCACCCCCAGAGACAAATGTAAGAGGCTTGAGTCCGAGTTAAGGCCGAATTTGAGGATGCAAGTTGTGGGATTCAGACATCAGAATTTTTCTGAGTTGATTTCACAAGCCCTGGAACTGGAAAGGATAGAATCTGAAGGGACAGTGAAGAAGGGTACATAAGAGAAAGAAAAAACTGAAAAGACTACTGGACAAGCACCTAAGAGTGGTTCTAGGAAGAGGAAACAGTTTGGGGGATCCAACTCCCGTAGATTTGGAAAAGGCAGATTCTCTAGCCAAAGACCACCTCGGTTTGGTCAGCAGGCCTAGCAAGCACCCCGAGGAGCTCTATCAGTACGACAGTGTGAAACTTGTGGTAGAACACACGGTGGGGTGTGTTTCAAGGCCACTGGTGCATGTTTTAACTGTGGAGGGAGCGGACATTTCGCTAAGGATTGTACTAGTCCGCGCCGGTCTAGACCTTCTGCTACATCTGACGGATCAGCCCATGTCTTTGTACCTAGAGGGTCATAGTCAGCTGCTAGAGGTAGAGGCAGAGGTAGGGGTCCTGGTAACACTCCTGGAAGTCAAAGCACTGTTAACCAGCCAGTACCCAGTGGCGCACCAGTCAGAGTGTATACCATGCGTCAAAAGGAGGAGGCTGAAACATCAGACATAGTAGCTGGTATTTTCTCCATCCCTAATCAAGATGTAAATGTGTTATTTGATCCTAGCTCCACACATTCATATGTTAGTGCTAGTGTGATGTGTTCTACTGCTATTCAGTGTGTGCCAATAGATTATGATGTGCTAGTAACTAGTCCATTAGGCTAGGAGGTCAGGGTTAATAAATTATATAGGGATTGTCCTTTGTTGATCCAAGGACACACCTTTTTGTCTGATTTGATTGAAATGCCCTTCAGAGATTATGACATTATCTTGGGCATGGAATGGTTAGCCAAGCAACATGCGATGATTGACTGTATACTGAAGACAGTCACTTTTGGTCTTCCTCAGCATGGTGATGTAGTAATACATGGGGAGAGGCAATTATTGCCTTCAAACATCATTTCAGCTGCACTGGCTAGAAAAATGATTAGGAAAGGGTGTGAGGCGTACTTGGCATATATGATAGACACCCAAGTGGATAGTCCAGCACTGAGGGACATTCCTGCTGTATGTGACTTTCCGGATGTATTTCCTGATGAATTGCCAGGATTACCTCCAGAAAGAGAAGTGCGGTTTGAAATTGATGTTATGCCTGGTGTGGACCCAATCTCCATAACGCCATACAGAATGGCACCAGCAGAACTAAAAGAATTGAAAGTACAGTTGCAAGAGTTGCTTGACAAGGGCTTCATCCACCCTAGTGGTTCACCTTGGGAAGTGCCAGTATTGTTTGTAAAGTAGAAGGATGGCACTCTCCGGTTATGCATTGACTATCGGCAGTTGAATAAGGTGACAATAAAGAACAGATACCCATTGCCCCGCATTGATGACTTGTTTGATCAGTTGAGGTGCAAACAGTTCTCCAAAATTGACCTGAGATCAGGTTATTATCAACTGAAAGTACAAGAGCAGAGTATTTCTAAAACTGCCTTCAGAACCCGCTATGGCCATTATGAGTTCTTAGTCATGCCATTTGGGTTGACTAATGCTCCGGCTGCTTTTATGGATCTGATGAACACTATTTCAGACCATACCTCGACCAGTTTGTTATGGTATTTATTGATGATATATTGGTCTATTCGAAGAATGTAGAAGAGCATGATAGACATCTGCAGATTGTACTACAGACTTTGAGGGAGAAATAACTATACTCCAAATTGTCGAAATGTGAATTTTGGCTGAAGGAGATATCCTTTTGGGGGCACATAGTATCAGCAGAGGGTATTAAGGTAGATCCTAGCAAGATAGAAGCTGTTTTTAATTGGAAGCCTGTAACACCCCTAAGTTCGGTAGTGCGTTCTGCTGTTCCGGTGACCAGTGCTGTCCGGACAGCTAGGATGCCTAGAACCACACCTTGATATGAGAGAGGAGACATAAATAATGAAATACAAGAAAAGAAAATACAAGAAAAACAAAGAAAAAATCATAGCAAAGAAATGTAACCGAATAAGTGAGCCGGGAAACCTAGCGATGGGTGACCGCACCGGGAAGTCACGGCGTGGACCGTTGACTGGCCCTGGACTGCGGGGAACCCTGGAAAACATTTTTAGGACATAAATAGACCCTTATTGAAGTATAAATCTCATTAGAAATATTAAAGAAAAATTAAATAATTAGTACAAAGAAAAGTGAGAAATCGAAAAACAGACAAAACCCGGTAATACCGAAAAATCGGGAATGCCACCTGAACAAGGGCATTATGGTCATTTGACATCCCGAAGTGTCTTTTGACCTAAATGTCCATTAAAAATAAATAATATTACACTTAGAAAATGAAATGAAAAATTAATTTGGTGGTACCTAAAGTAAATAGCTAAAATCATGGGTTAATGTGGGATTAAGTGAAAGTTTAACTTATAATATGATTTAATTTTTTAGTGGACCACTAAGGGAATTAATTAAACACATAGTGGGACATGTGTACACTTAATATGCAGCTGAAACTCCATCTTCTCCACATGAATTCAACATTGCCGTGAATGAAGGTGAGAGGAAACTCCATAGCCATTTTTCATGCAAGCTTTCTTAACTCTCCATTTTCAACTCCAACCTCTTAGGTTTCTTCATTAAACTTTGTCTACACATCATAAGGAAGATATTGATACCAATTTTGAGAAGTTTGGTGAAGGTTTAGCAAGTTAAAATCAAAGGTAAGTTTACATTTTTTGAGAATTCCTTTGTTAAGTTTTGTGTGCATGTTATGGGTGTTGGTTTGGTGAAAGAAAATTTTGAGTTTGAAGAGTTATTGTTGTTTTCATTTTGGACAGCCATGAGTCACGTTTTTGATGAGATATTTGTGCATATAATTGATGAGAAATAATGTTGATCATGGTGATATAGTAACCTAGTGAATTATTTCATGTTTATATGGTGATTTATGCACTTGGATGGGAATTGGTAACTTGGACGGCACTTTGATGTTGAAGAAGATTTGCGGCAGCTTGGGAACACTTGAGTAAATGTATATATTGAAGGAAGTGTAGGCAGAATATTGACCTAGAAGGATTGATGATATGTATGTAGATTGATATTGTAAAGTGTATGTAAAATTGGTAATGCTTAGGTGTGTATGTAATGGTACTTAGAAATTGTAAATGTGAATTACATTTGGTGTGTTGAGGGTAATGGTAATCTGCCCAAAGTAATGTTAATGTAATGTAGAAAATGCTTTTGGTAATGTACCAAAACAGATTGGTAGGTAAGTAAACAAATTGCAAAGGTAAATGTGTGTTTGAAGTGGGGTGAAAGGCATATTGAGTGAAGTGTACATTTTAGCCTATAACCTTAAATGTGTAACCTCAATTGGTATGAGACCAATTTGAGGTGAAACTAGGCACAAAATGTGCCAACTTTCATTGAGAAAACATACCAAAATTCTGCTTGCAAGGTGACCTAAAAAAATGACCAATTCGGATTAGGTGCAATTAGGACCTGAAAAATGACCAATTGGGCAGCAGTGAGTGTTTAGGCCATAACTCACTCAAAACAGGTCCAATTGACCTGAAATTTTAACCATGAATAGTTAAGACCCATACCTACAAGTCTTATGAAGACACCAAAGCCCAGAAATGACCATAAGCAAGTCAAAAAGCTTGCACAAGTTCGGGTCCAAAAACTGGCCGAACCAAAGTTGACCAAATTGACCTAAAATTGACCTAAATTGGTACCATTTGACCAGCAATAGTGTAATGACCATAACTTGGTCTACTTAACTCGGATTGACCTAAAATTTTGCCCCGCGTGCAATAAGACCTAGATCTACAAGTTTGTAGTTTTGACCGAGACCCGAAAACCGAGGGAACTAGGCCGTCCGGCTAGGTCAAACTAGTATCCCGAAATCCAGCAATTTGCAATAAAATGCAAGAAAACGCAATATACATAGAATTGAGTTTGGTATCACGTACCAACCCTAAAACCCTGTCGAATGTGACATATAAAGGACACTAAAACCTAATTTACCTAGAAAACATCGAGGGTCGGTATATTAGGTGATTAAGCAAATAAAGGTATTCAGTGAATTATTTATCGAACACTATCGTTAGAGGCAAATTAATTTAGCACTGAAACACTTTAAATTGTGTTTCTCAGTTAACAAGGACTCAGCAAAAGGGAAAGAAATGCTGAGTCAAGACCAGGAGACAAATATCAGAGGTTTGTGCACAACAACTATTTCTCTTGATTTTTTCAATTGAAATAAATATTGACTATTTGTATATTATTGTTTTAAATTGTGGAAATGTATTTGATGAACACTTATTGATTGAAAAACATGGTGAATGGTTTGAAACTGTGAAAAATTGTTTGAATGATATTGATGGATACTTATTGATTGAAAAGCACTGTAAATGGTTTTTGTGAAAATTGAAGTGAATTACGAATTGTGTTGCCATTTTGTGAATGAAATTATAACTTTGGAAATTTATTGGATTCATACGGATCATTTGAATAAAAAGTTTGGAATTGTTTTGACTCACAATTGGCATGACACTGATACTATGTTCCTCCTCCATTAATGGGGTGAGTGTGATTATTCCTCCCTCTTTGACTTATCGATGCAGGGTGAGTATGATTATGTTCCTCCCTCTTTGACTTCCCAGTCTGAGGTGAGTATGGATGAGTACTCATTAGATAGCTAGCTTCCTCCCTCGTTGATTTCGATTATTGGGGTGAGTATGTCTTGTCGTGGTGTACAACACGGCATATATGGAAAAATTTGTGTCATGACCTAAATTGTGTTATTGATTGACAACATTGCATTATTCAGTTACTTGATCGAATTATGTTATTGATTTGTAAAACGATATTATTCAGTTACTTGATCGAATTATGTTATTGATTTGCAAAACGATATTATTCAGTTACTTGATCGAATTATGTTATTGATTTGCAAAACGATATTATTCAGTTACTTGGTCGAATTATGTTATTGATTTGCAAAACGATATTATTCAATTACTTGATCGAATTATGTTATTGATTTGCAAAACGATATTATTCAGTTATTTGATCGAATTGTGTTATTGATTTACAAAATGATATTATTCAGTTATTTGATCAAATTGTGTATGAATTGGCAATACGGTATTCTTAAACTATTTGACTAAATTGTGTTATTATGAATTTTGATAAATTGTGAATTGGAGTTTAAATTCCTTATGACATTCATTGTCTTGAATTTAACTATGGTTTTACGTATCCACTATTTATATGGTTTATGAGTTGTGATTTAAAGTTGTATTTGGTTAATGTTGTGCACCACTGAGACATTGTCTCAGCGATAGCTTTTTATTGTCGCGAGAGAGAGAGAGAGCAGGCGTGAGACTAGGCTGCTAGTACATCCAGCGAGGGATTACTTGGTATAATGAGTATACCAATATTTTGCATTTTGTACTGTAATGTATGACACTGTATGTACATTTTGTTGTTGGTTTTGAGCAGTTGTAAATCCAAATTGTACATTTGACTTGTAAATTAATTATGAGTTATTTGACTTGTAAAAATTGTGTTATATTTTTGTACCTTAGTCTTTGAAAATCACTGTGGATTTGACTTGAGAAATGTGTTGTGTTGATAAAAATGTTGGAGTTGAGATTTGAAAATATATTGAAGTGCTTTTTTACAGGTTTTCTGAAGAACTTTTTTGTCCAACATACAGATGGCACTCTGCCAAAATTTTTACAGAAATTCCAAATAAACCAAATGAGTTAATTGTTTCACTTCAGTTCACCAAAGTCTTTAACACCTGTAAATAGTGCTCACCACTGTAAAATAAGTAAGAAAAGTTTTTAAAATCCCTTGTAGTATATTTAATGGGTTATCAGTAGATGAAGTTGGTAATTCATTAGGTATACTACGGGATCATGTTATGCCTTACAGAGGGGTAGGGTGTGACAAAGCCACCCAGAAATATCACAGAGATTCACAGTTTTCTGGGTTTAGCTGGATATTACTGTCGATTTATGAAGGGATTCTCCATGTTGGCATCTCCATTGACCAAGCTGCTTAGAAAGGATGTGAAATTTCAGTAGACGGATAAATGCCAACAGAGTTTTAATAAATTTAAGAAATGTTTGACTGAGGCTCCAGTCCTGACTTTACCTATACCGGGTAAAGAATATACAGTTTACAGCGATGCTTCTCACAATGGGCTAGGTTGTGTGTTGATGCAAGATCGGAATGTCATTGCCTATGCATCACGCCAGTTAAAACTGCATGAGAGGAATTATCTGACACATGATTTGGAGCTTGCAGCCATTGTGTTTGCTTTTAAGATCTGGAGACATTATTTGTATGGGGAAAAGTGTTACATCTACATAGATCATAAGAGTTTGAAGTATTTGGGCACTCAGAACGAGTTGAATTTGAGACAGAGGAGATGGTTAGAGTTGATAAAAGACTATGATTGTCTGATAGACTATCAGCCAGGGAAAGCTAATATTGTGGCTGACGCCTTAAGTCGTAAGACTATGGCAAGTCTACGGGTTACTCCTTTGTCTATGGTACATGAGTTGAGATCATTACATGCCAGTTTAGAGATTAATGATGAGGGGCAGACAGCAGTTGCATGGCATGTACAGCCAGTATTGATTGATCAGATTAGAATGTGTAACACACCTATGTTCGGTAGTGCGTTCTATTGTTCCGGTGACCAGTGTTGTCCGGACAGCTAGGATGCCTAGAACTACACTTTGATATGAGTGAGGAGACATAAAATAATGAAATAAAAGAAAAGAAAATACAAGAAAAAAAAGGAAAAATAATAGCAAAGAAATGTAGCCAAGTTAAGCGAGCCGATAACCCTAGCGATGGGTGATCGCACCGGGAAGTGACGGCGTGGACCGTTGACTAGCCCTAGACCGCGGAGAACCCTGAAAAATATTTTTAGGACTTAAATAGACCCCTATTGAAGTATAAATATCATTAGAAATATCAAAGAAAAATTGATTAATTAGTACAAAGAAAAGTGAGAAATCGAAAAACGGACGAAACCCGGTGTTACCGAAAAATCGAGAATGTAACCCGAACAGGGGCATTGTGGTCATTTGACATTCCGAGTTGTCTTTTGACCTAAATGTCCATTAAAAATATATGATATTATATTTGGAAAATGTAATGAAAAATTAAATTAGTGGTACATAATGTAAATAGCAAAAATGGGGTGCAATTTGAGTAATTAACACTTTAAACATATAATATAATTGATTTATGGTGAGTGGAGCACTATGGGGTTAAAATAAACATTAAGTGGGTAGGTGTAAACCCACTCACACTTCATCTTCTTCATTCCTCCCATCCATGCCGAAATGAAACTCACTAAATCCTCCATTACCGCATTGATTCAAGCTTCCAAACCTCCTCCATTTTCACCTCCAAACACCAAAGTCCTTTCACTAATTTTGATTCCCACCTCACAAGGAAGAAATAGATACTAAAATCAAGGGAGTTTGGTGAAGATTTAACAAGCCTCATCAATAGGTAAATTTGTGTTTTTGATTTTTGTTTTATTAAAGTTTGTAAGGATGTTATGGGTATTTGATTTATGGAGAGATTTTTGAGGTTTGATGTTTAAAGGGGGATGTGTACTTTTGGCAACCATGAAAACTCCTTGAAGAAAATTTATTTTTGCTTGTAAATGGTGGATTAAAGGATTGATTAAATGTTTATGTGTGTAGGAAATTATTTGGGTGATGTATATTTAGTATATGTGAATGTGTATTTAAAATTTGAAGCTTGGGAATTAATGGAATGTAAATGCATGAATCGGTAGCCTGGTTTGGTGAACCATAAGGATGTTATTTTCTGTTTGGATTATGGTATAATAATGTTGAATTGTGATGGTTGTTATGGCAGCTTGGGTATATGTGTAATGGTGTGAGGTTGGACATGTAAATGAGCATGAATAGGTGGTTAAATTGTTCTATTTGAGTTTGACAAATTCTGCACTTTATGGTATATGTTGAATGTGATTATAAGCTACCAAAATGATCAACAATATGTGGTAAAATATGTTTAGGTTATGGTACAAACCAGAATGGGCATGAATGTGAAGTTTGGTAAGTGTTAAAGGTGACCTTTGATGAGTATGAACAAAATACAATAGGGTAGTTTGTATTTTGGGCTTAGAACCTTAAGTGTGTGGCTCCAATTGGTATGAGACCAATTGGAGGTGAAACTAGGCACAAAATGTGCGAACTTTCATGAAGGAAGCTTGCCAAAATTCTACTTGTAAGGTAACTTGAAAAATGACCAAATCCGGATTAGTGCAATTAAGGCCTAAAAATTGACCAATTAGGCAGCAGTTAGTGTTTTGGCCATAACTCACTCAAAACAGGTCCAATTGACCTGATATTTTGACCATGAATAGCTAAGACCTATATCTACAAGTCTTATGAAGACACCAAAGCCCAGAAATGACCATAAGCAAGTCAAACAACTTGCAAAAGTTCGGGTCCAAAAACTGGCCGAACCAAAATTGACATAAAATGACCTAAAGTGACCAATTTTGATGCACTTTGACCAGCAATAGTAAAATGACCATAACTTGGTCTACATAACTCAGAATGACCTGAAATTTTTCCCCGCGTGCAATAAGACATAGATCTACAAGTTTGTAGTTTTGACCGAAACCCGAAAATCAAGGGAACTAGGTTGTCCGGCTAGTTCAAACTAGTATCCCAAAATCCAGCAAATTGCAAGAAAATGCAAGATACATGGAAATGAGTTTGGTAACATGTACCAACCCTAAAATACTATTGAATGTGACATATTAGTAACATTAAAACCTAATTTACCTAGAATGCATCGAGGGTCGACATATTAGATTGACTAAGCAAATAATAGAATTCAGTGAATTAATTATCAAGCATTATCGTTAGAGACAGTTTAAATGTATACTGAAACACCTCAAATTGTGTTTCTCAGTTAGCAAAAACTCAGGGAAAGGGAAGGAAACACTGAGTCAAGGCCAGGAGACAGTTATCAGAGGTTTGTGCACAACAGTTATTTCTTTTGAATTTTTCAATTGAAATAAATTATGACTATTTGTATATTATTGTTTTCAATTATGGAAATGTGTTTGAATGGATACTTATTGCTTGAAAAGCATTGTAAATGGTTTGAAACTGTGGAAAAATTGATTTAGTGTGATTTGTGAAAATTGAAGTTAATTACGAATTGTGTTGCCATTTTGTGAATGAAATTATGACTCTGGAAATTTATTGGATTCTCACGAATCATTTGAATAAAATGTTTGGAATTGATTTTGTGTTCACACTTAGCATGAAAGTATCACATCATTCCTTCTCCATTTATGGGGTTGTGATCGTTTATTTTTCTCCCTCTCTGGTTTACCAGTTGAGGTTGTAGATCGGATGAGTACTCATTATATAGCTAGCTTCCTTCCTCACTGATTTCGATTAGTGGGGTTGTGATTGCTTTGTCGTGGTGTACAACGCGGCATTGATCTGAAAATTGTGTCATGGCTTAAGTTGTGTATGAATTGGCAGCACTGTATTCTTAAATTATTTGACTAAATTGTGTTATTATAAGCTTCGATAATTTGTGAAATGGAGTTTAAATTCTTATTGACATTCACTGTCTTTTGAATTTAACTATGTTTTGATTACTGAGATTTATTGTGATATTGTGTTAAATTCCTTATGACATTCATTGTCTTGATGATTTTAACTATGGTTTTAAGTATCCACTATTTATTTAACTTATGATTTGTGATTTAAAGTTGTATTTGGTTAATGTCGTGCATCACTGAGACATTGTCTCAGCGATAGCTTTTCATTGCTGTCACAGGTAGACAGACAAACAGGGCAGTAGATTAGGCTGCTAGTGCATTCAGCGAGAGATCATCGGGTATATTGAGTATACCACATTTTGCATTTTGCACTGTAATGTATGTTCACTGTATGTATATATTGTTCTTGGTTTTGAGCAGCTGTAAATTAAAATTATACATTGAAGTTGTAAAATAAATTATGAGTTATCTTGGCTTGTAAAATTTGTACTATATTTCTTTTATCTCAGTCTTTGAAAAACTATTAGGGATTTGAGTTGAGAAATATATTGTGGTGTTTAACTGTTGGAGTTGAGATTGAGAAAAATATTGAAGTGCATTTCTGAGTTTTACAAGAACTGTTTTATCCAAAATACAGATGGCACTCTGCCAAAATTTTTACAAAAGTCACTAATAGTCCAAATGTGTTAGCTGTTTCACTTCAGTTCAAAAAGGTTTTTAACACCTGTGAATTGTGCTCACCACTGTAAAAAGAAGTAAGAAAAGTTTTAAAATCCCTTGTAGTGTATTTAATGGGTTATCAGTAGATGAAGTTGGTAATTCATTAGATATACTACGGGATCATGTTATGCCTTACAGAGGGCTAGGGTGTGACAGAATGGCTACTTAGAATGATCAGAAGTATCAGAGACTGTTGGAAGAAGTCCAGCAGGGTAAGAAACCAGAATTCTCAATAAGATATGATGGTCTATTGCTACACCAGGGTAGAATGTGTGTTCCTAATGATGTTGATTTAAGGTAGATCATTTTGAACGAAGCACATGAGTCTCCTTTTGCCATGCACCCTGGTGGTACAAAAATGTATAGAGGGCTAAAGGAGCATTACCGGTGGATGGGTATGAAAAAAGATGTGGCAGAGTTTGTTTCCAAATGCCTAACTTGTCAGCAAGTAAAGGCAGAGCATCAAGTACCCACTAGGTTGTTACATCCACTACCAGTATCAGAATGGAAATGGGAAAGAATAACAATGGATTTTGTGATGGGACTTCTAAAGATACAAAAGAGTTATGATGCAGTATGGGTCCTTGTCGATAGACTGACTAAGTCTGCTCATTTTCTGCCAGTTCGGATGGACTACAGTTTAGACAGATTGGCTAGGTTATACATCGATGAGATTGTGAGACTTCATGGAGTGCCAGTATCCATTGTATCAGACAGAGATCCTAGGTTCACTTCTAGATTCTGGGGTAGTCATTAGAGAGCCCTAGGAACTAGTTGAACTTCAGTACTGCATTCCACCCATAGAATGGCCAGTCTGAGAGGTAATTTAGATGTTGGAGGATATGCTACGGGCTTGTGTGATTGAGTTTGAGGGCAGTTGGGATACACACTTGCCTTTGATTGAGTTTGCTTACAACAACAGCTACAATCAAGCATTGGGATGCCTCCACATGAAGCTTTGTATGGCAGAAAATGTAGAACCCCATTGTGTTGGGATGACGTGGGTGAAAGAAAGATGATTGGAATCAAAATTGTTCAGCAAACTGAGGAGAAGATCAGGGTGATCAGAGGTCGACTTAAGACTAATTCAGACCATCAGAAGTCCTACATTGATTTGAAGAGAAGGGATATTGAATATGCAGTAGGTTACAAAGTATTCCTCAAGGTTTCTCCTTGGAAGAGGATTATGAGATTCGGCAGAAAGAGGAAACTGAGTTCTCGCTTCATTGGGCCATATGAGGTTCTGGAAAGAGTGAGTCCTTTAGCATATCGTTTGGCACTACCTCCAGAGTTGGAGAAGATAAATAATGTCTTCCATGTGTCTATGTTGAGGAGGTATCGATCAGACCCATCTCATGTACTACCAGTAGAGGAAATTGAAGTGAATCCAGACCTCACATATGAAAAAGAACCTGTAGAGATTCTGGCTTATGAAGTGAAGCAGCTACGGAACAAACAGATACCATTGGTAAAAGTGCTGTGGAACCGTCATTCGAGCCAAGAGCCTGCCTAGGAACGAGAGGAGAACATAAGGAGATAGCACCCACAACTGTTTGCTGTGGAACTATCATTCGGGCTAGGAGGCTACCTGGGAACGAGAGGACGACAAGAGGAGACATCACCCACAGCTGTTCAGAGATTGATACCAGGTAAAATTTCGAGACAAAATTTATTTTAATGGGGGGAGAATTGTAATACCCCTATTTGTATAGCCTGGTATATTTCACTGTTCCAGTGACCGGAGTCGGTCCGGACAATTAAGGAGATTAGAACCACACTTAAGACAACTAGAGAAGCCATAAACACAAATAATTAGTAATTGCCAATTGGTTAAGTATAAATAAGAAGAACAGAACGTAAGAAGTTAAACGAGCCGAGAGTCACAGTGATGGGTGACCTTCTCGGGAACGACTATGAAGTCGATTTAAACTCAAATTTCGAATCGTAAAATGTAACACCGCGGTCCTTAGGACCATTACAAACACAGTGGAAAAGAGAAAATCACGAAAAAGAACTGTTAAGCCAGTCAAAAAAATTAAGTCAGGGAGCCATAAGAAATATTGAATTATTTGCAAACCGGGTTGAATCGACGAGGGGCAATTTGGCCAATTGACCCCGAGAGCTGACTCTTGATCTAACTGTCAAATAAAATAGGAGAAAAGAAAATTTTGGAATCGGGAATTAGATTAAAGAACTAATAGAAAAATAAAAGAAAGAAAAAAAGAGAAAATGAAAAAGGTATAGGGAGATGACATCATGCATGACATCATGCATGATGCCATAAATCCCATAATTAAAAATTTGATTAAAATTATTTTTTTTTGGTCTTCCATAAGACAAAATACTTAAAAGAAAAGAAAAGAAAAAAAAATATACCATTTGGTCTTCTCATACAAAGTGCCATCTCCCATCTTCCTCCCATCTCCATGAATGGTCCTCCATTAAAGCTTGCACTCAAGCTTTGAAATCCTTACTAAACCACAACTTCTCCCTTAATTGATTCATAAAAACTTGTTCTAGTCACTTGAGAAGGAGATTGGTCACCAAAGAAAGAAGAAAGGAGGAGAAATAAGAAGAGGAAAAAGACACCTAACAAGGTTAGTGATTTAAGATGCAAAAATTAGTTTATTTGTTGTGTTTTTAGCTTGGTTAACTTGTAAATAAAATTAAAATAAAAAGAAAAATTTGTTGAGGGACCAAGCTAAAATTTGGCCAGCATTTGTATGGGGTTATGGTTTGATGGATTTGAATGATTTTATGGACCTCCATTAGTTGAATGATTATAGTTAAAAGCTTTGAAATTAGCTAAATGCAACAATTTAGTGTGGTTAGGGTTTGGACACTTAGGGTTTAGTGACAAAAATGTGAGGAAGTGGTAAATGATGTCTTTGACCTAATGTGAAGTGAGAAATGGTCATTTGTGACCTAATGAATAGTGTTAGAGGTGTTTGAATCAAAACTAAATTCGGATTGAGCATGGTCATGCTGCTTATAGCATGACCAAATTACCTTTGAGGGATGAAAAATGAAATTTTACAAGTTCAATTGGTATGAGACCAATTGGGAATAAAAATAGACACTAAATGACACAATTTTCATTTAGGAAGCATGCCCAAAAAGTGACCAAAACTTAGTGAACAAATTGACTAAACTTGAAAAATCACAGTCTGCCCTATACAAACTGACTAAATGAACAGTGTTTGTTCATTTGGCCATAACATGAGCAAGGTAGGTCTAAATGACCTGAAATTTTACCAGTGGTTAGATGAGATGTAAACCTAAAACTTTCATGAAGAACACAAATTCTACCAGTAACTAAGTCATTTGGCCACCCCAAGTTGGTGAACTAAAACTGCCAGCACCGAAAATTGCCCAGAAAATATGGGTTGAGTCCAATCCGGTAGCCATGGTTCAAATGGCTATTACTTGAGCTACAAAACTCCAATTGGAGTGATTCAAAAATGAGAATAAACTTAAGACATTAGGGAACATTTTCTATGCAGAAAGTTTTGCCAAATTCTAACAGTAAAGTGACCAATGGAATAGTACAACTTAAGGCACCAAAACTAAAAATTTGCAATTTTGCCTAAAGGACTTAGTTTTGAGAAAATGACTAAAAGCAACAAGTTTGGTGACCAAAATGTGGTATATGGGTGAAGTTGGAGTTCCCATACCTATTAAGCCTTAGAAAGTCAACAAATTGACTTGAAAAGTGTAGTGAATAGTAACCCCAAAACACAAATTTTAAAGAACGTCGAGTTTAGCAGATATAAGCTAGATAAAAGTGAAATTGAATTTATTTTTGGATTTATGCTAAGTTATGGTACTGAAACACTGTGAAACTGTGTGTTTCAGCTGAAAAAGACTTTGAAGGCCTGAGAGACTGAGTCAAGGCTTAGAGGCGACTCACGTCAGGTCTGTGCACAATAATTCTTGTTTAAATATTTTATTTTTGAATATTTGACTTCTGCGACTAATTATGTATTGTGTTGCTATTTTACGATCTCAAATATGACTTTGGAAATTGATCAGATTTCTCACAAATTATTTGATTAAATTGTTTTGAATTGATTTTGTGTTCACACTTAGCATGACAGTGCCTTATTATTCCTCCTCCATTTATGGACTGAGATCGATTATTTTTCCTCCCTCTCTGGTTTACCAGTTAAGGTTGTAGATCGGATGAGTACTCATTAGCTAGCTAGCCACCTCCCTCATTGATTTCGATTAGTGGAGTTGTAGATTGCTTTGTCGTGGTGTACTTTTTATGTTCTGTTTTTCTTATTTATACTTAATTAATTGACAATTACTAATTATTTGTGTTTATGGTTTATCTAGTTGTCTTAGATGTGGTTCTAATCTCCTTAATTATTCGGACCGACACCGGTCACCGGAATAGTGAAATATACCAGGCTATGCAAATAGGGGTGTTACAATTCTCCCCCCCCCCCCCTAAAATAATTTCATCTTGGAAATTTTACCTGGTATCAATCTCTGAACAATTGTGGGTGATGTCTCCTCATGTCCTATTCACGCTCCTTGGTAGCTTCCTGGCCTGAATAATGGTTCCTTAGCACTTTAACTAATACTATTTACTCATCAATTGCTCACCTCGTGTGCCAAGTTTCTTATGAGCTTTTGTCATAAGTTAGATTCAAATTCATTTCAATTTTAGAGGTGAGCAAATCTGTGTGTTAGTGGATCCACTCTTTCTAGGACCTCGTATGATCCTATGGGTGAAAACTTAGTTTTACTCTTTTTTTATCAAATCTCTTGATCATTTGATGCAACCTTTAATTTAGTTTATAATATTTTAGTCTTTTCTTACTATTGTTTTAGCAATTATTTTCCTTTGTAGTTTTTTTTTTTTAAGTGACCTTGTTGGTTATATATGAACTGCTTATCTCTTTCTTGGCCATACGTCCATAACCATTATCTTACCATCTCCATTTATGACCAAGGCCTATGTGCCATTTTGCACTATCTTGTTTGCTTTTGTTTAACTTATTTCCTTCATGATAAAATAGTTCGAAATATCTTTACGCTTCTTAAGTAGGTTGTTTGCCCTGGTGGCAATTCCTCATCTAGTGTTTTTCTCATTTCTTATTACTCTATTTGTTTTTTTTTTCTTTCATTCCACAACTTAACTTTAATTATTTTATTTTTTTAATTTAATCTTCTTTCTTAACTCGACTGTCGAGTCGTAATTTAGCACCTCTTATCATCCCTAAATAATCCACTATACTTCAATTTTATTTTGATTTGGTCCTCCGACCATTCTAGTCAACACTTTAACTAATATTCATAACGTTTCTTTATTACATTCGCACCAACTATTCTAATTTTTACTTCCACAACTCTTTTATCTATCAATATTCTATAGCTTATTTTCTGCCAGTTTTGCGATCATTACTCTTTTTTTTTCAACCATAAACAATTCTTTAATCTTAAGAAGGGAGTCTACCAGACTCTTCTATTTCTCATGCTATTCAAAAGTTTCGCTTTAATTCTAATCTAATCCTTATGATTCGCACAATAAAATTGTGCTTTTCCTAAGAATATTTGGCCAACTAGTTTCTATCGAATTACTGTTATTAGTAGAATATCATTTATTAACTATTTTATAAGTTATAATTGTCATCTATAGCATCCTGTCTCTTCTAGGGGAACAAAATTATATTTTGTGTCTTACTGATACACAAATAGAATATTGTTCCTTACTAAACTTTGAGTAAAAGATCCATTACAATATCAAAACAACTATAAACCCCATATCGGAGACTGGATGACTTAGCCCTATAGGTGTTATTTTTAAATTTTTACCTTGCTAAAATCTCTAGTCTCATAACAATTCTTGATGTATTGTAATTCATGCTAGGGTAACGGAGTCTTTAACTCTCACTACCTTGCAATCATGATCTTTTGATATTCTAATTGTAGAGTTTTAAATCCCGAATTAGGATTTTCAAACTCAGTTCTAGTAATAAAACTTTATTTTGGTATATTTGTACCAGAGCGAAAGTCATTTATAACTATTCTTATTCTTATTCTTATATACTATTAGGTAGTACGTAGCTCTACACAATAAATCTTAAGTCAGTACTGTAATCTGCAGCTTACAGCACAAACATCAAGAATAATGCATAGTTACTATGATATATCCCAATGGATCAAACTTCCCTATGTTTTATTTCTTTCAAATCCACTAATATCTTAAACTTATTTTGATTATGGTACTTATTGACATCTATCAACAATAATACATTTACTTCCATCTAGGGCAGATATATTGCTATAACTTACTTTTTGGTCCTCTTGCCTTACCTAATTAGGCTTACTAATTAACTTTATAATTTATCGTAGTCTAGGAGATGTCTCTCACTAGAAGCTTTTCCAAAATTAATTCCATTCACGCTTATTATCGTAATTCTTATCCTAAAAGACTAATTACTAACACATCAAAATTTATTTCCATGCAAGGGAATAGTAGTAGAACATATAATTTTACTAGCATATAAATAAGTAGAGCCGGAATCAAATAGTATATAATTATTCCTTTTACAAGTTAAGAACATACCAGCAACTACATCTGAAGTCTCTGCTTCTTTCCTTCGATGCATGGCGTTCCCTCTTTTTAATGTATTTCTCTACTCGGGTTGGTCCATTGTGCGAGGATTACCCGAAGTATTGTCTCTACTTCTGCCTCTGCCCCTACTGACTATTAATGAACCTCTAAAATCAGAATCTTGAACTAATTCCTCTAGTGTAGTATGTGGTATAAATCGACGTGCGCTAGTACAGTCTCGGGCGAAATGTCCAATTCCACCACAATTGAAGCAGGCTCCAGTGACCCTATGGAAAATCCCCCCATGAAATTTTCCTCAAACGTCACAGAGACGGGTAGGGTAGGAACTTCTAGTTCTTTGACGAATGGTTCTTGATTGCTTCCACCCTGAAGATCCGCCTCTGTCATACTTAGGAGCTCGAGGTCCCTCAAAATCTTTTCTCTTTCCCAAATTACTACTCGAACTTTGACCGATAGGTTTTCCACTTTTCTCTTTTTCGTGCTGCTCTTGAGGGGGTTGGGTTTGTACTTGGGCTTGGGCTGACAGATTATTAGCCATTTGCTGAAAGAACCTGGCCATCTGCTGGGCTGTTTGTGCAGTAATTTATATAAGAGGGACAAGTGTAGTTGGACCTCTAACGCTCTATGAAACTGGGACCTCTCTTTGTACGTTAGTTGTATCATACTGCTTTAACATTTTATCCCCCTTGTCCATATCTATTCACAAGATTTTTTTTTCTATTTCCTATACAACCAACACAAGGAGATTTCTCACCGTTAGTTCATATTTATGATGTAAATGTACTATATGTATGAAATATTTGAGTAGTTGTACTTATCGAAAAATATTTCAAATTCATAGTTCAAAATTTATTTTAAAACCTTTGCTCTGATACCACTAAAACATGTCACACCCTACTCCTCGTAAGATGTAACATGCTCCCGTAGTACACCTAATGAATTACCGCACTTCGCCTACCGGTAACCCATTAAATATACTACAAGGGATTTTGAAACAATTTTTGTTCATTTTTTAAATTAGTGGGTAAAATTTTCTCAGATATTAAAAACCTTTATTTAAAGTCCAAACATAAATCAAATTTTTACATATTTAAAAATCTCCGTAATTTTTACAAAAATTTCGGCAGAGTGCCGTCTGTATTTTAAGAAAAAAGTTCTTCAAAACCTGAAAATAAAGACACTCTCAATATTTTTCTCAACAACTTCTTCAAATTTCACAATCAATCTCAACCAATTTCTCAAGTCTCAAAATTCAAACCATCCTCATTTCACAAATCAACACAAGCAATTCAATACACAGTTTAAATTAAATCAAACATTGAAATACCTCATTAAGATAACAAAATGAATATTTACATTCAAAGGAGTATTAAAATTTAATAATGTAAAACTTTATAAGTATATAAAATCTCAAGATAACATTACAATAATTTGTATTTGATTACAATCGAAATATATATATTACAAAAGAGTTGGTACGACTGCTCAAAGTAAATTTCATACATATAATTAAGAAATTACATCAAAAGCTAATGTACAAGGGTATACCTATGATATATCCGAAGATAGTGTCACTATATCTTTTCAGAAATCTTGCTCAGCTGCTTTATTATTCCTTTCACCTGCTACAACATACAAAGCTATCGCTGAGTGGTGAACTCAGTGGTGCACAAACTAATAAATTAAAACTTAATACAAATTAATCTTAACAATTCATAATGAATAAAAATTTACAATTTCTAAATTCTTCAAAATCCATGACATTCAAAAATTATTATTTTCATTCACGCAAATTATTTATTTGAATAATATTTTGATCAATTAATAACTATTTATTACATTTCTTTTAAATTCTGAAACAATACAAAAATATTTTGAATCACTAATAAATTATTTGTTTCAATCATAATTTATCAAATTATGCATAATTTAAAGGGCATTGACAACAATTCACACAGTTGATTGCATGACCCAAAATTCAAATAGATGTCGTGCTGTACACCACGATATTTCACATTCTCCCAATAACCGAGGCTAAAAGGGAGAAACAAACACTAGCTAGTATATATGAGTACTCATTCAAATTCTTCCCCAACTAGCAGGCCAGAGAGGAAGTAACTCTCCCCATCTAGTGGAGGAGATATCTAACTAGACAAGCTAATGAGAATTCACAACAAATTTTGCCATGTCAACTGTGATTTCAAATCATATTCAAAATAATTTCTATTTACAAAGTGTTTACAAATCATCAACATATTTAATGATCATAAATTCATGCTCAAGGATGGCAACACATCAAACTTAAAATTTACGATTCTCAAAACCATGCAATAAATCCTTAAATGCATAAAAAAATTTACATTTAATTTATACAATTTCATTCTATAAACTATAATTCTCAACACATCAAAATTTATAAATCATAAAATAACTCGTTCAAATCGATTTAGAAATGAAAATATAACAAAAGAGTTAGTTGTGCACAAACCTTAAGTGAGTTGGCTCTTGGCCTTGACTCGATTCCTCGGGTTCTTTCCTGGTGTTCTTTTCTACTGAAACACACAGTTTCACAGTGTTTCAGTATCATAACTTATTATAAATCCAAAATAAATTCAAATTCACTTTTATCTAGCTCATATATGCTAAACTTGACGTTCTTCAAAATTTGTGTTTTGGGGTTACTATTCACTACACTATTCAAGTCAATTTGTTGACTTTCTAAGGCTTAATAGGTATGGGAATTCCAACTTCACCCACATACCACATTTTGGTAACTAAATTTGTTGGTTTTGTTGGTTTACTCAAATTCTAAGTCCTTTAGACAATTTGGCAAATTTTCAGTTTTGGTGTCTTAAGTTGCACTGTTTCATTAGTCATTTTAATATTAGAATTTGGTAAAACTTTCTTCATAGAAAATGTTCCTTATTGTCTTAAGTTTATTTTCCTTTTTGAATAACTCCAATTGGAGTTTTGTAGCTCAAGTTATAGCCATTTGAACCATAGCTGCCAGATTGGACTCAACCCAGTTTTCTGGGCAAATTTTGGTTCTAGCAGTTTTAGGTCATCAATTTAGGGCGGCCAAATGACTTAGTTAGTGGCATAATTTGGGTTTGTGTTCTTCATGAAAGTTTTAGGTATATACCTCAACTATCCACTGGTAAAATGTCAGGTCATTTAGACTTGCGTAGCTCAAGTTATGGCCAAATGAACAAACACTATTCATTTGGTCAGCTTGTACAAGGCAGACTGAGATTTTCCAAGTTTGGTCAATTTGTTCACTAGGTTTTGGTCACTTTTTGGGCATGGTTCCTCAATGAAATTGTGTCATTTAGTGTCTATTTTCATTCCCAATTGGTCTCATACCAATTGGACTTGTAAATTTTCATTTTTGGTCCCTCAAAGGAACCTTGGCATCATGACCACATTGAATCCGAATTTGGTTTCAACTCCAACACTTTTAACACACTTCATTTGGTCACCATTGACCATTTCCCACTTCAAATTAGGTCCAAGACATATTTTACCAATTTTTCACATTTTTGCCTCTAACCCTAAGTGTCCCAAAACCCTAACTTATTAAATTATTGCATTTAACCACATCTAAGCATACCAATCTCATTAGCACATCCATACAAGCTTGCCTACCATATTAAATTCAATCAAAACTCAAACATATGCATAGTAACCCTAGCTGGTTGAAATTCAGTTTGGTCCCTTAATAATATTTTTATTTCATTTAAAGTATATTTACAAGTTCAACAAGTTAGAAATGTAAGAATCAAACTAAAATTGTCAAGTTTGCTTACTAACCTTTCTTAGAACTTGAAATCCTCCAAATCTCTATCTTTTGTTCTTCTTTCCTCTTTCAATCTTCTTCTTAGGTTGAGATAACAAGCTCTAATTAGGTTTTTATGGAAGCTATTAAGGTTTAGTGAAGAGATTTAAGCTTGAGTGCAAGCTTCAATGGAAGACAACCATGGAGAGGGAGAGAGAGTGAGGGCGGCACATATGAGGAAGATGAAAGGCTTTTATGTTTTTTTTTTCCTTTTCTTTTATGAATTTTTAACTTATGGAAGACTAAAATATCTAAATAATTAAATTTATTAATTATAGGATTTATGGCATCATGCATGATGTCATGCATGATGTCATCTTCCTTCACTTTTTCATTTTCTCTTTTTTTTATTTATTTTTCTATTAGTTCTTTAATTTAATTCCCGACTCCGAAATTTTCTTTTCTCCTATTTTATTTGACAGTTAAGTCAGGAGTCAGCTCTCGAGGTCAATTGACCAAATTGCCCCTCGCCGGTTCAACCCGGTTTGCAAATAATTCAATATTTCTTTCTGCTCCCTGACCTAATTATTTGATTGACTTAACAATTCTTTTTCATGATTTTCTCTTTTCCACTGTGTTCTTAATGGTCCTAAGGACCGCGGTGTTATATTTTACGGTTCGAAATTTGAGTTTAAATTAACTTCCCAACCCTTCTCGAGAAGGTCACCCATCGCTGTGACTCTCGGCTCGTTTAACTTCTTATGTTCTATTTTTCTTATTTATACTTAACTAATTTACAATTACTAATTATTTATGTTTATGGTTTATATCTAGTTATCTTAGATGTAGTTCTAATCTCCTTAATTATCCGGACTAACACCGGTCACTGGAATAGTGAAATATACTAGGCTATGCAAATAGGGATGTTACACATACTAACTGTGGTTTCAAAACAATTTTCAAAAGTTTCTCAATTAATAATCACATTTGCAAACCAATAAACACATTCAAATCATCATAAAACTCAAGTAGAGGTGGCAACACTCAAATTTCTCAAATGCAAGAGAAAAATCGTATCTCAATCAAATTAAACTCAATCAAAGCAACTTCATTCAAATAAACTTGTTCTAATCAATTTACAAGTTTAAAAACAAAAGGAAAAAGTTAGTTGTGCACAAACCTTCAATGAACGGCTTTATTTTTACTTACTTCTCCTTGTCCATCCCAACCTTTTTTTCTACAGAAAATACACAAGTAGAATGTCTTAATATTCATCTTAACTATTGCCAAAAACTCATTTCATAAATGTCTAATACCTCCCGAAGTTAGATTGACAAATTTCAAAGAGTTTGGAACTTTGGACAACTTGGTGTCTAAATTTTTGAACCAAATTTTTACCTAATTCCAATCATAATTTGTGAGGTGTTCTTCATAAAAATTGTCCTTCTAAGTCTCATCTTTATTTCCCTTTTTGAATCACCTCATTTAGAGTTTTGTAGATCAAGTTATAGTTAAATAAACTTTACTGTTTATGTGGACAGATTCTGGCAGATTTGGTGACTTAACTTTGCCCAGTAATTTAATTGAGTTAAGTCCATAATTTGGCCTTAAGTTCTTCATATGAAATGTTATATTATATTTTAGGTTTCCATCAATTCAAGAATAACCTAATTTAGATTTTTCTAGAGAGAGTTATAACAATGTAAAGTTTACTGTTCACATGGTTCAAATTCTACAAGTTTAGGTTTTGGCAGATTCATTAACTTAAATTCGCTCAGTAATTTGATTGGGTTAAGTTCATAATATGGTCCTAACTTCCCCATATGAAATGTTCTACTATATTTTAGGTTTTCATCAGTTCAAGAATCACCTAATTTGGATTTTTCTAGAGAGAGTTATTAGATTGCAAAATTTACTGTTCATATCAGCACACTGCAAATTCCAGAATTTCATCTCCAGGTTCAAGCCAAGTTTAAGGCAATTTCTAGGCAGTTTCTAGGTTAGGTCTCTTCATGAAAATTCTAACCTTATGTCTTAAGTTTCATTTTCAATTAGTTTCACAACGATTGGAGTTGTGTAGCTCAACTTATGAGTTGCCAAACACACTGGACTTAGTATCCAAAAATTCTGCCCTAAGGATCAATTGTCACCTCCCTTAATTTCTTCTACTAACCAACATCAATTTATATTTAACTCACCCCAAATGATAATAATTTAACATTAATACATCCATAGTACTTCATAGCACAAAACCTCCGATTTTTCAAATCCCTAGTTTGCAAATTTCCCAATCCATAGTATTCCATTACTTTCATTCATCATATAAATGTCACTTCATGCTCAAGGAACTTCAAGTGACCATAAATTGCCATTATAAACACCAATTACTCTTCATACAGTAAAAGCCCTAAATTCTCATGAACCCTAATTTTCAACTTTTTCCAATTTATGCAATTCCCATGTAATTCTACTACCCTAAACATGTATACACTTCAATTAAACTTGAATTCATCATCAATTTAACTAAAACACATCAAACCTTAAGTTTTCCCCAAATTGGCCAAAAATTTCTCTCTCCATAAATTCATGATTTCTTTCAATTTCACATGTTATTTCTATTCAAATAGACCTAAATCCAAGTAAAATACCTATAATTAAGTTTGAAAGTCGCTTACCTGAAGTGACTTTTCCAATCTTCAATGTCTCTTCCAAATCCCTAAATCTTCTTATTTCAATCCCTCAATCAAAGGTCATTTTGTTGTTTTCTATTAATTAGATAGAAAACCCAAGGATGGAGAATGGGAATTAAGGGTTGAGAAAGGTTGCAAATAGTCGAAATGAAGAAGAGAAAGAGAGAGAGAGAGAGTAGGGAGAGGGTGGCGGCACTAAGGGAGAAGAAGAGAGAAAAATGAATTTTTGTTTTTAGTTAATTTTTATCTTGTCACTTATATATTTATCCCCAATTTTAGATGATTTAAATTATAAATTTTAATTGTGTCATAATTGTTATTAAAGTTAAATTTTTATTTCCTTTTATTTTCTTTTCACTTTATACTTGAATTCTTTTCCTAAAAAAAAAATTATTCCATAATTTAATTCATTAATTTCATTTAACTTAATTGACATTTTGGTCAAAAGTCAACTCTTGAAGTGAATTGACCAAAATACCCCTCATCGGGTCATAATCCTTCTTTTTCATAATACCCTATGAGTCCTTATGTTTTTGGTTCACTTGATTTTTTATTGTGTCTATCTTAGTTAATTTTTCCTTCTATTTTTAGTCTTCAAGGTGTCTTTGAATAGTACTCATCACAGACTAAAAATAGTACTATTCAGAGCTCGGAGGTTCGGGGTGTTACAACCCTAATTTTGGTTCAAAACCCTAATTCCCAATGTCTCAATTCCCTACCACATATGGAAATTGAAGTTCTACTCCATATGTACTCATCAAGGATCATCACTAAACAAATTTTAATTCCATTAAAATCATCAAACACTCCCTTACTCATGGCTGCCGAAATTTATGTGTGCTCCTACATGTCTATTTTATTTCATTTTCAATAATTTCTGACTCAACTCAAGATCCTAACAAAGAATAAAGAGAGAAGGGAGTGAGAATTGGCACTAACCTCTCTTGCCCCAATTGAGACTTAGCCTAAACTTCACTTTCTTTCACTTTCTTGGTTGCCAAAAACTTCTTCAATGTCACACCCTACCCCTTCGTAAGGCATAACATGATCCCGTAGTATACCTAATGAATTATCAAACTTCGTCTACTAATAACCCATTAAATATACTACAGGATATTTTAAACGTTTTCTTATTTCTTTTTACAGTGGTGAGCAGTTTTGACATGTAACACCCCTATTTGCATAGCCTGGTATGTTTTACTATTCTGGTAATCGGTGTTGGTCCGAACAAGTAAGAGAAGTAGAACTACGTCTAAGACAACTAGATAAGCCCTGAACACAAATAATTAGTAATTGTCAATTAGTTAAGTATAAATAAGAAAAACAGAACATAAGAGGTTAAATGAGCTGAGAGTCACAGTGATGGGTGACCTTCTCGGGAAAGATTGCGAGGTCGATTTAAACTCAAATTTTGAACCGTAAAATGTGATGCCATGGTCCTTAGCACTATTTCGAACACAGTGGAAAAGAGAAAATAATGAAAAATAATTGTTAAGCAAGTCAAATAATTAGGTCAGGGATCTGAAAGAAATATTGAATTATTTGCAAACCGGGTCGAATCGGTGAGGGGCAATTTGGTCAATTGACCCCTAGAGATGACTCTTGACCTGACTGTCAAATAAAATCTGAGAAAAGAAAATTTCAGAATTAGAAATTAAATTAAAGAACTAATAGAAAAATAAATGCAAAAGAAAAAGAAAAAAAAAAGAAAAAGTTTATCACATCACCTTCCATGACATCATGGATGACCTCATAAATAATTATTAAATTAATAATTAATTTGACCAAAATTTATGATAAATACAAATAAAATAACAAGAAAAAAGAAAAATTATTTTTGGTCTTCTTCTCCCATCTAGGCCGCCCCATCTCTCTCTCCCAAGCTCTCTCCCAAAACTCCATGGAAGCTCACTTTTGAGCTTGAAGACAACAAAATCTCACCATAGAAACTTCATTTACCATAACTAAACTTTCTTTGGGCAACTAGAAAAGAAGGTTCAAGGAGAAAGAAAGAAGAAAGGAAGAAGTTTGAAGAGGAAAAAATTCTGCATAAAGGTTGGTAATCTAAACTTGAAGTTCTAGTTGAATTAATTGTGTTTATAGTTGAATAAACCTAGAAATATATTTAAAATGAAATGAAAACAACTTTAGAGGACTATATGTGAATTTCGGCCAGCCATAGTTGTATGAGAATATGATGTGTTTTGAATGAATTAAAAGTGTATGTAAGCTTGAATGAGTTGAGAAATGGTGTTGGTATGCTTGGAATCAATTAAATGTAACAAATCAAGTGAGTTAGGGTTTTGGCACCTAGGGTTTGGAGACAAAATTTTGAGAATTGGTCAAATGGTGTGTTTGACCTTGTTTGAGCTAAAAAATGATAATATGTGACCAATTGTGGTGTGTTGGAAGTGTTAGAGCCAAATTGAAATTCGGATTGGATATGGTCATTCTGCAGGTAGCATGACCAAGGTCACTTTTAGGGACTAAAACTAAAAATTTACCAACCCAATTGGTGTGAGGCCAATTGGGAATGAAACTAGATACAAAATGGCACATTTTTCATTCAGAAATTATGCCCAAAAAGTGACCATAGCATTGTGAACAAATTGGTCAAATCCGGAAATGGGTGTTCTACCCTGTACAAAAATGACCAAATAAACAGTGTTTGTTCATTTGGCCATAACTTGGGCTAGGCAGGTCCAAATGACCTGAAATTTACCAGTAAAAAGCTGAGATATAGACCTACAACTTTCATGAAGAATACAAACCCAAATTATGCCCTTAACCAAGTCATTTAGCCACCCAAATTTAGTGACCTAAAACTGCCAGAACCGGTTTGGTACCTAGAAAATCTGGGTTAGGCCAATCCGGCCAGCCATGTTCAAATGGCTATAACTTGAGCTTAAAAACTCCAAATCTTGTGATTCAAAAAGGGAAATAAAGTTAAGACAATAAGAAACAACTTCTATGAAGAAAACTTAGCCAAATTTTAACAGCAACATGACCAATGGAACAATGTAAAATAGGTCACCAAAACTAAAAATTTAAAAGTTTGCCTAAAAGACTTAAGTTTTGAGAAAATGACCAAAACCAACAAGTTAGGTAACCAAAATGTGGTATGTGGGTATAATTAGATTTCTTATACCTATTAAGCATAAGAAAGTTAATATTTTGACCGGAATAATATCATGAATAGTAACCTCAACATGAAAATTTTCAGGAATGTAAGTTTAAGCATATTGGAGCTATAATTGAACATATATAAATTAATTATTAGAATTATTGTGAGATAAGATACTGAAACACTATAAATTTTGTGTTTCAATTGAAAAAGACTTGGAAAAGGATAGGGCAAACTGAGTCAAGGCCTAGAGGCGACTCACATCAGGTTTGTGCACAACAAACTTAAAATTCTTTGTTTCTACTTGACGATTCTTGAAATAAATGTTGTGAATAATATTGATTATTATGGCTTTGAAAATATTATTTGAAAAATAGTGTGTTGCCTACTTTGTAAATGAAAAGTTTGGAATGAAATATGATTTTTAAATTGTATGAAATGCTTGAATAACTTGATTTAAATTGTTTTTTTATTCACACTTGGCAGGGCAATATCACTATGTTCCTCCTCCATTTATGAGGTGAGTTTGACTATATTCCTCCATCTTTGGCTTTCCAGTTAGGAGGTGAGTTTGGATGAGTACTCATTAGCTAGCTAGCCACCTCCCTCATTGATTTCAATTAGTGGGGTGAGTTTACTTTGTCGTGGTGTACAACACGGCATATTTGGAAATTTTGTGTCATGGCCTAAGTTGTGTTATTGATTTGCAACATTGTGTTTATTAAATTGTTTGATTAAATTTGTGTTATATTAAGCTTTGAAAATTATGATTTGCTATAAATGTGATTTAAAAAATGTGATTGAGAGATTTTTGAATTATGAATTGTTCATAAATGTTTTATATTATGCATTTTGTATTTTATTGTGCACCACTGAGTATTTTTATACTTAGCGATAGCTTTCTTTGCTGTCGTAGACAGAGACAAGGAAAAAGCAGTAGAGTGAGCTACTGAGTATTGGGACTTCACTGATCTTTTTATACGGCTATTTATTTATACCCTTGTAGTTATTTGATATAAATATTGTAACGTCATATGTATTAATGTAAAGTTGAGTAGTTGTACAGTAAATTATAATATTGTTATTTAGAATTTCTTTTGTAAATTAATATTTGTATATGTATATGTAAATTAAATTTTAAATGCAATGTGAATGAATTTGCAAAGTATTTTGGGATGACAATTTTTTGGTTGAGTTGTGAAATTAAGTTGAACTGTGTTGACTTGAGTTGATCTGGGTTGGGAGTTGTGAAACAATTATTGGAAGTGTTTTTTTTTTCTTTTCAAGTATTTGAAGAACTGTTTTCTCAAAATACAGACGGCACTCTACCGAAATTTTTCTAAAATTTGTGGAAAAATAAAAATGGACAAAAATTTTTACTAGTTTTGAAACTTCAATTAAATATTTTTAATTTCTACTAAAATGCTCACCACTTGCAAGAAGTAAGAAAATGGTTTTAAAATCCCTTGTAGGATGCTTAATGAGTTATCGGTAAGTGAAGTTCAGTAGTTCATTAGGTATTCTATCGGATTATGTTATCCCTTACAGAGGGGTAAGGTGTGATATGACAGGTGTTAAAATTCTTTTTTTAAACTAAAGTGAAACCAAATAACAAATCTGAAGTATCAATAATTTTTGCAAAAATTTCGGCAGAGTGCTGTTTGTATTTGGAGCAAAACTGTTCTTCAAAAACCTATAAAAAACACTTCTAATATATTTGTTCAATCCCAAACTCCAATATGGTTCAACTCAAATCAATATCCTCAACACAGTTCAAACTCAATTCAATATCATTTTCAGCAATTCCAAAGATGAAGTGCAAAATAAATGAGTATTTCAAAAGCTGAAATAAGAGAATTGTAATATAACATTTTGACAGGCCAAAATAATTTATAACTTTATTTTACAACTGCTCAAAACCAAGTATAATATATACATACAGTTTACATACATTACAATAATATTTACAAGGAAGTGGTATACTTAATATACCCGGCAAATCCCAATGCGAAGTCACAAGCAGCCTACTCTGCTACTTTATTTGTCTATCTATCTGCGACAGCAATGAAAAATCAATCGCTGAGTAAAATTTACTCAGTGGTGCACAATAACAATTTAAAATGCGGTATATAAAACTTTTATTGACAATTTACAATTTAAATAATTCACAATTTCATGTCACAATTTTCAAAGCTCATATAACACAAATTTGATCAAATAATTCAGTATCACAGTGTTGCCAATCAATAACACAACTTAGGTCATGACACAAATTTTTCGGAACATGCCATTTTGTACACCACGACAAGACACACTCACCCCACTAATCGAAATCAATGAGGGAGGTAGCTAGCTAGATAATGAACATCCATACTCAGCTCAGACTGACAAGTCAAAGAGGGCGGAATATAGTCATACTCACCCCATAAATGGAGGAGGAACATAGTAATATTGCCATGCCAAGTGTGAATCAAAACAATTCCAAATCACAATATTTCATACAAACCACAAATCACATTTTATCTCAAAATTTCCATTTGCAAAGTAGGCAAGACAATAATTTCCAAATAATAATCCCAAAGCCAAAACAATAAAAAATTATTCATAACTCATTTCTATAAATAAATTTTCTAGTAAAAGCAGTGAATATAAAAAGTATTGTGCACAGACCTGATTTGAGTCCCCTCTAGGCCTTGACTCAATGTTCCTTATGCTTTTCAATATCCTTTTCAATTGAAACACACAATTTAAAGTGTTTCAGTACTCAATTAAATTGTTTCTAACAATAAAATCTAATATCTAAATTTTCTTGGTACTATTCCCTTAAATTCATTTCATTAGTCAACCTATAATGTTGACCTTTCATGCACACTAGATGAATTAATTTTAATGTTATCAATATGTCACATTTTATAGTCCTCAAGTGTTGGTATATGTTACCAATTTTATTTTCAAGTGGATTGTATTTTATTACAATTTATAGGATTTTGGTATGCTGTTTTGACCTAGCCGGATGACCTAGTTCTCTCGGTTTTTGGGTTCTAGTCAGAATTAAAAACTTATAGGTCTATGTCTTATTGAATTTTTGCCACAAATTTTAGGTCATTTGGAGTTCACTAGGCCATGTTATAATCATTTTACCAATGATAGACAGGTTGCACTAAAATGGTAAACTTATGTCATTTTTAGGTCATTTCCGATTCTGGCAGTTTTTATACCCGAAATTGTGCAAGCATTTTGACTTGCTTATGGTCTTTTTTGGGTTTTGTGATCTCTACAAAAGATGTAGCTCTATGTCTAAGCTTTCTAACCATATAAATTTCAGGTCATTTGAACCTATTTTGATTGAGTTATGGCCAAAATACTGACTGCTGTTCAAATGGTCAATTTTCAGGTTTTCAAAGTCACCAATCCAGATTTGGTCAATTTTCATGTCACTTTCTGGATAGATTTTGGGCAAAGCTTCTACATGAAAGTTGGTCCATTTTGAGTCTAGTTTTACTTCCAATTGGCCTCATACCAATTGGAGTCACAACTTTACACTTATAACCTAATTTATACATTGCCAACAATCACAACCTGCATAAGAGAATTTACACTCTCAATTTGGCAATCCTCCTCCTCCCAATACTTCAATGTTTATTCATGGCACTTCTATATATATTCAACACAATTCCAGCAAAGAAATTTTGGGCAGAATACATCAAGAGTTCAAGGCACACAATACACCATTAATGTTCAACGTCTAATTCAACCCAAGTTCAATATACATCAACACTTAACTTACACATACACTTCCATATCAATTTCACCTACTACCCCCAATTCAACACCATCATAATTCATCAATAATTTCATAAAATCATACACAATTTCATGAGATCAAGGGCTGCCAACAATGACAGTTTGCTAAGGTATTAAATTTCCCTTTCAAACCCTAAAATCAAATGCTCCATAACACATACATGGAGATTAATTTACTAACAATTCAAATTGACTTATTCAACACTAATTTCCATCATTTACATGTAGGAAAAACTCAAGCAAACTCACCTTCCATTGCTGCCAAAAATAGACAGTCCCATAACTCAACCATTTCTTCAAATTTCACACAAAATACTACCCACAACCTCAACACAAGTTTTAATTAAGCAAGGGAAGAAAATGGACACTTACCTCTTGTTGGAGCTTGCTAAAACTTCTTCAAATCCTTCCCTTTTTACTCCCAATATGCTACCCAAGGTATGAGGATAAAGTTTAGTGAAGAAATGTATAAGAATTGAAGCTTGGATCATGGAGATTTAGGCTTGGTCATGAGACGGCCATGGGAGCTTTTTGGGAGAAATTAGGTTTGGCTATGGCTAGTGCTTGAGGAAGAAGATGAAGGTAGAATGTTAGTGGAGAATTTTAGAGTCTTCAAGCTTTATATAGTGCTTAGTGGTCCACTCACTTTTAATTAAGTAATTTTATATGTTAAGAGTTTAATTATTCAATTTATACCCCATTTCTTACACTATTAATATAATGTACCATAATTTTAATTTTTAAGACATTTTTCAAAGTGTGCTATCACTCATTTTTAAATGGACATTGAGGTCGAAAGGCAACTCATGGTGTCAATTGACCAATATGCCCCTATTCAGTTTGTATTCTCGATATTTCAGTAACATTGATTTTTATCGGTTTCTCGATTTTTCGTTTTTTCTTTGTACTAATTCATTAATTTTTCTTAGATATTTCTTATGTCAATTATACTTCAACAAGTCTTTAATTATGTCTCGAAACTTAATTCTGAGGGTTCCCCATTGTCCTGGGGTTGGCTATTGCTTGCGTCATAACTTCCCCGTGCGATCACCTATCGCTGCGGTGCTGGCTCATTTAACTTAGTTTCATTTTCTCTCTTTTATTTTTCCTTAATTTTTCTTGTATTTTCCTCTATTGTATTTCATTATTTCATGTCTCCTCACTAATATTTAAGTATAATTCCAGGCATCTTAGCTGTTCGGGGAAATACTGATCACCGGAATAGTAGAATGCACCACTAAATATAGGGGTGTTACAATTCTCCCCCCCTTAAAATAAATTTTGTCCGCGAAATTTTACCCAATAGCCATCCTAACATAGTCATATGTTTGTTTTCTCATGTCTTTCATATAATTTTCATATAGCCTCATAATCTGAATAATGGTCCATAATACCTTAACTAAACGTATACATTTATTTCTCAGCTGCTTCACCTCATGTGCTATGATCTTTATGGGTTTTTCCGTCATACGTTGAATTTAAATTCATTTCACTTTTTAGAGGTAAGCAATTCTGTGTACTAACGAATCCACTCTTTCTAGGGCCTTGTGTGGTTCTATGGAGTGAGAACTTAGTTTTTCTCTTTTCTATACAATCATATAATATTCTTTCCTTTAAGTTTGTGTAAGACTTTTAACAATCTAATATAACATTTAATTTGTTTATATAATACTAATCTTTTCTTACTATCATTTTGTCTAATATTTCAATTCATGTTTCTTTATTGAATGACCATTGAGGTCATGTTAAATTTATCTAATCATTGATCCTCTGACCATTCTAGTCAATAATCTTACTCACATTCGCAACATTTCTTTGTTACATTTGAACCAACTGTTCAAATTTTTACTTCCACAACTCTTTTATCTATCGATTTTCAATAATTTATCGTATTCTAGGAAATGTCTTTCGCTAACAACTCTTCCAAAACTAATTCCAAAAAGACTAGTCACTAACATATCAAAATTTATTTTTATACGAGGGACAGCAGGAAGGCAAACAATGCTAGCACTAACATAAAAGTATGCAGACCCCGAGTCAAATAATACAAAAATTGAGAAAGTACCAACAACAATATCAGAAGTCTCAGCCTCTTCCCTCTGCCATATAGTGTATACTCTAACTGAAGCATCACCTTGTTCTGGCTGATTCACAGTACTCTGACTTTCAGGTATACTACCCCTACCTCTACCTCTGCCTCTACTAACTGATGGTGAACTCTTTGAGGTAGAAACTTAGGCTGATCTCTCTGGTATAGTAAATGATCCAGAACGGCGTGGATTTATACAATCCTTAGCAAAATGACCAATCTCTTCATTATTAAAACATGCTACTATGGCTCTATAACATACCCCACTATGTGGTTTACCACAAGTTTCATAAAGTCGATTCGATAGCGCAGTTCTAGGTCTTTGTTGAGTTTGCTGATCTGATCGGGGTGGTTTCTGTCCAGAAGATCTATCTCTACCCAATTCATGTGAGCTAGATCCTCTAAAGTGCTTTCTCTTTCTTGACCCACTATCAGGAACTTAATCAGTAGTCTTTCTAATTTTCTCTTTTTCTTCTGTACCCTTTTTAACTGTTTCTTCATTCTCAATTCTTTCTAGTTCTAGGGCTTGTGATATTCTCTGGTATAGTAAATGATCCAGAACGGCGTGGATTTATACAATCCTTAGCAAAATGACCAATCTCTTCATTATTAAAACATGCTACTATGGCTCTATAACATACCCCACTATGTGGTTTACCACAAGTTTCATAAAGTCGATTCGATAGCGCAGTTCTAGGTCTTTGTTGAGTTTGCTGATCTGATCGGGGTGGTTTCTGTCCAGAAGATCTATCTCTACCCGATTCATGTGAGCTAGATCCTCTAAAGTGCTTTCTCTTTCTTGACCCACTATCAGGAACTTAATCAGTAGTCTTTCTAATTTTCTTTTTCTTCTGCACTTTTTAAGCTTTCTTCATTCTCAATTCTTTCTAGTTCTAGGGCTTGTGATATTAGCTCTGAGAAATTCTGGTGTCGGAACACCACAACTTGCATTCTTAGACTAGGCCTTAACCCGGCCTTAAATTGTTTACATCTGTTTCTAGGAGTGGTAAGCAGGCTTCCTGCTTAATGACTCAATCGAGAGAAGTTTCTCTTATATTCTGTCACTATTCTGTTCCTTTGCTTCAGTGTTAAGAACTCCTGTAGCTTCTGGTCCACATAGGCATCTGGGGCATATTTTTGTTTAAACTCTCTGACAAAGTTGTCCCATGTCAACACTGGGGGTTCCACCAAACTGTAGGGAATGGTTTTCCACCAGTCATATGCACACCCCTATAAAACTGAGACTGAGTATTCAAACTTCAGCTCATCGGTGCAATACAGCTTCTTAAAAACTCTTTCCATCCTTTATCAACTCTCTGCCTCTAGCGGATCCACTGTCCCCTTGAACTCAGTAGCCCCATACTTAATCAACTTGTCGTATTGCCTAGCTGAAGGCTGTGGTTGTACTGCTAGTGTCTACAGTGGGGCTTGAGTGGGCATGTTACCAGCCATCTATTGGAACATCACACCCATCTGCCGAGCAAATTGAGCAGGGAACTACGGTATTGAGGGGGTTGGTGCAGTTGATCCACTCACATTTTGAAGGGCTGGGGCTTCCCTTTACTCCTCAGCGTCTACTGATTTATCGGTTGAATGGTCCCCTTCTTCCATAGTCAATTAGAGGATATTATACCTCCTGAACAAATAACATAAGGAGATTTCCTCCCGTTAATGCATATTTATAATGTAATGTACTGTATGTATCAAACCATAACATTGAGCAGTTGTACTATGAAGAAAGAATATTCAAATTATGAGTCAAAACAAAATTTATAAACTAGCTCTGATACCGCTAAAACATGTCGCACCTTACCCCTCCGTAAGGCATAACATGATCCCATAGTATACCTAATGAATTACTAAACTTCGTCTACTGATAACCCATTAAATACACTACAAGGGATTTTAAACCTTTTCTTATTTCTTTTTACAGTGGTGAGCACTTTTGACAGGTGTTAAAATTTTTTTTTTAAACTAAAGTGAAACCAAATAACAAATCTGAAGTATCAATAATTTCTGTAAAACTTTCGACAGAGTGCCGTCTGCATTTGGAGCAAAACAGTTCTTCAAAAACTTGTAAAAAGCACTTCCAATATATTTGTTCAATCCCAAACTCCAATATGGTTCAACTCAAATTAGTATCCTCAACACAGTTCAAACTCAATTCAATGTCATTTTCAACAATTCCAAAGATAAAGTGTAAAATAAATGAGTATGTCAAAAGCTGAAATAAGAGAATTGTAATACAATATTTTGATAGGCCAAAATAATTTATAACTTTATTTTACAACTGCTCAAGACCAAGTACAATATATACATACAGTTTATATATATTATAATAATATTTACAAGGAAGTGGTATACTTAATATACCCGGCAAAATCCCAATGCGAAGTCACAAGCAGCCTACTCTGCTGCTTTATCTGTTTGTCTACCTGCGATAGCAATGAAAAAGCTATCGCTGAGTAAAATTTACTCAGTGGTGCACAATAACAATTTAAAATGCGGTATATAAAACTTTTATTGACAATTTACAATTCAAATAATTCACAATTTCTTGTCACAATTTTCAAAGCTCATATAACACAAATTTGATCAAACAATTCAATATCACAGTGTTGCCAATCAATAACACAACATAGGTCATGACATAAATTTTTCCAAACATGCAATGTTTTACACCACGACAAGACATACTCACCCCACTAATCGAAATCAATGAGGGAGGTAGCTAGCTAGATAATGAACATCAATACTCACCTCAGGCTAACAAGTCAAAGAGGGAGAAATATAGTCATACTCACCCCATAAATGGAGGAGGAACATAGTAATATTGCCATGCCAAGTGTGAATCAAAATAATTCCAAATCACAATATATAAATATTTCACACAAACCACAAATCACATTTTATCTCAAAATTTTCATTTGCAAAATAGGCAAGACAATAATTTCCAAATAATATTCCCAAAGCCAAAACAATAAAAAAATTTTTATAACTCATTTCTCTAAATAAATTTTCTAGTAAAAGCAGTAAATATAAAAAGTATTGTGCACAGACCTGATTTGAGTCGCCTCTAGGCCTTGACTCAATGTTCCTTATGCTTTTCAATATCCTTTTTAACTGAAACACACAATTTAAAGTGTTTCAGTACTCAGTTAAATTTTCTCTAACAATAAAATCTAATATCTAAATTTTCTTGATACTATTCCCTTCAATTCATTTCATTAGTCAACCTATAATGTTGACCTTTAATGCACACTAGGTGAATTAATTTTAATGTTACCAATATGTCACATTTTATAGTCCTCAAGTATTGGTATATGTTACCAATTTTATTTTCAAGTGGATGGTATTTTATTACAATTTATTGGATTTTTGTATGTTATTTTGACCTAGCCGGATGACCAAGTTCCCTCAGTTTTCGAGTTTTGGTCAGAATTATAAACTTATAGGCCTATGTCTTATTGAACTTTTGCCACAAATTTGAGGTCATTTGGTGTAACACCCTTATGTTCGGTAGTGCGTTCTACTATTCCGGTTACTAGTGTCTGTCCGTACAGCTAGGATGCCTAGAACTACATTTAAATGTTAGTGAGGAGACATAAAATAATGAAATACAAGAAAGAAAAATACAAAAAAAACAAAGGAAAAATAATAGCAATGAAATGTAACCAAGTTAAACGAGTCGAAAACCGTAGCGATGGGTGACCGCACCGGAAAGTTGCGGCGTCGACTGTTGACTAGCCCTGGATTACGGGGAACCCTTGAAAATATTTTTAAGACTTAAATAAACATCTGTTGAAGTATAAATGACATTAGAAATGTGAAAGAAAAATTAAGTAATTAGTATAAAGAAAAATGAGAAATCGAGAAACTGATAAAAATCGGTGTTATCGAAAAATCGGGAATACAATCCGAATTAGGGCATTGAGGTCATTTGACACCCCGAGTTGCCTTTTGACCTAAATTTCCATTAAAAATAAATGATATTAAACTTTAAAAATATCATGAAAATTAAAATGGTGGTACATAATTTAAATAGTAAAAGAAATGAGGTAAAAAGTGGGAATTGTGAAACTTTGGATTAATTAATCTTAACCACACTTAATGCTCCACTAAGTGAAGTTAGTGGACATTAAAATATCAGAAATGGGACAACATAAGTCATCTTCAACCTCCAAAATATGCACCAACCAAAGCTCTCCCACGAAAGCTCCCATGGCCAAAGTGAAAACACCTCCATGTAACCCTCTTCAAGCCATTTTTTTCACTTGATTTCTTCATTAACTTTGCTCCCCACACTACAAGGAAGAGATTGATGGTATTTTGAAGAAGAATAGTTGAGGTTTGATTAAGCTCCATAAAAGGTTAGTGTTAGTTTCTTAAATTTTCTTAAGTAAAAGTTGTGCTAAGGTTGAAACAAGTCAAATGGTTAAGAAATTTTGAGGAAATGCTTGAGTTTTGGTTTCACCATGAATTTGGTAGCCATGGTAATGAAAGAGGTTTGATTTATTCTCACATTAAATTAGTGGGAATTGATGTTGAATGAAGTAATTAGAAAGATTAACAAGTTAATTGTATGTGTATATTAATGTTAGTGTTGAATTTAGGGGTTTAAAAGAGGAATTAATTACCTTAGTAAACTGCCATGTTTGATAGCCTATAATATCATAAAATTTTATGTGAGTATATGTAATTTATTAATGAGATGTCATAATGTTAAATTGTGGGCAGAATGTGTAGTTGCCATGGAAGTGTATGAGTAATATTGATATTGAGGTATGTTGAATTTTAGTGGAAGTAAATGTTGAACTTGAATGGTCTATTGTGTAAATTGAGCAATTGCGTGTTCTACCCAAAATTTTTGCTGAAATTGTGTACAATATATATAGAAGTGCCATTGATTGAATATTGAAGTATTGGGAGGAAGAGGATTGTCAAAATTAAAAGTGTAATGTTCAAATGCAGGTTGTGTATGTTGGCAGCACTTAAATAAGGTCATAAGTATAAAACTGTGAACCCAATTGGTATGAGGGCAATGGGAGGTGAAACTAGACACCAAATAGGCCAACTTTCATATAGAAATGTTGCCAAAATTCTTCCTAGAAACTAACCTTAAAAATGACCAAATCCGGATTTTTGACCATATGAACATTAGTCATTAGGATGACCATAACTCACTCAAAACAGGTCCAATTGACTTGAAATTTTTACCATCGATAGCTTAGAAATAAAGCTACAATTCTTATGAAGACACCAAAGCCCAGAGATAACCAGAACCAAGTCAAAAATGCTTGCATAATTTGGGTTACAAAAACTGGCCGAATTAACTTTGACTTAAAAATGACCTAAACTTTGCAATATAGTTCAATCTGTCCAGCATTGGTAAAATGAGTATAACTTGGTCTAATAAACTCCAAATGACCTAAAATTTGTGGCAAAAGTTTACTAAGACATAGCCCTACAAGTTTGTAATTTGGACCAGAACCCAAAAATCGAGGGAACTAGGTCATCCGGCTAGGTCAAAACAGCATACCAAAATCTGATAAATTGCAATAAAATGCAATACACTTGAAAATGAAATTGGTAACATATACAAACACTTGAGGACTATAAAATATGACATATTGGTAACATTAAAATTAATTCACCTAGTGTGCATTAAAGGTCAATCTTATAGGTTGACTAATGAAAGGAGTATATTAATAAAATTTAATTATGGAACCTTATAATTAAAACAATTTAACTGAGTACTGAAACACTTTAAATTATGTGTTTCAGTTGAAAAGGATATTGAAGAGCATAAGGAATATTGAGTAAAGGCCAAAAGGCAACTCATTCGAGGTTTGTGCATAATATTTTTTATATTCACTGCTTTTACCAGAAAATTTATTTGAAGAAATGAGTTATGAATAATTTTTTATTGTTTTGGCTTTGGGAATTTTATTTGTAAATTATTATGTTGCCTACTTTGCAAATGGAAATTTTGAGTCAAAATGTGATTTGTGGTTTGCATGAAATATTTAAATATTGTGATTTGGAATTGTTTTGATTCACACTTGGCATGGCAATATTACTATGTTCCTCCTCCATTTATGGGGTGAGTATGACTATATTCCTCCCTCTTTGACTTGTCAGTCTGAGGTGAGTATGGATGAGTTCTCATTAGCTAGCTAGCCACCTCCCTCATTAATTTTGATTAGTGTGGTGAGTATGCCTTGTCGTGGTGCACAACACGGCATGTTCGGAAAATTTGTGTCATGACCTAAATTGTGTTATTAATTGGCAACACTGTGTTATTCAATTGTTTAATTAAATTTGTGTTATATGAGCTTTGAAAATTGTGACATGAAATTGTAAATCATTTGAATTGTGAATTGTTAATAAAAGTTTTATATACCGCATTTTAAATTATTATTGTGCACCACTGAGTAAATTTTACTCAGCGATAGCTTTTTCATTGCTGTCGCAGGTAGACAAACGGACAGAGCAGCAGAGTAGGCTGCTTATGCTACATTTTGAGATTTCGCAGGGTATATTGAGTATACCATATTTTTGTAATTTTTATTGCAATATATGTGCACTGTATGTAGATATTGTATTTGGTCTTAGGCAGTTGTAAACTAAAGTTGTAATATATTTCTATTATCTCAGCTTGTGAACTACTCAGTCATTTTGTAGTCTAATTTTGGAAATATTGAAAATTGATGTTGAATTGAGTTGACAAATGTTGAGAAATTTATTGTGTTGAACTATTATTGGAGTTTGGGATTGAAGAAATATATTGGAAGTGCTTTTTACAAGTTTTTGAAAAATTGTTTTATTCAAAATACAGATGGCACTCTGCCAAAATTTTTATAGAAATTATTAATACTTTAGATTTGTTAATTAGTTCACTTCAGATAAAAAAAAAAAAAATTTACACCTGTCAAAAGTGCTCACCCCTGTAAAAAGAAATAAGAAAAGGTTTAAAATCCCTTGTAGCATATTTAATGAGTTATCAGTAGGCGAACTTTGGTAATTCATTAGGTATACTACGGGATCTTGTTATGCCTTACAGAGGGGTAGGGTGTAATATGTTTTAGTGGTATCAGAGCTAGTTTTTAAATTCTGCTTTAACCTGTAATCTGAATATTCTTTCTTTATAGTACAACTGCTCAATGTCATTGTTTGATACATACAATACATTACATTATAAATATGCACTAACGGGAGGAAATCTCCTTGTGTTATTTGTCTAGGAGGTTTAATATCCTCTAATTAACTATGGAAGAAGGAGACTGTTCAGTCAATCTATCAATAGAAGCTGAGGTGCAAGGGGAAGCCCCAGCCCTTCACAATGTGAGTGGATCAGCCGCTCTAACCCCCTCAATACCGCAGTTCCCTACTCAAATTGCTCAGCAAATGGGTGCGATGTTCCAACAGATGGCTGGTAACATGCCCACTCAAGCCCCACTGCAGACACCAGTAGTACAATCACAGCCTTTAGCTAGGTAGTACGATAAGTTGATTAAATATGGGGCTACTAAGTTCAAGGGGACAGTGGATCCGCTAGAGGCAAAACAATGGTTGGAAAGGATGGAAAGAGTTTTTAGGAAGCTGCACTGCACCGATGAGCTGAAGTTTGAGTACTCAGTCTCACTTCTACAGGGGGATGCATATGACTGGTGGAAAACCATTCCCCACAGTTTGGTGGAACCTCCAGTGCTGACATGGGATGACTTTCTAAGAGAATTCAGACAAAAATATGTCCCAGATGCCTATGTGGACCAGAAGCTATAGGAGTTCTTCAGTCTGAAGCAAGGGGACAGAATAGTGGCAGAATATGAGAGAAACTTCTCTCGATTGAGTCATTATCTAGGAAGCCTGCTTACCACTCCTAAAGACAGATGTAAACGTTTTGAGGTCGGGTTAAGGCCTAGTTTAAGAATGCAAGTTGTGGGGTTCCGACACCAGAATTTCTCAGAGCTAATATCACAAGCCCTGGTAGTAGAAAGAATTGAGAATGAAGAAACAGTTAAAAAGGGTACAAAAGAAAAAGAGAAAATTAAAAAGACTGTTGATTAAGTTCCTGATGGTGGGTCAGGAAAAAGAAAGCACTTTGGAGGATCTAGCTCACGCGATTCAGATAGAGATAGATTTTCTGGACAGAAACCACCCCGATCGGATCAACAAACTCAGCAGAAACCCAGAAATGCACTGTCATATCGACTTTGTGAAACTTGTGGTAAACCACATAGTGGGGTATATTATAGAGCCATAGGAGCATGTTTTAATTGTGGAGAGACTGGTCATTCTGCTAAGGATTGTATAAATCCACGCCATTCTGGATCATTTACTACACCAGAGGTATCAGCCCAAGTTTCCACCCCAAAGAGTTCACTATCAGTTAGTAGAGGTAGAGGTAGAGGTAGGGGTAGTATACCTAGAAGTCAGAGTACTGTGAATCGGCCAGAACAGGGTGATGCTTTAGCTAGAATATACACTATACAGCAGAGGGAAGAGGCTAAAACTTCTGACATTTTTACTAGTACTTTTTCAATTTTTAACTAAGATATATATATGTGTGTATTGTTTTACCTAGGGTCTACATACTTTTACGTTAGTGCCAGCATTGTTTGCCTTCCTGTTGTTCCTCGTATAAAAAGAAATTTTTCAGTTACCTAAAAGTAAGTTACAGTAATGGAATTGCTCTAGATGAGGGCAAAGATGTTATAGTTAGTAATTGTCAATGGATATTATAATCATAATAAGTTTCGGATATTAGTGAATTCGAGAAGGATAAAATATAAGAAAGTTTGATGTTTGTACTGTAAGCTGCAGATTACAGTACTGACTTGAGATTATTGTGTAGAGCTACGTACACTCAATAGTACACAAAGATGAGAATAGTTGCCAACGGCATCTGTTTTGGTATAGTTATGCCAGAATAGAATTTTATTATTAGAAATGAGTTTGAAAATCCTACTTAGGGATTTAAAACTCAAAAGTTAGAATATCAAAAGGTTATAGTTTAGTACAAAATGAAGTAAGTTATAGAATATTAATAGATAAAAAGAGTTATGGAAGTAAAAATTTGAGCAATTGGTTCAGATATAACAAAAAAATGTTATGAATGTGAGTAAGATTGTTGACTAGAATGGTCAGAGGACTAATAACTAGATAAATAATTTTAACATGACCTCAATGGTCATTCAAGAAGGGAACATGAATCGAAATATTAGATAGAGCGATAGTAAGAAAAGATTAGTGCTATATAAACAAGTAAATGTTATATTAGATTATTAAAAGTCTTATACAAATTCAAAGGAAAGAAGATTATACGATCATATAGAAAGGAGAAAAACAAAATTCTCACTCCATAGGATCACACCAGATCCTAGAAGGAATGTACACAAAATTGCTTACCTCTAAAAGGTGAAATGAATTTAAATTCAACGTATGATGGGGAAACTCAGAAAGATCTTAGTACATGAGGTGAAGCAGTTGAGAAATAAATGTATATATTTGGTTAAGATGTTATGGACCATCATTCAGACCAGGAATGTAACATCCTCACTTTAGCTAGTCTGCACAGTCTACCGTTTCGGTGACCAATGTCGGTCCGGAAAGCTAGAACGCCCAAAAAAATATTTAAACTAAAGTGATCAACCAAAAATTAACTCAAATATTAATAAAAAAAATTTAAGAAAAATTTTAGAAATAAAATACAACCAAGTTAAATGAGCCAATGCCCTAGCGATGGGTAACCTAGTGAGAAGTTGCGGTTCTCGCAACTAGGAGCCCTAGACCGGAGGGGAAAATTATAAAATAATTTCTGAGACTCTAGAGAAGGGTCATTGAGGTTCTTACAGCATTAGAATGCCAAGAAAATACTTAGAAAAAATTTTCAATCAGTACAGACAATTTTAGCCCGTTAAGCTAAACGGAGGGCATTTTGGTCAATTCGTCTTCAGATATGATTTTTGGCCAACTTGTCCAGTTAAATAAATAATTTATATAACATAAAATATGAATAAATGTTGTTAAAAATTTAATTTCAATTAAATAGACAAGAAATGAAGAGTAAATAAAGGAAAATGGACTTATGACATCATAATGATGTCATTAAAAATCTCCCAACCAATCTTGTCTTGACACATGGCATAAATTTATATAAAAGAGATTAAATGAGCTGAAAATGAAAAAAAAAATCAGAACCTCTTCCTTCTTCTTCTTCTTGACGTCAACCATTCCTCTATGGCCACCATGAATAAGCTTTTTCAAGCTTGATTTTCCCTAGTTTCTTCCACCAAAAACCCTAATTGTCAACACAAAAACTTATTCTTTCATCTTGGTGAAGCTTTTGGGAGAAAAAAGAATTAAAAAGAAAGAGTTCTTACAAGCTTTGGATTAGCTCCCTTAGAGGTTAGTGACTTAAACTTAAATTTCACTTTAAATTCATGTTTAATACTTATGAATGAGTGCAAATGATACGAAAATTGATGGAGTACCATTTGTATGTAAACCCTAAATTTTTAGCAGCCATGGTTAGGTTTTGTTTGTGATGAGTTTAATGAAGTTAAAAGGTTATTATGGCTGCCCTTAATGTGCATCTTGTAAGTGGATTGATGAAATGCAATGAAAATGCATGAATGGTAATGTGTGAGTTAGGGTTTGGGGTGGAGAAATGGGACTTTGACCATGTGATGATGAAAATAGGTATTAATGGTCAATTAGTGACCATTTAGTTCTGTTTAAACAAAAAATGAAGTGTGCTGAGTGATGGGATTTGGGTTTGGTGTGGCTGCCCTAGGTGACCTGCAGAATTAGACATGAGTCCAGCAGGTTTGGGCAGCCATAACATGAATTGTAGAGGTTCAATTGGTGCAAGACCAATTGGACACGAAACTAGACACAAAATGGCACAACGTTGGTGAAGAAACCATGCCCATAAAACTAAACCAAGTGGACCAAAAGCTTTCCCTTATATGGGTGACCTGCAGTCTGCCTGGGCAAAATGACCAAATGAACAGTGTTTGGTCATTTGGCCATAAATCAGTGTATAAAGGTCCAATTGACCTGAAATTTTACCAACAACAAGCTGAGATATAGACCAACAACTTTTATGAAGAAACCTAACCCAAATTATGACCAGAACATATTCAAAAGGTGAGTTGTAATTACTATTCATTACACTACAGATATGGTCAGTCCAGAAATTTTAGACAAAATTTCAATCTGACCAGTTGTGGTTTTTTGACCATAACTTGAGTTACAAAACTCCAAATGGAGTGATTCAAAAAGAAAATGCAACTAGACAAAAAAGGAACAACTTTCATGTTGATCAGTTTGCCAAATTCCCACTGCAAAATTGACTAATGGAACAGTAAATACAAAGCATGAAAACTAAAAATTCTGCCCAACTAACATTAAGCTTAGAAATGGTATTGGCAACCAATACCAACAAATTTTGAATGCAAAATGTGGTATGTTGATGATGTTAGAGCAAATGTACCTATTGCCTATGCAAAAGTCAACATTTTTGTTGACCAATGAATGGAATAGTAACACTAAAACTTAAATTCCAAAAATTGTGAAACTTAAAAGTGTAAAATGACCTAGTATACCTAACAAGATTGGTTTGGATAGCTTGGCATGCCAATAGGGTTCTCATAGCGATCGCATATGGCTTCATGCCATTCTGTGTTTCATGGCTTCCCATGCTATTCTGTGACATAATAGCCTTTGGCTATGTTATTTGAGTTGATATACTTTGGTTTTAACCCTGACAATTATTACAGCTTATTAGCTGTTCTGTTGCACACCGGGAGACACAATGTGACCGATGGTGTGATGGTCCGAGATACTTAGTATCCAGTGCCAGTTTACCCATTTATCCAGTCCAGTTAACTAGTATGGGTTACTCGGGCAATGATAATAAATCTTACTAAATTTTAATTGAATAATACTGCAAATAATATCAGAAGTTAAGTCTACCAAAAATGTAAACACACATTCTGTATATTCGTTTTATTTTATTTTATTTTATTTTATTTTATATTATCACCACTAAGCAGAATTGCTTAGCGCAACGCTATTGCCACGTGCAGGTACTGGAGACCTAGCTGGTGAGCCCAGCAGACATTAGACCGGGTGAGCCTTCAGATTTGCATCCAGAGTCCCGAGTCACCTCACACCTGCAGTGCATATGGTAGGACATAGGATTTTGGGAGCATTTTGTATTTTGGCATTTTATATTAGTTTGGATTGTAACTATAAACTCTTGTAATTATGTATTAATGTAAACATATGAAATTTCATATTATTAAAATTTTCTGCATAACGTATATTGATAAATGAAATGTTGAGAAATATTTATGCATATGCTTCAAGTGATGAAGTGAATAGAAAAGTTTTAAAAATAGTATTATGATTTGAGATTGAGATTTTGAGATTGACTTGAAATGTGTATAATGGAGTTTGGATTTAGAAATTATATTGGAAGTGTTTTTAAACAGGTTCAGAAGAACTGTTTTTCCAATTTACAGCTGGCACTCTGCCGGATTTTCTATAAAATTTGTGAAAAAATTTAGATTTATCAAAAATTGAAAATAAATGAATTAAAAAGGGATAAATTGTAAATAGAAACATAAATTGGTGCTCCGACACACTGAGTGGCATAACTTACTCGGTTACACTGTAGACAGATAAGGAGTGTCACATTTAGTGGTATCAGAGCATCGGTTTAGGCGTTTCTGGGCCTAGATAGAGTGCATACCATTCCATTGCATTTGTAAGTGTTGAGGTGACACTAATGCAGATCTGTTTTTTTTCTTATTTTGAATAGGATATGGATCTTGCTTCGCAAAGAGCAGTTGAAGAAGAGGTGGAGAGTCGTGCTTCACTAAGAGCTGAATCTGAGGTCAGGGGAGAATCTGCTCCACCAGCAGCTGAGGCACCTGCCCAATCTCAGTTTGCTCTATTCCAGCAAATGACCGAATTATATCGTCAAATGATGGGGGCAATAGCACCACCACAACCACAGCCACAACCTCCACTAGTATCACAGAAATCTCATCTAGAGAAATAGCGAAAGCATGGGGCTGTGGACTTCTTTGGGAAGAGGGAGGATGATCCCATGGCTGCAGAAAACTAGTTGGATAGAACCATCGGAGTGTCAAAAGCTAAAGCTGCACCCCGAGCGAACTCAGGTGGGTCTTTGTGTCCCTACTTCAGGATGATGCATATCAGCAGTGGGACACAGTAACCAGTGAGGTGCAACCTGAGCGGATCACCTAGGAATTCTTCCTCACAGAGTTCAGGAAGAAATATGTTAGCAAAGTGTATTTGGAAGAGCGAAGAAGATAGTTTATCAGTCTGAGACAGAGACAATTGTCAATGGTGGAATATGAGCGTGAGTTTGTCAGACTGAGCAGATATGGGAGGGAGATAGTCCCTACAGAGGTAGAGAGGTGCAGAAGGTTTGAAGAAGGGCTCAATGACAACATCAAAGTCATGATCATAGCATTGGAGATCACTGATTTTGCTAAGCTAGTAGATGCTGCATCAAAAGTGGAAAGGGTCAGAATCAATGAACAAAATAGAAGGAAAAGACAGCAGAAGAGGGGTCCGGGTCAGTCCAGTACATTTTCTGCTCCTAGTAAGAAGAGTAAGGGTCCTCCTGCTTAGAGTTCAGGACCATTACAGGGTCAGGGTCAATCTCAGGGGCCTAGACCACAGTTCACACCTAAGAGAGGCCAGTCCACACCATCAGTGGGCAGCTCTCTAGGGACGATGTTTAGGGGAACAGCCTCTGCATCTTCTGCTTGTCAATACTATCAGAAGTGGCATAAGGGGGAATGTTGACGAGTGACTGGTGCATGCTTACGGTGTGGATCGACAGAACATCATATCAAGAATTGTCCGAAGAGGACTACTACAGTTGTTCCAACACAAACTGACAGACTTGCTCCTGCACCATAAAGGGGTAGGAAGCCTGGTAAACCTGAGGCAGCTGGTCCATCACTGAGGCCTGCATCCGACTCAGCTGAGAGGCCAGATACTAGAATACCTGCTAGGGCCTATGCCATTAGAGTTCAGGAGGAGCAAGATGCCCCAGATATCATCAGGGGTACGTTTTCCCTCTACAACACTTCTGTGCATGCATTGGTGGATCCAGGATCCACTCATTCCTACATTTGCATCAAATGGCCCATAGAGAGGGGAGTTCCAGTAGAGGAGAGTGATTAAGACATTCTGGTCACCAATCCACTAGGCCACAGTGTGGTAGTGAATAAGGTGTATAAAGGTTGCCCGTTGAGGATTCAGAGGTATGAATTCACGGCAGACCTAATTGAATTGCCCTTCCACGAGTTTGACGTGATTTTGGGAATGGACTGGTCATCACGTCAAATTGAAGAGGATTTCTCTGAGAACTTTTGAGGGTAATGAGATTACTGTTGTGGGTGAAAGGATAGATTTCCTGTTCAATGTTATCTCAGCCACAATTGCAAGAAGATTTATGAGAAAAGGCTGTGAAGCTTACCTAGCACATGTGGTTGATACTAGGAAGGCTAAGCCAAACCTGTGTGATATACCCATAGTAAGAGACTTCCCAGATGTATTTCCTGAAGAGTTGCCTAGTTTACCACTCGAAAGGGAAGTCGAGTTTGCTATTGAGGTAATGCCAGGTACAACACCCATTTCTATTGCTCCTTATAGGATGGCACCCACTGAATTGAAGGAGTTGAAAATTCAGTTGCAGGACTTACTTGATAAGTTGTTCATACGCCCCAGTGTATCACCATGGGGAGCTCCAGTGCTGTTTTTGAAGAAGAAGGATGGAACCTTGAGATTGTGTATTGATTAGCGACAGTTGAACAAAGTAACTGCAAAGAATAAATATCTGTTGCCCAGAATTGACGATCTGTTTGATCAGTTGAAGGGAGCCGGTGTATTTTCAAAAACTGATCTTAGATCAGGGTGTCATCAGTTAAGGGTAAATGATGCAGATGTGTCAAAAATTGCATTCAGAACCCAGTATGGGCACTATGAATTTCTAGTGATGCCGTTTGGGTTAACTAATGCACCAGCAGCATTTATTGACCTTATGAATGAACCATATCTTTCATCCATACTTAGATTGGTTTTTAGTGGTCTTTATTGATGATATTCTGGTGTATTCCAAGACCAGGGAAGAACATGATAAACATTTGAGGATTGTTCTGCAAACCCTGCGAGAAAAGAAGCTGTATGCTAAGCTGTCCAAGTGTGACTTCTAGATGAGTGAGATCTCTTTCCTTGGACACATAGTATCAGCAGAGGGGATTAGAGTAGATCGAAAAAAGATAGAAGCAGTGATGGAATGGAAGCCTCCCAGAAATACAACTGAGGTCAGAAGTTTCTTGGGGCTAGCTGGGTATTACAGAAGATTTGTGAAGGGGTTCTCTCTTATAGCTGCTCCAATGAACAAGTTGTTGCACAAGAATATGAAATTTGGCTGGAACGATAAGTGCCAAGCCAGTTTTGAGAGGCTAAAGTCTATATTGATAGAAGCACCAGTGTTAACACAACCAGTGTCGGGAAAAGACTTTGTGGTCTACAGTGATGCCTCACATAATGGGTTAGAGTGTGTATTGATGCAAGAGGGGAAAGTGGTCGCCTATGCTTCCAGGCAGTTAAGGCCACATGAATAGATCTACCCTAATCATGACCTGGAGTTAGCAGCAATTATCTTCGCACTGAAGATATGGAAGCATTATTTATATGGTGAAAAATGCTATATTTATATAGACCACAAGAGTCTAAAATATTTGCCAACCCAGAAGGAGCTCAATCTTAGACAGAGGCGATGGATTGAGTTCCTAAAGGACTATGATTGTGTGTTTGATTATCATCCTGGGAAGGCAAATGTAGTTGTTGATGCCTTGAGCAGAAAGTCCATCACAGCTTTAAGATCACTCAATGCCTATTTATCCTTAGCTCAAGATGGAGCTATTTTGGCTGAGTTGCAAGTGAGGCCAACCTTGCTACAGCAGATACAAAATGGGCAAAAGGCAGATGAAAAACTAATGGCCATTGTGGGTAAAATTCCTGAGGGAAAGGAAACTGAATATGACGTGAAAGCAGATGGGTGTCTGTACTACAGAGAAAGAGTGTGTGTACCAGATGATGGGGAAGTGAAGACTAGTATTCTGAAAGAAGCACAAACTAGTGTTTATGCTATGCACTCGGGAAGCACAAAAATGTATAATGATTTGAAGCCTCATTATTGGTAGCCTGGTATGAAGAGGGATATAGCTGACTATGTGACTAAGTGTTTGACATGTCAGTAAGTTAAAGCAAAACATCAAGTTCCATCAGGATTGCTACAGCCTATAAGCATACCTGAATGGAAATGGGACCGGGTCACTATGGATTTTGTTAGTTGTCTACCTCTCACCAAAAAGAAGCATGATGCAGTGTGGGTGATAGTGGATAGATTGATGAAGTCAGCACATTTTCAGCCAGTTAGGACTGACTACTCACTGGAGAAGCTAGCAGAATTCTATATCAGTGAGATAGTTAGACTGCATAGAATTCCACTTTCCATCATATCTGACCGAGACCCAAGGTTTACATCGAGATTTTGGAAAAAGTTGCAAGAAGCCTTGGGCACACAACTTCGTTTTAGCACGGCTTTTCATCCTCAAACGAATGGACAGTCAGAACGAGTAATCCAGGTAAACCTAAGAACTAATTGAATTTTTGCAATTAATAAATTGAAATGATAGTAACAATGTGAATTATGTGATAGATTATGGAGGATATGCTAAGGAGTTGTGTCATTGAGTTTGAGGGGAGCTGGGATAGATACCTCCCACTAGCAGAATTAGCATACAATAATAGCTGCCAAGCTAGTATTCAAATGGCTCCATATGAAGCATTCTATGGGAGGAAATGTAGAACCCTAGTGTGTTGGACTGAATTGGGCGAAGATAAGCTGGCAGGACCAGACCTGGTGAAACAGACTAAGGAGAAAGTGAAGATAATTAAAGCTAACTTGAAGGTTGCCTAAGATAGATAGAAATCTTATGCCGACTTGAAGAGAAAAGAGATAGAGTATGCAGTTGGCGATAAAGTGTTTCTCAAAGTCTCACCGTGGAAGAAAGTACTGAGGTTTGGAAGGAAGGTAAGTTAAGCCCTAAGTTCATTGACCCATATGAAGTTATTGAACGTGTGGGACCAGTGGCCTATCGGCTAGCTTTACCACCAGAACTGGATAAAATACACAATGTATTCCATGTTTCTATGTTGAGAAGATATCGCTCAGACCCTTCATATGTCATTTCCATGGAAGAGATTGAAATCCAACTGGACTTGACATATACAGAAGAACCTATACAGATCCTAGCTCGGGAAGTGAAGGAACTAAGAAATAAACAAATTCCACTGGTGAAAGTGCTTTGGAGGCACCACAACACTGAAGAGGCAACTTGGGAAAGTGAAGAGACGATGAGGCAACAGTTCCCTCAACTGTTTATATCAGGTAAATTTCGAGGATGAAATTTTTTCTTAGAGGGGAAGAGTTGTAACATCCTCACTTTAGCTAATTGGTACAGTCTACTGTTTCGGTGACCAATGTCGGTCTGGACAATTAGAACACCCAGAAAAATATTTAAACTAAAGTGAGGAACCAAAAATTAACTCAAATATTAATAAAAAAAATTTAGGACAAATTTTAGAAGTAAAATACAATCAAGTTAAATGAGCTAGTGCCCTGGCGATGGGTAACCTAGTGAGAAGTTGCGGTTCTCGCAACTAGGAGCCCTAGACCCAGGGGAAAAATTATAAAATAATTTCTGGGACTCCAGAAAAGGGTCATTGAGGTGATTATGGTATTAGAATGCCAAGAAAATACTTAGAAAAATTTTTCAATCTATATAGACAATTTTGGCCCGTTAAGCCAAACGGAGGACATTTTGGTCAATTCGTCTTCAGAGATGATTTTTGGCCAACTTGTCTAGTTAAATAAATAATTTATATAACATAAAATATGAATAAATGGTGTTAAAAATTTAATTTCAATTAAATAGACAAAAAATGAAGAGTAAATGAAGGAAAATGGACTTATGACATCACAATGATGTCATTAAAAATCTCTCAACCAATCTTGTCTTGACACATGGCATAACTTTATATAAAAGAGATTAAATGAGCTGAAAATGAAAAAAAAAAAAATCAGAACCTCTTCCTTCTTCTTCTCCTTGACATCAACCATTCCTCCATGGCCACCATGAATAAGCTTTTTCAAGCTTGATTTTCCCTAGCTTTCTTCCACCAAAAACCCTAATTGTCAACACAAAAACTTTCTCTTTCACCTTGGTGAAGCTTTTGGGGGCAAAAAGAATTAAAAAGAAAGAGTTCTTACAAGCTTTGGATTAGCTCCCTAAGAGGTTAGTGACTTAAACTTAAATTTCACTTTAAATTCATTTTTAATACTTATGAATAAGTGCAAATGATAAGGAAATTAATGGAGTACTATTTGTATGTAAACCCTAAATTTTTGGTAGCCATGGTTAGGGTTTGTTTCTGATGAGTTTAATGAAGTTAAAAGGTTATTATGGCTGCCCTTAATGTGCATCTTGTAAGTGGATTGAAGAAATGCAATGAAAATGCATGAATGGTAATGTGTGAGTTAGGGTTTGGCTGGAGAAATAGGACTTTGACCATGTGATGATGAAAATAGGTATTAATGGTCAATTAGTGACCATTTAGTACTGTTTAAACCAAAAATGAAGTGTGTTGAGTGATGGGATTTGGGTTTGGTGTGGCTGCCCTAGGTGACCTGCAGAATTGAACATGAGTCCAGCAGGTTTGGGCAGCCATAACTTGAATTGTAGAGGTTCAATTGGTGCAAGGCCAATTGGACATGAAACTAAACACATAATGGCACAACTTTGGTGAAGAAACTATGCCCATAAAACCAAACCAAGTGGACCAAAAGTTTGCCCTAATCTGGGTGACCTGCAGTCTGCCTGTGCAAAATGACTAAATGAACAGTGTTTGGTCATTTGGCCATAAATCAGTGTAGAAAGGTCCAATTGACCTGAAATTTTACCAACAACAAGCTGAGATATAGAACAACAACTTTCATGAAGAAACCTAACTCAAATTATGACCAGAACATATTCAAAAGGTGAGTTGTAGTCACTATTCATTACACTGTAGATATGGTCAGTCTAGAAATTCTGGACAAAATTTCAGTCTAGCCATTTGTGGTTTTTGGACCATAACTTGAGCTACAAAGCTCCAAATAGAGTGATTCAAAAAAGGAAATGAAACTAGACAAAATAAGAAACAACTTTCATGTTGATCAGTTTGCCAAATTCCCACTGCAAAATTGACAAAGCATAAAAACTGAAAATTCTGCCCAACTAACATTGAGCTTAGAAATGGTATTGGCAACCAATACCAACAAATTTTGAATGCAAAATGTGGTATGTTGATTATGTTAGAACCAACGTACCTATTGCCTATGCAAAAGTCAACATTTTTGTTGACCAATGAATAGAATAGTAACACTAAAACTTAAATTCCAAAAATTGTAAAACTTAAAAGTGTAAAATGCCCTAGTATACCTAACAAGATTGGTTTGGATAGCTTGGCATGCTAATAGGGTTCTGTTAGCAATACTGCATATGGCTTCATGCCATTCTGTGTTTCATGGCTTCCCATGCCATTCTGTGACATAATAGCCTTTGGCTATGTTATTTGAGTTGATATAATTGGGTTTTAACCCTGACGATTATTACAGCTTATTAGCTGTTTTGTTGCACACCGGGAGATATAATGTGACTGATGGTGTGATGGTCCGAGGTACTTAGTACCCAGTGCCAGTTTACCCGTTTATCCAATCCAGTCGACTAGTATGGTTTCTCATAATAAATCTTACTAAAATTTAATTGAATAATACTGAAAAAAATATCAAAAGTTAAGTCTACCAAAAATGTAAACACACATTCTGCATATTCATTTTATTTTATTTTATTTTATTTTATTTTATTTTATATTGTCACCACTAAGCAGAATTGCTTAGCACGTCGCAATTAAACGTGTTTTTAAACAGGCTCAGAAGAACTGTTTTTCCAATTTACAGCCAGCACTCTGCCGGATTTTCTATAGAATTTGCGAAAAAATTCAAATTTATCAAAAATTGAAAATAAATGAATTAAAAAGGGATAATTTGTAAATAGGAACATAAATTGGTGCTCCGGCACACTGAGTGGCATAACTTGCTCGGCTACACTATAGACAGGTAAGGGGTGTCACAAGGAAGCTACTTAGGAATATAAAGAGGACATGAGGAGACAACACCCATAGCTGTTTAGAGACTGATGCCAGGTAAAATTTCGAGACGAAATTTATTTTAAAGGGGGGAGAATAGTAACACCCCTATGTTTGGTAGTGCGTTCTACTATTCCGTTGACCAGTGTCTGTCCGGACAGCTAGGATGCCTAGAACTACATTTAGATGTTAGTGAAGAGACATAAAATAATGAAAAACAAGAAAGGAAAATACAAGAAAAACAAAGAAAAAATAATAGCAATGAAATGTAACCAAGTTAAACGAGCCGAAAACGGTAGCGATTGGTGATCGCACTGGGAAGTTGTAGTGTGGACCGTTGACTAGCCCTGGACTACGGGAAATCCTAAAAAATATTTTTAAGACTTAAATAAACATTTATTGAAGTATAAATGACATTATAAATGTCAAAGAAAAATTAAGTAATTAATACAAAGAAAAACGAGAAATCGAGAAACTGACAAAAATCAGTGTTACGAAAAATCGAGAATACAACCCGAATAGGGGCATTGTGGTCATTTGACACACTGATTTGCTTTTTGACCTAAATGTACATTAAAAATAAATGATATTAAACTTTGAAAATATCTTGAAAATTAAAATGGTGGTACATAATTTAAATAGTAAAAGAAATGAGGCAAAAAGTGGGAATTGTGAAACTTTGGATTAATTAATCTTAACCACACTTAGTGCTCCACTAAGTGAAGTTAGTTAAAATATCACAAATGGGACAACATAAGTCATCTTCAACCTCCAGAATTTGCACCAGCCAAAGTTCTCCCATGAAAGCTCCCATGGGCAAAGTGAAAACACCTCCATGCAACCCTCTTCAAGCCATTTTTTTTCACTTGATTCCTTAGTTAACTTTGCTCCCCACACTAAAAGGAAGAGATTGATGGTATTTTGAAGAAGAATATTTGAGGTTTGATTAAGCTCCCTAAAAGGTTAGTGTTAGTTTCTTAAATTTTCTTAAGTAAAAGTTGTGCTAAGGTTGAAACAAGTCAAATGGTTAAGAAATTTTGAGGCAATGCTTGAGTTTTGGTTCACCATGAATTTGGCAGCCATGGTAATGAAAGAGGTTTGATTTATTCTCACATTAAATTAGTGGAAATTGATGTTGAATGAAGTGATTAGAAAGATTAACAAGTTAATTGTATGTGTATATTAATGTTAGTGTTGAATTTAGGGGTTTAAAAGAGGAATTAATTACCTTAGTAAACTGCCATGTTTGATAGCCTATAATATTATGAAATTGTATGTGAGTATATTTAATTTATTGATGAGATGTCATAATGTTAAATTGTGGGCAGCATGTGTAGTTTCCATTGAAGTGTATGTGTAATATTGATATTGAGGTATGTTGAATTTTGGTGGAAGTAAATGTTGAACTTGAATGGTGTAATGCGTGCATTGTGTTCTTGAATGTTCTGCCCAACATGTTTGCTAGAATTGTGTACAATATATATAGAAGTGCCATTGATTGTATATTGAAGTATTGGGAGGAGGAGGATTGTCAAAATTGGAAGTGTGATGTTCAAATGCAGGTTGTGTATGTTGGCAACACGTAAAAAAGCTCATGAGTGCAAAACTGTGAACCCAATTGGTATGAGACCAATGGGAGATGAAACTAACACCAAATAGGCCAACTTTCATGTAGAAATGTTGCCAAAATTCTGCCTAGAAACTGACCTTAAAAATGACCAAATCCGGAATGGCAACCTTGCAAACCCAGATTTTTTACCATATAAATAGTAGTTATTAAGATGACCATAACTCACTCAAATAGGTCTAATTGACCTGAAATTTTTACCATGGATAGCTTAGACATAGAGCTACAATTCTTATCAAGACATCAAAGCCCAAAAATAACCAGAACCAAGTCAAAATGCTTGCACAATTTGGGTTACAAAAACTAGCCGAATTGACTTTGACCTAAAAATGACCTAAACTTTGCAATATAGTGCAATCTGTCCAGCATTGGTAAAATGACCATAACTTGGTCTAGTAAACTCCAAATGACCTAAAATTTGTGGCAAAAGTTTACTAAGACATAGCCCTACAAGTTTGTAATTTGGACCAGAAACCAAAAATCGAGGAAACTAGGACATCCGGCTAGGTCAAAACAGCATACCAAAATCCGATAAATTGCAATAAAATGCAATACACTTGAAAATGAAATTGGTAACATATACAAACACTTGAGGACTATAAAATGTGACATATTGGTAACATTAAAATTAATTCACCTAGTGTGCATTAAAGGTCAATCTTATAGGTTGACTAATGAAAGGAGTATATTAATAAACTTTAATTATGGAACCTTATAATTAAAAACAATTTAACTGAGTACTGAAACACTTTAAATTATGTGTTTCAGTTGAAAAGGATATTGAAGAGCATAAGGAACATTGAGTCAAGGCCAAAAGGCTACTCATTCGATGTCTTTACACAATATTTTTTATATTCACTGCTTTTACCAGAAAATTTATTTGAAGAAATGAGTTATGAATAATTTTTTATTGTTTTGGCTTTGGGAATTTTATTTGCAAATTATTATGTTGCCTACTTTGCAAATGGAAATTTTGAGTTAAAATGTGATTTGTGGTTTGCATGAAATATTTAAATATTGTGATTTGGAATTGTTTTGATTCACACTTGGCATGGCAATATTACTATGTTCCTCCTCCATTTACGGGGTGAGTATGACTATATTCCTCCCTCTTTGACTTGTCAGTCTGAGGTGAGTATGGATGAGTTCTCATTAGCTAGCTAGCCACCTCCCTCATTGATTTCGATTAGTGGGGTGAGTATGCCTTGTCGTAGTTCACAACACGGCATGTTCGAAAAATTTGTGTCATAACCTAAATTGTGTTATTGATTGGCAACACTGTGTTATTCAATTGTTTAATTAAATTTGTGTTATATGAGCTTTGAAAATTGTGACATGAAATTGTGAATCATTTGAATTGTGAATTATCAATAAAAGTTTTATATACCGCATTTTAAATTATTATTGTACACCACTGAGTAAATTTTACTCAGCGATAGCTTTTTCATTGCTGTCGCAGGGAGACAAACGGACAGAGCAGCAGAGTAGGCTGCTTATGCTACATTTTGAGATTTCACAGGGTATATTGAGTATACCATATTTTGTAATTTTTATTGCAATATATGTGCACTGTATGTAGATATTATATTTGGTATTGAGCAGTTGTAAACTAAAGTTGTAATATATTTCTATTATCTCAGCTTGTGAACTACTCAGTCATTTTGTAGTCTATTTTTGGAAATACTGAAAATTGATGTTGAATTGAGTTGACAAATGTTGAGAAATTTATTGTGTTGAACTATTATTGGAGTTTGGGATTGAAGAAATATATTGGAAATGCTTTTTACAGGTTTTTGAAAAACAATTTTATTCAAAATACAGACGACACCCTGTTAAAATTTTTATAGAAATTATTGGCACTTCAAATTTGTTAATTGGTTCACTTCAAATTAAAAAGAAAAAAAAAATTTACACATGTCAAAAGTACTAACCACTGTAAAAAGAAAGAAGAAAATGTTTAAAATCCCTTGTAGCATACTTAATGAGTTATCAGTAGGCGAAGTTTGGTAATTCATTAGGTATACTACGGGATCAAGTTATACCTTATAGAGGAGTAGCGTGTGACATTTGTAGTTCACTAGACCAAGTTATGGTCATTTTACCAATACTAGACAGGTTGCTCTAAAATGGCAAACTTAGGTCATTTTTAGGTCATTTCCGATTCTGGCAATTTTTATACTCGAATTTGTACAAGCATTTTGACTTACTTATGGTCATTTATGGGTTTTGTGATCTCTACAAAAGATATAGCCCTATGTTTAAGCTTTCTAACCATATAAATTTCAGGTCATTTGGACCTGTTTTGAGTGAGTTATGGCCAAAATACTAACTGCTGTTCAAATGGTCAGTTTTCAAGTTTGCAAAGTCACCAATCTGGATTTGGTCAATTTTCATGTCACTTTCTGGACAGATTTTTAGTAAAGCTTCTACATGAAAGTTGGTCCATATTGAGTCTAGTTTTAACTCCAATTGGCCTCATACCGATTGGAGTCACAACTTTACACTTATAACCTAATTTATACATTGCCAACTATCACAACCTGCATAAGAGAATTTACACACTCAATTTGGCAATCCTCCTCCTCCCAATACTTCAATATTTATTCATGACACTTCTATATATATTCAACAAAATTCCAGCAAAGAAATTTTGGGCAGAGTACATCAAGAGTTCAAGGCACACAATACACCATTAATGTTCAATGTCTAATTCAACCCAAGTTTAATATACATCAACACTTAACTTACACATACACTTCCATATCAATTTCACCTACTGCCCCCAATTCAACACCATCATAATTCATCAATAATTTCATAAAATCATACACAATTTCATGAGTTCAAGGGCTACCAACAATGGTAGTTTGCTAAGGTTTTAAATTCCCCTTTCAAACTGTAAAATCAAATGCTCAATAACACACACATGAAGATTAATTTACTAACAATTCAAATTGACTTATTCAACACTAATTTCCATCAGTTACATGTAGGAAAAACTCAAGCAAACTCACTTTCCATGGCTGCCAAAAATAGATAGTCTCATAACTCAACAATTTCTTCTAATTTCTTCACCCAAAATACTACCTACAACCTCAACACAAGTTTTAATCAAGAGTTCAAGGCACACAAAACACCATTAATGTTCAATGTCTAATTCAACCCAAGTTTAATATACATCAACACTTAACTTACACATACACTTCCATATCAATTTCACCTACTGCCTCGAATTCAACACCATCATAATTTGTCAATAATTTCATAAAATCATACACAATTTCATGAGTTCAAGGGCTGCCAACAATGGCAATTTGCTAAGGTATTAAATTCCCCTTTCAAACCGTAAAATCAAATGCTCAATAACACACACATGGAGATTAATTTACTAACAATTCAAATTGACTTATTCAACACTAATTTCCATCAGTTACATGTAGGAAAAACTTGAGCAAACTCGCTTTCCATGGCTGCCAAAAATAGATAGTCCCATAACTCAACCATTTCTTCAAATTTCTTCACCCAAAATACTACCTACAACCTCAACACAAGTTTTAATTAAGCAAGGGAAGAAAATGGACACTTACCTCTTGTTGGAGCTTGCTAAAACTTCTTCAAATCCTTCCCTTTTTACTTCCAATATGTTGCCAAAGGTATGATGGTAAAGTTTAGTAAAGGAAAGTATAAGAATTGAAGCTTGGATCATAGAGATTTAGGCTTGGTCATGAGGCGGCCATGGGAGCTTTTTGGGAGAAATTGGGTTTGGCCATGGCTAGTGCTTGAGGAAGAAGATGAAGGCAGAATGTTAGTTGAGAATTTCAGAGTTTTCATGCTTTATGTAGTGCTTAGTGGTCCACTCACTTTTAATTAAGTAATTTTATATGTTAAGAGTTTAATTATTCAATTTATACCCCATTTCTTGCACTATTAATATAATGTACCACAATTTTTATTTTTAAGACATTTTCAAAGTGTGCTATCACTCATTTTTAAATGGAAATTGGGGTCAAATGGCAACTCAGGGTGTTAATTGACCAATATGCCCCTATTCGGTTTGTATTCCTGATTTTTTGGTAACACCGATTTTTGTCGGTTTCTCGATTTTTCGTTTTTTCTTTGTACTATTTCATTAATTTTTCTTAAATATTTCTTGTGACACCCCTTACCCGACTACAGTGTAGCCGAGCAAGTTATGCCACTCAGTGTGCCGAGCACTCTATTTTATCTTAATTCATTTTTATCATAATTTTGAAAATAACTTGTGAAATATAATTCATTTATTGAAATTGTAATTTATTTGAGGTTCCGAAAATTTTATAGAAAATCCGGCAAAGTACCGGCTAAAAATGGAGAAAACAGTTCTTCGGAACCTGTGAAAAACACTTCTAATAATCATATTCATTCATTCTCAAACTCCAATATCAAAATCTCAACATTTTCAATTCCATTTCTCAATCTTTCATCTCACATGATATCATGCATAAATCACAGATAAACATTCACTTTTTCATTGACAACCACAATTTCCATAATTTACATGAATATCAATTTACATTTCATAAGTTCATTTACACATGAGAAAATAAAATCAATTACAAAATACCAAAATGACACATAGTGTCCTACCAATGCACTGCAGAAGTTGAGGTGACACGGACACTATGCAGAACTGTGAACTGCCTTACTGAATCAGTGGTCTACTGGGCCCTCTGTCCAAATCTTCAGTACCTACGCGTCGCAAAAGCGACGCGCTAAGCATAAAGCTTAGTGGTGCCAATAATACAAGAAAATATAATATGCAAAAAAAAAATATAATTTCCTTGCTATTGTGTTCATAAGAAATGAATAATTACTAACTTATTGTTTAGTCGAGGGCTAATCATGTTTTATGATATTAACTTCTTCATGCATTTCGTTAATTATTTTCTTCATGATATTGAGCTTCTTTGTATTTTTGTAATCATTCCTGATACTTAATTTTCCTATTTTCTTTAATAATCAGTTCAATCACAGTTATACTTTTCCATGCCCAAGTAACCTATACTGGACGATCGGGTGGATAACGGGTCGTTGGCACCTTTGACACCGCAGCGCCTCGGGCGTCATACCATGGGACCTTGCTAACGTCAACCACGTATGCAGTCAGTATGGCTAAAAAGCCATGATATCACATAATCGGCATAAAAGCCATGAATACGGGCATAAAAGCCATGAATACGAGCATAAAGCCATGAATACAGGCATAAAGCCTTTCCTTTCGCAGTACTGCTAAAACAATACCCTATTGGCATGCCAATCTATCCAATCTGACACACGTGTCTAGGCAATACATGGGCACATAGTACCATTAAGAGTTTGTTATTTCAAGATAAATTTCAATTATAATTCATACATTCATTTGATCATTTATATGATCACAATTCACATCAATTATCCTTTTATACCATTGTACTCAAAATACTTCTCCTCTCTACAATAATGAGAACTAATGTCTCATTCATAAATTAATATGGTTCATTTATTTATTCATTATGTGATTCATATTGATCACAATTCTAAACAATGGTTCACATGTACCATTGTATTCAAAACATTCTTCCTTTCTCTTATAACTAGAACTAATGTTTCATTTATATTTTTATGTGATTCATTTATTCATTACAATATTTATATGAATTCATAACTCATACAAGGTGTTATTACCTTATTTGTAATGGAAACATAAACCCTAATCTAAACCTCATCCTATTTATACTCAACAATCCATTTAGTTAAATTTCATTTCATACATTCCTTTCTCATTTATACATTAAAAAATCTACTTATTTAATTACAAATTTTATATTTCAAGTTGAGTTACTAATATTTTATGAATTCCATTTGTGATGGGCATATATGCCCTAACTATCTATTCACATCAATTAGGTGACTTATTTTTCATGTTTCAAGTAATCCATGAATATTTCATGGATTTCAAATTTATGGCCTAAATTTCTTTTTAACAGTTTTGACTAGGATGCATAGTCCATATTTGTCATACAATTCTAAGCATTTAAGCTTAGAAATTGTTCTAGGTCTTCATCTTAATTCACTAATCATTTTGATTACTATTCACCATACTAGTCAATCAAAATGTTGACCTTTTTATACTTAATGGATATATTAATTCTAATTACACCAAGATCCCACATTTTGAGTTTTACATTTACTAGTATTAATTGCCAATTGCAATTTAAAGTCCCCTAGATGCATTTCTAATTTCAAATTTTGAATTTCAAGTTTTGGTGTCACTATTCACCTCATTGGTCAACAAAAATGTTGACTTTTGCATAGACAATAGGTACATTGGTTTTAACACTCCCGATGTACCACATTTTGCATTTAAAACTTGTTGGAATCAATTACCAAATCCATTTCCAAGCTTATTTCAAGTTTTCATGTCACTATTCACTTCATTAGTCAACTAAAATGTTGACTTTTGCATAGAAAATATGTACATTGACTTTGGCACTTCCAACATACTACATTTTTCATTTAAAACTTGTTGGTTTTGGTCACTTTCTCAAAGCTTAGGTCATTTTGGCAAAATTGTCAATTTTCGATTTTGGTGCTCAAGTTACCTTTGTTTCATTGGTCGATTTACTGTTGGAATTTGACAAAACTTCCTTCATAGAAAATGTTCCTTATTTTGTCTAGTTGAATTTCTTTTTTTTTTTAATCACTCCATTTGGAGTTTTGTAGCTCAAGTTATGGCCAAAATAACTTTATTGTTCACGTGTACTGTTCCTGCTGCACTTTTGGGTTTTGGCAGATTTTGGTCCAACTTTAGTCAGTAATTTGATCAAGTTAAGTTCATAATTTGGCCTAACTTTCTTCATATGAAATGTTCTACTATGCCTTAGGTTTTCATCGGTTTAAGAATCGCCTAAATCCGAGTTTTCTAGAGGGAGTTATAGTCCTCCAAACATTACTGCTCAAATGAAAATTCTGGAAATCTCAGTATAGTAAACTTCACTTTGCTCAATGATTTGATTAGGTTAATGGCATAATTTAGATTGGTGTCCTGCATGAAAGTTGTTTGTCTATATCTTATCTTGTTGCTGTAAAAATTTCAGGTCAATTGACCATATCTACAGTGAGTTATGGCCAAATGAACAGTTCATTTGGTCATTTCTGCAGGGGCTGTTTGCAGGGTATCCGGATTGGGGCCAAGTTTTGGTCCTCTTGATTTGGTCTTTTGGGCATGGTTTCTTCAGCAAAAATGTGCCATTATAATCCTAGTTTCATGTCCAATTGGCCAAACACCAATTGGACCAACACAGCCCATGTTATGGCAGTGCAAGTGGACTGAATTTTCAGTCCCTCTGCTGCTGTCCTAGGGCAGCCTACAACTTCACTTTGCAATCCTATTTTTCAGTCCATAATATGGTCAACTTACCTAAAATGGTCACTAATTGACCATTAAAATGTGCTCTAATAATTTCATAACCCAAATCAATTTTCACTCCCCCAAAACCCTAGCTTCACCTTATGTTTTCTACAAGATGCCTTAGTTAGCATACCAATTTATTATCCTTGTGTATATGTATCTTAAACATCATTTCTAATCCACTCTAAGTCCAAAAAAACCCTCATTTCTATTCCTTCAATATGGCTACCAAAATTCATGGCATTCATACACATGGGTTTGGTTCATTTATTCCACAATTTCTTACCTATTACACATCTCTAACATGGAATTAATGTGTTTTAAATACATATGTGCACTAACCTTGAATAGGGCAGATTTTTCCCAACTCAAACTTCACTTCCTTTCCTTTTCTTGGCTGCCAAACATTTCCCCAAGAGGTATGGACAAGTTTTGATGAAGGTGACTTAGGGTTTAGTAGTGGAAATTCATGGGAAAAATGAAAGTGATGAAAGAAACTTCTATGGAGGCTATGGAGAAGAGAGTCACGTATTGGAGGAAGAAGAAGAAGAAGAGCAGATTTATTTTGGTCCATTTTGACTCTTTTAAGTGTTTTAAGAATGCTTATTAACTTGTGATTGGTTGGGATTAAGTGAGTGACATCATGTGATGTCATTATCTTTAATTTTCCTTATTTTCTTTTCTTTTCTTTTCTACTAGCTTCAAATTAATTTTTCATCAACATTAATTCTTATTTTATGTCATAATAATTATTTACTCAACTGGACAAGTCGGCCAAAAATCATCTCTGAAGGCGAAATGACCAAAATGCCCTCCGTTTGGCTTAACGGGTCAAAATTGTCTGTACCGATTGAAAAACTTTTCTAAATATTTTCTTGGCATTCTAATGCCATAGGAACCTCAATGACCCTTCTCTGGAGTCCCAAAAATTATTTTATGAATTTTCTCTCGGGTCTAGGGCTCCTCGTTGCGAGAACCGCAACTTCCCTCTGGTTACCCTTCGCTTGGGCACCGGCTCATTTAACTTGGTTGTATTTTATTTCTAAAATTTTTACTAAATTTTTCTTATTAATATTTGAGTTAATTATGGTCCTTCACTTTGATTTAAATATTTTTCCGGACGTTCTAGCTATCCGGACCGACACCGGTCACCGGAACAGTAGACTGTACGGAGTTGCTACCGGGAGGATGTTATAACTCTTCCCCTCTAATTTAAATTTCGTCCTCGAAATTTACCCAATATAAATAGCCAAGGAGCTAATACCTCTTTATTTCTTCACCTTTCCGTGTTATCCTACTTCACTTTCTCCTAAGTCTCAATCCTATCCTCAAACAGTTATGTACTCATCCTTTTTCATCTTAAATACAGTCTCCTTCTCATCTCCATTCACTACCTCATTGTCTCTTCACTCTCTTATTCCATACCTTAACCTAAAATAAACAGGAAATACAGATCTACAATAGTGTCACCTCGACTCTTATGAATGCAATGCATGATATGCAATCTATCTAGGTCCAGAAACGCCTAAACCGCGCTCTGATACCACTAAATGTGACACCCCTTACCCGACTACAGTGTAGCCGAGCAAGTTATGCCACTCAGTGTGCCGAGCACTCTATTTTATCTTAATTCATTTTTATCATAGTTTTGAAAATAACTTGTGAAATATAATTCATTTATTGAAATTGTAATTTATTTGAGGTTCCGAAAATTTTATAGAAAATCCAGCAAAGTACCGGCTAAAAATGGAGAAAACAGTTCTTCGGAACCTGTGAAAAACACTTCTAATAATCATATTCATTCATTCTCAAACTCCAATATCAAAATCTCAACATTTTCAATTCCATTTCTCAATCTTTCATCTCACGTGATATCATGCATAAATCACAGATAAACATTCACTTTTTCATTGACAACCACAATTTCCATAATTTACATGAATATCAATTTACATTTCATAAGTTCATTTACACATGAGAAAATAAAATCAATTACAAAATAGCAAAATGACACCTAGTGTCCTACCAATGCACTGCAGAAGTTGAGGTGACACGGACACTATGCAGAACTGTGAACTGCCTTACCGAATCTGTGGTCTACTGGGCCCTCTGTCCAAATCTTCAGTACCTACGCGTCGCAAAAGCGACGCTCTAAGCATAAAGCTTAGTGGTGCCAATAATACAAGAAAATATAATATGCAAATAAAAATAATAATTTCCTTGCTATTGTGTTCATAAGAAATGAATAATTACTAACTTATTGTTTAGTCGAGGGCTAATCATGTTTTATGATATTAACTTCTTCATGCATTTCGTTAATTATTTTCTTCATGATATTGAGCTTCTTTGATTTTTTTAATCATTCCTGATACTTAATTTTCCTATTTTCTTTAATAATCAGTTCAATCACAGTTATACTTTTCCATGCCCAAGTAACCTATCTTTGGGACGATCGGATCGATAACGGGTCGTTGGCACTGGACACCGCGGTGCCTCGGGCCGTCATACCATGGGACGCAGAACGTCAACCACGTATGCAGTCAGTATGGCTAAAAAGCCATGATATCACATAATCGGCATAAAAGCCATGAATACGGGCATAAAAGCCATGAATATGAGCATAAAGCCATGAATACAGGCATAAAGCCTTTCCTTTCGCAGTACTGCTAAAACAATACCCTATTGGCATGCCAATCTATCCAATCTGACACACGTGTCTAGGCAATACATGGGCACATAGTACCATTAAGAGTTTGTTATTTCATGATAAATTTCAATTATAATTCATACATTCATTTGATCATTTATATGATCACAATTCACATCAATTATCCTTTTATACCATTGTACTCAAAATACTTCTCCTCTCTACAATAATGAGAACTAATGTCTCATTCATAAATTAATATGGTTCATTTATTCATTCATTATGTGATTCATATTGATCACAATTCTAAACAATGGTTCACATGTACCATTGTATTCAAAACATTATTCCTTTCTCTTATAACTAGAACTAATGTTTCATTTATATTTTTATGTGATTCATTTATTCATTACAATATTTATATGAATTCATAACTCATACAAGGTGTTATTACCTTATTTGTAATGGAAACATAAACCCTAATCTAAACCTCATCCTATTTATACTCAACAATCCATTTAGTTAAATTTCATTTCATACATTCCTTTCTCATTTATACATTCAAAAATCTACTTATTTAATTACAAATTTTATATTTCAAGTTGAGTTACTAATATTTTATGAATTCCATTTGTGATGGGCATATATGCCCTAACTATCTATTCACATCAATTAGGTGACTTATTTTTCATGTTTCAAGTAATCCATGAATATTTCATGGATTTCAAATTTATGGCCTAAATTTCTTTTTAACAATTTTGACTAGGATGCATAGTCCATATTTGTCATACAATTCTAAGCATTTAAGCTTAGAAATTGTTCTAGGTCTTCATCTTAATTTACTAATCATTTTGATTACTATTCACCATACTAGTCAATCAAAATGTTGACCTTTTTATACTTAATGGATATATTAATTCTAATTACACCAAGATCCCACATTTTGAGTTTTACATTTACTAGTATTAATTGCCAATTGCAATTTAAAGTCCCCTAGATGCATTTCTAATTTCAAATTTTGAATTTCAAGTTTTGGTGTCACTATTCACCTCATTGGTCAACAAAAATGTTGACTTTTGCATAGACAATAGGTACATTGGTTTTAACACTCCCGATGTACCACATTTTGCATTTAAAACTTGTTGGAATCAATTACCAAATCCATTTCCAAGCTTATTTCAAGTTTTCATGTCACTATTCACTTCATTAGTCAACTAAAATGTTGACTTTTGCATAGAAAATATGTACATTGACTTTGGCACTTCCAACATACTACATTTTTCATTTAAAACTTGTTGGTTTTGGTCACTTTCTCAAAGCTTAGGTCATTTTGGCAAAATTGCCAATTTTCGATTTTGGTGCTCCGAAGTTGCACTGTTTCATTGGTCGATTTACTGTTGGAATTTGACAAAACTTCCTTCATAGAAAATGTTCCTTATTTTGTCTAGTTGAATTTCTTTTTTTTGAATCACTGCATTTGGAGTTTTGTAGCTCAAGTTATGGCCAAAATAACTTTCTTTCATTCCGCGTGTCTTATTCTGCTTTGCACTTTTGGGTTTTGTGATTTTGGTCCAACTTTGGTCAGTAATTTGATCAAGTTAAGTTCATAATTTGGCCTAACTTTCTTCATATGAAATGTTCTACTATGCCTTAGGTTTTCATCGGTTCAAGAATCGCCTAAATCCGAGTTTTCTAGAGGGAGTTATAGTCCTCCAAACATTACTGCTCAAATGAAAATTCTGGAAATCTCAGTACAGTAAACTTCAATTTGCTCAATGATTTGATTAGGTTAATGGCAGAATTTAGATTTGTGTCCTTCATGAAAGTTGTTTGTCTATATCTTATCTTGTTGCTGTAAAAATTTCAGGTCAATTGACCATATCTACAGTGAGTTATGGCCAAATGAACAGTTACTGTTCATTTGGTCATTTCTGCAGGGGCTGTTTGCAGGGTATCCTGATTGGGGCCAAGTTTTGGTCCTCTTGATTTGGTCTTTTGGGCATGGTTTCTTCAGCAAAAATGTGCCATTATAAGCCTAGTTTCATGTCCAATTGGCCAAACACCAATTGGACCAACACAGCCCAAGTTATGGCAGTGCAAGTGGACTGAATTTTCAGTCCCTCTGCTGCTGTCCTAGGGCAGTCTACAACTTCACTTTGCAATCCTATTTTTCAGTCCATAATATGGTCAAATTACCTAAAATGGTCAATAATTGACCATTAAAATGTGCTCTAACAATTTCATAAGCCAAATCAATTTTCAATCCCCCAAAACCCTAGCTTTACCTTATGTTTTCTACAAGATGCCTTAGTTAGCATACCAATTTATTATCCTTGTGTATATATATCTTAAAAATCATTTCTAATCCACTCTAAGTCCAACAAAACCCTCATTTCTATTCCTTCAATATGGCTGCCAAAATTCATGGCATTCATACACATGGGTTTGGTTCATTTATTTCACAATTTCTTACCTATTACACATCTCTAACATGGAATTAATGTGTTTTAAATACATATGTGCACTAACCTTGAATAGGGCAGATTTTTCCCAACTCAAACTTCACTTCCTTTCCTTTTCTTGGCTGCCAAACATTTCCCCAAGAGGTATGGACAAGTTTTGATGAAGGTGACTTAGGGTTTAGTAGTGGAAATTCATGGGAAAAATGAAAGTGATGAAAGAAACTTCTATGGAGCCTATGGAGAAGAGAGTCACGTATTGGAGGAAGAAGAAGAAGAAGAGAAGATTTATTTTGGTCCATTTTGACTCTTTTAAGTGTTTTAAGAATGCTTATTAACTTGTGATTGGTTGGGATTAAGTGAGTGATATCATGTGATGTCATTATCTTTAATTTTCCTTATTTTCTTTTCTTTTCTTTTCTACTAGCTTCAAATTAATTTTTCATCAACATTAATTCATATTTTATGTCATAATAATTATTTACTCAACTGGACAAGTCGGCCAAAAATCATCTCTGAAGGCGAAATGACCAAAATGCCCTCCGTTTGGCTTAACGGGTCAAAATTATCTGTACCGATTGAAAAATTTTTCTAAATATTTTCTTGGCATTTTAATGCCATAGGAACCTCAATGACCCTTCTCTGGAGTCCCAAAAATTATTTTATGAATTTTCTCTCGGGTCTAGGGCTCCTCGTTGCGAGAACCGCAACTTCCCTCTAGTTACCCTTCGCTTGGGCACCGGCTCATTCAACTTGGTTGTATTTTATTTCTAAAATTTTTACTAAATTTTTCTTATTAATATTTGAGTTAATTATGGTCCCTCACTTTGATTTAAATATTTTTCCGGACGTTCTAGCTATCCGGACCGACACCGGTCACCGGAACAGTAGACTGTACGGAGTTGCTACCGGGAGGATGTTATATTTCTAATGTCAATTTTACTTCAATAAGTCTTTAATTACGTCTCAAAACTTAATTTCGAGGGTTCCCCGCAGTCTTGAGGTTGGCTATTGCCTACGGCGTAACTTCCCCATGCAGTCACCCATTGCTGCAGTGCTGGCTCGTTTAACTTAGTTTCATTTTCTCTCTTTTATTTTTTCTTAATTTTTCTTGCATTTTTCTCTATTGTATTTCATTATTTCATGTCTCCTCACTAACATTTAAGTATATTTCTAAGCATCCAAGCTGTCCGGAAAAACACTGATCACCGAAACAGTAGAATGCACCACTGAATATAGGGGTGTTATATTCAAGGTGCACAAGAAAGTTTTTATGAAGTGATCTAGAGATTTTATGGTGTTTTTACATGGGAATTTTATGTCAGAAATGAAAGAAAATGGAGTTGAGCTATGGGCATGGTGGTTCGGCCACTTTGATGGTGAGGAAGAAGATGAATAATGATATTATTATCTCTCTTAATCTCTTTTATATCTATTAATTATGTTTGCCAAATTTTGGTTGGTTGAAAATTTTAATTACATCATCATTACCTAATGCTTATGTTATAATTAAATTTTAAATATCATTTTGTTTTATTTTCTTTCCCTCTCTTCCATACTCATTTCTAATTAAAGTTTCATCAATATTTCTTCATATTTTATTTCATAAATCTCACTTAATTAAATGGACATATTGATCAAAAATCAACTCTGAAGGTGAAAAGACCAAAATGCCCTTCATTGTGTTTACCGAGTTATAATTATTTGTATTGATTGACATAAATTTTCTTGGCATTTTATTATCATCTAAACCTCATAAATTCCTTCATTTAAATTCCAAATAATTATTTCGCAGGTTTCCCCATGGGTCTAGGGTTGGCAATTGTCTTCATAGTCACTTCCCATTAGGGTTTCCCATCGCCACAGCTTCGGCTCATTTAACCTCTTTGCATTTCATTTCTTTAATTTATCCTTAATTTTTCTTAGTCATTATCTAGGTTATTTATGACTCATCACTCTAGTTTAAATATAATTCTAGACATTCTGGCTGTTCGAATAGACGTTTTTCACCGGAACAGTAAAATGTACGGACTACCTAAAGTGAGGGCGTTACAGCTCTTCCCCTCTAGCAAAAATTTCATCCTAAAAATTTACCTGATGCAAACAGTTAAGGGAACTGTTGCTTCATTGTCTCTTCACTTTCCCAGGTTGCCTCTTCCGTATTATAGTGCCTCCAAAGCACTTTCACCACTGAAATTTGCTTATTTTGCAGTTCTTTCACTTCTCCAGCCAGGATCCTTATTGGTTTCTCTTTATATGTCAAATCTAGTTGTATTTGAATTTCTTCCATTGATATGACATGTGAAGGGTCTGATCGGTATCTTGTCAACATCGATACGTGAAACACATTATGGATCTTGTTCAGCTCTGGTGGTAAAGCTAGCCTGTAGGCTACTAGACCCACATATTCAATGACTTTATATGGGCCAATAAATCTAAGGCTTAACATACCCTTTCTCCCAAACCTCAATACTTTCTTCCATGGTGATACTTTGAGAAACACCTTGTCATCAACTTCATATTCTGTGTCTTTTCTCTTTAGGTCAGCATATGACTTTTGTCTATCTGAGGAAGCTTTCAAATTGGTTTTAATCAATTTCACCTTTTCCTCATTCTATTTCACTAGGTCTTGTAACATCCTCATTTTCATAGTTCGTACATCATACTGTTCCGACGACTAATGTCTGCCCTGGAAATTCGGAGTGTCTGGAACTACACTTAATTGACGGTGAGGAAGCATAAAATAATGAAATATGATGGTGTTGAATGGTAGGCAGTTTGTGTAATTGCCTTGGGAGTGTATGTGTGATATATATGTTATTGTATATTGAATTTGGGTTAAAGTAAATGTTAAACATTAATGGTGTATTGTGTGTATTGAGCACTTGAGTGTTCTGCCCAAAATGCTTACTGGAATTGTGTACAATATATATAGAAGTGCCATGATTAAATGTTGAAGTATTGGGAGGAGGAGGATTGTCAAAATTGGAAGTGTGATGTTCAAATGCAGTTTGTGTATGTTGGTAGCACTTAAATTAGGTCATAAGTGCAAAACTGTGAATAAAATTGGTATAAGGCCAATGGGGGGGTGAAACTAGACACCAAATAGGCCAACTTTCGTGTAGAAATGTTGCCAAAATTCTGCCAAGAAACTGACCTTAAAAATGACCAAATCCAGAATGGCAACCTTGCAAACCCAGATTTTTGACCATATGAACAGTAGTCATTAGGATAACCATAACTCACTCAAAACAGGTCCAATTGACCTAAGATTTTTACCATGGATAGCATAGACATGGGGCTACAATTCTTATGAAGACATCAAAGCTCATAAATGGCCAGAACCAAGTTAAATAGCTTGCACAAGTTCGGGAACCAAAAATGCCAGAACTAAAAGTGACCTAAAATTGACCAAATTTTACACTAAAGGTGCAATCTGTCCAGGTTTAGTAAATTGACCATATCTTGGCCTATACAACTCAGAATGACTTGAAATTTTGACCCGAGTGCAATAAGACATAGAGCTACAATTTTTCTTCTTTGACAAGAAGCTAAAAACTAAGAGAAATAGGACTTTAAGCTAGACCAATCTAGCACACTAAAATTGAGAATTTGACATTTACATACAATGATGCTTGAAGTAATTTGGCAATGAATGCCAACTTGTAAAAATGGTAAATTGCACTATATTGGTAGCATATTAAAATGCAAAATGTGACATATTGGTAACATTAAAATTATTCCCCTAGAGTGCATTAAGGGTCAACATGATAGGTTGACTAATGAAAGGAATAGTGTTAATAAAATTTAATTATTGAACCTTATTATTAGAAACAATTTAAATGAGTACTAAAACACTTTAAATTGTATGTTTCAGTTAAAAAAAGACACTGGGAAGGGAAAAGACCCACTGAGTCAAAGCCAAGAGGCGACTCATCAGAGGTTTGTGCACAACTAGTTTTTAATTGATTTTGTTCTGAAAATTTCATATGATTAAATGACGTTATTTTTCCTATGTATTATGTTTATCAAGTATTGAAATTATTTCACTAATTATTGAAATTGGTATCATATGTATGAGTTTAGTTTTGTGAAATGATATTTCAACAAGTATTAAGCATTGTTGTGGATAGAATAAATTATATTTTGGAAAATTTTGATAGAATATGTTTTGAATTGTGATGGGCAATTTGCATGGAAAAATACAAATTTATGCTCTGAATTGTGATGAGCATAAAAATTATTGGATATTGGAATTGACTTTGAATCGAATTGTGTTGTGATTTATGCTCACGAAAAGGACAAAGAGATTGATGATATTGTTTTATATCTCACTATAGATGCTTAACTAGATTATTACCCGTCTCTCTCATTTGTTGAGGATACAATGGAGTTAGCTTTGTTTTGATTACCATGGTACATGCACAAGCTTAGATTCTCCTCTTATTAGAGGTTAGATCTAAGCTTATATGTTATGGTCCTTTCGAAAGTTTCATTATTGTGATGTGTACTGTGCACGATGATTCGACCTCCTCGACCATTGGGAGTTAGAATCCAATTGGACCTCCCCGACCATAGGGAGTTAGAATCACTCTGAAGATGGCCCTTGCGGATTAGTCTTGCATAGTTAGTGAGATAAATAATGGTTTTTGAATAGTAAAGAATTATAATTTCAATTATGATTTATGTATAATTGATTTTGTTGGAATTAATCTTTATTTTCATGATTGCTGGAATTACTTTAAATGTCCAGTTGTGATTTGATAAATTGAATTTCTTGCTCAAAGTCATTTTAACTAATGATTTATATTATTGGCAACGAAGATTTTGACTTTTGGAATTTTATTGAATTTCGAGACTTTCAAATTAATTGTTATAATTTTATCAATGTATATTGTACAATGTTTTAAATTATAGTTGTGCACCACTGAGTTCACCACTCAGCGATAATTTTGTATGCTGTCACAGGTGAAAAAAGCATAGAGCACTAGAGTAAGCTTCTTTGAAGACACATTCAGATCAGCTCCAAGTATATCATAAGTATACCCATGTACATAGATTTTGATGTATGCATGTAATAATATGTATGTAAATTATTTGAGCAGCTGTATAAAAACTCTTGTAAAATATTTTGGTATGTAATTAAATGTAAATTATTGTAATGTAAATTTGAGATTTCATTTACCTGTATAGTTTTGTAATATTAATTTTTAAGTCTTGTAATCAACGAAATGTTTCTTTTATCATGAGGTTGGTTTGAAAATGAAATGATTTGATTATTGAGATTGAATTATGAGATGAAGTGAAGTTTATTAGAATTGTATTTGAGAAAACATATTGGGAGTGTTTTCTTTTTTAGGTTTGAATAACTGTTTTCTCAAAATACAACAGGCACTTTGCCGAAATTTTGAAAATTTTTTATAACACCAGATTTTAATTAATGATTTAAATTTAACCAAAATTGATTAAAATCCCTTGCAGTATATTTAATGGGTTACCGGTAGGCGAAGTACGGTAATTCATTAGGTGTACTACAGGATCATATTATATCTTACGGAGGAGTAGGGTGTGACAGGTCTGGTCCCACAACCTTATCTTCACCCAGTTTAGTCCAACACAATGGTGTTTTGCACTTTCTCCCATACAGTGCCTCGTATAGAGCCATTTGAATACTAGCTTGATAGCTATTGTTGTAAGCAAATTCTACCAGTGAGAGGTATCTATTCCAACTTCCCTCAAACTCTATGACACAACTTCTTAGCATATCCTCAAGTACCTATCACATATTTTATGTTATTACTATCATTTCAGTTTCATATTTATAATAATTCAATAAGTTTTAGGATTTACTTGAATCACTCGTTCTGACTGTCAATCCATTTGAGGATGAAAAGTTGTGCTATAGTGGAGTTGTGTACCCAAGGCTTATAGCAACTTCTTCTAAAATCTAGATGTGAACCTTAAGTCTCTATTAGATGTAATGGAAATTGGGATTCCATGTAGTCTAATTATCTCATTCATATACAATTCTGCTAGCTTTTTTAGTGAATAGTTAGTTCTTACTGGCAAAAAATGTGCTGATTTGGTTAATCTATCTACTATCACCCATACTGCATCATGTTTCTTCTAGGTGAGAGGTAGACCACTAACAAAATCCATGGTTACTCGATCCCATTTCTATTTAGGTATGTTTATAGGCTGTAATAAACCTTATTGAACTTGGTGCTCTGCTTTGACTTGCTAACATGTCAAGCATCTTGTCACATAGTTAGCTATATTCTTCTTCATACCAGGCCACCAGTAATAAGGCTTTAAGTCATGCTACATTTTAGTACTTCCTGGGTGCATAGCATAAACACTATTGTGTGCCTCTTTCAAAATGCTTGTCTTTAATTCCCATCATCTGGTACACATACTCTTCCCTTATAGTATAAGCACCCATCCTCTTTCACCTCATATTCAGTCTCCTTCCCCTTTATAATTTTGCCCATAACAATCATTAATTTCTCTTCTATCTTCTGTCCCTCCTATATCTACTGTAGTAGATTTGGCTTCACTTGTAACTCAGCCAAAATAGCTCCATCATGAGCTAAAGATAAGTGGGCATTCAAGGATCTCAAAGCTGCAATAGACTTCCTGCTTAGAGCATTAGCAACTATATTTACCTTCCCAGGATGATAATCTATCACACAATCATAGTACTTGAGGAACTCAATCCATCACCTCTGTCTAAGGTTGAGCTCCTTCTAGATTGGCAAGTATTTCAGACTTTTGTGATCTCTGTATATGTAACACTTTTCACCATACAAGTAGTGCGCCCATATCTTCAATGTAAAGATAATTACTGCTAACTCCAGATAATGAGTAGGGTAGTTCTTTTCGTGTGGCCTTAGCTATCAGAAAGCATAGGCGACCACCTTCCCATCTTGCATTAGAACACACCAAAGTCCATTGTGAGAAGCATCACTGTAGACCACAAAGTCCTTCCCAGATACTGGTTGTGTTAACACTGGTACCTCTGTCAACATAGCCTTCAACCTCTCAAACTGGCTTAGCACTTGTCATTCCAGATCAACTTTACATTCTTATGCAACAACTTGGTTAGTGGAGCCACTATTAGAGAAAACCTCTTCACAAACCTTCTATAATACTCAGCTAGCCCCAAGAAACTTCTTATTTCAGTTGCATTTCTGGGAGGCTTCCATTCCATTACAGCTTCAATCTTCTTGGGATCCACTCTAATCCCATCAGTTGATACTATATGTCAAAGGAAAGCAATCTCATTCAACCAAAAGTCACACTTGGATAGTTTTGCATATAGTTTCTTCTCTCTCAGGGTCTGCAGAACAATTCTTAAATGCTCATCATGTTCTTTTCTGTTTTTGGAATACACCAGAATGTCATCAATAAAGACCACTACAAACCAATCTAAGTATTACTGGAAGTTATGGTTCATAAGGTCCATAAAAACTGCTAGTGTATTTATCAATCCAAATGCATCACCAGAAATTCATAATGCCCATATCGGGTCCTGAATGCAGTCTTAGGCACATCTGCATCTTTTACCCTCAGCTAATAATACCCTGATCTGAGATCAATCTTAGAAAATACACTTGCTCCCTTCAATTGATCAAACTGATCATCAATTCTTGGCAATGGGTACTTGTTCTTCATAGTTACTTTATTTAATTGTTGGTAATTAATGCATAACCTCAAAGTCTCATCCTTCTTGTTCACAAACAGTATTGGAGCTCCCCATGGTGACACAGTGGGGCGTATAAACCCCTTATCCAGTAACTCATATAACTGGATTTTTAGCTCTTTCAATTCAGTGGGTGCCATCCTATAAGGAGCAATTGAAATCGGCATTACCTTAATAGCAATTTCTACTTTCCTCTCTGGTGGCAAACCAGGCAACTCCTTAGGGAATACATCAGCGAAGTCACAAACAGTGGGAATGTCACGGAGACTAGATCCAACCTTTCTGGTATCAAGTACATGCGCCAGATAGGCTTCACAACCCTTCCTGATTAGTCTTCTTATAGTCGTAGCTGAAATAACATTGGACAGAAAATTTGTCCTTTTACCCACAACTGTGATCTTTTCATTCTTTGAAGTTTCCAAAGTAATTCTCTTCAATTTATAATCAACTATTACCTAATTATGTGACAGCCGATCCATCCCAAGGATGACATCAAACTCGTGGAAGGGTAATTCAATTAGGTCTGCTGAGTGCTCATATCCCTGAATCCTCAATGGGCAACCTCTATAAACTTTATTTAGCACCGTAATGTGGCCTAGTGGGTTAGTGACTAGGATATCTTGGTCACTTTCCTCTACTTGAATTCCCCTTTCCATGGGCAACTTAATGCAAATGTACGAATGAGTGGATCCTGGATCCACTAATGCATGCACAGGAATATCATAATGTAGAAACGTACCCCTGATGACATCCAAAGCATCCTGCTCCTCTTGTGCCCTCATTGCATATGCCCTGGCTAGTGCCCTTGCCTTTGGCCTCTCAACTAATTCTGATACAGCCCTCTGTAAAGTACCAGCTACCTTAGATTTACCTAGTCTTCTACCCCTTTGAGCTACAGGGGTAGGTCTATCTGCTTGTACTGGAGTAGCTATAGTATTCCTTCGTGGGCAATCTCTTATTTGATACTCAATCAACCCACACTGGAAACATCCTCCAATCAGTCACCAACACTCGCCTCTGTACCATTTATGACAGTGTGGACACGTTGAAGAGACTACTAAGGCTAGTCTCCTAAACACCATCCCTGGAGAGCTGACCACTGATGGAGTGGACTAGCCTCTCCTAGGTGTAAATTAAGATCTGAGCCTTTGTGACTGTTCCTAACTCTATGTCTAACTATGGCCCTGAGCCGAAGGACCTCTAAATTTCTTATTAAGCGTAGAGGAGGAACTAGCCTGACTCAGACCCCTCATTTACTATCTATCTCTTCTGCTCTGCTCATTTATTCTTACCCTCTCAACATTCAGTGCAGGCTCAACCAACTATGCAAAGTCTGTAATCCGCAGGGCTGTGATAAGTAGCTTAATATTGTCATTTAGCCCCTCTTCAAATCTCCTACATCGGTCTGCTTCAGTCAGGACTATCTCTCTTCCATATGTGCTCAATCTGACAAATTCCCATTTGTACTTTGCTACAGATAACTATCTCTGCCTCAAACTGATAAATTCCCTTCTCCTTTCCTCCAGATACACATTGCTGATGTATTTTTTCCTGAACTCAGCAAGAAAGAAATCTCAGGTTACTTGAATTGGTTGCACCTCCCTTGATATTGTGTCTCACCATTGATAGGCATCCTCCTAAAGTAGGGATACAACACCCTCCAAATTATGCTCTGAGGTGCAGTGAAGCTGTTGTAGGACCCTTTTTATTCTTTCTAGCCAACGTTCAGTTATTGCAGGGTCATCTTCCTTCTTACCCATAAAATCCATAGCCCCATATTTTCTAAGTTTCTTTAAATGGGACTTCTGTAGTGGTTGCTGAGGTTGTGGAATAGCCCCTGTCATTTATCTAAAAAACTCCATCATTTGTTGGAATAGGGCCTGCTGAGGTTGTGCAAGTACCTCTTACACTGGTGGAGTAGGTTCTCCCTTGCTTCCAGCTTTAGCCATGGGTGAAGCATAACTCTCCACCTCTTCCTCAATGGCTTTCTACAATGCTAGATCCATATCCTAACCAAAAATAACTGTAACACCCCTATTTACATAGCATGGTACATTTTACTATTCCGGTGATCGGTATTGATCTGGACAAGTAAAAGGATTAGAACCACATCTAAGACACCTAGTTAAACCCTGAACACAAATAATTAGTAATTGCCAAATAGTTAAGTATAAATAAGAAAACTAGAACACAAAAAGTTAAATGAGCCAGGAGTCATAGTGATGGGTGACCTTCTCGGGAATGACTACGAGGTCAGTCTAAACTCAAATTTTGAACCGTAAAATGTGACGCTGCAATCCTTAGGACTATTGCGAACACAGTGGAAAAGAGAAAATCACATAAAATAATTGTTAAGCAGGTCAAATAATTAGGTCAGGGATCCGGAAGAAATATCGAATAACTTGCTAACCGAATAGTACTAGCGAGGGCAATTTGGTCAATTCACTCCTAGAGCTGACTCCTGACCTAACTATCCAATAAAATTGGAGAAAAGAAAATTTCAGGATTAAGAATTAAATTAAAAAACTAATGAAAAAGCAAATATAAAAAAAAGAAAAAAAAGCGGTTTATTTACATCATGCATGACATAAGCATGATGCAATAAATCTAATATTTAAAAAATTGAATTCTGGGAATAATTATGTATTAATAAGTTAAAAATTCAAAAAAAAAGAAAGAGAGAATTGTCTATGGGGATAATTGGCAAGTCTATGGGTTTCTCCTTTGTCTATGGTACATGAGTTGAGAGTATTGCATGCCAGCTTAGAGATTAATGATGAGGGGCAGACAGCAGTTGCATGGCATGTATAGCCATTGTTGATTGATCAGATCAAAATGGCTGCTCATAATGATCAGAAGTATCAGAAGCTATTGGAAGAAGTCCGACAGTGCAAGAAATCAGAATTCTCAGTGAGAGATGACGGCCTACTACTACACCAGGGCAGAATGTGCATTCCTAATGATGTTGACTTGAGACATATCATTTTGAAAGAAGTACATGAATCTCCTTTTGATATGCACCCTGGTGGTACAAAAATACATAAAGGGCTGAAAGAGCACCACTGGTGGATGGGTATGAAAAGAAATGTAGCATAATTTGTTTCCAAATGCCTAACTTGTCAGCAGGTGAAGGCAGAACATCAAGTACCAGTTGGTTTGTTACATCCACTACTAGTACCGGAATGGAAATGGAAGAGAATCATGATGGATTTTTTGATGGGACTTCTAAGGACACATAAGTCATGATGCAGTATGGGTCATTGTTGACAGACTGACCAAGTCTGCTCATTTTCTGCCTGTCCGGATGGACTACAGTTTAGAAAGATTGGCCAAGTTGTACATTGATGAGATAGTAAGACTGCATGGAGTGCCAGTATCCATTGTATCAGACAGAGATCCTAGGTTCACTTCTTGATTCTGGGGTAGTCTTCAGAGAGCCCTAGGAACTAGATTGAACTTTAGTACTGCATTCAACCCACAGACAAATGGCCAGTCTAAGAGAGTAATTCAGTCTTGGAGGACATGCTACAGGCTTGTGTGATTGAGTTTGAGGGCAGTTGGGACACACACTTGCCTTTGATTGAGTTTGCTTATAATAACAGCTAGCAATCAAGCATTGGGATACCTCCATATGAAGCTTTTTATGGCAGAAAATGTAGAATCCCATTATGTTGGGATGACGTGGGTAAAAGAAGGATGATTGGGCTAGAAATTATTCAGCAAATTGAAGTGAAAATCAGATTAATGAGAGATCAACTCAAAGCTGCATCAGACAGTCAGAAGTCCTATATTGATCTGAAGAGAAGGGATATTGAATATGCAGTGAGTGACAAAGTATTCCTCAAAGTTTCCCCTTGGAAGAGAGTTATGTGATTCAGCAGAAAGGGGAAACTGAGTCCTTATTTGATTGGGCCATATGAGGTTCCAGAAAGAGCGGGTCCTTTGGCATATCGTTTGGCACTACCTCCAGAGTTGGAGAAGATACATAACGTCTTCCATGTATCGATGTTGAGGAGGTATAGATCTGACCCATCTCATGTACTACCAGTGCAAGAAATTAAAGTGAATCCAGGCCTCACATATGAGGAAGAACCCATAGAGATTCTGGCTTATGAGGTGAAGCAGCTATGGAACAAGCAAATACCGTTAGTGAAAGTGTTGTGGGACCATCATTCGGGCCAGAAGGCTACTTAGGAACGAGAGGAGGACATGAGGAGATAGCACCCACAGCTGTTCAGAGATTGATACCAGGTAAAATTTCGAGACAAAATTTATTTTAAGGGGGGGGGGGGGAGAGAGAATTGTAACACCCTTATTTGCATAGCCTAGTACATTTTACTATTCCGGTGATCAGTGTCGGTTCGGACATGTAAGAGGATTAGAACCATATCTAAGACACCTAGTTAAACCCTGAACACAAATAATTAGTAATTGCCAAATAGTTAAGTATAAATAAGAAAAACAAAACACAAAAAGTTAAATGAGCCGGGAGTCACAGTGATGGGTGACCCTCTCGGGAATGACTGCAAGGTCAGTCTAAACTCAAATTTCGAACCATAAAATGTGACGTTGCGATCCTTAGGACTGTTGCGAACACAGTGGAAAAGAGAAAATCATAGAAAAGAATTGTTAAGCAGGTCAAATAATTAGGTCAGAGATCCGGAAGAAATATCGAATAACTTGCTAACCGGATTGAACTAGTGAAGGGCAATTTGGTCAATTCACCCCTAGAGCTGACTCCCGACCTAACTGTCCAATAAAATTGGAGAAAAGAAAATTTCGGGATTAAGAATTAAATTAAAGAACTAGTGGAAAAATAAATACAAAAAAAAAGAAAAAGGTTTATTTACATCATGCATGACATAAGCATGATGCAATAAATCTAATATTTAAAAAATTAAAAATTTGGGGATAATTTGTATTAATAAGTTAGAAATTCAAAAGAAAAAAAAAAGAGAATTGTCTTCTTCTTCTCCTAAAAAAACATCCCCACCTCTCTCTCTCCCACTTCTCTCACTAAATCTCCATGGAAGCTTAATTAAAGCTTTTCTAAACCCTCACTTTAGCTATAATTTTCTCAATCCACTAAATTAAATCTTGTTATAGTGCTTTAGTTCAACTATTGAAGAAGAAAAAGAAGAAAGGAATTGAAGATTTGAGAAGAGGAAGTTTTGTCCAAACAAGTTTAGTGAAGTTATTCCAAATTTCTCCTTAGATTTATGCTCATGTGCATGAGTTAAACTTAGAAATTAACTTAAAATCAAACAAAAACAATTATTCAGGGACCAAATAAAAATTTTGGCTAGCTAGGGTTAGGGTTTGAAATGAATGAGTTTGAGGTGTTTGAATGGTAATTTGAGATGAATTAGGTGTATAGATCTTGAATATACACTTTAAATTGCATTAGATTGAACTTTATATGTAGCTAGGGTTTTGAGCTTGTGAAAAATTAGAGAAAAGTTGAGAATTGGTAAATTGATGCTATTGACCTTATTTGAGTTGAGAAATGGTCAATTGTGACCATTTGTGATGTGTATGAATTGTTGGAACCAAGTTCTAATTCGGATTGATGAGGGTTAATCTATACGCAGCTTAACCTAGGTCCCTTTCAGGGACTAAAACTGAAAATTTACCAACCCAATTGGTGTGAGGCCAATTGGGAATGAAACTAGACACAAAATGACACATTTTTTGTTTAGGAATCATGCCCAGAAAGTGACCATAACTTAGTGAACAATTAGGCCAAATCCGAAATTGGGCACACTGCCCTGTACAAAATGACTAAATGAACAGTAGTTACATAAATGACCATAACTTGGTCTAGGAAGGTCCAAATGACTTGAATTTTATACTGATAGAAAGCTGAGACATAGCCCTACCACTTTATTGAAGAAAACAAACCCAAATTTTGACCATAACCCATTTGAAAAACCACCTGCAATCAACCCACAAAAATTGCCAAAATCCAAAATTTGCCCAGAATTCTAGGTAACACTAAATCCAGCCAGCCACGTTCAAATGGCTATAACTTAAGTTACAAAACACCAAATGGAGTGATTCAAAAGGGAAAATAAAGTTAAGACAATAAGGAACAACTTCTGTGAACAAAACTTAGCCAAATTATCATAGCAACATGACCAATGAAACAGTACAGAATAGGGCACCAAATCTGAAATTTTAGAATCTCACCTAAGAGACTTAAGATTTGAGGAAAACAACCAAAACCAACAAGTTAGGTAACCAAAATGTGGTATGTAAGTGAAATTAAAATACCCATACCTATTAAGCATGAGAAAGTCAACAAATTGACTTGAATAGTGTCATGAATAGTAACCTCGAAATGCAAAATTCAAAGAACATTAATTTAAGTACATTAAGAGTTAGAAATAAATAGATGTGAAATTATTATGGAATTTATTATAAGTTATGATACTGAAATACTGTGAAATTGTGTGTTTCAGTTGAAAAGAATACCGGGAAAGAACCCGATGCATCGAGTTAAGGCCAAGGGTGACTCGCATAAGGTTTGTGCACAATATAAACATTCTTTAAAATTCCTTTGCAAAGTGCATGAAATGATTTGTGGTTTATTTATATTGCAAAATAATGATTGAAATGTACACTATGTTTTTTATCAAAATTGTTGGAAATTTGATGATATGCGATTTGATTGTCAGTAAATGTTTGATAAATTGATAAGATAGTTTTGAAACCACAGTGTCATGACCATATATTTGAATGTCTTACTAGCATGACTAGTGGGAGAAATTAGTTTCGAATTTTGATTCCTTCTCTAGCTGAAGTATTGAGGTGTGCACCAGTAGAAGAAGAAATTTGAATGGGTACCCATAGATTGAGCTAACTAGCCTTCTTATTTCTCATAAGCCTCCAGCTATTGAGATGAATATTGTTTCAAATGGCATGATATAACTGTGTGTTTTTATGAAATTATTTTGAGACTTCCTAAATGAAATTGTTTGGACCAAAAGTTTATAAATCATGTTTTGTATATGTTTTTCATATTCAGTTCAATATTTGAATAAATGTGATTTAAATTATGCATAAATGTTATTTTAGTATGCTGTTCACCACTGAGTCATAGTACTCAGCAATGGTTATTATTGCTGTCGCAGATATAGAGACTAGAGGAGCAGCAGACTAGAGGATCTTGGAGCTACGTCCCTGAAGTTTTATCGGGTATATTTTATACCCTGATTGTAATATTTATTTTGATGTATGTAAATGTATACACATGTAATAACTAGTCATGAGCAGTTGTATAAAGTTTGTAATAATAGTATTTTGGATTTGCTAATGTAAAGTTTGGTTGATGAATGTAAATTATTTTTACTTTAATGAAAAATGAATGGAATTATTAAGTACTATTTTTTATGACAATTGAATTGAGAAATGATGTTGAATGGTGTTGTAGTAGTGATGGGTTTTGATGAAAAGAATTATAAGAAGTGTTTTTAAAGATTTTTGAAGAAATGTTTTCTTAAAATACAGACGGCACTCTGCCGAAAATTTTTTAAAATTTACGGATAAATAAAAATGAACAAAAATTTTAACTAACTTTTAAACTTCTATTAAATGTAAGAAAATGCTCACTATTTCTAAAAAGTGGTTTTAAAATCCCTTGTAGGGTACTTAATGAGTTATCAGTAGGCGAAGTTCGATAGTTAATTAGGTATTCTACGGGATCATGTCATGCCTTATAGAGGGGTAAGGTGTGACATGTTTTTGTGGTATCAGAGTGAATTTTTTTAAGTATGTTTTAACTTGTGAATTTGTGTATTTTCTTTACTAAGTACAACTGCTCAATGTCCTTATTTGTTAAATACAGTGCATTACATCATAAATATGAACTAATGGAGGGAAATCTCCTTGTGTTATTTGTTTAGGAGATATCCTAACTTCAGACTGATATGGAAGAAGGGGATTACTCTGTTGAGCAGTCTATAGAGGCTGAGGCACAAGGGGAAGCCCCAGCTCTCCAAAATATTAGTGGGTCAGTGGCACCAGCCCCACAAATGCCATAATTTCTGGCACAGTTCGCCCAACAAATGGCTGCGATGTTCCAACGGATGGCTGGGGGTATGCCTACTCAAGCTCCACCCCAGACTTCTGTGATGCTTCAATCAGACAATATGACAAGCTGTTAAAATATGGGGTGACAGAATTTAAGGGTACAGTATACCCACTAGAGGCAGAGCAGTGGCTGGAAAGAATGGACAGAGTATTCAAGAAATTGCACTGCCCGGATGAACTGAAATTTGAGTATTCAGTGTCGCTACTTCAAGGAAATGTATATGATTGGTAGAAGACCATCCCCCACAGCTTAGCAGAACCGCTAGTATTGACCTAGGATGACTTCATCAGAGAGTTCAGACAGAAATATGTCCCAAATACATATGTAGATCAAAAATTGTAAGAATTTCTGAGTTTGAAGCAAGGGAATAAATATGTGGCAGAGTATAAAAGGGAGTTCTCCTACTTAAGCCACTATGCTGGGAGTCTTCTATCTACCAGCAAAGAAAGGTGCAAGAGATTTGAGACCGGTTTGAAGCCCAGTCTGAGGATGCAAGTAGTGTAATTCAGACACAGTAACTTCTCTGAGCTCATCTCTCAGGCACTTGAGTTAGAAAGGATTGAATTAGAAGCGACACCAGTGAAAGAGAAATCTGAGAAAACTGAAAAATTAGAGAAAGATAAAGGGGAAAAATCATTAGAGCAAAGCCCCAGTGGTACATCTGGAAAGAAGAAAAAATTTGGGGGACCAAGCAGAGGTAGAGGTGGAAGGTTTGGAAAAGGTAGATTCTCTAGTCAGAGACCCCCTAGGTTTGGTCAGCAATCAACCAGGGGTTCATATCCTCCCCGCCTCTGCGAGACATGTGGCAAGATTCATGGGGAAGAATGTTATTGGGCAACAGGAGCTTGCTTTAACTGTGGAGGCAAGGGCCATCTTATTAAAGACTACACCAGTGCCCCTAGACTTGGGCCAGCTCCTACTACTGTAGAAGGGTCTGTTCAGAGTCCTACTACCAGAAGTTCACAACCGGTTAGCAGAGGAAAAGGTAGAGGTAGAGGCAATGCTTCTGGTAGTTAGGGTACTGTTAGCCAGTCAGCACAAGGGAGTGCTCTGGCTAGAGTCTATACGATGAGACAGTGGGAAGAGGCTAAGACTTCTGATGTTGTAACTGGTACATCCTCTATCTCTAATCAAGATGTATTTGTACTGATTGATCTGGGTTCAACCCACTCATATGTTAGTGCTAGCATAGTTAGTTCCCTTATGGTTTTATGTGCCAAAATTGATTTTGAAGTGCTAGTAACTAGTCCGTTAGGACAAGAGGTTCAAGTTAGTAAAATGTATAGAGATTGTCCTTTGGTGATCCAAGGACACACTTTTCTATCATATTTGATTGAAATGCCCTTCAGAGATTATGATATCATCTTGGGCATGGATTGGTTAGCCAGGCATCACGCCATTATTGCCTATAGAATGAAGACAGTCAATTTTGGTCTCCCTCGGTACAGTGATGTGGTAATGCATGTGTCACACCTTATCCCTCTATAAGGCATAGCATGATTCCGTAGAATACCTAATGAACTACTGAACTTCACCTACTGATAACTCATTAAGTACCCTATAAGGGTTTTAAAACAATTTTCTTACTCTTTATAAGCGGTGAGCATTTTCTAATACGTATCAAAACATTTAATTAGAGTTTGAAAACTAGTTAAGATTTTTATCTCTTTTTATTTTTCCGTAAATTTTAGAAAAATTTCGGCAAAGTGCCGTTTGTATTTTGATAAAACAGTTCTTCAAATACCTGTAAAAAGCACTTCCAATGATTTATCTCATCAACTTCATCAAATCAACATCTATCACAACCAATCTCAATATTATTTCTCAAATTCCAAAAATTAAAATCAGTAATTTCCAATTCAAATAACATCCAAAATAATATTAAATAATTTCATTCAAATTAAAATAAAATACTTTCATTTATACTTCATTAAAGTTAAAACAAATTATATACATCATTCTAGAAATTTACATTAGGAAAAATCCAAATTAAAATTTATTACAAGCTTTATACAACTACTCAAGACCATTTCCTACATTTACATACATTACATAGATCAAAATAATTTTTACAATCAGGGTATAAAATATACCCGACAAACTTCAGAGAAGGTAGCTCCACAATCCTTAGCAGCTCACTCTACTGCTCCTCTAGTCTCAATATCTACGACAGAAATAACAGCCATCGCTGAATACTATGACTCAGTGGTGCATAACATACTAAAATAATCTTTATGCGGAATTTAAATCACACTTATTAAAAAATAAAACTAAACATGAGATATAAATTCAAAACATGACTTATAAAATTTTAATCCAAACAATTTCATTTCGAAAGTTTCAAAACAAATTTTATAAAAACACATAGTTATATCATGCCATTCAAAACATATTAATCTCAATAGCCAGAGGCTTATGAGAAGTCACATCACAAGGCTAGCTAGCTCAATTATATGGGAACCCATTCTTTTTCTTCTTCTAATGGGACACACCTCAACACTTCAGCCAGAGAAGGAATCAAAATTTGAAACTAATTTCCTCCACTAGTCATACTAGTGAGGTATTCAAATATATAGTCATGACACTGTGGTTTCAAAACTATATTAACAATTTACTAAACATTTAATGCCATTCCAAATATATACAAATAAACTTCCAACAATTTAAATCAGAAGCATAATAAATATTTCAATTCATTCAAAACAATGTGTAGAAGAAAATTTATAGAAATTCTATGTTGTGCACAAGCCTTATACGAGTCGTCTCTTGGCATTGACTCAATCCCTCGGGTTCTTTTCTGGTATTCTTTTCCACTGAAATTGTAACACTCCTATTTGCATAGCCTAGTATATTTTACTATTCTGGTGACTGGTATTGGTCCGGACAATTAAGGGGATTAGAACCACATCTAGGACAACTAGAGAAGCCATAAACACAAATAATTAGTAATTTCCAATTAGTTAAGTATAAACAAGAAAAACGGAACATAAGAAGTTAAATGAATCGAGAGTCACAGCGATGGGTGACCTTCTCGGGAATGACAACGAAGTTCTTTTAAACTCAAATTTCGAACAGTAAAATGTGACGCCGCAGTCCTTAATACCCTTATAAACATAGTGGAAAAGAGAAAATCATGAAAAAGAACTGTTAAGTCGGCCAAATAATTAGGTCAGGGAGCCGGAAGAAATATGGAATTAATTGCAAACCAGGATGAACCGACGAAGGGCAATTTGGTCAATTGACCCCCAGAGCTGACTCCTGACCTAACTGTCAAATAAAATAGGAGAAAAGAAAATTTCAGAATCGAGAATTAAAATAAAGAACTAATAGAAAAATAAATAAATAAAAAAAAGAAGAAAATGGAAAAGTCAAAAGGTGATGACATCATGCATGACCTCATGCATAATGCCATAAAGAATATAATTAATTAATTAATTTATTTAGATTTTTGGTCTTCCTAAAGAGATAAAAAGACAAAAGAAAAGAAAAGGAAAAAAAAGTCCATTTGGTCATCTTTTCCCTTGAAGCCGCCCACCTCTCTCCCTTAGCTCTCTCTCTCAAAACTCCATTAGAGCTCTTAAGTCAAGCTTCATATACCCTAAATTAACCATAAATTCCCCTAAAGTCCTTAAGTAAATCTTAACCTAGACCTTTGATTTAGCTATTGCCTACAAAAAGAACAAGAAAGGAGGAGAAATAAGAAGAGGAAAAAGACACCTAACAAGGTTAGTGATTTAAGATGCAAAATTAGTTTATTTATTGTGTTTTTAGCATGATTAACTTGTAAATAAACTTAAAATGAAATGAAACAATTTGTTGAGGGACCATGACTGAAATTCGGCTAGCATGTGTATGGGGGTTTTATTGCATGGTTTGATTGATTTAAATGAGTATATGGACCTCAATTAGTTGAATGATTATAGTTAAAAGCATTGAATTGGTTAAATGCAACAATTAGTGTGAATTAGGGTTTTAGACATTAGGGTTTAGAGACAAAAATGTAAGAAATTTGTAAATGATGTCCTTGACCTAGTTTAATGAGAGAAATGGTCAATTGTGACCTAATGAGGTGTGTTAAGAGCGTTTGAATCAAAAGCAAATTCGGATTGAGTGTGGTCATGCTGCCAAGTTACCTTTGAGGGACCAAAAATGAAATTTTACAATTCCAATTGGCATGAGACCAATTGGGAATGAAAATAGGCACTAAAGGACACAATTTTTATTTAGGAAGCATGCCCAAAAAGTGACTAAAACCTAGTGAACAAATTGACCAAAGTTCAAAAATTACAGGCTACCCTATATAAACTGACCAAATGAACAGTGTTTATTCATTTGGTCATAACTCGACCTAGGCAAGTCAAAATGACCTGAAATTTTACCAATGGTTAGATAGAATATAGACCTAAAACGTTCATGAAGAACACCAACCCAAATTATGCCATTAACCCAATCAAATTACTGAGCAAATTTGGTGACCTGAACCTGTAGAACTGCAGATTTACCATATGAACAGTAAAGTTTCAATGGCTATAACTCTCTATAGAAAACTCCGATTTAGGTGATTCTTGAATCGATGGAAACCTAAGACATAGTAGAACATTTCATATGAAGAAAATTAGACCAAATTATGGACTTAACTTGATCAAATTGCTGAACAAAGTTGGATCAATAAATCTGCAGAACCAAATTCTGTAGCATGAACAGTAACCGTAAATTGAGTATAACTTGAGCTAAAAAACTCCAATTGGAGTGATTAAAAAAGGAGAATAAACTTAAGACAATAAGGAACATTTTATATGCAGAAAGTTTTTCCAAATTCCAACAGAAAAGTGACCAATGGAACAGTGTAACCTTAGACACCAAAAACTGAAAATTGACACTTTTGCCTAAAAGACTTAAGTGTTGAGAAAATGACCAAAACCAACAAGTTTGGTGACCAAAATGTGGTATGTGGATAAATTTGGAATTCCCATACCTATTAAGCCTTAGAAAGTCAATAATTTGACTTGAATAGTGTAGTGAATAGTAACCCAAAACACAGAATTGCAAGAACGTTGAGTTTAACACGTTAGAGTTAGGTAAAAGTGAAGTTAAAATTATTTTTGGATTTATGCCAAGTTATGGTATTGAAACACTATGAAATTGTGTGTTTCAGTGAAAAAGAATACCGAGACAGAACCCGAGGAGTCGAGTCAAGGCCAACAGGCGACTCGTTTGAGGTTTGTGCACAACATATACTTTTTATAATTATTTTTTGCATACTGTTTTGAATAATGTGAAATATTGGATTACGGCATTCTTATGATGTTTGATCTAAGGTGTTGAAAGTTATTATGTATATTTGAAATGACAATGTTTAGCAAATTGTTAAGATATCTTTTGAAACCACAGTGTCATGACCATATATTTGAACACCTCACTAGCACGACTAGTGGGGGTAATTAGTTTCAAATTTTGATTCCTTCTCTGGAGAAGTGTTAAGGTGTGCCAGTAGAAGAGGATGTGAATGGATATCCATATATTTGAGCTAGCTAGCCTTGTGATGTGATTTCTATTTAGCCTTTGGCTATTGAGATTCTATTTGTTTCGAATGGCATGATCTAACTGTGGGTTTTATGAAATGTGTTTTGATACTTTGAAATGAACTTGGTTTGCATTAAAATCTCATAATTCATGTTTTGTGTTTAATGCTCATGTTTAGTCAAATTTTTTAGTAAATGTGATTTATATTTTGCATAAAGATTATTTTAGTATGTTGTGCACCACTGAGTCCTAGTACTCAGCGATAGCCTCTATTGCTGTCGCAGATATAGAGACTAGAGGAGTAGCAGACTGAGCTACTAAGGATTAAAGATCATTCGGCTTGAAGTTATCGGGTATAATTTATACCCTAATTGTGAATATTGCTTTTGATGTATGTATTGCATATAAAAGTATGAACATGTAAATGGGTCTTGAGCAGCTTGTACAAAAATTTGTATGAAGTTTGTAATAAAGTTTAGTTTGTATTTCTTTTGATGTAAATTTTGTAAGGATGTATATAAATTGTTTTGTCTCTAATGAAATATGAGTGGAACTATTTTATTTAATTTGAATGTAATGTATTGCTAGTATTTTGAGGATTATTGAATTTTGAACTTAAGAAATTGATTGAAATGATTATGGAGTTGTTGAAATGGATTGAGTTTGATTGTGAAATTAAATTAGTTGTTGAGAAAACATTTTTATAAGTTCTTTTTATATGTATTTGAAGAACTGGTTTCTTAAAATACAGACAGAACTCTGTCAAAATTTTTATAAAATTTGCGAAAAAATAAAATGGACTAAAAATATTAACTAGATTTACTTTTAATCATATGTTTTAAATACCTATTAGAAAATGCTCACCACTTAACAAAAGTAAGAAAATTGTTTTAAAATCCCTTGAAGGGTACTTAATGAGTTTTCGGTAGGTGAAGTGCGGTAGTTCATTAGGTATTCTACGGGATCATGTTATGCCTTACAGAGGGGTAAGGTGTGACAGAAATACACAGTTTCACAGTATTTCAGTATCATAACTTATCATAAATCCAAAAATAATTTCAAATTTACTTTTACCTAGCTTTAATATGCTAAACTTAGTATTATTTAAAATTTGTGTTTTGGGATTACTATTCACTATACTATTCAAGTCAATTTGTTGACTTTCTAATGCTTAATAGGTATGGGAATTCCAATTTCAGCCACATATCACATTTTGGTTACCTAATTTGTTAGTTTTGGTTGTTTTCTCAAATTTTAAGTCTTTTAGGCAAAATTGCAAATTTTCAGTTTTGGTGTCCTGTTTTGCACTGTTCCATTGGTCATCTTGCTATTAGAATTTGGCTAAGTTTTCTTCATAGAAATTGTTCCTTATTGTCTTAAATTTATTTCCCTTTTTGAATCACTCCATTTGGAGTTTTGTAGCTCAAGTTATAGCCATTTGAACATGGCTGCCAGATTGGTCTAACCCAGATTTTCTGAGCACTAATTTTGTTCTGGCAGTTTTAGGTCACTAAATTTGGGTGGCTAAATGACTTCGTTAATGGCATAATTTGGACTTGTGTTCTTCACAAAAGTTGTAGGCTATGTCTCAGCTTTCTACTGGTAAAATTTCAAGTCATTTGGACCTGCCTAGCCCAAGTTATGACCAAAGGAACAAGCACTGTTCATTTGGTCATTTTTGTGCAGGGCAAAACACCCGATTCCGGATTTGGTCAATTTGTTCTCTAGTTTTTGGTCACTTTCTGGGCATGATCCCTATATGAAAAATGTGCCATTTTGTGTCTAGTTTCATTCCCAATTGGCCTCACACCAATTGGGTTGGTAAATTTTCAGTTTTGGTCCTTGAAAGGGACCTTGGTCATGCTGCCTGCAGAATGTCCATAACCAATCCGAATTTCCATTTGGTTCCAACACTTCCAACACACCACAATTGGTCATACATGACCATTTTTCAGCTCAAACAAGGTCAAACACACCATTTGACCAATTCTCAAAATTTTATCTCCAAACCCTTGGTCCAAAACCCTAACCTTGTAATTCATTCACTTATTGCAAATAAAGTATCTCACTATGTTCTACAAACTTAATTACACTTTTGCATCACTTTAACTTCATCAAACTCAACCAATTTCAACTCCCATATAGGCTGGCTGAAATTCACAATTAGTCCCACAAATTTGTTTTGTTTCCATTTTTCATAATTTCTAAGTTTATTCAACTATTAACACAATAATTAAATTAGAAATTTCAAGTTTAGCTTACTAACCTTTCTTAGAATTTCAAATCCTTCAATTCTCTATCTTTTTCCCTTTCTTTTCTCCTTCAAGCTTCTTTTCTAGTTAAGAGAGCAAGTTTTCTTTTGGGTTTAGGGTTAAACTTATGGGACAAAACTAAGTTTTTCAAGCTTTAAAAGCTTGTTAATGGTGGAACAATGGAGGGAGAGAGGTTTGGGAAGTGTGGCTGCCGGCTTGGATAAGGAAGAAGGAAATGACATTTTTTTTTTTGTCATTTATGTCTTTTAATTTTCTATTTGACTTAGTCCAATTTGTAGGAAAAGTTAAATTAATTTTGACATCATGATGATGTCATCCAAGTGATGTAAATAACCTTTTTCTTTTCTTTTCTTTTTTTTCATTTATTTTTCTTTAGTTATTTAATTTAATTCCTAACTCTTAAATTCTTTTCTCCGATTTTATTTGACAGTCAGGTCAGGAGTCAGCTCCAGGGGCCACTTGACCAAATTGTCCCTCGCCGGTTCGACCTAGTTTGCAAATAATTTAATATTTCTTCCAAATCCCTGACCTAATTATTTAACAGCTTAATAATTCTTTTTTGTGGTTTTCTCTTTTCCGCTATATTCGTAATAGTCCTAAGGACCGCGGCATCACATTTTATGGTTCAAAATTTGAGTTTAAATCGACTTCGCAGTCCTTCCCGAGAAGGTCACCCATCGCTGTGACTCTTGGCTCATTTAACTTATTGTGTTCTATTTTTCTTATTTATACTTAACTATTTGACAATTACTAATTATTTGTGTTTAGGACTTATCTAGTTGTCTTAGGTGTGGTTCTAATCCCCTTAATCATCTGGACCGACACCAGTCATCGGAACAATGAAATATACTAGGCTATGCAAATAGGGGTGTTACAACATGGGGAGAGGCAGTTACTGCCATCAAACATCATTTCGGCTGCACTAGCCAGAAGGATGATTAGAAAAGGGTGTGAAGCATACTTGGCACATGTGATAGACACCCAAGTGGGGAGTCCAGCACTGAGGGACATCCCTACGGTATGTGACTTTTCGGATGTGTTTCCTGATGAATTACCAGGATTACCTCCAGAAAGAGAAGTGCAGTTTGATAGTGATGTTATGCCAGGTGTGGACGCAATCTCTATAACATCATATAGAATGGCACCAGCAGAATTGAAAGAGTTGAAAGTGTAGTTGCAAGAGCTATTTAATAAGGGCTTTATCCGCCCTAGTGTGTCACCTTGGGGAGCGCAGTATTGTTTGTAAAGAAGAAAGATGGCACTCTCCGGTTATGCATTGACTATCGGTAGTTGAATAAGGTGACAATAAAGAATAGATACCCATTGCCCCGCATTGATGACTTGTCTGATCAGCTGAGGGGTGCAGCTGTGTTCTCCAAAATTGACCTGAGATCAGGTTATTATCAGTTGAAGGTGTAAGAGTAGAATTCCTAAAACTGCCTTTAGAACCCGTTATGGCCATTATGAGTTCTTGGTCATGCCATTTGGGTTAACTAATGCTCCAGCTGCTTTTATGGATCTGATGAACACTATCTTCAGACCAAACCTCGACCAGTTTGTTTTGGTATTCACAGATGATATATTGGTTTATTTAAGGAGTGCAGAAGAGCATGATAGACATCTGTGGATTGTACTGTAGACTTTGAGGAAGAAACAACTATATGCCAAATTGTCGAAGTGTGAATTTTGAAGGAACGGAAGCGTGAAAAACACAAGTTTATACCATTGAATTCAAAAATTTTCACCTAGGGTCACATGCATCATGCAAGATTTATTTTTATCTATTTGATTTCAATGATAAACAACATATTAAAACTCTTTTAATATGTTTTTGGATCTGTACTTGCCATTTAAGATTTTAAAATTAATCAGATTAATTTTAAAACCCTAGATTAAATCAAGAACGATTACACTAACCTCTTGATGCATTGCAGCGTGTCTGCACCTTTAAGATTCATCTTTAGGACACCAGATGTTGTCCCTCTAGCTTGTCCACACCAAGAACACCTATGGCAGCCCTTGAATAGCTTCTAAAGCTTTTTCTATTAATTAGAAATTCAAGTTCTGCCTTTTAAGAGATTAGAGATGTAAACAGGACACTAGAAAAAATTTCTAGTGTTCTTAATTCAAGAGATTGATGGCTAATCTCTTTAAATTGATGAGAGATGAAGAAGAATGGATGAAAAGCATCAAAGTGGCATGACAAAGGAGAGGAGTAGCTGTTGGTTATTTTTTCTTTTCATAACAACACTTAAATAGCTAGGTTAACACATTAAACCCTTGCCACATGTCACCCTTTGATTAGCTCTAGGTTTAAGTGACCCAATCACATTGTGCCAAGTGTCAAACCTATATTTAATCTTGATTTTAATCATCTTACATGATTAAAAAAAAACATTTGGCAAGCTTATGTGTAATCCCATGTGTCACCATCTCATGGTGCCACGTGTCACACTATGAAATGACCAAAATGCCCCTGTGTCTTAATTTTGAGTTCTTAACCCAAAATAATTGTTTTTCTTCTTCTAATTAATTTATATCAAATATAAATTAATTAATTAATCTCTATTAATTAATTTCTCATTAATTAAATTCATATTTAAACACTTTAAATATAAATTTAATTTATACTACACATCCAATAATCTAGATTTGGTTTCAAGTCATGCTAGGGACTTTGCAATTTAATTGCAAACCAAACCTATTTAATTAATCAATTAAACTCTTTAATTAATTAATTAAATCATATTTAAATAGGTGATAACTTGTGTATGTGTGTGACTTACTAGGCTCATCACTAATTGGCAATGAGAGATGATATCAACTCTTAATATCATCAGAACTCTTTCTTCCCATAAATGATTTCTCTAAATCATTTTATGAACCTCATAGACCATGGTTAACACCTAGCATAGCATGCCATGGCCACCCAATTAGTAATAAGGTTTACCTTAAATGAACCTATAATCATATGTTACCATGCACTAGAATCTCTACATTAAAAATCCCAACTCAAGTGGAGTCATGGTTTATGTCAAACTCCATTTGCTATGAATATTATGTTCTCTTTTAATTCCAGTTCTTGATTAAAAGATTTTCTCATCGTAAACTCTTTCTCAATAAATCTATCTGTCTGCCAGGAACTTGAAACAACAAGAACAATTAAATGAACATAGGATTTTATCTCTATTTACTTAGAGGAACAGATTCCATCTTGATCAATACCTACCTCCATATATAACTAGTAGGAGCCAACACATGCCCATATATCCATACATAGTACAAGTATGAAAGTAGTATCAAACTCAAACTACCTATATACAAGATAACTATGCTATCTCAGGTCTAAAGATTATATGCACTGATATGATTTATGACAAAACATTGACAAGAGTAAACTCCATGTGCTTGTCATAAGTGTCACTGGTTCGGCCTACTTATCATTTATAAGTGCCTATCATGTTTGTTATATGGCATGAGACTCACCATTCCATCTTATTTATATCTCATATAAATAACTTGGGAACAAACATGAATACAACCTTTCTGGATAAATCATGTCCTTATTATGAAGTATCCTCGATTGTGAACCTATTTATGATACTTTGTGCTAGAAATATTGTCACTCATATTCTTAACAACTTAAGAATAATATTTCTAACAAAATATCAATGGACCTTTTCTATTACACATAAATATATTATGTAAACGGAAAAGTGGAAATGCCTTTTATTAATAAAAATATGTACAAGATACTTACTAAATGATATGCTCTAGGGCATACTACTAACAATCTCCCACTAGCACTAGAGCCATTCATTACAATATCCCACTTCTTTATCCAAACAGCTTCCTTTGCAGCATCTGATGCAGCAATATACTCAGCTTCTGTGGTGGAATCTGCAGTTGTGCTCTATTTGGAACTCTTCCAACTGACTGCACCTCCATTACAAATGAACACATATCCAGAGGTAGACTTTCTATCATCGATATCTGATTGGAAATCAGAATCAGTATAACCATCCAATTACAAGTGTCCACCTCCATAAATCAAGAATAAATCCTTAGTTCTTCTCAAGTACTTAAGGATATTCTTGACAGCTGTCCAGTGTTCCAAACCTGGATTGGACTGGTACCTGCTAGTCAAACTAACAGCATATGCGATATCCGGCCTAGTACACAATATTGCATACATTAAACTTCTAATAGCCAAAGCATATGGAATCCTGGCCATCTTATCTCTTTCTTCAGGTGTCTTTGGAGACATCTCTTTAGAAAGGTGGATACCATGTCTCACTGGTAATAATCCTCTCTTGGAATCAAGCATGTTAAACCTCTTTAACACCTTTTCCAAGTATAGACTTTGGGATAAACCAATTATTCTTTTCGCTCTAGCTCTATAGATGCGAATCCCAAGAATATAGGTTGCCTCCCCTAAGTCTTTCATGGAGAATGTATTTGACAACCATACCTTTATAGTTGTCAACATACCTGTGTCATTACCCATCAACAGTATGTCATCCACATATAAGACAAGGAAAGTGATAGCACTGTCACTAACCTTCTTATATACATATGGATCATCCTCATTTTTGATAAAACCAAAGGATTTAATGGCTTCATCAAAACGGATGTTCCAACTCCTCGAAGCTTGTTTCAACCCATAAATGGATCGCTTTAGCTTGCATGCCTTGGAACCATCTTGGGATTCAAATCCCCTAGGTTATTCCATGAAAATGTTTTCTTCAATGTATCCATTGAGAAAAGCTGTTTTGACGTCCATCTGCCAAATCTCATAATCATAGTATGCAGCTATTGCTAATAAAATCCTAATTGATTTAAGCATGGCAATAGGCGAGAAAGTCTCTTCATAGTCGATTCCTTGCCTTTGGCAAAACCCTTTCGCTACTAGCCTTGCCTTATAGGTCTCTACCTTTCCATCAGAACCAATTTTCTTCTTGAAAACCCATTTGTTCCCTATAGGTACAATACCTTCAGGTGGGTCAACAAGATACCAAACTTGATTCTTATACATGGAATCAATCTCGGATTTCATAGCATCAATCCATTTTGAAGAGTCTATATCTGATATAGCTTCTTCATAAGTAAGTGGATCATCTCTGTGATCTACTTCTTCATGAGTAGACAACTCTTGTTCTTCTTCATGAAGAAAACCATATCTCACTGGTGGGTGAGATACCCTGGTTGTTCTACGAGGAACAGCTATAGATGTTTCATCAACGGGTATAGGTTGACTAGATGGATCTATATCCATCTGATCTGTTGGTTGGTCAGAATTCTCCAATTCTAACTCTATTTGCCTTCCTTTGCCTCCTTCTTGAACAAACTGTTGTTCAAGAAATATGGCATCTCTACTTATCACAACCTTTTGTGAAGTAGGCAAATAAAAATAATATCCAAAACTATCTTTTGGATATCCAACAAATCGACCTTTTTCTGATCTGGTCTCCAATTTATCAGTGTTCAGCTTTTTGATATAAGCTGGACAACCCCAAATCTTAACATGCTTAAGACTTGGTTTTCTTCCATGCCATATCTCATAAGGTGTGGAAGAAACTGATTTTGATGGAATCCTATTTAGAATATACAAAGCTGATTCTAATGCAAATCCCTAAAAGAAGATTGGCATATCAATATAGCTCATCATACTACGTACCATATCCAATAGGGTACGATTTCTCCTTTCAGATACACCATTCAGCTGTGGCGTTCCTGGAGGAGTCAGCTGAGAAACAATGCCATGCTCTCTCAAGTATTCATCAAATTCAGTACTCAAATATTCACCTCCACGATCTGATCGAAGAGCTTTAATACTCTTTCCTGTTTGATTTTCTACTTCAGATTTAAATTCTTTGAATTTTTCAAAAGATTCATGTTTGTATTTCATCAAATACAAATACCCAAACCTTGATTTATCATCAGTAAAGGTAATAAAATAATGAAAACCCCCTCGAGCCATTTCTTTAAATGGACCACATACATCACTATGTATTAGCTCCAAAATATTTTCAGCTCTTAGCCCTTGTCCAACAAAGAGTGATCTAGTCATTTTGCCCTGAAGGCAAGATTCACAAGTTGGAGTAGGCTCAGAGCCCAATGAGGATAGAATCCCCATTTTCTCTAGTTTTGCAATCCTATCTTCTGCAACATGACATAACCTTAAGTGCCAAATATATTTTGAACTTGAGTTGGTTTTCACCATGGCATTGCATTCTTTTAGATCACTTGCATTCAATTTGTGTTTGTCATTATTATCCAAATAATAAAGACCATCATTCATATAACCCGAACCAACATATTTATTTCCAAAATAAATATTGCAAACATCATCTGTGAACTGAAATTCATAGCCATTTCTAGTCAAACTAGATATAGAAATGATGTTCTTAAAAGCATCAGGTACATATAAAATATTATCTAAACACAAAACATGTCCAAACATGTAAAAAGATTTAGATGCTATGGCTAAAGTTTCAACAGTTGAGCCATTGCCAATCTGGACTCTAATATCTTGAAAACGCAAGCTACTACTATTTGCTAGTTCCTGCATATCATTAGAAATGTGAGAACTGGCACCAGTATCTAAAACCCAAGCTGTAGATGTACTATGAGTATCATCAGAATCTAAATAACAAGATATGGACATACCTTCTGAAGGTGTATCCTTCTTGTCCTTCAGAGAAGCAAGATACTCTGGGCAATTCCTTTCCCAGTGCCCATCCTTTTGGCAGTGGAAACACTTTCCTTTGCCTCCATCAGCTTTAGTCTTCCCTTTTTGTTTAGCTATTTTCTTGGAAGGACCAGGAATCTGAGGTTTCTTTTTCTTATTGCCCTTCTTCTTGTTGGACTTTCCAGCAGAAGAAGATGCAACCAAAGCTACCTCTTTTCCTTTATTGCCTGGCATATTCTTTTGGGCAATAACCAGCATGTTGAGTAAACCAGCTAAGGTGCATTCCTGTTTAGTTGTATGGAAATTTGTCACAAAATTCCCAAAAGACTAAGGAAGGGATTGAAGGATCAAATCCATTTGTAGTTGGAAATCCATGTTGAAGTCAAGGTGTTCCAACTGCTCAATCAGCCGAATCATCTTGTGGACATGATCCCCAACATTCTGTCCCTCAGACATCCTCATACGGAATAGCTGTCTAGATATCTCATACCTAGCATTCCTACTGTGCTCACCATACAACTCTTGTAGGTGAAGGAGGATCTCACTCGCACTCTGCATGTTCTCATGTTGCTTCTGTAACTCATTACTCATGGAAGCAAGCATGTAACACTTAGCTCTCATATCATGCTCCTTCCACTTGTCCAAAGTTTCATGTTCCTCTTATGTGGCCTCTGGAGGTAAGGGACCAGGAACATTTGAATCTAGAACATATCCTATATGTTCAAGGTTCAGGATAAGTTTCAAATTTCTTAGCCAATCAGACAGATTAGGTCCTGTCAACCTATTGTGATCAAGTATGCTTGCAAGGATATTGGATGGTGGTGGTTGTTTTGTGCTCATTTTTATCAAAAAATTAACTGCAGAAAATAACCAGATTAATTAGTAAATGTATCATGTAATTAACCAAAATGATTATGGTCTTTTAATCAAATTGGTCCTCCCACTAACTTAGCGAATCCTACACTTCCAAAGTAGAAACGGAAATCCTAGTTGGATGGATTTCTAGTGGGTGATTGAATTCTTATAATTCTATTGATCATCCTCAGGTACATCCATTATTGGAATTACAATAAACTATAAGTGAGCAACTCCTTGCCCATCACATCTCATGTGAGGTTCAATCCTTTACCTAGCCCCTAATGCTCAAAATCTCAGGTACATCCATTATTGACTTATCTTGCATTAGTTAAGTTGATCCCATTGAGCCAGTAATTATGCAAATAATTTTAATGTCCTCAGGTACATCCAATATTGGCCACTAAATCATTTACATATTTACAACATCTCATGCTTAATAATTATTCTTAAGAAAATCTCTTAAATTAATTGCATCTTATGCAACTATTTAAAATTTCTTAAAATAATTGCCCCAATGGAGGGCCTATGTTATAATTACTTTAATTATAGCATTTCTAACTTAATCATTTGTTTGGAAGATTTTATGGTCATTCTAATTACTATTAAGGTCTCACTTTGCACATTATCCAATTAGCATGCATATATCATATAATAGCATACATTCCCATACATCTTATTGCATTCATGGATAAGCAATAAATATGGTATGATCATGGACTTTCTAAGGGATTCAATTCTGAGCCACCAAGAATTGAATTAGGGCATTCCTAGGTGCATTTCATTCATTCATTCATTTTACAAGAGTTGCTGAAGGAGTACATAATCAACACTTGATCTTGAATTCCTCCCACTGGTCCCACCAATGCTCTTGACCTCCTTGAACTTCTTGCAATCCAATATTACATGGTAATCCTTGGCATACCAAGGCGAATTTACAAGAACTTAAATAAATGAAATTACAACCCAAAAATTATTACAAACTTTACATGCCCAAAATAAATTAAAATTAATTAATTAATTTACAATCCCAAAGAAACATAAAGAAATAAATCCAATCACATTAGTCTTTTATAGTCCATGATCATCCATCATGCATATCACTATTTAACAATTAAATAAAACATACATACTTAAATTAAATTGAATATCTCATATTCAACTTAAAAATCCAGATTTGAATATGATTCAAATAAATTTAAAAATTCAGATTTGAATCTCATTCAAACAAATTTAAAAATTCAGATTTGAATCACATTCAAACAACTTTAAAAATTCAGATTTGAATCACATTCAAATATTTTTTAAAAAATCAGATTTGAATCACATTCAAACATTTTTTAAAAAATCAGATTTGAATTTTATTCAATCAATTTTAAAAAATCAGATTTAAATATGATTCAAACAACTTTAAAAATTCAGATTTGAATCACATTCAAACAACTTTTAAAATTCAGATTTGAATCACATTCAAACAATTTTTAAAATTCTGATTTGAATCATAATTTAATTTTGTGATTAAAATTACTAATTAAACACTTTAATTAGTCAAAGAATAGGCCTTAGATCATACAATAATTGCAGAATTAAAAGCCAAACCTTGAACCACCCATGGTAGCCAAACCATGAGCACCATTGATGGTGTTTTTTTAAATATGTCGCCACCTTGCTTTGCAACCAGCAATGATCTTTTGATATCATGATCAAACACACAATTAAATCATATAATCAACAATCTAAATGGCAAATATAGTGGCCCTGATACCAATTGAAGGAACGGAAGCGTGAAAAACACAAGTTTATACCATTGAATTCAAAAATTTTCACCTAGGGTCACATGCATCATGCAAGATTTATTTTTATCTATTTGATTTCAATGATAAACAACATATTAAAACTCTTTTCATATGTTTTTGGATCTGTATTTGCCATTTAAGATTTTAAAATTAATCAGATTAATTTTAGAACCCTAGATTAAATCAAGAACTACTATACTAACCTCTTGATACACTGCAGCGTGCCTGCGCCTTTGAGATTTGCCTTCAGGACACCAGATGTTGTCCCTCTAGCTTGTCCACACCAAGAACACCTATGGAAGCCCTTGAACAGCTTCTAAAGCTTTTTCTATTAATTAGAAATTCAAGTTCTGCCTTTTAAGAGATTAGAGATGTAAACAGGACACTAGAAACAATTTCTAGTGTTCTTAATTAAAGAGATTGATGGCTAATCTCTTTGAATTGATGAGAGATGAAGAAGAATAGATGAAAAGCCTCAAAGTGGCATGACAAAGGAGAGGAGTGGCTGCTGGTTATTTTTTCTTTTCATAACCACACTTAAAAAGCTAGGTTAACACATTAAACCCTTGCCACATGTCACCCTTTGAATAGCTCTAGGTTTAAGTGACCCAATCACATTGTGCCAAGTGTCAAACCTATATTTAATCTTGATTTTAATCATCTTACATGATTACAAAAAATATTTGGCAAGCTTATTTGTAATCCCATGTGTCACCATCTCATGGTGCCACGTGTTACACCGTGAAATGACCAAAATGCCCCTGTGTCTTAATTTTGAGTTCTTAACCCAAAATAATTATTTTTCTTCTTCTAATTAATTTATATCAAATATAAATTAATTAATTAATCTCTATTAATTAATTTCTCATTAATTAAATTCATATTTAAACACTTTAAATATAAATTTAATTTATACTACACATCCAATAATCTAGATTTGGTTTCAAGTCATGCTAGGGACTTTGCAATTTAATTGTAAACCAAACCTATTTAATTAATCAATTAAACTCTTTAATTAATTAATTAAATCATATTTAAATAGGTGATAACTTGTGTATGTGTGTGACTTACTAGGCTCATTACTAATTGGCAATGAGACATGATATCAACTCTTAATATCATTAGAACTCATTCTTACCATAAATGATTTCTCTAAATCATTTTATGAACCTCATAGACCATGGTTAACACCTAGCATAGCATGCCATGGCCACCCAATTAGTAATAAGGTTTACCTTAAATGAACCTATAATCATATGTTACCATGCACTAGAATCTCTCTGTTACAAAATCCCAACTCAAGCCGAGTCATGGTTTATGTCAAACTCCATTTGCTATGAATATTATGTTCTCTTTTAATTCCAGTTCTTGATTAAAAAGATTTTCTCATCAGAAACTCTTTTCTGAATAAATCTATCTGTCCTGGCCAGGAACTTGAAACATCAAGAACAATTAAATGAACATAGGATTTTATCTCTCTTTACTTAGAGGAACAGATTCCATCTTGATCAATACCTACCTCCATATATAACTAGTAGGAGCCAACACATGCCCATATACCCATACATAGTACAAGTATGAAAGCAGTATCAAACTCAAACTACCTATATACAAGATAACTATGCTATCTCAGGTCTAAAGATTATATGCACTGATATGATTTATGACAAAACATTGATAAGAGTAAACTCCATGTGTTTGTCATAAGTGTCACTGGTTCGGCCTACTTATCATTTATAAGTGCCTATCATGTTTGTTATATGGCATGAGACTCACCATTCCATCTTATTTATATCTCATATAAATAACTTGGGAACAAACATGAATACAATCTTTCTGGATAAGTCATGTCCTTATTATAAAGTATCCTCGATTGTGAACCTATTTATGATACTTTGTGCTAGAAATATTATCACTCATATTCTTAACAACTTAAGAATAATATTTCTAACAAAATATCAATGGACCTTTTCTATTACACATAAATATATTATGTAAACGGAAAAGTGGAAATGCCTTTTATTAATAAAAATATTTACAAGATACATATTAAATGATATGTTCTAGGGCATACTACTAACAAATTTTGGCGGAAAGAAATATCCTTATTAGGGCACGTAGTATCAGTAGAGGGCATTAAGGTAGATCCAAGTAAGATAGAAGCTATCCTTAATTGGAGACCACCCAGAAATATCATGGAGATTCACAGTTTTCTGGGTTTAGCTAGATACTACTATCGATTTGTGAAGGGGTTTTCTACATTGGCTTCTCCACGAACCAAGCTGCTTAGGAAAGATGTGAAATTTCAGTGGATGGATAAATACCAATAGAGTTTTGATGAGCTGAAAAAATGTTTGACTGAAGCTCCAGTCCTTACTTTACCTACCCCGGGTAAAGAGTATACTGTTTACAGTGACGCTTCTTACAATGGGTTAGGCTGTGTATTGATGCAGGAGCGAAAATGTCAATACATATGCATCATGCCAATTGAAACTGCATGAGAGGAATTATCCGACACATGACTTGGAGATTGGAGTTATTGTGTTCACTCTTAAGATCTGTAGACATTATTTGTATGGGGAGAAGTGCTACATCTACAAAGATCATAAGAGTTTGAAGTATCTGGGCACTCATAAGGAGTTGAATTTGAGACAGAGGAGATGGTTAGAGTTGATAAAAGACAATGATTGCCTGATAGACTATCAGCCAAGGAAAGCTAATGTGATGGCTGATGCCTTAAGTCGTAAGACTATGGCAAGTCTACAGGTTTCTCCTTTGTCTATGGTACATGAGTTGAGAGTATTGCATGGTAGCTTAGAGATTAATGATGAGGGGCAGACAATAGTTGCATGGCATGTACAGTCAGTGTTTATTGATCAAATCAGAATGACTACTCAGAATGATCAGAAGTATCAAAAGCTGTTGGAAGAAGTCGGGCAGGGCAAGACCAGAGCAGATGACGGCCTGGTGCTACACCAGGGCAGAATGTGCGTTCCTAATAATGTTGACTTGAGACATATCATTTTGAAGAAAGCACATGAATCTCCTTTTGCAATGCACCCTGGTGGTACAAAAATGTATAGAGGGCTAAAAGAACACTACTGGTATATGGGTATAAAAAGAAATATAGCAGAATTTGTTTCTAAATGCCTAACTTATTAGCAAGTAAAGGTAGAACATCAAGTACCAGCTGGTTTGTTACATCCACTACCAGTACCGGAATGGAAATGGGAGAGAATAATGATGGATTTTGTGATGGGACTTCCGATGACACAGAAGAGTCATGCTGCAGTATGGGTCATTGTTGACATACTCACCAAGTCTGCTCATTTTCTGCCTATCCGGATGGACTACAGTTTAGAAAGATTGGCCAAGTTGTACATTGATGAGATAGTAAGATTGCATGGAGTGCCAGTATCCATCATATCAGACAGAGATCCTAGGTTCACTTTTAGATTCTGGGGTAGTCTTCAAAAAGCCCTAGGAACTAGATTGAACTTTAGTACGACATTCTACCCATAGACAAATGGCCAGTCTGAGAGAGTAATTCAGAACTTGGAGGACATGCTACGGGTTTGTGTGATTGAGTTTGAGGGCAGTTGGGACACACAATTGCCTTTGATTGAGTTTGCTTATGACAACAGCTACCAATCAAGCATTAGGAAGCCTCCATATGAAGCTTTGTATGGCAGAAAATGTAGAACCCTGTTGTGTTGGGATGACGTGGGTGAAAGAAGGATGATTGGGCTAGAAATTATTCAGCAAACTGAAGAGAAAATCAAATTAATAAGAGATCGACTCAAAGCTGCATTAGACCATCAGAAGTCTTATATTGATATGAAGAGAAGGGATATTGAATATGCAGTGGGTGACAAAGTATTCCTCAAGGTTTCCCCTTGGAAGAGAGTTATGAGATTCGGCAGAAAGGGGAAACTAAGTCCTCGTTTCATTGGGCCATATGAGATTTTGCAAAGAGTGGGTCCTTTGGCATATCATTTGTCACTACCTCCAGAGTTGGAGAACATGCATAATGTATTCCATGTATCAATGTTGAGGAGGTATAGATCTGACCCATCTCATGTACTACCAGTGGATGAAATTGAAGTAAATCCAGACCTCACATATGAGGAAGAACCCATAGAGATTCTGGCTTATGAGGTGAAGTAGCTACGGAACAAGCAGATGTCGTTAGTGAAAGTGTTGTGGGACCATCATTCAGGCTAGGAGGCTACTTGGGAACAAGAGGAGGACATGAGGAAACAGCACCCATAGCTATACAGAGATTGATACCAGGTTAAATTCCGAGACAAAATTTATTTTAAGGGGGGGAGAATTATAACACCCCTATTTGCATAGCCTGGTATATTTTACTATTTCGATGATCGGTGTCAATTTGGACAAATAAGAGGATTAGAACCACATTTAAGACACCTTGTTAAACCCTGAGTTAATTGCCAAATAGTTAAGTATAGATAAGAAAAATAGAACACAAAAAGTTAAATGAGCTGGGAGTCACAGTGATGGGTAACCTTCTCGGAAATGACTGCGAGGACATTCTAAACTCAAATTTCGAATCATAAAATGTAATGTTATGGTCCTTAGGACTATTGCGAACACGGTGGAAAAGAGAAAATCATAGAAAAGAATTATTAAGCAGGTCAAATAATTAGGTCAGCGATCCGAAAGAAATATCGAATGACTTGCAAACCGGATTGAACCAGCGAGGGGAAATTTGGCCAATTCACCCCTAGAGCTGACTCCTGACCTAACTGTCTAATAAAATTGGAGAAAAGAAAATTTTGGGATCAAGAATTAAATTAAAATACTAATGGAAAAATAAATACAAAAAAAAGAAAGAAAAAGGTTTATTTACATCACGCATGACATAAGCATGATGTAATAAATCTAATATTTAAAAAATTGAAATTATGGGGATAATTATGTATTAATAAGTTAAAAATTCAAAAGAAAAAAAAAGAGAATTATCTTCTTCTTCTCCAAAAAAAATGTCCCCACCTCTCTCTCTTCCACTTCTCCCACTAAATCTCCATGGAAGCTTGATTAAAAGCTTTTCAAAACCCTCACTTTAGCCACAATTTTCTCAATCCACTAAATTAAATCTAGTTTTAGCACTTTAGTTCAACTATTGATCAAGAAAATGAAGAAAGGAATTGAAGATTTGAGAAGAGAAAGTATTATCTAAACAAGGTTAGTAAAGTTATTCCAAATTTCTCTTTAGATTTATGCTCATGTGCATGAGTTAAACTTAGAAATTAAGTTAAAATCAAACCAAAACAATTATTGAGGGACCAAATAGAAATTTTGGCCAGCTAGGTTTAGGGTTTGAAATGAATGAGTTTGAGGTCTTTGAATGGTTATTTGAGATGAATTAGGTGTATGGATCTTGAATATACACTTTAAATTGTATAGGATTGAACTTTATGTGTAGCTAGCATTTTGAGCTTGTGAAAAATTGGAGAAAAGGTTGAGAATTGGTCAATTGATGCTATTGACCTTATTTGAGTTGAGAAATGGTCAGTTGTGACCATTTGTGATGTGTATGAATTGTTGGAACCAAGTTCCAATTCGGATTGGTGAGGGTCAATCTGTAGGCAACTTAACCTAGGTCCCTTTTAGGGACTAAAACTAAAAATTTTCCAACCCAATTGGTGTGAGGCCAATTGGAATGAAACTAGACACAAAATGGCACATTTTTTGTTCAGGAATTATGCTCAGAAAGTTACCATAACTTAGTGAACAATTAGGCCAAATCCGGAATTAGGCACACTGCCTTGTACAAAATGACTAAATAAACAGTAGTTACGTAAATGACCATAACTTGGCCTAGGAAGGTCCAAATGACCTAAATTTTATACCGATAGAAAACTGAGACATTGCCCTACAACTTTCATGAAGAAAACAAACCCACATTTTTACCATAACCCATTTGAAAAACCACCTGCAATCAATCCACAAAAATTGCCAAAATCCAGAATATGCCCAGAATTCTGGGTAACACTAAATCCGGCCAGCCATGTTCAAATGGCTATAACTTAGGCTGCAAAACTCCAAATGGAGTGATTCAAAAAGGGAAATAAAGTTAAGGCAATAAGGAACAACTTCTATGAAGAAAACATAGCCAAATTATGACAACAACATGACTAATAAAATTGTGCAAAACATGGCATCAAATATGAAATTTTGGAATCTCACCTAAAAGACTTAAGATTTGAGGAAAACAACCAAAATCAACAAGTTAGGTAACCAAAGTGTGGTATGTAGGTGAAATTAAAATTCCTATACATATGAAGCATGAGAAAGTCAATAAATTGACTTGAATAGTATCGTGAATAGTAACTCCAAAATGCAAAATTCAAATAACGTTAATTTAAGTGCATTAAGAGTTAGAAATAAATAGATGTGAAATTATTATGGAATTTATTATAAGTTATGATACTGAAACACTATGAAATTATGTGTTTCAATTGAAAGGAATGTCGAGAAAAACCCGAGGCATCGAGTCAGGGCCAAGAGGCGACTCGTATAAGGTTTGTGCGCAACATAAACATTTTTTAAAATTCCTTTGCAAAGTGCATGAAATGATTTGTGGTTTATTTATATTATAAAATAATGATTGAAATTTACACTATGCTTTTGATCTAAATTGTTGAAAATTTGATGATATGTGATTTGATTGTCAGTAAATGTTTGATAAATTGATAAGATAGTCTTGAAACCACAGTGTCATGACCATATATTTGAATGTCTCACTAGTATGACTAGTTGGAGAAATTATTTTTGAATTTTGATTTCCTCTCTGACTGAAGTGTTGAGGTGTGTGCTAGTAGAAGAAGAAATTTGAATGGGTATTGTCGACACCATATTTTGGCCGATCCCCAGAATTAATAAACTTTGAAACCGATCCCCAGTACTAAATCTCTCTATGCTAGATAACCACATTTCCGATCTCTCCTCTCAAGGAATTGAATCAATGCTAAGTCCTCACATCAGTCAAAGCCTTACCGGTCTATTAAATCACTCACCGATCTCTCAAACCCATTGTCGAATCTCCTGACCAGTCAAGTATATTCCTGATCTCTGTTGATAAACGAAATTGAACTGACACTAGATCTTTGTTACCATTTTTGTTGCCGATCTCCCTTTCAAAAGTTTAAGAATAATCAAAAGTTCCGTTCCGGTTTAATGATGATCCCGATCTTAAATGTTCAAGCCCAAATTTCTAATTTTAATCAAGTCCCGTTTAGCATTGGTTCCCTACCGATCTCATGCTCATTGTGTTTTCCGATCTCTCACACTTAGGTTAATAATCACTTTCAGTTATTTCAACATACTCAGACAATCAAGTGTTTAAATAATTTAGAAATTTTCCGATCACAACCATTCATCGAACAAAAAAGGGCATTCCATTTCATTTCATTTCAAGAATTTGTACAAGTTATTCAGCTGGAGGATCACCCCCAGCCTGATTTACATCTTGTCCGTCCCCTCTCTCACCCTCAGCCTCCTCCTCACTCTCCTCACCTTCATCATCGGGAGCCAGGTTGGCCATCCAGGAGAAGTCCTCCTCAGGGTAACGCTTCTTGAGCTCAACCAGGAGATCTCTGTGAGCATTCACATAAGCGCCGGCCACTCCAGTCACTATCTCTTCTTCTTTCACCTTGAGCTCCTCAGCAAGGTGAGTGAGTTGAGTTGCTTCATCGGCCCGGAGCGCTTGCACTTCTTCAAAAGCGTGAGCTTGCTCGGCCAGCTTGTCCTCATAGAACTTCATTCGCCCCTCAATTTGAGATATGTAGCCCTGAGCGGATGAAAGTTGAGATCGGAGGGAAGCTGCCTCATGACCCATCCTCTCGACCTCTTTACCTAGGCGATGCGCCTTCTCCCGTATGATGTGCTGGTTCACCAGGCACTCCACATTCAAGCTAATGGATCGGGTCAAGATATCATCAAGGTTATCCGGAGACAGCCTATCCCAATCTTCTCGAAGACAGATAGAGGACGCCAAGACCTTGGCGAAACCAGGGTTTTCTCGAACCGTACGATTCTTCTCCAGTGAGTGGACTAAGACTTGGGCACTGCGGGAGATAGTCCTCACATTAGGTTGAGAAGAACCCTCTTCTGCATTCAGAACAACTGGAGGAGTTGGAGGCGGCTCTTCCCGGCGAGGAGGGGATCGAACCACTTCTGCGATCACCGGTCCCGAAGGTTGAGACGAGCCCTGTATTTCCCCGGGCTCATGCCTGGGTGTCTACATTTCCTCAACTCGCTTCATCTCCCGTACCTTCTGGGAGATCTCCCTCTTTCGCTTTCGGCTCTCCTTGGAGGCTTCGCTGCTGGCCATACCTGCACAAAGAAGAGGTCAGTGAGATCGCTAAGGTCCTGAGATATGAGATGTAGAAAATACCGATGCCGAGGTCAGAGAGCTGGAGTCCGCGATCTTTGCCGGTGATCAATTCCATAGTCTAATGGTGCAGCTCGACGGTCACTGCATCCAAGTAAGAGAACTTCTCTCTGGACGCCGGCTCCTTCAACTCCATCACCATGGTGCCCTCTTCCCTACTCAACACGAGACGCTTCGGAATTAAAGGACCTTGGTGTAGCCAGCTACGAGGGAAACCCTTAAAGCCGTTCGGAATTTTGCTCCTTAGAATGAAGAAGCGGTTCTTCCAGTTTTTCAGGGAGGAGGGCAGATCGATGAAGAGCCCGCAATGTGGCTTCGCCTGGAAAAACCAGTACTCGTCGTCCTTTCGACGAGTTAACCTTTGCAGTTTGGCGAATACCTTAGGCGTAGGACGGAATCCCTTAGCTCGACAAAGGCCTCAAAAGGCTACTAAGATCCGTCATGAGTTCGGGTGAACTTGAGCTGTGCACACTTGGAAAAATTTTAAGACTTCCTTAAAGAAGTCATCAAAAGGGAACCGCAGCCTAGCTTTCAACTGTTCTTCGTATGCCATAATCATGTCGTTCTCTTCGAAGAAATGATAGGCTCGGAGATCGCCATGACACCGGATAAGTTCATATGAATCGGGCTCAATGTTATACTCCTGGCTGAATGACTGCAGATCGGTTTCTTGAAGGACTGATGGCAGCTCGTCCATGGGAAGATTCTCTCTCCCTGAAGAAGGCGCATGCCTTGATGACGTCACTTGTTCCCGAGCTGGGACGGAGACTCTAGGAGGTTCAGGTCGTGCCCTTGGCCCTACCATCTCTACTTCATCAGATGACCACGAGACTGGATGGAAGGAGGACTCGCCGCTCTCTGACCTTCGGCGCCACTCATTTTCAAAGGAAATAAAGAATTTAAACTAAAAGAAGGATCAAAACCCTTACCGGAGCTTAATCGGAGTCGGAAGAGCTTGAGAAAACGAGAGAATTTTAAAGTTGTTCACGAGAAGCTGAAAATGACACAAGAGAGCAAATGGCTAACCCCCACCCCTATTTATACTCGTCCGAGCATTTAATGCTCACGGCATCCCAAGCGGTGCATTAGTCAGCGAGATCTGACAGCTGTTTCTGACACGTCTCATGAATATTTCGGAAATTCCATAAAGAGATCGGCTAACTAGAGATTGGCAGATTAAGATGAATCTTGTAACACCCCCATTATATAGCCTGGTATATTTCACTGTTCCGGTGACCGGTGTCGGTCCAGACAATTAATGGGATTAGGGCCACACTTAAGACAATTTGAGAAGTTATAAACACAAAAAATTAGTAATGTTTAATTAGTTAACTATAAATAAGAAAAACAGAACATAAGAGGTTAAACGAGCCGAGAGTCACAGCGATGAGTGACCTCCTCGGGAACGACTACGAAGTCGTTTTAAACTCAAATTTTGAACCGTAAAAAGTGACGCTGCGGTCCTTAGGACCCTTATGAACACAGTGGAAAAGAGAAAATCACGAAAAAGAACTGTTAAGTCAGTCAAATAATTAGGTCAGGGAGCCGAAAGAAAGATTGGATTATTTGCAAACCGGGATGAACCGGCGAGGGGCAATTTGGTCAATTGACCCCGAGAGCTGACTCCTGACCTAACTGTCAAATAAAATTAGAGAAAAGAAAATTTCGGAATAGAGAATTAAATTAAAGAACTAATAGAAAAAAAATAAATAGAAAAAAAAAAGAGAAAGAAGATGGAAAAGTCAAAGTTGATGACGTCATGAATGATGTCATAAACAAATTAATTAAGTGAATTATTAAATTGGGATTTGTGGTCTTCCATAAGATAAAGTTAAGAAAAGAAAAAAAAAATTAAAAACCTCATTTCCTTCTTCCATTGTGCCGCCCCATTCCCTTCCCAAAAACCTCCATGAATTCTCTTCATCTAAGCTTGAATTTGCTTCACTCAATTCACATAACTTCCCTAAAAACTTCCCTAAAGCTTGTTCTTACAACTTAAGAAGGAGATTACAAGAAGAAAGAAGAACAAAAGTTAGGGTTTTGAAGATTTAAGAAAGGTTAGTGTGTTAACTCATTATATTACTTCTTTAAATGCATGTGCAATGGTTGACATGAGCTTAGAAGTTATGAAATGAAATAAAAACATGGGAGAAGGACCAAACTGAAATTCGGGCAGCTTGAGAGGAGTATGATTTACATGAATTTGATGCATTAGAATAAGTTTAAAAGCTTTGATTAGTTGAATGGTTAAGGTTAAGTGCACTAATTGTGATTTAATGCATGAGATGGAAGAGCTAGGGTTTGAGTGTTAGGGTTTTGAGGCAAAATTTTGGAGAAATGCATAAATGATATCTTTGACCAATTGTGGACTGAAAAATGGTCAATAATGACCAAAAGAGATGTGTGGGAATTGTTGGAATGAGAACCAAATTCGTAGGTCCAATGGTCATGCTGCTGGCAGCATGGCCAAACCCACTTTGAAGGACCAAAACTCAAATTTTACAAGTCCAATTGATATGCCACCAATTAGGGATGAAAATAGACATAAAATAGCACAATTTTCATTAAGGAACCATGGCCAAAAACTGACCAAAACTTAGTGAAACAATTGACCAAAGTGGAATGAGTGCAGGCTGCCACTGCACTAAACTGACCAAATGAACAGTAACTGTTCATTTGGTCATAACTCGAGTTAGACAGGTCAAATTGACCTGAAATTTGGTCAGGGGTTAGAGGAGATATAGATCTAAAACTTTCATGAAGAACATCACCCCAAATTATGCCATTAACCCATTCAAAGTATTGAGCAAAGTTGAGTTATCAAACTTGCAACTCTGCAGATATTCATTTGGGCAGTAATGTTCGGATAGTTGTAACTCTCTCTAGAAAACTCGGATTTAGGCGATTCTGGAACCGATGGAAACCTAAGACATAGTAGAACATTTCATATGAAGAAAGTGAGACCAAATTATGAACTTAACTTGATCAAATTACTGACCAAAGTTGGATCAAAATCTGTCAGAACCCAAAATTGCAGCATGAACAGTGCACGTGAACAGTAAACTTATTTTGGCCATAACTTGAGCTACAAAACTCCGATTGAGGTGATCCAAAAATGAGAATACACTTAAGACAATAAGGAACATTTTCTATGAAGGAAGTTTTGTCAAATTCCAACAGTAGATCGACCAATAGAATAGTGCAACTTCGGAGAACCAAAACCGAAAATTGGCAATTTTACCAAAATGACCTAAGCTTTGAGAAAATGACCAAAACCAACAAGTTTAATGACCAAAATGTGGTATGTGGGTGAAGTTAGAGTTCCCATACCTAGTAAGCCTTAAAAAGTCAACTATTTGATTGGAATAGTGCAGTGAATAGTGACCCGAAACACAAAATTTCGAGAACGTCGAATTTAACACGTTAGAGCTAGGTAAATGTGAAGCTAAGTTTATTTTGGATTTATTTTAAGTTCTAGTACTGAAACATTGTAAAATTGCGTGTTTCAGTGGAAAAGAATACCGGGACAGAACCCGAGGAGTCGAGTCAAGGCCAACAGGCGACTCGTTTGAGGTTTGTGCACAACATATACTTTTATAGTCATCTTTTGCATATTGTTTTGAACAATGTGAAATATTGGATTATGGCATTCTTATGATGTTTGATTTAAATTGTGAAAGTTATTGTGTATATTTGAAATGACAATGTTTAGCAAATTGTTAAGATAAGTTTTGAAACCACAGTGTCATGACCATATATTTGAACACCTCACTAGCACGACTAGTGGGGGTAATTAGTTTCGAATTTTGATTCCTTCTCTGGAGAAGTGTTGAGGTGTGCCAGTAGAAGAGGATGTGAATGGATATCCATATATTTGAGCTAGCTAGCCTTGTGATATGCTTTCTCTTTAGCCTCTGGCTATCGAGATTCATGTGATTTCTCTTAGCCTTTGGCTATTGAGATTCTATTTGTTTCGAATGGCATGATCTAACTGTGGGTTTTGTGAAATGTGTTTTGATACTTTGAAATGAACTTGGTTTACATTTCAAATCTCACAATGCATGATTTGTATTTAATTTTCATGTTTAGCCAAATTTTTGAATGAATGTGCTTTAAGTTTTGCATAAAGATTATTTTAGTATATTGTGCACCACTGAGTCCTAGTACTCAGCGATAGGTTTTATTGCTGTCGCAGATACAGAGAATAGAGGAGCAGCAGACTGAGCTACTGAGGTGTGAGAAGCTACCAGCCTAAAGTCTTCGGGTATAATTTATACCCTAACTGTAAATACTTCTTTTGATGTATATATATTGCACATAAATATATGGACATGTAAAAGTGGGTCTTGAGCAGTTTGTATAAAATTTGTATAAGTTGTAATATATATTGTGGTTTTGAAACTCTTTTAATGTAAATGTTGTAATAATGTATCTAAATTGTTTTGTTTCAAATGAAATATGAATGATATTGATTGACAGTATTTTGAGAATTATTAAACTCGTGAATTTGAGAAATTGGTTGAGTTTGAGTATGAATTTGAAGCAGTGGTTAGAAAATTTTTGGAAGTGCTTTTATTTCAGGTATTTGAAGAACTAGTTTCTCAAAATACAGAGGGAACTCTGTCAAAATTTTTATAAAATTTGCGTAAAAATAAAATGGGCCAAAAATATTAACTAGTTTTAGTTTAACTACATATTTTAAGTACTTATTAGAAAATGCTCACCACTTATCAAAAATAAGAAAATTGTTTTAAAATCCCTTGTAGGGTACTTAATGAGTTATCGGTAGGTGAAGTGCGGTAGTTCATTAGGTATTCTACGGGATCATGTGATGCCTTACAGAGGGGTAAGGTGTGACATGTTTTAGTGGTATCAGAGCAAATTTTTGAATTATGTTTTAAATTGTGAATTTGTGTTTTTCTTTGTTAAGTGCAACTGCTCAATGTCCATAATTGTTACATACAGTGCATTACATCATGAATATGAACTAACGGAGGGAAATCTCCTTGTGTTACTTGTTCAGGAGATACCCTAACTTCAAATTGAAATGGAAGAAGGGGATCGCTCAGTTGAGCAGTCTGTTGAAGCTGAGGCACAAGAGGAAGCCCCAGCTTTGCAGAATGTCGTCATGGTCACAGAAGACCCACAAATGCCGTAATTTCTCGCATACCGCCAAACAGATGGCGGCAATGTTTCAACAAATGGCCGGGGTTATGCCTGCTCAAGCTCCACCCCAACCACCTGTGGCACAACCACTGCCTCCAGCCAGACAATATGATAAATTATTGAAGTATGGGGCTACAGAATTTAAGGGTATAGTAGACCCACTTGAGGCAGAGCAATGGCTTGAAAGAATGGGCAGAGTATTTAAGAAGCTGCACTGCCAAGATGAATTAAAGTTTGAGTATTCTGTGTCTCTACTGCAAGGGGATGCGTATGACTGGTGGAAGACCATCCCCCACAGCTTGGCTGAACCACCAGTGCTAACCTGGGATGACTTCATCAGAGAGTTCAGACAGAAATACATCCCAGACGCATATGTTGACCAGAAATTGCAAGAATTTTTGAGTTTGAAATAAGGAAATCGATCAGTGGCAGAGTATGAGAGGGAGTTCTCCCGCCTGAGTCACTATGCGGGGAGTCTCCTTACTACCAGCAAGGCAAGGTGCAAGTTAAATGTAATGGCTCGGCCCACTAGTGATATTGTCCGCTCTAGGCTGAAGCCCTCACGGTTTTAAAACGCGTCACTAGGGGTTACGAATGTCACACCCTACCCCTCTGTAAGGCATAACATGATCCCGTAGTATACCTAATGAATTACCAACTCCGTCTACTGATAACCCATTAAATACACTACAAGGGATTTTCAAAACTTTTCTTACTTCTTTTACAGTGGTGAGCACTATTTACAGGTGTTAAAAACCTTTTGAATCAAGTGATAAACTGCACATTTGACTTAATTGGAGTTTCAGAAAATTTTGGCAGAGTGCCATCTGTATTTTGGATAAAACAGTTCTTGAAAACTCGTAAAAGCACTTCAATATGTATTTGCAAATCTCAACTCCAATATATTTCTCAACACAACATATTTCTCAATTCAAATCCATAGTGATTTTTCAAAGACGAGATACAAGAAATATAATACAAAACTATTTAAGTAAATGAAATCTGATTTACATTCACGATAATTTACATTTAATTACATACCAAAATATTTTACAAGAGTTTCTATACAATCGCTCAAATAATTTACATACATATTATTAAATGATACATCAAAACCTAGGTACATTGGTATACCTATGATATCCCTGGAGCTGATCAGCATATATCTTCAAGGAAATTTACATAGTCCTCTATGCTCTTCTTAACTGCGACAAGATACAAAGCTATCGCTGAGTGGTGAACTCAGTGGTGCACAACTATAATTTAAAACATAATACAATATACATTGATAAAATTTACAGTAAATAATTTGGAAATCTGAATACTCATCAAATTCCAAAACTCAAAATATTCATTGCCAATAATGTAAATCATTTGTATAAATGACTTTGATCACAAAAATTCAATTTATCAAATCATGACTATCCATTTAAGTAATTCCAACAAAATCAATTATACATAAACCATAATTGAAATCACCATTCCTTACCATTCAAAGCCATTCTGTATCTCAGAAATCATTATGTATCTCAAAAATCATACTGTATTTCAAAAGTCATTATGTATCTCAAAAACCATGTTGTATCTCAAAAATCAATCTTTATCTCACTAACTATGCAAGACTAATCCGAAAGGGCCATATTCGATGTGATTCTAACTCCCTATGGTCGGGGAGGTCGAATCTGATTCTAACTCCCTATGGTCGGGGAGGTCGAATCATCGTGCACAGTACCATCACAATAATGAATCTTCCGTAAGGGCCATAACGATAAAATAAACTTAGATCTAACCTCAAATCAGAGGAGAATCTAAGCCTGTGCACGTACCATGGTAATCAAAACACAACTAACTCCATTGTCTTCTCAACAAATGAGAGAGACGGGTAATAACCTAGTCAAGCATCTATAGTGAGATATAAAACAATATTACAATCCATTTAGTGAGCATAAATCACAATACAATTCGATTCAAAGTCAATTTCAATATCCAATAAAGTTTTATGCTCATCACAATTCAAATCATACAATTGCATTTTTCCATGAAAATTGCCATCACAATTCAAAACATGTTCTATCAAAATTTTCTAAAACATAATTTATTCAATCCATGACAATGCTTAATACTTGTCGAAATACCATTTCACAAGCCTAAATTCGTACATACTATAACAATTTTCAATAATCATTGAATTAAATCCAATGCTTGTTAAACACAATACATAAGAAAAATATGTCATTTAATCATATGAAATATTCAAATAAAATCAGTTAAAAACTAGTTGTGCACAAACACAATTTAAAACAATAATGTACAATAGTCATAATTCATTTCAATTGAAAAATTCAAAAGAAATAGCCGTTGTGCACAAATACAATTTAAAACAATAACATACAATTAATCATATGAAATATTATTCAGAGCAAAATCGCTTGAAAACTAGTTGTGCACAAACCTCGATGATCGTCTCTCGATCCGACTCGGTGTTTCCTTCCCTTTGCTGAGTCCTTATTAATCGAGAAACACAATTTGAAGTGTTTGATTTAAATTAAACTGTCTCTATCGATGGTGTTTGGTAAATAATGCACTGAACTCAATTATTCACTTAATCACCTAATATACCGACCCTCATTGCGTTTTAGGTAAATTAGGTCTTAGTGTCGTTAATATGTCACATTCGATAGGGTTTTAGGTTTGGTACGTTTTACCAAAGTCATTTCCTTGTTTAGTGCATTTTAGTGCAAATTCTTTGGATTCCGGGATACTGGTTTGACCTAACCGGATGATCTAGTTCCCTCGGTTTTCGGGTCTCGGTCGAAACTAAAAACTTGTAGATCTAGGTCTTATTGCACGCGGTGCAAAATTTCAGGTCAATCCGAGTTAAGTAGACCAAGTTATGGTCATTACACTCTTGCTGGTCAAATGGTACCATTTTAGGTCAATTTTAGGTCAAATTGGTCAATTCTGGTTCGGCCAGTTTTTGGACCCGAACTTGTGCAAGTTGTTTGACTTGCTTATGGTCATTTCTGGGCTTTGGTGTCTTCATAAGACTTGTAGGTATGGGTCTTAAATATTCTTGGTCAAAATTTCAGGTCAATTGAACCTGGTTTGAGTGAGTTATGGCCTAAACACTCACTGCTGCCCAATTGGTCATTTTTCAGGTCCTAATTGCACCTAATCCGAATTGGTCATTTTCTAAGATCACCTTGCAAGCAGAATTTTGGTATGGTTTCTCAATGAAAGTTGGCACATTTTGTGCCTAGTTTCACCTCAAATTGGTCTCATACCAATTGAGGTTACACATTCAAGGTTATAGGCTAAAATATACACTGCCCTTGATTACTTTGCTTAACACACATCAACTACACACATTTACTTTGCAATTTGTTTACTTCCCTACCAATCTGTTTTGGTACATTAACCACAGTATAATCTACTTTACATTGACATTATTTTGGGCAGATTACCATTACCCTCAACACACCAAATATAATTCACATTTACAATATCTCAATACCATTACATACACACCTAAACACCACTAATTCTCACATACACTTTACACAATAATTTCATACACATATCCTTCATTCCTTAATGCCACAATTCTGCCAACACTCCCATGAATATACACATTTATTCAAGTGTCCCCAAGGCTGCCGAAATTGTCCTTCAACACCACATTGCCCTACAATCCATCAATTCTCATCCAAGTGCCAAAATCACCATGTATATGTGAAACAATTCATTAGGATATTAATTTACCATGATCAACATTATTTCTCATCAATTATATGCATAATAAATCATCAAATGTGTGACCCCATGGCTGTCCAAAAATGGCTATCTCAATAACTATTTAAACTTCAAAATTTCCTTCACAAAACTAACACCCATAACATAAACATAAAGTTTAACAAGAAAATTCTCAAAAATGCAAACTTACCTTTAATTGTAACTTGCTAAACCTTCACCAAACTTCTCAAAATTGGTATCAATATCTTCCTTGTGATGTGTAGACCATTTTTTGTGAAGGAACTTAAAGGATTGGAGTTGAAAATGGGAGGTTAAGAAAGCTTGCATGAAAAATGGCTATGGAGTTTCCTCTCACCTCATTCACGGCAATGTTGAATGCAAATGAGGAAGCTGAATTATTCAGCTGCATTTTAAGTGTACACATGTCCCACTATGTGTTTAATTAATTCCTTAGTGGTCAAAAAAAAAATTAAATCATTTTATAAGTTAAACTTTCACTTAATCCCACATTAACCCATGATTTTAGCTATTTACTTTAGGTACCACCAAATTAATTTTTCATTTTATTTTCTAAGTGTAATACTATTTATTTTTAATGGACATTTAGGTCAAAAGACACTTCGGGATGTCAAATGACTATAATGCCCCGGTTCGGGTCGCATTCCGATTTTTCAGAACAATCGGTTTTGTCCGATTTTCGATTTCTCACTTTTCTATGTACTAATAATTTAATTATTCTTTGATATATCTAATGATATTAATACTTCAAAAAAAATTTATTGCAGACCTAAAAATATTTTTCAGGGTTCCCCGCATCCGTATTAGTCAACGGTCCACGCCGTGACTTCCCGGTGCGGTCACCCATCGCTAGGGTTCTCGGCTCGCTTAACTTGGTTACATTTCTTTGCTATGATTTTTCCTTTGTTTTTCTTTTCTTGTATTTCATTATTTTATGTCTCCTCACTCATATCGAAGTACGGTTCTAGGCATCCTAGCTGTCCGGACAACACTGGTCACCGGAGCAGCAGAACGCACTACCGAACTTTGGGGTGTTACAATTCTCCCCCCCTTAAATAAATTTCGTCTCGAAATTTTACCTGGCATTAGTCTCTTAACAGTTGTGGGTGCTGTCTCCTCATATCCTCTTCACGTTTCCAAGTAGCTTCCTGACCTGAATGATGGTTCCACAGCACTTTAACCAGGTGTATCTGTTTGTTTCTCAGCTGCTTCACCTCATAAGCCAGAATTTTTATGGGTTCTTCCTCATATGAGAGGTCTGGATTTACTTCAATCTCTTCAACTGACATTACATGAGATGGGTCTCATCTGTACCTCCTTAACATGGACACATGGAAGACATTGTGTATCCTTGCTAACTCTGGAGGTAATGCCAACCGATATGCCAAAGGACCCACTCTTTCCAGAACTTCATATGGTCCGATGAAACGAGGACTCAGTTTCCCCTTTCTGCCAAATCTCATAATTCTCTTCCAAGGAGAAACTTTGAGGACTACCTTATCACCCATTGCATACTCAATATCTCTTCTCTTCAGATCAGCATAGGACTTCTGACGGTCTGACGCAGCCTTGAGTCTATCTCTGATCAATTTGATCTTTTCCTATGTCTGCTGAACAATTTCTGGCCCAATCATCTTTCTTTCACCAATTTCATCCCAACATAGGGGAGTTCTGCACTTTCTGCCATACAAAGCTTCATATGGAGGCATCCCAATGCTTGATTGGTAGCTGTTGTTATAAGCAAATTCAATCAAAGGCAAGTGTGTATCCCAACTACCTTCAAATTCAATCACACAAGCCCGTAGCATATCCTCCAATATCTGAATAACTCTTTCAGGTTGGCCATCTGTCTGTGAGTGGAATGCTGTGCTGAAGTTCAATCTAGTTCCTAGGGCTCTCTGAAGACTACCCCAGAATCTAGAAGTGAACAAAGGATCTCTATAAGATATAATCGATACTGGCACTCCATGCAATTTAACAATTTCATATATGTAAAAATCTGGCCAATCTCTCCAACTATAGTCCATTTAGAATGGCAAAAAGTGAGTAGACTTGGTTAGTCTATCAATTATAACCCATACTGCATCATGACTATTCTGTGTCCTCGGAAGTCTCATCACAAAATCCATAGTTATCTATTCCCTTATAATGTTTTCATAGGGTGCCACTTGTATGCTAGCTTGACACTTATTAATGTATACAAATTCTATTAGTGGGATTTATCTATCCCATCTCCCCTCGGATTCAACGACACAAGTTCTCAGTATATTCTCGAGGGCTTATCACGTATTACAGGTTATTTTTATCATTTCATTTCATTATTTATAGGAACTCAATGAGTTTCCAAATTTACCTGAATTACTTGTTTCAATTGTCCATCTGTCTGAGGATGATACGTTGTACTGATATCTCTAAGCTTATAGCAATTACTGTGGTACAGGTAATTCACACTAATGTAACTGAGTCACTGACTCTAGCTACCTTACAAGTGTAGTCGTTTGATAGGCTAGTTCTGAAGTTTTAAATTTCTGACTAAAATTTTCACATTTATTTCCAGTAATAGTACTCTATTCGGGTGCAACTGTATCAATTTATAGATTACTTACAAATATTCTTACTTATTGTACCACGAGGAAACACGTAGCTCTACACAATAATCCCGTGTCGGTACTGTAATCTGCAGCTTACAATACAAACATCGAGAACATTACATAGTCACTACGTTATAACCTCATGGACTAGGTTTTCTAACATCTTATCCTTCTCGAATCCACTAATATCCCAAACTGATTCTGATTACAATTTCCTTTGACAATTACTAATAGTAACCTTCTTGCCCTTATCTAGAGCAATTCCATTACTGCATCTTACATTTACGTCCTCTTCCCTTACATTAAGTAGGCTCGCCAATTAGCTTATAATTTTATGGTGTGTCAGCAAATACTTTTCGCCGATAAACTCTTCCAAAACTAATTTCACTTGTTATCATAATCCTTATCCTAAAGGACTAGTCACTAATGCATCAAAATTTATTTCCCTGACCTCCTGTACAATAATACAAGGAGATTTCCTCCCGTTAGTGCATATTTATAATGTAATGTACTGTATGTATCAAACATTTGAGCAGTTGTAGTTACCGACATAAAGATTTCAAATTCACAGTTCGAAATTCACTTTAAAACCATTGCTCTGATACCACTAAAACATGTCACACCCTACCCCTCTGTAAGGCATAACATGATCCCGTAGTATACCTAATGAATTACCAACTCCGTCATCGATAACCCATTAAATACACTACAAGGGATTTTCAAAACTTTTCTTACTTCTTTTACAAGTGGTGAGCACTATTTACAGTGTTAAAACCTTTTTGAATCAAGTGATAAACCGCACATTTGACTTAATTGGAGTTTCAGAAAATTTTGGCAGAGTGCCATCTCGTATTTTGGATAAAACAGTTCTTGAAAACTCGTAAAAGCACTTCAATATGTATTTGCAAATCTCAACTCCAATATATTTCTCAACACAACATATTTCTCAATTCAAATCCATAGTGATTTTTCAAAGACTGAGATACAAGAAATATAATACAAAACTATTTAAGTAAATGAAATCTCAGATTTACATTCACGATAATTTACATTTAATTACATACCAAAATATTTTACAAGAGTTTCTATACAACTGCTCAAATAATTTACATACATATTATTACATGATACATCAAAACCTATGTACATGGGTATACCTATGATATACCCGAGTGATCCAATATATCTTCAAGGAAATTTACTTATCGCTCTATGCTCTTCTTACTGCGATAAAGATACAAAGCTATCATTGAGTGGTGAACTCGATGGTGCACAACTATAATTTAAAACATAATACAATATACATTGATAAAATTTACAAGAAATAATTTGGAAATCAATACTCATCAAATTCCAAAACTCAAAAAAATCATTGCCAATAATGTAAATCATTTGTATAAATGACTTTGATCACAAAAATTCAATTTATCAAATCATGACTATCCATTTAAGTAATTCCAACAAAATCAATTATACATAAACCATAATTGAAATCACCATTCCTTACCATTCAAAGTCATTCTCAGATCTCGTAAATCATTATGTATCTCAAAAATCATCTTCAGATTTCAAAAGTCATTATGTATCTCAAAACCATGTTGTATCTCAAAAATCAATCTTTATCTCACTAACTATGCAAGACTAATCCAAAAGGGCCATATTCGATGTGATTCTAACTCCCTATGGTCGGGAGGTCGACCGATTCTAACTCCCTATGGTCGGGAGGTCGAATCATCGTGCAGCATACCATCAAAATTATGAATCTTCCGTAAGGGCCATAACGATAACATATACTTATTTATATCCTCAAATCAGAGGAGAATCTAATCCTTTGCACGTACCATGATAATCAAAACACAACTAACTCCATTGTCTTCTCAACAAATGAGAGAGACGGGTAATAACCTAGTCAAGCATCTATAGTGAGATATAAAACAATATTACAATCCATTTAGTGAGCATAAATCACAATACAATTCGATTCAAAGTCAATTTCAATATCCAATAAAGTTTTATGCTCATCACAATTCAAATCATACAATTGCATTTTTCCATGAAAATTGCCATCACAATTCAAAACATGTTCTATCAAAATTTTCTAAAACATAATTTATTCAATCCATGACAATGCTTAATACTTGTCGAAATACCATTTCACAAGCCTAAATTCGTACATACTATAACAATTTTCAATAATCATTGAATTAAATCCAATGCTTGTTAAACACAATACATAAGAAAAATATGTCATTTAATCATATGAAATATTCAAATAAAATCAGTTAAAAACTAGTTGTGCACAAACACAATTTAAAACAATAATGTACAATAGTCATAATTCATTTCAATTGAAAAATTCAAAAGAAATAGCCGTTGTGCACAAATACAATTTAAAACAATAACATACAATTAATCATATGAAATATTATTCAGAGCAAAATCAGTTAAAAACTAGTTGTGCACAAACCTCGATGATCGTCTCTCGATCCGACTCAGTGTTTCCTTCCTTTTCTTTGAGTCCTTATTAACGAGAAACACAATTTGAAGTGTTTGATTAAATTAAATCGTCTCTATCGATGGTGTTTGGTAAATAATGCACTGAACTCAATTATTCACTTAATCACCTAATATACCGACCCTCATTGCGTTTTAGGTAAATTAGGTCTTAGTGTCGTTAATATGTCACATTCGATAGGGTTTTAGGTTTGGTACGTTTTACCAAAGTCATTTCCTTGTTTAGTGCATTTTAGTGCAAATTGCTGGATTCCGGGATACTGGTTTGACCTAACCGGATGATCTAGTTCCCTCGATTTTCGGGTCTCGGTCAAAACTAAAAACTTGTAGATCTAGGTCTTATTGCACGCGGTGCAAAATTTCAGGTCAATCCGAGTTAAGTAGACCAAGTTATGGTCATTACACTCTTGCTGGTCAAATGGTACCATTTTAGGTCAATTTTAGGTCAAATTGGTCAATTCTGGTTCGGCCAGTTTTTGGACCCGAACTTGTGCAAGTTGTTTGACTTGCTTATGGTCATTTCTGGGCTTTGGTGTCTTCATAAGACTTGTAGGTATGGGTCTTAAATATTCTTGGTCAAAATTTCAGGTCAATTGGACCTGGTTTGAGTGAGTTATGGCCTAAACACTCACTGCTGCCCAATTGGTCATTTTTCAGGTCCTAATTGCACCTAATCCGAATTGGTCATTTTCTAAGATCACCTTGCAAGCAGAATTTTGGTATGGTTTCTCAATGAAAGTTGGCACATTTTGTGCCTAGTTTCACCTCAAATTGGTCTCATACCAATTGAGGTTACACATTCAAGGTTATAGGCTAAAATATACACTGCCCTTGATTACTTTGCTTAACACACATCAACTACACACATTTACTTTGCAATTTGTTTACTTCCCTACCAATCTGTTTTGGTACATTAACCACAGTATAATCTACTTTACATTGACATTATTTTGGGCAGATTACCATTACCCTCAACACACCAAATATAATTCACATTTACAATATCTCAATACCATTACATACACACCTAAACACCACTAATTCTCACATACACTTTACACAATAATTTCATACACATATCCTTCATTCCTTAATGCCACAATTCTGCCAACACTCCCATGAATATACACATTTATTCAAGTGTCCCCAAGGCTGCCGAAATTGTCCTTCAACACCACATTGCCCTACAATCCATCAATTCTCATCCAAGTGCCAAAATCACCATGTATATGTGAAACAATTCATTAGGATATTAATTTACCATGATCAACATTATTTCTCATCAATTATATGCATAATAAATCATCAAATGTGTGACCCCATGGCTGTCCAAAAATGGCTATCTCAATAACTATTTAAACTTCAAAATTTCCTTCACAAAACTAACACCCATAACATAAACATAAAGTTTAACAAGAAAATTCTCAAAAATGCAAACTTACCTTTAATTGTAACTTGCTAAACCTTCACCAAACTTCTCAAAATTGGTATCAATATCTTCCTTGTGATGTGTAGACCATTTTTTGTGAAGGAACTTAAAGGATTGGAGTTGAAAATGGGAGGTTAAGAAAGCTTGCATGAAAAATGGCTATGGAGTTTCCTCTCACCTCATTCACGGCAATGTTGAATGCAAATGAGGAAGCTGAATTATTCAGCTGCATTTTAAGTGTACACATGTCCCACTATGTGTTTAATTAATTCCCTTAGTGGTCCAAAAAAAAATTAAATCATTTTATAAGTTAAACTTTCACTTAATCCCACATTAACCCATGATTTTAGCTATTTACTTTAGGTACCACCAAATTAATTTTTCATTTTATTTTCTAAGTGTAATACTATTTATTTTTAATGGACATTTAGGTCAAAAGACACTTCGGGATGTCAAATGACTATAATGCCCCTGTTCGGGTCGCATTCCCGATTTTTCGGTAACACCGGGTTTTGTCCGATTTTCGATTTCTCACTTTTCTTTGTACTAATTATTTAATTTTTCTTTGATATTTCTAATGATATTTATACTTCAATAAATATTTATTGGAGTCCTAAAAATATTTTTCGTGGTTCCCGCATCCGTATTAGTCAACGGTCCACGCCGTGACTTCCCGGTGCGGTCACCCATCGCTAGGGTTCTCGGCTCGCTTAACTTGGTTACATTTCTTTGCTATGATTTTTCCTTTGTTTTTCTTTTCTTGTATTTCATTATTTTATGTCTCCTCACTCATATCGAAGTACGGTTCTAGGCATCCTAGCTGTCCGGACAACACTGGTCACCGGAGCAGCAGAACGCACTACCGAACTTTGGGGTGTTACAACGAACCATCAACTTATAAACCCAGCATCTCTCCCGTGTTTTCCCGATGTGGGATTTGCCTAGGGTGTTACAATCCACCCCCCTTATGGGACTCAGCGTCCTCGCTGAGGTTTGCCCCACCATCGTTCAAGGTTGCACGCGGAGCAGCTCTGATACCATAAATGTAATGGCCCGGCCCACTAGTGATATTGTCCGCTCTAGGCTGAAGCCCTCACGGTTTTAAAACGCGTCACTAGGGGTTACGAACCATCAACTTATAAACCCAGCATCTCTCCCGTGTTTTGCTGATGTGGGATTTGCCTAGGGTGTTACAATTTGAGACGGGTTTGAAGCCCAGCATAAGGATGCAAGTTGTGGGATTTCGACACAGCAACTTCTCAGAACTTATGTCTCAAGCACTTGAACTGGAGAAAGTTGAAGCAGAAGCAACCCCAGTGAAGGAAAAAGCTGAGAAATCAGAAAAAGACAAGGGGGAAAAATCAGTTGAACAGAGTTCTGGTGCTACCTCTGGAAAGAAAAAGAAGTTTAGTGGACCCAGCAGGGGTCGAGGTGAAAGATTTGGCAGGGGCCGATTCTCTGGACAAAGACACCCTAGGTCTGGTCAGCAGTCGAGCAGGGGTTCACATTCTGCCCGCCCCTATGAGACTTGTGGCAAGATTCATTGGGGGGAGTGTTATTGGGCCACTGGAGCCTGCTTTAACTGTGGAGGCAAGGGCCATATAGCTAAAGACTGTACTAGTGCTCCGAGATATGGTCCAGCTCCTACTACTGCCGAGGGGTCTATTCAGAGTCCTGCTCCTAGAGGTTCACAGTCATTTGGCAGAGAAAGAGGTAGAGGTAGAGGTACCGCTGCAATGAGCACGATTGGTCAATCAAAGACAGGAAGTGCTTGGTCGTAGTTTATACAATGAAACAGCGAGAAGAGGCTGAGACTTCCGATGTAGTAGTTGGTATATTTTCTATCTCTGATCAAGATGTATTTGTATTGTTTGATCCGGGTTCAACCCATTCATATGTTAGTGCTAGCATAGTCAGTTCACTTGCTGTTCCATGTGTGCAAATGGGTTTTGAAGTGCTAGTAACTAGTCCATTAGGACAAGAGGTCCGGGTCAACAGAATTTATAGAGACTGTCCTTTGGTGATCCAAGGACATGTTTTCCTGTCAGTCTTGATTGAGATGCCCTTCAGAGAGTATGATATCATCTTGGGCATGGATTGGTTAGCCAGGCATCATGCTATGATTGACTGTAGACTGAAGACAGTCACTTTTGGTCTCCCTCTGTACGGTGATGTGGTAATACACGGGGAGAGGCATTTACTGCCATCAAACATCATTTTAGCTGCACTAGCCAGAACAATGATCAGAAAGGGGTGTGAAGCATACTTGGCACATGTAATAGACACCCAAATGGGGAGTCCAGCACTGAAAGACATCCCTACTGTATGTGACTTTTCGGATGTATTTCCTGATGAATTGCCAGGATTACCTCCAGAAAGAGAGGTGCAGTTTGAAATTGATGTTATGCCTGGTGTGGATCCAATGTCCATAACGCCATATAGAATGGCACCTGCAGAATTGAAAGAGTTGAAAGTGCAGTTGCAAGAATTGCTTGACAAGGGCTTTATCCGCCCTAGTGTGTCACCTTGGGGAGCGCCAGTGTTATTTGTAAAGAAGAAAGATGGCACTCTCCGCTTGTGTATTGATTATCGGCAGTTGAATAAGGTGACAATAAAGAATAGATATCCATTACCCCGCATTGATGACTTGTTTGATCAGTTGAGGGGTGCAGCTGTGTTCTCCAAAATTGACCTGAGATCAGGTTATTATCAGCTGAAAGTACAAGAGCAGAGTATTTCTAAAACTGCCTTTAGAACCCGCTATGGCCATTATGAGTTTTTGGTTATGCCATTCGGGTTAACTAATGCTCCGGCTGCTTTTATGGATCTGATGAACACTATCTTCAGACCATACCTCGACCAGTTTGTTGTGGTATTCATTGATGATATATTGGTCTATTCGAGGAATGTAGAAGAGCATGATAGACATCTGCGGATTGTACTGCAGACTTTGAGAGAGAAACAACTATATGCCAAATTGTCGAAGTGTGAATTTTGGCTGAAGGAAATATCTTTCTTGGGGTATGTAATATCAGAAGAGGGCATTAAGGTAGATCCAAGTAAGATTGAAGTCGCCCCATTGGAGGCCACCTAATGTCACGTAGATTCGTAGTTTTCTGGGTTTAGCTGGATACTACCGTAGATTTGTGAAGGGATTTTCCATGTTGGCATCTCCATTGACCAAGCTGCTTAGAAAAGATGTGAAATTTCAGTGGACGGACAAATGCCAGCAAAGCTTTAATGAATTGAATAGATGTTTGACAGAGGCTCCAGTCTTGACTTTACCTACACTGGGTAAAGAATATACAGTTTACAGCGATGCTTCTCATAATGGGTTAGGTTGTGTGTTGATGCAAGATCGAAATGTCATTGCCTATGCATCACGCCAGCTGAAACCGCATGAGAGGAATTATCCAACACATGATTTGGAGCTTGCAGCCATTGTGTTTGCTCTTAAGATCTGGAGACATTATTTGTATGGGGAAAAGTGTTACATTTACACAGATCATAAGAGTTTGAAGTATTTGGGCACCCAGAAAGAGTTGAATTTGAGACAGAGGAGATGGTTAGAGTTGATAAAAGACTATGATTGTCTGATAGACTATCACCAGGAAAGCTAATGTTGTGGTGATGCCTTAAGTCGCATTAGTATGGCAAGTCTTCGGTTGACTCCTTTGTATTTGGTACATGAGTTAATATCATTGCATGCCGCTTAGAGATTAATGATGAGGGGCGATGCAGCTGCATGGCATGTACAAACAAAGGTTGATTGATCAGATTAGAATGGCTGCTCAGAATGATCAGAAGTATCAGAAGTTGATGGGAGAAGTCCGACAGGGCAAGAAACCAGAATTCTCAATCAGAGATGATGGTCTATTGCTACACCAGGGCAGAATATGTGTTCCTAGTGATGTTGATTTGAGGCAAATTATTTTGAAGGAAGCACATGAGTCTCCTTTTGCCATGCACCCTGGTGGCACAAAAATGTATAGAGGGCTAAAGGAGCATTACTGGTGGATGGGTATGAAGAGAGATGTGGCAAAGTTTGTATCCAAATGCCTAACTTGTCAGCAAGTGAAGGCAGAGCATCAAGTACCCGCTGGGTTGTTACATCCACTACCAGTACCAGAGTAGAAATGGGAGAGAATAACGATGGATTTTGTGATGGGACTTCCGAGGACACAGAAAAGTCATGATGCAGTTTGGGTCATTGTTGACAGACTGACTAAATCTGCTCATTTTCTGCCAGTTCGGATGGACTACAGTTTAGAAAGATTGGCCAAGTTATACATTGATGAGATTGTGAGACTGCATGGAGTGCCAGTATCCATCGTGTCAGACAGAGATCCTAGGTTCACTTCTAGATTCTGGGGTAATCTTCAGAGAGCCCTAGGAACTAGATTGAACTTCAGTACTGCATTCCACCCACAAACAGATGGCCAGTCTGAGAGGGTAATTCAGATCTTGGAGGACATGCTACGGGCTTGTGTGATTGAGTTTGAGGGCAGTTGGGATACACACTTGCCTTTGATTGAGTTTTCTTACAACAACAGCTATCAATCAAGCATTGGGATGCCTCCATATGAAGCTTTGTATGGCAGAAAATGTAGAACCCCATTGTGTTGGGATGACGTGGGTGAAAGAAAAATGATCGGACCCAAAATTGTTCAACATACTGAAGAGAAAATTAAGGTGATCAGGGGTCGACTTAAAACTGCATCAGACCATCAAAAGTCCTATGTTGATTTGAAAAGAAGGGATATTGAGTATGCAGTGGGTGAGAAAGTTTTCCTCAAGGTTTCTCCTTGGAAGAGGACTATGAGGTTCGGCCGAAAGGGGAAACTAAGTCCTCGTTTTATCAGGCCATATGAGGTTCTGGAAAGAGTGGGTCCTTTGGCATATCGGTTGGCACTACCTCCAGAATTGGAGAAGATACATAATGTCTTCCATGTGTCTATGTTGAGGAGGTATCGATCAGACCCATCTCATGTACTACCAGTAGAAGAAATAGAAGTGAATCCAGACCTCACATATGAAGAAGAACCCATAAAGATTCTAGCTTATGAGGTGAAGCAGCTACGGAATAAGCAGATATCATTGGTAAAAGTGCTGTGGAACCATCATTCAGACCAAGAAGCTACTTAGAAACGAGAGGAGGACATGAGGAGACAACACCCACAGCTATTCAGAGATTGATACCAGGTAAAATTTCGAGACGAAATTTATTTAAGGGGGGGAGAATTGTAACACCCCCATTGTATAGCCTGGTATATTTCACTATTCCGGTGACCGGTGTCGGTCTGGACAATTAATGGGATTAGGGCCACACTTAAGACAATTTGAGAAGTTATAAACACAAATAATTAGTAATGTTTAATTAGTTAACTATAAATAAGAAAAACAGAACATAAGAGGTTAAACGAGCCGAGAGTCACAGCGATGAGTGACCTCCTCGAGAACAACTGCGAAGTCATTTTAAACTCAAATTTCGAACCGTAAAAAGTGACGCTGTGGTCCTTAGGACCCTTATGAACACAGTGGAAAAGAGAAAATCACAAAAAACAACTGTTAACTCAGTCAAATAATTAGGTCAGGGATCCGGAAGAAATATTGGATTATTTGCAAACCGGGATGAACCGGCGAGGGGCAATTTGGTCAATTGACCCCGAGAGCTGACTCCTGACCTAACTGTCAAATAAAATCAGAGAAAAGAAAATTTCAAAATAGAGAATTAAATTAAAGAACTAATAGAAAAAAAAATAAATAGAAAAAAAAAAAGAGAAAGAAGATGGAAAAGTCAAAGTTGATGACATCATGAATGATGTCATAAACAAATTAATTAAGTGAATTATTAAATTGGGATTTGTGGTCTTCCATAAGATAAAGTTAAGAAAAGAAAAAAAAAATTAAAAACCTCATTTCCTTCTTCCATTGTGCCGCCCCATTCCCTTCCCAAAAACCTCCATGAATTCTCTTCATCTAAGCTTCAATTTGCTTCACTCAATTCACATAACTTCCCTAAAAACTTCCCTAAAGCTTGTTCTTACAACTTAAGAAGGAGATTACAAGAAGAAAGAAGAACAAAAGTTAGGGTTTTGAAGATTTAAGAAAGGTTAGTGTGTTAACTCATTATATTACTTCTTTAAATGCATGTGCAATGGTTGACATGAGCTTAGAAGTTATGAAATGAAATAAAAACATGGGAGAAGGACCAAACTGAAATTCGGGCAGCTTGAGAGGAGTATGATTTACATGAATTTGATGCATTAGAATAAGTTTAAAAGCTTTGATTAGTTGAATGGTTAAGGTTAAGTGCACTAATTGTGATTTAATGCATGAGATGGAAGAGCTAGGGTTTGAGTGTTAGGGTTTCGAGGCAAAATTTTGGAGAAATGCATAAATGATATTTTTGACCAATTGTGGACTGAAAAATGGTCAATAATGACCAAAAGAGATGTGTGGGAATTGTTGGAATGAGAACCAAATTCGTAGGTCCAATGGTCATGCTGCTGGCAGCATGGCCAAACCCACTTTGAAGGACCAAAACTCAAATTTTACAAGTCCAATTGATATGCCACCAATTAGGGATGAAAATAGACATAAAATAGCACAATTTTCATTAAGGAACCATAGCCAAAAACTGACCAAAACTTAGTGAAACAATTGACCAAAGTGGAATGAGTGCAGGCTGCCATCAAGATTAACTGACCAAATGAACAGTAACTGTTCATTTGGTCATAACTCGAGTTAGACAGGTCAAATTGACCTGAAATTTGGTCAGGAGTTAGAGGAGATATAGATCTAAACCTTTCATGAAGAACATCACCCCAAATTATGCCACTAACCCATTCAAATTATTGAGCAAAGTTGAGTTATCAAACCTGCAACTCTGCAGATTTTCATTTGGGCAGTAATGTTTGGATAGTTATAACTCTCTCTAGAAAACTCGGATTTAGGCGATTCTTGAACCGATGGAAACCTAAGACATAGTAGAACATTTCATATGAAGAAAGTGAGGCCGAAATTATGAACTTAACTTGATCAAATTACTGACCAAAGTTGGATCAAAATCTGTCAGAACCCAAAATTGCAGCATGAACAGTGCACGTGAACAGTAAACTTATTTTGGCCATAACTTGAGCTACAAAACTCCGATTGAGGTGATCCAAAAATGAGAATACACTTAAGACAATAAGGAACATTTTCTATGAAGGAAGTTTTGTCAAATTCCAACAGTAGATCGACCAATAGAATAGTGCAACTTCGGAGAACCAAAATCGAAAATTGGCAATTTTACCAAAATGACCTAAGCTTTGAGAAAATGACCAAAACCAACAAGTTTAATGACCAAAATGTGGTATGTGGGTGAAGTTAGAGTTCCCATACCTAGTAAGCCTTAAAAAGTCAACTATTTGACTGGAATAGTGTAGTGAATAGTGACCCGAAACACAAAATTTCGAGAACGTCGAATTTAACACGTTAGAGCTAGGTAAATGTGAAGCTAAGTTTATTTTGGATTTATTTTAAGTTCTAGTACTGAAACATTGTAAAATTGCGTTTTTCAGTGGAAAAGAATACCGACGAGACCAGAGGAGTCGAGTCAAGGCCAACAGGCGACTCGTTTGAGGTTTGTGCACAACATATACTTTTATAATCATCTTTTGCATATTGTTTTGAATAATGTGAAATATTGGATTATGGCATTCTTATGATGTTTGATTTAAATTGTGAAAGTTATTGTGTATATTTGAAATGACAATGTTTAGCAAATTGTTAAGATAAGTTTTGAAACCACAGTGTCATGACCATATATTTGAACACCTCACTAGCACGACTAGTGGGGGTAATTAGTTTCGAATTTTGATTCCTTCTCTAGAGAAGTGTTGAGGTGTGCCAGTAGAAGAGGATGTGAATGGATATCCATATATTTGAGCTAGCTAGCCTTGTGATATGATTTCTCTTTAGCCTCTGGCTATCGAGATTCATGTGATTTCTCTTAGCCTCTGGCTATTGAGATTCTATTTGTTTCGAATGGCATGATCTAACTGGGGGTTTTGTGAAATGTGTTTTGATACTTTGAAATGAACTTGGTTTACATTTAAAATCTCACAATGCATGATTTGTATTTAATTTTCATGTTTAGCCAAATTTTTGAATGAATGTGCTTTAAGTTTTGCATAAAGATTATTTTAGTATATTGTGCACCACTGAGTCCTAGTACTCAGCGATAGCTTTTATTGCTGTCGCAGATACAGAGACTAGAGGAGCAGCAGACTGAGCTGCTGAGGTGTGAGAAGCTACCAGCCTAAAGTCTTCGGGTATAATTTATACCCTAACTGTAAATACTTCTTTTGATGTATATATATTGCACATAAATGTATGGACATGTAAAAGTGGGTCTTGAGCAGTTTGTATAAAATTTGTATAAGTTGTAATATATATTGTGGTTTTGAAACTCTCTTAATGTAAATGTTGTAATAATGTATCTAAATTGTTTTGTTTCAAATGAAATATGAATGATATTGATTGACAGTATTTTGAGAATTATTGAACTCGTGAATTTGAGAAATTGGTTGAGTTTGAGTATGAATTTGAAGCAGTGGTTAGAAAATTTTTGGAAGTGCTTTTATTTCAGGTATTTGAAGAACTGGTTTCTCAAAATACAGAGGGAACTCTGTCAAAATTTTTATAAAATTTGCGTAAAAATAAAATGGGCCAAAAATATTAACTAGTTTTAGTTTAACTACATATTTTAAGTACTTATTAGAAAATGCTCACCACTTATCAAAAATAAGAAAATTGTTTTAAAATCCCTTGTAGGGTACTTAATGAGTTATCGGTAGGTGAAGTGCGGTAGTTCATTAGGTATTCTACGGGATCATGTGATGCCTTACAGAGGGGTAAGGTGTGACATGTTTTAGTGGTATCAGAGCAAATTTTTGAATTATGTTTTAAATTGTGAATTTGTGTTTTTCTTTGTTAAGTGCAACTGCTCAATGTCCATAATTGTTACATACAGTGCATTACATCATGAATATGAACTAACGAAGGGAAATCTCCTTGTGTTACTTGTTCAGGAGATACCCTAACTTCAGATTGAAATGGAAGAAGGGGATCGCTCAGTTGAGCAGTCTGTTGAAGCTGAGGCACAAGAGGAAGCCCGGCTTTGCGAGAATGTCGGTGGGTCAGCGACAGACCCCACAAATGCCGCAATTTCTGCCAGATTCGCCAGATGGCGGCAATGTTTCAACAAATGGCCAGGGGTATGCCTGCTCAAGCTCCACCCCAACCACCTGTGGCACAACCACTGCCTCCAGCCAGACAATATGATAAATTATTGAAGTATGGGGCTACAGAATTTAAGGGTATAGTAGACCCACTTGAGGCAGAGCAATGGCTTGAAAGTATTTAAGAAGCTGCACTGCCAAGATGAATTAAAGTTTGAGTATTCTGTGTCTCTACTGCAAGGGGATGCGTATGACTGGTGGAAGACCATCCCCCACAGCTTGGCTGAACCACCAGTGCTAACCTGGGATGACTTCATCAGAGAGTTCAGACAGAAATACATCCCAGACGCATATGTTGACCAGAAATTGCAAGAATTTTTGAGTTTGAAACAAGGAAATCGATCAGTGGCAGAGTATGAGAGGGAGTTCTCCCGCCTGAGTCACTATGCGGGGAGTCTCCTTACTACCAGTAGGGCAAGGTGCAAGAGATTTGAGACGGGTTTGAAGCCCAGCATAAGGATGCAAGTTGTGGGATTTCGACACAGCAACTTCTCAGAACTTATGTCTCAAGCACTTGAACTGGAGAGAGTTGAAGCAGAAGCAACCCAGATGAAGGAAAAGGCGAGAAATCGAGAAAAGACAAGGGGGAAAAATCAGTTGAATAGAGTTCTGGTGCTACCTCTGGAAAGAAAAAGAAGTTTAGTGGACCCAGCAGGGGTCGAGGTGGAAGATTTGGCAGGGGCCGATTCTCTGGACAGAGACCCCCTAGGTCCAGTCGTGATCGGCAGGGGTTCACATTATGCCCGCCCCTGTGAGACTTGTGGCAAGATTCATTGGGGGGAGTGTTATTGGGCCACTGGAGCCTGCTTTAACTGTGGAGGCAAGGGCCATATAGCTAAAGACTGTACTAGTGCTCCGAGATATGGTCCAGCTCCTACTACTGCCGAGGGGTCTATTCAGAGTCCTGCTCCTAGAGGTTCACAGTCATTTGGCAGAGGAAGAGGCAGAGGTAGAGGTACTGCTTCAGCCAGTCAGGGCACAATTGGTCAATCAGCACAGGGAAGTGCTTCGGTCTGAGTTTATACAATGAAACAGCGAGAAGAGGCTGAGACTTCCGATGTAGTAGTTGGTATATTTTCTATCTCTAATCAAGATGTATTTGTATTGTTTGATCCGGGTTCAACCCATTCATATGTTAGTGCTAGCATAGTCAGTTCACTTGTTGTTCCATGTGTGCAAATGGGTTTTGAAGTGCTAGTAACTAGTCCATTAGGACAAGAGGTCCGGGTCAACAGAATTTATAGAGACTGTCCTTTGGTGATCCAAGGACATGTTTTCCTGTCAGTCTTGATTGAGATGCCCTTCAGAGAGTATGATATCATCTTGGGCATGGACCAAAACCGAGCCGCTGTCGGAACACCCAATGCGGAGGAAAGCCATTGTCGGAACACCCAACGTGGTGAGAAGCTAAATAAACTTGGAAGAGCAACTGCCAAGGGTCGGCGAAACATTAGTAGTCTTCTCGGCCGAAATCGGTTCGCCGATTATACCGGTCGAACGACTCGAGATCGGCATGACCAAGGTCCGCGATCTAGATCGGTTAATTGGTCCAGTTCTGTCACCATCATCAGAAAAGGTTATCATGATTATTCGAGCACCGGGGTCGTAAATTTTCAGTCGGGGAATAAAGAGGTCCATCGGAAAGGGATGAACAGCCACAATCATGGCCGGAACTTCTGTCGGAGCAGCTAGAACTGGAAAGTAAGAAGAAAGAGAGGAAAATTGAATGAAGAAAATCTCTTCTGTCAGGGGTATATATAGGGGAAAATCGGGCATTTATTGCTAAGCAGAAAACGAAGCGGACGCTTGGGGAATTGAGGGGAATTAATGCCCTGACCGGACCGGGCCTAGTTAAGCGAAATATTGGAATAATAGAGATCGGAAGAGGGGAGACCGGTATGAAAGATCGGAGAAGGATCATGTTAAGAAGATCAGAAAGGAAGAGAGAGCAGAAAAGAAAAAGAATAAGGCACCTACCGCCTTCACCATAATCAGAGCCGAGGTAGTTAAAGCGTCGCAGGTAAAATCTCAACCGCATGCCCCAGAATCGCCCGCATTTCTGACATGCGTACGTCAGGACAGTGCTGTACATTCTAATCTCCACCGTTGTTCTTACTTGTAAGGACGAGCTCGGAGCCCTCGGATCGAAGAAGAAAATGACAAGATCAGCGCCTTTCACTCCCAGCCCTCGGATCACCCCGGACAAGAGAATTTGGGACCATCAGATTAGAAGAAGAAAATAACAAATATTCTAAAGAGGATCTCAGCCGTCCGTTTTGATCCTCTTTAATTCCTGAGCTTCAGATCATGTCCTTCAAAATCCTGACCCTCCATCTCCCACAAAATAGATCCTGACCCTTAATGGGGAGCACCCGGTTCCTATAAATACCTACATGAAAACTGATCAAAGGGGGGGGAGGACGAAAAAAGAAGGAAGTTACTATAGCGGAAGAACTCTGAAATTTAATTTAGATCGTCACTCTGCTTTCATAAGAAGAACTTTTGGAACCAGTTTTCTGAAGTATTTTCTTAAAAAGATTTTGAACACTGAAACTTTCCATTTTCAGCTCGTTCATCATCTCGCAGCGTTCACATTTTTTAGTTCCTTGTTATCTTTATTTTCACTTCCATCGCCCATGCTCAATCTCATTTAAACTCGGGTATAATTCTGACTCGATTGCATTTAGTGAAGCACTCTTTGTTCCAAGGCGAACCTTACTCTCTCGGCTATCAACTTGCAATCTTATTGCGTTTTGTGATTCTCGGTTAGTTCACTAGAATCGACTCCTTACAGGTCAGTATTCATGTTGCCATTTTATTAAGTTTAGTTCTTGCCTTACGCATTTCCATTCTTCTTTCTTTATGTATGTTATTTTCTTTAAGTTCATATCACGCTAGAAAGATACAGAGAAAGGTTGTGCTCTAGTTTATTTCCGTATCGATACCTTTGTTAATCTTTATTATTTCTGAGCGTAAGTCATCTATTTCCAAGCGATACATAAGTAGTTGGATGAGATGTAGGTAATGGCAACTTAAGAGTCCTTTTGAAATAATGAAAGGTCTGAATAATAAGCTTGGAAAATGGTAAAGCTGAGTCACTAGAATGACTCAGTAGGTCATGAGGTAAGACGTCATAAGACAGAGTAAAATCAAACCTTGGATAACTAAATGGAATAGATCGGCTACCAAAAATGCTGGTAAGGCGACCATATAGGAAGGTCAGAGGATTCAATTCGGCATTCCCTGCCCAGTCCTAAGGTACCAATAAGTTAAAGAGGTCTTGCGCAGACCCCCTGGCAACTTTGAATGTCAGAACCCTTAGCCTTAGGTTCTCTCGATAGGTAAAATTTAGAGAAATCGGAAAGACCCTTATCTGACTGCCGTTTAAATAGAAGAGATCAGAAAGGAGTCTTTATCCGATCCTCAACCAGAATTTTAGCAAATATTTAAAAGAGATCGGAAGAGAGTTCTTATCTGTTTCTCAAGCTTAAAATTTTAATAAATATTAAAAGAGATCGAAGGAGAGTTCTTATCCGGTCCTCAATCTAAAATTCAAATAAATATTAGAAGAGATCGGAGGAGAGTTCTTATCCAGTTCTCAATCTAAAATTTAAATAAATATTCAAAAGAGATCGGAGGAGAGTTCTTATCCGTTTCTCAAGCTTAAAATTTTAATAAATATTAAAGAGATCGGAGGAGAGTTCTTATCCGGTTCTCAATCTAAAATTCAAATAAATATTAAAAGAGATCGGAGGAGAGTTCTTATCCGGTTCTAAATCTAAAACTTAAATAAACATTCAAAAGAGATTGGAGGAGAGTTCTCATCCAATTCCAAAAATTGAATTCTAATAAAATAGCCCTTCAAACAAAACTAACATACAACAGTAACTCACTAAGGTTGTCTCATTTAGTTATGTATCTGGGTAATCCGAATTAGTGAAAATCAAATATTCCTTTTGTCAAAAGGATTAACATTTCCATTCAAGTCCTCCTAACTAATTTATAAAGAGTGCGAAGTTAAATCTACTTACCCTAATTAAGGGACGAGGTGGGGTGCCTAACACCTTCCCCACCCTTTTACGGACCCCGAACTTAGAATCTCTGTTTTGAAGTGGTTTTATTTCAATTTATCTTCACAAATGGTTTTCTTTAGTTTCCCTCAAAACTAAAGTGGCGACTCCTCATTCTTTTCCACTTCGGTGAGGGTTCGTTCAGGCGACCGCAAAATCCCTTGAGACAGCTTGGCGACTCCACTGGGGACTATTTCGACTTGACCCCGGTCCAGAGGTCCAAGAGTAGATCTAATTTCTTAATCAAATTATAGTTAGGTGGGCTTACCCGGTAATATTTTATGTGTTAATTTTTGTTTATTCCTACTAACTGTTTTGCTTGTTTTGCTTGTTTTACTCCTTGCAGTACTCTTCGTTTGAAAAAAAAAAGGAAAAACAAAAGAAGAAAAAAGAAAATAAAATCCCCCTAAATTGGGAAGAGGTAAAGATGTCCCTTCACACACTGAACACTCACACGATGTCCTCACACACTTCAGCCCTATACCCGGGCTTTCTTACCCTTTTAGGAAAGTAGGAGGGGGTCATGTAACGGTACTCGTGGGTTCTACCCCGTTAGTATCCGTGAAGGCTTCTGCTCAAATTGAAACTCGTTCTATTCACTGTGATATCCATGGAATTTTCCCGACAATATCATGGGGATAGAATGAAGCTCTCTATCTGATGAGGGGCAATTTGGGAACCTGTGGCTCTTAGAAAACTAGATCCTGAGCTAAACTATCACGATAGCTGAAAGCCGTAGTAAGCTACCTTATAAGATAGAACTATCCAATTAGGTAGCACTCATCCGGTATCGGGAGTCTCCCTATCCTAGGACAAAAGGGGCATACTTACTCTTACCCTATTCTGTTTATTTTATTTTGTTCTTATTTTTAAAGGTAATCTTGAATCATATTGTTAAGAAAACCTACACATTTTCCTACTTTGATAAATGTGTAGTTACCACTCTGCCAACAATATAATACAAGATTTCCTGAATTTATCCTGCTAATGAGTTTTTTCGTAGGCATCACTAAACCAAAAGTCTGTAAAAAGGATAAGCATCATTTTTAACATGGCATCCTCGAGTCAGTCGGCAGAAGAAGTTCTTAGACCAGAACAGAATGCTAAACCATTGTTGATCCTATGAGGCGGTTCGGGCCATGGTTTAGCAAAATGATGAATGAATAGTATAACTCTCATAGGAACTCCCTCGCTAGGGTTATGTGAAAAATTGAATGAGCTATATGAACAGGTATCATAAATGCACATTCAATCCAGTCATTCACAGTCAAACTATCGAATGATGCCATGATAAAGTTGATGCAACCATCCTTTCGCAGATTTCATTTTGGCTCCCAAATGCCACTGTATCCTCCGTCCGGACTAGGACTTTTAGTTTTTTTACGAAATTCTAAATTTGTTAAAACCTTTTTTTTACTCCTTATAGAAAATCAACATTGCTTCAAACAAGGCAAGCCTGACCAAGCACACGGTTCAACCCAAGCGAGTGTACTTAACAAGATCCCGAACAAAGAAGTTAATGGAAGATCAGGAACAAGTACAGAACCTACAAGGGCAGGTTTCCGAGTTGAAGGATCAGGTCTCAGAACTTATGAGACTAATGAGGGAAATGTCCCAGAATAAACCTGCTTCAGAACCTAACTTACCTCTACCTCCTCCACCTCCTACAATAATGGATCCTCACCAAGCTTCAACTTCTTTTACCTTTCAGTCGCCTATCCCGGACCCGACAATCACTGTCAATCCAGCTACCATGAATAATGACCTACCATACTCTCATTACCCAACCGTTTCAAACACCGACCCATACCCTTCAATTCTAATCCCTCCAGTTCACTCCACCCTTCACCTCCCAACTGGGGGAGCATTTCATGCAGTGGGAGGGGAAAATAAGACGAGAAAAAATGAGAAACTATTTGCTCTAGAAGAGAGATTGAGAGTAATCGAAGGACTGACTATGTATGGTTCAGTCGATGTGGCATCGCTTAGATTGGTTCCTGATGTGGTGGTGCCACCCAAGTTCAAGGTCCCTGATTTCGACAAATACACTGGGAATTCAGACCCTCGCATTCACTTGGCCACCTATATCGCCAAGATGTCCGCTCTGACAGATGATGACAGATTGCTAGTCCACTTCTTTCATGAGAGCCTCTTCGGGGTAGCCCTGAGGTGGTGCATTGGGCTGACATAAACTGCGCTCCTGGAAGGATTTAGCTGATGCCTTCTTAAGACAGTACAAATTTAACTGTGATGTGGCCCCTACAAGGAGGGACCTCCAGAACCTGGTGCAGAAAGATAGAGAAAGCTTCAAGGAGTATGCCCAGAGATGGAGAGAAAAGGCAGCAGAAGTACACCCCCCGGTGACCGACAATGAGCTATGCTCTCTGTTCATCGAGACTTTGAAAGCTCCTTACTTCAACTTGATGATTGGAAACACTTCCAACAGCTTCTCCGACATCATCCAGGCCGGTGAAAGGATAGAGGCCAATTTAAGAATGGGACGACTGCAGGAGTTGGCTAAGAACCCTGCAAAGAAGACTGCCAATTTTGGCAAGAAAAAGGAGGGTGATGTGCATTCCATCACCCGGCAGAATAATTACTCCCCACTTCTGCAAAATAACTACCGGCCATATCCTTCTCCTCATGGCCGAACAATCGCAAACATTCCGCCTTCTTTCCCGAATTATCCACACCCGCGCCCACAGTATCCCCCACCAACAAATTACCAACCTAGACCACCACCTCCTCCTACTCAACCGAGACCACCACAAAACAACCCAAGACCCCCGAGAAACCCTGATCCACCTCTTCCCCTACCACTCAGTGAAATATACCGATACCTTGTCGGTATAAACTAGATTGTACTAGTTCCCCTAGACCCAATTCAGCCTCCATATCCCAGGTGGTATGATGCCACTGCCCATTGTGAGTATCATGGAGGGGCACAAGGGCATTCAACTGATAATTGCGGAGCACTCAGGGGGAGAGTGCACGCTTTAATCCGGAATGGATGGCTGAAGATTGAAGGAAATGGTTCCCTCCCTAATGTTACCTCAAACCCATTGCCCAACCATAATGCGAGCAATGGTGTAAATATGATAGAGTCTGACGGAGAGAGGTCGACACCGGAGGTAGACGAGCTGATTCCTCACTTTGAGGATATTTTTGCCGTGGCAATAAAGGAAGGCTACCTTTGCCCTCAGGCATCAAAATCAGTAGAGGATACGGGATGTCCTTACCATGGGGGGGCAGCTGATCATGAGCTGCAGGATTGTGAGGAATTTAAGCAAGAGGTTCAGAACTTGTTGTCCCTTAAAGTTTTGAGATGCCAGACAAGGTCGAAGACGAAAAGGGGAGTGAACACAACTAGATACAGCCAGAATGCTTCTACCTCTAAACCCAGAATTACTTTCTCACCCCCAGTAGTCTTGCCACCAGTAACGGTTATCCGAACTCCTCCTCAGCTCCCTGTCACCAATACTCACGCTGTCCCTTGGAACTATAATTTCCAAGTTTTCACTCAAGCAGCACATCAGCTCCTAATCTTGCCTCACCTCCGGCACCACCAAAACCATGTTTCACTCCCCATGAGCATTTTAAAATGACTTATGTTGGACCTACCGCCAGTACTACTCCCCAAGTTAATCTTCAGCCAGTTGCCGCCACAAAATCCTCCCCACCTGAGCAAGAAATCGAGTTTATAACTCGAAGTGGGAGGTGTTATGGGAGCGAAGAGAAAGAAAAGAGAAAAGGGAAAGTAAAGATGGGAGAGTCACCGAAGAATACTGAAGAGGAGGTTGAGAAGATAGGGGAAGTAAGGCCTGCCGGACATAAAGAAAAGGAGGAGCTGCTGCTCCAAATAATGAAACAAAGTGAGTATGATGTGGTGGAGCAGTTGAGAAAGACACCTGCCCGAATTTCACTGTTATCACTGATCCTGAGCTCAGAAGTGCATTGACAAGCCTTGCAGAGAGTCCTGGATCAGGCCTTTGTAAACCCCGACATCACTCCGGGGCAATTTGAGAAGATAGTGGGACAAATCCAGGCGTCCAGTTTTGTTACTTTCTCGGAAGACGAGATAGACCCAATGGTTTAAGGCACACTAAAGCTCTGCATGTAATGTTGAAATGTTAGGGTTGTATTTTAGCCAAGGTAGTTTTTGATAACGGATCAGCTCTCAATGTACTCCCTAGTGCTACCTTGGCTAGGTTGCCAGTTGATCAATCAGATATACGTCAAAGTGCTATGGTGGTAAGAGCCTTTGACGGTACCAGAAGAGAAGTGTTGGGAGATATTGATTTACCACTCCAAATTGGCGCATGTACCTTCAATGTCACATTCCAGGTGATGAATATTGAGCCGGCCTACACTATGTTGCTGGGTAGGCCTTGGATCCATTCTGCGAACGCTGTTCCCTCAACTCTGCACCAGAAGATAAAATACATTATGAACGGCAAAATCATCACTGTAAGAGGAGAAGAAGCCATTTTGGTCACCAAGCCACAATCACTCCCTTATGTGGAAGCGGCCGAGGAGTCGTTGGAAAGCTCCTTCCAGGCCCTTGAGTTGCAAGAAACCAGAAATGAAGGGGCTATGGCTATGGTAGCCAAGATAATGTCGAGGAGTGGGTACAAAAAAGGCAAAGGCCTAGGCGCCACATTACAGGAAATCATTGAACCCATACCGACTATCCAGAAGATAGGTCGCTGCGGTTTGGGATATGAGGAAGATGCCCTTATGAATGGGCGACTTTGGATGAGGAAAATGCTTCGGGATCAAAGATTTGACCAGAAAATGGGAAAAGGGAAGGTAGTCCCGAGAATCGCGGAGATCTTCACCGAACCGGTCATTGAAGATCCGACAGAGGTTAAAGAATCACCTGATGAACCGTCCATTGACGTCATCCACCTAGATTCCTTGTATGAGGCTCTGGTCTCGCTGATAGCTGAGGGGCAAGAGTTGGACAACTGGATAGCAGAGGACGTCCCTATACTTAATTTCGAGTAAAGTACCTCTGGTTATCTACACTTGATCATTTCGTCCATAATGACAAGTGTAACATTGTAAATGGACCCTTTTCTTATGTCATAAATTTTTAATGAATTAATAGTGCATTTATTTCCAATTCTTTTCTCCATTTGAATTCCATCCTTATAATATATTCTATTTTCGTTCATTCAGGACCATTCATCAATTAACACCTAATAATTCAATAGACTCGGAAATTCCTCTGGTTAATTTTAAAACCCCAATAACTGCCATTACTTCAAGTGATTCTGAGGTGGAGCTCACAGAAGAAAGCGATGAAAGGGATGAACCTTCCCTAGTGCCTTGTGGCGATGAAACACGCACCATAAACCTAGGCTCGGAAGAAGTAAAGAGGGAACTTAAGGTTGTGGAGAGTGAAGAAGTGGGAGATATGATCAGTTTGCTTAGAGAATTCCTGGACGTATTTTCCTGGAGCTATGATGATATGGTTGGCTTGGACCCCCAGATAGTGGCACACAAAATTCCCCTTATTCCGAGGACAATCCCGGTGAAACAGAAACTAAGAAGAATGAATCCTGACACATTGCTCAAAGTTCGGGATGAAGTCAAGAAACAGTATGATGCTGGGTTCCTGGAAGTAGTCAAATATCCCCAATGGATAGCTAACGTTGTCCCGGTAATAAAGAAGGACGGGAGAGTTAGGGTGTGCGTTGATTACAGGGATCTTAATAGAGCAAGCTTAAAGGATGATTTCCCTCTCCCCGACATTGATGTGTTAGTAGACAATGCTGCGGGATTGGGCAGATGTTCATGCATTGATGGGGCATCTGGGTACAATCAAATCCCAATGGATGAGGAAGACAAAGAGAAAACCGCTTTTATCACTCAATGGGGAGTATTCTACTATCGGGTCATGCCTTTCGGGTTGAAGAATGCCGATGCTACCTATCAACGCGCTATGGTCACATCATTCCACGATATGATGCACAAAGAAGTGGAGGTATACGTGGATGATATGATCATCAAATCTAGGGGAGAAGAGAGCCACGTGCAGGTGGTAAGGAAAGTATTGGAGAGACTCAGGAAATATCAGTTGAAACTGAATCCCGCCAAATGCATATTCGGAGCTAGGTTAGGGAAATTGTTGGGATTCATAGTGAGCGAGAAGGGAATAGAGGTAGATCCCGATAAAGTTCGAGCTATTCAAGAGATGCCATCCCCAAGAACAGAAAGGGAGGTGCGCAGCTTCCTGGGAAAATTGAACTATATATCAAGGTTTATTTCCAATCTCACCGCTAAGGCCGAGCCTATTTTCAGATTGCTCCGAAAGAACAACACCACTCAATGGGATTCAGTTTGTCAAGAGGCTTTCGAGACAATCAAGCAGTATCTGTCAAGCCCACCAGTATTGGTTCCACCCGTGTCAGGGAGGCCCCTGATCCTGTATATGGCAGTCCAACAGAACTCGATGGGATGCGTTTTGGGACAACATGATGACACTGGCCGAAAAGAGAGAGCTATCTATTACCTAAGTAAAAAGTTCAATGATTGTGAGTCGAGGTACTCTTTCTTAGAGAAGACTTACTGCGCGTTAGCCTGGATGGCAAACCGCCTCAAGCACTACATGTTGAATCACAAGACATGGCTCACCTCTAGGATGGATCCTATCAAATATGTATTCGAAAGCCCATTCGTACCAGGCAGGAGAGCCAAGTGGCAGGTCATACTCTCCCAATATGACATAGTCTATATGACCCGGAAGGCGGTGAAAGGTAGCGTGATCGTTGACCTTCTAGCAGAAAATCCTATCTAGGATTATGAAGCCCTGGATTTTGAGTTCCCTGATGAGCATATTAATGAAGTAGACTGCGAAGAAGAGGGGCCAGTTGATGTATGGGAAATGTATTTCGACGGAGCTGTCAATTTGTCCGGTAATGGAATTGGAGCTACGTTGATATCCCCGGATGGAAAACACTTTCCGATAGCTATCAAGTTGAGATTTGACTGCACCGACAATGTCGCAGAATACGAAGCTTGTGTGATGGGTCTACAGGCTGCCATCGAAATGAAAATCAGGAAGTTGAAGGTATATGGAGACTCAGCCCTGATCATTTATCAAGTCAAGGGAGAATGGCAAACTAAGGATCCTAAACTAATCCTGTATCAGAAGTACTTACTGGAGCTGATTAAGAAATTCGAAGAAATCTTTTTCACTCATCTTAACAAAGACAAGAATCAATTTGCTGATGCCTTAGCTACTCTAGCTGTTATGGCTCAAATGGAAGAAGGGCAGATGACTCAGATACTGAAGATTAAGACAAGGAATGAGTTGTTAGTAGTATGCCCTAGAGCATATCATTTAGTATGTATCTTGTACATAATTTTATTCATAAAAGGCATTTCCACTTTTCCGTTTACATAATATATTTATGTGTAATATAAAAGGTCCATTGATATCTTGTTAGAAATATTATTCTTAAGTTGTTAAGAATATGAGTGACAATATTTCTAGCACAAAGTATCATAAATAGGTTCACAATCGAGGATACTTCATAATAAGGACATGACTTATCCAGAAAGATTGTATTCATGTTTGTTCCCAAGTTATTTATATGAGATATAAATAAGATGGAATGGTGAGTCTCATGCCATATAACAAACATGATAGGCACTTATAAATGATAAGTAGGTGAACCGGGACACTTATGACAAGCACATGGAGTTTACTCTTGTCAATGTTTTATCATAAATCATATCAGTGCATATAATCTTTAGACCTGAGATAGCACAGTTATCTTGTATATAGGTTGTTTGAGTTTGATACTACTTTCATACTTGTACTATGTATGGGTATATGGGCATGTGTTGGCTCCTGCTAGTTATATATGGAGGTAGGTGTTGATCAAGATGGAATATGTTCCTCTAAGTAAATAGAGATAAAATCCTATGTTCATTTAATTGTTCTTGTTGTTTCAAGTTCCTGGCCAGGACAGATAGATTTATTCAGAAAAGAGTTTCTGATGAGAAAAATCTTTTTAATCAAGAACTGGAATTAAAAGAGAACATAATATTCATAGCAAATGGAGTTTGACATAAACCATGACTCCAGCTTGAGTTGGGATTTTGTAATAGAGAGATTCTAGTGCATGGTAACATATGATTATAGGTTCATTTAAGGTAAATCTTATTACTAATTGGGTGGCCATGGCATGCTATGCTAGGTGTTAACCATGGTCTATGAGGTTCATAAAATGATTTAGAGAAATCATTTATGGTAAGAAAGAGTTCTGATGATATTAAGAGTTGATATCATGTCTCATTGCCAATTAGTGATGAGCCTAGTAAGTCACACACATACACAAGTTATCACCTATTTAAATACGATTTAATTAATTAATTAAAGAGTTTAATTGATTAATTAAATAGGTTTGGTTTGCAATTAAATTACAAAGTCCCTAGCATGACTTGAAACCAAATCTAGATTATTGGATGTGTAGTATAAATTAAATTTATATTTAAAGTGTTTAAATATGAATTTAATTAATGAGAAATTAATTAATAGAGATTAATTAATTAATTTATATTTGATATAAATTAATTAGAAGAAGAAAATAATTATTTTGGGTTAAGAACTCAAAATTAAGACACAGGGGCATTTTGGTCATCACAGTGTGACACGTGGCACCATGAGATGGTGACACATGGGATTACACATAAGCTTGCCAAATGTTTTTTTAATCATGTAAGATGATTAAAATCAAGGTTAAATATAGGTTTGACACTTGGCACAATGTGATTGGGTCACTTAAACCTAGAGCTAATCAAAAGGTGACATGTGGCTAGGGTTTAATGTGTTAACCTAGCTATTTAAGTGTGGTTATGAAAAGAAAAAATAACCAGCAGCCTCTCCTCTCATTTGTCACGCCACTTTGAGCCTCTCCAGCTATTTCTCTTCATCTCTCATCAATTCAAAGAGATTAGCCTTCAATCTCTTGAATTAAGAACACTAGAAATTGTTTCTAGTGTCCTGTTTACATCTCTAATCTCTTAAAAGGCAGAACTTGAATTTCTAATTAATAGAAAAAGCTTTAGAGGCTGTTCAAGGGCTGCCATAGGTGTTGTTGGTGTGGACAAGCTAGAGGGACAACATTTGGTGTCCTGAAGACGAATCTCAAAGGCGCAGACACGCTGCAGTGCATCAAGAGGTTAGTGTAATCGTTCTTTATTTAATCTAGGTTTCTAAAATTAATCTGATTAATTTTAAAATCTTAAATGGCAAATACAGATCCAAAAAACATATTAAAAGAGTTTTAATATGTTGTTTATCATTGAAATCAAATAGATAAAAATAAATCTTGCATGGTGCATGTGACCCTTGTCTAAATTTTTTTGAATTCAATGGTATAATCTTGTGTTTTTCACGCTTCCGTTCCTTCAATTGGTATCAGAGCCACTATATTTGCCATTTAGATTGTTGATTATATGATTTAATTGTGTGATTTGATCATGAGATGATTGATTCATTGCTGGTTGCATTAAGAGAGGTGTGGCGGCACACATGGTGAAGCCACCATTGGTGGCGGCAACAATGGTTCCATGGGTGGTTCAAGGTTTGGCTTTTAATTCTGCAATTGTTGTATGATCTAAGGCCTATTCTTTGACTAATTAAAGTGTTTAATTAGTAGTTTTAATTACACAATTAAATTATTATTCAAATCAGAATTTTAAAAATTGTTTGAATGTGATTCAAATCTGAATTTTAAAAGTTGTTTGAATGTGATTCAAATCTGAATTTTTAAAGTTGTTTGAATTATATTTAAATCTGATTTTTTAAAATTGATTCAATAAAATTCAGATCTGATTTTTTAAAAAAAATTTGAATGTGATTCAAATCTGATTTTTTAAAGAATGTTTGAATGAGATTCAAATCTGAATTTTTGAAGTTGTTTGAATGTGATTCAAATCTGAATTTTTAAATTTGTTTGAATGAGATTCAAATCTGAATTTTTAAATTTATTTGAATCATATTCAAATCTGGATTTTTAAGTTGAATATGAGATATTCAATTTAGTTTAAGTATGTATGTTTTATTTAATTGTTAAATAGTGATATGCATGATGGATGATCATGGACTATAAAAAACCAATGTGATTGGATTTATTTCTTTTTTGTTTCTTTGGGATTGTAAATTAATTAATTTATTTTAATTTATTTTGGGCATGTATTATTAAGTTTGTAATAATTTTTGGGTTGTAATTTCATTTATTTAAGTTCTTGTAAATTCGCCTTGGTATGCCAAGGATTACTATGTAATATTGGATTGCAAGAAGTTCAAGGAGGTCAAGAGCATTGGTGGGACCAGTGGGAGGAATTCAATATCAAGTGTTGATTATGTACTCCTTCAGCAACTCTTGTAAAATGAATGAATGAAATGCACCTAGGAATGCCCTGATTCAATTCTTGGTGGCTCATAATTGAATCCCTTAGAAAGTCCATGATCATACCATATTTACTGCTTATCCATGAATGCATGAGATGTATGGGAATGTATGCAATTATATGATATATGCATGCTAAATGGATAATGTGCAAAGTGAGACCTTAATAGTAATAAGGATGGCTATAAAATCTTCCAAACAAATGATTAAGTTGGAAATGCTATAATTAAAGTAATTATAACATAAGCCCTCCATTGGGGCAATTATTTTAAGAAATTTTAAATAGTTGCATGAGATGCAATTAATTTAAGAGATTTTCTTAAGAATAATTGTTAAGCATGAGATGTTGTAAATATGTAAATGGTTTGGTGGCCAATATTGGATGTACCTGAGGACATTAAAATTATTTGCATAATTACTGACTCAATAGGATCAACTTAACTAATGCAAAATAAGTCAATAATGGATGTACCTGAGATTTTGAGCATTAGGGGCTAGGTAAAGGATTGAACCTCACATGAGATGTGATGGGCAAGGAGTTTCTCACTTATAGTTTATTGTAATTCCAATAATGGATGTACCTGAGGATGATCAATAGAATTATAAGAATTCAATCACCCACTAGAAATCCATCCAACTAGGATTTCCGTTTTCTACTCTGGAAGTGTAGGATTCGCTAAGTTAGTGGGAGGACCAATTTGATTAAAAGACCATAATCATTTTGGTTAATTACATGATACATTTACTAATTAATCTGGTTATTTTTTTGATTAATTTTACGATAAAAATGAGCACAAAACAACCACCACCATCCAATATCCTTGCAAGCATACTTGATCACAACAGTTGACAGGACCTAATCATGCGATTGGCTAAGAAATTTGAAACTTGTCCTGAACCTTGAACATATAGGATATGTTCTAGATTCAAATGTTCCTGGTCCCTTACCTCCAGAGGCCACATAAGAGGAACATGAAACTTTGGACAAGTGGAAGGAGCATGATATGAGAGCTAAGTGTTACATGCTTGCTTCCATGAGTAATGAGTTACAGAAGCAACATGAGAATATGCAGAGTGCGAGTGAGATCCTCATTCACCTACAAGAGTTGTATGGTGAGCACAGCAGGAATGCTAGGTATGAGATATCTAGACAGTTATTCCGTATGAGGATGTCTGAGGGACAGAATGTTGGGGATCATGTCCACAAGATGATTCGGCTGATTGAGCAGTTGGAACATCTTGACTTCAACATGGATTTCCAACTACAAACGGATTTGATCCTTCAGTCCCTTCCTAAGTCTTTTGGGAATTTTGTGATAAATTTCCATATGACTAAACAAGAATGCACCTTAGCTGGTTTACTCAACATGTTGGTTATTGCCCAAAAGAATATGCCAGGCAATAAAGGAAAAGAGGTAGCTTTGGTTGCATATTCTTCTGCTGGAAAGTCCAATAAGAAGAAGGGCAATAAGAAAAAGAAACCTCAGATTCCTGGTCCTTCCAAGAAAATAGCTAAACAGAAAAGGAAGATTAAAGAATATTCAGGCACATGAAAGAGTTTCCACTGCCAAAAGGATGGGCACTGGAAAAGGAACTGCCCAGAGTATCTTGCTTCTCTGAAGGACAAGAAGGATACACCTTCGGAAGGTATGTCCATATCTTGTTATTTAGATTATGATGATACTCATAGTTCATCTACAGCTTGGGTTTTAGATACTGGTGCCAGTTCTCACATTTCTATTGATATGCAGGAACTAGCAAATAGTAGCAGCTTGCGTTCTCAAGATATTAGTGTCCGGATTGGCAATGGCTCAACTGTTGAAGCTTTAACCATAGGATCTAAATCTTTTTACATGTTTGGACATGTTTTGTGTTTGGATAATATTTTATATGTACCTGATGCTTTTAAGAACATCATTTCTATATCTAGTTTGACTAGAAATGGCTATGAATTTCAGTTCACAGATGATGTTTACAATATTTTTTTTGGAAATAAATATGTTGTTTCGGGTTACATGAATGATGGTCTTTATTATTTGGATAATAATGACAAACACAAATTGAATGCAAGTGATCTAAAAGAATACAATGCCATGGTGAAAACCAACTCAAGTTCAAAATATATTTGGCACTTAAGGTTATGTCATGTTGCAGAAGATAGGATTGCAAAATTGGAGAAAATGGGGATTCTATCCTCATTGGGCTCTGAGCCTACTCCAACTTGTGAATCTTGCCTTCAAGGCAAAATGACTAGATCACCCTTTGTTGGACAAGGGCTAAGAGCTGAAAATATTTTGGAATTAATACATAGTGATGTATGTGGTCCGTTTAAAGAAATGGCTAGAGGGGGCTTTCATTATTTTATTACCTTTACTGATGATAAATCAAGGTTTGGGTATTTATATTTGATGAAATACAAACATGAATCCTTTGAAAAGTTTAAGGAATTTAAATCTGAAGTAGAAAATCAAACAGGAAAAAGTATTAAAGCTCTTCGATCAGATCGTGGAGGTGAATATTTGAGTACTGAATTTGATGAATACTTGAGAGAGCATGGCATTGTTTCTCAGCTGACTCCTCCAGGAACGCCACAACTGAATGGTGTATCTGAAAGGAGAAATCGTACCCTATTGGATATGGTACGTAGTATGATGAGCTATACTGATATGCCAATCTTCTTTTGGGGATTTGCATTAGAATCAGCTTTGTATATTCTGAATAGGATTCCATCAAAATCAGTTTCTTCCACACCTTATGAGATATGGCATGGAAGAAAACCAAGTCTAAAGCATGTTAAGATTTGGGGTTGTCCAGCTTATATCAAAAAGCTGAACACTGATACCAGATCAGAAAAAGGTCGATTTGTTGGATATCCAAAAGATAGTTTTGGATATTATTTTTATTTGCCTACTTCACAAAAGGTTGTGATAAGTAGAGATGCCACATTTCTTGAACAACAGTTTGTTCAAGAAGGAGGCAAAGGAAGGCAAATAGAGTTAGAATTGGAGAATTCTGACCAACCAACAGATCAGATGGATATAGATCCATCTAGTCAACCTATACCCATTGATGAAACATCTACAGCTGTTCCTTGTAGAACAACCAGGGTATCTCACCCACCAGTGAGATATGGTTTTCTTCATGAAGAAGAACAAGAGTTGTCTACTTATGAAGAAGTAGATCATGGAGATGATCCACTTACCTATGAAGAAGCTATATCAGATATAGACTCTTCAAAATGGATTGATGCTATGAAATCCGAGATTGATTCCATGTATAAGAATCAAGTTGGGGATCTTGTTGACCCACCTGAAGGTATTGTACCTATAGGAAACAAATGGGTTTTCAAGAAGAAAATTGGTTCTGATGGAAAGGTAGAGACCTATAAGGCAAGGCTAGTAGCGAAAGGGTTTCGCCAAAGGCAAGGAATAGACTATGAGGAGACTTTCTCGCCTATTGCCATGCTTAAATCAATTAGGATTTTATTAGCAATAGCTGCGTACTATGATTATGAGATTTGGCAGATGGATGTCAAAACAGCTTTTCTCAATGGATACATTGAAGAAAACATTTTCATGGAACAACCTAAGGGATTTGAATCCTAAGATGGTTCCAAGGTATGCAAGCTAAAGCGATCCATTTATGGGTTGAAACAAGCTTCGAGGAGTTGGAACATCCGTTTTGATGAAGCCATTAAATCCTTTGGTTTTATAAAAAATGAGGATGAGCCATGTGTATATAAGAAGGTTAGTGACGGTGCTATCACTTTCCTTATCTTATATGTGGATGACATACTTTTGATGGGTAATGACATAGGTATGTTGACGACTATAAAGGTATGGTTGTCAAATACATTCTCCATGAAAGACTTAGGGGAGGCAACCTATATTCTTGGAATTCGCATCTATAGAGATAGAGCAAAAAGAATAATAGGTTTATCCCAAAGTCTATACTTGGAAAAGGTGTTAAAGAGGTTTAACATGCTTGATTCCAAGAGAGGATTGTTACCAGTAAGACATGGTATCCATCTTTCAAAAGAGATGTCTCCAAAGACACCCGAAGAAAGAGATAAGATGGCCAGGATTCCATATGCTTCGGCTATTGGAAGTTTAATGTATGCAATGTTGTGTACTAGGCCAGATATCGCATATGCTATTAGTTTGACTAGCAGGTATCAATCCAATCCAGGTTTAGAACACTGGATAGCAGTCAAGAATATCCTTAAGTACTTGAGAAGAACTAAGGATTTATTCTTGATTTATGGAGGTGGAGACTTGCAATTAGATGGTTATATTGATTCTGACTTCCAATCAGATATCGATGATAGAAAGTCTACCTCTGGATATGTGTTCATTTGTAATGGAGATGCAGTCAGTTGGAAGAGTTCCAAACAGAGCACGACTGCAGATTCCACTCGAGGTCGAGTATATTCTTTGCATCGAATCTTTTGCAAAAGAAGCTATTTGGATAAAGAAGTTCGTGTGAGAACTTACAATAGTTCCTTCCATTGAGTCAGCGGTTCCACTACATCGTGACAATAATGGAGCGATCATACTGAGCTAAGGAACCAAGGTCTCACCGTAAATCCAAACACATAGAAAGGCGCTACCACATTATCGGAGAAATAGTTGGGCGGCGATGTAGCCATGCGAAAATAGCATCGGTGAAAATCCAGTGATCCATTCACTAAGCCTATGCCACGCACTCGATTAGACCGACATCTTGAGAAGATTAGTCTAAGATATTGTAATGAATGGCTCTAGTGCTAGTGGGAGATTGTTAGTAGTATGCCCTAGAGCATATCATTTAGTATGTATCTTATACATAATTTTATTAATAAAAGGCATTTCCACTTTTCCGTTTACATAATATATTTATGTGTAATAGAAAAGGTCCATTGATATTTTGTTAGAAATATTATTCTTAAGTTGTTAAGAATATGAGTGACAATATTTCTAGCACAAAGTATCATAATTAGGTTCACAATCGAGGATACTTCATAATAAGGACATGACGTATCCAGAAAGATTGTATTCATGTTTGTTCCCAAGTTATTTATATGAGATATAAATAAGATGGAATGGTGAGTCTCATGCCATATAACAAACATGATAGGCACTTATAAATGATAAGTAGGTGAACCGGTGACACTTATGACAAGCACATGGAGTTTACTCTTATCAATGTTTTGTCATAAATCATATCGAGGCATATAATCTTTAGACACGAGATAGCACAGTTATCTTGTATATAGGTAGTTTGAGTTTGATCTTGCTTTCATACTTGTACTATGTATGGGTATATGGGCATGTGTTGGCTCACTAGTTATATATGGAGGTAGGTATTGATCAAGATGGAATCTGTTCCTCTAAGTAAATAGAGATAAAATCCTATGTTCATTTAATTGTTCTTGATGTTTCAAGTTCTGGCCAGACAGATAGATTTATTCGAGAAAGAGTTTCGATGAGAAAAATCTTTTAATCAAGAACTGGAATTAAAAGAGAACATAATATTCATAGCAAATGGAGTTTGACATAAACCATGACTCCGGCTTGAGTTGGGATTTTATGTGAGAGAGATTCTAGTGCATGGTAACATATGATTATAGGTTCATTTAAGGTAAATCTTATTACTAATTGGGTGGCCATGGCATGCTATGCTAGGTGTTAACCATGGTCTATGAGGTTCATAAAATGATTTAGAGAAATCATTTATGGTAAGAAAGAGTTCTGATGATATTAAGAGTTGATATCATGTCTCATTGCCAATTAGTGATGAGCCTAGTAAGTCACACACATACACAAGTTATCACCTATTTAAATATGATTTAATTAATTAATTAAAGAGTTTAATTGATTAATTAAATAGGTTTGGTTTGCAATTAAATTACAAAGTCCCTAGCATGACTTGAAACCAAATCTAGATTATTGGATGTGTAGTATAAATTAAATTTATATTTAAAGTGTTTAAATATGAATTTAATTAATGAGAAATTAATTAATAGAGATTAATTAATTAATTTATATTTGATATAAATTAATTAGAAGAAGAAAATAATTATTTTGGGTTAAGAACTCAAAATTAAGACACAAGGGCATTTTGGTCATTTCACAGTGTGACACGTGGCATCATGAGATGGTGACACATGGGATTACACATAAGCTTGCCAAATGTTTTTTTTAATCATGTAAGATGATTAAAATCAAGGTTAAATATAGGTTTGACACTTGGCACAATGTGATTGGGTTACTTAAACCTAGAGCTAATCAAAAGGTGACATGTGGCTAGGGTTTAATGTGTTAACCTAGCTATTTAAGTGTGGTTATGAAAAGAAAAAATAACCAGCAGCCTCTCCTCTCATTTGTCACGCCACTTTGAGCCTCTCCAGCTATTTCTCTTCATCTCTCATCAATTCAAAGAGATTAGCCATCAATCTCTTGAATTAAGAACACTAGAAATTGTTTCTAGTGTCCTGTTTACATCTCTAATCTCTTAAAAGGCAGAACTTGAATTTGTAATTAATAGAAAAAGCTTTAGAGGCTGTTCAAGGGCTGCCATAGGTGTTGTTGGTGTGGACAAGCTAGAGGGACAACATTTGGTGTCCTGAAGACGAATCTCAAAGGCGCAGACACGTTGCAGTGCATCAAGAGGTTAGTGTAATCGTTCTTGATTTAATCTAGGGTTCTAAAATTAATCTGATTAATTTTAAAATCTTAAATGGCAAATACAGATCCAAAAAATATATTAAAAGATTTTTAATATGTTGTTTATCATTGAAATCAAATAGATAAAAATAAATCTTGCATGGTGCATGTGACCCTAGGCGAAATTTTTTTTGAATTCAATGGTATAATCTTGTGTTTTTCACGCTTCCGTTCCTTCATGAGCCAGCTTATTGCTTCGTGATTGAAGAAGAACCTGATGATGAACCTTGGTATCATGACATCCTGGTCTACTGCAAAACCAGAGAATTCCCTTTGGGGGCAAGCAAAAATGAAAAGAGGATGATTCAGAGATTTGCATTGGGATACTTCCCCAGTGGAGAGACCCTATACAAGAGGAGCTCCAACGGCGAATTGTTGAGATGTGTGGATGGAAAAGAGGCGAAGAGAATCCTTTTTGAGACTTATGAGGGAAATTGTGCCACCCATACTAATGGACATATGATGGCTAAGCAAATCATGCGACGGGGATATTTCTAGACCACCATGGAAAAAGACTGCATCGAATATTTTCAAAAATGCCATAAGTGTCAGATCTACGCAGATCCGATAAATGTTCCACCTCACAAATTGTTTAACCTCGTTTTGCCATGGCCTTTCGCAATGTGGGGCATTGACGTGATTGGTCCCATCAACCCTAAGGCATCCAATGGGCACAGATTTATCCTGGTAGCAATCGACTATTTTTCAAAATGGGTCGAAGCCACATCATACGCCCATATTACACAGAACACATTTCTCAACTTCCTCAGAAACAATATCATATGCCGGCATGGTCTCCCCAATGAAATCGTCACTGATAACGCCAAGAATCTGAATGGTCCTAAGATTCAGAAATTGTGTGATCAATACAAGATCTGACATCTCAATTCCTCCCCATACCGTCCCCAGATGAATGGAGCGGTGGAAGCCGCAAACAAAAATCTCAAAAGAATAATCCGGAAAATGACAGTCACATATAGGGATTGGCATGATATGCTTCCCTATGCTCTTCACGCATACCGGACTTCTGTAAGAACCTCAACCGGGGCAACTCCATACTCACTGGTTTATGGGATGGAAGCAGTATTACCTATTGAAGTTGAAATTCCTTCCTTAAGGATTCTGAAGGAATCGGGGATTGATGAGTCAGAATGGATCCAGTCAAGGTTGGATCAATTGAACTTGCTGGACGAGAAAAGGTTAGTAGCAGCATGTCATGGACAATTATACCAGAAGAGAATGGCTAAGGCATTTGACAAAAGCGTTCGCCCACGCGAATTCCAACCCGGGGACCTAGTTCTGAAGAAAATGCTGCCAAATCAAAGCGATCCCCAGGGCAAATGGTCACCAACCTACGAGAGACCCTATGTGGTTAAAAAGGCATTTTCTGGAGAAGCCTTGTTCTTGACCCACATGGACGGTGAAGAATTGCCACGACCTGTGAATGCTGACACCGTCAGGAGATACTATGCCTAAATAAAAAAAATAAAAAAAAAGGAAAAGAAAAAGGGTAGGAGTGAAAACCCGAAAGGGCGCTCCCAGCAAAATGTGTGAAAGAAGGCAAAAACCCCGAAGGGGCGCTTTCTGTAAAATGAGTGAATGATGAAAACTCGAAAGGGCGTCCTGAAAGAGTGAGCAAAAAAAAAATAAAAATAAAAATAAAAATAAAATAAAAAAGGGCGCCCCTGGAACCAAAAAATGGAGAAATAAGGGAGAAGCACGAAACCGAGAAAGGAAATGAATCATCACGACATGAAACTTCAGAAATGTTTGAAATAATGGCAGTTAAGGGATTTCAAAGCCAGCCACAAGGAATATGTGAGATCTATCCTTGTGCCCTTTTCCTTTGAAATTTTATCTTTGTTAAAGCTATGATAAAGTCATATTTCATTCCCTATGCTTTTATCTTCCCTTTATACTCACTCTTTAACATTATCTCTCTGCAATCTCGTTATTTAATGCGCTATTAATCTGTTAAAATTTTTTGCCATAAGATTAGGATTTGACAATTGATAACCTCACGTACTCTACTATGAGATTTGCAGGGAATGTCTTGGAGAAGAGGAGGTAGGGGTGAAAACCCGAAAGGGCATCCTAAAAAAAAAAAAAAACTAAAGGTGAAAACCCGGAATGGCGCTTCTATTCATATAGACGAAGGAGAAGTGAAAACCCGCAAGGGCACTTTTTGGGAGAAAGTCGAAAAAAAAAAAAAAAACAGAAATGGGGCATTGGAAGAAATGAGGCCATAGGTCAAGTCTTGCAACTCGTCATCCATTCATCATCGGCCTTAAGGATTCTGTTAAGTACACTTCATTGGGGAAAAACTTCTTGTGTCCGGATTAGGCTTGCTTGGTAAGTGCAATTTACATTTCCTGTTATCAACCTCTAGTTCCTTGATCTAAGTTGATTTTAATTTCCTGCAATTTACAGTTCCTGTTATCAACCTCTGGTTCCTTGATCTAAGTTGATTTTAATTTCCTGCAATTTACATTTCCTTTTATCAACCTCTGGTTCCTTGATCTAAGTTGATTTTAATTTCCTGCAATTTACATTTCCTGTTATCAACCTCTGGTTCCTTGATCTAAGTTGATTTTAATTTCCTGCAATTTACATTTCCTGTTATCAACCTCTGGTTCCTTGATTTAAGTTGATTTTAATTTCCTGCAATTTACATTTTCTGTTATCAACATCTGGTTCCTTGATCTAAGTTGATTTTAATTTCCTGCAATTTACATTTCCTGTTATCAACCTCTGGTTCCTTGATCTAAGTTGATTTTAATTTCCTGCAATTTACATTTCCTGCTGCAATTTACATTTCCTGTTATCAACCTCTGGTTCCTTGATCTAAGTTGATTTTAATTTCCTGCAATTTAAATTTCCTGTTATCAACCTCTGGTTCCTTGATCTAAGTTGATTTTAATTTCTTGCAATTTACATTTCCTGTTATCAACCTCTGGTTCCTTGATCTAAGTTGATTTTAATTTCATGCAATTTAAATTTCCTGTTATCAACCTCCGGTTCCTTGATTTAAGTTGATTTTAATTTCCTGCAATTTACATTTCCTGTTATCAACCTCTGGTTCCTTGATCTAAGTTGATTTTAATTTACATTTCCTGTTATCAACCTCTGGTTCCTTGATCTAAGTTGATTTTAATTTCCTACAATTTACATTTCCTGTTATCAACCTCTGGTTCCTTGATCTAAGTTGATTTTAATTTCCTGCAATTTACATTTCCTGTTATCAACCTCTGGTTCCTTGATCTAAGTTGATTTTAATTTCATGCAATTTAAATTTCCTGTTGTCAACCTCTGGTTCCTTGATCTAAGTCGATTTTAATTTCCTGCAATTTACATTTCCTGTTATCAACCTCTGGTTCCTTGATCTAAGTTGATTTTAATTTCCTGCAATTTACATTTCCTATTATCAACCTCTGGTTTCATGATCTAAGTTGATTTTAATTTCCTGCAATTTAAATTTCCTGTTATCAACCTCTGGTTCCTTGATCTAAGTTGATTTTAATTTCCTGTAATTTACATTTCCTGTTATCAACCTCTGGTTCCTTGATCTAAGTTGATTTTAATTTCATGCAATTTAAATTCCCTGTTATCAACCTCTGGTTCCTTGATCCAAGTTGATTTTAATTTTCTAATGTTTTAACTTTTGTTGCCGATCTCTAGGTCACTAACTTAGGTATGCCTTAGTTCCATAACTTCGAACACCTAATTGTCCAAAATATGGGTCTGAATCTTTACATAATTCCTACACGGGAAAAATTTTTCCTTTAATAGAAATTATGTAAAGAGGGGCAGCTGTCGACACCATATTTTGGCCGATCCCCATAATTAATAAACTTTGAAACCGATCCCCAGTACTAAATTTCTCTGTGCTAGATAACCACATTTTCGATCTCTCCTCACAAGGAATTGAATCAATGCTAAGTCCTCACATCAGTCAAAGCCTTACCGGTCTATTAAATCACTCACCGATCTCTCAAACCCATTGTCGAATCTCCTGACCAGTCAAGTATATTCCTGATCTCTGTTGACAAACGAAATTGAACTAACACTAGATCTTTGTTACCATTTTTGTTGCCGATCTCCCTTTCAAAAGTTTAAGAATAATCAAAAGTTCCATTCTGGTTTAATGATGACCCCGATCTTAAATGTTCAAGCCCAAATTTCTAATTTTAATCAAGTCCCGTTTAGTGTTGGTTCCCTACCGATCTGATGCTCATTGTGTTTTCCGATCTCTCACACTTAGGTTAATAATCACTTTCAGTTATTTCAACATACTCAGACAATCAAATGTTTAAATAATTTAGAAATTTTACGATCATAACCATTCATCGAACAAAAAAGGGCATTCCATTTCATTTCATTTCAAGAATTTGTACAAGTTATTCAGCTGGAGGATCACCCCCAGCCTGATCTACATCTTGTCCGCCCCCTCTCTCACCCTAAGCCTCCTCCTCACTCTCCTCACCTTCATCATCAGGAGCCAGGTTGGCCATCCAGGAGAAGTCCTCCTCAGGGTAACACTTCTTGAGCTCAGCCAGGAGATCTCTGTGAGCATTCACATAAGCGCCGGCCACTCCAGTCACTATCTCTTCTTCTTTCACCTTGAGCTCCTCAGCAAGGCGAGCGAGTTGAGCCGCTTCATCGGCCCGGAGCGCTTGCACTTCTTTAAAAGCGTGAGCTTGCTCGGCCAGCTTGTCCTCATAGCCCCTCAATTTGAGATATGTAGCCCTGAGCGGATGAAAGTTGAGATCGGAGGGAAGCTGCCTCATGACCCATCCTCTCGACCTCTTTACCCAGGCGATGCGCTTTCTCCCGTATGATGTGCTGGTTCACCAAGCACTCCACGTTCAAGCTCATGGATCGGGTCAAGATATCATCAAGGTTATCCGGAGACAGCCTATCCCGATCTTCTCGAAGACAGATAGAGGACGCCAAGACCTTGGCGAAACTAGGGTTTCCTCGAACCGTACGATTCTTCTCCAGTGAGTGGACTAAGACTTGGGCACCGCGGGAGATAGTCCTCACGTTAGGTTGAGAAGAACTCTCTTCTGCATTCGGAACAACTGGAGGAGGTGGAGGCAGCTCTTCCCGACGAGAAGGGGATCGGACCACTTCTGCGATCACCAGTCCCGAAGGTTGAGACGAGCCCTGTATTTCCTCGGGCTCATCCTGGGTGTCTGCATTTCCTCAACTCGCTTCATCTCCCGTACCTTCCAGGAGATCTCCCTCTTTGGAGGCTTCGCTACTGGCCATACCTGCACAAAGAAGAGGTCAGTGAGATCGCTAAGGTCCTGAGATCTGAGATATAGAAAATACCGATACCGAGGTCAGAGAGCTGGAGTCCGCGATATTTGCCGGTGATCAATTCCATAGTCCAATGGTGCAGCTCGGCGGTAACTGCATCCAAGCAAGAGAACTTCTCTCTGGACGCCTGCTCCTTCAACTCCATCACCATGGCGCCCTCTTCCCTATTCAACACGAGACGCTTCGGAATTAAAGGGCCTTGGTGTAGCCAGCTACGAGGGAAACCCTCAAAGCCGTTCGAAATTTTGCTCCTTAGAATGAAGAAGCGGTTCTTCCAGTTTTTTAGGGAGGAGGGCAGATCAATGAAGAGCCCGCAATGTGGCTTCGCCTGGAAAAACCAGTACTCGTCGTCCTTTCGATGAGTTAACCTATGCAGTTCGGCGAATACCTTAGGCATAGGACGGAATCCCTTAGCTCGACAGAGGCCTCGAAAGGCTACTAAGATCCGCCGCGAGTTCGGGTGAACTTGAGCTATGCACACTTGGAAAAATTTTAAGACTTCCTTAAAGAAGTCGTCAAGAGGGAACTGCAGCCCAGCTTTCAACTGTTCTTCGTATACCATAATCATGTCGTTCTCTTCGAAGAAATGATCGGCCCGGAAATCGCCGTGACACCGGATAAGTTCATATGAATCGGGCTCAATGTTATACTCCTGGCTTAATGACTGCAGATCGGTTTCTTGAAGGACTGATGGCAGCTCGTCCATAGGAAGATTCTCTCTCCTTGAAGAAGGCGCATGCCTTGATGACGTCACTTGTTCCCGAGCTGGGACGGAGACTCTAGGAGGTTCAGGTCGCGCCCTTGGCCCGACCACCTCTACTTCATCAGATGACCACGAGAACTGGATGGAAGGAGGACTCGCCGCTCTCTGACCTTCGGCGCCACTCATTTTCAAAGGAAATAAAGAATTTAAACTAAAAGAAGGATCAAAACCCTTACCGGAGCTTGATCGGAGTCGGAAGAGCTTGAGAAAATGAGAGAATTTTGAAGTTGTTCACGATAAGCTGAAAATGACACAAGAGAGCAAATGGCTAATGCCCACCCCTATTTATACTCGTTCGAGCATTTAATGCTCACGGCATCCCAGGCGGTGCATCGGTCAGCAAGATCTGCTAGCTGTTTCTGACACGTCTCATGAATATTCCGGAAATTCCATAAAGAGATCGGCTAACTAGAGATCGGCAGATTAAGATGAATCTTTTGAATTGCGGATCGGTTTAGGGTCATTTAAATTAAAGGTCAAATCGGATAAATACTTCAGAGATCGGAAAATAATTAATGCAATAATAACAAGATGATAATTGACAAATAAAATCTTTATTTCCAAAAGATCGGATTACATCATTTGGGCGATCTCAGAGACCGGTGGAACATCCCATCTAAAGGACCTATGTCAAAGTCAACATTGTGACTGATCCAAAGGATGTCATCGACCAGAATCGAGCCGCTGTCGAAACACCCAATGTGGAGGAAAGCCGCTGTCAGAACACCCAATGTGGTGAGAAGCTAAATAAACTTGGAAGAGCAACCGCCAAGGGTCGGCGGAACATTAGTAGTCTTCTCGGTCGAAATCGGTTCGCTGATTATACCGGTCGAACGACTCGAGATCGGCACGATCAAGGTCCGCGATCTAGATCGGTTAATTGGTCCAGTTCTCTCACCATCATCAGATAAGGTTATCATGATTATTTGAGCACCGGGGTCGTAAATTTTCAGTCGGGGAATAAAGAGGTCCATCGGAAAGGGATCAACAGCCACAATCATGGCCAGAACTTCTGCCGGAGCAGCTAGAACTGGAAAGTAAATGAAAGAGAGGAAAATTGAATGAAGAAAGTCTCTTCTGTTAGGGGTATATATAGGGGAAAATCGGCCATTTATTGCTAAGCAGAAAACGAAGCGGACGCTTCGGGAATCGAGGGGAATTAATGTCCTGATCGGACCGGGCCTGGTTAAGGGAAATATTGGAATAATAGAGATCGGATGTAACACCCTAGGCAAATCCCACATCGACAAAACACGGGAGAGATGCTGGGTTCATAAGATGGAGGTTCCTAACCCCTATTGACGCGTTTTAAAACCGTGAGGGCTTCGGCCCAGAGCGGACAATATCACTAGTGGGCCGGGCCGTTACATTTGTGGTATCAGAGCCGAGGTAGTTAAAACGTTGCAGGTAAAATCTCAACCGCACGCCCCAGAATCGCCCGCATTTCTGACATGCGTACGTCAGGACAGCGCTGTACATTCTAATCTCCACCTTTGATCTTACTTGTAAGGACGAGCTCGAAGCCCTCGGATCGAAGAAGAAAACGACAAGATCAGCGCCTTTCACTCCCAGCCCTCGGATCACCCCGGATAAGAGAATTTGGGACTGTCAGATTAGAAGAAGAAAATGACAAATATTCTAAAGAGGATCTCAGCCGTCCGTTTTGATCCTCTTTAATTCCCGAGCTTCAGATCATGTCCTTCGAAATCCTGAGCCTCCATCTCCCTCAAAATAAATCCTCACCCTTCATGGGGAGCACCCGGTTCCTATAAATACCTACATGAAAACTGTTCAAATAGAGGGGGGGACGAAAAAAGAAGGAAGTTACTATAGCGGAAGAACTCTGAAATTTAATTCAGATCGTCACTCTGCTTTCATAAGAAGAACTTTTGGAACCAGTTTTCTGAAGTATTTTCTTAAAAAGATTTTGAACACTGAAACTTTCCATTTTCAGCTCGTTCATCATCCCGCAGCGTTCACATTTTTCAGTTCCTTGTTATCTTTATTTTCACTTCCATCGCCCATGCTCAATCTCATTTAAACTCGGGTATAATTCTGACTCGATTGCATTTAGTGAAGCACTCTTTGTTCCAAGGCGAACCTTACTCTCTCGGCTATCAACTTGCAATCTTATTGCGTTTTGTGATTCTCGGTTAGTTCACTAGAATCGACTCCTTACAGGTCAGTATTCATGTTGCCATTTTATTAAGTTTAGTTCTTGTTTTACGCATTTCCATTCTTCTTTCTTTATGTATGTTATTTTCTTTAAGTTCATATCACGCTAGAAAGATACAGAGAAAGGTTGTGCTCTAGTTTATTTCCGTATCGATACCTTTGTTAATCTTTATTATTTCTGAGCGTAAGTCATCTAGTTCCAAGCGATACATAAGTAGTTGGATGAGATGTAGGTAATGGAAACTTAAGAGTCCTTTTTAAATAATGAAAGGTCTGAATAATAAGCTTGGAAAATGGTAAAGCTGAGTCACTAGAATGACTCAGTAGGTCATGAGGTAAGACGTCATAAGCTTGGATAACTAAATGGAATAGATCGGCTACCAAAAATGCTGGTAAGGCGACCATATAGGAAGGTCGGAGGATTCGGTTCGGCATCCCCTGCCCAGTCCTAAGGTACCAATAAGTTAAAGAGGTCTTGCGCAGACCCCCTGACAACTTTGAACGTCAGAACCCTTAGTCTTAGGTTCTCTCGATAGGTAAAATTTAGAGAAATCGGAAAGACCCTTATCTGACTGCCGTTTAAATAGAAGAGATCAGAAAGGAGTCTTTATCCGATCCTCAACCAGAATTTCAGCAAATATTTAAAAGAGATCGGAAGAGAGTTCTTATCCGTTTCTCAAGCTTAAAATTTTAATAAATATTAAAAGAGATCGGAGGAGAGTTCTTATCCGGACCTCAATCTAAAATTCAAATAAATATTAGAAGAGATCGGAGGAGAGTTCTTATCCGGTTCTCAATCTAAAATTTAAATAAATATTCAAAAGAGATCGGAGGAGAGTTCTTATCCATTTCTCAAGCTTAAAATTTTAATAAATATTAAAGAGATCGGAGGAGATTTCTTATCCGGTTCTCAATCTAAAATTCAAATAAATATTAAAAGAGATCGGAGGAGAGTTCTTATCCGGTTCTCAATCTAAAACTTAAATAAACATTCAAAAGAGATTGGAGGAGAGTTCTCATCCAATTCCAAAAATTGAATTCTAATAAAATAGCCCTTCAAACAAAACTAACACACAACAGTAACTCACTAAGGTTGTCTCATTTACTTATGTATCTGGGTAATTCGAATTAGTGAAAAATCAAATATTCCTTTTGTCAAAAGGATTAACATTTCCATTCAAGTCCTCCTAACTAATTTATAAAGAGTGCGAAGTTAAATCTACTTACCCTAATTAAGGGACGAGGTGGGGTGCCTAACACCTTCCCCACCCGTTTACGGACCCCGAACTTAGAATCTCTATTTTGAAGTGGTTTTATTTCAATTTATCTTCACAAATGGTGTTCTTTAGTTTCCCTCAAAACTAAAGTGGCGACTCCTCATTCTTTTCCACTTCGGTGAGGGTTCGTTCAGGCGACCGCAAAATCCCTTGCGACAAGTATCCATAGATTGAGCTAACTAGCCTTGTGATTTCTCATGAGCCTTCGGCTATTGAGATGAATATTGTTTCGAATGGCATGATATAACTGTGTGTTCTTATGAAATTGTTTTGAGACTTCCTAAATGAAATTGTTTGGACCAAAAGTTTATAAATCATGTTTTGTATCTGTTTTTCATGTTCAGTTCTATATTTGAATAAATGTGATTTAAATTATGCATAAATGTTATTTTAGTATGTTGTGCACCACTGAGTCATAATACTCAGCGATGGCTATTATTGCCGTCGCATATATAGAGATTAGAGGAGCAGCAGAGTGAGCTGCTGAGAATCTTGGAGCCACGTCCCTGAAGTTCTATAGGGCCTGATTGTAATATTTATTTTAATGTATGTAAATGTATGTACATGTAATAACTGATCATGAGTAGTTGTATAAAGTTTGTAATGATAGTATTTTGGGTTTGCTAATGTAAAGTTTGGTTGATGAATGTAAATTGTTTTTACTTTAATGAAAAATGAATGGAATTATTGAGTACTATTTTTTATTACAATTAAATTGAGAAATGATGTTGAATGGTGTTGTAATAGTGATAGGTTTTCATGAAAAGAATTATAGGAAGTGTTTTTACAGGTTTTTGAATAACTGTTTTCTTAAAATACAAACGGCACTCTGCCAAAAATTTTCTAAAATTTGCTGACAAATGAAAGTGGACAAAAATTTTTACTAACTTTTAAACTTCTATTAAATGTGAAAAAAAGCTCACCACTTCCATAAAGTAAGAAAATGGTTTTAAAATCCCTTGTAGGGCACTTAATGAGTTATCGGTAGGTGAAGTTTGGTAGTTCATTAGGTATTCTATGAGATCATATTATGCCTTACAGAGGGGTAAGGTGTGACAAAAACCAAAAACAAACAGATCTGCATTAGTGTTACCTCAACTATTACAAATGTAATGCATGGTATGCACTATAGTTAGGTCCAGAAACGACTAAACCGAGCTCTGATACCACTAAATGTAACACCCTTTACCCATCTATAGTGTAGCCGAGAAAAGTATATCACACTCTGTGTTGGAGCATCTTATCTAGTCTTATTACATTTCCTAGTAATTACATTTAATTTTGTTTATTTAAGTTTAATTAATCAATCGAAGAAACTGACGGAGTTTTCCATAATTTATTCACAATTTAACGATTTTCCACCTATATAAAATCTCAACAATAATCTCAATAATATAAATTTTTCACAATTTAAAACTTCATCTTAATATTTCAAACTCATAATTTCATTCATTCCATACATAAATATAATCATGCTGAATTTTGTAAATGAAATATTTAAATTTCATTAATTTACATAATTTACAAATAACTACATGAGTTCATAACTTTCATGACATAATTAATGTCTAACTACAAAATACAAAATACACTGATATAGCCTAGCGGTCCTACCAAAATGCACTGTAAAGGATGGTGACACTAGACTCAAGTGCATATCTAGACTCCCAAAAATCTCAGTCTATAGTCTACTGGGCTCTCTCTCTAGTCTCCATTACCTACGCGTAGCAAAAAGCGATGTACTAAGCATAATGCTTAGTGGTTCAAATATAATATAAAGATAAACTAAATGATTAAAAGTAAAGAAATTATGCTATTATTCCACACAGACTGCATTTTTTATAACTATTTGTAATATATTTAATTTAATAGTTTTTATATTCATTATTTAGTTGTAAATTTTTAGGACTTATTTTAATTGCCCAAGCAACCTATGCAAATTGACTGGACTGGATAAACGAGTAAACTGGCATTGGGTATCAGGTATCTCGAGCCGTCACTCAATTGGTCACATAGTGTCTGCCAGGTGTGCAAAAGAATGGCTAAAAAGCCATAATATCAATTGGGCATGAAGCCGTGTATTTCAAAGAATAATAAAATGGCCAAAAGCCATAAATCACAAAATGGCAATAAAGGCCATAAATTACGAAATGGCAAAGAGCCATGAGTAGTGCTGCAGTCAAAACCCTATTGGCATGCCAACCTATCCAAACCAATCATAAGTAGGCATACATGGGCATATAAGCAATTTAGTATTGGTTCTTTAAGTTTTATGTCTTTGTGATTACTATTTATAATACTATTCATGCTAAATTTTGATTATTCCATAAACAAAAGGTATACAAGTTCTAAATACATGATCTTACCACATTTTGGATTATAAAGTTGTTGGCATTAATTGCCAGCCACAATTCAAGTCTTCCTATAAGCATTTTAAAATGTTTAGTTTTTGCAACCTAAGTTTACTGTTTCATTAGACCAATCTACAATGGGATTTTGGCTAACCTTTCTTCATCAAAGTTGTTCCTTAATCTCTACTTTAGTTCCCTTTTTGAATTACTCCATTTGGAGTTCGTAGCTCAAGTTATGGCATTTTTACCATAACTGGTCGGATTGGTCAATGTCCAGAATTTTCTGAGCAGTTTTGGTTCTAGCAGTTTTGATAAGCTAACTTTGATTAGTAATTTGATTAGCTTATGGTCAGAATTTGGGTTTCTATTACTTAGGAAAGATGTTCTACTATGTCTAAGCTTTCCATGGGTTCAAAAATCAGGTCATTTGGACCTCTCTACACAAAGTTATGCCCATTTGAACAATCACTATTGATATGATCATTTTTCCAGGTCCAGATTTTGATTACTCAGATTCAAGCCAATTTTAGGTCACTTTGGGTTGGGTTTCTAGGCTATGTTTCGTCATGAAAAATGTGGCATTATGTCTCTAGTTTCATCTCTAATTGTCCTTACACAAATTGAAGCTACATAACTCTACTTATGACTGCCTAAACCTACTAGACTCAAAGTCCAAAATTTCCAGCACAAAGGCAACTCATCCAATTCACAATTCAATTCCACAACCAATTCCATTTTAAGGTCAAACTATATCAAATGGTCACTAATTGATCTTAATAATAATAATGCATCAACAATTTGACAAAACTCTAATTTTGGTTCAAAACCCTAATTCCCAATGTCTCAATTCCCTACCACATATAGAAATTGAAGTTCTACTCCATATGTACTCATCAAGGATCATCACTAAACAAATTTTAATTCCATTAAAATCATCAAACACTCCCTTACTCATGGCTACCAAAATTTATGTGTGCTCCTAAATGTCTATTTTATTTCATTTTCAATAATTTCTAACTCAAACCAAGATCCTAACAAAGAATAAAGAGAGAAGGGAGTGAGAATTGGCACTAACCTCTCTTGCCCCAATTGAAACTTAGCCTAAACTTCAGTTTCTTTCACTTTCTTGGCTGGCAAACACGTCTCCAAGGTGCACAAGCAAGTTTTTATGAAGTAATCTAGGGATTTTATGGTGTTTTTACTTGGGAATTTTAAGTGAGAAATGAAAGAAAATGGAGGTGAGCTATGGGTATGGTGGTTCGGCCACATTGATGGTAAGGAAGAACATGAATAATGATATTTTTATCTCTCTTCATCTCTTTTATATCTATTAATTATGTTTGTCAAATTTTGATAGGTTGAAAATTTTAATTACATCATCATTATCTAATGCTTATGTCATAATTAAATTTTAAATTTTATTTTGTTTTATTTTCTTTCCCTCTCTTCCCTACTCATTTCTAATTAAAGTTTCATCAATGTTTCTTCATATTTTATTTCATAAATCTCACTTAATTAAATAGACATATTGGTCAAAAATCAACTATGAGGGTGAAATGACCAAAATGCCTTTCGTTGTGTTTACCGAGTTATAATTGTCTGTATTGATTGACATAAGTTTTCTTGGCATTTTATTATCATCTAAACCTCACAAATTCCTTCACTTAAATCCCAAATAATTATTTCACAGATTTTCCCATGGGTCTGGGGTTGGCAACTGTTTTCACAGTTGCTTCCTGTTAGAGTTACCCATTGCTGCAGCTTTGGCTCATTTAACCTCTTTGCATTTCATTTCTTTAATTTCTCTTTTATTATCATCTAATCAAAACCCTTTGAGATCTATGATTAATTTTTGGAACTCCACAAAGGTTATCAGCCTATCTCTAGGTCAGATTTCCTAGGTTCAAAATCTTGATTTTCCAATACTAATCTTTACCTTTCAGTTCATCAATTAGTATCTTAGATCATGACTAGGTGGGTACTGTCACATAGCATGCAATAAGGGCACAAGAGATTGAATCAAAGAACAAAACTCAATTTCATTAAATAAAACTCAATATATATCCATAAAAAAAGTCAAGAATGCTACTTTCTTAATTTCTAAATTTAAGGAGTTACTCACTCATGGTGAGCTTGACAAGCATAATGTAATAAAAGTAAGAGCACATGAAACCAATTTGAAGACTAAAAGTAAAAGAACCGAGGGAAAATTCTATAGCTATGAACTTGTGGAACTTTGGTTAAGAAGTTTGTCCTTGGCACTGATGTGATCCTTCTTCAAGATGGCTAGGGTTCCTTAGGAAGGTTTCTTTCAAAACTCTTCCCCTTGTATGTATATGCAGCAGTATCTCCAAAACTCTCCTCTCTTTTTTATGTTTTCTGCTGGCCTCTATTTAAATTAGGTGTACTAGGGTTAAGATTTAGAGTCCCAATGGCATTAGAAGTCTAGTTGGTGTGCCAAAATAGGAGCTGGAGTCAGATTTTAAAATGCTACTGAAATGTAGTGCATGGCTCACATGTCACTATACAACCTAGGGCATGTAAGTTACTAGAGCTGATAGCTTCTTTTTGGATGGGGGGCAGTAAGTTACATGGGTCTCAGAGGTTTACATGAGTTAACTTACACAACCCGTGTATTTGTGCATGCTCCATTTACTTCCTCAAGCTTTGGCAACAGAAGGTTACACAGGTCTCTGAAGGTTACACAACCCAATTTACATGGCCCATGTACTGTGATTTTTCTGTACTTCTTCAAGTTTCACCAGGCAGGAGGTTACACGGGTTTAAGGCTTTGTTTGCATAACCCATCTACTATGCATCAGCAATTTGCCTTGCTCCTTAAGTTCTTCCAAGCTTTCTTCTTTGCTCCTACGCCTTGATTTCCCTTCAGAACACCTATTTTATGCAGAAAACATAGATTTTAGTGAGGATAAGTGAAATTTACAAAAACTAATGAAATTATTGAATATACATGCAATTACCTATCTAAATGCTATAAAATGTTGTATAATTATGCTTAAAACCATCTATATAATACAAGTGTATCAATACTAAAAATAAGTCCAAAAACTTTTGTAACACTATATAAAAGATAGATTTACCCATTGGTTTCATATAAACATCTTTTATGGTTTGTGAGATACATTAATTTTGAAAAAAGTCATGCAAATCTATCTTTAATGCATAACAATGGTGAACCACGATTTTTCTAAATTATTTGGTAGAGATTATAGACTAGATAATAATTTTCTAATTTTATATGATGTCTTTCCATGTTTCTGGAATTTTTGTACAATTTTTGTGCATGTTTAACTAATTTTAAAAATTGAAGTAAAAAAAAATACTATGAATCTATCAAAATCTAGAATTAACATGTATGTTTGTAATTTGATGTTGTTTAATAGCAATTTGTATTTAAATGTTAATTTATTGTTTTACAAGATGTAATATTATATTATGAAGTGTTAGAATTAGGTTAGATAAACCATGGATTGTATAGTTTTGGAACATTAGAAGTCCAGATTGTAAGTGATTAAATATTTAATTGTAATATTTATTTTATTTTAAAATAAATTGGTAAGAAACACTAAGGTAAGCACTAAAAGGGGTAATAATTATGTGGAGTTTACGTGGAGCTTAACAAAAGTAAGATAGGAATTAACTTATTATACTATAAGAGAATACCAATATTAAAGTGCAGTGTACCACTATAGCAATTGTAATAAATAAAAGGTAAATACCTCTTCAACTTTCTTAAAATAATAATTTTGTATGTAATATGTAGTAATTATAAGAATTTATTTGGTAAATACTAAAATAAAATTTGTTTGTATTTTAACCTATGTTTGACATGTAAATTAAATTTAATTAAATACTTGGTAAATTGTAAATCAAATTAGCATATTAGATGTAACATCCTCACTGGAGCAATTCCATACATTCTACTGTTCCGGTGACCGTTGTTGGTCCGGACAGCTAGAACATCTGGAAAAATATTTAGACTAAAGTGACAAGTCATAAATAATTCAAATATGTGTAAGAAAAATTTAGGAAAAATATTAGAAATAAAATACAACCAAGTTAAATGAGCCGGTGCCCTAGCGATGGGTAACCCAGTGGGAAGTTTCGGTCCTCACAACTAGAAGCCCTAAACCCAGTGGAAAATTCATGAAATAATTTTTGGAACATGAAATAATTTTTGGAATTATAGCATTAGAATGCCAAGAAAAGGCTTAGAAAAATTTTTTCGATCGGTAAAGACGATTTTGGCTCGATAAGCCAAACGGAGGGCATTTTGGTCATTTCGTCTTCAGAGATGATTTTTGACTTACTTGTCCAGTTAAGTAAATAATTATTATGTTCTAAAATATGAATAAATATTGCTAAAAATTGAATTGAAAATGAGTAGTAAAGAAAAGAAAAGAAAATGAAAGAAAAGTGGAATTATGACATCACATGATGTCATTAAAAAGGCTTCCGCCAATGGAATTCCAACAAGCACTCTTAAACTAATTAAAAAGGGAAGAAAGGAGGTAAAAATGAAACAAAACTTTCTGCTCTTCTTCTCTAAGTTTCGGTAGCCCTCTCCCAGCCACCATTAAAGCCCCATCAAGCTTTGGTTAACCCACCAAACCACCTCAAAAGCCCATCTTCCCTTCACAAAAACTTATCATCATCACTAGAGCAAGACTTGGGTAGCAAAAAGAAGTGAAAATAAAGGAGTTTGTCAAGCTTGGAATGACACACAACAAGGTTAGTGCTAATTCATCCTTAAAACTTTGTACATATATCATGCAGAATATGAAATAAGGATGAAATTAAGAGAATTGAAACAAGTTTTGCATGAATAAATTCCACCAATTTTAGTAGCCATGGACTTGTTATGGTTTTGATGTTTTCTTTGCATTAGATGAGTGAATAGGCTACCCTTGATATGATTGTATCACTTAAAACATTAATTTATGAGTTTAGTGCAAGAATTTAAAACTTTGGAATTTTAGGGCTAGGGTTTAAAAGTCAAATATGGAGGTAGATGCAATTGAACACAAAATGATGTTGTAATGGTCATTTAGTGACCATTTGGTGTAGTTTGAATTGAAAATGGAGTGACTGCTGACATTAACTAATGTAAAGAATTAGACTGCCTTAAGTGTGCATTTTGGATTGTTTGAGTCCAGTGTGCCATTGGGGTTATAACACATGCTAGGTAACTCCAATTGGTTCAAGGCCAATTGGAGGTTAAACTACACACAAAATGCAAAAACTTTGATGAAGGAATCTGTCCCAGAAAACCAAAATAAGTGGCCCTAAAAATTGACCTAATCAGGGTGACCAATATGCTGTCCTTGGAAAATGACTAAATGAATAGTGTTCATTCATTTGGTCATAACTCACTGTAGAAATGTCCAATTAACCTAAAATTTATATCAATAGAAAGCTTAGATAATTTAGGACAACTTTCATGAAGGACACAACTCTGAATTTTGACCAGAACTTAATGAAATTGCCCACCAAACTCAGGACACCAAAACTGTCAGAATGGATTCTGCCTAGAAATTCTGGGTACTACCCTATTCGGCCAGTTATGGTATTTGGTCCTTAACTTGAGCTACAAAACTCCAATTGGAGTGATTCAAAAATAAAATTAAAGAAGACACATAAAGGAACAACTTTCATGAAGAAAGATTTATCAAATTTTTATTGTAGCAAGGTCCAATGGAATAGTGAATTTGGACCTCAAATTCTAAAAATTTGAAATAAAACCTAGGAGGCTAAGAATTGAGTTTGGCAATCAATGCCAACAAAAATAAAATGCAAAATGTGGTATTTTGGTAAGCTTAGGCTCCACAAATTTATTATAAATCAAAAAGCCAACCTTTGAATGGAAATAGTCAAGAGAATAATAACTTTTAAGACATAAGTAAAAGATTAGTTGGAACTTGTTGATAAATAGAGCTTTGTGATTTTAGTCTATCATAGTTGTTAAAGAGCTAGAATTTTCACTAGAAATGTGATATTATGGGCTAGAAGCTCTATATTGAATTAGAAGTGTGTTAATTATTAAATTATTTTAATTAAAGAATGAGTTTAGAATCATATCATATTGATGGTAAATGGAAGTTCTCATAGTCAATTAGTGACCATTTGGCTGAGTATAATGAGAAATTGAAGTGAATGATAGCTTGGGATTTGAGGTTGGGTGTGCTGCCTTGTGTGCCCTGTAGGTCTGGATGTGAGTCCAGCATGTTTAGGTAGCTATAACTTGGGTTGTGTATGTTTAATTGGTGCAAGACCAATTGGACATAAAATTAGACACATAATGGCACAACTTTGATGAAGGAACCCTATCTAGAAACTAAACTTAGGATGCCCTAAAAATTGACCAAATCTGGGTAGCACCAATTCTGCCTGGGTAAAATGACCAAGTGAATAGTGTTCATTCATTTGGTCATAAATCAGTGTAGAAAGGTCCAATTGACCTAAAATTTATATCAATGGAAAGCTGAGGCAATTTAGAACAACTTTCATGGAGAATAAAAACTCAAATTCTGGACTTAACTAAACGAAATTGCTAGACAAATTTGCACTACCAAATCTGGCAAAACCAAAAATTACCCAGAAATTTTGGGTAAAGGCAATCCGACCAGTTATGGTGAAATAGCCATAACTTGAGCTAGAAAACTCCAAATGGGGTGATTCAAAAAGTGAAATGTAACTAGACACAATAAAGAACAACTTTGATCAAGAATACTTGGCCAAATTCTCACTGTAGAATGGCCTAATAGAATAGTGAACTCTAGCACCCAAAACTGAAATTTTTGATTTATTTTTCATAGATTAGAAGTATGGATTGGCAACTAATGTGAACACTTTTGGAAACCAAAATGTGGTAAATCTATGTGATTAAAACTCATGTAACTATTATATATGAGAAAGTCAATATTTTGACTTAAATGACTAAATGAATAGTAACTTTACATGTTAAGTACAAATATTCAAGAAATAACTTTGTAATATGTTAGTAGTATGTCCTAGAGCATATCATTTAGTATGTATCTTGTACATATTTTTATTAATAAAATGCATTTTCACTTTTCCATTTACGTAATATATTTATGTGTAATAGAAAAGGTCCATTCATATTTTGTTAGAAATTCTATTCTTAAGTTGTTAAGAATATGAGTGACAGTATTTCTAGTACAAAGTATCATAAATAGGTTCACAATCGAGGATACTTCATAATAAGGACATGACTTATCCAGAAAGATTGTATTCATGTTTATTACCAAGTTATTTATATGAGATACAAATAAGATGGAATGGTAAGTCTCATGCCATATAGCAAACATGATAGGCACTTATAAATGATAAGTAGGCCGAACCAGTGACACTTATGACAAGCACATGGAGTTTACTCTTGTCAATGTTTTGTCATAAATCATATCAGTGCATATAATCTTTAGACATGAGATAGCACAGTTATCTTGTATATAGGTAGTTTGAGTTTGATACTGCTTTCATACTTGTACTGTGTATGGGTATATGGGCATGTGTTGGCTCCTACTAGTTATATATGGACGTAGGTGTTGATCAAGATGGAATTTCTTCCTCTAAGTAAATAGAGATAAAATCCTATGTTCATTTAATTGTTCTTGATGTTTCAAGTTCCTGGCCAGGACAGATAGATTTATTCAGAAAAGAGTTTCTGATGAGAAAATCTTTTTAATCAAGAACTGGAATTAAAAGAGAACATATTATACATAGCAAATTGAGTTTGACATAAACCATGACTCCAGCTTGAGTTGGGATTTTGTAACAGGGAGATTCCAGTGCATGGTAACATATGATTATAGGTTCATTTAAGGTAAACCTTATTACTAATTGGGTGGCCATAGCATGCTATGCTAGGTGTTAACCATGGTCTATGAGGTGCATAAAATGATTTAGAGAAATCATTTATGGTAAGAAAGAGTTCTGATGATATTAAGAGTTTATATCATATCTCATTGCCAATTAGTGATGAGCCTAGTAAGTCACACACATACACAAGTTATCAGCTAATTAAGTATGATTTAATTAATTAATTAAAGAGTTTAATTGATTAATTAAATAGGTTTGGTTTGCAATTAGATTGCAAAGTCCCTAGCATGACTTGAAACTAAATCTAGATTATTGGATGTATAATATAAGTTAAATTTATATTTAAAGTTTTTAAATATGAATTTAATTAATGAGAAATTAATTAATATAGATTAATTAATTGATTTATATTTGATATAAAATTAATTAGAAGAACAGAAATAATTATTTTGGGTTAAGAACTTAAAATTAAAACACAGGGGCATTTTGGTCATTTCGTAGTGTGACACGTGGCACCATGAGATGGTGACACATGGCATTACATATAAGCTTGCCAAATGTCTTTTAATCATGTAAGATAATTAAAATTAAGATTAAATATAGGTTTGACACTTGGCACAATGTCATTGGGTCACTTAAACCTAGAGCTAATCAAAGGGTGACATGTGGCAAGGGTTTAATGCGTTAACCTAGCTATATAAGTGTTGTTATGAGAAAATAAAATACAACCAGCAGCCACACTCCTTTGTCACGCCATTTTGAAGCTCTCACTCTCTTCCTCTTCATCTCTCATCAATTCAAAGAGATTAGCTATCAATCTCTTGAATTAAAAATACTAGAAATCGTTTCTAGTGTCATGTTTACAACTTTAATCTCTTAAAAGGCAGAACTTGATTTTTCTAATTAATAGAAAAAGCTTTAGAAGCTGTTCAAGGGCTGCCATAGGTGTTCTTGGTGTGGACAAGCTAGAGGGACAACATTTGGTATCCTGAAGACGAATCTCAAAGGCGCAAATACGCTGCAGTGCATCAAGAGGTTAGTGTAATCATTCTTTATTTAATCTAGGGTTCTAAAATTAATCTTATTAATTTTAAAATTTTAAATGGCAAATAAAGATCCAAAAACATATTAAAAGAGTTTTAATATGTTGTTTATCATTGAAATCAAATACTTAAAAATAAATCTTGCATGATGCATGAGACCCTAGGTGAAAATTTTTGAATTCAATGGTATAAACTTGTGTTTTTCACGCTTCCGTTCCTTCATAATATGCCCTAGTATGCCTAATGTGATTGGTTTGAATAGGTTGGCATGCTAATAGGATTCTGATAGTAGTACTGCATATGATGTATGGCTTCATGCCATTCTGTGATATGATAGCCGATGGCTATACTGATTATGATGTTATACTTGGCTTTATGCCTTATTGCTTTTATGACTTATTAGCCATTCTGTTTGCACACCGGGAGACACATTGTGACCGATGGTGTGATGACCCGAGGTACCCGGTACCCAGTGCTAGTTTACCCGTTTGTCCAGTCCGGTCAATTTGTATAGGTGACTTGGGCATGGAAAAGTATAAATGTAATTGAATTGATTATTAAAGGAAGTAAGAAAATTAAATATCAAGATAAAGAACAAGAATGATTAAAATAAAAAGAGGCTTAAAATCATCAAGAAAACAATTAATAAAATGCTAGAAAGAATTGAAATGAACTGGACTGATGATAAAAAAAAAAAAAAAAGTTATCAATTATTGAATGCACTGGGAACTTTAATTATTATGAAATAATTTAAGATAACCTAGAAGGTTTTGAATTAAAGGATACAAAAAGATTAATAATAGAAATAAAACTTAAATAAATGCTACAAATGTACCTTTCATAAAAATATTAAGTTAAGAATAATACCATTAGAATATTAGTATATTGTATATTCTTACTATAACCTTATGAATTAAGCACCTCCAAAGAGGATTAAATTAGGAAAAAAAAAAGGATATTAAATGTTAGCAACCTTATTAAAGCATAATTAAATCTAAATTATCTGAACCATGTTTTATTTCCATCTGTATTTTGTATATTATTTTCTTTATTATATTATTGCACCACTAAGCAGAAATACTTAGCATGATGGATTTGTTTCCTCGCGCAGGTACTGAAGGTAAAGCCCATCGAATATTAAACAGAGATTTTGGAGTTATGATCTGTAGAAGTGTCAAGATTGTCACCTCCCCAGCAATGCATGTAGATAGGGCTCACATTAGTCATATTATATAATTTGTGAATTATAAGTATTTATTATGTTTGTAATGAAAATTATGAAATTGTATGTAATATGCACCTGATGTAAATTATGAATTTATGCAATTAGTTTGCAAATTATGTAAACTAATGAAATTGAGAATTTTGATATATGTAATAAGCATGAATGAATTTGTACAAATGAGGGTGGATTTAAATTACATAATGATTTTTGAAATGATGATATGAGTATGGATGAATTATTATATGGAAAATATTATTGAAATTTTCAAACAGGTGAATAGTGAAACACGTCAATCGATAATAAAATGGGGAAAACTCCGTTAGTTTTTCCGTCAAAAAATAATTGACATTAAAAGATAATAACTTGAAAATGATTAAAGGAATAAAGTAAGATAAGATAGGGTGCTTCGGCACCGAATGTAGCATGTTTCGCTCAGTTACACTGTAGTTGAGTGAGGGGTGTTACATTAGAAACAATTTTTTAGGTTGTAATTGTTTGGAACCTTTGGCTGTTTATTAGAATAAATAACACATGTACATAAATTATTTAGTTTAATTATCTTTAGGGTGACTTGGTAAAAAATAAAATAAAATAGGTTAATTAGAAACTTAGGATTGTTTGTAAATTGCGCTTGTGCGAAAATCAAATTATCAATAATAGATTAATTTTAGTCATTCGATAAATTTCACTTAATTTAATTTAGCAACCACATAGATAGGGAGTTCTTGTGCAAAAAAAATATTTAAAAACAACAACCCCCTGTTTGAATTACCTGTGTGTGTAGGTTTAGAAATTACTTTTTTAGGTAAGAAGTATGACAAAGTATGTAAGATGCCCTTACCCGGTCTACAGTGCAGCCGAGCAAAGGAATGCCAAATCTTGTGCCAAAGCACCTAATCATATCATATTTAATTTGGGATCAATTATTTTTCATTATAATTTAAATTCAAGAAATTTTAACAGAAAAATTGTAAGAGTTTCCCCGTATTATTAACTATTGACTTGTTAAATTATTAACCTGCTCAGATCTCTCAAATAATATAATCTTAATTTGTATCAATCCAACATCTCAATCAAATTCCATATTCATTCACATAATCATTTGCATCCGTTTTCGTATATGAATTTCTTTCATTTCATTAATTTACTTAATGTATATAATTATTACACAACTTAAAATTTAGTTACAAACTTATATCTAACTACAATACATGTGATGATGCATCATTGTGGGCTAATACTATATATATCAAAATGAAATATGGAGGTGACACTGGCTCCTACTGTAGATCAGCTCAAATCTCCCTGTCACAGAGTTTACTAAAATTTATCACTTGAACCTGCGCGAGGAAAAAGAATCACGCTAAGCATTTCTTCTTAGTGGTGCAGTAATAGAATGAAGGCATAATATACAAACAAAAGTAATAATTTCATGCTTGAAGTGATATAAAGAAAATGCATATTTAATTAATCATTAATCACTTCAAAGAAAATAAAGATTGTGATATCAAATTTTTGTAGTCACTTCACAGTTTAATCACATAACGAATTTAAAGACTTTTCATCATATTTTTCTTGATCTCTCATGTTTACACATTTTTGTGGTCCTTGAAAGCATTTATTTCTTTGGGATCTTTCTTTCTCTTGATATTTAATTTTCCCATTTCATTTCAGTGACCAATTAACCCTTTACAGGATTGACCGGATTGGATATTCGGGTTTTACGAGCCCTGGACACTCGGTGCCTTGGGCCGTCATTCCATCGGACACATTGGTGCCTGCCAGGTATGCTATGTAAATTAGGCATAAAAGCCAAAAGAATAACCATATCGGACACTCAGTGCCTACCAATGATTATTTAAAGAAATCATGAACATGGGATAACCATATCGGACACTCAGTGCCTACCAATAGTATCCAAGCATAAAAATCATGTTCAATACTGCTGATCTCATCCAATCCTTGCACTACTATTAAGGCATACTTGGGCTAATTATCATTGTTTGTAGTTCAATATTCTCATTATTTCCTCATTACATCATCACTTCATTCATCATGGGAGCATAGGTCCCAAACACATGTCACATGACATTCATGCTAGTCATATCATTGATATTAATTACAATTCATGTTTTGAGCAATTTTGTTAATATTTAATAATTTTCATATTTATTGCCTCAACTTTTTTAATAATTTTGACCAATGCAGGAATTAGGCCATACCCTCTTCATGAGACTTGTAGATATATATTTTGGGTTTATTTTGGCTTTAGAATCACTTATTTTGCATATGTGTAGCTCAAGTTATAGCCATTTTACCAAAACTACTCAAGTGACTAATTTCCAGTTTCAGGGCATTTCAGAATCTAGGTAGATTCTAGACCCGTTTTGTCAAGCTATTTTGGATAGGTTACAGTCATAATTTAACTGTGTGTGCTTCATATGAATTGTTTTCTTATGCCTTAGGATTACAAGTAAACTTTCAACAATTTAAGCCAAAAGCATAATAAACATTTCAATATAATTAAGTCACAATTTAATATCACAATTCATTCAAAACAATTTGTAGAAGAAAATTTATAGAAATTTCTATATTGTGCACAAATCTTATACGAGTCGCCTCTTAGCCTTGACTCGATGCCTCGAGTTTTTTCCCTATATTCTTTTCAACTGAAACACATAATTTCACAATGTTTCAGTATTATAATTTATCATAAATCCAAAAATAAATTCAAATCTACTTATAAGTAGCTTTAATATGCTAAACTTGACGTTTTTTAAAATTTGTATTTCGAGGTTACTATTCATGATACTATTCAAGTCAATTTGTTGGCTTTCTAATGCTTAATAGGTATGGGAATTCTAATTTCACCCACATACCACATTTTTGTTACCTAATTTGTTGGTTTCGGTTGTTTTCTCAAACTTCAAGTCTCTTAGGCACAAATTTCAAGTTTTTAGTTTTGGCATTCAGTTTTACACTGTTCCATTTGTCATGTTGCTGTGGTATTTTGGCTAAGTTTTCTTCATAGAAGTTGTTCCTTATTTTCTTAAATTTATTTCCCTTTTTGAATCACTCCATTTGGAGTTTTGTAGCCCTAGTTATGGCCATTTGAACATGGCTGGCCGGATTTGGTGTTACCCAAAATTTTGGTTATTTACTGGTTAATGGCAATTTTTGCAAGTTGACTGCAGGTGGGTTTTTAGACAGCTTATGGTCAAATTTTGGGTTTGTTTTCTGCACGAAAGTTGTAGGGCTATGTCTCAGCGTTCTTTCGGTATAAAATTCAGGTTATTTGGACCTTCCTAGACCAAGTTATGGTCATTTATGTAACTACTGTTCATTTGGTCATTTTTGTACAAGTCAGTTTGCCCAATTCCAGATTTGGCCTAATTGTTCACTAAGTTATAGTCACTTTCTAGGCATGATTCCCGAATGAAAAATGTGCTATTTTGTATCTATTTTCATTCCCAATTGGCCTTACACCAATTGGGTTGGTAAATTTTCAGTTTTGGTCCCTGAAAGGGACCTAGGTCAAGCTACCAGAATATGAATCCTAACTAATCCGAATTGTACTTTGTTTCTATCAATTCAAACACACCACAAATGACTCCAAATGACCATTTCAAACCTCAATTAGATTCCAATACATCAATTACAAATTTTCTCTAATTTTTTTCCCCAAATTCCATGGCTTAAAAACCCTAATCTTCTAATTTCTTTAATTCATGCAATTTACACATACACATTTCTATACAACATCAATTCACCAAGAATTCATAGTTAATTTAACTAAACACCATCAAAACTCTAAAGGACTATGGCTGGCAGAATTCTTTCATTAAAATTCATAAATAATTTTTGTGTTTTCTAAAGTTAAATCCTTATCTTCAAGCTTATATCTATGCGTACAAAGCCTAATTAGTTCAAAAGAGAGCTTACCTCTTATGGAGCTCTTCTAAATTCTTGTTTCTTCAAATCTTCTTCAAGTTTTTCTCCTTAAATCTTCTTCTTGAGGTTCAATTTGAGGTTTCTACTATTTTTTACAAAAGATTTATGTTGTAATTTGGGATTTAAAAAGCTTGATAATAAGCTTTAATGGAGGAAATTGGAAGAGAGGGTGAGGAGGGAGATAAGTCACAGCAAAGGAAGAAGAGAAAAAATAAAATTTTCTTTTTACTTTGTCTTTTTATTAGTATAATTATCCTCAAAATAATTAAATTAGAAATTAAATTAATTTTGGTGTTATCACTTAAGTGATGTCATAATGCCTTTACTTTTGGAATTTTTCATTTTCATTTTCTTTTATTTTTCCATTAGTTCTTTAATTTAATTCTTGATCTTAAAATTTTCTTTTTTCTAATTTTATTGGACAGTTAGGTTAGGTATCAGCTCTAGAGGTGAATTGACCAAATTGCCCCTCGCTTGTTCAATCTAGTTTGCAAGTTATTCGATATTTCTTTCGGATCACTGACCTATTGTGAACACAGTGGAAAACAGAAAATCACGAAAAAGAATTGTTAGGCCAGTTAAATAATTAGGTCTGGAAGCCGAAAGAAGTATTGAATTATTTGCAAACTGGGTTGAACCGGTAAGGGGCATTTTGGTCAATTAACCCCAAGAGCTGACTCCTGACCTAACTGTCAAATAAAATCAGAGAAAAGAAAATTTTAGAATCAAAAATTAAATTAAAGAACTTATGAAAAAATAAATAGAGAAAAAAAAAAGAAAAAGAAAAAGTGAAAAAGTGATGACATCATCATGCATGACATAATGCATGACATAATAAATCTAATTTTAAATTTTTAAAAGTGGGATAATTATCTACTTAAGTGACCAATAAAAAAAAAGGAATTAAATTAAAACAAAATTCATTTTTGGGTCTTCTTTATCCATATTGTCGTAGCTCTCCTTAGTCACTCTCTCATTTTCTTTCTTGAAACCTCCATGGAAGCTTGACTCAAGCTTTATAAACACTAACCTAGCCATAATTTTCTTAAGGTTTTTTGAGTAAATATTGTCCTTGAACCTTGATTCATTTATTAATAACAAAAAAAAAAAAGAAGAAAAGAAGAAGTTGACGAGGTGGAAAAAATTCTGCATAAAGGTTAGTAATCTAAACTTTAAATTACTAGTTTAATTATTATGCTTATGGTTGAATAAACTTAGAAATTATGGAAAATGGAAAAGAAAATAATTGTTAGAGGACTAAACATGAATTTCGGCCAGCCATGGTACCTTGAAATTTTGATATGTTCAATTTAATTTAGACATGAATTTGACATTGATTAAGGTTGAATATGTGGTTAGTGTAGTAAATTGGGTATGAATTAATCAATTGTGTAAATTAGGGTTTGGCACCTAGGGTTTGGAAGACAAAAATTGGGGAAGTGGTCAAATGGTGTGTTTGACCTTGTTTGAGGTGAGAAATGGTCGTTTTGTGACCAATTGGTGTATGTTGGAAGTTTTAGAACCAAATGAAAATTCAGATTGAATGGGGGCAGTATGTAGGCAGCATGACCAAGGTTCCTTTCAGGGACCAAAACTGAAAATTTACAAGCCAAATTGGTGTTAGGGCAATTGAGAATGAAACTAGACATAAAATGACACATTTTTCATCTAGGAATCATGCCTAAAAAGTGACTAAAACCTAGTGAATAAATTGACCAAATCCGGATTAGGCAATCTGACCTATACAAAAATGACCAAATGAACAGTGCTTGTTCATTTGGCCATAACTTTGGCTAGGCAGGGCTAAATGACCTGAAAGTTTACCAGTGGAAAGTTGAGATATAGACCTAAAACTTTCATGGAGAGCACAAACCCAAATTATGCCATTAACCAAGTCATTAGCCACCCAAATATTGGTGACCTAAAACTACCAGAACCAATTTTGGTGCCTAGAAATCTTGGTAAGTCCAATCTGGCAACCATGATTCAAATGGCTATAACTTGTGCTGCAAAAATCCAATTTGAGTGATTCAAAAAGGATAATAAAGTTAAGACAATAGGGAACATTTTCTGTGAATAAAACTTAGCCAAATTCTAACAAGAACATGACCAATGGAATAGTGCAACATAAGATACCAAAACTGAAAATTTGTAAATTTACCTAAAAGACTTATGTTTTGAGAAAATAACCAAAACCAACAAAATTGGTGACCAAAATGTGGTATGTGAGTATTGTTGGAATTCCCATACCTATTAAGCGTTAGAAAGTCAACAAATTGACTTAAATAGTGTCATGAATAGTAATCCCAAAATTCAAAATTTAAAGAACGCCAAGTTTAGCACATTAGATTTAAATTGAATTTAAATTTATTTTTGGATTTATGCTAAGTTATGATACTGAAACACTGTGAAACTGTGTGTTTCAGTAGAAAAGAACACTGAGAAAGAACTCGAGGAATCGCTTAAGGTTTGTGCACAACATCAACATGCTTTAAAATTCATTTACAAAGTGCATGAAATGTGTATTATGCTTTTACTTTGAATTGTTGAAAGTTTATTTGTGTATATTTGAAATGGCAATGTTTAGTAAATTGTTAAGATAAATTTTGAAACCACAGTGTCATGACCATATATTTGAACACCTCACTAGCACGACTAGTAGGGGTAATCAGTTTTGAATTTTGATTCCTTCTCTGGTTGAAGTGTTAAGGTGTGTGCCAGTAGAAGAAGAAATTGAATGGATATCCATATATTTGAGCTAGCTAGCCTTGTGATATGACTTCTCCTTAGTCTCTGGCTATTGAGATTATGTTTGTGTCGAATGGCATGATATAACTGTGGGTTTTATGAAATTGATTTTGACACTTCGAAATGAAATTGTTTGGATTAAAATCTCATAATTCATGTTTTATATTTAATTCTCATGTTCAGTCCAATTTTTAAATAAATATGATTTAAATTCCGCATAAAGATTATTTTAGTATGTTGTGCACCACTGAGTCCTAGTACTCAGCGATGGCTGTTATTGCTGTCGCAGATATAGAGACTAGAGGAGCAGCAGAGTAAGCTGTTGAGGATTGAGGAGCTACCTGCCTTGAAGTCTATTGGGTATATTTTATACCCTGATTGTAAAAATTATTTTGATGTAGGTAAATGTATATAACTGTATAGACTTGTAAAATTGGTTATGAGTAGTTGTATAAAGTAGTATAAAGTTGTATAAAGCTTGTGATAAGTTTTGGTTTGGATTTCTCTTAATGTAAATTTTTGGAATGTTGTATATAAATTGTTTTATCTTTAATAAAATATGAATGGAAATATTAAATTTGAACGAAATTAATTGGTAGTATTTTGATGATTGTTGAATTTTTGGAAATTGATAAATGATGTTGAAATTGATTGGGATGGTTGTGAATTTGAAGAAGTTGTTGAGACAAATTATTGGAAGTGTTTTTTTTATAGGAATTTGAAGAACTGTTTTTTCAAAATACAGACAGCACTCTGTCGAAATTTCTATAAAATTTGCGGAAAAATAAAATGGGACAAAAATTTTAGTAGTTTTAAAACTTTGAATAAATGATTTTAATATCTATTTAGAAATGCTCACCACTTATAAAAGTAAGAAAATTGTTTTAAAATCCCTTGTAGGGTACTTAATGAGTTATCAGTAGGTGAAGTTCGGTAGTTCATTAGGTATTCTACGGGATTATGTTATGCCTTACAGAGGGGTATGGTGTGACATGTTTTAGTGGTATCAGAGCAAATTTTTGAAGTATGTTTTAACTTGTGAATTTTTGTCTTTTCTTTGTTAAGTACAACTGCTCAATGTCCTTATTTGTTACATATAGTGCATTGCATCATAAATATGAACTAGTAGAGGGAATCTCCTTCTGTTATTTGTTCAGGAGATATCCTACTCCATATTGAAATGGAAGAAGGGGATCCCTCAGTTGAGCAATTTGTTGAAGCTGAGGCACAAGGGGAAGCCCCATGTAACACCCTCCTTGTAGCAACTCAGCACATTCTACTATTCCGGGGACCACTGTCAGTCCAGACAGCTAGAACGTCCGGAAAAATATTTAAACTAAAGTGAAGAACCATAATTAACTCAAATATTAATAAGAAAAATTTAGGAAAAATTTTAGAAATAAAATACAACCAAGTTAAATGAGCTGGTGCCCTAGCGATGGGTAACCTAGTGGGAAGTTGCGATTCTCGCAACTAGGAGCCCTAGACCAGAGGAAAAATTCATAAAATAATTTTTAAGAATCCATAGAAGGGTCATTGAGGTTTTTATGGCATTAGAATGCCAACAAAATGCTTAAAAAAATTTTTCAATCGGTACAGACAATTTTTGTCTGTTAAGCTAAACAGAGGGCATTTTGGTCATTTCATCTTCAGAGATGATTTTTGGCTGACTTGTCCAATTAAATAAGTAATTATCATGACACAAAATGTGAATAAATATTTCTAAAAATTTAATTGAAAATGAATAGAAAGAAAAGAAAAAAAATGAAGAAAAATGAGACTTTTGACATCATGCTTATGCAATTAAAATCCTTCCACCCAATCACATTGTGACACATGGCAATAACTCATTTAAAATGACTAAATGGGCAGAAAATGAAAGAAAACAAATCAGTTTCTTTCATCTTCTTCTGCTGCAACGAATCAGCTCCAAGCAATCCACCATTGCCATACCAACCAAGCTTCCTTTCCCACCATTTTACACCATAAAATCCCTTGCTCCTTTCATTAAAAATTATACTTACACCTAGAGCAACTCTTGGGCAGCAAAAAGAAAGAGGAAAAGAGAAGTTCTCAAGCTTTGGAAAGTGCCTGAGTCAAGGTTAGTGCCAATTTCTTTTAAAAATTTTGTGTATGGCTGCCATTGATCATGATTTTGGTGTTGTAAACCATGGATTGTATGTGTATGAAAATTTTTGTTGTTGGGGTTAGGGTTTGGACACAGTTGGGGTTAGGGTTTGGACACAAACTTGAGACTTTGTTCATGTAAGGATGAAAATAAGTCTTAATGGTCAATTAGTGACCATTTGAATGTGTATGATGAGGAAATGAAGTGAGTTGAGACTTGGCATTTGTGTATGGGTGAGCTGCCTTGGCTGACCTACAGGACTAAGCATGAGTCCAGCAGGTTTGGGTAGCTATAAATGGAGTTGTAGAGGTTTAATTGGTGCAAGGCTAGTTGGATATAAAACTAGACACATAATGGCACAACTTTGGTGAAGAAACCCTGTCCAGAAAACCAAACCAAGTTGGCCTAAAAATTGCCCTAATCAGGGAGACCTGCATTATGCCTGAGCAAAATAACCAAATGAACAGTATTTATTCATTTGGTCATAACTCAGTGTAGAAAGGTCCAATTGATAGCAGAAAGCTGAGACATAGACCTACAACTTTCATAAAGAGCACAAATCCAAATTTTGACCATAACCTAATCAAATTTCCAACCAAAGTTAGGTTACCAAATCTGGCAGAATCAGTTTTGCCCAGAATTTTGGATTCTGTCCAATCCGGCCAGTTATGGTGTTTAGGCCATAACTTAAGCTACAAAACTCCAAATGGAGTGATTCAAAAAAGGAAATGTAATAGACAAAATATGGAACAACTTTCATTAGGACAATTTTGCAAAATTCCTACTGTACAAAAGACCAATGGAACAGTAAATATGAGGCTTGAAATCTAAAAACTTTGAATAACTAACATTATGCTTAGAAATGGTATTGGCAACCAATACAAACAACATTAGAATGCAAAATGTGGTATGTTGGGAGTATTAGAACCAATGTACCTATTGTCTATGTAAAAGTCAATATTTTAGTTGACTAATGAAATGAATAGTAACACCTAAACTTAAATTTCAAGAATTGTAAAGTTTAAAAGTGTAACATGCCCTAGTACACCTAGCAAGATTGGTTTGGATAGGTTGGCATGCCAATAGGGTTCAGTTAGCAGTACTGCACATGGCATTATGCCATTCTATGATTTTATGGCTTTTAGCCATTTTGACATTGTGTTGATACTTGGCCTTGTGCCTAATATTTATTACAGCTCATTGGCTGTTTTGTTGCGCACCGGGAGATACATATGTGACCGATGGTGTGACGGCCCGAGGTACTTGATACCCAGTGCCAGTTTACTCGTTTATCCAGTCCAGTCATCCAGTATAGGTTACTTGGGCAACTAAAAATGGAAGTGGATAAATTTAATGAAATTATGAATATAACAAGTACAAAATAAGTATGACTGCAAATACTCATCGAAAATTTTTTTGCAATGAGACATCAATACATTCACTGCATATTTATTTTTTGTTATTTCTTTTTATTTTATTATTGGCACCACTAAGCATTATTACTTAGCGCGTTGCTTTTGCCACGCGTAGGTTCTGGAGAGACCGACCGAGAGCCCAGTAGACCATAGACTGGGTGAGACCTTCTACAGCTTTGCACAGTGTCCATGTCTCACCGACGTCAGTGCATTGGTAGGACACTAGGTTTCATTTTGGGTATTTTGTAATTAACTTTAATTTTCTCATATGTAATTGAAACTTATGTAATCTATTTTGGTATTAATGTAAATAGTGGAAATTGTGTTTATGAATGAAAAATGAATATTTATTTATGACTTTTACATGATTATCATATGAGATGAATGATTGAGAAATGGAAATGTTGTTGAAAAAAATATTGAGATTTTGTTGATGAAATGGAGTTTGGGATTGATTGAAAATATTGGAAGTGTTTTTCACAGCTTCCGAATAACTGTTTTCTCCATTTTTAGCCAGTAGTCTGCAGGATTTGATATAAAATTTGCGGAACCTCAAATAAATTTATGATTTTAATAAATGACTAAAATGAATTATATTTCACAAATTGTACTCCATAACTATGAAAAAAAATTTAGGAAGAACAAAAATGATTAAATTAAAATAGGATGTTCCGGTACACTGCGTGGCATATCTTGCTCGGCTACACTGTAGACGGGTAAGGGGTGTCACATTTAGTGGTATCAGAGCACGGTTTAGGCGTTTCTGGGCCTAGATTGAGTCCATACCATGCATTTCATTTGTAAGAGTTGAGGTGACACTAATGCAGATCTGTTTGTCTTTGTTATTTTGATTAGGATATAGACCCCATATCTTAGAGTGCAGTTGAGGAGGAAGTGGAGAGTCATACTCCACTTGTAGTAGCTAAGATTGGGGGTAGGGGAGAACTTGTTCTGCCAGCTCCAGCAGAGCCTGCTCAGCCTCCACAGGCCATGTTCTAGCAAATGGCCAAATTCTTCAGACAAATGGCTGGGGTAATGCCACTACCACCACAACCTCCACAGCAGAAATCACACCTGGAAAGACTGAGAAAATTTGGAGCAGTGGATTTCTTTGCCAAGAGAGAAGATGATTCTGTTGCAACCGAAAATTGGTTGAACAGAACAGGAAGGGTTTTAAAATAACTCCATTTCACTCCAGAACAAAATCTAGAAGCTGTTGTATCTCTGTTGCAAGATGATGCATATGAATGGTGGGATATAGTGTCTAGTGAAGTGCAACCAGAAGTAATAACTTGGGAATTCTTCCTCTCAAAATTCAAGAAGAAATATGTGGATAGTGTATACCTGGAAGAGAGAAGATGAAAGTTCATTAACCTGAGGCAGAGACAACTGACAGTGGCCTAGTATGCAAAGGAATTTGTTAGACTGAGCCACTACAGAAGGGAGATAGTCCCTAATGAGGCCGAAAGGCGTAAGAGATTTGAAGAGGGATTAAATAACAATATAAAAATCATGATCACTGCCTTGGGAATCACAGACTTCACCAAGTTAGTGGAAGCTGTAATAAAAGTTGAAAAAGTTAGAATAAGTGAGCAAACCTGAAGAGAGAGACAGCAGAAGAGGGGCCCGAGTCAGTCTAGCTCATCTCCTGCACCAGGAAAAAGGTCCAAAGGTCCACCTGCACAGAGTTCAGGTCAACCTCAAGGTCAGAGTCAGTCTCAGGAGCCCAGGCCACAGTTCACCCCTATGAGAGGTCATTACACACCATCAGTGGACAGCTCTCCAGGGACGGGATTCAGGGGACCAGCCCCAGCATCTTCTGCATGTCCGCATTGCCTGAAGTGGCATAAGGGGGAGTGTTGGAGAGTGACTAGTGCCTGCTTAAGGTGTGGGTCAACAGTGAAGGAACGGAAGCGTGAAAAACACAAGATTATACCATTGAATTCAAAAATTTTCACCTAGGGTCACATGCACCATGCAAGATTTATTTTTATCTATTTGATTTCAATGATAAACAACATATTAAAACTCTTTTAATATGTTTTTGGATTTGTATTTGCCATTTAAGATTTTAAAATTAATCAAATTAATTTTAGAACCCTAGATTAAATCAAGAACGATTACACTAACCTCTTGATGTGCTGCAGCGTGTCTGCGCCTTTGAGATTCGTCTTCAGGACACCAGATGTTGTCCCTCTAGCTTGTCCACACCAAGAACACCTATGGCAGCCCTTGAACAGCTTCTAAAGCCTTTTCTATTAATTAGAAATTCAAGTTCTGCCTTTTAAGAGATTAGAGATGTAAACAGGACACTAGAAACAATTTCTAGTGTTCTTAATTCAAGAGATTGATGGCTAATCTCTTTGAATTGATGAGAGATGAAGAGAAATAGCTGGAGAGGCTCAAAGTGGCGTGACATATGAGAGGAGAGGCTGCTGGTTATGTTTTCCATTCATAACCACACTTAAATAGCTAGGTTAACACATTAAACCCTAGCCACATGTCACCTTTTGATTAGCTCTAGGTTTAAGTGACCCAATCACATTGTGCCAAGTGTCAAACCTATATTTAATCTTGATTTTAATCATCTTACATGATTAAAAAATATTTGGCAAGCTTATGTGTTAAGCCATGTGTCACCATCTCATGGTGCCACGTGTCACACTGTGAAATGACCAAAATGCCCCTGTGTCTTAATTTTGAGTTCTTAACCCAAAATAATTATTTTCTTCTTCTAATTAATTTATATCAAATATAAATTAATTAATTAATCTCTATTAATTAATTTCTCATCAATTAAATTCATATTTAAACACTTTAAATATAAATTTAATTTATACTACACATCCAATAATCTAGATTTGGTTTCAAGTCATGCTAGGGACTTTGCAATTTAATTGCAAACCAAATCTATTTAATTAATCAATTAAACTCTTTAATTAATTAATTAAATCATATTTAAATAGGTGATAACTTGTGTATGTGTGTGACTTACTAGGCTCATCACTAATTGGCAATGAGACATGATATCAACTCTTAATATCATCAGAACTCTTTCTTACCATAAATGATTTCTCTAAATCATTTTATGAACCTCATAGACCATGGTTAACACCTAGCATAGCATGCCATGGCCACCCAATTAGTAATAAGATTTACCTTAAATGAACCTATAATCATATGTTACCATGCACTAGAATCTCTGTTACAAAATCCCAACTCAAGCTGGAGTCATGGTTTATGTCAAACTCCATTTGCTATGAATATTATGTTCTCTTTTAATTTCAGTTCTTGATTAAAAGATTTTCTCATCAGAAACTCTTTTCTGATTAAATCTATCTGTCCTGGCAGGAACTTGAAACATCAAGAACAATTAAATGAACATTGGATTTTATCTCTATTTACTTAGAGGAACAGATTCCATCTTGATCAACACCTACCTCCATATATAACTAGCGAGAGCCAACAGATGCCCATATACCCATACACAGTACAAGTATGAAAGCAGATCAAACTCAAACTACCTATATACAAGATAACGTGCTATCTCAGTCTAAAGATTATATGCCGATATGATTTATGACAAAACATTGACAAGAGTAAACTCCATGTGCTTGTCATAAGTGTCACTGGTTGACCTACTTATCATTTATAAGTGCCTATCAAGTTTGTTATATGGCATGAGACTCACCATTCCATCTTATTTATATCTCATATAAATAACTTGGGAACAAACATGAATACAATCTTTCGGATAAGTCATGTCCTTATTATGAAGTATCCTCGATTGTGAACCTATTTATGATACTTTGTGCTAGAAATATTGTCACTCATATTCTTAACAACTTAAGAATAATATTTCTAACAAAATATCAATGGACCTTTTCTATTACACATAAATATATTATGTAAACGGAAAAGTGGAAATGCCTTTTATTATTAAAAATATGTACAAGATACATACTAAATGATATGCTCTAGGGCATACTACTAACAATCTCCCACTAGCACTAGAGCCATTCATTACAATATCTTAGACCTATCTTCTCAAGATGTCGGTCTAATCGAGTCTGTGACATAGGCTTAGTGAATGGATCACCTGGATTTTCAGGTGATGATATTTCTGCATGGCTACATCGCCCGCCCAACTATTTCTCCGATAATGTGGTAGCGCCTTTCTATGTGTTTGGATTTACGGTGAGACCTTGGTTCCTTAGCTCAGATGATCGCTCCATTGTTGTCACGATGTAATGGAACTGCGACTCAATGGAAGGAACTCATGTAAGTTCATCACGAACTTCTTTATCCAAGCGACTTCCTTTGCGACATCGATGCGAGAATATACTCGACCTCGATGAGTGGAATCTGCGATCGTGCTCTGTTTGGAACTCTTCCAACCGATCGCACCTCCATTACAAATGAACACATATCCAGAGGTAGACTTTTTATCATCGATATCGATTGGAAATCGTAATCGGTATAACCATCCAATTGCAAGTCTCCACCTCCACAAATCAAGAATAAATCCTTAGTTCTTCTCAAGTACTTAAGGATATTCTTGTGACTATCGATGTTCCAAACTGGATTGGATTGATACCGCTAGTCAAACTAACGAGATATGCGATATCCGCCTAGTACACAACATTGCATACATTAAACTTCCAATAGCGCCAAGCATATGGAATCTTGGCCATCTTATCTCTTTCTTCAGGTGTCTTTGGAGACATCTCTTTAGAAAGGTGGATACCATGTCTCACTGGTAACAATCCTCTCTTGGAATCAAGCATGTTAAACCTCTTTAACACCTTTTCCAAGTATAGACTTTGGGATAAACCAATTATTCTTTTCGCTCTATCTCTATAGATGCGAATCCCAAGAATATAGGTTGCCTCCCCTAAGTCTTTCATGGAGAATGTATTTGACAACCATACCTTTATAGTCGTCAACATACCTGTGTCATTACCCATCAACAGTATGTCATCCACATATAAGACAAGGAAAGTGATAGCACTGTCACTAACCTTCTTATATACACATGGCTCATCCTCATTTTTGATAAAACCAAAGGATTTAATGGCTTCATCAAAACGGATGTTCCAACTCCTCGAAGCTTATTTCTACCCATAAATGGATCACTTTAGCTTGCATACCTTGGAACCATCTTGGGATTCAAATCCCCTAGGTTGTTCCATGAAAATGTTTTCTTCAATGTATCCATTGAGAAAAGCTGTTTTGACATCCATATGCCAAATCTCATAATCATAGTATGCAGCTATTGCTAATAAAATCCTAATTGATTTAAGCATGGCAACAGGCGAGAAAGTCTCCTCATAGTCTATTCCTTGCCTTTGGCGAAACCCTTTCGCTACTAGCCTTGCCTTATAGGTCTCTACCTTTCCATCAGAACCAATTTTCTTCTTGAAAACCCATTTGTTCCCTATAGGTACAATACCTTCAGGTGGGTCAACAAGATCCCAAACTTGATTCTAATACATGGAATCAATCTCGGATTTCATAGCATCAATCCATTTTGAAGAGTCTATATCTGATATAGCTTCTTCATAGATAAGTGGATCATCTCCATGATCTACTTCTTCATGAGTAGACAACTCTTGTTCTTCTTCATGAAGAAATCAATATCTCACTGGTGGGTGAGATACCACAGTTGTTCTACGAGGAAGCAGTGTAGATGTTTCATCAATGGGTATAGGTTGACTAGATGGATCTATATCCATCGATGCATTGGGTGGTCAGAATTCTCCAATTCTAACTCTATTTGCCTTCCTTTGCCTCCTTCTTGAACAAACTGTTGTTCAAGAAATGTGGCATCTCTACTTATCACAACCTTTTGTGAAGTAGGCAAATAAAAATAATATCCGAAACTATCTTTTGGATATCCAACAAATTGACCTTTTTCTGATCTGGTCTCCAATTTATCAGTGTTCAGCTTTTTGATATAATTTGGACAACCCCAAATCTTAACATGCTTAAGACTTGGTTTTCTTCCATGCCATATCTCATAAGGTGTGGAAGAAAGCGATTTTGATGGAATCCTATTCGGAATATACAAAGTGATTCTAATGCAAATCCCAAAGGAGATTGGCATATCGGTATAGCTCATCATACTACGTACCATATCCAATAGGGTACGATTTCTCCTTCGGATACACCATTCATTTGTGGTGTTCTTGGAGGAGTCGGTGAGAAACAATGCCATGCTCTCTCAAGTATTCATCAAATTCGAGACTCAAATATTCACCTCCACGATCGATCGAAGAGCTTTAATACTTTTTCTGTTTGATTTTCTACTTCAGATTTAAATTCCTTAAACTTTTCAAAGGATTCATGTTTGTATTTCATCAAATACAAATACCCAAACCTTGATTTATCATCAGTAAAGGTAATAAAATAATGAAAGCCCCCTCTAGCCATTTCTTTAAACGGACCACATACATCACTATGTATTAGTTCCAAAATATTTTCAGCTCTTAGCCCTTGTCCAACAAAGGGTGATTTAGTCATTTTGCCTTGAAGGCAAGATTCACAAGTTGGAGTAGGCTCAGAACCCAATGAGGATAAAATCCCCATTTTCTCCAATTTTGTAATCCTATCTTCTACAACATGACATAACCTTAAGTGCCAAATATATTTTGAACTTGAGTTGGTTTTCACCACGGCATTGCATTCATTTAGATTGCTATACTCTGGCCAGTGGAAACACTTTCTTACTGGCAATGGAAACACTTTCCTGTTAGCAATGGAAACACTTTCCTTTGCCTTCATCAGCTTTAGTCTTCCTTTTCTGTTTAGCTATTTTCTTAGAAGGACCAGGAATCTGAGGTTTCTTTTTCTTATTGCCTTTCTTCTTGTTGGACTTTCCAGTAGAAGAAGATGCAATCAAAGCTACCTCTTTTCCTTTATTGCCCAACATATTCTTTTGGGCAATAACCAGCATGTTGAGTAATTCAGCTAAGGTGCATTCCTGTTTAGTCATATGGAAATTTGTCACAAAATTCCCAAAAGACTCGGGGAAGGATCAAGGATCAAATCCGTTTGTAGTTGGAAATCCATGTTGAAGTCAAGATGTTCCAAGCTGCTCAATCGATCGAATCATCTTGTGGACATGATCCCCAACATTCTGTCCCTCAGACATCCTCATACGGAATAACTGTCTAGATATCTCATACCTAGCATTCCTGCTGTGCTCACCATACAACTCTTGTAGGTGAAGGAGGATCTCACTCGCACTCTGCATGTTCTCATGTTGCTTCTGTAACTCATTACTCATAGAAGCAAGCATGTAACACTTAGCTCTCATATCATGCTCCTTCCACTTGTCCAAAGTTTCATGTTCCTCTTGTGTGGCCTCTGGAGGTAAGGGACCAGGAACATTTGAATCTAGAACATATCCTATATGTTCAAGGTTCAGGACAAGTTTCAAATTTCTTAGCCAATCAGACAGATTAGGTCCTGTCAACTTGTTGTGATCAAGTATGCTCGCAAGGATATTGGATGGTGGTGGTTGTTTTGTGCTCATTTTTATCAGAAAATTAATTGCAGAAATAACCAGATTAATTAGTAAATGTATCATGTAATTAACCAAATATGATTATGGTCTTTTAATCAAATTGGTCCTCCCACTAACTTAGCGAATCCTACACTTCCAAAGTAGAAAACGGAAATCCTAGTTGGATGGATTTCTAGTGGGTGATTGAATTCTTATAATTCTATTGATCATCCTCAGGTACATCCATTATTGGAATTACAATAAACTATAAGTGAGCAACTCCTTGCCCATCACATCTCATGTGAGGTTCAATCCTTTACCTAGCCCCTAATGCTCAAAATCTCAGGTACATCCATTATTGACTTATCTTGCATTAGTTAAGTTGATCCCATTGAGCTAGTAATTATGCAAATAATTTTAATGTCCTCAGGTACATCCAATATTGGCCACTAAACCATTTACATATTTACAACATCTCATGCTTAACAATTATTCTTAAGAAAATCTCTTAAATTAATTGCATCTCATGCAACTATTTAAAATTTCTTAAAATAATTGCCCCAATGGAGGGCCTATGTTATAATTACTTTAATTATAGCATTTCCAACTTAATCATTTGTTTGGAAGATTTTATGGTCATTCTAATTACTATTAAGGTCTCACTTTGCACATTATCCATTTAGCATGCATATATCATATAATTGCATACATTCCCATACATCTCATGCATTCATGGATAAGCGATAAATATGGTATGATCATGGACTTTCTAAGGGATTCAATTCGAGCCACCAAGAATTGAATCGGGGCATTCCTAGGTGCATTTCATTCATTCATTTTACAAGAGTTGCTGAAGGAGTACATAATCAACACTTGATATTGAATTCCTCCCACTGGTCCCACCAATGCTCTTGACCTCCTTGAACTTCTTGCAATCCAATATTACATAGTAATCCTTGGCATACCAAGGCGAATTTACAAGAACTTAAATAAATGAAATTACAACCCAAAAATATTACAAACTTAATAATACATGCCCAAAATAAATTAAAATAAATTAATTAATTTACAATCCCAAAGAAACATAAAAGAAATAAATCCAATCACATTGGTCTTTTATAGTCCATGATCATCCATCATGCATATCACTATTTAACAATTAAATAAAACATACATACTTAAATTAAATTGAATATCTCATATTCAACTTAAAAATCCAGATTTTAATATGATTCAAATAAATTTAAAAATTCAGATTTGAATCTCATTCAAACAAATTTAAAAATTCATATTTGAATCACATTCAAACAACTTCAAAAATTCAGATTTGAATCACATTCAAACATTTTTTAAAAAATCAGATTTGAATCACATTCAAATATTTTTTAAAAAATCAGATCTGAATTTTATTGAATCAATTTTTAAAAATCAGATTTAAATATGATTCAAACAACTTTAAAAATTCAGATTTGAATCACATTCAAACAACTTTTAAAATTCAGATTTGAATCACATTCAAACAATTTTTAAAATTCTGATTTGAATCATAATTTAATTGTGTGATAAAAATTCTAATTAAACAATTTAATTAGACATAAAATGGATCTTAAATCATACAACAATTGCACATTCACCATCCATTTACCTTTGCACACCATTGTGATGCATCAACCATGCGCACCATGGTGTTCATCATTTGTGCCGTCACTTTGACTTTGCAACCAGCAATAAACTCTTGATCTCATGATCAAACACACAATTAAATCATATAAACATCAATCTAAATGGCAAATATAGTGGCTCTGATATCAATTGAAGGAACGGAAGCGTGAAAAACACAAGATTATACCATTGAATTCAAAAATTTTCACCTAGGGTCACATGCACCATGCAAGATTTATTTTTATCTATTTGATTTCAATGATAAACAACATATTAAAACTCTTTTAATATGTTTTTGGATTTGTATTTGCCATTTAAGATTTTAAAATTAATCAAATTAATTTTAGAACCCTAGATTAAATCAAGAACGATTACACTAACCTCTTGATGTGCTGCAGCGTGTCTGCGCCTTTGAGATTCGTCTTCAGGACACCAGATGTTGTCCCTCTAGCTTGTCCACACCAAGAACACCTATGGCAGCCCTTGAACAGCTTCTAAAGCCTTTTCTATTAATTAGAAATTCAAGTTCTGCCTTTTAAGAGATTAGAGATGTAAACAGGACACTAGAAACAATTTCTAGTGTTCTTAATTCAAGAGATTGATGGCTAATCTCTTTGAATTGATGAGAGATGAAGAGAAATAGCTGGAGAGGCTCAAAGTGGCGTGACAAATGAGAGGAGAGGCTGCTGGTTATGTTTTCCATTCATAACCACACTTAAATAGCTAGGTTAACACATTAAACCCTAGCCACATGTCACCTTTTGATTAGCTCTAGGTTTAAGTGACCCAATCACATTGTGCCAAGTGTCAAACCTATATTTAATCTTGATTTTAATCATCTTACATGATTAAAAAATATTTGGCAAGCTTATGTGTTAAGCCATGTGTCACCATCTCATGGTGCCACGTGTCACACTGTGAAATGACCAAAATGCCCCTGTGTCTTAATTTTGAGTTCTTAACCCAAAATAATTATTTTCTTCTTCTAATTAATTTATATCAAATATAAATTAATTAATTAATCTCTATTAATTAATTTCTCATCAATTAAATTCATATTTAAACACTTTAAATATAAATTTAATTTATACTACATCCAATAATCTAGATTTGGTTTCAAGTCATGCTAGGGACTTTGCAATTTAATTGCAAACCAAATCTATTTAATTAATCAATTAAACTCTTTAATTAATTAATTAAATCATATTTAAATAGGTGATAACTTGTGTATGTGTGTGACTTACTAGGCTCATCACTAATTGGCAATGAGACATGATATCAACTCTTAATATCATCAGAACTCTTTCTTACCATAAATGATTTCTCTAAATCATTTTATGAACCTCATAGACCATGGTTAACACCTAGCATAGCATGCCATGGCCACCCAATTAGTAATAAGATTTACCTTAAATGAACCTATAATCATATGTTACCATGCACTAGAATCTCTCTGTTACAAAATACCAACTCAAGATGGAGTCATTGTTTATTTCAAACTCCATTTTCTATTAATATTATGTTCTCTTTTAATTCCAGTTATTGATTAAAAGATTTTTCTCATCAGAAACTCTTTTCTGAATAAATCTATCTGTCCTGGCAATGAACTTGAAACATCAAGAACAATTAAATGAACATAGGATTTTATCTCTATTTAATTAGAGGAAAAGATTCCTTATTGATCTACACCTACCTCCATATATAACTAGCGAGAGCCAACAGATGCCCATATACCCATACACGTACAAGTATGAAAGCGATATCAAACTCAAACTACCTATATACTAGATAACTGTTCTATCTCATGTCTAAAGATTATATGCACTGATATGATTTATGACAAAACATTGACAAGAGTAAACTCCATGTGCTTGTCATAAGTGTCACTGGTTCGGCCTACTTATCATTTATAAGTGCCTATCAAGTTTGTTATATGGCATGAGACTCACCATTCCATCTTATTTATATCTCATATAAATAACTTGGGAACAAACATGAATACAATCTTTCTGGATAAGTCATGTCCTTATTATGAAGTATCCTCGATTGTGAACCTATTTATGATACTTTGTGCTAGAAATATTGTCACTCATATTCTTAACAACTTAAGAATAATATTTCTAACAAAATATCAATGGACCTTTTCTATTACACATAAATATATTATGTAAACGGAAAAGTGGAAATGCCTTTTATTATTAAAAATATGTACAAGATACATACTAAATGATATGCTCTAGGGCATACTACTAACAAACAGAGCATCAGCTAAGGAACTGTCCACGCAGAATTACTACAACTGCTCCAATATAAGCAGACAGACATGCTCATACACTACAAAAGGGGTAGGAAATCTGGCAAATCTGAGGTAGCAGGATCATCACAGAGGCTTGCATCTGAGTCAGCAGAGAGGCTTGAGGGCAGACCACCTACCAAAGCCTATACCATAAGAGCTCAGGAGGAGCATGATGCCCTGGACATCATCAGGGGTACGTTCTCCCTTTACAATACATTTGTGCATGCATTGGTGGATCCAGGATCCACTCATTCATACATCTGCATCAACCTACCCGTAGAAAGGGGAATACTAGTAGGGGGAGAGTGACCAAGACATTCTGGTCACTAATCCATTGGGCCACAGTGTAGTAGTAAACAAAGTGTACAAGGGTTGCCCATTAAGGATTCAGGGGTATGAATTCTTAGCAGACCTGATTGAGTTGCCCTTCCATGAGTTTGATGTGATTTTGGGAATGGGCTGGTTGTCACGTCATCAGGAAATGGTTGATTGTAAACTGAAGAGGATTTCTTTGAAAACTCCTTAGGGTAATGAGATCACAGTTTTGGGGAAAAAGACATATTTCTTGTCCAATGTCATCTCAGCCACAGTTGCAAGAAAATTGATGAGAAAAGGCTGTGAAGCCTACCTAGCACATGTGGTAGACACTAGGCAGGCTAAGCCAGATCTGTGTGACATACCCACAGTAAGAGACTTCCCAGATGTGTTCCGTGAAGAATTGCCTGGCTTGCTACCAGAAAAGGAAGTCAAATTTGCTATTAAGATACTGTCGGGTACAACACTAACCTCTATTGCTCCTTATAGAATGGCACCTACAGAATTGAAGGAACTGAAAATCCAGTTATAGGAGTTACTAGATAAGGGGTTCATACGCCCTAGTGTGTCACCATGGGGAGTTCTAGTGCTATTTGTAAAGAAGAAGGATGGGACTTTAAGGTTGTGCATCGATTACCGGCAGTTGAATAAAGTGACTGTGAAGAATAAATATTCATTGCATAGAATTGATGATCTGTTTGATCAGTTGAAGGGAGCAGGAATATTTTCTAAAATTGATCTCAGATCAGGGTATCATCAGTTGAGGGTGAAGGATGCAGATGTGCCAAAGACTGCATTCAGGACCCAGTATGGGCATTATAAGTTCCTAGTGATGCCCTTTGGCCTAACAAATGTACCAGCGGCATTCATGGACCTTATGAACCGTATCTTCCATCCATACCTAGATCGATTCTTAGTGGTCTTTATTAATGATATTTTGGTGTATTCCAAGACTAGTGAAGAACATTATGAGCATTTGAGGATTGTTCTGCAAACCCTGAGAGAAAAGAAGCTGTATGCTAAGTTGTCCAAGTGTGACTTGTGGTTGAATGAGATTGCATTCCTTGGACACATAGTGTCAGCTGATGGGATTAGAGTGGATCCCAAGAAGATAGAAGCAGTGATGGAATGGAAGCCTCTCAAGAATACAACTGAGGTCAAAAGTTTTTTGGGGCTAGCTGCGTATTACAGAAGATTTGTGAAGGGATTTTCCTTAATAGCTGCTCCAATGACCAAGTTGTTACACAAGAATGTCAGATTTGACTAGAATGACAAGTGTCAGGCTAGTTTTGAGAAGTTGAAGGCTATGTTGACAGAGGCGCCAGTGTTAACACAACTAGTGTCAAGAAAGGACTTTGTGGTCTACAATGATGCCTCTCATAATGGGTTAAGGTGTGTATTGATGTAAGAGGGGAAGGTGGTCGATTATGCATCCAGGCAGCTAAGCCCACATGAAAAGATTTACCCTACCCATGATCTAGAACTTGCAGCAATTATCTTTGCACTGAAGATATGGAGGCACTACTTATATGGTGACAAGTGCTACATTTACACAAACCATAAAAGTCTAAAATACTTACCAACCCAGAAGGAGCTCAACCTTAGACAGAGGCGATGGATTGAGTTCCTAAAGGACTATGATTGTTTGATTGGCTACCATCCTGGGAAGGCAAATGTAGTTGCTGATGCCTTGAGCGAAAAATCCATCACTGCTTTGAGATCATTGAATGCCCGTCTATCGAGATGGAGCTATTTTGACTGAGTTGTAAGTGAGGCCAAACTTGCTACAGCAGATTTTAGATGGGCAGAAGGCCGATGAAAAGTTCATGAATATTATGAGCAAAATCTCAGAAGGGAAAGCAACTGACTATGAGGTAAAAGCAGATGGGTGTCTGTACTACAACAGAAGAGTATGTGTACCAAATGATGGGAAATTGAAAGCTAGTATTCTGAAAGAGGCACACACCAGTGTTTATGCTATGCACTCAGGAAGTACAAAAATGTATCATGATCTGAAACTTCAGTATTGGTGGCCTGGTATGAAGAAGGACATAGCTGACTATGTGACTAAATGCTTAATATGTAAACAAGTCAAGGCAGAACATCAAGTTTCATTGGGTTTGCTACAGCCTATACGCATACCTAAATGGAAATGGGATCGGGTCACCATGGATTTCGTAAGTGGTCTACCTCTCAACCAGAAGAAGCATGATGTAATATGGGTGATAGTAGATAGATTAACAAAGTCAGCACATTTTCTGCTAGTTAAGACTGATTACTCACTGGAGAAGTTAGTAGAATTGTATATCAGTGAGATAGTTAGACTGCATGGAATTCCACTTTCCATCATATCTGATCGAGACCCAAGGTTTACATCGAGATTCTGGAAGAAGTTGCATGAATCCTTGGGTACACAACTCCACTTCAGCACAGCTTTTTATCCTCAGACGGATGGGCAATCAGAAAGAGTAATCCAGGTAAACAATTGAAACCAATTGAACTAATACAAATATTGAACTGAAATGATAATAATAACATGAAATATATATCAGGTCCTTAAGAATATGTTGAGGAGTTGTGTCATTGAGTTTGAGGGAAGTTGGGATAGATACCTCCCACTGGCAGAATTTGCATACAACAATAGCTACCAAACTAGTATCCAAATGGCCCCGTATGAAGCACTATATGGGAGGAAATGTAGAACTCCAGTGTGCTGGACTGAATTGGGTGAAGATAAATTGGTAGGGCCAAACCTGGTGAAACAGACTGAGGATAAAGTAAAACTAATCAAAGCCAATTTGAAGGTTTCCTCAGACAGACAAAAATCTTATGCCGACCTAAAGAGGAAAGAAATAGAATATGCGGTTGGCGGCAAAGTGTTCCTCAAGGTGTCACTGTGGAAGAAGGTACTGAGGTTTGGAAGAAAAGGTAAGTTAAGCCCTAGGTTCATTGGCCCATATGAAGTCATTGAATATGTAGGTCCAGTGGCCTACAGGCTAGCTTTACCATCAGAGCTGGACAAGATCCATAATGTGTTCCATGTGTTTATGTTAAGAAGATATCACTCAGATCCTTCACATGTCATCTCCATGGAAGAAATTGAAGTACAATCGGATTTGACATATGAAGAAGAACCTATACGGATCCTGGCTCGGGAAGTGAAAGAGTTGAGAAATAAGCAGATTCCACTGGTGAAAGTGCTTTGGAGGCACCACAACACTGAGAAGGCAACTTGGGAAAGTGAAGAGACGATGAGGCTATAGTTCCCTCAACTGTTTGCATCAGGTAAATTTCGAGGACGAAATTTAAATTAGAGGGGAAGAGTTGTAATACCCTCCCTGTAAGAACTCCGTACATTATACTGTTCTGGTGACCAGTGTCGGTCCAGATAGCTAGAACGTCCGAAAAAAATATTTAAACTAAAGTGAGGAACCATAATTAACTCAAATATTAATAAGAAAAATTTAGGAAAATTTTAGAAATAAAATACAACCAAGTTAAATGAGCTGGTGCCCTAGTGATGGGTAACCTAGTGGGAAGTTGCGGTTCTCGCAACTAGGAGCCATAGAGCTGGGCGAAAATTCATAAAATAATTTTTGAGACTCCAGAGAAGGGTCATTGAGGTTTCTATGGCATTAGAATACCAAGAAAATACTTAGAAAATTTTTTCAATTGGTACAGACAATTTTAGTCTGTTAAGCCAAACGGATGGCATTTTGGTCATTTCATCTTCAGAGATAATTTTTAGCCGACTTGTCCAATTAAGTAAAAAATTATCATGATAGAAAATGTGAATAAATATTGCTAAAAATTTAATTGAAAATGAATAGAAAGAAAAGACAAAAAAATGAAGAAAAATGGGACTTTTGACATCATGCTTATGCAATTAAAATCCTTCCACCCAATCACATTGTGACACATGGCAATAACTCATTTAAAATGACTAAATGGGCAGAAAATGAAAGAAGACAAATAAGTTTCTTTCATCTTCTTCAGCTGCAATGAACTAGGTCCAAGCAATCCACCATTGCCATCCCAACCAAGCTTCCTTTCCCACCATTTTACACCATAAAATCCCTTGCTCCTTTCATTAAAAATTTTCCTTACACCTAGAGCAAGACTTGGGCAGCAAAAAGAAGGAGGAAAAGAGAAGTTCTCAAGCTTTGGAAAGTGCCTAAGTCAAGATTAGTGCCAATTTCTTTTAAAAATTTTGTGTATGGCTGCCATTGAACATGATTTTGGTGTTATAAACCATGGATTATATGTGTATGAAAATTTTAGTTGTTGGGGTTAGAGTTTGGACTCAAACTTGAGACTTTGTTCATGTAAGGATGAAAACAAGTTTTAATGGTCAATTAGTGACCATTTGAATGTGTATGATGAGGAAATGAAGTGAGTTGAGACTTGGCATTTGTGTATGGGTGAGATGCCTTGGCTGACCTGCAGGACTGAGCATGAGTCTAGCAGGTTTGGGCAGCTATAAATGGAGTTGTAGAGGTTCAATTGGTGCAAGGTTAATTGGACATGAAACTAGACACATAATGGCATAACTTTGGTGAAGAAACCCTGCCCAGAAAACCAAACCAAGTTAGCCTAAAAATTGCCCTAATCTAGGTGACTTGCATTCTGCCTGAGCAAAATGACCAAATGGACATTGTTTATTCATTTGATCATAACTCAGTGTAGAAAGGTCCAATTAATCTGAAATTTTACCAGTAGAAAGCTGATAGATAGGCCTACAACTTTCATGAAGAACACAAATCCAAATTCTGAACATAACCTAGTCAAATTGCCAACTAAACTTAGGTTACCAAATATGGCAGAACCAGTTTTGCCCAGAATTTTGGATTCTGTCTAATCCTGCCAGTTATGGTTTTTAGGCCATAACTTGAGCTATAAAACTCCAAATGGAGTGATTCAAAAAAGGAAATGTAACTAGACAAAATAAGGAGAAACTTTAATGAAGATAATTTTGCCAAATTCCTATTGTACAAATGACCAATGGAATAATAAATATGAGCCTAGAAATCTGAAAATTTTGGATAACTAACATTAAGCATAGAAATGGTATTGGCAACCAATACCAATAACTTTAGAATGCAAAATGTGGTATGTTGGGAGTATTAAAACCAATGTACCTATTGTCTATGCAAAATTCAACATTTTACTTGACTAATGAAATGAATAGTAACACCTAAACTTCAATTTCAAGAATTGTAAAGTTTAAAAGTGTAACATGCCCTAGTACACCTAGCAAGATTGGTTTGGATAGGTTGGCATGACAATAGGATTCAGTTACCAGTACTGCACATGGCATTATGCCATTCTATGATTTTATGGCTTTTAGCCATTCTGACTTTGTGTTGATACTTGGCCTTGTGCCTAATATTAATTACAGCTCATTAGCTATTTTGTTGCACACCGGGAGATACATATGTGACCGATGGTGTGATGTGTAACACCCCAAAGTTCGGTAGTGCGTTCTGCTGTTCCGGTGACCAGTGCTGTCCGGACAGCTAGGATGCCTAGAACTACACTTTAACACGAGGGAGGAGACATAAAATAATGAAATACAAGAAAAGAAAATACAAGAAAAACAAAGGAAAAATAATAGCAAAGAAATGTGATCAAGTTAAGCGAGCCGGGAAACCTAGCGATGGTGATCAGACCTGAAGTCACGGCGTGGACCGTTGGATCTGCCTCGGATCATGGGAACCCTGGAAAATATTTTTAGGACTTAAATAGAACCTTATTGAAGTATAAATCTCATTAGAAAGATTAAAGAAAAATTAAATAATTAGTACAAAGAAAAGTGAGAAATCGAAAAACAGACAAAATACGGTTTTACCGAAAAATTGGGAACATAACCCGAACAGGGGCATTATGGTCATTTGACACCCCGAATTGTCTTTTGACCTAAATGTCCATTAAAAATAAATAGTATTACACTTAGAAAATAAAATGAAAAATTAGTTTAGTGGTACCTAAAGTAAATAGCAATAATCATGGGTTAAATGTGGAATAAGTGGGAATTTAACATAAAATATGACTTAAATTCTTTAGTGGACCACTAAGAACATTAAAATGATTAAATTACTTCATAAGTGGGCAGATTATTCCCACTCAAAGGTCATCTTCCTCATTCCATTAAACCTAGCCGATTTGAGAAAGAAAAGAAAGCCACCATTAACGTTTTTCTTCAAAGCTCCATGCACTCCCCATTTTCAACTCCAATCACTTTGATAGCTTCATGAAAAATGGTCTACACACCACAAGGAAGATATTGATACCAATTTTGAGAAGTTTGGTGAAGGTTTAGCAAGTTACAATTAAAGGTAAGTTTGCATTTTTGAGAAATTCTTTGTTAAAGTTTATGTTCATGTTATGGGTGTTAGATTGGTGAAGGAAAATTTTGAGTTTGAAGGGTTATTGTTGTTTTCATTTTGGACAGCCATGAGTCACGTTTTTTATGAGGTATTTGTGCATATAATTGATGAGAAATAATGTCAATCATGGTGATTTAGTAACTTAGTGAATTATTTCATGTTTATATGGTGAATTATGCACTTTGATGGGAATTGGTATATGGGACGGCAATGTGATGTTGAAGAATGGTTTGTGGCAGCTTGTGGACACTTGAGTAATGGTATATATTGAAGGAAGTGTGGGCAGAATATTGACCTAGAAGGATTGATGATATGTATGTAAATTAACATTGTAAGGTGTATGTAAAGTTTGTAATGTTTAGGTGTGTTTGTAATGGTACTTAGAAATTGTAATTGTGAATGATATTTGGTGTGTTGAGGGTGATTGGAATCTGCCCAAAATAATGCTAATGTAATGTAGAAAATGCTTTTGGTAATGTGCCAAAACAGTTTGGTAGGTAAGTAAACAAATGGCAAAGGTAAGTGTGTGTTTGAAGTTGGGGTGTGAAATGCATATTGAGGGCAGTGTATATTTTAGCCTATAACCTTGAATGTGTAACCTCAATTGGTATGAGACCAATTTGAGGTGAAACTAGGCACAAAATGTGCCAACTTTCATTGAGAAACCATGCCAAAATTCTGCTTGCAAGGTGACCTAAAAAAATGACCAATTCGGATTAGGTGCAATTAGGACCTGAAAAATGACCAATTGGGCAGCAGTGAGTGTTTAGGCCATAACTCACTCAAACCAGGTCCAATTGACCTGAAATTTTGACCAAGAATAGTTGAGACCCATACCTACAAGTCTTATGAAGACACCAAAGCCCAGAAATGACCATAAGCAAGTCAAACAACTTGCACAAGTTCGGGTCCAAAAACTGGCCGAACCAGAATTGACCAATTTGACCTAAAATTGACCTAAAATGGTACCACTTGACCAGCAATAGTGTAATGACCATAACTTGGTCTACTTAACTCGGATTGACCTGAAATTTTGTACCGCGTGCAATAAGACCTAGATCTACAAGTTTGTAGTTTCGACAGAGACCCGAAAACCGAGGGAACTAGATCGTCCGGTTAGGTCAAACCAGTGTTCCGGAATCCAGCAATTTGCATTAAAATGCACTAAACAAGGAAATGACTTTGGTAAAACGTACCAAACCTAAAACCCTATCGAATGTGACATATTAACGACACTAAAACCTAATTTACCTAAAACGCAATGAGGGTCGGTATATTAGGTGATTAAGTGAATAATTGAGTTCAGTGCATTATTTACCAAACACCATCGATAGAGACAGTTTAAATTAGTACTGAAATACTTCAAATTGTGTTTCTCAGTTACCAAAGACTCAGGAAAAGGGAAGGAAACACTGAGTCCAGATCAGGGAGACAGTCATCAGAGGTTTGTGCACATCTAGTTTTTAACTGATTTTGTTTTGAATATTTCATATGATTAAATGATATATTTTTCTTATGAATTATGTTTAACAAGCATTGGATTTAATTCCATGATTATTGAAAATTGTTATTGTATGTATGAATTTGGCTTTGTGAAATGGTATTTCCATAAGTATTAAGCATTGTTATGGATTAAGTAAATTATGTTTTAGAAAATTTTGATAGAACATGTTTTGAATTGTGATGGCAATTTTCATGGAAAAATGCAATTGTATGATTTGAATTGTGATGAGCATAAAACTTTATTGGATATTGAAATTGACTTTGAATCGAATTGTATTGTGAATTATGCTCACTAAATGGATTGTGATATTGTTTTATATCTCACTATAGATGCTTGACTAGGTTATTACCCGTCTCTCTCATTTGTTGAGAAGACAATGGAGTTAGTTGTGTTTTGATTACCATGGTACGTGCACAGGCTTAGATTTTCCTCTGATTTGAGGTTAGATCTAAGTTTATTTTATCGTTATGGCCCTTGCGGAAGATTCATTATTGTGATGGTACTGTGCACGATGATTCGACCTCCCCGACCATAGGGAGTTAGAATATGATTCGACCTCCCCGACCATAGGGAGTTAGAATCACATCAAATATGGCCCTTTCGGATTAGTCTTGCATGGTTAGTGAGATAAAGAATGATTTTTGAAATAAAGAATGAGTTTTGAGATACAGTATGATTTTTGAGATACAGTATGATTTTTGAAATACATAATGATTTTTGAGATACATAATGGCTTTTGAATGGTAAGAAATTATGATTTCAATTATGGTTTATGTATAATTGATTTTGTTGAATTACTTAAATGGTTAGTCATGATTTGATAAATTGAATTTTGTGATCAAAGTCATTTATACAAATGATTTACATTATTGGCAACGAATATTTTGAGTTTTGAAATTTGATGAGTATTCAGATTCCCAATTTATTTACTGTAAATTTTGTCAATGTATATTGTACTATGTTTTAAATTATAGTTGTGCACGTCTGAGTTCACCACTCAGCGATAGCTTTGTATGCTGTCGCAGGTAAGCAGAGCATAGAGCAGTGATTAAGTTGCTTTGAGGATACATTCAGATCAGCTCCAGGTATATCATAGATATACCCATGTACATAGGTTTTGATGTAAGCATGTAATAATATGTATGTAAATTATTTGAGCAGTTGTATAGAAACTCTTGTAAAATATTTTGGTATGTAATTAAATGTAAATTATCGTGAATGTAAATCTGAGATTTCATTTACTTAAATTGTTTTGTATTATATTTCTTGTATCTCAGTCTTTGAAAAATCACTATGGATTTGAATTGAGAAATATGTTGTGTTGAGAAATATATTGGAGTTGAGATTTGCAAATACATATTGAAGTGCTTTTTACAGGTTTTCTGAAGAACTGTTTTATCCAAAATACAGAGGGCACTCTGCCAAAATTTTTACAGAAATTCCAAATAATCCAAATGAGTTAGCTGTTTCACTTCAGTTCAAAAAGTTTTTAACACCTGTAAATAGTGTTCACCACTGTAAAAGAAGTAAGAAAAGTTTTTAAAATCCCTTGTAGTGTATTTAATGGATTATCAGTAGATGGAGTTGGTAATTTATTAGGTATACTACGGGATCATGTTATGCCTTACAGAGGGGTAGGGTGTGACATGACGGCCCGAGGTACTTGATACCCAGTGCTAGTTTACTCGTTTATCCAGTCCAGTCATCCAGTACAGGTTACTTGGGCAACTAAGAATGGAAGTGGATAATTTTAATGAAATTATGAATATAACAAGTACAAAATAAGTACGACTACAAATACTCATTGAAAATTTGTTTGCAATGAGACATCAATACATTCGCTGCATATTTATTTTCTGTTATTTCTTTTTATTTTATTATTGGCACCACTAAGCATTATTGCTTAGCGCGTTTCTTTTGCCACGCGTAGGTTCTGGAAAGACTGACCGAGAGCCCAGTAGACCACAGACTAGGTGAGACCTTCTGCAGCTCTGCATAGTGTCCGTGTCACCTCACCGACGTTAGTGTATTGGCAGGACACTAGGTTTCATTTTGGGTATTTTGTAATTAACTTTTGTTTTCTCATATGTAATTGAAACTTATGTAATCTATTTTGGTATTAATGTAAATAGTGAAAATTGTGTTTATGAATGAAAAAGTGAATATTTATTTATGACTTTTACATGATTATCATATGAGATGAATGATTGAGAAATGGAAATGTTGTTGAAAAAAATATTGAGAATTTGTTGCTGAAATGGGGCTTGGGATTGATTGAAAATATTGGAAGCGTTTTTCACAGGTTCCGAAGAACTGTTTTCTCCATTTTTAGCTAGTACTCTATCGGATTTTCTATAAAATTTACGGAACCTCAAATAATTTTATGATTTCAGTAAATGACTAAAATGAATTATATTTCACAAATTGTACTCCATAACTATGAAAAAAAAAATAAATTAGGAAGAATAAAAATGATTGAATTAAAATAGGGTGTTTCGGTACACTGTGTGGCATATCTTGCTCGGCTACACTGTAGACTGGTGAGGGGTGTCACACCCCAGCTCTACAAAAATGTCAGTGGGTCAGTGGCACCAGTCCCACAAATGCCACAGTTTCTTGCACAATTCGCCCACCAGATGGCTGCTATGTTCCAACAAATGGCTGGGGGTATGCCTACTCAAGCTCCACCCTAGACTACTGTGGTGCAACCTCAAGCTCTAGTCAGATAGTATGACAAGCTATTGAAGTATGGGGCTACTGAATTCAAGGGTACAGTAGACCTTTTAGAGGCAGAGCAATGGCTGGAAAGAATGACATAGTGTTCAAGAAGCTACACTGCCAAGAAGAACTAAAGTTTGAATACTCAGTGTCACTACTGCAAGGGGATGCATATGATTAGTGGAAGACCATCCCCCACAGTTTAGCTAAACCACAAGTACTGACTTGGGATGACTTCATCAGAGAATTCAGACAGAAATACGTCTCAGATGCATATGTGGATTAGAATTTACAAGAATTTCTGTGTTTGAAGCAAGGCAACAGAACGGTGGCAGAATATGAAAGGGAGTTCTCCCGTTTAAGCCACTAAGCTGGGAGTCTCCTTTCCACCAGCAAGGCAAGGTGCAAGAGATTTGAGACGAGTTTGAAGCCTAGTTTTAGGATGCAAGTAGTGGGATTCAGGCACAGCAATTTTTCAGAACATATTTCTTAAGCACTTGAGTTAGAGAGAATTGAAATAGAAGCGACCCCAGTAAAGGAAAAATCAGAAAAAGCTGAGAAATCAGAAAAAGATAAGGGGGAAAAGTCAGTAGAGCCAAGTTCTGGTGGTACTTATGGAAAGAAGAAGAAATTTGGTGGACCTAGCAGAGGTCGAGGTGCAAGATTTGGAAGGGACAGATTCTCTGGACAGAGACCCCCTAGGTCTGGTCAGCAGTCGAGCAGGGGTTCATATCCTGCCCACCCCTATGAGACTTGTGGCAAGATTCATGGGGGAGAATGCTATTGGGCAACAGGAGCCTGTTTTAATTGTGGAGGCAAGGGCCATCTAGCTAAAGACTGCACTAGTGCTCCCAAATTCGGTCCAGCTCCTACGATTGCAGAAGGATCTATTCAAAGTCCTACTCCCAGAGGTTTACAACCATTTGGCAGAGGAAGAGGCAGAGGTAGAGGCCATGCTTTAGGTAGTCAGGGTACCGTTGGTGAGTCAACACAAGGAAGTGCTTTAGCCAAAGTTTACATGATAAGATAGCGAGAAGAGGCTGAGACTTCTGATGTTGTAGTTGGTACATTCTCTATCTCTGATCAAAATATATTTATGCTATTTGATCCGGGTTCAAGCCACTCATATGTTAGTGCTAGCATAGTCAGTTCACTTGCTATTCCATGTGTCCAAATGGGTTTTGAAGTGCTAGTTACTAGTCCGTTAGGACAAGAAGTTCGGGTCAACAGAATTTGTAGAGACTATCCTTTGGTGATCCAAGGACATGTTTTTCTGCCAGATTTGATTGAAATGCCCTTCAAAGATTATGATATTATCTTGGGCATGGATTGGTTAGCCAGGCATCACGCCATGATTAACTGTAGATTGAAGATGGTCACTTTTGGTCTCCCTCTGTACAGTGATGTGGTAATACATGGGGAGAGGCATTTACTGCCATCAAAGATTATTTTCGCTACACTAGCCAGAAGGATGATCAGAAAGGGGTGTGAAGCATACTTGGCACGTGTGATAAACACCCAAGTGGGGAGTCCAGCACTCAGGGACATCCTTACGGTATGTGACTTTTCGAATGTATTTCCTGATGAACTGCCAAGATTACCTCCAGAAAGAGAGGTGTGGACCCAATCTCCATAACACCATATAGAATGGCACCTGCAGAATTGAAAGAGTTGAAAGTGCACTTGCAATAGCTGCTTGAGAAGCGCTTTATCTGCCCTAGTGTGTCACCTTAGGGAGCGCCAGTATTTTTTATTAAGAAGAAAGATGGCACTCTCTGCTTATGGATTGATTATCCACCATTGAATAAGGTGACAATAAAGAATAGGTATCCATTACCCTGCATTGATGACTTGTTTGATCAGTTGAGGGGTGCTGCTGTATTCTCCAAAATTGACATGAGATCAAGTTATTATCAGCTAAAAGTACAAGAGCAAAGTATTCCTAAAACTGCCTTTAGAACCCGCTATGGCCATTATGAGTTCTTAGTCATGCCATTCGGGTTAACTAATGCTCCGGCTGCTTTTATGGATCTGATGAACACTATCTTCAGACATACCTTGACCAGTTTGTTGTGGTATTCATAGATGATATATTGGTCTATTCGAGGAGTGCAGAAGAGCATGATAGATATCTGTGGATTGTACTGTAGACTTTGAGGGAGAAACAACTATACGCCAAATTGTCAAAGTGTAAATTTTGGCTGAAGGAAATATATTTCTTAGGGCATGTAGTATCGGTAGAGGGCATCAAGGTAGATCCAAGTAAGATAGAAGCTATCCTTAATTAGAGGCCACCCAGAAATATCACAGAGATTTGCAGTTTTTTGGGTTTAGCTGGATACTACCTTTGATTTGTGAAGGGATTCTCCATGTTGGCATCTCCATTGACTAAGTTACTTCGAAAAGATGTGAAATTTCAGTGGACGGATAAATGTCAACAAAGTTTTGATGAATTAAAGAGATGTTTGACTGAGGCTCTAGTCCAGACTTTACCTACTCCAGGTAAAGAATATACAGTTTATAGTGATGCTTCTCATAATGGGTTAGGCTGTGTATTGATGCAAGATCGAAATGTCATTGCCTATGCATCACGCCAACTAAAACTGCATGAGAGGTACTATCTGACATATGACTTGGAGCTTGCAGCTATAGTGTTTCCTCTTAAGATCTGGAGATACTATTTGTATGGGGAGAAGTGCTACATCTACACAGATCATAAGAGTTTGAAGTATCTGGGTACTCAAAAGGAGTTGAATTTGAGACAGAGGAGATGGTTAGAGTTGATAAAAGACTATGATTGTCTGATAGACTATCAGCCAGGGAAAGCTAATGTGGTGGTTGATGCCTTAAGTCGCAAGACTATGGCAAGTCTACGGGTTACTTCTTTGTCTATGGTACATGAGTTGAGATCATTACATGCCAGCTTAGAGATTAATGATGAGGGGCAGATAACAATTACATGGCATGTACAACCAATGTTGGTTAATTAGATCAGAATGGCTGGTCAGAATGATCAGAAGTATCAGAGGCTGTTGGAAGAAGTCCAGCAGAGCAAGAAACCAAAATTCTCAATAAGAGATGATGGTCTATTACTACACTAGGGCAAAATGTGTGTTCTTAATAATGTTGATTTGAGGCAGATCATTTTGAAAAAAGCACATAAGTCTCCTTTTGCCATGCACCCTAGTGGTACAAAAATGTATAAAGTGCCAAAGGAGCATTACTGGTGGATAGGTATGAAAAGAGATGTGGCCAAATCTGTTTCCAAATGCTTAACTTGTCAGTAAGTGAAGGCAGAGTACCAAGTACCCACTGGGTTGTTACATCCACTATCAGTACCATAATGGAAATGGGAAAGAATAACAATGGATTTTGTGATGGGACTTCTGAGGACACAGAAGAGTCATGATGTAGTATAGGTCATTGTTGACAGACTGACCAAGTCTGCTCTTTTTCTGCCAGTTCGGATGGACAACAGTTTAGAAAGATTGACCAAGTTGTACATTGATGAGATTGTGAGACTACATGGAGTGCCAGCATCCATCGTATCAGACAGAGATCCTAGGTTCACTTCTAGATTATGGGGTAGTCTTCAGAGAGCCCTATGAACTAGATTGAAGTTTAGTACGACATTCCACCCACAGACAGATGGCCAATCTAAAAGGGTAATTCAGATCTTGGAGGACATGCTACAGGCTTGTGTGATTGAGTTTGAGGGCAGTTGGGACACACACTTGCCTTTGATTGAGTTTGCTTACAACAACAGCTACCAATCAAGCATTGGGATACCTCCATATGAAGCTTTGTATGGCAGAAAATGTAGAACCCCGTTATGTTGGGATGACATGGGTGAAAGGAAGATGATTGGGCCCGAAATTGTTTAGCAGACCAAGGAGAAGATCAGGGTGATTAGAGATTGACTTAAGACTGCATCAGACCGTCAGAAGTCCTACATTGATTTAAAGAGAAGAGATATTGAGTATGTAGTGGATGAGAAAGTATTCCTTAAGGTTTCTCCTTGGAAGAAAATCATGAGATTCGGCAGAAAGGGGAAACTGAGTCCTCGTTTCATTGGGCCATATGAGGTTCTAGAAAGAGTGAGTCCTTTGGCATATCGTTTGGCACTACCTCCAGAGTTGGAGAAGATACATAATGTCTTCCATGTGTCCATGTTGAGGAAGTATAGATTAGACCCATCTCATGTACTACCGGTAGAAAAAATTGAAGTGAATCCAGACCTCACATATGAGAATGAACCCATAGAGATTCTGGATTATGAGGTGAAGCAGCTACGGAACAAGCAAATACCATTGGTGAAGGTGCTGTGGAACCATCATTTGGGTCAGGAGGCTACTTGGGAATAAGAGGAAGACATGAGGAGAGAGCACCCACAGCTATTCAAAGATTGATACTAGGTAAAATTTCGAGACGAAATTTATTTTAAGGGGGGGGGGGGAGAATTGTAACATTCCTATTTGTATAGCTTGGTATATTTCACTATTCTGGTGACCAGTGTCGGTCCAAATAATTAAAGGGATTAGAACCACATCTAAGACAACTAGATGAGCCCTAAAGACAAATAATTAGTAATTGCCAATTAGTTAAGTATAAATAAGAAAAAATAGAATATAAGAAGTTAAACGAGCCGAGAGTCACAGCGATGGGTGACCTTCTCGGAAAGGACTATGAAGTAGATTTAAACTCAAATTTCAAACCATAAAATGTGACGCTGTGGTCCTTAGGACTATTGCGAACACAGTGGAAAAGAGAAAATCACTTAAAAGAATTGTTAGGCCAGTCAAAATAATTAGGTCAGGGAGCTGGAAGAAATATTGAATTATTTGCAAAGTGGGTTGAACCGGTGAGGGGTAATTTGGTCAATTGACCCCAAGAGCTGACTCTTGACCTAACTGTCAAATAAAATCAAAGAAAAGAAAATTTCAGAATCGGGAATTAAATTAAAGAACTAATGGAAAAATAAATAGAAAAAACAAAGAAAAAGAAAAAGTGAAAAAGTGATGACATCATCATGCATGACATAATGCATGATATAATAAATATAATTTTAAATTTTGAAAAAGTAGGATAATTATCTACTTAAGTGGCCAATAAAAAAAAGGAATTAAATTAAAACAAAATTCATTTTTGGGTCTTCTTCATCCATATTGCCGTAGCTCTCCCTTGGTCACTCTCTCATTTTCTTTCTTGAAACCTCCATGGAAGCTTGACTCAAGCTTCATAAACCCTAAACTAGCCATAATTTTCCTAAGGTTTCTTGTGTAAATATTGTCCTTGAACCTTGATTCATCTATTGACAACAAAAAAAAGAAGAAAGGAAGAAGTTGAAGAGGTGGAAAAAATTCTGCATAAAAGCTAGTAATATAAACTTTAAATTGCTAGTTTAATTATTATGCTTATGGTTGAATAAACTTATAAATTATGGAAAATGGAAAAGAAAAAAATTATTAGAGGACTAAACATGAATTTTGGCCAGCCATGGTACCTTGAAGTTTTGATATGTTCAATTTAATTTAGACATGAATTTGACATTGATTAAGGTTGAATATGTGGTTAGTGTAGTAAATTGGGTATGAATTAATCAATTGTGTAAATTAGGGTTTGGCACCTAGGGTTTTGGAAGACAAAAATTAGAGAAGTGATCAAATGGTGTGTTTGACCTTGTTTGAGGTAAGAAATGGTCATTTGTGACCAATTGGTGTATGTTGGAAGTGTTAGAACCAAATGAAAACTCGTATTGAATGGCGGCAGTATGCAGGCAGCATGACCAAGGTCCATTTCAGGGATCAAAACTGAAAATTTACAAGCCCAATTGGTGTTAGGCCAATTGAGAATGAAACTAGACACAAAATGACACATTTTTCATTTAGGAATCATGCCAAAAAGTGACTAAAACCTAGTAAACAAATTGACCAAATACGGATTAGGCAATCTGACCTGTACAAAAATGACCAAATGAACAGTATTTGTTCATTTGTTCATTTGGCCATAACTTGGGCTAGGCAGGTCTAAATGACCGAAAATTTTACCAGCGGAAATTTGAGATATAGACTAAAACTTTCAAGAAGAACATAAACTCAAATTATGCCATTAACCAAGTTATTTAGCCACCCAAAGTTGGTGACCTAAAACTGCCAGAACTAGTTTTGGTGCCCAGAAATCTTGGTAAGTCTAATCTGGCAGCCATGATTCAAATGGCTATAACTTGAGCTACAAAACTCCAATTGGAGTGATTCAAAAAGGAGAATAAAGTTAAGATAATAGAAAACATTTTCTATGAAGAAAACTTAGTCAAATTCTAGCAACAACATGACCAATGGAATAGTGCAACATAAGATATCAAAACTGAAAATTTACAAATTTACCTAAAAGACTTATATTTTGAGAAAATAACCAAAACCAAAAAAATTGGAAACCAAAATATGGTATGTGAGTATAGTTTGAATTCCCATACCTATTAAGCCCCAGAATGTCAACAAATTGACTTGAATAGTAACCCCAAAATTCAAAATTTAAACAACGTCAAGTCTAGCACATTAGAGTTAAGTAAAAGTGAATTTAAATTTATTTTTGGATTTATGCTAAGTTATGATACTGAAACACTATGAAATTGTGTGTTTCAGTGGAAAAGAACATTAGAAAAGAACCCGAGGAATCGAGTCAAGGCCAAGAGGCGACTCGTTTAAGGTTTGTGCACAACATCAACATGCTTTAAAATTCATTTACAAAGTGCATGAAATGTGTATTATGCTTTTGCTTTGAATTGTTGAAAGTTTATTTGTGTATATTTGAAATGGCAATGTTTAATAAATTGTTAAGATAAGTTTTGAAACCACAGTGTCATGACCATATATTTGAACACCTCACTAGCATGACTAGTGGGGGTAATCGCTCAATTTTGATTCCTTCTCTGGCTGAAGTGTTGAGGTGTGTGCCAGTAGAAGAAGAAATTGAATGGATATCCATATATTTGAGCTAGCTATCCTTGTGATGTGACTTCTCCTTAGCCTCTGGCTATTGAGATTATATTTGTGTCGAATGGCATGACATAACTGTGGGTTTTATGAAATTGGTTTTGACATTTTGAAATGAAATTGTTTAGATTAAAATCTCATAATTCATGTTTTGTGTTTAATTCTCATGTTCAGGCCAGTTTTTGAATAAATATGATTTAAATTCCGCATAAAGATTATTTTAGTATGTTGTGCACCACTGAGTCTTAGTACTCAGCGATTGCTGTTATTGCTGTCGCAGATATAGAGACTAGAGGAGCTGCAGAGTAAGCTGCTGAGGATTGAGGAGCTACCTGCCTTGAAGTCTATCGGGTATATTTTATACCCTGATTGCAAAAATTATTTTGATGTAGATAAATGTATGTAACTGTATGGACATGTAAAATTGGTTATGAGCAGTTGTATAAAGTGGTATAAAGTTATATAAAGTTATAGAAAGCTTGTGATAAGTTTTGGCTTAGATTTCTCTTAATGTAAATTTTTGAAATGTTGTATGTAAATTATTTTATCTTTAATGAAATATGAATGGAAATATTTTGTTTTAATTTGAATGAAATTAATTGGTAGTATTTTGATGATTGTTGAATTTTTGGAAATTGATAAATGATGTTGAAATTAATTAGGATGGTTGTGAATTTGAAGAAGTTATTGAGACAAATTATTGGAAGTTTTTTTTTACAGGAATTTGAAGAACTATTTTCTCAAAATACAGATGGCACTCTGCCGAAATTTCTATAAAATTTGCGAAAAATAAAATAGGACAAAAATTTTACTAGTTTTAAAACTTTGAATAAATGATTTTAATATCTGTTTAGAAATGCTCACGACTTATAAAAGTAAGAAAATTGTTTTAAAATCCCTTGTAGGGTACTTAATGAGTTATCGGTAGGTGAAGTTTGATATTTCATTTGGTATTCTACGGGATCATGTTATGCCGTATAGAGGGGTAAGGTGTGACAATTATAAGCAAACTCAATCAAAGGCAAGTGTGTGTCCCAATTGCCATCAAACTCAATCACACAAGCCCGTAGCATGTCCTCGAAGATCTGAATTACTCTCTCAGACTGGCCATCTGTCTGTGGGTGGAATGCCATACTGAAGTTCAATCTAGTTCCTAGGGCTCTCTGAAGACTACCCCAGAATCTAGAAGTGAACCTAGGATCTCTATTTGATATGATGGATACTGGCGCTCTATGTAGTCTTACTATCTCATCAATGTACAACTTGGCCGATCTTTTTAAACTATAGTCCATCCGGACAGACAGAAAATGAGCAAACTTGGTTAGTCTATCAACAATGACCCATACTACATCATGGTTCTTTTGTGTCCTCGGAAGTCTCATCACAAAATCCATAGTTATTCTCTCCCATTTCCATTCCGATACTTGTAGTGGATGTAACAAACTAGCTGGTACTTGATGCTTTGCCTTCACTTGCTGACAAGTTAGGCATTTGGAAACAAATTCTGCCACATCTCTTTTCATACCCATCCACCAATAGTCCTCTTTCAGCCCTTTATACTGTTTTTTACCACTAGGGTGCATAGCAAAAGGAGATTCATGTGCTTCCTTCAAAATGATCTGTCTTAAGTCAATATCATTAGGAATGCACATTCTACCCTGGTGTTGTCACACCCTACCCCTTTATAAGGCATAACATGATCCCGTAGTATACCTAATGAATTACCAACTTCGTCTACTGATAACCCATTAAATACACTACAAGGGATTTTAAAACTTTTCTTACTTCTTTTTACAGTGGCGAGCACTATTTACAGGTGTTAAAAACCTTTTTGAAGTCAAGTGAAACAGCTAACACATTTGGACTTTTAGGGATTTCTGTAAAAATTTTAGCAGAGTGCCATCTGTATTTTGAACAAAACAGTTCTTCAGAAAACCTGTAAAAAAGCACTTCAATATTTTTCTCAATCTCAAACTCCAACATAATTCAACACAATAAGTTTTTCAACTCGAATCCACAATAATTTTTCAAAGACTGAGATAAAAGAAATACAATACAATTTTTTTTTCAAGCCAAAATAACTCATAATTTGTTTTACAACTTCAATGTACAATTTTAATTTACAATTGCTCAAAATCAAGAACAATATATACATACAGTGAACATACATTACAGTACAAAATGCAAAATGTGGTATACTCAATATATCCGATGATCTCTCGGTGAATGCACTAGTAGCCTAGTCTGCTGTCCTATCCGTTTGTCTACCTGCGATAGCAATAAAAAGCTATCGCTAAGACAATGTCTCAGTGGTGCACAACATTAACCAAATACAACTTTAAATCACAATTCATAAATCATATAAATGATGGATACGTAAAACCATAATTAAATTCAAGACAATGAATGTCATAAGGAATTTAAACTCTATTTCACAATATCACAATAAATCTCAATAGTCAAAACATGGTTAAATTCAAAAGACAGTGAATGTCAATAAGAATTTAAACTCCATTTCACAAATTATCGAAGCTCATAATAACACAATTTATTCAAATAATTTAATAATACAGTGTTGCCAATTCATACACATCTTAAGCCATGACACAATTTTCCGATCAGTGCCGCGTTTGTACACAACGACAAAGCAATCATAACCCCACTAATTGAAATCAATGAGGAAGGAAGCTAGCTATATAATGAGTACTCATCCGATCACCTCAACTGGTAAACTAGAGAGGGAGAAAAATAAATGATCACAACCCCATAAATGGAGAAGGAAAATAAACGATCACAACCCTATAAATGGAGAAGGAAAATGAACGATCACAACTCCATAAATGGAGAAGGAATGATGTGATGCTATCATGCTAAGTGTGAACACAAAATCAATTCCAAACATTTTATTCAAATGATTCGTAAGAATCCAATAAATTTCCAAAGTTATAATTTCATTCACAAAATGGAAACACAATTCATAATTAACTTCAATTTTCACAAATCACACTAAATCAATTTTTCCACAGTTTCAAACCATTTACAATGCTATTCAAGCAATAAGTATCCATTCAAACACATTTCCATAATTGAAAATAATAATATACAAATAGTCATAATTTATTTAAATTGAAAATTCAAAAGAAATAACTGTTGTGCACAAACCTTTGATAACTGTCTCCTGGCCTTGACTCAGTGTTTCCTTCCCTTTCCCTGAGTCTTTGCTAACTGAGAAACCCAATTTGAGGTGTTTCAGTACTCATTTAAACTGTCTCTAACGATAATGCTTGATAATTAATTCACTGAATTCTATTATTTGCTTAGTCAACCTAATATGTCGGCCCTCGATGCATTCTAGGTAAATTGGGTTTTAATGTTACTAATATGTCACATTCAATAGTCTTTTAGGGTTGGGACATGTTATCAAACTCATTTCCATGTATCTTGCATTTTCTTGTAATTTGCTAGATTCCGGGATACTAGTTTGACCTAGCCGAACGACCTAGTTCCCTCAGTTTTTGGGTTTTTGTCAAAACTACAAACTTGTAGATCTATGTCTTATTGCACGCCGGGAAAAATTTTAGGTCATTCTGAGTTATGTAGACCAAGTTATGGTCATTTTACTATTACTGGTCAAATTGCATCAAAATTGGTCACTTTAGGTCATTTTAGGTCAATTTTGGTTCGGCCAGTTTTTGGACCCGAATTTGTGCAAGCTGTTTGACTTGCTTATGGTCATTTCTGGGCTTTGGTGTCTTCATAAGACTTGTATATATAGGTCTTAGCTATTCATGGTCAAAGTTTCAGGTCAATTGGACCTGTTTTGGGTGAGTTATGGCCAAAACACTAACTGCTGCCCAATTTGTCAATTTTGAGGCCTTAATTGCACTAATCCGGATTTGGTCATTTTTCAAGTTACCTTACAAGCAGAATTTTGGCAAGCTTCCTTCATGAAAGTTGGCACATTTTGTGCCTAGTTTCACCTCCAATTGGTCTCATATCAATTGGAGCCACACACCTATGGTTCTAAGCCCAAAACACAAACTGCCCTATTGCATTTTCTTCATTTCTCATCAAAGGTCACTTTTTAGCATTGCCAAACTCCACATTCATGTCAACTTTGGTTTGTACCATAACCTAAACATATTTTACCACATATTGTTGATCATTTTGGCAGCTTACAATCACATTCAACATACACCATAAAGTGCAGAATTTGTCAAACTCAATTACAACAATTTAATCACCTATTCATGCTCATTTACCTGCCCAACCTCACACCATCACACATATACCCAAGCTGCCCTAACAACTATCACAATTCAACATTAATATTCCATAATCCAAACATGAAATAACATCCTTATGGTTCACCAAACCAGGCTGCCGATTCATGCATTTACTTTCCATTAATTCCAAACTTCAAATTTCAATTACACATTCACATATACTAAGTATACATGACCCAAATAATTTCCTACACACATAAACATTTAATCAATCCTTTAATCCACCATTTACAAGAAAAAATAAACTGTCCTCAAGTAGTTTCCATGGCTGCCAGAAATACAGCTCTCCCTTTAAACATCAAACCTCAAAATTCTTTCCACAATTCAAGTACCCATAACATCCACACAAACTTTAATGAAGCAAGCATCAAAAATACATACTTACCACTTTTGAAATTCTTCAAAACCTCACCAAAACTTAAATTTCTTGCTGCCTATCTACTGCCCAAGTTGTATAGAACAACTTTAGTGAAGGACTCTTGAAGAAACTAGGGCTTGATCATTGAGGATTGGATCTTCATGCATGAATGGCCATGGAGTTTTCTTTGGGGTGCATTCGGATGGTTCAGTTGCTAGGGGTTGAAGATGATGTTCATCTGTCCGAAGTGTCTTTTATAGGTAGTCCAAGCTGCCTTAGTGGAGCACTTAACTTATTTTAATGTTTAATTATTCAAACTTTCTCAATTTTCATTTTTATGCCCCAAACTTCCATCACTTATACTATGTAATATCATGACATTTTACAAATGTAATATCATGTATTTTTAATGGACATTTAGGTCAAAAGACAACTTGGGGTGTCAAATGACCACAATGCCCTTGTTCGAGTTGCATTCCCGATTTTCGGTAACACCGGGTTTTGTCCATTTTTTGATTTTTCACTTTTCTTTGTACTTATTAATTAATTTTTATTTGATATTTCTAATGGTATTTATACTTCAATAGGGGTCTATTTAAGTCCTAAAAAATATTTTCCAGGGTTCCCCGCGATCCAATGGTAGTCAATGGTGCACGCCGTGACTTCCCGGTGCGGTCACCCATCGCTAGGGTTCTCGGCTAGCTTAGCTGGGTTACATTTATTTGCTATTATTTTTCCTTTGTTTTTATTCTATTTTCTTTTCTTGTATTTCATTATTTTATGTTTCCTCACTCATATCGAAGTGTAGTTCTAGGCATCCTAGCTATCCGAACAATGCTGGTCACCAGAACAATAGAACGCACTACCGAACATAAGGGTGTTACAATTCTCCCCCCCTTAAAATAAATTTTGTCTCAAAACTTTACCTGGCATTGTCTCTGAATAGCTGTGGGTGTTGTCTCTTCATATCCTCTTCACGTTCCCAAGTAGCTTCCTGGCCTGAATGATGGTTCCACAGCACTTTAACCAGGTGTATCTGTTTATTCCTTAGCTGCTTCACCTCATAAGCCAGAATTTCTATGGGTTCTTCCTCATAGGAGAGGTCTAGATTTACCTCAATCTCTTCAACTGATAGTACATGAGATGGGTCTGATCTGTACCTCCTTAACATGGACACATGGAAAACATTGTGTATCCTTGCTAACTCTGGAGGTAATGCCAACCGATATGCCAAAGGACCTACTCTTTCTAGAACCTTATATGGTCCAATGAAACGAGGACTCAGTTTCCCCTTTCTGCTAAATCTCATAATCCTCTTCCAAGGAGAAACTTTGAGGAATACCTTATCACCCACTGCATATTCAATATCTCTTCTCTTCATATCAATATAGGACTTCTGACGGTCTGATGCAGCCTTGAGTCTATCTCTGATCAATCTGATCTTTTCCTCTGTCTGCTGAACAATTTCTGGCCCAATCATCTTCCTTTCACTTACTTCATCCCAACATAAGGGAGTTCTGCACTTTTTGCCATACAAAGCTTCATATGGAGGCATCCCAATGCTTGATTGGTAGCTGTTGTTATAAGCAAACTCAATCAAAGGCAAGTGTGTATCCCAACTACCTTCAAACTCATTCACACAGGCCCGTAGCATATCCTCCAATATCTGAATTACCCTTTCGGACTGGCCATCTGTCTGTGGGTGGGATGCTGTGCTGAAGTTCAATCTAGTTCCTAGGGCTCTCTGAAGACTACCCCAGAATCTAGCAGTGAACCTAGGATCTCTGTCAGAGACAATTGATACTGGCACTCCATGCAATTTTACAATCTCATATATGTACAATTTGGCCAATCTTTCTAGGCTATAGTCCATTCAAATTGGCAAAAAGTGAGTAGACTTGGTCAATCTATCAACTATAACACATACTGCATTATGACTATTCTGTGTTCTTGGAAGTCCTGTAACAAAATCCATAGTTATTCGTTCCCATTTCCACTCTGGTACTGGCAAAGGATGTAACAAACCAGCTGGAACTTGATGTTCTGCCTTTACTTGCTGACAAGTTAGGCATTTGGAAACAAATTCAGCTATATCTCTCTTCATACCCATCCACCAGTAATGCTCTTTCAGCCCTCTATACATTTTAGTTCCACCAGGGTGCATAGCAAAAGGAGACTCATGTGCTTCCTTCATAATGATCTGTCTCAATTCAGCATCATTAGGAACGCACATTCTGTCCTGATGTAGCAATAAACCATCATCTTTCACAGAAAATTTAGGTTTCTTGCCTTGCTGGACTTCTTTCAGTAGCTTCTGATATTTATCATCATTCTGAACAGTCATTCTGATCTGATCAATCAATACTGGCTGTACATGCCATGCAACTACTGTCTGTCCCTCGTAGTCAATCTCTAAACTGGCATGCTGTGCTTTCAATTCATATACCATGGATAAAGGAGAAACTCTGAGACTTTCCATAGTCTTCCTCACATTCGTAACATTTCTTTGTTATATCTGAACCAACTGTTTGAATTTTTACGTCCATAACTCTTTTTATCTGTCAATATTCTATAACTTACTTCCTTTTGTACTGACCATAACCTTTCGATATTCTAACTTTTGAGTTTTAGATCCCTAAGTAGGATTTTCAAACTTATTTTTAATAATTAAATTCTGTCCTGGCATAACTATACCAAAACAGATGCCGTTGGCAACTATTCTCATCTAGGTGTACTATCGGGTAGTACGTAGCTCTACACAATAATCTCAAGTCAGTACTGTAATCTGCAGCTTACAATATAAACATCAAGAACATTGCATAGTTATTACGATACATCCCAATAGGTCAAACTTTCCTATCTTTTATCCTTTTCGAATTCACTGATATCCGAATTTTATTCTGATTACAATATCCATTAACAATTACTAACAGTAACATTTCTGCCTTCATCTAGAATAATTCTATTACTGCATCTTACTTTTACGTCCTCTTGCCTTACATTAAGTAGGCTTGCCGTTTAGCTTTATAATTTATGGTGTGTTAGAAAATACTTTTCGCCGATAAACTCTTTCAAAACTAATTTCACTTATTATCACAATCCTTATCTTAAAGGACTAATCACTAATGCATCAAAATTTATTCCCCTATAAAGGAATAATAACAGAACATATAGTTCTAACACTAACATAAAAGTATGCAAGTTTCAGGTCAAACAATACATAAACGAAGAGTGCCATCCTTCTTCTTAACAACAATACTGGTGCTTTCCAAGGTGACACACTAGGGCGGATGAAGCCCTTTTCAAGTAGTTCTCGCAACTGTACCTTCAACTCCTTCAACTCTGCTGGTGCCATTCTGTATGGTGTTATGGAGATTGGATCCACACCAGGCATAACATTAATTTCAAATTGCACTTCTCTTTCCGGAAGTAATCTTGGCAATTCATCAGGAAACACATCTAGAAAGTCATGTACTATAGGGATGTCTTTCAATGCTGGACTCCCTATTTGGGTGTCTACTACATGTGCCAAGAACGCTTCACACCCCTTTCTGATCATTTTTCTAGCTAGTGCAGCCGAAATGATGTTTGATGGCAAAAGCTGCCTCTCCCCATGTATTACCACATCACTGTACTGAGGGAGACCAAAAGTTACTGTCTTCAGCCTACAATCAATCATGGCATGATGCCTAGCTAACCATTCCATGCCCAAGATGATATCATAATCTCTAAAGGGCATTTCAATGAAATCAGATAGAAAAGTGTGTCCTTGGATCACCAAATGACAATCCCTATACATTTTATTAACCTTAACCTCCTGTTCTAACGGACTTGTTACTAGCACCTCAAAGTCCATTTTTGTACATGGAACAGCAATGCAATCAATGATGCTAGCACTCACATAAGAATGGGTAGAACCCGGATCAAATAACACAAACACATCCTGATTAAAAGTTGAGAAGGTACCAGCCACAACATCAGATGTCTCGGCCTCTTCTCTCTGTCTCATTGCATAGACTCGATCGAGCAATCGCCTTGCTCGATCGTTTCATCGTGCCTTAGCCGTCACTGGGCTACCTCTACCCTCGCTCTATCTTTGCCGGGTGGTTGTGAACTGCAATGTGGCTCGAATCGACCCTTCTACAGTAGTAGGAGGTGGTTCAACTCTGCGACTACTGGTGCAGTCCTTGGCAAAGTGTCCTATGCCTCCGCAGTTATAACAGGCTCCTATGGCCTTGTAGCATACCCCACCATGATTTCTACCACAAGTTTCACATTGGCAGGGAGGGTAGGAACTTCTAGTTGTTCAACAACTGGACCTTGGTGGTCTCTGTCTTGATGATCCACCTTGGTCATATCCCTGAGCTCGGGGCTCCTCATATTCTTTTCTCTTTCTCAAATTACTGCTTGAGCTCCTACCCATAGGTTTCTCCCTCTTCTTTATTTCATGTTTCCCTTATGGGGGTTGGGTCTGTACTTGGGCTTGGGCTGACAGATTATCAGCCATTTGTTGGAAGAAAGTGGCCATTTGCTAGGCCATTTGTGCAGTAATTTGTACCGGTAAAACTGGTACAGTCAGGCCTTCGACACTTTGTGGAACTGGGGCCTCAACTTATACCTTAGCCTCTATCGGTTGATCGACTGAATGATCACTCTCTTCCATAGTCAATTCGAGGATCTTAGACCTCCTGAACAATTAACACAAGGAGATTTCCTCCCGTTAGTGCATATTTATAATGTAATATACTGTATGTACCAAACAATGACATTGAGAAGTTGTACTATGAAGAAAGAGTATTCAAATTACAGGTGAAAAGAGAATTTAAAAACTTGCTCTGATACCACTAAAACATGTCACACCCTACCCCTCTGTAAGGCATAACATGATCCCGTAGTATACCTAATGAATTACCAACTTCGTCTACTGATAACCCATTAAATACACTACAAGGGATTTTAAAACTTTTCTTACTTCTTTTTACAGTGATGAGCACTATTTATAGGTGTTAAAAACCTTTTTGAAGTGAAGTGAAATAGCTAACACATTTGGAATATTAGGAATTTTCGTAAAAATTTTGACAGAGTGCCATCTGTATTTTGAACAAAATAGTTCTTCAGAAAAACCTGTAAAAAAGCACTTCAATATTTTTCTCAATCTCAAACTCCAATATAATTCAACACAATAAATTTTTCAACTCGAATCCACAATAATTTTTCAAAGATTGAGATAAAAGAAATACAGTACAATTTTTTTTTTCAAGCAAAAATAACTCATAATTTGTTTTACAACTTCAATGTACAATTTTAATTTACAACTGCTCAAAATCAAGAACAATATATACATATAGTGAATATACATTACAGTACAAAATGTAAAATGTGGTATACCCAATATACCCGATGATCTCTCGCTGAATGCACTAGCAGCCTAGTCTGCTGTCCTATCCGTCTGTCTACCTGCGACAGCAATAAAAAGCTATCGCTGAGACAATGTCTCAGTGGTGCACAACATTAACCAAATACAACTTTAAATCACAATTCATAACTCATATAAATGATGGATACGTAAAGCCATAATTAAATTCAAGACAATGAATGTCATAAGGAATTTAACCTCTATTTCACAATATCACAATAAATCTCAATATTCAAAACATGGTTAAATTCAAAAGACAGTGAATGTTAATAAGAATTTAAACTCCATTTCACAAATTATCGAAGCTCATAATAATACAATGTAGTCAAACAATTTAAGAATACAGTGTTGCCAATTCATACACAACTTAAGTCATAACACAAATTTCCGATCAATGCCACGTTGTACACCACGACAAAGCAATCACAACCCCACTAATCGAAATCAATGAGGAAGGAAGCTAGCTCTATAATGAGTACTCATCCGATCACCTCAACTTGTAAACCAGAGAGGGAGAAAAATAAACGATCACAATCCCATAAATGGAGAAGGAAAATAAACGATCACAACCCCATAAATGGAGAAGGAAAATGAACGATCACAACCCCATAAATGGAGAAGGAATGATGTGATACTGTCATGCTAAGTGTGAACACAAAATCAATTCCACACATTTTATTCAAATGATTCGTAAGAATCCAATAAATTTCCAATGTTATAATTTCATTCACAAAATGGCAACACAATTCATAATTAACTTCAATTTTCACAAATCACACTAAATCAATTTTTCCACAGTTTCAAACCATTTACAATGCTTTTCAAGCAATAAGTATCCATTCAAACACATTTCCATAATTGAAAACAATAATATACAAATAGTCATAATTTATTTCAATTGAAAAATTCAAAAGAAATAACTATTGTGCACAAACCTTTGATAACTGTCTCCTAGCCTTGACTCAGCGTTTCCTTCCCTTTCCCTGAGTCTTTGCTAACTGAGAAACCCAATTTGAGGTGTTTTAGTACTCATTTAAACTATCTCTAACGATAATGCTTGATAATTAATTCACTGAATTCTATTATTTGCTTAGTCAACCTAATATGTTGACCCTCGATGCATTCTAGGTAAATTAGGTTTTAATGTTACTAATATGTCACATTCAATAGTCTTTTAGGGTTGGGACATGTTACCAAACTCATTTCCATGTATCTTGCATTTTCTTGTAATTTGCTGGATTCCGGGATACTAGTTTGACCTAGCTGGACGACCTAGTTCCCTCAGTTTTCGGGTTTCGGTCAAAACTACAAACTTGTAGATCTATGTCTTATTGCGCGCGGGGAAAAATTTCAGGGCATTCTGAGTTACGTAGACCAAGTTATGGCCATTTTACTATTGCTGGTCAAATTGCATCAAAATTGGTCACTTTAGGTCATTTTAGGTCAATTTTGGTTCGGCAAGTTTTTGGACCCGAATTTGTGCAAGCTGTTTGACTTGCTTATGGTCATTTCTCGGCTTTGGTGTCTTCATAAGACATGTAGATATAGGTCTTAGCTATTCATGGTCAAAATTTCAAGTCAATTGGACCTGTTTTGAGTGAGTTATGGCCAAAAAACTAACTGCTGCCCAATTGGTCAATTTTCAGGCCTTAATTGCACTAATCCGGATTTGGTCATTTTTCAAGTTACCTTACAAGCAGAATTTTGGCAAGCTTCCTTCATGAAAGTTGGCACATTTTGTGCATATTTTCACCTCCAATTGGTCTCATACCAATTGGAGCCACACACTTATGTTTCTAAGCCCAAAACACAAACTGCCCTATTGCATTTTCTTCATTTCTCATCAAAGGTCACTTTTTAGCATTGCCAAACTCCACATTCATGTCAACTTTGGTTTGTACCATAACCTAAACAAATTTTACCACATATTGTTGATCATTTTGGCAGCTTACAATCACATTCAACATACACCATAAAGTGCAGAATTTGTCAAACTCAATTAAAACAATTTAATCACCTATTCATCCTCATTTACATGCCCAACCTCACACCATCACACATATACCCAAGCTGCCCTAACAACTATCACAATTCAACATTAATATTCCATAATCCAAACATGAAATAACATCCTTATGGTTCACCAAATCAGGCTGCCGATTCATGCATTTACATTCCATTAATTCCCAAGCTTCAAATTTCAATTACACATTCACATATACTAAGTATACATCACCCAAATAATTTCTTACACACATAAACATTTAATCAATCCTTTAATCCACCATTTACAAGCAAAAATAAACTGTCCTCAAAGAGTTTCCATGGCTGCCAAAAATACAGCTCTCCCTTTAAACATCAAACCTCAAAATTCTTTCCACAATTCAAGTACCCATAACATCCACACAAACTTTAATGAAGCAAGCATCAAAAATACAAACTTACCACTTTTGAAATTCTTCAAAACCTCACCAAAACATAAATTTCTTGCTGCCTATCTACTGCCCAAGTTGTATAGAACAACTTTAGTGAAGGACTTGTTAGTAGTATGCCCTAGAGCATATCATTTAGTATGTATCTTGTACATATTTTTATTAATAAAGGCATTTCCACTTTTTCGTTTACATAATATATTTATGTGTAATAGAAAAGGTCCATTGATATTTTGTTAGAAATATTATTCTTAAGTTGTTAAGAATATGAGTGACAATATTTCTAGCACGAAGTATCATAAATAGGTTCATAATCGAGGATACTTCATAATAAGGACATGACTTATCCAGAAAGATTGTATTCATGTTTGTTCCCAAGTTATTTATATGAGATATAAATAAGATGGAATGGTGAGTCTCATGCCATATAACAAACATGATAGGCACTTATAAATGATAAGTAGGCCGAACCAGTGACGCTTATGACAAGCACATGGAGTTTACTCTTGTCAATATTTTGTCATAAATCATATCAGTGCATATAATCTTTAGACCTGAGATAGCACAGTTATCTTGTATATAGGTAGTTTGAGTTTGATACTGCTTTCATACTTGTACTGTGTATGGGTATATGGGCATGTGTTGGCTCCTACTAGTTATATATGGAGGTAGGTGTTGATCAAGATGGAATCTGTTCCTCTAAGAAAATAGAGATAAAATCCTATGTTCATTTAATTGTTCTTCATGTTTCAAGTTCCTGGCCAGGACAGATAGATTTATTCAGAAAAGAGTTTCTGATGAGAAAATCTTTTTAATCAAGAACTGGAATTAAAAGAGAACATAATATTCATAGCAAATGGAGTTTGACATAAAACATGACTCCAGCTTGAGTTGGGATTTTGTAACAGAGAGATTTTAGTGCATGGTAACATATGATTATAGGTTCATTTAAGGTAAACCTTATTACTAATTGGGTGGCCATGGCATGCTATGCTAGGTGTTAACCATGGTCTATGAGGTTCATAAAATGATTTAGAGAAATCATTTATGGTAAGAAAGAGTTCTGATGATATTAAGAGTTGATATCATGTTTCATTGCCAATTAGTGATGAGCCTAGTAAGTCACACACATACACAAGTTATCATCTATTTAAATATGATTTAATTAATTAATTAAAGAGTTTAATTGATTAATTAAATATGCTTGGTTTGCAATTAAATTGCAAAGTCCCTAGCATGACTTGAAACCAAATCTAGATTATTGGATGTGTAGTATAAATTAAATTTATATTTAAAGTGTTTAAATATGAATTTAATTAATGAGAAATTAATTAATAGAGATTAATTAATTAATTTATATTTGATATAAATTAATTAGAAGAAGAAAAATAATTATTTTGGGTTGAGAACTCAAAATTAAGACACAGGGGCATTTTGGTCATTTTGCAGTGTGACACGTGGCATCATGAGATGGTGACACATGGCATAACACATAAGCTTGCCAAATGTTTTTTAATCATGTAAGATGATTAAAATCAAGATTAAATATAGGTTTGACACTTGGCACTATTTGATTGGGTCACTTAAACCTAGAGCTAATCAAAGGGTGACATGTGGCAAGGGTTTAATGTGTTAACCTAGCTATTTAAGTGTGGTTATGAAAAGAAAAAATAACCAGTAGCCTCTCCTCTCATTTGTCATGCCACTTTGAGCCTCTCCAGCTATTCTTCTTCATCTCTCATCAATTCAAAGAGATTAGCCATCAATCTCTTGAATTAAGAACACTAGAAATTGTTTCTAGTGTCCTGTTTACATCTCTAATCTCTTAAAAGGCAGAACTTGAATTTATAATTAATAGAAAAGGCTTTAGAAGCTGTTCAAGGGCTGCCATAGGTGTTCTTGGTGTGGACAAGCTAGAGGGACAACATCTGGTGTCCTGAAGACGAATCTCAAAGGCGCAGACACGCTGCAGCACATCAGGAGGTTAGTGTAATCGTTCTTGATTTAATCTAGGGTTCTAAAATTAATCTGATTAATTTTAAAATCTTAAATGAAAAATACAGATCCAAAAACATATTAAAAGAGTTTTAATATGTTGTTTATCATTGAAATCAAATAGATAAAATTAAATCTTGCATGGTGCATGTGACCCTAGGTGAAAATTTTTGAATTCAATGGTATAATCTTGTGTTTTTCACGCTTCCGTTCCTTCAATTGGTATCAGAGCCACTATTTGCCATTTAGATTGTTGATTATATGATTTAATTGTGTGTTTGATCATGAGATAAAAAGTTCATTGCTGGTTGCAAAGCAAGTTGGCGGCATACTTGAAAAAAAACCATCAATGGTGCACATGGTTTGGCTTTTAATTCTGCAATTGTTGGAAGATCTAAGGCCTATTCTTTGACTAATTAAAGTGTTTAATTAGTAGTTTTTATCACACAATTAAATTATGATTCAAATCAGAATTTTTAAAATTGTTTGAATGTGATTCAAATCTGAATTTTAAAAGTTGTTTGAATGTGATTCAAATCTGAATTTTTAAAGTTGTTTGAATCATATTTAAATCTGATTTTTTAAAATTGATTCAATAAAATTCAGACCTGATTTTTAAAAAAATATTTGAATGTGATTCAAATCTGATTTTTTTAAAAAATGTTTGAATGTGATTCAAATCTGAATTTTAGAAGTTGTTTGAATGTGATTCAAATTTGAATTTTTAAATTTGTTTGAATGAGATTCAAATCTGAATTTTTAAATTTATTTAAATCATATTCAAATCTGGATTTTTAAGTTGAATATGAGATATTCAATTTAATTTAAGTATGTATGTTTTATTTAATTGTTAAATAGTGATATGCATGATGGATGATCATGGACTATAAAAGACCAATGTGATTGGATTTATTTCTTTTATGTTTCTTTGGGATTGTAAATTAATTAATTTATTTTAATTTATTTTGGGCATGTATTATTAAGTTTGTAATAATTTTTGGGTTGTAATTTCATTTATTTAAGTTCTTGTAAATTCGCCTTGGTATGCCAAGGATTACTATGTAATATTGGATTGCAAGAAGTTCAAGGAGGTCAAGAGCATTGGTGGGACCAGTGGGAGGAATTCAAGATCAAGTGTTGATTATGTACTCCTTCAGCAACTCTTGTAAAATGAATGAATAAAATGCACCTAGGAATGCCCTAATTCAATTCTTGGTGGCTCAGAATTGAATCCCTTAGAAAGTCCATGATCATACCATATTTACTGCTTATCCATGAATGCATGAGATGTATGGGAATGTATGCAATTATATGGTATATGCATGCTAAATGGATAATGTGCAAAGTGAGACCTTAATAGTAATTACGATGGCTATAAAATCTTCCAAACAAATGATTAAGTTGGAAATGGTATAATTAAAGTAATTATAACATAAGCCCTCCATTGGGACAATTATTTTAAGAAATTTTAAATAGTTGCATGAGATGCAATTAATTTAAGAGATTTTCTTAAGAATAATTGTTAAGCATGAGATGTTGTAAATATGTAAATGGTTTGGTGGCCAATATTGGATGTACCTGAGGACATTAAAATTATTTGCATAATTACTGGCTCAATGGGATCAACTTAACTAATGCAAGATAAGTCAATAATGGATGTACCTGAGATTTTGAGCATTAGGGGCTAGGTAAAGGATTGAACCTCACATGAGATGTGATGGGCAAGGAGTTGCTCACTTATAGTTTATTGTAATTCCAATAATGGATGTACTTGAGGATGATCAATAGAATTATAAGAATTCAATCACCCACTAGAAATCCATCCAACTAGGATTTCTGTTTTCTACTTTGGAAGTGTAGGATTCGCTAAGTTAGTGGGAGGACCAATTTGATTAAAAGACCATAATCATTTTTGTTAATTACATGATACATTTACTAATTAATCTGGTTATTTTCTACAGTTAATTTTCTGATAAAAATGAGCACAAAACAACCACCACCATCTAATATCCTTGCAAGCATACTTGATCACAATAGGTTGACAGGACCTAATCTGTCTTATTGGCTAAGAAATTTGAAACTTGTCCTGAACCTTGAACATATAGGATATGTTCTAGATTCAAATGTTCCTGGTCCCTTACCTCCAGAGGCCACACAAGAGGAACATGAAACTTTGGACAAGTGGAAGGAGCATGATATGAGAGCTAAGTGTTACATGCTTGCTTCCATGAGTAATGAGTTACAGAAGCAACATGAGAACATGCAGAGTGCGAGTGAGATCCTCCTTCACCTACAAGAGTTGTATGGTGAGCACAGTAGGAATGCTAGGTATGAGATATCTAGGCATTGCTCCGCATGAGGATGTCCGAGGGATGTAATGTTGGGGATCATGTCCACAAGATGATTCGGTGATTGAGCAGCTTGGAACATCTTGACTTCAACATGGATTTCCAACTACAAACGGATTTGATCCTTCACTCCTTCCCCGAGTCTTTTGGGAATTTTGTGACAAATTTCCATATGACTCAACAGGAATGCACCTTAGCTGAATTACTCAACATGCTGGTTATTGCCCAAAAGAATATGCCAGGCAATAAAGGGAAAGAGGTAGCTTTGGTTGCATCTTCTTCTGCTGGAAAGTCCAACAAAAAGAAGGGTAATAAGAAAAAGAAACCTCAGATTCCTGGTCCTTCCAAGAAAATAGCTAAACAGAAAGGGAAGACCAAAGCTGACAAAAGCAAAGGAAAGTGTTTCCACTGCCAACAGGAAAGTGTTTCCATTGCCAATAAGAAAGTGTTTCCATTACCAGTAAGAAAGTGTTTCCACTGGCCAGAGTATAGCAATCTAAATGAAAGCAATGCCGTGGTGAAAAACAACTCAAGTTCAAAATATATTTGGCACTTAAGGTTATGTCATGTTGCAGAAGATAGGATTACAAAATTGGAGAAAATGGGGATTCTATCCTTATTGGACTCTGACCCTACTCCAACTTGTGAATCTTGCCTTCAGGGCAAAATGACTAGATCACCCTTTGTTGGACAAGGGCTAAGAGCTGAAAATATTTTGGAGCTAATACATAGTGATGTATGTGGTCCATTTAAAGAAATGGCTAGAGGGGTTTTCATTATTTTATTACCTTTATCGATGATAAATAAAGGTTTGGGTATTTGTATTTGATGAAATACAAACATGAATCTTTGAAAAGTTCAAAGAATTTAAATCAAGTAGAAAATCAAACAGAAAGAATATTAAAGTTCTTCGATCGGATCGTGGAGGTGAATATTTGAGTCTTGAATTTGATGAATACTTGAGAGAGCATGGCATTGTTTCTCACCGACTCCTCCAGAACGCCACAAATGAATGGTGTATCTGAAGGAGAAATCATACCCTATTGGATATGGTACGTAGTATGATGAGCTATACCGATATGCCAATCTTCTTTGGGGATTTGCATTAGAATCACTTTGTATATTCTGAATAGGATTCCATCAAAATCGCTTCTTCCACACCTTATGAGATATGGCATGGAAGAAAACCAAGTCTTAAGCATGTTAAGATTTGGGGTTGTCCTATATCAAAAGTCAACACTAATAAATTGGAGACCAGATCGTAAAAGGTCGATTTATTGGATATCCAAAAGGTAGTTTTGGATATTATTTTTATTTGCCTACTTCACAAAAGGTTGTGATAAGTAGAGATGCCACATTTCTTGAACAACAGTTTGTTCAAGAAGGAGGCAAAGGAAGGCAAATAGAGTTAGAATTGGAGAATTCTGACCAACCAATACCCGTTGATGAAACATCTACAGCTGTTCCTCGTAGAACAACCAGGGTATCTCAGCCACCAGTGAGATATGGTTTTCTTCATGAAGAAGAACAAGAATTGTTTACTCATGAAGAAGTAGATCATGGAGATGATCCACTTACCTATGAAGAAGCTATATCAGATATAGACTCTTCAAAATGGATTGATGCTATGAAATCCGAGATTGATTCCATGTATAAGAATCAAGTTTGGGATCTTGTTGACCCACCTGAAGGTATTGTACCTATAGGGAACAAATGGGTTTTCATGAAGAAAATTGGTTCTGATGGAAAGGTAGAGACCTATAAGGCAAGGCTAGTAGCGAAAGGGTTTCGCCAAAGGCAAGGAATCGACTATGAGGAGACTTTCTCACCTGTTGCCATGCTTAAATCAATTAGGATTTTACTAGCAATAGCTGCACACTATGATTATGAGATTTGGCAGATGGATGTCAAAACTGAAGGAACAGAAGCATGAAAAACACAAGTTTATACCATTGAATTCAAAAATTTTCACCTAGGGTCACAAGCATCATTCAAGATTTATTTTTATCTATTTGATTTCAATGATAAACAACATATTAAAACTCTTTTAATATGTTTTTGGATCTGTATTTGCCATTTAAGATTTTAAAATTAATCAGATTAATTTTAGAACCCTAGATTAAATCAAGAATGATTACACTAACCTCTTGATGCACCGCAGTGTCTCGCGCTTTGAGATTCGTCTTCAGGACACCAGATGTTGTCCCTCTAGCTTGTCCACACCAAGAACACCTATGGCAGCCCTTGAATAGCTTCTAAAGCTTTTTCTATTAATTAGAAAATCAAGTTCTACCTTTTAAGAGATTAGAGATGTAAACAGGACACTAGAAACAATTTCTAGTGTTCTTAATTAAAGAGATTGATGGCTAATCTCTTTGAATTGATAAGAGATGAAGAAGAAGAGATAAAAACCCTCAAAGTGGCGTGACAAAGGAGTGTGGCTGCTGGTTGTGTTTTATTTTCTCATAACAACACTTAAATAGCTAGGTTAACACATTAAACCCTTGCCACATGTCACCCTTTGATTAGCTCTAGGTTTAAGTGACCCAATCACATTGTGCCAAGCGTCAAACCTATATTTAATCTTGATTTTAATCATCTTACATGATTAAAAAAAACATTTGGCAAGTTTATGTGTAATCCCATGTGTCACCATCTCATGGTGCCACGTGTCACACTGCAAAATGACCAAAATGCCCCTGTGTCTTAATTTTGAATTCTTAACCGAAAATAATTATTTTCTTCTTCTAATTAATTTATATCAAATATAAATTAATTAATTAATCTCTATTAATTAATTTCTCATTAATTAAATTCATATTTAAACACTTTAAATATAAATTTAACTTATATTATACATCCAATAATCTAGATTTGGTTTCAAGTCATGCTAGGGACTTTGCAATCTAATTGCAAACCAAACCTATTTAATTAATCAATTAAACTCTTTAATTAATTAATTAAATCATATTTAAATAGGTGATAACTTGTGTATGTGTGTGACTTACTAGGCTCATCACTAATTGGCAATGAGACATGATATCAACTCTTAATATCATCAGAACTCTTTCTTACCATAAATGGTTTCTCTAAATCATTTTATGAACCTCATAGACCATGGTTAACACCTAGCATAGCATGTCATGGTCACCCAATTAGTAATAAGGTTTACCTTAAATGAACCTATAATCATATGTTACCATGCACTAGAATCTCTCTGTTACAAAATCCCAACTCAAGCTGGAGTCATGGTTTATGTCAAACTCCATTTGCTATGAATATTATGTTCTCTTTTAATTCCAGTTCTTGATTAAAAGATTTTCTCATCGTAAACTCTTTCTCGAATAAATCTATCTGTCTGCCAGAACTTGAAACATCAAGAACAATTAAATGAACATAGGATTTTATCTCTATTTACTTAGAGGAACAGATTCCATCTTGATCAACACCTACCTCCATATATAACTAGTAGGAGCCAACACATGCCCATATACCCATACACAGTACAAGTATGAAAGCAGTATCAAACTCAAATTACCTATATACAAGATAATTGTGCTATCTCAGGTCTAAAGATTATATGCACTGATATGATTTATGACAAAACATTGACAAGAGTAAACTCCATGTGCTTATCATAAGTGTCACTGGTTCGGCCTACTTATCGTTTATAAGTGCCTATCATGTTTGTCATATGGCATGAGACTTACCATTCCATCTTATTTATATCTCATATAAATAACTTGGGAACAAACATGAATACAATCTTTCTGGATAAGTCATGTCCTTATTATGAAGTATCCTCGATTGTGAACCTAGTTATGATACTTTGTGCTAGAAATATTGTCACTCATATTCTTAAAAACTTAAGAATAATATTTCTAACAAAATATCAATGGACCTTTTCTATTACACATAAATATATTATGTAAACGGAAAAGTGGAAATGCCTTTTATTAATAAAAATATATACAAGATACATACTAAATGATATGCTCTAGGGCATACTACTAACAATCTCCCACTAGCACTAGAGCCATTCATTACAATACCTTAGACCCATCTTCTCAAGATGTCAGTCTAACTGAGCTTGTGATAAAGGCTTAGTGCATGGATCAGCTGAATTTTTTCAGCTGATGTTATTTTTCTGCATGGATATATCGCCTTTGCCCAACTATATGTCTGATAATGTGGTAGTGCCTTTCTATGTGTTTGGATTTTGGGTGAGACCTTAGTTCCTAAGCCTGTATGACTGCTCCATTATTGTCACAGTGTAGTGGAACTGCTGACTCAATGGAAGGAACTACTGTAAGTTCTGTCACGAACTTCTTTATCCAAACAGCTTCCTTTGCGATCTCGATGCAGAATATACTCACCTCAGAGTGGAATCTGCAAATGTGCTCGCTTGGAACTCTTCCAACTGACTGCACCTCCATTACAAATGAACACATATATAGAGGTAGACTTTCTATCATCAATATCTGATTGGAAATCAGAATCAGTATAACCATCCAATTGCAAGTCTCCACCTCCATAAATCAAGAATAAATCCTTAGTTCTTCTCAAGTACTTAAGGATATTCTTGACAGCTATCCAGTGTTCCAAACCTGGATTGGATTGATACTTGCTAGTCAAACTAATAGCATATGCGATATCCGGCCTAGTACTGAACATTGCATACATTAAACTTCCAATAGCCGAAGCATATGGAATCCTGGCCATCTTATCTCTTTCTTCAGGTGTCTTTGGAGACATCTCTTTAGAAAGATGGATACTATGTCTCACTGGTAACAATCCTCTCTTGGAATCAAGCATGTTAAACCTCTTTAACACCTTTTTCCAAGTATAGACTTTGGGATAAACCAATTATTCTTTTCGCTCTATCTCTATAGATGCGAATCCCAAGAATATAGGTTGCCTCCCCTAAGTCTTTCATGGAGAATGTATTTGACAACCATACCTGAAAAGTAATCAACATACAAATGTCATTACCCATCAATAGTATGTCATCCACATATAAGACAAGGAAAGTGATAGCACTGTCAATAACCTTCTTATATACACATGGATCATCCTCATTTTTGATAAAACCAAAGGATTTAATGGCTTCATCAAAACGGATGTTCCAACTCCTCAAAGCTTGTTTCAACCCATAAATGGATCGCTTTAGCTTGCATACCTTGGAACCATCTTGGGATTCAAATCCCCTAGGTTGTTCCATGAAAATGTTTTCTTCAATGTATCCATTGAGAAAAGCTGTTTTGACATCCATCTGCCAAATCTCATAATCATAGTACGCAGCTATTGCTAATAAAATCCTAATTGATTTAAGCATGGCAACAGGTGAGAAAGTCTCCTCATAGTCGATTCCATGCCTTTGGCGAAACCCTTTCGCTACTAGCCTTGCCTTATAGGTCTCAACCTTTCCATCAGAACCAATTTTCTTCTTGAAAACCCATTTGTTCCCTATAGGTATAATACCTTCAGGTGGGTCAACAAGATCCCAAACTTGATTCTTATACATGGAATCAATCTCGAATTTTATAGCATCAATCCATTTTGAAGAGTCTATATCTGATATAGCTTCTTCATAGGTAAGTGGATCATCTCCATGATCTACTTCTTCATGAGTAGACAACTCTTATTCTTCTTCATGAAGAAAACCATATCTCACTGGTGGGTGAGATACCCTGGTTGTTCTACCAGGAACAGCTGTAGATGTTTCATCAACGGGTATAGGTTGACTAGATGGATCTGTATCCATCTGATCTGTTGATTGGTCAGAATTCTCTAATTCCAACTCTATTTGCCTTCCTTTGCCTATTTCTTGAACAAACTGTTGTTCAAGAACTGTGGCATCTCTACTTATCACAACCTTTTGTGAAGTAGGCAAATAAAAATAATATCCAAAACTACCTTTTGGATATCCAACAAATCGACCTTTTTCTGATCTGGTCTCCAATTTATCAGTGTTCAGCTTTTTGATATAAGCTGGACAACCCCAAATCTTAACATGCTTAAGACTTGGTTTTCTTCCATGCCATATCTCATAAGGTGTGGAAGAAACTGATTTTGATGGAATCCTATTCAGAATATACAAAGCTGATTCTAATGCAAATCCCCAAAAGGAGATTGGCATATCAGTATAGCTCATCATACTACGTACCATATCCAATAGGGTATGATTTCTCCTTTCAGATATACCATTCACCGTATGCGTTCTTGGAGGAGTCAGCTGAGAAACAATGCCATGCTCTCTCAAGTATTCATCAAATTCAGTACTCAAATATTCACCTCCACGATCTAATCGAAGAGCTTTAATATTCTTTCCTGTTTGATTTTCTACTTCAGATTTAAATTCTTTGAACTTTTCAAAAGATTCATGTTTGTATTTCATCAAATACAAATACCCAAACCTTGATTTATCATAAGTAAAGGTAATAAAATAATGAAAACCCCCTCTAGCCATTTCTTTAAATGGACCACATACATCACTATGTATTAGCTCCAAAATATTTTCAGCTCTTAGCCCCTGTCCAACAAAGGGTGATCTAGTCATTTTACCCTGAACGCAAGATTCACAAGTTGGAGTAGGCTCAGAGCCCAATGAGGATAAAATCCCCATTTTCTCCAGTTTTGCAATCCTATCTTCTGCAACATGACATAACCTTAAGTGCCAAATATATTTTGAACTTGAGTTGGTTTTCACCATGGCATTGCATTCTTTTAGATTGCTATACTCTGGCCAGTGGAAACACATTCTTATTGGCAATGGAAACACTTTCCTGTTGGCAGTGGAAACACTTTCCTTTGCCTTCATCAGCTTTAGTCTTCCTTTTCTGTTTAGCTATTTTCTTAGAAGGACCAGGAATCTGAGGTTTCTTTTCTTATTGCCCTTCTTCTTGTTGGACTTTCCAGCAGAAGAAGATGCAACCAAAGCTACCTCTTTTCCTTTATTGCCTGGCATATTCTTTTGGGCAATAACCAGCATGTTGAGTAAACCAGCTAAGGTGCATTCCTGTTGAGTCATATGGAAATTTGTCACAAAATTTCCCAAAAGTCCCAGGAAGGGACTGAAGGATCAAATCCGTCTGTAGTTGGAAATCCATGTTGAAGTCAAGATATTCCAACTGCTCAATCAGCCGAATCATCTTGTGGACATGATCCCCAACATTCTATCCCTCAGACATCCTCATGCGGAATAGCTGCCTAGATATCTCATACCTAGCATTCCTGCTGTGCTCACCATACAACTCTTGTAGGTGAAGGAGGATCTAACTCGCACTCTGCATGTTCTCATGTTGCTTCTGTAACTCATTACTCATGGAAGCAAGCATGTAACACTTAGCTCTCATATCATGCTCCTTCCACTTGTCCAAAGTTTCATGTTCCTCTTGTGTGGCCTCTAGAGGTAAGGGACCAGGAACATTTGAATCTAGAACATATCCTATATGTTCAAGGTTCAGGAAAAGTTTCAAATTTCTTAGCCAATGAGACAGATTAGGTCCTGTGAACCTATTGTGATCAAGTATGCTTGCAAGGATATTGGATGGTGGTGGTTATTTTGTGATCATTTTTATCAGAAAATTAACTGCAGGAAATAACCAGATTAATTAGTAAATGTATCATGTAATTAACCAAAATGATTATGGTCTTTTAATCAAATTGGTCCTCCCACTAACTTAGCGAATCCTACACTTCCAAAGTAGAAAACGGAAATCCTAGTTGGATGGATTTCTAGTGGGTGATTGAATTCTTATAATTCTATTGATCATCCTCAGGTACATCCATTATTGGAATTACAATAAACTATAAGTGAGCAACTCTTTGCCCATCACATCTCATGTGAGGTTCAATCATTTACCTAGCCCCTAATGCTCAAAATCTCAGGTACATCCATTATTGACTTCTCTTGCATTAGTTAAGTTGATCCCATTGAGCCAGTAATTATGCAAATAATTTTAATGTCCTCAGGTACATCCAATATTGGCCACTAAACCATTTACATATTTACAACATCTCATGCTTAACAATTATTCTTAAGAAAATCTCTTAAATAAATTGCATCTTATGTAACTATTTAAAATTTCTTAAAATAATTGCTCCAATGGAGGGCCTATGTTATAATTACTTTAATTATAGCATTTCCAACTTAATCATTTGTTTGGAAGATTTTATGGTAATTCTATTCACTATTAAGGTCTCACTTTGCACATTATCCATTTAGTATGCATATATCATATAATTGCATACATTCCCATACATCTCATGCATTCATGGATAAGCAGTAAATATGGTATGATCATGGACTTTCTAAGGGATTCAATTCTGAGCCACCAAGAATTGAATCAGGGCATTCCTAAGTGCATTTCATTCATTCATTTTACAATAGTTGCTGAAGGAGTACATAATCAACACTTGATCTTGAATTCCTCCCACTGGTCCCACCAATGCTCTTGACCTCCTTGAACTTCTTGCAATCCAATATTACATGATAATCCTTGGCATACCAAGGCGAATTTACAAGAACTTAAATAAATGAAATTACAACCCAAAAATTATTACAAACTTAATAATACATGCCCAAAATAAATTAAAATAAATTAATTAATTTACAATCCCAAAGAAACATAAAAGAAATAAATCCAATCACATTGGTCTTTTATAGTCCATGATCATCCATCATGCATGTCACTATTTAACAGTTAAATAAAACATACATACTTAAATTAAATTGAATATCTCATATTCAACTTAAAAATCCAGATTTGAATATGATTCAAATGAATTTAAAAATTCAGATTTGAATCTGATTCAAACAAATTTAAAAATTCAAATTTGAATCACATTCAAACAACTTCAAAAATTCAGATTTGAATCACATTCAAACATTTTTTAAAAAATCAGATTTGAATCACATTCAAACATTTTTTAAAAAATCAGATTTGAATCACATTCAAACATTTTTTAAAAAATCAGATCTGAATTTTATTCAATCAATTTTAAAAAATCAGATTTAAATATGATTCAAACAACTTTAAAAATTCAGATTTGAATCACATTCAAAAAATTTTTAAAATTCAGATTTGAATGACATTCAAACAATTTTTAAAATTCTGATTTGAATTATAATTTAATTGTGTGATAAAAACTACTAATTAAACACTTTAATTAGTCAAAGAATAGGCCTTAGATCATACAACAATTGCAGAATTAAAAGCCAAACCTTAAACCACCCATGGAAGCCAAACCATGCGCACCATTGATGGTGTTTTTTCAAGTATGCCGCCAACTTGCTTTGCAACCAGCAATGAACTCTTGATCTCATGATCAAACACACAATTAAATCATATAAACATCAATCTAAATGGCAAATATAGTAGCTCTGATACCAATTGAAGGAACGAAAGAGTGAAAAACACAAGTTTATACCATTGAATTCAAAAATTTTCACCTAGGGTCACAAGCATCATGCAAGATTTATTTTTATCTATTTGATTTCAATGATAAACAACATATTAAAACTCTTTTAATATGTTTTTGGATCTGTATTTGCCATTTAAGATTTTAAAATTAATCAGATTAATTTTAGAACCCTAGATTAAATCAAGAACGATTACACTAACCTCTTGATGCACTGCAAAGTGTCTACGCCTTTGAGATTCATCTTCAGGACACCAGATGTTGTCCCTCTAGCTTGTCCAGACCAAGAACACCTATGGCAGCCCTTGAATAGCTTCTAAAGCTTTTTCTATTAATTAGAAAATCAAGTTCTACCTTTTAAGAGATTAGAGATGTAAACAGGACACTAGAAACAATTTCTAGTGTTCTTAATTCAAGAGATTGATGGCTAATCTCTTTGAATTGATAAGAGATGAAGAAGAAGAGATAAAAACCCTCAAAGTGGCGTGACAAAGGAGTGTGGCTGCTAGTTGTGTTTTATTTTCTCAAAACAACACTTAAATAGCTAGGTTAACACATTAAACCCTTGCCACATGTCACCCTTTGATTAGCTCTAGGTTTAAGTGACCCAATCACATTGTGCCAAGTGTCAAACCTATATTTAATCTTGATTTTAATCATCTTACATGATTAAAAAAAAACATTTGGCAAGTTTTGTAATCCCATGCGTCACCATCTCATGGTGCCACGTGTCACACTGCAAAATGACCAAAATGCCCTTGTGTCTTAATTTTGAGTTCTTAACCCAAAATAATTATTTTCTTCTTCTAATTAATTTATATCAAATATAAATTAATTAATTAATCTCTATTAATTAATTTCTCATTAATTAAATTCATATTTAAACACTTTAAATATAAATTTAACTTATATTATACATCCAATAATCTAGATTTGGTTTCAAGTCATGCTAGGGACTTTGCAATCTAATTGCAAACCAAACCTATTTAATTAATCAATTAAACTCTTTAACTAATTAATTAAATCATATTTAAATAGGTGATAACTTGTGTATGTGTGTGACTTACTAGGCTCATCACTAATTGGCAATGAGACATGATATCAACTCTTAATATCATCAGAACTCTTTCTTACCATAAATGATTTCTCTAAATCATTTTATGAACCTCATAGACCATGGTTAACACCTAGCATAGCATGCCATGGCCACCCAATTAGTAATAAGGTTTACCTTAAATGAACCTATAATCATATGTTACCATGCACTAGAATCTCTGCTACAAAATCCCAACTCAAGCCGAGTCATGGTTTATGTCAAACTCCATTTGCTATGAATATTATGTTCTCTTTTAATTCCAGTTCTTGATTAAAAGATTTTCTCATCGTAAACTCTTTCTCAATAAATCTATCTGTCTGGCCAGGAACTTGAAACATCAAGAACAATTAAATGAACATAGGATTTTATCTCTATTTACTTAGAGGAACAGATTCCATCTTGATCAACACCTACCTCCACATATAACTAGTAGGAGCCAACACATGCCCATATACCCATACACAGTACAAGTATGAAAGCAGTATCAAACTCAAACTACCTATATACAAGATAACTGTGCTATCTCAGGTCTAAAGATTATATGCACTGATATGATTTATGACAAAACATTGACAAGAGTAAACTCCATGTGCTTGTCATAAGTGTCACTGGTTCGGCCTACTTATCATTTATAAGTGCCTATCATGTTTGTCATATGGCATGAGGCTCACCATTCCATCTTATTTATATCTCATATAAATAACTTGGGAATAAACATGAATACAATCTTTCTGGATAAGTCATGTCCTTATTATGAAGTATCCTCGATTGTGAACCTATTTATGATACTTTGTGCTAGAAATATTGTCACTCATATTCTTAACAACTTAAGAATAATATTTCTAACAAAATATCAATGGACCTTTTCTATTACACATAAATATATTATGTAAACGGAAAAGTGGAAATGCCTTTTATTAATAAAAATATATACAAGATACATACTAAATGATATGCTCTAGGGCATACTACTAACAAAAACAGCTTTTCTCAATGGATACATTGAAGAAAACATTTTCATGGAACAACCTAGGGGATTTGAATCCCAAGATGGTTAGAAGGTATTAAAGCTAAAGCGATCCATTTATGGGTTGAAACAAGCTTCGAGGAGTTGGAACATCCGTTTTGATGAAGCCATTAAATCCTTTGGTTTTATCAAAAATGAGGATGAGCCATGTGTATATAAGAAGGTTAGTGATTGCAAAGTATCACTTTCCTTGTCTTATATGTGAATGACATACTATTGATGGGTAATGACACAGGTATGTTGACAACTATAAGGGTATGGTTGTCAAATACATTCTCCATGAAAGACTTAGGGGAGGCAACCTATATTCTTGGGATTCGCATCTATAGAGATAAAGCGAATAGAATAATTGGTTTATCCCAAAGTCTATACTTGGAAAAGGTGTTAAAGAGGTTAACATGCTTGATTCCAAGAGAGGATTGTTACCAGTGAGACATGGTATCCATCTTTCTAAAGAGATGTCTCCAAAGACACCTGAAGAAAGAGATAAGATGGCCAGGATTCCATATGCTTCGGCTATTGGAAGTATAATGCATGCAATGTTGTGTACTAGGCCGGATATCTCATATGCTGTTAGTTTGACTAGCAGGTATCAATCCAATCCAGGTTTGGAATACTGGATAGCTGTCAAGAATATCCTTAAGTACTTGAGAAGAACTAAGGATTTATTCATGATTTATGGAGGTGGAGACTTGCAATTGGATGGTTATACTGATTCTGATTTCCAATCAGATATTGATGATAGAAAGTCTACCTCTAGATATGTGTTCATTTGTAATGGAGGTGCGGTCAGTTGGAAGAGTTCCAAACAGAGCACGACTGCAGATTCCACTACAGAGGCTGAGTTTATTGCTGCATCAGATGCTGCAAAGGAAGCTGTTTGGATAAAGAAGTTCGTGACAGAACTTACAATAGTTCCTTCCATTGAGTCAGCAGTTCCACTACACTGTGACAACAATGGAGTAGTCGTACAGGCTAAGGAACTAAGGTCTCACCCAAAATCCAAACACATAGAAAGGCACTACCATATTATCAGAGATATAGTTGGGCAAGGCGATATAGCCATGCAGAAAAATAACATCAGCTGAAAAATCCAGCTGATCCATTCACTAAGCCTATGTCACGCACTCGCTAGACCGACATCTTGAGAAGATAGGTCTAAGATATTGTAATGAATGGCTCTAGTGCTAGTGGGAGATTGTTAGTAGTATGCCCTAGAGCATATCATTTAGTATGTATCTTGTACATATTTCAATAATAAAAGGCATTTCCACTTTTCCGTTTACATAATATATTTATGTGTAATAGAAAAGGTCCATTGATATTTTGTTAGAAATATTATTCTTAAGTTGTTAAGAATATGAGTGACAATATTTCTAGCACGAAGTATCATAAATAGGTTCACAATCGAGCATACTTCATAATAAGGACATGACTTATCCAGAAAGATTGTATTCATGTTTGTTCCCAAGTTATTTATATGAGATATAAATAAGATGGAATGGTGAGTCTCATGCCATATAACAAACATGATAGGCACTTATAAATGATAAGTAGGTCAACTAGTTGACGCTTATGACAAGCACATGGAGTTTACTCTTGTCAATGTTTTGTCATAAATCATATCAGTGCATATAATCTTTAGACCTGAGATAGCACAGTTATCTTGTATATAGGTAGTTTGAGTTTGATAATGCTTTCATACTTGTACTGCGTATAGGTATATGGGCATGTGTTGGCTCCTACTAGTTATATATGGAGGTAGGTGTTGATCAAGATGGAATCTGTTCCTCTAAGTAAATAGAGATAAAATCCTATGTTCATTTAATTGTTCTTGATGTTTCAAGTTCCTGGCCAGGACAGATAGATTTATTCAGAAAAGAGTTTCTGATGAGAAAATCTTTTTAATCAAGAACTGGAATTAAAAGAGAACATAATATTCATAGCAAATGGAGTTTGACACAAACCATGACTCTAGCTTGAGTTGGGATTTTGTAACAGAGAGATTCTAGTGCATGGTAACATATGATTATAGGTTCATTTAAGGTAAACCTTATTACTAATTGGGTGGCCATGGCATGCTATGTTAGGTGTTAACCATGGTCTATGAGGTTCATAAAATGATTTAGAGAAATCATTTATGGTAAGAAAGAGTTCTGATGATATTAAGAGTTGATATCATGTCTCATTGCCAATTAGTGATGAGCCTAGTAAGTCACACACATACACAAGTTATCACCTATTTAAATATGATTTAATTAATTAATTAATTAAAGATTTTAATTGATTAATTAAATAGGTTTGGTTTGCAATTAAATTGCAAAGTCCCTAACATGACTTGAAACCAAATCTAGACTATTGGATGAGTAGTATAAATTAAATTTATATTTAAAGTGTTTAAATATGAATTTAATTAATGAGAAATTAATTAATAGAGATTAATTAATTAATTTATATTTGATATAAATTAATTAGAAGAAGAAAAATAATTATTTTGGGTTGAGAACTCAAAATTAAGACACAGGGGCATTTTGGTCATTTTGCAGTGTGACACGTGGCATCATGAGATGGTGACACATGGCATAACACATAAGCTTGCCAAATGTTTTTTAATCATGTAAGATGATTAAAAGCAAGATTAAATATAGGTTTGACACTTGGCACAATTTGATTGGGTCACTTAAACCTAGAGCTAATCAAAGGGTGACATGTGGCAAGGGTTTAATATGTTAACCTAGCTATTTAAGTGTGGTTATGAAAAGAAAAAATAGCCAACAGCATCTCCTCTCATTTGTCACGCCACTTTGAGCCTCTCCAGCTATTCTTCTTCATCTCTCATCAATTCAAAGAGATTAGCCATCAATCTCTTGAATTAAGAACACTAGAAATTGTTTCTAGTGTCCTGTTTACATCTCTAATCTCTTAAATGGCAGAACTTGAATTTCTAATTAATAGAAAAGGCTTTAGAAGCTGTTCAAGGGCTGCCATAGGTGTTCTTGGTGTGGACAAGCTAGAGGGACAACATCTGGTATCCTGAAGACGAATCTCAAAGGCGCAGACACGCTGCAGCACATGAAGAGGTTAGTGTAATCGTTCTTGATTTAATCTAGGGTTCTAAAATTAATCTGATTAATTTTAAAATCTTAAATGGCAAATACAGATCCAAAAACATATTAAAAGAGTTTTAATATGTTGTTTATCATTGAAATCAAATAGATAAAAATAAATCTTGCATGGTGCATGTGACCCTAGGTGAAAATTTTTGAATTCAATGGTATAATCTTGTGTTTTTCACGCTTCCGTTCCTTCAGGACTCTTGAAGAAACTAGGGCTTGATCATGGAGAATTGGAGCTTCATGCATGAATGGCCATGGAGTTTTCTTTGGGGTGCATTTGGCTGGTTTAGTTGCTAGGGGTTGAAGATGATGTTCATCTATCCAAAGTGTCTTTTATAGGTGGTCCAAGCTGCCTTAGTGGAGCACTTAACTTATTTTAATGTTTAACTATTCAAACTTTCTCAATTTTCATTTTTATGCCCCAAACTTCCATCATTTATACTATGTACCACAATTTTAATTTTCATGACATTTTACAAATATAATATCATGTATTTTTAATGGAAATTTAGGTCAAAAGACAACTCGGGGTATTAAATGACCACGATGCCCCTGTTCGGGTTGCATTCCCGATTTTTCGATAACACTGGGTTTTCTCCGTTTTTTGATTTCTCACTTTTCTTTGTACTAATTAATTAATTTTTATTTGATATTTCTAATGGTATTTATACTTCAATAGGGGTCTATTTAAGTCCTAAAAAATATTTTCCGTGGTTCCCGCGTCCGTATTAGTCAATGGTCCACGCCGTGACTTCCCGGTGCGGTCACCCATCGCTAGGGTTCTCGGCTCGCTTAACTGGGTTACATTTATTTGCTATTATTTTTCCTTTGTTTTTATTATATTTTCTTTTCTTGTATTTCATTATTTTATGTCTCCTTACTCATATCGAAGTGTAGTTCTAGGCATCCTAGCTATGCGGACAACGCTGGTACCAAAACAATAGAATGCACTACCGAACATAAGGGTGTTACAGGTGTAGTAATAGGCCATCATCTCTCACCTAGAACTCATGTTTCTTGCCCTGTCGGACTTCTTCTAACAGCTTTTGATACTTTTGATCATTTTGAGCCGCCATTCTGATCTGATCAATCAACATTGGTTGTACATGCCATGCAACTGCTATCAGCCCCTCATAATTAATCTCTAAGCTGGCATGCAATACTCTTAACTCGTGTACTATAGACAAAGGAGAAACCCATAGACTTGCCATAGTCTTGTGACTTAAGGCATTAGCCACCACATTAGCTTTCCCTGGCTGATAGTCTATCAGATAATCATAGTCTTTTATCAACTCTAACCATCTCCTCTGTCTCAAATTCAACTCTTTTCTGAGTGCCCAGATACTTCAAACTCTTATGATCTATGTAGATGTAGCACTTTTCCCCATACAAATAGTGTTTCCAGATCTTAAGAGCAAATACAATAGCTGCAAGCTCCAAGTCATGTGTCGGATAGTTCCTCTCACGCGGTTTTAGCTGGCGTGATACATAGGCAATAACATTCCGCTCTTGCATCAATACATAGCCTAACCCATTGTGAGAAGCATCACTGTAAACAGCATACTCTTTACCCAGGGTAGGTAAAGTAAGGACTGGAGCCTCAGTCAAACATCTCTTTAACTCATCAAAACTCTATTGGCATTTATCCGTCAACTGAAATTTCACATCTTTTCAAAGTAGCTTAGTCAATGGATATGCCAGCATGGAGAACCCTTTCACAAAACGACGGTAGTATCCAGCTAAACCTAGAAAATTGTGAATCTCCACGATATTTCTGGGTGGTCTCTAATTAAGGACAGCTTCTATCTTACTTGGATCTACCTTGATGCTCTCTACTGATACTATGTGCCTCAAAAAGGATATTTCCTTCAGCAAAAATTGACACTTTGACAATTTGGCACATAGTTATTTGTCCCTTAAAGTCTGCAGTACAATCCACAAATGTCTATCATGCTCTTCTGCACTCCTCGAATAGACTAATATATCATCTATGAATACCACAACAAACTAGTCAAGGTATGGTCTGAAGATAGTGTTCATCACGTCCATAAAAGCAGCCGGATCATTAGTTAGCTCAAATGGCATGACCAAGAACTCATAATGGCCATAGCAGGTTCTAAAATCAGTTTTAGGAATACTTTTCTCTTGTACTTTCAGCTGATAATAACGCAATCTCAGGTCAATTTTGGAGAACACAGCTGCACCCGTCAATTGATCAAACAAGTCATCAATGCGAGGCAATGGGTATTTATTCTTTATTGTCACCTTATTCAACTGCCGATAGTTAATACAGCGGAGAGTGCCATCTTTCTTCTTGACAAATAATACTGGTGCTCCCCAAAGTGACACACTAGGGCGGATAAAGACCTTGTCAAGCAGTTCTTGCAACCACACTTTAAAGTCTTTCAATTCTATTGGTGCCATTCTATAAGGTGTTATAGAGATTGGGTTTCACACCAGGCATAACATCAATCTCAAACTGTACTTCTCTTTCCAGAGGTAGTCCTAGCAACTCATCAGGGAACACATCCAGAAAGTCAGACACGGTAGGGATGTCCCTCAGTGCTGGACTCCCCACTTGGGTGTCTATCACATGTGCCAAGTATGCTTCACACCCCTTTCTGATCATTCTTCTGGCTAGTGCAGCCAAAATGATGTTTGATGGCTGTAACTGCCTCTCCCTATGTATTATCACATCACCGTACAAAGGGAGACCAAAAGTGATTGTCTTCAGTCTACAGTCAATCATGGCATGATGCCTAGCTAACCAATCCTTACCCAAGATTATATCATAGTCTCTGAAGGGCATTTCAATCAAATCTGATAGAAAAACATGTCCTTGGATCACTAAAGGACAATCTCTATATATTCGGTTGACCCGGACCTCTTGTCCTAACGAACTAGTTACTACCATTTCAAAATCCATTTTGGCATATAAAACCGCAAGAGAACTAACTATACTAGCATTAACATATGAGTGGGTTGAACCCAGATCAAACAGTATAAATACATCTTGATCAGAGATAGAGAATGTACCCGCTACAACATCGAAAGTCTCAGCCTCTTCCCACTGTCTCATAGTGTAAACCCTGGCTGGAGCACTCCCTTGTGTTGACTGGCTAATAGTACTCTGACTGCCAGAAGCATTGCCTCTACCTCTGCCTCTTCCTTTGCTAACCGGTTGTGAACCTTTGATAGCAGGACTCTGAACAAATCCTTCTGCAGTAGTAGGAGCTAGCCTAAATCTAGGGGCACTGGTGCAGTCCTTAGCAAGATGGCCTTTGCCTCCACAGTTAAAGCAAGCTCCTGTTGCCCAATAACATTCTCCCCCATGAATCTTGCCACATGTCTCACAGAGGCGGGAAGGATATGAACCCTTGGTTGACTGCTGACCAGATCTAGGGGGTCTCTGCCTAGAGAATCGGCCCCTTCCAAATGTTCCATATCTACCTCTGCTTGGTCCCCCAAACTTCTTCTTCTTTCTAGATGGACCACTGGGACTTTGCTCTACTGACTTTTCCCCTTTATCTTTCTCTGATTTTTCGGTATTCTCAGCTTTCTCTTTCACTGGTGTCGCTTCTAATTCAATTCTTTCTAACTCAAGTGCCTGAGAGATGAGCTCAAAAAAGTTGTTGTGTTTGAATCCCACTATTTGCATCCTCAGACTAGGCTTCAAACCGGTCTCAAATCTCTTACACCTTTCTTTGCTAGTAGACAGGAGACTCCCAGCATAGTGGCTTAAGTGGAAGAAGTCCCTCTCATACTCTGCCACTGATTTATTCCCTTGCTTTAGACATAAATTCTTGCAACTTCTAATCTACATATGCATCTAGGACATATTTTTATCTGAACTCTCTGATGAAGTCGTCCTAGGTCAATACTGGCAGTTCTGCAAGGGGATGGTCTCCCACCAGTCATACGCATCCCCTTGCAACAAAGACACTGAATACTCGAATTTTAGTTCATCTGGGCAGTGCAGTTTCTTGAACACTCGGTCCATCCTCTCTAGCCACTGCTCTGCCTCTAAAGGATCTACTGTACCCTTGAATTATGTCGCCCATACTTTAGTAGCTTGTCATATTGTCTGATTAGAACTTGAGGTTGCACCACAGAAGTCTGGGGTGGAGCTTGAGTAGGCATATCCCTAGCCATCTGTTGAAACATTGCAGCCATTTGCTGGGCAAACTGTGCTGGAAACTATGGCATTTATGGGGCTGGTGCCACTGACCCACTAATATTTTGAAGAGATAGGGCTTCCCCTTGGGCCTCAGCCTCTACCGACTGCTCAACAAAGCAATCCCCTTCTTCCATTTCAGTATGGAGTTAGGATATCTCTTGAACAAATAACACAAGGAGATTTCCCTCCGTTAGTTCATATTTATGATACAATGCACTGTATGTAACAAATAACGACATTGAGCAGTTGTACTTAGCAAAGAAAAGACACAAATTCACAAGTTAAAACATACTTCAAAATTTTGCTCTGATACTAATAAAACATGTTACACCTTACTCCTTTGTAAGACATAACATGACCCCATAGAATACCTAATAAACTATCGAACTTTACCAACCGATATCTCATTAAGTACCTTACAAGGGATTTTAAAACCATTTTCTTACTTTTTGTAAGTGGTGAGCATTTTCTTACATTTAATAAAAGTTTAAAAACTAGCTCAAATTTTTGTCCATGTTATTTTTACGCAAATTTTTGGAAAAATTTCAGTAGAGTGCCGTCTGTATTTTAAGAAAGCAGTTCTTTAAAAACCCGTAAAAACACTTCCAATAATTTTTTTTCATCAAACTCACTACTACTTCAACATAACTCAATTGTCATAAAAATAGTACTTAATATTTCCATTCATTTTTCATTAAAGTAAAAACAATTTACATTAATCAACCAAACTTTATATTAGCAAATCTAAAATAGTATTATTACAAACTCTATACAACTACTCAAAGTCAATTTTTACATGTACATACAGTTACATACACAAATATAAATTAATAATAGAATTCAATAAATTAATTATTAAGCCTTATTGTTAGAGACGGTTTAAATGAGTACTAAAACACTTCAAATTGTGTGTTTCAGTTAGCAAAGACTCAGGGAAAGGGAAGGAAACACTGATTCAGGGCCAAGAGACATTTATCAGAGGTTTGTGCACAACAGTTATTTCTTTTAAATTTTTCAGTTGAAATGAATTATGACAAATTGTCTATTATTGATTAAACTGTGAAAAATTGTCTTAATGATATTTGATGGATACTTATTGCTTGAAAAATATTATAAATGTTTTGAGACCACAGATATCATGTATATTGATTAAATTCCTCGCTAGCTTGTCTAGTGGGATGAATTGACTTTGAATTCCCTCTCTGGCTGAAGTGTTGAGGTGTGTGCCTATTGAGGACGAATAGAATGAGTACTCATATTATTGCTAGCTAGCTATGTTATTCCTCACTAGCCATCGGCTTTTGGGATGAATTGGACTTTGGAACATGATTAAGCTGTGTGTATGATTTATTGATATTCATTGTGATATTGTGAAATGGAGTTTAAATTCTTATTGACATTCACTATCTTTGAATTTAACTATGGTTTTAAGTATCCACTATCTATATGACTTATGATTTATGTTTTAAAGCTATATTTTTTTAATGTTGTGCACCACTGAGACATTGGCTCAGCGATAACTTTTTATTGCTATCGCAGGTAGACAGACTGACAGGGTAGCAGACTAGGCTGCTAGTACTACACTGAGAGATCATCGGGTATATTAAGTATACCATATTTTGCATTTTGTATTGTAATGTATGTTCACTGTATGTATATAGTGTTCTTGGTTTTGTGCAGTTGTAAATTAAAATTGTACATTAAAGTTATAAACTAAATTTGTAAATCATTTTGGCTTGCAAATATTGTGATATTTCTTTTATCTCAGCTTTTGAAAAAACTGAAAAATTATTGTAGATTTGAGTTGACAATTGTTGAGAAACTTATTATATTGATTGAATATTGGAGTTTGGGGATTGAACAAAATAATTGAAGTACTTTTTTACAAGTTTTTGAAGAACTGTTTTATTCAAAATATAGGTGGCACTCTGCCAAAATTCTTACAGAAATTATTAATTCTTCAAATGTGTTATCTGGTTTCACTTTAGTTTAAAATCCCTTGTAGTGTATTTAATGGGTTATCAGTGGGCGAAGTTTGGTAATTCATTAGGTATACTACGGGATCATGTTATGCCTTACAGAGAGGTAAGGTGTGACAAGGTGTGACATTTAGGGTATAAAATTATACTCGACAAAACTTTAGGGAGGTAGCTCCAAGATCCTCAGTAGCTCACTCTACTGCTCCTCTAGTATCTACATCTGCGATAGCAATAACAGCCATCGCTGAGTACTATGACTTAGTGATGCACAACATACTAAATAACATTTATGCATAATTCAAATCACATTACTAAAAATGAAACACAGATACAAAATATGATTTATAAACTTTTAGTTCAAACAATTTCATTTAGAAAGTCTCAAATCATTTTCATAAAAATACATAGTTATATCATGCCATTCGAAACAATACTCATATCAATAGCCAAAGGCTTATGAGAAATCACAAGGCTAGCTAGCTCAAATATATGGGTACCCATTCAAATTTCTTCTTCTACTAGCACACACCTCAACACTTCAGCCAGAGAAGGAATCAAAATTCAAAACTAATTTCCCCCACTAGTCATGCTAGTGAGGCATTCAAATATATGGTCATGACACTGTGGTTTTAAAACTGTCTTAGCAATTTACTAAACATTTATTGCCATTTCAAATACATACAAGTAAACTTTCAACAACTTAAGTTAAAAGCACAATAAACATTTCAATACAATTAAGTCACAATTTAATATCACAATTCGTTCGAAACAATTTGCAAAAGAAAATTTATAGAAATTTCTATATTGTGCACAAACCTTATAAGAGTCACCCCTTGGCCTTGACTCGATGCCTCAGGTTCTTTCCTGATATTCTTTTCAACTGAAACGCACAATTTCACAGTGTTTCAGTATCATAATTTATCATAAATCCAAAAATGAATTCAAATCTACTTATACCTAGCTTTAATATGCTAAACTTGACGTTCTTTAAAATTTGCATTTCGGGGTTACTATTCATGACACTATTTAAGTCAATTTGTTGAATTTCTAATGCTTAATAGGTATGGGAATTCTAATTTTACCCACATACCACATTTTGGTTACCTAATTTATTGATTTTGGTTTTTTTCTCAAACTTCAAGTCCCTTAGGCACAAATTTTAAATTTTCAGTTTTGGTGTTCAGTTTTGCATTGTTCCACTGGTCATGTTGCTGTGGTAATTTGACTAAGTTTTCTTAATAGAAGTTGTTCCTTATTGTCTTAAATTTATTTCCATTTTGAATCACTCCATTTGGAGTTTTGTAACCCTTGTTACGGCCATTTGAACATGGCTGGCCGGATTTAGTGTTATTAGAATTCTGGGCATTTACTAGTTAATGTCAGTTTTTGTGGGTTGACTGTAGGTGTATTTTTGGATAGATTATGGTCAAAATTTGGGTTTGTTTTCTTCATGAAAGTTGTAGGGCTATGTCTCAGCTTTCTTTTGGTATAAAATTCAGGTCATTTGGACCTTCCTAGACTAAGTTATGGTCATTCATGTAACTACTGTTCATTTAGTCATTTTTGTACAGGTCAATTTGCCCAATTCTGGATTTAGCCTAATTGTTCACTAAGTTATGGTTACTTTTTGGGCATGATTCCTGAATAAACAATATGCCATTTTGTGTCTAGTTTCATTACCAATTGGCCTTACACCAATTTGGTTGGTAAATTTTTAGTTTTAGTCCCTGAAAGGGACATAGGTCAAGCTGCTAGAATATGAATCCTAACTAATCCGAATTGCACTTTGGTTCTATCAATTCAAACACACCACAAATGACTCCAAATGACCATTTCAAACCTCAATTAGGTTCCAATACATCAATTACAAATTTTCTCTAATTTTTCCCCCAAATTCCATGGCTTAAAAACCCTAATCTTCTAATTTCTTCAATTCATGCAATTTACACGTACACATCATCTATACAACATCAATTCACCATGAATTCATAGTTAATTTAACTAAACACCAACAAAACGCTAATGGACTATGGCTGGCAAAATTTCTTTCATTAAAATTCATAAATAATTTTTGTGTTTTCTAAAGTTAAATCCTTATCTTCAAGCTTATATCTATGCATACAAAGCCTAATTAGTTTAAAACAGAGCTTACCTCTTATGGAGCTCTTCTAAATTCTTGTTTCTTCAAATCTTCTTCAAGTTTTTCTCCTTAAATCTTCTTTTTGAGGTTCAATTTGAGGTTTCTACTATTTTTTCACAAAAGATTTATGGTGCAATTTGGGGTTGAAAAAGCTTGATAATAAGCTTTAATGGAGGAAATTAGAAGAGAGGGTGAGGAGGGAGATAAGTCACGGCAAAGGAAGAAGAGAAAAAATAAAATTTTCTTTTTACTTTGTCTTTTTATTAGTATAATTATCCTCAAAATAATTAAATTAGAAATTAAATTAATTTTGTTGTCATGCATACATCACTTAAGTGATGTCATAATGCCTTTACTTTTTGAATTTTTCATTTTCTTTTTCTTTTATTTTTCCATTAGTTCTTTAATTTCATTCTTGATCCCAAAATTTTCTTTTCTCTAATTTTATTGGACAGTTAGGTCAGGTGTCAGCTCTAGGGGTGAATTGACCAAGTTGCCCCTCGCTGGTTCAATCCGATTTGCAAGTTATTCGATATTTCTTCTGGATCACTGATCTAATTATTTGACCTGCTTAACAATTCTTTTATGTGATTTTCTCTTTTCCACTGTGTTCGCAATAGTCCTAAGGACCATAGCTTCACATTTTACGGTTCAAAATTTGAGTTTAGACTGACCTCGTAGTCATTCTCGAGAAGATCACCCATCGCTGTGACTCCAGCCTCATTTAACTTCTTGTGTTCTGTTTTTCTTATTTATACTTAACTATTTAACAATTACTAATTATTTGCGTTCAGAGCTTAACTAGGTGTATTAGACGTGATTCTAATCCCCTTAATTGTCTGGATTGACACCGATCACCAGAACAAAAAAATGTACCAGGCTATGCAAATAGGGGTGTTACACTGCATGTAACACCCCTATGTTCGGTAGTGTGTTCTACTGTTCCCGTGACCTGTGTCTGTTCGGACAGCTAGGATGCCTAAAACTACACTTAGGTATAGATGAGGAGACATAAAATGATGAAATACAAGAAAACAAAATACAAGAAAAACAAAGAAAAAATAATAGCAGTGAAATGTAACCAAGTTAAACGAGCTAAGAACCCTAGCGATGGGTGACCGCACCGGGAAGTTGCGGCGTGGACCGTTGACTAGCCCTGGACTGCGGGGAACCTTGGAAAATATTTTAAAGACTTAAATAGACATCTATTGAAGCATAAATATCATTAGAAATATCAAAGAAAAATAAATTAATTAGTACAAAGAAAAGTGAGAAATAAAAAAAAGGACAAAATCGGTGTTACTGAAAAATCGGGAATGCAACCCGAACAGGGGCATTGTGGTTATTTGACACCCCAAGTTATCTTTTGACCTAAATTTCCATTAAAAATACAGGATATTACACTTGGAAAATGTCATAAAAAAAATTAAATTGGTGCTACCTAATTCAAATAGCAAAAGATAGGAGCTTAATATGAGAATTTGGAAATTTAAGACTGACCAAGTCTGCTCACTTTTTGCCAGTCTGGATGGACTATAGCCTGGAGAGATTAGCCAAATTGTACATAAATGAGATAGTAAAACTACATGGAGTGCCAGTATCAATTGTATTTGACAGAGATCTTAGGTTCACTTCTAGATTTTGGGGTAGTCTACAGAGAGCCCTAAGAACTAGATTGCACTTCAGCACAGCATTCCACCCACAGACAGATGGCCAGTCTGAGAGGGTTATTCAGATATTGGAGGATATGCTACGAGCTTGTGTGATTGAGTTTGAAGGTAGTTGGGATATGCACTTGCCTTTGATTGAGTTTGCTTATAACAACAGCTACCAATCAAGCATTGGGATGCCTCCATATGGAGCTTTGTATGGCAGAAAGTGTAGAACTCCCCTACGTTGGGATGAAGTAGGTGAAAAAAAGATGATTGGGCCAGAAATTGTCCAGCAAACAAAGGAAAAGATCAGATTGATCAGAGATCGACTCAAGGCTGCATCAGACTGTGAGAAGTCCTATGTTGATCTGAAGAGAAGAGACATTGAATATGCAGTGGGTGATAAAGTATTCCTCAAAGTTTCTCCTTAGAAGAGAATTATGAGATTTGGAAGAAAGGGGAAACTGAGTCCTCGTTTCATCGGACCATACGAGGTTCTGGGGAGAGTGGGTCCTTTGGCATATCGGTTAGCATTACCTCCAGAGCTAGAAAGGATACACAGTGTCTTCCATGTGTCCATATTAAGGAGGTACAGATCTGACCCATCTCATGTATTATCAGTTGAAGAGATTGAGGTAAATCCAGACCTCTCATATGAGGAAGAACCCATAGAAATTCTGGCTTATGAGGTGAAGCAGCTAAGGAACAAACAGATACACCTGGTTAAAGTGCTATGGAACCATCATTCAGGCCAGGAAGTTACTTGGGGGCATGAAGAGGATATGAGGAGACAGCACCCACAGTTGTTCAGAGACTGATGCCAGGTAAAATTTTGAGACGAAATTTATTTTAAGAGGGGGAGAATTGTAACACCCCTATGATCGGTAGTGCGTTCTACTGTTCCAGTGACTAGTGTCTGTCCGAACAGCTAGGATGCCTAGAACTATACTTAGATATAGATAAGGAGAAGTAAAATAATGAAATACAAGAAAAGAAAATACAAGAAAAACAAAGGAAAAATAATAGCAATGAAATGTAACCAAGTTAAACGAGCCGAGAACCCTAACGATGGGTGACCGCACTAGGAAGTTACGGCGTGGACCGTTGACTAGCCCTGGACTGCGGGGAACCCTGGAAAATATTTTTAAGACTTAAATAGACATCTATTAAAGCATAAATATCATTAGAAATATCAAAGAAAAATTAATTAATTAGTACAAAGAAAAGTGAGAAATAAAAAAAAACGGACAAAATTGGTGTTACTGAAAAATCGGAAATATAACCCGAACATGGGCATTGTGATCATTTGACACCCTGAGTTGTCTTTTGACCTAAATTTCCATTAAAAATACATGATATTACACTTGGAAAATGTCATAAAAAATTAAATTGGTGATACCTAATTCAAATAGCAAAAGATAGGAGCTTAATAAGAGAATTTGGAAATTTAAGATTAAACAAATATTAAATGTCACTTAGTGCTCCACTCACCTCACCTAAGTGGACCACTAAACCTTCATTGTGGATAGAAACTCATCTTCTTCAACCTCCCTAAATCTTGCCGAAATGCTCCCAAAGAAAAACCTCCATGGCTGAATTCATGCAAGCTCCCATTTCCCATGATCAAGCTATGATCCTTCAATGCTCCCTTCACTAAAATTGTTCAAAACCACTTGGGAAGTAGATAGGCAGGAAGAAGATTAAGTTTTGGTGAGGTTTTGAAGAGTTTTAAAAGTGGTAAGTATGTGTTTTTTATTATTGTTTCATTAAACTTTGAATGGGTGTTGTGGGTAGTTGAATTGTGGAAAGATTTTTGAAGGTTGATGAGTTAAGGGAGAGGTATATTTTTGGCAGCCATGAAACTCCAATGAGAGCACTTTATCCTTGCATGTAAATGGTAGATTAAAGTGTTGATTACGTGTTTATGTGTGTAGGAATAAATTGGGTGATGTATACTAAATGTATATGTGAAAGTACATTTAATTTTGGAAGCTTAGAAGTTAATTGAAAGAGAGGTACAATTCAGCAAACTTGAGGTGTATGTCAAGATATGTTATTTTGTGATTTGGTTTATGGAATTATATTGTTGAATTATGGTGCCTGTTATTGTCGACACCATATTTTGGCCGATCCCTGAAATCAATAGACTTTGAAATCGATCCCCAACACCAAGTCTCCATATGCTCACTTCACTACCGATCTCTCTTCAAAGAAATCAAATCAATGCCAAGTCTCCATATCGTTCAATTCATTACCGATCTCTCAAACCAATTACCAAGTCTCCTTGCCAGTCAATCACATTTCCAATCTCCCATCAAACGAAATCAAACCAATATTAGGCCTTCATGCCATCCAGTCTTATTTTCGATCTCCCTTTTATAAATATTGTGGATAATCGTTTAATACAGTTAAGGTTTCAATCCGGCTTAATGGTGCTTCCGATCTTAAGTGTTCAAATCAGGTTTCCAATTTTCTTAAGTTCTGTTCGGTGTTTGTTCTCGGCTTAGTCCGATCTCATGCTTATAATGTTTTCCCGACCTCTCATACATAGATTAATAATCGCTTTCAAGTTTGATGTTCTAACATGTTCAAACAATCAGGCGCTTGTACAACTTAGATACTTTCCGATCTCATCAAGTCATTGAACAAAAGAGGCAATTTCATTTCATTTCAAAGTAAAAAAGTACGAGTCATTTGATCCTCCAGCCTATTCAACATTTCGCTCACCCTCTCTATCTCCCTCATTCTCCTCCTCGCTCTCCTCTTCGTCTTGGGGAGCCAGGTCCACCATCCATGAAAAATCCTCCTCAGGATAACGCTTCTTGAGCTCGACCAAAAGGTCCCCGTGGGATTTCACGCAAACACCGGCCTCCCTTGTCACTGCCTCTACTTTTTCGGCTCAAAGTTCTTCAGTGAGGCGAGCGACATCAGTAGCTCAGAGCGCCCGAGCTTCTTCAATATCATGAGCCTGCTCGGCCAATTTATCCTCATAGAATTTCATCCGCCCCTCAATCTCAGCTATATATTCCCGGGCATATGAAAGTTGGGCTCAGGCGGAAGCTACATCCTGGCCCTGCTTCTGGATCTCCTGCCTCAAATGATGAGCCTTTTCCCTGATGATGTACTGGTTCACCAAGCTCTCCACACTCAAGCTCATCGTCTGGGCTAGGAGATCATCGATGTTTCCCTAGTTCAGCATGTGCCGATCCTCCTGGAGGCATATGGAAGATCGCAGAACCTTTGCCAAGCCTGGATTCTCCCGTACAGATCGGTTCTTCTCCAAGGCATGAATGAGGACCTGGGCACTGCGGGAAAGGGTCCTTGTAGTAAGTTGGGAAGGACCACCTTCCGCACTCAAAGGAGCAGGTGGGGATAGTGGCTCTTCTTGTCGAGGAGGAGACCGGACCACTTCTATTTTAGGGATCGGTGGTCCCGAGGGTCGGGACGAGCCTCCCCGCACCTCTTTTGAATCATGCCTTGGCGTCTGTGAGGCCTCGACGCTCTTCATCTGCCACACCTTCGTAGAGACCTCCCTCTTACGCTTTCGGCTCTCTTTGGAAGCCTCGCTGCCCGCCATACCTACACAAAGAAAAGTCATTGAGTTCACTAAGGCCCAGAGATCAGAGACATAGAAAGTACCAAGGCCGAGGTCAGAGAGCTAAAGCCCGCGTTCTTCGCTGGTAACCAGCCGCATCATCCAATGGTGCAGTTCGGCCATCACCGCATCTAAACAGGAGAACTTCTGAGTGGCCGCCTGATCCTTTAGTTCTATTACCATTGTGCCCTCTTCCCTACTCAGGGCGATATGCTTCGGAAGTGATGGGCCCAGATGCAGCCAGCTACGTGGGAAACCCTCAAAAACCATTCAGAATCTTGCTCCTCAGGATAAAGAAGCAATTCTTCCAAATCTTCAGTGAGGAGGGCAGATCGGTAAAGAGCCCACAATGCGGTTTCGCCTGAACGAACCAGTACTCATCGTCCTTTTGACAAGTGAGCCTATGTAGCTCAGCGAACACCTTCGCTGTAGGATTAAGCCCCTTAGCTCGGCAGAGGCCTTTGAAGGCTTCCAGGATCTGCCATGAGTTCGGATGTGCTTGGGCTATAAATACTTTGTGGAATTTCAAAACGTCCTTGAATAAGTCATCAAGAGGAAATCGCAGCCCGGCTTTTAATTGCTATTTGTATATCATGATCGCATCATTTTCTTCAAAGAAGTGATTGGTTCGAAGATCGCCATGGCATCTAGTAAGCTCATATGAGTCGGTCCGAAGGTTGTATTCTTGGCTAATCGACGGCAGATCGGTTTCTTGAAGGTTTGACGGTAGCTCATCCACGGGAAGGTTTTCTCTCCCTGAGGAATGCATTCGTCTTGAGGGTGCCGCTTGACCACGGGCTGAAACAGAGGTCGTAGGAGGTTTAGATTGCCCGCTTGGTCCAACCACTTCAACTTCATCTGACGACCATGAGACATGGATGGAAGGGGGGCTCGCCGCTCTCTGATCCTCAGCGCTACTCATTTTCAAAGAAAAGAGAGAAATTTAACTAAGAGAAAGATCAAAACCCTTACCGGAGTATGATCGATGTCGGAAGAACTTGAAGAAATGAGAGAATTTTGGAATCGCTCGCGAGGTGCTGAAAATGACATAAGGGAGCAACTGGCTGACCCTTCCCCTATTTATACCCGTCTGAGCATTCAATGCTCACAGTGTCCCAAGTGACGCATCGGTTAGGGGAATTCACCAGCTTTTCTGACACGTTGCAAGAACATTTCAGAAACTCCATAAATAAATAAAGGGAGATCGGCTAGTTAAAGATAGCGAATTAAGGTAGATGTTCAGAATTGTAGATTGGCTAAGGGCTATTCAGTTAGGAATCGAATCGGATAAACACATTAAAGATCAAAAAATAACCAAATGCAATAATAATAAAATGATAATTGTCAAAATAAAATTTCATTTTCAAAAGGTCAGATTACATCATTTGGGCGATCTCAAGAGATCGGATTATATTAAAAGTCAGATTACATCATTTGGGTGATCTCAAGTGATCGGATTACATTAAAGGTCAGATTACATCATTTGGACGATCTCTAGAGATCGGCAGTACATCCTACCTAATAAAGACTTATGTTAAAGCCTAGTCTCGTGGCTGAATCAAAAGAAGTGTTTGATCAGAAAGCTAGCCATAGGCATCGGATAGATGTACAGCTCAGATGGAGTGACTATGACTCTCATGATGATGAAGAGTCATCGTCGATGTCATCAACCAGAACCGAGCTGCAGTCAGGACACCCAATGTAGTGAAAAGCCAAATGAACTTCAACAGGCAGTCACCGATGTTAAGAGGGGAATTAGCAGTCTTCTCGCTCAAAGTCGGTTCACCGATTATATCAGTAGATCGACTCGAGATCAGTGCAATCAATGTTTTCGATCTTTAGTGATAAATTAGTCCGGTTCTTTCACTATCATCAAATGTGGTTATTATGATTTTTCAATCACCGGGGTCATAAATTTTCAGTCAGGGAGCAAAGAGAATATTCGGAAAAAGATCAAAAGTAGTCACCATGGCCATAATGTTACCGGGAAACTAGAACAGAAGAAGAGAGAAAGGGAAATAGGAAGGAATGAAATGTGGGAGAAAGTCCCCATTGAAGGCATATATATATAGAGGGTCTGAGCATTTATTACTAGCGAAAATCGAAGCGGATGCCTTGGTAACAGAAGGAATAAATGCTTTGACTGAATCAGCCCGGATAGAAGGGAAGGTTCAAGAATGGGAGAGATCAGGAGAGGGGCCTTGTATGAGAGATCGGAAAAGGTCATGGTGGAAAGGTCAAAAGGGATGGGAGATCGGAAAGTGAAGATAGAATGAGACAACTTCCAATAACTGTTGTCATAATCAGAGCCGAAATAGTTAAAGTGTTGCAGATGAGATCAAATCTTCACCGCACGCCTCATTTGCAGAATCGCCCACATTACTGACAGGTGCCAGGACATGTCATGACAGTCCTATACATCTCGATCTCCACCGTTGATCTTACTTGTAAGGACAAGCTCGGAGCCCTTGGATCAAAGAGAAGACGACAAGACCGGCGTCTTTTATTCTCGGCCCTCAGATCTCCCTTGACAAAAGGATTTTGAGCCGTTGGATTAAAAAGAGAAAGGACAAATATTCTAAATAGGATCTCAGCCGTCCATTTTGATTCTCTTCAATTCTCAGGCATCAGATTATGTTCTTTAAAATCCAAACCTTCCATGTCCCTCAGAGGAGATCCTGACCCTTCATTAGGAGCATCCATTGTCTATAAATACCTGCATGCAATGCTGTTGAAAGGGGGGATGAAAAAAAAAGGGTGGTGATTATAGTGGAAAGGCTCTAAAACTTGATTCAGTCTTGCTACTCTGCTATTTTTGAGCTTTCAAAATAGGGAAACTTCAGAAACCAGTTTTCTAAAGTATTCCCGTTGAAGGAGTGTTGGACACTGAAACTCTTTATTTTCAGTTTGTTCATTACTCTGCAATCCCATCTCTCAGTTTCAGTTTTGTCTTCATCATTTTTATATCCACTTTTATTTTCCAAGCTCAATCTCATTCAAACTCGGTTACTGTCATTTCGGCTCGACCGCATTTTAACTTGGTGTTCTTTATCTCAAGGCAAGCATTAGTCCCCAGACTATTAGCACGCAACTCTACTATATTTGTGACTCCATAGTTAGTTCAATAGATTCAACTCCCTCCAGGTGAGCATCAGAACCGTTGTTTTATCAAGCTTTTTTTTATTTTCCTTGTTTTCATGCTCGTACTTTTCATCAAGTTTATGTCATGTTAAAGAGCTCCATTAAGGTGGTTATTCTCTTCAGTTTACCTTTTTGTTCATCAGTTCGTATTATTTATTTTTAGCCTTTATTAACTTCAAATGTAGGTGTTCTAGTTACGAGTAACGCATAGGTAGTTTGATAAAATGTTGGTAGTTGTATCTTAACACGAGAGTTTCTTTAAAATAATAAAAGTTTGGATAATAAATCGGAGGAAAATTATGAAGTCGAACCACTAGACTAGCTCAGAAGATAACTGGGTATAGTGGGGGATCGAAGTAAGATCGGATCCCAGACTAGTAAATAAGAGAGATCGAATATTGCCTGTCAAAAGGTACTGGTAAGGCGATCACATAGGAGATTGGTAAAAATTCAGTCTGGTATCCCCTACCTAGTTATAAGATACCAAAGGGTTAAGAGAAGCCTTATTCGGGTTCTCAGCGTCTTCGGATGCCAGAACCCTTAGTCTAAGGTCCTTACGATATACGATCGTAATTAAATCTCAAGAGGTCGGGGGAGAGTTCTTATCCGATCCTCATTCAAACAAAAAAAAAATAGGAGATCGGAGGAGAGTTCTTATCTGAGATCCTTTATTAAAACTCTAAAATTGCATATTAAAAGAGATCGGAGGAGAATTCTTATCCGATTCTCAATCAATAAATTTAATAAATATTAAAAGAGATCAGAGGAGAGTTCTTATCCGATTCTTAATAAAAAATTTCAATAAATATTAAAAGAGATTGGAGGAGAGTTCTTATCCGATTCTCAATCAAAATTTTTAATAAACAAAGAGATCGGAGGAGAGTTCTTATCCAATTCTCAACCAAAATTTTAATAAATACTTTAGGAGATCGAAGGAGAGTTCTTATTCGATTCTCAATCAAAATTTCAATAAATATGCGGAGGTCGGAGGAGAGTTCTTATCCGAGATTCCTCACTCAAATTTTAAACAGATTATCCCTAGAGATCGGGAGAAGCTTTTACCCGGATTCTCTCAAATCCAAACTAAAATGGCACAATGCGCAAAGTAACCCTCTAAACAAAAACCACTACGCAACACCAACTCACTAAGGGTCGTCTCATTTACTTATGTATCTGGGTAATCCGAAACAGTGAAAAATCAAATATTCCCTTTTATCAAAGGGATTGACATCATCATTGTAACCCCCTAACTTCCGATTTTAACTTGTAAAGAGCATAATGTTAAATCTGTTTACCCTCGTGGAGGGACGAGGCGGGGTGCCTAACACCTTCCCCGCCCGTATATGGACCCCGAACCTAGAATCTCTGTTTTCGAAGTGGTTTCTTTTAATTTATTTTCGCAAATAGTTTTCTTTAATTTCCATCAAAATTAAAGTGGCGACTCCTCACTCTTTCCCACTTCGGTGAGTGTTCGTCCAGGCGACCAGAAAATCCCTTGCGACAGTTTGGTGACTCCACTAGGGATGGTTTTGCCTTAACCCCGATTTAGAGGTCCAAAAGCAGATTTAATTTTATGCTCATATAAACTAAAACCGTGGTTAGGTGGGCTTAATTTACAAAATTCAAAAAATCTCAATATGTTAATTATTGTTATTCTTGCTAACCGCTTTACTTGTCTTGATTGTCTTATTTCCCACAGCACTTTTCGTCTAAAAAAAAAAAGAAAAAACTCCCCCGTATTGGGAAGAGGTAAAGGTGTCCCTTCACACACTGAACACTCACACAATGTCCTCACACACTTCGGCCCTATACCCGGGCTTTCTTATCCTTTTAGGAAAATAGGAGGGAGTCATGTAGCGGTACCCATGGGTTTTACCCCATTAGTATCCGTGAAGGCTTCTGCTCAGATTGAAACTCATTCTACCTACTATGATACCCGTGGAACTCTCCCGTTAATATCATGGTGATGGAATGGGGCTCTACTGTTTACAGTAGGGGCAATTTGGGAACTTGTGGCTTTTAGAAAATTAGACCTTGAGCTAAACCATCACAATAGCTAGAAATCGTCGCAAACTACCTCATAAGATAGAACTATGCAATTAGGTAGCACCTACCTGGTACTAGGACTCTCCCTATTTTAGGACAAAAGGGGCACACTTACTTTCACCCTACATTGTTTGTATTTTCTTATGTTTTTACCTTTTAAGGGTAATTTTGGATTATACTGCTAGGAGAATCTACACACTTTCCTACTTTGATAAATGTGTAGGTGTCACCCTGCTAATAGTATAATTCAAAATTACCTGACTTTATCCTGCTAACAAGTTTCCTCCACAGGCATTATTGAGTTAGGGTCTGTAAAAGAATAAGCATCATTTTTAACATGGCATCCTCGAGTCAGTCGGCAGAAGAAATCCTTAGACCAGAACAGAATGCTAAACCATGGTCCGAACTGCCTCATAGTTCAGTGCCCCCACGAAGTGATATCACCAGGGCACGTACCGGCTTGTTACCTCCATTAGACCTAAGCAAAGTTGAGGTCAGAATGGCCGGTCTTGAGGGTCTATCTAGTAGCTGGAGATCGCTTCCCGATCACATCAAGGCAAAGTTTGAGGAGAAATACGGAAGGATTACGACCTTGATACGAGTCAAAGTCCAAGTTTCAGCTTTAAAGGCCATGCTGTTGGTTTGGAACCCCAAGTATGGAGTGTTCTCCTTCAATGACATTGATATGACCCCCATATTGGAAGAATATCAGGCGTTGCTAGAAATTCCTTATGTGGCGCAAAATCGGATCTACCTACACCTTGAGCATAGGCAGACCTGGAAACGGTTCGCACAAATGTTGGGGATTCCCCCAAAAGAAGCAAAGGCGAGAGAAACTGTCAAAGGAAACACGCATGGATGGTATTGGACTTACCTCAACAAGTGGTTGGATAGATACATCCAGGATGAACAATGGGAGCAAGCTTCATTGGCACTTGCTTTGGGGATCTATGGCCTGATCTTGTTCCCTGGGCCTTCGGGAATTATAACCTGCAGTGTAGCCAAAATGTTTTGGGCTATAGAAAAACAGAAGATCAACCCAATACCGGTAATCCTTGCAGAGACTTTATTGACTCTTACTTACTACAGACAACAAGGCAGGGGATCCATTAAGTGCTGTTCTCAATTGTTGCACCTCTGGATCATCAGTCACATGTGTCTTGTAGAGACAAAGGGGTTAACTTGGTATCTTGACCAGCCCCTTATTGAGAAGATGACCAGATTAGTAATCAGCCCAAAGGACGAGCTACAGTGGCAAGAATGGATTCTGAGCTTCAACAGCCATGACTACTGTTGGAAGAAATTGTGGACGTCGGGTCAACCCATTTTGTTCAGCACAGGGGGTAATTATTCAGTCTCTCTAATCGGAGTGACCGGATACACAAGTTACGTCCTAGTATTGGTAATGAGGCAGTTCGGTTTAACCCGGTCTGCAATCAGTATTGAATAATACAATGAAGGTCACTTCTATCATGACCTCGATAATAAAGAAGAATTGAAAATAGCTCGCTAATCCTGGGAAAACATCACTGTGATGGAAAGGTCACCTAAAGGTCCGAGTACCACGGGCAATTATCTTAAATGGAGAGCCAGCAGGGATCAAGGATACCTAACTACCAATCCAACCGAACTCGAAGGTAGCGGCCCCTTCAAAACATCCTTTCAGAAGAAGCTAGCGCTCGTTTGGTCGACTCTCTACAAAAATCGATCACCGAAAACCAAAAATTACAAGAACGAATAAGGCAGTTGGAGGACCAATAGCACATCCTTGGAAGAGAGGTCAAAAGGCTGAGGGAAGAAGCAATGGCCGAAAAGACAGAGTTTGAGGAACAAGAAACGCGGTGGAAAAAGGAAAAGATCTCTCTCCAAGCTACAATAAAAGAGGCAGAAGTTCAGAATGGCAAGCTTCAAGAGAGAATGGAATACCAGGAGATACTCATGGAAGAGTATAAACAAGAAAGCAAAAAGAAGAAGCTCGAGCTGAAGAAGCAAGCACAGCTTATCAATGATATTCTGAGAGAATGTGCTAAAGAAAGAAAGGAAAAAGAAAGATAAGCCATTCTCTATCAGGAAATGTTAACTAGCTAGAAAGAATGATAGCATAGGGGAAACAAGAACTCTTGCCCGAATCCGAATATGCCTTGAAAATGTTCGACCCTGCTTGACAAAAAGAAAGACTTTACGAATATCTCAGGAAATGTCATTATATTATAAAGAGTTTCCCTGAGACTAGGCCAATGTAAAGAGTGTTATGTATGAACTATTCAATTAATGAAATAACTTTGGGTCATTGTTTAGCATATTGTGAATGAATAGTATGACTCCCGTAGGAACCACCCTCACTAGGGTTGTGCGAAAAGTTGGATGCGCCGTATGAACAAGTATCATAGTTGTGCATTCAATCTAGTCATTCACCATCAGACTATCGAACGATGCCATGATTAAATTGATGCAATTATTCTTCTGCAGATTTCATTCCCGGCTTTCGGATGCCACCGTACTCTTTGTCCAAACCAAGACCTTTTAATTTTTAACAAAATTCAAAATTCACTAAAAGACTTCTTTTTTTTACTCCCCACAGAAAAATCAACATTGCTTCAAGCAAAGCAAGCCTGACCAGACACGCAGTTCAACCAAGAAGAGTGTACTTAACAATGTCACGAATAAGAAGGCTAATGGAAGATCAGGAGCAAGTCCAGAACCTACAAGGACAAGTTTCCAAATTGAAAGACCAAGTCTTAGAGCTTATGAGATTAATGAGGGAGATGTCCTAAAATAAGCCTGCATCAGAGCCCAACTTGCCACTACCTTCCCCACCTCCTACAATGGTTGATTCTCATCATGCTTTAACCTCTTTTACCTTTCAACCACCTATCCCGGATCCGACGATCATTGTCAATCCAATCCCCCTGAATAATGACCCACCCTTCTCCTCTTACCCGGTTCTCCCAAATGCTGAGCCACACCCTTCAATCCTTGTCACACCTTACCCCTCTGTAAGGCATAACATGATCCCGTAGAATACCTAATGAACTACCGAACTTCACCTACCGATAACTCATTAAGTACCCTCCAAGGGATTTTAAAACAATTTTCTTATCTTTGACAAGTGGTGAGCATTTCTAATAAGTATTTAAAACATTTAGTTGAAATTAAAACTAATTAATATTTTTGGCCATTTTAGTTTTCCGCAAATCTTATAAAAATTTTGACAGAGTTTCCTCTGTATTTTGAGAAAACCGTTCTTCAAATACCTGAAATAAAAGCACTTCCAATAATTATCTAACCACTGCTTCAAATTCACACTCAATCTCAACCAATTTCTCAAAATTCACAAGTTCAAAAATTCTCAAAATACTGTCCATCAATATCATTTATTCATATTCCATTCAAGATAAACAATTTATATATTCATCATACTAAAATTTACATTCAAAAAGTCCAAATTAAAATTTATTACAACTTTTATACAAACTTTGTACAAGCTGCTCAAGACCCATGTACATGTCCATACATTTATGTGCAATATATACATTAAAAGAAATATTTACAGTTAGGGTATAAATTATACCCAAAACTTTAGGTCAGTAGCTTCACACCTCAAGCCTCATCACGCTTCCTCAACTCTCAGATCTGCATAAAGAATAAAAGCTATCGCTGAGTACTAAGACTCAGTGGTGCACAATATACTAAAATAATCTTTATGCAAAACTTAAAGCACATTCATTCAAAAATTTGGCTAAACATGAAAATTAAATACAATCATGCATTGTAAGATTTTACATGTAAACCAAGTTCATTTCAAAGTATTAAAACACATTTCATAAAACCCACAGTTAGATCACGCCATTCGAAACAAATAGAATCTCAATAGCCAGAGACTAAAGAGAAATCATATCACAAGGCTAGCTAGCTCAAATATATGGATATCCATTCACATCCTCTTCTACTGGCACACCTCAACACTTCTCCAGAGAAGGAATCAAAATTCGAAACTAATTACCCCCACTAGTCGTGCTAGTGAGGTGTTCAAATATGTGGTCATGACACTGTCGTTTCAAAACTTATCTTAACAATTTGCTAAACATTGTCTTTTCAAATATACATAATAACTTTCAATAATTTAGATCAAACATCATAAAAATGCCATAATCCAATATTTCATATAATTCAAAACGATATGCAAAAGATGATTATAAAAGTATATGTTGTGCACAAACCTCAAACGAGTCGCCTGTTGGCCTTGACTCGACTCCTCGGGTTCTGTCAGGTATTCTTTTCCACTGAAACACGAAATTTTCCAATGTTTCAGTACTAAAACTTAAAATAAATCCAAAATAAACTTAACTTCACATTTACCTAGCTCTAATGTGTTAAATTCGACGTTCTCGAAATTTTGTGTTTCGGGTTACTATTCACTGCACTATTCAAGTCAAATTATTGACTTTCTAAGGCTTAATGGGTATGGGAACTCCAACTTCACCCACATACCACATTTTGGTCACCAAACTTGTTGGTTTTGGTCATTTGTTTAAAGCTTAGGTCATTTTGGCAAAATTGCCAATTTTCGGTTTTGGTTATCCGAAGTTGCACTGTTCCATTGGTCAATCTACTGTTGGAATTTGAGAAAACTTCCTTCATAGAAAATGTTCCTTATTGTCTTAAGTGTATTCTCATTTTTGGATCACCCCAATCGGAGTTTTGTAGCTCAAGTTATGGCCAAAATAAGTTTACTGTTCACATGTACTGTTCATACTGAGATTTTAGTGCTGGCAGATTTTTGGTCCAACTTTGGTTAATAATTTGACCAAGTTAAGTTCATAATTTGGTCTCCCTTTCTTCATATGAAATGTTTTACTATGTCTTAGGTTTCCATCGGTTCAAGAATCGCCTAAATCCGAGTTTTCTAGAGAGAGTTAGAGCCATCCAAACATTGCTGCTCAATGAAAATTCTGCAGAATCTCAGTACAGTAATTTAATGTTTCTTAATGATTTTGAAAGGGTTAATGGCCTAATTTGGGTTGGTGTTCTTCATGAAAGTTTTAGATCTATATCATATCTAATTGCTGGTAAAATTTCAGGTCAATTTGACCTACCTAGCTCGAGTTATGACCAAATGAACAGTTACTATTCATTTGGTCAATTTAGTGCAGTGGTAGCCTGCTATCAACTCACTTTGGTCAATTGTTTCACCAAGTTTTGGTCAGTTTTTGGCTATGGTTCCTTAATGAAAATTGTGCTCTTTTATGTCTATTTTCATCTCCAATTGGTGGTATATCAATTGGACTTGTAAAATTTGAGTTTTGGTCCTTCAAAGTGGGTTTGGTCATGCTGCCAGCAGCATGACCATTTACCTCCGAATTTAGTTTTCATTCCTATCATTCCCACACAAGTTATTTGGTCATAATTGACCATTATTTCACTTCACAATAGGTCCAACATGTCATTTATGCATTTCTCCAAATTTTGGTTCATAAACCCTAGCATTGAAACCCTAATCTCACTAACTCTTGCATTTAACTACTTCTAATGATTTTAATGTTAATCATTTAACTAAGTAAGGTTTCTAAACTCATTCAATTGCATCATATTCATGCAAACCATACTCCTCTCAAGCTGCCCCAAAATTCAGTTTGTTCTTGCCCACATTTTTTTTTTCATTTTAAGGTTATTTACAAGCTCTTAATGCCATATAAACACTAATTAAACAATGAAAAATTAAGGCTTGTATTACCAACCTTGAGCAGAATTTTCTTCCTCCTTTTCTTCAAATTTTCCTTCTTTCTTTCTTGCTCAATCCACTTCTCAAGTTGCCTAGATAAGCTTTAACTATGGTGGCTAATTTTTCTATGGTGGAATTAGGGATTTGATCAAGCTCAAAATGAGCTTTAATGGAGGTTTTGGGTGAGGGAGAGGGTGAGGGAGAGAGAGTCACGTTTTTTATGAAGAAGATGACTTTATTATATTTTTTTTTCTTTTCTTTTCTTTTCTTTTCTTTTATGTCTTAGGAAGACCAAAATTCCCAAATTAATAAAATAAATCAATTAAGCCTTTATGACATCATACATGATGTCATCACTTTGACTTTTCCATCTTCTTTCTTTTTTTTTTTTTTTTTTTCAATTAGTTCTTTAATTTAATTATCAATTCCAAAATTTTCTTTTCTCCGATTTTATTTGACAGTTAGGTCAGGAGTCAGCTCTCGGGGTCAATTGACCAAATCGCCCCTCGCCGGTTCATCTCGGTTTGCAAATAATCCAATATTTCTTCCGGCTCCCTGACCTAATTATTTGACTTACTTAACAGTTCTTTTTCGTGATTTTCTCTTTTCCACTGTGTCCATAAGGGTCCTAAGGACCGCAGCGTCACTTTTTACGGTTCGAAATTTGAGTTTAAAATGACTTCGCAGTCGTTCGTGAGGAGGTCACTCATCGCTGTGACTCTCGGCACGTTTAACCTCTTATGTTCTGTTTTTCTTATTTATAGTTAACTAATTAAACATTACTAATTATTTGTGTTTATGGCTTCTCATGTTGTCTTAAGTGTGGCCCTAATCCCATTAATTTTTCGGACCGACACCGGTCACCGGAACAGTGAAATCTACCAGGCTATGCAATGGGGGTGTTACAATTCTCCCCCCCTTAAATAAATTTCGTCTCAAAATTTTTACCTGGTATTAATCTCTGAACAGCTGTGGGTGTTGTCTCCTCATGTCCTCCTCTCGTTCCCAAGTAGCTTCTTGGCCCGAATGATGGTTCCACAGCACTTTTACCAACGGTATCTGCTTATTCCGTAGCTGTTTCACCTCATAAGCTAGAATCTTTATGGGTTCTTCTTCATATGTGAGGTCTGGATTCACTTCTATTTCTTCTACTGGTAGTACATGAGATGGGTCTGATCGATACCTCCTCAACATAGACACATGGAAGACATTATGTATCTTTTCCAACTCTGGAGGTAGTGCCAACCGATATGCCAAAGGACCCACTCTTTTCAGAACCTCATATGGCCCGATAAAACGAGGACTCAGTTTCCCCTTTCTGCCGAATCTCATAATTCTCTTCCAAGGAGAAACTTTGAGGAAAACTTTCTCACCCACTGCATACTCAATATCCCTTCTTTTCAAATCAATATAGGACTTCTGACGGTCTGATGCAGTCTTAAGTCGATCTCAAATCACCCTGATTTTCTCTTCAGTTTGTTGAACAATTTCGGGTCCAATCATCTTTCTTTCACCCACGTCATCCCAACACAACGGGGTTCTACATTTCCTGCCATACAAAGCTTCATATGGAGGCATCCCAATGCTTGATTGGTAGCTGTTGTTGTAAGCAAACTCAATCAAAGGCAAGTGTGTATCCCAACTACACTCGAACTCAATCACACAAGCCCGTAGCATGTCCTCTAATATCTGAATTACCCTCTCAGACTGGCCATCTGTCTGTGGGTGGAATGCAGTACTGAAGTTCAATCTAGTTCCTAGGGCTCTCAAGACTACCCTAATCTAGAAGTGAACCTAGGATCTGTCGATACAATGGATACCGCACTCCATGCGCCTCACAATCTCATCGATGTATAACTTGGCCAATCTTTTTAAACTGTAGTCCATCCGATCGCGTAAAATGAGCAGATTTAGTCACCACAACAATGACCCAAATCGCATCATGTCTCTTTTGTGTCCGCGGAAGTCCCCTCACCACATCCATTGTTATTCGCTCCCTGTTCCACTCTGGTACTAGGAGTGGATGTAACAACCAATGGTACTTGATGCTCGCTTTACTTGCTGACAAGTTAGGCATTTGGATATAAACTCTGCCACATTCCTTTTCATACCCATCCACCAGTAATGCTCCTTTAGCCCTCTATACATTTTTGTGCCACCAGGGTGCATGGCAAAAGGAGACTCATGTGCTTCCTTCAAAATGATCTGCCTCAAATCAACATCATTAGGAACACATATTCTGCCCTGGTGTAACAGTAAACCATCATCTCTGATTGAGAATTCTGGTTTCTTGCCCTGTCGGACTTCTTCCATCAACTTCTGATACTTCTGATCATTCTGAGCAGCCATTCTAATCTGATCAATCAACACTGGCTGTACATGCCATGCAACTGCTGTCTGCCCATCATCATTAATCTCTAAACTGGCATGTAATGATCTCAACTCATGTACCAAAGACAAAGGAGTAACTCGTAGACTTGCCATAGTCTTGCGACTTAAGGCGTCAGCCACAACATTAGCTTTCCCTGGCTGATAGTCTATCAGACAATCATAGTCTTTTATCAACTCTAACCATCTCCTCTGTCTCAAATTCAGCTCTTTCTGGGTGCCCAAATATTTCAAACTCTTATGATCTGTATAGATGTAGCACTTCTCCCCATACAAATAATGCCTCCAGATTTTAAGAGCAAACACAATAGCTGCAAGCTCCAAATCATGTGTTGGATAGTTCCTCTCATGCGGTTTTAGCTGGCGTGATGCATAGGCGATGACATTTCGATCTTGCATCAATACACAGCCTAACCCATTGTGAGAAGCGTCACTATATACTGTATATTCTTTACCTGGAGTAGGTAAAGTTAGGACTGGAGCTTCAGTCAAACATCTCTTCAATTCATCAAAACTCTGCTGGCATTTATCCGTCCACTGAAATTTTACATCTTTTCTAAGCAATTGGTCAATGGAGATGCCAACATGGAGAATCCTTCACAAATCTACGGTAGTATCCAAATAAACACGTAAAACTACGAATCTACGTGACATTTCGGATGGCCTCCAATTAAGGACACTTCAATCTTACTTGGATCTACCTTGATGCCCTCTTACGATACTACATGCCCCAAGAAAGATATCTCCTTCAGCCAAAATTCACATTTCGACAATTTGGCATATAGTCGCTTTCTCCTCAAAATCAAAGATAATCCGCAGATGTCTATCATGCTCTTCTCGCATTCCTCGAATAGACCAATATATCATCAATGAATACCACAACAACTGGTCGAGGTAAGGTCTCAAGATAGTGTTCATCGATCCATAAAAGCAAATGAGCATTAGTTAACCCGAATGGCATAACCAAAAACTCATAATGGCCATAGCGGTTCTAAAGGCGCTTTAGAAATACTCGCTCTTGTACCTTCATTGATAATAACCTCGATCTCGTGTCAATTTTGGAGAACACAGCTGCACCCCTCAACTGATAAAACAAGTCATCAATGCGGGGTAATGGATATCTATTCTTTATTGTCACCTTATTCAACTGCCGATAATCAATACACAAGCGGAGAGTGCCATCTTTCTTCTTTACAAACAACACTGGCGCTCCCCAAGGTGACACACTAGGGCGGATAAAGCTCTTGTCAAGCAATTCTTGCAACTGCACTTTCAACTCTTTCAATTCTGCAGGTGCCATTCTATATGGTGTTATGGAGATTGGATCCACACCAGGCATAACATTAATCACAAATTGCACTTCTCTTTCTGGAGGTAATCCTGGTAACTCATCAGGAAATACATCCGGAAAGTCACATACCGTAGGGATGTCCCTTAGTGCTGGACTCTCCACCTGGGTGTCTATCACATGTGCTAAGTATGCTTCACACCCCTTTCTGATCATTCTTCTGGCTAGTGCAGCCGAAATGATGTTTGATGGCAGTAAATGCCTCTCCCCGTGTATTACCACATCACCGTATAAAGGGAGACCAAAAGTGACTGTCTTCAGTCTACAGTCAATCATGGCGTGATGCCTGGCTAACCACTCCATGCCCAAGATGATATCATACTCTCTGAAGGGCATTTCAATCAAGTCGGATAGGAAAACATGTCCTTGGATCACCAAAGGACAGTCTCTATAAATTCTGTTGACCCAGAGCTCTTGTCCTAAAGGACTAGTTACTAGCACTTCAAAACCCATTTGCACACATGGAACAGCAAGTGAACTGACTATGCTAGCACTAACATATGAATGGGTTGAACCCGGATCAAACAATACAAATACTTCTTTATCAGAGATAGAGAATGTACCAGCTACCACATCAGAAGTCTCAGCCTCTTCACGTTGTTTCATTGCGTAGATTCTGGTTGAAGCACTTCCTTGTCCTGACTGACCAATTGTGCCCTGACTGTCTGAAGCAGTGCCTCTACCTCTGCCTCTTCCTCTACCAACAGATTGTGAACCTCTGGGAGCAGGACTCTGAATAGATCCCTCGGCAGTAGTAGGAGTTGGACCATATCTCGGAGCACTAGTACAGTCTTTAGCTATATGGCCCTTGCCTCCACAGTTAAAACAGGCTCCAGTGGCCCAATAGCATTCCCCCCCATGAATCTTGCCACAAGTCTCACAGGGGCGGGCAGAATGTGAACCCCTGCTCGACTGCTGACCAGACCTAGGGGGTCTCTGTCCAGAGAATCGGCCCCTACCAAATCTTCCACCTCGACCCCTGCTGGGTCCACTAAACTTCTTTTTCTTTCCAGAGGTAGCACCAGAACTCTGTTCAACTGATTTTTCCCCCTTGTCTTTTTCTGATTTTTCAGCTTTTTCCTTCACTGGGTTTGCTTCTGCTTCAACTCTCTCCAGTTCAAGTGCTTGAGACATAAGCTCTGAGAAGTTGCTGTGTCGAAATCCCACAACTTGCATCCTTATGCTGGGCTTCAAACCCGTCTCAAATCTCTTGCATCTTGCCTTACTGGTAGTAAGGAGACTCTCCGCATAATGACTCAGGCGGGAGAACTCCCTCTCATACTCCGCCACTGATCGGTTCCCTTGTTTCAAACTCAAAAATTCTTGCAATTTCTGATCAACATATGCGTCTGGGATGTATTTCTGTCTGAACTCTCTGATGAAGTCATCCCAGGTTAGCACTGGTGGTTCAGCCAAGCTGTGGGGGATGGTCTTCCACCAGTCATACGCATCCCCTTGCAATAGAGACACAGAATACTCAAGCTTCAATTCATCTTGGCGGCGGTTTCTTAAATACTGGCCCATTCTTTCAAGCCATTGCTCTGCCTCAAGTGGGTCTACTGTACCCTTAAATTCTGCAGCCCCATACTTCAATAACTTGTCATACTGTCTGGCTGGAGGCAGTGGTTGTGCCACAGGTGGTTGGGGTGGAGCTTGAACAGGCATACCCCCAGCCATTTGCTGAAACATCGCAGCCATCTGCATGCGAACTGCAGTGGAATCGGCATTTGTGGGGCTGGTGCTCTCGACCCACCGACATTCGGTAAAGCCGGGCTTCCTTGTGCCTCGGCTTCAATAGATCGCTCAATCGAGCGATCCCCTTCATCCATTTCAGGCTGAAGTTAGGGTATCTCCTGAACAATTAACACAAGGAGATTTCCCTCCGTTAGTTCATATTCATGATGTAATGCACTGTATGTAACAATTATGGACATTGACCAGTTGTACTTAACAAAGAAAAGACACAAATTTATATGTTAAAACATACTTCAAAAATTTGCTCTGATACCACTAAAACATGTCACACCTTACCCCTCTGTAAGGCATAACATGATCCCGTAGAATACCTAATGAACTACCGAACTTCACCTACCGATAACTCATTAAGTACCCTACAAGGGATTTTAAAACAATTTTCTTATCTTTGACAAGTGGTGAGCATTTCTAATAAGTATTTAAAACATTTAGTTGAAATTAAAACTAATTAATATTTTTGGCCATTTTAGTTTTCCGCAAATCTTATAAAAATTTTGACAGAGTTTCCTCTGTATTTTGAGAAAACCGTTCTTCAAATACCTAAAATAAAAGCACTTCCAATAATTATCTAACCACTGCTTCAAATTCATACTCAATCTCAACCAATTTCTCAAAATTCACAAGTTCAAAAATTCTCAAAATACTGTCCATCAATATCATTTATTCATATTCCATTCAAGATAAACAATTTATATATTCATCATACTAAAATTTACATTCAAAAAGTCCAAATTAAAATTTATTACAACTTTTATACAAACTTTGTACAAGCTGCTCAAGACCCATGTACATGTCCATACATTTATGTGCAATATATACATCAAAAGAAATATTTACAGTTAGGGTATAAATTATACCCGAAAACTTTAGGTTGGTAGCTTCTCACACCTCAGCAGCTCAGTCTGCTGCTCCTCAACTCTCTGTATCTGCGACAGCAATAAAAGCTATCGCTGAGTACTAAGACTCAGTGATGCACAATATACTAAAATAATCTTTATGCAAAACTTAAAGCACATTCATTCAAAAATTTGGCTAAACATGAAAATTAAATACAATCATGCATTGTAAGATTTTACATGTAAACCAAGTTCATTTCAAAGTATCAAAACACATTTCATAAAACCCACAGTTAGATCACGCCATTCGAAACAAATAGAATCTCAATAGCCAGAGACTAAAGAGAAATCATATCACAAGGCTAGCTAGCTCAAATATATGGATATCCATTCACATCCTCTTCTACTGGCACACCTCAACACTTCTCCAGAGAAGGAATCAAAATTCAAAACTAATTACCCCCACTAGTCGTGCTAGTGAGGTGTTCAAATATGTGGTCATGACACTGTCGTTTCAAAACTTATCTTAACAATTTGCTAAACATTGTCTTTTCAAATATACATAATAACTTTCAATAATTTAGATCAAACATCATAAAAATTCCATAATCCAATATTTCATATTATTCAAAATGATATGCAAAAGATGATTATAAAAGTATATGTTGTGCACAAACCTCAAACGAGTCGCCTGTTGGCCTTGACTCGACTCCTCGGGTTCTGTCCCGGTATTCTTTTCCACTAAAACACGAAATTGTCCAATGTTTCAGTACTAAAACTTAAAATAAATCCAAAATAAACTTAACTTCACATTTACCTAGCTCTAATGTGTTAAATTCGACGTTCTCGAAATTTTGTGTTTCGGGTTACTATTCACTGCACTATTCAAGTCAAATTATTGACTTTCTAAGGCTTAATGGGTATGGGAACTCCAACTTCACCCACATACCACATTTTGGTCACCAAACTTGTTGGTTTTGGTCATTTGTTTAAAGCTTAGGTCATTTTGGCAAAATTGCCAATTTTCGGTTTTGGTTCTCGGTTGCACTGTTCCATTGGTCGATCTACTGTTGGAATTTGACAAAACTTCCTTCATAGAAAATGTTCCTTATTGTCTTAAGTGTATTCTCATTTTTGGATCACCCCAATCGGAGTTTTGTAGCTCAAGTTATGGCCAAAATAAGTTTACTGTTCACATGTACTGTTCATACTGAGATTTTAGTGCTGGCAGATTTTTGGTCCAACTTTGGTTAATAATTTGACCAAGTTAAGTTCATAATTTGGTCTCCCTTTCTTCATATGAAATGTTTTACTATGTCTTAGGTTTCCATCGGTTCAAGAATCGCCTAAATCCGAGTTTTCTAGAGAGAGTTAGAGCCATCCAAACATTGCTGCTCAATGAAAATTCTGCAGAATCTCAGTACAGTAATTTAATTTTGCTCAATGATTTTGAAAGGGTTAATGGCCTAATTTGGGTTGGTGTTCTTCATGAAAGTTTTAGATCTATATCATATCTAATTGCTGGTAAAATTTCAGGTCAATTGGACCTACCTAGCTCGAGTTATGACCAAATGAACAGTTACTGTTCATTTGGTCAGTTTAGTGCAGTGGCAGCCTGCTATCAACTCACTTTGGTCAATTGTTTCACCAAGTTTTGGTCAGTTTTTGGCTATGGTTCCTTAATGAAAATTGTGCTCTTTTATGTCTATTTTCATCTCCAATTGGTGGCATATCAATTGGACTTGTAAAATTTGAGTTTTGGTCCTTCAAAGTGGGTTTGGTCATGCTGCCAGCAGCATGACCATTTACCTCCGAATTTAGTTTTCATTCCTATCATTCCCACACAAGTTATTTGGTCATAATTGACCATTATTTCACTTCACAATAGGTCCAACATGTCATTTATGCATTTCTCCAAATTTTGGTTCATAAACCCTAGCATTGAAACCCTAATCTCACTAACTCTTGCATTTAACTACTTCTAATGATTTTAATGTTAATCATTTAACTAAGTAAGGTTTCTAAACTCATTCAATTGCATCATATTCATGCAAACCATAGTCCTCTCAAGCTGCCCCAAAATTCAGTTTGTTCTTCCCCACATTTTTTTTTTCATTTTAAGGTTATTTACAAGCTCTTAATGCCATATAAACACTAATTAAACAAAGAAAAATTAAGGCTTGTATTACCAACCTTGAGCAAAATTTTCTTCCTCCTTTTCTTGAAATTTTCCTTCTTTCTTTCTTGCTCAATCCACTTCTCAAGTTGCCTAGATAAGCTTTAACTATGGTGGCTAATTTTTCTATGGTGGAATTAGGGATTTGATCAAGCTCAAAATGAGCTTTAATGGAGGTTTTGGGTGAGGGAGAGGGTGAGGGAGAGAGAGTCACGTTTTTTATGAAGAAGATGACTTTATTATATTTTTTTTTTCTTTTCTTTTCTTTTCTTTTATGTCTTAGGAAGACCAAAATTCCCAAATTAATAAAATAAATCAATTAAGCCTTTATGACATCATACATGATGTCATCACTTTGACTTTTCCATCTTCTTTCTTTTTTTTTTATTTATTTTTCAATTAGTTCTTTAATTTAATTCTCAATTCCGAAATTTTCTTTTCTCCGATTTTATTTGACAGTTAGGTCAGGAGTCAGCTCTCAGGGTCAATTGACCAAATCGCCTTAGGTTCATCCCGTTTGCAAATAATCCAATATTTCTTTCGGCTCACGACCTAATTATTTGGTGACTTAACAGTTCTTTTTCGTGATTTTCTCTTTTCCACTGTGTCCATAAGGGTCCTAAGGACCGCAGCGTCACTTTTTACGGTTCGAAATTTGAGTTTAAAACGACTTCGCAGTCGTTCCCGAGGAGGTCACTCATCGCTATGACTCTCGGCTCGTTTAACCTCTTATGTTCTGTTTTTCTTATTTATAGTTAACTAATTAAACATTACTAATTATTTGTGTTTATGTCTTCTCATGTTGTCTTAAGTGTGGCCCTAATCCCATTAATTTTCCCGACCGACACCGGTCACCGGAACAGTGAAATCTACCAGGCTATGCAACGGGGGTGTTACAATCCTGATCCGTCCGGTTCATTCTACCCCTCATTTCCCAACTTGGGGAATATCTTATACAGTAGGAGGAGAAAATAAGACAAGAGAAAATGAGAAGTTATCTGCTCTGGAAGAGAGATTAAGAGCAATAGAGGGACTAAACATGTATGGTTCAGTTGATGTGGCATCACTGAGATTGGTGCCGCCCAAGTTCAAAGTCCTGGACTTCGATAAATATATTAGGAATTCAGATCCCCACATTCATCTAGCTACTTACATTGCCAAAATGTCCGCCCTGACAGAAGACAATAGACTCCTGGTCGACTTCTTTCATGAGAGTCTCTCCGGGGCAGCCTTGAGATGGTGTATTCAGTAGGACAGGAGCAAATTGTGCTCCTGGAAAGATTTGGCCGACGCTTTCTTGAAACAATACAAGTTCAACAGTGACGTTGCCCCCACAAGGAGAGACCTCCAAAATTTGGTGCAGAGGGAAAGGGAAAGTTTCAAAGAGTATGCCCAGAGGTAGAGAGAAAAAGCAGCGGAGGTGTATCCTCCAGTTACTGATAATGAGCTTTGCTCCCTGTTCATTGAGACGTTGAAGGCTCCATATTTCAATCTGATGATTGGAAACACCTGCAATAGCTTCTCATACATCATTCAGGCTGGCGAGAGAATTGAAGCTAACCTAAGGTTAGGATGCTTGCAAGAGATGACTGAGAATCCTGCAAAGAAGACTGCCAGTTTTGGCAAAAAGAAGGAAGGTGATGTGCACTCCATCACCTGACAAAATACCCAATCTTCATTCCCACAAAACAGTTTTCGGCCATATCCACCTTCTCATGGCCCAACGATTGCAAACATTCCACCCCCTTTCCCAAATTATCCTTATCCATGCCCACAGTATCCACCACCAACAACTTACCAGCCCAGACCACCTCCTTAACCAACTCAACCCAGACCACCCCAAAATAACCCAAGACCACAAAGAAATCCTGATCCACCCCTCCCCCTCCCACTCAACAAAATATACCGATACCTCATTGGTATAAATCAAATAGTGCCAATCCCCCTTAACCCATTTTAGCTGCCATACCCCAGGTGGTATGATGCCAGTGCCCAGTGCGAGTGTCATGGAGGGGCACAGGGGCAATCAACCGATAACTGTGGGGCACTCAGGGGAAGAGTGCACACCCAAGTCTAAAATGGATGGTTAAAAATTAAAGGGAATGGCTCCCTTCCCAATGTCACCTCAAACCCATTGCCCAATCATGGTATGGGCAATGGCATAAATATGATAGATTCGGAAGAAGAAGGGTCAACCTTGGAGGTAGATCAACTGATTCCTCACTTTAAGGAGATTTTTACAATAGCAGTAAGGGAACGTTACCTCCACCCTCAAACACTGGGGTCTGAAGTTGACATATGATGCCCCTATCACGGAGGAGCGGCTAACCACGAGCTGCGAAATTGTGGGGAGTTTAAACAAGAGGTCCAAAACTTGTTGTCCCTCAAAATCTTAAGATACCAAGCAAGGTCGAAAATGGAGGGCGAAGTAAACACAGCAAGGTTTGGCCAGAATGTCTTCACCTCTAATCCCAGAATGACCTTTTCCACCCCCAATACACCAATAACACCACCACCAGCGACAGTTATCCGAACCCCGCATCAGCTCCCTATCACAAACACGCATGCTGTGCCTTGGAGCTATAATTTCCAAGTCTTCACCCAAGGAGCATCAAGCAGTACACTTGCTCCTAGCCTTACCCCACCCTCAGCACCTCCTAAACCGTGCTTCGCTCCTCATGGGCACTTTAAGATGACTTACACCGGACCCTCCGGTGATGCTACTTCCCAATCAAACCCCGAGCCTGTCACTACCAGCAACTCTTCCCCACCTGAGCAAGAGGTAGAATTTATAACCCGAAGCGGGAGATGTTACAGGGATGACGAGAAGGAAAAGAAGAGAGGGAAAGTAAAAATGGGAGAGCCACAAGAGAATACAGAAGAGGAGGTTGAGAAAGTGGAGAGAGGAGAACCTGTCGGACCAAAAGAAGAGGAGGAACTATTGCTCTGAATAATGAAGCAAAGTGAGTACGATGTTGTTGAGAAATTAAGGATGACGCCTGCCTAGATTTCGTTATTGTCATTGATCTTAAGCTCGAAAGTGCACCGTCAAGCCCTATAGAAAATTCTGGATCAGGCCTTCGTAAGCCCCGATATCACGCCGGGGCAATTTGAGAAAATAGTGGGACAAATCCAAGCATCCAGTTTTGTCACCTTCTCCGAAGAAGAGATAGACCCGGCTGGCTTGAAGCACACCAAGGCTTTACATGTGATGGTAAAATGCAAAGGCTGTATAATTGCTAAGGTCTTAATTGACAACGGGTCTGCGCTTAATGTCCTGCCCAATGCCACCTTGGCGAGGCTGCGGGCCGACCGGTCAAACATGTGTCAAAGTGCCATGGTGGTAAGAGCCTTTGACGGCACAAGGAGGGAAGTGCTGGGAGACATTGACTTGCCGCTTCAAATCGGGGCATGCACTTTCAACGTCACATTCCAAGTGATGGACATTAAACCTGCATACACCATGCTACTAGGGAGGCCATGGATCCATTCAGCAAATGCCATACCTTTGACTTTGCACCAGAAGATTAAATACATTATGGGTGGCAAGATCATAACAGTAAGGGGGGAGGAAGCCATGTTGGTCACCAAGCCGCAATAAATTCCTTATGTGGAAGCAGCTGAGGAATCGTTGGAAAGCTCTTTCTAGGCCCTTAAATTGCAAGAAACCACCTCCAGAAATGAAGGGGCCATGGCTATGGTGGCAAAGGTAATGCTGAAGAGTGGTTATGAAAAGGGTAAGGGATTAGGCGCCACACTACAGGGGATTGTCGAACCTATACCAGTTATCCAGAAGGTTGGCCATTATGACTTGGGTTATGAGGAAGACGCCCTCATGGATGGACAATTCTGGATAAGAAATATGCTTCGGGATCAGAGATTTGATCAGAAAATCGGGAAAATGAAGGTAGTCTCGAAAATCACAGAGGTCTTCACCAAGCCGGTCATTGAAAATCCAGTGGAAGTTGAAGAATCACCCGACGAACCATCCATTGATGTCATCCATCTCGATACCTTGTATGAAGCCCTGATCTTGCCAATGGCTGAAGGGCAAGAACTGGACAACTGGACAGCAAAGGACATTTCTATACTCAATTTCGAGTAAAGTACCTTTGGTTATCTACACTTGATCATTTCGTCCATGGTGACAAGTGTAATACTGTAAGTGGACCCTTTTCTTATGATGCAAATATTAATGAATTAATAGCGCATTTTACTTCCAATTCTCTTTTCCTTTTTCTTGAAATCCATTCTTATGATATATTCCACTTTTGTTTCTTTAGGACCATTCATCAATTAACACCTAATAATTCAATAGACTCATAAATTCCTCTGGTTAATTTTGAAATCCCCATAACTGCCATTACTTCAAGTGATTCTGAGGGGGAACTCGTAGAAGAAAGGGATGAAAGAGATGAACCTTTCCTAGTGCCTTGTGGGGATGAAATGCACACCATAAATTTAGGCACAGAAGAAATAAAAAGGAAACTTAAGGTTGTGGAGAGTGGAGAATTAGAAGATATGGTCAGTTTACTCAAAGAATTCTTGGACGTATTTTCATGGAGCTATGATGATATGACCGGCTTAGACCCTCACATAGTAATGCACAAAATTCCCCTAATTCCTAGGACAATCCCAGTAAAGTAGAAGCTAAGAAGAATGAACCCTGACACGCTACTCAAAGTTAGGGATGAAGTTAAAAAGCAATATGATGCTGGGTTTCTGGAAGTAGTCAAATATCCTCAATGGATAGCTAACGTTGTCCCGGTAATGAAGAAGGATAGGAGAGTCAGGGTGTGTGTTGATTACAGGGATCTTAATGAAGCAAGCTTGAAAGATGACTTCCCTCTCCCACATATAGATGTGCTAGTAGACAATGCTGCAGGATTGGGTCAATGTTCATGTATCGATGGGGCGTTCGGATACAATCAAATCCCCATGGATGAATAAGATAAGGAGAAAACTGCTTTTATCACTTAGTGCGGGGTATTCTGTTAACAAGTCATGCCATTTGGCTTAAAGAATGCTGGTGCTACCTACCAATGCGCTATGGTCACATTATTCCATGATATGATGCACAAAGTGAAGGAACGGAAGCGTGAAAAACACAAGATTATACCATTGAATTCAAAAATTTTCACCTAGGGTCACATGCACCATGCAAGATTTATTTTTATCTATTTGATTTCAATGATAAACAACATATTAAAACTCTTTTAATATGTTTTTGGATCTGTGTTTGCCATTTAAGATTTTTAAAATTAATTAGATTAATTTTAGAACCCTAGATTAAATCAAGAACGATTACGCTAACCTCTTGATGTGCTGCAGCGTGTCTGCGCCTTTGAGATTCGTCTTCAGGACACCAGATGTTGTCCCTCTAGCTTGTCCACACCAAGAACACCTATGGCAGCCCTTGAACAGCTTCTAAAGCCTTTTCTATTAATTAGAAATTCAAGTTCTGCCTTTTAGGAGATTAGAGATGTAAACAGGACACTAGAAACAATTTCTAGTGTTCTTAATTCAAGAGATTGATGGCTAATCTCTTTGAATTGATGAGAGATGAAGAGAAATAGCTGGAGAGGCTCAAAGTGGCGTGACAATTGAGAGGAGAGGCTGCTGGTTATGTTTTCTTTTCATAACCACACTTAAATAGCTAGGTTAACACATTAAACCCTAGCCACATGTCACCTTTTGATTAGCTCTAGGTTTAAGTGACCCAATCACATTGTGCCAAGTGTCAAACCTATATTTAATCTTGATTTTAATCATCTTACATGATTAAAAAAAAAACATTTGGCAAGCTTATGTGTAATCCCATGTGTCACCATCTCATGGTGCCACGTGTCACACTGTGAAATGACCAAAATGCCCCTGTGCTTAATTTTGAGTTCTCAACCCAAAATAATTATTTTCTTCTTCTAATTAATTTATATCAAATATAAATTAATTAATTAATCTCTATTAATTAATTTCCCATCAATTAAATTCATATTTAAACACTTTAAATATAAATTTAATTTATACTACACATCCAATAATCTAGATTTGGTTTCAAGTCATGCTAGGGACTTTGCAATTTAATTGCAAACCAAACCTATTTAATTAATCAATTAAACTCTTTAATTAATTAATTAAATCATATTTAAATAGGTGATAACTTGTGTATGTGTGTGACTTACTAGGCTCATCACTAATTGGCAATGAGACATGATATCAACTCTTAATATCATCAGAACTCTTTCTTACCATAAATGATTTCTCTAAATCATTTTATGAACCTCATAGACCATGGTTAACACCTAGCATAGCATGCCATGGCCACCCAATTAGTAATAAGGTTTACCTTAATTGAACCTATAATCATATGTTACCATGCACTAGAATCTCTCTGTTACAAAATCCCAACTCAAGCTAGAGTCATAGTTTATGTCAAACTCCATTTGCTATGAATATTATGTTCTCTTTTAATTCCAGTTCTTGATTAAAAGATTTTTCTCATCAGAAACTCTTTTCTGAATAAATCTATCTGTCTGGCAGAACTTGAAACATCAAGAACAATTAAATGAACATAGGATTTTAACTCTATTTACTTAGAGGAACATATTCCTTCTTGATCAACACCTACCTCCATATATAACTAGCAGGAGCCAACACATGCCCATATACCCATACATAGTACAAGTATGAAAGCAGTATCAAACTCAAACTACCTATATACAAGATAACTGTGCTATCTCAGGTCTAAAGATTATATGCACTGATATGATTTATGACAAAACATTGACAAGAGTAAACTCCATGTGCTTATCATAAGTGTCACTGGTTCGGCCTACTTATCATTTATAAGTGCCTATCAAGTTTGTTATATGGCATGAGACTCACCATTCCATCTTATTTATATCTCATATAAATAACTTGGGAACAAACATGAATACAATCTTTCTGGATAAGTCATGTCCTCATTATGAAGTATCCTCGATTGTGAACCTATTTATGATACTTTGTGCTAGAAATATTGTCACTCTTATTCTTAACAACTTAAGAATAATATTTCTAACAAAATATCAATGGACCTTTTCTATTACACATAAATATATTATGTAAACAGAAAAGTGGAAATGCCTTTTATTATTAAAATATGTACAAGATACATACTAAATGATATGCTCTAGGGCATACTACTAACACAAAGAAGTAGAGGTGTACGTGGATGATATGATCATCAAATCCAGGGAAGGAGAAAGCCATGTGCAGGTGCTGAGGAAAGTATTCGAGAGACTCAAGAAGTATCAGCTGAAATTGAACCCGGCCAAATGCGTGTTTGGAGCTAGGTCTGAGAAGTTGTTGGGATTCATAGTGAGTGAGAAGGGAATAGAAGTAGATCCAGATAAAGTTCGGGCCATTCAAGAAATGCCATCCCTAAAAAAATAGAGGGAGGTGCGCAGTTTCCTGGGGAAGCTGAACTACATTTCGAGATTTATTTCCAACCTCACTGCTAAAGCTGAGCCTATTTTCAGAATACTCTGAAAGAATAACACCACTCAATGGGATTCAGTTTACCAAGAGGCTTTCGAGAAAATTAAGCAGTACCTGTCAAACCCGCCGATATTAGTTCCTCCGGTGGCAGGAAGGCCGCTGATTCTATACATGGCAGTCCAACAAAGCTCAATGGGATGTGTTTTGGGGCAGTATGATGATGCTGGTCAAAAGGAGAGGGCCATTTATTACCTGAGCAAGAAGTTCAATGATTGTGAGTCAAGGTACTCTTTCCTAGAGAAAACTTGTTGCGCGTTAACCTGGACGGCAAATCGGCTTAAAAACTACATGTGGAATCATAAGACATGGCTCATCTCTAGGATGGATCCTATTAAGTATGTATTCGAAAGCCCATTTGTACCGGGAAGGATAGCCAAATGGCAGGTTATACTCTCTCAATATGACATTGTCTATATGACTCGAAAAGCAGTAAAAGGTAACGTAATAGCTGATCTCCTAGCAAAAAACCCTATCCAGGATTATGAAGCCTTGGATTTTGAGTTCCCTAATGAGCATGTTTATGAATTCGACGGCGAGGAAAAAGAGCCAGCTGATGTATGGGAAATGTATTTTGATGGAGTTATCAATTTGACTGGTAATAGAATTGGAGCTGTGCTAGTATCCCCTGACAGAAAACACTTCCCGATAGCTATCAAGTTAAGGTTTGAATGCACCTACAATGTCGCGAAATACGAAGCCTGTGTGATGGGTTTATAGGCTGCCATCAAAATGAAAGTCAAGAAATTAGAATTATATAGAGATTCAACCTTGATCATTTACCAAGTCAAGGGAGAATGGCAAACCAAGGATCCAAAGTTAATCCCATATCAGAAGTACCTACTGGAATTGATCAAGAAATTTCAAGAAATTTCTTTCACTCAACTCAGTCAGGACAAAAATCAATTTGAGGATGCCTTAGCCACCCTGGCTGTCATGGCCTAAATAGAAGAAGGGAAGACGACTCAGGTATTGCAGATCAAAGCAAGGAGTGAGCTGGCGTACTGCCTCATGATCGAGGAAGAAACAAATGGTAAACCTTGGTATCATGACATCCAGGTCTACATCAAAACTAGAGAATTCCCTCCAAGGGCAAGTAGAAACGAAAGAAGAGTAATCCAGAGATTAGCTTTGGGATACATCCCCAGTGGCAAAATTCTATACAAAAGGAGCTCCAACAGCGAATTATTGAGATGCGTAGATGCAAAAGAAGCAAGGAGGATCCTTTTCGAGACTCATGGGGGGAATTGTGCAACCCATGCTAATGGGCATATGATGGCTAAGCAAATCATGAGATGGGGATACTTCTGGACTACTATGGAGAAGGATTGCATCGAGTACTTTCGGAAGTGTCATAAATGTTAGATTTACGCGGATCCGATAAATGTTTCACCTCACCAATTGTTCAACCTCGTCTCACCATGGCCTTTCGCAATGTGGGGAATCGACGTGATTGGTCCCATCAACCCTAAGGCATCCAATGGGCATAGATTTATCCTGGTAGCTATTGACTATTTTTCTAAATGGGTCGAAGCGACTTCATATGCTCACATCATGCAGAACACATTCCTCAAATTCCTCATAAATAATATCATTTGCCGACACGGCCTCCCCAGCGAGATCGTCATTGACAACGCTAAGAATTTGAATGGTCCAAAGATCCAGAGATTATGTGATCAATACAAGATTCGACATCTCAATTCCTCACCATATCGTCCCCAGATGAATGTAGCGGTGGAAGCCGCAAACAAAAATCTGAAGAGAATAATCCAGAAAATGGCAGTCACCTATAGAGATTGGCATGATATGCTTCCCTACGCCCTTCACGCATACCGGACCTCTGCAAGAACATCAACTGGGGCAACCCCATACTCACTGGTTTACGGGATGGAAGTTGTTCTGCCTATTGAAGTAGAAATTCCTTTCCTAGGGATTCTGAAGGAATCAGGAATTGATGAGTCAGAGTGGATCCAGTCATGGTTAGACCAATTGAATTTGCTAGACGAGAAAAGGCTAGCAGCAACATGTCATGGGCAGTTATACCAGAGAAGAATGGCTAGGGCATTTAGGAAAGGCGTTCGCCCATGCGAATTTCAACCAGGAGATCTAGTACTAAAAAAGGTGCTCCCAAATCAAAACGATGCCCGGGGTAAATGGTAGCCAACCTATGAGAGACCCTACGTGGTTAAAAAGGCATTTTCTGGTGGGGTCTTGATCTTGACCCATATGGATGGTGAGGAATTCCCAAAATCCGTGCATGCCGACACTGTTAAAAGGTATTATGCCTAAAAATAAAAATAAAAAAAAGGGGGGGGGTGAAAATTCGAAAGGACACCCCTAACAAAATGTGAGAAAGAAGGCGAAAACTTGGAAGGGCATTTTCTGTAAAATGAGTGAAGGGTGAAAACCCAAAAAGGCACCCTGAAAAAGAAAAGAAAAGAAAAAGAAAAAAAGAAAATAAAAGCTGAGGGCGAAAACCCAAAAGGGCGCCCTTAGAACTAGAAAATGGAGAAATAAGGAAAGGGACATGGGACTAGGAACGGAAATAAACCATCACGACATGAATCTTCGTCAATAGAATACTTGAAATAATGTCGGTTAAGAGACTTCAAAGTCAACTACAAGGAATCTGTGAGATCTATCCTTGTACCTTTTTTCTTTGAAACTATACCTTTATCTCTCAAGTTATAATAAAGTCATCCTTTCACTTTGATTTATCTTTTTCGCACATTTGCATCTATCTTTTTGCTCTATCTTTCTCGTATACTCACACTCTAATGCTGTCTTTTCTACATTTTTATTTTGTGCGCTATTAATCTATTGAAATTTTATCATAAGATTGGGATTTGGTTATTGATAACCTTATGTACCTTACTATGAGATTTACAGGTAATGGCCTAAAAAAAAAAAAACAAAACAAAAAGAACTAGAGGTGAAAACCTGGAAGGGCGCTTCTAGTCAGATGGGCAAAAGGGAAAGTGAAAACCTGCAAGGGCACTTTTCGCAAAATAAGAAAGTCGAGAACAAAAAGAGAGTATTGGGAAGTGAGTAAAAAATGGAAAATGATGGGTTAAGTCTTACAACTCGTCTTCCATTAATCGTTCATCTTCAAGATCCTGTTAAGTACACTTCGTCGCGGAAGAACTTCTCGTGTCAGGTTAGGCTTGCTTTCTAAGTTGATTTTAAATTTCAGCATTTAAATTTCTGTCATTAACCTCTGGTTCCTTAATCCAAGTTGATTTGAGCATTTAAATTTTTATCATCAACCTCTGGTTTCTTGTTCCAAGTTGATTTTCATTTCCAGCATTTAAATTTCTGTCATTAACCTCTGGTTCCTTGATCCAAGTTGATTTTAATTTCCAGCATTTAAATTTCTGTCATCAACCTCTGGTTCCTTGATCCAAGTTGATTTTAATTTCTAGCATTTAAATTTCTGTCATCAACCTCTGGTTCCTTGATCCAAGTTGATTTTAATTTCCAACATTTAAATTTCTATTATCAACCTCTGGTTCCCTGATCCAAGTTGATTTTAATTTCCAGCATTTAAATTTCTATTATTAACCTCTGGTTCCTTGATCTAAGTTGATTTTTAATTTTCAGCATTTAATTCCTGTTATCAACCTCTGGGTCGTTGACCTAAGTTGGTTTTTGTTTCCTAACTTTAATTTTGAGTTTCAACGTTTTAATACCCAATCGCCCAAAATATGGGTCTGAATCTTTACATAATTTCTATACGGAAAAGTGTCATTTTCTTCAATAGAAATTATGTAAAGAGGGGCATCTGTCGACACCATATTTTGGCCGATCCCTGAAATCAATAGACTTTGAAATCGATCCCCAACACCAAGTCTCCATGTGCTCAGTTCACTACCGATCTCTCTTCAAAGAAATCAAATCAATGCCAAGTCTCCATATTGTTCAATTCACTACCGATCTCTCAAACCAATTACCAAGTCTCCTTGCCAGTCAATCACATTATCGATCTCTTGTCAAACGAAATCAAACCAACATTAGGTCTTCATGCCATCCAGTCTTATTTCCGATCTTCCTTTTATAAATATTGTGGATAATCGTTTAATATAGTTAAGGTTTTAATCTGGCTTAATGGTGCTTCCGATCTTAAGTGTTCAAATCAGGTTTCCAATTTTCTTAAGTATCGTTCAGTGTTTATTCTCGGCTTAGGCCGATCTCATGCTTATAATGTTTTTCCGACCTCTCATACATAGATTAATAATCGCTTTCAAGTTTGATGTTCTAACATGTTCAAACAATCAAGCGCTTGTACAACTTAGATACTTTCCGATCTCATCAAGTCATTGAACAAAAGAGATAATTTTATTTCATTTCAAAGTAAAAAAGTACAAGTCATTATGCTGGAGGATCACCCCTAGCCTATTCAACATTTCGTTCACCCTCTCTATCCCCCTCAGCCTCCTCCTCGCTCTCCTCTTCGTCTTGGGGAGCTAGGTCCACCATCCAGGAAAAGTCCTCCTTAGGATAACGCTTCTTAAACTCAGCCAAAAGGTCCCCGTGGGCGTTCACGCAAGCACTGGCCTCCCTTTTCACTGCCTCTTCTTCTTTAGCTCTAAGTTCTTCAGTGAGGCGAGCGACATCAGCAGCTCAGAGCGCCCAAGCTTCTTCAAGATCATGAACCTGCTCGGCTAATTTATCCTCATAGAATTTCATTCGCCCCTCAATCTCAGCTATATATTCCCGGGCGGATGAAAGTTGGGCTCGGGCAGAAGCTGCATCCTGGCCCGCCTTCTAGATCTCCTGCCTCAAATGATGAGCCTTTTCCCTGATGATATGCTGGTTCACCAAGCTCTCCACACTCAAGCTCATCGTCTGGGCCTGGAGATCATCGATGTTGCCTTGGGTTAGCCTGTGCCGATCCTTCTGGAGGCATATGGAAGCTCCCAGATGAAGGAACAGAAGCGTAAAAAACACAAGTTTATACCATTGAATTCAAAAATTTTCACCTAGGGTCACATGCACCATGCAAGATTTATTTTTATCTATTTTGATTTCAATGATAAACAACATATTAAAACTCTTTTAATATGTTTTTTGGATCTGTATTTGCCATTTAAGATTTTAAAATTAATCAGATTAATTTTAGAACCCTAGATTAAATCAAGAACGATTACACTAACCTCTTGATGCACTGCAGCGTGTCTGCGCCTTTGAGATTCGTCTTCAGGACACCAGATGTTGTCCCTCTAGCTTGTCTACACCAAGAACACCTATGGCAGCCCTTGAATAGATTCTAAAGCCTTTTCTATTAATTAGAAATTCAAGTTTTGCCTTTTAAGAGATTAGAGATGTAAACAGGACACTAGAAACAATTTTTAGTGTTCTTAATTCAAGAGATTGATGGCTAATCTCTTTGAATTGATGAGAGATGAAGAAGAATAGATGAAAAGCCTCAAAGTGGCATGAAAAAGGAGAGGAGTGGCTGCTGGTTTTTTTTTTTTTTTTCATAACCACACTTAAATAGCTAGGTTAACACATTAAACCCTTGCCACATGTCACCCTTTGATTAGCTCTAGGTTTAAGTGACCCAATCACATTGTGCCAAGTGTCAAACCTATATTTAATCTTGATTTTAATCATCTTACATGATTAAAAAAACATTTGGCAAGCTTATGTGTAATCCTATGTGTCACCATCTCATGTTGCCACGTGTCACACTGTGAAATGACCAAAATGCCCCTGTGTCTTAATTTTGAGTTCATAACCCAAAATAATTATTTTTCTTCTTCTAATTAATTTATATCAAATATAAATTAATTAATTAATCTCTATTAATTAATTTCTCATTAATTAAATTCATACTTAAACACTTTAAATATAAATTTAATTTATACTACACATCCAATAATCTAGATTTGGTTTCAAGTCATGCTAGGGACTTTGCAATTTAATTGCAAACCAAACCAATATAATTAATTAATTAAATCATATTTAAATAGGTGATAACTTGTGTATGTGTGTGACTTACTAGGCTCATCACTATAGGGCATACTACTTCTTAAAAATATTTTAGTATGTATCTTGTACATATTTTTAAGAAGTAGTATGCCCTAGAGCATATCATTTAGTATGTATCTTGTACATATTTTTAATAATAAAAGGCATTTCCACTTTTCCGTTTACATAATATATTTATGTGTAATAGAAAAGGTCCATTGATATTTTGTTAGAAATATTATTCTTAAGTTGTTAAGAATATGAGTGACAATATTTCTAGCACAAAGTATCATAAATAGGTTCACAATCGAGGATACTTCATAATAAGGACATGACTTATCCAGAAAGATTGTATTCATGTTTGTTCCAAGTTATTTATATGAGATATAAATAAGATGGAATGGTGAGTCTCATGCCATATAACAAACTTGATAGGCACTTATAAATGATAAGTAGGCCAGACGGTGACACTTATGACAAGCACATGGAGTTTACTCTTGTTAATGTTTTGTCATAAATAATATCAGTGCATATAATCTTTAGACCTGAGATAGCATAGTTATCTTGTATATAGGTAGTTTGAGTTTGATACTGCTTTCATACTTGTACTATGTATGGGTATATGGGCATGTGTTGGCTCCTACTAGTTATATATGGAGGTAGGTGTTGATCAAGAAGGAATCTGTTCCTCTAAGTAAATAGAGATAAAATCCTATGTTCATTTAATTGTTCTTGATGTTTCAAGTTCCTGGCCAGGACAGATAGATTTATTCGAAAGAGTTTCGATGAGAAAAATCTTTTAATCAAGAACTGGAATTAAAAGAGAACATAATATTCATAGCAAATGGAGTTTGACATAAACCATGACTCCGGCTTGAGTTGGGATTTTATGTGAGAGAGATTCTAGTGCATGGTAACATATGATTATAGGTTCATTTAAGGTAAATCTTATTACTAATTGGGTGGCCATGGCATGCTATGCTAGGTGTTAACCATGGTCTATGAGGTTCATAAAATGATTTAGAGAAATCATTTATGGTAAGAAAGAGTTCTGATGATATTAAGAGTTGATATCATGTCTCATTGCCAATTAGTGATGAGCCTAGTAAGTCACACACATACACAAGTTATCACCTATTTAAATATGATTTAATTAATTAATTAAAGAGTTTAATTGATTAATTAAATAGATTTGGTTTGCAATTAAATTGCAAAGTACCTAGCATGACTTGAAACCAAATCTAGATTATTGGATGTGTAGTATAAATTAAATTTATATTTAAAGTGTTTAAATATGAATTTAATTGATGAAAATTAATTAATAGAGATTAATTAATTAATTTATATTTGATATAAATTAGTTAGAAGAAGAAAATAATTATTTTGGGTTAAGAACTCAAAATTAAGACACAGGGGCATTTTGGTCATTTCACAGTGTGACACGTGGCACCATGAGATTGTGACACATGGCATAACACATAAGCTTGCCAAATGTTTTTTTTTAATCATGTAAGATGATTAAAATCAAGATTAAATATAGGTTTGACACTTGGCACAATGTGATTGGGTCACTTAAACCTATAGCTAATCAAAAGGTGACATGTGGCTAGGGTTTAATGTGTTAACCTAGCTATTTAAGTGTGGTTATGAAAAGAAAACATAACCAGCAGCCTCTCCTCTCAATTGTCACGCCACTTTGAGCCTCTCCAGCTATTTCTCTTCATCTCTCATCAATTCAAAGAGATTAGCCATCAATCTCTTGAATTAAGAACACTAGAAATTATTTCTAGTGTCCTGTTTACATCTTTAATCTCTTAAAAGGCAGAACTTGATTTTCTAATTAATAGAAAAAGCTTTAGAAGCTATTCAAGGGCTGCCATAGGTGTTCTTGGTGTGGACAAGCTGTAGGGACAACATCTGGTGTCCTGAAGACGAATCTCAAAGGCGCAGACACGCTGCAGCACATCAAGAGGTTAGTGTAATCGTTCTTGATTTAATCTAGGGTTCTAAAATTAATCTGATTAATTTTAAAATCTTAAATGGCAAATACAGATCCAAAAACATATTAAAAGAGTTTTAATATGTTGTTTATCATTGAAATCAAATAGATAAAAAATAAATCTTGCATGGTGCATGTGACCCTAGGTGAAAATTTTTGAATTCAATGGTATAATCTTGTGTTTTTCACGCTTCCGTTCCTTCAATTGGTATCAGAGCCACTATATTTGCCATTTAGATTGTTGATTATATAATTTAATTGTGTGTTTGATCATGAGATCAAGAGATTCATTGCTGGTTGGATCATGAGGTGTGGCGGCACACATGGTGAAGCCACCATTGGTGGCGGCAACAATGGTTCCTTGGGTGGTTCAAGGTTTGGCTTTTAATTCTGCAATTGTTGTATGATCTAAGGCATATTCTTTGACTAATTAAAGTGTTTAATTAGTTGTTTTAATCACACAATTAAATTATGATTCAAATCAGAATTTTAAAAATTGTTTGAATGTGATTCAAATCTGAATTTTAAAAGTTGTTTGAATGTGATTCAAATCTGAATTTTAAAGTTGTTTGAATCATATTTAAATCTGATTTTTTAAAATTGATTCAATAAAATTCAGATCTGATTTTTTAAAAAATATTTGAATGTGATTCAAATCTGATTTTTTAAAAAATGTTTGAATGTGATTCAAATCTGAATTTTTGAAGTTGTTTGAATGTGATTCAAATCTGAATTTTTAAATTTGTTTGAATGAGATTCAAATCTGAATTTTTAAATTTATTTGAATCATATTCAAATCTGGATTTTTAAGTTGAATATGAGATATTCAATTTAATTTAAGTATGTATATTTTATTTAATTGTTAAATAGTGATATGCATGATGGATGATCATGGACTATAAAAGACCAATGTGATTGGATTTATTTCTTTTATGTTTCTTTGGGATTGTAAATTAATTAATTTATTTTAATTTATTTTGGACATGTATTATTAAGTTTGTAATATTTTTGGGTTGTAATTTCATTTATTTAAGTTCTTGTAAATTCGCCTTGGTATGCCAAGGATTACTATGTAATATTGGATTGCAAGAAGTTCAAGGAGGTCAAGAGCATTGGTGGGACCAGTGGGAGGAATTCAATATCAAGTGTTGATTATGTACTCCTTCAGAAACTCTTGTAAAATGAATGAATGAAATACACCTAGGAATGCCCTGATTCAATTCTTGGTGGCTCAGAATTGAATCCCTTAGAAAGTCCATGATCATACCATATTTACTGCTTATCCATGAATGCATGAGATGTATGGGAATGTATGCAATTATATGATATATGCATGCTAAATGGATAATGTGCAAAGTGAGACCTTAATAGTAATTAGGATGGCTATAAAATCTTCCAAACAAATGATTAAGTTGGAAATGCTATAATTAAAGTAATTATAACATAAGCCCTCCATTGGGGCAATTATTTTAAGAAATTTTAAATAGTTGCATGAGATGCAATTAATTTAAGAGATTTTCTTAAGAATAATTGTTAAGCATGAGATGTTGTAAATATGTAAATGGTTTGGTGGCCAATATTGGATGTACCTGAGGACATTAAAATTATTTGCATAATTATCGCTCAATGGGATCAACTTAACTAATGCAAGATAAGTCAATAATGGATGTACCTGAGATTTTGAGCATTAGGGGCTAGGTAAAGGATTGAACCTCACATGAGATGTGATGGGCAAGGAGTTGCTCACTTATAGTTTATTGTAATTCCAATAATGGATGTACCTGAGGATGATCAATAGAATTATAAGAATTCAATCACCCACTAGAAATCCATCCAACTAGGATTTCCGTTTTCTACTTTGGAAGTATAGGATTCGCTAAGTTAGTGGGAGGACCAATTTGATTAAAAAACCATAATCATTTTGGTTAATTACATGATACATTTACTAATTAATCTGGTTATTTTCTGCAGTTAATTTTCTGATAAAAATGAGCACAAAACAATCACCACCATCCAATATCCTTGCAAGCATACGTGATCACAACAGGTTGATAGGACCTAATCTGTCTGATTGGCTAAGAAATTTGAAACTTGTCCTGAACCTTGAACATATAGGATATGTTCTAGACTCAAATGTTCCTGGTCCCTTACCTCCAGAGGCCACACAAGAGGAACATGAAACTTTGGACAAGTGGAAGGAGCATAATATGAGAGCTAAGAGTTACATGCTTGCTTCCATTAGTAATGAGTTACAGAAGCAGCATGGAAACATACAGAGTGCAAGAGAGATCCTCCTTCACCTACAAGAGTTGTATGGTGAGCACAGCAGAAATGCTAGGTATGAGATATCTAGGCAGCTATTCCGCATGAGGATGTCTGAGGGACAGAATGTTGGAGATCATGTCTACAAGATGATTCGGCTGATTGAGCAGTTGGAACATCTTGACTTCCACATGGATTTCCAACTACTAATGGATTTGATCCTTCAGTCCCTTCCTGAGTCTTTTGGGAATTTTGTGACAAATTTTCATATGACTAAACAGGAATGCACCTTAGCTGAATTACTCAACATGCTGGTTATTGCCTAAAAGAATATGCCAGGCAATAAAGGAAAAGAGGTAGCTTTGGTTGCATCTTCTTCTGCTGGGAAGTCCAACAAGAAGAAGGGCAATAAGAAAAAGAAACCTCAGATTCCTGGTCCTTCCAAGAAAATAGCTAAACAGAAAAGGAAGACTAAAGCTGATGAAAGGCAAAGGAAAGTGTTTCCACTGCCAAAAGGATGGGCACTGGAAAAGGAACGCTGCAGTATCTTGCTTCTTTGAAGGACAAAAAGGATACACCTTCAGAGGTATGTCCATATCTTGTTATTTAGATTCTGATGATACTCATAGTTCATCTACAGCTTGGGTTTTAGATACTGGTGCCAGTTCTCACATTTCTAATGATATGCAGGAACTAGCAAACAGTAGCAGCTTGCGTTCTCAAGATATTAGAGTCCGGATTGGCAATGGCTCAACTGTTGAAGCTTTAGCCATAGGATCTAAATCTTTTTACATGTTTGGACATGTTTTGTGTTTGGATAATATTTTATATGTACCTGATGCTTTTAAGAACATCATTTCTATATCTAGTTTGACTAGAAATGGCTATGAATTTCAGTTCACAGATGATGTTTGCAATATTTATTTTGGAAATAAATATGTTGGTTCGGGTTATATGAATGATGGTCTTTATTATTTGGATAATAATGACAAACACAAAATGAATGCAAGTGATCTAAAAGAATACAATGCCATGGTGAAAACCAACTCAAGTTCAAAATATATTTGGCACTTAAGGTTATGTCATGTTGCAGAACATAGGATTGCAAAATTGGAGAAAATGGGGATTCTATCCTCATTGGGCTCTGAGCCTACTCCAACTTGTGAATCTTGCCTTCAAGGCAAAATGACTAGATCACCCTTTGTTGGACAAGGGCTAAGAGCTTAAAATATTTTGGAACTAATACATAGTGATGTATGTGGTCCGTTTAAAGAAATGGCTAGAGGGGGCTTTCATTATTTTATTACATTTACTGATGATAAATCAAGGTTTGGGTATTTGTATTTGATGAAATACAAACATGAATCCTTTGTAAAGTTTAAGGAATTTAAATCTGAAGTAGAAAATCAAACAGGAAAAAGTATTAAAGCTCTTCGATCAGATCGTGGAGGTGAATATTTGAGTACTGAATTTGATGAATACTTGAGAGAGCATGGCATTGTTTCTCAGCTGACTCCTCCAGGAACGCCACAGCTGAATGGTGTATCTGAAAGGAGAAATCGTACCCTATTGGATATGGTACGTAGTATGATGAGCTATACTGATATGCCAATCTCCTTTTGGGGATTTGCATTAGAATCAGCTTTATATATTCTGAATAAGATTCCATCAAAATCAGTTTCTTCCACACCTTATGAGATATGGCATGGAAGAAAACCAAGTCTTAAGCATGTTAAGATTTGGGGTTGTCTAGCTTATATCAAAAAGCTGAACACTGATAAATTGGAGACCATATCAGAAAGAGGTCGATTTGTTGGATATCGAAAAGATAGTTTTGGATATTATTTTTATTTGCCTACTTCACAAAAGGTTGTGATAAGTAGAGATGCCACATTTCTTGAACAACAGTTTGTTCAAGAAGGAGGCAAAGGAAGGTAAATAGAGTTAGAATTGGAGAATTCTGACCAACCAACAGATCAGATGGATATAGATCCATCTAGTCAACCTATACCCATTGATGAAACATCTACAGCTGTTCCTCGTAGAACAACCAGGGTATCTCACCCACCAGTGAGATATGGTTTTCTTCATGAAGAAGAACAAGAGTTGTCTACTCATGAAGAAGTAGATCATGGAGATGATCCACTTACCTATGAAGAAGCTATATCAGATATAGACTCTTCAAAATGGATTGATGCTATCAAATCCTAGATTGATTCCATGTATAAGAATCAAGTTTGGGATCTTGTTGACCCACTTGAAGGTATTTTACCTATAGGGAACAAATGGGTTTTCAAGAAGAAAATTGGTTCTAATGGAAAGGTAGAGACCTATAAAGCAAGGCTAGTAGCGAAAGGGTTTCGCCAAAGGCAAGGAATAGACTATGAGGAGACTTTCTCGCCTGTTGCCATGCTTAAATCAATTAGGATTTTATTAGCAATAGCTGCATACTATGATTATGAGATTTGGCAGATGGATGTCAAAACAGCTTTTCTCAATGGATACATTGAAGAAAACATTTTCATGGAACAACCTAGGGGATTTGAATCCCAAGATGGTTCCAAGGTATGCAAGCTAAAGCGATCCATTTATGGGTTGAAACAAGCTTCGAGGAGTTGGAACATCCGTTTTGATCAAGCCATTAAATCTTTTGGTTTTATCAAAAATGAGGATGAGCCATGTGTATATAAGAAGGTTAGTGACAGTGCTATCACTTTCCTTGTCTTATATGTGGATGACATACTGTTGATAGGTAATGATACAAGTATGTTGACGACTATAAAGGTATGGTTGTTAAATACATTCTCCATGAAAGACTTAGGGGAGTAAACCTATATTCTTGGGATTCGCATCTATAGAGATAGAGCGAAAAGAATAATTGGTTTATCCCAAAGTCTATACTTGGAAAAGGTGTTAAAGAGGTTTAACATGCTTGATTCCAAGAGAGGATTGTTACCAGTGAGACATGGTATCCACCTTTCTAAAGAGATGTCTCCAAAGACACCTGAAGAAAGAGATAAGATGGCCAGGATTCCATATGCTTCGGCTATTGGAAGTTTAATGTATGCAATGTTGTGTACTAGGCTGGATATCGCATATGCTGTTAGTTTGACTAGCAGGTATCAATCCAATCCAGGTTTGGAACACTGGATAGCTGTCAAGAATATCCTTAAGTACTTGAGAAGAACTAAGGATTTATTCTTGATTTATGGAGGTGGAGACTTACAATTGGATGGTTATACTGCTTCTGATTTCCAATCAGATATCGATGATAGAAAGTCTACCTCTGGATATGTGTTCATTTGTAATGGAGGTGCAGTCAGTTGGAAGAGTTCCAAACAGAGCACGACTGCAGATTCCACTACTGAGGCTGAGTATATTGCTGCATCAGATGCTGCAAAAGAAGCTGTTTGGATAAAGAAGTTCGTGACAGAACTTACAATAGTTCCTTCCATTGAGTCAGCAGTTCCATTACACTGTGACAATAATGGAGCAGTCATACAGGCTAAGGAACCAAGGTCTCACCAGAAATCCAAACACATAGAAAGGCGCTACCACATTATCAGAGAAATAGTTGGGCAAGGCGATGTAGCCATGCAGAAAATAGCATTAGCTGAAAATCCAGCTGATCCATTCACTAAGCCTATGTCACAGACTCAGTTAGACCGACATCTTGAGAAGATAGGTCTAAGATATTGTAATGAATGGCTCTAGTGCTAGTGGGAGATTGTTAGTAGTATGCCCTAGAGTATATCATTTAGTATGTATCTTGTACATATTTTTAATAATAAAAGGCATTTCCACTTTTCCGTTTACATAATATATTTATGTGTAATAGAAAAGGTCCATTTATATTTTGTTAGAAATATTATTCTTAAGTTGTTAAGAATATGAGTGACAATATTTCTAGCACAAAGTATCATAAATAGGTTCACAATCGAGGATACTTCATAATAAGGACATGACTTATCCAGAAAGATTGTATTCATGTTTGTTCCCAAGTTATTTATATGAGATATAAATAAGATGGAATGGTGAGTCTCGTGCCATATAACAAACTTGATAGGCACTTATAAATGATAAGTAGGTCAACCGGTGACACTTATGACAAGCACATGGAGTTTACTCTTGTCAATGTTTTGTCATAAATCATATCGATGCATATAATCTTTAGACTGAGATAGCAGTTATCTTGTATATAGGTAGTTTGAGTTTGATCTGCTTTCATACTTGTACTATGTATAGGTATATGGGCATGTGTTGGCTCTGCTAGTTATATATGGAGGTAGGTGTTGATCAAGAAGGAATCTGCTCCTCTAAGTAAATAGAGATAAAATCCTATGTTCATTTAATTATTCTTGATGTTTCAAGTTCTGGCAGACAGATAGATTTATTCGTAAAAGAGTTTCGATGAGAAAAATCTTTTAATTAAGAACTGGAATTAAAAGAGAACATAATATTCATAGCAAATGGAGTTTGACATAAACCATGACTCCGGCTTGAGTTGGGATTTCAGAATGTAGAGATTCTAGTGCATGGTAACATATGATTATAGGTTCATTTAAGGTAAATCTTATTACTAATTGGGTGGCCATGGCATGCTATGCTAGGTGTTAACCATGGTCTATGAGGTTCATAAAATGATTTAGAGAAATCATTTATGGTAAGAAAGAGTTCGATGATATTAAGAGTTGATATCATGTCTCATTGCCAATTAGTGATGAGCCTAGTAAGTCACACACATACACAAGTTATCACCTATTTAAATATGATTTAATTAATTAATTAAAGAGTTTAATTGATTAATTAAATAGATTTGGTTTGCAATTAAATTGCAAAGTCCCTAGCATGACTTGAAACCAAATCTAGATTATTGGATGTGTAGTATAAATTAAATTTATATTTAAAGTGTTTAAATATGAATTTAATTGATGAGAAATTAATTAATATAGATTAATTAATTAATTTATATTTGATATAAATTAATTAGAAGAAGAAAATAATTATTTTGGGTTAAGAACTCAAAATTAAGACACAGGGGCATTTTGGTCATTTCACAGTGTAACACGTGGCACCATGAGATGGTGACACATGGCATAACACATAAGCTTGCCAAATGTTTTTTTAATCATGTAAGATGATTAAAATCAAGATTAAATATAGGTTTGACACTTGGCACAATGTGATTGGGTCACTTAAACCTAGAGCTAATCAAAAGGTGACATGTGGCTAGGGTTTAATGTGTTAACCTAGCTATTTAAGTGTGGTTATGAAAAGAAAACATCACCAGCAGCCTCTCCTCTCAATTGTCACGCCACTTTGAGCCTCTCCAGCTATTTCTCTTCATCTCTCATCAATTCAAAGAGATTAGCCATCAATCTCTTGAATTAAGAACACTAGAAATTATTTCTAGTGTCTTGTTTACATCTTTAATCTCTTAAAAGGCAGAACTTGATTTTCTAATTAATAGAAAAAGCTTTAGAAGCTATTCAAGGGCTGCCATAGGTGTTCTTGCTGTGGACAAGCTAGAGGGACAACATCTGGTGTCCTGAAGACGAATCTCAAAGGCGCAGACACACGCAAAGACATCAAGAGGTTAGTGTAATCGTTCTTGATTTAATCTAGGGTTCTAAAATTAATCTGATTAATTTTAAAATCTTAAATGGCAAATACAGATCCAAAAACATATTAAAAGAGTTTTAATATGTTGTTTATCATTGAAATCAAATAGATAAAAAATAAATCTTGCATGGTGCATGTGACCCTAGGTGAAAATTTTTTGAATTCAATGGTATAATCTTGTGTTTTTCACGCTTCCGTTCCTTCACAATCTCCCACTAGCACTAGAGCCATTCATTACAATATCTTAGACCTAACTTCTCAAGATGTCGATATAACTGAGTCTGTGACATAGGCTTAGTGAATGGATCAGCTGGATTTTCAGCTGATGCTATTTTCTGCATGGCTACATCGCCTCGCCCAACTATTTCTCTGATAATGTGGTAGCGCCTTTCTATGTGTTTGGATTTCTGGTGAGACCTTGGTTCCTTAGCCTGTATGACTACTCCATTATTGTCACAGTGTAGTGGAACTGCTAACTCAATGGAAGGAACTACTGTAAGTTCTATCACGAACTTCTTTATCCAAACTGCTTCTTTTACTGCATCTGATGCAGCAATATATTCAACCTCTGTAGTGGAATCTGCAGTCGTGCTCTGTCCAACTGACTGCACCTCCATTACAAATGAACACATATCCAAAGGTAGACTTTCTATCATCGATATCTGATTGGAAATCAGAATCAGTATAACCATCCAATTGCAAGTCTCCACCTCCATAAATCAAGAATAAATCCTTAGTTCTTCTCAAGTACTTATGGATATTCTTGACAGCTATCCAGTGTTCCAAACCTAGATTGGATTGATACCTGCTAGTCAAACTAACAGCATATGCGATATCCGGCCTAGTACGCAACATTGCATACATTAAACTTCCAACAGCCGAAGCATATGGAATCTTGGCCATCTTATCTCTTTCTTCAGGTGTCTTTGGAGACATCTCTTTAGAAAGGTGGATACCATGTCTTACTGGTAACAATCCTCTTTTGGAATCAAGCATGTTAAACCTCTTTAACACTTTTTCCAAGTATAGACTTTGGGATAAACCAATTATTCTTTTCGCTCTATCTCTATAGATGCGAATCCCAAGAATATAGGTTGCCTCCCCTAAGTCTTTTATGGAGAATGTATTTGACAACCATACCTTTATAGTCGTCAACATACCTATGTCATTACCCATCAACAGTATGTCATCCACATATAAGACAAGAAAAGTGATAGCACTGTCACTAACCCTCTTATATACACATGGCTCATCCTCATTTTTGATAGAACCAAAGGATTTAATGGCTTCATCAAAACAGCTGTTCTAACTCCTCGAAGCTTGTTTCAACCCATAAATGGATCGCTTTAGCTTGCATACCTTGGAACCATCTTGGGATTCAAATCCCCTAGGTTGTTCCATGAAAATGTTTTCTTCAATGTATCCATTGAGAAAAGCTGTTTTGACATCCATCTGCCAAATCTCATAATCATAGTATGTAGCTATTGCTAATAAAATCCTAATTGATTTAAGCATGGCAACAGGCGAGAAAGCCTCCTCATAGTCAATTCCTTGCCTTTGGCGAAACCCTTTCGCTACTAGCCTTGCCTTATAGGTCTCTACCTTTCCATCAGAACCAATTTTCTTCTTGAAAACCCATTTGTTCCCTATAGGTACAATACCTTCAGGTGGGTCAATAGTATCCCAAACTTGATTCTTATACATGGAATCAATCTCGGATTTCATAGCATCAATCCATTTTGAAGAGTCTATATCTGATATAGCTTCTTCATAAGTAAGTGGATCATCTCCATGATCTACTTCTTCATGAGTAGACAACTCTTGTTCTTCTTCATGAAGAAAACCATATCTCACTGGTGGGTGAGATACCCTGGTTGTTCTACGAGGAATAGCTGTAGATGTTTCATCAACGGGTATAGGTTGAGTAGATGGATATATATCCATCTGATCTGTTGGTTGGTCAGAATTCTCCAATTCTAACTCTATTTGCCTTCCTTTGCCTCCTTCTTGAACAAACTGTTGTTAAAGAAATGTGGCATCTCTACTTATCACAACCTTTTGTGAAGTAGGCAAATAAAAATAATATCCAAAACTATCTTTTGGATATCCAACAAATCGACCTTTTTCTGATCTGGTCTCCAATTTATCAGTGTTCAGCTTTTTGATATAAGCTGGATAACCCCAAATCTTAACATGCTTAAGACTTGGTTTTCTTCCGTGCCATATCTCATAAGGTGTGGAAGAAACTGATTTTGATGGAATCCTATTCAGAGTATACAAAGCTGATTCTAATGCAAATCCCCAAAAGAAGATTGGCATATCAGTATAGCTCATCATACTACGTACCATATCCAATAGGGTACGATTTCTCCTTTCAGATACACCATTCAGTTGTGGCGTTACTGGAGGAGTCAGCTGAGAAACAATGCCATGCTCTCTCAAGTATTCATCAAATTCAGTACTCAAATATTCACCTCCACGATCTGATCGAAGAGCTTTAATACTTTTTCCTGTTTGATTTTCTACTTCAGATTTAAATTCCTTAAACTTTACAAAGGATTCATGTTTGTATTTCATCAAATACAAATACCCAAACCTTGATTTATCATCAGTAAATGTAATAAAATAATGAAAGCCCCCTCTAGCCATTTCTTTAAACGGACCACATACATCACTATGTATTAGTTCCAAAATATTTTATGCTCTTAGCCCTTGTCCAACAAAGGGTGATCTAGTCATTTTGCCTTGAAGGCAAGATTCACAAGTTGGAGTAGGCTCAGAGCCCAATGAGGATAGAATCCCCATTTTCTCCAGTTTTGCAATCCTATCTTCTGCAACATGACATAACCTTAAGTGCCAAATATATTTTGAACTTGAGTTGGTTTTCACCATGGCATTGCATTCTTTTAGATCACTTGCATTCAATTTGTGTTTGTTATTATTATCCAAATAATAAAGACCATCATTCATATAACCCGAACCAATATATTTATTTCCAAAATAAATATTGCAAACATCATATGTGAACTGAAATTCATAGCCATTTCTAGTCAAACTAGATATAGAAATGATGTTCTTAAAAGCATCAGGTACATATAAATTATTATCTAAACACAAAACATGTCCAAACATGTAAATAGATTTAGATCCTTTGGCTAAAGCTTCAACAGTTGAGCCATTGCCAATCCGGACTCTAATATCTTGAGAACGCAAGCTGCTACTATTTGCTAGTTCCTACATATCATTAGAAATATGAGAACTGGCACCAGTATCTTAAACCCAAGTTGTAGATAAACTATGAGTATCATCAGAATCTAAATAACAAGATATGGACATACCTTCCGAAGGTGTATCCTTCTTGTCCTTCAGAGAAGTAAGATACTCTGGGCAATTCCTTTTCCAGTGCCCATCCTTTTGGCAGTGGAAACACTTTCCTTTGCCTCCATCAGCTTTAGTCTTCCTTTTCTGTTTAGCTATTTTCTTGGAAGGACCAGGAATTTGAGGTTTCTTTTTCTTATTGCCCTTCTTCTTGTTGGACTTTCCAGCAGAAGAAGATGCAACTAAAGCTACCTCTTTTCCTTTATTGCCTGGCATATTCTTTTGGGCAATAACCAGCATGTTAAGTAAACCAGCTAAGGTGCATTCCTGTTTAGTCATATGGAAATTTGTCACAAAATTCTCAAAAGACTCAGGAAGGGACTGAAGGATCAAATCCGTCTGTAGTTGGAAATCCATGCTGAAGTCAAGATGTTCCAACTGCTCAATCGGCCGAATCATCTTGTGGACATGATCCCCATCATTCTGTCCCTCAGACATCCTCATACGGAATAGCTGTCTAGATATCTCATACCTAGCATTCCTGCTGTGCTCACCATACAACTCTTGTAGGTGAAAGAGAATCTCACTCGCACTCCGCATGTTCTCATGTTGTTTATGTAACTCATTACTCATGGAAGCAAGCACGTAACACTTAGCTCTCATATTATGCTCCTTCCACTTGTCCAAAGTTTCATGTTCCTCTTGTGTGGCCTCTGGAGGTAAGGGACCAAGAACATTTGAATCTAGAACATATCCTATATGTTCAAGGTTCAGGACAAGTTTCAAATTTCTTAGCCAATCAGACAGATTAGGTCCTGTCAACCTATTGTGATCAAGTATGCTTGCAAGGATATTGGATGGTAATGGTTGTTTTGTGCTCATTTTTATCAGAAAATTAACTGCAGAAAATAACCAGATTAATTAGTAAATGTATCATGTAATTAACCAAAATGATTATGGTCTTTTAATCAAATTGGTCCTCCCACTAACTTAGCGAATCCTACACTTCCAAAGTAGAAAACGAATATCCTAGTTGGATGGATTTCTAGTGGGTGATTGAATTCTTATAATTTCATTGATCATCCTCAGGTACATCCATTATTGGAATTACAATAAACTATAAGTGAGCAACTCCTTGCCCATCACATCTCTGTGAGGTTCAATCCTTTACCTAGCCCCTAATGCTCAAAATCTCAGGTACATCCATTATTAACTTATCTTGCATTAGTTAAGTTGATCCCATTGAGCCAGTAATTATGCAAATAATTTTAATGTCCTCAGGTACATCCAATATTGGCCACTAAACCATTTACATATTTACAACATCTCATGCTTAACAATTATTCTTAAGAAAATCTCTTAAATTAATTGCATCTTATGCAACTATTTAAAATTTCTTAAAATAATTGCCCCAATGGAGGGCCTATATTATAATTACTTTAATTATAGCATTTCCAACTTAATCATTTGTTTGGAAGATTTTATGGTCATTCTAATCACTATTAAGGTCTCACTTTGCACATTATCCAATTAGCATGCATATATCATATAATAGCATACAGTCCCATACATCTCATGCATTCATGGATAAGCAATAATTATGGTATGATCATGGACTTTCTAAGGGATTCAATTCTGAGCCACCAAGAATTGAATCAGGCCATTCCTAGGTGCATTTCATTCATTCATTCATTTTACAAGAGTTGCTGAAGGAGTACATAATCAACACTTGATCTTGAATTCCTCCCACTGGTCCCACCAATGCTCTTGACCTCCTTGAACTTCTTGCAATCCAATATTACATGGTAATCCTTGGCATACCAAGGTGAATTTACAAGAACTTAAATAAATGAAATTACAACCCAAACATTATTACAAACTTAATAATACATGCCCAAAATAAATTAATTAATTTAAAATCCCAAAGAAATATAAAAGAAATAAATCCAATCACATTGGTCTTTTATAGTCCATGATCATCCATCATGCATATCACTATTTAACAATTAAATAAAACTTACATACTTAAATTACATTGAATATCTCATATTCAACTTAAAAATCCAGATTTGAATATGATTCAAACAAATCTAAAAATTCAGATTTGAATCTCATTCAAACAAATTAAAAAATTCAGATTTGAATCATATTCAAACAACTTTAAAAATTCAAATTTGAATCACATTCAAACATTTTTTAAAAAATTAGATTTGAATCACATTCAAACATTTTTTAAAAAATCAGATCTGAATTTTATTCAATCAATTTTAAAAAATCAGATTTAAATATGATTCAAACAATTTTAAAAATTCAGATTTGAATCATATTTAAATAACTTTTAAAATTCAGATTTGAATCACATTCAAATAATTTTTAAAATTCTGATTTGAATCATAAATTTAGAACCCTAGATTAAATTAAGAACGATTACATTAACCTCTTGATGCACTGCAGCGTGTCTGCGCCTTTGAGATTCGTCTTCAGGACACCAGATGTTGTCCCTCTAGCTTGTCCACACCAAGAACACCTATGGCAGCCCTTGAACAGCTTCTAAAGCCTTTTCTATTAATTAGAAATTCAAGTTTTGCCTTTTAAGAGATTAGAGATGTAAACAGGACACTAGAAACAATTTCTAGTGTTCTTAATTCAAGATATTGATGGCTAATCTCTTTGAATTGATGAGAGATGAAGAAGAATAGATGAAAAGCCTCAAAGTGGCATGACAAAGGAGAGGAGTGGCTGCTGGTTATTTTTTTTTTTTTCATAACCACACTTAAATAGCTAGGTTAACACATTAAACCCTTGCCACATGTCACCCTTTTATTAGCTCTAGGTTTAAGTGACCCAATCACATTGTGCCAAGTGTCAAACCTATATTTAATCTTGATTTTAATCATCTTGCATGATTAAAAAAGCTTTTGGCAAGCTTATGTGTAATCCCATGTGTCACCATCTCATGTTGCCACGTGTCACACTGTGAAATGACCAAAATGCCCTAGTGTCTTAATTTTGAGTTCTTAACCCAAAATAATTGTTTTTCTTCTTCTAATTAATTTATATCAAATATAAATTAATTAATCAATCTCTATTAATTAATTTCTCATTAATTAATTTCATATTTAAACACTTTAAATATAAATTTAATTTATACTACACATCCAATAATCTAGATTTGGTTTCAAGTCATGCTAGGGACTTTGTAATTTAATTGCAAACCAAATCTATTTAATTAATCAATTAAACTCTTTAATTAATTAATTAAATCATATTTAAATAGGTGATAACTTGTGTATGTGTGTGACTTACTAGGCTCATCACTAATTGGCAATGAGACATGATATCAACTCTTAATATCATCAGAACTCTTTCTTACCATAAATGATTTCTCTAAATCATTTTATGAACCTCATAGACCATGGTTAACACCTAGCATAGCATGCCATGGCCACCCAATTAGTAATAAGGTTTACCTTAAATGAACCTATAATCATATGTTACCATGCACTAGAATCTTTCTGCTACAAAATCTCAACTCAAGCTGGAGTCATGGTTTATGTCAAACTCCATTTGCTATGAATATTATGTTCTCTTTTAATTCCAGTTCTTAATTAAAAAGATTTTCTCATCAGAAACTCTTTTCTGAATAAATCTATCTGTCTTGGCCAGGATCTTGAAACATCAAGAACAATTAAATGAACATAGGATTTTATCTCTATTTACTTAGAGGAACATATTCCATCTTGATCAACAACTACCTCCATATATAACTAGTAGGAGCCAACACATGCCCATATACCCATACATAGTACAAGTATGAAAGCAGTATCAAACTCAAACTACCTATATACAAGATAACTGTGCTATCTCAGGTCTAAAGATTATATGCACTGATATGATTTATGACAAAACTTTGACAAGAGTAAACTCCATGTGTTTGTCATAAGTGTCACTAGTTCGGTCTACTTATCATTTATAAGTGCCTATAATATTTGTTATATGGCATGAGACTCACCATTCCATCTTATTTATATCTTATATAAATAACTTGGGAACAAACATGAATACAATCTTTCTAGATAAGTCATGTCCTTATTATGAAGTATCCTTGATTGTGAACCTATTTATGATACTTTGTGCTAGAAATATTGTCACTCATATTCTTAACAACTTGAGAATAATATTTCTAACAAAATATCAATGGACCTTTTCTATTACACATAAATATATTATGTAAATGGAAAAGTGGAAATGCCTTTTATTAATAAAAATATGTACAAGATACATACTAAATGGAAAAGTGGAAATGCCCAGATTCTCCCGTACAGATCGGTTCTTCTCCAAGGAATGAATGAGGACCTGGGAGCCACGGGAAAGGGTCCTTGTAGTAGGTTGGGAAGGACCACCTTCTGCACTCGAAGGAGCAGGTGGGGGTGGTGGCTCTTCTTATCGAGGAGGAGACCGAACCACTTCTATTTCAAGGATCGGTGGTCCCGAGGGTCGGGACGAGCCTCCCCGCACCTCTTTTGAATCATGCCTTGGCATCTGTGAGGCCTCGGCACGCTTCATCTCCCACACCTTCTTGGAGACCTCCCTCTTACGCTTTCGGCTCTCTATAGAAGCCTCGCTACCCACTATACCTGTATAAAGAAAAGTTAGTGAGTTCGCTAAGGCCCAGAGATCAGGTATATAGAAAGTACAGAGGCCGAGGTCAGAGAGTTGAAGCCTGCGTTCTTCGCCGGTAACCAGCCGCATCATCCAATGGTGCAGTTTGGCCATCACCGCATCTAAACAAGAGAACTTCTGAGTGGCCGCCTGATCCTTTAGCTCTATTACCATTGCGCCCTCTTCCCTATTCAGGGCGATATGCTTCAGAAGTGATGGGCCCAGATGCAGCCAGCTACATGGGAAACCCAAAAAACTATTCGGAATCTTGTTTCTCAGGATAAAGAAGCGATTCTTCTAATTCTTCAGTGAGGAGGGCAGATCGGTAAAGAGCCCACAATGCGATTTCGCCTGAAAGAACCAGTACTCATCGTCCTTTCGACTAGTGAGCCTATGTAACTCAGCGAATACCTTCGCTGTAGAATTGAGCCCCTTAGCTCGACAGAGGCCTCTGAAGGCTACCAGGAACCGCCATGAGTTCGGATGTACTTGGGCTATACATACTTGGTGGAATTTCAGAACGTCCTTGAAGAAGTCATCAAGAGGAAATCGCAGCCCGGCTTTTAATTGCTCTTCGTATATCATGATCGCATTATTTTCTTCAAAGAAGAGATCAGCTCAGAGATCGCCATGGCATCTGATAAGTTCGTATGAGTCGGTCTGAAGGTTGTATTCTTGGCTAATCGACTGCAGATCGATTTCTTGAAGGATTGATGGCAGCTCAACCATGAGAAGGTTTTCTCTCCCTGAGGAATGCATTCGTCTTGAGGGTGCTGCTTGACCACGGGATGAAATGGAGGTCGTAGGAGGTTCAGATCGCCCGCTTGGTCCAACCACTTCAACTTCATCTGACGACCACGAGACAGGGACAGAAGGGGGGCTTGCCGCTCTCTGATCCTCGACGCCGCTCATTTTCAAAGAAAAGAGAGAAATTTAACTAAGAGAAAGATCAAAACCTTTACCGGAGTGTGATCGGTGTTGGAAGAACTTAAAGAAACGAGAGAATTTTGGAATCACTCACGAGGTGCTGAAAATGACATAAGGGAGCAACTGGCTAACCCTTCCCCTATTTATACCCGTCTGAGCATTCAATGCTCACGGTGTCCCAAGCGGCGCATCGGTTAGCGAAATTCGCCAGATTTTTTGACGCGTTGCGAGAACATTCCAGAAACTCCGTAAGTAAATAAAGGGAGATCGGCTAGTTAAAGATCGGTGAATTAAGGTAGATGTTCAGAATTATAGATTGGCTAAGGCCTATTCAATTAGGAATCGAATTGGATAAACACATTAGAGATCGGAAAATAACTAAATGCAATAATAATAAAATGATAATTGTCAAAATAAAATTTCATTTCCTAAAGGTCAGATTACATCATTTGGGTGATCTCAAGAGATCGGATTACATTAAAAGTCAGATTACATCATTTGGGTGATCTCAAGAGATCTGATTACATTAAAGGTCAGATTACATCATTTGGATGATCTCTAGAGATCGGCAGTACATCCTACCTAGTAAAGACCTATGTCAAAGCCTAGTCTCGTGGCTGAATCAAAAGATGTGTCTGATCAGAAAGCTAGCCATAGGCATCGGATAGATGTACAGCTCAGATGGAGTGACTATGACTCTCATGATGATGAAGAGTCATCGTCGATGTGATCGACCAGAACCGAGCTGCAGTCGGGACGCCCGATGTAGTGAGGAGCCAAATGAACTTCAAGAAGCAGTCACTGATGTTAAGAGGGAAATTAGTAGTCTTCTCGCCCGAAGTTGGTTCACCGATTATATCGGTAGATCGATTCGAGATCGGTGCAATCAATGTTTTCAATCTTGAGCGATAAATTAGTCCAGTTCTTTCACTGTCATCGGATGTGGTTATCATGATTTTCCGATCGCCGGGGCCATAAATTTTCAGTTGGGGAGCAAAGAGAATAGTCGAAAAAAGATCAAAAGTAGTCACCATGGCCATAATGTTACCGGGAAACTAGAACTGAATAAGAGAGAAAGGGAAACAGGAAGGAATGAAATGTGGGAGAAAGTCCCCATTGAAGGCATATATATATAGAGGGTTTGAGCATTTATTACTGGCGGAAATCGAAGCGGATGCCTCGGTAACAGAAGAAATAAATGCTTTGACTGAATCAGCCCAGATAGAAGGGAAGGTTCAAGAATGGGAGAAATCAGGAGAGGGGCCTGGCATGAGAGATCGGAAAAGGTCATGGTGGAAAGGTCATAAGGGGTGGGAGATCAAAAAGTGAAGATAGAATGAGACAACTTCCAATAACTGTCATCATAATCAGAGCCAAGGTAGTTAAAGCGTTGCAGACGAGATCAAATCTTCACCGCACGCCTCATTTGCAGAATTGCCCACATTGCTGACAGGTGCCAGGACATGTCATGACAGTCCTGTACATCTCGATCTCCACCGTTGATCTTACTTGTAAGGACAATCCCGGAGCCCTTGGATCAAAGAGAAGATGACAAGACCAGCGTCTTTTATTCCTAGCCCTCAGATCTCTCTTGACAAAAGGATTTTGCACCGTTGGATTGACAAGAGAAAGGACAAATATTCTGAATAGGATCTCAGCCGTCCACTTTGATTCTCTTCAATTCTCAGGCATCAGATTAGATCTCTTTAAAATCCAAACCTTCCATCTCCCTCAGAGGAGATCCTGACCCTTCATTGGGAGCGCCCATTCCCTATAAATACCTGCATACAATATTGTTGAAAGGGGGGAAGAAAAAAAAGGGGTGGTAAATATAGTGGAAAGGCTCTGAAACTTGATTCAGTCTTGCTACTCTGTTATTTTTGAGCTTTCAAAATAGGGAAACTTCAGAAACCAGTTTTATAAAGTATTCCTATTGAAGGAGTGTTGGACACTGAAACTCTTTATTTTCAGTTTGTTCATTGCTCTGCGATGCCATCTCTCAGTTTCAGTTTTGTCTTCATCATTTTTATATCCACTTTTATTTTCCAAGCTCAATTTCATTCAAACTCGGTTACTGTCATTTCGGCTCGACCACATTTTAACTTGGTGTTCTTTATCTCAAGGCAAGCATTAGTCCCCAGACTATTGGCACACAGCTCTATTATATTTATGACTCCATAGTTAGTTCAATAGATTCAACTCCCTATAGGTGAGCGTCTGAACCGTTGTTTTATCAAGTTTTTTTTTTATTTTCTTTGTTTTCATGCTCGTTATTTTCGTCAAGTTTATGTCATGTTAAAGAGCTCCACGAAGGTGGTTATTCTCTTGAGTTTACCTTTTTGTTCATTAGTTCATGTTATTTATTTTTAGCCTTTATTAACTTCAAATGTAGGTGTTCTGGTCACGAGTAACGTATAGGTAGTTTGATAAAATGTTGGTAGCTGTATCTTAACACTAGAGTTTCTTTAAAATAATAAAAGTTTGGATAATAAATCAGAGAAAAATTATGAAGTCGAACCACTAGAATAGCTTAGAAGATAACTGGGTATAGTGGGGGGTCGAAGTATGATCGAATCCCAGACTAGTAAACGAAAGAGATCGAATATTGCCTGTCAAAAGGTACTGGTAAGGCGATCACATAGGAGATCAGTAAAAATTCAGTCTGGTATCCCCTACCTAGTTATAAGGTACCAAAGGGTTAAGAGAAACTTTATTCGGGTTCTCAGCGTCTTTGGATGCCAGAACCCTTAGTCTAAGGTCCTTACGATAGACAATCGTAATTAAATCTCAAGAGGTCGGAGGAGAGTTCTTACCTAATCCTCATTCAAACAAAAAAACAGGAGATCGGAGGAGAGTTCTTATCTGATTCTCAATCAATAATTTTAACAAATATTAAAAGAGATCAGAGGAGAGTTCTTATCCGATTCTCAGTCAAAATTTTCAATAAATATTAAAAGAGATCGGAGGAGAGTTGTTATGCAATTCTCAATCAAAAATTTTAATAAATATTAAAAGAGATCGGAAGAGAGTTCTTATCCAATTGTCAATCAAAATTTTTAATAAATAAAGAGATCGGAGGAGAGTTCTTATTCGATTCTCAACCAAAATTTTAATAAATATTTAAAGAGATCGGGGGAGAGTTCTTATCCGATTCTCAACCAAAATTTTAATAAATGCTTAACAAGGTCGGAGGAGAGTTCTTATCCGATTCTCAATCAAAATTTCAATAAATATGCGGAGGTCGGAGGAGAGTTCTTATCCAAGATTCCTCACTCAAATTTTAAATAGATTATCCCTAGTGATCGGGAGAAGCTTTTACCAGGATTCTCTCAAATCCAAACTAAAATGGCAGAATACGCAAAGTAACCCTCCAAACAAAAACCGCTATGCAACACCAACTCACTAAGGGTCATCTCATTTACTTATGTATCTGGGTAATCCGAAACAGTAAAAAATCAAATATTCCCTTTTATCAAAGGGATTGACATCATCATTTTAACCCCCTTAACTTCCGATTTTAACTTGTAAAGAGCATAATGTTAAATCTGTTTACCCTCGTGGAAGGATGAGGCAGGGTGCCTAACAGCTTCCCCGCCCGTATATGGACCCCCAACCTAGAATCTCTGTTTTCGAAGTGGTTTCTTTTAATTTATTTTCGCAAATGGTTTTCTTTAATTTCCCTCAAAATTAAAGTGGTGACTCCTCACTCTTTCCCACTTCGGTGAGTGTTCGTCCAGGCGACCGTAAAATCCCTTGCGACAGTTATGGCAGCATGTACATATGTATAAAGGTGTGAGTTTGGACATGTAAATGAGCTAGGTCATGTGGTTAAATTGTTTATAATTTGGACTTGGTAAATTATATACTATAATGTGCATATTGAGTGTGGTTATAAGCTGCCAAAATGACCAAAAATGAGTTGGTAAATGTGTTTATGTTATGGTATAAACCAGAAATGGCATGAAAGAAATGATTTGGTAAGTGTTGAATGTGTCCTTGGTATGTGATGAAGAGAGTGTTGCAGGGCAGTGTGTATTTTGGCTTAGAACCTTAAGTGTGTGACTCCAATTGGTATGAGACCAATTCGAGGTGAAACTAGGCACAAAAATTGCCAACTTTCATGAAGGAAGCTTACCAAAATTCTGATTGGAAGGTAACTTGAAAAATGACCAAATCCGGATTAGTGCATTTAAGGCCTGAAAATTGACCATTTGGGCAGCAGTTAGATTTTTGCCCATAACTCACTCAAAACTGGTCCAATTGACCTGAAAGTTTTACCATTAATAGTTAAGACATATATCTACAAGTCTTATGAGGACACCAAAGCCCAAAAATGACCATAAGCAAGTCAAATAGCTTGCACAAGTTCGGGTCCAAAAACTGGCCGAACCAAAAGTGACCAAAAAATGACCTAAAGTAACCATTTTGATACATTTTGACCAGCATTGGTAAATTGACCATAACTTGGTCTACACAACTCAGAATGACCTGAAATTTTACCCCGCGTGCAATAAGACATAGACCTACAAGTTTGTAATTTTGATCGAAATTCGAAAATTGAGGGAACTAGGTCATCCGGCTAGGTCAAATTAGTATATCGGGATATGAGAAATTGCAATAAAATGCAATATACATGGAAATGAATTTGGTAACATGCACCAATACTAAAAGGCTACAAATGTGAAATATTGGTAACATTAAAACCTAATTCACCCAGAATGCATCGAGGGTCGACATCTTAGGTTGACTAAGGAAATAATAGAATTCAATGAATTAATTATTAAGCATTATAAATCGAAAGCAGTTTAAATGAGTCTTGAAACACTTCAAATTGTGTTTCTCGATTAGCAAAGACTCGAGGAAGGGAAGGAAACAAGTCGGGGCCAAGAGACGATTATCGAGAGGTTTGTGCACTGTGATTATTTCTTTTGAATTTTTGAATTGAAATAAATTATGACTATTTGTATATTATTGTTTTAAATTGTGGAAATGTGTTTGAATGGATACTCATTGCTTGAAAAGCATTGTAAATAGTTTAAAACTGTGAAAAATTGTTTGAATGATATTTGATGGATACTTATTGATTGAAAAGCATTGTAAATGGTTTGAAACCACAGCTATCATGTATATTGATTGAATTCCTCACTAGCTTGTCTAGTGGGATGAATTGAATTCCCTCTCTGGTTGAAGTGTTGAGGTGTGTGTAACTGAAGTGAAACCAGATAACACATTTGAAGTGTTAATAATTTCTGTAAAAATTTTGGCAGAGTGCCATTTGTATTTTGAATAAAATGGTTCTTTAAAAACCTGTAAAAAGCACTTCTAATATTTTGTTCAATCCCCAAACTCCAATATCCAATCAACACAATAAGTTTCTCAACATTTGCCAACTCAAATCCATAATAATTTTCAAGTATTTTCAAAAGCTAAGATAAAAGAAATATATCACAATATTTACAATCCAAAATAATTTACAAATTTAGTTTACAACTTTAATGTACAATTTTAATTTACAACTGCTTAAAACCAAGAACAATATATACATACAGTGAACATACATTACAATACAAAATGCAAAATATGGTATACTCAATATACCCGATGAACTCTCAATGTAACACTAGCAACCTAGTCTGCTGCCCTGTCTGTCTGTCTACCTACGATAGCAATGAAAAGCTATCGCTGAGCCAGCGTCTCAGTGGTGCACAACATTAACAAAATGCAACATTAAATCATAAATCATAAGTCGTATAAATAGTGGATACTTAAAACCATAGTTAAATTCAAAGACAGTGAATGTCATAAAGAATTAAACTCCATTTCACAATATCACAATAAATATCAATAAATCACACACATGGCTTAATCATGTTCCAAAGTCCAATTCGTCCCAAAAGCCGATGGCTAGTGAGGAATAATATAGCTAGCTAGCAATAATATGAGTACTCATTCTATTCGTCCTCAACAGGCACACACCTCAACACTTCAGCCAGAGAGGGAATTCAAAGTCAATTCGTCCCATTAGACAAGCTAGCGAAGAATTCAATCAGTATACATGATAGCTGTGGTTTCAAACCGTTTACAATGTTTTTCAAGCAATAAGTATCCATCAAACATCATTCAAACAAATTTTCACAATTTAAACAATAATAGACAAATTGTCATAATTCATTTCAATTGAAAATTCAAAAGAAATAACTGTTGTACACAAACCTTTGATAATTATCTCTTGGCCTTCACTCAATGTTTCCTTCCCCTTCCTTGAGTCTTTGCTAACTAAAACACACAATTTGAAGTGTTTCAGTACTCATATAAACTGTTTCTAACAATAAAGCTTAATAATTAATTTATTGAATTATATTATTTTTCTTAGTCAACCTAAATTGTTGACCCTTGATGCACTCTAGGTGAATTAGGTTTAATGTTACCAAAATGTCACACTTTATAGCCCTTTAGTGTTGGTATATGTTACCAATTTCATTTCCAAGTGTATTGCATTTTATTGCAATTTACTGGATTTTGGTGTGCTATTTTAACCTAGCCGGACAACCTAGTTTCCTCGGTTTTCGGGTTTCGGTCCAAACTATAAACTTATAGGTCTATGTCTTATTACATGCGGGGCAAAATTTCAGGTCATTCTAAGTTGTATAGACCAAGATATGGTCAATTTACGAATACTAGACAGAATGCACTAAAATGGTAGGCTTAGGTCATCTTTAGGTCATCTTTAGGTCACTTTTGGTTCGGCCAGTTTTGGTACCTAAATTTTTGTAAGCTATTTGGCTTGGTTCTGGCCATTTATGGGCTTTGGTGTCTTCATAAGAATTGTAGATATATGTCTAACTATTCATGGTAAAAATTTCAGGTCATTTGGACTTGTTTTGAGTAAGTTATGGTCAAAATACAAACTATTGCCCAAATGTTCAATTTTCAGACTTTCAAGTCAATAATCCGGATTTGGTCATTTTTCAAGTCACCTTCTAGGCAGAATTTTGGTAAAATTTCTTCATGAAAGTTGGCACATTTTGTGCCTAGTTTCACCTCCAATTGGTCTCATACCAATTGGAGTCACACACTTAAGGTTCTAAGCTAAAACATACACTGCCCTGCTACACACTCTTCATCACATATTAGTTACACATTCTATACTTACCAAGCTAATCCTTTCATGCCAATTCTGTTTTGTACCATACCATTAACCACATAACAACACATTTTGGTCATTTTGGACAGCTTGTAACCATTCTCAATATACACACTATAACACATAATTTTTCAAAGTCCAATTATAATAATTTAACTACATAAACATACCTCATTTACATGTCCAAATCCAAACAATTATTCACATACACATGCTGCCACCATAAGCAACATAATTCAACAATATTTCATGAAATTAAACACTTCAATCTTATTCATGAGGCTGCCACAAGTTTAGACATACCCATCAACTTCCATTTTCACTTTTCAAGCTTACAAATCAAACTTTACACATGGAATTCAACTTCAATACAATTAAATATTTAAATCAACATCCAAACAACTATTTACATGTAAGGACAAGCTGTTCATATTGAGGTTTATGGCTGTCGAAATGGCTCAACTCTAATAATTTATCAAACATTAAAAATTCTTCCATAAATCAACTACCCACAACATTGGTTACACTATTAATGAAACAAGAATTGAAAACACCCACTTACCTCTTTTGGACTTCTTCAAAACCTCACCAAAACTTATCTTTCTTGCTCCAAGTATGCTGCCCAAGGTATGGTGGTCATATTTAATGAAGGGAGCAAGTGAAAAAGATGGCTTGAACATAGGTGAAGTGCACCTTGCATGTGGGCGGCCATGGATGGACCTTGGGAGAAAATTTGGCTCGGCCAAATGAAAATTAAGTGAAAAAGATGATGAATGCAGAAGTTAGTGGATATTTCTGTCCACTTATGATATTATATGAGGAATAATGGTCCACTAACTTAGCTTAATGATAAATTAATGTTAAACTTTTCATTATTCAAAATCTTACCCCAAAAGTTTCCTTATTTATTTTTCATTTAAATTTCATTTTTTTCATGGGGTTTTCCAACTTTAATGTCACTTATTTTTAATGGACATTTAGGTCAAAAGGTAACTTAGGATGTCAAATGACCGCAATGCCTCTATTCGGGTTGCATTCCTGATTTTTCGGTAACACCGTGTTTTGTCATTTTCTTGATTTTTCGTTTTTCTTTGTACTAATTAATGAATTTTTCTTTGATATTTCTAATGACGTTTATACTTCAATAGATGTTTATTTAAGTCTTAAAAATATTTTTCAGGGTTCCCCACTGTCCAAGGCTAGTCAACTGTCCACGCCGTAACTTCCCGGTGCGGTTACCCATCGCTATGGTTTTCGGCTCATTTAACTTGGTTTTATTTCATTGCTATTATTTTTCCTTTGTTTTTATTGTATTTTCTTTTATTGTATTTCATTATTTTATGTCTCCTCACTAACTTTTAAATGTAGTTCAAGGCATTCTAGCTGTCCGGACAGACACTGGTCACCAGAACAGTAGAATGCACTACCGAACATAGGGGTGTTCCCCCCCCCCCCCCCTTAAAATAAATTTCGTCTCAAAATTTTACCTGGCATCAGTTTCTGAACAGCTGTGGGTATTGTCTCCTCATATCCTTTTCATGTTCCCAAGTAGCTTCCTAGCTTGAATGATGGTTCCACAGCACTTTAACCAGGTGTATCTGTTTATTCCTCAGCTGCTTCACCTCATATGCCAGGATTTCTATGGGTTCTTCCTCATATGAGAGGTTTGGATTTACCTCAATCTCTTCAACTGATAGTACATGAGATGGGTCAGATCTATACCTCCTTAACATGGACACATGGAAGACACTGTATATCCTTTCTAGCTCTGGAGGTAATGCCAACCAATATGCCAAAGGACCCACTCTCTCTAGTACCTTATATGGTCCGATGAAACGAGGACTCAGTTTTCCCTTTCTGCCAAATCTTATAATCCTCTTCCAAGGAGAAACTTTGAGAAATACCTTATCACTCACTGCATATTCAATATCTCTTCTCTTCATATCAACATAGGACTTTTGACGGTTTGATGCAGTCTTGAGTCTATTTCTGATCAATATGATCTTTTCCTCTATCTGCTGAACAATTTCTAGCCCAATCATCTTTCTTTCACCTACTTCATCCTAACATAGGGGAGTTTTGCACTTCCTACCATACAAAGCTTCATATGGAGGCATCCCAATGCTTGATTGGTAACTGTTGTTATAAGCAAACTCAATCAAAGGCAAGTGTGTATCCCAACTACCTTCAAGCTCAATCACACAAGCCCATAGCATATCCTCTAATATCTTACCCTTTTAGACTGGCTATCTTTATGTGGGTGGAATGTTGTGCTGAAGTTCAATCTAGTTCCTAGGGCTCTCTGAAGACTACCCCAGAATCTAGAAGTGAACCTAGGATCTCTATATGATACAACTGATATTGGCACTCCATGCAGCCATACAATCTCATTTATGTACAATCTGGCCAATCTTTCCAGGCTATAGTCCATCCGGACTGGCAAAAAGTTAGCAGACTTAGTCAGTCTATCAATTATAACCCATACTGCATCATGACTATTCTGTGTCCTTAGAAGTCCCATCACAAAATCCATAGTTATCCGTTCCCATTTCTACTCTGGTACTGGCAATAGATGTAACAAACCAGCTAGAACTTGATGTTCTGCCTTTACTTGCTGACAATTTAGGCATTTGGAAACAAAATCAGCTACATCACTCTTCATACCCATCCACTGGTAATGCTCTTTCAACCCTCTGTACATTTTAGTTCCACCAGGATGCATAGCAAAAAGAGACTCATGTGCTTCCTTTATAATGATCCATCTCAATTCCACCTCATTATGAATGCACATTCTGCCCTGATGTAGCAGTAAACGATCATCACTCACAGGGAATTCAGGTTTCTTGCCCTGCTAGACTTCTTTCAGTAGCTTCTGATATTTATCATCACTCTGAGCAGCCATTCTGATCTGATCAATCAACAATGGCTGTACATGCCATGCAACTACTATCTGTCCCTCATCATCAATCTTCAAACTGGCATGCTGTGCTTTCAACTCATGTACCATGGACAAAGGAGAAACTCTGAGACTTGCCATAGTCTTGCAACTTAAGGCATCAGCCACCACATTTGCTTTCCCTGGCTGATAGTCTATTAAACAATCATAGTCTTTAATCAGTTCTAACCATCTCCTCTGCCTCAAATTCAATTCCTTCTGGGTGCCCAGGTACTTCAAACTTTTGTGATCTATGTAGATGTAGCATTTCTCCCCATACAAATAGTGTCACCAAATCTTCAGAGCAAAAACAATAGCTGTAAGCTCCAAGTCATGTGTTGGATAGTTTCTCTCATGCGGTTTCAGCTGGCATGATGCATAAGCAATGACATTCTTGTACCACCCCGAAGTTCGGTATTGCGTTCTACTGTTTCGGTGACCAGTGTTGTCCGGACAGCTAGAATGCCTAGAACTACACTTACATATTAATGAGGAGACATAAAATAATGAAATACAAGAAAAGAAAATACAAGAAAAACAACGAAAAAATAATAGCAAAAAATGTAATCAAGTTAAGCGAGCTGAGAACCCTAGCGATGGGTGACCGCATCGGGAAGTCACGGCGTGGACCGTTGACTAGCCCTAGACCGCGGGGAATCTTGGAAAATATTTTTAAGACTTAAATAGACCCCTATTGAAGTATAAATACCATTAGAAATATCAAAGAAAAATTAATTAATTAGTACAAAGAAAAGTGAGAAATCGAAAAATGGACAAAACACAGTATTACTAAAAATCGGAATGCAACCGAATGGGCATTGTGGTCATTTGACACCCCGAGTTGTCTTTTGACCTAAATGTCCATTAAAAATAAGTAGTATTAAATTTTTTAAAATGCCATGGAAATAAGAAATTTTACAAGTAATGTAATTGGAGGACTTAAAGGGGATTAATTGAAATGTTAATAAGATTTAATTATTATAATATTAATTTTACTTAATGGACAATTAGTGGACCACTAAGTAGGACTATAAAATGCAAAAATTCTGCCCACTTTCACCTTCATCTTCCTCATTTCTTGATTTTTGCCGAATTCATTTTCTCTCCATTGTCCTCCATGGCCGGCCACCCATGCAAAGCTCCAATCTTCACTTTCAAGCCATAATTTCTTGTAAGTCTCTCCATTAAAAGTGATCCTTACACAATGGGCAGTAGATAGGCAGCAAGAAGACCAAGTTTTGGAGAGGTTTTGAAGAAATTCCAAAGTGGTAAGTTTGTGTTTTTGGTTATTGCTTCATGAAAGTTTGTGAGGAGGTTATGGGAACTTGAATTGTGGAAAGAATTTTGAGGTTTGATGTTTAAAGGGAGAGCCGTATTTTTGGCAGCCATGGAAACTCCTTGAGGACAGTTTATTCTTGCTTGTAAATGGTAGATTAAAAGGTTGATTAAATGTTTATGTGTGTAGGAATTAATTTGGGTGATGTATACTTAGTGTATGTGAATGTGTATTTGAAATTGGAAGCTTGGAAATTAATATAATGTAATGTATGAATCGGCAGCTTAGTTTAGTGAACCATAAAGATGTTATTTCATGTTTGGTTTATGGAATATTAATGTTGAATTGTGATAGTTGTTATGGCAGCTTGGGTATATGTATGATGGTGTGAGGTTGGACACGTAAATGAGCTAGGTTAAGTGATTGAATTGTTGTAATTTGAGCTTGAAAAATTCTATGCTAAATGGTGCATATTGAGGGTGATTGTAAGCTGCCAAAATGACCAACACTATGTTATGAATTATGTTTAGGTTATGGTACAAACCATAATTGGCATGAATGTTTAGTTTGGTAAATGTTAAAAGTGTCCTTTGATGAGTAATGAATAAAATGCAATAGGGCAGTTTATGTTATGGGCCTAGAACCTTAAGTGTGTGGCTCCAATTTGCATGAGACCAATTGGAGGTGAAACTAGGCACAAAATGTGCCAACTTTCATGAAGGAAGCTTACCGAAATTCTTCTTGTAAGGTAACTTGAAAAGTGACCAAATCCGGATTAGTGCAATTAAGGCCTGAAAATTAACCATTTGGGCAGTAGTTAGTGTTTTGGCCATAACTCACTCAAAACAGATCCAATTGACCTGAAAGTTTTACCATGAATAGTTAAGACATATATCTACAAGTCTTATGAAGACACCAAAGCCCAGAAATTACCATAAGCAAGTCAAAAAGCTTGCACAAGTTCGAGTCCAAAAACTGGCCGAACCTAAAATGACCTAAAATGACCTAAAGTGACCAATTTTGAAGCATTTTGACCAGCAATAGTAAAATGATCATAACTTGGTCTACATAACTCAGAATGACCTGAAATTTTGCCCCGCGTGCAATAAGACATAGATCTACAAGTTTGTAGTTTCAACTGAAACCAAAAAACTGAGGGAACTAGGTCGTCCGGCTAGGTCAAACTAGCATCCCGGAATCCGACAAATTACAATAAAAAAGCAATATACATGGAAATAAATTCGGTAACATGTACCAATACATAAGGGTACAAATGTGACATATTGATAATATTAAAACCTAATTCACCTAGACTGCATCGAGGGTTGACATCTTAGGTTGACCAAGGAAATAATAGAATTCAATAAGTTAATTATTAAGCTTTATTCTTAGAGACTATTTAAATGAGTACTGAAACACTTCAAATTGTGTGTTTCAGTTAGCAAATACTGTAACATCCTCCCGGTAGCAATTCCATGTGATCTCTTATTCGGTGACGATGTGATCAGACAGCTAGAACTTCTGAAAAAAATATTTAAACTAAAGTGAGGAACCATAATTAACTCAAATATTGATGAGAAAAATTTAGTAAAAATTTTAGAAATAAAATACAACTAAGTCAAATGAGCCGGTGCCCAAGCGATGGGTAACCCAGAGGGAAGTTGCAGTTCTCGCAATGAGGAGCCCTAGACCCGAGAGAAAATTCATAAAATAATTTTTGGGACTCCAGAGAAGGGTCATTGAGGTTCCTATGGCATTAGAATGCCAAGAAAATATTTAGAAAAATTTTTCAATCGGTACAGACAATTTTGACCCGTTAAGCCAAACGGAGGCCATTTTGGTCATTTCGCCTTCAGAGACGATTTTTGGCCGACTTGTCCAGTTGAGTAAATAATTATTATGACATAAAATATGAATTAATGTTGATAAAAATTAATTTGAAGCTAGTAGAAAAGAAAAGAAAAGAAAATAAGGAAAATTAAAGATAATGACATCACTTGATGTCACTCACTTAATCCCAACCAATCACAAGTTAATAAGCATTCTTAAAACACTTAAAAGAGTCAAAATGGACCAAAATAAATCTGCTTTTCTTCTTCTTCTTCCTCCAATATGTGACTCTCTTCTCCATAGCCTCCATAGAAGTTTTTTTCATCACTTTCATTTTTCCCATGAATTTCCACTACTAAACCCTAAGTCACCTTCATCAAAACTTGTCCATACCTCTTGGGGAAATGTTTGGCAGCCAAGAAAAGGAAAGGAAGTGAAGTTTGAGTTGGGAAAAATCTGCCCTATTCAAGGTTAGTGCACATATATACTCAAAACTCTTTATTTCCATGCTAGAGACTTGAAACAAGTATGAATTTGTAACTTAAATGAACCAAAATTATGTGTATGCCTACTATGATTTTCGGCAGCCCTAAGGAAGGAACAATGATAGAGTGTTTTTGATGGTTTTAATGGACTTAGAATGAATTAGAGATTATGTTTAAGGTGTATATACACATATATAATGAATGGAAGTGCTTAAGTAGGTGTATGTGTGAATCATAAGGGAAAACTAGGGTTTTGAGAAGTGAAAATTTGACTTGGCTTAGGAAATTGTTAGAGAACATTTTAATGGTCAATTAGTGACCATTTTAGGTAAGTTGGCCATAAATTGGACTGAAATGTAGCATGGCAAAGTGAAGGAGCATCTTTGCCTTGTGAGTGCTGTGAGGTGGTGAAATTTCAGTCCACTTGGACTGCCATATCTTGGGCTGTGTTGGTCCAATTGGTGTTTGGCCAATTGGACATGAAACTAGGCTTATAATGGCACATTTTTTTCTGAAGAAACCAATCCCAAAAGACCAAAGCAAGAGGACCAAAAGTTGGCCCCAATCCGGATACCCTGCAACCAGCACCTGCAGAAATGACCAAATGAACAGCAACTGTTCATTTGGCCATAACTCACTGTAGAATGGTCAAATTGACCTGAAATTTTTACAGCAACAAGATATGATATAGAAAAACAACTTTCATGAAGAACATCACCCCAAATTATGCCATTAACCCATTCAAATTATTGGGCAAAGTTAAGTTATCAAACCTGCAACTCTGCAGATTTTCACTTGAGCAGTAATGTTTGGATGGCTATAACTCTCTCTAGAAAACTTGGATTTAGGCGATTCTTGAACCGATGGAAACCTAAGGTATGGTAGAACATTTCATAAGAAGAAAGTTAGACCAAATTATGAACTTAACTTGATCAAATTACTGACCAAAGTTGGACCAAAAATCTGCCAGACCCAAAATCTCAGCATGAATAGTGCACGTGAACAGTAAACTTATTTTGGCCATAACTTGAGCTACAAAACTCCAAATGGAGTGATTCAAAAAAGGAAATTCAACTAGACAAAATAAGGAACAACTTTCATGTTTACCATTTTCTCAAATTCTTACTGCAACAGTGCCCAATGGAATAGTAAAGTTGAGTTACAAAAATTGAAAATTTTGCTTCTCTTGGTTTAAGCTTAGAAATGGTATTAATGCTTAATGCCAACAAGTTTTAAACGCAAAATGTGGTACATTGGAAGTGTTAAAACCAATGCAACTATTTTCTAAGCAAAAGTCAACTTTTTGTTGACCAATGAAGTGAATAGTGACACCAAGACTTGAAATTCAAAAATTGTGAAACTTAAAAGTGCAAAATGCCCTAGTAGGCCTAATGTGATTGGTTTGGATAGTTTGGCATGCCAATAGGGTATTGTTTTAGCGATCGCGAAGGCTTTATGCCGTATTCATGGCTTTATGCCCGTATTCATGGCTTTTATGCCCGTATTCATGGCTTTTATGCCAATTATGTGATATCATGGCTTTTTAGCCATCGATCGTGATCGTGGTTGGCGTTACTGCGTCCCATGGTATGACGACGAGGCACCGCGGTGTCGATTGCCAACGACCCGTTATCCAATCGATCGTCGATTATAGGTTACTTGGGCATGGAAAAGTATAAGCGTGATTGAACGATTAGTAAAGAAAATACAAAAATTAAGTATCAGGAATGATTACAAAAATACAAAGAAGCTCAAGATCATGAAGAAAATAATTAACGAAATGCATGAAGAAGTTAATATCATAAAACATGATTAGCCCTCGACTAAATAATAAGTTAGTAATTATTCATTTCTTATGAACACAGTAGCAAGGAAATTATTATTTTTATTTGCATATTATATTTTCTTGTATTATTGGCACCACTAAGCTTTATGCTTAGCGCGTCGCTTTTGCAACGCGTAGGTACTGAAGATTTGGACAGAGGGCCCAATAGACCATAGATTCGGTAAGGCAGTTCACAGTTCTGCATAGTGTCTGTGTCACCTCGTCACCTGCAGTGCATTGGTAGGACACTAGGTGTCATTTTGATATTTTGTAACTAAATTTTTATCTTCTCATATGTATTTGGATCTATGTAACATATTTTGATGTTCATGTAAATAATGAAAATTGTATTTGTGAATGGAAGAGTGAATGTCTATTTATGACTTGTACATGATTAACAAATGAGATGAATGATTGAGAAATGAATGTGAACTGAAAAATATTGAGATATTGATAAATGGAGTTGAGATGAATGAATAAGAATATAGGAAGTGTTTTTCACAGGTTCCGAAGAACGGTTTTCTCCATTTTTAGCCGGTACCTTGCCGGATTTTCTATAAAATTTTCGGAACCTCAAATAAATTACAATTTCAATAAATGAATTATATTTCACAAGTTATTTTCAAAACTATGATAAAAATGAATTAAGATAAAATAGAGTGCTCGGCACACTGAGTGGCATAACTTGCTCGGCTACACTGTAGTCGGGTAAGGGGTGTCACAAATACTCAGGGAAGGGGAAAGAAACACTGAGTCAGAGCCAAGAGACAGTTATCAGAGATTTGTGCACAAGTAGTTTTTAATTAATTTTGTTTTGAATATTTCATATGATTAAATGACATATTTTTCTTATGTATTATGTTTAACAAGCATTGGATTTAATTCAATGATTATTGAAATTATTATAGTATGTATGAATTTAGCTTTGTGAAATGGTATTTCCACAAGTATTAAGCATTGTTATGGATTGAATAAATTATGTTTTGGAAAATTGCGATAGAACATGTTTTGAATTGTGATGGTAATTTTCATGGAAAAATGCAAATTTATGATTTGAATTGTGATGAGCATAAAAATTATTGGATATTGGAATTGAATTTGAATCAAATTATATTGTGATAAAGGATTGTGAAATTGTTTTATATCTCACTATAGATGCTTGACTAGATTATTACCCGTCTCTCTCATTTGTTGAGAAGACAATGGAGTTTGTTGTGTTTTGATTACCATGGTACGTGCACAGGCTTAGATTTTCCTCTGATTTGAGGTTAGATCTAAGTTTTTTTTTTTTATCGTTATGGCCCTTGCGGAAGATTCATTATTATGATGTGTACTATGCACAATGATTCGGCCTCCCCGACCATAGGGAGTTAGAATCTGATTCGACCTCCCCGACCATAGGGAGTTAGAATCACTTTGAATATGGCCCTTTCGAATTAGTCTTGCATAGTTAGTAAGATAAAGAATGATTTTTGAGATACAGCATGATTTTTGAGATAAAAAATGATTTTTGAGATACAGCATGATTTTTGAGATACAACATGATTTTTGAGACACAGAATGTTTTTGAATAGTAAAGAATTGTGATTTCAGTTATGATTTATGTATAATTGGTTTTGTTGGAATTACCTTAAATGGTTAGTTATGATTTGATAAATTGAATTTCGTGATCAAAGTCATTTCATACAAATGATTTACATTATTGGCAATAAATATTTTGAGTTTTGGAATTTGATGAGTATTCAGATTTCCAAATTATCTGCTGTAAATTTTATCAATGTATATTGTACTATGTTTTAAAATATAGTTGTGCACCACTGAGTTCACCACTCAGCGATAGCTTTGTATGCTGTCGCAGGTAAGAAGAGCATAGAGCAGTGAATAAGTTTCTTTGAAGACACATTCAGATCAGCTCCAGGTATATCATAGGTATACATAAGTTTTGATGTATGCATGTAATAATATGTATGTAAATTATTTGAGCAGTTGTATAAAAACTCTTGTAAATTATTTTGGTATGTAATTAAATGTAAATTATTGTAAATGTAAATTTGGGATTTCATTTATCTGAATAGTTTTATAATATTAATTTTGAGTTTTGTAATCAATGAAATGTTTCTTTTATGAGGAGAATGATTTGATTTTTGATATTTGAATTATGGGTTCAAATGAAGTTATTGAAGTTGTATTTGAGAAAACATATTGGGAGTGTGTTCTTGGCAGGTTTTGAAGAACTGTTTTCTCAAAATACAACCAGCACTTTGCCGAAATTTTGAAAAAATTTTTATAACACCAGATTTTAATCGATGATTTAAATTTCATGAAAATTATTTTAAAATCTCTTGTAGTATATTTAATGGATTATCAGTAGGTGAAGTACGGTAATTCATTAGGTGTACTACGGGATCATGTTACATCTTACAGGGGAGTAGGGTGTGACAATTCTGATCTTGCATCAGTACACAGCCTAACTCATTGTGAGAAGCATCACTATAAACTGTATATTCTTTACCCGGTGTAGGTAAAGTAAAGGCTGGAGCTTCAGTCAAACACCTCTTCAACTCATCAAAACTCTGCTAGCATTTATCTGTCCACTGAAATTTTACATCTTTCCAAAGCAGCTTAGTCAGTAGATAAGCTAACATAGAAAACCCTTTCACAAATCGACGGTAATATCCAGCTAAACCCAAAAAACTGTGAATTTTTGTGATATTCCTGGGTGGCTTCCAATTAAGGATAGCTTCTACCTTGCTGGAATCTACCTTAATCCCTTCAGCTAACACAACATGTCCTAAGAAAGAGATTTCTTTCAGCCAAAATTCATATTTTGACAATTTGGCGTATAGCTATTTCTCCCTTAAAGTCTGTAGTACAATCCGCAGATGTCTATCATGCTCCTTTGCATTCCTCGAATATATCAAAATATCATCAATAAACACCACCATAAATTGGTCGAGATATGGTCTGAAGATAGTGTTCATCAGATCCATAAAAGCAGCTGAAGTATTTGTTAACCCGAATGGCATTACTAGAAACTCATAGTGGCCATATCAAGTTCTAAAAGCAGTTTTTGGAATACTATGCTCTTGCACTTTCAACTGATAATAATCAGATCGTAAATCAATTTTTTAGAATATAGCTGTACCCTTCAACTGATCAAACAGATCATCAATGCGAGGCAATGGATATCTATTCTTTATTGTCACCTTATTCAACTGTCGGTAGTCAATACATAAGCGAAGAGTGCCATCATTCTTCTTAACAAATGATACTGGCGCTCCCCAAGGTGACACACTAGGGCGGATGAAGCCCTTTTCTAGTAGTTCTTGTAATTGTGCCTTCAACTCTCTCAATTCTACAGGTGCCATTTTATATGGTGTTATGGAGATTGGATCCACACCAGGCATAACATTAATTTCAAACTGCACCTCTCTTTCTAGAGGTAATCCTGGCAATTCATCAGGAAACACATCTGGAAAGTCATATACTGTAGGGATGTCCCTCAATGCTGGACTCCCCACTTAGGTGTCTACCACATGTGCCAAGTATCCTTCACACCCCTTTCTGTTCATTTTTCTGGCTAGTGCAGCCGAAATGATGTTTGATGGCAATAACTGCCTCTCCCCGTGTATTACCACTTCACTGTACTGAGGGAGACCAAAAATGACTGTCTTCAGTCTATAGTCAATCATGGCGTGATGCCTGGCTAACCAATCCATGCCCAAGATGATATCATAATCTCTGAAGGGCATTTCAATGAGATCAGACAGAAAAGTATGTCCTTGGATCACCGAAGGACAATCTGAAGGAGCGGAAGCATAAAGAACACAAGTTCATACCACTGATTCAAAAATTTTCACCTAGGGTCACATGCATCATGCGAGATTTATTTTTAACTATTGGATTTCAATGATAAACAACATATTAAAGCTCTTTTAATATGTTTTTGGATCTGTATTTACCATTTAAGATTTTAAAATTAATAAGATTAATTTTAGAACCCTAGATTAAATCAAGAATGATTACACTAACCTCTTGATGCACTGCAGGGTATTTGCGCATTTGAGATTCATTTTCAGGACACCAAATGTTGTCCCTCTAGCTTGTCCACACCAAGAACACCTATGGGAGCCCTTGAATAGCTTTTAAAGCTTTTTCTATTATTTAGAAAATCAAGTTCTGCCTCTTAAGAGATTAAAGATGTAAACAGGACACTAGAAATAATTTCTAGTATTTTTAATTCAAGAGATTGTTTGCTAATCTCTTGGAATTAATGAGAGATGAACAGGAAGAGAGAATATGAGTCTCAAGGCTGGTGGCACACAATGGGAGGCAGCAGCTTGTGTGTTTTAATTTTTCATAACAACACTTATATAGCTAGGTCACAACTTAAACCCTTGCCACATGTCACCTTTTAATTGGTTCTAGGTTTAATTGACCCAATCACATTGTGCCAAGTGTCAAACCTATATTTAATCTTAATTTCAATCATCTTACATGATTAAAAGACATTTGGCAAGCTTATGTGTAATGCCATGTGTCACCATCTTATGGTGCCACATGTCACCCTGCGAAATGTCCAAAATGCCCCTGTGTCTTAATTTTGAGTTCGTAACCCAAAATAATTATTTCTCTTCTTCTAATCAATTTATATCAAATATAAATTAATTAATTAATCTCTATTAATTAATTTCTCATTAATTAAATTCATATTTAAACACTTTAAATATAAATTTAACTTATACTATACATCCAATAATCTAGATTTGGTTTCAAGTCATGCTAGGGACTTTGCAATCTAATTGCAAATCAAACCTATTTAATTAATCAATTAAACTCTTTAATTAATTAATTAAATCATATTTAGTTAGGTGATAACTTGTGTATGTGTGTGACTTACTAGGCTCATCATTAATTGGCAATGAGATATGATATCAACTCTTAATATCATCAGAACTCTTTCTTACCATAAATGATTTCTGTAAATCATTTTATGCACCTCATAGACCATGGTTAACACCTAACATAGCGTGCCATGGCCACCCAATTAGTAATAAGGTTTACCTTAAATGAACCTATAATCATATGTTACCATGCACTAGAATCTCTCTATTACAAAATCCCAACTCAAGCTGGAGTCATGGTTTATGTCAAACTCCATTCGCTGCGAATATTATGTTCTCTTTTAATTCCAATTCTTGATTAAAAGATTTTTTCATCAGAAACTATTTTCTGATCAAATCTATCTGTCCTGGCCAGGAACTTGAAACATCAAGAACAATTAAATAAACATAGGATTTTATCTCTATTTACTTAGAGGAACAGATTTCATCTTGTTCAACACCTACCTCCATATTAACTAGTAGAGGCCAACACATGCCCATATACGCATACAGAGTATAAGCATGAAAGCAGTATCAAACTCAAACTACCTATATACAAGATAAATGTGCTATCTCAGGTCTAAAGATTATATGCACTGATATGATATATGACAAAACATTGACAAGAGTAAACTCCATGTGCTTGTCATAAGTGTCACTGGTTCGGCCTACTTATCATTTATAAGTGCCTATCATGTTTGTTATATGGCATGAGACTCACCATTCCATCTTATTTATATCTCATATGAATAACTTGGGAACAAACATGAACACAATCTTTCTAGATAAGTCATGTCCTTATTATGAAGTATCCTCGATTGTGAACCTATTTATGATACTTTGTACTAGAAATACTGTCACTCATATTCCTAACAACTTAAGAATAGAATTTCTAACAAAATATCAATGGACCTTTTCTATTACACATAAATATATTATGTAAACTAAAAAGTGGAAATGCCTTTTATTAATAAAAACATGTTCAAGATACATGCTAAATGATATGCTCTAAGGCATACTACTAACAATCTCCCACTAGCACTAGAGCCATTCATTAGAATATCTTAGACGCATCTTCTCAAGATGTCGGTCTAGCTGAGTCTGTGACATAGGCTTAGTGAATGGATCAGCTAGATTTTCAGCTGATGCTATTTTCTGCATGGCTACATCGCCTCATCTAACTATTTCTCTGATAATGTGGTAGCGCCTTTCTATATGTTTGGATTTCTGGTGAGACCTTAGTTCCTTAGCCTGTATGACTGCTCCATTGTTGTCACATTGTAGTGGAACTGTTGATTCAATGGAAGGAACTACTGTAAGTTCTGTCACAAACTTCATTATCCAAACAGCTTCCTTTGCAACATCTGATGCAGCAATATACTTAGCCTCGATAGTGGAATCTGCAGTTGTACTCCATTTGGAACTCTTCCAACTGACTGCACCTCCATTACAAATGAGCACATATCCAGAGGTAGACTTTCTATCATCGATATCTGATTGGAAATCAAAATCAGTATTGTGTACTAGGCCGGATGTCACATATACTGTTAGTTTGACTAGCAGGTATCAATCCAATCCAGGTTTGGAACACTGGATAGCTGTCAAGAATAAATCCTTAGTTCTTCTCAAGTACTTAAGGATATTCTTGACAGCTATCCAGTGTTCCAAACCTGGATTGGATTGAATCCTGCTAGTCAAACTAATAGTATATGTGATATCCGGCGTAGTACATAATATTGCATACATTAAACTTCCAATAGCTGAAGCATATGGAATCCTGGCCATCTTATCTCTTTCCTCAGGTGTCTTTGGAGACATCTCTTTAGAAAGATGGATACCATGTCTGACTGGTAATAATCCTCTCTTGGAATCAAGCATGTTAAACCTCTTTAATACCTTTTCCAAGTATAGACTTTGGGATAAACCAATTATTCTTTTCGCTCTATCCGTAACACCCCCATTTGCATAGCCTGGTAGATTTCACTGTTCCGGTGACCGGTGTCGGTCCGGATAATTAAGGGGATTAGAATCACACTTAAGACAACTAGAGAAGCCATAAATACAAATAATTAGTAATATAAGAAGTTAAACGAGCTGAGAGTCACAGCGATGGGTGACCTTCTCGGGAATGACTGCGAAGTCATTTTAAACTCAAAATTCAAACCGTAAAATATGACGCTACGATCCTTAGGACCCTTATGAACATAGTGGAAAAGAGAAAATCACGAAAAAGAACTGTTAAGTCAGTTAAATAATTAGGTCAGAGAGCCAGAAGAAATATTAAATTATTTGCAAACCGGTATGAACCGGCAAGGTTCAATTTGGTCAATTGACCCCGAGAGCTGACTCCTGACCTAACTGTCAAATAAAATCAGAGAAAAGAAAATTTCGAAATCGAGAATTAAATTAAAGAACTAATAAAAAAAAAAGAAAGAAAATGAAAAGGTGTAGGGAGATGACATCATGCATGACATCATGCATGATGCCATAAATGTTATAATTAATATTTAATTAATTAGATTTTTTTTTGTGTCTTCCATAAGCTAAAATAGATAAAAAAAAAAGAAAAGAAAAAAAAATTAAATCCATCTTCCTTACCCAAACTTGCCGCCTCACTCTCTCCCTTATTCTCCATGGAAATTCTTCCATCAAAGCTTGTCTTCAAGCTTTGAAACCCTTACAAATCCCAACTTTTTCCATAATCACTTCATAAAACCTTATTCCCTTCCCTTGAGAAAGAAATTTAACAAGAAAGAAAGAAGAAATGAGGAGAAAAATTGAAGATTTGGTATTAAAGTTGAGGTAAGCATATTAATTTGAAAGTTTGAGATTTGATTGTTGTGTTTTTAGTTTGAATTAGCTTATAATATGCTTAAAATGAAAAGAAAAAAATTGTGAGGGACCATTACTGAAATTTCAGCCAGCTTGAAGGGGAGTATGATTTGCATAGTTTGATAGATTTGAATGAGTATATAAACCCCAATTAACTTAGTGATTATAGTTAAAAACATTAAATGTAGTTAAATACAACAATTTAGTAAGTTAGGGTTTTGGGACTTAGGGTTTATGAACCAAAAATGTAAGAAATGAGTAAATGGTGTCTTTGACCTATTGTGAAGTGAAAAATAGTCATTTATGACCAAATGAGTTGTGTTGGAATGATTGGAATTAAAGCTAAATTCAGAGGGAGTGTGGTCATGCTGTTGGCAGCATGACCAAGTCAACTTTGAAGGACAAAAAATGAAATTTTACAAGTCCAATTGATATGGGACCAATTGGGGATGAAAATAGACATAAAATGACACAATTTTCATTTAGGAACCATGCCCAAAAAGTGACCAAAACCTAGTGAACAAATTAACCAAAGTTGGATAAGTGCAGGCTGCCCTGTACAAACTGACCAAATGAACAGTATTTGCTCATTTGGTCATAACTCGAGCTAGGAAGGTCCAAATGATCTGACATTTTACCAGTGGTTAGATGAGATATAGACCTAAAACTTTCGTGAAGAACACAAACCCAAATTCTGCCAGCAACCAAGTCGTTTGGCCACCCCAAGTTGGTGACCCAAAAATGCCAGCACCAAAATTGCCCAGAAAATCTTGGTTGTGTCCAATCCAACAGCCATGGTTCAAATGGTCATAACATGAGCTACAGAACTCCAATTGGGGTGATCCAAAAATAAGAATAAACTTAAGAAAATAAGGAACATTTTCTATGAAGAAAGTTTTGCCAAATTCCAACAGTAGAATACCAATGGAACAGTGCAATTAGGGACACTAAAACTGAAAATTTGACAATTTTGCCTAAATGACTTAAGCTTTGAGAAAATGACCATAACCAACAAATTTAATGACCAAAATGTGGTATGTGGGTGAAGTTGGAGTTCCCATACCTATTAAGCTTTAGAAAGTCAACAAATTGACTTGAATAGTGAAGTGAATAGTAACCCGAAACACAAAAATTTCAAGAACGTCGAGTTTAGCACAATAAAGCTAGGTAAAAGTGAAGTTAAATTTATTTTTTGATTTATGCTAAGATATGGTACTGAAACACTATGAAACTGTGTGTTTCAGCTGAAAAAGACTTGGAGGCTCGGAGAGACTGAGTCAAGGCCTAGAGGCGACTCACGTCAGGTCTGTGCACAGTAATTTTTGTTTAAATATATGATTCTTGAAAATTTGATTTTTTTCTGAGTTAAATATGAATTGTGTTGCCATTTATGATTGTGGATATGACTTTGAAAATTTACTAGATTTCCAATAAATTATTTGAACAAATTGTTTTGAATAGATTTTGTGTTCACACTTAGCATGACAGTATCACATTATTCCACCTCCATTTATGGGGTTGAGATCATTTATTTTCCTCCCTCTCTGGCTTACCAGTTGAGGTTGAGATCGGATGTGTACTCATTAGCTAGCTAGCCGCATCCCTCATTGATTTCGATTAATGGGATTGTAGATTGCTTTGTCGTGGTGTACAACGCGGCATTGATCGAAAATTTTGTGTCATGGCTTAAGTTGTGTATGAATTGGCAACACTGTGTTTCTTAAATTATTTGACTAAATTGTGTTATTATGAGCTCTGATTGTTTGCGAAATGTGATTGAGAAATATTTAAACTGTGTTTTGATAATGAATGATTTATGTTTTGCATTTCAAATTTTTATTGTGCACCACTGAGTATTTTTATACTCAGCAATAGCTTATTGTGCTGTCGCATATAAGAGCAAGGAGAAAGCAGCAGAGTGAGCTGCTATTGAATTGAGAACTACACCAGTCTTTTTGTACGGGTATTATTTTATACCCTTGTAGTTAATTTTGATGTAAATATAAAAATGTTGTATGTATCAATGTAAAGTTGAGCAGTTGTAAAATAAATTGTAATAATATTATTTTTGGATTTCCTTCTGTAAATTAATATTTGTACTTGTGAATTTCATACTTTATGCCTTGTGAATGAAGTTATTAAATATTTTGTGATGATAAATTTTGATTGGATTGTGGAATTATTTTGAAGTGAATTGAATTGAATTGATTTAAGATTTATTGGAGGTTGGGAGTTGAGAAAATTATTGGAAGTGTTTTTTTTAGGTATTTGAAGAACTGTTTTCTCCAAATACAAATGGAACTCTGTCAAAATTTTTATAAAATTTGCGGAAAAATTAAAATGGACAAAAATTTTTACTAGTATTTAAACTTTGAATAAATGGTTTTTAATTCCTACCAAAATGCTCACCATTTCCAAAATGTAAGAAAATTGTTTTAAAATTCCTTGTAGGGTACTTAATGAGTTATCGGTAGTTCATTAAGTATTCTACGGGATCATGTTATGCCTTATAGAGAGGTAAGGTGTGACATGTTTTAGTGTGATCAGAGATCGACTTAAAACTGCATCAGGCCATCAGAAGTCCTATATTGATTTGAAAAGAAGAGATATTGAGTATGCAGTGGGTGAGAAAGTTTTCCTCAAGGTTTCTCCTTCAAAGAGAATTATAAGATTCGGTAGAAAGGGGAAACTAAGTCCTCGTTTTATCGGGCCATATGAGGTTCTGGAAAGAGTGGGTCCTTTGGCATATCGATTGGCACTACCTCCAGAGTTGGAGAAGATTCATAATGTCTTCCATGTCTATATTGAGGAGGTATCGATCAGACCCATCTCATGTACTACCAGTACAAGAAATTGAAGTAAATCCAGACCTCACATATGAGGAAGAACCCATAAAGATTCTGGCTTATGAGGTGAAGCAGTTACGGAACAAGCAGACACCATTGGTAAAAGTGCTGTGGAACCATCATTCGGGCCAAGAAGCTACTTGGGAACGAGAGGAGGACATAAGGAGACAGCACCCACAGCTATTCAGAGATTGATACCAGGTTAAATTTCGAGATAAAATTTATTTTAAGGGGGGGAGAATTGTAACACCCCCGTTTGCATAGCCTGGTAGATTTCACTGTTCTGTTGACCGGTGTCGGTCCGGATAATTAAGGGGATTAGAACCACACTTAAGAGAACTGGAGAAGCCATAAATATAAATAATTAGTAATTGCCAATTAGTTAAGTATAAATAAGAAAAATGGAATATAAGAAGTTAAACGAGCCGAGAGTCACAACGATGGGTGACCTTCTCGGGAATGACTGCGAAGTCATTTTAAACTCAAATTTCGAACCGTAAAATGTGACGCTGCGATCCTTAGGACCCTTATGAACACAGTGGAAAAGAGAAAATCACGAAAAAGAACTGTTAAGTCAGTCAAATAATTAGGTCAGGGAGTAGGAAGAAATATTGAATTATTTGCAAACCGGGATGAACCGGCAAGGGGCAATTTGGTCAATTGACCCCGAGAGCTGACTCCTGACCTAACTGTCAAATAAAATCAGAGAAAAGAAAATTTCAGAATCGAGAATTAAATTAAAGAACTAATAAGAAAAGAAAGAAAATGAAAAAGGCATAGGGAGATGACATCATGCATGACATCATGCATGATGCCATAAATGTTATAATTAATATTTAATTAATTAGATTTTTTTTGGGGGTCTTCCATAAGCTAAAATAAATAAAAGAAAAGAAAAGAAAAAAAAAAGAATTAAATCCATCTTCCTTACCCAAACTTGCCGCCTCACTCTCTCCCTTATTCTCCATGGAAATTCTTCCATCAAAGCTTGTCTTCAAGCTTTGAAACCCTTACCAAATCCCAACTTTTTCCATAATCACTTCATAAAATTTTATTCCCTTCCCTTGAGAAAGAAATTTAACTAGAAAGAAAGAAGAAAGGAGGAGAAAAATTGAAGATTTGCTATTAAAGTTGAGGTAAGTATATCAATTTGAAAGTTTGAGATTTGATTGTTATGTTTTTAGTTTGAATTAGCTTGTAATATGCTTAAAATGAAAAGAAAAAAATTGTGAGGGACCATTACTGAAATTTCGGTCAGCTTGAAGGGGAGTATGATTTGCATAGTTTGATGGATTTGAATGAGTATATAAACCCCAAGTAACTTAGTGATTATAGTTAAAAACATTAAATGTAGTTAAATACAACAATTTAGTAAGTTAGGGTTTTGGGACTTAGGGTTTATGAACCAAAAATGTAAGAAATGAGTAAATGGTATCTTTGACCTATTGTGAAGTGAAAAATGGTCATTTATGACCAAATGAGCTGTGTTGGAATGATTGGAATTAAAGCTAAATTCAGAGGGAGTGTGGTCATGCTGCTGGCAGCATGACCAAGTCAACTTTGAAGGACCAAAAATGAAATTTTACAAGTCCAATTGATATGGGACCAATTGGGGATGAAAATAGACATAAAATGACACAATTTTCATTCAGGAACCATGCCCAAAAAGTGACCAAAACCTAGTGAACAAATTGACCAAAGTTGGATAAGTGCAGACTGCCCTGTACAAACTGACCAAATGAATAGTATTTGCTCATTTGGTCATAACTCGAGCTAGGCAGGTCCAAATGACCTGAAATTTTACCAATGGTTAGATGAGATATAGACCTAAAACTTTCATGCAGAACACAAACCCAAATTCTGCCAACAACAAAGTCGTTTGGCCACCCCAAGTTGCTGACCCAAAACTGCCAGCACCAAAGCCATGGTTCAAATGGCCATAACATGAGCTACAAAGCTCCAATTGGGGTGATCCAAAAATGAGAATAAACTTAAGATAATAAGGAAGATTTTCTATGAAGGAAGTTTTGCTAAATTCCAATAGTAGAATGACCAATGGAATAGTGTAATTAGGGACACTAAAACTGAAAATTTGACAATTTTGCCTAAAGGACTTAAGCTTTGAGAAAATGACCAAAACCAACAAATTTAATGACCAAAATGTGGTATGTGGGTGAAGTTGGAGTTCCCATACCTATTAAGCTTTAGAAAGTCAACAAATTGACTTGAATAGTGAAGTGAATAGTAACCCGAAACACAAAAATTTCAAGAACGTCGAGTTTAGCACAATAAAACTAGGTAAAAGTGAAGTTAAATTTATTTTTTGATTTATGCTAAGATATGGTACTGAAACACTATGTGTCACACCCTAATCCCCTATAAGATGTAACATGATCCTGTAGTATACCTAATAAAATACCCTACTTCTCCTACTGATAATCCATTAAATATACTACAAGGGATTTTAAAACAATTTTTGGGAAATTTAAGTCATAGATTAAAATCTGGTGTTATAAAATTTTTTTCAAAAATTCGGCAAAGTGCCGGCTGTATTTTGAGAAAACAGTTCTTTAATCCTGCAAAAGAAAATGCTCCCAATATGTTTTCTCAAATACAACTCCAATAAACTTTATTTCAATTCACAATTCAATTCTTAATAAACAATCAATTCATTTTCAAACTAATCTCATCATGAAGAAATATTTCATTTGTGACACCCCTTACCCGACTACAGTGTAGCCGAGCAAGTTATGCCACTCAGTGTGCCGGAGCACTCTATTTTATCTGATTTCATTGCAGTTCTTGATTTATTTATTCAAAAACTTTATTGAAGATTTAGGCTATTTTTACTTTTATCAAAATTTAACTAAATTGGAAATTTAAAAAATTTTAACGATAATCCGACAAAGTGTCGGCTGTAATTTGGACTAACAGTTCTTCTGAACCTGCCAAAGACAATTTTAATATATACTCAATTTCTCAAACTTAATAGCCTCAAAAATTTTCAAACATAATGTATCTCAATACAGTATCCAGATTTCTCAGAAATCCCACATTTTGAGTTTTACATTTGCTAGTATTAATTGCCAATTATAATTTAAAGTCCCCTAGATGCATTTCTAATTTCAAATTTTGAATTTCAAGTTTTGGTGTCACTATTCACCTCTTTGGTCAACAAAAATGTTGACTTTTAGGTAGAAATTATGTACATTGGTTTTGGCATTCCCAACATACCACATTTTGCATTTAAAACTTGTTAGTTTTGGTCACTTCCTCAAAGCTTAGGTCATTTGGCAAAATTGCCAATTTTCGGTTTTTGAAACTTAACTTTACTATTCCATTAAGCATTGTTGCAGTGGGAATTTGAGGAAATGGTAAACATGAAAGTTGTTCCTTATTTTGTCTAGTTGAATTTCCTTTTTTGAATCACTCCATTTGGAGTTTTGTAGCTCAAGTTATGGCTAAAATAAGTTTACTGTTCATGTGCACTGTTCATGCTGCACTTTTGGGTTTTGGCAGATTTTGGTCCAATTTTGGTCAGTAATTTGACCAAGATAAGTTCATAATTTGGTCTAACTTTCTTCATATGAAATATTCTACTATGCCTTAGGTTTCCATCGGTTCAAGAATCGCCTAAATCTGAGTTTTCTAGAGAGAGTTATAGCCATCCAAACATTACTGCTCAAATGAAAATCTGCAGAGTTGCAGGTTTGAACAGTAACTGTGACTGCCATTTGGGTTAGGTTCTGGTCATAATTTGGGGTAGGTTTCTTCATAAAAGTTGCTTGTCTATGTCTTAACTTATTTCTGTAAAAATTTCAGGTCAATTGACTAAATCTACAGTGAGTTATGGCCAAATGAACAGTTACTGTTCATTTGGTCATTTCTGCAGGGGTTGTTGCAGGGTGTCCAGATTGGGGCCAAGTTTTGGTCCTCTTGCTTTGGTCTTTTGGGCATGGTTTCTTCAGCAAAAATGTGTCATTATAAGCCTAATTTCATGTCCAATTGGCCAAACACAAATTGGACCAACACAGCCCAAGTTATGGCTGTGTAATTGGACTGAATTTTCAGTCCCTCTGCTGCTGTCCTAGGGCAGCCTACATCTTCACTTTGCAATCCTATTTTTCAGTCCAATTCATGGTCAACATACCTAAAATGGTCACTAATTGACCACTAAAATTTCCATTAATCAATTCAAATGCCAAGTCCAATTTTCACCCTTAAAACCCTAATTTCTCATTGCAATTCACCCATACACCTTAGTTACACACTTCCATTCATTATATATGTGTTTATAGACTTTAAACATAAGCTCTAATTCATTCTAAGTCCATCATCAACACTCAATCCTATTCCTTCCTTAGGGCAGCTGAAATCCATGGTATGTATACACATGAATTTAGTCCATTTAACTTACAATTTCATACTAAATTCAAGTCCTTAACATGGAAATAAAGGAATATTAGCATAAGTAAGCACTAACCTTTGCATGAGCTTTTTGTCCCTTCACAATCCTTCATTTCCTTAACTTTTCTTAGTAACCAAACACTTCCCCAAAAGAGGTAGACAATTTTTAATGAAGGCAATTTAGGTTTTAATGGTGAGAATTCGTGGGAATGAAAGAGAGATGAAAGAAAATGTTTATGGAGGGGAGAAAGACATTTTCGGCTGGTTGGGAGGATGAAAATGGCTGCTCACGTTATTTTTCCTTTCCTTTGGTCTTTAATTTGTCTCTTTTAAGTATTTAAGAAAGCTTATTAGCTTGTGATTGGTTGGTAATTTATAAATGACATCATGTGATGTCATTATTTGCATTATTTTGATTTTTTCTTTGCTTTTCTTTTCTACCACATTTCAATTTAATTTTTAGCAATATTTATTCATATTTTATGTCATATTAATTATTTACTTAACTGGACAAGTCAGCCAAAAATCACCTCTGAAGAAGAAATGACCAAAATGCCCTCCATTTGGCTTAACGGGTCAAAATTGTCTGTACTGATTGAAAAGTTTTTCTAGGTATTTTCTTGGCATTCTAATGCCATGGGAACCTCAATAACCCTTCTCTGGAATCCCAAAAATTATTTTATAATTTTTCCCTCGGGTCTAGGGCTCCTCGTTGCGAGAACCGCAACTTACCTCTGGTTACCCATCGCTTGGGCACCGGCTCTTTTGACTTGGTTGTATTTTATTTATAAAATTTTTACTAAATTTTTCTTATTAATATTTGAGTTAATTATGGTTCCTCACTTTGATTTGAATATTTTTCCGGACGTTCTAGCTGTCCGGACCGACACCGGTCACCGGAACAGTAGAATGTACGGAGTTGCTACCGGGAGAATGTTACATCATTGATTATAAGACTCAAAATTTATATTACAAAACTATTCAAGTAAATAAAATCTCAAATTTACATTTACAATAATTTACATTTAATTACATACCGAAATATTTTACAAGAGTTTTTATACAACTGCTCAAATAATTTACATACATATTATTACATGCATACATCAAAACCTATGTATATGGGTATACCTATAATATACCTGGAGCTGATCTGAAAGTGTCTTCAAAGAAACTTACTCACTGCTCTATGCTCTTCTTACTTGCGACAGCATACAAAGCTATTGCTGAGTGGTGAACTCAGTGGTGGACAACTATAATTTAAAACATAGTACAATATACATTGACAAAATTTACAGTAAATAATTTGGAAATTTGAATACTCATCAAATTCCAAAACTCAAAATATTCATTGCCAATAATGTGAATCATTTGTATAAAATGACTTCGATCATGAAATTCAATTTATCAAATCATAACTAACCATTTAGGTAATTCCAACAAAACCAATTATACATAAATCATAATTGAAATCACAATTCTTTAACATTCAAAAGCCATTCTGTATCTCAAAAATCATGCTATATCTCAAAAATCATTCTTTATCTAACTAACTATTCAAGACTAATTCGAAAGGGCCATATTCGATGTGATTCTAACTCCCTATGGTCGAGGAGGTCGAATCAGATTCTAACTCCCTATGGTCGGGGAGGTCGAATCATCGTGCACAGTACCATCACAATAATGAATCATTCGCAAGGGCCATAACGATAAAATAAACTTAGATATAACCTAAAATCAGAGGAAAATCTAAGCCTGTGCACGTACCATGGTAATCAAAACACAACTAGCTCCATTGTCTTCTCAACAAATGAGAGAGACGGGTAATAACCTAGTCAAGCATCTATAGTGAGATATAAAATAATATCACAATCCTTTTAGTGAGCATAAATCACAATATAATTCGATTCAAATTCAATTCCAATATCCAATAATTTTTATGCTCATCACAATTCAAATCATAAATTTGCATTTTCCATGAAAATTACCATCACAATTCAAAACATGTTCTATCACAATTTTCCAAAACATAATTTATTCAATCCATAATAATGCTTAAAACTTGTGCAAATACCATTTCACAAAGCTAAATTCATACATACTATAACAATTTTCAATAATCATTGAATTAAATCCAATGCTTGTTAAACATAATACATAAGAAAAATATGTCATTTAATCATATGAAATATTCAAATAAAATTAGTTAAAAACTAGTTGTGCACAAACCTCTGATAACTGTCTCTTGGCTCTGACTCAGTGTTTCCTTCCCCTTCCCTGAGTCTTTGCTAACTGAGAAACACAATTTGAAGTGTTTCAGTACTCATTTAAACTGTCTCTAAGAAAAGGTTCAATAATTAATTTATCGAATTCTATTATTTCCTTAGTCAACCTAATATGTCGACCCTCAATGCGTTCTAGGTAAATTTGGTTTTAATGTTACTAATATGTCACATTCAATAGTCTTTTAGGGTTGGTAGATTTTACCAAATTCATTTCCATGTATCTTGCATTTTCTTGAAATTTGCTGGATTCCGGGATACTAGTTTGACCTAGCCAGACGACCTAGTTTCCTCGATTTTCGGATTTCGGTCAAAACTAAAAACTTGTAGATCTATGTATTATTGCACGTGGGGCAAAATTTTAGGTCATTCTGAGTCATGTAGACCAAGTTATGGTCATTTTACTATAGCTGGTCAAATTGCACTAAAATTGGTCATTTTAGGTCAATTTTGGTTCGGCCAGTTTTTGGACCCGAACTTGTGCAAGCTGTTTGACTTGCTTATGGTCATTTCTGGTGTCTTCATAAGACTTGTAGATATGGTTATTAAATATTCAACATCAAAATTTCAGGTCAATTGGACCGGTTTTGAGTGAGTTATGGCCTAAACACTAACTGCTGCCCAAATGGTCAATTTTCAGGCCTTATTTGCACTTAATCCAGATTTGATCATTTTTCAAGCTACCTTGCAAGCAGAATTTTGGCAAGCTTCCTGCATGAAAGTTGCCACATTTTGTGCCTAGTTTCACCTCCAATTGGTTTCATACCAATTGGAGCCACACACTTAAGGTTCTAAGCCCAAAATTCAAACTGCCTTATTATATTTCCTTCATACACATCAAAAACCACTTTTAATACTTACCAAACTCAACATTCAAGCCAATTCAGGTTTGTACCATAACCTAAACATAGTTCACAACATATTATAGGTCATTTTGGCAGCTTACAATGTAACACCCCTAAGTTCGGTAGTGCGTTCTACTGCTCCAGTGACCAGTGCTGTCCGGACAGCTAGGATGCCTAGAACTACACTTCAATATGAGTGGGGAGACATAAAATAATGAAATACAAGAAAAGAAAATACAAGAAAAACAAAGGAAAAATAATAGCAAAGAAATGTGATCAAGTTAAGCGAGCCGGGAAACCTAGCGATGGGTGACCGCACCGGGAAGTCACGGCGTGGACCGTTGACTAGCCCCGGACTGCGGGGAACCCTGGAATACATTTTTAGGACTTAAATAGAACCTTATTGAAGAATAAATATCATAAGAAATATCAAAGAAAAATTAAATAAATAGTACAAAGAAAAGTGAGAAATCGAAAAACAGACAAAACCCAGAATACTGAAAAATCTGAACGTGAATCGAACAGGGGCATTATGGTCATTTGACATCCCGAATTGTCTTTTGACCTAAATGTCCATTAAAAATAAATAATATTACACTTAGAAAATAAAATGAAAAATTAGTTTAGTGGTACCTAAAGTAAATAGCTAAAATCATGGGTTAAATGTGGAATAAGTGGGAGTTAAGTTTATAAAATGATTAAATTTGTGAGTGGACCACTAATGCATAAATTAAATACATAATAGGGCAGCTGTAACTCCACTAAATCAGCAGAAATAGTCATCTTCTCCAAAACAACCAAAGTTGCCGAATTGAGAGGAAATGAAAAACACCATGGCCATTTTTCATGCAAGCTCTCTTAACCTCCCATTTTCAACTCCAATCCTTTAAGTTCCTTCACAAAAAATGGTCTACACACCACAAGGAAGATATTGATACCAATTTTGAGAAGTTTGGTGAAGGTTTAACAAGTTACAATTAAAGGTAAGTTTGCATTTTTGAGAAATTCTTTGTTAAAGTTTATGTTCATGTTATGGGTGTTAGCTTGGTGAAGGAAAATTTTGAGTTTGAAGGGTTATTGTTGTTTTCATTTTGGACAGCCATGAGTCACGTTTTTGATGAGGTATTTGTGCATATAATTGATGAGAAATAATGTTAATTATGGTGATTTAGTAACTTAGTGAATTATTTCATGTTTATATGGTGAATTATGCACTTTGATGGGAATTGGTATATGGGACGGCAATGTGATGTTGAAGAATGGTTTGTGGCAGCTTGTGGACACTTGAGTAATGGTATATATTGAAGGAAGTGTGGGTAGAATATTGACCTAGAAGGATTGATGATATGTATGTAAATTAACATTGTAAGGTGTATGTAAAGTTTGTAATGTTTTGGTGTGTTTGTAATGGTACTTAGAAATTGTAATTGTGAATGATATTTGGTGTGTTGAGGGTGATTGGAATCTGCCCAAAATAATGCTAATGTAATGTAGAAAATGCTTTTGGTAATGTGCCAAAACAGTTTGGTAGGTAAGTAAACAAATGGCAAAGGTAAGTGTGTGTTTGAAGTTGGGGTGTGAAATGCATATTGAGGGCAGTGTATATTTTAGCCTATAACCTTGAATGTGTAACCTCAATTGGTATGAGACCAATTTGAGGTGAAACTAGGCACAAAATGTGCCAACTTTCATTGAGAAACCATGCCAAAATTCTGCTTGCAAGGTGACCTAAAAAAATTACCAATTCGGATTAGGTGCAATTAGGACCTGAAAAATGACCAATTGGGCAGCAGTGAGTGTTTAGGCCATAACTCACTCAAACCAGGTCCAATTGACCTGAAATTTTAACCAAGAATAGTTAAGACCAATACCTACAAGTCTTATGAAGACACCAAAGCCCAGAAATGACCATAAGCAAGTCAAACAACTTGCACAACTTCGTGTCCAAAACCTGGCAGAACCAGAATTGACCAATTTCACCTACACTTGACCTAAAATGGTAACACTTTACCAGCAATAGTTTAATGTCCATAACTTGGTCTACTTAACTCGGTTTGACCTGAAATTTTGCACCGTGCAATAAGACCTAGATCTACAAGTTTGTAGTTTCGACCGAGACCAAAAACCGAGGGAACTAGATCGTCTGTTAGGTCAAACTAGTGTTCCTAATCCAAAGAATTTGCATTAAAATGCACTAAACAAGGAAATGACTTTGGTAAAACGTACCAAACCTAAAACCCTATCGAATGTGACATATTAATGACACTAAAACCTAATTTACCTAAAACGCAATGAGGGTCGGTATATTAGGTGATTAAGTGAATAATTGAGTTCAGTGCATTATTTACCAAACACCATCGATAGAGACAGTTTAATTTAGTACTGAAACACTTCAAATTGTGTTTCTCGGCTAACAAGGACTCAAAGAAAAGGGAAGGAAACACTGAGTCCAGATCAGGGAGACAGTCATCAGAGGTTTGTGCACAACTAGTTTTTAACTGATTTTACTTTGAATATTTCATATGATTAAATGACATATTTTTCTTATGTATTATGTTTAACAAGCATTGGATTTAATTCAATGATTATTGAAAATTGTTATAGTATGTATGAATTCAGCTTTGTGAAATGGTATTTCCACAAGTATTAAGCATTGTTATGGATTGAACAAATTATGTTTTGGAAAATTGTGATGGAACATGTTTTGAATTGTGAAGGTAATTTTCATGGAAAAATGCAAATTTATGATTTGAATTGTGATGAGCATAAAAATTATTGGATATTGAAATTGACTTTGAATCGAATTGTATTGTGATTTATGCTCACTAAATGGATTGTGATATTGTTTTATATCTCACTATAGATGCTTGACTAGGTTATTACCCGTCTCTCTCATTTGTTGAGAAGACAATGGAGTTAGTTGTGTTTTGATTACCATGGTACGTGCACAGGCTTAGATTTTCCTCTGATTTGAGGTTAGATCTAAGTTTATTTTATCGTTATGGCCCTTGCGGAAGATTCATTAGTGTGATGGTATCAGGCACGATGATTCGACCTCCCCGACCATAGGGAGTTAGAATCTGATTCGACCTCCCCGACCATAGGGAGTTAGAATCACATCGAATATGGCCCTTTCGGATTAGTCTTGCATAGTTAGTGAGATAAAGATTGATTTTTGAGATACATAATGACTTTTGAGATACAGTATGATTTTTGAGTTACATAATGATTTTTGAGATACAGAATGGCTTTTGAATGGTGATTTCAATTATGGTTTATGTATAATTGAATTTGTTGGAATTACTTAAATAGATAGTCATGATTTGATAAATTGAATTTTGTGCTCCAAGTCATTTATACAAATGATTTACATTATTGGCAATGAATATTTTGAGTTGTGAAATTTGATCAGTATTCAGATTCTCAAATTATTTATCAGAAATTTGTCAATGTATATTGTACTATGTTTTAAATTATAGTTGTGCACCACTGAGTTCACCACTCAGCGATAGCTTTGCATGCTGTCGCAGGTAAGAAGAGCATAGAGCAGTGATTAAGTTGCTTAGAGGATACATTCAGATCAGCTCCAGGTATATCATAGATATACCCATGTACATAGGTTTTGATGTAAGCATGTAATAATATGTATGTAAATTATTTGAGCAGTTGTATAAAAACTCTTGTAAAACATTTTGGTATGAAATTAAATGTAAATTTGAGATTTCATTTACTTGAATAGTTTTGTATTATATTTCCTTTATCTCAGTCTTCGAAAAATCACTATGGATTTGAGTTGAGAAAAATGTTGTGTTGAAAAATATGTTGGAGTTGAGATTTGCAAATACATATTGAAGTGCCTTTTTACAGGTTTTCTGAAGAACTGTTTTGTCCAAAATATAGATGGCACTCTGCCAAAATTTTTACAGAAATTCCAAATAAACCAAATGAGTTAGTTGTTTCACTTCAGTTCATCAAAGTCTTTAACACCTGTAAATAGTACTCACCACTGTAAAAGAAGTAAGAAAAGTTTTTAAAATCCCTTGTAGTGTACTTAATGGGTTATCAGTAGACGGAGTTGGTAATTCATTAGGTATACTACGGGATCATGTTATGCCTTACAGAGGGGTAGGGTGTGACATACAATTACATTCAACATACACCATAAAGTGCAGAATTTGTCAAACTCATTTACAACAATTCAATCACCTAACCATAACACTTTTACATGTCCAACTTCACACCATCACACACATATCCAAACTGCCATAACAACCAACACAATTCATCATTAATATTCCATAATACAAACATGAAATAATATCCTTATGGTTCACCAAACCAGGCTGCCATTTCATGCATTAAATTCCCATAATTTCCAAGCATTCAAATTTCAATACACATTCACATATACTAAGTATACATCACCCAAATGATTTCCTACACACATAAACATTTAATCAATGCTTTAATCCACCATTTACAAGCAAAAATAAACTGTTTTCAAGGTGTTTCCATGGCTGCCAAAAGTACACATACCCATTCAACATCAAACCTCAAAATTCTTTCCACAATTCAAGTACCCATAACATTCCTACTAACTTTAATGAAGCAATAACCCAAAAATACAAACTTACCACTTTGGAAATTCTTCAAAACCTCTCCAAAACTTGGTCTTCTTCCTGCCTATCTACTGCCCAATGTATGGTGATCACTTTTAATGAAGAAACCATAACCATTAGAAGCTTGGATCATGGATGCATGGAGGACTTCAAGGCGTGGCCATGGAGTCCCATGGAGGATAAATTCGGCTGGTTTGAGAGGAGGTTGAAGATGAACTCATTTCTGCCCATTTTAGGTCTTAAGTGTCCCACAATTCTAAGTTAGTGGAGCACTAACCATTATTTAATATTAGTTTAACCTTAACTTTCCTTATTCCCACAATTAACTCCCCATTTTTGCTATTTACATTATGTACCACTAATTTAATTTTTCATTATATTTTCCAAGTTCAATATCATGTATTTTTAATGGACATTTAGGTCAAAAGACAACTCAGGATGTCAAATGACCATAATGCCCCTGTTCGGGTTGCATTCCTGATTTTTCGATAACACCGGGTTTTGTCTGTTTTCTCAATTTCTCACTTTTCTTTGTACTAATTAATTAATTTTTCTTTGATATTTCTAATGGTATTTATACTTTAATAGGTGTCTATTTAAGTCCTAAAAATATTTTCTAGGGTTCCCTGCGGTCTAGGGCTAGTCAACGGTCCACGCTGCGACTTCCCGGTGCAGTCACCCATCACTAGGTTCTCGGCTCGCTTAAGTTGGTTACATTTCTTTGCTATTATTTTTCCTTTGTTTTTCTTGTATTTTCTTTTCTTGTATTTCATTATTTTATGCCTCCTCACTCATATCGAAGTGTAGTTCTAGGCATCCTAGCTGTCCAGACAACACTGGTCATTGGAACAGTAGAACGCACTACCGAACATAGGGGTGTTACAATTTTTCCCCCCCTAAAATAAATTTCATCTCGAAATTTTACCTGGCATTAGTCTCTGAACAGCTGTGGGTGCTGTCTCCTCATATCCTCTTCACGTTCCCAAGTAGCTTCCTGGCCTTAACGATGGTTCCACAGCACTTTAACCAGGTGTATCTGTTTATTCCTCAACTGCTTCACCTCATAAGCCATAATTTCTATGGGTTCTTCCTCATATGAGAGGTCTGGATTTTACCTCAATCTCTTCAACTGATAGTACATGAGATGGGTCTAATCTGTACCTCCTTAACATGGACACATGGAAGAAACTGTGTATCCTTGCTAACTCCGGAGGTAATGCCAACCGATATGCCAAAGGACCCACTCTTTCCAGAACCTCATATGGTCCGATGAAACGAGGACTCAGTTTCCCCTTTCTGCCAAATCTCATAATCCTCTTCCAAGGAGAAACTTTGAGGAATACTTTATCATCCACTGCATATTCAATATCTCTTCTCTTCAGATCAACATAAGACTTCTGACGGTCTGACGTAGCCTTGAGTCTATCTCTGATCAATTTGATCTTTTCCTATGTCTGCTGAACAATTTTTGGCCCAATCATCTTTCTTTCACCAACTTCATCCCAACATAGGGGAGTTCTGCACTTTCTGCCATACAAAGCTTCATATGGAGGCATCCCAATGTTTGATTGGTAGCTGTTGTTATAAGCAAACTCAATCAAAGGCAAGTGTGTATCCCAACTACCTTCAAACTCAATCACACAATACCGTAGCATATCCTCCAATATCTGAATAACTCTTTCAGGTTGGCCATCTGTTTGTGGGTGGAATGCTGTGCTTATGTTCAATATAGTTCTTAGGGCTCTCTGAAGACTAACCCAGAATCTAGAAGTGAACCTAGGATCTCTGTCTGATACAATCAATACTGGCACTCCATGCAGTTTTATAATCTCATTTATGTACAATCTGGCCAATCTTCCCAGGCTATAGTCCATCCGGACTGGCAAAAAGTGAGCAGACTTGGTTAGTCTATCAACTATAACCTATACTACATCATGGCTATTCTGTGTCCTCAGAAATCTCATCACAAAATCCATAGTTATCTATTCTCTTACAATGTTTCATAGGGTGCCACTTGTATGCTAGCTTGACACTTATTAATGTATACAAATTCTGTTAGTGGGATGTATCTGTCCATCTCCCCTTGGATTCAAGGATAGAAGTTCTCAGTATATTCTCAAGGGTTTATTACATTTTATAGGTTATTACTATCATTTCATTTCATTATTTATAGAAACTCAACGAGTTTCAAAATTTACCTGAATCAGTTGTTTCGACTGTCCATCCGTCTGAGGATGATAAGTCGTAATGATATCTCTAAGCTTATAGCAATTACTGTGGTACAGGTAATTCACATTAATATAACTGAGTCACTGACTCTAGCTACCTTACAAGTGTAGTCATTTGATAGGCTAGTTCTAAAGTTTTAAATTTCTTACTAGAATTTTTTCACATTTATTTCCCTTAATAGTACTCTATTCGGGCGCAACTGTATCAATTTATAGATTACTTACAAATATTCTTAATTTATTGTACCACGAGGAAGCACATAGTTCTACACAATAATCCCATGTCGGTACTGTAATCTGCAGCTTACAATACAAACATCGAGAACATTATATAGTCACTACGTTATAACCTCATGGACTAGGATTTCTAACATCTTATCTTTCTCGAATCCACTAATATCCTAAACCGATTCTGATTACAATATTCATTAATAATTACTAACAGTAACATCTTTGCCCTCATCTAGAGCAATTCTATTACTATAACTTACTTTTAGGTCCTTTTGCCTTACATTAAGTAGGCTTGCCAATTAGCTTTATAATTTATGGTATGTTAGAAAATACTTTTAGCTAACAATTCTTCCAAATGTAATGTCAATCACACTTCTTATTATAGTTATTATCCTAAAGAACTAGTCACTAATACATCAAAATTCATTCCCATGTAAAGGAATAACAACAGAACATATAGTTCTGACACTAACACACAACTAAGTAGTGCTGGGATCAAATAATAACTAATTATTTCTTTCAAAAATTAAGAACTTACCAGCAGCTACATCTAAAGTTTCTGCTCTTTCTCCTTAGCGCATAGTGGACGCTCTGATTGGTGCGCTACTATATTCGGGTTGATTCACTGTGTTATAGTGGTGAGGAGTACCAACTCTATTTCTATCTCGACTCTGACTGATGGTCTGTGAACTCTAGAAAGCAGATCGAGGTGCTCTAGTACAATCTTTAGCAAAGTGTCCAAGTTTTCCATAATTGTAGCAGGCTTCAGAGACCTTTTGATAAATACCTCCATGTAGCTTACCACAAATATAGCAGAAACGGGCAGAATAGGAACTTTTGGTTATTCGACGACTAGATCTTTGTGTTCTGTGCCCTTATGATCTGCCTCTATCTTATCCCTGAGCTCGGGGTTCCTCAAATTCTTTTCTCTTCCCCAAATTACTGCTCAAGTTCTGACCCTTAGATTTCCCCCTCTTCTCTATTTCACACTGCCCTTGTGGGGGTTGGGTCTGTACTTGGGCTTGGGCTGACAGATTATCAGCCATTTGTTGGAAGAAAGTGGCCATTTGCTGGGCCATTTGTGCAGTAATTTATACTGGTAAAACTGGTACAGTCGGGCCTTCGACACTTTGTGGAGCTGGGGCCTCAACTTGTACTTCTGCCATCACGAACTGTTCTATTGTCTCATTCTTCTCTTCCATATCTTTTCACAAGATTTTCTATTCCTGTACAACCAACATAAGGAGATTCCTCTCCATTAGTTCATATTTATGATGTAAATGTACTATATGTATCAAACATTTGAGCAGTTGTAGTTAACGACAAAAAGATTTCAAATTCATAGTTCAAAATTTACTTTAAAACCATTGCTCTGATACCACAAAACATATCACACCCTACTCCCCTATAAGATGTAACATGATCCCGTAGTATACCTAATGAATTACCGTACTTCTCCTACCAATAATCCATTAAATATACTACAAGGGATTTTAAAACAATTTTCGGGAAATTTAAGTCATAGATTAAAATCTGGTGGTATAAAATTTTTTTCAAAATTTCGGCAAAGTGCCGGCTGTATTTTGAGAAAACAGTTCTTTAATCCTGCAAAAGAAAATGCTCCCAATATGTTTTCTCAAATACAACTCCAATAAACTTTATTTCAATTCACAATTCAATTCTCAATAAACAATCAATTCATTTTCAAACTAATCTCATCATGAAGAAATATTTCATTGATTATAAGACTCAAAATTTATATTATAAAACTATTCAAGTAAATGAAATCTCAAATTTACATTTACAATAATTTATATTTAGTTACATACCAAAATATTTTACAAGAGTTTTTATACAACTGCTCAAATAATTTACATACAAATTATTACATGCATACATCAAAACTTATGTACATGGGTATACCTATAATATACCTGGAGCTGATCTAAAAGTCTTTTCAAAGAAACTTACTCACTGCTCTATGCTCTTCTTACCTGCGACAGCATACAAAGCTATCGCTGAGTGGTGAACTCAGTGGTGCACAACTATAATTTAAAACATAGTACAATATACATTGACAAAATTTACAGTAAATAATTTGGAAATCTGAATACTCATCAAATTCCAAAACTCAAAATATTCATTGCCAATAATGTGAATCATTTTTATAAAATGACTTCGATCATTAAATTCAATTTATCAAATCATAACTAACCATTTAGGTAATTCCAACAAAATCAATTATACATAAATCATAATTGAAATCACAATTCTTTCCATTCAAAAGCCATTCTGTATCTCAAAAACTATGCTGTATCTCAAAAATCATTCTTTATCTCATTAACTATGCAAGACTAATCCGAAAGGGCCATATTCGATGTGATTCTAACTCCCTATGGTCGGGGAGGTCGAATCAGATTCTAACTCCCTATGGTCGGGGAGGTCGAATCATCATGCACAGTACCATCACAATAATGAATCTTCAGCAAGGGCCATAACGATAAAATAAACTTAGATCTAACATCAAATCAGAGGAAAATCTAAGCTTGTGTACCATGGTAATCAAAACACAACTAACTCCATTGTCTTCTCAACAAATGAGAGAGACGGGTAATAACCTAGTCAAGCATCTATAGTGAGATATAAAACAATATCACAATCCTTTTAGTGAGCATAAATCACAATATAATTCGATTCAAATTCAATTCCAATATCCAATAATTTTTATGCTCATCACAATTTAAATCATAAATTTGCATTTTCCATGAAAATTACCATCACAATTCAAAACATGTTCTATCACAATTTTCTAAAACATAATTTATTCAATCCATAACAATGCTTAATACTTGTGTAAATACCATTTCACAAAGCTAAATTCATACATACTATAACAATTTTCAATAATCATTGAATTAAATCCAATGCTTGTTAAGCATAATACATAAGAAAAATATGTCATTTAATCATATGAAATATTCAAAACAAAATCAGGTAAAAACTACTTGTGCACAAACCTCTGATAACTGTCTCTTGGCTCTGACTCAGTGTTTCCTTCCCCTTCCCTGAGTCTTTGCTAACTGAGAAACACAATTTGAAGTCTTTCAGTACTCATTTAAACTGTCTCTAAGAATAAGGTTCAATAATTAATTTATCGAATTCTATTATTTCCTTAGTCAACCTAATATGTCGACCCTCAATGCGTTCTAGGTAAATTCAGTTTTAATGTTACTAATATGTCACATTCAATAGTCTTTTAGGGTTGGTACATTTTACCAAATTCATTTCCATGTATCTTGCATTTTCTTGAAATTTGTTGGATTCCGGGATACTAGTTTGACCTAGCCGGACGACCTAGTTTCCTCAGTTTTCGGGTTTCGGTCAAAACTACAAACTTGTAAATCTATGTCTTATTGCATGTGGGGCAAAATTTCAGGTCATTCTGAGTCATGTAGACCAAGTTATGGTCATTTTACTATTGCTGGTCAAATTGCACTAAAATATTAGTAGTATGCCCTAGAGCATATCATTTAGTATGTATCTTGTACATATTTTTATTAATAAAAGGCATTTCCACTTTTCCGTTTACATAATATATTTATGTGTAATAGAAAAGGTCCATTGATATTTTGTTAGAAATATTATTCTTAAGTTGTTAAGAATATGAGTGATAATATTTCTAGCACGAAGTATCATAAATAGGTTCACAATCGAGGATACTTCATAATAAGGACATGACTTTTCCAGAAAGATTGTATTCATGTTTGTTCCTAAGTTATTTATATGAGATATAAATAAGATGGAATGGTGAGTCTCATGCCATATTACAAACATGATAGGCACTTATAAATGATAAGTAGGCCGAACCAGTGACACTTATGACAAGCACATGGAGTTTACTCTTGTCAATGTTTTGTCATAAATCATATCAGTGCATATAATCTTTAGACTTGAGATAGCACAGTTATCTTGTATATAGGTAGTTTGAGTTTGATACTGCTTTCATACTTGTACTGTGTATGGGTATATGGGCATGTGTTGGCTCCTACTAGTTATATATGGAGGTAGGTGTTGATCAAGATGGAATCTGTTCCTCTAAGTAAATAGAGATAAAATCCTTTGTTCATTTAATTGTTCTTGATGTTTCAAGTTCCTGGCCAGGACAGATAGATTTATTCAGAAAAGAGTTTCTGATGAGAAAATCTTTTTAATCAAGAACTGGAATTAAAAGAGAACATAATATTCATAGCAAATGGAGTTTGACATAAACCATGACTCAAGCTTGAGTTGGGATTTTGTAACAGAGAGATTCTAGTGCATGGTAACATATGATTATAGGTTCATTTAAGGTAAACCTTATTACTAATTGGGTGGCCATGGCATGCTATGCTAGGTGTTAACCATGGTCTATGAGGTTCATAAAATGATTTAGAGAAATCATTTATGGTAAGAAAGAGTTCTGATGATATTAAGAGTTGATATCATGTCTCATTGCCAATTAGTGATGAGCCTAGTAAGTCACACACATACACAAGTTATCACCTAATTAAATATGAATTAATTAATTAATTAAAGAGTTTAATTGATTAATTAAATAGGTTTGGTTTGCAATTAGTTTGCAAAATCCCTAGCATGACTTGAAACCAAATCTAGATTATTGGATGTATAATATAAGTTAAATTTATATTTAAAGTGTTTAAATATTAATTTAATTAATGAGAAATTAATTAATAGAGATTAATTAATTAATTTATATTTGATATAAATTAATTAGAAGAAGAAAAATAATTATTTTGGGTTAAGAACTCAAAATTAAGACACAGGGGCATTTTGGTCATTTTGCAGTGTGACACGTGGCACCATGAGATGGTGACACATGGCATAACACATAAGCTTGCCAAATGTTTTTTTAATTATGTAAGATGATTAAAATCAAGATTACATATGGGTTTGTACTGTATGTATCAAACAATGACATTGAGCATATTTATACTGTAATGTACTTGTGGAAGAAATCCTATGTTCTCTTTTAATTTTAGTTCTTGATTAAAAGATTTTTTCATCAGAAACTCTTTTCTGATTAAATCTATCTGTCCTGGCCAGGAACTTGAAACATCAAGAACAATTAAATGAACATAGGATTTTATCTCTATTTACTTAGAGGAACAGATTCCATCTTGATCAACACCTACCTCCATATATAACTAGTAGAGGCCAACACATGCCCATATACCCATACACAGTACAAGTATGAAAGCAGTATCAAACTCAAACTACCTATATACAAGATAACTGTGCTATCTTAGGTCTAAAGATTATATGCACTGATATGATTTATGACAAAATATTGACAACAGTAAACTCCATGTGCTTGTCATAAGTGTCACTGGTTCGGCCTACTTATTATTTATGAGTGCCTATCATGTTTGTTATATGGCATGAGACTCACCATTCCATATTATTTATAACTCATATAAATAACTTGGGAACAAACATAAATACAATCTTTCTGGATAAGTCATGTCCTTATTATGAAGTATCCTCGATTGTGAACCTATTTATGATACTTTGTACTAGAAATACTGTCACTCATTTTCTTAACAACTTAAGAATAGAATTTTTAACAAAATATCAATAGACCTTTTCTATTACACGTAAATATCTTATGTAAACGGAAAAGTGAAAATGCCTTTTATTAATAATAAAATGTACAAGATACATACTAAATGATATGCTCTAGGGCATACTACTAACACAATCCCTATACATTCTATTAACCCTGACCTCCTGTCCTAGCGGACTTGTTACTAGCACCTCAAAGTCCATTTTTGTACATGAAATAGCAATGCAATCAATGATGCTAGCACTCACATAAGAATGGGTAGAACCCGGATTAAATAACACAAATACATCTTGATTAAAAGTTAAGAAGGTACCAGCCACAATATCAGATGTCTCTGCCTCTTCTCTCTATCTTATTCTGTAGACTCTGACTAGAGCACTGCCTTGCTCTGATTGATTCAGTGTGCTTTGGCTGCCTACTGGACTACCTCTGCCCCTACCTCTACCTCTGCAAGGTGGTTGTGAACCTCTGGTGATAAGATTTTGAACTGACCCTTCTATAGTAATAGGAGGTGGTCCAACTCTACGAGTACTGGTGCAATCTTTGGCAAAGTGTCCTGTGCCTTTACAGTTATAACAGGCTCCTATGGCCTTGTAGCACACCCCACCATGATTTCTTCCACAAGTTTCACATTGGCGGGGAGCGTAGGAACTTCTGGTAGTTTGCTAACCAGATGGAGGAGGTTTCTGTCCTGAATATCTTCCCCTAACGGACTTTTTACCACCTCTGTTGTGTCCCCCAAAGTTCTTTCTTTTTCCAGTAGGACCACTGGAACTCTGATCTACTGACTTCCCCTCTTTCTCTTTTTTTGTCTTCTCTGATTTCTTTTTCTCTGGGGTTGTTTCTGACTTAATTCTCTATAATTCTAGTGATTGAGAAATAAGCTCAGAGAAGTTATTATGTTTGAATCCAACCACTTGTAATCTAATACTAGGCTTCAAGCCAGTTTCAAACCTCTTACATCTTTCCCTGCTGGTAGCAAGGAGACTCCCTGCATAGTGGCTCAGGCGAGAAATGTCACACCCTACCCCTCTGTAAGGCATAACATGATCCCGTAGTATACCTAATGAATTACCAACTCCGTCTACTGATAACCCATTAAATACACTACAAGGGATTTTAAAAACTTTTCTTACTTCTTTTACAGTGGTGAGCACTATTTACAGGTATTAAAAACTTTGGTGGACTGAAGTGAAATAACTAACTCATTTGATTTATTTAGAATTTCTGTAAAATTTTTGGCAAAGTGCCCTCTGTATTTTGGATAAAACAGTTCTTCAGAAAACCTGTAAAAGCACTTCTATAATTTTCCAAATCTCAACTTCAATACATTTCTCAACACAACAATTCATCAACTCAATTCCATAGAAATTTTTCAAAGTCTAAGATAAGGAAATATAATATAACTTTTACAATCCAAAACACTCATAATTAATTTACAACTTCAAGGTACAATTTAATTTACAATCGCTCAAAACCAAAACAATATGTACATACAAAGGTCATACATTACAAGATAAAAAGCAAAAGCGGTATACTCAATATACTGTAATCCTCATTGGATGTATATGCAAATTAGTCTCACGCTCTGTTTATCTCTACTCATGACAAGAATAAAGCTATCACGAGACAATGTCTCGAGTGCACAACATTAACCAAATCCAATTTAAATCACAATTCATAAGTCATGTAAATAGTGGATACTTAAAATCATAATTAAATTCAAGACAATAATTGTCAACAAGAATTTAAACTCCATTTCTCAATATCACAATAATTTTCCATAAGTCGATCAGTTTGAATTCAAAAGATGATATGTCAATGAGAGTTTAAATCCATTTCACAATCTCACAATACACATCAATAAATCACACACAATTAATCATGATCCATAATTCAATTCATCCCAAAGCCGATGGCTAATGAGGTATTCAATTCATCCCAAAAGTCGATGACTAATGAGGAATAACATGGCTAGCTACCAAAAATAAGAGTACTCATACTATTCCTAATCAACAGGCACACACCTCAAAACTAAAGCAAGAGACGCAATTCAATTAATACCACTAGACAACCTAGAGAGGAATACAATCAATATACAAGATAGCGTGGTTTCAAACCATTTCTAATGCTTTTAATCAATAAGTATCCATCAATGTCATTCAAACCATTTTTCACGCTTTCAAACTATTCACAATATTTTTCAATCAATAAATATTCCTCAAACACATTTCCACAATTTAAAATAATGATATACAAATAATCAATATTTATTTCCATTGAAAATAATTCAAAAGAAACAGTTGTTGTGCACAAACCTCTTATATTTGTCTCTGGTCTTGACTCAAGATTTCTTTCCCTTTTCTTTGAGTCCTTGTTAATCGAGAAACACAATTTGAAGTGTTTCAAGACTAAATTAATTTGCCTCTAACGATAATGTTCGATAAATAATTCACTAAATACCTTTATTCGCTAAGTCACCTAATATACCGACCCTCGCTATGCGTTTAGGTAAATTAGGTCTTAGTGTCATTAATATGTCATATTCGATAGGGTTTTAGGTTTGGTATATTTTACCAAAGTCATTTCCTCGCTTAGTGCATTTTAATGCAAATTGCTGGATTTCGGGACACTGGTTTGACCTAACCGGACGATCTAGTTCCCTCGGTTTTCGGGTCTCGAAACTACAAACTTGTAGATATAGGTATTATTGCACGCTGTGCAAAATTTCAGGTCAATCCGAGTTAAGTAGAACAAGTTATGGTCATTACACTATTGCTGGTCAAATGGTACCATTTTAGGTCAATTTTAGGTCAAAGTGGTCAATTCTGGTTCGGCCAGTTTTTGGACCTGAACTTGTGCAAGTTGTTTGACTTGCTTATGGTCATTTCTGGGCTTTGGTGTCTTCATAAGACTTGTAGGTATGGGTCTTAACTATTCTTGGTCAAAATTTCAGGTCAATTGGACCTGGTTTGAGTGAGTTATGGCCTAAACACTCACTGCTGCCCAATAGGTCATTTTTCAGGTCCTAATTGCATCTAATCCGAATTGGTCAAATTTTTAGGTCACCTTGCAAGCAGAATTTTGGCATGGTTTCTCAATGAAAGTTGGCACATTTTGTGCCTAGTTTCACCCCAAATTGGTCTCATAGCAATTGAGGTTACACATTCAAGGTTATAGGCCAAAATATACACTGCCCTCACTATGCATTACACACCCAAACTTCAAACACACACTTACCTTTGCAAGGTTCACTTCCATACCCTACCAAACTGTTTTGGCACATTACCAACAACATTTTCTACATTACATTTGCATTATTTTGGGCAGATTCCAATCACCCTTAACACACCAAATATCATTCACAATTATAATTCTAAGTACCATTACAAATACACCTAAACATTACAAACTTTACATACACTTTACAACATTAATTTACATACATAACATCCATCCTTCTAGGTCAATATGCTGCCCACACTTCCTTCAATATACACCATTTCTCAAGTGTCCACAAGCTGCCACAAATCACTCATCAACATCACATTGCCATACCATATGCTAATTCCCATCAAAGTGCATAATTCACCATATATACATGCATTAAATCACTAGGTTACTAACTCACCATGAACAACATTATTTCTCAACAATTATATGCACAATTTCCTCATCAAAAACGTGACCATGGCTGTCCAAAATGACAACAACAATAACCCTTCAAACTCAAAATTTTCCTTCACCAAACTAACACCCATAACATGAACATAAACTTTAACAAAGGATTTCTCAAAAATACAAACTTACCTTTATTTGTAACTTGCTAAACCTTCACCAAACTTCCCAAAATTGGTATCAATATCTTCCTTGTGGTGTGTAGACCATTTTTCATGAAAGGACCTAAGAGCTTGGAGTTGAAAATGGAGAGATAAGAAAGCTTGCATGAAAAATGGCTATGGAGGATTTCTTAGTGAGCTTGCTACGGCATGGTTGAAAAATTGAAGAAGATGATGTTTTAGTGGGAGGAATCTGCCCACTTATGATTATATTTAACCCATTTTATAATTCTTAGTGGTCCACCCACACCATTTAATCATTTAATAAACTTAATTTCCTTAATTCCACATTAAACCCTTAATTTCCACTATTTATTTTAGGTACCACCAATTTAATTTTTCATTTTATTTTCTAAGTGTAATACTATTTATTTTTAATGGACATTTAGGTCAAAAGACAATTCGTGTCAAATGACCATAATGCCCTGTTCAAGTTACGTTCTCGATTTTTCAAGAATAACCGTATTTTGTCTGCTTTTCGATTTCTCACTTTTCTTTGTACTAATTATTTAATTTTTCTTTGATCTTTCTAATGATATTTACTCTTCAACAATGGTCTATTTAAGTCCTAAAAATGTTTCCCGTGGTTCCCCATACCGTATTAGTCAACGGTCCACGCCGTGACTTCCTGCATGTCACCCATCGCTAGGTTTCCTACCACTTACTCGGTTACATTTCTTTGCTATGATTTTTCCTTTGTTTTTCTTTTCTTGTATTTCATTATTTTATGTCTCCTCACTCATATTGAAGTATTTGGTTCTAGGCATCCTAGCCGTCCGACAACACCGGTCACCGAGCAGAGAACGCACTACCGAACTTAGTGGTGTTACAATTCTCCCCTTAAATAAATTTCGCCTCAAATTTTTACCGCATTAGTCTCGAATAGCCGTGGGTGTTGTCTCCTCATATCCTCTTCACGTTCCCAAGTAGCTTCCTCGGCCTGAATGATGGTTCCACAAAGACTTTAACCAGTGTATCTGCTTGTTCCTCACCGCTTCACCTCATATGCCGAATTTTTATGGGTTCTTCCTCATATGAAAGGTCCGATTTACTTCAATCTCTTCAATCGTTAGTACATGAGATGGGTCCGACTGCACTCTCCTTAACATGGACACATGGAAGACACTGTATCCTTGCTAGCTCGAGGTAATGCCAACCTGTATGCTAAAGGACCCACTCTTTCCGTAACTTCATATGGTCCGATGAAACGAGGACTTAGTTTCCTTTCTCGCCAAATCTCATAATCCTCTTCCAAGGAGAAACTTTGAGGAATACCTTATCACCCATCGCATACTCATTATCTCTTCTCTTTAGATCAACATAGGACTTCATGTCCGATGCAGCTTTGAGTCTATCTCTGATCAACTGATCTTTTCCTCTGTCACTGGACAATTTCTCGTCCAATCATCTTCCTTTCACCTACTTCATCCCAACATAAGGGAGTTCTACACTTTCTCGCCATACAAAGCTTCATATGGAGGCATCCCTATGCTTGATTGGTAGTCGTTGTTATAAGCAAACTCAATCAAAGGCAAGTGTGTATCCCAACTACCTTCAAATTCAATCACACAAGCCCGTAGTATATCCTCCAATATCCGAATAACCCTCTCGCATCGCCATCTGTCTGCGGGTGGAATGTCAGGTCAAGTTCAATCTAGTTCCTAGGGCTCTCAAGACTACCCTAATCTAGAAGTGAACCTAGGATCTCTGCTGACACAATTGCTACCGCACTCCATGCGCTTTACAATCTCATATATGTACAATCCGCCAATCTTTCCGTGCTATAGTCCATCCGAATCGCAAAAGTGAGCAGACTTAGTCAATCATCAACTATAACCCATACCGCATCATGACTACTCGTGTCCTTGGAAGTCCTGTAACAAAATCCATAGTTATCCGCTCCCATTTCCACTGCATCGACAAAGGATGTAACAAACCACCGAACTTGATGTTCTCCCTTTACTTTGTCGACAAGTTAGGCATTTGGAAACAAATTCACTATATCTCTCTTCATGCCCATCCACCAAGAATGTTCTTTCAACCTCTCAGACATTTTAGTTCCACCAGTGGTGCATAGCAAATGGAGACTCATGTGCTTCCTTCATAATGATCCGTCTCGCCCCACATCACTAGAACGCACATTCGCTCTCGATGTAGCAATAAACCATCATCTCTCACAGAATTCAGGTTTCTTGCCCGCTGAACTTCTTTTTCAGCCTTCGATATTTTCATCACTGCGCAGCCATTCGACCGATCAATCAACACCGGCCGTACATGCCATGCAACTACCGCTCGCCCTCATCATCAACCTCTAGATCGCATGTCAGTGCTTTCAATTCATACACCATGGACAAAGGAGAAACTCGAGACTTGCCATAGTCTTGCGACTTAAGGCGCCACCACCACATTTGCTTTCCCCGGCCGATAGTCTATTAAGCAATCATAATCTTTAATGAGTTCTAACCATCTCCTCTCGCCTCAAATTCAATTCCTTCGTGCCTAAGTACTTCAAGCTCTTGTGATCCGTGAAGATGTAGCATTTCTCTCCATACAAATAGTGTCTCCGCATCTTTAGAGCAAAAACAATAGTGCTAACCTGCATCATGTGTTGGGTAGTTCCTCTCATGCGGTTTCAAATGGCGTGATGCATAAGCAATGACATTCCGATCTTGCATCAAGACACACCTAACCCATTGTGAGAAGCATCACTATAAATCGTGTATTCTTTACCCGAGTAGGTAAAGTGAGAACTGAGCTTCGCTAAGCACCTCTTCAACTCATCAAAACTCACGACATTTATCACCCATCAAATTTTACATCTTTCCGGCACTTGGTCAAGGAGAAGATAACATAGAGAATCCCTTCACAAACCGACGGTAATATCCAAATAAACCTAAAATCGCGACTTCGTGATGTTCCCGGCGGTTTCCAATTAAGGATAGCTTCTACCTTGGAATCTACCTTGATCCCTTCACCGACACAACATGTCCCAAAAAGGAGATTTCCTTCACCAAAATTCACATTTCACAATTTGGCGACAATGCTTTCTCCCTTAAAGTCGCAGATAATCCGCAGATGTCTATCATGCTCCTCTACACTCCTCGAGTATATCAAAATGTCATCAATAAATACCACCACAAATTGATCAAGATATGGTCTGAAGATAGTGTTCATCAGATCCATAAAAGCAGCTGGAGCATTTGTCAACCCGAATGGCATTACTAGAAACTCATAGTGGCCATACCGAGTTCTGAAAGCAGTTTTTGGAATACTCTGCTCTTGCACCTTCAACTGATGATAACCAGATCGCAAATCAATTTTGGAGAATACTGCTGCACTTTCAATCGATCGAATGTATCATCAATGCGAGGCAATGGATATCCGTTCTTTATTGTCACCCTATTCAACCGCTCGTAGTCAATGCATGCGAGAGTACCATCCTTCTTCTTAACAAACAACACCGTGCTCCCAAGGTGACACACTAGGCGGATGAAGCCCTTTTCAAGTAATTCTTGTAATATCTTCAACTCCTTCAACTCACTGGTGCCATTCGTATGGCGTTATGGAGATTGGATCCACACTGCATGTAACATTAATTTCAAATCGCACTTCTCTTCCGAGGTAATCCCGCAATTCATCAGAAACACATCCGAAAGTCATGTACCGTAGGGATGTCCTTCAATGCCGACTCCCACTTGGGTGTTTACCACATGTTCCAAGTATGATTCAAACCCTTTTCTGATCATTTTTCCGCTAGTGCAAAATTAAATGATGTTGATGGCAATAGCTGCCTCTCCCCATGTATCACCACATCAGCATCGAGGAGACCAAAAGTGACTGCCTTCTTTCGATACAATAATCATGGCATGATGCCTAGCTAACCAATCCATGCCCAAGATGATATCATAATCTCTAAAGGGCATTTCAATGAAATCAGACAGAAAGTGTGTCCTTGGATCACCAAAGGACAATCTCTATACATTCTATTAACTCGACTCTGTCCTAGCGGACTTGTTACTAGCACCTCAAAGTCCATTTTTGTACATGGAAAGAATGCAATCAATGATGCTAGCACTCACATAAGAATGGGTAGAACCCGGATCAAATAGCACAAATACATTCTCGTTAAAAGTTGAGAAGGTACCACCACAACATCGATGTCTCGCCTCTTCTCTGCCTCATGGCATAGACTCGATCGAGCACCGCCTTGTTCTCGACTGCTTTATCGTGCCTTGGCTGCTCAGGTTACCTCTACCCTCGCCTCTACCGCTAGGTGGTTGTGAGCTTCTAGTGACAGTGGCTCAATCGACCTTCTGCAGTAGTAGGAGGTGGTCCAACTCTGCGACATCTTGTGCAGCCTTGGCAAAGTGTCCTGCCTCTACAGCTATAACAGCTCCAATAGCCTTGTAGCAGATTCCACCATGATTCTTTCCACAAGTTTCACATTGGCGGAGGGTAGGAACTTCTGTACTCAACTGACTGATAGGGAGGTCTCATCCCGAATATCTTCCCCTACCGATTTTTTGCCACCTCCGCCATGTCCCCATAGTTCTTCCTCTTCCCAAGATGACCACTGAACTCCGATCTATCGATTTCCTCTTCTCTTTTTGTCTTCTCGACCTCTTCTTCTCGGGAGCAGCCTCAAACTCAACTCTTTCCAACTCTAGGGCTTGAGAAACAAGTTCAGAGAAGTTAGTGTGTTTGAAGCCGAGCACTTGTACTCTAATACTAGGCTTCAAGCCGCCAAACCTCTTGCATCTCTCCTCCGGTAGAGAGTAGACTCACCGCATAGTGGCTCAGGCGAGAAAATTCCCTTTCATACTCTGCCACTAATCTACTTCCCTGTTTCAGACTTAAGAACTGCTATAGCTTCTAGTCCACATAGGCATCATTTACATATTTTTGTTTGAACTCCCACAGAAAGTCATCCCAGATTAATACGGGGGGTTCCACCAAACTATGAGGAATGGTTTTCCACTAGTCATATGCATCTCCCTGTAGTAGTTACACTGAATACTCAAATCTCAGCTCTTCTGTGCAGTGTAGTTTCTTGAATACCCTATCCATTCTTTCTAACCATTGTTCTGCCTCTAGAGGATCTACTATCCCCTTGAACTTAGTAGCCCCATATTTAATCAGCTTGTCATACTGCCTAGCTGAAGACTGTGGTTGTACCACTGGTGTCTGCAGTGGGACTTGAGTAGGCATGTTACCAACCATCTGTTGGAACATTGCAGCCATCTGCTAAGCGAACATAGCAGGGAACTACGGTACTGAGGGGGCTATTGCAAGTGATCCACTGACATTGTGTAGGGCTGGGGCATCCCCTTGTTGCTCAGCCTCTATAGATTGATCGACTAAACGATCCCCTTCTTCCATAGTCAATTTGAGGATCTTAGACCTCCTGAACAATAACACAAGGAGATTTCCTCCTGTTAGTGCATATTTATAATGTAATGTACTGTATGTATCAAACAATGACATTGAGCAGTTGTACTATGAAGAAAGAATATTCAAATTACAGGTTAAAACAGAATTTGAAAAAAAAAAACTAGCTCTAATACCACTAAAACATATCACACCCTACCCCTCCGTAAGGCATAACATGATCCCGTAGTATACCTAATGAATTATCAACTTCGTCTACTGATAACCCATTAAATACAATATAAGGGATTTTAGACCTTTTCTTCTTTTTACAGTGGTGAGCACTATTTACAGGTGTTAAAAAAATTTTTAACTGAAGTGAAACCAGATAACACATTTGAAGTATTAATAATTTCTGTAAAAATTTTGGCAGAGTGCCCTCTGTATTTTGAATAAAATAGTTCTTCAAAAACCTGTAAAAAGCACTTCCAATATTTTGTTCAATCCCCAAACTCCAATATCCAATCAACACAATAATTTTCTCAACATTTGCCAACTCAAATCCACAATAATTTTGCAGTGTTTTCAAAAGCTGAGATAAAAGAAATATATCATAATATTTACAAGCCAAAATAATTTACAAATTTAGTTTACAACTTTAATGTACAATTTTAATGCACAATTTTAATCTGTAACTGCTCAAAACCAAGAACAATATATACATACAGTGAACATACATTACAATACAAAATGCAAAATATGGTATACTCAATATACCCAATGAATTCTCAATGTAGCACTAGCAGCCTAGTCTACTGCCGTGTCAGTCTATCTACCTGCGATAGTAATGAAAAGCTATTGCTGAACCAATGTCTCAATGGTGCACAACATGAACAAAATGCAACTTTAAATCATAAATCATAAGTCGTATAATAGTGGATACTTAAAATCGTAGTTAAATTCAAAGACAATGAATGTCACAAAGAATTAAACTCCATCTCACAATATCACAATAAATATCAATAAATCACACACACAGCTTAATCATGTTCCAAAGTCCAATTCGTCCCAAAAGCCGATGGCTAGTGAGGAATAACATAGCTAGCTAGCAATAATATGAGTACTCATTTTATTCGTCCTCAATAGGCATACACCTCAACACTTTAGCCAGAGAGGGAATTCAAAGTCAATTCATCCCACTGGACAAGCTAGCGAGGAATTCAATCAATATACATGATAGCTATGGTTTCAAACCATTTGCAATGTTTTTCAAGCAATAAGTATCCATCAAATATCATTCAAACAAATTTTCACAATTTAAACAATAATAGGCAAATTGTCATAATTCATTTCAATTGAAAATTCAAAAGAAATAACTATTGTGCACAAACCTCTGATAATTGTCTCTTAGCCCTGACTCAATGTTTCCTTCCCCTTCCCTGAGTCTTTGCTAACTGAAACACACAATTTGAAGTGTTTCAATACTCATTTAAACTGTCTCTAACAATAAGGCTTAATAATTAATTTATTGAATTCTATTATTTTCCTTAGTCAACCTAAAATGTTGACCCTCGATGCACTCTAGGTGAATTAGGTTTAATGTTACCAAAATGTCACAGGTTATAGCCCTTTAGTTGTGGTGTATGTTACCAATTTCATTTCCAAGTGTATTGCATTTTATTACAATTTACTGGATTTCAGTGTACTATTTTTACCTAGCCGGACGACCTAGTTCCCTCGGTTTTCGGGTCTCGGTCCAAACTACAAACTTGTAGGTCTATGTCTTATTACATGCGGGGCAAAATTTCAGGTCATTCTGATTTGTATAGACCAAGATATGGTCAATTTACCAATGCTAGACAGAATGCACTAAAATGGTAGGCTTAGGTCATTTTTAGGTCACTTTTAGTTCGGCCAGTTTTGGTACCTGAACTTGTTCAAGCTATTTGGCTTCGTTCTGGCCATTTTTGGGCTTTAGTGTCTTCATAAGAATTGTAGATATATGTCTAACCTATTCATGGCAAAAATTTTAGGTCATTTGGATCTGTTTTGAGTAAGTTATGGTCAAAACACTAACTGTTACCCAAATGGTCAATTTTTAGGCTTTCAAGTCACTAATCCGGATTTGGTAATTTTTCAAGTCACCTTCTAGGCAGAATTTTGATAAACTTTCTTCATGAAAGTTGGCACATTTTGTGCCTAGTTTCACCTCCAATTGGTCTCATACCAATTAGAGTCACACACTTAGGGTTCTAAGCTAAAACATACACTGCCCTGCTATACACTCTTCATCACATACCAATTACACATTCTATACTTACCAAGCTAATCCTTTCATACCAATTCTGGTTTGTACCATACCATTGACATACATAACAAGACATTTTGGTCATTTTGGACAGCTTGTAATCATTCTCAATATACACACTATAACATAGAATTTTTCAAAGTCCAATTACAATAATTTAACCACATGAACATACCTCATTTGCATGTCCAAATCCAAACAATTATTCACATACACATGCTGCCACCATAAGCAACATAATTCAACAATATTTCATGAACTTCAACACTTCAATCTTCTTCATGAGGCTGCCATAAGTTTACACATACCCATCAACTTCCATTTTCACTTTGCAAGCTTACAAATCAAACTTTACACATGGAATTCAACTTCAATACAATTAAACATTTAAATCAACATCCAAACAACTATTTACATGCAAGGACAAGCTGTTCATAGTGAGGTTTCATGGCTGCCGAAATGGCTCAGCTCCAATAATTTATCAAATATCAAAAATTCTTCCATAAATCAACTACCCACAACATTGGTTACACTTTTAATGAAACAAGAATTGAAAACACCCACTTACCTCTTTTGGACTTCTTCAATACCTCACCAAAAATTATCTTTCTTGCTCCAAGTATGCTGCCAAAGGTATGGTGGTCAAGTTTAATGAAGGGAGCTAGTGAAAAAGATGGCTTGAACATAGGTGAAGTGCACCTTGCATGTGGGCGGCCATGGATGGACCTTGGGAGAAAATTTGGTTCGGCCAAATGAAAATTTGGTGAAGAAGATGATGAATGCAGAAAGTTAGTGGATATTTCTGTCCACTTATTATATTATATGAGGAATAATGGTCCACTAACTTAGCTTAATGATAAATTAATGTTAAACTTTTCATTATTCAAAATCTTACCCCAAAAGTTTCCTTATTTATTTTTCATTTTTTTCATGGGGTTTTCCAACTTTAATGTCACTTATTTTTAATGGACATTTAGGTCAAAAGGTAACTCGTGATGTCAAATGACCATAATGCCCCTATTCGGGTTGCATTCTTGATTTTTCGGTAACATCGAGTTTTTTCTTTTTCTCGATTTCTCATTTTTCTTTGTACTAATTAATTAATTTTTCTTTGATATTTCTAATGACATTTATACTTCAATAGATGTTTATTTAAAGTCTTAAAAATATTTTCCAGGGTTTTCGCTGTCCAGGGCTAGTCAACGGTTCATGTCGCAACTTCCCGGTGTAGTCACCCATCGCTATGGTTTTTGGCTCATTTAACTTGGTTTTATTTCATTGCTATTATTTTTCCTTTGTTTTTCTTGTATTTTCTTTTCTTGTATTTCATGATTTTATGTCTCCTCACTAACTTTTAAATGTAGTTCTAGGCATTCTAGCTATCCGGATAGACACTGGTCACTGAAACAGTAGAACGCACTACCGAACATAGGGGTGTTACAAAATTTCTAGGACAATTTAATCAAATTGCTAAGGCAATTTGAAATTTCTGAATTTGGATTTGCCTGAGATTCCAGCAGAATGCATTGTTTTACCTATATACTAAAATTAGAATAACTTAAAATATATAAGTCTAATTGAGATTATCCAAATTGTTCTAGAAACCTAAGAGATAGGGCTACAACTTGGATTCAGAGACTTTACACAAATTATGAGCGTAAGATGCACAAATGTGGAATGCAAAAATTAACCCGAATACTGAAAATCTGGAAATCACAGGGTACTATGCTTGTTAACTAGGACTAGTAATGTAACCATAACTTGTTGTGTATAACTCCAAATGAAGTGAAATTTACCTTGTTGTAAAGCTGAGACATAGGGGAAGAAATGTCAAGAAGAAACTTTGACCTTAAAATGATGGCAGAATAGCCAAAAACTGACTAGAATCCTGAAAATGACCATATGAATAGTGATTATTCAAATAGGCATAACTCATTATAGAGAGGTCCAAAGGACCTGATTTTTGAACCCATAGAAAGCTTAGACATAGTAAAACATTTTTCATGAAGTCATGAACCATAATTCTGACTTTAACCTAGTCAAATTACTAATCAAAATTAGCTCAACAAAACTGCCAGAACCAAAACTGACCAGAAAATCTTGGACATTGACCAATCCGACCAGTTATGGTAAAAATGCCATAACTTGGGCTACAAAACTCTAAATGGAGTGATTCAAAAGGGGAATTAAATTTAAGACATTAAGGAACAACTTTGATGAAGAAAATTTTACCAAATTTCAACTGTAGATTGGCTTAATGTAATAGTGAACTTGAGCTTCCAAATCTAAAAATTTTGAAATACCTTTAGAAGGATTTGAATTATGATTGGCAATTAAAGCCAACAACTTTGTAAATCAAAATGTGATATAAACATGAATTTGGGACTCGTGTTCTAGTTACATATGGAATAACCAAAATTTAGCATGGATAGTATTGTGAATAGTAAACATAATGACACAATGCTAACCAACACCTAAAATTCTAATGTGCCCATGTATGCCTAGTTTATTATTAGTTTGGATAGGTTGACATGCCAATAGGGTTCTAACTTGCAGTACTGCTTATGGCTCCATGCCATTTTGTGATTTATGACTTCTAGCCATTTCGTTACTCTTTGATACATGAGGCTTTATGTCCAATTGATATTATGGCCCTTTAGCCATTCTGTTGTACACCTGGCATACACTATTTGACCGGTGGTGTGACGGCCTGAGGCATAAGTGTGTCTAGTGCTAGTTGCCCACTTATCCAGTCCAGTCAATCTATTATAGGTTACTTGGGCAGTGAAAGTATTAATGAGATTAAATGCAAGTTGAAATCAAGTAAGGAAATTGAATATCAAAATAAATAACAAGAAAGATTCCAATAAAATAAATGTTCCCAAAGATAAATAAAATGAAAATAAAAATATATAATATTTGAAATCACTATAGGATCGATAAATAAAATGCTAGAAAGAGTCAATATTATAAATTTTAATTAGCCTTCAACTAATCAATAATATATTAATTATTTATTTTCCTTGTAAGCACTACAATCATGAAATTATTATTTTTATTTTTATATTATATTTCCATTGTATTATTGCACCACTAAGTAGAAATGCTTATCGCGTTGGATTTTCCACGCGTAGGTACTGAAGATAAAACCAAGTGGACTCCAGACTAGGATTTTTCGGAGTACAGGTCTACAGCCAATGTCCAGCGTGTCACCTCACTTTGTAGTGCATTTTGGTAGGACCTGCTAGGCTATTTTAGTTATTTTGTATCTTGTATATAAACATAAGTTTGTAATGTAAATTATGAGTTCATTTAATTAAATTTGTATATAATGTAATTAATAAAGTTGAAAATTTCATGTATAAATTGAGCATGAATGGATGAAAATTTGAATGAATTTGATGACTTGAAATTGAGAATTATAGATTGAGATTATGAATTAATTTGAGAATGTTGATGAGTATATGAATTGACATGGAATATTATAAAACAGGTGACTAGTATAATGCGCAAAAAGTTAATAAAACAAGGGAAACTCATTCTGTTTCTCCGATTGAATGAGTGAACTTAAATTAACTAAATTAAATTTAATTACTAGGAAATATAATAAGATAAGATAAGGTGCTCTAGCACATAATGTAGCACGCCTTGCTCAGCTACACTGTAGATGGGTAAGGGGTGTTACATTTATGGGTAGGACCTGTTAGGCTATTTTAGTTATTTTGTATCTTGTATATAAACATAAATTTGCAATGTAAAATATGAGTTCATGTAATTAAATTTGTATATGATGTAATTAATAAAGTTGAAAATTTCATGTATAAATTGAGCATGAATAGATGAAAATTTAAATGAATTTGATGACTTGAAATTGAGAATTGTGGATTGAGATTATGGATTTAATTTGAGAATATTGATGAGTATATGAATTGATATGGAATATCATAAAATAGGTGAATAGTATAATACCCCAAAAGTTAATAAAATAGGGGAAACTCCATCGGTTTCTCCGATTGAATGAGTGAACTTAAATTAACTAAATTAAATTTAATTATTAGGAAATATAATAAGATAAGATAATGTGCTCTAACACAGAATGTAGCACGCCTTGCTCGGCTACACTGTAGATGAGTAAGGAGTGTTATATTTTTGCTTCATAATTTCTTCATTTTCCCATGTCGCTTCCTCTGCTTTGTGGTTTCTTTATAGTACTTTTACCAATGGAATTCTTTGGTTCCTTAGCTCATTCATTTCTCATGCTAGGATCTTTACTTTTTTTCCTCATACGTCAAGTCAGGTTCTACATTAATAGTCTCTACTAATAAGATATGTGAGGGATCTTATTAATATCCCCTTAACATCAAAACATGAGATACATTATGAATTATGTCCAGTTTTGGTGCTAAGACTAGTTTATAGGCTACTGGACCCACTTGTTTAATGATTTCGTATGGACTGATGAACCTTGGGCTTAACTTATCCTTCTTTCCAAATCTTAACACCTTTTTCCATGGTGACATCTAGAGGAACACTTTATCCCCAACTTTATATTCTATATCTTTTCTGTTTAGATCTGCATATGACTTATGCCTATCTGAGGCGACTTTCAAATTATATTTGATGATATTTACTTTTTCTTCAGTTTCTCTCACCAAATCCTGTCCTATTAACTTGTCCTCGCTAAGTTTTGTCCAACACAGAGGTGTTCTACATTTTCTTCCTTTATATTACAAATAACTATCTCCCTTGATCTCATATTTATTTTATTTCCCCTCTTGAATTTGTCTTATAATGTTTTCCAGCTTCTCATCCTGTTTCTGTGCCTCTTGCACTTGTTGTAGTAAATTAGGCTTCACTTGCGACTCACTTACAATAGCTCCATTTTGTGCTATAGACAAGCGGCATTCGAGGATCTCAAAACTACTATGAATTTCCTGCTCAGAGCATCTGCTCTACATTCACTTTCCTAGGGGTGTAATCAATGCTACAATCATAATCCTTCAGAAAATTCTATGTAACACCCCTATTTACATAGCCTGGTATATTTCACTATTTCGGTGATCGGTGTCAGTCCGGACAATTAAGTGGATTAGAACCACACTTAAGACAACTAGATAAGCCCTGAACACAAATAATTAGTAATTGTCAATTAGTTAAGTATAAATAAGAAAAACAGAACATAAGAAGTTAAACGAGCTGAGAGTTACAGCAATGGGTGACCTTCTCGGGAAGGACTACGAGGTCGATTTAAACTCAAATTTCGAGCTGTAAAATGTGACGCTGCGGTCCTTAGGACTATTGTGAATATACTGGAAAAGAGAAAATCACAAAAAAAAAATTGTTAAGTTAGTCAAAAAATTATGTCAGTGTTTCAGAAGAAATATGGAATTATTTGCAAACCGGATCGAACAGACGAGCGGCAATTTAGTCAATTGATCCCGAGATCTAACTCCTAACCTAACTGTCAAATAAAATCGGAGAAAAGAAAATTTTAGAATCGAAAATTAAATTAAAGAACTAATAGAAAAATTAAAAAAAAAAAGAAAAGAAAAGGAAAAGTAAAAAGTGATGACATCATGCATGACCTCATGCATGATGCAATAATTATTATAATTAAAATTTATTTAATTTAAATTTGTGGTCTTCCTAAAGACATAAAAAAGAAAAAGAAAAGAAAAGAGAAAAAAAAGGTGGTCTTCCATTCCTTGGCGTCTCTCTCTCTCCCAAGCTCTCTCTTTTAAAATCCTCCACGAAAGCTTAAATTCATGCTTTCAAACCTTCAAAGTAACCATAGAGTTCCCCAATTTTATTACTTAAAACTTGTTTTGGCAACTTGAAAAGAAGTTTGAGTAATAAATAAAGAAGAAAAAAAGAAGGGAATTGAAGATTGAAAATCAAAGGTTAAGGTTAGTGAGCAAACCTCCATTTCTTAGTTTAATTTCTATGTTTTTAGTTCAAGTAGCTTAGATTTTAACTTAAAATTAAAAGAAAATAATTGTTGGAGGACTAGAGGAAAATTTGGCCAACTAGGGTTTGTGATGATAATATATGAATTTGATTGAATAAATAGTGTAGGTAAGTTCGAATGAGTTAAGGAAGCATGTGTATATGTGTTTAACTAGTTAAATGCAACAAATAGGTGAATTAGGGTTTGGCACCTAGGGTTTGGAAGAAAAAAATGTGAGAATGTGTTACATGCTGTGTTGGACTTGGTTTGAGGTAAGAAATGGTCATTTGTGACTAATTGGAGTATGTTAGAAGTCTTGGAACCAAATGCAAATTCGGATTGCTTAGGGTCATGCTGCAGGCAGCAGGACCAAGGTCCCTTTCAGGGACCAAAACTAAAATTTTGCTAGTCCAATTGGTGTGAGGCCAATTGAGAATGAAAATAGACACAAAATGGAACATTTTTCATTTAGGAATTATGCCCAAAAAGTGACTAAAACCTAGTGAACAAATTGACCAAATCCGGATTAGGCAATCTGACCTATACAAAAATGACTCAATGAACAGTATTTGTTCATTTGGCCATAACTTGGGCTAAGCAGGTCTAAATGATCTGAAATTTTACCAGTGGAAAGCTAAGATATAGACCTAAAACTTTCATGAGGAACACAAATCCAAATTATGCCCTTAACCAAGTCATTTGACCACCTAAATTTGGTGACCTAAAACTACCAGAACCAGAATTTGCCCAGAAAATCAGGGTAAGTCCAATCCGGCAGCCATGATTCAAATGGCTATAACTTGAGCTACAAAACTCCAATTAGAGTGATTCAAAAAGGAGAATAAATTTAAGACAATAAGGAACAATTTCTATGAAGGAAACTTAGCCCAATTCTAACAACAAAATGACCAATGCAACAGTGCAATCTAAGACACCAAAACTGAAAATTGGCAATTTTGCTTAAAAGACTTAAGTTTTGAGAAAACAACCAAAACCAATAAAATTGGTGACCAAAATGTGGTATGTGAGTATAGTTAGACTTCCCATACCTTTTAGGCATAAGAAAGTCAATATTTTGACTTGAATAGTACTATGAATAGTAACCTCAACATGAAAGTATTAAAGAATGAAGTTTAAGCATAATGAGATTAATTATTGGAATTATTGTGAGGCAAAGATACTGAGACACTATAAATTTTGTGTTTCAGCTAAAAAAGACTCACAAGGGACAAAAGACTGAGTTAAGGCCTAGAGGCGACTCACGTCAAGTTTGTGTATAATAAACCCTATTTAAGCATTTTATCATTGAAAAAGTAATTTAGTACGCATTATGAGTTTAATAACTTTTGTGTTGCCACTTTGTGAATGAAAGTGTAACTTTGGAAATTGATTTGATTTTTGTATGCAATATTTGAATAAATTGTTTTAAATTGATTTCGGATTCACACTTAGCATGACAGTGCCATATTATTCCCCCATTTATGGGGTTGAGATCGATTATTTTCCTCCCTCTTTGGTTTACCAGTTGAGGTTGTAGATCGGATGAGTACTCATTAGCTAGCTAGCCACCTCCCTCATTGATTTCGATTAGTGGGGTTGTAGATTGCTTTGTTGTGATATACAACGTGGCATTGATCGAAAATTTTGTGTCATAGCTTAAGTTATGTATGAATTGGCAACACTGTGTTTATTAAATTATTTTACCAATATTGTGCTATAATGAGTTTTGATAAATTATGAAATGCGATTATGAAATATTCAAATTGTGAATTTGTCAAGGAATGTTTTATGTACTGCATTTTAATTTTTTTTGTGCACCACTGAGTATTTTTATACTCAGTGATAGCTTATTTTGCTATCGCGGATAAGGGCAAGGAAAAAGCAGCAGAGTGAGCTGCTGGATTGGCAGGAACTTCTTTAATCACTTTTGTACGAGTATTTATTTATACCCTTGTAATTATTTGATGTAAATGCTGTAATGTTTTATGTATCAATGTAAAGTTAAACAGTTGTACAATAACTTATAATAATGGTACTTTGGATTTTCTTTTTATTAATTAAGACCTGCATATGTAAATTAAATTTTAAACGTAATGTGAATGAAATGAGGAAATATTTTGAGATGACAAACTTTGATTGAATTGTGGAATTGATTTGAGTTATGTTGAACTGAGTAATTTTTGTGGCTGAGAGTTGTGAAAACAATTATTGGAAGTGTTTTTATAGGTTTTTGAAGAACTGTTTTATCAAAATACAAATGACACTCTGCCAAAATTTTTATAAAATTTGTGAAAAAATAAAATGGGTAAAAATTTTAACTAGTTTTCAAACTTCAATTAAATGATTTAATTTCCTACCATAACGCTCACCACTTCCAAAAAGGTAAGAAAATGGTTTTAAAATCCCTTGTAATATATTTAATGAATTATCAATAGGTGAAGTTCGGCAGTTCATTAAGTATTCTATGTGATCATGTTATGCCTTATAGAGGGGTAAGGTGTGACATGTTTTAGTGGTATCAGAGCATGGTTTTGTAATAAATTTTGACTATGTATGTGAATGTTTCTTTGATAAGTACAACTGCTCAAGTTTCTTTAATTGATACATATGACATATTTACATAATGAATATGCACTAACAGAGGTCAACCTCCTTGTGTTTGATCTCAGGAAGTAGAAATTTTTGGGAAACGGAATGGAAGAGGGAGATCATTCCGTGGAACAATCTGTTGAGGCTGATGTTCAAGGGGAAGCCCCAGCACTCCAGAATGTGAGTGGGTAAACCACTCCAGTTCCTACTCCAGCACCGCAATTTCCTACTCAGTTTGCACAGCAGATGGCTGCGTTTTTCCAACAAATGGCAGGAAATGTGCCACCTCAAGTTTAGATGCAAGCACCTGTAGCACAACCACAGCCCTTGGCTCTGCAATATGAAAAATTGATGAAATTTGGGGCCACCGAGTTTAAGGGCACTGTGGATCCATTGGAGGCAAAATAGTGGTTGGAAAGAATGGAACGGGTTTTTAGAAAGGTGCAGTGTACTGAAGAATTAAAATTTGAATATTCAGTATCTCTTCTCCAAGGGGATGCATATGAATGGTGGAAGAACATCCCCTACAGCCTGGTTGAGCCACCTGTGTTGACCTGGTCAGACTTTTTGAGGGAGTTTCTACAGAAATGGGTCCCTAATGCTTATGTGGATATGAAGTTACAAGAATTCCTGAGTTTGAAACAAGGGGATAGAACAATAGCAGAGTATGAACGAGACTTTTCAAGGCGAAGCCACTATGCTGAAAGCTTAGTGTCCACCCCCAGAGACAGATGTAAGAGGTTTGAGTCCGAGTTAAGGCCGAATCTAAGGATGCAAGTTATGGGATTCAGACACCAAAAAATTTCTGAGCTGATTTCACAAGCCCTAGAATTGGAAATGATAAAATCAGAAGGGGCAGTGAAGAAGGGTACACAAGAGAAAGAGAAGACTAAAAAGACTACTGGTCAAGCACCTGAAAATGGTTCAGGGAAGAGGAAACAGTCTGGAGGATCTAGTTTTCGTAGATCTGGCAGAAGTAGATTCTCTGGCCAAAAACCACCCCAGTCTGGTCAACAGACCCAGTAACCTTCTCAAGGATCTTTATCAGTTCGGCAGTGTGAGACCTATGGTAAAACACACAGTGGGGTGTGTTTCAAGGCCATGGGTGCATGCTATAACTGTGGAGGGAGCGGACATTTTGCTAAGGATTGTACTAGTCCGCGCCGATCTAGACCTTCTACTATATCTGAGGGATTAGCCCAAGTCTCTACACCTAGAGGGTCACAGCTAGCTGGTAGAGGTAGAGGCAGAGGTAGAGGTCCTGGTAACACTCCTGGAAGTCAAAGCACTGTTAACCAGCCAGTACCCAGTGGCGCACCAGTCAGAGTGTATACCATGCATAAAAGGGAGGAGGCTGAAACATCAGACATAGTAGCTGGTATTTTTTGCATCCTTAACCAAGATGTATATGTGTTATTTGATCCTGGCTCCACACATTCATATGTTAGTGCTAGTGTGATGTGTTCTACTGCTATTCAGTGTGTACTAATGGACTATGATGTACTAGTAACTAGTCCATTAGGCCAAGAGGTCAGGGTAAATAGATTATATAGGGATTGTCCTCTGGTGATCCAAGGACATACTTTTCTGTCTAATTTGATTGAAATTCCCTTCAGATATTATGACATTATCTTGGGTATGTATTGGTTAGCCAAGCATCATGCAATGATTGACTGTAGACTGAAAACAGTCACTTTTGGTCTCCCACAGTATGGTGATGTAGTAATACATAGGGAGGAGCAGTTATTGCTGTCAAACATTATTTCAGCTGCACTGGCCAGAAAAATGATTAGGAAGGGGTGTGAGGCATACTTGGCACATGTGATAGACACCCAAGTGGGTAGTCCAGCATTGAGGGACATCCCCACAGTATGTGACTTTCCGGATGTGTTTCTTGATGAATTGTCAAGATTACCACCAGAAAGGGAAGTGTAGTTTGAAATTGATGTTATGCCTGGTGTGGACCCAATCTGTAACACCCACCCGGTAGCAATTCCGTACATTCTACTATTTCGGTGACCAGTGTCGGTCCGGACAGCTAGAATATCCGGAAAAATATTTAAATTAAGTGAGGGACCATAATCAATTCAAATATTAATAAGAAAAATTTAATAAAAATTTTAGAAATAAAATACAACCAAATTAAACGAGCCGGTGCCCTAGCGAGGGGTAACCAGAGGGAAGTTGCGGTTCTCGCAACGACGAGCCCTAGACCCGGGGGAAAAATTATAAAATAATTTTTGGGACTCCAGGGAAGGGTCATTGAGGTTCCCATGGCATTAGAATGCCAAGAAAATACCTAGAAAAATTTTTCAATCGGTACAGACAATTTTGACCCGTTCAGGCAAACGGAGGGCATTTTGGTCATTTCGCCTTCAGAGGTGATTTTTGGCTGACTTGTCCAGTTCAGTAAATAATTAATATGACATAAAATATGAATAAACATTACTAGAAATTAAATTGAAATTTGATAGAAAAGAAAAGAAAGAAAAAGGAGCTAAATTGGGAATTATGATGTCATGCTTAGGTAATTAAAAGTGTATTGGCCAATCAAATTTAAGCAAGTCCATTAAAATGAAATAAAAATGGGTAAATGAAGCAGAATCCTAGAAATCCAAAACCAGCTCCCTCTCTTCTTCTTCATGCCGTCCACTCACCCTTACCCATTCCACCATTAACAACCTTTCATCCTTCATCTTTCTTAGATTTCTTCCACTAAAAACCCTAATTACCAACACAAAAATTCATTCTATCATCTTGGTGATTATTGTGGGAGCAAAAAGAAAAGGAAACCAAGACTTTGAGGAAGGGAAAAATCTGCTCTATTCAAGGTTAGTGCAACTATATACATAAAACTCTTTAATTTCATGATTTGTGACTTGAAACTTAGTAAGAATTGTAATTTAAATGAACAAAAACTCATGTGTATGAGTACATAAATTTTGGCTGCCCTAGCTATGGAATGGGAGGGAGTGTTTTTGATGAGCTTGAAGTGAACTAGAATCATGTTGGAAGTTTATAAACACAAGAATAATGAATTAATGGCTAACTAAGGTAAATTGTATAAAACATGAATTTGAATTAGGGTTTTGTGAGCAAAATGTAAACTTGGTTTAGGAAATTATTAGAGAACATTTTAATGGTCAATTAGTGACCATTTTAGGTAAGTTGACCATAAAATGGACTGAAAAATAGGATTGCAAAGTGAAGTTGCAGGCTGCCCTAGGACAGCAGCAGAGGGACTGAAAATTCAGTCCACTTGCACTGCCATAACTTGGGCTGTGTTGGTCCAATTGGTGTTTGACCAATTGGACGTGAAAATAGGCTTATAATGGCACATTTTTGCTGAAGAAACCATGCCCAAAAGACCAAAGAAAGAGGACCAAAACTCGGCCCCAATCCGAATACCCTGCAACTGATTCTGCAAAATGACCAAATGAACAGTAACTGTTCATTTGGCCATAACTCACTGTAGATTTGGTCAATTGACCTGAAATGTTTACAGCAACAATTTAAGACATAGACAAACAACTTTCATGAAGAAACCTACCCCAAATTATGGCCAGAACCTAACCCAAATGGCAGTGGAAGTCACTGTTCATGTTACTGTAGATATGGTCAATTCTGCAGATTGGCAATCCGGCCAGCTGTGGTTTTTGAGCCATATCTGGAGCTACAAAACTCCAAATGGAGTGATTCAAAAAACGAAATTCAACTAGACAAAATAAGGAACAACTTTCATGTTTGTCATTTCTTCAAATTCCCACTGCAACAGTGTTTAATAGAACAGTAAACATATGCTTCAAAAACTGAAATTTTCTGCCCTCTTGGTTTTAAGTTAGAAATGGTAAATGTGACCAATCCCAACAAATGTAAACAGCAAAATGTGGTATGTTGGGAGTGCCAAAACCAATGTACCTAATTTCTACCTAAAAGTCAACATTTTAGTTGACCAAAGAGGTGAATAGTGACACCGAAACTTGAAACTCAAAGATTGAAGAATTTTAAAGTATCGAATGCCCTAGTATACCTAACAAGATTGGTTTGGATAGTTTGGCATGCCAATAGGGTTCGATTAGCGATCGCACATGGCGATATGCCATTCAGCGATTTCATGGCTTTTAGCCATTCTGATTTTGTATTGAGACTTGGCCTTGTGCTCGATATTATTCTGACATTGTTAGTCGCATTGCTGCATACCGAGATGCATATGTGACCGATGGTGTGACGGCCGAGGTACTAGGTACCTAGTGCGATTTACCCGTTATCCATCCGATGCGTCTAGTGTAGGTTACTTGGGGCAATCAAATGAATAAAAGTGAACAAAGTTAATGAAATAATGAATATACCAACACCAAACAAAGAAAGCATACACATTCTATACACATTTATTTTCTTGCTATTTTCCTTTATTATATTATTGCACCACTAAGCATTATTGCTTAGCGCGTTGCTTTTGCCACGCATAGGTACTGGAGATCCCGATCGTGAGCCCAGTAGACCACAGGTAGGTGAGTCCATCCTGCGATTCTGCATGATGTCCTTGTCACCTCAACTTCTGCAGTGCATTGGTAGGACACTAGGTGTCATTTTGATATTTTGTAGCAAATTTTTACTTTCTCATATGTATTTGAACTTATGTAATATATTTTGATGTTCATGTAAATAATGAAAGTTATGACTATGAATGCAAAATTTGAGCATTTATTTATTGCTTGTATATGAGAAATGGATGTTTGAGAAATGACAAGGTTATTGAGAACTGAAATTGAGAAATATTGATGAGATTTTGGATATTGGAGTTTGAGATGATGGAATACAAATATTGGAAGTGTTTTTAACAGGTTCCGAAGAACTGTTTTCTCCATTTTTAGCCGGTACTCCGCCGGATTTTCTTTAAAATCTTCGGAACCTCAAATAAATAATACTTTTGATAAATGGCTAAAATAAATTATATTTCATAAATTATATTCACAAGTATGGTATAAATTAATTAAGGTATATTAGAATGTGCCGGTACACCGTGTGGCATAGCTTGCTCGGCTACACTGTAGACGGGTAAGGGGTATCACACAATCTCTATAACATCATATAGAATGGCATCTGCCGAATTAAAAGAGTTGAAAGTGCAGTTGCAAGAGCTGCTTGACAAGGGCTTGACTATCCGCCCTGGTGTGTCAACTTGAGGAGCTCCAGTATTGTTTGTAAAGAAGAAGGATGGCACTCTGTAGTTATGCATTGAATATCGACAGTTGAATAAGGTGACAATAAAGAATAGATACCCATTGCCCCGCATTGATGACTTGTTTGATCAGTTAAGGGGTGCAGTTGTGTTCTCCAAAATTAACTTGAGATCAGGTTATTATCAGCTGAAAGTACAAGAGCAGAATATTCCTAAAACTGCTTTTAGAACCTGCTATGGCTATTATGAGTTCTTGGTCATGCCATTCAGGTTAACTAATGCTCCAACTGCTTTTATGGATCTGATGAACACTATCTTCAGACCATACCTCAATCAGTTTGTTGTGGTATACATAGATGATATATTGGTTTATTCGAGGAGTGCGGAAGAGCATGATAGACATCTGCGGATTGTACTGCAGACTTTTAAAGAGAAACAGCTATATGCCAAATTGTAGAAGTGTGAATTTTGGCTGAAGGAAATATCCTTCTTAGGGCACGTTGTAACACCCTCACTGTAACAATTCCATACATTCTACTATTTTGGTGATCGGTGTCGGTCCGGATAGCTAGAACGTCTGGAAAAATATTTAAACTAAAGTGAAGAACCATAAATAACTCAAATAATAATAAAAAAAATTTAGAAAAAATTGTAGAAATAAAATACAACCGAGTTAAATGAGCTGGTGCCCTAGCGATGGGTAACCCAGTGGGAAGTTGTGGTTCTCGCAACTAGGAACCCTAGACCCAAGAGAAAATTCATAAATAATTTCAGAGACTCCAGAGAAGAGTCATTGAGGTTTTTATGGCATTAGAATGCCAAGAAAAGGTTTAGAAAATTTTTTCAATCGGTACAGACAATTTTAGTCTGTTAAGCCAAACAGAGGGCATTTTGGTCATTCCGTCTTCAGAGGTGATTTTTGGCCGATTTTTCCAGTTAAGTAAATAATTATTATGACATAAAATATGAATAAATATTTCTAAAATTAAATTAAAAATGAGTAGAAAAGAAAAGAAAAAGAAAATGAATTAAATGGGAAATATAACTTCACATGATGTCATTAGTTAGTCCTCCACCAATCCCAACACAACAAGCATATTTAAAGTTATTAAAAAGAGATAAAATGGGATTAAATGAAACAACAATCTGCCTTCTTCTCCCATCAAACCAGCCGCACCACTATGGCCATGAAACTCCTCCATTTCTTCTTTCCTTCTAGCTTGAATTTCTCTCTATTCTTACCCCAAACCTCTTAGGTCCCTTCACTAAAAATTACACCCACACCTTGTAGAAGTGTTTGTAATGAGAATCAAGCTACATCCATGATAAAGGATTTCATCCAAGGTCCACTTACTAGCGCTAGAGCTAAATCACTTCAGAATTTAATTTGTGAAATCATAAGGAGCAAGGATTATAAGCTGGAATGGCATGAAGAAAAATGTAAAGGATTAAATTTGGTGAAAATTATGCTTAGAAGTGACCAGGTGTCATGTGGAGCATTAGATTACATGGAATAACCTGTGGACATGCATGCACCAGATCCAACCCATGTACATGTATCTGCTGGCACCTTTTTCAAGGAATATTCCATCTGTTATAACCACCTCTCTTTTGGACTTAAATGCCCTTATTTGTCTTTGTATTAAATTTACTTTTTGTAAGGAGTTTTTAGTCTTTTGATAGATTAATTTTTGTTTGGACTTAAAGCTCCTTACAATTTGTTACTAAAGTAGGGATATTTTTGTCTTTAGCTTTGAAGCCAAGAGGCTATAAATACAAGTGTAATGAGAGAGTGGAGGACACACTTGAATATTAATGAGAGATTGTTTCTGCTCCTCTAGTGAGTAAATTGGCTGTTGCCTTTGTTCTTGTGAAGCTCATTAACTTGCTGAGATTCTATCTTGCAAGGTTTAATGTGCATAATATTCTTGGTTTATTCATTCTCCATATGAATTAGCTCAAGAATCCCATTTCTGATATTTTCTTTGAATTACACAACAATCTGATTGTGCTGGTTCAAAGATTCAAATTCATACATCTTGATTTGGTGCTTTCCATATTGTTCATTTAATTCTTGAATGTGGGTTTTCAAGTTACCAATTACTTGAAGGTTCACATCAGTTTGGCTGCCAAGAATTGAAGAGAAAGTGAAGTTTAAGTTTTGGAAAATTATGCTCAAAAAGGGTTAGTGCTATAATCATCCTACTTCTTTCCTTTAAGCATTATAAGCATGCTAAATCAAGTTAGTATGATATGAAATTGAAGAAAATATCAAGTATATGGAAACTTAAATTTTCAGTAGCTTTGATGTAAGAGGGTATGATGAGTTTAGTTTAATTGATATTAAACTTGCCTATAAATAGTTTGAGATATGTATATATGTGATGGATAGGTTGATGGAGTATGGGTTGCATGGAAGTTGAGTATGGAAGATAGGGTTTGGAGCAAACTTAGGGTTTTGCTCATGCATTGATGAAAAGAAGTTGTAATGGTCAATTAGTGACCATTTGGTGATGTTTGAGTAGGAAATTGAGTGAATGGTGCCAAGGGAATGGAGGTTACGCATGCTGTCCAATGTGCCCTGCAGGTCTGGATGTGAGTCCAGCAAGTTTGGGTAGCTGTAACTTGGGTTGTGTAGGTTCAATTGGTGCAAGGCTAATTAGACATGAAATTAGACACATAATGACACAATTTTGGGGAAGGAACTCTGTCCAGAAACTAAACATAGGATGCCTTAAAAATTGACCAAATCCAGGTGACTTGCATTCTGCCTGGGCAAAAATGATCAAATGAACAGTATTTATTCATTTGGTCATAACTCAGTGTAGAAAGGTCCAATTGATCTGAAATTTTACAAGCAGAAAGCTGAGACATAGGCCTACAACTTTCATGAAGAACACAAATCTAAATTCTGATTATAACCTAGTCAAATTGCTAACCAAACTTAGGTCACCAAATATGGCATAACCAAATTGTCCAGAAATTCTGGGTATAGGTCAATCCAGCCAGTTATGGTAAAATGACCATAACTTGAGCTACAAAACACCAAATGGAGTGATTCAAAAAACGAAATGTAACTAGACACAATAAGGAACAACTTTCATGAAGACAATTTTGTCAAATTCCAACTGTACAAATAATCAATAGAACAGTAAACCTAGGGTATGAAATCTGAAAATTTTGAATAACATAAGATAAGCTTTGAAATGGTATTGGAAATCAATACCAACAAAAATAAAATGCAAAATGTGGTATCTTGGTGAACTTAGATTTAATAAATTTATTATTTATTAAAAAGTCAACAATTTGAGTGAATAGTAATGTGAATAGTAATGCAAAGACACAAAGTGTAAGAACTAAATTGGTAGAGGAAATTAAGGTATGAAATTTGGAATCCATGAAATGTTCATGGATTACTTGGAATAGAAATAGTAATTCAGCTAAATGACTTAATGAACATTTAAGTTATGTGAGTATATAGTTAAGATTTGTATTCCCATTACTAGTAGGTCTAATAAAACATGAGTGATACCACTTGAATATGAAATGAAATTAGCCTAGATGGATTGTTGAGACTTATACTCCCAACACCAATGGAGTTCATAATATATTAGTAATACAACTTGAAGTATGAAATGTACTTTACATGAATAGATTGTTGAATGAATAAATGTGATAAAAGTGTCATTTGGGATTTAATTTCCCATCAAGAGAGAAAGGAAAGATGCTTGGAATGTGAATGGTACATGAGATTAAATGAATGTGAATTGTAATTAGTATGAATATTACGATGATTGCATAAATTACTTAGAAATGTGAATTTAGAAATGATGTTTCCATTATAAACGAAATTAGAATGCTATAAAAATATAAACGAAAAATATAATGAAATGATGAAACATATAAACTCTTAATGGTACTATGTGCCCATGTATTGCCCAGACACGTGTGTCAGATTGGATAGATTGGCATGCCAATAGGGTATTATTTTAGCAATACTGCGAAAGGCTTTATGCCCGTATTCATGGCTTTATGCCCGCATTCATGGCTTTATGCCCGATTATGTGTTATCATGGCTTTTTAGCCATACTGACTGCATATGTGGTTGACGATCCGCGTCCCATGTTATGACAGCCTAAGGCACTGCAGTGTCCAGTGCCAACGACCTGTTATCCAGTTTAGTCAGCCTGTCGTAGGTTACTTGGGCAGTCTAATTTATTAAAATAAATTACGAATATTGGCAATTAAAAATGCTAGAAAGCAAATAAATGAGTAAGAAGTTCTAAAATAAATTAGATAAGCTCCAAAATTTTGTTTCTTAGAAGGATATGAAGTAAATTAAATTAGTTCTAACAATTTTAAATATTTTGAAATGATTGTAACAATTTAGAAAGTATTAAGGAAGTAATAAAAAGACTAGTAGAAGAATTATAACTTAAATAACATTACAAATGTGACTTACATAAGAATATAAACATAAGTTTAAATTTTAGATTATTCATATCTGGTACATTATTAATGCAAACTTCTGAACTGAGCACCTTCAAAGAAGAACATGGCAGGATAGAGGACAGCTAATATTAGAAACTAAATTAATTATAAATCTAAATTTTTCGAACTATGGTTTATTTCTACCTTTATTTATATATTATTTTCTTACTATATTATTGCACCACTAAGCAGCAATGCTTAGCGCGATGGATTTATTTCCTCTCGCAGGTACTGAAGTTAAAGCCCAGCGGATACTAAACAGAAATTTTGGAGTCCGGATCTGTAGAGTGTCAAAGGTTGTCACCTCCTTAGCAATACATACAGATAGGGCCCATACAGATTATATTATGTATTTTTTGCATTATAATTAGTTATTATCTGTAACATAAACTATGAATTGTATGTTGAAATATAGATTATGGAACTGTAATTAATTTGTAGATTATGTAAATTATGAATTTACGTAATCAGTCTGTAAATCATGTAAATTAATGAAACTTGAGAATTTATATATATAAATTGTGTATGAATGGAAATGCATGGAAATGAAAATGAAATTGAGATATGAAAATGAGTATGTGAATTATGAGATGGTTATGAGAATAATTGATGAGATTTTTATTGTGAAATATTATTGAATTTTCAAACAGGTGAATAGTGAATCACGTCAATATTTAATAAAATAGGGAAAACTCCGCTGGTTTCTGTATAGAAAAATAATTGATATTAAATTAAATGAATTCAAAATTACCAAAATAATAAAATAAGATAAGATAGGGTGCTCCGACACCGAATGTAGCACATCTCGCTCGGTTACACTGTAGACGGGTGAGGAGTGTTACACACGTAGTATCAGTAGAGGGTATCAAGGTAGATCCAAGTAAGATAGAAGCTGTCCTTAATTGGAGGCCACCCAGGAATATCACAGAGATTTGCAGTTTTATGGGTTTAGCTGGATACTACAGTCGATTTGTGAAGGGATTTTCTATGTTAGCATCTCCATTCACTAAGTTACTCCAAAAAGATGTGAAATTTCAGTGGACGGATAAATGGCAACAGAGTTTTGATGAATTGAAGAGGTGTTTGACTGAGGCTCCAGTCCTAACTTTACCTACACCGGGTAAAGAATATACAGTTTATAATGATGCTTCTCACAATGGGTTAGGCTGTGTGTTGATGCAAGATCGAAATGTCATTACCTATGCATCACGTCAGCTGAAACCGCATGAGAGGAATTTTCCGACACACGACTTGGAGCTTAGAGCTATTGTGTTTACTCTTAAGATCTAGAGGCACTATTTATATGGGAAGAAATGCTACATCTACACAGATCATAAGAGTTTGAAGTATTTGGGCACCTAGAAAGAACTGAATTTGAGACAGAGGAGATGATTAGAGTTGATAAAAGATTATGATTGTTTGATAGACTATCAGCCAGGGAAAGCTAATGTTGCGGCTGATGCTTTAAGTCGCAAGATTATGGCAAGTCTACGGGTTACTCCTTTGTCTATGGTACATGAGTTGAGATCATTACATGCCAGCTTAGAGATTAATGATAAGGGGCAGACAGCAGTTGCATGGCATGTACAGCCAGTGTTGATTGATCAGATAAGGATGGCTACTCAGAATGATCAGAAGTATCAGAAGCTATTGGAAAAAGTCCAGTAGGGCAAGAAACCAGAATTCTCAATAAGAGATGATGGTCTATTGCTACACCAGGGCATAATGTGTGTTCCTAATGATGTTGATTTGAGGAAAAACATTTTGAAGGAAGCACATGAGTCTCCTTTCACCATGCACCCTGGTGGCACAAAAATGTATAGAGGGCTAAAGGAGCATTACTGGTGGATGGCTATGAAGAGAGATGTGGCAAAATTTATTTCCAAATGCCTAACTTGTCAACAAGTGAAGGCAGAGCATCAAGTACCAGCTGGTTTGTTACATCCACTACCAGTACTAGAATGGAAATGGGAGAGAATAACTATGGATTTTGTGATGGGACTTTCGAGGACGCAGAAGACTCATGATGCAGTATGGGTCATTGTTCACAGACTGAACAAGTCTACTCATTCTCTGCCAGTCCGAATGGACTATAGTTTAGAAAGATATGCCAAGTTGTACATTGATGAGATAGTAAGACTGCATGGAGTGCCAGTATCCATTGTATCAGACAGAGATCCTAGGCTCACTTCTAGACTCTAGGGTAGTTTTCAGAGAGTCCTAGGAACTAGATTGAACTTCAGCACGTCATTCCACCCACATACAGATGGCCAGTCTGAGAGGGTAATTAAGATCCTGGAGGACATGCTACGGGCTTGTGTGATTGAGTTTGAGGGCAGTTGGGACACGCACTTGCCTTTGATTGAGTTTGCTTATAACAACAGCTACCAATCAAGCATTGGGATGCCTCCATATGAAGCTTTGTATAGTGGAAAATGTGAAACCCAGTTGTGTTAGGATGATGTGGGTGAAAGGAAGATGATTGGGCCTGAAATCATTTAGCGGACTGAGGAGAAAATCAGGGTGATCAGAAATTGACTTAAGACTGCATCAGACCGTCAGAAGTCCTATGTTTATCTGAAGAGAAGGGATATTGAATATGCAGTGGGTGATAAAGTATTCCTCAAGGTTTCCCCTTGCAAGAGGATTATGATATTTGGTAGGAAGGGGAAACTGAGTCCTCGTTTCATTGGGCCATATGAGGTTCTAGAAAGAGTGGGTCCTTTGGCATATCGTTTGGCACTAGCTTCAGAGTTAGAAAAGATACATAATGTCTTCCATGTGTCTATGTTGAGGAGGTATCGATCAGACCCATCTCATGTACTACCAGTAGAAGAAATTGAAGTGAATCTAGACCTCACATATGAGGAAGAACCCATAGAAATTCTAGCTTATGAGGTGAAGCAGTTACGGAACAAGCAGATCCCATTAGTGAAAGTGCTGTGGAACCATCATTTGGGCTAGAAGGCTACTTAGGAATGAGAGGAGGACATGAGGAGACAGCACCCACAGCTGTTTAGAGATTGATACCAGGTAAAAATTTCGAAATGAAATTTATTTTAAGGGGGGAGAATTATAACACCCCTATTTACATAGCCTAGTATATTTCACTATTCCGGTGACCGGTGTTGGTCCGGACAATTAAGAGGATTAGAACCACACTTAAGACAACTAGATAAGCCTTGAACACAAATAATTAGTAATTGTCAATTAGTTAAGTATAAATAAGAAAAACAAAACATAAGAAGTTAAACGAGCTGAGAGTCACAGCGATGGGTGACCTTCTCAGGAAGGACTGCGAGGTCAATTTAAACTCAAATTTCGAACCATAAAATGTGACGCTGCGGTCCTTAGGACTATTGCGAACACAGTGAAAAAGAGAAAATCACGAGAAAGAATTGTTAAGTCAGTCAAATAATTAGCTCAGGGTTCTGAAAGAAATATGGAATTATTTACAAATAGGATCGAACCGGCGAGGGGCAATTTGGTCAATTGATCCCGAGAGATGACTCCTGACCTAACTGTCAAATAAAATCGGAGAAAAGAAAATTTCAGAATCGAGAATTAAATTAAATAACTAATAGAAAAATAAAAAAAAAAAGAAAAAGGAAAAGTAAAAAGTGATGACATCATGCATGACCTCATGCATGATGCAATAATTATTATAATTAAAATGTATTTAATTTAAATTTGTGGCCTTCCTAAAGACATAAAAAAGAAAAAGAGAAGAAAAGACAAAAAAAAGGGTGGTCTTCCATTCCTTGCCGTCTCTCTCTCTCTCCTAAGCTCTCTCTTTCAAAATCCTCAATGAAAGCTTAAATTCAAGCTTTCAAACCTTCAAAGTAACCATAGATTTCCCCAATTTTATTACTTAAAACTTTTTTTGGCAACTTGAAAAGAAGTTTGAGCAAGAAAAAAAGAAGAAAAGAAGAAGGGAATTGAAGATTGAAAATCAAAGGTTGAGGTTAGTGAGCAAACCTCCATTTCTTAGTTTAATTTCTATGTTTCTGGTTCAAGTAGCTTAGATTTTAACTTAAAATTAAAAGAAAATAATTATTGGAGGACTAGAGGAAAATTTGGCCAGCTAGGGTTTGTGATGATAATATATGAATTTGATTGAATAATAGTGTAGGTAAGTTTGAATGAGTTAAGGAAGCATGTGTATATGTGGTTAACTAGTTATTGTTCATTTGGCCATAACTTGGGCTAGGCAGGTCTAAATGACTTGAAATTTACCAGTGGAAAGCTGAGATATAGACCTAAAACTATCATGAAGAACACAAATCCAAATTATGCCTTTAACCAAGTCATTTGGCCACCCAAAATTGGTGACCTAAAACTGCCAGAACCAAAATTTGCCTAGAAAATCTGGGTAAGTCCAATCCGGCAGCCATGATTTAAATTTCTATAACTTGAGCTACAAAACTCCAATTGCAGTGATTCAAAAAGGAGAATAAATTTAAGACAATAAGGAACAATTTCTATGAAGAAAACTTAGCCCAATTCTAATAGCAAAATGACCAATGGAACAATGCAATCTAAGATACTAAAACTGAAAATTGGCAATTTTGCTTAAAAGACTTAAGTTTTGAGAAAACAACCAAAACCAACAAAATTGGTGACCAAAATGTGGTATGTGAGTATAGTTGGACTTCTCATACCTTTTAGGCATAAGAAAGTCAATATTTTGACTTGAATAGTACTATGAATAGTAACATAAACATGAAAGTATTCAAGAATGAAGTTTAAGCATAATGAGATTAATTATTGGAATTATTGTGAGGCAAAGATACTGAGACACTATAAATTTTGTGTTTCAGCTGAAAGAAAACCCGTAAGGGACAAAAGATTAAGTTAAGGCCTAGAGGCGACTCACGTCAGGTTTGTGCACAATAAACCCTATTTAAGCATTTTATCATTGAAAAATTGATTTAGTACGCGTTATGAGTTTAATAACTTTTGTGTTGCCACTTTGAGAATGAAAATGTAACTTTGGAAATTGATTTGATGTTTGTATGCAATATTTGAATAAATAGTTTTAAATTGATTTCGGATTCACACTTAGCATGACAGTGCCATATTATTCCCCCATTTATGGGGTTGAGATCTCCCTCTCTGGTTTACCAGTTGAGGTTGTAGATCGGATTAGTACTCATTAGCTAGCTAGCCACCTCCCTCATTGATTTCGATTAGTGAGATTGTAGATTGCTTTGTCGTGGTGTGTAATGCGGCATTGATCGAAAATTTTGTGTCATGGCTTAAGTTATGTATGAATTGGCAACACTGTGTTTATTAAATTATTTGACCAAAATTGTGCTATAATGAGTTTTGATAAATTGTGAAATGCGATTATGAAATATTCAAATTGCGAATTTTTCAAGAAATGTTTTATGTACTGCATTTCAATTTTTATTGTGCACCACTGAGTACTTTTATACTCAGCGACAGCTTATTTTGCTGTCGCAGATAAGGGCAAGGAAAAAGCAGCAGAGTGAGCTGCTGGATTGGCAACAACTTCTTTGATCACTTTTGTACAGGTATTTATTTATACCCTTGTAATTATTTGATATAAATATTATAATATTTTATGTATCAATGTAAAGTTGAGTAGTTGTACAGTAACTTATAATAATGGTATTTTGGATTTTCTTTTTGTAAATTAAGACCTGTATATGTAAATTAAATTTTAAATGCAATGTGAATGAAATGATGAAATATTTTGAGATGACAAACTTTGATTGAATTGTGGAATTGATTTGAGTTATGTTGAACTTAGTAAGTTTGGTGGTTGAGTGTTGTGGAAATAATTATTGGAAGTGTTTTTACAGGTTTTTGAAGAACTATTTTCTCAAAATACAGACGGCACTCTGCCAAAATTTTTATAAAATTTGCAAAAAAATAAAATGGGCAAAAATTTTAACTAGTTTTGAAACTTCAATTAAATGATTTAATTTCCTTCCAGAATGCTCACCACTTCCAAAAAGGTAAGAAAGTGGTTTTAAAATCCCTTGCAGTGTACCTAATGAATTATCCGTAGGTGAAGTTCGGTAGTTCATTAGGTATTCTACGGGATCATGTTATGCCTTACAGAGGAGTAAGGTGTGACATTCTACCCATCTCCTTTGTTTCAGATTAAGCTTCTTCTGAGTTGGCAAGTATTTAAGACTCTTGTGATCTGTGTATATATATAAAACTTCTCACCATACAAATAATGCCTCCATATTTTCCATACAAACACAATAGTTGCCAATTCCAAATCATGTGTAGCATAGTTCTTCTCATATGACTTAAGTTGCCTAGAAGTATAACCAACTACTTTCCTCTATTGCATCAATATACATCCTAACTCATTATGAGAGGCATCATTATAGATCACAAAGTCTCCTCCTATCGTGGTGGTGTAAGAATAGGTGCCTCTATAAGCATTGCTTCAAACTTCTCAAAGCTGGTTTGACATTAATCATTCCACTCAAATTTGACATTCTTATGCAATAATTTAGTTAATGGTGATGCTATGAGAGAAAATCCTTTTTCAAATCTCCTGTAATAACTAGCTAACCCCAAGAAACTTCTCACACCTTACCCTTCTGTAAGGTATAACATGATCCCTTAGTATACCTAATGAATTATTGAACTTCACCTACCGATAACCCATTAAATATACTACAAGGGATTTTAAAACAATTCAATTTCATTTTATAGTATAAAGTGATGATAAAAGATTTATTAAAGGGTCTTTGGATTGGATATATGCCATAAAATTTCTTTAGAAATAAATTAACATTTTTAAAATTTTTATAGAAATTCTGCATGGTGCCAGCTAAAACTATGTAAAAATAGTTCTTCAAACCTATAGAAAATCAATTTATAGAAATATCTCATACACAATTTGAACACAATCAAACTCAAGAATTTCTTTTCATTAATCCAACACCAAAGAAATATACATTTCTCATTTACAAATCAAAATAGATGTCCATATACAAATTTACAACTCAAAAGATAACAAAATATTATTACAATTTTATTTGTACAACTGCTCATTGGTTTTAGATACATGAGGAAAATTTATATCAAAATGAATTTACAAAAGGGTATACCTAATATATACCCGAAGCTATATTCAGTATTGCTCCATGCTACTCACTCTACAACTTTTTCTTTCTCCTTACTTGCGACAGTATGAAATAGCCATCGCTGAGCATAACAATCAGTGGTGCACAACTAGAATTTTTAATTCAACATAAAACATACTTTGTCAATGCATAACGGAGAAATTGGAATACCCATATTTTTCATAAGTCATAAAACCAATTTTTACAATTTATAATCACACAAATCATATTTTTCAATCACATTTTATCAAAGCATTCATAAATTAGTTGTGTTGCCAACAATCACGCAATTAGGATCATGACACAAAATTTTTTATCAATATCGTGTTGTACACCACGATAAAGCAATCTACAATGTAACACCCTTATTTGTATAGCCTGGTATATTTCACTGTTCTGGTGACCGGAGTTGGTCCGGTCAATTAAGGGGATTAGAACCACACTTAAGACAATTAGATAAGCCATTAAACACAAATAATTAGTAATTATCAATTAGTTAAGTATAAATAAGAAAAATAGAACATAAGAAGTTAAATGAGCCGAGAGTCATAGCGATGAGTGACCTTTTCGGGAAGGACTGCGAAGTTGATTTAAACTCAAATTTTGAACCGTAAAATGTGATGCTGCGGTCCTTAGAACTATTACGAACATAGTGGAAAAGAGAAAATCGCGAAAAGGAATTGTTAAGCCAGTCAAATAATTAGGTCAGGGAGCCAGAAGATATATTAAATTATTTACAAATCGGGTTGAATAGGCGAGAGGCAATTTGGTCAATTGACCCCGAGAGCTGACTCCTGACCTAACTGTCAAATAAAATCGGAGAAAAGAAAATTTCAGAGTCAGGATTTAAATTAAAGAACTAATAGAAAAATAAATGAAAAAAAAAAGAAAAAGAAAAGTTGAAAAAGTAATGACATCATGTGGTCACATAAGCATGATGCAATAAACTTAATTATTAAAAATTGAAACTATAGGATAATTAAAGAGTTATAATACATAAAAAAAAAATGAAAAACATTATTGGTCTTCTCTCCCAACCAAGCCGGCCACTCTTCCCTCTCCCTCAAACCACCATTGTTACACTATAAAAGCTTGAATCCAAGCTTTCTTTCAACCACTTAAACCTATTTTGACCCCAACTTAACTTAGTAGAACTTGATTTAGTCACTTGAGAAGAAGATTGATCACAAAAGAAAGAAGAAAAGAAGAAGGAAATTGAAGAATTAGCATCCAAGTTAAAATTAGTGATTTAAGTTGCAAAATTTAGTTTATTAGTTGTGTTTATAGCTTAACTAACTTAGAAATATGCTTAAATGAAAATAAAATTTTTTGTTTAAGGACCAAGCTGAAATTCGGCCAGCTAGGGTTGCTATGGATATGCTTGTGTTTTGATTGAATTTAATATGTTAAGCAAGCTTGTATGAATGTGGAAGTGAGATTGATATGCTTGGATTTGGTTAAATGTAACTACTAGTTTGGTTAGGGTTTAGCACCTAGGGTTTGGAGGCAAAAATATGAGAATTGGTCAAGTGATGTGTTTGACCTAGTTTGAAGTGAAAAATGGTCATTTGTGACCAAATGAAGTGTGTTGGAAGTTCAGGAACTCAATCCATCGCCTCTGTGTAAGGTTGATCTCCTTCTGGGTTGGCAAGTATTTCAGGCTTTTGTGGTCTGTGTAAATGTAGCACTTTTCACCATATAAGTAGTGCCTCCATATCTTCAATGCGAAGATAATTGCTACAAGCTCTAGATCATGGGTAGGGTAATTCTGTTCATGTGGCCTTAGCTGCCTGGAAGCATAAGCGACCACCTTCCCCTCTTGCATCAATACACACCCTAACCCATTATGAGAGGCATCACTGTAGACCACAAAGTCCTTTCCTGACACTGGCTGTGTTAACACTGGTGCCTCTGTCAACATAGCCTTCAACTTCTCAAAACTGGTCTAACACTTGTCATTCCAATCAAATCTATCATTTTTGTGTAACAACTTGGTCATTGGAGCAGCTATTAAGGAAAATCCCTTCACAAATCTTCTGTAATACCCAGCTAGCCCCAAGAAACTTCTGACCTCAGTTGTATTCCTGGGAGGCTTCCATTCCATCACTGCTTCTATTTTCTTGGGATCCGCCCTAATCCCATCAGCTGACACAATGTGTTCAAGGAATGTAATCTCATTCAACCAGAAGTCACACTTGGACAACTTAGCGTACACTTCTTTTCTCTCAGGGTTTGCAGAACAATCCTCAAATACTCATCATGTTCTTCAGTGGTCTTGGAATACACCAAAATATCATCAATAAAGGCCACTACTAACTGATCTAAGTATGGATGGAAGATGCGGTTCATAAGGTCCATGAATGCTGCTGGTGCATTTGTTAGGCCAAAGGGCATCACCAAAAACTCATAATGCCCATATCGAGTCCTGAATGCAGTCTTTGGCACATCTACATCTTTCACCCACAACTGATGATACCCTGATCTGAGATCAATTTTGGAAAATACTCCTGCTCCCTCCAACTGATCAAACAGATCATCAATTCTAGGTAATGGATACTTATTCTTCACAGTCACTTTATTCAACTGCCGGTAATCAATGCATAATCTCAAAGTCCCATCCTTCTTTTTTCACAAACAGCACTGGAGCTCCCCATGGTGACACACTGGGGCGTATGAACCCCTTATCTAGTAACTCCTGTAACTGGATTTTTAGTTCTTTCAATTCTGTGGGTGCCATCCTATAAGGAGCAATAGAGATTGGTGCTGTACCCGGCAGCATCTCAATAGCAAATTTGACTTCCCTTTCTGATGGCAAGCCAGGCAATTCTTCAGGGAACACATCTGGGAAATCTTTTACTGTGGGTATGTCACACAGATCTGGCTTTGCCTGCCTAGTATCCACCACATGTGCTAGGTAGGCTTCACAACCTTTTCTCATCAGTTTTCTTGCAATTGTTGTTGAGATGATATTGGACAAGAAATCTGTCCTTTCCCCCACAATTATGATCTCATTACCCCCAGGAGTTTTCAAAGAAATTCTTTTCAATTTACAGTCAACCATTGCCTGATGATGTGACAACCAGTCCATTCCCAAAATCACTTCAAACTCATGGAAAGGCAACTCAATTCTGTCTGCCAAGAATTCATACCCCAGAATCCTTAACGGGCAACCTTTGTACACTCTGTTCACCATTACACTGTGGCCCAATGGATTAGTGACCAGGATGTCTTGGTCACTCTCCCCTACTAGTATCCCCTTTTCTACAGGTAGGTTGATGCAGATGTATGAATGAGTGGATCCCGGATCCACCAATGCATGCACAGATGTATTGTAGAGGGAGAACGTACCCCTGATGATGTCTGGGGCATCTTGCTCCTCCTGAGCTCTCATGGCATAGGCTCGCAGTGGTCCGCCTCGTGCCTTCTCGCTGGCTCGCATCCGTGCCTCTGTGATGGTCCCACTGCCTCAGATTTGCCAGATTTCCTATCCCTTTGTGGTGCAGGAGTAGGTCTGTCTGCTTGTGTTGGAGCAGCTGTAGCAGTTCTGCATGGATAGTTCCTCAACTGATGCTCTATCGACCCACACCTTAAGCAGGCACCAGTCACTCTCCAACACTCCCCCTTATGCCACTTCAGGCAATGTAAACATGTAGAAGATGTTGGGGCTGGTCCCCTGAACCCCATCCCTAGAGAGCTGCTCACTGATGGTGTGGACTGACCTCTCCTAGGGGTGAACTGTGGCCTGGGCCCCTGTGTCTGACCCTGACTTTGTGGTTGTCCTGAACTTTGTGCAAGTGGACCTTTGAACTTCTTTCCAGGTATAGGAGATGAACTAGACTGACCCAGGCCCTTCTTCTGCTGTCTCTCTCTTCTGGTCTGCTCACTTATTCTTACTTTTTCAACTTTTATTGCAGCTTCCACTAACTTGGTGAAGTCTGTGATTCCTAAGGCAGTGATCATGATCTTTATGTTGTCATTTAATCCCTCTTCAAATCTCTTACACCTTTCAGCTTCATTAGGGACTATCTCCCTTCAGAATGCCTCGATCCGACAAATTCCTTTTCATACTCGGCCACTGTCAACTGTCTTTGCCTCAGGTTAATGAATTCCCTTCTTCTCTCTACTAGGTATACACTACCCACATATTTCTTCTTGAATTCCTAGAGGAAGAAGTCTCAAGTTATTACTTCTGGCTGTACTTCACTAGACACCGTATCCCACCATTCATATGCATCATCTTGCAACAGAGATACAGCAGCTTCTAGATTTTGTTCAGGAGTGTAGTGGAGTTATTTTAAAACTCTGCCTGTTCTGTTCAACCAATTTTCGGCTACAACAGAATCATCTTCTCTCTTGCCAAAGAAGTCCATTGCTCCAAATTTTCTCAAACTTTCCAGGTGTGATTTCGGTTGTGGAGGTGGTGGTGGTGGTGGCATTACCCCAGCCATTTGTTTAAAGAATTCGGCCATTTGCTGGAACACGACCTGTGGAGGCTGAGCAGGCTCTGATGGAGCTGGCGGAGCAAGTTCTCCCCTACCCCTAGTCTCAGCTGGTGTAGGTGGAGCATGATTCTCCACTTCCTCCTCAACTGCCCTCTGAGATGTGGGGTACATATCCTATTCAAAATAACAAAGACAAACAGATCTGCATTAGTGTCACCTCGACTCTTACAAATGCAATGCATGGTATGGACTCGATCTAGGCCCAAAAATGCCTAAACCGTGCTCTGATACCACTAAATGTGACACTCCTTACCCGTCTACAATGTAGTCAAGCAAGATATGCCACACAGTGTATCAGAATACCCTATTTTAATTCAATCATTTTTTTTTATTCTTCCTAATTTATTTTTTTCATAGTTATGAAGTACAATTTATGAAATATAATTCATTTAAGTCATTTATTAAAATTAAAATTTATTTGAGGTTCCGAAAATTTTATAGAAAATCCGATAGAGTACCGGCTAAAAATTGAGAAAACAGTTCTTCGGAACCTGTGAAAAACACTTCCAAAATTCTTAATGAATCCCAAACTCCATTTCATCATCAAAATGTCAATATTTTTCAACAACATTTCCATTTCTCAATCATTCATTTCTCATGGTATTCATATATAAGCAATAAATAAATACTCAATTTTCCATTCATAAACACAAATTGCACTATTTACATTAATACCAAAATACATTACATAAGTTTCAATTACATATGAGAAAATAAAAGTTAATTACAAAATACTTAAAATGAAACCTAGTGTCCTACCAATGCACTGACGTCGGTGAGGTGACACGGACACTGTGCAGAGTTGTAGAAGGTCTCACCCAGTCTGTGGTCTACTGGGCTCTCGGTCGGTCTCTCCAGAGCCTACGCGTGGCAAAAGCAACGCGCTAAGCAATAATGCTTAGTGGTGCCAGTAATAAAATAAAAAGAAATAACAGAAAATAAATATGCAGTGAATGTATTGATGTCTCTTTGTAAATAAATTTTGGATGAGTATTTATAGTCTTACTTATTTTGTACTTGTTATATTCATTATTTCATTAAATTTATCCACTTTCATTTTTGGTTGCCCAAGTAACCTATACCGATGATCGGATCGATAAACGGTAACCGCACCGGGTATCAAGTACTCGCCGTCACACCATCGGTCACATATGTGTCTCCGGCAGCAAATGTAATAGCTAATAAGTCAGATAACATTAGGCACAAGGCCAAGTATCAACATAATGTCGAATGGCTAAAAGCCATGAAATCACAAAATGGCATAATGCCATGTGCGATCGCTAATCGAACCCTATTGGCATGCCAAGCTATCCAAACGAATCTTTTTAGGTATACTAGGGCATTTTACACTTTTGAGTTTTACAATTTTTAAATTTCAAGTTTTAGTGTTACTATTCACTTCATTAGTCAACCAAAATGTTGACTTTTGCATAGACAATAGGTACATTGGTTTTAATTCTCCCAACATACCACATTTTGCATTCAAAATTTGTTGGTATTGGTTGCCAATACCATTTCTAAGCCTAAATTTAATTGAGCAAAATTTTCAGTTTTCATACCTTATTTTTACTGTTTCACTAGTCATTTTTGCAGTAGGAATTTGGCAAAATGATCAATTAAAGTTGTTCCTTATTTTGTCTAGTTGAATTTCCTTTTTTGAATCACTCCATTTGGAGTTTCGTAGCTAAAGTTATGGTCCAAAAACCACAACTGGCCGGATTGGAATTTTTCTGGACTGACCATATCTACAGTGCAGTGAACAATGACTGTAACTCACTTGTTGGATAGGTTCTGCTCATAATTTGGGTTAGGCTTCTTCATGAAAGTTGTTGGTCTATATCTCAACTTGTTGCTGGTAAATGTTCAGGTAAATTGGACCATTCTACACTGAGTTATGGCCAAATGAACAATCACTATTCATTTGGTCATTCTGCAGAAACAGACTGCAGGTCACCCGGATTAGGGCAAGCTTTTGGTCCACTTGATTTGGTTTTATGGGCATGGTTTCTTCACCAAAGTTGTGCCATTATGTGTCTAGTTTCATGTTCAATTGGCCTTGCACCAATTGAACCTCTACAATTTATGTTATGGCTGTCCAAACCTGCTGGACTCATACTCAATCCTGCAGGTCAGCCAAGGCAGCCCACCTAAACTCAAATCCAACATCCTTACTCACTTCAATTCCTTCTCACACACATTCAAATGGTCACTAATTGGCCATTACAAGGTTAATAAACCACTACATGAGCAAACCCTATTGTTGTTAATTGTCCACATTTTCCATGTTCTTACATGCCTAAACTTTGTATTTCACTTACACAATTAGGTTCAATTACTCATTTAATACCAAGGGCAGCCCATGAACCACTTTACTTCAAGCAAACTCATCAACCCTAATCAACCCTAAGCTGCTAAAATTATAGGAAATAAATACACATAATTTTTATTTTGTTTTTCTTACATTTTCTACTTATCTCATGGCATTAAGCATGAATTAAGTAAAAATAGTAAGAGTTTGGACACTAACCTTGTGAGCATAATTTTTTCACTCAAAATTCCTTGACTTTCTTTGGCTTTCTTGGCAGCCAAACACCTTCCCAAGAGGTAAGGATAATTTTTAATGAAGAGAACTTAAGGTTTAATGGTGAGAATTCAAGGTTTGGAAGAGAGAAAATGAAAGGAATTTTAACGGAGAAAGAAAAGGTTCACGGCTGGAAATGGGAAGAAGAAGAAAGCTGGATTTTTCTTTCATTTTCTGCCCATTTTATTGATTTTAAATGGGTTAAGGACATGTGTCACAATATGATTGGTCACTGGAGTTTTAATGACATCATAATGATGTCAAAATTCTCATTTATTCCATTTTCTTTTCTTTTTTTCTTTTCTACACATTTTCAATTCAATTTTTAGCAATATTTATTCATATTTTATGTTATAATAATTATTTACTGAACTGGACAAGTCAGCCAAAAATCATATCTGAAGACGAAATGACCAAAATGCCCTCCGTTTGGCTTATTGAGCCAAAATTGTCTGTACTGATTGAAAATTTTTTTGAAGCATTTCCTTGGCATTCTAATGCCATAAAAACCTCAATGACCCTTCTTTAGAGTCTCAAAAATTATTTTATAAATTTTCCTCTTGGTCTAGGGCTCCTAGTTGCGAGAACCGCAACTTCCCATTAGGTTACCCATGGCTAGGGCACCAGCTCATTTAACTTGGTTGTATTTTATTTCTAAAATTTTTTCTAAATTTTTCTTATTAATATTTGAGTTAATTATGGTTCCTCACTTTAGTTTAAATATTTTTCCGGACGTTCTAGCTGTCCGGTCCAACACTGGTAACCGGAACAGTAGAATGTACGGAGTTGCTACAGGGATGGTGTTACATGTATATTTGAAATGGCAATGTTTAGTAAATTGTTAAGATAAGTTTTGAAACCACAGTGTCATGACTATATATTTGAACACCTCACTAGCATGACTAGTGGGGATAATTAGTTTCGAAATTTGATTCTTTCTCTGGCTGAAGTGTTGAGGTGTGTGCCAGTAAAAGAAGAAATTGAATGGATATCTATATATTTGAGCTAGCTAGTCTTGTGATGTGACTTCTCCTTATCCTCTGGATATTGAGATTATATTTATTTCGAATGGCATGATATAACTATGGGTTTTATGACATTGGTTTTGACACTTCGAAATGAACTTGTTTGGATTAAAATCTCATAATTAATGTTTTGTATTTAATTTTCATGTTCACTCCAATTTTTGAATAAATGTGATTTAAATTCTGCATAAAGATTATTTTTGTATGTTATGCACCACTGAGTCCTAGTACTCAGCGATGGCTGTTATTACTGTCACAGATTTAGAGACTAGAAGAGCAGCAGACTGAGCTGCTGAGGATTGAGGACCTACCTACTTGAAGTTATCGGGTATATTTTATACCCTAACTGTAAAAATTTGTTTTGATATATGTAATGTACGTAATTGTATGGACATGTAAAATTGGTCCTGAGCAGCTTGTACAAAGTTTGTATAAAGTTTGTAATAAAATTTAGTTTGAATTTGTTTTAATGTAAATTTTTAGTATGATGTATATATAAATTATTTATCTTTAATGAAATATGAATAAATGAAATTGATTGATAGTATCTTGATGATTACTGAATTTTGGAAATTGAGAAATAAGGATTTTTGAATTTTGAAACTTGAGAAATTGGTTGGAATTGATTGTGAATTTTAAGAAGTTGTTGAGAAAAATTATTGGAAGTGTTTTTTTCCAGGTATTTCAAAAACTGTTTTCTCAAAATACAGACGGCAATCTACTGAAATTTTTATAAAATTTGCAGAAAAACAAAATGGGCCAAAAATTTTTACTAGTTTTTAAACATCAAATAAATTATTTTAATGCCTATTAGAAAATGCTCACCACTTACAAAAGTAAGAAAATTGTTTTAAAATCCTTTGTAGGGTACTTAATGAGCTATCGGTAGGTGAAGTTCGGTAGTTCATTAGGTATTCTACGGGATCATGTTACACCTTACAGAGGAGTAAGGTGTGACATATTTTAGTGGTTTCAGAGCAAATTTTTGAAGTATGTTTTAACTTGAGAATTTGTGCCTTTCCTTGTTAAGTACAACTGCTCAATGTCCATATTTGTTACATACAGTGCACTACATCATAAATATGAACTAACGGAGGGAAATCTCCTTGTGTTATTTGTTCAGGAGATATCCTAACTTCATACCAAAATGGAAAAAGGGGATCGCTCAGTCGAGCAATCTATTGAAGCTGAGGCACAAGGGGAAGCCCCAGCACTATAGAATGTCAGTGGATCAGTAGCACCAGCCCCACAAATGCCGCAGTTTCCTGCACATTTTGCACAGCAGATGGCTGCGATGTTTCAACAAATGGCTAGAGGTATGCTTGCTCAAGCTCCACCCCAGACACCTGTGGCACAACCATTGCCTCCAGCCAGACAGTATGACAAGTTATTGAAGTATGGAGCTACTGAATTTAAGGGTACAGTAGACCCACTTGAGGCAGAGCAATGGCTTGAAAGAATGGACAAAGTGTTCAAGAAGCTGCACTGCCAAGATAAATTGAAGTTTGAATACTCTGTGTCTCTACTGCAAGGGGATGCATATGATTGGTGGAAGACCATCCCCCACAACTTGGCTGAACCACTAGTACTGACTTGGGATGACTTCATCAGAGAATTCAGACAAAAATACATCCCAGACGTATATGTAGATCAAAAGTTACAAGAATTTCTGAGCCTGAAACAAGGGAGTAGATCAGTGGCAGAGTATGAGAGGGAGTTCTCCCACTTAAGCCATTATGCTGGGAGTCTCCTTTCTACCAGCAATGAATGGTGCAAAGAGATTTGAGACTGGTTTGAAGCCCAGTTTGAGGATGCAAGTTGTAGGATTCAGACACAGCAACTTTTTAGAACTCATGTCTCAAGCACTTGAGCTAGAAAGGATTGAATCAGAAGCGACCCCAACAAAAGAAAAATAAAAAAAAAAGTTGAAAAATCCGAGAAAGACAAAGGGGAAAAATCAGTTGAATAAAGTTCTGGTGTTACTTCTGGGAAGAGAAAGAAATTTGGTGGACCTAGTAGAGGTCAAGGCGGAAGATTTAGAAGGGGCCGATTCTCTGGACAGAGACCCCCTAGGTCTGGTTAGCAGTCGAGCAAGGGTTCATATCCTACTCACCCCTGTGAGACTTGTGGCAAGATTCATGGGGGAGAATGCTATTGGGCCAGTGGAGCCTGTTTTAACTGTGGAGGGAAGGGCCATTTAGCAAAAGACTACACTAGTGCTCCTAGATATGGTCCAGCTCCTACGACTGCAGAAGGATCTATTCAGAGTCCTGCTCCTAGAGGTTCACAATCAGTTGGCAAAGGAAGAGGTAGAGGTAGAGGCATTGCTTCTGGCACTCAGTGTACAGTTGGTCAGTCAGCACAAGGGAGTGCTTCAGCTAGAGTCTACACTATAAGACAACGAGAAGAGGCTGAGACTTTTGATGTTGTAGTTGTTACATTCTCAATCTCTAATCAAGAAGTATTTGTGTTGTTTGATTCGAGTGCAACCCACTCATATGTTAGTGCTAGCATAGCCAATTCACTTGGTGTTTCATGTGTCCAAATGGGTTTTAAAGTGCTAGTAACTAGTCCGTTAGGACAAGAGGTCTGGGTCAACAGAATTTATAGAGATTGTCCTTTGGTAATCTAAAGACATGTTTTCTTATCAGATTTGATTGAAATGCCCTTCAGAGATTATAATATTATCTTGGGCATGGATTGGTTACCTAGGCATCACACCATGATTGACTGTAGACTGAAGACAGTCACTTTTGGTCTCCCTTTGTATGGTGATGTGGTAATACATGGGGAGAGGCATTAACTGCCATCAAACATTATTTCGGTTTCACTAGCCAGAAGAATGATTAGAAAGGGGTGTGAAGCATACTTGGCATATGTGATAGACACCCAAGTGGGGAGTGCAGCATTAAGGGACATCCCTACTGTATGTGACTTTCTGGATGTATTTCCTTATGAATTGCCAGGATTACCTCTAGAAAGAGAGGTGTAGTTTGAGATTGATGTTATGCCTGGTGTGGACCCAATCTCCATAACACCATATAGGATGGCACCTATAGAATTGAAAAAGTTGAAAGTACAGTTGCAAGAATTGCTTGACAAGGGCTTTATCCGCCCTAGTGTGTCACCTTGGGGAGCGCCGGTGTTGTTTGTAAAGAAGAAGGATGGCACTCTCCGCTTGTGTATTAATTATCGACAGTTGAATAAGGTGACAATAAAGAATAGATATCCATTGCCTCGCATTGATGACTTGTTTGATCAGTTGAGGGGTGCAGCTGTGTTCTCCAAAATTAACCTGAGATCAGGTTATTATCAGTTGAAAGTCTAAGAGCACAGTATTCCTAAAACTGCTTTCAGAACCCGCTATGGCCATTATGAGTTCTTGGTTATGCCATTCGGGTTAACTAATGCTCCGACTGCTTTTTATGGATCTGATGAACACTATCTTCATACCATACCTCGACCAGTTTGTTGTGGTATTCATTGATGATATATTGGTCTATTCGAGGAGTGCAGAAGAGCATGATAGACATCTGCGGATTGTACTACAGACTTTGAGGGAGAAATAACTATATGCCAAATTGTCAAAATGTGAATTTTGGCTAAAGGAGATATCCTTTTTGGGGCACATAGTATCAGCAGAGGGTATTAAGGTAGATCCTAGCAAGATAGAAGCTGTCCTTAATTGGAGGCCACCCAGAAATATCACAGAGATTCATAGTTTTCAGGGTTTAGCTAGATACTACCGTCGATTTGTGAAGGGATTCTCTATGTTGGCATCTCCATTGACCAAGCTGCTTAGGCAAGATGTGAAATTTCAGTGGACGGATAAATGCCAATAGATTTTTGATGAATTGAAGAAATGTTTGACTAAAGCTCCAGTCCTTACTTTACCTCCTCCGGGTAAAGAATACACTGTTTACAGTGATGCTTCTCACAATGGGTTAGGCTGTGTATTGATGCAAGATTGAAATGTCATTGCCTATGCATCACGCCAGCTAAAACCGCATGAGAGAAATTATCCGACACATGATTTGGAGCTTGCAGCTATAGTGTTTGCTCTTAAGATCTGGAGACATTATTTGTATGGAGAAAAGTGTTATATCTACACAGATCATAAGAGTTTGAAGTATTTGGGCACTCAGAAGGAGTTGAATTTGAGACAGAGGATAAAAGACTATGATTGTCTGATAGACTATCAGCCAGGGAAAACTAATGTTGTGGCTGACGCCTTAAGTCGCAAGGCTATGGCAAGTCTACGGGTTACTCCTTTGTTTATGGTACATGAGTTAAGATCATTACATGCCAGCTTAGAGATTAATGATGATGGGCAGACAGCAGTTGCATGGCATGTACAGCCAGTGTTCATTGATCAGATCAGAATGGCTGCTCAGAATAACCAAAAGTATCAGAAATTATTAGAAGTAGTCTGGAAGGGTAAGAAACCAGAATTCTCAATCAGAGCTGATGGTTTACTGCTACACCAGGGCAGAATTTGTGTTCCTAATGATGTTAATTTAAGGAAGATCATTTTGAAGGAAGCACATGAGTCTCCTTTTGCCATGCACCCTGGTGGCACAAAAATGTATAGAGGGCTAAAGGAGCATTACTGGTGGATGGGTATGAAAAGAGATGTGGCAGAGTTTATTTCTAAATGCCTAACTTGTCAGCAAGTGAAGGCAGAGCATCAAGCACCCGCTGGGTTGTTACATCCACTACTAGTACCTGAATGGAAATGGGAGAGAATAACGATGGATTTTGTTATGGGACTTCCGAGGACACAGAAGAGTCATGATGCAGTTTGGGTCATTGTTGACAGACTAACCAAGTCTGCTCATTTTCTGCCAGTCCGGATGGACTACAGTTTAGAAAGGTTGGCCAAGTTGTACATCGATGAGATTGTGAGACTGCATGGAGTGCCAGTATCCATTGTATCAGACAGAGATCTTAGGTTCACTTTTAGATTATGGGGTAGTCTTCAGAGAGCCCTAGGAACTAGATTGAACTTCGGTACTGCATTTCACCCACAGACAGATGGCCAGCCTGAGAGGGTAATTCAGATCTTGGAGGACATGCTATGGGCTTGTGTGATTGAATTTGAGGGCAGTTGGGACACACACTTGCCTTTGATTGAGTTTGCTTACAACAACAGCTACCAATCAAGCATTGGGATTCCTCCATATGAAGCTTTGTACGGCAGAAAATGTAGAACCCTGTTGTGTTGGGATGACGTGGGTGAAAGAAAAATGATTGGACCCGAAATTGTTCAGCAAACTGAGGAGAAAATTAGGGTGATCAGAGATTGACTTAAGACTGCATCAGACCGTCAAAAGTCCTACATTAATTTAAAGAGAAGAGATATTGAGTATGCAGTGGGTGAAAAAGTATTCCTCAAGATTTCCCCTTGGAAGAGAATTATGAGATTCGACAGAAAGGGGAAACTGAGTCCTTGTTTCATTGGGCCATATGAGGTTCTTGAATGAGTGGGTCCTTTGGCATACCGTTTGGCACTACCTCCAGAGTTAGAGAATATACATAATGTCTTCCATGTGTCTATGTTGAGGAGGTATCGATTAGACCCATCTCATGGGCTACCAGTAGAAGAAATTGAAATGAATCTAGACCTCACATATGAGGAAGAACCCATAGAGATTCTGGCTTATGAGGTGAAATAGCTACGGAATAAGTAGATACTGTTGGTAAAAGTGCTGTGGAACCATCACTCTGGCCAGGAGGCTGCTTGGGAACGAGAGGAGGACATGAGGAGACAGCACCCACAGCTGTTCAGAGATTGATACCAAGTAAAATCTCGAGATGAAATTTATTTTAAGGGGGGGGGGGGGGGAATTGTAACACCCCTATTTGTATAGCCTGGTATATTTCACTATTCTGGTGACCGGAGTCGGTCCGGATAATTAAGGGGATTAGAACCACACTTAAGATAACTAGATAAGCCATAAAAACAAATAATTAGTAATTATCAATTAGTTAAGTATAAATAAGAAAAACATAACATAAGAAGTTAAATAAGCCGAGAGTCACAGCGATGGGTGACCTTCTCGGGAAGGACTGCGAAGTTGATTTAAACTCAAATTTCAAATCGTAAAATGTGACATTGCGGTCCTTAGGACTATTACGAACACAGTGGAAAAGAGAAAATTGCGAAAAAGAATTGTTAAGCCAGTCAAATAATTAGGTCAGGGAGTTAGAAGAAATATTGAATTATTTGCAAACTGAGTTGACCCGGTGAGGGGCAATTTGGTCAATTGACCCCGAGAGCTAACTCCAGACCTAACTATCAAATAAAATCGGAGAAAAGAAAATTTTAGAGGCAGAAATTAAATTAAAGAACTAATAGAAAAATAAATGAAAAAAAAAAGAAAAAGAAAAGTTGAAAAAGTAATGACATCATGTGGTCACATAAGCATGATGCAATAAACTTAATTATTAAAAATTGAAACTATAGGATAATTAAAGAGTTATAATATATAAAAAAAAAAGAAATGAAAAACATTATTGGTCTTCTCTCCCAACCAAGCCGGCCACTCTTCCCTCTCCATCAAACCACCATTGTTACACCATAAAAGCTTGAATCCAAGCTTTCTTTCAACCATTTAAACCTATTTTGGCCCCAACTTAACTTATTAGAACTTGATTTAGTCACTTGAGAAGAAGATTGATCACAAAAGAAAGAAGAAAAGAAGAAGGAAATTGAAGAATTAGCATCCAAGTTGAGGTTAGTGATTTAAGTTGCAAATTTTAGTTTATTAGTTGTGTTTATAGCTTAACTAACTTAGAATATGCTTAAATGAAAAGAAAATTTTTTGTTAAAGGACTAAGCTGAAATTCGGCCAGCTAGGGTTGCTATGGATATGCTTGTGTTTTAATTGAATTTAATATGCTAGGGAAGCTTGTATGAATGTGGAAGTGAGATTGATATGCTTAGATTTGGTTAAATGTAACTACTTGTGTGGTTAGGGTTTGGCACCTAGGATTTAGAGGCAAAAATGTGAGAATTGGTCAAGTGATGTGTTTGACCTAGTTTGAAGTGAGAAATGGTCATTTGTGACCAAATGAAATGTGTTGGAAGTGTTTGAATTGAGTTTAAATTCGGATTGAATGTGGTCATGCTGCCAGCAGCAAGACCAAGGTCCCTTTGAGGGACCAAAACTAAAAATTTACAAGTCCAATTAGTATGAGACCAATTGGGAATGAAAATAAACACAAAATGACACAATTTTCATTTAGGAATCATGCCCAAAAAGTGACCAAAACCTAGTGAACAAATTGACCAAATTTGGATTTTGTCAGTCTGACCTATACAAAAATGACTAAATGAATAATATTTGTTCATCTGGCCATAACTTAGGCTAGACAGGTCTAAATGACCTGAAATTTTACCAATGGACAGCTGAGGTATAGACCTAAAACTTTTATGAAGAACACAAACCCAAATTATGCCATTAACCAAGTTATTTGGCCACCTAAATTTGCTGACCTAAAACTGTCAGAACCAGAATTTGCCCAGAAATCTGGGTTAAGTCCAATTCGGCCGCCATAGTTCAAATGGCTATAACTTGAGCTAAAAAACTCCAATTGGAGTGATTCAAAAAGGAGAATAAATTTAAGACAATAGGGAACATTTTCTATGAAGGAATTTTTGCCAAATTCTAACAGAAAAATGACCAATGGAACAGTGCAACTTAGGACACTAAGTCTTTTAGGTAAATTTGTAAATTTACCTAAAAGACTTGGAATTTGAGTAAACAACCAAAACCAACAAATTTAGTGACCAAAATGTGGTATGTGGGTGAAGTTGGAATTCCCATACCTATTAAGCCTTAGAAAGTTAACAAATTGACTTGAATAGTGTAGTGAATAGTAACCCCAAAACAAAAAATTTAAAGAACATCAAGATTAGCACATTAAAGCTAGGTAAAAGTGAATCTAAATTTATTTTTGGAATTATGATAAGTTAAGGTACTGAAACACTGTGAAACTGTGTGTTTCAATGGAAAAGAACACCGGAAAAGGGCCCGAGGAATCGAGTCAAGGCCAAGAGGCGACTCGCTTAAGGTTTGTGCACAACGTATAATTTTTTTTTGTAAATTATATTCTGCATATTGTTTTGAATAATTTGAAATATTGAATTGTGACATTACTATGATGATGTATTTATGGTGTTTTTTATTTAAATTGTTGAAAATTATTTGTGTATATTTGAAATGGCAATGTTTAGTAAATTGTTAAGATAAGTTTTGAAAACACAGTGTCATGACCATATATTTGAACACCTCACTAGCATGATTAGTGGGGGTAATCAGTTTCGAATTTTGATTCCTTCTCTGGCTGAAGTTTTGAGGTGTGTGCCAGTAGAAGAAGAAATTGAATGGATATCCATTTATTTGAGCTGGCTAGCCTTGTGATGTGACTTCTCCTTAGCCTCTGGCTATTGAGATTATATTTGTTTCGAATGGCATGATATAACTGTGGGTTTTATGAAATTGGTTTTGACACTTCGAAATGAACTTGTTTGGATTAAAATCTCATAATTAATGTTTTGTATTTAATTTTCATGTTTAGTCCAATTTTTGAATAAATGTGATTTAAATTCTGCATAAAGATTATTTTAGTATGTTGTGCACCACTGAGTCCTAATACTCAGCGATGGCTGTTATTATTGTCGCAGATTTAGAGACTAGAGGAGCAGCAGACTGAGTTGCTGAGGATTGAGGACCTATCTGCTTGAAGTTATCGGGTATATTTTATACCCTGACTATAAAAATTTATTTTGATGTATGTAATGTATGTAATTGTATGGACATGTAAAATTGGTCTTGAGCGGCTTGTACAAAGTTTGTATAAAGTTTGTAATAAAATTTAGTTTGAATTTCTTTTAATGTAAATTTTTAGTATGATGTATATATAAATTGTTTATCTTTAATGAAATATGAATGAATGAAATTGATTGCTAGTATCTTGATGATTACTGAATTTTGGAAATTGAGAAATGAGGATTGTTGAATTTTAAAACTTGAGAAATTGGTTGGAATTGATAGTGAATTTGAAGAAGTTATTGAGAAAAAGAAAAATTATTGGAAGTGCTTTTTTTCAGGTATTTGAAGAACTGTTTTCTCAAAATACAGACGACACTCTGTCAAAATTTTTATAAAATTTGCAAAAAAATAAAATGGGCAAAAAAATTTTACTAGTTTTAAAACTTCAAATAAATGATTTTAATACCTATTAGAAAATGCTCACCACTTATAAAAGTAAGAAAATTGTTTTAAAATCCTTTGTAGGGTACTTAATGAGCTATCGATAGTTGAAGTTCGGTAGTTCATTAGTATTCTACGGGATCATATTACACCTTACAGAGAGATAAGGTGTGACATACAACCTCACTAATTATTATTAATGAGGGAGGTGGCTAGCTAGATATATGAGTACTCATGTAACAACCTTACTTGATCTACAGTGTAGCCGAGCAAGGCGTGCCACATTCGGTGCCGGAACACCATATCTTATCTTACTTTATTCCTTTAATAATTTTAATCTCATTATATTTAATTTTATTCTAAGGAGAAACTGATGGAGTTTCCCTTATTTTATTACTATTTGGCGTGTTTTACTATTTACCTACTAAAAAATCTCATATAAATTTTCAATAAAATAATACATAATCTTATTATCATCATCTCACATTCAATTCTTGTAACTCACATTCAATTCTTTCATTATATTTTCTATTTATATTTTGTAGTATTTTACTTCTATTCCTAATGGAAACACAATGCCAAATTTCATTTTCACATAATGCATGTATTCATAGATTTCATTCATATGAATCACAATTTACTAATCACATAATATATTTGATATTTACAATTTCTTGTCTAATTTATCATGCCGTTTCACATGTCATTCAGGTTTGAGTATTCTCATTTTTACTTATAATGGGAACATAAGTCCCAAATGACACTTTTACATCATTTACACATTCAACAATTCATTTATGGTAATTACAATTCATATTTCAAGTTGTGTTGGCAATGTATCATAAGTTCTATTTGTGATGGGAATACAAGCCTCAACTACCTATTCATATGATTTAGGAGTTCACTAAGTCATTTAAGTGGGGTACCATTCATATTCCAAGTTGTCCATGAAAATTTCATGGATTTCATATTTTATACCTTAATTTTCTCTAGCAATTTGGCCAAGATGTGAAGGAACGGAAGCGTGAAAAACACAAGATTATACCATTGAATTCAAAAATTTTCACCTAGGGTCACATGCACCATGCAAGATTTATTTTTATCTATTTGATTTCAATGATAAACAACATATTAAAACTCTTTTAATATGTTTTTGGATCTGTATTTGCCATTTAAGATTTTAAAATTAATCAGATTAATTTTAGAACCCTAGATTAAATCAAGAACGATTACACTAACCTCTTGATGTGCTGCAGCGTGTCTGCGCCTTTGAGATTCGTCTTCAGGACACCAGATGTTGTCCCTCTAGCTTGTCCACACCAAGAACACCTATGGCAGCCCTTGAACAGCTTCTAAAGCCTTTTCTATTAATTAGAAATTCAAGTTCTGCCTTTTAAGAGATTAGAGATGTAAACAGGACACTAGAAACAATTTCTAGTGTTCTTAATTCAAGAGATTGATGGCTAATCTCTTTGAATTGATGAGAGATGAAGAGAAATAGCTGGAGAGGCTCAAAGTGGCGTGACAATTGAGAGGAGAGGCTGCTGGTTATGTTTTCTTTTCATAAGCACACTTAAATAGCTAGGTTAACACATTAAAGCCTAGCCACATGTCACCTTTTGATTAGCTCTAGGTTTAAGTGACCCAATCACATTGTGCCAAGTGTCAAACCTATATTTAATCTTGATTTTAATCATCTTACATGATTAAAAAAAACATTTGGCAAGCTTATGTGTTATGCCATGTGTCACCATCTCATGGTGCCACGTGTCACACTGTGAAATGACCAAAATGCCCCTGTGTCTTAATTTTGAGTTCTTAACCCAAAATAATTATTTTCTTCTTCTAATTAATTTATATCAAATATAAAATAATTAATTAATCTCTATTAATTAATTTCTCATCAATTAAATTTATATTTAAACACTTTAAATATAAATTTAATTTATACTACACATCCAATTATCTAGATTTGGTTTCAAGTCATGCTAGGGACTTTGCAATTCAATTGCAAACCAAATCTATTTATTTAATCAATTAAACTCTTTAATTAATTAATTAAATTATATTTAAATAGGTGATAACTTGTGTATGTGTGTGACTTACTAGGCTCATCACTAATTGGCAATGAGACATGATATCAACTCTTAATATCATCAGAACTCTTTCTTACCATAAATGATTTCTCTAAATCATTTTATGAACCTCATAGACCATGGTTAACACCTAGCATAGCATGCCATGGCCACCCAATTAGTAATAAGATTTACATTAAATGAACCTATAATCATATGTTACCATGCACTAGAATCTCTCTGTTACAAAATCCCAACTCAAGCTGGAGTCATGGTTTATGTCAAACTCCATTTGCTATGAATATTATGTTCTCTTTTAATTCCAGATCTTGATTAAAAGATTTTTCTCATCAGAAACTCTTTTCTGAATAAATCTATCTGTCCTGGCCAGGAACTTGAAACATCAAGAACAATTAAATGAACATAGGATTTTATCTCTATTTACTTAGAGGAACAGATTCTTTCTTTATGAACACCTACCTCCATATATAACTAGCGAGAGCCAACACATGCCCATATACCCATACATAGTGCAAGTATGAAAGCAGATCAAACTCAAACTACCTATATACAAGATAAGCTGTATATCTCAGTCTAAAGATTATATGCACTGATATGATTTATGACAAAACATTGACAAGAGTAAACTCCATGTGCTTGTCATAAGTGTCACTGGTTCGGCCTACTTATCATTTATAAGTGCCTATCAAGTTTGTTATATGGCATGAGACTCACCATTCCATCTTATTTATATCTCATATAAATAACTTGGGAACAAACATGAATACAATCTTTCTGGATAAGTCATGTCCTTATTATGAAGTATCCTCGATTGTGAACCTATTTATGATACTTTGTACTAGAAATATTGTCACTCATATTCTTAACAACTTAAGAATAATATTTCTAACAAAATATCAATGGACCTTTTCTATTACACATAAATATATTATGTAAATGGAAAAGTGGAAATGCCTTTTATTATTAAAAATATGTACAAGATACATACTAAATGATATGCTCTAGGGCATACTACTAACAATCTCCCACTAGCACTAGAGCCATTCATTACAATACCTTAGACCCATCTTCTCAAGATGTCAGTCTAACTGAGCTTGTGACAAAGGCTTAGTGAATGGATCAGTTGAATTTTTCAGCTGATGTTATTTTTCTGCATGGCTATATCGCCTTTGCCTAACTATATGTCTGATAATGTGGTAGTGCCTTTCTATGTGTTTGGATTTTGGTGAGACCTTAGTTCCTTAGCTCAGATGATCGCTGCTCCATTATTGTCACAGATGTAGTGGAACTGCCGACTCAATGGAAGGAACTCTGTAAGTTCATCACGAACTTCTTTATCCAAACGACTTCCTTTGCGGATTTGATGCAGAATATACTCGACCTCTGTAGTGGAATCTGCAATGCGTGCTCGCTTGGAACTCTTCCAACCGATCGCACCTCCATTACAAATGAACACATATCCGGAGGTAGACTTTCTATCATCGATATCCGATCGGAAATCAGAATCAGTATAACCATCCAATTGCAAGTGTCCACCTCCATAAATCAAGAATAAATCCTTAGTTCTTCTCAAGTACTTAAGGATATTCTTGACAGCTATCCAGTGTTCCAAACCTGGATTGGATTGATACCTGCTAGTCAAACTAATAAAGATATGTGATATCCGCCTAGTACACAACATTGCATACATTAAACTTCCAATAGCCAAGCATATGGAATCACTGCAATCTTATCTCTTTCTTCAGGTGTCTTTGGAGACATCTCTTTAGAAAGGTGGATACCATGTCTCACTGGTAACAATCCTCTCTTGGAATCAAGCATGTTAAACCTCTTTAACACCTTTTCCAAGTATAGACTTTGGGATAAACCAATTATTCTTTTCGCTCTATCTCTATAGATGCGAATCCCAAGAATATAGGTTGCCTCCCCTAAGTCTTTCATGGAGAATGTATTTGACAACCATATCTTTATAGTCGTCAACATACCTGTATCATTACCCATCAACAGTATGTCATCCACATATAAGACAAGGAAAGTGATAGCACTATCACTAACCTTCTTATATACACATGGCTCATCCTCATTTTTGATAAAACCAAAAGATTTAATGGCTTCATCAAAACAGATGTTCCAACTCCTCGAAGCTTGTTTCAACCCATAAATGGATCGCTTTAGCTTGCATACCTTGGAACCATCTTGGGATTCAAATCCTCCAAGTTGTTCCATGAAAATGTTTTTTTTCAATGTATCCATTGAGAAAAGCTGTTTTGACATCCATCTGCCAAATCTCATAATCATAGTATGCAGCTATTGCTAATAAAATCCTAATTGATTTAAGCATGGCAACAGGCGAGAAAGTCTCCTCATAGTCTATTCGTTGCCTTTGGCGAAACCCTTTCGCTACTAGCCTTGCCTTATAGGTCTCTACCTTTCCATCAGAACCAATTTTCTTCTTGAAAACCCATTTGTTCCCTATAGGTACAATACCTTCAGGTGGGTCAACAAGATCCCAAACTTGATTCTTATACATGGAATCAATCTCGGATTTCATAGCATCAATCCATTTTGAAGAGTCTATATCTGATATAGCTTCTTCATAGGTAAGTGGATCATTCCCATGATCTACTTCTTCATGAGTAGACAACTCTTGTTCTTCTTCATGAAGAAAACCATATCTCACTAGTGGGTGAGATACCCTGGTTGTTCTACGAGGAACAACTGTAGATGTTTCATCAACGGGTATAGGTTGACTAGATGGATCTATATCCATCTGATCTGTTGGTTGGTCAGAATTCTCCAATTCTAACTCTATTTGCCTTCCTTTGCCTCCTTCTTGAACAAACTGTTGTTCAAGAAATATGGCATCTCTACTTATCACAACCTTTTGTGAAGTAGGCAAACAAAAATAATATCCAAAACTATCTTTTGGATATCCAACAAATCGACCTTTTTCTGATCTGGTCTCCAATTTATCAGTGTTCAGCTTTTTGATATAAGCTGGACAACCCCAAATCTTAACATGCTTAAGACTTGGTTTTCTTCCATGCCATATCTCATAAGGTGTGGAAGAAACTGATTTTGATGGAATCCTATTCAGAATATATAAAGCTGATTCTAATGCAAATCCCCAAAAGAAGATTGGCATATCAGTATAGCTCATCATACTACGTACCATATCCAATAGGGTACGATTTCTCCTTTCAGATACACCATTCAGCTGTGGCGTTCCTGAAGGAGTCAGCTGGGAAACAATGCCATGCTCTCTCAAGTATTCATCAAATTCAGTACTCAAATATTCACCTCCATGATCTGATCGAAGAGCTTTAATATTCTTTCCTGTTTGATTTTTTACTTCAGATTTAAATTCTTTGAACTTTTCAAAGGATTCATGTTTGTATTTCATCAAATACAAATACCCAAACCTTGATTTATCATCAGTAAAGGTAATAAAATAATGAAAGCCCCCTCTAGCCATTTCTTTAAATGGACCACATACATGACTATGTATTAGCTCCAAAATATTTTCAGCTCTTAGCCCTTGTCCAACAAAGGGTGATCTAGTCATTTTGCCCTGAAGGCAAGATTCACAAGTTGGAGTAGGCTCAGAGCCCAATGAGGATAGAATCCCCATTTTCTCCAATTTTGCAATCCTATCTTCTGCAACATGACATAACCTTAAGTGCCAAATATATTTTGAACTTGAGTTGGTTTTCACCATGGCATTGCATTCATTTAGATTGCTATACTCTCAGATGGAAACACTTTCTTCGGCAATGGAAACACTTTCCTATTGGCGGTGGAAACACTTTCCTTTGCCTTCATCGACTTTAGTCTTCCTTTTACTGCTTAGCTATTTTCTTAGAAGGACCGAGAATCGAGGTTTCTTTTTCTTATTGCCCTTCTTCTTGTTGGACTTTCCAGAAGAAGATGCAACCAAAGCTAACTCTTTTCCTTTATTGCTGGCATATTCTTTTGGGCAATAACCAGATGTTGAGTAAACCACTAAGGTGAATTCTGTTTAGTCATATGGAAATTTGTCACAAAATTCCCAAAAGACTCAAGAAGGGACTGAAGGATCAAATCCGTTTGTAGTTGGAAATCCATGTTGAAGTTAAGATGTTCCAACTGCTCAATCAGCCGAATCATCTTGTGGACATGCTCCCCAACATTCTGTCCCTCAGACATCCTCATACGGAATAACTGCCTAGATATCTCATACCTAGCATTCTGCTTTGTGCTCACCATACAACTCTTGTAGGTGAAGGAGGATCTCACTCGCACTGCATGTTCTCATGTTGCTTCAGAACTCATTACTCATAGAAGCAAGCATGTAATACTTAGCTCTCATATCATGCTCCTTCCACTTGTCCAAAGTTTCATGTTCCTCTTGTGTGGCCTCTGGAGGTAAGGGACCAGGAACATTTGAATCTAGAACATATCCTATATGCTCAAGGTTCAGGACAAGTTTCAAATTTCTTAGCCAATCGCATGCATTAGGTCCTGTCAACTGTTGTGATCAAGTATGCTTGCAAGGATATTGGATGGTGGTGGTTGTTTTGTGCTCATTTTTATCGTAAAATTAATCGCAGAAAATAACCAGATTAATTAGTAAATGTATCAAGTAATTAACCAAAATGATTATGGTCTTTTAATCAAATTGGTCCTCCCACTAACTTAGCGAATTCTACACTTCCAAAGTAGAAAACGGAAATCCTAGTTGGATGGATTTCTAGTGGGTGATTGAATTCTTATAATTTTATTGATCATCCTCAGGTACATCCATTATTGGAATTACAATAAACTATAAGTGAGCAACTCCTTGCCCATCACATCTCATGTGAGGTTCAATCCTTTACCTAGCCCCTAATGCTCAAAATCTCAGGTACATCCATTATTGACTTATCTTGCATTAGTTAAGTTGATCCCATTGAGCCAGTAATTATGCAAATAATTTTAATGTCCTCAGGTACATCTAATATTGGCCACCAAACCATTTACATATTTACAACATCTCATGCTTAATAATTATTCTTAAGAAAATCTCTTAAATTAATTGCATCTCATGCAACTATTTAAAATTTCTTAAAATAATTGCCCCAATGGAGGGCTTATGTTATAATTACTTTAATTATAGCATTTCCAACTTAATCATTTGTTTGGAAGATTTTATAGCCATCCTAATTACTATTAAGGTCTCACTTTGCACATTATCCATTTAGCATGCATATATCATATAATTGCATACATTCCCATGCATCTCATGCATTCATGGATAAGCGATAAATATGGTATGATCATGGACTTTCTAAGGGATTCATTCGAGCCACCAAGAATTGAATCGTGGCATTCCTAGGTGCATTTCATTCATTCATTTTACAAGAGTTGCTGAAGGAGTACATAATCAACACTTGATATTGAATTCCTCCCTTTGGTCCCACCAATGCTCTTGACCTCCTTGAACTTCTTGCAATCCAATATTACATAGTAATCCTTGGCATACCAAGGCGAATTTACAAGAACTTAAATAAATGAAATTACAACCCAAAAATATTACAAACTTAATAATACATGCCCAAAATAAATTAAAATAAATTAATTAATTTACAATCCCAAAGAAACATAAAAGAAATAAATCCAATCACATTGGTCTTTTATAGTCCATGATCATCCATCATGCATATCACTATTTAACAATTAAATAAAACATACATACTTAAATTAAATTGAATATCTCATATTCAACTTAAAAATCCAGATTTGAATATGATTCAAATAAATTTAAAAATTCAGATTTGAATCTCATTCAAACAAATTTAAAAATTCATATTTGAATCACATTCAAACAACTTCAAAAAATTCAGATTTGAATCACATTCAAATATTTTTTAAAAAATCAGATCTGAATTTTATTGAATCAATTTTAAAAAATCAGATTTAAATATGATTCAAACAACTTTAAAAATTCAGATTTGAATCACATTCAAACAACTTTTAAAATTCAGATTTGAATCACATTCAAACAATTTTTAAAATTCTGATTTGAATCATAATTTAATTGTGTGATTAAAACAACTAATTAAACACTTTAATTAGTCAAAGAATAGGCCTTAGATCATACAACAATTGCAGAATTAAAAGCCAAACCTTGAACCACCTAAGGAACCATTGTTGCCGCCACCAATGGTGGCTTCACCATGTGTGCCGCCACACCTCATGATCCAACCAGCAATGAATCTCTTGATCTCATGATCAAACACACAATTAAATTATATAATCAACAATCTAAATGGCAAATATAGTGGCTCTGATACCAATTGAAGGCAGGCGTGAAAAACACAACATTATACCATTGAATTCAAAAATTTTCACCTAGGGTCACATGCACCATGCAAGATTTATTTTTATCTATTTGATTTCAATGATAAACAACATATTAAAACTCTTTTAATATGTTGTTGGATCTGTATTTGCCATTTAAGATTTTAAAATTAATTAGATTAATTTTAGAACCTAAATTAAATCAAGAACGATTACACTAACCTCTTGATGTCTTTGCGTGTGCGCCTTTGAGATTCGTCTTGAGGACACGGATGTTGTCCCTCTAGCTTGTCCACACCAAGAACACCTATGGCAGCCCTTGAACAGCTTCTAAAGCCTTTTCAATTAATTAGAAATTCAAGTTCAGCCTTTTAAGAGATTAGAGATGTAAACAGGACACTAGAAACAATTTCTAGTGTTCTTAATTCAAGAGATTGATGGCTAATCTCTTTGAATTGATGAGAGATGAAGAGAAATAGCTGGAGAGGCTCAAAGTGGCGTGACAATTGAGAGGAGAGGCTGCTGGTTATGTTTTCTTTTCATAAGCACACTTAAATAGCTAGGTTAACACATTAAAGCCTAGCCACATGTCACCTTTTGATTAGCTCTAGGTTTAAGTGACCCAATCACATTGTGCCAAGTGTCAAACCTATATTTAATCTTGATTTTAATCATCTTACATGATTAAAAAAACATTTGGCAAGCTTATGTGTTATTCCATGTGTCACCATCTCATGGTGCCACGTGTCACCTTGTAAAATGACCAAAATGCCCTTGTGTCTTAATTTTGAGTTCTTAACCCAAAATAATTATTTTCTTCTTCTAATTAATTTATATCAAATATAAATTAATTAATTAATCTCTATTAATTAATTTCTCATCAATTAAATTCATATTTAAACACTTTAAATATAAATTTAATTTATACTACACATCCAATAATCTAGATTTGGTTTCAAGTCATGCTAGGGACTTTGCAATTCAATTGCAAACCAAATCTATTTAATTAATCAATTAAACTCTTTAATTAATTAATTAAATCATATTTAAATAGGTGATAACTTGTGTATGTGTGTGACTTACTAGGCTCATCACTAATTGGTAATGAGACATGATATCAACTCTTAATATCATCAGAACTCTTTCTTACCATAAATGATTTCTCTAAATCATTTTATGAACCTCATAGACCATGGTTAACACCTAGCATAGCATGACATGGCCACCCAATTAGTAATAAGATTTACCTTAAATGAACCTATAATCATATGTTACCATGCACTAGAATCTCTCATTACAAAATCCCAACTCAAATTTGAGTCATGGTTTATGTCAAACTCCATTTGCTATGAATATTATGTTCTCTTTTAATTCCAGTTCTTGATTAAAAGATTTTCTCATCGAAACTCTTTTACGAATAAATCTATCTGTCTGGCCAGAACTTGAAACATCAAGAACAATTAAATGAACATAGGATTTTATCTCTATTTACTTAGAGGTAAAGATTCCTTCTTGATCTACACCTAACTCGATATATAACTATCAGGAGCCAACACATGCACTTATTTCCATACATAGTGCAAGTATTAAATCAGTATCAAACTCAATCTACCTATATACTAGATAACTGTGCTATCTCAGGTCTAAAGATTATATGCACTGATATGATTTATGACAAAACATTGACAAGAGTAAACTCCATGTGCTTGTCATAAGTGTCACTGGTTCGGCCTACTTATCATTTATAAGTGCCTATCAAGTTTATTATATGGCATGAGACTCACCATTCCATCTTATTTATATCTCATATAAATAACTTGGGAACAAACATGAATACAATCTTTCTGGATAAGTCATGTCCTTGTTATGAAGTATCCTCGATTGTGAACCTATTTATGATACTTTGTGCTAGAAATATTGTCACTCATATTCTTAACAACTTAAGAATAATATTTCTAACAAAATATCAATGGACCTTTTCTATTACACATAAATATATTATGTAAACGGAAAAGTGAAAATGCCTTTTATTATTAAAAATATGTACAAGATACATACTAAATGATATGCTCTAGGGCATACTACTAACAAGATGCATGGTCCATTTGGCCATACTTCCTTCATGGAAGTTGTTCCCTATGTCTTATCTTTAGTTTTCTTTTTGAATTATGTCATTTGCAGTTTTACAACTCAAGTTATGGTCAAATTACCAAAATTGGTTCATTACCTTTTTCTTGTTCTAGAACCAGGCAGATTCTGGAGTCAAAATTTGTCTGGTCATTTTTAGACCTAATGTCCTTCATATAACTTGTTACCCTATATCTTAGGGTCATTCAAGCTCAAGAGTCACAATTTTTCAAGTTATGTAGGGTGAGTTATAGCTAATTATCTAACTTGGACTCATGAACCCTATGCCTTCAGGATTTCAGGTTCAGGTCAGTGTCTTTGGTTCCCATTTTAGGGTCCTTACACTCAAAATTTGAGGCAAGCTCCAAAATCAAAGTTGGAGTTCTGTTTCTTAGGTTTTCAGAACAATTTGGCTCATCCCAATTGGAGTTTCCTAGTGAGAGATATGGTATAACACTCTTCTAGGGTCAAATGGCTATTTAGGTCAATTTTAGGATTTGGATTGCTAACTTGTTCTAACAATTTGGCCAAGTTCCATTAGGTTATGGGTTTTGGTAAAAACACTAAAATTTTAGTTCTCAGTCTTGTAGAAATTTTGGCTTTGGTTTCACTACATTTGCAATTTTTTAGACCAATTTATGGCATTTTTTTCCAAAATTGGTCCGATAGATCTAAATCCAAAATTTCAGGTCAATTTTGGTTCTTGTCAAAATTGTTGACCTAATATTTTCTAGCAATTTGGTTGGGTTAGAGGTAAAACTAAGCTCTGTGTTCTTCATAAAAAATGTGCTCCTATGTCTAACCTTTCTAATGGTTCAAGAATCAGGTCATTCTGACCTTCCTAGAGTAAGTTATGGTCATTTGAACATTTACTATTCACATGGTTATTTTTCTAGGTCCAACATATGGTTATCCGGATTCAAGCTAATTTTAGGTTATTTTAGGTTCAGTTTCTATTGTGAAAAACCACACCCACACAAAATAAAAAACACAAAATTTAACGTGGTTCGGCATAAGCCTACACCACTAAATAAATTCACTATCAAGGAAAAATAATTATAATCATTAATTAATTTTCTCACCCTCAAAATCAATCAAACAAAACTCACAAAATTCAACACACCTCTTCACTTTATGGTCTCTCTACAGTACATTCCATATAATGGCCAACCAATTCCTATATATAGGCTATTAAAACCTTGTCCTTTTAGGACTCTAAGTATTAAATTTCATAAATTAAATTCTACTAAACTTCCTAAACAAATTATACTTCCTAATTCCAATTGGAGTTGGACTCTAACAATCTCTACCTCTAAGTCAAATAGAATTAGTCTTCACAATTTTTGCAAAAGTCAATTTTCTCTTGGGTACTTCCTTGCACTCTTGATTGTTGATGTTGCCTCTTGCTTCCACTTGCATTCTTCCAATTAATGTGTTTCCTTCCAATTTGTAGAGATTCTTTGTACCAATCTTCTCACCCTTCATGATCACAAGAGCACCTTGGCTAACTATCATGACTCCACCATGAATCGAACACCCATAACCCAAGGAATCCAATTTACTCAAGGAAATTAAGTTTCTTTCAAATTTAGGAACATATCTCACTTCATCGAACACTTTTACTTAATCACCATGCAGCTTGATCTTCACTCTTCCAATACCTTCAACTTCCATTTTGTTCCCATTAGCTAGCTTCACTTTTTCTCCTTTCTTTTCTTCAATCACATCAAACCACTCTTTCTTTGAGCAAATATGGAATGGGCAAGTAAAATCCATTAACCACTCATCTTGTAATGGATCTTTTACCTTTTCTTTATCATCATCAACATTCAAACATTCAACAACAATACCATCATCCATTGCAATTGCAGTAGTTCCTTCTTTTTCTTTTCTGTGGCTCCTTTTAAATAGTTTAAACTCTACAAGATCTTCCTTTATCTTCATACAATGGTATTGAACGTGGCCCTTCTCATGACAGCAGTAGCATTCTCTATCTTTATGATCTACTCGTGGTCTCGAACTCGATCTACAATACCTTCTATAATTATTTTCACGTGAATTGCTTCTATCACAATTAGTAATAGCAATAAAAGCTCCACGTTCATTGCTACTATCTGTCTTCTTGAACTTCTCATCATCTAAGAAAATTGCGGTAATCTCCTCCACCTTTAAAGTCTCCTTCCCAATTGTTAAAGCTGTCACCAAGCTTTTATAAGAGTGTGGGACAGAGGTTAAAAGTAAGAGGGCTTTATTTTCTTCATCAACCTTCACACCAATACTATCCAATTGGGTAATTATTGTATTAAAAATATTAAGATGATCCATCACATCAATACCTTCATCCATTATGAGTTGATACAACTCCTTCAAGTACAAATGATTTGTGAGTGATTTTGACATGAATAGGCTCTCCAATTTCTTTCACAAAACAATAAGCGAGGTCTCCTCCAAAACATTATACTTCACATCTGGGGCTAACGTCAATCTAATCGTACTCAGAGCCCTTTGTTAAAGCTCCTCCCAATCATCATCTTTCATGGATTGTAACATCTTCACTTTAGCTAATTCGTACAGTCTACTGTTCCGGTGGCAAATGTTGGTCCGGGCAGCTAGAATGTTTGAAATAATAAATAGACTAGAGTGAGGAGTTATAAAGAAACTAAATAATGCTCATAAAAATCAAGGAAAAATTTAAGAAACCAAATGCACTAAGGTTAAACGAGCCAAAACCCCAGGGATGAGTAACCCGAAGGGGAAGTGACGGTGAAGGCCGTTAGCAACCCTAGACCCAGGGGAAAAATTATAAAATAATTTTTGGGACTCTAGAGAAGGGTCATTGAGATTCTTATGGCATTAGAATGCCAAGAAAATGCTTAGAAAAATTTTTTCTATCGGTACACACAATTTTGGCTCATTAAGCCAAACGGAGGGCATTTTGGTCATTTCGTCTTCAGATATGATTTTTGGCCAACTTGTCCAGTTATATAAATAATTTATATAACATAGAATATGAATAAATGTTGTTAAAAATTTAATTGAAATTAAATAGACAAGAAATGGAGAGAAAATGGAAGAAAATGGAATTATGACATCATCATGATGTCATTAAAAATCTCCCAATCAATCTAATATTGACACATGGTATAAACTTATTTAAAAGACACCAAATGGGCTAAAAAATGAAAAAAAAATCAGAACTCCTTCTCCTTTCTTCTTCTTGCTGTCACCTATACCCACCATAGCCAACCTTAGCAAGCTTTTCAAAGCTTGATTTCCCTAACTTTTACCAAACAACCCTAACCTAGCAACACAAAAAAGTGTTCTTACATCTTGACAAGTCTTTTGGGAGCAAAAAGAAAAGGAAAAGAGGAACCCTAGCAAGTGGGAAATCTCACTCCATAGAAGTTTGTGACCTAACCTTGGATTTTACCTTAAATTTATGTTTAGGGACTTTGAATGAGTGTAAATTACAAAGAAAAATTATTGAATATCATTTGTATGCCACCCCTAAATTTTGGCAGCCTTGGTTGGGGTATGCTTGTGATGTGTTTTATGGAGCTAACATGCTAGTATGGCTGCCCTTAATGTGTATCTCTTAAGTGAATTGATGAAATGCAATGATAATGCATGATTTGTAATGTTTGAGTTAGGGTTTGGGGTGAAAAATGAGACTTTGATCATGTGATGATGAAAGTAGGTTTTAATGGTCAATTAGTGACCATTTGGTTCTGTTTAAATAAAAAATAAAGTGAATGGTGTAGTGGGATTGGAGTTTGGTGTGGCTGCCCTTGGTGACCTACAGGACTAGGCATGAGTCCAGCAGGTTTGGGCAGCAATAACTAGAATTGTAGAGGTTCAATTGGTGCAAGGCCAATTGGACATGAAACTAGACACATAATGACACAACTTTGGTGAAGAAATCATGCCCAGAAAACCAAATCAAGTTGACCAAAAGATTGCCCTAATCCGGGTGACCTGCATTCTACCTAGGCAAAATGACCAAATGAACAATGTTTAGTCATTTGGCAATAACTCAGTGTAGAAAGGTCCAATTGACGTGAAATTTTACCAACAACAAGATGAGGTATAGACCAAAAACTTTCATGAAGAAACTTAACCCAAATTATGACCATAACATATTCAAAAAGTGACCTAAAGTCACTGCTCCTAACACTGTAGATTTGGTCAGTCCAGAAATTCTGGAAAAATTACAATCCGGCCAATTGTGGTTTTTGGGCCATAACTTGAGTTACAAAACTCCAAATGAAGTGATTCAAAAAAAGAAATACAACTAGACAAAATAAGGAACAACTTTCATGTTGATCATTTTGCCAAATTTTCACTGCAAAATTGATTAATGGAATAGTAAAAACAAAGCATGAAAACTAAAAATTCTGTCCAATTAACATTAAGTTTAGAACTGGTATTGGTAACCAATACCAATAAATTTAGAGTGAAAAATGTGGTATATTGGGAGTATTAGAACCAATGTACCTATTATCAATGTAAAAGTCAACATTTTAGTAGACTAATGAAATGAATAGTAGCCATAAAATTTCAATTTCAAAGAATTACATAAATTAAAAGTGTTAAATGCCCTAGTAGGCCTAATGTGATTGGTTTGGATAGGTTGGCATGCCAATAGGGTTCTGTTAGTAGTACTGCATATGGCTTCATGTCATTTTGTGTTTCATGGCTTTCTATGCCATTCTGTGACATAATAGCCTTTGGCTATGTTATTTGAGTTGTTACACTCGGGTTTTATCCCTTATAATTGTTACAGCTTATTAGCTGTTCTGTTGCACACCGGAAGATACAATGTGACCGATGGTGTGATGGTCTAAGGTACTTAGTACCCAGTGCCAATTTACCCGTTTATCCAGTCCAGTCAACTAGTATGTGTTAGTCGGGCAATGATAATAAATCTTACCAAATTTTAATAGAATAATACTGCAAATAATATCAGAAATTAAGTCTACCCAAAAATGAAATTATACATTCTGCATATTTATTTTATTTTATTTTATATTATCACCACTAAGCAAAATTGCTTAGCGCATCGCTTTTGCCACGTGCAGGTACTGGAGACCTAGCTGGGGAGCCCAGCAGACATCAGACCGAGTGAACTTTCAGACCTGCATCCGAAGTCCAGAGTCACCTCACATCTGCAGTGCATATGGTAGGACATTAGGACCTTGGGTTAGCACTTTGTATTTTGCATTTTGTATTGGTTTGGATTGTAACTATGAACTCTTGTAATTATGTAATAATGTAAATATATGAAATTTCATATTATTGAAATTTTCTGTATAATGTATGTTGATAAATGAAATGTTGATAAATATTTATGAATGAGCTTCTAGTAATGATGTGAACAGAAAAGAAAAATTTCTGAAAATAATATTGAGATTTTGAGATTGAGTTGAAATATGTGTGTATAATGGAGTTTGGATTTGGAAATTATATTGAAAGTGTTTTTAAACAGATTTAGAAGAACTGTTTTTCCAATTTATAGCCGGCACTCTATCGGATTTATCAAAAATTGTAAATAAATGAATTAAAAGGGATAAATTGTAATTAAAATATGAATTGGTACTCTGGCACACTGAGTGGCATAACTTGCTCGGCTACGCAGTAGACGGGTAAGGGGTGTCACATGGTCGCTACTTTATTCTTATTTAATGCTTTAATTATCCTTATTGTACAAGGACATCTTTCACAATACTTTGCCATAAACTGAATGTCACACCTTACCCCTCCGTAAGGCATAACATGATCCCGTAGTATATCTAATGAATTACCAAACTTCGTCTACTAATAACCTATTAAATACACTATAAGGGATTTTAAAACTTTTCTTATTTCTTTTTACAGTTGTGAGCACTTTTGACAGGTGTTAAATTTTTTTTTTTTTAACTGAAGTGAAATCAAAAAATAAATTTGAAGTATCAATAATTTCTGTAAAAATTTAGGTAGAGTGCAGTCTGTATTTGGAGCAAAACAGTTCTTCAAAAACCTGTGAAAAACACTTCCAATATATTTGTTCAATCCCAAAGTCCAATATGACTCAACTCAAGTCAGTGTCCTCAATACAGTTCAAACTCAATTCAATATCATTTTCAGCAATTCCAAAGATAAAATGCAAAATAACTGAGTAGTTCAAAAGCTAAGATAAGAGAAATATATTACAATATTTTTATAGACCAAAATAATTTATGACTTTAGTTTACAGCTACTCAAGACCAAGTACAATATATACATACAGTTCACATACATTACAACAAAAATTACAAGGAGGTGGTATACTCAATATACCCGGCAAAATCCCAAAAGTGTAGCACAAGCAGCCTACTCTGCTGCTTTATCTATCTATCTACCTGCAACAGCAATGAAAAAGCTACCGCTAAGTAAAATTTGCTCAGTGGTGCACAATAACAATTTAAAATGTGGTATATAAAACTTTTATTGATAATTTACAATTCAAATAATTCATAATTTCATGTCACAATGTTCAAAGCTCATATAACACAAATTTGATAAAACAATTCAATAACACAGTATTGCCAATCAATAACACAACTTAGGTCATGATTCAAAATTTCCAAACATGTCGTGTTATACACCACGATAAGGCATACTCACCCCATTAATCGAAATCAATGAGGGAGGTGGCTAGCTAGATAATAAATACTCATCCATACTCACCTCAGACTGGCAAGTCAGAGAGGGAGGAATATAGTCATACTCACCCCATAAATGGAGGAGGAACATAGCAATATTACCATGCCAAGTGTGAATCAAAACAATTCCAAATCACAATATTTAAATATTTCATACAAACCACAAATCATATTTTATCTCAAAATTTCCTTTTGCAAAGTAGGCAACACAATAATTTCCAAATAAAATTCTCAAAGCCAAAACAATAAAAAATTATTCGTAACTCATTTCTCCAAATAAATTTTCTATTAAAACCAGTGAATATTAAAAGTATTATGCAAAGACCTAATTTGCGTTGCCTCTAGGCCTCGAATCAATGTTTCTTATGCTTTTCAATATCCTTTTCAACTAAAACACACAATTTAAAGTGTTTAAGTACTCAGTTAAATTGTTTCTAAAAATAAAATCTAATATCTAAATTTTCTTGGTACTATTCCCTTCAATTCACTTCAATAGTCAACCTATAATGTTGACCTTTAATACACACTAGGTGAATTAATTTTAATGTTACCAATATGTCACATTTTATAGTCTCTAAGTGTTGGTATCTGTTACCAATTTCATTTCAAAGCTTATTGCATTTTATTGCAATTATTCAGATTTCATGGCTAATGTTTACTGTCTATTGGACCAAGCTATAGTGTAAATTTAATAGATTTCTCTTCATTAAATTTCTTCTCATTGTGTTTTCTTTAATTTCCTTTTTGAACCACTCCATTTGGAGTTGTATAACTTATGTTATGGTCATTTAACCATAACTAGGTCAAAGTTAAATTTTGACTTCCTCATTAGGCATTTCCGGTTCTGACTTTACTAATTTATTTGGACTGTTTGTAATCACATTGAGGTCTAGCATTCTTCATAAGTATTGTTGCCCTATGTCTTAGGGTCAATTGGAAATTTTACTTGAAGTTTATCAAGTCTTATAGAATTATTTATAGCCAAATTGTTGACTTGGACTCAAAAGTCTTATATTGGCATGGTCCTTAATTAGGTCAATGGCTTTGATCTTAAATTCTGACCTTATACATTTATAATTTAAGGAGGTTATCTGAAACAAAGTTTTAGGTCTCTTTCTTAGCTTTCTAGATTGGTATGGCTTATTTAAATTCGACACTTCTTGTGGGAGATATGCTTATTTGAAATTTCTGGATTTTTTTGGTCAAATGTGTCAATTCTAGATTTTATACATCAATTTGATCAAACTAATTAACCTATTTCTCTTGGTTTCTGGGTTTAGGTCAAATTACCAATTTTGTAGGTCTATGTCTTATTGAATTTTTGGCACTGATTTCAGGTCATTTGGAGTTCTATGGACCAAGTTATAGTCATTTTACTATTACTGGTCAAGTTACACTTATATTGCAAAGTTTAGGTCATTTTTAGGTCAAAGTCAATTTCAGCCAGTTTTTGTAACCCAAATTTGGTGATCATTTTGACTTGGTAATTGGCATTTCTGGGCTTCGTGGTCTTCACCAAAGTTATAGCCCTATGTCTAAGCTTTCCAACCATATAAATATCAGGTCATTTGGACCTGTTTTGAGTGAGTTATGGCCAAAAAACTGAATATTGTTCATATGGTCAATTTCTGGGTTTACAATGTTGCAATTCCGGATTAGGTCATTTTTTTAAGTTACTTCTAGGCAGAATTTTGGCAATATTTCTACATGAAAGTTGGCCTATTTTATGTCTAATTTTACCTCCAATTGGCCTCATACCAATTGGGGTCAAACAAATTAGGTTGGGGCTCAAAATGTACACTGCCCTCAACAATCACACAACCTACACAAAAATTGCACTTCCAATGTTTAATCCTCTTTCTCCCAAACTACACTTCTGCATTCATAGCACTTCTAATTTCATTCATCAAGTCTCAAATTAGTCAATTCCCAGTAGCATACGTTAGTCCTCAATATACAATACACAACCTTAATTCAAAGAGTCGAAAATAATATCTTACACGTGAAATTACTTAGCTAATACATATACTTCAATTAGCAACATACAATACACTTTTACTAATCCAATCAATACCATAATTTACCAATAAATTTCATGAAATTATCAACCTTTTAAGCTCATCAAGGCTACCAGAATTTATCACTTGTCTAAGGTTTTCCACAATTACTCAAACCCTACCTTAAAACATCAACTTTAAACATACACAAGAAGTAATCTTTCTAACTCATGTAATACCTTAATTAATATCACAAAACACCTCTTTTACACATGAATAAATCATTATCTAAATTCTTCCATGGCTGCCAAATTTGAGTTCACCAAATACTCAACTAATTCTTCAAATTCCTCAATAAATTAACTCACCATAACATTAATTCAAAGTTTAATAAAGCAAGGGACCAAAAATTAGCACTAACCTTATTTTGAGCTTTATAAAACCTCGCCCAAACTTCTTCTTTTTGCTGCCTATGTGTTGCCCATGATGTGTAGACTAAGTTTAATGAAGACAATTCATGAATTTAGCTTGAAAATGGAGGAGATCTCAAGCTTGGATGGGCGGCTTCCATAGGGAGAAAATTGGGACACCATTTCGGCCATAAGAGGAGCTCGGTGAGGATGATGAAGTGAGAGGGAAATCTATCCTTTTATTATGTATTTATATGTCCACTTAGTGCTTCACTAAACATAGGTTAATTATATTATAATCCAAGGTTTCAATATTTGCAAACTAATCCCCCATTTCTCTTTTAATTGCAATTCATTTTTAATTTCATTTTTCATGGGGTTCCCAAAATTTAATACCACTTATTTTTAATGGATATTTAGGTCAAAAGGCAACTCGGAGTGTCAATTGATCAAAATGCCCCTATTCGATTTGTATTCCTAATTTTTCGGTAACATCGATTTTTATTGCTTTCTTGAATTTTTTGTTTTTCTTTGTACTAATTCTTTAATTTTCTTTGACATTTCTAATGTCAATTATACTTCAATAAGTCTTTAATTATGTCTCGAAACTTAATTTTGTGGGTTTCTCGTAGTCCTGAGGTTGGCTATTGCCTATGCCATAACTTCCCCATGCAGTCACCCATCGTTGTAGTGCTGGCTTGTTTAACTTAGTTTCATTTTTCTCTCTTTTATTTTTTCTTAATTTTTCTTGTATTTTCTTTTCATTTATTTCATCATTTCATGTCTCCTCACTAACATTTAAATGTAGTTCCAACCATCCTAGCTGTCTGGACAGACACCGGTCGCTGGAACAGTAGAACACACTACCAAATATAGGGGTGTTACACTGAAATTATTTTTTCCATCAAACAACTCCACCTCAAATTTTGTGCTCGCCATCTTTGACATCTCGAACCAGGCTCTGATACCACTTATTGTGAAAAATCAAACCCACACAAAATAAAAGAGCACAAAATTTAACGTGGTTCAGCATAAGCCTACTCCATCAAATAAATTCACTATCAAGGAAAAATAATTACAACCACTAATTATTTTTCTCACCCTCAAAATTAGTCAAACGAAACTCACAAAATTCAACACACCTCTCAACTTTATGGGCTCTCTGCAATACATTCCATATAATAATCAACCAATTCCTATATATAGGCTACTAAAACCTTATCCTTTTAGGACTCTAATTATTAAACTTCATAATTTAAATTCTACTAAACTTCTTAAACTAATTATACTTCCTAAAATAATTATACTTCCTAATTCCAATTGAACTTGGACTTTAACAGTTTCTGGGTAGGGTCTCTTTATGAAAAAATGTGGCAAATTGTCCTAAGTTTCATCTCCAATTGGCCTCACACCAATTGGAGCAACATAGCTCTACCTATGGCCTTAAAACCACACTGGACTCAAGGTCCAAAATCCTGCACAGAAAATTAACACTCCCAATTTTCAATTTCCACCCAATTACCAAACTTTAATTATATTCATGGCACTTCAAATAGTCAATAATTGGTCTCAATAATGTTAATTTGGCATCAATTCACAAAACCCTAATTTTTAGGTCAAAACCCAAACTTCAATTTCTCAACTCATGCCTAACACATATAAATCAAATTCTACCATATGTAAACTCTTCAAGGACACTACTAGACAAATTAATTCCATAAAAAATCATAAATTCCCAAGTTTTCTCATGGCTGCCAAAAATTCAATTCCTCACGTACTCGTCATTTTCTTCAATTTTCATGTCATACTAACTCATTTCAATATGCTTATAACACTTAAAGAAAGAAAAGGAGTTTATATAGAGCACTAACCTCACTTAGCACAATTCCAAGCTTTCTTAAATCTTCAATTCTCTTCAATCCCTCACTTTCAATCTCCCTATCAAAGCTTAATTGAAAGTTTTTCTAAAGTGAAGTTGTGAAATTAGTGGAAGAAAGTCAAGGTTTTAAGCTTAAACTCGAGTTAATAATGGAAGTAAATGAAGAAAATGGTGGCCGGCCAAGGTATATGAGAAAATGAAGATGAAGGCTTATGGGATAAGAGGGAATTAATTATACTTGTCTTATATAGGGTCATGATATAATGTGTCTTATTCTTACTTGATTTTAATTAAATCATCCCTATGTCATGCTTAGGTCATAATTTGTAAACAAATTTTTATATTTTTTTATTTCTTCTATTTCCTCCTTTTTTATTAATATTCCATAATAATTTATTACATAAATTTTTGCTTAATTTAATTGACATTTTGATCAAAAGTCAACTTTTTAAGTAAAATAACCAAAGTGCCCTTCATTGAAGTTATCAAGTCACAATTTTCTTTATCGATTGGTATAAATTTTCATACATTTCCTTGACATTTTTATTATCATTTATCTTCATATATCCTTCAATTAAGTCCCAAATAATTATTCCACAAGGTTCCTCATGTGATCGGGATTGACAACTGTGTTCACAATCACTTCCCGTTAGGGTTACCCATTGCCGGAACTTCGGCTCGTTTAACCTATTTACACTTAATTTTTTTTTTATTTTTTCTTAATTTTACTTAGTCTTTATTCAGTCAATATATGTCTCCTCACTCTAGTTTAAGTATAGTTCCAACCATCCTGGTTGTCCGAACAGATGTTAGTCATTGAAACAATATAATGTATAGACTACCTAAAGTGAGGGCGTTATAACTCATCCGAACTCAACCTCAATTGGTAATCACATAATCAAACTTGACCCATAAAAGGAGGTGGAACACAGTAAGGGACTGTCATGCTAACTATTGTTTAAAAATAATTTGAAAGATTTCTCAATCAATAATCACATTTGCAAAATAATAACCACATTCAAATCATCATAAAACCCGCAAAGGGTTGGCAACACACAAATTTCTTAAACACTTCTAAAATCATTCAAAACTAGCCCACCTCCTTACTTCAATGATATAAAAGGGCCAACATCCATCATTCCACATTCACAAATTATTTCATAAAATTAAAGTTCTCAAATACAAAGGAAAATCATAATTCATTTATATAAATTCATTAAAATCAATCTCAAATTTTAAAACATGGAAAAAGGGTTAGTTGTGCACAAACCTCGATGGATTTACTTTCTCTTTATTTACTTTTCTTTTTGTCCCAAAGTCTCCTTTTTTATTGAAACACACAATTAAAAATGTCTCAATACTCATCTCAATTATCTTTAAAACTTATTCAATAAATGCCTAATGAATTGCCTAAGCTGGCTATGCAATTTTAATAATTTCTGGTTCTGGATAGTTTAGAACCCTAACTTTTCAATCCCGTTTCAACCTAGTTCTAGTCATAATTTAGCGAAGTGTTCTTCATTAAAAGTTTTTCCCTTATGTCTTAGTTTTTTTTTTTTTTTTTGAATCACTCAATTTGGAGTTCTGGATCTCAAGTTATGGCCAAATTACTAAACACTGTTCGGGGTGCCATGTCCTAAAATTCTAGGTTTTCTAGACTTGTATCTTAATATTTCATTCTATATCTGGGCATCTTAGTCTTATAATTTGGCCCTGGTACCTTAAACAATATTTTATATCTTTCTCTTAGGTTTCCAAATCATTTTGAATCACTTAAATTGGAGTTTTGTAGCGAAAGTTATGGGTTGATAACCATTCGGAGGTCATAGGGCCAATTAGCTAAGGAGCAGGAATTTCATATTTGGATTCCTGTATTATCCCAACAATTCCCCTACCTTGCCCTAAGAACTGGGTTCTGGTCAAAACATGAAGTTTTTAGTTCTATTTCTTATGAGAATTTTGGATTTGGAATCACCTAATTTTAATTTTTGTAGCCCAAGTTATGGCAACTTTACCAAAACTGGTTGGATAGCTCATTGTTCAGAATTTTCAGGTTAGCTCGGAATCAGGGAAGATTTACTGAACCAAATTTGTCTACCAGTTTGATCAAGTTACATTCATAATTTGGCTCTATGTTCTTCATAAGAATTGTTCTCCTATGTCTCAGGTTTCCATTGGTTCAAGAATCACATAATTTGGAGTTTTCTAGAGTTAGTTATGCTTAATTTACTAAGTACTATTCATTTAGTCATTTTTTGTCAGGTCTAGAATTGTAATCCGGATTCAAGGCTCATTTAGGGTAACTTATGATCACTTCTTGTGTAGAGTGTCTTCATGAAAAATTTAGTCCTATGTCTTATGTTTCATTTCCAATTGGTTTCACACCAATTGGAGTTGTGTAGCTGATCTTATGGGTATTTAAGTATGCTGGACTCAAGTGTTTAGAATTCCAACACACTAGCAACTTACTAATTCATCATTTCCCTCACCCAAAACAATATCAATTCACAACCAAAATACACCAAATGATCAGAATTTGGCCTTATAAACATTCATTGAGCAACATATCATAGAACCCTAATTCTCCCAAAATCCTAATTCCTCATCATCCCAAATTCATGCAAACTCATATAATTTATAATATTAACCATATATACCACATCACTTGAGCTCTAATTCATGTTTAATTCAACCAAATTACATAAAACCCTTCTATACCCTAAGCTGGCTGAAAATTCTGTCTCATGATTCAAGCATGATTTCTTCAATTTCTCATGTTATTTTTCCATAACTAGACTTAATTAAATGAATATAAAGAAAATTCAAGTTTTGAAGATCACTTACCTTAATTGACAACCTCTAATCTTTTAAATTTCTTCAACCTTTTGCTTCAAATCTTCTTATTAAGGCCCAAAATCAACTTTTCTCATAAGGAACTAAGTGATCTATGGAAGGAATTTAGTGGTTTTAGAGCTTGGGATGTTCATCAATGGAGGAAAACGAAGAAGGAGGGAGAGAAGATGTGGCCGGCCTATGGAAGAAGAAGAAGTGAATTTTTTATTTTTAATTTATGTCTTCTCTCTTATATAATTATCCCCAAAATTAGTTTATTTAAATTAAAATTTTTAATTATGTTATGGTGAGGTCATGCTTATGTCATAATTCAATTAAAATTTGGATTTTTCATCCCTTTTCTTTTCTTTCCATACACTTATTCATATTTTTACTTCTTTTTCAATGTTTTAATCTTACTCAAATTAATGGACATTTAGGTCAAAAGTCAACTTTTAAAGTAAATTGACCAAAATGCCTTTCATTAGGTTATAGTGTATCTTTTTCCATAACACCCGATGAGTCCTAAGGTTATGATTCACTTATTGGTACTTATTCTCATTTCATTTCTATGATTTTCACATTCTCAATAATTTCTAAACAATTCCTTCATTAAGATCTCCATAGGGTCCCACACGAATTTAGGGTAGCAACTGAACTTATAGTTGCTTACCATATAGGTCACTCATCACTATGACCTAGGCTCATTTAACCTATTGGTGCTCCATTCCTTTTATTTTTATCCAACTTAATTTGATCTTTATCAATTTTATTTATGGCTTCTCTATGTGATTTAAGTATATTTCTAGGCATTCTAGCTATCCGGATAGACATTAGTCACTGGAACAATAGAATGTACAGGACTACTTAGTATGAGGGTGTTATAAAACTTCTAATTTCTATCAAATTCTTTGGGAATTTCCAATCCACGATGGCTTGCATCTTTTTGGGATCATCCCTAATCCCATCAACTGATACTATGTGTCCAAGGAAAGAAATCTTATGCAACTAGAATTCACACTTGGACAACTTAGCATACAGTTTCTTCTCTCTCAAAGTCTACAATACAATCCTTAAATGCCCATCATGTTCCTCTCGATCCTTAGAATACATCAGTATATCATCAAATAAGGCCATCACGAACTGATCTAAATAAGAATGGAAGATATGGTTCATTAGGTCCATGAATGTTGTTAGTGCATTGGTTAGTCCAAATGGCATAACTAGAAACTCGTAATGTCCATACCGAGTTCTGAATGCCATCTTAAGTACATCAGAATCCTTTACCCTCAGCTGATGATACCCCAATCTCAGATTAAATTTGGTGAAAACACCTGCTCCTTTTAGCTGATCCAATAAGTTATCAATCCTAGGTAAAGGATGTTTATTCTCCATAGTCACCTTATTCAACTGTCTATAGTCCACACATAGTCTAAATGTTCCTTCTTTCTTCTTTACAAATAATACCGGTGCTCCCCAGGGTGACATACTAGGGCATATAAACTCTTTATCCAGCAGCTTCTGTAATTGGATTCTTAACTCCTTCAATTCTATGGGTGCCATCATACAAGGAGCAATGGACACTGGTGCTATACCAGGGATAACCTCTATAGCAAACTCTACTTCCCTTTCCGGTGGTAAACTAGGCAATTCCTTTGGGAACAAATCCAATAAATCACATACAGTAATTATATCTTAGAGACTAGATTCAAACTTCCTAGTATGAACCACATATGCCAGGTATGCTTCATAATTCTTTCTTATAAATCTTCTTGCAATAGTGGCTCATATGACATTAGACAGACAATCTATCTTTTCACCCATAATAATGATTTATCCTCATTATCAGAAGTTCTTAATGTAATTCTCTTTAAACAGTAATCTACCGTAGCTTAGTGATGTGATAATTAGTACATCCCTAAGATCACATAGAACTCGTGAAAAGGCAGCTCAATAAGGTCTGCTGGAAACTCATACCCTTGAATTCTCAATGGACAACCCTTATAAACCTTGTTCACCATCACACTATGGCCTAAAGGATTTGTAATTACTATTTCCTATTCAGTAGTTTCAACCCTTAAACCCTTCTCTACTGGGATGGCAGTGCATATGCACAAATGAGTTAAGCCTGAGTCTATCAATGCATGCACTATAGAGTTAAAAAGAGAAAATATACCAACTATGACCTTTGGTGCATACTATTCCTCCCTAGCTTGAGTGGAATATGCACCTGCTATCACTCTTTCATCTGATCTTTTCATAATTTCGGATGCAGGTCTTCTAGTGTCCCTAGCTGCCTCGGATCCCTCGGGCCTCCTACCGCTCTGTGTAGTGGAAGGCGGTCTCTCTATTTATGTCGGTGGAATTGTCCTCTTAGGACAGTCTTTCTAAAAGTGATCAGTGGCCCCATATTTATAACAAGCTCCAATCAACCCCTAGCATTCACCTCCATGCCTCTTCTCACAATGTGTGCATGCTGCTGGGGCAGGACCTCTCACTGTTGGTCCTAGTGTGCTCACCACTGATGCCGCTGGTTGGCCTCTCCTAAATGTGGGCTTGGTCCTTTGTCTCCTATTGTAGGTCGGTGCCTAACTTGACTGTCCTCTATGCTTCTTACTAGTTGTGAAAGTGGAGCTACACAGGCCAAAATCTTTTTTCTGCTGATCACCCCTCTTATTCTGTTCATTGCCTCACACTCTTTCCACATTCAAGGCTACTGCCACCAGCTGAGTGAAGTTTGTGTACTGCAGTGCTATAATATGGAGTCTGATACTATCATTGAGGCCCTCTTCAAACCTCCTACATCTCTTTGCCTCTGTGGGTATAATCTCCCTAGCATATTTACTCAGGCAGACAAATTCTCTTTTCACACTCACTTGCTGTCATCTGTCTCTGTCTCAGCATGATAAATTCTCTCCTTCTGTGCTCCAAATAGATGTAGCTAATGTACTTCTTTCGAAACTCTATTAGAAAGAAATCCCAAGTCACCATGGCTGCCTGCACTATTTTGGTTATTGTGTCCCACCACTAATAGGTAGCCTCCTATAGCAGTGAAACTGCACACTCCAAACTCTGTTCTGGTGTGAAATGTAATTGTTGTAGAACTCTCTTAGTCTTTTCTAACTAAAATTTTGTAGTCACTGATTCATCCTCTTTCTTTCCTTTAAAATCCACAACCTCAAACTTTTAAAGCTTTTCTAATGGTGACCTCTGCGAGAACTGTGCTTGAGTCCCTATCACTTGTACAAGCAGATCAGCCATAATTACTGCTGAGGTTCTGTAGGCTGCCCAGCATGTATCTATGCTGCAGAATCACTTACCTCTTTGATACTATTGTTCTTTGGGGCATAACTCTCCACGTCTTCTTCATTAGCCCGTGGAGCATCAAGATCCATTCTACCAACCTAAAATAGAAAGGACAACAGATCTGCTTTAGTGTCACCTTGACTCCTAGTGAATGCAATGCATGACATGTACTTTATGTCTTTCTATCTATCTAGGTCTAGGACCGCCTAAACCTTGCTCTGATACCACTAAATGTAACACCCCCTTACCCAGTTTATAGTGTAGCCGAGCAAAGGAATGCCACATCCTGTGCCAAAGCACCTAATCATATCGTATTCAATTTGGGATTAATTATTTTTCATTATAATTTAAATTTAAGAAATTTTAATGAAAAAACTGCAAGAGTTTCCCCATATTATTAACCATTGACCTGTTAAATTATTAACCTACTCAAATCTCTCAAATAATATAATATCAATTTATATCAATCCAACATCTCAATCAAATTCCATATTTATTCACATAATCATTTACATCTATTTCCATATATGAATTTCTTTCATTTCATTAATTTACTTAATGTACATAATTATTACACAACTTAAAATTTAGTTACAAACTTATATCTAACTACAATACATGTGATGATGCATAACTGTGGGCTAATACTATATATATCAAAATGAAATATGGAGGTGACACTGGCTCCTACTACAAATTAGCTCAAATCTCCCTGTCATAGAGTCTACTTAACTTTATCACTTGAACCTGCGTGAGGAAAAATCATCGCGTTAAACATTTCTTCTTGGTGGTGCACTAATAGAATGAAGGCATAATATACAAACAAAACTAATAATTTCATGCTTGAAGTGATATAAAGAAAATGCATATTTAATTAATCATGAATCAGTTTAAAAAAAATAAAGATTATGATATCAAATTTTTGTAGTCACTTCGTAGTTTAATCACATAATGAATTTAAAGACTTTTCACCATATTTTTCTTGATCTCTCATGATTACACATTTTTGTGATCTTTGGAAGCATTTATTTCTCTGGGATCTTTCTTTCTCTTTATCTTGATATTTAATTTTCCCATTTCATTTCAGTGCCTAAGTAACCTTATACAGGATTTATCGGATTGGATATATGAGTTTTATAGGCACTGGACACTTGGTGCCTCGGGCCGTCATATCGTCAGATGCATCAGTGCCTACTGGGAATGCTATGTAAATTAGGCGTAAAAGCCATAGGAATAATCATATTGGAACATTGGTGCATGCCAATAATTATTCAAAGAAATTATGAACATGGGATAACCATATTGGACACTCACTGCCTACCAATGGTATCCAGGCATAAAAGCCATGTGCAGTACTACTGATCTCATCCAATCCTTACACTACTGTTAAGGCATACCTGGGCTAATTATCATTGTTTATAGTTAAATATTCTCATTATTTCCTCATTACATCATCATTTCATTCATCATGGGAGCATAGGTCCCTAACACGTATCACATGACATTCATGCTAGTCATATCATTGACATTAATTACCATTCACGTTTTAAGCAATTTATTAACATTTCATAATTTCTAGATTTATTATCCCAACTTCTTTAATAATTTTAACCAAGGTATAACAGGAATTAGTGAAAGCCTTGGGAAGCATGAATTAGGGTTTTAGAGGTTGGAATTAAAAAGTTTTTTTAGGGTTTCATGCAAACATATCAAGTGCATTACGGTCCTAACCAACCTTTAACACGCAAAGGCATGCCAAAACACACTTTTAACATGCATTAGACATTCATTTGCCATTAAGGATTATTGTTTAATAATTAAACAAATTAAACCTTAACTAAAAGAGGGTTTTGAGGACTCTAACCTCTTAGGGCATAAAATCAAACTTCTTACTCCCTTAGAAGTCTCAAGAACACTAATTGGAGTTTGTCTAGCTTGTCTACCAGAAGCTCCACCAAGCTCACCAATGGCAGCCCCAATTCTCCCTTTCAGTGATTTGCCAACCAATAAACTTTGGGGTTTTAGCTTATGGTGAGGTTCTTATGGATGTATAAGGCTAGAAACACTTTATAGTAATTTTAATTCAAGAAGAAAACAAGTTTTTCTTGATGAATCTATGGAAGAAATGAAGAGAGGGAGAGAGAGTCAAGTTGTCGTCCAACTTGAGAAGAAGAAGGTTAATTCTCTTAATTCATTATTCTTCTTCTCATCTCTTATCTAATTAAAAGACAAAAGACATTAATTGAGTGCCACGTGTCATTATCTTATTTACTCTAGCTTTATTTTGTCTTAATCTCATTAAGCCATGTGTTAAGCCATGATTAAATCATCAAATAATCATCTTCCAAGAATGGAAGACATGTGGCAAACCTTTATGAGTGCCATGTGTCACCATCTCAACTAAAAATTGCAATTTTCTCTCTGAAATTAATTTATATAAAATATAAATTAATTAATTAATTAATTAATCTCCATTAATTAATTTCATCATTAAATTTATATTTAAACTCTTTAAATATAAATCTAATTTATATTATACATCCAATATCCAAGATTTGATTTCAAGTCATGCTAGAGACTTTGCAATCTTATTACAAACCAAATCTAATTAATTAATTAATTAAACTCTTTAATTAATCAATTAAATCATTATATACTTGGTGGTTAACTTGTGTAGGTGTGTGACTTACTAGGCTCATTACTAATTGGCAATGAGAAATGATATTAACTTTTAATATCATTGGAACTCTTCCAGAGCATAAATGATTTTCCTAAATCATTTTAGACATCTCATAGACCATCGTTGACACCTAGCATAGTATGCCATAGCCACCCAATTAGTAATAAGTAATACCTTAAAATATGAACCTTTAATCATACATTATCGTGCACTAAAATCCCTCTGTATTATATCCCAATCCCATTAAGGGTCATGGTAGAGTCAAACTCCTTATCATGGAATCTGATGCACTCATTTGAAATCTAATTCTTGACATATAAGACTTTACCATCAAGAAACATATTTCCTAACAAAGTCATCTATTCTGGCCAGGAACTTAATCTTGTCAAGAATAACTCAAATTTGCATAGGACTTTTAACCCTATTTACTCAAGGCTACAGATCCCCTTTTGACTAAACACCTGTCCCAACATATGACCGATCTGAGCCAACACACACTGAAATATCCATACACAATACAGATATGTAAGTGGTATTAAACTCAAACCACTTACATAAGAAACAACCGTGTCATCTCAGGTATCAGAATTATATGCACTAGTATGACACAGATAACATTTTATTGACTCGAGTAAACACAATGTTCATGTTATTTTTATGTCACAAGTTTGGCCTACTTATCTCATAAGTGCCCAATATGTTTATCTTGATATCTCATATCTGATGGTATGAGACTCACTATCCCATATACATCAGCATCCCATAATGATCAATGGAGATAAATAGAGGTGAAAGCTCTTTGGATATAATGTGCCCACCAAAATATCCTTTAGCTGCGAACTCTTATTTATAGCAAATGTCCCATATATTCTATCAGTCATATTCTTATCTCATAAGAATAGAATATATAACATATTGCTAATGGACAATTTCAAATAAATATGATATGATACACATGATATTTAAATGAAATGTTAATTGCCATTAAAATATTTACAATGTCATTTACAAGGTACAAGATTAATATATGCTCTTGGGCACATACAGTTAACAATCTCCCATTTGGTCTAGAGCCATTCACTACAGTATCTAAGACCCATCTTCTCAAAATGCCTATCTAATTGCTGCTATTCCATGGCCTTGGTCAGTGGATCAGCTGGGTTATTAGCTGAAGCTACTTTCTGTATGGCGATGTCACCTCTTCCAACTATCTCTCTAATAATATGAAATCGCCGCTCTATGTGTTTGGATCTCTGGTGAGACCTAGGTTCCTTTGCCTGTGCAATGGCTTTATTGTTGTTACAATAGAGAGGAACTGCTGACTCAATGGAAGGAACCACTCCTAGTTCTGAAACGAACTTCTTGATCCAAATAGCCTCTTTTGCAGTATCACATGTAGCAACATATTTGGCTTCAGTGGTGGAGTCTGCTGTAGTTGTTTGTTTGGAACTTTTCCAACAAACAGTGCCTCCATTACACAAAAACACAAACCCTAAGATAGACTTTCTGTCATCAATGTCTGATTAGAAATTAAAGTCTATAAATCCTTCTAGTTGAAGTTCACCTCCTCCATATGTTAAGAATAAATACTTAGTCCTTCTCGAGTGCTTAAGAATATTCTTAACAGCTACTCAGTGTTCTAAACTTGGGTTGGATTGAAACCTGCTTGTCACACTAACAGCGTAGGCAATATCAGGCCTAGTACACAACATGACATACATTAGGCTTCCTATAACCAAAGCATAAAGTACCTTGGCCATCTTTTCCCTTTCTTCAGGAATCTTGGGAGACTATTCCTTAGAAAGATGAATTCCATGCCTAACTGGTAATAATCCCCTCTTAGAATCAAGCATGTTGAACTTCTTTAACACTTTTTCCAAGTAAAGCCTTTGGGATAAACCTATTATTCTTTTCGATCTATCTCTATATATCCGAATTCACATAATATAGTTTGCTTCTTTCATAGAGAAAGTGTGACACCCCTTACCTTTCTACAGTGTAGCCGAGCAAGTTATGCCACTCAGTGTGCCGGAGTACCAATTCATGTTTCTATTACAATTTATCCCTTTTAATTCATTTATTTTCAATTTTTGATAAATCTAGATTTTTTCGCAAATTTTATAGAAAATCCGGCAGAGTGCCGGCTATAAATTGGAAAAATAGTTCTTCTGAGCCTGTTTAAAAACACTTCCAATATAATTTCCAAATCCAAACTCCATCATACACATTTCAAATCAATCTCAAAATCTCAATCTCAAATCACAACACTATTTTCAGAAATTTTTCTTTTCACTTCATTACTGGAAGCACATTCATAAATATTTCTCAACATAATATACAGAAAATTTCAATAATATGAAATTTCATATATTTACATCATCAATAATTTCAAGAGTTTATAGTTACAATCCCAAAACTAATACAAAATAAAAAATACAACCCAAAATCCTAATGTCCTACCATATGTACTGCAGAGGTGAGGTGACTCTAGACTTCGGATGCAGCTCTGAAGGCTCACCCCGTCTGATGTTTGCTGGGCTCCCTAGCTAGGTCTCCAGCACTTGCTCGTGGCAAAAGCGACGCGCTAAGCAATTTTGCTTAGTGGTGACAATATAAAATAAAATAAAATAAAATAAAAATAAGTATGCTGAATGTATATTTACATTTTTGGGTAGACTTAATTTCTGACATTATTTGTAGTATTATTCGTTTAAAATTTTGTAAGGTTTATTATCATTGCCCTAGTAACTCATACTAGTCGACTGGACTGGATAAACGGGTAGACTGGCACTGGGTACTGATGTGGCCCAACCGCAAGTGCACGGGTCGTACAAGTAATATAGAAAAGATATCATTCTCACGAGGAGTTGTGTTAACGATTGAATTTTTGATATAAAAAGTTGACTAAATTGAACTATTTTTGAAATTAAAGCAATAAATTGATGGGTATTGGAGTATGAAATCTATATGTGCAAAATTAATAATCTATTCAACTATGCAGAATTTAACTAAATTTGCATCAGATTAAAATAAGCAAATTGAAATATGACAAGATTTAAAATGGCAAGTAATTAAATTCAATTGAAAATTAACAATTATAAAAAGGCGATTCCGAAGTCCGGGAGTTCATATTCAAGCTATTTTGGGATTTTAAATTGGTTATCCAATTTTGTGAAATTTACGGGTTTTAAGGAGATTAATTCTTAAATCCTTTGAATACCCTTTCGAGTGGGACAAAAAGAGCTTTAATCAATCCAATCCTACTTTCGTGGAGTTAGAGTTAATTAATACCCATTAAGTTCTTTAATTAATCTGTAAATCCTCTTAATCCTTAGTCTATTTCTAGATCTAAGTTAATTAAGTCCAATTTCTTGATTATCTATCACAAGGTTTTCTCCTTTCGGTGCCTCAATCATGGATTAAGAACATCACTTAATGGGATCCTACACTAAGCATGTCATTAAGCACACAAGAAATGAATAAAACTCATTAAGACCACAAAATATAGATTACCCAATCAAAATCCACAAAATATCTCAAATATTACATCTCTTACTCTAGAATCTAATGAAACTACTCACTATCCATAATATTTACAAGATATTCTGAATTAATATGGAAATGAAACTTTAATCTAAGCTAAGACATAAGAAACCCAACACTAGAAAGGTAGTAAATATGCAAGAAAAGAAAAAAAAAATCTCCAAATCCGGTTGGAAATGGTGTGGGAGACGATTTTGACTCTGTAGCTGCTGCCCTCTCCTTTTCCTTTTCTTCCTCTCTTTTTTTTCTTCTAAAATGGGATAAGGATCTATTTATAACTTTTTTCTGATAAAGAGCCCTAAAATGGTGTGTTTGAGGTGTGATTTTCTAAGGGAATGTTCTGCCAGCTCATTAATGAAGTCTTTGTGGGACAGCATAAGTTATGCAGTCCCTTATGCAGCTTTCGGCTGGTTTCTGGCTCTCTTGTGCGAAACTGCATGACCAAGGTGCAAGACTGTATAGGTTATGCACAATTCTGTGAGGTTGCATAAGGGAGGCATGAATCTGCATAAGTTATGTAGCAACTTATGCAGATTTCGGCAAGTAGTGGGGACAGTTTCATCTCCTTTTGCAGAACTGCATAACTTATGTGGTAAGTTATGCGCAATTTGGCCAATGCATATTTCAACTTTGAAACTTGTTTTTGACATATTTGGTTGTAAAAATCACTCCTCAATGGCAAAATTTCTTTTTAGTCCCTCAAAAATACCATTTTACCTACAAAACAAAGTAAAAATTACAAATTAATCCAAAATTGACAATTATGAAAAACTAACTAAATAACTAATCAAATTAGCTAAAAGTGACTAATAATCAAATAAATTGGCTATGAAATTAAACCTAAATGACTATGCAAAATGTATGCATCAAATGCCCCAAACTCAAGCTTTTGCTTGTCCTCAAGCAAACTTTAAAATGTGATGCAATTTTTAGGGGTGCCTTATCCAAAGAGCTATGAAAATCACCCATTAAAGTAACTTAACACACCTTTAGCCATACCAACAATCCATATACCCATCCTTTAAAATGCAAAGAATTTAATGCTTATCTAAGCTTTCACCTCTTAGCCATCAAGTCAATTATCATTCAAAATTCGCAAACCAACCAATGAAAAGAGAGAGTCATGCTCAAAAGGAATTCTAGGACAATCAATAGTCAAAGTGTCTCTATATAGAATGATGGAATTAAATGAATGAATGGATAATTTTCCAATCCCATAGGCAAATTCCCTACTCCCATCTCCACTAATGTAGCAAGTACTATCAAGAGATCAAAGGTCTTTTTAGGGATGTAATAGGGCCATGGGGTTCAAAATGAGGCTAAGAAGAAAAATGGGTAAAAAGGATTCAAAGGATGAGAATATTTTCAATCTTGACAACATAGGGTACCTTTCTTATTTTATTATTATTATTATTATTATTATTATTATATATATGGAGGAGAGAAATACACAATGAGAATTGTCAAGTGTTAGCATATTTCACAAAGTACATAAAAAAATGGAGGGACATTTTTGATACTTTAAACTTGTATCTTGCATTTTCTTTTGATGATTGTCCCTAAAAATGCCACCCCCAAACTCATTCCTTTTAATACTTTGGGTGGATTTCTTTCAATTTGTATGACAATAATGAAAAGCACATATACTAGCACTTTTACAAGATGACAAACATTTCTTCTCCCTTTTATTGTATTTTTTTTCTTTTCTTTTTCTCTTTTTTTTTTATATACCTAATATTATAAATAATTATTCTCATGAAAAGGGTTGGAGTGTTTGGTTCATTGGCTAGGTAGCAGTAAGGGTTTCAAGAAAAATTAGGAATAAAAAGGCTCAAAGGGGTTTGCAAGGGTCAATTTTAATTAAGAAAAGGGCCAAGGTTTAAAATGAGAAGGTTTAAATCAAAGAATGCCTAATAATCTCTCTTTTCAAGTACAAGCTGGTATTTCGCCTTGAATGGTTTAGAAAATTTGTTCTAGGATTGGTGAGACATCATTTGACTACCTTTTATCCAATAACTCCTTCTAAATACTCCAATCTCTAAAGGACTAGTTGGGTGGCTTTTTGCCTAAGAAGATATAGGCAAGGGATAGACACTTCAAAACTTTACACTTCTTAGGAAACTTTCAATCCACAAACCCAACTAAACGTAAGTCAAATCACTCTTATAGACAATTTTTCAATACTCAAGGGATTTGGCAAAAGATTTTAATGCATGATGCATGATTCCTAAAAATGAGCAATGCATCAACTAAATGGAAGAAATCTATTTGTGTGCAATGTGTACAATTTCTAAGTGATGTATAATGTGTGTGTTAATGTGTTATGTATATGTATGTATGGATGTATATGTAAAATATTTACAATATATATGTAAATGGAATGGGATGAGATATTCCTAAACTCAAAATGTGAAAAATGTATCAAAAATAAAAATGCACACCCCCAAACTCAAAATTGGACATTGTCCTCAATGTCTCAAGCAATGCATTATCAAAACTCAAAGCAAAAAGGAATTACCAGGAATAGTGAAATGTAAGAGCAATAAGAAAGAGTTACCTGGTATAGAGTAGATGAGAATTCAAGAGATAATGGTGATGCATAAGAAGCTGCAGAAGTTATACAGAATAAAATGCTGTACAGAACAGGTGCATAAGAAGGGTGCATAAGCTATGTAGTTCTGCATGAGTGGCATAAAGGACTGCACAGGCTATGCAGAACATTTGCATAAGGGGATTCACAGCCTGTGCAGTATATTCAAAAGCTGCTGCATGATGATATAGCAAGGAAAAATGTGCAAACACCAATAGAAGCATGCAAATATATACAGTGAATGGACAAGTATGCACAAAAGGGCAGTAAAGACAATGAGAATCAATGAAAAACTAATGGAATAGCCATCCAATAGAACTTCAAGAAAAACAGAATTCAAGGCACACTAAAATTGTTTGAACATATCCAAAAAGAAAAATTCCTATAAGTTTGAACAAAATCAAAATAAAGACTAATCTAGTTCTATGGTTTTGCCCTTGTCCAAAGATGTTGCTAAAGGACTGGTTGGAGTTGGCTGCTGTCGAAGGGGTGGTTCTGGAGGAGGTGATCGAGGTGGAGGTGGCTTTCCCAGAAAAACCATGAGCTTTTCATCATCTCTTTTAATTCTTTCTGCTTATCTCTGGTTTCCATGACAAAATCAAAGAGTTGATCATGACGATCCTTGAGGGTGTTAAGACCAGATTCAAGCTTTCTATCCACAAAATATATATCATCACTAAACCTCTCAAGATAGGTGAATAAGGCTTTAGTGTTGAAGGGAGGAGGTACTGTGGATGCAGAGGGTCCAGCTGCAGAAGGTGTAGGTCATGCGTAATTTCTTTGGGATGTCCTGTATGCATCGAGTGGGTGGTGAAGGTTCGTGAGAATCTTTGTTGGACCGTGGGAAAGATTGTGCCTCTGGTTGTGCAGTGGGTCCTATGTCTGCTGCTGGTTGTGCAGTGTCAGAAGGTGGCAAACTGAATCCAGTTTTGGATAGGTGTGTAGCATCAAAATATAAAGTGTCTGAAAGTGCTGGTAGAGGATGCTCTTTCGGATTAAAACCAAAATGCTTGGCTATAACAGTTATGAGCCCACCCATGACTATGTCACCTATGGATTTAGTGGTAATATGTAACACATGCTCACAAAAGTAGTAACCAGGAGAAACTTTGACTTTGTGAAAAGCACACCATAGCATGAACAATTCAGATTTTCCAATAGCACCAGAACTAGTCCCTCTGCCCAAGATAGTGCTAGCAATAAGCCTATGAATAAATCTAAGTGTAGGGTCTAGTATTTGAGAGGTCTTGGATCCAGTAGAAAAACTCTGAGGTCGGTTTGTGATAATCCTCCAAAACTGAGCAGCATTCTAAACACCTTTGTTTGCTACCTCTACCCCTGTATATGGTACCCTAAATAGTCCATCAATTGCAAACCCAAAAATGCTATGAAATTGGTCTAATGATAGCTCTCTATTTTGCCCGAAACATCTAAATTTCATAGTTGGCTTGTAATCTATCTCATGCAATTTCAGAGTAGCAGAAAATGAGGAAATAAATTCCAAAACTAGAGCTAGATAAACTAGTTCTTGCTTATGCACAAATTCCATCCAACTCAAACCATCAAGGTAGGCAACAACATTATCAAATAAACCAACTTATTGGAGGGCCTCTGCAGAAATGTACCTTGTGGGTTGCACCTTCCTGTCCTTAAACCTCTTAAAGGTTGCCTTGTGAGCTGCATCAGGAAGGGGCCAAGGTAGTTTTGATACCTGTGTTGTTGCTGAAGTTTGCTTTTTGCTAGAAGAGGGTGATTTGGCTTGTGGGGTAGAGGTAGAAACGCCAACCCCATGTCGTGTGGAGGTTGAAGTTTTGGGGTTTTTGGGTGGAGGCTCTGAAAGTGGAGTGGTGGATGGGTCTTTGCGTTTTGTGAGAGGAGGTGCAGAAGCCAAGGATTTTCCTCTTATAGGTGGCTGTGGGAGGTGGTGGAGGGGTTTGTTGTGGAGGCGAATCGGGTTTGGGGGGTCGCATTGCCAAGGGCGAGACTTGGAGAGGGGAGGTTTGAAGGGAATAAGGAGGTGATTCCATGGTGTTGTCGATGGTGAGAATGGAGGAGGTGATGGAGAAAGTAAAAGAGGCAGAGGGAAGTTAGGGCAAAGGCGGTGAAAAGAGGAGTGGGGAGGAAGGATGATGCCGAGAAAAATGGTCATGGGGGAAAGGCGTGAACAGGAACGACGAAAAGTGGAGGTGGCAAAGTGGGAGACGAAAAAATTTTTAATTTGAATAGGATATGTGTAAAACTGCATAAGGGAAGAATGGGTGTGCATAAGTTATGCACTCTCTTATGCAGGTTTCGGTGGAAGATAAAGAGTGAAAAATTAGTTATGCAAAAGTGCATAGCTTATGCGCTAACTTATGCAAGTTTCAGCTAATAATGGAATTCAGAAAAATTGGTCAAGCAGAAGTACATAAGCCGTGCACTCTCCTTATGCAAGTCTCGGCAAATTTTGGGATTTCAGGAAATGTGGTCATGCGGAAGTGCATAACTTATGCACTCCCTTATGCAGATTTCGGCAGAAAGAGAAAATGCAGGATTTGAAGTCATGCAAATGTGCATAAGTCATGCACACACTTATGCAAGTTTCGGCAGATATGAAATTTGACAAAAATGTGGCTATGCAGAATTGCATAAGCTATGCACATCCTTATGCAGTTTGCAACAGAGATGAAAAATTGAAAGAATTGTGGTTATGCAGGATTGCATAAGTTATGCAATGTCTTATGCAGGTTTTAGCAAGATGAGAAAATGGCAAAATTTGTGATCTAAAAGCTGCATAAGCTATGCAGTTACTTATGCACAATTCAATAAGATTGAGATTACAATTAAAAATGAATTGCAAGTTTGAAAAATACACTAGAATGCATAAATGTAATTCTATGAAGCATAAATCATGAGAAATTATCACCAAAAACACATCAATATATACAAAATCCATCACAATTGCATCAAACAAGCTTGTAAAAGTGAGTTCTGCATAAGAGGCATTTGTGAGTTATGCCATCCCAACTCAAATTCTGCAAATCAACATTTAACACATTAAAAACTCAATAAAATCTGCATAAAGTTGCATTTATTCGCAAATGAGAATGGACTCCCCAAGTTAAGCCAAGAAAATGCAGTATGTCCACCTTGAATCTCACAACCCAAATAAGCTCAAAACTACAAAAATGACCCACTTACCATTATATTAACATGATAAGCACAAATACTTAAAATTTACACACCCAACCTTACAAAGAAACATATGTCTTATGCTGCAGACCCTTCTTTGCTGAAAATTGCATTTTTCTACATAAAATAAGAAGCAAACCTGCACAAGTTATGCAGTAAAAATAAATCAATTTTAGGAGAATTGAAGGACAAAATTTCATATTCAGAGTCACTCCCCAGCAGTTCACCAACCTTCCTCCATTGAAATACATCTACAAGGGACAAGAGTCAACAATGTTAAAAATTGAATTTGGGGAGATTTAAGATAAAAAGAAAAGCAATGTAAATAAAAGTAAATCAACAAAAGCAAAATAAAAGAACTTGGGATGCCTCCCAAGAGGGCTAATTTACAGTCCTTAGCTGGACTCTTCATGCATTTCACTTAAAAAAAGGTGAGGGATTGGAGAGCTTATAACAGGTTGTTCCCTTTATTGGGTCTCCAGTTATGTAATGTTTCAATCTATGCCCATTGAACTTAAAATTCCCAGATTTTTCACTCCAAATTTCAATTGCTCCATAAGGGAAAACCTTAGAAACTCTATATGGACCAGTCCACCTTGATTTCAGTTTTCCAGGCAATAATTTCAATCTTGAGTTGAACCACAAAACTGAATCACCTTCTTTAAATTCCTTTTTCCTAAGATGCTTATCATGCCAAACTTTAGTTCTTTCTTTATAAATACAGGCACTTTCATAAGCATCCATCCTCAATTCTTCAAGCTCATTAAGTTCCAATAGCCTTTTCTCACCAGCTTGCTTAAGATCAAAATTCAAGGTCTGAATGGCCCAATATGCTCTATGTTCTAGCTCCACAGGTAAATGACAAGACTTACCATACACCAACCTAAAGGGAGTAGTTCCTATAGGGGTTTTGTAAGCAGTCCTATATGGCCATAAAGCATCATCTAGTTTGACAGACCAATCTTTCCGAGAATTGCTCACTATTTTCTCCAAGATATGTTTGAGTTCTCTATTAGAAATTTCAACTTGTCCTGAAGTTTGAGGGTGGTATGGGGTAGCTATCTTGTGCACTACACCATACTTCCTCATTAAGCTCTCAAATTGCTTATTACAAAAATGTGAACCCCCATCACTAATTACAGCCCTTGGAGCTCCAAACCTACTCAAAACAAATTTCTTCAAGAATTTTACTACCACTCTAGCATCATTAGTTGGAGTTACAATAGCTCCCACCCACTTTGACACATAGTCAACTCCAACTAGAATGTGTTTATTACCATATGAAGGAGGAAATGGCCCTATAAAATCTATTCCCCAGACATCAAATAATTATACTTCAAGAATATCATTTAGGGGCATTTGATCTTTTTTTGACAAATTTCCACTCCTTTGACATTTATCACATTCTAACACAAATTTCCACACATCGTTAAAAAGATTTGGCCAAAAGAAACCAGCTTGCAAAATTTTACTAGCTGTTTTAGAGATTCCAAAATGTCCTCCATAATCAGAAGCATGACAATGATGCATAACACTCTGTGTCTCCTCATCAGGAATACGTCTCCTTATTAAACCATCACAACATCTCCTAAAGAGTAAAGGATCATCCCATCTATAAAATTTTGCCTCATGCAAAAACTTTTTCTTTTGTTGCCATGTCATTCCTAAAGGTAAGACTCCACAAGATAGATAATTCACCAAGTCTGCATACCAAGGTAGTTTAGCAACAAGAGAGAAAAGTTGTTCATCCAAGAAAAACTCATCAATAGGAACTTCATCCATTTCTTCATCATCCAATTTCAACCTACTAAGATTATCTGCAACTACATTTTCAGCTCCCTTCTTATCTCTAATCTCCAAATCAAACTCTTATAGCATCAGAATCCACCTAATGAGTTTAGGTTTAGCCTCCTTTTTACGGAGTAAATACCTAATGGCTGTATGATCTGAAAATATAACCACCTTTGAGTTAATAATGTAAGGTCTGAACTTTTCGAATGCAAAGACAATTGCTAAGAATTCCTTTTAAGTTGTTGCATAATTTATTTGAGCCTCATCCAGTGTTTTACTAGCATAATAAATAGCATAAGCCTTTTTGTCCTTTCTTTGACCAAGAACAGCTCCAATTGCATAGTTGCTAGCATCACACAAAATTTGAAAAGGTAGGCTCCAATCAGGCGGTTGCATGATTGGTGCAGTGATAAGAGCTTGCTTCAACCTGCAAAAGGCATCCAAACACTCTTGGTCAAATACAAATGGTATGTCATGACTTAACAAATTATATAAAGGTTTGGCTATTTTAGAAAAATCCTTGATAAAGCGTCTGTAGAACCCGGCATGTCCTAGAAAACTTCGAATTCCTTTGACATTGGTAGGAGGAGCCATCTTCTCTATCACTTTAACCTTGGCTTTATCAACCTCTATTCCTCTATTAGACACCAAATGTCCAAGCACTATCCCTTCCTGAACCATGAAAAGACACTTTTCCCAGTTTAACACAAGGTCAGTATCTGCACATCGCTGCAAAACTTTAGAAAGGTTAGCCAAGCATATGTCAAATGAGGATCCATAAACAGAAAAGTCATCCATAAAAACCTCCATTATATCTTCAATGAAATCTGAGAAGATTGCCATCATGCACCTTTGAAAAGTGGTTGGTGCATTACACAACCCAAAAGGCATCCTCCTATAATCAAAGGTTCCTTATGGACAAGTAAAAGTGGTTTTCTCTTGATCATTTGGATGGATAGGGATTTGAAAAAATCCTGAATACCCATCTAAATAGCAAAAATAAGAATGCCTGGCCAGTCTTTCTAACATTTAATCAATGAAAGGAAGTGGAAAATGATCTTTTCTAGTGGCAATATTTAATTTTCTGTAATCTATGCACATTCACCAACTAGTCACTGTTCTTGTGGGAATTAATTCATTATTTTCATTTTTGACAACTGTCATTGCACCCTTTTTTGGGACAACATGTACTGGACTCACCCAAGTACTGTCTGAGATAGGATATATGATCCCTTCATCAAGTAATTTCAAAATTTCCTTTTTAACAACTTCTTTCATATTTGGGTTCTACCTCCTCTGATGTTCAATAGATGGCTTACAATTTTCTTTCAAAATAATTCTGTGCATGCAAAAGTGTGGACTTATTCCCTTAATGTCATCTATGGTATATCCTAAAACCTTCCTAAATTGCCTCAACACTCTTAACAACTTATTAACCTCTAAAGTACTCAAGTTTGCATTTGCAATTATTGGATAAGTGTTATTAGTGCCAAGAAATTCATACCTGAGCTAAGAAGGAAGTTGCTTAAGTTGTACCTTAAGTGCATCTTCTTCCTTGAATGATGGTTGCTTAGATTTGACTATTTCCTTTTGTGTGAGTTGAAAAACTGGAGCAGAAATGATTAGTGGACTTCCCTCTAAATGTTGAGCATATGCAGCCACATGAGCATTGTCATAGTCTATACCTCCTCCATGAACCAAGCAATTTTCAAGTGGATCTTTCGGATATCTCTTTCTGAAATGTTCTTCAACCAGCTCATCAATGATATCAATTCTCAAGCAAGTATCAGCTACAGAATGATGCTTCTTCATAGTGTTATTAATATTGAAAACCAATTGATCTTCACCAACTCTAAGGGTCAATTTTTCCCCTTTAACATCAATCAATGCTCCTGCTGTAGCTAGAAAGGGTCTTCCCAAGATAATTGGGATATTAGAATCCTCTTCCATGTCCAAGATGACAAAGTCAACAGATATATAGAACTTCCCAACCTTTAGAGGCACATTCTCCAAAATACCTTCAAGATACTTAATTGATCTGTCAGCTAACTGAAGAGAAATGTGGGTTGGTTTTAGATCACCCATATTGAGCTTCTCATATATGGAGAGGGGCATGAGGCTAACATTAGCCCCTAAATCACATAAAGCTTTTGTAGAACATGATTCCCCAATGTGGCATGGAATTGAAAAACTCCCTGGGTCCTTGAGCTTTGGAGGAAGTTTCCTTTGGAGGATAGCACTGCATTCTTCTGTCAAAGCTACAGTTTCATGATCTTCAACTTTCCTCTTGTTTCAGAGAATTTCTTTTAAGAATTTTTCATAAGAGGGCATTTGTGAAAGAGCATCAATAAAAGGCACATTTATGTATAGCTTCTTCAAAACCTCTAAGAACTTCCCAAATTGCTTATCAAGCTTGGCTTTTTGAAATCTTTGTGGAAAGGGAAATTGTGGCTTGTAAGGCTCTGCAGGTATATACTTCTCTTCCTTCTCTTCAATTTCCTCTTTACATTTTTCTGCACTTTCTTTCTCACTTTATTGTTTTTCACTCTCATCAATTTCTTTCTCATATTCTCTCTTCTCACTATTTTCATTTTTCTCATTTTCTTCATTTTTCTCATTTTCTTCACTCTTCTCATTATTTACAACTTTCCCACTTCTTAAAGTAATAGCTTGACACTGCTCTCTTGGGTTTTCTGGTTGACTTGGAAGTTTTCCAAAAGACTTGTTACCTGAAGAAGATGCTTGTTGTGCAATCTGATTTTCCAACATTCTGTTATGTGTTTGCATCTGTTATATCCTTGCTTTCATCTCTCTCATCTCTTCATCATGCTTAGTTTGGTTAGCAAGAATCTGTTGTAATAAAGCTTCTGTGGTGGAACTTTGTCCTTATTGTTTTGGTAGAGGTGCAGGATTCATGTTTCTCTGCTAAAAATTAGGCAATGGTTGCCTATTTTGCTGATATGGAATTCCTTGTTGCTGTTGTGGTTGAAAATTTTGATTTGGAACTTGATTTTGTTGATTTCCCCATGAAAAGTTGGGATGATTCCTCCAAGTTGGATTATAAGTTTGAGAGTAAGGATTCCCCATTTGTTTGTTTCCATAATTACCAACATAGGCAGCTTACTCTCCATAGTCTACTCTACAGCTGGTAGTTCCTTCTGCATAAGCAACTTGTTGTGAACTTCCAGATGATGATGATGAACTAACCAACATACTTAAATCTTCCATCTTTTTAGCCAAAACATTTGTAAGTGCATCAAACTTTGGATTAATCATGTTGAATGGATCAAGGTCATACATTCCAGCAGCTTGCCTTTTTTGAGTTGGAGCTAGTCCTCTTGGACTACTCCAAAGATGAGTGTTCTTTGCAATTTTCTCCAATAGCTCATAAGCTTCATCTTCATGCTTCATAATAAATTCTCCTCCTATTTGAGCATCAATAATCCCTCTAATTGCAGGAGTAACATTGGTGTAAAAATTCTGGTTTATCATCCATTTCGGAATGGCATGATGTGGGCATTGTTTCTCTAATTCCTTCCATCTCATCCATGACTCATAGAGAGTTTCATCTTCTTTTGGTCTAAAAGCTATCATTTGATTCCTCAATTCTTGTGTTTTTCCAGGTGGAAAATATTGTGCAATAAATGCATCAGTGAGTTGCTCCCAATTTGCAATGGAGTTGTGAGGTAAAGAATCAAGCCAATCCAATGCTCTATCTTTCAAAGAGAATGGGAATAGCTTCAATCTTGCTGCATCATCAGACACTCCTAGTTGCTTTTGCATGTCACAGATCATAGCAAACTTCTTTAGATGTGTATGTGGATTTTCAGAAGGATGTCCCCCAAATTGGGAATTCTGAATCATTTGAAGAACTCCAAAATCCATCTTGTAACTATTTGCATCAATTCTTGGTCTTGCTATGCTCTCTCTCAAGTCATCAAAATGAGGAAAAGCATGATCCATCATACTTCCCCTAGGCACATTAGCATTTACAACTTCTTCACCTTGGGCTACATTTTCATTGTTTCGACCATTTCCAGCATTACCACCACCAATTCTAATTCTTTCATCAGCCATGTCTGCTTCTAATTCAGTTTCTCTCAATGCTTCTTTCCTTTTTCTTGTTTCTCTCTTACTTGCTTTACAAAATTTCTCAATTTCAGGATTAAACAATAAGGATGTGTCACTTGTGCTTCTAGCTCTTCTCATAAAAGATTAAGAGTACCTGAAAAAGAACAAACAAGCACAAAATGAAAAGATAACAAAGATAAATCTACAAACAACTAAAATAATCAAGAATTCAATCTTAAACAAACAACTCCTCGGCAACGACGCCAAAAACTTGATGTGGCCCAACCGTAAATGCACGAGTCGTACAAGTAATATAGAAAAGATATCGTTTTCACGAGGAGTTGTGTTAACGATTGAATTTTTTATATAAAAAGTTGACTAAATTGAACTATTTTTGAAATTAAAGCAATAAATTGATGGGTATTAGAGTATGAAATCTATATGTGCAAAATTAATGATCTATTCAACTATGTAGAGATTTAACTAAATTTGCATTAGATTAAAATAAGCAAATTGAAATATGGCAAGATTTAAAATGGCAAGTAATTAAATTCAATTGAAAATTAACAATTATAAAATGACGATTCCGGAGTTTAGGAGTTCATATTCAAGCTATGTTGGGATTTTAAATTGGTTATCCAATTTTGTCGAATTTACTGGTTTTAAGGAGATTAATTCTTAAATCCTTTGAATACCCTTTCGAGTGGGACAAAGAGTGCCTTAATCAATCTAATCCTACTTTCGTAGAGTTAGAGTTAACTAAGACCCATTAAGTTCTTTAATTAATCTGTAAATCCTCTTAATCCTTAGTCTATTTCTAGATCTAAGTTAATTAAGTCCAATTTCTTAATTATCTATCATAAGGTTTTCTTTTTTCGGTGCTTCAACCATGGATTAAGAACATCACTTAATGGGATCCTACACTAAGCATGTCAGTAAGCACACAAAAAATGAATAAAACTTATTAAGACCACAAAATATGGATTACCCAATCAAAATCCACAAAATATCTCAAATATTACATCCCTTACTCCAGAATCTAATGAAACTATTCACTACCCATAATATTTATAAGATATTCTGAATTAATATGGAAATGAAACTTTAATCTAAGCTAAAAACAAGAAACCCAACACTAGAAAGGTAGTAAATATGCAAGAAAAGAAAGAAATCTCCAAATCTAGTTGGAAATGGTGTGGGAGACGATTTTGACTCTTCAGCTGCTGCCCTCTCCTTTTCCTTTTCTTCCTCTCTTTTTTGTCTTCTAAAATGAGATAAGGATCTATTTATAACTTTTTTTTTTCTTACAAAGAGCCCTAAAATGGTGTTTTTGAGGTGTGATTTTCTAAGGGAATCTTCTGCCAACTCATTAATGAAGTCTTTATGGGACTGCATAAGTTATGCAGTCCCTAGTTTTCGACTGGTTTCTGGCTCTCTTGTGCGAAATTGCATGAACAAGGTGCAAGACTGCATAGGTTATGCACAATTCTATGAGTTTGCATAAGGGAGGCATGAATCTGCATAAGTTATATGGCAACTTATGCAGATTTCGGCAAGTAGTGGGGACAGTTTCTTCTCCTTATGTAGAACTGCATAACTTATGCGGCAAGTTATGCACAATTTGGCCAATGCATATTTCAACTTTGAAACTTGTTTTTGACATCTTTGGCTATAGAAATCACTCCTCAATGGCAAAATTTCTTTTTAGTCCTTCAAAAACACCATTTTACCTACAAAACAAAGTAAAAATTACAAATTAATCCAAAATTGACAATTATGAAAAACTAACTAAATAACTAATCAAATTAGCTAAAAGTGACTAATAATCAAATAAATTAGCTATGAAATTAAACCTAAATGACTATGCAAAATGTATGCATCAGGTACTAAGTATCTCGGACCATCACACCATCGGTCACATTGTGTCTCCCAGTGTACAACATAACAGCTAATAAGCTGTAATAATTATCAAGGTTAAAACCTGAGTGTAACAACTCAAATAACATAGCCAAAGGCTATTATGTCACAGAATGGCATGGGAAGCCATGAAACATAGAATGGTATGAAGCCATATGCAGTACTTCTAACAGAACCCTATTGGTATGCCAACCTATGCAAACCAATCTTGGTAGGTATTCTAGGGCATATTACACTTTTAAATTTCACAATTCTTGAAATTCAAGTTTTGGTATTACTATTCAATTCATTAGTCAACCAAAAGGTTGACTTTTACATGGACAATAGGTACATTGGTTTTAATACTCCCAACATACCACATTTTGCATTCAAAAAATGTTGGTATTGGTTGCCAATACCATTTCTAAGCTTAATGTTAATTGGACAGAATTTTCAATTTTCAAGCTTTGTGTTTACTATTCCATTAGTTATTTTTGCAATGGGAATTTGGCAAAATGATCAACATAAAAGTTGTTCCTTATTTTGTCTAGTTGCATTTTCCTTTTGGAATCACTCCATTTGGAGTTTTGTATCTCAAGTTATGGCCTAAAAACCACAACTGGCTGGATTGAAATTTTTCCAGAATTTCTGGACTGACCAAATCTATAGTGTTAGGGATAGTGACTGTAACTCACTTTTTGAATATGTTCTGGTCATAATTTGGGTTATGTTTCTTCATGAAAGTTGTAGATCTATATCTCAGCTTGTTTTTGGTAAAATTTCAGGTCAATTGGACCTTTCTACACTGAGTTATGGCCAAATGACCAAACACTGTTCATTTAGTCATTTTGCCTAGGCAGAATGTAGGTCACCCAGATTAGGGAAATCTTTTGGTCCACTTGGTTTGGTTTTCTAGGCATGGTTTCTTAACCAAAGTTGTGCCATTATATGACTAGTTTCATATACAATTAGCCTTGCACCAATTGAACCTCTACAATTCAAGTTATTGCTACCCAAACCTGCTAGACTCATGTCCAGTCCTGCAGGTCACCAACGACAGCCACACTAAGCTCCAATCCCACTACATAATGCACTTCATTTTTGATTCAAACAATACCAAATGGTCACTAATTGACCATTAAAACCTACTTTCATTATCACATGTTCAAAGTATCATTTTTCACCCAAACCCTAACTCAAATATCATAAACCATGCATTATCATGGCATTTCATCACTCCACTTACAAGATACATATTAAGGGCAGCCATACTCGCATGTTAACTCCATAAAACTCATCACAAGCATACCCTAACCAAGGCTGCCGAAAATAAGGATGGCATACAAATGGTATTCAACAAATTTCCTTTGTAATTTATACTCATACATAGTCATTAACATGAATTTAAGGTGAAAACTAAAGTTAGGTCACTAATCTCTATAGAGTGAAGTTTCCCCACTTGTTAGGGTTCTTGTTTTCCTTTTCTTTTTGCTCCCAAGATAATCTCCAAGGTGTAAGAACACTTTTTTGTGTTAGGAGTATAGGATTTAGTGGGGTAGAAACTAGGGGGATCAAGCTTTGAAAAGCTTGTTTATGCTTAGCTATGGAGGAGGGTCACAGCAAGGAGAAAATAAGGAAGAAGAAGTTTTGATTTTTTTCATTTTTCCAGCGCATTTGTCTCTTTTAAATAATTTTATGCCATGTGTCAACATTGGGTTAGTTTGTAACACCCCTATGTTCGGTAGTGCGTTCTACTGTTCCAGTGACCAGTGTTGTCCGGACAGCTAGGATGCCTAGAACTACACTTCGTTATGAGTGAGAAGACATAAAATAATGAAATACAATAGAAGAAAACACAAGAAAAACAAAAGAAAAATAATAGCAAAGAAATGTAACCAAGTTAAGCAGTGAGAACCCTAGCGATGGGTGACTGCAGGAAGTCACGGCGTGGATCGTTGACTAGCCTCGATTTGCGGAAACCCTAGAAAATATTTTTAGGACTTAAATAGACCCCTATTGAAGTATAAATATCACTAGAAATATCAAAGAAAAATTAAATAATTAGTACAAAGAAAAGTGAGAAATCGAAAAACGGACAAAACCCGGTGTTACCAAAAAATCAGGAATGCAACCCGAACAGGGGCATTGTGGTCATTTGACATCCCGAATTGTCTTTTGACCTAAATGTCCATTAAAAATAAATAATATTACACTTGGAAAATATAATGAAAAATTAATTTAGGGGTACGTAATGTAAATAGTAAAAATGGAGGGTAAATTGACTAATTATCACATTTAAACATAAAATATAATTGATTTTGTGTAAGTGGACCACTAAGGATTGTAATATGTATTTAGTGGGCAGATTAATCCACTAAACTTCATCTTCAACCTCCATTCTCCTCCCATGCCGAATTGAATTCCCTCACAACCTCCATGGCCGAAACTTGATGAAGTTTCATCATCTCCTCCATTTCACCCCCAAACACCAAAGTTCCTTCATTAATCTTGATCCCCACTTCACAAGGAAGAAGTAGATACTAATATTAAGAAGTTTTAGTGAAGATTTAGCAAGTCCCAACAATAGGTAAGTTTGAGTTTTTGATTATTGCTTTGTTAAAGTTTGTAAGGATGTTATGGGTGTTTGATTTATGGAGAAATTTTTGAGGTTTTATGTTGAATGGGAGTGTGTACTTTTGGAAGCCATGGAAACACCTTGAAGGCAGTTTATTTGTGCTTGTAAATGGTGAATTAAAAGGTTGATTAAATGTATATTATGTAGGAAATTGTTTGGGTAATGTATACTTAGTATATGTAAATGTAAAATGAAATTTAAAGCTTGGAAAGTAATGGAATGTAAATGTACCATTGTGGCAGTTTGTTAACTCTTAAAGAATGCTGGAATTCATGCTTGGTTTATGGAATAATGATGTTAAAATGTGTTGGTTGTTATGGCAGTTTGAGTGCATGAATGATGGTGTGAAGTGGACATGTAAATGAGCATGAATTGGTGATTGAATTGTTGTAAATTGAGTTGGACAAATTCTGCACTTGTTGGTGCACATTGAATGTAATTATAAGCTGCCAAAATGACCTATAATATGTTGTAAATTATGTTTAGGTTTTGGTACAACCAGAATTGGTTTGAATGTTAAGTTTGGTGAGTGTTAAAAGTGATCCTTGATGTGTATGCAAGAAATGAAATAAGGCAGTTTGTGTTTTAGGCCTATAACTTTAAGTGTGTGGCTCCAATTGGTATGAGACCAATTGGAGGTGAAACTAGGCACAAAATGTGCCAACTTTCATGAAGGAAGCTTGCCAAAATTCTGCTTGCAAGGTAGCTTGAAAAATGACCAAATCCGGATTAAGTGCAATTGAGGCCTCAAAATTGACCAATTGGGCAGCAGTTAGTGTTTAGGCCATAACTCACTCAAAACAGGTCCAATTGACCTGAAATTTTAACCATTAATAGTTAAGACCCATACCTACAAGTCTTATGAATACACCAAAGCCCAGAAATGACCATAAGAAAGTCAAACAGCTTGCACAAGTTCGGGTCCAAAAACTGGCCGAACCTAAAGTGACCTAAAGTGACCAATTTTGGTGCAATTTGACCAGCAATAGTAGAATGACCATAACTTGGTCTACATAACTCAGAATGACCTGAAAGTTTGCCCTGCATTCCATAAGACATAGATCTACAAGTTTGTAGTTTTGATCGAAACCCGAAAACCGAGGGAACTAGGTCGTCCGACTAGGTCAAACTAGTATCCCAGAATCCAGCAAATTGCAATAAAATGCAGTATACACGGAAATAAACTTGGTAACATGTACCAACCCTAAAATACTATCGAATGTGACATATTAATAACATTAAAACCTAATTTACCTAGAATGCACCGAGGGTCGATATATTAGGTTGATTAAGCAAATAATAACATTCAGTGAATTATTTATCAAACATTATCGTTAGAGACAGTTTAATTTAGTACTGAAACACTTCAAATTGTGTTTCTCAGTTAGCAAAGACTCAGGAAAAGGGAAGGAAACACTGAGTCAAGACCAGGAGACAGTTATCAGAGGTTTGTGCACAACAGCTAATTCTTTTGAATTTTTCAATTGAAATGAATTATGACTATTTGTACATTATTGTTTTAAATTGTGAAAATGTGTTTGAATGAATATTTATTGCTTGAAAAGCATTGTAAATGGTTTGAAACTGTGAAAAAATGTTTGAATGATATTGATGGATACTTATTGATTGAAAAGCATTGGAAATGATTTGAAACCACAGCTATCATGTATATTGATTGTATTTCTCACTAGCTTGTCTAGTGGGACGAATTGAATTCCCTCTCTGGCTGAAGTGTTGAGGTGTGTGCCTGTTGAGGACGAATCAAATGAGTACTCATATTTTGGCTAGCTAGCTATGTTATTCCTCATTAGTCATCGACTTTTGGGACGAATTAAACTTTGGAACTTGATTAAGCTGTGTGTGATTTATTGATTTGTATTATGAGATTGTGAAATGGAGTTAACTTCTTATTGACATTCACTGTCTTTTGAATTTAATCATGATTTGATTTATTGAAATTATTGTGATATTGAGAAATGGAGTTTAAATTCTTGTTGACATTTATTGTCTTGAATTTAACTATGGTTTTGAGTATCTACTCTTTATATGAATTATCTGTGACACCCCTTACCCGTCTACAGTGTAGCCGAGCAAGTTATGCCACTCAGTGTGTCGGAACACCAATTCATGTTTCAATTTCAATTAATCCCTTTTAATTCATTTATTTATAATTTCTGATAAATCTAAATTTTTCCGTAAATTTTATAGAAAATCCGGCAGAGTGCCGGCTATAAATTGGACAAACAGTTCTTCTGAACCTGTTAAAAACACTCCCAATAATATCATCACATTATTCTCAATCAACCTCCAATATATTCTCAATAATTTCTCAATTCACTTCAGTATCTCAAAAATTTAATTCAATTCAAAACACAATCCACTCAATGAAAAGTGCTCAATTTATTACTGAACATATTCTATAGATACTTACATCAAAACATAATTACATGAACTTATAATATACATTACAGAAGGTTACAAAATACCAAATGTCAACATATCAAAATATCAAAATGGCCTAATGTCCTACCAAATGCACTGCAATGTGAGGTGACTCTGAACTCTGAGTGCAGATATGAAGGCTCACCCTGTATGAGGCCTACTGGACTCCCCAGCTATGTCTCCAGTACCTGCGCGTGGCAAAAGCGACGCGCTAAGCAATTCTGCTTAGTGGTGACAATATAAAATAAAATAAAATAAAATAAAATAAGACATGTGTGCAAAATGTATATTTACATTTTTGAGTGGACTAAATTTCAAATATTTATTGCAATATTATTCGATTAAAGTTTGGTAAAAATTATTAATACTGCCCGAGTAACCTATACTAGTTGACTGGACTGGATAAATGGGTAAACTGGTACTGGATACTAAATACCTCGGACCATCATACCATCGGTCACATTGTGTCTCCTGGTGTGCAACAGAACAGCTAATAAGCTGTGATAATTATCGGGGATTAAACTCGAGTATAATAACTCATTATCATAGCCAAAGGCTATTATGTTACAGAATGGCATGGGAAGCCATGAAATACATAATGGCATAAAGCCATATGCAGTACTGCTAACAGAACCCTATTGGCATGCCAAACTATCCAACCAATCACATTAGGCCTACTAGGGCATTTAACACTTTTTATTTGTGTAATTCTTTGAAATTGAAATTTTTATGACTACTATTCATTTCACTAGTCAACCAAAATGTTGACTTTTGCATTGATAATTGGTAAATTAGTTTAATTATCATCAATAAACCACATTTTGCATTTAAAACTTGTTGGTATTAGTTGCCAATACCATCTCTAAGCTTAATGATAATTAGATAAAAATTTCAGTTTTCATGCTTTGTCTTTACTGTTCCATTAGTCATATTTGCAGGGAAATTTGGAAAAGTGATCAACATAAAAGTTGTTCCTTGTTTTGTCTAGATGATTTTCTTTTTTTAAATCACTCCATTTGGAGTTTTGTAGCTCAAGTTATGGCCTAAATACCATAACTGGCCGGATTGGACAGATTCCAAATTTCTGGGCAAAACTGGTTCTGCCAGATTTGGTGACTCAAGTTTGGTTGGCAATTTGACTAGGTTATGTTCATAATTTGGGTCAGGTTTCTTCATGAAAGTTGTTGGTCTATATGTCACCTTATTGCTGGTAAAATTTCAGGTCAATTGGACCTTTCTACATTGAGTTATGGCCAAATGACCAAATACTGTTCATTTGGTCATTTTGCCCAGGCAGATTGTAGGTCACCCGGATTAGGGCAAACTTTAGGTCAAGTTGGTTTAGTTTTCTGGGCATGATTTCTTCATCAAAGTTGTGCCATTATGTGTCTAGTTTCATGTCCAATTGGCCAAACACCAATTGAACCTCTAAAATTCAAGTTATGGCTATCCAAATAGGCTGGACTCATAGCCAAACCTGCAGGTTACACAAGGCAGCCACTCCAACCTCAAATCCCACAACCCAATTCACTTCATTTCTGGTTCAAACCAAACCAAATGGTCACTAATTGACCATTAAAACCTACTTCCATCATCACAAGATCAAATCTCATTCTTCAACCCAAACCCTAACTCAACAATTTCAAAATCATGCATTTTCACTTTATTTCATCAATCCACTTAGCAAATACATATTGTGGGCAGCCCTAATACCCTTTTAACTTCATTAAATTCAACACCATCAAACCCTAACCATGGCTGCCAAAAATAAGGGATGGCATACCAATGTCTTTCATCAAGTTTCTTTGTCATTTAATCACCAATATAGTGCTTAAACATGAAATTGAATTGAAATTTAAGGTTTTGGTCACTAACCTCTTTTAGCACAAATCCAAGCCAACCAAAACTTTAATTTTTCTTCAAAATATTGTTGCCCAAAGCTTCCTCAAGGTGTGGGGTGAATTTTTTGTGAAGACAACTAGGGCTTTTAGGGTGTGGAAGCTAGGGAAATCAAGCTTGAAAAAGCTTGTCCATGGAGGTTAGGGATGTAACACCCCTAAGTTCGGTAGTGCGTTCTGCTGCTCCGGTGACCAGTGTTGTCCGGACAGCTAGGATGCCTAGAACTACACTTTGACATGAGGGAGGAGACATAAAATAATGAAATACAAGAAAAGAAAATACAAGAAAAACAAAGGAAAAATAATAGCAAAGAAATGTGATCAAGTTAAGCGAGCCGGGAAACCTAACGATGGGTGACCGCACTGGGAAGTCACGGCGTGGACCGTTGACTAGCCCTGGACTGCGGGGAACCCTGGAAAACATTTTTTGGACCTAAATAGACCCTTATTGAAGAATAAATATCATTAGGAAGATCAAAGAAAAATTAAATAATTAATACAAAGAAAAGTGAGAAATCGAAAAACAGACAAAACCCGGTGTTACCGAAAAATCGGGAATGCAACCCGAACAAGGGAATTATGGTCATTTGAAATCCCGAATTGTCTTTTGACCTAAATGTCAATTAAAAATAAATAGTATTACACTTAGAAAATAAAATGAAAAATTAATTTGGTGGTACCTAAAGTAAATAGTGAGAATTAAGGGTTTAATGTGGGATTAAGTGAAAGTTTAACATATTATATGATTAAGTGAGTAAGTGGACCACTAAGGGAATAAAATACACACATATTGGGGCAGGTGTAAGTCCACTAACCAGCTGAAACTTCATCTTCCCCAAGTTCTCCCAACATTGCCGAATTGAAGAAAATGAAAACCACCATGGCCGTTTTTCATGCAAGCTCATCTAACCACTCATTTCACTTCTAATCACTTAGGTTCCTTCATGAAAAATTGTCTACACATCAAAAGGAAGGGTTTGATACCAAATTTAAGAAGTTTAATCAAGGTTTGGCAAGTTCCAACTATAAGGTAAGTTTACATTTTTGAAGAATTCTTATTTAAACTTTGTGTACATGTTATGGGTGTTGGTTTTGTGAAGGAAATTGTTAAGTTTGAAGAGTTATTGAGATATCCATTTTTGGGCAGCCATGTAGTCATGTATTTGATGAAATAATTGTGCATATATTTGATGAGAAATGATGTTGGTTATGGTGATTTAATATCCTAGTAAAATATTTCATATGTAGAAGGTGATTTTTGCACTTGGATGAAAATTGATGATTGTAGGACACTTAGGTATTGAGGAAGATTTTCGGCAGTTTGGGGATTCTTGAATAAATGTGTGTGTTCATGAAGGTGTTGGCAGAATATTGACCTTGAGAGTTGATGGATATGTGTATAGATTGATTGTGTAAGTATATGTAAAAATTTGTAATGGTTAGGTGTGTATGTGATTGTATTTAGACTTTGTAAATGTGAGCTTTAATTGGTGTATTAAGGATGTTTGTAATCTACCCAAAGTGATGTTAATGTAAAGTGGAATATGGTTTTGGTAATGAACCAAAACAGAAATGGTAAGGGGAAATGCACATATAGTAATGAAGTGTGTAATTGATATATGTAAAGTAATGTAGTTAAGGGCAGTGTACATTTTAGCCAATAAGTTTAAATGTGTAACCTCAATTAGTATGAGACCAATTGGAGGTGAAACTAGGCACAAAATGTGCCAACTTTCATTGAGAAAACATACCAAAATTCTGCTTGCAAGGTGACCTAAGAAAATGACCAATTCGGATTAGGTGCAATTAAGACCTGAAAAATGACCAATTGGGCAGCAGTGAGTGTTTAGGCCATAACTCACTCAAAACAGGTCCAATTGACATGAAATTTTAACCATGAATAGTTAAGACCCATACCTACAAGTCTTATGAAGACACCAAAGCCCAGAAATGACCAGAAGCAAGTCAAAAAGCTTGCACAAGTTCGGGTCCAAAAACTGGCCGAACCAAAGTTGACCAAATTGACCTAAAATTGACCTAATTTGATGCCAATTGACCAGCAATAGTATAATGACCATAACTTGGTCTACTTAACTCGGATTGACCTAAAATTTTGCACCGCGTGCAATAAGACATAGATCTACAAGTTTGTAGTTTTGACCGAAACCCGAAAACCGAGGGAAATAGGTGGTCCGTCTAGGTCAAACTAGTATCCCGAAATCCAGCAATTTGCAATGAAATGCAAGAAAACGCAATATACATAGAATTGAGTTTGGTAACATGTACCAATCCTAAAACATTATCGAATGTGACATATTAAGGACACCAAAACCTAATTTACCTAAAACGCATCGAGGGTCGGTATATTAGGTGATTAAGCAAATAAAGGTATTCAGTGAATAATAGCTTTCAGTGAATTAATTACCAAACATTATCGATAGAGACAATATATTTTAGTATTGAAACACTTCAAATTGTGTTTCTCAGTTACTAAAGACTCAGGGAAAGGGAAGGAAACACTGAGTCCAGACCAGGGAGACAGTCATCAGAGGTTTGTGCACAACAACTATTTCTCTTGAATTATTTTCAATTGAAATAAATATTGACTATTTGTATATTATTGTTTTAAATTGTGGAAATGTATTTGAATGGATATTTATTGCTTGAAAAGCATTGTAAATGATTTGAAACTGTGAGAAATTGTTTGAATGATATTGATGGATACTTATCGCTTAAAAAGCATTGTAAATGGTTTGAAATTGTGGAAAAATTGGTTTAGTGGGATTTGTGAAAATCGAAGTTAATTATGAATTGTGTTGCCATTTTGTGAATGAAATTATGACTTTGGAAATTTATTGGATTCTCACAAATCATTTGAATAAAATGTTTGCAATTGATTTTGTGTTCACACTTAGCATGACAGTATCGTATCATTCCTTCTCCATTTATGGGGTTGTGATCGTTTATTTTCCTTCTCCATTTATGGAGTCGTGATCGTTTATTTTTCCCTCTCTGGTTTACCAGTTGAGGTGATCGGATGAGTACTCATTATATAGCTTGCTCCCTTCCTCATTGATTTCGATTAGTGGGGTTGTGATTGCTTTTTCGTGGTGTACAACGCGGCATTGATCGGAAATTTGTGTCATGTCTTAAGTTGTGAATGAATTGGCAACACTGTATTCTTAAATTATTTGACTAAATTGTGTTATTATGCGATTTGATAATTTGTGAAATGGAGTTTAAATTCTTATTGACATTCACTGTCTTTGAAATTTAACTATGTTTCGATTACTGAGATTTAATGTGATATTGTGTTAAATTCTTTATGACATTTATTGTCTTGAATTTAATTATGGTTTTACGTATCCATCATTTATTTGAATTATGAATTGTGATTTAAATTCGTACTTGGTTAATGTTGTGCACCACTGAGACATTGTCTCAAATGATAGCTTTATTCTTTGTCGCAGTAGAGAGATGACAGGCGTGAGACTAGGTCGCTAGTACCACAATGAGAGATTTTTGGGTATAGTGAGTATACCACATTTGGCATTTTGTACTGTAATGTATATTCACTGTATGTACATATTGTTTTTGGTTTTGAGCAGTTGTAAATAAAAAATTGTACATTGAAGTTGTAAAGTAAATTATGAGATATTTTGACTTGTAAAAAAATTGTATTATATTTCTTTATCTCAGTCCTTGAAAAATTACTGTGAATTTGACTTGAGAACTGTGTTGGGTTGAGAAAAATGTTGAAGTTGAGATTTGGAAATTTATTGAAGTGTTTTTCACGTGTTTTACAAGAACTGTTTTATCCAAAATACAGATGGCACTCTGCCAAAATTTTTACAGAAATTCCAAATAATTCAAATGTGTTAGTTCTATCACTTCAGTTCAAAAAGGTTTTTAACACCTGTAAATAGTGCTCACCACTGTAAAAGAAGTAAGAAAAGTTTTTAAAATCCCTTGTAGTGTAGTTAATGGATTATCAGTAGACGGAGTTGGTAATTCATTAGGTATACTACGGGATCATGTTATGCCCTACAAAGGGGTAGGGTGTGACAAGGGAAGAATGGTTCATGGCAAGGAAGAAGAAGAAATAGAAATCTTATTTTTTTCTCTCAATTTTCAGCCCATTTGTCTCTTTTAAACATATTTATGCCATGTGTCAACACTTGAGTGGGTGAAGGCACACTAATGACATCATGTGATATCATAAATTCTCATTTAATTCATTTTTTTTCTCTTCTTTTCTACTCATTTTCAATTCAATTTTTAGTGATATTTATTCACATTTTATGTCATAATAATTATTTACTTAACTGGACAAGTCGACCAAAAATCACCTCTAAAGGCGAAATGACCAAAATGCCCTCCGTTTGGCTTAACGGGCCAAAATTGTCTGTACCGATTAAAAGTTTTTTCTAAATATTTCCTTGGAATTCTAATGCCATAGGAACCTCAGTGACCCTTCTCTGGAGTCCCAAAAATTATTTTATAATTTTTCCCCGGGGTCTAGGGCTCCTAGTTGCGAGAACCGCAACTTCTCACTAAGTTACCCATTGCTAGGGCACCGGCTCATTTAACTTGGTTGTATTTTATTTCTAAAATTTTTCCTAAATTTTTCTTATTAATATTTGAGTTAATTATAGTTCCTCACTTTAGTTTAAATATTTTTCCAAACATTCTAGCTGTCCGGACCGACACCGATCACCGGAACAATAGAATGTACGAAACAGGGAGGGTGTTACATTATCAATTGTGATTTAAAATTTTATTGGTTAATGTTGTGCACCACTGAGACATTGTCTCAGCGATAGTTTTTCATTGCTGTCGCAGGTAGACAGACGGACAGGGCAGCAGACTAGGCTGCTAGTACATCCAGCGAGAGATTATCGAGTATATTGAGTATACCTCATTTTGCATTTTGTACTGTAATGTATATTCACTGTATGTATATATTGATTTTGGTTTTGAGCAGTTGTAAATTCAAATTGTACATTGAAGTTTAAAATAATTATGAGTTATTTTGGCTTGTAAAAATTGTATTATATTTCTTGTATCTCAGTCTTTGAAAAAATCACTGTGGATTTGAGTTGAGATTTGGAAATATATTTAAGTGCTTTTTACAGGTTTTCTGAAGAACTGTTTTATCCAAAATACAGATGGCACTCTGCCAAAATTTTTACAGAAATTCCAAATAATTCAAATGTGTTAGTTCTATCACTTCAGTTCAAAAAGGTTTTTAACACCTGTAAATAGTGCTCACCACTGTGAAAGAAGTAAGAAAAGTTTTTAAAATCCCTTGTAGTGTATTTAATGGGTTATCAGTAGACGGAGTTGGTAATTCATTAGGTATATTACGGGATCATGTTATGCCTTACAGAGGGGTAGGGTGTGACATAGTTGGGAGAATCTTAATGACATCATTATGATGTCATAATGCCATTTTCTTTCATTTTCTCTCCTTTTATTGTCTATTTAATTGTAATTAAATTTTTAACAACATTTATTCATATTTTATGTTATATAAATTATTTGTTTAACTAGACAAGTTGGCCAAAAATCATCTCTGAAGACGAAATGACCAAAATGCCCTCCGTTTGGCTTAACGAGCCAAAATTGTCTGTACCGATTGAAAAATTTTTCTAAGCATTTCCTTGGCATTCTAATGCCATAAGAACCTCAATGACCCTTCTCTAGAGTCCCAAAAATTATTTTATAATTTTTCCCCTGGGTCTAGGGATCCTAGTTGCGAGAACCGCAACTTCTCACTAGGTTACCCATTGCTAGGGCACCGGCTCATTTAACTTGGTTGTATTTTATTTCTAAAATTTTTTCTAAATTGTTATTATTAATATTTGAGTTAATTATGGTTCCTCACTTTAGTTTAAATATTTTTTCAGACGTTCTAGCTGTCTGGACCAACACTGGTCACTAAAACAGTAGACTGTACGGACTAGTTAAAGTGAGGATGTTACAGAAAGTACTTGACAACTAAGTCTTTACAGATGTAAGCATACCAATATCATTGCCTATTAATAATATATCATCCACATATAACACTAGAAAGGCAGTCATACTCCCACTAGTCTTCTTATACACACACAGCTCATCAATGTTTTGAATAAAATTGAAAGATTTAACGGCTTCATCAAACGTTTATTCCAGCTTCTAGAAGCTGGCTTAAGACCATAAGTAGATCTCTTAAGCTTGCACACTTTGGAACCTTCCTTGGATTCAAAACCCTTGGGTTGTTCCATGTATATGTCTTCCTCAATAAAACCATTGAGAAAGGTAGTTTTGACATTCATTTGTCAAATCTCATAATCATAGTGTGCTGCAATAGCTAGAAGAATCCTTATGGAATTTAGCATGGCTATGGGAGAGAGTGTTTCTTCATAGTCAATTCCTTCTCTTTGGCGAAACCCTTTCGCTACAAGCCTAGCTTTGAATGTCTCTACCTTCCCATCAGGACCAATCTTCCTCTTGAAAACCCATTTACATCCTATGGGTACAATACCCTCAGGTGGGTCTACAAAATCCTAGACTTGGTTTTTTTGCATGGAATCCATTTCAGATTTCATGGCTTCTAACCATTTTGAAGAATCTATATCTAATATAACTTCTTCATAACTAGTAGGATCATCTTCATGATCAACTTCTTCATGTATAAACAACTCTTGTTCATTTTCATGAAGAAATCCATATCTCTCTGGTGGATGAGATATTCTACTAGATTTGCAAAGAGCCGATGTTGTAGATGAATCATTTATAGGTGTAGGCTCTCCCACTGGATCAATATCCATGGGTTTAGGTTATTAGTCACCTGTGGAATTCTCTAATTCCAATTCAATCTTCCTTCCTTTGCCACTTTTTTGAAGAAACTCTTTCTCCAAGAAAATTGCATCCCTACTTATCACAACCTTTTATGATTGTGGAAGATAGAAATAATATCCAAAACTATCTTTTGGATATCTAATAAACCTACCTTTTTCAGACCTAGTTTCTAATTTATTAGTTTTTAGCTTTTTGATAAAAGCTGGATAACCCCATACCTTAATATGTTTTAAGGGATGGTTACCTTCCATGCCATATTTCATATGGTGTGGAAGGAATAGATTTAGTTGGAACCCTGTTAAGAATGTACAACACAGTCTCTAATGCATATCCCTATAAGGAAATAGGCAAATCAGTGAAGCTCATCATGTTACGTACCATGTATAACAAAGTACAGCTTCTCCTTTCTGACACACCATTTAACTGTGGTGTATTAGGAGGGGTCAATAGAGATTTGTCTACTTCAGCTTTGAACTCTTTGAACTTTTTAAAGGATTCAGACTTGTATTTCATTACATACAAATACCCAAACTGAGATTTATCATCGACGAAAGTAATAAAGTAGTAATATTCTCCTCTAGCCATTTCTTTAAATGGTCCACATACATCACTATGTATGAGTTCCAAAATTTCTTCAGCCCTTTGCCTTTGTCCAACAAAAGGAGATCTGGTCATTTTCCTTGAAGGTAGGACTCATAAGTTGGTGATGGTTCATTTCCCAAAGAGGATAAATTCCCCATCCTTTCCAACTTTGTGATCCTTTCTTCTGCTACATGATCCAATCTTAAGTGCCAAAGTTATTTTGAATTGAGGTTAATATTTTCTGTTGCATTAATTTCATGTTCGATGCTTGGAGCTATTTTGCATTTATTATCTATATAATAAAGACCATTTTGCAAGTAACCCAAGCACACAATTTTTTTATCATAATAAACTGTACATACATCATTTATAAATCTAAATTCATAAATGTCTCTAGTCATACTAGATACTGAAATGATGTTTTTATACATATTGGGTACATACAAAACATCCATACAAAACATCCTTAAGATATAAAACATGATCATCAAAATGATTATATATAACAAGAGAAGTAGATCCGATGGCTTTGGCATCAATACTTGATCTATCACCAATCTTCTCCCTCACTTCTCCATGATCCAAGCACCTAAGATTTACTAGTTCCTGCACATTAGAAATTATATATGAATTAGAACCAGTATTAATGACCCAAGTAAAACAAGTATGATAAGCAATACCAGAATCTAAGAAACAAGAAATAGCCATACCTTTAGAAGGTTTTGCCTTCTTGTTCTTTACTAACTCTAGGTATTCTGGGCAATTTCTTTTCCAGTGCCCATCCTTGAGACAATGGAAACATTTTCCCTTGTCTATAAGAGCTGCTTCTGCCTTCTTTTTCTTTGGTTGGCTCTTTTTTCCCACTCTACCAAAAGGACAAGGGGTGGAAGATGGCTTCTTTTTGTTATTGTTCTTCTTCTTGGTCTTACCAGATGAAGAAGAAGCAACAAGTGCCACCTGTTTGCCCTTCTTACCGAGCATATTTACTTGAGTAATCACAAGAATATTAAGAAGACCAATTAAAGTGTATTCTTATTTTGTCATATGGAAGTTTGTAATAAAACTTTCAAAAAGACTCTGGCAAGGATTGAAGAATTAGATCCATCTAGAGAGAAAAGTCCATGGAAAAATCTAATGCCTCCAGCTGCTCTATAAGGTGAATCATAATATGGACATGTTCTCCCACATTCTAGCCTTCATGCATCTTCATCCTGAATAGTTGTTTAGATATCTCATATCTAGCCATCCTACATTTTTCACTAAATAACTCTTGAAGGTAATTCACTATTTCAGGAGAAGTTTGCATTTTCTCATGCTACTTCTGTAACTGATTAATCATTAAAGCAAGCATGTAGCACTTGACTTACATGTCATCTTCATACCACTTTCTCAAAGTGTCATGCTCTTATTCTGTGGCCCTTACTGGTAATGGACCAAGAATTTTAGAATAAAAAACGTATCCTATATATGCTCAAGATTGAGAAAAATTATCAAATTCCTAAGCCAAACAAAGAAGTTAGGTCCTATGAGCCTATTTTCATCTAGTATGTGTGATAAAGGGTTAGACCTTTGTGCCGTATTATCAAATGTAATAATTGCAAAAAAAGCAAGATTCAAATTAGTTATCTTGTGTTAAGTAAATTAACTACCAATATGATTATGGTCTTTTAATCAAATTGGTTCTTCCACTAACTTGGCGAATCCTACACTTCTGTAGTAGGAAATGAAAATCCTAGTTGGATAGATTTTTAGTGGGCAATTGAATTCTTATATATTGTTAAACATCCTCAAATCACAATTTATTGGATATTTTTAACAATACATAAGTGAACAACATTTGTTCATCACATCTCATGTGTCACACCTTACCCCTCTGTAAGGCATAACATGATCCCATAGAATACCTAATGAACTATCGAACTTCTCCTATCGATAACTCATTGAGTACCCTACAAGGGATTTTAAAACAATTTTCTTACTTTTATAAGTGGTGAGCATTTTCTAATAGGTATTAAAACATTTAATTAAAGTTGAAAACTAGTTAAAATTTTTGGTCCATTCTTTTTTTTTCGCAAATTTTATAGAAATTTTGGCAAGTGCCGTCTGTATTTTGAGAAAACAGTTCTTCAAATACCTAAAAAAAAAACACTTTCAATAATTTGTCTCAACAACTTCTTCAAATTCACAATCATCCCAATCAATTTCAACATCATTTATCAATTTTCAAAAATTCAAATCCACAATTTCCAATATTCAAAAATCATCAAAATACTATTAATCAATTTCATTCAATTTAAAGCAAAATACTTCCATTCATATTTCATTAAGGATAAAACAATTTATATACATCATACTAAAAATTTACATCAGGAAAATCCAAACCAAAATTTATTACAAACTTTATACAAGCTTTATATAAGCTGCTCAAGACCAATTTCACATGTCCATACATTTATGTGCAGTACATACATCAAAATAAATATTTACAGTCAGGGTATAAATTATACCGATAGCCTCAAAGCAGGTAGTTCTTCTGTTCTTAGCAGCTCACTCTGCTGCTCTTCTAATCTCCATATCTGTGACAGTAATAATAGCCATCGCTGAGTACTAGGACTCAGTGGTGCACAACATATATAAAATAATCTTTATGCGGACTTTAAATCATATTTATTCAAAAATTGGACTGAACATGAGAGTTAAATACAAAACATGAATTATGAGATTTTAGTCCAAACAATTTCATTTCGAAGTATTAAAACACATTTCATAAAACCCACAGTTATATCATGCCATTCGAAACAAATATAATCTCAATAGCCAGAGGTTAAGGAGAAGTCACATCACAAGGCTAGCTAGCTCAAATATATGGATATCCATTCAATTTCTTCTTCTACTGGGACACACCTCAACACTTCAGGCAGAGAAGGAATCAAAATTCGAAACTGATTACCCCAACTAGTCATGCTAGTGAGGTATTCAAATATATAGTCATGACACTGTGGTTTCAAAACTTATCTTAACAATTTACTAAACATTGCCATTTCAAATATACACAAATAACTTTGAACAATTTAAATCAAAAACATCATAAATACTTCATCATAGTAATGTCACAATTCAATATTTCAAATTATTCAAAACAATATGCAGAAGATAATTTACAAAAATTATACGTTGTGGACAAATCTTATATGAGTCGCTTTTTGGCCTTGACTTGACACCTCGGGTTCCTTCTCGGTATTCTTTTCCACTGAAACACACAGTTTCACAGTGTTTTAGTATCATAACTTAGCATAAATTGAAAAATAAATTTAAATTCACTTTTACCTATCTCTAATGTGCTAAACTTGACGTTCTTTAAAATTTGTGTTTCGAGGTTACTATTCACTACACTATTCAAGTCAATTTGTTGACTTTCTAAGGCTTAATAGGTATGGGAATTCCAACTTCACCCACATACTATATTTTGGTAACTAAATTTGTTGGTTTTGGTTGTTTACTCAAATTCTAAGTCTTTTAGGCAAATTTGCAATTTTTTAGTTTTGGTGTCTTAAGTTGCACTGTTCCATTGGTTAATTTTCTGTTAGAATTTGGCAAACCTTTCTGCATAGAAAAAAGTGTGTATTTATGTTCTACACACCTAATTCACCCCAAATAGCCATTCAAAGCCATCAAACTCATTCATAATAAACCCTAACCCTAGCTGGACGAATTTCATGTTTGGTCCCTCAACAATTATTATTATTTTTTTTTTTTAAGTTAAACTCTAAGTTACTTAAACTAGAACATAAACATTTAACTATAATTTCCAAGTTTAGATGACTAACCTCAACTTTGATGTTCAACCTTCAATTTTTTTCCTTTTTTCTTCTTTCTTTCTTGATCAATCTTCTTCTCAAGTTGATCTAACAAGTTTTAATGGGGAATTTGGGGACAAAGTGGGGTTAGGTGGTTGGAAGAAGCTTGGTTTCAAGCTTTAATGGAGTTTTCTCCAATGGTGAAGTGAGGGAGAGAAGGGTAGCCGAATTTTGGAGAAGGAAATCTGATTTTTTTTTTTCATTTTAATGTATTTTTAAGTCTTTAAAATTGCTTTTTGCTTGGTCTAATTTTGTTGGAAAAATTTAATTTAATTTATGACATCATAATGGTGAGCGAAGGTTATGTAAATAAAGTTGTTTTTTCTTTTTTTTTTATTTTCCTTGTTTCTTTAATTTAATTCTTAATCCCAAAATTTTCTTTTCTCCAATTTTATTAGATAGTTAGGTCAGGAGTCAGCTCTAGGGGTGAATTGACCAAATTGGCCATCACCGGTTCAACCTGGTTTGAAAATAATTCAATATTTCTTCCGGCTCCCTAACCTAATTATTTGACTGGCTTAACAATTCTTTTTCGTGATTTTCTCTTTTCCACTGTGTTCACAATGGTCCTAAGGACTGCAGCGTCACATTTTATGGTTCGAAATTTGAGTTTAAATCGACTTTGCAGTCCTTCCCGAGAAGATCACCCATCGCTGTGACTTTCGGCCCGTTTAACTTCTTATGTTCTGTTTTTCTTATTTATACTTAACTAATTGATAATTACTAATTATTTGGGTTTATGGCTTATCTAGTTGTCTTAGATGTGGTTCTAATCCCCTTAATTGTCCAGACCGACTCTGATCAACGGAACAATGAAATATACCAGGCTATGCAAATTGGGGTGTTACAATTCTCCCCCCCTTAAATAAATTTCGTCTCAAAATTTTACCTGGTATCAATTTTTGAATAGCTATGGGTGTTGTCTTCTCTTGTCCTCCTCTCATTCCCAAGTAGCTTCTTGGCTCGAATGATGGTTCCACAACACTTTTACCAAAGGTATCTGCTTGTTCCGTAGCTGCTTCACCTCATAAGCCAGAATCTCTATGGGTTCTTCTTCATATGTGAGGTCTGGATTCACTTTAATTTTCTCTAGTGGTAGTACATGAGATGGGTCTGATCGATACCTCCTTAGCATAGACACATGGAAGATATTATGTATCTTCTCCAACTCTAGAGGTAGTGCCAAAAGATATGCTAAAGGACCCACTCTTTTCAGAACCTCATATGGCCCAATGAAACGAGGACTCAGTTTCCCCTTTCTGCCGAATCTCATAATTCTCTTCCAAGGGGAAACCTTGAGGAATACTTTCTCACCCACTGCATACTCAATATCTCTTCTCTTTAAATTAATGTAGGACTTCTGATGGTCTGATGCAGTCTTAAGTCGATCTCTGATCACCCTAATCTTCTCCTCAGTTTGCTAAATAATTTCGAGTCCAATCATCTTTCTTTCACCCACGTCATCCCAACACAATGGGGTTCTACATTTTCTGCCATACAAAGCTTCATATGGAGGCATCACAATGCTTGATTGGTAGTTGTTGTTATAAGCAAACTCAATCAAAGGCAAGTGTGTGTCCCAACTGCCCTCAAATTCAATCACACAAGCCCATAGCATGTCCTCCAAGATCTGAATTACCCTCTTAGACTGGCCATCTGTTTGTGGGTGGAATGCAGTACTGAAGTTCAATCTAGTTCCTAGGGCTCTCTAAAGACTACCCCAGAATCTAGAAGTGAACCTAGGATCTCTGTCTGATATGATGGATACTGGCACTCCATGCAGTTTCACAATCTCATCTATATACAACTTGGCCAATCTTTCTAAACTGTAGTCTATTCGAACTGGCAAGAAATGAGTAAACTTGGTTAGTCTGTCAACAATGACCCATACTGCATCATGACTCTTTTGTGTCCTCGAAAGTCCCATCACAAAATTCATCATTATTCTCTCCCATTTCCATTCTGGTACTGGTAGTGGATGTAACAACCCAGCGGGTACTTGATACTCTACCTTCACTTGCTGACAAATTAGGCATTTGAAAACAAACTCTGCCACATATTTTTTCATACCCATCCACCAGTAATGCTCCTTTAGCCCTCTATACATTTTTGTGCCACTAGGATGCATGGCAAAAGGAGACTCATGTGCTTCCTTTCAAATGATTTGCCTCAAATCAACATCATTAGGAACACATATTCTGCCTTGGTGTAGCAGTAAACTATCATTTCTGATTGAGAATTCTAGTTTCTTGCCCTGCCGGACTTCTTCTAATAATTTCTGATACTTCTGGTCAATCTGAGCAGCCATTCTGATCTGATCAATCAACACTGGCTGTACATGCCATGCTACTGCTGTCTGCCCTTCATCATGAATCTCTAAGCTAGCATGTAATGATCTCAACTCATGTACTATAGACAAAGAAGTAACCCATAGACTTGTCATAGTCTTGCGACTTAAGGCGTCAGCCACAACATTAGCTTTCCCTGGCTGACAGTCTAGTAGACAATCATAGTTTTTTTATCAACTCTAACCATCTCCTCTGTCTCAAATTCAACTCTTTCTGAGTGTCCAAATACTTCAAACTCTTATGATCTGTGTAGATATAGCACTTTTGTCCATACAAATAATGTCTCCAGATCTTAAGAGCAAACACAATAGCTGCAAGCTCCAAGTCATGTGTCGGATAGTTCCTCTCATGCGGTTTTAGTTGGCGTGATGCATAGGCAATGACATTTCAATCTTGCATCAATACACAGCCTAACCCATTGTGAGAAGCATCACTATATACTGTGTATTCTTTACCCATAGTAGGTAAAGTTAGGATTGGAGCTTTAGTCAAACATTTCTTCAATTCATTAAAACTCTATTGGCATTTATCCGTCCACTGAAATTTCACATCTTTTCGAAGTAACTTGGTCAATGGAGATGCCAACATGGAAAATCCCTTCACAAATCGACGGTAGTATCCAGCTAAACCTAGAAAACTACGAATCTCTGTGATATTTCTAGGTGGCCTCCAATTAAGGATAGCTTTTAACTTGCTAGGATCTACCTTAATACCCTCTGCTGATATTATGTTCCCTGAAAAGGATATCTCCTTTAGCCAAAATTCACATTTCGACAATTTGGCATATAGTTGTTTCTCCCTCAAAGTCTGTAGTACAATCCGCAGATGTCTATCATACTCTTCTGCACTCCTCGAATAGACCAATATATCATCTATGAATACCACAACAAACTGATCGAGGTATGGTCTGAAGATAGTGTTCATCAAATCCATAAAAGCAGTCGGAGCATTAGTTAACCCGAATGCCATAACCAAGAACTCATAATGGCCATAGTGGGTTCTGAAGGCAGTTTTAGGAATACTCTGCTCTTGTACTTTTAGCTGATAATAACCTGATCTCAGGTCAATTTTGGAGAACACAGCTGCACCCCTTAACTGATCAAACAAGTCATTAATGCGAGGCAATGGATATCTATTCTTTATTATCACCTTATTGAACTATCGATAATCAATACACAAGCAGAGAGTGCCATCCTTCTTCTTTACAAACAACACTGGCGCTCCCTAAGGTGATACACTAGGGCAGATAAAGCCCTTGTCAAGTAGCTCTTGCAACTGCACTTTCAACCCTTTCAATTCTGCAGGTGCCATTCTATATTGTGTTATGGAGATTGGGTCCACACCAAGCATAACATCAATCTCAAACTACACCTTTTTTTTTAGAGGTAATCCTGGCAATTCATCAGGAAACACATCCGAAAAGTTACATACAGTAGGGATGTCCCTCAGTGTTGGGCTCCCTACTTGGGTGTCTATCACATGTGCTAAGTATGCTTCACACCCCTTTCTTATTATTCTTCTGGCTATTGCAGCTGAAATGATGTTTGATGGCAGTAAATGCCTCTCCCCAGGTATTGCCACATCACCGTACAGAGGGAGACCAAAAGTGACTATCTTCAATCTACAGTCAACCATGGCGTGATGCCTGGCTAACCCATCCATGCCTAAGATAATATCATAATCTCTGAAGGGCATTTCAATCAAATCTAACAAAAAAACATGTCCTTGGATCACTAAAGGACAGTCTCTATAGATTCTATTTACCCAAACCTCTTGTCCTAACAGACTAGTTACTAGCACTTCAAAACCCATTTGGGCACATGGAACAGCAAGTGAACTGACTATGCTAGCACTAACATATGAGTGGGTTGAACCCGGATCAAACAACACAAATACTTCTTGATCAGAGATAGAAAATGTACTAGCTACAACATCAGAAGTCTCAGCCTCTTCTCGCTGTCTCATTGTGTAAACTCTGGCTGAAGCACTTCCTTGTCTTTGGCCCGACCAATAGTGCCACGATCGCGTAAGCAGTGCCTCTACCTCTACCTCTTCCTCTACCAACTGATTGTGAACTTCTGGAAGCAGGACTCTGAATAAATCCTTCTGCAGTTGTAGGAGCTGGACTGTATCTAGGAGCACTAGTGCAGTCTTTAGCAAGATGGCCCTTGCCTTCACAGTTAAAACAGGCTCTAGTGGCCCAATAGCATTCCCCCCCATGAATCTTGCAACAAGTCTCACTAGGGCAGGCAGGATATGAACCCCTACTCCACTGTTGACTAGACCTAGGGGGGTCTCTATCCAGAGAATCAACCCCTTCTAAATCTTCCACCTCGACCTCTGCTAGGTCCACCAAATTTCTTCCTCTTCCCAGAAGTACCACCAGAACTTAGCTCTACTGACTTTTCACCTTTATCTTTCTCTATTTTTTTAGCTTTTTCTGATTTTTCTTTTACAGGTGTCGCTTTTGATTCAATCTTTTCTAGCTCAAGTGCTTGAGAGATGAGCTCAGAGAAGTTGCTGTGTCTGAATCCCACTACTTGCATCCTCAAACTGGGCTTCAAACTAGTCTCAAATCTCATGCACCTTTCCGTGTTGGTAGAAAGGAGACTCCTAGCATAGTGGCTTAAACAAGAGAACTCCCTCTCATACTCTGCCACTGATCTACTCCCTTGCTTTAGAATAAAAAATTCTTGTAACTTTTGATCCACATATGCGTCTGGGACGTATTTTTGCCTGAATTCTCTGATGAAGTCATCCCAGGTCAATACTGGTGGTTCAGCCAAGCTGTGGGGGATGGTCTTCCACCAATCATACGCATCCCCTTGCAGTAGCGACACAGAGTATTCAAACTTCAATTCATCTTAGCAGTGCAGCTGATTGAATACTTTTTCCATCCTTTCAAGCCATTGCTCTACCTCTAAAGGTTCCACTGTACCCTTAAATTATGTAGCCCCATACTTTAATAACTTGTCATACTGTCTGACTGGAGGTTATGGTTGTACCACAGGTGTTTGGGGTGGAGCTTGAGCAGGCATACCCCCAGCCATTTGTTGAAACATCGCAGCCATCTGCTGTGCATACTGTGCAGGAAACTGCAGCATTTGTGGGGCTGGTGCTACTAATCCACTGACATTCTGTAAAGCTAGGACTTCCCCTTGTGCCTCAGCTTCAACAGATTGCTCGACTGAGCGATCCCCTTCTTCCATTTTAGTCTGAAGTTAGGGTATCTCCTGAACAAATAACACAAGGAGATTTCCCTTCGTTAGTTCATATTTATGATGTAATGCATTGTATGTAACAAATAAGGACATTGAGCAATTGTACTTAACAAGGAAAGACACAAATTCTCAAGTTAAAACATACTTTAAAAATTTTCTCTGATACCACTAAAGCATGTAACAGCTTACCCCTCTGTAAGGCATAACATGATCCTGTAGAATACCTAATGAACTATCGAACTTCACCTACCGATAACTCATTAAGTACCCTACAAGGGATTTTAAAACAATTTTCTTACTTTTATAAGTGGTGAGCATTTTCTAATAGGTATTAAAACATTTAATTAAAGTTGAAAACTAGTTAAAATTTTTGGCCCATTTTTTTTTTCGCAAATTTTATAGAAATTTCGACAGAGTGTCGTCTGTATTTTGAGAAAACAGTTCTTCAATTACCTAAAAAAAAAACACTTCCAATAATTTGTCCCAACAACTTCTTCAAATTCACAATCATCCCAATTAATTTCAACATCATTTATCAATTTCCAAAAATTCAAATCCACAATTTCCAATATTCAACAATCATCAAAATACCATTAATGAATTTCATTTAATTTCAAGAAAAATACTTCTATTCATATTTCATTAAGGATAAAACAATTTATATACATCATACTAAAAATTTACATCAGGAAAATCCAAACTAAAATTTATTACAAACTTTATACAAGCTGCTCAAGACTAATTTTACATGTCCATACATTTACGCGCAGTACATAAATCAAAATAAATATTTACAGTTAGAGTATAAATTATACCCAATAGCCTCAAAGTAGGTAGTTCCTCTGTCCTAAGCAGCTCACTCTGCTGCTCTTCTAGTCTCTATAACTGCGACAACAATAACAGCCATCGCTGAGTACTAGGACTCAGTGGTACACAACATACATAAAATAATCTTTATGCAGAGTTTAAATCATATTTATTCAAAATTTGGACTGAACATGAGAATTAAATACAAAACATGAATTATGAGATTTTAGTCCAAACAATTTCATTTTGAAGTATCAAAACACATTTCATAAAACCCACAGTTATATCATGCCATTCGAAACAAATATAATCTCAATAGGCAGAGGCTAAGGAGAAGTCACATCACAAGGCTAGCTAGCTCAAATATATGGATATCCATTCAATTTCTTCTTCTACTGGCACACACCTCAACACTTCAAGCAAAGAAGGAATTAAAATTTGAAACTGATTACCCCCACTAGTCATGCAAGTGAGGTGTTCAAATATATGGTCATGACACTATAGTTTCAAAACTTATCTTAACAATTTACTAAACATTGCCATTTCAAATATACACAAATAACTTTCAACAATTTAAATCAAAAACATCATAAATACTTCATCATAGTAATGTCACAATTCAATATTTCAAATTATTCAAAACAATATGCAAAAGATAATTTACAAAAATTATACGTTGTGCACAAACCTTATATGAGTCGCCTTTCGGCCTTGACTCGATACCTCGGGTTCCTTCTCGGTATTCTTTTCTACTAAAACACACAGTTTCACAGTGTTTCAGTACCATAACTTAGCATAAATTCAAAAATAAATTTAAATTCATTTTTACCTAGCTCTAATGTACTAAACTTGACGTTCTTTAAAATTTGTGTTTTGGGGTTACTATTCACTATACTATTCAAGTCAATTTATTGACTTTCTAAGGCCTAATAGGTATGGGAATTCCAACTTCACCCACATACCACATTTTGGTAACTAAATTTGTTGGTTTTGATTGTTTACTCAAATTCTAAGTCTTTTAGGCAAAGTTGCAATTTTTTAGTTTTGTTGTCTTAAGTTGCACTATTGCATTGGTCATTTTTCTGTTAGAATTTGGCAAACCTTTCTCCAAAGAAAATGTTCCCTATTGTCTTAACTTTATTCTCATTTTTGAATCACTCCATTTGGATTTTTGTAGCTCAAGTTACAGCCATTTGAATCATGGCTGCCGGATTGCACTTAACCCAGATTTCTCGGTACCAAACTGGTTCTGGCAGTTTTAGGTCACCAACTTTGGGTGGCCAAATGACTTGGTTAATGGCATAATTTGGGTTGGTGTTCATGAAAGTTTTAGGTCTATATCTTAGCTATCCACTGGTAAAATTTCAGGTCATTTAGACTTGCCTAGCCAAAGTTATGGCAAAATGAACAAACACTGTTCATTTGGTCATTTTTGTACAGGTCAGACTGCAAAAATCCAGATTTGGTCAATTTGTTCACTAGGTTTTGGTCACATTTTGGGCATGATTCCTAAATGAAAATTGTGTCATTTTGTGTCTATTTTCATTCCCAATTGATCTCATACCAATTGGACTTGTAAATTTTCAGTTTTGGTCCCTCAAAGGGACCTTGGTCCTGCTGCCTACAGCATGTCCCTAAGCAACCCGAATTTGCATTTGGTTTCAACACTTCGAACCTACTCCAATTGGTCGCAAATGACCTTTTCTCACCTCAAACAAGGTCAAATACATCATTTGGCCAATTCTCAAATTTTTCTTCTATTTTTCACATGTTCAAAACCCTAGCGACACCCAAAGTTCAACCTAATGCAATTTAAAGTGTGTATTTATGTTCTACACACCTAATTTACCTCAAATAGCCATTCAAAGCCATCAAATAGCCATTCAAAGCCATCAAACTCATTCATAACAAACCCTAACCCTAGCTGGACGAATTTCATGTTTGGTCCCTCAACAATTATTTTTGTTTGATTTTAAGTTAAACTCTAAGTTATTTAAACTAGAACATAAACATTTAACTATAATTTCCAAGTTTAGATGACTAACCTCAACTTTGATGTTCAACGTTCAATTTTTTTTTTTTCCTTTTCTTCTTTCTTTCTTGATCAATCTTCTTCTCAAGTTGGTCTAACAAGTTTTAATGGGGAATTTGGGGACAAAGTGGGGTTAGGTGGTTGGAAGAAGCTTGGTTTCAAGCTTTAATGGAGTTTTCTCCAATGGTGAAGTGACGGAGAGAAGGGTGGCCAAATTTTGGAGAAGGAGATCTTTTTTTTTTCTTTTTAATGTATTTTTAAGTCTTTAAAATTGCTTTTGACTTCGTTTAATTTTGTGGGAAAATTTTAATTTAATTTATGACATCATAATGGTGAGCTAAGGTGATGAAAATAAAGTTGTTTTTTCTTTTCTTTCTTTTTTATTTTTCCTTGTTTCTTTAATTTAATTCTTGATCCCAAAATTTTTTTTTCTCCAATTTTATTAGACAGTTAGGTCAGGAGTTAGCTCTAGGGGTGAATTGGCCAAATTGCCCCTCTCCTGTTCAACCCGATTTGAAAATAATTCAATATTTCTTTTGACTCCCTGACCTAATTATTTGACTGGCTTAACAATTCTTTTTCGTGATTTTCTCTTTTCCACTGTGTTCACAATGGCCCTAAGGATCGCGGCGTCACATTTTATGGTTCTAAATTTGAGTTTAAATCGACTTCGCAGTCCTTCCCAAGAAGGTCACCCATCGTTGTGACTTTCGGCTCGTTTAACTTCTTATGTTTTGTTTTTCTTATTTATACTTAACTAATTGACAATTACTAATTGTTTGGGTTTATGGCTTATCTAGTTGTCTTAGATGTGGTTCTAATCCCCTTAATTATCTAGACCGACTCCGATCACGGGAATAGTGAAATATACCAGGCTATGTAAATAGGGGTGTTACATCATGTGAAATTCAATCATCAGTTTTGGCCCTAATGCTCAAAGCCTCAGGTACATCCATTATTGGCCTATCTTGCATTAGTTAAGTCGAGCCCACTAGGCTAGTTTGTATGGAAGTTTGAACCTTGATGACCTTAGGTACATCTATTATTGATCACTAAACTACCCACATACTCACAACATCACATGCTTAACAATTAAATTTAGAAAATCTCTTAGACCACAAAAACCACCCCTATGTAACCATAGCCGATTGTTTAAGTGTCTAAAATTTTCAAATTTAATTGCCCTAATGGAGAACCATGATATAATTATCATAATTATACCATTACCAACTTAATCACTTAATTGGAAGATTTTGTGGTCGGCTTAATTACTATTAAGGTCTACTTTGCACGTTATCCATTTTGACATGCATATATCACATATTAGCATCCATCCATACACATTTCATGCATAAAAGGATAATTAATAAAATGGCATGATCATGGACTTTCTAAGGGATTCAATTCTGAGCCACCAAGAATTGAATTAGGGCATTTCCTAGATGTATTTCATTTATTCTATTACAAGAGTTACTGAAGGAGTATGTGACACCCCTTACCCGTCTACAGTGTAGCCGGGCAAGCTATGCCACACGGTGTACTGGCACACTCTATTTTACCTTAATTAATTTTTGTCAAGGTTTTGAATATAGTTTGTGAAATATAGTTCATTTATTGAAATTATAATTTATTTGAGGTTCCGAAAATTTTATAGAAAATCCGGCAGAGTACCGGCTAAAAATGGAGAAAACAGTTCTTCGGAACCTGTTAAAAACACTTCCAAAATTTGTATTCAATCATCTCAAACTCCAAATCCAAAATCTCAACAATATTTCTCAATTTCAATTCTCAATAACCTTTTCATTTCTCAAACATCCATTTCTCATAATACTCATATACAAGCAATAAATAAATGCTCAAATTTTGCATTCATAGTCATAACTTTCATTATTTACATGAACATCAAAATATATTACATAAGTTCAAATACATATGAGAAAGTAAAAATTTGCTACAAAATATCAAAATGACACCTAGTGTCCTACCAATGCACTACAGAAGTTGAGGTGACAAGGACACTGTGCATAACTGCAGGATGGACTCACCCAGTCTGTGGTCTACTGGGCTCACAATCGGGATCTCCAGTACCTACGCGTGGCAAAAGCAAAGCGCTAAGCAATAATGCTTAGTGGTACAATAATATAATAAAAGAAAATAGCAAGAATTTAAATATGTAGTGAATGTATATGTTTTATTTGTTTGGTATTTGTATATCATTTACTTTGTCCACTTTTATTCATTTGGTTGCCCCAAGTAACCTACACTAGGCAATTTGGATGGATAACGGGTAAACCGCACTGGTATCTAGTACCTCGGCCACACACCATCGGTCACATATGCATCTCCCGGTGTGCAACAGAACAGCTAATAAGCTGTAATAGCATCAGGCACAAGGCCAAGTCTCAATACAAAGTCAGAATGGCTAAAAGCCATGAAATCACAGAATGGTATATTTCTATGTGCAGTACTGCTAACCGAACCCTATTGGCATGCCAAACTATCCAAACCAATGTTGTTAGGTATACTAGGGCATTCGATACTTTAAAATTCTTCAATCTTTGAATTTCAAGTTTCGGTGTTACTATTCACCTCTATGGTCAACTAAAATGTTGACTTTTAGGTAGAAATTAGGTACATTGGTTTTGGCACTCCCAACATACCACATTTTGCTTTTAAAACTTGTTGGAATTGGTCACCATTACCATTTCTAACTTAAAACCAAGAGGGCAGAAAATTTCAGTTTTTGAAGCATATGTTTACTGTTCCATTAAGCACTGTTGCAATAAGAATTTGAAGAAATGACAAACATGAAAGTTGTTCCTTATTTTGTCTAGTTTAATTTCCTTTTTCTAATCACTCCATTTGGAGTTTTGTAGCTCCAGATATGGCTCAAAAACCACAGCTGGCCGGATTGCCAATCTGCAGAATTAACCATATCTCTGATAACATGAGCAAAGGATCGTGATTGCATTTTTTAATTGGTTCTGGCCATAATTTGGGGTAGGTTTCTTCATAAAGGTTGTTTGTCTATGTCTTAACTTGTTTCTGTAAAAATTTCAGGTCAATTGACCAAATCTACAGTGAGTTATGGCCAAATGAACAGTTCATTTGGTCATTCTACAGAATCAGTTGCAGGGTGTCCGGATTGGGGCAAACTTTTGGTCCTCTTGATTTGGTCTTTTTGGCATGGTTTCTTCAGCAAAAATGTGCCATTATAAGCCTAGTTTCATGTCCAATTGGCCAAACACCAATTGGACCAACACAGCCCAAGTTATGGCTGTGTAATTGGACTAAAATTTTAGTCCATTGCTGCTGTCTTTAGGCAGCATAGTCATTCTCTTTGCCAAGCCATTTTTTAGTCCAATTTATTGTCAACATACCTCAAATGGTCACTAATTGACCATTAGAGTGTTCTTTAACAGTTTCATAAGCCAAGTCAAAGTTTCACTTCTCAAAACCCTAATGTCCAACTCAATTTACCCATAAACCTCAATTATCACACTAGTTCAACATCCATGCATATTCATGCCTTAAACACCATTTCTCGCTCACTTTAAGTCCATTAAAACAATAAAAACCATTCCTCTATTAGGGTTGCTGAATTCTATGGTGGACATACAGATGAATTTGTTTCATTTATTTCACAATTTCTCATCCATTACAAGCCTCAATCATGGAATTAATGAGTTTTAACTACATATATGCACTAACCTCTTGTAGGGAGATTTTTCCCAAGCTCAAAACTTCACTTTCCTTCTTCTTCTTGGCTGCCAAAAGCTTCCCCAAGTGATATGGTCAAGGTTTAATGAAAGGGGGTAGGGTTTAGTGGTGTAACAAAGGGAGCAATTAAGCTTGATTGAAAAAAAAATCAATGGAGGGGTCTAGGGCATGTTTCGGCTGGCTTTTGGGGAGGGAGATGGCTGCTGCAATTTTTGTTATTTTGGTCTTCTTTTAGTCTCTTTTATTTGTTAGTCAATTACTTGCTTAAGTGTGATTGGTGGAAAATTTTAAATGACATCACAATGATGTCATAAATAAGTCTTTTTCCCATTTTCCTTTCTTTTTCTCCACTACTCATTTTCAATTTAATTTCTAGTAATGTTTATTCATATTTTATGTCATATTAATTATTTACTCAACTGGACAAGTCGGCCAAAAATCACCTCTGAAGGCGAAATGACCAAAATGCCCTCCGTTTGGCTTAACGGGTCAAAATTGTCTGTACCGATTGAAAAATTTTTCTAGGTATTTTCTTAGCATTCTAATGCCATGGGAACCTCAATAACCCTTCTCTGGAGTCCCAAAAATTATTTTATAATTTTTCCCCCGGGTCTAGGGCTCCTCATTGCGAGAACCGCAACTTCCCTCTTGTTACCCATCGCTAGGGCACCGGCTCGTTTAACTTGGTTGTATTTTGTTTCTAAAATTTTTACTAAATTTTTCTTATTAATATTTGAGTTGATTATGATTCCCGACTTTAGTTTAAATATTTTTTCGGACGTTCTAGCTGTCCGGACCGACACCGGTCACCGGAATAGTAGAATGTACGGAGTTGGTACAGGGAGGGTGTTACAACTCTTCCCCTCTAATTTAAATTTCGTCCTCGAAATTTACCTGATGCAAACAGTTGAGGGAACTGTTGCCTCATCGTCTCTTCACTTTCCCAAGTTGCCTCCTCAGTGTTGTGGTGCCTCCAAAGCACTTTCACCAGTGGAATCTGTTTGTTCCTCAACTCTTTCACTTCCCGAGCCAAGATCCGTAGAGGTTCTTCTTCATATGTCAAATCCGGTTGTATTTCAATTTCTTCTCTGGAGATGACATGTGAAGGATCTGAGCGGTATCTTCTGAGCATGGATACGTGAAACACATTGTGAATCTTGTCCAGCTCTGGTGGTAAAGCTAGCCTATAGGCCACTAGACCCACACGTTCAATAACTTCATATGGGCCAATGAACCTAGGGCTTAACTTACCTTTTCTTCCAAACCTCAGTACTTTATTCCATGGTGACACCTTGAGGAACACTTTGTCGCCAACCACATATTCTATTTCTTTTCTCTTCAGGTCGGCATAAGATTTACATGCATGCGAGGCAACCTTCAGATTGGCTTTGATTAGTTTCACTTTCTCCTCAGTCTGTTTCACTAGGTCTGGCCCCACCAGTTTATCTTCGCCCAATTCAGTCCAGCACACTGGAGTTCTACATTTTCTCCCATACAGTGCTTCATATGGGGCCATTTGGATGCTAGCTTGGTAGTTATTGTTGTATGCAAATTCTGCCAGTGGGAGGTATCTATCCCAACTTCCTTCAAGCTCAATGACACAACTCCTCAGCATATCCTCAAGGACTTGACATATATTTCATGTTATTGTTATCATTTCAGTTCAATATGTATATTTGTTTAATTGGTTTCAATTGTTTACCTGGATCACTCTTTCTGATTGCCCATCCATCTGAGGATGGAAAGCTGTGCTGAAATGGAGTTGTGTACCCAAGGATTCATGCAACTTCTTCCAAATTCTCGATGTGAACCTTGGGTCTCGATCAGATATGATGGAAAGTGGAATTCCATGCAGTCTAACTATCTCACTGATATACAATTCTGCTAACTTCTCCAGTGAGTAGTCGGTCTAATCGGCGAGAAAGTGTCGACTTTGTCAATCTATCCACTATCACCCATCTTTGCATCATGTTTCTTAGGGTGAGAGGTAGACCACTTACAAAATCCATGGTGACCCGATCCCATTTCCATTCAGGTATGCGTATCGGCTGTAGCAAACCCGATGGAACTTGATGTTCTGCCTTGACTTGCTGACATGTCAAGCATTTAGTCACATAGTCACCTATATCTCTCTTCATACCAGGCCACCAATACTGAAGCTTCAGATCATGGTACATCTTTGTACTTCCTGGGTGCATAGCATATACACTGGTGTGTGCCTCTTTTAGAATACTGGTCTTCAATTCCCCATTATCTGGTACACACAGTCTTCCTTTGTAATACAGACACCCATCTGCTTTCACCTCATAGTCAGTTGCTTTTCCCTCTGAGATTTTGCTCATAATAGCCATTAACTTTTCATCTGCCTTTTGCCCATCTAAAATCTGTTGTAGCAGGTTTGGCCTCACTTGTAACTCAGCCAAAATAGCTCCATCTCGAATCAAAGATAGACGGGCATTCAATGATCTCAAGGCTATCATGGATTTTCTGCTCAAAGCATCAGCAACTACATTTGCCTTCCCAGGATGGTAGTCAATTACACAGTCATAGTCCTTCAGAAACTCAATCCATCGCCTCTGTCTAAGGTTGAGCTCCTTCTGGGTTGGCAAATATTTCAGGCTTTTATGGTCTGTGTAAATGTAGCACACCATACAAGTAATGCCTCCATATCTTCAGTGCGAAGATAATTGCTGCAAGCTCTAGATCATGGGTAGGGTAATTCTGTTCATGTGGCCTTAGCTGCCTGGAAGCATAAGCGACCACCTTCCCTTCTTGCATCAATACACATCCTAACCCATTATGAAAGGCATCACTGTAGACCACGAAGTCTTTTCTTGACACTAGCTGTGTTAACACTGGTGCCTCTGTTAACATAGCCTTCAACTTCTCAAAACTGGTCTGACACTTGTCATTCCAGTCAAATCTGACATTCTTGTGTAATAACTTGGTCATTGGAGCAGCTATTAAGGAAAATCCCTTCACAAATCTCCTGTAATACCCAGCTAGCCCCAAGAAGCTTCTAACCTCAGTTGTATTTCTGGGAGGCTTCCATTCCATCACTGCTTCTATTTTCTTGGGATCCACCCTAATCCCATCAGCTGACACTATGTGTCCAAGGAATGCTATCTCATTCAGCCAAAAGTCACACTTGGACAACTTAGCATACAGCTTCTTTTCTCTCAGGGTTTGCAGAACAATCCTCAAATGCTCATCATGTTCTTCCCTGGTCTTGGAATACACCAGAATATCATCAATAAAGACCACTACGAACCGATCTAGGTATGGATGGAAGATACAGTTCATAAGGTCCATAAATGCCGCTGGTGCATTTGTTAGGCCAAAGGGCATCACCAGAAACTCATAATGCCTATACCGGGTCCTGAATGCAGTCTTGGGCACATCTACATCCTTCACCCTCAACTGATGATACCCTGATCTGAGATCAATCTTAGAAAATACTCCTGGCCCCTTCAACTGATCAAACAGATCATCAATTCTAGGCAACGGATATTTGTTCTTCACAGTCACTTTATTCAACTGCCGGTAATCAATGCATAGCCTCAAAGTCCCATCCTTCTTTTTCACAAACAGCACTGGAGCTCCCCATGGTGACACACTGGGGCGTATGAACCCCTTATCTAACAACTCTTGCAACTGAGTTTTCAACTCCCTCAATTCAGTGGGTGCCATCCTATAAGGAGCAATGGAAATGGGTGCTGTACCCGGCAGTGTCTCAATAGCAAATTCGACTTCCCTTTCTGGTGGTAAACCAGGCAACTCTTCAGGAAATACCTCTGGGAAGTCTCTTACTGTGGGTATATCATTCAAGTTTGGCTTAGCCTGCCTAGTATCCACCACATGTGCTAGGTAGGCTTCACAGCCTTTTCTCATCATTCTTCTTGCAACTGTGGCTGAGATGACATTGGACAAGAAATCTGTCCTTTCCCCCACAACAGTGATTTCATTTCCCTCAGGAGTTTTCAGAGAAATTCTCTTCAATTTGCAATCAACTATTGCCTGATGACGTGACAACCAATCCATTCCCAAAATCACGTCAAACTCGTGAAAGGGCAACTCAATTAGGTCTGCCGAGAATTCATACCCTTGAATCGTTAATGGGCAACCCTTGTATACCTTGTTCACCACTACACTGTGGCCCAATGGATTAGTGACCAGAATGTCTTAGTCACTCTCGCCTACTAGTATCCCCCTTTCTACGGGTTGATTGATGCAGATATATGAATGAGTGGATCCTGGATCCACCAATGCATGCACAGGTGTAGTGTAGAGGGAGAACGTACCCCTGATGATGTCCAGGGCATCTTGCTCCTCCTGAGCTCTAAGGGCATAAGCTCTTGCAGGTGGTCTGCTGTCAGGCCTCTCTGGCTCGAGGCCTTGGCCTCGTGATGGTCCTACCTCTCGACTTGCCGATTTTCTACCCTCTCGTAGTGCAGGAGCAGTGCATGCGCTTGTGTTGGAGCAGGTCTGTCTGCTTGTGTTGGAGCAGTTGTAGTAGTTCTGCGTGGACAGTTCCTCAGCTGATGCTCTGTCGACCCACATCTCAAGCAGGCACCAGTCACTCTCCAACACTCCCCCTTATGCCATTTCAGGCAGTGTGGACATGTAGAAGATGTTGGGGCTGGTCCCCTGAACACTATCCCTGGAGAGCTGCCCACTGATGGTGTGGACTGACCTCTCCTAGAGGTGAACTGTGGCCTGGGCCCTTGAGACTGACCCTGACCTTGCAGCTGACCCGAACTTTGTGCAGATGGACCTCTGAACTTCTTCCCCGGTGTAGGAGATGAGCTAGACTGACCGGGTCCCCTCTTCTGCTGTCTCTCCCTTCTGGTCTGCTCACTGATTCTCACTTTTTCAACCCTTATTGCAGCTTCCACTAACTTGCTAAATTCTGTGATTCCCAAGGCAGTGAGCTGGATCTTGATGTTGTCATTTAGTCCCTCTTCAAATCTCTTACATCTTTCAGCTTCATTTGGGACTATCTCTCTTCCATAACGGCTTAATCGGACGAATTCCTTCTCGTATTCGGCCACTGACAACTGCCTCTGCCTCAGATTAATGAACTCTCTTCTTCTCTCTTCCAGGTATACAGTACCCACATATTTCTTCTTGAATTCAGAGAGAAAGAAGTCCCAAGTTACAGCTTCTGGCTGTACTTCACTGGACACAGTATCCCACCATTCGTATGCATCGTCTTGCAACAGGGATATAGCAGCCTCCAGGTTTTGCTCTGGGGTGCAGTGGAGTTGTTTTAGAACTCTGCCCGTTCTGTTCAACCAATTCTCGGCTGCAACAGAGTCATCCTCTCTCTTGCCGAAGAAATCCACCGCCCCAAACTTTCTTAGCCTTTCCAGGTGTGATTTCTGCTGTGGAGCTGGTGGTGGTGGTGGTGCTGGCATTACTCCGGCCATTTGTCTAAAGAAGTCGGCCATTTGTTGGAACATGGCCTGTGGAGGCCGAGGTGCTCGCTTGAGCCGGCGGAGCAGATTCTCTCATGCCTCCGCCTCGCCATCGCAGTGGAGCATGACTCTCCACTTCCTCCTCAACGGCTCTCTGAGATGAAGGGTCCATATCCTATTCAAAATAAGAATGATAAACAGATCTGCGTTAGTGTCACATCCACTCTTACAAATGCAATGCATGGTATGGACTCAATCTAGGACCAGAAACGCCTAAACCATGCTCTGATACCACTAAATGTGACACCCCTTACCCGTCTACAGTGTAGCCGGGCAAGCTATGCCACACGGTGTACTGGCACACTCTATTTTACCTTAATTAATTTTTGTCAAGGTTTTGAATATGGTTTGCGAAATATAGTTCATTTATTGAAATTATAATTTATTTGAGGTTCCGAAAATTTTATAGAAAATCCGCAGAGTGATCTTGCTAAAAATGGAGAAAATAGTTCTTGAACTGTTAAAAACACTTCCAAAATTTGTATTCAATCATCTCAAACTCCAATATCCAAAATCTCAACAATATTTCTCAATTTCAGTTCTCAATAACCTTTTCATTTCTCAAACATCCATTTCTCATAATACTCATATACAAGCAATAAATAAATGCTCAAATTTTGCATTCATAGTCATAACTTTCATTATTTACATGAACATCAAAATATATTACATAAGTTCAAATACATATGAGAAAGTAAAAATTTGCTACAAAATATCAAAATGACACCTAGTGTCCTACCAATGCACTGCAGAAGTTGAGGTGACAAGGACACTGTGCAGACCTGCAGGATGGACTCACCTACTGTGGTCTACCGGGCTCACAATCGGGATCTCCAAGACTACGCGTGGCAAAGCAACGCGCTAAGCAATAATGCTTAGTGGTGCAATAATATAATAAAAGAAAATAGCAAGAATTTAAATGTGTAGTGAATGTATATGTTTTATTTGTTTGGTATTTGTATATCATTTACTTTGTCCACTTTTATTCATTTGGTTGCCCCAAGTAACCTACACTAGACGACTGGACTGGATAACGGGTATACTGGCACTGGGTATCTAGTACCTCGGGCCGTCACACCATCGGTCACATATGCATCTCCCGGTGTGCAATGTACCTAATAAGCTGTAATAACATCAGGCACAAGGCCAAGTCTCAATACAAAGTCAGAATGGCTAAAAGCCATGAAATCACGAAATGGCATATTGCCATGTGCAGTACTGCTAACTGAACCCTATTGGCATGCCAAACTATCCAAACCAATCTTGTTAGGTATACTAGGGCATTCGATACTTTAAAATTCTTCAATCTTTGAATTTCAAGTTTCGGTGTTACTATTCACCTCTATGGTCAACTAAAATGTTGACTTTTAGATAGAAATTAGGTACATTGGTTTTGGCACTCCCAACATACCACATTTTGCTTTTAAAACTTGTTGGAATTGGTCACCATTACCATTTCTAACTTAAAACCAAGAGGGCAGAAAATTTCAGTTTTTGAAGCATATGTTTACTGTTCCATTAAGCACTGTTTCAATGAGAATTTGAAGAAATGACAAACATGAAAGTTGTTCCTTATTTTGTCTAGTTGAATTTCCTTTTTTTAATCACTCCATTTGGAGTTTTGTAGCTCTAGATATGGCTCAAAAACCACAGCTGGCCGGATTGCCAATCTGCAGAATTGACCATATCTACAGTAACATGAACAGTGATTGTGATTGCATTTTTGAATTTGTTCTGGCCATAATTTGGGGTAGGTTTCTTCATAAAAGTTGTTTGTCTACGTCTTAACTTGTTGCTGTAAAACTTTCAGGTCAATTGACCAAATCTACAGTGAGTTATGGCCAAATGAACAGTTACTGTTCATTTGGTCATTCTGCAGAATCAGTTGCAGGGTGTCCGGATTGGGGCCAAATTTTGGTCCTCTTGCTTTAGTCTTTTTGGCATGGTTTCTTCAGCAAAAATGTGCCATTATAAGCCTAGTTTCATGTCCAATTGGACCAACACAGCCCAAGTTATGGCTGTGTAATTAGACTGAAATTTCAGTCCATTGCTGCTGTCTTTAGGCAGCATAGTCATTCTCTTTGCCAAGCCATTTTTCAGTCCAATTTATGGTCAACATACCTCAGATGGTCAATAATTGACCATTAGAGTGTTCTTTAACAGTTTCATAAGCCAAGTCAAAGTTTCACTTCTCAAAACCCTAATGTCCAACTCAATTTACCCATAAACCTCAATTAGCACACTAGTTCAACATCCATGCATATTCATACCTTAAACACCATTTCTAGCTCACTTTAAGTCCGTTAAAACAATCAAAACCATCCCTCTATTAGGGCTGCCGAATTCTATGGTGGACATACACATGAATTTTGTCACGACCCAACCTATGGGCCGGACCGGCACTAGGACCTGGGCCAGCCTAAAGCCCCCGAGGCCCGTAGTAAGCCTAACTGTTCATTAACCCAACTCTAAGGCCCATTTGGGCCCAATATCAAGAAAATAAACGGACAGAGTCCGGCCATAAAATGGACTTACCAACGGGGAGTTTTCGACTCACCCGACCTGTAAACACAATATAAAGTCAATTGGGGAGCTCAGCTCACCCTCCACATACTCATCAACTTAATAATAAATGGGAGCTCAGCTCCCTCATCCAATCCATCAAACATGCATAGCATATTAAGTTTACAGGTCCAACATAAATATAATATTACAGACCAAATTCAAATAATTACTGCTAACACATGCGGAAATTCTAGGAGTAATTAAAATTACACAAATATCGATAAACAACCTGTGAAGTATAAAAGCAGGTTAGCCCAGAACAAAATATCCTCCTGTGGCCTGTAAAAATTTTTGAACAGGAGTGAGCGTTCGACTCAGAGAGTAAAATATCAATCTTAACTATAATCTCTATAACTATCTGAACTAATGCACCCTGTAGAGTGAAATGCAACATAAACAACATTTTCACATCATAACATCAAAAAGGTAATTTGGAGCACTCACGCACCCTGTAGCATCAATCATAATATATTGGGAGCTGATCCTGCATGCTCTCTCTTAAATCCAACTTTGGTGCGAAGAACTCAAGCCGGACTTTCGCTTAATAAACCAAATCGAGGGTCCCAGCGAAGAACTCAAGCCGTGACTACCCCTCGAAGGAACGGGTCCCAGCGAAGAACTCAAGCCGTGACTACCCCATCCTATCCATAGTCCACACCACATCACACGCACGCCAACGCACGCACACTGCTCCAAATTACCACAACAACACTCATGGCACATTAACAGTTATGAATGCAACATAAATCGTGCCTAAAGTTTAACTACATAAATATATGCATATAAGTGATGCATGGGCATGCTGAACATATAATAATATCGAAATTACAATTAAAATTAATATTTTACTCACAAACTTGACGACAAATTACTGTGGCGGGCGAGGAGGAAGAAGGTCATCGGCTCACCTGACAATTACATTACATCTATTTAATAAATTTGACTCAATACAAACAAAGAAAAAGATCAAGTACGTCCTAAGTCGTGCCGAAAATCCGGCAGAGTCTCCCCTATACCTAGGACATACCCAACCTGCAAAAGGCCTAAAAACGCACTTCTATAATCACAATCCATATATCAACAGTTCAATCATATCACACAGCCTCTCCTGGACCCATCAAATCAGTCATTCATCACAATACGCAAAATTTCAATTTTGTCCTTATTATAGATCATTTTTGCAAAAATTACTCAAACAAGCTCTAAAAATTATAAAACTTTGCCCCGCGGTCCTTAGCAATATTACTAAGCTATTGCAAAAAGAATCGTAATTTTCTAAGCTACCACGAATATTTTATGGATTTTTAATCCTATTTAAGCACTAGAAAATTACGTAAAAACTAGGTTCGGGTTTACCTTTGCCGATTCCGACTTCGGGACGCCGACGCCCGACAATGGGGTTAGCCAAAACCTCGCCCACCGGAGACTTTTCCAGAACGGGTCCGTGCAGCCGGAATTTTGCAGACCCGATCAACTGTCGAATTTCCGCGAATCGAGGATACCTACACGAAGCCCATAACACGGGGGTTAGTACATAAATTTTTCAGAATTTTCTAAGCTCATTTAATGCTCGAAAATACACTGCGAAGTTCCGTGGGACCCACCGAAAAACGGTGTCGAAAAAATTCGAAATTTATGTCTCCGCGAAGCAATCGACGAGTGGAGCGTCTTTGGTGTCCTCGGTTTTCTCGTGGAATTCACGGTTTTCGAGAAATCTAGCCCAAAAGTCGAAATGGGCTAAAATCTTCCCGAGCAAAAATCGGACAATCCGCTAGATGGATTTCGGCGTTCTTGGTGTCTATGGAAAGCTCTCGCCGAGTAGATGATTTTGGACACAAGACCCGGTCCAATTGGTGGCCGGATCGGCCGGATTTGGCCGAGGAAGTCGAAGCAGCGCGCGCAGGGGGGAAGATCGCGCGCCTTCCGGCCGCTCACCGGCCGGCGGCCGGGAGGCAGGCGAGGGGAGGACGCAGGGGAGGCTGCTGGCCGGCGGCAGGGGAGGGGAGGAGAGAGAAAAGAGAGAGAGAGAAAGGGAGAGGGACGCGCGCGCGGGGAAAGAAAAGGAAGAAGGAAAAGGGCCGGTCCGATTCGACCGGTCCGATCCGGTCCGGTTCGATTCGGCCGGTTCGATTCGAAATACAAAATTTTGAATTTTTACTCTGCCTCGGGACCGAAAACGAGGTCCAAAAATTCCGAAAAAAATTCCATAAAACTCAGAAAAATACGTAGACTCCAAATATATTTTTAGTTTTGCTACGTGGTCTTTAAATTAATTTTTAAAAATCATCAAAGTTTATATTTTCGGAAAATCGAACCCGATTTTTAAAATCCGAAAAATCTCAGAAAAATTCCAAAAATTCAAATAAAATTAAAATACCAAAAATACTCATAAATAATAAAATTTTGGGGTGTTACAAATTTGTTTCATTTATTTCACAATTTCTCATCCATTACAAGCCTCAATCATGGAATTAATGAGTTTTAACTACATATATGCACTAACCTCTTGTAGGGAGATTTTTCCCAAGCTCAAAACTTCACTTTCCTTCTTCTTCTTGGCTGCCAAAAGCTTCCCCAAGTGATATGGTCAAGGTTTAATGAAAGGGGTTAGGGTTTAGTGGTGTAACAAAGGGAGCAATTAAGCTTGATTGAAAAAAAATCAATGGAGGGGTCTAGGGCATGTTTCGGCTGGCTTTTGGGGAGGGAGATGGCTGCTGCAATTTTTGTTATTTTGGTCTTCTTTTAGTCTCTTTTATTTGTTAGTCAATTAGTTGCTTAAGTGTGATTGGTGGAAAATTTTAAATGACATCACAATGATGTCATAAATAAGTCTTTTTCCCATTTTCCTTTCTTTTTCTCCACTACTCATTTTCAATTTAATTTCTAGTAATGTTTATTCATATTTTATGTCATATTAATTATTTACTCAACTGGACAAGTCGGCCAAAAATCACCTCTGAAGGCGAAATGACCAAAATGCCCTCCGTTTGGCTTAACGGGTCAAAATTGTCTGTACCGATTGAAAATTTTTTCTAGGTATTTTCTTGGCATTCTAATGCCATGGGAACCTCAATAACCCTTCTCTGGAGTCCCAAAAATTATTTTATAATTTTTTCCCTGGGTCTAGGGCTCCTCGTTGCGAGAACCGCAACTTCCCTCTGGTTACCCATCGCTAGGGCACCGGCTCGTTTAACTTGGTTGTATTTTGTTTCTAAAATTTTTACTAAATTTTTCTTATTAATATTTGAGTTAATTATGATTCCCGACTTTAGTTTAAATATTTTTCCGGACGTTCTAGCTGTCCGGACCGACACCGGTTACCGAAACAGTAGAATGTACGGAGTTGGTACAGGGAGGGTGTTACAGAGTACATTAATCAACATCTTGATCTTGACTTCCTCCCACTGGTCCCACTAATGCTCTTGATCTCCTTATCCTTATTGTAATCCAATTACAAAGTGACCCTTGGCATACCAAGGTGAATTTATAAGAAATTGGACTTTAGAGTCCATAAGTAAATGAAAATACATCCTATATAATATAACTTTTATAATACATGCCACTATGAATAAAATTAATTATTATATCATAAAGAAAATAAAAGAATTAAATTCAATCACATTGATTTTTTATTGTCCATGATCATCCATCATGCATATTAACATTTAACAATTAAACATAAATATACATGTTTAAATCACATTGAATATCACATGCTCAATTAAAATTCAATTTCAATCTCATTCAAATTAATTTTAAATTTAGGAACTTTTCCCAAATTTAATTTTTCATGAAAACAATTTTCAAAATTTATTTGCATGATTGGAAATCCTAATTGCACCATTCAATTAGGTCTAGGCTTGATTTTGGGTCACAAATTATGTAATGATTGCATAAAAACCCTAAAATCAGCCAAAAACATGCCCCTGTAAGAAGAAACATGCCCCTGCTTGTAGAAAACACTCCCTTTGCCCAGTAACACAGCCTGAAGCTCCATTTACACGGCCTGAGGTGTGCAATCACACGAGCTGTGTCGCGAGACACGCCCTTGGGCACACGAAAGCACGGGCCGTGGCACACGACACGCCCAGGCTGTGCTCAGCAATTCTCAAAACACGGCCCGTGGCCTAGGACATGTCCATGCCGTGTTCCTTGTGGTAGTAAGGTTTTTCTAGGGTTTCTCCAATCCAAATTCAATCCATATTGACCCAAACCACTTCTAACACACAATTAAGTCCCATAAACAATCCTAATGGCAAATATAGTGGCTCTAATATCAACAGAAGGCCTTGGGAAGTGTGAATTAGGGTTTTAGAGATTGGAATTCAAAATTTTTTTAGGGTTTCATGCAAACATATCAAGTGCATTATGGTCCTAACCAACCTTTGGCACCCAAAGGCATGTGAAAACACACTTATAACATGCATTAGACATTCATTTGCCATCAAGGATTATTGTTTAATAATTAAACAAATTAAAACCTAACTAAAAGAGGGTTTTGAGGACTCTAACCTCTTAGGGCTGAAAATAGAACTTCTTACTCTCTTGGAAGTCTCAAGAACACAAATTAGAGTTCCTCTAGCTTGTCCACTACAAACTCCACCAAGCTCACCAATGGTAGCCCCAATTCTCCCTTTTAGTGATTTGCCAACCAATAAACTTTGGGGTTTTAGCTTATGGTGAGGTTCTTATGGATGTATAAGGCTAACAACACTTTCTAGTAATTTTACTCAAGAAGAAAACAAGTTTTTCTTGATGAATCTATGGAAGGAATGAAGAGAGGGAGAGAGAGTCAAGTTGCCATCCAACTTGAGAAGAAGAAGGTTAATTCTCTTAATTAATTATTTTTCTTCTTATCTCTTATATAATTAAAAGACAAAAGACATTAATTGAGTGCCACATGTCATTATCTTATTTAATCTAGCTTTATTTTATCTTAATCTCATTAAGCCATGTGTTAAGCTATCATCAAATCATCAAATAATCATCTTCGAAGAATGGAAGACAAGTGGAACACCTTTATGAGTGCCATGTGTCACCATCTCATGGTGCCACATGTCACCATGTGATTTTAGCAAAATGCCCTTGTATACAATTTTGAGTTCTCAACTCAAAATTGTAATTTTCTCCCTCAAAATTAATTTGTATAAAATATAAATTAATTAATCAATTAATCTCCATTAATTAATTTCACCATTAAATTTATATTTAAACTCTTTAAATATAAATCTAATTTATATTATACATTTAATATTCAAGATTTGATTTCAAGTCATGCTAGGGACTTTGCAATCTTATTGCAGACCAAATCTATTTAATTAATTAATTAAATCATTATATATTTAGTGGTTAACTTGTGTAGATGTGTGACTTACTAGGTTTATTACTAATTGGCAATGAGAAATGATATTAACTCTTAATATCATTGGAACTCTTCTAGACTATAAATGATTTCCCTAAATCGTTTTAGGCATCTTATATACCATGGTTGACACCTAGCATGACATGCCAATGCCACCATATTAGTAATAAGGAATACCTTAAAATATGAACCGTTAATCATACATCATCGTGCACTAAAATCCCTTCGTATTATGTCCCAATCCCATTAAGGGTCATGGTAGAGTCAAACCCCTTATCATGGAATCTTATGCACTCATTTGAAATCTAATTTTTGACATATAAGACTTTACCATTAGGAAACATCTTTCCTGACAAAGTCATTTGTCCTGGCCAGGAACTTAATCTTGTCAAGAACAGGTCAAATCCACATAGAACTTTTAACCCTAGTTACTCAAGGCTGCGGATCCCCTCTTGATTGAACACCTGTCCCAACATATGACAGATCTGAGCCAACACACACTGAAATATCCATACACAGTATAGATATGTAAGTTGTATTAAATTCAAACCACCTATATAAAAGATAACCGTGTCATCTCAAGTATGAGGATTATATGCACTAGTATAACATAGATAACATTTTATTGACTCGAGTAATTGCCATGTTCATGTTATCTGTATGTCATAAGTTTGACCTACTTATCTCATAAGTGCCCACTGTGTTTATCCCGATATCTCATATCAGATGGTATGAGACTCACCATCACATATACATCAGCATCCCATATTTATCAATGGAAATAAATAGAGGTGACAGCACTTTGGATATAATGTGCCCACCAAAATATCCTTTAGCTGCGAACTCTAATTTATAGAAAATGTCCCATATATTTTATCCTTCATATTCTGATGTCATAAGAATAGAATATATAACATATTGCTAATGGATAATTTCAAATAAATATGATATGATACACATAATATTTAAATGAAATGTTAATTGCCATTAAAATATTTGCAATGTCATTTACAAGGTATAAGATTAGTGTATGCTCTAAGGCACATATAACTAACAATTCGGCCATACCCTCTTCATGAGATTTGTATATCTATGTTTTAGGTTTGTTTTGGCTTTATAATCACTCAATTTGCATATGTGTAGCTCAAGTTATAGCCATTTTACCAAAACTGGTCAAGTGACCAATTTTTAGTTTTAGGGCATTTCAGAATTCAAGCAGATTCTGAACCCATTTTATCAAGCTATTTTGGATAGGTTCTAGTTAAAGTTTAACTTTGTGTGCCTCATATGAATTGTTCTCCTATGCCTTAGATTACACAGGTTCAATAATCACTCAATTTGGGGTTTTGTAGAGTAAGTTATGGCTAAACTTCCAATCCTGGTTCATGGATGTAGTATCCTGTGATTTTTAGGTTTCCAGGTTTTCATCTTAGTATTTCATTCAACATTTTAATATTGTACACCTAGAATTTGGATAATGTCTCTAAAACAGAGTTATAGGCCTATATCTTAGGTTTTCAAATCATTTTGAATCACCTCAATTGGATTTGCACAATGAAAGTTATGCCTTATTTACTATACGGGGTCACAAGGCAATTTGCTGGAATTGCAAGAAATTATAGGTTTAGCAATTCTAAATTACTCTACAAATTCAACCAAGTTACCCTAAGAATTTAGTCTGGGTCAAAACACAAAAGTTGCAGGTATGGGTTTTAACTTTAATTTGGCTTTGGTTTTACAACAATTGAAGTTGTGTAACTCAAGTTATGAGCAATTGAAGTCACTGAACTCAAGCTGTCCACAACCAATCCCAATGCACACTATCATATTCTTTCAATTGTTTTGCCATCTCTTCAACATATCCAAACATTTATACATCCAAAACCCTTAATATGTACACAATTGCACTTAATAGGATACAAATAAAGAAAACCCTAATCTATGCAAACCCTAATTCAATTTACTAGAAACTTTAAATTCATCAAATCTTATAGCACTGACATTTGTCCATAAGTTTCAATCAACTTTAAATTGCTTCCAATTCAACCAAAACTTTGCTCTTCCAACTTGTCTTCACTCAACCAAATTCCCCTCTTCAAAACACCCAAAATTTCAATCAATTTTTAAAGGAAATCCCACAATCAAACCTAAATTTCATGCATTCACCATAATCAAAGCTTTGATCATAGATTACCTTGATTTGGTCAACACCTCCCCTTCACCATTCTTACAAAATCATTAAAATTCTTGTGTGCTTTCTTCAATTTAGGGCTTAATTTAGGATTTACTCTTGATTTCCTATGGAAAATATGAAAAATAGTTAGGGTTTTAAAGCTTGGATTTAGGTAACAATGGTGGAAGTTGAGAGAAAATGAGAAGAGAGAGAGAGTGGTTTGGTTGCAACTTGGAGAAGATGATGGGCTAATCTCTTTATATATATATATATATATATATATATATATATATATATTTATTTATTTATTTATTAATTTAAGACATAATGGCATTTTTCTAAATAAGGGGAATGGTAATGTAACACCCCTCACCCGTCTACAGTGTAGCCAAGCAAAGTGTGTTACACGGAGTGCTAGAGCACCTGATCTTATCTGATTTCATTACAGTTCTTGATTTATTTATTCAAAAACTTTATTTAAGGTTTAGGCTATTTTTACTTTATCAAAATCTAACTAATTTGGAAATTTCAAAAATTTTAACGATAATCCGACAAAGTGTCGGCTGGACTAACAGTTCTTCTGAACCTGCTAAAGACAATTCACAACATATTCAAATTCATAGCTCTATTTATCTTAATAATATCTCATTAGTTTCTCAAAATTTCTTAAACTCAATCTCATTTAGAATCATTATGATTAGACAATCAATTCAGACATCAGAATTCTTACATTTCATTAACTTATATAATTTTCCAATTAAGTACATAAATTTTTGAAGTACAGGATATACAAATGAAATTACAATATACTTAGAATGAACAAAATACATAACATGTATAATTATGAGCCCTATCTACATGCATTGCTGAGGAGGTGACAATCTTGAACTCTTCTGACACTTCTGCAGATTTGGACTCTAAAAATCTCAGTCGACAGTGTACTGGTTTTACCTTCAGTACCTGCGTGAGGAAGTAATTCCATCGCGCTAAGAATTTCTGCTTAGTGGTGCAATAGATAGCAAGAAATAATATATACAAATAAAGAAAGAAATAAATCATAATTTGGATACTTAGGAATCAATTTAATTTGATATCGTATTTCTAGTATCAATGATCTTATATACTTGTTTGTTCCTTTTTAGAAGTGCTTAGTTTAGAACTTTTCAGTAATACTACCCAGTATACAAATTATTATAACTGTATTATATTTTAAGTCTCTACAGTTCTGTAATTTATATTTTTATTATGTTTCTTTTGCTAATCTCTTTTACTCATTCATTCAATACTTAATTAATTGTACTGAAATTTCATTATACTTAACTTAACTTAGCTTCCTGAATTGAATAATGTTTTAAATGACTGCCCATATAGCCTATACATTGACCAGACTGGATAAACGGATATACTATCTCTGGGTACCTAGTACCTCGGGCCGTCACACCATTGATCACAAAGTATTTCCCGGTGTGCAAACAGTGTGGCTAAAAACCATATAATTAATCAGGCATTAAGCTGAGTATAATAACACAATCTATTTAGCCATAAGCTATTAAAATCATAGTATGGCATAATAAGCCATAAAACACAGTATGATGTAAAGTCATTTACAGAACAGTTTTCAGAATCCTATTGGCATGCCAACCTATCCAAACTAGTCAACTAGGCAAATTAGGGCATATTACAATGTTACATATTTGTTTTTTTTTTTTATTCATAGGGTTTATACATCTTTATGCCTTTCACTGGTCATTAAAATTATTGACCTTTTTATGCATCACGGATAGGTTGATTCTAGCATCAACATGTCACAATTTACAATTCAATATGTTTCAATATAATGCAATTTACCCTTTTCACAAGTTGGCATTCATTGCCAAATCACTTCAAGCAACATTTTATGTAATTAACAATTTTCAATTTTAGTGTGCTAGATTGGTCTAGCTTAATGTCCTATTTCCCTTAGTTTTTAGCTTCTGGTCAAAGAAGCAAAATTGTAGCTCTATGTCTTATTGTACGCGGGGCAAAATTTCAGGTCATTCTGAGTTGTATAGACCAAGTTATGGTCAATTTATTAAAGCTAGACAGTTTACATCTTTGGTGCAAAATTTGGTCAATTTCTCAATTTTTTTTTTGTGTGCTAGATTTGTCTAGCTTAAAGTCCTCTTTCTCTTGGTACTATTCCCTTCAATTCATTTCATTAGTCAACCTATAATGTTGACCCTTGATCCACTCTACGTGTAACATCCTCCCCGTATCAATTCCGCACAGTCTACTGTTCCGGTGACCGGTATCGGTCCGGACAGCTAGAACGTCCGGAAAAATAATTAAACTAAAGTCAGGAACCATAATTAACTCAAATATTAATAAGAAAAATTTAGTAAAAATTTTAGAAATAAAATACAACCAAGTAAAACGAGCCGGTGCCCAAGCGATGGGTAACCGGAGGGAAGTTCTTGATTCTCGCGAGGAGCCCTAGACCGGGGAAAAATTATAAAATAATTTTGGGACTCCAGAGAAGGGTCATTGAGGTTCCTATGGCATTAGAATGCCAAGAAAATATTTAGAAAATTTTTCAATCAAGATACCAATTTTGACCCGTTAAGCCAAACGGAGGGCATTTTGGTCATTTCGCTTTCCGAGGTGATTTTTGGCCGACTTGTCCAGTTGAGTAAATAATTAATATAACATAAAATATGAATAAACATTACTAGAAATTAAATTAAAAATGAGTAGTGGAGGAAAGAAAAGAAAATGAAGAAAAAGGCTTAATAATGACATAAGGTGATGTCATTAAAAAGCCACCACCAATCACCATTAAGCTACCATTTGACTAAACCATTAAAAGACATAAAAGGAAGACTAAAGAGGACCAAAAACCAGCAGCCAAAAACGTAGAGAGAGGAAGGAGAGGGTTTCCACCATAGCCACCTCCATGAAAGCTCTTTCAAGCTTTAAATTCCATGCTTCCTCACCCTAAAACCCATAAGTCCCTTCATCAAAAATAAATCCCACACCTTAAACAAGCTCTTGGCAGCCAAGAAGAAGAAAGAAAGTGAAGCTTTCTCAAGCTTGGATTGGCATACAACAAGGTTAGTGCACATAAATACTCAAATCACCTTTATTCCATGTTAAAGCCTTTAAGTGAGCAAGAATTGGTAACTTAAGTGAATGGAATTTATACTTATGCATGCCTTCAATTTCGGCAGCCCTAAGGGAGGAAGAATAAGGGAGTGTTTTGATGGTTTTAATGGACTTAACATGAATTGGAGATTATGTTTAAACTATATATTTACATAGATGTTGAACTAGTGTGTTAAATTGAGGTTTATGGATAAATTGATTTGAATCTTAGGGTTTGGAAAGGTGAAAGTGTGAATTGGCTTAGGAAATTGTTAGGGCACATTGTAATGGTCAATTAGTGACCATTTTAGATGTGTTGACCATAAATGGAACTGAAAAATACTATGGCAAGGTGAGGTTGCAGGCTGCCCTATGGACAGCAGCATAGGGACTGAAATTTCAGTCCCTTTGCACTGCCATAACTTGGGCTGTGCTTGTCCAATTGGTGTTTGGCCAATTGGACATGAAACTAGGCTTATAATGGCACATTTTTGCTGAAGAAACCATGCCCCAAAGACCAAAGCAAGAGGACCAAAACTTGGCCCCAATCCGGAACCCTGAAACTGATTCTGCAGAATGGACCAAATAAACAGTAACTGTTCATTTGGCCATAACTCACTGTAGATTTGGTCAATTGGCCTGAAATTTTTACAGCAACAAGTTAAGACATAGACAAACAACTTTCATGAAGGAACCTACCCCAAATTACGGCCAGAACTCATCCAACCAAGTGACTCTAGTTACTGTTCATGCACTGTAGATATGGTAAATCTGCAGATTTGGCAATCCGGCCAGCTTGGGTTTTTGGACCATATCTGGAGATATGAAACTCCAAATGGAGTGATTCAAAAAAAGAAATTCAACTAGACAAAATAAGGAACAACTTTCATGTTTTACATTTCTTCAAATTTCAACAGTAATAGTGTCCAATGGAACAGTGAAGTTGACCCACCAAAACTGAAAATTCTGCTAGTATTGAGTTACACTTTGGAATGGTATTAACACTTAATGCCAACAAGTTTTAAACACCAAATGTGGTATGTTGGGAGTGCCAAAGTCAATGTACATATTTTTATTCTAAAAGTCAACATTTTTGTTGACCAATAAGATGAATAGTGACACCAAAACCAAAAGTTGGCAATTTTGCCAAAATGACCTAAGCTTTGAGAAAGTGATCAAAACCAACAAGTTTTGAATACAAAATGTGGTATGTTGGGAGTATTAAAACCAATGTACCTATTGTTTATGCAAAAGTCAACATTTTAGTTGACTAATGAAATGAATAGTGACATGAAAACTTGAAATTCAAAAATTGTGAAACTTAAAATTGCAAAATGCCCTAGTAGGCCTAATGTGATTGGTTTGGATAGTTTGGCATGCCAATAGGGTATTGTTTTAGCAGTACTGCGAAAGGAAAGGCTTTATGCCTGTATTCATGGCTTTATGCCTGTATTCACGGCTTTTACGCCCGTATTCATGGCTTTTATGCCGATTATGTGATATCATGGCTTTTTAGCCATACTGACTGCATACGTGGTTGACGTTCTGCGTCCCATGGTATGACGGCCCGAGGCACCGCGGTGTCCAGTGCCAACGACGCGTTATCTAGTCCAGTCGTCCAGTATAGTTTACTTGGGCATGGAAAAGTATAACTGTAAATGAACTGATTGTTAAAGAAAATACGAAAATTAAATATCAGGAATGATTACGATAGAATACAAAGAAACTCAAGATCATGAAGAAAATAATTAACAAAATGCATGAAGAAGTTAATATCATAAGACGTAATTAGCCCTCGACTAAACACTAAGTTGGTAATTATTCAGTTCTTATGAACACAATGGCTAAGAAATTATGATTTTTATATTGCATATTATTTCTTTCTATTTTATTATTTGCACCACTAAGCTTTATGCTTAGCGCGTCGCTTTTGCAATTCGTAGGTACTGAAGATTGGACAGAGCACCAGTAGACCACAGATTCGGTAAGGCAGTTCACAGTTCTGCATAGTGTCTGTGTCACCTCACTGTCTGCAGTGCATTGGTAGGACGCTAGATGACATTTTAGTATTTTGTAATTGATTTTATTTTCTCATATGTATTTGAACTTATGTAATATATTTTGATATTCATGTAAATAATGAAAAGTGTGGTTGTAAATGGAAAAGTGAATGTTTATCTGTAATTTATATATGATTATCACATGTGATGCAAATGGATCAAATGAGATGAATGATTGAGAAAATGAATGGTTGAAAAATGTTGAGATTTTGACAAATGGAGTTGAGATGATTGAATATGAATATAGGAAGTGTTTTTCACAGGTTCCGAAGAACGGTTTTCTCCATTTTTAGCCAGATCACGGATTTTCTTTAAAATTTTCGGAACCTCAAAAAAATTATAATTTCGACAAAAGGCTTAAATAAATTATATTTCACAAGTTATATTAAAAAGGAAGAATAAAAATGAATTAAGATAAAATAGAGTGCTCGGCACACTGAGTGGCATAACTTGCTCGGCTACACTGTAGTCGGGTAAGGGGTGTCACACTTCGTGAGTCAATTATAATGTTACCAATATGTCACATTTTATAGCCCTTTAGTGTTGGTATATGTTACCAATTTCATTTCCAAGTGTATTGCATTTTATTGCAATTTACCAAATTTCGGTATACTATTTTGATCTAGTCGGTGAAGGAACGAAAGCGTGAAAACACAAGTTTATACCATTGAAATTCAAAATTTTTCACCTAGGGTCACATGCATCATGCAAGATTTATTTTTATCTATTTGATTTCAATGATAAACAACATATTAAAACTCTTTTAGAACCCTAGATTAAATCAAGAACGATTACACTAACCTCTTGATGCACTGCAGCGTGTCTGCGCCTTTGAGATTCGTCTTCAGGACACCAGATGTTGTCCCTCTAGCTTGTCCACACCAAGAACACCTATGGCAGCCCTTGAACAGCTTCTAAAGCCTTTTCTATTAATTAGAAATTCAAGTTCTGCCTTTTAAGAGATTAGAGATGTAAACAGGACACAAGAAGCAATTCCTAGTGTTCTTAATTCAAGAGATTGATGGCTAATCTCTTTGAATTGATAAGAGATGAAGAAGAGGAGATAAAAACCCTCAAAGTGGCATGACAAAGGAGTGTGGCTACTGGTTGTATTTTATTTTCTCATAACAACACTTAAATAGCTAGGTTAACACATTAAACCCTTGCCACATGTCACCCTTTGATTAGCTCTAGGTTTAAGTGACCCAATCACATTGTGCCAAGTGTCAAACCTATATTTAATCTTGATTTTAATCATCTTGCATGATTAAAAAACATTTGGCAAGCTTATGTGTTATGCCATGTGTCACCATCTCATGGTGCCACGTGTCACACTGCAAAATGACCAAAATGCCCCTGTGTCTTAATTTTGAGTTCTTAACCAAAAATAATTATTTTCTTCTTCTAATTAATTTATATCAAATATAAATTAATTAATTAATCTCTATTAATTAATTTCTCATTAATTAAATTCATATTTAAACACTTTAAATATAAACTTAATTTATATTATACATCCAATAATCTAGATTTGGTTTCAAGTCATACTAGGGACTTTGCAATCTAATTGCAAACCAAACCTATTTAATTAATCAATTTAAACTCTTTAATTAATTAATTAAATCATATTTAATTAGGTGATAACTTGTGTATGTGTGTGACTTACTAGGCTCATCACTAATTGGCAATGAGACATGATATCAACTCTTAATATCATCAGAACTCTTTCTTACCATAAATGATTTCTCTAAATCATTTTATGAACCTCATAGACCATGGTTAACACCTAGCATAGCATGCCATGGCCACCCAATTAGTAATAAGGTTTACCTTAAATGAACCTATAATCATATGTTACCATGCATTAGAATCTCTCTGTTACAAAATCCCAACTCAAGCTGGAGTCATGGTTTATGTCAAACTCCATTTGCTATGAATATTATGTTCTCTTTTAATTCCAGTTCTTGATTAAAAAGATTTTCTCATCTAAAACACTTTTCTGAATAAATCTATCTGTCCTGGCCAGGAACTTGAAACATCAAGAACAATTAAATGAACATAGGATTTTATCTCTATTTACTTAGAGGAACAGATTCCAACTTGATGAACACCTACCTCCATATATAACTAGTAGGAGCCAACACATGCCCATATACCCATACACAGTACAAGTATGAAAGCAGTATCAAACTCAAACTACCTATATACAAGATAACTGTGCTATCTCAGGTCTAAAGATTATATGCACTGATATGATTTATGATAAAACATTGACAAGAGTAAACTCCATGTGCTTGTCATAAGTGTCACTGGTTCGGCGTACTTATCATTTATAAGTGCTTATCATGTTTGTTATATGGCATGAGACTCACCATTCCATCTTATTTATATCTCATATAAATAACTTGGGAACAAACATGAATACAATCTTTCTGGATAAGTCATGTCCTTATTATAAAGTATCCTCGATTGTGAACCTATTTATGATACTTTGTGCTAGAAATATTGTCACTCATATTCTTAACAACTTAACAATAATATTTCTAACAAAATATCAATGGACCTTTTCTATTACACATAAATATATGATGTAAACGGAAAAGTGGAAATGCCTTTTATTAATAAAATATGTACAAGATACATACTAAATGATATGCTCTAGGGCATACTACTAACAATCTCCCACTAGCACTAGAGCCATTCATTACAATACCTTAGACCCATCTTCTCAAGATGTCGGTCTAACTAAACTTGTGACAAAAGCTTAGTGAATGGATCAGCTGGATTTTTCAGCTGATGTTATTTTTCTGCATGGCTATATCGCCTTGCCCAACTATATCTCTGATAATGTGGTAGTGCCTTTCTATGTGTTTGGATTTTGGGTGAGACCTTAGTTCCTTAGCTCAGATGACTGCTCCATTGTTGTCACAGTGTAGTGGAACTGCTGACTCAATGGAAGGAACTACTGTAAGTTCTGTCACGAACTTCTTTATCCAAACAACTTCCTTTGCAGCATCTGATGCAGCAATATACTTAGCCTCTGTAGTGGAATCTGTAGTCATGCTCTGTTTGGAACTCTTCCAACTGACTGCACCTCCATTACAAATGAACACATATCCAGAGGTAGACTTGCTATCATCGATATCTGATTGGAAATCAGAATCAGTATAACCATCCAATTGCAAGTCTCCACCTCCATAAATCAAGAATAAATCCTTAGTTCTTCTCAAGTACTTAAGGATATTCTTGATAGCTATCCAGTGTTCCAAACCTGGATTGGATTGATACCTGCTAGTCAAACTAACAGCATATGCGATATCTGAAGGAACGGAAGCGTGAAAAACACAAGATTATACCATTGAATTCAAAAATTTTCACCTAGGGTCACAAGCACCATGCAAGATTTATTTTTATCTATTTGATTTCAATGATAAACAACATATTAAAACTCTTTTAATATGTTTTTGGATCTTTATTTGCCATTTAAGATTTTAAAATTAATCAGATTAATTTTAGAACCCTAGATTAAATCAAGAACGATTACACTAACCTCTTGATGTGTCGCAGCCATGTCTGCGCTTTGAGATTCGCCTTCGTGACACCGGATGTTGTCCCTCTAGCTTGTCCACACAAAGAACACCTATGGCAGCCCTTGAACAGCTTCTAAAGCCTTTTCTATTAATTAGAAATTCAAGTTCTACCTTTTAAGAGATTAGAGATGCAAACAGGACACTAGAAACAATTTCTAGTGTTCTTAATTCAAGAGATTGATGGCTAATCTCTTTGAATTGATGAGAGTTGAAGAGAAATAGCTGGAGAGGCTCAAAGTGGCGTGACATATGAGAGGAGAGGCTGCTGGTTGTGTTTTCTTTTCATAACCCCACTTAAATAGCTAGGTTAACACATTAAACCCTAGCCACATGTCACCTTTTGATTAGCTCTAGGTTTAAGTGACCCAATCACATTGTGCCAAGTGTCAAACCTATATTTAATCTTGATTTTAATCATCTTACATGATTAAAAATATTTGGCAAGCTTATGTGTTATGCCATGTGTCACCATCTCATGGTGCCACGTGTCACACCGCAAAATGACCAAAATGCTCGTGTCTTAATTTTGAGTTCTTAACCCAAAATAATTATTTTCTTCTTCTAATTAATTTATATCAAATATAAATTAATTAATTAATCTCTATTAATTAATTTTCATCAATTAAATTCATATTTAAACACTTTAAATATAAATTTAATTTATACTACACATCCAATAATCTAGATTTGGTTTCAAGTCATGCTAGGGACTTTGCAATTTTATTGCAACCAAATCTATTTAATTAATCAATTAAACTCTTTAATTAATTAATTAAATCATATTTAAATAGGTGATAACTTGTGTATGTGTGTGACTTACTAGGCTCATCACTAATTGGCAATGAGACATGATATCAACTCTTAATATCATCGAACTCTTTCTTACCATAAATGATTTCTCTAAATCATTTTATGAACCTCATAGACCATGGTTAACACCTAGCATAGCATGCCATGGCCACCCAATTAGTAATAAGATTTACCTTAAATGAACCTATAATCATATGTTACCATGCACTAGAATCTCTCTACAAAATCCCAACTCAAGCCGGAGTCATGGTTTATGTCAAACTCCATTTGTTGTGAATATTATGTTCTCTTTTAATTCCAGTTCTTGATTAAAAGATTTTTCTCATCGTAAACTCTTTTCTCAATAAATCTATCTGTCTGCCAGAACTTGAAACATCAAGAACAATTAAATGAACATAGGATTTTATCTCTATTTACTTAGAGGAACAGATTCCTTCTTGATCAACACCTACCTCCATATATAACTAGCAGAGCCAACACATGCCCATATACCCATACATAGTACAAGTATGAAAGCAGATCAAACTCAAACTACCTATATACAAGATAATCGTGCTATCTCGTGTCTAAAGATTATATGCATCGATATGATTTATGACAAAACATTGACAAGAGTAAACTCCATGTGCTTGTCATAAGTGTCACCGGTTCGGCCTACTTATCAGTTATAAGTGCCTATCATGTTTGTTATATGGCATGAGACTCACCATTCCATCTTATTTATATCTCATATAAATAACTTGGGAACAAACATGAATACAATCTTTCCGGATAAGTCATGTCCTTATTATGAAGTATCCACGATTGTGAACCTATTTATGATACTTTGTGCTAGAAATATTGTCACTCATATTCTTAACAACTTAAGAATAATATTTCTAACAAAATATCAATGGACCTTTTCTATTACACATAAATATATTATGTAAACGGAAAAGTGGAAATGCCTTTTATTATTAAAAATATGTACAAGATACATACTAAATGATATGCTCTAGGCATACTACTAACAATCTCCCACTAGCACTAGAGCCATTCATTACAATATCTTAGACCTATCTTCTCAAGATGTCGGTCTAATCGAGTCCGTGACATAGGCTTAGTGAATGGATCACCGGATTTTCACCGATGCTATTTTCTCGCATGGCTACATCGCCGCCCAACTATTTCTCCGATAATGTGGTAGCGCCTTTCTATGTGTTTGGATTTCGGTGAGACCTTGGTTCCTTAGCTCAGATGATCGCTCCATTATTGTCACAAAGGTAGTGGAACCGCTGACTCAATGGAAGGAACTACCGTAAGTTCTCCACGAACTTCTTTATCCAAATGACTTCTTTTGCAAGATTCGATGCAGAATATACTCACCTCGAGTGGAATCTGCAATGCGTGCTCGCTTGGAACTCTTCCAACCGATCGCACCTCCATTACAAATGAACACATATCCAGAGGTAGACTTTCTATCATCGATGTCCGATTGGAAATCGTAATCGTGATAACCATCCAATTGCAAGTCTCCACCTCCATAAATCAAGAATAAATCCTTAGTTCTTCTCAAGTACTTAAGAATATTCTTGATACTATCCAAATGTTCCAAACTCGATTGGATTGATACCGCTAGTCAAACTAACAAGATATGCGATATCCGCCTAGTACACAACATTGCATACATTAAACTTCCAATAGCCAAGCATATGGAATCCTCGCCATCTTATCTCTTTCTTCGTGTGTCTTTGGAGACATCTCTTTAGAAAGGTGGATACCATGTCTCACTGGTAACAATCCTCTCTTGGAATCAAGCATGTTAAACCTCTTTAACACCTTTTCCAAGTATAGACTTTGGGATAAACCAATTATTCTTTTCGCTCTATCTCTATAGATGCGAATCCCAAGAATATAGGTTGCCTCCCTAAGTCTTTCATGGAGAATGTATTTGACAACCATACCTTTATAGTCGCCAACATACCCGTATCATTACCCATCAACAAGATGTCATCCACATATAAGACAAGGAAAGTGATAGCACTCACTAACCTTCTTATATACACATGGCTCATCCTCATTTTTGATAAAACCAAAAGATTTAATGGCTTCATCAAAACGGATGTTCCAACTCCTCAAGCTTGTTTCAACCCATAAATGGATCGCTTTAGCTTGCATACCTTGGAACCATCTTGGGATTCAAATCCCTTAGGTTGTTCCATGAAAATGTTTTCTTCAATGTATCCATTAAGAAAAGTCGCTTTGACATCCATCCGCCATATCTCATAATCATAGTATGCACTATTGCTAATAAAATCCTAATTGATTTAAGCATGGCAACAAAGTAGAAAGTCTCCTCATAGTCTATTCCTTGCCTTTGGCGAAACCCTTTCGCTACTAGCCTTGCCTTATAGGTCTCTACCTTTCCATCGTAACCAATTTTCTTCTTGAAAACCCATTTGTTCCCTATAGGTACAATACCTTTAGGTGGGTCAACAAGATCCCAAACTTGATTCTTATACATGGAATCAATCTCGGATTTCATAGCATCAATCCATTTTGAAGAGTCTATATCCGATATAGCTTCTTCATAGGTAAGTGGATCATCTCCATGATCTACTTCTTCATGAGTAGACAACTCTTGTTCTTCTTCATGAAGAAAACCATATCTCACCGTGGGTGAGATACCTGGTTGTTCTACGAGGAACAAATTGTAGATGTTTCATCAATGGGTATAGGTTGACTAGATGGATCTATATCCATCTGATGCATTGGTTGGTCGAATTCTCCAATTCTAACTCTATTTGCCTTCCTTTGCCTCCTTCTTGAACAAACCGTTGTTCAAGAAATGTGGCATCTCTACTTATCACAACCTTTGTGAAGTAGGCAAATAAAAATAATATCCAAAACTATCTTTTGGATATCCAACAAATCGACCTTTTCTCGATCCGTCTCCAATTTATCGTTGTTCACTTTTGATATAAGTGGACAACCCCAAATCTTAACATGCTTAAGACTTGGTTTTCTTCCATGCCATATCTCATAAGGTGTGGAAGAAACTGATTTTGATGGAATCCTATTCGTAATATATAAAGTCGATTCTAATGCAAATCCCCAAAAGGAGATTGGCATATCAAGATAGCTCATCATACTACGTACCATATCCAATAGGGTACGATTTCTCCTTCAGATACACCATTCACCGTATGCGTTCTGGAGGAGTCACCGAGAAACAATGCCATGCTCTCTCAAGTATTCATCAAATTCAAGACTCAAATATTCACCTCCACGATCCGATCAAGAGCTTTAATATTTTTTCTGTTTGATTTTCTACTTGATTTAAATTCTTTGAACTTTTCAAAGGATTCATGTTTGTATTTCATCAAATACAAATACCCAAACCTTGATTTATCATCAAGAAAGGTAATAAAATAATGAAAGCCCTCTAGCCATTTCTTTAAACGGACCACATACATCACTATGTATTAGTTCCAAAATATTTTCAGCTCTTAGCCCTTGTCCAACAAAGGGTGATCTAGTCATTTTGCCTTGAAGGCAAGATTCACAAGTTGGAGTAGGCTCAGAGCCCAATGAGGATAGAATCCCCATGTTCTCCAATTTTGCAATCCTATCTTCTGCAACATGACATAACCTTAAGTGCCAAATATATTTTGAACTTGAGTTGGTTTTCACCATGGCATTGTATTCTTTTAGATCACTTGCATTCATTTTGTGTTTGTCATTATTATCTAAATAATAAAGACCATCATTCATATAACTTGAACCAACATATTTATTTCCAAAATAAATATTGCAAACATCATCTGAATCAAATTCATAGCCATTTCTAGTCAAACTAGATATAGAAATGATGTTCTTAAAAGCATCAGGTACATATAAAATATTATCCAAATACAAAACATGTCCAAACATGTAAAAAGATTTAGATCCTATGGCTAAAGCTTTAACAGTTGAGCCATTGCCAATCCGACTCTAATATCTTGAGAATGCAAGTCGCCATCGCTTGCTAGTTCCTGCATATCATTAGAAATGTGAGAACTGCACCAAGATCTAAAACCCAAGTAGATGAACTATAAGTATCATCGAATCTAAATAACAAGATATGGACATACCTTCCAAGGTGTATCCTTCTTGTCCTTCAGAGAAGCAAGATACTCTGGCGGTTCCTTTTCCAAAGGCCCATCCTTTTGGCAAGTGGAAACACTTTCCTTTGCCTTCATCACTTTAGTCTTCCTTTCTGCTTAGCTATTTTCTTGGAAGGACCAGAATCGAGGTTTCTTTTTCTTATTGCCTTTCTTCTTGTTGGACTTTCCAGTAAGAAGATGCAACCAAAGCTACCTCTTTTCCTTTATTGCCCAGCATATTCTTTTGGGCAATAACCAGCATGTTGAGTAATTCAGCTAAGGTGCATTCTGTTTAGTCATATGGAAATTTGTCACAAAATTCCCAAAAGACTCGTGAAGGGATCAAGGATCAAATCCGTTTGTAGTTGGAAATCCATGTTGAAGTCAAGATGTTCCAACCGCTCAATCACCGAATCATCTTGTGGACATGATCCCCAACATTCATCCCTCGACATCCTCATACTGAATAAGCTGTTTAGATATCTCATACCTAGCATTCCTGCTGTGCTCACCATACAACTCTTGTAGGTGAAGGAGGATCTCACTAGCACTCTGCATGTTCTCATGTTGCTTCTGTAACTCATTACTCATGGAAGCAAGCATGTAACACTTAGCTGTCATATCATGCTCCTTCCACTTGTCCAAAGTATCATGTTCCTCTTGTGTGGCCTCTGGAGGTAAGGGACCAGAACATTTGAATATAGAACATATCCTATATGTTCAAGGTTCAGACAAGTTTCAAATTTTTAGCCAATCGCATGATTAGGTCCTGTCAACTGTTGTGATCAAGTATGCTTGCAAGGATATTGGATGGTGGTGGTTGTTTTGTGCTCATTTTTATCATAAAATTAACTGCAGAAAATAACCAGATTAATTAGTAAATGTATCATGTAATTAACCAAAATGATTATGGTCTTTTAATCAAATTGGTCCTCCCACTAACTTAGCGAATCCTACACTTCCAAAGTAGAAAACGGAAATCCTAGTTGGATGGATTTCTAGTGGGTGATTGAATTCTTATAATTCTATTGATCATCCTCGGTACATCCATTATTGGAATTACAATAAACTATAAGTGAGCAACTCCTTGCCCATCACATCTCATGTGAGGTTCAATCCTTTTACTAGCCCCTAATGCTCAAAATCTCGTGTACATCCAATATTGACTTATCTTGCATTAGTTAAGTTGATCCCATTGAGCCAAGAATTATGCAAATAATTTTAATGTCCTCAGTACATCCAATATTGGCCACCAAACCATTTACATATTTACAACATCTCATGCTTAACAATTATTCTTAAGAAAATCTCTTAAATTAATTGCATCTCATGCAACTATTTAAAATTTCTTAAAATAATTGCCCCAATGGAGGGCTTATGTTATAATTACTTTAATTATAGCATTTCCAACTTAATCATTTGTTTGGAAGATTTTATAGCCATCCTAATTACTATTAAGGTCTCACTTTGCACATTATCCATTTAGCATGCATATATCATATAATTGCATACATTCCCATACATCTCATGCATTCATGGATAAGCTGTAAATATGGTATGATCATGGACTTTCTAAGGGATTCAATTCGAGCCACCAAGAATTGAATCGGGGCATTCTAGGTGCATTTCATTCATTCATTTTACAAGAGTTGCTGAAGGAGTACATAATCAACACTTGATATTGAATTCCTCCCACTAGTCCCACCAATGCTCTTGACCTCCTTGAACTTCTTGCAATCCAATATTACATAGTAATCCTTGGCATACCAAGGCGAATTTACAAGAACTTAAATAAATGAAATTACAACCCAAAAATATTACAAACTTAATAATACATGCCCAAAATAAATTAAAATAAATTAATTAATTTACAATCCCAAAGAAACATAAAAGAAATAAATCCAATCACATTGGTCTTTTATAGTCCATGATCATCCATCATGCATATCACTATTTAACAATTAAATAAAACATACATTCTTAAATTAAATTGAATATCTCATATTCAACTTAAAATTCCAGATTTGAATATGATTCAAATAAATTTAAAAATTCAGATTTCAATCTCATTCAAACAAATTTAAAAATTCAGATTTGAATCACATTCAAACAACTTCAAAAATTCAGATTTGAATCACATTCAAACATTTTTTTAAAAAATCAGATTTGAATCACATTCAAATATTTTTTAAAAAATCAGATCTGAATTTTATTGAATCAATTTTAAAAAATCAGATTTAAATATGATTCAAACAACTTTAAAAATTCAGATTTGAATCTCATTCAAACAACTTTTAAAATTCAGATTTGAATCACATTCAAACATTTTTAAAATTCTGATTTGAATCATAATTTAATTGTGTGATTAAAACAACTAATTAAACACTTTAATTAGTCAAAGAATAGGCCTTAGATCATACAACAATTGCAGAATTAAAAGCCAAACCTTGAATCACCCATAGAACCATTGTTGCCGCCACCAATGGTGGCTTCTCCATGTGTGACGCCACATCTCATGATCCAACCAGCAATGAATCTCTTGATCTCATGATCAAACACACAATTAAATTATATAATCAACAATCTAAATGGCAAATATAGTGGCTCGATACCAATTGAAGGAGCAGGCGTGAAAAAAACAAGATGATACCATTGAATTCAAAAATTTTCACCTAGGGTCACAAGCACCATGCAAGATTTATTTTTATCTATTTGATTTCAATGATAAACAACATATTAAAACTCTTTTAATATGTTTTTGGATCTTTATTTGCCATTTAAGATTTTAAAATTAATCAGATTAATTTTAGAACCCTAGATTAAATCAAGAACGATTACACTAACCTCTTGATGTCTTTGCCGTGTCTGCGCTTTGAGATTCGTCTTGAGGACACGGATGTTGTCCCTCTAGCTTGTCCACACCAGGAACACCTATGGCAGCCCTTGAACAGCTTCTAAAGCCTTTTCTATTAATTAGAAATTCAAGTTCTACCTTTTAAGAGATTAGAGATGCAAGCAGACACTAGAAACAATTTCTAGTGTTCTTAATTCAAGAGATTGATGGCTAATCTCTTTGAATTGATGAGAGATGAAGAGAAATAGCTGGAGAGGCTCAAAGTGGCGTGACATATGAGAGGAGAGGCTGCTGGTTGTGTTTTCTTTTCATAACCCCACTTAAATAGCTAGGTTAAAACATTAAAACATAGCAACATGTCAGCTTTTGATTAGATCTAGGTTTAAGTGTCGCAATAACATTGTGACAAGTGTCAAACGTATATTTAATCTTGATTTTATTCATCTTACATGAGTAAAAATATTTGCAAGCTTATGTGTTATGCCATGTGTCACCATCTCATGGTGCCACGTGTCACACCGCAAAATGACCAAAATGCCTCGTGTCTTAATTTTGAGTTCTGAACCCAAAATAATTATTTTGTTCTTCTAATTAATTTATATCAAATATAAATTAATTAATTACTCTCTCTTAATTAATTTCTCATCAATTAAATTCATATTTAAACACTTTAAATATAAATTTAATTTATACTACACATCCAATAATCTAGATTTGGTTTCAAGTCATGCTAGGACTTTGCAATTTTATTGCAAACCAAATCTATTTAATTAATCAATTAAACTCTTTAATTAATTAATTAAATCATATTTAAATAGGTGATAACTTGTGTATGTGTGTGACTTACTAGGCTCATCTCTAATTGGCAATGAGACATGATATCAACTCTTATTATCATCGAACTCTTTCTTACCATAAATGATTTCTCTAAATCATTTTATGAACCTCATAGACCATGGTTAACACCTAGCATAGCATGCCATGGCCACCCAATTAGTAATAAGATTTACCTTAAATGAACCTATAATCATATGTTACCATGCACTAGAATCTCTGTTACAAAATCCCAACTCAAGTTGAGTCATGGTATATGTCAAACACTATTTTCTATGAATAATATGTTCTATTTTAATTACAGTACTATATTAAAAGATTTTCTCATCGAAACTCTTTTACGAATAAATCTATCTGTCTGGCCAGAACTTGAAACATCAAGAACAATTAAATGAACATAGGATTTTATCTCTATTTACTTAGAGGAATGATTCCTTCTTGATCAACACCTACCTCCATATATAACTAGTAGGAGCCAACACATGCCCATATACCCATACATAGTACAAGTATGAAAGCGAGATCAAACTCAAACTACCTATATACAAGATAACTGTGCTATCTCGTGTCTAAAGATTATATGCATCGATATGATTTATGACAAAACATTGACAAGAGTAAACTCCATGTGCTTGTCATAAGTGTCACTGGTTCGGCCTACTTATCATTTATAAGTGCCTATCATGTTTGTTATATGGCATGAGACTCACCATTCCATCTTATTTATATCTCATATAAATAACTTGGGAACAAACATAAATACAATCTTTCTGGATAAGTCATGTCCTTATTATGAAGTATCCACGATTGTGAACCTATTTATGATACTTTGTGCTAGAAATATTGTCACTCATATTCTTAACAACTTAAGAATAATATTTCTAACAAAATATCAATGGACCTTTTCTATTACACATAAATATATTATGTAAACGGAAAAGTGGAAATGCCTTTTATTATTAAAAATATGTACAAGATACATACTAAATGATATGCTCTAGGGCATACTACTAACAATATCCGGCCTAGTACACAACATTGCATACATTAAACTTCCAATAGCCGAAGCATATGGAATCCTAGCCATCTTATCTCTTTCTTCAGGTGTCTTTGGAGACATCTCTTTAGAAAGATGGATACCATGTCTCACTGGTAACAATCCTCTCTTGGAATCAAGCATGTTAAACCTCTTTAACACCTTTTCCAAGTATAGACTTTGGGATAAACCAATTATTCTTTTCGCTCTATCTCTATAGATGCGAATCCCAAGAATATAGGTTGCCTCCCCTAAGTCTTTCATGGAGAATGTATTTGACAACCATACCTTTACAGTCGTTAACATACCTGTGTCATTACCCATCAACAGTATGTCATCCACATATAAGACAAGGAAAGTGATAGCACTGTCACTAACCTTCTTATATACACATGGCTCATCCTCATTTTTGATAAAACCAAAGGATTTAATGGCTTCATCAAAACGGATGTTCCAACTCCTCGAAGCTTGTTTCAACCCATAAATGGATCGCTTTAGCTTGCATACCTTGGAACCATCTTGGGATTCAAATCCCTTAGGTTGTTCCATGAAAATGTTTTCTTCAATGTATCCATTGAGAAAAGCTGTTCTGACATCCATCTGCCAAATCTCATAATCATAGTACGCAGCTATTGCTAATAAAATCCTAATTGATTTAAGCATGGCAAAAGGCGAGAAAGTCTCCTCATAGTCGATTCCTTGCCTTTGGCGAAACCCTTTCGCTACTAGCCTTGCCTTATAGGTCTCTACCTTTCCATCAGAACCAATTTTCTTCTTGAAAACCCATTTATTCCCTATAGGTACAATACCTTCAGGTGGGTCAACAAGATCCCAAACTTGATTCTTATACATGGAATCAATCTCGGATTTCATAGCATCAATCCATTTTGAAGAGTCTATATCTAATATAGCTTCTTCATAGGTAAGTGGATCATCTCCATGATCTACTTCTTCATGTGTAGACAACTCTTGTTCTTCTTCATGAAGAAAACCATATCTCACTGGTGGGTGAGATACCCTGGTTGTTCTACGAGCAACAGCTGTAGATGTTTCATCAACGGGTATTGGTTGACTAGATGGATCTATATCCATTTGATCTGTTGGTTGGTCAGAATTCTCCAATCTAACTCTATTTGCCTTCCTTTGCCTCCTTCTTGAACAAACTGTTGTTCAAGAAATATGGCATCTCTACTTATCACAACCTTTTGTGAAGTAGGCAAATAAAAATAATATCCAAAACTATCTTTTGGATATCCAACAAATCGACCTTTTTCTGATCTGGTCTCCAATTTATCAGTGTTCAGCTTTTTGATAGAAGCTGGACAACCCCAAATCTTAACATACTTAAGACTTGGTTTTCTTCCATGCCATATCTCATAAGGTGTGGAAGAAACTGATTTTGATGGAATCCTATTCAGAATATACAAAGCTGATTCTAATGCAAATCCCCAAAAGAAGATTGGCATATCAGTATAGCTCATCATACTACGTACCATATCCAATAGGGTACGATTTCTCCTTTCAGATACACCATTTAGCTGTGGCGTTCCTGGAGGAGTCAGCTGAGAAACAATGCCATGCTCTCTCAAGTATTCATCAAATTCAGTACTTAAATATTCACCTCCACGATCAGATCGAAGAGCTTTAATATTCTTTCCTGTTTGATTTTCTACTTCAGATTTAAATTCTTTAAACTTTTCAAAAGATTCATGTTTGTATTTCATCAAATACAAATACCCAAACCTTGATTTATCATCAGTAAAGGTAATAAAATAATGAAAACCCCCTCTAGCCACTTCTTTAAATGGACCACATACATCACTATGTATTAGCTCCAAAATATTTTCAGCTCTTAGCCCTTGTCCAACAAAGGGTGATCTAGTAATTTTGCCCTGAAGGCAAGATTCACAAGTTGGAGTAGGCTCAGAGCCCAATGAGGATAGAATCCCCATTTTCTCCAGTTTTGCAATCCTATCTTCTGCAACATGACATAACCTTAAGTGCCAAATATATTTTGAACTTGAGTTAGTTTTCACCATGGCATTGCATTCTTTTATATTGCTATACTCTGGCCAGTGGAAACACTTTCTTACTGGCAATGGAAACACTTTCCTACTGGCAGTGGAAATACTTTCTTTTGCCTTTGTCAGCTTTGGTCTTCCTTTTCTGTTTAGCTATTTTCTTAGAAGGACCAGGAATCTGAGATTTCTTTTTCTTATTGCCCTTCTTCTTGTTGGACTTTCCAGTAGAAGAAGATGCAATCAAAGCAATCTCTTTTCCTTTATTGCTCGGCATATTCTTTTGGGCAATAACTAGCATGTTGAGTAAACCAGTTAAGGTGCATTCCTGTTTAGTCATATGGAAATTTGTCACAAAATTCCCAAAAGACTCGGGAAGGGACTGAAGGATCAAATCCGTCTATAGTTGGAAATCCATGTTGAAGTCAAGATGTTCCAACTGCTCAATCAGCCGAATCATCTTGTGGACATGATTCCCAACATTCTGTCCCTCAGACATCCTCATACGGAATAGCTGTCTAGATATCTCATACCTAGCATTCCTGCTGTGCTCACCATACAACTCTTGTAGGTGAAGGAGGATCTCACTCGCACTCTGCATGTTCTCATGTTGCTTCTGTAACTCATTACTCATGGAAGCAAGCATGTAACACTTAGCTCTCATATCATGCTCCTTCCACTTGTCCAAAGTTTCATGTTCCTCTTGTGTGGCCTCTGGAGGTAAGGGACCAGGAACATTTGAATCTAGAACATATCCTATATGTTCAAGGTTCAGGACAAGTTTTAAATTTTTTAGCCAATCAGACAGATTAGGTCCTGTCAACCTATTATGATCAAGTATGTTTGTAAGGATATTGGATGGTGGTGATTGTTTTGTGCTCATTTTTATCAGAAAATTAACTGCAGAAAATAACCAGATTAATTAGTAAATGTATCATGTAATTAACCAAAATGATTATGGTCTTTTAATCAAATTGGTCCTCCCACTAACTTAGCGAATCCTACACTTCCAAAGTAGAAAATGGAAATCCTAGTTGGATGGATTTCTAGTGGGTGATTGAATTCTTATAATTCTATTGATCATCCTCAGGTACATCCATTATTGGAATTACAATAAACTATAAGTGAGCAACTCTTTGCCCATCACATCTCATGTGAGGTTCAATCCTTTACCTAGCCCCTAATGCTCAAAATCTCAGGTACATCCATTATTGACTTATCTTGCATTAGTTAAGTTGATCCCATTGAGCCAGTAATTATGCAAATAATTTTAATGTCCTCAGGTACATCCAATATTGGCCACTAAACCATTTACATATTTACAACATCTCATGCTTAACAATTATTCTTAAGAAAATCTCTTAAATTAATTGCATCTTATGCAACTATTTAAAATTTCTTAAAATAATTGCCCCAATGGAGGGCCTATGTTATAATTACTTTAATTATAGCATTTCCAACTTAATCATTTGTTTGGAAGATTTTATGGTCATTATATTTACTATTAAGGTCTCACTTTGCACATTATCCATTTAGCATGCATATATCATATAATTGCATACATTTCCATACATCTCATGCATTCATGGATAAGCAGTAAATATGGTATGATCATGGACTTTCTAAGGGATTCAATTATGAGTCACCAAGAATTGAATTAGGGCATTCCTAGGTGCATTTCATTCATTCATTTTATAAGAGTTGCTGAAGGAGTACATAATCAACACTTGATCTTGAATTCCTCCCACTGGTCCCACCAATGCTCTTGACCTCCTTGAACTTCTTGCTATCCAATATTACATAGTAATCCTTGGCATATCAAGGCGAATTTACAAGAACTTAAATAAATGAAATTACAACCCAAAAATTATTACAAACTTAATAATACATGCCCAAAATAAATTAAAATAAATTAATTAATTTACAATCCCAAAGAAACATAAAAGAAATAAATCTAATCACATTGGTCTTTTATAGTCCATGATCATCCATCATGCATATCACTATTTAACAATTAAATAAAACATACATACTTAAATTAAATTGAATATCTCATATTCAACTTAAAAATCCAGATTTGAATATGATTCAAATAAATTTAAAAATTCAGATTTGAATCTCATTCAAACAAATTTAAAAATTCATATTTGAATCACATTCAAACAACTTTAAAAATTCAGATTTGAATCACATTCAAACATTTTTTAAAAAATCAGATTTGAATCACATTCAAACATTTTTTAAAAAATCAGATATGAATTTTATTCAATCAATTTTTAAAAATCAGATTTAAATATGATTCAAACAACTTTAAAAATTCAGATTTGAATCACATTCAAACAACTTTTAAAATTCAGATTTGAATCACATTCAAATAATTTTTAAAATTCTGATTTGAATCATAATTTAATTGTGTGATAAAAACTACTAATTAAACACTTTAATTAGTCAAAGAATAGGCCTTAGATCATACAACAATTGCAGAATTAAAAGCCAAACCTTAAACCACCCATGGAAGCCAAACCATGCGCACCATTGATGGTGTTTTTTTAAGTATGCCACCAACTTGCTTTGCAACCAGCAATGAACTTTTGATCTCATGATCAAACACACAATTAAATCATATAATAAACAATCTAAATGGCAAATATAGTGGCTCTGATACCAATTGAAGGAACGGAAGCGTGAAAACACAAGTTTATTCCATTGAAATTCAAAATTTTTCACCTAGGGTCACATGCATCATGCAAGATTTATTTTTATCTATTTGATTTCAATGATAAACAACATATTAAAACTCTTTTAATATGTTTTTGGATCTGTATTTGCCATTTAAGATTTTAAAATTAATCAAATTAATTTTAGAACCCTAGATTAAATCAAGAACGATTACACTAACCTCTTGATGCACTGCAGCATGTCTGCGCCTTTGAGATTCGTCTTCAGGACACCAGATGTTGTCCCTCTAGCTTGTCCACACCAAGAACACCTACGGCAGCCCTTGAACAGCTTCTAAAGCCTTTTCTATTAATTAGAAATTCAAGTTCTGCCTTTTAAGAGATTAGAGATGTAAACAGGACACAAGAAGCAATTCCTAGTGTTCTTAATTCAAGAGATTGATGGCTAATCTCTTTGAATTGATAAGAGATGAAGAAGAAGAGATAAAAACCCTCAAAGTGGCGTGACAAAGGAGTGTGGCTGCTGGTTGTATTTTATTTTCTCATAACAACACTTAAATAGCTAGGTTAACACATTAAACCCTTGCCACATGTCACCCTTTGATTAGCTCTAGGTTTAAGTGACCCAATCACATTGTGCCAAGTGTCAAACCTATATTTAATCTTGATTTTAATCATCTTACATGATTAAAAAACATTTGGCAAGCTTATGTGTTATGCCATGTGTCACCATCTCATGGTGCCACGTGTCACACTGCAAAATGACCAAAATGCCCCTGTGTCTTAATTTTGAGTTCTTAACCCAAAATAATTATTTTCTTCTTCTAATTAATTTATATCAAATATAAATTAATTAATTAATCTCTATTAATTAATTTCTCATTAATTAAATTCATATTTAAACACTTTAAATATAAATTTAACTTATATTATACATCCAATAATCTAGATTTGGTTTCAAGTCATGCTAGGGACTTTGCAATCTAATTGCAAACCAAACCTATTTAATTAATCAATTTAAACTCTTTAATTAATTAATTAAATCATATTTAATTAGGTGATAACTTGTGTATGTGTGTGGCTTACTAGGCTCATCACTAATTGGCAATGAGACATGATATCAACTCTTAATATCATCAGAACTCTTTCTTACCATAAATGATTTCTCTAAATCATTTTATGAACCTCATAGACCATGGTTAACACCTAGCATAGTATGCCATGGCCACCCAATTAGAAATAAGGTTTACCTTAAATGAACCTATAATCATATGTTACCATGCACTAGAATCTCTCTGTTACAAAATCCCAACTCAAGCTGGAGTCATGGTTTATGTCAAACTCCATTTGCTATGAATATTATGTTCTCTTTTAATTCCAGTTCTTGATTAAAAAGATTTTCTCATCACAAACACTTTTCTGAATAAATCTATCTGTCCTGGCCAGGAACTTGAAACATCAAGAACAATTAAATGAACATAGGATTTTATCTCTATTTACTTAGAGGAACAGATTCCATCTTGATCAACACCTACCTCCATATATAACTAGTAGGAGCCAACACATGCCCATATACCCATCACAGTACAAGTATGAAAGCAGTATCAAACTCAAACTACCTATATACAAGATAACTGTGCTATCTCAGGTCTAAAGATTATATGCACTGATATGATTTATGACAAAACGTTGATAAGAGTAAACTCCATGTGCTTGTCATAAGTGTCACTGGTTCGGCCTACTTATCATTTATAAGTGCCTATCATGTTTGTTATATGGCATGAGACTCACCATTCCATCTTATTTATATCTCATATAAATAACTTGGGAACAAACACGAATACAATCTTTCTGGATAAGTCATGTCCTTATTATGAAGTATCCTCGATTGTGAACCTATTTATGATACTTTGTGCTAGAAATATTGTCACTCATATTCTTAACAACTTAACAATAATATTTCTAACAAAATATCAATGGACCTTTTCTATTACACATAAATATATTATGTAAATGGAAAAGTGCAAATGCCTTTTATTAATAAAATATGTACAAGATACATACTAAATGATATGCTCTAGGGCGTACTACTAACAGTCGGACGACATCGTTCCCTCGGTTTTTAGGTTTTGGTCCAAACTATAAACTTGTAGTTCTATGTCTTATTGCACGCGGGGCAAAATTTCAGGTCATTCTGAGTTGTGTAGACCAAGATATGGTCAATTTACCAATGCTGGACAGATTGCACCCTTGGTGCAAAATTTGGTCAATTTTAGGTCACTTTTGGTTCGGCAGTTCTTGTACCCGAAATTATGCAAGCTGTTTGACTTGGTTCTGGCCATTTTTGGGCTTTGGTGTCTTCATAATAAATGTAGATCTATGTCTAAACTAACCATGGTAAAAATTTCAGGTCAATTGGACCTGTTTTCAATGAGTTATGGTCATCCCAAGGACTACTGTTCATATGGTAAAAAATCTAGGTTGCAAGGTTGCTATTCCGGATTTGGTCATTTTTAAGGTCAGTTTCTAGGCAGAATTTTGGCAATATTTCTACATGAAAGTTGGCCTACTTGGTGTCTAGTTTCACCCCCCATTGGCCTCATATCAATTGGGTTCATAGTTTGGCACTTATGGCCTAATTTAGGTACTACCATCAATACACAATCTGCACAAAGCACATACACTTCCAATTTGATATTCCTTCTCCTCCTCATTACTTCAATATTCAATCAATAATACTTATATATATATATATATATATATATATATATATATATTGTACACAATTCCAGCAACAATTTTGGGCAGAATATTCAAGTGCTCAATGCACACAATTCACCATTAAGTTCAATATTCACTTCCATAAAAATTCAACATATCTCAATGTCAATATTACACATACACTTCAACATAATCATACTTCAATATCACTTACACATACTGCCCACAATCTAATACTAGCATATTTCATTAATAAACTACATATTCACACACAAATTCATGATTTAATAGGCTTCCAAACATGGTAGTTTGCCAATGCATCAATACCCATATTCAAACCCTTAATTCAAGCACTAACATGCACATCATTGGATATTAACTTACTACCACTTCCATTTAAGTTAATCAACCTTAATTTCCATCAATTAGAGGTAAGAAAAACTCAACTACTATAAACTTTCATGGCTGTCCAAAATTGAATATATCAATAACTCATCGAATCCTTCAAATTTCTTCACCATCCAACTCATCTCAACTTTAATACAAACTTTAATGAAGCAAGGGATGAAAAACTAGCACTAGCCTTTTTTGAGCTTCACCAAAACTTCATCAAATCCTCTTCTTTTTGCTTCCAACATAATGCCCAAGGTATGTGTGCAAGCTTTCATGAAGAAACTATGGTGAAATGAGGACTGGAACATGGTTGCATGGTGATGGAGGGAGTTTGGCCATGGTGGACTTCCATGGGTAGTTTCGGCTAGTTATTTCCCAAGCTTGAAGAAGATGACTTTTTCCCAATTCCACTTCATTATATCCCATTTATTTAATGTTAGTGGAGCACTAACCAATAAATTAATATGTAATGATTTAAAAGTTTCCTAATTTGCATATTTAGCTCAATTCTTTCACTATTTACATATTGTATCCCATTTTCTTTTTTCATGACATTTCCTAAGTGCAAAATCATTTATTTTTAATGGACATTTAGGTCAAAAGGCAACTCTAGGTGTCAAATGACCAAAATACCTCACTTCGGGTTATATTCCCGACTTTTTCGGTAACACTGATTTTTGTCTGTTTCTCGATTTTTCATTTTTCTTTGTACTATTTTTTTTTTTGATATTTCTAGTGTCAATTATATTTCAATATACCTTCACTTACGTCCCGAAATTAAATTCTGAGGGTTCGCCGCAGGCTTGGGGTCAGCAACGGCCTTCCTAGTGCGGTCACCCATCGCTGCTGTGTCAGCTCGTTTAACTTAGCTTTATTTTCTCTCTTTCATTTGTCTTTGATTTTTCTTGCATTTTCTTCTTATTTACTTCATCATTATATGTCTGTTCATTATCACCGAAGTGTAGTTCTAGACATTCCGACTTTCTGGGGCACACATTAGCCATCGGAACAGTAGAATGTACGGACTACGAAAATGAGGATGTTACAACTCTTCCCCTCTAAAAAGGAATTTCATCCTCGAAATTCATCTGATTCAAACAACCGAGCTTATCATTATCTCATAATTTTATTCACTTTTCCATCATTGTTTTCCTCTGCCTTTAGTGTTCCTACTCATGAAATTCTATTATTCATTAGTTTCTTGATCTCTCATACTAGGATTACTTACCAGTCCTTCTGTCTCTTTTACCAATTCCAACTCTGTTAAATTACCCTTTGTCTAAGTATTCTGCATTTATCTCATACAAGACCTTATACCTTGGTATCTTCATGCTTATTTAATAAATATCACTATACATAAACTCCATCAATGGAAGGTATCTATTCTTGCTTCCGGAGAGAGCATCAATACAATTTCTAAATGTATTCTCAAATACCTACATCATTCCTTTATGTCAAAAATATTAAAATATTGACAAGACTCTATATCTATGTCCAAATATCTTCATCCTCAAGGTCTTCTTTCTAATTTATAGCCATACTGAATTCTCAAAGCTTATAGCAATTTTTGTGGTAATGGTAGTCCACATTAGTGTAACCGAATCACTCACTCTAGCTACCTTAGAAGTGTAGTCTTTCGATAGGCTAGTTCTGAAGTTTTAAACTTTTGACTAGAATTTTCACATTTATTTCCCGTAATAGTACTCTATTCGGGCGTAACTGTATCAAATTTTAGATTACTTACAAATATTCTTATTTTATTCTACCACGAGGAAGCACGTAGCTCTACACAATAATCTCATGTCGGCACTGTAATCTGCAGCTTACAATACAAACATCGAGAACATTACGTAGTTATTACGTTATAACCTCATGAACTAGGTTTTCTACTTCTTTTTCTAATGCCCTTTGCGACTTTAAGTCCATATCTTAACATTGAATAATCACAAGTAAACAGATCTGCAATAGTGTCACCTCGACTCTTATGAATGCAATGCATGTATGCACACTATCTTTCCACTTATCTTTGCCTAGGAACGCTTAAATCGTGCTCTGATACCACTAAATGTAACACCCCTCACCCGCCTACAGCGTAGCCAAGTAAAGTGTGTTACACGGAGTGCCGGAGCACCTGATCTTATCTGATTTCATTACAGTTCTTGATTTATTTATTCAAAAAATTTATTTAAGGTTTAGGTTATTTTTACTTTTATCAAAATCTAACTAATTTGGAAATTTAAAAAATTTTAACGATAATCCGACAAAGTGTCGGCTGTAATTTGGACTAACAGTTCTTCTGAACCTGCCAAAGACAATTCACAACATATTCAAATTCATAGCTCTATTTATCTCAACAATATCTCATCAGTTTCTCTAAATTTCTTAAACTCAATCTCATTCAGAATCATTGTGATTAGCCAATCAATTCAGACATCAGAATTCTTACATTTCATTAACTTATATAATTTTCCAATTAAGTACAAAAATTTATCAAGTACAGGATATACAAATGAAATTACAATATACTTAGAATGAACAAAATACATAATATGTAAAATTATGAGCCCTATCTACTTGCATTGCTGAGGAGGTGACAATCTTGAACTCTTCTGACACTTCTGCAGATCTGGACTCCAAAAATCTCAGTCGACAGTGTACTAGTTTTACCATCAATATCTGCGCGAGGAAGCAATTCCATCGCGCTAAGCATTTCTGCTTAGTGGTGCAATAGTATAACAAGAAATAATATATACAAATAAAGAAAGAAATAAATCATAATTTGGATACTCAGAAATCAATTTAATTTGATATGGTATTTCTAGTATCAATGATCATATATACTAGCTTGTTCCTTTTTAAAAGTGCTTAGTTTAGAACTTTTCAGTAATACTACCCAGTATACAAATTATTCTAACTGTATTGTATTTCAAGTCTCTACGGTTCTGTAATTTATATTTTTATTATGTTTCTTTTGCTAATCTCTTTTACTCATTCATTCAATACTTAATTAATTGTACTGAAATTTCATTATACTTAACTTAGCTTCCTAAATTAAATAATGTTTTAAATGACTGCCCATGTAGCCTATACACTGACTAGACTGGATAAACGGATATACTAGCACTGGGTACCTAGTACCTCGGGCCGTCACACCATCGGCCACAAAGTATCTCTTAGTGTGCAAACAGTGTGGCTAAAAAGCCATATAATCAATTAGGCATTAATCCGAGTATAATAATGCAATCTGTAAAGCCATAGGCTATTAAAATCATAGTATGGCATAACAAGCCATAAAACACAGTATGACGTAAAGTCATTTACAGAACAGCTGTCAGAATCCTATTGGCATGCCAACCTATCCAAACTAATCAACTAAGCAAATTAAGGCATATTACAATGTTACATATTTAATTTTTTTTTTATTCATAGGGTTTATACATCTTTATGCCTTTCACTGGTTAATAAAATTATTGACCTTTTTATGCAGCATGGATAGGTTGATTCTAGCATCAACATGTCACAATTTGCAATTCAATATGTTTCAATATAATGCAATTTACCCTTTTCACAAGTTAGCATTCATTGCCAAATCACTTCAAGCAACATTTTATGTAATTACCAATTTTCAATTTTAGTGTGCTAGATTGGTCTAGCTTAAAGTCCTATTTCCCTTGGTTTTTAGCTTCTTGTCAAAGAAGCAAAATTGTAGCTCTATGTTTTATTGCACGCGGGGCAAAATTTCAGGTCATTCCGAGCTGTATAGACCAAGTTATGGTCAATTTAATAAAGCTGGACAAATTGCACCTTTGGTGCAAAATTTGGTCAATTTCTCAATTTTTTTTTTGTGTGCAAGATTTGTCTAGCTTAAAGTCCTATTTCTCTTGGTACTATTCCCTTTAATTCATTTCATTAGTCAACCTATAATGTTGACCCTTGATGCACTCTACGTGAGTCAATTCTAATATTACCAATATGTCACATTTTATAGCCCTTTAGTGTTAGTATATTTTACCAATTTCATTTCCAAGTGTATTGCATTTTATTGCAATATACAAAATTTCGGTATACTATTTTGACCTAGCCGGACGACCTAGTTCCCTCGGTTTTTGGGTTTTAGTCCAAACTAGAAACTTGCAGGTCTACGTCTTATTGCACGCAGGGCAAAATTTTAGGTCATTCTGAGTTGTGTAGACCAAGATATGGTCAATTTACCAATGCTGGACAGATTGCACCCTTGGTGCAAAATTTGGTCAATTTTAGGTCACTTTTGGTTCGGCAGTTTTTGTACCCGAATTGTGCAAGCCATTTGACTTGGTTCTGGCCATTTTTGGGCTTTGGTGTCTTCATAATAATTGTAGATCTATGTATAGACTAACCATGGTAAAAATTTCAGGTCAATTGGACCTGTTTTGAGTGAGTTATGGTCATCCCAAGGACTATTGTTCATATGGTCAAAAATCTGGGTTGCAAGGTTGCTATTCCGGATTTGGTCATTTTTAAGGTCAGTTTCTAGGCAGAATTTTGGCAACATTTCTACATGAAAGTTGGCCTATTTGGTGTCTAGTTTCACCCCCCATTGGCCTCATACCAATTGGGTTCACAGTTTGGCACTTATGGCCTAATTTAGGTACAACCTTCAATACACAGCCTGCACAAAGTACATACACTTCCAATTTGATATTCCTTCTCCTCCTCATTACTTCAATATTCAATCAATAACACTTCCATATATATATATATATATTTTACACAATTCCAGCAACAATTTTGGGCAGAATATTCAAGTACTCAATGCACACAATTCACCATTAAGTTCAACATTCACTTCCACCAAAATTCAACATATCTCAATGTTAATATTACACATACACTTCAACATAATCATACTTCAATATCACTTACACATATTGCCCACAATTTAATACTAGCATATTTCATTAATAAACTACATATTCACGCACAAATTCATGATTTAATAGGCTGCCAAACATGGCAGTTTGCCAAAGCATCGAGACCCATATTAAAACCCTTAATTCAAGCACTAACATGCACATCATTGGATATTAACTTACTACCACTTCCATTTAAGTTAATCAACCTTAATTTCCATCCATTAGAGGTAAGAAAAACTCAACTACAATAAACTTTCATGGCTGTCCAAAATTGAAAATATCAATAACTCATCGAATCCTTCAAATTTCTTCACCATCCAACTCATCTCAACCTTAATACAAACTTTAATGAAGCAAGTGATGAAAAACTAGCACTAGCCTTTTTTGAGCTTCACCAAAACTTCCTCAAATCCTCTTCTTTTTGCTTCTAACAGACTGCCCAAGGTGTGTGTGAAAGCTTTCATGAAGAAACTATGGTGAAATGAGGGCTTAAACATGGTTGCATGGTGATGGAGGGAGTTTGGCCATGCTGGACTTCCATCGGTAGTTTTGGCTGGTTATTTCCCAAGCTTGAAGATGATGATTTCTGCCCAATTCCACTTCGATATATCCCATTTATTTAAGGTTAGTGGAGCACTAACCAATAAATTAATGTTTAATGAATTAAAAGTTTCCTAATTTGCACATTTAGCTCAATTCTTTCACTATTTACATATTGTATCCCATTTTAATTTTTCATTGCATTTCCTAAGTGCAATATCATTTATTTTTAATGGACATTTAGGTCAAAAGGAAACTCTAGGTGTCAAATGACCAAAATGCACCCCTTCGGGTTATATTCCCGATTTTTCGGTAACACCGATTTTTGTCTATTTCTCGATTTTTCATTTCTCTTTGTACTAATTTATTATTTTTTTTTTTGATATTTCTAGTGTCAATTATATTTCAATAGACCTTTACTTATGTCCCGAAATTAAATTCTGAGAGTTCCCTATGGTCTTGGGGTCAGCAATGACCTTCCCAGTGCGGTCACCCATCGCTGCTGTGTCAGCTCGTTTAACTTAGCTTCATTTTCTCTCTTTCATTTGTCTTTGATTTTTCTTGCATTTTCTTCTTATTTATTTCATCATTATATGTCTGTTCATTATCACCGAAGTGTAGTTCCAGACATTCTGACTTTCTGAGGCTAACATTAGCCATCGGAACAGTAGATTATACGGATTACGAAAATGAGGATGTTACAACTCTTCCCCTCTAAAAAGGAATTTCGTCCTCGAAATTTATCTGATTCAAACAACCGAGCTTATCCTTGTCTCATAATTTTATTCACTTTTCCATCATTGTTTTCCTCTGCCTTTAGTGTTTCTACTCATGAAATTCTATTATTCATTAGTTTCTTAATCTCTCATACTAGGATTCTTTACCAGTCCTTTTATCTCTTTTACCAATTCCAACTCTGTTAAATTACCCTTTGTCTAGGTATTCTGCATTTATCTCATACAAGACCTTATATCTTGGTATCTTCATGCTTATTTAATAAATATCACTGTATACAAACTCCATCAATGGAAGGTACCTATTATTGCTTCCGGAGAGAGCATCAATACAGTTTCTAAATGTATTCTCAAATACCTACATCATTCCTTTATGTCAAAAATATTAAAATATTGACAAGACACTATATCTATGTCCAAATATCTTCATCCTCAAGGTCTTCTTTCTAATTTATAGCCATACTGAATTCTCAAAGCTTATAGCAATTTTTGTGGTAATGGTAGTCCACATTAGTGTAACCAAATCACTGACTCTAGCTACCTTAGAAGTGTAGTCTTTCGATAGGCTAGTTCTGAAGTTTTAAACTTTTGACTAGAATTTTCACATTTATTTCCCGTAATAGTACTCTATTCGGGCGTAACTGTATCAAATTTTAGATTACTTACAAATATTCTTATTTTATTCTACCACGAGGAAGCACGTAGCTCTACACAATAATCTCATGTCGGCACTGTAATCTGCAGCTTACAATACAAACATCGAGAACATTACGTAGTTATTACGTTATAACCTCATGAACTAGGTTTTCTACTTCTTTTTCTAATGCCCTCTGCGGCTTTAAGTCCATATCTTAACTTTGAATAATCAAAAGTAAACAGATCTGCATTAGTGTCACCTCGACTCTTATGAATGCAATGCATGTATGCACACTATCTTTCCACTTATCTTTGCCTAGGAACACCTAAATCGTGCTTTGATACTACTAAATGTAACACTCCTCACCCGTCTACAGTGTAGCCAAGCAAAGTGTGTTACACAGAGTGCCGGAGCACCTAATCTTATTTGATTTCATTACAGTTCTTGATTTATTTATTCAAAAACTTTATTTAAGGTTTAGGCTATTTTTACTTTTATCAAAATCTAACTAATTTGAAAATTTAAAAAATTTTAACGATAATCCGACAAAGTGTCGGCTGTAATTTGGACTAACAGTTCTTCTGAACCTGCCAAAGACAATTCACAACATATTCAAATTTATAGCTAAATTTATCTCAATAATATCTCATCAGTTTCTCGAAATTTCTTAAACTCAATCTCATTCAGAATCATTTTGAATAGACAATCAATTCAGACATCAGAATTCTTACATTTCATTAACTTTTACAATTCTCCAATTAAGTACATAAATTTGTCAAGTACAGGATATACAAATGAAATTACAATATACTTAGAATGAACAAAATACATAACATAAATTATAAGCCCTATCTACATGCATTGCTGAGGAGGTGACAATCTTGAACTCTTCTGACACTTCTGCAGATCTGGACTCCAAAAATCTCAGTCGATAGTGTACTGGTTTTACCTTTAATACCTGCGCGAGGAAGCAATTCCATCACGCTAAGCATTTCTACTTAGTGGTGCAATAGTATAACAAGAAATAATATATACAAATAAAGAAAGAAATAAATCATAATTTGGATACTCAGGAATCAATTTAATTTGATATGGTATTTCTAGTATCAATGATCTTATATACTAGTTTGTTCCTTTTTGGAAGTGCTTAGTTTATAACTTTTCAGTAATACTGCCCAGTATAAAAATTGTTCTAAATGTATTGTATTTCAAGTCTCTACGGTTCTGTAATTTATATTTTTATTATGTTTCTTTTGCTAATCTCTTTTACTCATTCATACAATACTTAATTAATTGTACTGAAATTTCATTATACTTAACTTAACTTAGCTTTCTGAATTGAATAATGTTTTAAATGACTGCCCATATAGCCTATACACTGACCGGACTAGATAAACGGATATACTAGCACTGGGTACCTAGTACCTCAGGCCGTCACACCATCGGTCACAAAGTATCTCCCGGTGTGCAAACAGTGTTGCTAAAAAGCTATATAATCAATCAGGCATTAAGCCGAGTATAACAACACAATCTGTAAAGCCATAGGCTATTAAAATCATAGTATGGCATAATAAGCCATAAAACACAGTATGACGTAAAGTCATTTACAGAACAGCTGTCAGAATCCTATTAGCTTGCCAACCGATCCAAACTAGTCAACTAGGCAAATTAGGGCATATTACAATGTTACATATTTAATTTTTTTTTTTATTAATAGGGTTTCTACATCTTTATGCCTTTCACTGGTCAATAAAATTATGACCATTTTATGCATCATGGATAGGTTGATTCTAGCATCAACATGTCACAATTTACAATTCAATATTTTCCAATATAATGCAATTTACCCTTTTCACAAGTTGGCATTCACTGCCAAATCACTTCAAGCAACATTTTATGTAATTACCAATTTTCAATTTTAGTGTGCTAGATTGGTCTAGCTTAAAGTCCTATTTCGCTTGGTTTTTAGCTTCTGGACCAAGAAGCAAAATTGTAGCTCCATGTCTTATTGCACGCGGGGCAAAATTTTAGGTCATTCCGAGTTGTATAGACCAAGTTATGGTCAATTTACTAAAGCTGGACTGATTGCACCTTTAGTGCAAAATTTGGTCAATTTCTAAATTTTTTTTTTCTATGCTAGATTTGTCTAGCTTAAAGTCCTATTTCTCTTGGTGCTGTTCCCTTCAATTCATTTCATTAGTCAACCTATAATGTTGACCCTTGATGCACTCTACGTGAGTCAATTCTAATGTTACCAATATGTCACATTTTATAGCACTTTAGTGTTGGTATATGTTACCAATTTCATTTCCAAGTGTATTGCATTTTATTACAATTTACCGGATTTCGGTGTACTATTTTGACCTAGTCGGACGACCTAGTTCCCTCCGTTTTTGAGTTTTCGTCCAAACTTGTAGGTCTATGTCTTATTGCACGTAGGGTAAAATTTCAGGTCATTCTGATTTGTGTAGTCCAAGATATGGTCAATTTACCAATGCTGGACAGATTGCACATTTGGTGCAAAATTTGGTCAATTTTAGGTCACTTTTGGTTCGGCAGTTTTTGTACCCAAACTTATGCAAGCTATTTGACTTGGTTCTGGCCATTTCTGGGCATTGGTGTCTTAAAAAGAATTGTAGATATATGCCTAAACTAACCATGGCAAAAATTTCAGGTCAATTGGACCTGTTTTGAGTGAGTTATGGTCATCCCAAGGACTACTATTCATATGGTCAAAAATCTAGGTTGCAAGGTTGCTATTGCGGATGTGGTCATTTTTAAGGTCAGTTTGTAGGAAGAATTTTGGCAACATTTCTACATGAAAGTTAGCCTATTTGGTGTCTAGTTTCACCCCCCCATTGGCGTCATACTAATTGGGTTCATAGTTTGGCACTTATGGTCTAATTTAGGTACTGCCTTCAATACACTACCTGCACAAAGCACGTACACTTCCAATTTGATATTTCTTCTCCTCCTCATTACTTCAATATTCAATCAATAACACTTCCATATATATATTGTACACAATTCCAGCAACAATTTTGGGCAGAATATTCAAGTGCTTAATGCACACAATTCACCATTAAGTTCAACATTCACTTCCACCAAAATTTAACATATCTCAATGTCAATATTACACATACACTTCAACATAATCATACTTCAATATCACTTACACAAACTGTCCAAAATTTAATACTAGCATATTTCATTAATAAACTACATATTCGCACACAAATTCATGATTTAATAGGCTGCCAAACATGGCAGTTTGCCAAAGCATCAAGACCCATATTCCAACCCTTAATTCAAACACTAACATGCACATCATTGGATATTAACTTACTACCACTTCCATTTAAGTTAATCAACCTTAATTTCCATCCATTAAAGGTAAGAAAAACTCAATTACAATAAACTTTCATGGCTGTCCAAACTTGAATATTTCAATAACTCGTCGAATCCTTCAAATTTCTTCACCATCCAACTCATCTCAACCTTAATACAAACTTTAATGAAGCAAGGGATGAAAAACTAGCACTAACCTTTTTTTAGCTTCACCAAAACTTCGTCAAATCCTCTTCTTTTTGCTTCCAACATACTGCTCAAGGTGTGTGTGCAAGCTTTGATGAAGAAACTATGGTGAAATGAGGGCTTGAACATGATTGCACGGCGATGGAGGGAGTTTGGCCATGGTGGACTTCCATGGGGTAGTTTCGGCTGGTTATTTCCCAAGCTTGAAGATGATGATTTCTGCCCAATTCCACTTTGATATATCCCATTTATTTAAGGTTAGTGGAGCACTAACCAATAAATTAATGTTTAATGTTTTAAAAGTTTCCTAATTTGCACATTTAGCTCAATTCTTTCACTATTTACATATTGTATCCCATTTTAATTTTTCATGACATTTCCTAAGTGCAATATCATTTATTTTTAATGGACATTTAGGTCAAAATTCAACTCTAGGTGTCAAATGACCAAAATACCCCACTTCGGGTTATATTCCCGATCTTTCGGTAACACCGATTTTTATCTGTTTCTCGATTTTTCATTTTTCTTTGTATTAATTTTTTTTTTGATATTTCTAGTGTCAATTATATTTCAATAGACCTTTACTTACATCCCAAAATTAAATTCTGAGGGTTCCCTACGGTCCTGGGGTCGGCAACGGCCTTCCTAGTGCGGTCACCCATTGCTGCTGTGTCAGCTCGTTTGACTTAGCTTCATTTTCTCTCTTTCATTTGTCTTTGATTTTTCTTGCATTTTCTTCTTATTTATTTCATCATTATATATCTGTTCATTATCACTGAAGTGTATTTCCAAACATTCCGACTTTCCAGGGCAGACATTAGCCATCGGAATAGTAGAATGTACGGACTACGAAAATGAGGATGTTACATGTAAAGTTGTAGTTATGTTGAAATTCTAAATCATTATAATTTGATATTTTACTGACTGTATTTACTTTTACTAATCTTGATTAATTTAAGTAATCCATCTTGATTAACTTATTTTATCTCACTTTTGGTCAATTTTGAGCTCTTAAATTTAATTGACCACAAATTTTTCTCTTACCGTGGCACACCCTACTCCTCCGTAAGATATAATATGGTCTCGTAGTATACATAATGAATTACTGTACTTCGCCTACCGGTAACCCATTAAATATACTATATGGGATTTTAAATCAATTTTCGTGAAATTGAATCATTGATTAAAATCTGGTGTTACAAAAAATTTTTAAAATTTTGGCAAAGTGCCGGCTGTATTTTGAGAAAACAGTTCTTCAAAACCTGCAAAAGAAAACACTCCCAATATGTTTTCTCAAATACAACTCCAATAAACTTCATTTCATCTCATAATTCAATCTCAATAATCAAATCATTTCATTTTCTAACCAACCTCATCATAAAAGAAACATTTCATTGATTACAAGACTCAAAAATTAATATTAGAAAACTATACTAGTAAATGAAATCTCAAATTTATATTACAATAATTTACATTTAATTACATGCCAAAATATTTTACTAGAGTTTTTATACAACTGCTCAAATAATTTACATACATATTATTACATGCATACATCAAAACCTATATACATGGGTATACCTATGATATACCTGGAGCTGATCTGAATGTGTCTTCAAATAAGCTTACTCAACTGCTCTATGCTCTTTTCACTTGTGACAGCATACAAAGTTATCGCTGAGTGGTGAACTCAGTGGTGCACAACTATAATTTAAAACATAGTATAATATACATTGATAAAATTATAATAATTAATTTGAAAGTCTCGAAGTTCAACAAAATTCCAAAAGTCAAAATCTTTGTTGCCAATAATATAAATCATTAGTTAAAATGACTTTGAGCAAGAAATTCAATTTATCAAATCACAACTGGACATTTAAAGTAATTCCATCCATCATGGAAATAAAGATTAATTCCAACAAAATCAATTATGCATAAATCCTATTTGAAATCGAAATTCTTTACTATTCAAAAACCATTCTTTATCTCACTAACTGTGCAAGACTAATCCGAAAGGGCACTTCGGGGTGATTCTAACTCCCTATGACCGGAGAGGTCGAATCAGATTCTAACTCCCTATGGCCGAGGAAGTTGAATCATCGTGTATAGTACACATCACAATAATGAAACTTCTGAAAGGGCCATAACAAATAAGAACTTAGATCTAACCTCTAATAAGAGGAGAATCTAAGCCTGTACATGTACCATGGTAATCGAAACAAAGCTAACTCCATTATCTCCTTAACAAATGAGAGAGATGGGTAATAACCTAGTCAAGCATATATAGTGAGATATAAAACAATATCATAAATCTCCTTGTCCTTTTTGTGATCATAAATCATAACACAATTCGATTCAAGGTCAATTCCAATATCTAATAATTTTTATGCTCATCATAATTCAAAACATACATTTGTATTTTTCCATGGAAATTGCCCATCACAATTCAAAACATATTTTATCAAAATTCTCTAAAACATAATTTATTCAATCCACAACAATGCTTAATAATTGCTAAAATACCATTTCACAAAGCTAAATTCATACATACTATAACAATTTCAATAATCATTGAATTAAATCCAATACTTGATAAACATAATACATAAGGAAAATACGTCAGTTAGTCATATGAAATTTTCAGAACAAAATCAATTAAAAACTAGTTATGCACAAACCTCTGATGAGTCGCCTCTTAGCCTTGACTGAGTGGGTCTTTTCCTTTCCCGATGTCTTTTCTAACTGAAATACATAATTTAAAGTATTTCAGTACTCATTTAAATTGTTTTTAATAATAAGGTTCAATAATTAAATTTTATTAATACTATTCCTTTCATTAATCAACTTATAATGTTGACCTTTAATGCACACTAGGTGAATTAGTTTTAATGTCACTAATATATTACATTTTTCATTCTTCACATGTTGACATTTGTTGCCAATTCATTGAATTAAATCCAATACTTGATAAACAAAATACATAAGGAAAATACGTCAGTTAGTCATATGAAATTTTCAGAACAAAATCAATTAAAAACTAGTTATGCACAAACCTCTGATGAGTCGCCTCTTAGCCTTGACTGAGTGGGTCTTTTCCTTTCCCGATGTCTTTTCTAACTGAAATACATAATTTAAAGTATTTCAGTACTCATTTAAATTGTTTTTAATAATAAGGTTCAATAATTAAATTTTATTAATACTATTCCTTTCATTAATCAACTTATAATGTTGACCTTTAATGCACACTAGGTGAATTAGTTTTAATGTCACTAATATATTACATTTTTCATTCTTCACATGTTGACATTTGTTGCCAATTTCATTTCAAAGCTTATTGCATTTTATTGTAATTATTTAGATTTCATGGCCAATGTTTACTGTCTATTGGACTAAGCTACAGTGTAAATTTAATAGAGTTCTCTTCATTAAATTGTTTCTCATTGTGCCTTCTTTAATTTCCTTTTTGAATCATGTCATTTGGATTTGTATAACTCAAGTTATGGTCAATTGACCATAACTAGGTCAATTCTGAATTTTGGTTCCCTTACTAAGCAGTTTTAGTATTACACTTTGCCAATTTTATTTGAGTAGGTTGCTGCCATATTTAGGTCTATTACTCTTCATAGGATATGTTAACCTATATCTTATGGTCACTAAGAATTTTTTATTGTAATTTTTCAAGTCTTGTAAAGTTACTTATATTCAAGTTATTGGACTGGACTCAATGGTCTTGTAGTGATAGGATGTTCAACTAGGGTAGTAGCTTTGACCCAACATTTGAGCTTCTTGCATTCATAAGGTGAGGGAGAGGTTTAAAATAAAGTTGAAGGTCCATTTCTTAGCTTTCTAGAATGGTATGGCACATTTTGTTGGAAGACTTCTAGTGGGAGTTATACTTAAAACACTTTGTTGGAGTTAATGGTCATTTGAACCATTTCCAGATTTGGTATGCCAATTTAATCAAGTTAATTGACCTAGTTCCCTAAGTTATTGGGTTTTTGTAAAAATACCATTATTGTAGGCTTATGTCTTAGTGAAAATTTGGCTCTGGTTTTGTCACACCCTACTCCCCTGTAAGATATAACATGATCCCGTAGTACACCTAATGAATTACCGTACTTCGCCTACCGATAATCCACTAAATATACTACAAGGGATTTTAAAACAATTTTCATGAAATTTAAATCATCGATTAAAATCTGGTGTTATAAATTTTTTTTCAAAATTTCGACAAAGTGCCGGTTGTATTTTAAGAAAACAGTTCTTCAAAATCTACAAATAACACACTTCCAATATGTTTTCTCAAATATAACTTCAATAACTTCATTTGAACCCATAATTCAAATCTCAATAATCAAATCAATCTCCTCATAAAAGAAACATTTCATTGATTACAAGACTCAAAATTAATATTACAAAATTATTCAGATAATTGAAATTCCAAATTTACATTTACATTAATTTACATTTAATTACATACCAAAATATTTTACAAGAGTTTTTATACAGCTGCTCAAATAATTTACATACATATTATTACACGCATACATCAAAACCTTTGTACATGGGTATACCTATGATATACCTGGAGCTGATCTGAATGTGTTTTCAAAGAAAATTACTCACTGCTCTATGCTCTTTTTACTTGCGACAACATACAAAGCTATTGCTGAGTGGTGAACTCAGTGGTGCACAACTTTAATTTAAAATATAGTACAATATACGTTGACAAAATTTACAGTAAATAATTTGGAAATCTGAATACTCATCAAATTCCAAAACTCAAAATATTCATTGCCAATAATGTAAATCATTTGTATAAATGACTTTGATCACGAAATTCAATTTATCAAATCATGACTAACCATTTAAGGTAGTTCCAACAAAATCAATTATACATAAATCATCACTGAAATCACAATTCTTTACTGTTCAAAAACATTTTGTGTCTCAAAAACCATGTTGTATCTCAAAAACCATGCTATATCTCAAAAATCATGCTGTATCTCAAAAATCATGCTGTATCTCAAAAATCATTCTTTATCTCACTAACTATGCAAGACTAATCCGAAAGGGCCATATTCGATGTGATTCTAACTCCCTATGGTCGAGGAGGTCGAATCATCATGCACAGTACAAATCACAATAATGAATCTTCCACAAGGGCCATAACGATAGAAAACTTAGATCTAACCTCAAATCAGAGGAAAATCTAAGCCTGTGCACGTACCATGGTAATCAAAACACAACTAATTCCATTGTCTTCTCAACAAATGAGAGAGACGGGTAATAACCTAGTCAAACTTCTATAGTGAGATATAAAATAATATCACAATCCTTTTAGTGAGCATAAATCACAATATAATTCGATTCAAAGTCAATTCCAATATCCAATAATTTTTATGCTCATCACAATTCAATCATAAATTTGCATTTTTCCATGAAAATTACCATCACAATTCAAAACATGTTCTATCATAATTTTCCAAAACATAATTTATTCAATCCATAACAATGCTTAATACTCGTGGAAATACCATTTCACAAAGCTAAATTCATACATACTATAACATTTTCAATAATCATTGAATTAAATCCAATGCTTGTTAAACATAATACATAAGAAAAATATGTCATTTAATCATATGAAATATTCAGAACAAAATCAGTTAAAAACTAGTTGTGCACAAACCTCTGATAACTGTCTCTTGGCTCTAACTCAGTGTTTCCTTCCCTTCCCTGAGTCTTTGCTAACTGAGAAACACAGTTTGAAGTGTTTCAGTACTCATTTAAACTATCTCTAAGAATAAGGTTTAATAATTAATTTATCGAATTCTATTATTTCTTTAGTCAACCTAAGATGTCAACCCTCGATGCAGTCTAGGTGAATTAGGTTTTAATGTTACCAATATGTCACATTTGTAGCCTTTTAATATTGGTACATGTTACTAAATTCATTTCCATGTATATTGCGTTTTATTGCAATTTGTCGGATCCCGGTATACTAATTTGACCTAGCCGGATGACCTAGTTCCATCAGCTTTTGGGTTTCGGTCAAAACTACAAACTTGTAGATCTATGTCTTATTGCACGCGGGGCAAAATTTCAGGTCATTCTGAGTTATGTAGACCAAGTTATGGTCATTTTACTATTGCTGGCCAAAATGCATCAAAATTGGTCACTTTAGGTCATTTTAGGTCATTTTAGGTTTGGCTAGTTTTGGACCCGAACTTGTGCATGCTGTTTGACTTGCTTATGGTCATTTCTGGGCTTTAGTGTCTTCATAAGACTTGTAGATATGGGTCTTAACTATTCACGGTTAAAATTTCAGGTCAATTGGACCTGTTTTGAGTGAGTTATGGCCGAAACACTAACTGCTGCCCAAATAGTAAATTTTCAGACCTCAATTGCACTAATTCGGATTTGGTCACTTTTCAAGTTACCTTACAAGCAGAATTTTGGTAAGCTTCCTTCATGAAAGTTGGCACATTTTGTGCCTAGTTTCACCTCCAATTAGTCACATACCAATTGGAGTCACACAATTCCATTTAGAGCCTAAAATACACACTGTTTTTACTAACACACTTTGCATTGCAAATTTTTGCAATTCTAATAGACATTATGCACTTTATACTTAGGTCAATTGTCCAATATCAATATACTTCAACCAATATCCAGCCACAATATATGTGATCAAATATCCAGAAATTAAATCAATGTCCAAATACAAATTCAACTCAAGTAATTCTCCATCACACTCAATTGATCAAATCCATGTCTAACAACAATTTAATTGCTCAAACTTAATCCAACTAACCAAGATCAATAACATACATCTCATTATTCTTAAATCAACATTAAATATACATGAATTTAAGGCCTTCCTAAGCACATCAAGGCTGCCCAATTTACACATATACTTCAATCTCCCATATTAACTTCCTAACCTCATTTTCAATGCACAATTCACACATACACATGGTAATTAAGCTCTCATACATTTAAGCACTTTAATCCCCACTAATTCTCATTAATTAACATCAATTACAAGTGAGAATAATCTGCTCACCTTTCCTTTCCATGGCTGCCAAAAGTTACACCCAATAATTATTCAAGTAATTCTTTCAATTTTTCAACCAAAATACTACCCACAACCTCAACACAAGTTTTAATTAAGCAAGGGAAGAAAATGGACACTTACCTCTTGTTGGAGCTTACTAAAACCTCACCAATCGTGCTTCTTTTTGCTGCCATAACACTTCCCAAGCTGTGTAGACTAAATTTAATGAAGGAAATCATGTGGAAAATGGCTTGAAAATGGATGCATGGAGCTTGGTTTAGGGATATCAATGGAGGTTTCTATGGGAGTGCAATACGGCTAGTGAAAAAAAATGAAGAAGAAGATGCAGTTTGTGCTGTCCAAAGGTGGCTTTATATGGCCACTAAATGTCCCACGTGGTGCTCCATTAAGTTAATTAAAAATTGGTTTAATTTAAGATTTCTTTTAATTACACTTTTGCCCTCAACTTTCCTTAAATTACATTTTTTCTTCAATTTCATTTTTCATTAAATTTTCAAAATGTAATACCACTTATTTTTCATGGACATTTAGGTCAAAAGTCCACTCTAGGTGTCAAATGATCAAAATGCCCATTTTCAGTTTGCATTTTAAATTTTTCGGTAACACCGATTTTTGTCATTTTCTCGATTTCCCATTTTTCTTTGTACTAATTAATTAATTTTTTTTATATATTTCTAATGGTATTTATGCTTCAATAGATGTCTATTTGAGTCTTACAAATATTTTCCAGGGTTCCCCGCTGTCCAGGGCTAGTCAACGGTCCACGCCGTGACTTCCCGGTGCGGTCACCCATCGCTAGGGTACTCGGCTCGCTTAACTTGGTTACATTTCTTTGCTATTATTTTTCCTTTGTTTTTCTTGTATTTTCTTTTCTTGTATTTCATTATTTTATGTCTCCTCATCAATATCTAAGTGTAGTTCTAGGCATTCTAGCTGTCCGGACAACACTGGTCACAGGAACAGTAGAACGCACTACCGAACATAGAGGTGTTGCAGGTTTCATGTCATTTGGAGTTCTATGGACTAAGTTATGGTAATTTTACTATTGTTGGTCAAGTTGTACTTATATTGCAAAGTTTAGGTCATTTTTAGGTCAAAGTCAATTCGGCCAGTTTTTGTAACCCAACTTGTACAAGCATTTTGACTTGGCTCTGGTCATTTCTGGGCTTTGATGTCTTCATCAGAGTTGTAGCTCTATGTCTAAGCTTTCCGTGGTATAATTTTCAGGTCATTTAGACCTATTTTGAGTGAGTTATGGCCAAAATACTAACTACTGTTCATATGGTCAAAATTCTGGATTTTCGTGTCATGCAATTTCGAATTTGGTCATTCTTTTAGGTCACTTCTAGGTACAATTTGGACATGCTCTCTACATGAAAGTTGGCCTATTTTATGTCTAGTTTCACCTCCAATTGGCCTCATACCAATTGGAGCCACAACTTTACACTTATAACCTAATTTATACACTGCCAACAATCACAACCTGCATAAGAGAATTTACACTTCCAATTTGGCAATCCTCCTCCTCCCAATACTTCAATATTCATTCTTGGTACTTATATATTTATTTAACATAATTACAGCAAAGTAAATTTGGCATAATACTGAAGTAATATAGGCTCCCATGGTTGCCTAAAATTGGGCAGTCCAATAACTCAACAATTCCATCATTTTTCATCACCAATCAACTCATCTCAAGCTAAACATAAACTTTACTTAAACAAGGGAAGAAAAATGGGCACTTACCTCAACTTGTGCTTTACAAATCTATGGAATTTCCTCTCCTTTTTGCTGTCTTTATGTTGCCCATGGTGTGTATACAAGATTTAGTGAAGACACTTAGGGAGAAAGTGACTTGATCATGGGTAGATTGAAGCCTCTTTCATGGCCGGCTATGGAGGAACCTTAAAGAATTTGAGAGAAATGGAATTCTGCTATGAGGTGAGGAAGATAAAGATGAGTGCGTTAGTGGGATATGCTGTCCACTTGGCCTTTATATAGTGCCACCTAACCCCACTAACCATAGGTTAATTATTTAATTAATCAACTTTTAATTATTCTAATTCATACCCTATAATTTCTCTTAATTTCATTACATATTAAATTTCTTTTTTCATGGGGTTTCCAAAATTTAATACTATTTATTTTTCATAGACATTTAGGTCAAAAGTCCACTCAAGGTGTCAAATGATCAAAATGCCCCTCCTCGGGTTGCATTTTCTATTTTTTCAGTAACACTGATTTTTGTCGGTTTTTTGATTTTCATTTTTATTTGTACTCATTCATTAATTTTTCTTTGACATTTCTAATGTCAATTATACCTCAATATATTTTTATTTAAGTCTTAAAAATATTTCCCAGGGTTCCTCGTGGTCCAGGGCTAGTCAGCTGTCTTCGCCGTAACTTCCCGGTGTGGTCACCCATTGCTACGGTGCCTGCTCGTTTTACTTACTTTCATTTCATCTCTTTTATTTTGTCTTAATTTTTCTTGCATTTTCTTTTTATTTATTTCATCATTCTATGCCTATGTAATATCACTGAAGTGTAGTTCTAGGCATCCTTACTTATCCGGACCGATATTAGGTAACCAGAGTAGTCGAATGTACGAACTATGTAAAGTGAGGGTGATACAATTCTTCCCCTCTAAATAAAAATTTCGTCTTCAAAATTTACCTGATGTATCTATTGCTTCCTTGCTTCTTCATTTCTTTGTGTTGTTTCATTAATATATAGGTTTGGCTCCTCTCTAGCCATCATGGCATACGCCGGTGGTGTCACCCTGACTTCGGGCCTTTTGACTGTCTCAGAAATAACCTTCTGTGAAATCTTAGTCATCTCTGCTCTGACTGCACCTCACTGGATACTATGTCCCACCATTGATATGCATCATTTTGGAGTAGAGACACAGCACCCTCCAGGTTCTATTCTGACCAATTCTCATACTTACTTTCCTATTGACTTCTCTTTCCATTTCACAAATTAACTTTAACTATTTCATTCCTCAGTCTTATCTTCCTCCTTGACTTAACTATTGAGTCAAAATTTAGCACCTCTTATTATTCCTAATAAATCCGCTATACTTCAATATTATTTTGGTTTGGTCCTCTGACTATTCTAGTCAACACTTTTACTAATATTCGTAACATTTCTTGTTTCATTTATATTAACTATTTAAATTTTCACTTCCATAACTCTTTTATCTATCAATATTCTATAACTTACTTCCTTTTGTACTAAACTATAACCTTTAAATATTCTAACTTTTGAGTTTTAAATCCCTAAGTAGAATTTCCAAACTCAATTCCAATAATAAAATTCTGTCCTGGCATAACTATACCAAAATATATGCCATTGGCAACTATTCTCATCTTCGTGTACTATCGAGTAATACATAGCTCTATACAATAATCTAAAGTCAATACTGTAATCTGCAGCTTACAGTACAAACATCAAGAATATTGCATAGTTACTACGATACATTCCAATAGATCATACTTTCCTATATTTTATCCTTTTCGAATTTACTAATATCCAAAATTAATGTCAATCACACTTGTTATCGTAGTTTTGATCCTAAAGGACTAGTCACTAATACATCAAAATTTATTCCCATGTAAAGGAATAGCAACAAAACATATAGTTCTAACACTAACATACAAATAAGTAGTGCTGGGATTAACTAATAACTAATTGTTTCTTTCAAAAAATTAAGAACTTATCAGCAGCTACATCCAAAGTTTCTGCTCTTTCCCCTTAGCTCATGGTGGATGCTCTAACTGATGCGCTACCATGTTCGGGTTGATTCACTGTGTTATGGTTGTAAGGAGTACCAACTCTATTTCTATCTCGACCTTTACTGACTGTCTATGAACTTCAGAGAGCAGATTGAGGTGCTCTAGTACAATCTCTAACAAAGTGTCCATGTTCACCACAATTGTAGTAGGCTTTAGTGGCTTTACGACAAATACCACCATATAGTTTGCCATAAGAGTTACAGATATGAGGAAGATAGGAACTTCTAATTGTTCGACGACTAGGTCTTGGTGGTCTCTGCCCTGATGATCCACCTCTGTCATATCCCTGAGCTTGGGGCTCCTTAAATTCTTTTCTCTTTCCAAAATTACTGCTCGAGCTCTAACCCAAAAATTTCTCCCTCTTCTCTATTTCACACTGCCCTTGTGGAGGTTGGGTTTGTGCTTGAGCTTGAGCTGACAATGTATCAACCATTTGTTGAAAGAAAGTGGCTATTTACTGAGCCATTTGTGCAGTAATTTGTACTAGTGAAACTAGTATAGTTGGGCCTTCAACACTCTGCGAAGCTGGGGCCTCACCTTGTACTTTCGCCATCACATACTGTTTTATTGTCTCATTCTTCTCTTCCATATCTTTTCACAGGATTTTCTATTTCTTGTACAACCAACATAAGGAGAATTCTCTCTATTAGTTCTTATTTATGATGTAAATGTACTATATGTATCAAACATTTGAGCAGTTATATTTACCGACAAAATTAATTCAATTTCACAATTCAAAATTTACTTTAAAACCATTGCTATGATACCACTAAATATGTTACACCCTACTCCTTCATAAGATGTAACATGATCCCGTAGTATACCTAATGAATTACCGTACTTTGCCTACCGGTAACCCATTAAATATACTACAAGGGATTTTAAATCAATTTTCATGAAATTGAATCATTGATTAAAATCTGGTGTTAACAAAATTTTTCAAAATTTTGGCAGAGTGCCGACTGTATTTTGAGAAAATAGTTCTTCAAAATCTGCAAAGGAAAACACTCCCAATATGTTTTCTCAAATACAACTCCAATAAACTTCATTTCATCTCATAATTCAATCTCAATAATCAAATCATTTCATTTCCAAACCAACCTCATCATAAAAGAAATATTTCATTGATTATAAGACTCAAAAATTAATATTACAAAACTATACAGGTAAATGAAATCTCAAATTTACATTACAAAAATTTACATTTAATTACATACCAAAATATTTTACAAGAGTTTTTATACAACTGCTCAAATAATTTACATACATATTATTACATGCATACATCAAAACCTATGTACATGGGTATACTTATGATATACCTGGAGCTGATCTGAATGTGTCTTCAAAGAAGTTTACTCAACTGCTCTATGCTCTTTTCACCTGCGACAGCATACAAAGCTTTCGCTGAGTGGTGAACTCAGTGGTGCACAACTATAATTTAAAACATAGTACAATATACATTGACAAAATTATAACAATTAATTTGAAAGTCTCGAAATTCAATAAAAATCCAAAAGTCAAAATCTTCGTTGCCAATAATATAAATCATTAGTTAAAATGACTTTGAGCTAGAAATTCAAGTTATCAAATCACAACTGGACATTTAAAGGAATTCCAGCCATCATGGAAATAAAGATTAATTCCAACAAAATCAATTATGCATAAATCCCATTTGAAATCGAAATTCTTTACTATTCAAAAACCATTCTTTATCTCATTAACTATGCAAGATAAATCCGAAAGGGCCATCTTCAGGGTGATTCTGATTCCCTGTAGTCGGGAAGGTCAAATTATATTCTAACTCCCTATGGTGGGGGAGGTCGAATCATCGTGCATAATACACATCACAATAATGAAACTTCTGAAAGGGCCGTAACAAATAAGAACTTAAATCTAACCTCTAATAAGAGGAGAATCTAAGCCTGTGCATGTACCATGGTAATTGAAATAAAGCTAACTCCATTGTCTCCTCAACATATGAGAGAGATGGGTAATAACCTAGTCAAGCATCTATAGTGAGATACAAAACAATATCATAAATCTCCTTGTCCTTTTTATGAGCATAAATCGCAACACAATTCGATTTAATGTGAAGTCCAATATCCAATAATTTTTATGCTTATCACAATTCAAAAATACATTTGTGTTTTTCCATGCAAATTGCCCATCACAAGTGAAAACATATTCTATCAAAATTCTCCAAAACATAATTTATTCAATCTACAATAATGCTTAATACTTGCTGAAATACCGTTTCACAAAGCTAAATTCATACATACTATAATAATTTCAATAATCATTGAATTAAATCCAATACTTGATAAACATAATACATAAGGAAAATATGTCATTTAGTCATATGAAATTTTCAGAACAAAATCAATTAAAAACTAGTTGTGCACAAACCTCTGATAAGTCGCCTCTTGGCCTTGACTCAGTGGGTCTTTTCCTTTCAAAGTTTCTTTTCTAACTGAAACACACAATTTAAAGTGTTTCAGTACTCATTTAAATTGTTTCTAATAATAAGGTTCAATAATTAAATTTTATTAATACTATTCCTTTCATTAATCAACCTATAATATTGACCTTTAATGTACACTAGGTGAATTAGTTTTAATGTCACTAATATATTCCATTTTTCTTTCTTCACATGTTGACATATGTTGTCAATTTCATTTCAAAGCTTATTGCATTTTATTGTAATTATTCAGATTTCATAGCCAATGTTTACCATCTATTAGACCAAGCTACAGTGTAAATTTAACAAATTTCTCTTCATTAAATTGTTTCTCATTGTGTCCTCTTTAATTTCCTTTTTGAATCATGTCATTTGGATTTGTATAACTTAAGTTATGGTCAATTGACCATAACTAGGTCAATTCTTAATTTTGGTTCCCTTACTAGGTAATTTTAGCATTATACTTTGCTGATTTTATTTGAGTAGGTTGCTGCCATATTTAGGTTTATTACTCTTCATAAGATATGTTACCCTATGTCTTATGGTCATTAAGAATGTTTTATTGTAATTTTTCAAGTCTTTTAGAGTTACTTATGGTTAAGTTATTGGACTGGACTCAATGGTCTTGTAGTGAGAGGATGTTCAACTAGGGCAGTAGCTTTGACCCAACATTTGAGCTTCTTACATTCATAAGGTGAGGGAGAGGTCTAAAACAAAGTTGAAGGTCTATTCCTTAGCTTTTTAGAATAGTATGGGTCATTTTTCTTTGAAGACTTCTAGTGGGAGTTATACTTAAAACACTTTGCTGGAGTTAATGGTCATTTGAACCATTTCCAGATTTGGTATGCCAATTTAATCAAGTTAACTGACCTAGTTCCCTAAGTTTCTGGGTTTTGGTCAAAATACCATTATTTTAGGCCTATCTCTTAGTGAAAATTTGGCACTAGTTTCATGTCATTTGGAGTTCTATGGACCAAGTTATGGTCATTTTACTATTACTGGTCAAGTTGCACTCATATTGCAAAGTTTAGGTCATTTTTAGGTCAAAGTCAATTCGGCCAATTTTTGTAACCTAACTTTGCAAGCATTTTGACTTGGTTCTGGTCATTTTAGGCTTTGGTGTCTTCATAAGAGTTGTAGCTCTATGTCTAAGGTTTCCATGGTACAAATTTCAGGTCATTTGGACCTGTTTTGAGTGAGTTATGGCCAAAATACTGACTACTGTTCATATAGTCAAAAATCTGGGTTTTCATGTCATGCAATTCCGGATTTGGTCATTCTTTTAGGTCAATTCTAGGCAGAATTTGGACAAGCTCTCTACATGAAAGTTGGCCTATTTTATGTCTAGTTTCACCTCTAATTGGCCTCATACCAATTGGAGTCAGAACTTTACACTTAAACCTAATTTATGCACTGTCAATAATCACAACTTGCATAAGAGAATTTACACTCCTAATTTGGCAATCCTCCTCTTCCCAATACTTCAATATTCATTCTTGGCACTTCTATATCTATTCAACACAATTCTAGCAAAGTAAATTTGGCAGAATACTAAAGTAATATAGGCTCCCATGGCTGCCTAAAATTGAGCAGTCCAATAACTCAACAATTCCATCAATTTTCATCACCAATTAACCCATCTCATGCTAAACATAAACTTTACTTAAACAAGGAAAGAAAATGGGCACTTACCTCAACTTGTGCTTCACAAATCCATGGAATTTCCTCTTCTTTTTGCTGTCTATATGTTGCCCATGGTGTGTAAACAAGATTTAGTGAAGACACTTAGGGAGAAAGTGACTTGATCATGGGTAGATTAAAGCCTCTTTCATGGCCGGCTATGGAGGAACCTTAAAGAATTTGAGAGAAATGGAATTCTGCTATGAGGTGAGGACGATGAAGATGAGTGTGTCAGTGGAATATGCTATCCACTTGGCCTTTATATAGTGCCACCTAACCCCACTAACCATAGGTTAATTATTTAATTAATCAACTTTTAATTATTCTTATTCATACCCTATAATTTCTCTTAATTTCATTACATATTAAATTTCCTTTTTCATGCGGTTCCCAAAATATAAGACTATTTATTTTTCATGGACATTTAGGTCAAAAGTCCACTCTAGGTGTCAAATGACCAAAATGCCCCTCTTTGGGTTGCATTTCCTATTTTTTCGGTAACACCGATTTTTGTCGGTTTCTTGTTTTTTCATTTTTATTTGTACTAATTTATTAATTTTTCTTTGACATTTCTAATGTCAATTATACCTCAATAGATATTTATTTAAGTCTTAAAAATATTTCCCAGGGTTCCCCGCAATCCAGGGCTAGTCAACGGTTTTCGCCATAACTTCCCAGTGCGGTCACCCATCGCTACGGTGCCGGCTCGTTTAACTTACTTTCATTTTGTCTCTTTTATTTTTTTTTCTTAATTTTTTTGTATTTTCTTTTTATTTATTTCATCATTTTGTGCCTATTTATTATCACTGAAGTGTAGTTCCAGACATCCTGACTTGTCCGAACCGACATTAGGTCACTAGAGTAGTCGAATGTACAGACTACGTAAAGTGAGGGTGTTACATACCGGCTTTATGTTCATCTTTTCCATAATACTCGATAAGTCTTTATCTTCCTTTTTCACCTTAGCTTTTAATATGCTTATTTGTGATTATTTCTTTTAATATCCTTGACTTATTAATTCAAAATAATATCTTATTTAAATCTTCATTAAGGGTCTTACAAGGTCCTACATAAGTTTGGAGTAGCAACTGAATTCGCAGTCGCTTCCTAGTAGGGTTACTCACTACCGGGATCTTGTGCTCATTTAACTGATTTGTACTCAACTTATTTTATTTTTCTTCAACCTTAATTGATCTTTATCTAATTAAATTATGATTCCTCACTCTAATTTAAGTATGCTTCTAGGCATTCTAGGTATCCAAACAGATCTTAGTCACCGAAACAGTAGAATGTACGGAACTATCTAAAGTGAGGATGTTATAATTATGGTTCAAAATTAATGATGAATTAATTCATCACTAGTTGGGAAGTCAAGGTACACTATGCTCAGTGTTAACTATGATTTATGAGAACTAAGAGTGAAAAGAGAATTTTATTGTTGATATGGAAAGTGTTTCATTAATATTAAAGGGTTAATATTATTCTCATTGGCAATCAGTAATGAACCTAAGAAGTCACACACATAAGAATAAAATGATTAAAGCATAATCAATTTGGTTAACTAATTAAATAGTTTAATTGGTTAATTAAATTAATGAGTTTAGTTTGCAATTAGATTGCAAAGACCCTGGCATGACTTGAAACTAAATTCAATAATGGAAGAATTTAAGCTAATATTAAAGTGTTTAAATGTAACACCCCTATGTTCGGTAGTGCGTTCTACTGTTCTGATGACAGTGTCTATCTAGACAGCTAGGATGCTTGGAATTTTATTTAAATATTAGTGTGGAGACATAAAATAATAAAATACAAGAAAAACGAAGGAAAAATAATAGCAATGAAATGAAACTAAGTTAAACGAGCCAGCATCGCAGTGATGGGTGATCGCACAGGGAAGTTACGGCGCAGGCAATAGCCGACTCCAGGACTGCAGGGAACCCTCAGAATTTAGTTTCGAGACATAATTAAAGACTTATTAAAGTATAAATTTCATTAGAAATATCAAAGAAAAATTAATTAATTAGTACAAAGAAAAATGAGAAATCGAGAAAACGATAAAACTCGATGTACCGAAAAATCAGGAATGCAACCCGAATAGGGGCATTGTGGTCAACTGACACCCTGAGTTTCCTTTTGACCTAAATTTCTATAAAAAATAAGTAGTATTAAATTTTAAAAATGCCATGAAAATGAGAAACTTGACACATAATGTACATAGTGAGAAATTTGGGTGTTAATTGCAAATTAGGAAACTTAGGGTTATTTAAATGTTAATTAAGGTAAGTGGAGCACTAAGTGGATTATTTAAATGTTAGTGAACATGGAGGGTAGCACTAACCATCATCTTCCACTTTCATCTTCAACATAGCCGAATGGTTCTCTCAAGCTCTCCATCCATGGCCGTTTCATGCAACCTCCCTAAACTCCACCATTTCAACTTAAAACCCAAAGCTTGCTTCACTAACCTTGCTCCCCACATCACAAGGAAGAGTTAGATAGCAATTTTAAGAAGTTTAGTGAAGTTTTGGTCAAGCTTTAAAAGTGGTAAGTGTGTATTTTCAATTCTTGTTTCTTTAAACTTTGAGTGGATGTTGTGGTGAGTCATTTTATGGAAGAAGATTTGAAGTTTGATGATTTAATAGTGATACACCATTTCGGCAGCCATGGGAATTCAGTATATTTAGCTTGTTTTCACTTGTAAATGGTTGTTTAAGATGTTCATGTAAGTGTTTATGTGTATAGAAATAATTTGGATAATGTGTACTAAGTGTATGTGTAATAATGCACTTGGTTTTGGAAGCTTGGAAGCTATTTGAAGTGTAGTTGAAATGTGTTGTTTCATGGTTTGGTTTATTGAATTATGTTGTTTATGGTGGCAGCATGTATATGTATATAATAGATTGGAATTGGATATGTAAATGGGGTATGTTCATGTGGTTAAATTATGTAAATGGACTTTGAAAAATTCTATGTTATAGTGTGTATATTGAGAATGGTTACAAGCTGTCCAAAATGACCAAAATGTGTAGTTAAGTGTGTTAATGGTATGGTACAAACCAGAATTGGCATGAAAGAGTTAGCTTGGTAAGTATAGAATGTGTAATTGGTAAGTGATGAACAATGTGTAATAGGGCAGTGTACATTTAGCTTAGAACCTTAAGTGTGTGAATCTAATTGGTATGAGACCAATTGGAGATGAAACTAGGCACAAAATGTGCCGACTTTCATGGAGGAAGCTTACCTAAATTATGCCTAGAAGTTGAGTTGAAAAATGACCAAATCCGGATTAGTGACTTGAAAGCCTGAAAATTGACCATTTGGGCAGCAGTTAGTGTTTTGACCATAACTCACTCAAAACAAGTCCAATTCATCTGAAATTTTTACCATGAATAGTCTAGACATAGATCTACAATTCTTATGAAGACATCAAAGCCCAGAAATGGCAAGAACCAAAGCAAATAGCTTTCACAAGTTTAGGTACCAAAACTGGCCGAACCAAAAGTGACCTAAAAATGACCTAAGCCTATCATTTTAGTGCATTCTGTCCAGCATTAGTAAATTGACCATATCTTGATCTAAATAACTCAGAATGACCTGAAATTTTGCCCCATGTGCAATAAGACATAGACCTACAAGATTGTAGTTTGGATCAGAACCCGAAAATCGAGGAATATAGGTCATCCGGCTAGGTCAAAATAGTGTACCGAAATCCAGTAAATTACAATAAAATGCAATACACTTGAAAATGAATTTGGTAACATATATCAATACTAAAGGGCTATAAAATGTGACATATAGGTAACATTGGAATTGACTTTCTTAGAGTGCTTCAAGGGTCAACATTATAAGTTGACTAATGAAATGAATTCAAGAGAATAGTACCAAGAAAATTTAGATATTGGATTTTATTGTTGGAAACAAATTTATTGAGTACTGAAACACTTTAAATTGTGTGTTTCAGTTGATAAGGATATTGAGAAGCATAAAGAACATTGAGTCAAGGCATATGAGCGATTCAAATCAGGCTTGTGCACAACTAGTTTTTAATTGATTTTGTTCTGAAAATTTCATATGACTAAATGACATATTTTCCTTATGTATTATGTTTATCAAGTATTGGATTTAATTCAATGATTATTGAGATTGTCATAGTATGTATGAATTTAGCTTTATGAAATGGTATTTGAACAAGTATTAAGGATTATTGTGGATTGAATAAATTATGTTTTGGAAAATTGTGATAGAATATGTTTTGAATTGTGATGGGCAATTTGCATAGAAAAATGCAAATTTATGATTTAAATTGTGATGAGCATAAAAATTATTGGATATTGAAATTGACTTTGAATCGAATTGTATTGTGATTTATGCTCACTAAAAGGATTGTGATATTATTTTATATCTCACTATAGATGCTTAACTAGGTTATTACCCGTCTCTCTCATTTGTTGAGAAGACAATGGAGTTAGTTGTGTTTTGATTACCATGGTATGTGCATAGGCTTAGATTCTCCTCTTATTATAGGTTAGATCTAAGTTTTTATGTTATGGCCCTTTCGGAAGATTCATTATTGTGGTGTGTACTTTGCACAATGGTTCAACCTCCCCTGTAACATCCTAATTTTAGCTAGTTTGTACAATCTAATGCTCCGATGACCAATGTAGGTTCGGACAGCTAGAACGTTCGAAAAAATATTTAAACTAAAGTGAGGAACCAAAAATTTACTCAAGTATTAATAAGAAAAAAAATTTTAGGAAAAATTATAAAATATTTTTTGGGACACCAGAGTAGGGTCATTGAGGTTCTTATGGCATTGGAATGCCAATAAAATACTTAGAAAAGTTTTTCAATCAGTACAGAAAATTTTGACCCGTTAAGCCAAATGGAGGGCATTTCGGTAATTTCATCTTCAGAGATAATTTTTGGGCCGACTTGTCTAGTTAAATAAATAATTTATATAACATAAAATATAAATAAATATTTTCAAAAAATTAATTGCAATTAAATAGACAAGAAATGGAGGGAAAATAAAAGAAAATGGATTTATGACAGCATCATGATATCATTAAAACTCACCCAACCAACCCAATCTTGACACATGGCATAAACATGTATAAAAGAGGTAAAATGGGCTGGAAAAGGAAACAAAAAAAATCAGAACTCTCTTATCTTCTTCCCTCCTTTCTTGCCGCCCCTTTGCCCTCCATAACCAAAGCTTTACCAAGCTTGATTTCTTGGGTTTCCATCCATTAAAACTTAAACCTAGCAACACAAAAACTTGCTCTTACACCTTGGTGATTCTTTTGGGAGCAAAAAGAATAGGAAAATAAGAGCTTTAGCAAGTGGGAAATCTCACTTCTTTGAGGTTAGTGACCTAACCATGGATTTTATTTTAAATTCTTGTTAAGGACTTTGAATGAGTGTAAATTATAAAGAAAAAAATTGTTGAATACCATTTATATGTAAACCCTAGATTTTTGGTAGCCATGGATAGGGTTTGATTGTGTTGTGTTTAATGAAATTAAAAGACTATCATGGCTGCCCATAACATGTATTTACTAAGTGGATTGATGAAATGAAGTGAAAATACATGTGTGGTAATGTTTGAGTTAGGGTTTGGAGTGGAAAAATGGGATTTTGACCATGTGATGATGAAAATAGGTTGTAATGGTCAATTAGTGACCATTTAGTTCTGTTTAAATAAAAAATGAAGTGTGTTGAGTGATGGGATTGGGTTTGGTGTGGCTTCCATTAGAGTGACTTGCAGAATTGGAGTGACCTGCAGAATTGGACTTGAGTCCAGCAGGTTTGAGTAGCCATAACTTGAATTGTAGAGGTTCAATTGGTGCAAAGCCAATTGGACATGAAACTAGACACATAATGGCACAACTTTGGTGAAGAAACCATGTCCATAAAACCAAACCAAGTGGAACCAAAGCTTGCCCTAATCTGAGTGACCTGCAGTCTATTTCTGCAGAATGACCAAATGAATAGTATTTGGTCATTTGGCCATAACTCAGTGTAGAATGGTCCAATTGACCTGAAATTTTACCAACAATAAGCTGAGATATAGACCAACAACTTTCATGAAGGAACCTAACCCAAATTATGACCATAACCTATCCAACAAGTGAGTTGCAGTCACTATTCACTGCACTATAGATATGGTCAGTCCAGAAAAATTTCAATCCGGCCAGTTGTGGTTTTTGGACCATAACTTAAGCTACAAAACTCCAATTGGAGTGAATAAAAAAAAAAAAAAGAAATTCAACTAGAAAAATAAGGAATAACATTCATGTTGATCATTTTGCCAAATTCCCACAATAAAAATGACCAATGGAACAGTAAAGATAAGGTATGAAAACTGAAAATTCTGCTCAATTAAGATTAAACTTAGAAATGGTATTGGTAACCAATACCAACAAATTTTGAATGCAAAATGTGGTATTTTGAGAGTATTAAAACCAATGTACCTATTGCCTATGCAAAAGTCAATATTTTGGTTGACTAATGAAGTGAATAGTAACACCAAAACTTGAAATTCAAAAATTGTAAAAACTTAAAAATGTAATATGCCCTAGTATACCTAACATGATTGGTTTGGATAGCTTGGCATGCCAATAGGGTTCTGTTAGCAGTATTGCATATGGCTTCATGCCATTCTGTGTTTCATGGCTTTCCCATGCCATTCTGTGAAATAATAGCCTTTGGCTATGTTATTTGAGTTGATATACTTGGGTTTTAACCCTGATCATTATTACAGCTTATTAGCTATTCTGTTGCACACCGGGAGACACATTGTGACCGATGGTGTGATGGTCCGAGGTACTTAGTACCCAGTGCCAGTTTACCCATTTATCCAGTCTAGTCAACTAGTATGAGTTACTCAGGAAATGATAATAAACCTTACAAAAGTTTAATCAAATAATAATGAAAATAATATTAGAAGTTAAGTCTACCAAAAATGTAAACACACATTGTGCATATTCGTTTTATTTTATTTTATTTTATATTATTTTATATAGTCACCACTAAGCAGAATTGCTTAGCGTGTCGCTTTTGCCACGCGTAGGTACTGGAAACCTAGCAGGGGAGCCTAACAGACATCAGACGGGGTGAGCCTTCAGAGCTGCATCCGGGGTCCAGAGTAACCTCACATTTGCACTGCATATGGTTGGACATTAGGACTATAGGTGGCCCTTTTTTATTTTGCATTTTGTAATAGTTTGGATTGTAACTATAAACTCCTGTAATTATGTATTAATGTAAATATATGAAATTTCATATTATTGAGGTTTTCTGTATTATGTATGTTGATAAATGAAATGTTGAGAATTATTTGTGAATATGTTTCAAATGATGAAGTGAACAGAAAAGTTTTGAAAATAGTATTGTGATTTGAGATTAAGATTTTGATATTGACTTGAATGTGTATAATGGAGTTTGGATTTGGAAATTATTTTGGAAGTGTTTTTAAATAGGTTCAGAAGAACTGTTTTTCCAATTTACAGCCGGCACTCTGCCGGATTTTCTATAAAATTTGCAGATAAATTCAGATTTATCAAAATTGAAAATAAATGAATTATAAAGGGATAAATTGTAATAGAAACATAAATTGGTGCTCTGGCACACTGAGTGGCATAACTTGCTCGGCTACACTGCAGACGGGTAAGGGGTGTCACATCCCCGACCATAGGGAGTTAGAATCTGATTCGACCTCCCCGACCATAGGGAGTTGCAATCACCCCGAAGATGGCCCTTTCAGATTAGTCTTGCATAGTTAGTGAGATAAAGAATGGCTTTTGAATAGTAAAGAAATGTGATTTCAATTATGATTTATGTATAATTAATTTTGTTGGAATTACCTTAAATGTTTGGTTGTGATTTGGTAAATTCAATTTCGTGGTCAAAGTCATTTCATACAAATGATTTATGTTATTGGCAATGAATAATTTGATTTTTGGAATTTGATGAGTATCCTGATTTCCAAATTATTTGCTGTAATTTTGCTAAGATATTTTGTACTATGTTTTAAGTTATAGTTGTGCACCACTGAGTTCACCACTTAACGATAGCTTTGTATGCTGTCGCAGGTGAAAAGAGCATAGAGCAATTGAGTAAGCTTCTTTGTAGAGACATTCAGATCAGCTCCAGGTATATCATAGGTATACCCATGTACACAGGTTTTGATGTATGCATGTAATAATATGTAAGTAAATTATTTGAGCAGTTGTATAAAAACTCTTGCAAAATATTTTAGTATGTAATTAAATGTAAATTATTGTAAATGTAAATTTGAGATTTCAATTACCTGAATAGTTTTGTAATATTAATTTTTGAGTATTGTAATTAATGAAATATTTCTTTTATGATGAGATTGGTTTGAAACTGAAATGATTGATTATTGAGATTGAATTGTGAGATGAAATGAAGTTTCTTGGAGTTGTATTTGAGAAAAAATATTGGAAGTGTTTTATTTTTCAGGTTTGAAGAACTGTTTTCTCAAAATACAGCCGTCACTCTGCCGAAATTTTAACAGAAATTATTAATACTTCAAATGTGTTATCTGATTTCACTTCAGTTAAAATTTTTTGTTAACACCTGTAAATAGTGCTCACCACTGTAAAAAAAAGTAAAAAAAGTTTTAAAATCCCTTATAGTATATTTAATGGGTTATCAGTAGATGAAGTTGGTAATTTATTAGTGTACTATTGGATCATGTTACATCTTACAAGGGAGTAGGGTGTGACATGTTTTGTGGTATCAGAGCAATGGTTTTAAAGTAAATTTTGAACTGTGAATTTGAAATCTTTTTGACAGTAACTATAATTGCTCAAATATTTGATACATATAGTACATTTACATCATAAATATGAATTAATAGAGAGAAATCTCCTTGTGTTAGTTGTACAGGAAATAGAAAATCCTGTGAAAAGATATGGAAGAGAAGAATGAGACAATAGAACAGTCTGTGATGGCAGAAGTATAAGTTGAGGCCCCAGCTCCATAAAGTGTCGAAGGCCCGACTGTACCAGTTTTAACGGTACAAATTACTACACAAATGGCCCAATAAATGGCCACTTTCTTTCAACAAATGGCAAATACTCTGTCAGCTCAAGCTCAAGCACAAACCCAACCCCCACAAGGGCAGTGTGAAATAGAGAAGAGGGAGAAACCTATGGGTCAGAGCTCTGATAGTAATTTGGGGAAGAGAAAAGAATTTGAGGAGCCCTGAGCTCAGGAATATGATAGAGGCGGATCATCAGGGCAGAGAACACCAAGATCTAGCCGTCGAATAACCAGAAGTGCCTATTATACCCGTATCTGCCATGTTTGTGGTAAGCTACATGGAGGTAATTGTTATAAGGCCACTGGAGCCTGCTATAATTGTGGTGAACATGGACACTTTGTTAGAAATTATACTAGAGCACCTTGATCTACTCTCCAAAGTTCACAGACAGTCAGTAAAGGTCAAGATAGAAATAGAGTTGGTACTCCTCACAACTATAACACAGTGAATCAACTCAAATATAGTAGCGTATCAGTTAGAGCATCCACTATGCGCCAAGGAGAAAGAACAGAAACGTTGGATGTAGCTGCTGGTAAGTTCTTAAAAAAAAAATTTATTATTTGATCTCAGCACTACTTAGTTGTATGTTAGTGTTAGAACTATATATTCTGCTATTATTCCTTTACAGGGGAATGAATTTTGATGCATTAGTGATTAGTCCTTTAAGATAATGATTGTGATAATAAGTGAAATTAGTTTTGGAAGAGTTTATCGGCGAAAAGTATTTTCTAACATATCATAAATCATAAAGCTAATTGGCAAACCTACTTAATGTAAGGCAAGACGACGTAAGAGTAAATTGCAGTAATATAATTGCTCTAGATGAGGGCAAAGATGTTATTGTTAGTAATTGTTAATGGATATTGTAATCAGAATAAGATTCGAATATCAATAAGTTCGAAAAGGATAAAATATAGGAAAATTTAATCTATTAGGATGTATCGTAGTAACTATGCAATGTTCTTGATGTTTATACTGTAAGCTGCAGATTACAGTACTGACTTGAGATTATTGTGTAGAGCTACGTACTACCCGATAGTACACCAAGATGAGAATAGTTGCCAATGGCATCTGCATTGGTATAGTCATGTTAGGAAAAAAATTTTATTGTTGGAAATGAGTTTGGAAATCCTACTTAGGGAGTTAAAACTAAAAAATTAGATTATCGAAAGGTTATAGTTCAGTACAAAAGGAAGTAAGCTATAGAATATTAATAGCTAAAAAGAGTTGTGGAAGTAAAAATTTGAACAGTTGGTTTAGATATAACAAAGAAATGTTACGAATGTGAGTAAGATTGTTGACTAGAATGGTCAAAGGACCCATGATTAGATAAATAATTTTAACATGACCTAAATGGTCTTTCAAAAAGGAAACCTAAATCGAAATATTAGACGGAATGATAGTAAGAAAAGATTAGTGCTATATAAAGAAAGTAAATGTTATATTAGATTATTAAAAGTTTTACACAAATTCAGAGGAAAGAAGATTCTACTATCATATAGAAAGGAGGAAATAAAAGTGTGAATATTGTAAGATGGCTATTGGGTAAAATTTCATGGACGAAATTTATTTTGAGGGGGGGGGGGGGGGAATTGTAACACCCCCATGTTCGGTAGTGCGTTCTACTGTTCCAATTACAGTGTCTGTCCGGACAGCTAAGATGCTTGAAATTATATTTAAATATTAGTGTGGAGACATAAAATAATGAAATACAAGAAAAATGAAGGAAAAATAATAGTAATGAAATGAAACTAAGTTAAACGAGCCAGCACCGCAGCGATGGGTATTCGCATGGGAAAGTTACGACGCAGACAATAGCCAACCCCAAGATTGTAGGGAACCCTTGGAATTTAGTTTCGAGACATAATTAAAGACTTATTAAAATATAAATTTCATTAGAAATATCAAAGAAAAATTAATTAATTAGTACAAGGAAAAATGAGAAATCGACAAAACGACAAAACTCGATGTTACCGAAAAATTGAAAATGCAATCCGAATAGGGGCATTGTGGTCAATTGACACACTGAGTTGCCTTTTGACCTAAATGTCCATTAAAAATAAGTAGTATTAAATATTAAAAATGCCATGAAAATGAGAAACTTGACACATAATGTAAATAGTGAGAAATTTGGGTGTTAATTGCAAATTAGGAAACTTAGGGTTATTTAAATGTTAATTAAGGTAAGTGGAGCACTAAGTGGATTATTTAAATGTTAATGGACATGGAAGGCAGCACTAACCATCATCTTCAACCTTCATCTTCAACATAGCCGAATTGTTCTCTCAAGCTCTCCATCCATGTCCGTTTCATGCAACCTCCCTAAACTCCACCATTTTCAACTTAAAACCCAAAGCTTGCTTCACTAACCTTGCTCCCCACATCACAAGGAAGAGTTAGATAGCAATTTCAAGAAGTTTAGTGAAGTTTTGGTCAAGCTTTAAAAGTGGTAAGTGTGTATTTTTAATTCTTATTTCATTAAACTTTAAGTGGATGTTGTGGTGAGTTATTTTGTGGAAGAAGATTTGAAGTTTGATGATTTAATGGTGATACACCATTTCGGCAGCCATGGAAATTCAATATATTTAGCTTGTTTTCACTTGTAAATGGTTGTTTAAGATGTTGATGTAAGTGTTTATGTGTATAGAAATAATTTGGATAATGTATACTAAGTGTATGTGTGATAATGCAGTTGGTTTTGGAAGCTTGGAAGCTATTTGAAGGAGATGTGAGATTTGGCAACTTTTAAACTGTAGTTGAAATGTGTTGTTTCATGGTTTGGTTTATTGAATTTTGTTATTTATGGTGGCAGCATGTATATGTGTATAATAGATTGGAATTGGATATGCAAATGGGGTATGTTCATGTGGTTAAATTGTGTAAATGGACTTTGGAAAATTCTATGTTATAGTGTGTATATTGAGAATGGTTACATGCTGTCCAAAATAACCAAAATGTGTTGTTAAGTGTGTTAATGGTATGGTATAAACCAGAATTGGCATGAAAGAGTTAGCTTGGTAAGTATAGAATGTGTAATTGGTAAGTGATGAATAATGTGTAATAGGGCAGTGTACATTTTAGCTTAGAATCTTAAGTGTGTAACTCCAATTGGTATGAGACCAATTGGTGGTGAAACTAGGCACGAAATGTGCCAAATAGCTTGCACAAGTTGAGGTACCAAAACTTGCCGAACCAAAAATGACCTTAAAATGACCTAAGCCTACCATTTTAGTGCATTCTGTTCAGCATTGGTAAATTGACCATATCTTGGTCTAAACAACTCATAATGACCTGTAGTTTTGCCCCACGTGTAATAAGACATAGACCTACAAGTTTGTAGTTTGGACTAGAACCACAAAACTGAGGAAACTAGGTCATTCGGCTAGGTCAAAATAGTGTACCGAAATCTGATAAATTGCAATAAAATGCAATACACTTGAAAATGAATTTGGTAACATATACCAACACTAAAGGGCTATAAATTGTGACAGATTGGTAACATTGGAATTGACTCACTTAGAGTGCATCAAGGGTTAACATTATAAGTTGACTAATGAAATGAATTAAAGGGAATAATACCAAGAAAATTTAGATATTGGATTTTATTATTGGAAACAAATTCATTGAGTACTGAAACACTTTAAATTGTGTGTTTCAGTTGATAAGGATATTGAGAAGCATAAAGAACATTGAGTCAAGGCCTTGGAGCGACTCAAATCAGGTTTGTGCACAACTAGTTTTTAATTGATTTTGTTCTGAAAATTTCATATGACTAAATGACGTATTTTTCTTATGTATTATGTTTATCAAGTATTGGATTTAATTCAGTGATTATTGAAATTGTCATAGTATGTATGAATTTAGCTCTGTGAAATGGTATTTAACAAGTATTAAGTATTATTGTGGATTGAATAAATTATGTTTTGAAAAATTATCATAGAATATATTTTGAATTGTGATGGGCAATTTGCATGGAAAAATGCAAATTTATGATTTGAATTGTGATGAGCATAAAAATTACTGGATATTGGAATTGACTTTGAATCGAATTGTATTGTGATTTATGCTCGCTAAAAGGATTGTGATATTGTTTTATATCTCACTAAAGATGCTTGACTAGGTTATTACCCGTCTCTCTCATTTGTTGAGAAGACAATGGAGTTAGTTGTGTTTTGATTACCATGGTACATGCATAGGCTTAGATTCTCCTCTTATTAGAGGTTAGATCTAAGTTTTTATGTTATGGCCCTTTCGGAAGATTCATTATTGTGGTGTGTACTATGCATGATGATTCGACCTCCCCGACCATAGGGAGTTAGAATCACTGCAAAGATGGCCCTTTCGGATTAGTCTTGCATAGTTAGCGAGATAAAGAATGGTTTTTTAATAGTAAAGAATTGTGATTTCAATTATGATTTATGTATAATTGATTTTGTTGGAATTACCATAAATGTTTGGTTGTGATTTGGTAAATTCAATTTTGTGATCGAAGTCATTTCATACAAATGATTTATGTTATTGGCAATGAATAATTTGATATTTGGAATTTGATGAGTATCCTGATTTCCAAATTATTTGCTGTAATTTTGCTAAGGTAGTTTGTACTATGTTTTAAGTTATAGTTGTGCACCACTGAGTTCACCACTCAGCGATAGCTTTGTATGCTGTCGCAGGTAAAAAGAGCATAGAGCAATTGAGTAAGCTTCTTTGAACAGACATTCAGATCAGCTCTAGGTATATCGTAGGTATACCCATGTACATAGGTTTTGATGTATGCATGTAATAATATGTATGTAAATTATTTTGTTATGTAATTAAATGTAAATTATTTTAAATATAAATTTGAGATTTCAATTATCTGAATAGTTTTGTAATATTAATTTTTGAGTCTTGTAATCAATGAAATGTTTCTTTTATGATGAGATTGGTTTGAAAGTGAAATGATTGATTATTGAGATTGAATTGTGAGATGAAATGAAGTTTCTTGGAGTTGTATTTGAGAAAATATATTGGGAGTGTTTTCTTTTTCATGTTTGAAGAATTGTTTTCTCAAAATACAGCCGGCACTCTGCCGAAACTGAAACACTTCAAATTGTGTGTTTCAGTTAACAAAGACTCAGAGAAGGGGAAGGAAAAACTGAGTCAGGGCCAAGAGACATTTATCAGAGGTTTGTGCACAACAGTTATTTCTTTTGAATTTTCAATTAAAATGAATTATGACAATTTGTCTGTTATTGTTTAAATTGTGAAAATTGGTTTGAATGATATTTGATGGATACTTATTGCTTGAAAAACATTGTAAATGGTTTGAAACCACAGCTATCATGTATATTGATTGAATTCCTCGCTAGCTTATCTAGTGGGACGAATTGACTTTGAATTCCCTCTCTGGCTGAAGTGTTGAGGTGTGTGCTTGTTGAGGACGAATAGAATGAGTACTCATATAATTGGTAGCTAGCTATGTTATTCCTCATTAGCCATCACCTTTTGGGACGAATTGGACTTTGGCAACATGATTAAGCTGTGTGTATGATTTATTGATATTTATTGTGATATTGTGAAATGGAGTTTAAGTTCCTTATGACATTCACTGTCTTTGAATTTAACTATGGTTTTAAGTATCCACTATTTATACGACTTATGATTTATTATTTAAAGTTGCATTTGTTAATATTGTGTACCACTGAGATATTAGCTCAGCGATAGCTTTTCATTGCTGTCGCAGGTAAACAGATTGACTGGGCAGCAGACTAGGCTGCTAGTGCTACATTGAGAGTTTATCGAGTATATTGAGTATATCATATTTTGCATTTTATATTGTAATGTATGTTCACTGTATGTATATATTATTCTTGATTTTGAGCAGTTGTAAATTAAATTTGTACATTAAAATTGTACATTAAAGTTGTAAACTAAATTTGTAAATTATTTTGGCTTGTAAATATTGTGATATATTTCTTTTATCTCAACTTTTGAAAATACTGGAAAATTATTGTGGATTTGAGTTGGCAAATGTTGAGAAACTTATTGTTTTGATTGGATATTGGAGTTTGGGGATTGAACAAAATATTGGAAGTGCTTTTTACAGGTTTGAAGAACTGTTTTATTCAAAATACAGATGGCACTCTGCCAAAATTTTTACAGAAATTATTAATACTTCAAATGTGTTATATGGTTTCACTTCAGTTAAAATTTTTTTTTAACACCTGTAAATAGTGCTCACCACTACAAAAAGAAGTAAGAAAAGGTTTAAAATCCCTTGTAGTGTATTTAATGAGTTATTAGTGGACGAAGTTAGTAATTCGTTAGGTATACTATGGGATCATCTTATGCCTTACAGAGGGGTAGGGTGTGACATTAAATATAAGCTTGATTAATTAATTAAAAGAATTTAATTAATTAATAAGGTAAAAGAATATATTTGGCTATTATGGCTTAAGAAGTTATGAAAGAAAATTAGTTAAATAGCTTGTTAGAATATTCCGTAACACTTTAAAGATATGTAAATCCCTAAAGTGCAATGACTTGATAAAATCCCTAAATTATATAAACTTGACAAGTGGCATAATCAATGGTTCAAAACACATCCAATTGGCAAATTAGATGTTAACACTAAAGTTAGTAATGATTAGTGGTCTTCCACTAATTAACTTTAGGGAATTAAAATCTCTAAATGGTAGAGATTAAATGACAACTTTATGGATATAGAAAGCAATCTTTCTTTGGTAGAAATCTTTAAATGTTAGAGATTTCTTTATGCTTTAGGGTTATGGGAACCCCTAAAGTATAAAAAAGCTAAGTCTTCATTTTTAAGGTAACTTTGAAGATTTCACTTTCTTTTTCCTTCATTTTGTCTCAAGCCAAACTCTTTCTTCTTCCTTCTTGTGTTTAATTCAAAAGAAATTAGAAGTTGTTACTTTTGAATTAAAGTTAGAGAAATTTCTTCTCTACTCTTCCAAATGGTTAAAACAAAAGAAACTAATATCCTTCACTTATGCAATAAATTAGCCAAACAAAGAGAGAGCTCATAAGGGATTTTGGTTCAAGGTTAAAGTTTTGATAATCTTATTTGTGTGGATGGGCTAGAGGATTGGAAATTAGAGGTCTTTGCTTCCTAGATTTGGTCTTGGATTTAATTCTATGCCTATTTGGGTAAAATCCTTAAAACCTTAGTTTTAAATATGGTTTTAGTTTCTTAATGGCAAATAGATTAATAGCAATTGCATCACAAGAGTTGCAATTAATAACTATGTGTTTTACATTAGAAAAATCAAATTACATGAGATGAACAAAAACCTAGAAATTTTAAAATTAGTATTTTTGCATCCTATGAAGTGTTTTCTTTTCAACAGTTTGGGCATTTGAACTTCACATCTTATGAAGGAATAAAGGATTACACAGGGTGAGGCTTATTGCATGGGACTTGGTACATGGCTAGTGTATGGGCTCTTTCCCTTAGCTAAGCTGCATGGGTCCATCTTCAGCATTCTAAATTGTACTTTTTGACTTCCCAACTCTTCCAAACTTGTTCTAGGCCTTAGGATTGCATCAAATCACCTAATATAACACAAAAATCAAGAAATTAAGTAGGATCAAATTAAATTTCTAAAACATAATTAAACTAACTAAAAATCATGTGATTAATAATAAAATGTGAATGAAATATAATAAATAACTGTTAGTAGTATGTCCTAGAGCATATCATTTTGTATGTATCTTGTACATATTTTTATTAATAAAAGGCAATTACACTTTTCTATTTATATAATCTATTTATGTGTAATTGAGAAGGTCCATTGATATTTTGTTATAAATTTTATTCTTAAGTTGTTAAAAATATGAGTGAGAGTATTTCTCGTACAAATTATCATAAATTGGTTCACAATCGAGGATACTTCATAAAAAGACGTGACTTATCCAGAAAGATTGTAATCATGTTTGTTCCCAAAGTATTAAAATGAGATATTAACAAGTTAGAGTGGTGAGTCTCATGCCACATAACAAACATGATAGGTGCTTATATATGATAAGCAGGCCGAGCCAGTGACGCTTATGACAAACACGTGGAATTTACTCTTGTCAATGCATTGTCATATATCATATCAGTGCATATAATCTTTTGACCTGAGATAACATAGTTATCTTGTATATAGGTAGTTTGAGTTTGATACTGCTTTCATACTCATACTGTGTGTGGGTATATGGGCATGTTTTGGCTCCTACTAGTTATATATGGAGATAAGTGTTGATTAAGATGAGATCCATTACACTAAGTAAATAGGGATAAAATCTTATGTTCATTTAATTGTTTTTTATGATTCAAGTTCCTGACCAAGACAGATAGACTTAGTTGGAAAGGAGTTTCTGACAAGAAAGTTTGATTAATCAAGAATTAGAATTAAAAGAGAACATAATATTCATAGCATATGGAGTTTGACATTAACCATGACTCCAGCTAGAATTGAGATTTTATAATGGAGAGATCATAGTTTATGGTAACATATGATTAAAAGGTTTATTTAAGATATTCCTTATTACTGATTGGGTGGCCATGGTATGCTATGCTAAGTGTCAACCATGTTCTATGAGATTTCTAAAGTGATTTAGAGAAATCATTTACGATAAGAAAGAGTTCTAATGATATTAAGAGTTAATATCATTTGTCATTACCAATCAGTAATGAGCCTAGTAAGTCACACACCTATACAAGTAAATCATCAAGTAAATTATGATTTAATTAATTAATTAATTAAAGAGTTTAATTAATTAATTGAATAGGTTTAGTTTGCAATAAGATTGCAAAGTCCCTAGCATCACTTGAAACTGAATCGAGGTTGTTGGATGTATAATATAAATAAAATTTATATATAAAGAGTTTAAATATGAGTTTAATTGTGAAATTAATTAATGGAGATTAATTAATTGATTAATTTATATGTGATATAAATTAATTTAAGTGAAAAATTACAATTTTGGGTTGAGAACACAAAATTACAAATAAGGGCAAAATGGTCTTTTCACATGGTGACACGTGGTACCTTTGTGAGTGTGCCATTTGTCTTCTCATAATGGAATACAACTTTTTCAAGATTGAATCTAGCTTTGACAAAAGGCTTGAGGTGATTAAGTTTTTTAAAAGCAAGATGAAATCCTAGTATGACAAGTGGCACTTCATTAGGTCAAATTGTCTTATGCAAATAAATAAAGAAAGAAGAGAAAAGTTTAATCTTCTTCCTCTCTATGTGTTGGATGGTAGCCATTGTTTTCTCCCTCTTCACATTTTTCTTTTCATTAATTCAAAAGGAAAATCTTGATTTCCTTTGAATTAATTTTACTAAAAAGAGTTTCTAGTGCACCCACATCCATATACCTTCACCAAAGTATAAACCCTAAAGCATTAGTGGTTGGTAATCTTCAAAGAGAGGATTTGGGGCAATCTTTGGTGAGTCTTGGTGAAGCTTATGGTTAACAAGCTAGAGGGAAAACACTTAGAGCCCTAGGAGCACCCAAAGGGAGTAAGAAAGTTTGATTCAGCGCCTTGGAGGTTAGTTGAATCAATTTCTTACATTAGCTAGGGTTTAGTGAATTAATTGTTAATTCTCAATCTTAAATGGCAAATGAACTTCTAGTATGTGCCAAAAGTGTGTTTTAGTAGGCTAGAGGGCATTAGAAGTCACATAGGTTTCATAATTTATATGAATGTTGCATGTAACCCTAGAAGAAATTTTAAAATTCAATGCTTTAATGCCCTTAAATCCATGCTTCCATGCCTTCAATACCACCCTTAAATATATATATAATAGAAGTGCATCAAATACCCCAAACTCAAACATTTACTTATCCTCAACTAAATTGAAATTCAAAAACTCATAAGGGTTTCTTATCACATAGAATCACAAGAAAAATCCTCTGGCTCCCAATTAGATTATCAATCTTCATAATTCAAATATTTTCTTTCAATGCACAAGGAAAGTAATGGTCAATTGTAAAATTCATCTCCCCAATGAAAATTCAACTAATCATTCCAAATGCAAAATTATTAACAAGTCACAAGGAATCTGTCCTGCTTAGATAGATTCAAAGAAATAATCACCAACTCAAAATGCCTCTATTATAGTGAGTGTAAGAAGAATGAAAGAATATATTTCCAACCCCATAGGCATACCTCAATTCTCTATCTCCACTAATGTAGCATACACTATCAAAAGATCAAAAGGTTTTTCTAAAGGGTTGCAATGGGGTTTTAAGGATAATAGTGTGGCAATCAAAGAAAAGGATAAATAGTAATAAAGTATGAGAAGAAATATCTTGCAAAAGATCAATTCACATTAAATGTTATACTCATTATTTTTTTTATAAACATAGAGAGAAGAAATTTCTGCAAATTTGATTTTTAGTACCTTGGTATGCTATCCTTGATAATCAAATAAGGACTTATTGCATTTCTTTATTGTACTTAAAGTTTTTGTCCCATTTTGGTTTTTACCCCTAAACTCATCCTTTTACTAGTTAGGAGGACTTTGTTATTTTACACACCTTACACTTTTTGTGTTTCTACTTCTTCTCCATACTTCTTTTCTCCTTTTTTTTTTCCACTTAATGTGTTTCTCAATTTTAGATTTTAGTACTTCTCATAGGGTTAGGATTAGTGTTTAGGCTAAAGTCTAGGTGAATGATGTGGGTAACAAAGGGAAATTTATAGGACTAATATAGGCTCAAGTTGGCTACAAAGGATAATTTTAATTGAGGCTGGCCTAAGGCTATAATGAGATTATAATAAAAGAATACCTAATTTATCTTTTAATCAGGTGTACACTAGGATTTTGCCTTGATAGATAAAAAAGGTCTGTTCTAGAGTTAGTAAGACATACCTTAGTTGTTTCAAGAATTTTCTCTAAACTATAAAATTCATTTGTGAATAACCAATAACTATGAATAGGTGTAATTAGTTTTATCGCACTAAGGAGATTAAATTTCTACAAACAAACCATCTAAATCATTGTGCCTGTTTAGTGTATTTAATTTATTTAAATAAGAGAGAACAATTGTTTGCTATTGGAATTTTTAATTATGATTCTAGAGATAAGGTTAAAATTTTAAAATTTGATGTAAATGCAAAATTAGGTGTAAACAATAGTATAATTGCACTGAAATGGAAAAATTTTTAGCACAAAAGTAGAAAAAAGCAAGTAAAAGTAAAGAAACAAAAATAGAAAAAGCAATTAAAAGTAAAGCAATAAGGGAATAAAGAAAAGCAAGACTTTGCTATACCCCCAAACTCATTCCTGACATTGTCCCCAATGTCCATTATAAACTATACATACATGTAATTAAAAAGATAATAAACATTAAAAGTCGAAAGTAATGCATTTCTATTAATATTTGCAAGTAGTATAGACAAAATAGAATTTAGCCTTTACATTAAATAAAAAGTTCAAAAAGCTAAAGCTAAATCTAAAAGTCTTCAAAGGGGAGGATGGTCCATTATTTTGGCACTTCAGAAGCATGTCAAATTTGTTGTGCACTTCTTGGAGGCTATCCTTAATGTTTCTAAACCTTTGTGCAAAAGTTGTCTCCATGCGTTGTAAGTAGGCTAGGATAGGGTCCATAGGTGCTAGTGTAACTAGTGGAACATGAGCTAGTGAAGACTGTAGAATTGGATCTACTTCCTCCTACTGTTGCTCTTTAGGTTATTATCATGTTTCTCCTTGGTATAATTTTGCCATCTTCAACCACTAAGAAGCACCAATCTCCTATCCTTCTACATAATCCCATCGACATAACAATGGCTACATCTATCTGTGTTGTCCCTCTAATAGGATTGATATATGCATTTCATATAGTCATTTAGGTTAAGTTTTATAGTCATTTTATCTTTTTATTAGTCATTTTTAGTCAAATTTATTAGTTATTTACTTAATTTTACATAATTGTCGATTTTTAGATTAATTTGTAATTTTGCTTTTGTTTTGTAAATAAAATGGTGTTTTGAGGGACCAAAAGATAATTTTGCAAGTGAGAGTGAATTGCAGGTCAAAAAGTGCAAAAATTAAAGCCTAGAATTAAAGATTTTTAAAGACTGTCGAAAGTTACAGAAGGAGCTGCATAGCCAATGCAGCTTGCGCCCAAAAAATCAAAGAAATTCTTAAGTTATTGAAAGTTGCATAGCCTAGTGCATTGGTTATGCACCATCTTATGCAAGAGACTGGAGAAGCATTGCAACTCTGCCAAAATGTGCATGGCTTCCTGCATAGCCTATGCACCTTCACGGAGGATGAACTTAAGCTTGCCAAAATCTGTATGGCCTTATGCATAGATTATGCAATAGCTTATGCAACTAACCAAACAATCTCCTAATCTTGCCAAAATGTGCATGACCTTTCGCATAGCTTATGCAAATGCTTATGCACCTTCACAAAAGCTCTCTGAAGCTTACTAAAACATGCATAGGGATGTGCATGGCCATACAAACCTATCTTCACTCATTTTTTCTAGTTCTGACTTTGCATAAATGGGCACAATTTCAGCCATGCAATTCCTCATTAATTGACTAAAGAGGCAAGATTTTGTCACACGTGTATGACCTCACCAAACACCATTTTAGTCCTTTTTTAGGGTTGATGTCAAGGCATATAAAAGGGATTATTACTGCACTTTACGAAAGGGAGGAAAGGGAAGAAAGATTGAGAGAGCAGGAGACAAATGAGCTGCCAATCTCATTATTTTCTGTAACGCCCCTTACCCGTCTACAGTTTAGCCTAGCAAGATGTGCCACATTTGGTGCCAGAGCACCCTATCTTATCTTGTTATGCATATTGTTAATTTAAACTCTATTTATTCACATTATCCATGGTGTGGAAATTTTTTTTTTTATCGCAATTTATTTCTATGGAGGCCTAGACAGATTCTCTTATGTTTTAATAGCTTTTGGTGGCTCAACTATTCACCTGTTAAAATAATTTATTTTATTCCTATTTGTAGTATGCCCTAGAGTATATCTTTTTCTATGTATCTTGTAAACATTTTAATTAATAAAAGGTGATTTCACTTTTCTGCTTAAATAATGTATTTATGTGTAATAGAAAAGGTCCATTGATATTTTGTTAAAAATTCTATTCTTAAGTTGTGAAGAATATGAGTGACAGTATTTCTAGTACAAAGTATCATAAATTGGTTCACAATCGAGGATACTTCACACAGGACATGACTTATCCAGAAAGATTGTAATCATGTTTGTTCCCAAGGTATTTATATAAGATATAAATAAGATGGAGTAGTGAGTCTCATGCCACATGACAAACATGATAGGCACTTATACATGACAAGTAGGTCGAACCAGTAACTCCTATGACAAGCACATGGAGTTTAGTCTTGTCAATGCATTATCATATATCATATCAGTGCACATAATCTTTAGACCTGAGATAACGCACTTATCTTGTATATAGGTGGTTTGAGTTTGATACTGTTCTCATACTTATACTGTGTATGGGTATATGGGCATGTGTTGGCTCCTACTTGGAATTAAAAGGTTCACTATTTACATATATGGAGATAGGTGTTTGTAACACCCCTATGTTCGGTAGTGTGTTCTACTGTTTCGACGACCAGTGTTCTTCGGACAGCTAAGATGCCTAGAACTACACTTCGATATGAGTGAGTAGACATAAAATAATGAAATACAAGAAAAGAAAATACAAGAAAAACAAAGGAAAAATAATAGCAAAGAAATGTAACTAAGTTAAGCGAGCCGAGAACCCTAGCGATAGGTGACCGCATCTGGAAGTCACGGCGTGGACCGTTGACTAGCCCTTGACTGCGGGAAACCCTGGAAAATATTTTTAGGACTTAAATAGACCCCTATTGAAGTATAAATACCATAAGAAATATTAAATAAAAATTAAATAGTTAGTACAAAGAAAAATGAGAAATCGAAAAACGGACAAAACCCGGTGTTATCGAAAAATCGGGAATGCAACCTGAACAGGGGCATTGTGGTCATTTGACATCCCGAGTTGTCTTTTGACCTAAATTTCCATTGAAAATACATGATATTACACTTGGAAAATATAATGAAACATTAAATTAGGGGTACCTAATATAAATAGTAAAAATGGGATTCAAATTGAGTAATTAACACATTTAACTTATAATGTAATTAAATATTGGTGAGTGGAGCATTTTGGGGATTAAATAAACATCATATGGGCAGTTGTACTTCCAGTAAACACTTCACCATCTTCATCCATTCTTCCATGCCGAAAAGAAGAGTTCCAAATCCTCCATTGCCGCATTTATTCAAGCTTCCAAATCTCCTCTATTTTCACCTCCGAACACCAAAGTCACTTCACCAATCTTGATCCCCACCTCCCAAAGAAGAAGTAGATACTAAATTTAAGGAGTTTGGTGAAGATTTAACAAGCCTCATCAATAGGTAAGTTTGTGTTTTTCATTATTGTTTTGTTAAAGTTTGTAAGGATGTTATGGGTATTTGATTTATGGAGAGATTTTTGAGGTTTGATGTTGAATGGGGATGTGTACTTTTGGCAACCATGGAAACTCCTTGAAGACAGTTTACTTTAGCTTGTAAATGGTAGATTAAAGGATTGATTAAATGTCACACCCTACCCCTCTGTAAGGCATAACATGATCCCATAGTATACCTAATGAATTACTAACTCCGTCTACTGATAACCCATTAAATACACTACAAGGGATTTTAAAAACTTTTCTTACTTCTTTTATTGTGGTGAGCACTATTTACAGGTGTTAAAAACTTTTTTTAACTGAAGTGATAGAACTGACACATTTGACTTATTTGGAATTTCTGTAAAAATTTTGGCAGAGAGCCATCTGTAATTTGGATAAAACAATTCTTCAGAAAACCTGTAAAAAGCACTTCAATATATTTTCTAAATCTCAAATCCAACATTTTTCTCAACACAACATATTTCTCAACTCAAATCTGCAGTGATTTTTCAAAGACTGAGATAAAAGAAATATAATACAATTTTTACAAGCCAAAATAACTCATAATTTACTTCACAATGTCAATGTACAATTTTAATTTATAACTGCTCAAAACCAAAACAATATGTACATAGAGTGATCATACATTGCCGCACAAAATACAAAATGTGGTATACTCGTTATACCCGAAAATCTCTCGCTGGAGGTAATAGCAGCCTAGTCTGCTGCCCTGTCTGTCTGTCTACCTGTTACAGCAATAAAAAGCTATCGCTGAGACAATGTCTCAGTGGTGCACAACATTAACCAAATACAAATTTAAATCACAATTCATAATTCAAATAAATAGTGGATATTTAAAAACCATAGTTAAATTCAAGACAATACTGTCATAAGGAATTTAACACAAATCACAATAAATCTCAGTAATCAAAACATAGTTAAATTCAAAAGACAGTAAATGTCAATAAGAATTTAAACTTCATTTCACAAATTATCAAATCGCATAACAACACAATTTAGTCGAATAATTTAAGAATACAGTGTTGCCAATTCATTCACAACTTAAGCCATGACACAAATTTCCGATCAATGCCGCGTTGTACACCACGACTGTACCCCTCACTCGACTACAGTATAGCCGAGCAAAGTGTGCTACATTCGGTGCCGGAGCACCCTATCTTATCTTACTTTATTCCTTTCATAATTTGATCTCATTATATTTTAATATTAATTATTTTTCGACGGAGAAACCAGCGGAGTTTCTCCTATTTTATTACCAGTTGACGTATTTTACTATTTACCTGTTTGAAAATTTCAATAATATTTTACAAATAAAATCTCATAAATTATTTTCATAACCATCTCATTCATATATCTCAATTTCATATTCATTTCCATGCATTATCTATATATTTCAAATCTGTCTTCGAATCCATACAATCTCATTCATGCTCAAATCACATAAGTAAAATTTTCAAATTTCTTTAATTTACATAATTTCATAATTTACATGATGTATAAATTAATTACATATGAAAAAGCTAATTTATTAAATTACATTACATTTACATTAATTACCTGCTCATAATCTACATTATAATACAATATCTAGCATTTTGTACTAAATACAAAATATGATCTATATGGGCCCTATCTACATGCATTGCTGAGGAGGTGACTGTAACACCCCAAAGTTCGGTAGTGCGTTCTACTGCTCCGGTGACCAGTGTTGTCTGGACAGCTAGGATGCCTAGAACTACACTTTGACATGAGGGAGGAGACATAAAATAATGAAATACAAGAAAAGAAAATAAAAGAAAAACAAAGGAAAAATAATAGCAAAGAAAGGTAATCAAGTTAAACGAGCCGGGAAACCTAACGATGGGTGACCGCACTGGGAAGTCACGGCGTGGACCGTTGACTAGCCCTAGACTGCGGGGAACCCTGGAAAACATTTTTAGGACTTAAATAGACCCTTATAGTAGAATAAATATCATTAGAAAGATCAAAGAAAAAATTAAATAATTAGTACAAATAAAAGTGAGAAATCGAAAAATAGACAAAACCCAGTGTTACCGAAAAATCGGGAATGCAACCCGAACAGGGGCATTATGGTTAATTGACATCCCGAAGTGTCTTTTGACCTAAATGTACACTAAAAATAAATAATATTACACTTGGAAAATAAAATGAAAAATTAGTTTAGTGGTACCTAAAGTAAATAGCTAAAATCATGGGTTAATGTGGGATAAATGAACAATTAACATATAATATGATTTAAATGGTGTGAGTGGGGCACTATGGGATTAATATATACTAAGTGGGGCAGGTGTAAGTCCACTATACCCATCATAAAGTTCATCTTCTCCATTTCCATTAAACATGCCGAATTGAAGGTGAGAGAAAACAACCATGGCCGTTTCACTCAAGCTCTCTTAACTCCCTCCATTTCAACTCCAATCTCTTAGGTTCCTTCATGAAAGTTTGTCTACTCATCACAAGGAAGAGTTTGATACCAAATTTGAGAAGTTTAAGCAAGGTTTAACAAGTCCCAACCATAAGGTAAGTTAGCATTTTTGAAGATTTCTTTGTTAAACTTTGTGTACATGTTATGGGTGTTGGTTTTGTGAAGGAAATTTTTAAGTTTGAAGAGTATTGAGATATCCATTTTTGGGCAGCCATATAATCATGCATTGATGGAGTATTTGTACATATAATTGATGAGAATTACGTTGGTTGTGATGATTTAATAACCTAGTGAATTACTTCATATTTATATGGTGATTTTTGGCACTTGGATGGGAATTGATGAATTGTAGGACAATTTGGTGTTGAAGAAGATTTTCGGCAGCTTGGGGATACTTGAATAAATATATGTATTCATGGAAGTGTTGGCAGAATATTGACATAGAAGGATTGATGGATATGTATATGAACTTGTTGTGTAAAGAGTACGTAAAAACTAGTAATGTTATGTGTATGTGTAATTGTGTTTGGACTTTGGGAATTAGAGTTATATTTGGTGTATTGAAGATAATTGTAATCTTCCCAAAGTGATGTTAATATAAAGTAATATATAGTTTTGGTAATGTACCAAAGCAGAATTGGTAGGGAAGTAAACATATTGCAAGGTAAATGTGTGTAATTGATGAGTGTTAAGCAAAGTAACCAAGGGCAGTGTACATTTTAGCCAATAAGTTTAAATGTGTTACCTCAATTGGTATGAGACCAATTGGAGGTGGAACTAGGCACAAAATGTGCCAACTTTCATTGAGAAAACATACCAAAATTCTGCTTGCAAGGTGACCTAAGAAAATGACCAATTCGGATTAGGTGCAATTAGGACCTGAAAAATGACCAATTGGGCAGCAGTGAGTGTTTAGGCCATAACTCACTCAAAACAGGTCCAATTGACCTGAAATTTTAACCATGAATAGTTAAGACCCATACCTACAAGTCTTATGAAGACACAAAAACCCAGAAATGACCAGAAGCAAGTCAAAAAGCTTGCACAAGTTCGGGTCCAAAAACTGGCCGAACCAAAGTTGACCAAATTGACCTAAAATTGACTTAATTTGATGCCATTTGACCAGCAATAGTATAATGACCATAACTTGGTCTACTTAACTCAGATTGACCTGAAATTTTGTCTCGCCTGCAATAAGAAATAGATCTACAAGTTTGTAGTTTCGACCGAAACCCGAAAACCGAGGGAACTAGGCCGTCCGGCTAGGTCAAACTAGTATTCCGAAATCCAGCAATTTGCAATGAAATACAAGAAAACGCAATATACATAGAATTGAGTTTGGTAACACGTACCAACTCTAAAACCCTATCGAATGTGACATATTAATGACACTAAAACCTAAATTACCTAGAACACATCGAGGGTCGGTATATTAGGTGATTAAGCAAATAATAGCTTTCAGTGAATTATTTGTCAAACATTATCGATAGAGACAGTTTAATTTAGTACTGAAACACTTCAAATTGTGTTTCTCAGTTACCAAAGACTCAGGAAAAGGGAAGGAAACACTGAGTCCAGACCAGGAGACAGTCATCAGAGGTTTGTGCACAACTAGTTTTTAACTGATTTTGTTTTGAATATTTCATATGATTAAATGACATATTTTTCTTATGTATTATGTTTAACAAGCATTGGATTTAATTCAATGATTATTGAAATTGTTATAGTAGGTATGAATTTAGCTTTGTAAAATGGTATTTCCACAAGTATTAAGCATTGTTATGGATTGAATAAATTATGTTTTAGAAAATTGTGATAGAACATGTTTTGAATTGTGATGGCAATTTTCATGGAAAAATGCAATTGTATGATTTGAATTGTGATGAGCATAAAACTTTATTGGATATTGAAATTGACTTTGAATCGAATTGTATTGTGATTTATGGTCACTAAATGGATTGTGATATTGTTTTATATCTCACTATAGATGCTTGACTAGGTTATTACCCGTCTCTCTCATTTGTTGAGAAGACAATGGAGTTAGTTGTGTTTTGATTACCATGGTACGTGCACAGGCTTAGATTTTCCTCTGATTTGAGGTTAGATCTAAGTTTATTTTATCGTTATGGCCCTTGCGGAAGATTCATTATTGTGATGGTGCACGATGATTCGACCTCCCCGACCATAGGGAGTTAGAATCTGATTCGACCTCCCCGACCATAGGGAGTTAGAATCACATCGAAGATGGCCCTATCGGATTAGTCTTGCATAGTTAGTGAGATAAAGAATGATTTGTGACATACAGCATGGTTTTTGAGCTACAGCATGGTTTTTGAGATACAACATGGTTTTGAGATAAAGATTGATTTTTGAGATACATAATGATTTTTGAGATACAGAATGGCTTTTGAATGGTAAGAAATTGTGATTTCAATTATGGTTTATGTATAATTGATTTTGTTGAATTACTTAAATGGTTAGTCATGATTTGATAAATTGAATTTTGTGATCAAAGTCATTTATACAAATGATTTACATTATTGGCAACAAATATTTTAAGTTTTGAAATTTGATGAGTATTCAGATTCCCAATTTATTTACTGTAAATTTTGTCAATGTATATTGTACTATGTTTTAAATTATAGTTGTGCACCAGGTTCACCACTCAATGATAGCTTTGTATATTGTCGCAGTAAGAAGAGCATAGAGCGATAAGTAAATTTCCTTGAAGATATATTCGGATCGGCTCGGGTATATCATAGGTATACCCATGTACATAGGTTTTGATGTATGCATGTAATAATATGTATGTAAATTATTTGAGCAGTTGTATAGAAACTCTTGTAAAATATTTTGGTTTGTAATTAAATGTAAATTATTGTAAATGTAAATTTGAGATTTCATTTACTTGAATAGTTTTGTATTATATTTCTTGTATCTCAGTCTTTGAAAAATCACTGCGGATTTGAGTTGAGAAAAATGTTGGGTTGAGAAAAATGTTGGAGTTGAGATTTGCAAATACATATTGAAGTGCTTTTTACGAGTTTTACAAGAACTGTTTTATCCAAAATACAGAGGGCACTCTGCCAAAATTTTCTGAAATTCCAAATAATTCAAATGTGTCAATTCTATCACTTGATTCAAAAAGGTTTTAACACACTGTAAATAGTGCTCACCATGTAAAAGAAGTAAGAAAAGTTTTGAAAATCCCTTGTAGTGTATTTAATGGGTTATCGATGAAGCGGAGTTGGTAATTCATTAGGTATACTACGGGATCATGTTATGCCTTACAGAGGGGTAGGGTGTGACATGTTTTGGTGGTATCAGAGCAATGGTTTTAAAGTAAATTTTGAACTGTGAATTTGAAATCTTTTTGTCGGTAACTACAACTGCTCAAATGTTTGATACATATAGTACATTTACGTCATAAATATGAACTAATGGAGAGGAATCTCCTTATGTTGGTTGTACAGGAATAGAAAATTCTGTGAAAAGAATGGAAGAGAAGAATGAGACAATAGAACAGTCTCTGATGGCAGAAGTACAAGTTGAGGCCCCAACTCCACAAAGTGTCGAAGGCCCGACTGTACCAGCTTTACCGGTACAAATTACTGCACAAATGGCCCAGCAAATGGCCACTTTCTTTCAACAACTGGCTGATAATCTATCAGCCCAAGCACAATCTGCACCCAACCCCACAAGGGCGGTGTGAAATGGAAAAGAGGAGAAACCTATGGGTCGAGTTGAGCAGTAATTTGGGAAGAGAAAAGAATTTGAGGAACCCCGAACTCAGAAATATGATAGAGGCTGATCATCAGGGCAGAGACCACTAAGATCTAGTCGTCGAACAACTAAAAGTTCCTACCCTTCCCGCCAATGTGAAACTTGTAGAAGATATCATGGAGGTATTTGTCATAAGGCCTCTAGAGCCTGTTACAATTGTGGAAAACTTGGACACTTTGCTAAAGATTGTGCTAAACCACCTCGATCTGCTCTCCGGAGTTCACAGACCGTCTGTCAGAGTCAAGATTGAAATAGAGTTGGTACTCCTCACCACTATAACACTGTGAATCATGCCGAATATAGTAGCGCACCAGTCGGAGTGTCCACTATGCGCCAAGTAAAAGGAGCGAAACTTGGATGTAGGCTTTGGTAAGTTCTTAATTTTAGTTATTATTTGATCCCAGCACTACTTAGTTGAGTGTTAGTGTCAGAACTATATGTTCTGTTGTCATTCCTTTACATGGGAACGAATTTTGATGTATTAGTGACTAGTCCTTTAGGATAATAACTATAATAACAAGTATGATTGACATTACTTTTGGAAGAATTGTTAGCTAAAAGTATTTTCTAACATACCATAAATTATAAAGCTAAATGGCGAGCCTACTTAATGTAAGGCAACAGGACCTAAAAGTAAGTTCTGATAATAGAATTGCTCTAGATGAGGGCAAAGATGTTCTTGTTAGTAATTGTCAAAGGAAATTGTAATCGAATCGATTTGGGATATTAGTGGATTCGAGAAAGATAAGATGTTAGAAAACCTAGTCCATGAGGTTATAACGTAGTGACTATATAATGTTCTCGATGTTTGTATTGTAAGCTGCAGATTACTGATGCACGAATCGGATTATTGTGTAGAGCTACGTGTTTCCTCGTGGTACAATAAGTAAGAATATTTGTAAGTAATCTATAAATTGATACTGATTGCACGAATAGGTACTATTCTTGAAATAAATGTAAAAATTTTAGTCGAAATTTAAAACTTGAGAACTAGCTTGTCGAAAGACTACACTTGTAAGGTAAGTGAGTCGAGAACTCGGTTACAATAATGTGAACTACGATTACCACGATGAATTGCTATAAGCTTAGAGATATCGATTACAACGTATCATCCTCGAACGGATGGACAATTGAAACAAGTAATTCAGGTAAATTCGGAAACTCATTGAGTTCCTATAAATAATGAAATGAAATGATAAAAATAACCTGTAAAATGTGATAAGCCCTCAAGAATATATCGAGAACTTGTGTCATTGAATCCGAGAGGAGATGGGATAGATACATCCCACTAACAGAATTTGTATACATTAAAAAGTGTCAAGCTAGCATACAAGTGGCACCCTATGAAACATTGTAAGGGGACCGATAACTATGGATTTTGTGATGAGATTTCTGAGGACACAGAATAGTCATGATGCATTATAGGTTATAATTGACAGACTAACCAAGTCTGCTCACTTTTTGCTAGTCCGGATGGACTATAGCCTAAAAAGATTGGCCAGATTGTACATATATGAAATTGTAAAACTGCATGGAGTGCCAGTATCAATTGTATCTGACAGGGATCCTAGGTTCACTTCTAGATTCTGGGGTAGTCTTCAGAGAGCCCTAGGAACTAGATTGAACTTCAAGACCTGACATTCCACCCCAGACGGATGGCGATGCGAGAGGGTTATTCAGATATTAGAGGATATGCTACGGGCTTGTGTGATTGAATTTGAAGGTAGTTGGGATACACACTTGCCTTTGATTGAGTTTGCTTATAACAACAGCTATCAATCAAGCATAGGGATGCCTCCACATGAAGCTTTGTATGGCAGAAAGTGCAGAACTCCCCTATGTTGGGATGAAGTAGGTGAAAGGAAGATGATTGGGCCAGAAATTGTCCAGCAGATAGAGGAAAAGATCAGATTGATTAGAGATAGACTCAAGGCTGCATCAGACCGTCAGAAGTCCTATGTTGATTTGAAAAGAAGAGATATTGAGTACGCAGTGGGTGATAAGGTATTCCTCAAAGTTTCTCCTTGGAAGAGGATTAAGAGATTTGGCAGAAAGGGGAAACTGAGTCCTCGTTTCATCGGACCATATGAAGTTCTGGAAAGAGTGGGTCCTTTGGCATATCGGTTGGCATTACCTCCAGAGCTAGCAAGGATACACAGTGTCTTCCATGTGTCTATGTTAAGGAGGTATAGATTAGACCCATCTCATGTATTATCAGTTGAAGAGATTGAGGTAAATCCAGACCTCTCATATGAGGAAGAACCCATAAAAATTCTTGCTTATGAGGTGAAGCAGCTGAGGAACAAACAGATACACCTGGTTAAAGTGCTGTGGAACCGTCATTCAGGGTAGGAAGCTACTTGGGAACGTGAAGAGGATATGAGGAGACAGCACCCACAGCTGTCCAGAGACTAATGCCAGGTAAAATTTCGAGACGAAATTTATTTTAAGGGGGAGAGAGTTGTAACACCCCAAAGTTCGGTAGTGCGTTCTACTACTCCGGTGACCAGTGTTGTCCGGACAGCTACGATGCCTAGAACTACACTTTGACATGAGGGAGGAGACATAAAATAATTAAATACAAGAAAAGAAAATACAAGAAAAATAAAGGAAAAATAATAACAAAGAAAGGTAATCAAGTTAAACGAGCCGGGAAACCTAACGATGGGTGACCGCACTGGGAAGTCACGGCGTGGACCGTTGACTAGCCCTGGACTGCGGGGAACCCTGGAAAACATTTTTAGGACTTAAATAGACCCTTATAGAAGAATAAATATCATTAGAAAGATCAAAGAAAAAATTAAATAGTTAGTACAAAGAAAAGTGAGAAATCGAAAAACAGACAAAACCCGGTGTTACCGAAAAATCGGGAATGCAACCCGAACAGGGGCATTATGGTTAATTGACATCCCGAAGTGTCTTTTGACCTAAATGTCCACTAAAAATAAATAATATTACACTTGGAAAATAAAATGAAAAATTAGTTTAGTGGTACCTAAAGTAAATAGCTAAAATCATGGGTTAATGTGGGATAAATGAACAATTAACATATAATATGATTTAAATGGTGTTAGTGGGGCACTATGGGATTAATATATACTAAGTGGGGCAGGTGTAAGTCCACTATACCCATCATAAAGTTCATCTTCTCCATTTCCATTAAACATGCCGAATTGAAGGTGAGAGAAAACAACCATGGCCGTTTCACTCAAGCTCTCTTAACTCCCTCCATTTCAACTCCAATCTCTTAGGTTCCTTCATGAAAGTTTGTCTACTCATCACAAGGAAGAGTTTGATACAAAATTTGAGAAGTTTAAGCAAGGTTTAACAAGTCCCAACCATAAGGTAAGTTAGCATTTTTGAAGATTTCTTTGTTAAACTTTGTGTACATGTTATGGGTGTTGGTTTTGTGAAGGAAATTTTTAAGTTTGAAGAGTATTGAGATATCCATTTTTGGGCAGCCATATAATCATGTATTGATGGAGTATTTGTACATATAATTGATGAGAATTACGTTGGTTGTGATGATTTAATAACCTAGTGAATTACTTCATATTTATATGGGGATTATTGGCACTTGGATGGGAATTGATGAATTGTAGGACAATTTTGTGTTGAAGAAGATTTTCGGCAGCTTGGGGACACTTGAATAAATGTATGTATTCATGGAAGTGTTGGCAGAATATTGACATAGAAGGATTGATGGATATGTATATGAACTTGTTGTGTAAAGAGTATGTAAAAACTAGTAATGTTATGTGTATGTGTAATTGTGTTTGGACTTTGGGAATTAGAGTTATATTTGTGTATTGAAGATAATTGTAATCTGCCCAAAGTGATGTTAATGTAAAGTAATATATAGTTTTGGTAATGTACCAAAACAGAATTGGTAGGGAAGTAAACATATTGCAAGGTAAATGTGTGTAATTGATGTGTGTTAAGCAAAGTAACCAAGGGCAGTGTACATTTTAGCCAATAAGTTTAAATGTGTAACCTCAATTGGTATGAGACCAATTGGAGGTGGAACTAGGCACAAAATGTGCCAACTTTCATTGAGAAAACATACCAAAATTCTGCTTGCAAGGTGACCTAAGAAAATGACCAATTCGGATTAGGTGCAATTAGGACCTGAAAAATGACCAATTGGGCAGTAGTGAGTGTTTAGGCCATAACTCACTCAAAACAGGTCCAATTGACCTGAAATTTTAACCATGAATAGTTAAGACCCATACCTACAAGTCTTATGAAGACACCAAAACCCAGAAATGACCAGAAGCAAGTCAAAAAGCTTGCACAAGTTCGGGTCCAAAAACTGGCCGAACCAAAGTTGACCAAATTGACCTAAAATTGACTTAATTTGATGCCATTTGACCAGCAATAGTATAATGACCATAACTTGGTCTACTTAACTCATATTGACCTGAAATTTTGCCCCGCATGCAATAAGAAATAGATCTACAAGTTTGTAGTTTTGACCGAAACCGAAAACCGAGGGAACTAGGCCGTCCGGCTAGGTCAAACTAGTATCCCGAAATCCAGCAATTTGCAATGAAATACAAGAAAACGCAATATACATAGAATTGAGTTTGGTAACACGTACCAACTCTAAAACCCTATCGAATGTGACATATTAATGACACTAAAACCTAAATTACCTAGAACACATCGAGGGTCGGTATATTAGGTGATTAAGCAAATAATAGCTTTCAGTGAATTATTTGTCAAACATTATCGATAGAGACAGTTTAATTTAGTACTGAAACACTTCAAATTGTGTTTCTCAGTTACCAAAGACTCAGGAAAAGGGAAGGAAACACTGAGTCCAGACCAGGAGACAGTCATCAGAGGTTTGTGCACAACTAGTTTTTAACTGATTTTGTTTTGAATATTTCATATGATTAAATGACATATTTTTCTTATGTATTATGTTTAACAAGCATTGGATTTAATTCAATGATTATTGAAATTGTTATAGTAGGTATGAATTTAGCTTTGTAAAATGGTATTTCCACAAGTATTAAGCATTGTTATGGATTGAATAAATTATGTTTTAGAAAATTGTGATAGAACATGTTTTGAATTGTGATGGCAATTTTCATGGAAAAATGCAATTGTATGATTTGAATTGTGATGAGCATAAAACTTTATTGGATATTGAAATTGACTTTGAATCGAATTGTATTGTGATTTATGGTTACTAAATGGATTGTGATATTGTTTTATATCTCACTATAGATGCTTGACTAGGTTATTACCCGTCTCTCTCATTTGTTGAGAAGACAATGGAGTTAGTTGTGTTTTGATTACCATGGTACGTGCACAGGCTTAGATTTTCCTCTGATTTGAGGTTAGATTTAAGTTTATTTTATCGTTATGGCCCTTGCGAAAGATTCATTATTGTGATGGTACTGTGCACGATGATTCGACCTCCCCGACCATAGGGAGTAAGAATCTGATTCGACCTCCCCGACCATAGGGAGTTAGAATCACATCGAAGATGGCCCTATCGGATTAGTCTTGCATAGTTAGTGAGATAAAGAATGATTTGGGAGATACAGCATGGTTTTTGAGCTACTGACATGGTTTTGAGATACAACATGGTTTTGAGATAAAGATTGATTTTTGAGATACATAATGATTTTTGAGATACAGAATGGCTTTTGAATGGTAAGAAATTGTGATTTCAATTATGGTTTATGTATAATTGATTTTGTTGAATTACTTAAATGGTTAGTCATGATTTGATAAATTGAATTTTGTGATCAAAGTCATTTATACAAATGATTTACATTATTGGCAACGAATATTTTAAGTTTTGAAATTTGATGAGTATTCAGATTCCCAATTTATTTACTATAAATTTTGTCAATGTATATTGTACTATGTTTTAAATTATAGTTGTGCACCACTGAGTTCACCACTCAGCGATAGCTTTGTATGCTGTCGCAGGTAAGAAGAGCATAGAGCAGCAAATAAATTTCCTTGAAGATATATTCAGATCAGCTCCAGGTATATCATAGGTATACCCATGTACATAGGTTTTGATGTATGCATGTAATAATATGTACGTAAATTATTTGAGCAGTTGTATAGAAACTCTTGTAAAATATTTTGGTTTGTAATTAAATGTAAATTATTGTAAATGTAAATTTGAGATTTCATTTACTTGAATAGTTTTGTATTATATTTCTTGTATCTCAGTCTTTGAAAAATCATCATGGATTTGAGTTGAGAAAAATATTGTGTTGAGAAAAATGTTGGAGTTGAGATTTGCAAATACATATTGAAGTGCTTTTTTACAGGTTTTCTGAAGAACTGTTTTATCCAAAATACAGAGGGCACTCTGCCAAAATTTTTACAGAAATTCCAAATAATTCAAATGTGTCAATTCTATCACTTCAGTTCAAAAAGGTTTTAACACCTGTAAATAGTGCTCACCACTGTAAAAGAAGTAAGAAAAGTTTTGAAAATCCCTTGTAGTGTATTTAATGGGTTATCTGTAGACGGAGTTGGTAATTCATTAGGTATACTACGGGATCATGTTATGCCTTACAGAGGGGTAGGGTGTGACAGTGACAACCTTGAATACTCCAGCCACTTCTGCAGATCTGGACTCCAAAAATCTTAGTCAAAGTACCTGCGCGAGGAAACAAATCCATCGCGCTAAGCATTGCTGCTTTGTGGTGCAATAATAGAACAAGGAAATAATATACAAATAAAGATAGAAATAAAACATCATTCAAATAATTAAGATATATTTATACTTCACATGCGGTTTCCAAAATTTAATATGTTTTATCCTAATTTAGTCTTCTTTGGAAGCGTTTATTTTGCCAATGTACAGTAATAATGTACAAGAAAAAAAATTATCTGAAAATAATAAATTTATGCTTATATTATTATATAAGTCTCATTTGCAATATTTATTTATTTTATAATTTTCTTTGCTAATCTTTTAGCATTTTCCCAATACTTGCTAGGTTGTCTCAGATTATCTCATAATAAGTAAATTTTAATATCTGTCCAGTTCATTTCGATTCTTTCTAATAAATAACTATTCTAATTTATTTTAGGTCATCTTACTCATTTATTTTATTTAATTTCTAATATTTTAAATTGCTAATATTCTTAACTTATCTCAATAAATTTCACTGCCCAAGTAACCTATGACAGGCTGACTAAACTGGATAACGGGTCGTTGGCACTGGACACCGCGGTTCCTCAGGCCGTCATACTATGGGACGCAGAACGTCAACCACGTATGCAGTCAGTATGGCTAAAAAGCCATGATAACACATAGTGGGGCATAAAAGCCATGAATGTTGGCATAAAGCCATGAATGCGGGCGTATAGCTATGAATACGGGCATAAAGCCATGAATACAGGCATAAAGCCTTTCGCAGTACTGCTAAAACAATACCCTATTGGCATGCCAAACTATCCAATCTGACACACATGTCTAGGCAACACATGGGCACATAATATCATTAAATATTAATATATTGTATTTTATGACTTCATTATTTCATGATAAATTTCAACTATAATTCATACATTCATTTAATCATTTATATGATCACAATTCACATTAATTATCCTTTTATACCATTGTACTCAAAATACTTCTCCTCTCTACAATAATGAGAACTAATGTCTCATTCATACATTAATATGGTTCATTTATTCAATCGTTATGTTATTCATATTAATCACAATTCTAAACAATGGTTCACATGTACCATTGTATTCAAAACCTTTTCCCTTTTCTCATTTATACATTCAAGAATCTACTTATGTAATTACAAATTTTATATTTCAAGTTGAGTTATTAATATTTTATGAATTCCATTTGTGATGGGCATATAAGCCCTAACTAATTATTCACATCAATTTGGTGACTTATTTTTCATGTTTCAAGTAATCCATAAATATTTCATGGATTTCAAATTTATGGCCTTAATTTCTTTTAACAATTTTGACTAGGATGCATAGTCCACATTTGTCATACAATTCTAAGCAATTAAGCTTAGAATTGGTTCTAGGTCTTCATCTTAATTTACTAATCATTTTGGTTACTATTCACCTTACTAGTCAACCCAAAATGTTGACCTTTTATACTTAATGGATATATTAATTCTAATTACACCAAGATCCCACATTTTTATTTTTACATTTGCTAGTATTAATTGCCAATTGCATTTCTAATTTCAAATTTTGAATTTTCAAGTTTTGGTGTCACTATTCACCTTATTGGTCAACAAAAATGTTGACTTTTGGATAGAAAATAGGTACATTGGTTTTAACACACCCAACATACCACATTTTGCATTGAAAACTTGTTGGCATTAAGCATTAATACCATTTCTAAACTTAAACCAAGGGAAGCAGAATTTTCAGTTTTTGAAGCCTAACTTTACTATTCCATTAAGCACTGTTGCAGTGGGAATTTGAGGAATTGGTAAACATGAAAGTTGTTCCTTATTTTGTCTAGTTGAATTTCTTTTTTTGAATCACTCCATTTGGAGTTTTGTAGCTCCAGATATGGTCCAAAAACCACAGCTGGCCGGATTGGAAAAACTGCAGACTTACCAAATCTACGATTACCATGAATAGTGACTGTGACTGCCATTTGGGTTAGGTTTTGGTCATAATTTGGGGTAGGTTTCTTCATGAAAGTTGTTTATCTATGTCTTAACTTGTTGCTGTAAACATTTCAGGTCAATTGACCATATCTACAGTGAGTTATGGCCAAATGAACAGTTACTGTTCATTTGGTCATTTCTGCAGGTGCTGTTGCAGGGTATCCGGATTGGGGCCAACTTTTGGTCCACTTGCTTTGGTCTTTTGGGCATGATTTCTTCAGAAAAATTGTGCCATTATAAGCCTAGTTTCATGTCCAATTGGCCAAACACAAATTGAACCTACACAGCCAAAGTTATGGCTGTCCAAGTGGGCTGGAATCACACCACCTGCTGCTTGTCACTAGGCACCTATCAATTCAGTGTGTAACACTCTAATGCACTTCAATTTATGGTCAACTTCCCTCAAATGGTCATTAATTGACCATTAAATTGTTCACTCACCATTTCACAAGCAAAGTCCAAGTTTCTCTCCCAAAACCCTAGCTCAAATTCAAGGTTCACACAACACACACCAATTAAACATACTAATCACACTTCTCATCATAATCAAGCAAGTTATCCATTTTATTTGCAATAAAACACTTCAAATCCTACTCCTACACAAGCTGGCTGGATTCTTAGTCTAACATATATCCATCAATTTCATCATTTATCATGTAATTCTAGTGTAACTCACTTTATTTTCATCATTTATCATGTAATTCTAGTGTAATTCACTTTATTTTCATCATTATAAGAGGAATAAGTAAGAATTTAGCACTAACCTTAGGAGGGCAGAATTTTCTCTTAGCCAAACTTTAATTTTCCTTCACTTTCTTGGCAGCCAATCACTTACTCAAGATGTAATATTAAATTTTTATGAAGGAAGGTAGGGATTTTATGGTGAAAAATTCAAAGTTAGCAAGGTATAATGAAGGATAACAATGGTGGAAATGGGAGAGGTGGCTGCTGGCTTGTTTTGGGAGAGAAGATGCAGATTTTGTTTTGAATTTTTGTCTCAATTATCTCCTTTTAAAGTGCTTGTTGAAATTTGATTGGTGGAGGGCATTGCAATGACATCATGTGATGCCATTATTCTCAATTTCTTTCATTTTTCTTTTCTTTTCTTTTCTACTCATTTTCAATTCAATTTTTAGCAATATTTATTCATATTTTAGATTATAATAATTATTTACTTAACTGGACAAGTCGGCCAAAAATCGTCTCTGAAGGCAAAATGACCAAAATGCCCTCCGTTTGGCTTAACGGGTCAAAATTGTCTGTACCGATTGAAAAATTTTTCTAAACATTTTCTTGGCATTCTAATGCCATAGAAACCTCAATGACCCTTCTCTGGAGTCCCAAAAATTATTTTATGAATTTTTCCCCCGGTCTAGGGCTCCTCGTTGCGAGAACCGCAACTTCACTCTGGTTACCCATCGCTTGGGTACCGGCTCGTTTAACTTGGTTGTATTTTATTTTAAAAATTTTTCCTAAATTTTTCTTATTAATATTTGAGTTAATTATGGTTCCTGACTTTAGTTTAAATATTTTTCCGAATGTTCTAGCTGTCCAGACCGACACCGGTCATCGGAACAGTAGAATGTATGTAATTGCTACAATGAGGGTGTTACAATTCTTCCCCTCTAATTTAAATTTCGTCCTCGAAATTTACTGGGTGTTTTAGGTTATGAGATAATTCTTTTACCTTTCTATTACTCCATCTGTCTACTTCTTTTGTATATATGGTACTATTTAGTTTTTTCGAATCTATCATTATACACTTAGGCATATCATAAAGGAAATACTTTACCTCAAATTCACATCTGGGGCTTCTTGTTCCTCTCCGACTTGGGTAACATTTGGAAGTGGTGTTACTGTTGTACTTGGTCCTTCCACAACCTTTGTCTGGGTCCGTGGTAAATTCCTCTTAGGACAATCTTTCAGACGATGGTCTATGGCCCCACATCTATAACAGGCTCCAGTCAATCTCCTACATTCACCTTTATGCCACTTGTTACAATGGCCACATTTTCTTGCTAATCCTGGCACACTCACTACTTGTGTTTCTGGTTAATCCCTTCTGGGTATAGGCCTGGGTCTGGATCTCTTACTTTGATCAAATGTCTGACTTAATTGTTCTCTCGGCCTCTTATTACTAGACTGTCCAAATTTCCTCTTTTGCTGATCACCACTCCTCTTCTGTTTCTCTTCATGAACACAACTAATATATTTCTTTCTGAACTCTATCAGAAAGAATTCCCAAGTTACGTCAGCTGGTGGCACTACCTTGGTTATGACATCCCACCATCGATATGCAGCTTCTTGTAACAATGAAACTGCACACTCCAAACTCTGTTCTGGTGTGCAATGGAGCTGCTGCAAGACTCTTTCAGTCCTTTCTAACCAATACTCAGCCGCTGCAGAATCGTCTTCCTTTCTACCATTGAAATCTACAGCTCCATATTTCCTAATTTTTCCTAGAGGTGATTTTCGCTGAGGCGGTGGTGGAATAACCCCAGTCATCTGTCGAAAGAATTCAGTCATCTGCTCAAACAAGGCCTGTTGGGGTTGTACAGGCACCTCTTGCTCTGGTGGAGTAGGATCTCCCCGATTTCCAATATCACTCCCAGTCGGGATATGGCTTACTACTTCTTCTTCTACTGCCCTCTGCGATTCTGAGTCCATACCTTAACCTAAAATAACCAAGAAAATAGATCTGCATTAGTGTCACCTCAACTCATATGAATACAATGCATGTTATGCACTCTATCTCATTCTATCTATCTATGCCTAGGAACGCCTAAACCTCGCTCTGATACCAATAAATGTAACACCCCTCACCCGACTACAGTACAGCCGAGCAAAGTGTGCTACATTCGGTGCCGGAGCACCCTATCTTATCTTACTTTATTCCTTTTCATAATTTAATCTCATTATATTTTAATATTAATTATTTTTCGACGGAGAAACCAGCGGAGTTTCCCCTATTTTATTACCAGTTGACGTATTTTACTATTTACCTGTTTGAAAATTTCAATAATATTTTACAAATAAAATCTCGTCAATTATTTTCATAACCATCTCATTCATATATCTCAATTTCATATTCATTTCCATGCATTATCTATATATTTCAAATCTGTCTTCGAATCCATACAATCTCATTCATGCTCAAATCACATAAGTAAAATTTTCAAATTTCTTTAATTTACATAATTTCATAATTTACATGATGTATAAATTAATTACATATGAAAAAGCTAATTTATTAAATTACATTACATTTCTATTAATTACCTGCTCATAATCTACATTATAATACAATATCTAGCATTTTGTACTAAATACAAAATATGATCTATATGGGCCCTATCTACATGCATTGCTGAGGAGGTGACAACCTTGAATACTCCAGCCACTTCTGCAGATCTGGACTCCAAAAATCTTAGTCAAAGTACTTGTGCGAGGAAACAAATCCATCGCGCTAAGCATTGCTGCTTAGTGGTGCAATAATAGAACAAGGAAATAATATACAAATAAAGATAAAAATAAAACATCATTCAAATAATTAAGATCTATTTATACTTCACATGCGGTTTCTAAAATTTAATATGTTTTATCCTAATTTAGTCTTCTTTGGAAGCGTTTATTTCGCCAATGTACAGTAATAATGTACAAGAAAAAAAAAATAATCTGAAAATAATAAATTTATGCTTATATTATTATATAAGTCTCATTTGCTATATTTATTTATATTATAATTTTCTTTGCTAATCTTTTAGCATTTTCCCAATACTTGCTAGGTTGTCTCAGATTATCTCATAATAAGTAAATTTTAATATCTGTCCAGTTCATTTCGATTCTTTCTAATAAATAACTATTCTAATTTATTTTAGGTCATCTTACTCATTTATTTTATTTAATTTCTAATATTTTAAATTGCTAATATTCTTAACTTATCTCAATAAATTTCACTGCCCAAGTAACCTATGACAGGCTGACTAAATTGTCTGTACCGATTGAAAAATTTTTCTAAACATTTTCTTAGCGTTTTAATGTCACAAAAACCTCAATGACCCTTCTCTGGAGTCCCAAAAATTATTTTATGAATTTTTCCCCGGGTCTAGGGCTCCTCGTTGCGATAACCGCAACTTCACTCTGGTTACCCATCGCTTGGGCACCTACCGTTTAACTTGGTTGTATTTTATTTTAAAAATTGTTCCTAAATTTTTCTTATTAATATTTGAGTTAATTATGGTTCCTGACTTTAGTTTAAATATTTTTTCGAACGTTCTAGCTGTCCGGACCGACACCGGTCACCAGAACAGTAGAATGTATGTAATTGCTACAATGAGGGTGTTACAACGACAAAGCAATCACAACCCCACTAATCGAAATCAATGAGGAAGTGAGCTAGCTATATAATGAGTACTCATTCGATCACCTTAACTGGTAAACCAGAGAGGGAGAAAAATAAACGATCACGACTCCATAAATGGAGAAGGAAAATAAACGATCACAACCCCATAAATGGAGAAGGAATGATATGATACTGTCATGCTAAGTGTGAACACAAAATCAATTCCAAACATTTTATTCAAATGATTCGTGAGAATCCAATAAATTTCCAAAGTTATAATTTCATTCACAAAATGGCAACACATGTAACACCCTCCCAGTAACAACTCCGTACATTCTACTGTTTCGGTGACCGGTGTCGGTCCGGACAGCTAGAACGTCCGAAAAAATAATTAAACTTAAGTGAGGGGCCATAATTAACTCAAATATTAATAAGAAACACTTAGTAAAAATTTTAGAAATAAAATACAACCAAGTAAAATGAGCCGGTGCCCAAGCGATGGGTAGCAGGAGGGTTGACTTAATTTGATGCCATTTGACCAGCAATAGTATAATGACCATAAGTTGGTCTACTTAACTCATATTGATGTGAAATTTTGCCCCGCATGCAATAAGAAATAGATCTACAAGTTTGTAGTTTTGACCAAACCAAAACCGAGGAACTAGGCCGTCCGGCTAGGTCAAACTAGTATCCCAAATCCAAAGAATTTGCAATGAAATACAAGAAAACGCAATATACATAGAATTGAGTTTGGTAACACGTACCAACTCTAAAACCCTATCGAATGTGACATATTAATGACACTAAAACCTAAATTACCTAGAACACATCGAGGGTCGGTATATTAGGTGATTAAGCAAATAATAGCTTTCGAGGAATTATTTGTCAAACATTATCGATAGAGACAATTTAATTTAGTCTTGAAACACTTCAAATTGTGTTTCTCGCTACCAAAGACTCAGTGAAAAGGGAAGGAAACACTGAGTCCGGACTGTGAGACAGATCATTAGAGGTTTGTGCACAACTAGTTTTTAACTGATTTTGTTTTGAATATTTCATATGATTAAATGACATATTTTTCTTATTATTATGTTTAACAAGCATTGGATTTAATTCAATGATTATTGAAATTGTTATAGTAGGTATGAATTTAGCTTTGTAAAATGGTATTTCCACAAGTATTAAGCATTGTTATGGATTGAATAAATTATGTTTTAGAAAATTGTGATAGAACATGTTTTGAATTGTGATGGCAATTTTCATGGAAAAATGCAATTGTATGATTTGAATTGTGATGAGCATAAAACTTTATTGGATATTGAAATTGACTTTGAATCGAATTGTATTGTGATTTATGGTTACTAAATGGATTGTGATATTGTTTTATATCTCACTATAGATGCTTGACTAGGTTATTACCCGTCTCTCTCATTTGTTGAGAAGACAATGGAGTTAGTTGTGTTTTGATTACCATGGTACGTGCACAGGCTTAGATTTTCCTCTGATTTGAGGTTAGATTTAAGTTTATTTTATCGTTATGGCCCTTGCGAAAGATTCATTATTGTGATGGTACTGTGCACGATGATTCGACCTCCCCGACCATAGGGAGTAAGAATCTGATTCGACCTCCCCGACCATAGGGAGTTAGAATCACATCGAAGATGGCCCTATCGGATTAGTCTTGCATAGTTAGTGAGATAAAGAATGATTTGGGAGATACAGCATGGTTTTTGAGCTACAGCATGGTTTTTGAGATACAACATGGTTTTGAGATAAAGATTGATTTTTGAGATACATAATGATTTTTGAGATACAGAATGGCTTTTGAATGGTAAGAAATTGTGATTTCAATTATGGTTTATGTATAATTGATTTTGTTGAATTACTTAAATGGTTAGTCATGATTTGATAAATTGAATTTTGTGATCAAAGTCATTTATACAAATGATTTACATTATTGGCAACGAATATTTTAAGTTTTGAAATTTGATGAGTATTCAGATTCCCAATTTATTTACTATAAATTTTGTCAATGTATATTGTACTATGTTTTAAATTATAGTTGTGCACCACTGAGTTCACCACTCAGCGATAGCTTTGTATGCTGTCGCAGGTAAGAAGAGCATAGAGCAGCAAATACATTTCCTTGAAGATATATTCAGATCACCTGTGTATATCATAGGTATACCCATGTACATAGGTTTTGATGTATGCATGTAATAATATGTACGTAAATTATTTGAGCAGTTGTATAGAAACTCTTGTAAAATATTTTGGTTTGTAATTAAATGTAAATTATTGTAAATGTAAATTTGAGATTTCATTTACTTGAATAGTTTTGTATTATATTTCTTGTATCTCGATCTTTGAAAAATCATCATGGATTTGAGTTGAGAAAAATGTTGTGTTGAGAAAAATGTTGGAGTTGAGATTTGCAAATACATATTGAAGTGCTTTTTACAGGTTTTCTGAAGAACTGTTTTATCCAAAATACAGAGGGCACTCTGCCAAAATTTTTACAGAAATTCCAAATAATTCAAATGTGTCAATTCTATCACTTCAGTTCAAAAAGGTTTTAACACCTGTAAATAGTGCTCACCACTGTAAAAGAAGTAAGAAAAGTTTTGAAAATCCCTTGTAGTGTATTTAATGGGTTATCTGTAGACGGAGTTGGTAATTCATTAGGTATACTACGGGATCATGTTATGCCTTACAGAGGGGTAGGGTGTGACAGTGACAACCTTGAATACTCCAGCCACTTCTGCAGATCTGGACTCCAAAAATCTTAGTCAAAGTACCTGCGCGAGGAAACAAATCCATCGCGCTAAGCATTGCTGCTTTGTGGTGCAATAATAGAACAAGGAAATAATATACAAATAAAGATAGAAATAAAACATCATTCAAATAATTAAGATATATTTATACTTCACATGCGGTTTCCAAAATTTAATATGTTTTATCCTAATTTAGTCTTCTTTGGAAGCGTTTATTTTGCCAATGTACAGTAATAATGTACAAGAAAAAAAATTATCTGAAAATAATAAATTTATGCTTATATTATTATATAAGTCTCATTTGCAATATTTATTTGTTTTATAATTTTCTTTGCTAATCTTTTAGCATTTTCCCAATACTTGCTAGGTTGTCTCAGATTATCTCATAATAAGTAAATTTTAATATCTGTCCAGTTCATTTCGATTCTTTCTAATAAATAACTATTCTAATTTATTTTAGGTCATCTTACTCATTTATTTTATTTAATTTCTAATATTTTAAATTGCTAATATTCTTAACTTATCTCAATAAATTTCACTGCCCAAGTAACCTATGACAGTGACTAAAGCTGGATAACGTCGCTGGCACCGACACCGCGTTCCTCGTGCCGTCATACTATGGGACGCAGAACGTCAACCACGTATGCAGTCAGTATGGCTAAAAAGCCATGATAACACATAGTGGGGCATAAAAGCCATGAATGTTGGCATAAAGCCATGAATGCGGGCGTATAGCTATGAATACGGGCATAAAGCCATGAATACAGGCATAAAGCCTTTCGCAGTACTGCTAAAACAATACCCTATTGGCATGCCAAACTATCCAATCTGACACACATGTCTAGGCAACACATGGGCACATAATATCATTAAATATTAATATATTGTATTTTATGACTTCATTATTTCATGATAAATTTCAACTATAATTCATACATTCATTTAATCATTTATATGATCACAATTCACATTAATTATCCTTTTATACCATTGTACTCAAAATACTTCTCCTCTCTACAATAATGAGAACTAATGTCTCATTCATACATTAATATGGTTCATTTATTCAATCGTTATGTTATTCATATTAATCACAATTCTAAACAATGGTTCACATGTACCATTGTATTCAAAACCTTTTCCCTTTTCTCATTTATACATTCAAGAATCTACTTATGTAATTACAAATTTTATATTTCAAGTTGAGTTATTAATATTTTATGAATTCCATTTGTGATGGGCATATAAGCCCTAACTAATTATTCACATCAATTTGGTGACTTATTTTTCATGTTTCAAGTAATCCATAAATATTTCATGGATTTCAAATTTATGGCCTTAATTTCTTTTTAACAATTTTGACTAGGATGCATAGTCCACATTTGTCATACAATTCTAAGCAATTAAGCTTAGAATTGGTTCTAGGTCTTCATCTTAATTTACTAATCATTTTGGTTACTATTCACCTTACTAGTCAACCCAAAATGTTGACCTTTTATACTTAATGGATATATTAATTCTAATTACACCAAGATCCCACATTTTTATTTTTACATTTGCTAGTATTAATTGCCAATTGCATTTCTAATTTCAAATTTTGAATTTTCAAGTTTTGGTGTCACTATTCACCTTATTGGTCAACAAAAATGTTGACTTTTGGATAGAAAATAGGTACATTGGTTTTAACACACCCAACATACCACATTTTGCATTGAAAACTTGTTGGCATTAAGCATTAATACCATTTCTAAACTTAAACCAAGGGAAGCAGAATTTTCAGTTTTTGAAGCCTAACTTTACTATTCCATTAAGCACTGTTGCAGTGGGAATTTGAGGAATTGGTAAACATAAAAGTTGTTCCTTATTTTGTCTAGTTGAATTTCTTTTTTTGAATCACTCCATTTGGAGTTTTGTAGCTCCAGATATGGTCCAAAAACCACAGCTGGCCGGATTGGAAAAACTGCAGAATTACCAAATCTACAGTACCATGAATAGTGACTGTGACTGCCATTTGGGTTAGGTTTTGGTCATAATTTGGGGTAGGTTTCTTCATGAAAGTTGTTTATCTATGTCTTAACTTGTTGCTGTAAACATTTCAGGTCAATTGACCATATCTACAGTGAGTTATGGCCAAATGAACAGTTACTGTTCATTTGGTCATTTCTGCAGGTGCTGTTGCAGGGTATCCGGATTGGGGCCAACTTTTGGTCCACTTGCTTTGGTCTTTTGGGCATGATTTCTTCAGAAAAATTGTGCCATTATAAGCCTAGTTTCATGTCCAATTGGCCAAACACAAATTGAACCTACACAGCCAAAGTTATGGCTGTCCAAGTGGGCTGGAATCACAGCCACCTAACCTTTGTCACTAGGCAGCCTATCAATTCAGTGTGTAACACTCTAATGCACTTCAATTTATGGTCAACTTCCCTCAAATGGTCATTAATTGACCATTAAATTGTTCACTCACCATTTCACAAGCAAAGTCCAAGTTTCTCTCCCAAAACCCTAGCTCAAATTCAAGGTTCACACAACACACACCAATTAAACATACTAATCACACTTCTCATCATAATCAAGCAAGTTATCCATTTTATTTGCAATAAAACACTTCAAATCCTACTCCTACACAAGCTGGCTGGATTCTTAGTCTAACATATATCCATCAATTTCATCATTTATCATGTAATTCTAGTGTAACTCACTTTATTTTCATCATTTATCATGTAATTCTAGTGTAATTCACTTTATTTTCATCATTATAAGAGGAATAAGTAAGAATTTAGCACTAACCTTAGGAGGGCAGAATTTTCTCTTAGCCAAACTTTAATTTTCCTTCACTTTCTTGGCAGCCAATCACTTACTCAAGATGTAATATTAAATTTTTATGAAGGAAGGTAGGGATTTTATGGTGAAAAATTCAAAGTTAGCAAGGTATAATGAAGGATAACAATGGTGGAAATGGGAGAGGTGGCTGCTGGCTTGTTTTGGGAGAGAAGATGCAGATTTTGTTTTGAATTTTTGTCTCAATTATCTCCTTTTAAAGTGCTTGTTGAAATTTGATTGGTGGAGGGCATTGCAATGACATCATGTGATGCCATTATTCTCAATTTCTTTCATTTTTCTTTTCTTTTCTTTTCTACTCATTTTCAATTCAATTTTTAGCAATATTTATTCATATTTTAGATTATAATAATTATTTACTTAACTGGACAAGTCGGCCAAAAATCGTCTCTGAAGGCAAAATGACCAAAATGCCCTCCGTTTGGCTTAACGGGTCAAAATTGTCTGTACCAATTGAAAAATTTTTCTAAACATTTTCTTGGCATTCTAATGCCATAGAAACCTCAATGACCCTTCTCTGGAGTCCCAAAAATTATTTTATGAATTTTTCCCCGGGTCTAGGGCTCCTCGTTGCGAGAACCGCAACTTCACTCTGGTTACCCATCGCTTGGGTACCGGCTCGTTTAACTTGGTTGTATTTTATTTTAAAAATTTTTCCTAAATTTTTCTTATTAATATTTGAGTTAATTATGGTTCCTGACTTTAGTTTAAATATTTTTCCGAATGTTCTAGCTGTCCAGACCGACACCGGTCATCGGAACAGTAGAATGTATGTAATTGCTACAATGAGGGTGTTACAATTCTTCCCCTCTAATTTAAATTTCGTCCTCGAAATTTACTGGGTGTTTTAGGTTATGAGATAATTCTTTTACCTTTCTATTACTCCATCTGTCTACTTCTTTTGTATATATGGTACTATTTAGTTTTTTTCGAATCTATCATTATACACTTAGGCATATCATAAAGGAAATACTTTACCTCAAATTCACATCTGGGGCTTCTTGTTCCTCTCCGACTTGGGTAACATTTGGAAGTGGTGTTACTGTTGTACTTGGTCCTTCCACAACCTTTGTCTGGGTCCGTGGTAAATTCCTCTTAGGACAATCTTTCAGACGATGGTCTATGGCCCCACATCTATAACAGGCTCCAGTCAATCTCCTACATTCACCTTTATGCCACTTGTTACAATGGCCACATTTTCTTGCTAATCCTGGCACACTCACTACTTGTGTTTCTGGTTAATCCCTTCTGGGTATAGGCCTGGGTCTGGATCTCTTACTTTGATCAAATGTCTGACTTAATTGTTCTCTCGGCCTCTTATTACTAGACTGTCCAAATTTCCTCTTTTGCTGATCACCACTCCTCTTCTGTTTCTCTTCATGAACACAACTAATATATTTCTTTCTGAACTCTATCAGAAAGAATTCCCAAGTTACGTCAGCTGGTGGCACTACCTTGGTTATGACATCCCACCATCGATATGCAGCTTCTTGTAACAATGAAACTGCACACTCCAAACTCTGTTCTGGTGTGCAATGGAGCTGCTGCAAGACTCTTTCAGTCCTTTCTAACCAATACTCAGCCGCTGCAGAATCGTCTTCCTTTCTACCATTGAAATCTACAGCTCCATATTTCCTAATTTTTCCTAGAGGTGATTTTCGCTGAGGCGGTGGTGGAATAACCCCAGTCATCTGTCGAAAGAATTCAGTCATCTGCTCAAACAAGGCCTGTTGGGGTTGTACAGGCACCTCTTGCTCTGGTGGAGTAGGATCTCCCCGATTTCCAATATCACTCCCAGTCGGGATATGGCTTACTACTTCTTCTTCTACTGCCCTCTGCGATTCTGAGTCCATACCTTAACCTAAAATAACCAAGAAAATAGATCTGCATTAGTGTCACCTCAACTCATATGAATACAATGCATGTTATGCACTCTATCTCATTCTATCTATCTATGCCTAGGAACGCCTAAACCTCGCTCTGATACCAATAAATGTAACACCCCTCACCCGACTACAGTACAGCCGAGCAAAGTGTGCTACATTCGGTGCCGGAGCACCCTATCTTATCTTACTTTATTCCTTTTCATAATTTAATCTCATTATATTTTAATATTAATTATTTTTCGACGGAGAAACCAGCGGAGTTTCCCCTATTTTATTACCAGTTGACGTATTTTACTATTTACCTGTTTGAAAATTTCAATAATATTTTACAAATAAAATCTCGTCAATTATTTTCATAACCATCTCATTCATATATCTCAATTTCATATTCATTTCCATGCATTATCTATATATTTCAAATCTGTCTTCGAATCCATACAATCTCATTCATGCTCAAATCACATAAGTAAAATTTTCAAATTTCTTTAATTTACATAATTTCATAATTTACATGATGTATAAATTAATTACATATGAAAAAGCTAATTTATTAAATTACATTACATTTCTATTAATTACCTGCTCATAATCTACATTATAATACAATATCTAGCATTTTGTACTAAATACAAAATATGATCTATATGGGCCCTATCTACATGCATTGCTGAGGAGGTGACAACCTTGAATACTCCACCATACGCAGATCTGGACTCCAAAAATCTTAGTCCAAGTACTTGTGCGAGGAAACAAATCCATCGCGCTAAGCATTGCTGCTTAGTGGTGCAATAATAGAACAAGGAAATAATATACAAATAAAGATAAAAATAAAACATCATTCAAATAATTAAGATCTATTTATACTTCACATGCGGTTTCTAAAATTTAATATGTTTTATCCTAATTTAGTCTTCTTTGGAAGCGTTTATTTCGCCAATGTCTGAGAATAATGTACAAGAAAAAAAAATGATCTGAAAATAATAAATTTATGCTTATATTATTATATAAGTCTCATTTGCTATATTTATTTATATTATAATTTTCTTTGCTAATCTTTTAGCATTTTCCCAATACTTGCTAGGTTGTCTCAGATTATCTCATAATAAGTAAATTTTAATATCTGTCCAGTTCATTTCGATTCTTTCTAATAAATAACTATTCTAATTTATTTTAGGTCATCTTACTCATTTATTTTATTTAATTTCTAATATTTTAAATTGCTAATATTCTTAACTTATCTCAATAAATTTCACTGCCCAAGTAACCTATGACAGGCTGACTAAATTGTCTGTACCGATTGAAAAATTTTTCTAAACATTTTCTTAGCGTTTTAATGTCACAAAAACCTCAATGACCCTTCTCTGGAGTCCCAAAAATTATTTTATGAATTTTTCCCCGGGTCTAGGGCTCCTCGTTGCGATAACCGCAACTTCACTCTGGTTACCCATCGCTTGGGCACCGGCTCGTTTAACTTGGTTGTATTTTATTTTAAAAATTGTTCCTAAATTTTTCTTATTAATATTTGAGTTAATTATGGTTCCTGACTTTAGTTTAAATATTTTTTCGAACGTTCTAGCTGTCCGGACCGACACCGGTCACCAGAACAGTAGAATGTATGTAATTGCTACAATGAGGGTGTTACAACGACAAAGCAATCACAACCCCACTAATCGAAATCAATGAGGAAGTGAGCTAGCTATATAATGAGTACTCATTCGATCACCTTAACTGGTAAACCAGAGAGGGAGAAAAATAAACGATCACGACTCCATAAATGGAGAAGGAAAATAAACGATCACAACCCCATAAATGGAGAAGGAATGATATGATACTGTCATGCTAAGTGTGAACACAAAATCAATTCCAAACATTTTATTCAAATGATTCGTGAGAATCCAATAAATTTCCAAAGTTATAATTTCATTCACAAAATGGCAACACATGTAACACCCTCCCAGTAACAACTCCGTACATTCTACTGTTTCGGTGACCGGTGTCGGTCCGGACAGCTAGAACGTCCGAAAAAATAATTAAACTTAAGTGAGGGGCCATAATTAACTCAAATATTAATAAGAAACACTTAGTAAAAATTTTAGAAATAAAATACAACCAAGTAAAATGAGCCGGTGCCCAAGCGATGGGTAACCGGAGGGAAGTTGCGGTTCTCGCAACGAGGAGCCCTAGACCCGAGGAAAAAATTATAAAATAATTTTTGGGACTCCAGAGAAGGGTCATTGAGGTTCCTATGGCATTAGAATGCCAAGAAAATACCTAAAAAAATTTTTCAATCGGTACAACCAATTTTGACCCGTTAAGCCAAACAGAGGGCATTTTGGTCATTTCGCCTTCAGAGGTGATTTTTGGCCTACTTGTCCAGTTGAGTAAATAATTAATATGACATAAAATATGAAGAAACATTACTAAAAATGAAATTGGAAATGAGTAGTGAAAGAAAAGAAAAGAAAATGCAAAATAATGCAAATAATGACATCAATGTGATGTCATTTAAAATTTCCAACCAATCACAATTAAGCCCTTATTTGACTAACTAATAAAGAGACAAATTGAAGACTAAATTCATCAAAGAACCAGCAGCCATCCTTCTCTCCTCAAGAGCAGCCGAAATCCATCTCCCTCCCTCCATTGATTTTTTTTCAATCAAGCTCAATTTCTCCCTTGTTTCCACTATTAAACCCTAAACCCCTTCATTAAAACTTAACCACACCTCTTGGGGAAGTGTTTGGCAGCCTAGAAAGTGAAGGAAAGTGAAGTTTTGAGTGGGGAAAAATCTGCCCTAATCAAGGTTAGTGCATTAGATACTTAAAACTCCTTATTTTCATGATTTGCAACCTGAATTGAGTAAGAATTGTAACTAAAATGAACAAGAATTATGTGTACACATACTATGAATTTTTGGCAGCCCTTGTGAAGGAATTATTTTGATTGTTTTGATGGACTTAAAGTGGGCTATAAATCAAGTTTAAACATGTGATTATTGAAGGAGCTAGTAATTAAGGTGTTGTGAAAACCTATAATGGAACTAGGGTTTTGAAGAGTGAAAAATTGGCTTGGCTTGGGAAATTGTTAGAGCACATTTTAATGGTCAATTAGTGACCATTTTAGGTAAGTTGACCATAATTAGAACAGAAAAATAGTATGGTAAAGTGAAGGTGAAATCTGCCCTAGGGACAGCAGCAATGGATTGAGATTTCAGTCCAATTACACAGCCATAACTTTGGCTGTGTTAGTCCAATTGGTGTTTGGCCAATTGGACATGAAACTAGGCTTATAATGGCACATTTTTGCTGAAGAAACCATGCCAAAAAGACCAAAGCAAGAGGACCAAAACTTGGCCCCAATCCGGACACCCTGCAACTGATTCTGCAGAATTGACCAAATGAACAGTAACTGTTCATTTGGCCATAACTCACTGTAGATTTGGCCAATTGACCTGAAATTTTTACAAACACAAGCTAAGACATAGAAAAACAACTTTCATGAAGGAACCTACCCCAAATTATGGCCAGAACCTAACCCAAATGGCAGTGGAAGTCACTGTTCATGTTACTGTAGATATGGTAATTTCTGCAGAATGCAAATCCGGCCAGCTGTGGTTTTTGGACCATATCTAGAGCTACAAAACTCCAAATGGAGTGATTCAAAAAAGGAAATTCAACTAGACAAAATAAGGAACAACTTTCATGCTTGTCATTTCTTCAAATTCCGACAGCAACAGTGTCCAATGGAACAGTGAAGTTGACTCACAAAAACTAAAAATTCTGCTTGTGTTGGTTTAAACTTTGAAATGGCATAAATGCTTAATGCCAACAAGTTTGGAATGCCAAATGTGGTATGTTGGGAGTGCCAAAGTCAATGTACATATTTTTATTCTAAACGTCAACATTTTTGTTGACCAATAAGATGAATAGTGACACTAAAAATTTGAAATTCACAAATTGAAGAATTTAAAAGTTTCAAATGCCCTAGTATACCTAACAAGATTGGTTTGGATAGTTTGGCATGCCAATAGGGTTCAGTTAGCAGTACTGCACATGGCAATATGCCGTTCTGTGATTTCATGGCTTTTAGCCATTCTGACCTTGCATTGAGACTTGGCCTTGTGCCTGAGATTATTCTGACTTGGTAGGTACATTACGTTGCACGGGTGATGCATATGCGACCGATGGTGTGACGGCCCGAGGTATTAGATACCCAGTGCCAGTTTACCCATTATCCATTCCAGTCGTCTAGTGTAGGTTACTTGGGGCAACCAATTGAATAAAAGTGGACAAAGTAAATAATATATAAATACCAAGCAAATGAAACATATACATTCACTACACATTTAATTTCTTGCTATTTTCTTTTATTATATTATTGCACCACTAAGCATTATTGCTTAGCGCGTTGCTTTTGCCACGCGTAGGTACTGGAGATACAGATCGTGAGCCCAGTAGACCGCAGATAGGTGAGTCCATCCTGCGATTCTGCACGATGTCCGTGTCACCTCAACCTGCGATTGCATTGGTAGGACATTAGGTGTCATTTTGACATTTTGTAACTTAACTTTGTTTTCTCATATGTAATTAAACTTGTGTAATGTATATTGATGTTTATGTAAATTATGAAAATTGTACTTGTGAATGGAAATATAAATGTTTACTTGTGATTTATATGTGATCATCACATGTGATGGATGATTGAGAACTGGAATTGAAATGTTGTTGAGATCTTAATATTGAGAATTTGTTGATAAATTGAAGTTGGGATTGTTTGGAAATTATTTGGAAGTGTTTTTAAACAGGTTCCGAAGAACTGTTTTCTCCATTTTTAGCCGGTACTCCGCCGGATTTTCTTTAAAATTTTCGGAACCCCAAATAAATAATAATTTCGATAAATGGCTTAAATAAATCATATTTCATAAATTAGCTTCAAAAGCATGACACAAATTAAATAAGGTATATTAGAGTGTGCCAGTACACCGTGTGGCATTACTTACCCCAAATAAATAATATACTCGGGTATATTAGAGTGTGCCAGTACTCGGCTCGCTTAACTTGATTACATTTCTTTGCTATTATTTTTCTTTTGTTTTTCTTGTATTTTCTTTTCTTGTATTTCATTATTTTATATCTCCTCACTCATATTGAAGTGTAGTTCTAGGCATCCTAGCTGTCCGGACAACACTGGTCACCGGAACAGTAGAATGCACTACCGAACTTAGGGGTGTTACATTAAATATTTATGTGTGTAGGAAATTATTTGCGTGAAGTATACTTAGTATATGTGAATGTGTATTGAAATTTGAGTGCTTGGAAATTTAGGGAATGTAATGCATGAATCAGCAGGCTGGTTTGGTGAACCATAAGGATGTTATTTCACATTTGGATTATGGAATATTAATGTTGAATTGTATTAATTGTTATGGCAGTTTGGGTATATGTGTGATGGTGTGAAGTTGGACATGTAAATGAGCATGAATAGGTGATTAAATTGTTGTAAATGAGTTTGACAATTTATGCACTTTATGGTGTATGTTGAATGTGATTGTAAGCTGCCAAAATGATCAACAATATGTGGCAAAATATGTTTAGGTTAGGGTACAAACCAGAATTGGCACGAAGGTGAAGTTTGGTAAGTGTTAAAGGTGATCTTGATGAGTATAAACAAAATGTAATAGGGCAGTTTGTGTTTTGGGCTTAAAACCTTAAGAGCGTGGCTCCAATTTGTATGAGACCAATTGGAGGTGAAACTAGGCACAAAATGTGCCAACTTTCATGAAGGAAGCTTGCCAAAATTCTGCTTGCAAGGTAGCTTGAAAAATGACCAAATCCGGATTAAGTGCAAATAAGGCCTGAAAATTGACCATTTGGGCAGCAGTTAGTGTTTTGGCCATAACTCACCCAAAACAGGTCCAATTGACCTGAAATTTTGACCATGAATATTTAAGACCTATATCTACAAGTCCTATGAAGACACCAAAGCCCAGAAATGACCATAAGCAAGTCAAACAGCTTGCACAAGTTCGGGTCCAAAAACTGGCCGAACCAAAATTGACCTAAAGTGACCTAAAGTGACCAATTTTGATGCATTTCTACCAGCAATAGTAAAATGACCATAACTTAGTCTACATAACTTAGAATGACCAGAAATTTTGCCCCGCGTGCAATAAGACATAGATCTACAAGTTTTTAGTTTTGACCGAAACCCAAAAACCGAGGGAACTAGGTCGTCTGGCTAGGTGAAACTAGTATCCCGGAATCCAGCAAGTTGCAATAAAATGTAGTATACATGGAAATGAAATTGGTAACATATACCAACCCTAAAAGACTATCGAATGTGACATATTAGTAACATTAAAACCTAATTTACCTAAAACGAATTGAGGGTCAACATATTAGGTGATTAAGCAAATAATAGAATTCAGTGAATTAATTATCAAGCATTATCGTCAAATACAGTTTAAATGAGTACTGAAACACCTCAAATTGTGTTTCTCAGTTAGCAAAGACTCAGGGAAAGGGAAGGAAACACTGAGTCAAGGCCAGGAGACAGTTATCAGAGGTTTGTGCACAATAGTTATTTCTTTTGAATTTTTCAATTGAAATAAATTATGATTATTTGTATGTCATTGTTTTAAATTATGTTTGTGCACAATAATTTTGACTTCTCATTTTCTACTTAAAAATTTAATTGAACATTATAGTTTTAAATTGTGTCCGTGCACAATACTTTTATATTCACTGCTTTTACTAGCAAATTTATTTGGAGAAATGAGTTATGAATAATTTTTTATTGCTTTGGTTTTGGGAATATTATTTGGAAATTATTGTGTTGCCAACTTTGCAAATGGAAATTTTGAGATAAAATGTGATTTATGGTTTGTATGAAATATTATGATTTGAAATTGTTTTGATTCACACTTGGCATGACACTGTTACTATGTTCCTCCTCCATTTATGGGGTGAGTGTGATATATTCCTCCCTCTTTGACCTATCAGTCTGGGGTGAGTGTAATTATGTTCCTCCCTCTTTGACTTGCCATTCTGAGGTGAGTGTGGATGAGTACTCATTATTCAGCTTGCTTCCTCCCTCATTGATTTCGATTATTGGGGTGAGTGTGTCTTGTCGTGGTGTACAATATGGCATGTGTGGAAAAATTGTGTCATGGCTTAAATTGTGATATTGATCAGCAACACTATATTATTAAGTTATTTGATCAAATTGTGTTATTGATGGGCAAAACTGTATTATTCAGTTATTTGATCAAATTGTGTTATTGATTGGCAAAACTGTGTTACTCAGTTATTTGACCAAATTTGTATTATATGAACTTTGTAAATTTTGTGAACTATTTGATTTGTGAATTGTCAATAAAAGATTTATATATATCGCATTTCAAATTGTTATTGTGCACCACAGAGTAAATTTTACTCAGCGATAGCTTTTCATTGTTGTCGCAGGTAGACAGACAAACAGGCAGCAGACTAGGCTGCTAGTACTACATTGAGAGATCTTCGGGTATATGGCATTTTGTACTGTAATGTATGTTCACTGCATGTATATATTGTTCTTGGTTTTGAGCAGTTGTAAATTAAAATTGTACATTGAAGTTGTAAAGTAAATTATGAGTTATTTTAGCTTGTAAAATTTGTACTGTATTTCTTTTATCTCAGTCTTTGAAAAATTATTGTGGATTTGAGTTGAAAAACATATTGTGTTGAATTATGTTGGAGTTTAAGATTGAGAAAAATATTAAAGTGCTTTTTACAGGTTTTTGAAAAACTGTTTTGTCCAAAATACAGATGGCACTCTGCCAAAATTTTTACAGAAATTATTAATAGTCCATGTGTGTTAACTGTTTTACTTCAGTTCAAAAAGGTTTTTAACACCTGTAAATAGTGCTCACCACTATAAAAAGAAGTAAGAAAATTTTTAAAATCCCTTGTAGTGTATTTAATGGGTTATCAGTAGTCGAAGTTGGTAATTCATTAGGTATACTGAGGGATCATGTTATGCCTTACAGAGGGTTAGGGTGTGACATGTTTTAGTGGTATCAGAGCTAGTTTTTAAATTCTGTTTTCACATGTTATTTGAATATTCTTTCTTCATAGTACAACTGCTCAATGTCATTGTTTGATACATACAGTACATTAAATTATAAATATGCACTAACGGGAGGAAATCTCCTTGTGTTATCTGTTCAGGAGATCTAAGATCCTCGCATTGACCATGGAAGAGGGTGATCGTTCAGTCGATCAATCTATAGAGGCTGAGATGCAAGGGGATGCCCCAGCCCTCCACAATGTCAGTGGTTCAAAGAAGACACACCCTACAAGCACCACGCTTTCTGCTCAGTTCGCTCAGCAGATGGCTGCAATGTTCCAACAAATGGCTGGTAATGTGCCTACTCAAGTCCCAATACAGACACCAGTGGTACAACCACAGTCTTCTGCTAGACAGTATGACAAATTGGTGAAATATGGGGCTATAGAGTTCAAGGGGACAGTAGATCCTCTAGAGGCAGAACAATGGTTAGAGAGGATGGATAGGGTATTCAAGAAACTGCATTGCACGGAGGAGCTCAGATTTGAATACTCAGTGTCTTTGCTACAGGGAGATGCTTATAACTGGTGGAAAACCATTCCCCACAGTCTGGTAGAACCTGCAGTGCTAACATGGAATGACTTTCTCAGGGAATTTAGACAAAAATATGTCCTCGATGCTTATGTAGACCAGAAGTTGTAAAAGTTCCTAAGTCTGAAACAGGGGAGTAGATCGGTGGCTGAATATGAAAGAGAATTTTCCCGCCTAAGCCATTATGCAGTAAGTCTACTTTCTACCAGTAGGGAGAGATGTAAGAGGTTTGAAATGGGCTTAAAGCCTAGTATCAGATTACAAGTGGTCGGATTCAAACACAACAACTTCTCTGAACTTATTTCTCAAGCACTAGAATTAGAAAGAATTGAATCTGAAGCTACTCCTGAGAAAAAGAAATCAGAGAAGACAGAAAAAGAGGGAAAGTCAGTAGAACAGAGTTCTAGTGGTCCTACTGGAAAGAGGAAAAACTTTGGGGGACACAACCGAGGTAGTAAGAAGTCCGATAGAGATAGATCTTCTGGACAGAAACCACCTCGATCCGATCAGCAAACTCAATAGAAACCCAAAAATGCGCTGTCAGATCGAGTTTGTGAAACTTGTAGTAAACCACATAGTGGGGTGTGTTATAGAGCGCTAGGAGCATGTGTTAATTATGGAGAGACTGGTCATTTTGCTAGGGATTGTGTAAATCCATGTCGTTCTAGATCATTTACTACACCAAAGGGATCAACCCAAGTTTCTACCCCAAAGAGTTCACTATCAGTTAGTAGAGGCAGAGGTAGAGGTAGGGGTAGTACACCTAGAAGTCAGAGTACTGTGAATCAGCCAGAACAAGGTGATGCTTCAGCTGGAGTATACGCTATACGATAGAGAGAAGAGGCTGAGACTTTTGACATTGTTGCTGGTACTTTCTCAATTAGTAACTAAGATATATATATGTATTGTTTGACCTGGAGGTTGCATACTTTTATGTTAGTATTAGAACTATATGTTCTGTTGTTATTCCTTTACAGGGGAATAAATTTTGATGCATTAGTGATTAGTCCTTTAAGATAAGGATTGTGATAATAAGTGAAATTAGTTTTGAAAGAGTTTATCGGCGAAAAGTATTTTCTAACACACCATAAATTATAAAGCTAATTGGTGAGCCTACTTAATGTAAGGCAAGAGGACATAAAAGTAAGATGCAGTAATGGAATTGCTCTAGATGATGGCAAGGATGTTACTGTTAATAATTGCTAATGGATATTGTAATCAGAATAAGATTCGAATATCAGTAAATTCGAAAAGGATAAAATATCAAAAAATTTGATCTATTGGGATGTATCGTAGTAACTATGCAATGTTCTTGATGTTTATACTGTAAGCTGCAGATTACAGTACTGACTTGAGATTATTGTATAGAGCTACGTACCACTCGATAATACACCAAGATGAGAATATTTGCCAACGGCATCTGTTTTGGTATAGTTATGCCAAGACAGAATTTTATTGTTGGAAATAAGTTTGAAAATCCTACTTAGGGATTTAAAACTCAAAAGTTAGAATATCGAAAAGTTATAGTTTAGTACAAAAGGGAAGTAAGTTATAGAATATTGATAGAGAAAAGGAGTTATGGAAGTAAAAATTCAAACAGTTGGTTCAGATATAACAAAAAAAAATGTTATGAATATGAGGAAGACTATTGACTAGAATGGTCAGAGGACCAACAACTAGATAAATCATTCTAACATGACCTCAAGGGTCATTCAAGAAGGAACATGAACCGAAATATTAGACAGGACAATAGTAAGAGAAGATTGGTGTTATACAAACAAATTAAACGTTGTATTAGATTGTTAAAAGTCTTATACAAATTTGAGGAAAAGAAGATTATAGGATCATATAGAAAGGAGAAAATAAACATATGACTATTGTAAGATGGCTATTGGGTGAAATTTCGTGGACAAAATTTATTTAAGGGGGGGAGAATTGTAAAACCACTATGTTCGGTAGTGCGTTCTACTGTTTTGGTGACCAGTGTTGAGGTTTGATGTTGAATGGGGATGTGTACTTTTGGCAGACTGACAGGGCAGTAGACTAGGCTGCTAGTACTACTTTGAGAGATCATCGGGTATATTGAGTATACCACATTTTGCATTTTGTACTGTAATGTATGTTCACTGTATGTATATATTGTTCTTGGTTTTGAGCAGTTGTAAATTAAAATTGTACATTGAAGTTGTAAAGTAAATTATGAGTTATTTTGGCTTGTAAAATTTATACTGTATTTCTTTTATCTCAGTTTTTGAAAAATTATTGTGGATTTGAGTTGAAAAACATATCGTGTTGAATTATGTTAGAGTTTGAGATTGAGCAAAATATTGAAGTGCTTTTTACAGGTTTTTTAAGAACTATTTTGTCTAAAATATAGATGGCACTCTGCCAAAATTTGTACAGAAATTATTAATAGTCCAAGTGTGTTAGCTGTTTTACTTCAGTTCAAAAAGGGTTTTAACACCTGTAAATAGTGCTCACCACTATAAAAAGAAGTAAGAAAAGTTTTAAAATCCCTTGTAGTATATTTAATGGGTTATCAGTAGACAAAGTTGGTAATTCATTAGGTATACTACGGGATCATGTTATGCCTTACAGAAGGGTAGGGTGTGACAGTTTTGATCAAGATGGAATCTATTACCCTAATTAAATAGGGATAAAATTCTATGTTCATTTAATTGTTCTTGATGTTTCAGGTTCCTGGCCAGGACAGACAGATTTAGTCAGAAAAGAGTTTCTGATAACAAAATCTAATTAATTAAGAACTGGAATTAAAAGAGAACATAATGTTCATAGCAAATGGGGTTTAACATTAACCATGACTCCAGCTCGAATTGGGATTTTGTAACAGAGAGATTCTAGTGCATGGTAACATATGATTAAAGGTTCATTTAAAGTATTCCTTATTACTGATTGGGTGGCTATGGCACGCTATGCTAGGTGTCAACCATGGTCTATAAGATGCCTAAGATGATTTAGAGAAATCATTTATGACAAGAAAAAGTTATGATGATATTAAGAGTTAATATTGTGACACCCCTTACCCGTCTACAGTCTAGCCGAGCAAGATATGCCACACAGTGTACCGAAACACCCTATTTTAATTCAATCATTTTTATTCTTCCAACTTTATTTTTTTTCCACAGTTATGAAGTACAATTTGTGAAATCCAGACCTACTGGACTCACATCCAGACCTGCAGGATAGCCAAGGCAGCTCACCCAAATTCAAATACCAAGCCACAACTCACTTCATTTCTTCATCATACACAGCCAAATGGTCACTAATTGACCATTTAAACTTTCATTCACCAACACATGAGCAAACCCTAGGTTTATCCCAAACCCTAACTCCATAATTTCAATTTGTTCCATTTTCATATTTTCTAGTTTAGATTAATGTTGTAATAAAGAATATAAGAGAAAAATAAACAAAAGTGGCACTAACCTTCACTTATCACTTTATAAGACTTAAAAACTTCACTTTCTTCCCTTCAAATTGCTACCCAAGGCTTGCTCTAGTGGTAGGGATAATTTTTAATGAAGGGAAGTTAGGGTTTTGAGGTGGTTTAAGGTGGGAATTGAAGCTTTGATAAGCTTTCAATGGTGGTTTGGGTGTGGAAGGTGTTTGGCTGGTTTGGGTGAAAGAGATGAATCTGATTTCTTTTGTTTATTTTAGTCTCAATTATCCCTTTTAATAGGTTAGCTTAATTGTGATTGGTGGGGAAAGGGTTGATGACATCATGTGATGTCAAAATTGTCATTAAATCTCATTTTCTTTCCTTTTCTTCTCTACTCATTTTTAATTTAATTTTTAGCAATATTTATTCACATTTTATGTCATAATAATTATTTTCTTCACTAGACAAGTCGGCCAAAAATCACCTCTGAAGGCAAAATGACCAAAATGCCCTCCGTTTGGCTTAACAGACTATAATTGTCTGTAACGATTGAAAATTTTTTCTAAGCATTTTCTTGGCATTCTAATGACATAGGAACCTCAATGACCCTTCTCTGGAGTCCCAAAAATTATTTTATGAATTTTTCCCCTTGTATAGGGCTCCTAGTTGTGAGAACCGCAACTTCCCACTGGGTTACCCATCGCTAGGGCATCGACTCATTTAACTTGGTTGTATTTTATTTCTAAAATTTTTCCTAAATTTTTCTTATTAATATTTGAGTTAATTATGGTTCCTCATTTTAGTTTAAATATTTTTCCTGATGTTCTAGTTCTTTGGACTGACACTGGTTACTAGAACAGTAAAATGTACGGAGTTGCTACAGGGAGGGTATTACAACTTTTCCCCTCTAATTTAAATTTCATCTTCGAAATTTAGCTGATGCAAACAGTTGAGGGAACTATTGCCTCATCGTCTCTTCACTTTCCCAAGTTGCCTCCTCGATGTTGTGGTGCCTCTAAAGCACTTTCACCAGTGGAATCTACTTATTCCTCAACTCTTTCACTTCCCAAGCCAGGATCCGTATGGGTTCTTCTTCATATGTTAAATCCAGTTGTACTTCAATTTCTTCCATGGAGATGACATGTGAAGGATCTGAGCGGTATCTTCTTAGCATAGATACGTGAAACATATTGTGGATCTTGTCCAGCTCTGCTGGTAGAGCTAGCCTATAGGCTACTGGTCCCACACGTTCAATGTGTGACACCCCTTACCCGTCTACAGTATATCCGGGTAAGATATGTCACACGGTGTATCGGCACACTCTATTTTTTTCCTTAATTAATTTTTTTGTCATAGTTTTGAATATAGTTTATGGAATATAATTTATTTAAGCCATTTATCAAAATTATTATTTATTTGAGGTTCCGAAAATTTTAAAGAAAATCCGGCGGAGTACCGGCTAAAAATGGAGAAAACAGTTCTTCGGAACCTGTGAAAAACACTTCCAATATTTATATCTCATCACTCTCAAACTCCAATATCAAATCTCAACATTTTTCAATTTCATTTCTCAATCATTCATCTCATAATTCACATCTCATTCATATAACTCAATTTCATAATCATTTCCATACATTTCCATTCGTACTCAATTCATATGTAAACATTCTCAATTTACATAAGCAAAATTTTCAAATTTCCTTAATTTACAAAATAATTACAAAATTTCATAATTTACATGATATACAAATTAATTACAATTTGCTAATTTATATTACAATATAAGAAATAATTAACATACACAAAATACATGATATGCTTAATGTGAGCCCTATCTACATGCATTGCTGAGGAGGTGACAACCTTTGACACTCTGCAGATCTGAACTCTCAAAATTTCCAGTCAAACGTCCAGTGGGTTCTAGCTTCAGTACCTGCGCGAGGAAACAATTCCATCGCGCTAAGCATTGCTGCTTAGTGGTGCAATAATATAACAAGGAAATAATATACAAATAAAGATAGAAATAAAACATCATTCAAATAATTAAGATCTATTTATACTTCACATGCGGTTTCTAAAATTTAATATGTTTTATCCTAATTTAGTCTTTTTTGGAAGCGTTTATTTCGCCAATGTACAGTAATAATGTACAAGAAAAAAAAATGATCTGAAAATAATAAATTTATGCTTATATTATTATATAAGTCTCATTTGCAATATTTATTTATTTTATAATTTTCTTTGCTAATCTTTTAGCATTTTCCCAATACTTGCTAGGTTGTCTCAGATTATCTCATAATAAGTAAATTTTAATATCTGTCCAGTTCATTTTGATTCTTTCTAATAAATAACTATTCTAATTTATTTTAGGTCATCTTACTCATTTAATTTATTTAATTTCTAAAATTTTAAATTGCTAATATTCTTAACTTATCTCAATAAATTTCACTGCCCAAGTAACCTATTATAGGCTGACTAAACTGGATAACGGGTCGTTGGCACTGAACACCTTGGTGCCTCGGGCCGTCATACCATGGGACGCAGAACGTGAACCACGTATGCAGTCAGTATGGCTAGAAAGCCATGATAACACATAATCGGGCGTAGAAGCCATGAATGTTGGCATAATGCCATGAATGCGGGCATAAAGCCATGAATACGGGCATAAAGCCATGAATACAGGCATAAAGCCTTTCATAGTACTGCTAAAGCAATACCCTATTGGCATGCCAAACTATCCAATCTGACACACATGTCTAGGCAATACAAGGGCACATAATATCATAAAACATTAATATATTGTGTTTTATGACTTCATTATTTCATAATAAATTTCAATTATAATTCATACATTCATTTGATCATTTATATGATCACAATTCACATCAATTATCCTTTTTATACCATTGTACTCAAAATACTTCTCCTTTCTACAATAATGAGAACTAATGTCTCATTCATACATTAATATGGTTCATTTATTCATTCTTTATGTTATTCATATTAATCACAATTCTAAACAATGGTTCACATGTACCATTGTATTCAAAACATTTTTCCTTTTCTCATTTATACATTCAAGAATCTACTTATGTAATTGCAAATTTTATATTTCAAGTTGAGCTATTAATATTTTATGAATTCCATTTGTGATGGGCATATAAGCCCTAACTATCTATTCATATCAATTAGGTGACTTATTTTTCATGTTTCAAGTAATCCATAAATATTTCATGGATTTCAAATTCATGGCCTTAATTTCTTTTTAACAATTTTGACTAGGATGCATAGTCCACATTTGTCATACAATTCTAAGTATTTAAGCTTAGAATTGGTTCTAGGTCTTCATCTTAATTTACTAATCATTTTGATTACTATTCACCTTACTAGTCAACCAAAATGTTGACTTTTTTATACTTAATGGATATATTAATTCTAATTACACCAAGATCCCACATTTTGAGTTTTACATTTGCTAGTATTAATTGCCAATTGCAATTTAAAGTCCCCTAGATGCATTTCTAATTTCAAATTTTGAATTTTCAAGTTTTGGTGTCACTATTCACCTTATTGGTCAACAAAAATGTTGAATTTTGGATAGAAAATAGGTACATTGGTTTTAACACACCCAACATACCACATTTTGCATTAAAAACTTGTTGGCATTAAGCATTAATACCATTTCTAAACTTAAACCAAGGGAAGCAGAATTTTCAATTTTTGAAGCCTAATTTTACTGTTCTATTAGGGACTGTTACAGTTGAAATTTGAGGAAATAGTAAACATGAAAGTTGTTCCTTATTTTGTCTAGTTGAATTTCCTTTTTTGAATCACTCCATTTGGAGTTTTGTAGCTCTAGATATGGTCCAAAAACCACAGCTGGCTGGATTGGAAAAACTGCAGAATTACCAAATCTTCAGTACCATGAACAGTGACTGCCACTGTCTTGTTAGATAGGTTCTGGCCATAATTTGGGGTAGGTTTCTTCATGAAAGTTGTTTGTCTATGTCTTAACTTGTTGCTGTAAAAATTTCAGGTCAATTGACCATTTCTACAGTGAGTTATGGCCAAATGAACAGTTACTGTTCATTTAGTCATTCTGCAGAATTGGCTTGCAGGGTACCCGGATTGGGGCCAACTTTTGGTCCACTTGCTTTGGTCTTTTGGGCATGGTTTCTTCAGAAAAAATGTGTCATTATAAGTCTAGTTTCATGTCCAATTGGCCAAACACCAATTGGACCTACACAGCCAAAGATATGGCAGTCCAAACAGGCTAGACTCACAGCCTCCCTGCTGCTGTCACTAGGCAGCATGCCCATTTCAGTTTGCCATGCAATAGTTCACTCCTAATTATGGTCAACTTACCCCAAACGGTCACTAATTGACCATTAGAATGTTCTTTAACAATTTCCTAAGCAAAGTCAAATTTTCACTCCCAAACCCTAGCTCAAAGTCAAGGTTTTCACAAATTTCCTTAGTTAACTCTTTCATTCCTTATATATATATATATATATATATATATATATATATATATATATATATATATATATATACACTTTAAACATAATCTTTAATTCACTCTAAGTCCATTAAAACAATCAAACTCATTCCTTACTTAGGGCTGCCGAAATTCATGGTATACATACACATGAATTCTTTTCATTTAATTTACAAATTCTTGTTCACTTTCAGTCCTTAACATGGAATGAAAGGGATTTAGGTATAAATATGCACTAATCTTTTTGAAACCAACCTTGAGCTTATTATTCTTCAAGATTTCTCCTAGAATCATAATAATCATAATCAATTATAACTTCACTTTCCTAAATTAAATATCCAATAAAAATTCAACAGCATTTCCCCTTAAATTGGACTAAACTCCTATCATAAATCTTAAATCCACAACCACCCATTAATACCCAATCTGGCAGCTTGTGCATTCAAATTTATATATAATGATCTAACCGTTAGATAAATCCCAAATTTTAACCATATATTCAAGACATCCCTATACAATATCAGTAAAAATTTTAGCATCAAATAGTCCCTATATCATGAGATATCAAAACATTCATTCAACCCTTCAAAATCTGAATTTTTGCAGAAATCAGTCTTACTCAGACAGCTCATGCAAAACAATTTATATCTCATAAACCACAAGTCTAAAATTCACCAAATTTTAACCCAGCAGCCTCAACATCCCAAATATCATTTGTACCAAATTTCATAATTTTATAAGCATCCTAACTATTTATTTTTCTCAAATTTCAGTAGCCAAAATTCAGAATTCAACCTACAGACAGCCTGTGTTCAACAATATATTTCTCCAAATCCAACCGTTGAACAATCACCAAATTTTAACCATAACTTTCACACATACATACCTCAAACATATCCAAAACTCAGCCGTAGATGTTGAGCCAAACTCACCTGGATGGAAGAGAAAGATGCTGCCCTGCTGAACCCCTATTTCTGCTACTGTTCATCTCCTTCTCCTTCTTCCTTTCTTTCTTTCTTTCTCCTTCTTTCTTATTCCAGCCCGTATGAAGAAGGAAACTGCTGGTTTCCTTTGTTTTTTTATCTCATTTTAAGTCATTTTTATCTCTTTTTATTGGTTTGTCAAATGGTGATTGGGGGGGGCTTTTAAATGACATCATCATATGATTAAGCATTTTCCTTCATTTTCTTTTCTTCTTTTCTCTACTCATTTTCAATTCAATTTTTAGTAATTTTTATTCATATTTTATATCATATTAATTATTTACTCAACTGGACAAGTCGGCCAAAAATCGTCTCTGAAGGCAAAATGACCAAAATGCCCTCCGTTTAGCTTAACGGGTCAAAATTGTCTGTACCGATTGAAAAATTTTTCTAAATATTTTCTTGGCATTCTAATGCCATAGGAACCTCAATGACCCTTCTCTGGAGTCCCAAAAATTATTTTATGAATTTTTCCCCGAGTCTAGGGCTCCTCGTTGCGAGAACCGCAACTTCACTCTAGTTACCCATCGCTTGGGCACCGGCTCGTTTAACTTGGTTGTATTTTATTTCAAAAATTTTTTCCTAAATTTTTCTTATTAATATTTGAGTTAATTATGGTGTCTGACTTTAGTTTAAATATTTTTCCGGACGTTCTAGCTGTCTGGACCGACACCGGTCACCGGAACAGTAGAATGTACGGAGTTGCTACCGAGAGGGTGGTACACAATGACTTCATATGGGCCAATGAACCTAGGGCTCAACTTACCTTTTCTTCCAAACCTCAGTACCTTTTTCCATGGTGATACCTTAAGGAACACTTTGTCGCCAACCGCATATTCTATTTCTTTTCTCTTCAGATCAGCATAGGATTTTTGTCTATCTGAGGCAACCTTTAGATTGGCTTTGATTAGTTTTACTTTCTCCTCAGTCTGTTTCACCAGGTCTGGCCCAACCAGTTTTTCTTCACCTAATTCAGTCCAGCACATTGGAGTTCTACATTTCCTCCCATACAGTGCTTCATATGGGGCCATTTGGATGCTAGCTTGGTAGCTATTACTGTATGCAAATTCTCTCAGTGGGAGGTATCTATCCCAACTTTCCTCAAACTCAATGACACAACTCCTCAGCATATTCTCAAGGACCTGACACATACTGTAGACCCTTATTTTCTGATGAGCATGTGCATTGAGGCCGTGGGAAACCCAATGATGAAAAATTATATGACTATACGATAAAATTGAAGGCATGAAATGTAACACCCCTTACCCGTCTACAAAATAGCCGAGCAAGGAGTGCTACACGGCGTGCCGGAGCACCTAGTCTATGAATATCACATTTTCTAAACTCAATTTGATTTTAAGAAGTGTCTATGTGCTATTTATAGCATACTAGTTCTATTTTCACACTTTAATAAAGTTAGTGTTTTAAAATAGTAATAAAAATTTGGCAAGGTGCCGTCTATATCTTGGACAAATTGCCCTTCCAAACCTGTTGATAATAGTTCAATATGATAATATCAAAATATCAAATATTTCACAGTCTCTATTTCTCAATAAAGTCAATAGACTTTTATAGTCATTACACAATTCCATAATACAGTCCATAATAATTTAAATATGTACAGAAAATTTCTATGTTATTTAATATGTACAAAATATTACAAACTTTAGAGCTTTCATAACATTACAAAATACAGGGCTGAATTTCAAATATACAACAAAAGTACAAAATACAAGATATCCTAAGTCCTACCATGTATGCAATGCAGTGCAGATAAATCTGGACTCCTATGCAGATCTGATGTCTCACCCGGTCGTAGGCCTGCTGGGCTCCCCAGCTGTGTCTCCAATACCTAAGCGTTACAAAAGCAACGCGCTAAGCAATTTTGCTTAGTGGCGCCAAATATAAAGAAATATACACTAAAATAAAGTAAATAAAGTGTTTACGAATTTTTGGTGGTGCTGTATGTCAGTAGACTGGATTTATGTATTTGAATTTTTAATAGTACTTGGATTACTGCCCGTGTAGCCTATATACTGACAAGACTGGATAAACGGATATACTAGCACTGGGTACCTAGTACCTCAGGCCGTCGCACCATCGGTCACAAAGTGTCTCCCGGTGTGCAAATAGAGTGGCTAAAAAGCCATACAGTCAATCTGGCGATAAACCAAAAATAAATACACAATATGTATAGCCATAGGCTATTAAAGTTACAGTGCGGCATAATAAACCGTAAAAACACAGTATGGCATGAAGCCATTTACAGAACAGCTGTCAGAATCCTATTGGCATGCCAACCTATCCATACTAGTCAACTAGACAAACTAGGGCACATTATAAATTAATTGTTTAATTCTTCAATTTTTGGAGTTTACTAGCTATTATATAATTCACAAGTCAATGCATATGTTGACCTTTTTTTAGGTCATATGGATAAGTTGTTTGTAGCATCAATATGTCAAAATTTATATCTGAATATGCTGCCAATATAGTGTAATTTACCACTTTTACAAGTTGGCATTCATTGCAAAAATGCTTCAAGCATCACTGTATGCAAAATGTCAAATTCTCAATTTTTGTGTGCTTGATTGGTCTAGCTTAAAGTCCTATTTCCCTTGGTTTTTAGCTTCTGGTCAAAGCAGCAAAATTGTAGCTCTATGTCTTATTGCACGCGGGGTAAAATTTCAGGTCATTCCGAGTTGTATAGACCAAGATATTGTCAATTTGCTAAAGCTGGACAGATTGCACTTTTAGTGCACAATTTGGTTAATTTTTAGGTCACTTTTGGTTCGGCAGTTTTTGTGCCTGAAGTTGTGCAAGCCATTTGACTTGGTTCTGGTCATTTCTAGGCTTTGGTGTCTTCATAAGACTTGTAGATATAGGTCTTAACTATTCATGGTCAAAAGTTCAAGTCAATTTCTCACTATTTCTTTCATTTCTCTTCACCAAAACACTCACCTCAACCTAAACACAAGCTTTACTAAAGCAAGGAAGAGGTTTTGGATACTTACAACTTTTGATGCTTATTAAAACTTCACCAAATCTGATTTTTCTTGCTGCCAATATCTTCCCCAAGGTGAGTATGCAATCTTTAATGAAGGAAGGAAGTGGAAAGGAAGGCTAGAACATGCTTGCATGGAGGTAGAGCAAGGTGCGGCAATGGAGTCCTCCCATGGTGGAAATTCGGCTGGTTTTTGTTTTGGTGAAGAAGAAGTGGTTTCTGCCTACTAATGGCTTAGATAATGTCCCAAGGATTGAGTTAGTGGAGCACTAACTCTAAACTAATTGTTTAATTAGTTAAACTTTCATTATTTGCACCTTTAACTCAATTATTTCACTATTTACATAATGTATCACCATATAATTTTTTCATGACATTTCTAAAGTGTAATATCATTTATTTTTAATGGACATTGAGGTCAAAAGGCAACACTATGTGTCAAATAATCAAAATACCCAGGTTACATTCCTGATTTTTCGGTAACACCGATTTTTGTCTGTTTCTTGATTTTTCATTTTTCTTTGTACTAATATATTAATTTTTTCTTTGATATTTCTAGTGTCAATTACATTTCAATAAACCTTTATTTATGTCTCAAAATTAAATTCCGAGGGTTCCCTGTGGTCCTGGGTCAAGAACGCCTTCCTGCAGTCACCCATCATCTATGCTACTCGCTTAACTTAGTATCATTTTCTCTCTTTCATTTTTGTTTGATTTTTCTTGTATTTTCTTTTTATTTATTTCATCATTATATGTCTGTTCACTATCACCGAAGTGTAGTTTCAGACATCCTGACTTGCCTAGACTGTTATTTGGCCACTCGAGCAAAAGAACGTACAGAACACGTATAGGGAGGATGTTAGAACTCTTCCCCTCTAAATAAAAATTTCGTCCTCGAAATTTACCTGATATGAAGAGCTGAGGGAACTGTTGTCTCATTGTCTCCTCGCTCTCCCATGTTGCCTCTTTCGTGTTGTGGTGTCTCCATAGGATTTTCACTAGTGGAATTGTCTTATTTCTGAGCTCTCTTACCTCTCGTGCCAAGATTTTAATTGGTTCTTCTTCATATGTCAGGTCAGGTTGTACCACAATTTCTTCTGCTAAGATGACATGTGAAGGATCTGATATGTATCTTCTGAGCATCGAGACATGGAACACATTATATATCTTGTCCAGCTCAGGTGGTAAGGCTAATCGGTAGGCTACTGGTCCCACACGTTCAATAACTTCCTATGGGCCAATAAACCTAGGGCTTAATTTTCCCTTTTTCCCGAATCTCAACACTTTCTTCCACGATGATACTTTGAGAAATACCTTCTCGCCAACTTCATACTCAATGTCTTTTCTCCTCAAGTCAGCATAAGATTTCTGTCGGTCTGACGCAACTTTCAAATTGGCCTTTATTAGCTTCACCTTTTCCTCTGTCTGTTTTATCAGGTCTGGCACCACTATCTTATCTTCACCCAATTCAGTCCAACATACAGGTGTTCTGCATTTTCTCCCATACAGTGCTTCATAGGGTGCCATCTATATGCTAGCTTGATAGCTATTGTTATATGCAAATTCTGCCAATGGAAGGTATCTGTCCCAACTTCCCTCAAACTCAATAACACAACTTCTCAGCATATCATCGAGGACCTATCACATATATTTGGTTATTATTATCATTATCAGTTCAATTATTGTTTACAATAACTCAATGAGTTTCAAAATTTACCTGGATTATTCTTTCTGACTGTCCATCCGTCTAAGGATGAAAAGCTGTACTAAAATGGAGTTGTGTGCCCAAGGATTCTTGTAATTTCTTTCAAAATCTAGATGTAAACCTTGGGTCTCTATCAGATATAATGGAAAGTGGAATTCCATGTAGTCTAACTATCTCACTGAAGTACAATTCTGCTAGCTTTTCCAGTGAGTAGTCAGTTCTGACTGGCAGAAAATGTGCTGACTTGGTTAACCTATCCACAATCACCCATACTGCATTATGCTTCTTCTGAGTGAGAGGTAGACCACTGATAAAGTCCATAGTGACTCGGTCCCATTTCCATTCAGGTATGTTTATGGGCTACAACAAACTTGATGGAACTTGATGTTCTGCTTTGACTTATTGACAGGTCAAGCATCTAGTTACATGGTCAACTATGTCCTTCTTCATACCTGGCCACCAGTATTGGAGTTTCAGGTCATGGTACATTTTTTGTGCTTCCTGGGTGCATAGCATACACACTGTTATGTGCTTCTTTCAGAATACTGGTTTTCAACTCTTTATTATCTGGTAAACATACTCTATCTTTATAGTACAGGCACCCATTTTCTTTCACTTCATATTCAGTTTCCTTCCCCTCAGTGATTTTGCCCATAACAGCCATTAATTTCCCATCTGTCTTCTGCCCATCCTGTATCTGTTGTAACAGATTTGGCTTCACTTGCAACTCAGCCAAAATAACTCCATCATGAGTTAAGGATAGTTGGGCATTCAGAGATCTTAATGCTACAATAGATTTTCTGCTTAAAGCATCAACGACTACATTTGCCTTCCCAGGGTGATAGTCAATCACACAATCATAATCTTTCAAGAATTCAATCTATCGTCTCTGTCTCAGATTAAGTTCCTTCTGGGTTGGCAGATACTTCAAACTCTTATGGTCTGTATATATGTAGCATTTTTCTCCATACAAGTAATGCCTCCATATCTTCAATGCGAAGATAATTGCTACTAACTCTAAATCATGAGTAGGGTAATTCTTTTCATGTGGCCTTAACTGCCTGGAAGCATATGCGACCACTTTCCCTTCTTGCATGAGTATACACCCTAACCCATTGTGTGAGGCATCACTGTAGACTACAAAGTCTTTTCCAGACATTAGCTGTGTTAACACTGGTGCCTCTGTCCACATAGCCTTCAGCCTCTCAAAACTGGCTTGACACTTGTCATTCCAGTCAAATTTCATATTCTTGTGTAGTAATTTGGTCATTGGAGCAGCTATCAGGGAAAATCCCTTTACAAATCTTTTATAATATCCAGCTAACCCCAAGAAACTTCTGATCTCATTTGTATTTTTGGGAGGCTTCCATTCCATCACTACTTCAATCTTCTTGGGATCCACTTTAATCCCTTCAGCTGATACTACATGTCCAAGGAATGCAATCTCATTCAACCAGAACTCACACTTGGACAATTTAGCATACAATTTCTTCTCTTTTAGAGTCTGCAGAACAATTCTCAAATGCTCATCATTTTTTGCTTTATCCTTGGAATACACCAGGATGTCATCAATGAAGACCACTACGAACCGATCTATGTATGGATGGAAGATACGGTTCATAAGGTCCATGAATGCTGCTGGAGCGTTTGTTAACCCAAATGGCATTACCAGGAATTCATAATGCACATACCGGATTCTAAATTCAGTCATAGGCACATCTGCATCCTTAACCCTTAGCTGATGATACCCTGATCTGAGATCAATCTTAGAAAACACACCGGCTCCCTTCAACTGATCAAACAGATCATCAATTCTAGGCAACGGATACTTGTTCTTCACTGTTACTCTGTCTAACTGCCTGTAGTCAACACATAACCTCAGTGCCCCATATTTTTTCTTTACAAACAGTACTGGAGCTCCCCATGGTGACACACTGGGGTGTATGAACCCCTTCTCTAGTAATTCTTGTAGCTGGATTTTTAACTCTTTCAATTCAGCAGGTGCCATCCTATATGGAGCAATTGAAATTGGAGCTGTACCCGGCATAATCTCAATAGCAAATTCAACTTCCCTTTCTGGTGGCAAGCTAGGCAATTCCTCAGGAAATACCTCAGAGAAATCCCTGCCTAGTGTCAACCACGTGTGCCAGATAGGCTTCACACCCTTTTCTCAGCCATCTCCTTGCAACTGTAGCTGAGATGACATTGGACAAGAAATCTGTCCTTTCACCCACAATTATTATTTCTTCGTTCTCGTGATTTTGAGAGATTCTCTTTAATTTACAATCTACTATTGCCTGATGATGGGTTAACCAGTCCATTCCCAAAATCACATCAAACTCATGGAAAGGTAGTTCGATTAAGTCTGCTAAGAACTCTTTCCCTTGAATCTTCAATGGAAAGCCCTTATACACCTTGTTTACTACCACACTGTGGCCTAGCGGATTTGTGACCAGGATGTCTTGGTCACTTTCCTCCACTGGTATTCCCTTTTCTACGGGCAGCTTGATACAAATATATGAATGAGTAGATCCAGGATCCACTAATGCATGCACAAAAGTATTATAAAGGAGGAACGTTCCCTTGATAACATCTGGAGCATCCTGCTCCTCCTGTGCCCTTATAGCATAGGCTTTGGCTGGTTTTCTGCCTTCTGCTCTCTCCACAGACTCTGACACAGGTTTCTGTGAAGTACCGGCTACCTCAGCCTTACCCGGCCTTTTACCCCTTGGAGCTAAAGGGGCAGGTCTATTAGTTGATACCAGAGTGGATGTAGCAGTTCTGCGTAGACAATCTCGGACTAGGTGGTCTGTAGACCCACACCGTAAACAAGCACCTATCATCCTCCAACATTAACCCTTATGCCATTTTTGGTAATGTGGGCAAGCAACAGATACTGTTGGGGCTGGTCCCCTGTACCCTGTCCCTGGAGAGCTAGCCATTGAAGGGGTGGACTAGCCTCTCCTTGGTGCAAACTGAGATTTGGTCCTCTATGATTGACCCTGACTTGGTGCTCTACTGAAACTCCGAGTAGGCGAACCTCTGAATTTCTTACTAGGGGCAGAAGATATCTGTCGACCACGACCTCTTTTCTGTATGCTGTCATACATTACGCTCATTCATTTTAACTTTTTCAACCTTCAGTGCAGCTTCCACTAACTTGGCAAACTCTGTAATCCCGAAGGCTGTAATCATTACTTTAATGTTATCATTGAGTCCTTCCTCAAATCTCTTGCATCTCTCTGCCTCATTAGGGACTATTTCCCGCCCATAGCAGCTCAGTCTGACAAATTCTCTTTCATATTCAGCCACTGTTAGCTGTCTCTGGCATAGGGTAATAAATCCCTTCTCTTCTCTTCCAATTATACACTACCCACATACTTCTTTCTGAACTCAGTGAGAAAGAAATCCCAAGTTATCTGTTCTGGTGGCACCTCACTAGTTACTATATCCCACCACTGGTATGCATCATCCTGCAGTAGTGATACAGCAGCTTCCAAATTCTGCTCTGGAGTACAATGAAGTTGTTTCAAGACTCTTCCAGTTTTGTCCAACCAGTTTTCAGCTGTGACAGAATCATCTTCTCTTTTGCCCAGAAAGTCCACTGCTCCAAACTTCCTGAGTCTCTCGATATGAGATTTTTGATGTGGAGGTGGTGGTGGTGGCATAACTCCTGCCATCTGTCTAAAGAACTCAGCCATTTGCTGAAATGTGGCTGATGCATTTGGTACTGGTGGAACAGGTTCCCTCTTGTCTCCTGGTTCAGTCATAGATGGAGCATGACTTTCCACTTCCTCATCGACCGCTCTCTGCGATGTGGAGTCCATATTCTGATCAAAATAACAAAACAAATCAAAAGATCTGCATTAGAGTCATCTTAACACTTACAATGCAATATATGATGTGCAATCTATCTAGGTCCAGAAACGCCTAAACCGTGCTCTGATACCACTAAATGTAACTCCCCTTACCCGTCTACAGTATAGCCGAGCAAGGCATGCTACACGGCGTGCCAGAGCACCTAGTCTGTGAATATCACATTTTCTAAACTCAATTTGATTTTAAGAAGTGTTTATGTGCTATTTATAGCATACTGGTTCTATTTTCACACTTTAATAAAGTCAGTGTTTTAAAATAGTAATAAAAATTTGGCAAAGTGCCGTATGTATTTTGGACAAATTGCCCTTCCAAACTCGTTGATAACAGTTCAATATGATAATATCAAAATCTCAAATATTTTACAGTCTCTATTTCTCCGTAAAGTCAATAGACCTTTACAGTCATTAAACAGTTCCATAATACAGTCCATAATAATTTAAATATGTACAGAAAATTTCCATGTTATTTAATATGTACAAAATATTACAAACTTTAGAGCTTTCATAACATTACAAAATACAGGGCTGAATTTCAAATATATAACAAAAGTACAAAATGCAAGATATCCTAAGTCCTACCATGTATGCAATGCAGTGCAGATGACTCTGGACTCCTATGCAGATCTGATGTCTCACCCAGTCGTTGGCCTGCTGGGCTCCCCAGCTGTGTCTCTAATACCTACGCGTTACAAAAGCAATGCGCTAAGCAATTTTGCTTAGTGGTACCAAATATAAAGAAATATACACTAAAATAAAGTAAATAAAGTGTTTACGAATTTTTGATGGTGCTGTATGTCAGTAGACTGGATTTATGTATTTGAATTTTTAATAGTACTTGGATTACTGCCCGTGTAGCCTATATATTGACCAGACTGGATAAACGGATATACTAGCACTGGGTACCTAGTACCTTGGGCCATCACACCATCAGTCACAAAATGTCTATCGGTGTGCAAATAGCGTGGCTAAAAAGCCATATAGTCAATCTGGCAATAAGCCAAAAATAAATACACAATATGTATAGCCGTAGGCTATTAAAGTCACAGTGCGGCATAATAAACCGTAAAAACACAGTATGGCATGAAGCCTTTTATAGAACAGCTGTCAGAATACTATTGGCATGCCAACCTATCCATACTAGTCAACTAGGCAAACTAGGGCACATTATAAATTAATTATTTAATTCTTCAAATTTTGGAGTTTACTAACTATTATATAATTCACAAGTCAATGCATATGTTGACCTTTTTTTAGGTAATATGGATAAGTTGTTTGTAGCATCAATATGTCAAAATTTATATCTTAATATGCTGCCAATATAGTGCAATTTACCATTTTTACAAGTTGGCATTCATTGCCAAAATGCTTCAAGCATCACTGTATGCAAAATGTCAAATTCTCAATTTTTGTGTGCTAGATTAGTCTAGCTTAAAGTCCTATTTCCCATGGTTTTTAGCTTCTGGTCAAAGAAGCAAAATTGTAACTCTATGTCTTATTGCACGCGGGGAAAAATTTCAGGTCATTCCGAGTTGTGTAGACCAAGATATGGTCAATTTGCTAAAGCTGGACAGATTGCACTTTTAGTGCACAATTTGGTCAATTTTTAGGTCACTTTTGGTTCGGCAGTTTTTGTGCCCAAACTTGTGCAAGCCATTTGACTTGGTTCTGGTCATTTCTGGGCTTTGGTGTCTTCATAAGACTTGTATATATAGGTCTTAACTATTCATGGTCAAACGTTCAGGTCAATTGGACCTGTTTTGAGTGAGTTATGGCCTAAACACTAACTGCTGCCCAAATGGTCAGTTTTCAGGCCATAATTGCGCTAATCCGGATTTGGTCACTTTTTAAGGTCAGTTTCTAGGCAGAATTTTGGCAACATTTCTACATGAAAGTTGGCCTATTTGGTGTCTAGTTTCACCCCATATTGGCCTCATACCAATTGGGTTCACAGTTTGGCACTTATGGCCTAAATTAGGTGCTGCCTCCAATACACAACCTGCACAAAACACATACACTCCCAATTTGATGTTCCTTCTCCTCCTCATTACTACTATATTCAAACAACAACACTTCCATACATATATTGTACCCAATTCCAGCAAAAATTCTGGGCAGAATACTCAAGTGTACAATGCACACAATTCATCATTAAGTTCAACATTCACTTCCACCAAAATTCAACATACTTAAATGCTAATATTACACATATACTCCAACATATTCATACTACAATATCACTTACACTTGCTGCTCACAAATTAACATTAACATATATCATTAATAACCACATGTTCACACACAAATTCATGCTATTAGGGGCTGCCAAACATGGCAGTTTGCTCAAGGCATCAAGGTTCCATTTCACACCTTTAATCTAAACACTACATGCACATACTTAAATACAAACTTACTACAATTTTCATTTGAATTAATCAACCTTCATTTTCATTCATTAGAAGTAAAAATAACTCAAGCTCAACAAGGGTTCATGGCTGCCAAAAATGGACAAGTCCATTTCTCACTATTTCATTCATTTCTCTTCACCAAAACACTCACCTCAACCTAAACACAAGCTTTACTAAAGTAAGGAAGAGGTTTTGGACACTTACAACTTTTGATGCTTATCAAAACTTCGCCAAATCTAGTTTTTCTTGCTGCCAATATCTTCCCCAAGGTGAGTATGCAAGCTTTAATGAAGGAAGGAAGTGGAAAGGAAGGCTAGAACCTGCTTGCATGGAGATAGAGCAAGGTGCGGCAATGGAGTCCTCCCATGGTGAAAATTCGGCTGGTTTGTGTTTTGGTGAAGAAGAAGTGGTTTCTGCCTGCTAATGGCTTAGATAATGTCCCAAGGATTGAGTTAGTGGAGCACTAACTCTAAACTAATTGTTTAATTAGTTAAACTTTCATTATTTGCACCTTTAACTCAATTATTTCACTATTTACATAATGCATCACCATTTAATTTTTTCATGACATTTCTAAAGTGTAATATCATTTATTTTTAATGGACATTGAGGACAAAAGGCAACACTATGTGTCAAATAACCAAAATACCCCACTTCGGGTTACATTCCCGATTTTTCGTTAACACCGATTTTTGTCTGTTTCTCGATTTTTCATTTTTCTTTGTACTAATCTATTAATTTTTTCTTTGATATTTCTAGTATCAATTACATTTCAATAAACCTTTATTTATGTCTCAAAATTAAATTCCGAGGGTTCCTTGCGGTCCTGGGGTCAGCAACGGCCTTCCCGGTGCGGTTACCCATCGCTGCGGTGCCGGCTCGTTTAACTTAGCATCATTTTCTCTCTTTCATTTTTGTTTGATTTTTCTTGTATTTTATTTTTATTTATTTCATCATTACATGTCTGTTCACTATCACCGAAGTGTAGTTCCAGGCATCCTGACTTGCCTAGACTGTTATTTGGCCACTCGAGCAAAAGAACGTACAGAACACGTATAGGGAGGATGTTACATGAAACTGAATTATTAATTCCGTGGCATGATCTTGAAAATAATAATAATAATAATATAATTTTGGGAAATTAATTTAATTTAAATTAAATTTTGTTTTGTTTAAATTTAATATGGATATTTCTTAAATGGACCTAATTGAGTTTAATTGGGTGCCATGGGCCTAAGAAAGCCTAGTTAGGAATTTTAAATACGACCTATTTAATTTATTTTTTGAAAATTAAAATAAGAAAAAATATTTTTCTCTATCCCTCTCTTCCTATTGGTTGAAACACTTTAGCCATATCCCAGTCTCACTCTAATTCCTCGATCCCAGTTGTTTAAGTTATCTGAACCTTGTCACACTAGGACTTCAAACCCTACCATTGTAACACCCCGAACCTCCGAGTTATGAATAATACCATTTTTGGTATGTGATTAGTACTATTCAATGACACCTTTAGGACCAAAAATAAATAAAAAATTAATTGAGATAGACAAAATAAAAATTCAAGTGAACCAAAGACCTAAGGATTTAACGGGTATAACAAAAAAAAAAGAAGGATTATGACCCGATGAGGGGCATTTTGATTAATTCACTTCAAGAGTTGACTTTTGACCAAAATGTAAATTAAATTAAATAAAAATAAAATATTGAATTATGAAGAAATATTGAGGGAAAATTAGAGTAAAAGTGCAAAGAAAATAAAAGAGGTAAAAATCTAGAATTTAAATTCCATTTTGTTGACCTAATTAAAATTTAAGGGACCAATGGGCTTTGGATAACTCATTAAATAAATTAAAAAGGAATAAATAAGTATAAAAGAAGACAAAACCCTCCCTTTCTTTCCCATTTAGTTACCACCCACTCTCTTTCCTTCTCTCTTTCTTTCTTTCTTATTCTTCCTTCTTTCTCTATTGATACCCATTCTCAAAACTCAATTCCTTGCTTTTCCTCTATGGGTTTTGCATCTAATTGGTAGAGAGCATCAAATTAATATTTGATTTAAAGATTAAAAGCAAGGGAAAACAAGAGATTAGAAGAAAATTGAAGATTTGGGGAGTTGAAAGGAAGTCATCAGGAGGTAAGTTCTTTAATGCTCATTTTGTTATACAAACCTTAAATTAAGTTAGATTATGATGAAATTTCATAAGAAAATGAAAGAAAACATGAATGGAACCTAAACTAGGGTTTTGGTCAAATTGGAGAAAAATTAGGGTTTGATATTAAATCAAGCTTAGTTGAAGTAGTATGCATGATTAGAGTAAAGAAATTGCATGAAATGTGTATAAATTTAATTATGGGAGATTAGGGTTCATGGTAAAATTGGGTTTTGGTGCCAGAGAGTGAAATTGGTGTGTTTACTGTTAAATTATGATCATTTGAGGTTTATTTAGTTTGAATTGACATTGGGTTGATGAATGGAAGTAATGAAATGGTAGGATTAGGGAAAATTGCAAACTTTGGTATTTGAAAATTGTGGGGTTTGTGCTAGGAAGTGCCATTGACGTGTCAATGCTAAATTATAGTCATTTTGGATAAATTAAATGTGAATTGAGGTTGGTTAGTGGAAGTAATTGAACAAATGAATAATTGAACAAATGAAAAATTGAACTTAGGGCAGAATTTTGCACACTAAATTCAGTGTGTTTGGAAGCCCAAAACTTAAGCTGCACAACTCCAATTGGTGTTAAACCATTTGAAAACAAAACTTAAGACATAGGGCTAGAATTTTTATGAAGATACCTTGCCCCGAAAATGACCTTAAGCTATCCGAAATGGCCTTTGAACTTGGAGACAGAAATCTGGAACCTGTAGAGTTTGACCATATGAATAGTAAACTTTGCATGGCCATAACTCTCTCTAGAAAACTCCGATTTAGGCGATTCTTGAACCGATGGAAACCTAAGACATAGTAGAACATTTCATATGAAGAACTTGAGGCCAAATTATGGACTAAACCCAATCAAATTGCTGAGCAAAATTGAATCACTGAATCTATAGAATTATAGATTTACCATATGAACAGTAAAATTTTCATGGCCATAACTCTCTTTAGAAAACTCTAATTTAGGAGATTCTTGAACAGATGGAAACCTAAGACATAGTAGAACATTTTGTATGAAGAACATTAGACCAAATTATGGACTTAACCTGATCAAATTACTGAACGAATTTGGATTGATAAATCTGCTATAACTAAATCTGCAGCATGAACAGTGACATGAACAGTAATCGTGTTTTTTGCATAACTTGAGCTATACAGCTTTGAATTAGGCGATTCAAAAGGAAAAATAAAGTGAAGACCTAGATGAACAATTTTCATGAAGAACATCTCACCAAATTATGATCGAAACTAGGTAAAATTTGGGTTCAAATATTGGGGCACCAAGTTGTCCAAAATCAAAAAATTTCTAAAATTTGCAAAGCTAACTTGGGATGCATTAGACATGCATGTAATGAGTTTTTGGCAGCAATTGAGATTGGTATTGAGGCATTTTATTTGTGTATTTTCAGTAGAAAAAGAAGTTGAAACGGACAAGGAATAGTGAGTAAAGAGAAAGAAGAGCATTGAAGGTTTGTGCACAACTAACATTTTCTTTGTTTTTAAACTTGTAAATTACTTGGAATGTGTTAAATTGAATAAGTTTGCTTTGAACAAGTTTACTTTGACTGAAATATGGTTTTTCTCTTGCATTTAAGAAATTTGGATGTTGCCACCTTTATATGGATATTATAATGAATTTAAATGTATTTATTGGTTTATAAATGTGATTGTTGAGTGGGAAATTTTTGGAAACTGTTTTGAAACCACAGTTAGCATGATAGTCCTTTTGAAACTCCCCAGTAGTAACGGCTACTTGGGGTTGATAATTGATATTGATTATGCCTCCCATTAATAATGGTTAGTGGGGTAAGACTACATGAGTACTCATTAGCTAGCTAGCCCTTCCCTCATTAATAACGGTTAGTGAGGTTGAGATTGCTTTATCGTGGTGTACAACACGGCACTGATTGTGAAATTTTGTGTCATGGCCTAAACTGTGTGTTGATGTTGGCAACACTAATGTTTTGTGAATTGTGATTTATGAAGTATTATTTCTCATTTGAAATGTTATTCCAATAAATGGCTCTTATGAACTTAGAACTATTGTGAAGTTTTCATGCTTAAAAAAAATGTGATTTATTATGCTTTGACAAATTGTGTTTTACCTTAAGTTTTAAAGTTATTAGTTGTGCACCACTGAGTGATATACTCAGCGATAGCATCTTTATGCTGTCGCAGGTAAGGGAAAGGAAAAGGCTGCCGAGTGAGAGACTTGGAAGTATCATTTTGGTATTGTTTGTAGGTATATGTTATAGGTATACCCTTGTAATTTCCTTTTGATGTATTTTGCACCTATATGTATGGATGTACGGACATTGAGCAATTTGTATTTAAAAGCATTGCATTGCTATTACATTTTGAGTTTGTAACTATTTTGTATTTTACTTTGAGACTTATGAAAATGTAACTTTTACAATATTTAGTCTATCATTATTTCTAATGAATGTTTACACCGAATTTTAACTATTCTCATGCAGTTTTCTGCAAAACAATTAATAAGATAAAAAGCTATGATTTGTTTTAAAATCCTTTGTAGCATAACTAATGGGTTATTGGTAGGTGGAGTTCGGGAATTCCTTAGGTATGCTATGGGAACATGTCATGCCTTACAGGGATAAGGTGTGACATGTTAAGTGGTATCAGAGCTTTGGTTTTTATACAAGTTTTGAAATTGCATGTTTGAAAAAATTTTGATAAGTATAACTGCTCAACTGTCATTAATTGATACATATAGTGCATTACATCATAAATATGGACTAATGGAGGGAAATCTCCTTGTGTTGGTTGTTCGGGGAGTAGAATTCCCTGTGTGAAATTTGATTATGATGTGCTAGTGACTAGTCCTTTAGGACAAGAGGTTAGGGTGAACAAATTGTATAAGGATTGTCCTTTGGTGATCCAAGGACGTACATTCCTGTTAGACTTAATTGACATGCCCTTCCGAGATTATGATATCATCTTGGGCATGGATTGGTTAGCCAGGCATCACGCCATGATCGACTATAGACTAAAGACAATCACTTTTGGTCTTCTCGAGTATGCAGACGTAGTGATACACGGGGAGAGGCAGTTATTGCCATCCAACATCATTTCAGTTGCATTTGCTAGAAAGATGATTAGAAATGGATGTGAAGCTTATCTAGCTCATGTGATAGACACCCAGGTGGGGAGTCCAGATCTTAAAGATATTCCTATGGTATGAGATTTTTCAGATGTCTTTCCGGAAGAATTGCTAGGATTGCCTCCGAAAAGAGAGGTGCAGTTTGAAATTGAGACTATGCCTAGTGTGGAGCCAATCTCCATCAGTCCTTATAGGATGGCACCTGCTGAGTTGAAAGAGTTAAAGGTGCAATTACAAGAATTGTTGGATAAGGGTTTCATCCACCCTAGCGGTTTACCTTGGGGAGCACCAGTATTATTTGTGAAGAAAAAAGATGGTACTCTTCGCCTATGCATAGACTACAGACAGCTGAATAAGGTAACCATAAAGAATAGATATCCTCTGCCACGGATCAATGATTTGTTTGATCAGTTGAAGGATGTGATTGTATTCTCCAAAATTGACTTGAGATCAGGCTACTACCAGTTAAGGGTGCAGGAGCAAAGTATTCTTAAAACTGCCTTTAGGACTCGGTATGGCCACTATGAGTTCTTGGTAATGCCATTCAGATTGACTAATGCTCCAGCTGCTTTTATGGGCCTGATGAACACTATCTTCAGGCCATATTTGGACCAGTTTGTTATGGTATTCATTGATGATATTTTGGTGCACTCAAAGAATGTAGAGGAACACGACAAGCACTTGAGGATAGTATTGCAGACGTTGAGGGAGAAGCAGTTGTATGCCAAACTATCAAAATGTGAGTTTTAGCTAAAGGAGATTACATTTTTGGGGCATATTGTATTTGCAGAAGGTATCCAGGTGGATCCTAGCAAAGTAAAAGCCATTCTTAATTGGAAGCCACCTAGAAATGTCACAGAAGTTAAGAGTTTCCTTGGTTTAGCTGGGTATTATCAAAGGTTTGTGAAGGTATTCTCCATGCTAGCATCTTCACTGACCAAGCTACTTAGGAAGGATGTAAAATTTTAGTGGACTGATTGGTGCTAGGAAAGTTTTGATGAGTTAAAGAGGCGTTTAACTGAAGCTCCAGTCTTAACCTTGCCCACTTTGGGTAAGGAGTATACCATAAATAGTGATGCTTCTCATAACGGATTAGGCTGTGTGTTGATGCAAGATAGAAACGTCATTGCCTATGCTTCACGCTAGCTTAAACCGCATGAGAGGAATTATCCTACGCATGACTTGGAGCTGGCAGCCATTATCTTTGCCTTGAAGATCTGGAGACATTACTTGTATGGGGAGAGATGTTATATATACATAGATCATAAAAGTTTGAAGTACTTGGGCACACAAAAGGAGTTAAATTTGAGGCAGAGGAGATGGTTAGAGCTGATAAAAGATTATGATTGTTTAATAGACTATCAGCTTAGAAAGCTAATGTTGTAGCTGATGCTTTAAGTCGCAAAACTATGGCTGGTTTGAGGGTTTCTCCATTGTCCATGGTGCATGAGTTAAGGGCATTGTATGTTAATTTGGAGATTAATGAAGATGGTCAGATGGTAGCTACTTGGCAAGTGAAGCCAATGCTGGCAGAACAAATTAAAGCAATTGCACAGAAGGATGATAAGTATGTGAAATTGATGGAAGAGGCTCAGGATGGCAAGAAACCAAAATTATCAGTAAATGATGAGGGCTTATTGTTATATAAGGGCAGAATGTGCATTCCTGATAATGTTGAATTGAGGCAGAACATTTTAAAGGAAGCACATGATTCACCTTTTGCAATGCACCCCAGTGGAACCAAAATGTACAGAAGTGAGAAAGAGCACTATTAGTGGAGAGGAATGAAGAAAGACATTGCAGAATATGTTGCTAAATGCCTAACTTGTCAGCAATTAAAGGCAGAACACCAAGTGCCTGCAGGGTTGCTACAGCCATTGCCAATTCCCGAGTGGAAATGGGAAAGAATCATTATGGATTTCGTAACAGGACTTGCATGTACACAAAAGAATCATGATGTAGTTTGGGTTATTATTGATAGATTGACCAAGTCTGCACACTTTTTGCCAGTGAGGATGGATTACAGCCTGGAAAAATTGGCCAAACTGTACATTGATGAAGTAGTGAGGTTGCATGGAGTGCCAGTATCTATTGTGTCTGATAGAGATCCTAAGTTCACTTGTAGATTATGGGGTAGTCTCCAAAAAGCCCTAGGAACTAGATTGAACTTCAGTACAGCATTCCATCCGCAGACAGACGGCCAATCTGAAAGGATCATTCAGATTTTGGAAGATATGCTTCGGACTTGTGTGATTAAGTTTAAAGGGTGTTGGGACACACACTTGCCTTTAATTGAATTTGCCTACAACAATAGTTATCAGTCAAACATCAGGATGCCTCCATACGAAGTACTTTATGGCAGAAAGTGTAGAACTCCCTTGTGTTGAGATGAAGTGGGCGAGAGGAAGTTGATTGGCCTAGAATTAGTGCAACAGACGGAAGAAAAGGTTAAGCTCATTAGAGACAGACTCAAAGTTGCAACGGATAGACAAAAGTCCTACATTAACCTAAAGAGAAGAGATATTCGGTACAATGTGAGTGACAAGGTGCTCCTGAAAGTTTCCCCATGGAAGAGGATCATGAGGTTTGGTAGAAAGGGGAAACTAAGTCCTCGCTTCATTGGGCCGTATGAGGTTCTAGAAAGAGTGGGTCCATTGGCATATAGACTTGCATTGCCTCTAGAGTTGGAAAAGATTCACAATGTCTTCCATGTCTCCATGTTAAGGAGGTACAGATCAGACCCCTCTCACATTTTGCCAGTTGAGGAGATTGAGGTGAATCCAGACCTGACATAAGATGAAGAGCCCATAAAGATCTTGGCATATGAGGTAAAGCAGCTGAGGAACAAACAGATACCTCTAGTCAAAGTGTTGTGGAACCATCATTCAGGCCAAGAGGCTACATAGGAGCGTGAGGAGGACATGAGGAGACAGCACCCACAACTATTCAGAGACTAAGACCAGGTAAATTTCGAGGATGAAATTTATTTTTAAGGAGGGGAGAATTGTAACACCCCAAACCTCCGAGTTATGAATAGTACCATTTTTGGTTTGTGACTAGTACTATTCAAAGACACCTTGAGGACCAAAAATAAATAAAAAATTAATTGAGATAGATAAAATAAAAATTCAAGTGAACCAAGGACCTAAGGATTTAACGGGTATAAAAAAAAAAGAAGGATTATGACCCGATGAGGGGCATTTTGGTCAATTCACTTCAATAGTTGACTTTTGACCAAAATGTAAATTAAATTAAATAAAAATAAAATATTGAATTATGAAGAAATATTGAGAGAAAAATTAGAGTAAAAGTGCAAAGAAAATAAAAGAGGTAAAAATCTAGAATTTAAATTCCATTTTTTTGACCTAATTAAAATTTAAGGGACCAATGGGATTTGGACAACTCATTAAATGAATTAAAAAGGAATGAATAAGTATAAAAGAAGACAAAACCCTCCTTTTCTTTCCCATTTAGTTACCACCCACTCTCTTTCCTTATCTCTTTCTTTCTTTGTTCTTCTTCCTTCTTTCTCCATTGACACCCATTCTCAAAACTCAATTCCTTGCTTTTCCTCTATGGGTTTTGCATCTAATTGGTAGAGAGCATCAATTTAATATTTGATTTAAAGATTAAAAGTAAGGGGAAATAAGAGATTAGAAGAAAATTAAAGATTTGGGGAGTTGGAGGGAAGTCATCAAGAGGTAAGTTCTTTAATGCTCATTTTGTTATACAAACCTTAAATTAAGTTAGATTATGATGAAATTTCATAAGAAAATGAAAGGAAACATGCATGGAACCTAAACTAGGGTTTTGGCCAAATTAGAGAAAAATTAGTTTTTGATATATTTTAATGAAAATGATGATGAAATCAAGCTTAGTTGAAGTAGTATGCATGATTAGAGCAAAAAAATTGTATGAAATGTGTATAAATTTAATTATGGAAGATTAGGGTTCATGAGAAAATTTGGTTTTGGTGCTAGAGAGTAAAATTGGTGTGTGTAGTGTTAAATTATGATCATTTGAGGTTTATTTAGTTTGAATTGACATTGAGTTGATGAATGGAAGTAATGAAATGGTAGGATTAGAGAAAATTATAAACTTTTGTGTTTGAAAATTATGGGGTTTGTGCTTGGAAGTTCCATTGACGTGTCAATGCTAAATGATAGTCATTTTGGGTAAATTAAATGTGAATTGAGGTTGGTTAGTGGAAGTAATTGAACAATTGAAAAATTGAACTTAGGGCAGAATTTTGCACACTGAATTCAGTGTGTTTGGAAGCCCATAACTTAAGCTACACAACTCTAATTGGTATGAAACCAATTGCAAATGAAACTTAAGACATAGGGCTAGAATTTTCGTGAAGATACCTTGCCCCAAAAATGACCTTAAGCTATCTGAAATGAGCCTTGAACTTGGAGACAGAAATCTGGAACTTGCAGAATTTGATCATATGAACAGTAAACTTTGCATGGCCATAACTCTCTCCAGAAAACTCAAATTTAGGCGATTCTTGAATCAATGGAAACCTAAGACATATTAGAACATTTCATATGAAGTACTTGAGGCCAAATTATGGACTAAACCTAATCAAATTGCTGACCAAAGTTGAATCATTGAATCTGCAGAATTGCAGATTTACCATATGAATAGTAAAATTTTCATGGCCATAACTCTCTCTAGAAAACTTCAATTTAGGCGATTCTTCAGTCGATGGAAACCTAAGACATAGTAAAACATTTTGTTTGAAGGACATTAGACCAAATTATGGACTTAACTTGATCAAATTGCTGAATGAAATTGGATCGATAAATCTACTATAATTAAATCTGTAGCATGAATAGTGACATGAACAGTAATCGTGTTTTCAGCATAACTTGAGCTACATAGCTCCGAATTAGGCGATTCAATAAGAAAAATAAAGTTAAGACCTAGATAAACAATTTTCATGAAGAACACCTCATCAAATTATGATCGAAACTAGGTAAAAATTGGGTTCAAAGATTGGGGCACCAAGTTGTCCAAAATCAAAATTTTTCTAAAATTTGCAAAGCTAACTTGGGATGCATTAGATATGCTATCACACCTTACCCCTCTGTAACGCATAACATGATCCCGTAGAATACCTAATGAACTACCGAACTTCACCTACCGATAACTCATTAAGTACCCCACAAGGGATTTTAAACAATTTTCTTACTTTTGACAAGTGGTGAGCATTTTCTAATAGGTATTTAAAACATATGATTAAAAGTAAATCTAATTAATATTTTTGGTCCATTTTAGTTTTCTGCAAATTTTATAAAAATTTTGACAGAGTTCTGTCTGTATTTTGAGAAACCAGTTCTTCAAATACCTGTAAAAGCACTTCTAAAAGTTTTTCTCAACCACTACTTCGATTTCACCATCAAACTCAATCAATTTCACAATCATTTCAATAAATTTCTCAAGTTCAAAATTCAATAATCCATAGCATACTAGCAATACATTTCATTTAAATTAAATAAAATAGTTGTACTCATATTTCATTAGAGACAACACAATTTATGCACATTCTTACAAAATTTACATCAAACGAAATACAAATTAAACTTTATTACAAACTTCATACAAATTTTTGTACAAGCTGCTCAAGACCCATTTGCACGTCCATACATTTATATGCAATACATACATGAAAAGAAATATTTACAATTAGGGTATAAATTATACCCGAAGACTTTAAGCTGATAGCTCCCCACACCTCAGCAGCTCAGTTTGCTGCTCCTTTAGTCTCTGTATCTGTGACAGCAATAGAAGCCATCGCTGAGTACTAGGACTCAGTGGTGCACAACATACTAAAATAATCTTTATGCAGAATATAATCACATTTATTCAAAATTTTGACTAAACATAAGCATTAAACACAAAACATGAATTATGTAATTTTAATGCAAACCAAGTTCATTTCGAAGTATCAAAATACATTTCATAAAACCCACAGTTAGATCATGCCATTCGAAACAAATAGAATCTCAATAGCCAGAGGCTAAAGAGAAATCACATCACAAGGCTAGCTAGCTCAAATATATGGATATCCATTCACATCCTCTTCTACTGGCACACCTCAACACTTCTCCAGAGAAGGAATCAAAATTTGAAACTAATTACCTTCACTAGTCATGCTAGTGAGGTGTTCAAATATATGGTCATGACACTGTGGTTTCAAAACTTATCTTAACAATTTGCTAAACATTGTCATTTCAATATACATAATAACTTTCAACAATTTAAATCAAAACATCATAAGAATGCCATAATTCAATATTTCACATTGTTCAAAACAGTATGCAGAAGACAATTATAAAAAGTATACGTTGTGCACAAACCTCAAACGAGTCACCTCTTGGCCTTGACTCGGTTCCTCGGGTTTTTTTCCCGGTATTCTTTTCAACTGAAACACACAATTTTACAATGTTTCAGTACTAGAACTTAACATAAATCCAAAATAATTTAACTTCACATTTACCTAGTTCTAACGTGTTAAATTCGACGTTCTCGAAATTTTTGTGTTTTGGGTTACTATTCACTACTCTATTCAAGTCAAATAGTTGACTTTCTAAGGCTTAATAGGTATGGGAACTCCAACTTCACCCACATACCACATTTTGGTCACTAAAATTGTTGGTTTTGGTTGTTTACTCAAATCCTAAGTCTTTTAGGCAAATTTGGTAAATTTCAGTTTTGGAGTCCTAAGTTGCACTGTTCTATTGGTCACTTTATTGTTGGAATTTGGCAAAACTTTCTTCATAGAAAATGTTTCCTATTGTCTTAAGTTTATTCTCCTTTTTGAATCACCCCAATTGGAGTTTTGTAGCTCAAGTTATAGCCACAATACAGTTACTGTTCACGTGCACTATTCATGCTGCAATTTTGGTTATGGCAGATTTTTTATTCAACTTCGTTCAATAATTTGATCAAGTTAAGTCCATAATTTGGTCTAATTTACTTCATACAAAATGTTCTACTATGTCTTAGGTTTCCATCGGTTCAAGATTCACCTAAATCGGAGTTTTCTAGAGAGAGTTATAGCCATTGAAACTTTACTGTTCAAATGGAAATCCTACAGTTTTGCAGGTTCAGTAACTCAACTTTGCTCAATAATTTGATTAGGTTAATGGCATAATTTGGGTTGGTGTTCTTCATGAAAGTTTTAGATCTATATCTTATCTAATTACTGGTAAAATTTCAGGTCATTTTGACCTTCCTAGCTCGAGTTATAACCAAATGAAAAATTACTGTTCATTTGGTCAGTTTGTGCAGTGGCAGACTGCTCTTAACCAACTTTGGTCAATTGGTTCACTAGGTTTTGGTCAGTTATTGGGCATGGTTCCTTAACGAAAATTGTGTCATTTTATGTCTATTTTCATCCCCAATTGGTGGCATATCATTTGGACTTGTAAAATTTCCGTTTTGGTCCTTCAAAGTTGGCTTGGTCATGCTGCCAGCAGCATGACCATTTACCCTACGAATTTGACTTTCATTCTAACAATTCCCACACATCTCCTTTGGTCATCATTGACCATTTTTCACTTCACAATAGGTCAAAGTCATCATTTATTCATTTCTCCAAAATTTGCCTCAAAACCCTAGGCCTCCAAACCCTAATCTCACTACTTAATTACCATTAGCAATTTTAAAGTTCTAATCTATAATCATTCAACTAATTAAGACTTTTAAACTCATTCTAATGCATCAAACCATACAATTTATGTTCCTTCTTCAAGCTGGCCGAAATTCAGCAATAGTCCTTCCCCCATATTTTTATTCCATTTCATTAATTCTAAGCTCATTTCAACCATTACATATGCATTTAAAATGGAAAAATAATAAGTTAACATACTAACCTCAACTATAATGCCAATTCTTCAATTTCTCTCCTCCTTTCTTCTTTCTTTCTTGTTCTTAAGTTGAGATTGCAAGGTCTAGTGAAGTTTTTAGGGGATTTATCAAGGTTGAGTAGAGGAATTAAAGCTTAAATACAAGCTTTAATGGAGAATTTTCATGGAGATGAGAGGGAAGAAGTGTGGCGGCAACAAAGGAAAAAGAAGAAGTGATTTTTGTTTTTTTTTTTTTTTTTCTCTTTTCTTTTCTTTATTTATTTTAGTTATGGAAGACCACAAAAACCTAATTAATTAATTTATTAATTATACCTTTTATGGCATCATGCATGATGTCATGCATGATGTCATCACCCTTTTTACTTTTTCATTTTTCTTTTTTTTTTTTCTTTTTTTCTATTAGTTCTTTAATTTAATTTTCGATTCCAAAATTTTCTTTTCTCCGATTTTATTTGACAGTTAGGTCAGGAGTCAACTCTCGGGGTCAATTGACCAAATTGCCCCTCACCGGTTCATCCCGGTTTGCAAATAATTCCATATCTCTTTTGGCTCCCTGACCTAATTATTTGACTGGCTTAACAGTTCTTTTTCGTGATTTTCTCTTTTCCACTGTGTTCATAAGGGTCCTAAGGACCACAACGTCACTTTTTACGGTTCGAAATTTGAGTTTAAAATGACTTCGCAGTCATTCCCGAGAAGGTCACCCATCGCTGTGACTCTCGGCTCGTTTAACTTCTTATGTACTGTTTTTCTTATTTATACTTAACTACTTGAACATTACTAATTATTTGTGTTTATGGTTTATCTAATTGTCTTAAGTATGGTTTTAATCCCCTTAATTGTCCGGACCGACACCGGTTATCGGAACAATGAAATATACCAGGCTATACAAATAGGGGTGTTACAATTCTCCTCCCCCTTAAATAAATTTCGTCTCAAAATTTTTACCTGGTATCAATATCTGAACAGCTGTGGGTGTTGTCTCCTCATGTCCTCTTCTCGTTCCCAAGTAGCCTCCTGGCCCGAATGATGGTTCCACAGCACTTTTACCAACGGTATCTGCTTGTTTCGTAGCTGCTTCACCTCATAAGCCAGAATCTCTATGGGTTCTTCTTCATATGTGAGGTCTAGATTTACTTCAATTTCCTCTACTGGTAGTACATGAGATGGGTCTGATCAATACCTCCTCAACATAGACACATGGAAGACATTATGTATCTTTTCCAACTCTAGAGGTAATGCCAATCGATATGCCAAAGGACCCACTATTTCTAGAATCTCATATGGCCCAATGAAACGAGGACTCAGTTTCCCCTTTCTACCGAATCTCATAATTCTCTTCCAAGGACAAACCTTGAGGAATACTTTCTCACCCACTGCATACTCAATATCCCTTCTTTTGAAATCAACATAGGACTTCTGACGGTCTGATGCAGTCTTAAGTCGATCTCGAATCACCCTGATCTTCTCCTCAGTTTGCTGAACAACAATTTCGGGTCCAATCATCTTTCTTTCACCCACGTCATCCCAACACAACGGGGTTCTATATTTTCTGCCATTCAAAGCTTCATATGGAGGCATCCTAATGCTTGATTTGTAACACCCCTAAGCTCGGTAGTGCGTTCTACTGTTCTGGTGACCAGTGTTGTCCGGACAGCTAGAATGCCTAGAACTACACTTAGTTATGAGTGAGGAGACATAAAATAGTGAAATACAAGAAAATAAAATACAAGAAAAACAAAAGAAAAATAATAGCAAAGAAATGTAACCAAGTTAAGTGAGTCGAGAACCCTAGCGATGGGTGACCGCACCGGGAAGTCATGGCGTGGACCGTTAACTGGCCCTGGACTGCGGAGAACCCTGGAAAATATTTATAGGACTTAAAGAGACATAATTGAAGTATAAATATCATTATAAATATCAAAGAAAAATTAAATAATTAGTACAAAGAAAAGTGAGAAATCGAAAAACAGACAAAACCCGGTGTTACCGAAAAATCGAGAATGTAACCCGAACAGGGGCATTGTGGTCATTTGACACCCTGAATTGTCTTTTGACCTAAATGTCCCTTAAAAATAAATAATATTACCCTTGGAAAATGTAATGAAAAATTAAATTGGTGGCACCTAAAGTAAATAGCAAAAAATGAAGGGTTTAATGTGGAATAAGTGGGAGTTAAGCTTATTATATGATTAATTTGAGTAAGTGGACCACTAAGAATTATAATATGGATTAAATATAATCATAAGTGGGCAGATTACTCCCACTCAAACATCATCTTCTCCATTCCCCTCAACCTTTCCGAAATGAAGAAAGATAAATCCTCCATTGCCGTTTTGCATGGAGCTTCATCCTCTCCCTCATTTCACTTCTAATAACCTAAGTGGCTTCATTAAGTTTTATGTCTACATCATAAGGAAGAGTTTGATACCAAAATCAAGAAGTTTAGTGAAGGTTTAACAAGTCCCAACCATAGGTAAGTTTGTATTTTTTAATATTGTTTTGTTAAACTTTGTATACATGTTATGGGTGTTTGATTTGTGAAGAAAATTTTCAAGTTTGAGGAGTTCTTGATATGTCCAATTTTGGACAGCCATGGAGTTCTATATTTGATGATTTATTCTTACATTTATTTGATGGGAAATTATGTTGAGTTGGGTGATTAATGTCCTAGTAAGTTAATTCCATGTATATATGCGGTGATTGTGCAATTGGGATGGAAGTTGATGAATTGTGGGACACTTTGGCATTGTAGAGCATTTCGGCAGCCTTGAGACTCCATGATGAATGTATGAATTCATGAAGATATTGGCAGAATTATGACATTGAGGATTGATGGATATGTATATAAATTAGTTGTGGAAATTGTATGAAATAATGAGTAGTGTTTATGTGTATTTGTGGTTGTATTTAGACTTTATGAATTAGAGTTTTATTTGGTATGTTAAGGATGTTTGTAATCTGCCCAAAGTGACTTTAAAGTGAAGTGGTATATGGTTTCGTAATGTACCAAAACAGAATTTGGTTGAGGAGTAGATATATGGTAAGGTAAATGTGTAATTGCTACATGTTTAAGCAAGGTAATTAAGGACAGTGTGCATTTTGGCCTATAACTCTAAATGTGTAACTCCAATTGGTATGAGACCAATTGGAGGTGAAACTAGGCACAAAATGTGCCAACTTTCATTGAGAAAGCATACCAAAATTCTGCTTGCAATGTAGCATGAAAAATGACCAATTCGGATTAAGAACAATTGAGACCTGAAAATTGACCAATTGGGCAGCAGTTAGTGTTTAGGCCATAACTCACTCAAAACAGGTTCAATTGACCGGAAATTTTAACCATGAATAGTTAAGACCCATACCTACAAGTCTTATGAAGACACCAAAGCCCAGAAATGACCATAAGCAAGTCAAACAGCTTGCACAAGTTCGGGTCCAAAAACTAGCCGAACCAAAGTTGACCAAATTTGACCTAAAATGACCTAATTTGATGCCATTTGACCAAAAATAGTAAAATGACCATAACTTGGTGTTCATAACTCAGAATGACCTAAAATTTTGCCCCACGTTCCATAAGACATAGATCTACAAGTTTGTAGTTTTGACCAAAACCCGAAAACCGAGGGAACTAAGTCGTCCGGCTAGGTCAAACTAGTATACCGGAATCCAGCAAGTTGCGATAAAATGCACTAAACAAGGAAATGAAATTGGTAACGCGTACCAACCCTAAAACACTATCGAATGTGACATATTAGTGACACTAAAACCTAATTTACCTAGAACGCATCGAGGGTCGGTATATTAGGTGATTATACAAATAATAGCTTTCAGTGAATTACTTATCAAGCATCATCGATAGAGATAGTTTAACTTAGTACTGAAACACTTTAAATTGTGTTTCTCAGTTACCAAAGACTCAGGAAAAGGGAAGGAAACACTGAGTCCAGACCAGGAGACAATTATCAGAGGTTTGTGCACAACAACTATTTCTTTTGAATTTTTCAATTGAAATGAATTATGACTATTTGTACATTATTGTTTTAAATTGTGGAAATGTGTTTGAATGGATATTTATTGCTTGAAAAGCATTGTAAATGATTTGAAAACTGTGAGAAATTATTTGAATGATATTGATGGATACTTATTGATTGAAAGTATTGGAAATGGTTTGAAACCACAGCTATCATGTATATTGATTGTATTCCTCGCTAGCTTGTCCAGTGGGATGAATTGAATTCCCTCTCTGGCTGAAGTGTTGAGGTGTGTGCCTGTTGAGGACGAATTGGATGAGTACTCATATTTTTGCTAGCTAGCTATGTTATTCCTCATTAGTCATCGACTTTTGGGACGAATTGAACTTTGGAACATGATTAAGCTGTGTGAGATTTATTGATACGTATTATGAGATTGTGAAATGGAGTTAAATTCTTATTGACATTCACTGTCTTTTGAATTTAATCATGATTTGATTTATTGAAATTATTGTGATATTGAGAAATGGAGTTTAAATTCTTGTTGACAATTACTGTCTTGAATTTAACTACGGTTTTAAGTATCCACTATTTATATAACTTGTGAATTGTGATTTAAAGTTGTATTTGGTTAATGTTGTGCACCACTGAGACATTGTCTCAGCGATAGCTTTTTATTGCTGTCGCAGGTAGACAGACAGACAGAGCAGCAGATTAGGTTGCTAGTACCTCTAGCGAGAGATTACCGGGTATAATGAGTATACTAATATTTTGTATTTTGTACTGTAACGTATGACCACTGTATGTACATATTGTTTTTGGTTTTGAGCAGTTGTAAATTCAAATTGTACCTTGAAGTTGTAAAGTAAATTATGAGTTATTTTGACTTGTAAAAATTGTATTATATTTCTTTTATCTCAGTCTTTGAAAAATCACTGTGGATTTGAGTTAATAAATATGTTGTGTTGAGAAATATGTTGAAGTTGAGATTTGGAAAAATATTGAAGTGCTTTTTACAGGTTTTTTGAAGAACTGTTTTATCCAAAATACAGATGGCACTCTGCCAAAATTTTTACAGAAATTTCAAATAATTCAAATGTGTTGGTTCTATCACTTCAGTTCAAAAAGGTTTTTAACACCTGTAAATAGTGCTCACTACTGTAAAAGAAGTAAGAAAAGTTTTTAAAACTCCTTGTAGTGTATTTAATGGGTTATCAGTAGACGGAGTTGGTAATTCATTAGATATACTATGGGATCATGTTATGCCTTACAGAGGGGTAGGGTGTGACATGTTTTAGTGGTATCAGAGCAAAGTTTTTAAATTTTGTTTCACCTGTTATTTGAATATTCTTTCTTCATAGTACAACTGCTCAACATCATTGTTTGATACATACAGTACATTACATTATAAATATGCACTAACGGGAGGAAATCTCCTTGTGTTATTTGTTCAGGAGATCTAAAATCCTTGCATTGACTATAGAAGAGGGTGATCGTTCAGTCGATCAATCTATTGAGGCTGAGGTGCAAGGGGATGCCCCAGGCCTACAAAATGTCAGTGGTTCAAGACACAGACCCCTCTGATCTGCAGCTTTCTGCTCGATTCGCTCGAGATGGTCGCAATGTTCCAACAAATGGCTGGTAATGTGCCTACTCAAATCCCAATACAGACACCAGTGGTACAAGCACAATCTCCTACTAGGCAGTATGATAAATTGATGAAATATGGGGCTACAGAGTTCAAGGGGACAGTAGATCCTTTAGAGGCTGAACAGTGGTTAGAAAGGATGGATAGGGTATTCAAGAAACTGCATTGCACGGAGGAGCTCAGATTCAAATACTTAGTATCTTTGTTACAGGGGGATGCTTATGACTGGTGGAAAACCATTCCCCACAATATGGTAGAATCTACAGTGCTAACATGGAATGACTTTCCCAGGGAATTCAGACAAAAGTATGTCCCTGATGCTTATGTAGACCAGAAGTTACAAGAATTCCTAAGTCTGAAACAGGGGAACAGATCAGTGGCTGAGTATGAAAGAGAATTTTCCCGCCTGAGCCATTATGCAGTGAGTTTACTTTCTACCAGCAGGGAGAGATGCAAGAGGTTTGAAACTGGCTTGAAGCCCAGTATCAGATTACAAGTAGTCGGCTTCAAACACACTAACTTCTCTGAACTTATTTCTCAAGCTCTAGAGTTAGAAAGAATTGAGTCTGAAGCTGCTCCTGAGAAAAAGAAATCAGAGAAGACAGAGAAAGAGGGAAAATCTGTAGAACAGAGTTCCAGTGGTCCTACTGGAAAGAGGAAGAACTATGGGGGACATGGCAGAGGTGGCAAGAAATCTGGTAGGGGAAGATATTCAGGACAGAAGCCTCCCCTATCTAGTCAGCAGAGTACCAGAGGTTCCTACCCTCCCCGCCAATGTGAGACATGTGGAAGAAATCATGGTGGGATCTGCTACAAGGCTATTGGAGCCTGTTATAACTGTGGAGGCACAGGACATTTTGCCAAGGACTGCACCAGTAGTCGCAGAGTTGGACCACCCCCTACTACTGCAGAAGGGTCAGTTCAGAGCCCTGTCACCAGAAGTTCACAACCACCCAGCAGAGGTAGAGGCAGGGGTAGAGGTAGCCCAGTAGGCAGCCAAGGCACAGTGAAACAATCAGAGCAAGATAGTGCTCCAATGAGAATGTATGCAATGAGACAGAGGGAAGAGGCCGAGATATCTGATGTTGTGGCTGGTACCTTCTCAATTTTTAATCAAAATGTGTTTGTGTTATTTGATCCGGGTTCTACCCATTCTTATGTGAGTGTTAGCATCATTGATTGCATTGCTGTTCCATGTACAAAAATGGACTTTGAGCTGCTAGTAACAAGTCCACTAGGACAGGAAGTCAATGTTAATAGAATGTATAGAGACTGTCCTTTGGTGATCCAAGGACACACTTTCCTGTTTGATTTCATTGAAATGCCCTTCAGAGATTATGATATCATCTTGGGCATGGATTGGTTAGCTAGGCATTATGCCATGATTGACTGTAGGCTGAAGACAGTCACTTTTGGTCTCCCTCTGTACAGTGATGTGGTAATACAAGGGGAGAGGCAGTTATTGCCATCAAACATCATTTCGGCTGCACTAGCCAGAAAAATGATCAGAAAGGGGTGTGAAGCCTACTTGGCACATGTGGTAGACACCCAAGTGGGGAGTCCAGCATTGAAGGACATCCCTACAGTATATGACTTTCCAGATGTATTTCCTGATGAATTGCCAGGATTACCTCCGGAAAGAGAAGTGCAGTTTGAAATTAATGTTATGCCTGGTGTGGATCCAATCTCCATAACGCTATACAGAATGGCACCAGCAAAGTTGAAGGAGTTAAAGATACAGTTGCAAGAATTACTTGAAAAGGGCTTCATCTGCCCTAGTGTGTCACCTTGGGGACACCAGTGTTGTTTGTTAAGAAGAAGGATGGTACTCTCCGCTTATGCATTGACTACCGACAGTTCAATAAGGTGACAATAAAGAATAGATATCCATTGCCTCACATTGATGATCTGTTTGATCAGTTGAAGGGTGCAGCTATATTCTCCAAAATTGATTTGAGATTTGATTATTATCAGTTGAAAGTGCAAGAGCAGAGTATTCCAAAAACTACTTTCAGAACTCGGTATGGCCACTATGAGTTCTAGTAATGCCATTCGGGTTAACAAATGCTCCAGTTGCTTTTATGGATCTGATGAACACTATCTTCAGACCATATCTCGATCAATTTGTGGTGGTGTTTATTGATGACATTTTGATATATTCAAGGAATGTAGAGGAGCATGACAGGCATCTGCGGATTGTACTGCAGATTTTAAGGAAGAAACAACTATACGACAAATTGTCGAAATGTGAATTTTGGCTGAAAGAAATCTCCTTTTTGGGACATGTTGTGTCAGCTGAAGGGATCAAGGTAGATTCCAGCAAGGTATAAGCTATCCTTAATTGGAAGCCGCCCAGGAACATCATAGAAATTCGCAGTTTTCTGGGTCTAGCTGGATATTACCGTCGGTTTGTGAAGGGGTTTTCTATGTTATCTTCTCCACTAACCAAACTGCTTCGGAAAGATGTAAAATTTCAGTGGACTGATAAATGCCAGCAAAGTTTTGATGAGTTGAAGAGGTGTTTGACTGAAGCTCCAGTCCTCACTTTACCTACTCCGGGTAAAGAATACACAGTTTATAGTGATGCTTCTCACAATGGGCTAGGCTGTGTACTGATGCAAGATCGGAATGTCATTGCTTATGCATCACGCCAGCTGAAACCACATGAGAGAAACTACCCAACACATGATCTGGAGCTAGCAGCTATTGTTTTTGCTCTGAAGATCTGGAGACACTATTTGTATGGGGAGAAATGCTACATTTACACAGATCACAAGAGCTTGAAGTACTTAGGCACCTAGAAGGAATTAAATTTGAGGTAGAGGAGATGGTTAGAACTCATCAAAGATTATGATTGCTAAATAGACTATCAGCCAGGGAAAGTAAATGTGGTGGCTGACGCCTTAATTCGCAAGACTATGGCAAGTCTCAGAGTTTTTCCTTTGTCCATGGTATATGAATTGAAAGCACAGCATGCCAGTTTAGAGATTGATGATGAGGGATGATGAGTTGCATGGCATGTACAGCGGTGTTGATTGATCAGTCGAATGGTCGCCAGAGTGATGAAAAATATCAGAAGCTACTGAAAGAAGTCCAGCAGGGCAAGAAACCTGAATTCTCTGTGAGAGATGATGGTTTATTGCTACATCAGGGCATAATGTGCGTTCCTAATGATGCTGAATTGAGACAGATCATTATGAAGGAAGCACATGAGTTTCCATTTGCTATGCACCCTGGTGGAACTAAAATGTACAGAGGGCTGAAAGAGCATTACTGGTGGATGGGTATGAAGAGAGATATAGCTGAATTTGTTTCCAAATGCCTAACTTGTCAGCAAGTAAAGGCAGAACATCAAGTTCTAGCTGGTTTGTTACATCATTTGTCAGTACCAGAGTGGAAATGGGAACGAATAACTATGGATTTTATTACAGGACTTCCAAGGACACAGAGTAGTCATGATGCAGAATGGGTTACAGTTGACAGATTGACCAAGTCTGCTCACTTTTTGCCAGTTCGGATGGACTATAGCCTGGAAAGATTGGCCAGATTGTACATATATGAGATTGTAAAATTGCATGGAGTGCCAGTATCAATTGTGTCTGACAGAGATCCTAGGTTCACTTCTAGATTCTGGGGTAGTCTTCAGAGAGCCCTAGGAACTAGATTGAACTTCAAAGACAAGATTCCACCCACGCATGCATGGCGACCCGAGAGGGTTATTCAGAGATTGGAGGATATGCTACGGCCTTGTGTGATTGAATTTGAAGGTAGTTGGGATACACACTTGCCTTTGATTGAGTTTGCCTATAACAACAGCTATCAATAAAGCATTGGATGCCTCCATATGAAGCATTGTATGGCAGGAAGTGCAGAACTCCCTTATGTTGGGATGAAGTAGGTGAAAGGAAGATGATTGGGCCAGAAATTGTTCAGCAGACAGAGGAAACGATCAGATTGATTAGAGATAGACTCAAGGCTGCATCAGACCATCAGAAGTCCTATGTTGATCTGAAAAGAAGAGATATTGAATATGCAGTGGGTGATAAGGTATTCCTCAAAGTTTCTCCTTGGAAGAGGATTATGAGATTTGGCAGAAAGGGAAAACTGAGTCCTCGTTTCATCGGACCATATGAGGTTCTGGAAAGAGTGGGTCCTTTGGCATATCGGTTGGCATTACCTCCAGAGCTAGCAAGGGTACACAGTGTCTTCCATGTGTCCATGTTTAGGAGGTACAGATCTGACCTATCTCATGTACTATCAGTTGAAGAGATTGAAGTAAATCCAGACCACTCATATGAGGAAGAACCCATAAAAATTCTGGCATATGAGGAACAAACAGATACACCTGGTTAAAGTGCTGTGGAACCATCATTCAGGCCAGGAAGCTACTTGGGAACGTGAAGAGGATATGAGGAGACAGCACCCACAGCTGTTCAGAGACTAATGCCAGGTAAAATTTCGAGACGAAATTTATTTTAAGGAGGGCAGAATTGTAACACCCCTAAGTTCGGTAGTGCGTTCTACTGTTCCGGTGACCAGTGTTGTCCGGACAGCTAGAATGCCTAGAACTACACTTCGTTATGAGTGAGGAGATATAAAATAGTGAAATACAAGAAAAGAAAATACAAGAAAAATAAAGGAAAAATAATAGCAAAGAAATGTAACCAAGTTAAGCGAGCCGAGAACCCTAGCGATGGGTGACCGCAACGGGAATTCACGGCGTGGACCGTTGACTGGCCCTGGACTGCGGGGAACCCTGGAAAATATTTATAGGACTTGAAGAGACATTAATTGAAGTATAAATATCATTAGAAATATCAAAGAAAAATTAAATAATTAGTACAAAGAAAAATGAGAAATCGAAAAACAGACAAAACCTGGTGTTACCGAAAAATCAGGAATGTAACCCGAACAGGGGCATGGTGGTCATTTGACACCCCGAATTGTCTTTTGACCTAAATTTCCATTAAAAATAAATAATATTACACTTGGAAAATATAATGAAAAATTAAATTGGTGGCACCTAAAGTAAATAGCAAAAATGAAGGGTTTAATGTGGAATAAATGGGAGTTAAGCTTATTATATGATTAATTTGAGTAAGTGGACCACTAAGAATTATAATATGGATTAAATATAATCATAAGTGGGCAGATTACTCCCACTCAAACATCATCTTCTCCATTTCCCTCAACCTTGCCGAAATGAAGAAAGATAAATCCTCCATTGCCGTTTTGCATGGAGCTTCATCCTTTCCCTCATTTCACTTCTAATCACCTAAGTGGCTTCATTAAGTTTTATGTCCACATCATAAGGAAGAGTTTGATACCAAAATAAATAAGTTTAGTGAAGGTTTAACAAGTCCCAACCATAGGTAAGTTTGTATTTTTTAATATTGTTTTGTTAAACTTTGTATACATGTTATGGGTGTTTGATTTGTGAAGAAAATTTTCAAGTTTGAGGAGTTCTTGATATGTCCAATTTTGGACAGCCATGGAGTTCTATATTTGATGATTTATTCTTACATTTATTTGATGGGAATTTATGTTGAGTAGGGTGATTAATGTCCTAGTAAGTTAATTCCATGTATATATGTGGTGATTATGCAATTGGGATGGAAGTTGATGAATTATGGGACACTTTGGCATTGTAGAGCATTTCGGCAGCCTTGAAACTCCATGATGAATGTATGAATTCATGAAGATATTGGCAGAATTATGACATTGAGGATTGATGGATATGTATATAAATTAGTTGTGGAAATTGTATGAAATAATGAGTAGTGTTTATGTGTATTTGTGGTTGTATTTAGACTTTATGAATTAGAGTTTTATTTGGTATGTTAAGGATGTTTGTAATCTACCCAAAGTGACTTTAAAGTGAAGTGGTATATGGTTTGGTAATGTACCAAAATAGAATTAGGTTGAGGAGTGGATTTATGGTAAGATAAATGTGTAATTGCTACATGTTTAAGCAAGGTAATTAAGGACAGTGTGCATTTTGGCCTATAACTCTAAATGTGTAACTCCAATTGGTATGAGACCAATTGGAGGTGAAACTAGGCACAAAATGTGCCAACTTTCATTGAGAAAGCATACCAAAATTCTGCTTGCAATGTAGCATGAAAAATGACCAATTCGGATTAAGTACAATTGAGACCTGAAAATTGACCAATTGGGCAGCAGTTAGTGTTTAGGCCATAACTCACTCAAAACAGGTTCAATTGACCGGAAATTTTAACCATGAATAGTTAAGACCCATACCTACAAGTCTTATGAAGACACCAAAGCCCAGAAATGACCATAAGTAAGTCAAACAGCTTGCACAAGTTCGGGTCCAAAAACTGGCCGAACCAAAGTTGACGAAATTTGACCTAAAATGACCTAATTTGATGCCATTTGACCAGCAATAGTAAAATGACCATAACTTGGTCTACATAACTCAGAATGACCTAAAATTTTGCCCCACGTTCAATAAGACATAGATCTACAAGTTTGTAGTTTTGACCTAAACCTGAAAACCGAGGAAACTAGGTCGTCCGGCTAGGTCAAACTAGTATACCGGAATCCAGCAAGTTGCAATAAAATGCACTAAACAAGGAAATGAAATTGGTAACGCGTACCAACCCTAAAACACTATCGAATGTGACATATTAGTGACACTAAAACCTAATTTACCTAGAACGCATCAAGGGTCGGTATATTAGGTGATTATACAAATAATAGCTTTCAGTGAATTACTTATCAAGCATCATCGATAGAGATAGTTTAACTTAGTACTGAAACACTTCAAATTGTGTTTCTTAGTTACCAAAGACTCGGGAAAAGGGAAGGAAACACTGAGTCCAGACCTGGAGACAATTATCAGAGGTTTGTGCACAACAACTATTTCTTTTGAATTTTTCAATTGAAATGAAATATGATTATTTGTACATTATTGTTTTAAATTGTGGAAATGTGTTTGAATGGATATTTATTGCTTGAAAAGCATTGTAAATGATTTGAAAACTGTGAGAAATTATTTGAATGATATTGATGGATACTTATTGATTGAAAAGTATTGGAAATGGTTTGAAACCACAGCTATCATGTATATTGATTGTATTCCTCGCTAGCTTGTCTAGTGGGACGAATTGAATTCCCTCTCTGGCTGAAGTGTTGAGGTGTGTGCCTGTTGAGGATGAATTGGATGAGTACTCATATTTTTGCTAGCTAGCTATGTTATTCCTTATTAGTCATCGACTTTTGGGACGAATTGAACTTTGGAACATGATTAAGCTGTGTGTGATTTATTGATACGTATTATGAGATTGTGAAATGGAGTTAAATTTTTATTGACATTCACTGTCTTTTGAATTTAATCATGATTTGATTTATTGAAATTATTGTGATATTGAGAAATGGAGTTTAAATTCTTGTGGACAATTACTGTCTTGAATTTAACTATGGTTTTAAGTATCCACTATTTATATAACTTGTGAATTGTGATTTAAAGTTGTATTTGGTTAATATTGTGCACCACTGAGACATTGTCTCAGCGATAGCTTTTTATTGCTGTCGCAGGTAGACAGACAGACAGAGCAGCAGACTAGGCTGCTAGTACCTCTAGCGAGAGATTATCGGGTATAATGAGTATACCAACATTTGCATTTTGTATTGTAATGTATGACCACTGTATGTACATATTGTTTTTGGTTTTGAGCAGTTGTAAATTCAAATTGTACCTTGAAGTTATAAAGTAAATTATGAGTTATTTTGACTTGTAAAAATTGTATTATATTTCTTTTATCTCAGTCTTTGAAAAATCACTGTGGATTTGAGTTGATAAATATATTGTGTTGAGAAATATGTTGAAGTTGAGATTTGGAAAAATATTGAAGTACTTTTTAAAGGTTTTCTGAAGAACTGTTTTATCCAAAATACAGATGGCACTCTGCCAAAATTTTTACAGAAATTCCAAATAATTCAAATGTGTTGGTTCTATCACTTCAGTTCAAAAAGGTTTTTAACACCTGTAAATAGTGCTCACCACTGTAAAAGAAGTAAGAAAAGTTTTTAAAATCCCTTGTAGTGTATTTAATGGGTTATCAGTAGACGGAGTTGGTAATTCATTAGATATACTACGGGATCATGTTATGCCTTACAGAGGGGTAGGGTGTGACATGATTGGTAGCTGTTGTTGTAAGCAAACTCAATCAAAGGCAAGTGTGTATCCCAACTGCCCTCAAACTCAATCACACAAGCCCGTAGCATGTCCTCCAAGATCTAAATTACCCTCTCAGACTGGCCATCTGTCTGTGGATGGAATGCGGTACTGAAGTTCAATCTAGTTCCTAGGGCTCTTTGAAGACTACCCCAGAATCTAGAAGTGAACCTAGGATCTATGTCTGACACGATGGATACTGGCACTCTATGCAGTCTCACAATCTCATCGATGTATAACTTGGCTAATCTTTCTAAACTGTAGTCCATCTGAACTGGCAGAAAATGAGCAGATTTAGTCAGTCTGTCAACAATGACCCAAACTGCATCATGACTCTTATGTGTCCTCGGAAGTCCCATCACAAAATCCATCGTTATTCTCTCCCATTTCCACTCTGGTACTGGTAGTGGATGTAACAACCCAGCGGGTACTTGATGCTCTGCCTTTACTTGCTGACAAGTCAGGCATTTGGATACAAACTCTGCCACATCTCTTTTTAAACCCATCCACCAGTAATGCTCCTTTAGCCCTCTATACATTTTTGTGCCACCAGGGTGCATGGCAAAAGAAGACTTATGTGCTTCCTTGAAAATGATCTTCCTCATTTCAACATCATTAGGAACTCATATTCTGCCCTGGTGTAGCAGTAGACCATCATCTCTGATTGAGAATTCTGGTTTCTTGCCCTGTCTGACTTCTTCCAACAGCTTCTGATACTTCTGATCATTCTGAGTAGCCATTCTAATATGATCAATCAACACTAGCTGTACATGCCATGCAACTGCTGTTTGCCCATCATCATTAATCTCTAAGCTGGCACGCAATGATCTCAACTCATGTACCAAAGACAAAGGAGTAACCCATAGACTTGCCATAGTCTTACGACTTAAAGCATCAACCACAACATTAGCTTTCCCTGGCTGATAGTCTATCAGACAATTATAGTATTTTATCAACTCTAACCATCTCCTCTGTCTCAAATTCAGCTCTTTTTGGGTGCCCAAATACTTTAAACTCTTATGATCTATGTAGATGTAACACTTTTCCCCATACAAATAGTGCCTCCAGATCTTAAGAGCAAACACAATAGCTGCAAGCTCCAAATCATGTGTTGGATAATTCCTCTCATGCGGTTTTAGCTGGCGTGATGCATAGGCAATGACATTTCGATCTTGCATCAATACCCAGCCTAACCCATTATGAGAAGCATCACTATATACTGTATATTCTTTACCCGGAGTAGGTAAAGTCAGGACTGGAGCTTCAGTCAAACATCTCTTCAATTCATCAAAACTCTGTTGGCATTTGTCCGTCCACTGAAATTTCACATCTTTTCGAAGTAGCTTGGTTAATGGAGATGCCAACATGGAGAATCCTTTCACAAACCGACGGTAGTATCCACCCAGAAAACTGCGAATCTTTGTGACATTTCTGGGTGGCCTCCAATTAAGGATAGCTTCTATCTTACTTGGATCTACCTTGATGCCCTCTTCTAATACTATGTGCCCCAAAAAGGATATCTCCTTCAGCCAAAATTCACATTTCGACAATTTGGCATATAGCTGTTTCTCCCTCAAAGTCTGCAGTACAATCGGTAGATGTCTATCATGCTCTTCTACATTCCTCGAATAGACCAATATATCATCTATGAATACCACAACAAACTGGTCGAGGTATGGTCTGAAGATAGTGTTCATCAGATCCATAAAAGCAGCCGGAGCATTAGTTAACCCGAATGGCATAACCAAAAACTCATAATGGCCATAGTGGGTTATGAAGGCAGTTTTAGCAATACTCTGCTCTTGTACTTTCAACTGATAATAACTTGATCTCAGGTCAATTTTGGAGAACACAGCTGCACCCCTCAACTGATCAAACAAGTCATCAATGCGGGGCAATGGATATCTATTCTTTATAGTCACCTTATTCAACTGTCAATAATCAATACACAAGCGGAGAGTGCCATCCTTCTTTTTTATAAACAATACTGGCGCTCCCCAAGGTGACACACTAGGGCGGATAAAGCCCTTGTCAAGCAGTTCTTGCAACTGCACTTTCAACTCTTTCAATTCTGCAGGTGCCATTCTATATGGCGTTATGGAGATTGGATCCACACCAGGCATAACATCAATCTCAAACTGCACCTCTCTTTTGGGAGGTAATCCTGGGAATTCATCAGGAAACACATCCGGAAAGTCACATACCGTAGGGATGTCCCTCAGTGCTGGACTCCCCACTTGGGTGTCTATCACATGTCCCAAGTATGCTTCACACCCCTTTCTGATCATCCTTCTGGCTAGTGCAGCCGAAATGATGTTTGATGGCAGTAAATGCCTCTCCCCTTGTATTACCACATCACCGTACAAAGGGAGACCAAAAGTGACTGTCTTCAGTCTACAATCAATCATAGCGTGATGCCTGGCTAACCAATCCATGCCTAAGATAATATCATACTCTCTAAAGGGCATTTCAATCAAGTCTGACAGGAAAACATGTCCTTGGATCACTAAAGGACAGTCTCTATAAATTCTGTTAAACCGGACCTCTTGTCCTAATGGACTAGTTACTAGCACTTCAAAATCCATTTGCACACATGGAACAGCAAGTGAACTGATTATGCTATCACTAACATATGAATGGGTTGAACCCGGATCAAACAATACAAATACTTCTTGATCAGAGATAGATAATGTACCAGCTACCACATCAGAAGTCTCAGCCTCTTCTCACTGTCTCATTGTGTAGATTCTGGTTGAAGCACTTCCTTGTCCCGATCGACCAATCGTGCCTCGACTACAGGCGGTGCCTCTACCGCCTCTTCCTCCGCTAACCGATCGTGAACCTCTCGGGAGCGGGACTGCAATAGATCCTCGGCGAGTAGAAGCTGGACCATATCTTGAAGATGGAGCACTAGTGCAGTCTCTTGCTAAATTACCCTTGCCTCCACAGTTAAAGCAGGCTCCAGTGGCCCAATAACATTCCCCTCCATGAATCTTGCCACAAGTCTCACAGTAGGCGTAATGTGAACCCTCGCCGATCACGACCAAACCTAGGGGGTCTCTGTCCGGAGAATCGGCCCCTACCAAATCTCCACCTCGACCGCTGCTGGGTCCACTAAATTTCTTTCTCTTTCCAGAGGTAGCACCAGAACTCTATTCAACTGATTTTTCCCCCTTGTTTTTTTCTGATTTCTCAGCTTTTTGTTTCACTGGGGTTGCTTCTGATTCAATTCTCTCCAGTTCAAGTGCTTGAGACATAAGCTCTGAGAAGTTGCTGTGTCGAAATCTCACAACTTGCATCCTTATGCTAGGCTTTAAACCCGTCTCAAATCTCTTACACCTAGCCTTGCTGGTAGTAAGGAGACTCCCCGCATAGTGACTCAGGCGGGAGAACTCCCTCTCATACTCTGCCACTGATCGATTTCCTTGTTTTAGACTCAGAAACTCTTGTAACTTCTGATCAACATATGCATCTGGGATGTATTTCTGTCTGAACTCTCTGATGAAGTCATCCCAGGTCAGCACTAGTGGTTCAGCTAAGCTGTGGGGGATGGTCTTCCACCAATCATATGCATCCCCTTGCAGTAGCGACACTGAATACTCAAACTTTAGTTCATCTTGGCAGTACAACTTCTTAAATACTCTGTCCATTCTTTCAAGCCATTGCTCTGCCTCTAAAGGGTCCATTGTACCCTTAAATTCTGCAGCCCCATACTTCAGTAATTTATCATACTGTCTAGCTGAAGGCAGTGGTTGTGCCACAGGTGTCTGGGGTGGAGCTTGAGCAGGCATACCCCCAGCCATTTGCTGAAACATCGCAGCCATCTGCTGTACGAATTGTGCAGGGAACTGCGGCATTTGTGGGGTTGGTGCTGCTGACCCACTGACATTCTGCAAAGCTGGGGCTTCCTCTTATGCCTCAGCTTCAACAGACTGCTCAACTGAGTGATCCCCTTCTTCCATTTTAGGCTGAAGTTAGGGTATCTCCTGAACAAGTAACACATGGAGATTTCCTTTGTTAGTTCATATTCATGATGAAATGCACTGTATGTAACAATTATGGACATTGAGCAGTTGTACTTAACAAGAAAGACACAAATTTATATGTTAAAACATACTTCAAAAATTTGCTCTGATACCACTAAAACATGTCACACCTTACCCCTCTGTAAGGCATAACATGATCCCATAGAATACCTAATGAACTACCGAACTTCACCTACCGATAACTCATTAAGTACCCCACAAGGGATTTTAAATAATTTTCTTACTTTTGACAAGTGGTGAGCATTTTCTAATAGATATTTAAAACATATGATTAAAAGTAAATCTAATTAATATTTTTGGTCCATTTTAGTTTTCCGCAAATTTTATAAAAATTTTGACAGAGTTCTGTCTGTATTTTGAGAAACCAGTTCTTCAAATACCTGTAAAAAGCACTTCTAAAAGTTTTTCTCAACCACTACTTCGATTTCACCATCAAACTCAATCAATTTCACAATCATTTCAATAAATTTCTCAAGTTCAAAATTCAATAATCCTCAGCATACTAGCAATACATTTCATTTAAATTAAATAAAATAGTTGTACTCATATTTCATTAGAGACAACACAATTTATGTACATTCTTACAAAATTTACATTAAACGAAATACAAACTAAACTTTATTACAAACTTCATACAAATTTTTGTACAAGCTGCTCAATACCCATTTGCACGTCCATACATTTATATGCAATACATACATGAAAAGAAATATTTACAATTAGGGTATAAATTATACTCGAAGACTTTAAGCTGATAGCTCCCCACACCTCAAGAAATTTCGATCTGCGCTCCTTTAGTCTCTCAGATCTGCGACAAAGAATAAGCCATCACGAGTACTAGGACTCAGTGGTGCACAACATACTAAAATAATTTTTATGCAGAATATAATCACATTTATTAAAAAATTTAACTAAACATAAGCATTAAACACAAAACATGAATTATGTAATTTTAATGCAAACCAAGTTCATTTCGAAGTATCAAAATACATTTCATAAAACCCACAGTTAGATCATGCCATTCGAAACAAATAGAATCTCAATAGCCAGAGGCTAAAGAGAAATCACATCACAAGGCTAGCTAGCTCAAATATATGGATATCCATTCACATCCACTTCTACTGGCACACCTCAACACTTCTGCAGAGAAGGAATCAAAATTCGAAACTAATTACCTTCACTAGTCGTGCTAGTGAGGTGTTCAAATATATGGTCATGACACTGTGGTTTCAAAACTTATCTTAACAATTTGCTAAACATTGTCATTTCAATATATATAATAACTTTCAACAATTTAAATCAAAACATTATAAGAATGCCATAATTCAATATTTCACATTGTTCAAAACAATATGCAGAAGATAATTATAAAAAGTATACGTCGTGCACAAACCTCAAGCGAGTCGCCTCTTGGCCTTGACTCGGTTCCTCGGGTTTTTTTCCGGTATTCTTTTTAACTAAAACACACAATTTTACAATGTTTCAGTACTAGAACTTAATATAAATCCAAAATAATTTAACTCCACATTTACCTAGTTCTAACTTTTTAAATTCGACGTTCTCGAAATTTTTGTGTTTTGGGCTACTATTCACTACACTATTCAAGTCAAATAGTTGACTTTCTAAGGCTTAATAGGCATGGGAACTCCAACTTCACCCACATACCACATTTTGGTCACTAAACTTGTTGGTTTTGGTTGTTTACTCAAATCCTAAGTCTTTTAGGCAAATTTGGTAAATTTCAGTTTTGGAGTCCTAAGTTGCACTGTTCGATTGGTCACTTTATTGTTGGAATTTGGCAAAACTTTCTTCATAGAAAATGTTTCCCATTGTCTTAAGTTTATTCTCCTTTTTAAATCACCCCAATTGGAGTTTTGTAGCTCAAGTTATAGCCATAATACAGTTACTGTTCACGTGCACTGTTCATGCTGCAATTTTGGTTCTGGCAGATTTTTTATCCAACTTCATTCAATAATTTGATCAAGTTAAGTCCATAATTTGGTCTAATTTCATTCATAGAAATGTTCTACTATGTCTTAGGTTTCCATCGGTTCATAATTCACCTAAATCGGAGTTTTCTAGAGAGAGTTATAGCCATTGAAACTTTACTATTCAAATAGCAATCCTGCAGTTTTGCAGGTTCAGTAACTCAACTTTGCTCAATAATTTGATTAGGTTAATGGCATAATTTGGGTTGGTGTTCTTCATGAAAGTTTTATATCTATATCTTATCTAATTACTGGTAAAATTTCAGGTCATTTTGACCTTCCTAGCTTGAGTTATGACCAAATGAACAATTACTGTTCATTTGGTCAGTTTGTGTAGTGGCAGACTGCTCTTAACCAACTTTGGTCAATTGGTTCACTAGGTTTTGGTCAGTTTTTGGGCATGGTTCCTTAACAAAAATTGTGTCATTTTATGTCTATTTTCATCCCCAATTGGTGGCATATCATTCGGACTTGTAAAATTTCCATTTTGGTCCTTCAAAGTTGGCTTGGTCATGCTACCAGCAGCATGACCATTTACCCTACGAATTTGACTTTCATTCTAACAATTCCCACACATCTCCTTTGGTCATCCACTTCACAATAGGTCAAAGTCATCATTTATGCATTTCTCCAAAATTTGCCTCAAAACCCTAGGCCTCTAAACCCTAATCTCACTACTTAATTACCATTAGCAATTTCAAAGTTCCAATCTATAATCATTCAACTAATTAAGACTTTTAAACTCATTATAATGCATCAAACCATCAATTCATGTTCCTTCTTCAAGCTGGCCAAATTTCAGCAATAGTCCTTCCCCCATATTTTTATTCCATTTCATTAATTCTAAGCTCATTTCAACCATTACATATGCATTTAAAATGGAAAAATAATAAGTTAACATACTAACCTGAACTATAATGCCAATTCTTCAATTTCTCTCCTCCTTTCTTCTTTCTTTCTTATTCTTAAGTTGAGATTGCAAGGTCTAGCGAAGTTTTTAGGGGATTTATTAAGGTTGAGTGGAGGAATTAAAGCTTAAATGCAAGCTTTAATGGAGAATTTTCATGGAGATGAGAGGGAAGAAGTGTGGCGGCAACAAAGGGAAAAGAAGAAGTGATTTTTATTTTTTTTTTCTCTTTTCTTTTCTTTATTTATTTTAGTTATGGAAGACCACAAAAACCTAATTAATTAATTTATTAATTATACCTTTTATGGCATCATGCATGATGTCATGCATGATGTCATCACCCTTTTTACTTTTTTATTTTTCTCTTTTTTTTTTCTATTTTTCTATTAGTTTTTTAATTTAATTCTCGATTCTGAAATTTTCTTTTCTTCGATTTTATTTGACAGTTAGGTCAGGAGTCAGCTCTCGGGGTCAATTGACCAAATTGCCCCTCGCCGGTTTATCCTGGTTTGCAAATAATTCCATATCTCTTCCGACTCCCTGACCTAATTATTTGACTGGCTTAACAGTTCTTTTTCATGATTTTCTCTTTTCCATTGTGTTCATAAGGGTTCTAAGGACCGCAGCGTCACTTTTTACGGTTCGAAATTTGAGTTTAAAATGACTTCGCAGTCGTTCCCGAGAAGGTCACCCATCGCTGTGACTCTCGGCTCGTTTAACTTCTTATGTTTTGTTTTTCTTATTTATACTTAACTACTTGAACATTACTAATTATTTGTGTTTATAGTTCATCTAATTGTCTTAAGTATGGTTTTAATCCCCTTAATTGTTCGGATCGACACCGGTCACCGGAACAGTGAAATATACCAGGCTATACAAATAGGGATGTTACATATGCATGTAATGAGTTTTTGGCAGCAATTGAGATTGGTATTGAGGTATTTTATTTGTGTATTTTCAGTAGAAAAAGAAGTTGGAACGGACAAGGAATAGTGAGTAAAGAGAAAGGAGAGCATTGAAGGTTTGCGCACAACTAACCTTTTCTTTGTTTTGAAACTTGTAAATTGCTTGGAATGTGTTAAATTGAATGAGTTTGCTTTGAACAAGTTTACTTTGACTGTAATATAGTTTCTCTCTTACATTTAAGAAATTTGGATGTTGCCACCTTTATATGGATATTATGGTGAATTTAAATGTGTTTATTGGTTTATAAATGTGATTGTTGAGTGGGAAATTTTTGGAAACTGTTTTGAAACCACTGTTAGCATGACAGTCCCTTTCGAAACTCCCCAGTAGTAACGGCTACTTGGGGTTGATAATTAATATTGATTATGTCTCCCATTAATAACGATTAGTGGGGTAAGACTACATGAGTACTCAATAAATGGCTCTTATGAACTTAGAACTATTGTGAAGTTTTCGTGCTTAAGAAAAATGTGATTTATTATGCTTTGACAAATTGTGTTTTACCTTAAGTTTTAAAGTTATTAGTTGTGCACCACTGAGTGATATACTCAGCGACAGCTTCTTTATGCTATCGTAGGTAAGGGAAGGAAGAAGGCTGCCGAGTGAGAGACTTGGAAGTAGCATTTTGGTAATGTTTGTGGGTATATATTATAGGTATACCCCTGTAATTTCCTTTTGATGTATTTTGCACCTATATGTATGGATGTACGGACATTGAGCCGTTAATATTTAAAAGCATTGCATTGCTATTATATTTTGAGTTTGTAACTATTTTGTATTTTACTTTGAGACTTATGAAAATGTAACTTTTACAATATTTAGTCTATCATTATTTCCAATGAATATTTACACGAAATTTTAGCTATTCTCATGTAGTTTTCCGCAAAAGAATAGATAAGATAAAAAGCTATGATTTGTTTTAAAATCCTTTGCAGCATAACTAATGGATTATCAGTAGGTGGAGTTCGGTAATTCTTTAGGTATGCTACGGGAACATGTCATGCCTTACCAAGGATAAGGTGTGACAACCACACCTCTTCCTCACTCCCTATTGGTGCATTCCCCTTTCCTTCTCTTCCCATTAGTTGAAACACCTCATCCATATCTCAGTCTCACCCAAATTCTGCAATCCTAATTGTCTAAGTTATCTGAACTTTATCACCCTAGGACTCCAAACCCTATCACACCTCTCTCCCAAAACCCTATAAATATCCCACTAATAAAAAAAAAAGAGGGAAAAAGAGAAAAAAAAAAAGGAAAAGGAGAAAAAAAAAAGTGGAGGAAAACACAAAAAAAGAAAAAAAATTAAAGAGAGGAATAGCCAAAATTCTTTCAGTTCTTCTTTTTTTTAGCGATATTTCTTTAAGTTTTTTTATTTTTTATTACAAACAAAATTGGTAAGTAGCTATAAGGTAAGTACCAAAGAGGGCATTTGCATGGAGCTTACATGGAGCCAAACGGGAGTAAGCCAGGGATATCATTGCCATACCAGAAGAGAATACCCTTTTTTAAGAGTAGCTTGCCCCAATGGCAACTGCAATTACTAATAAGTAAGTAATCCTAAAATTCTAGAATAACCATTGGCATGAAATTGTAGTAATAATAGTATTTTTATTTGATAAATTAAAATTAACTTTGTTTTTAATTTAACTGACGTTTGCATATAATTAATTTAAATAAATGTTTTGTAAATTAAAATTAATCTTGTTTTTAAATTAAACTAACATTGGCATGTAAAATAAATTTAATTTAATACTTGGTAATTGTAAAATAAATTTGCATGTTAGAAATCTTTATTAGGTTGTGATTGTTTGGGCCATATGTGATATTAGAATAAATTACATATGTACATAATTAACTTAGTTCAATTATCCTTAGGGTAACTTGGTGAAAATTAATTAATTAGGTTAAATAGAAACATAGGGTTATTTGAAATTGAATTTATTTGTAAATTAAATTCTCAATAATAAATTAATTTTAGTCATCTGATAAATATCATTTAAATAATTAGCAACCCCATAGATAGGAATTACTTGTGCATGAAAATTGTGTGTAAACAATAACCCTTTTGTGAATTACTTGCGTGTGTAGGATTAGAATTGTATTTTTTAGGATGAAGTTTAATAAAGGAATGATAAACAAGACTTTTTGAAACATTAGTAGAGGACTGGCACTCGAATTAATGAGGTTAGACCAGGCGTAAGGGGTGCCTAACACCTTCCCCTTACGTACCCACTATCCCGAACCTAGACATTGGGCTATGGTAATGACGGTTGTAGAAATTCTGCAAGGTGTAAGTTGCCATCCATGACCATCGGAAGAAACACTGAATATGTCCCGGTTATTACCCGGGTGGTGACTCCTGTCAATCTATGCCTTCATGGCATAAATTCTTAGTACCGTGGTAGTGTTATGGGAAGACGGTACTTACCAGTGGTTTGATTCTATTAGGATTATATGAATTGCATGTATAGGAAATGCTGTCTAAGGAGGTAATACTTAAGTGAAACCATTGTGACTCCACCATCTTTCCTGGGTATTACTTGGTGCATTTTATATAATTTTAATGGATGATATTTCGTCTCATGCCCTGCTCCTACACATATTTCATGTTATTATTATCATTTCAGTTCAATATTTGTATTAATTCAATTGGTTTCAATTGTTTACCTGGATTACTCTTTCTGATCGCCTATCCATCTGAGGATGGAAAGCTGTGCTGAAGTGGAGTTGTGTACCCAAGGATTCATGCAACTTCTTCAAAAATCTTGATATAAATCTTGGGTCTCGATTAGATATGATGGAAAGTAGAATTCCATGCAGTCTAACTATCTAACTGATTTACAATTCTATTAACTTTGCCAGTGAGTAGTCAGTCCTGACTGGCAGAAAGTGTGCTGACTTCGTCAATCTATCTACTATCACCCATACTGCATCATGTTTTTTCTGGGTGAGAGGTAGACCACTTACAAAATCCATGGTGACCCAATCCCATTTCCATTTAGGTAAGCGTATAGGCTGTAGCAAACCTGATGGAACTTGATGTTCTGTTTTGACTTGCTGGCATGTCAAGCATTTAGTCACATAGTCAGCTATGTCTTTCTTCATACCAGGCCACCAATACTAAAGCTTCAAATCATGATACATTTTTGCATTTCCTGGGTGCATAGCATAAACACTAGTGTGTGCCTCTTTCAGGATATTAGCTTTCAATTCCCCATCATCTGGTACACATACTCTTCCTTTGTAGTATAGACACCCATCTGCTTTCACCTCATAGTCAGTTGCTTTCCATTCTGAGATTTTACTCACAGTAGTCATTAATTTCTCATCTACATTTTTCCCATCTAAAATCTACTGTAGCAGGTTTGGCCTCACTTATAACTCAGCCAAAATAGCTCTATCTCAAGCCAAAGATAGTCGGGCATTCAATGATCTCAAAGCTGTGATGGATTTTCTGCTCAAAGCATTAGCAACTACATTTGCCTTCCCAGGATGGTAATCAATCACACAATCATAGTCCTTCAAGAACACAATCCATCTCCTTTGTCTGAGGTTGAGCTCCTTCTGGGTTGGCAAGTATTTCAGACTTTTGCGGTCTGTGTAAATGTAGCACTTTTCACTATGCAAGTAGTGCCTCCATATCTTCAGTGTGAAGATAATTGCTGCAAGTTTTAGATCATGGGTAGGATAATTCTGTTCATGTGGCCTTAGCTGCCTAGATGCATAGGCGATCACCTTCCCCTCTTGCATCAATACACACCGTAACCCATTATGAGAGGCATCACTATAGACCATAAAGTCTTTTCCTGACACTGGCTGTGTTAATACTGGTGCCTTTGTTAATATAGCCTTCAACTTCTCAAAACTAGTCTGACACTTATCATTCCAGTCAAATCTGACATTCCTGTGTAACAACTTGGCCATTGGAGCAGCTATTAAAGAAAATCCCTTCACAAATCTTTTGTAATACCCAGCTAGCCCCAAGAAACTTCTGACCTCAGTTGTATTTCTGGGAGGCTTTCTGAAACACCCTGAACTTCCGAGTTATGAATAGTACCATTTCTGGCATTGACTAGTACAATTCAAAGACACCTTGAGGACCAAAAATAAATAGAAAATTAATGGAGATAGTGTTAGTAGTATGCCCTAGAGCATATCATTTAATATGTATCTTGTACATATCTTTATTAATAAAAGGCATTTCCACTTTTCCGTTTACATAATATATTAATGCGTAATAGAAAAGGTCCATTGATATTTTGTTAGAAATATTATTCTTAAGTTGTTAAGAATATGAGTGACAATATTTCTAGCACAAAGTATCATGAATAGGTTCACAATCGAGGATACTTCATAATAAGGGCATGACTTATCCAGAAAGATTGTATTCATATTTGTTCCCAAGTTATTTATATGTGATATAAATAAGATGGAATGGTGAGTCTCATGCCATATAAAAAACATGATAGGCACTTATAAATGATAAGTAGGCCGAACCAGTGACACTTATGATAAGCACATGGAGTTTACTCTTGTCAAAGTTTTGTCATAAATCATATCAGTGCATATAATCTTTAGACCTAAGATAGCACAGTTATCTTGTATATAGGTAGTTTGAGTTTAATACTGCTTCCATACTCGTACTGTGTAAGGGTATATGGGCATGTGTTGGCTCCTACTAGTTATATATGGAGGTAGGTGTTGATCAAGATGGAATCTGTTCCTTTAAGTAAATAGAAATAAAATCCTATGTTCATTTAATTGTTCTTGATGTTTCAAGTTCCTGGCCAGGACATATAGATTTATTCAGAAAAGAGTTTCTGATGAGAAAATCTTTTTAATCAAGAACTGGAATTAAAAGAGAACATAATATTCATAGCAAATGGAGTTTGACATAAACCATGACTCTAGCTTGAGTTGGGATTTTGTAACAGAGAGATTTTAGTGCATGGCAACATATGATTATAGGTTCATTTAAGGTAAACCTTATTACTAATTAGGTGGCCATGGTATGCTATGCTAGGTGTTAACCATGGTCTATGAGGTTCATAAAATGATTTAGAGAAATCATTTATGGTAAGAAAGAGTTCTGATGATATTAAGAGTTGATATCATGTCTTATTGCCAATTAGTGATGAGCCTAGTAAGTCACACACATACACAAGTTATCACCTATTTAAATATGATTTAATTAATTAATTAAAGAGTTTAATTGATTAATTAAATAGGTTTAGTTTGCAATTAAATTGCAAAGTCCCTAGCATGACTTGAAACCAAATCTAGATTATTGGATGTATAGTATAAGTTAAATTTATATTTAAAGTGTTTAAATATGAATTTCATTAATGAGAAATTAATTTATAGAGATTAATTAATTAATTTATATTTGATATAAATTAAAAGAAGAAAAATAACAATTTTGGGTTAAGAACTCAAAATCAAGACACAGGGGCATTTTGGTAATTTCACAGTGTGACACGTGGCACCATGAGATGGTGACGCATGGGATTACACATAAGCTTGCCAAATGTTTTTTAAATCATGTAAGATGATTAAAATCAAGATTAAATATAAGTTTGACACTTGGCACAATGTGATTGGGTCACTTAAACCTAGAGCTAATCAAAGGGTCACATGTGGCAAGGGTTTAATGTGTTAACCTAGCTATATAAGTGTTATTATGAAAAAGAAAAAAAACCAGCAGCCACTCCTCTCCTTTGTCACGCCATTTTGAGGTTCTCCATCTATTCTTCTTCATCTCTCATCAATTCAAAGAGATTAGCTATCAATCTCTTGAATTAAGAACACTAGAAATTATTTCTAGTGTCCTGTTTACATCTCTAATCTCTTAAAAGGCAGAACTTGAATTTCTAATTAATAGAAAAAGCTTTAGAAGCTGTTCAAGGGCTGTCATAGGTGTTCTTGGTGTGGACAAGCTAGAGGGACAACATTTGGTGTTTTGAAGACAAATCTCGAAGGCTCAGACACGCTGAAGTGCATCAAGAGGTTAGTGTAATCGTTCTTGATTTAATCTAGGGTTCTAAAATTAATCTGATTAATTTTAAAATCTTAAATGGCAAATACAGATCCAAAAACATATTAAAAGAGTTTTAATATGTTGTTTATCATTGAAATCAGATAGATAAAAATAAATCTTGCATGATGCATGTGACCCTAGGTGAAAATTTTGAATTCAATGGTATAAACTTGTGTTTTTCACGCTTCAGTTCCTTCAATTGGTATCAGAGCCACTATATTTGCCATTTAGATTGATGTTTATATGATTTAATTGTGTGTTTGATCATGAGATCAAAAGTTCATTGCTGGTTGCAAAGCCAAGGTGGCGGCACAAATGGTGAACACCATGGTGCGCATGGTTGATGCACCACATTGGTGTGCAAAGGTAAATGGATGGTGAATGCGCAATTGTTGTATGATCTAAGATCCATTTTATGTCTAATTAAATTGTTTAATTATAATTTTTATCACATAATTAACTTATGTTTAAAATCAGAATTTTAAAAAAATTGTTTGAATGTGATTCAAATCTGAATTTTAAAAGTTGTTTGAATGTGATTCAAATCTGAATTTTTAAAGTTGTTTGAATCATATTTAAATCTGATTTTTTTAAAATTGATTGAATAAAATTCAGATCTGATTTTTTAAAAAATGTTTGAATGTGATTCAAATCTGATTTTTTTAAAAAAATGTTTGAATGTGATTCAAATCTGAATTTTTAGAGTTGTTTGAATGTGATTCAAATCTGAATTTTTAAATTTGTTTGAATGAGATTCAAATCTGAATTTTTAAATTTATTTGAATCATATTCAAATCTGGATTTTTAAGTTGAATATGAGATATTCAATTTAATTTAAGTATGTATGTTTTATTTAATTGTTAAATAGTGATATGCATGATGGATGATCATGGACTATAAAAGACCAATGTGATTAGATTTATTTCTTTTATGTTTCTTTGGGATTGTAAATTAATTAATTTATTTTAATTTATTTTGGGCATGTATTATTAAGTTTGTAATAATTTTTGGGTTGTAATTTCATTTATTTAAGTTCTTGTAAATTCGCCTTGGTATGCTAAGAATTACTATGTAATATTGGATTGCAAGAAGTTCAAGAAGGTCAAGAGCATTGGTGGGACCAGTGGGAGGAATTCAAGATCAAGTGTTGATTATGTACTCCTTCAGCAACTCTTGTAAAATGAATGAATGAAATGCACCTAGGAATGCCCTGATTCAATTCTTGGTGGCTCAGAATTGAATCCCTTAGAAAGTCCATAATCATACCATATTTACTACTTATCCATGAATGCATGAGATGTATGGGAATGTATGCAATTATATGATATATGCATGCTAAATGGATAATGTGAAAAGTGAGACCTTAATTAGTAATTAGAATGACCATAAAATCTTCCAAACAAATGATTAACTTGGAAATGCTATAATTAAAGTAATTATAACATAGGCCCTCCATTGGGGCAATTATTTTAAGAAATTTTAAATAGTTGCATAAGATGCAATTAATTTAAGAGATTTTCTTAAGAATAATTATTAAGCATGAGATGTTGTAAATATGTAAATGGTTTGGTGGCCAATATTGGATGTACCTGAGGACATTAAAATTATTTGCATAATTACTGGCTCAATGGGATCAACTCAACTAATGCAAGATAAGTCAATAATGGATGTACCTGAGATTTTGAGCATTAGGAGCTAGGTAAAGAATTGAACCTCACATGAGATGTGATAGGCAAGGAGTTACTCACTTATAGTTTATTGTAATTCCAATAATGGATGTACCTGAGGATGATCAATAGAATTATAAGAATTCAATCACCCACTAGAAATCCATCCAACTAGGATTTCCGTTTTCTACTTTGGAAGTGTAGGATTCGCTAAGTTAGTGGGAAGACCAATTTGATTAAAAGACCATAATCATTTTGGTTAATTACATGATATATTTACTAATTAATCTGGTTATTTTCTGCAGTTAATTTTCTGATAAAAATGAGCACAAAACAACCACCACCATCCAATATCCTTGCAAGCATACTTGATCGCAATAGGTTGACAGGACCTAATCTGTCTGATTGGCTAAGAAATTTGAAACTTGTCCTGAACCTTGAACATATAGGATATGTTTTAAATTCAAATGTTCCTGGTCCCTTACCTCGAGAGGCCACTCAAGAGGAACATGAAACTTTGGACAAGTGGAAGGAGCATGATATGAGAGCTAAGTGTTACATGCTTGCTTCCATGAGTAATGAGTTACAGAAGCAACATGAGAACATGCAGAGTGCGAGTGAGATCCTCCTTCACCTACAAGAGTTGTATGGTGAGCATAGTAGGAATGTTATGTATGAGATATCTAGACAGCTATTCCATATAAGGATGTCTGAGGGACTTGGGGATCATGTCCACAAGATGATTCGGCTGATTGAGCAGTTGGAACATCTTGACCTCAACATAGATTTCCAACTACATACGGATTTGATCCTTCAGTCCCTTCCGGAGTCTTTTGGGAATTTTGTGACAAATTTCCATATGACTCAACTGGGATGCACCTTAGCTAGTTTACTCAACATGCTGGTTATTGCCCAAAAGAATATGCCGGGCAATAAAGGAAAAGAGGTAGCTTTGATTGCATCTTCTTCTGCTGGAAAGTCTAATAAGAAGAAGGGCAATAAGAAAAAGAAACCTCAGATTTCTGGTCCTTTCAAGAAAATAGCTAAACAGAAAAGGAAGACTAAAGCTGATGGAGGCAAAGGAAAGTATTTCCACTGCCAAAAGGATGGGCACTGGAAAAGGAACTGCCCAGAGTATCTTGCTTCTCTGAAGGACAAGAAGGATACACCTTCGGAATGTATGTCCATATCTTGTTATTTAGATTCTGATGATACTCATAGTTCATCTACAGCTTGGGTTTTAGATACTGGTGCCAGTTCTCACATTTCTAAAGATATGCAGGAACTAGCAAATAGTAGCAGCTTGCGTTTTCAGGATATTAGAGTCTGGATTGGCAATGGCTCAACTGTTGAAGCTTTAGTCATAGGATCTAAATCTTTTTACATGTTTGGACATGTGTTGTGTTTGGATAATATTTTATAAGTACCTGATGCTTTTAAGAACATCATTTCTATATCTAGTTTGACTAGAAATGGCTATGAATTTCAGTTCACAAATGATGTTTGCAATATTTATTTTGGAAATAAATATGTTGGTTCGGGTTATATGAATGATGGTTTTTATTATTTGGATAATAATGACAAACACAAATTGAATGCAAATGATCTAAAAGAATGCAATGCCATGGTGAAAACCAACTGAAGTTCAAAATATATTTGGCACTTAAGGTTATGTCATGTTGTAGAAGATAGGATTGCAAAACTGGAGAAAATGGGGATTCTATCCTTATTGGGCTCTGAGCCTACTCCAACTTGTGAATCTTGCCTTCAGGGCAAAATGACTAGATCACCCTTTGTTGGACAAGGGCTAAGAGCTGAAAATATTTTGGAACTAGTACATAGTGATGTATGTGGTCCATTTAAAGAAATGGCTAGAGGGGGCTTTCATTATTTTATTACCTTTACTGATGATAAATCAAGATTTGGGTATTTGTATTTGATGAAATACAAACATGAATCCTTTGAAAAGTTTAAAGAATTTAAACCTGAAGTAGAAAATCAAACAGGAAAGAGTATTAAAGCTCTTCGATCAGATCGTGGAGGTGAATATTTGAGTACTGAATTTGATGAATACTTGAGAGAGCATGGCATTGTTTCTCAGCTGACTCCTCCAGGAACGCCACAGCTGAATGGTGTATCTGAAAGGAGAAATTGTACCCTATTGGATATGGTACGTAGTATGATTAGCTGTATTGATATGCCAATCTTCTTTTAGGGATTTGCATTAGAATCAGCTTTGTATATTCTGAATAGGATTCCATCAAAATCAGTTTCTTCCACACCTTATGAGATATGGCATGGAAGAAAACCAAGTCTTAAGCATGTTAAGATTTGGGGTTGTCCAGCTTATATCAAAAAGCTGAACACTGATAAATTGGAGACCAGATCAGAAAAAGGTCGATTTGTTGGATATCTAAAAGATAGTTTTGGATATTATTTTTATTTGCCTACTTCACAAAAGGTTGTGATAAGTAGAGATGCCACATTTCTTGAACAACAGTTTTTCAAGAAGGAGGCAAAGGAAGGCAAATAGAGTTAGAATTGGAGAATTACAGACAACCAATGCATCGGATGGATATAGATCCATCTAGTCAACCTATACCCGTTGATGAAACATCTACAACTGTTCCTCGTAGAACAACCAAGGTATCTCACCCACCAGTGAGATATGATTTTCTTTGTAAAGAAGAACAAGAGTTGTCTACTCATGAAGAAGTAGATCATGGAGATGATCCACTTACCTATGAAGAAGCTATATCAGATATAAACTCTTCAAAATGGATTGATGCTATGAAATCCGAGATTGATTCTATGTATAAGAATCAAGTTTGGGATCTTGTTGACCCACCTGAAGGTATTGTACCTATAGGGAACAAATGGGTTTTCAAGAAGAAAATTGGTTCTGATGGAAAGATAGAGACCTATAAGGCAAGGCTAGTAGCGAAAGGGTTTCACCAAAGGCAAGGAGTCGACTATGAGGAGACTTTCTCGCCTGTTGCCATGCTTAAATCAATTAGGATTTTATTAGCAATAGCTGTATACAATGATTATGAGATTCCGCAGATGGATGTCAAAACAGCTTTTCTCAATGGATACATTAAAGAAAACATTTTCATGGAACAACAATCCCAAGATGGTTCAAAGGTATGTAAGCTAAAGCGATCCATTTATGGGTTGAAACAAGCTTCGAGGAGTTGGAACATCCATTTTGATGAAGCCATTAAATCTTTGGTTTTATAAAAAATGAGGATTAGCCATGTGTATATAAGAAGGTTAGTGACAGTGCTATTACTTTCCTTGTCTTATATGTGGATGACATACTGTTGATGGGTAATGACACAGGTATGTTGACAACTATAAAGGTATAGTTGTCAAATACATTCTCCATGAAATACTTAGGGGAGGCAACCTATATTCTTGGGATTCGCATATATAGAGATAGAGCGAAAAGAATAATTGGTTCATCCCAAAGTCTATACTTGGAAAAGGTGTTAAAGAGGTTTAACATGCTTGATTCCAAGAGAGGATTGTTACTAGTGAGACATGGTATCCACCTTTCTAAAGAGATATCTCCAAAGACACCTGAAGAAAGGGATAAGATGGCCAGGATTCCATATGCTTCGGCTATTGGAAGTTTAATGTATGCAATGTTGTGTACTAGGCCGAATATCGCATATGCTGTTAGTTTGACTAGCAGGTATCAATCCAATCCAGGTTTGGAACACTGGATAGTTGTCAAGAATATCCTTAAGTACTTGAGAAGAACTAAGGATTTATTCTTGATTTACGGAGGTGGAGACTTGCAATTGGATGGTTATACTGATTCTGATTTCTAATCAGATATCGATGATAGAAAGTCTACCTCTGGATATGTGTTCATTTGTAATGGAGGTGCAGTCAATTGGAAGAGTTGCAAACAGAGCACGACTGCAGATTCCACTACAGAGGCTGAGTATATTCTTTGCATCGATCTTTGCAAAGGAAGTCGCTTTTGGATAAAGAAGTTCGTGATAGAACTTACAGTAGTTCCTTCTATTGAGTCAGCAGTTCCACTACGCTGTGATAACAATGGAGCAGTCATACAGGCTAAGGAACCAAGGTCTCACCAGAAATCCAAACACATAGAAAGGCGCTACCACATTATCAGAGAAATAGTTGGCCGAGGTGATGTAGCCATGCAGAAAATAACATCAGCTGAAAATCCAGCTGATCCATTCACTAAGCCTATGTCACAGACTCAGTTAGACCAACATCTTGAGAAGATAGGTCTAAGATATTATAATGAATGGCTCTAGTGCTAGTGGGAGATTGTTAGTAGTATGCCCTAGAGCATATCATTTAGTATGTACCTTGTACATATTTTTATTAATAAAAGGCATTTCCACTTTTCCGTTTACATAATATATTTATGTGCAATAGAAAAGGTCCATTGATATTTTGTTAGAAATATTATTCTTAAGTTGTTAAGAATATGAGTGACAATATTTCTAGCACAAAGTATCATAAATAGGTTCACAATCGAGGATACTTCATAATAAGGACATGACTTATCCAGAAAGATTGTATTCATATTTGTTCCCAAGTTATTTATATGAGATATAAATAAGATGGAATGGTGAGTCTCATGCCATATAATAAACATGATAGGCACTTAGAAATAATAAGTAGGCCGAACCAGTGACACTTATGACAAGCACATAGAGTTTACTCTTGTCAATGTTTTGTCATAAATCATATCAGTGCATGTAATCTTTAGACCTGAGATAGCACAGTTATCTTATATATAGGTAGTTTGAGTTTGATACTGCTTTCATACTTGTACTGTGTATGGGTATATGGGCATGTGTTGGCTCCTACTAGTTATATATGGAGGTAGGTGTTGATCAAGATGGAATCTGTTCCTCTAAGTAAATAGAGATAAAATCCTATGTTCATTTAATCGTTCTTGATGTTTCAAGTTCCTGGCTAGGACAGATAGATTTATTCAGAAAAGAGTTTCTGATGAGAAAATCTTTTTAATCAACAACTGGAATTAAAAGAGAACATAATATTCATAACAAATGGAGTTTGACATAAACCACGACTCCAGCTTGAGTTGGGATTTTGTAACAGATAGATTTTAGTGCATGGTAACATATGATTATAGGTTCATTTAAGGTAAACCTTATTACTAATTAGGTGGCCATGGCATCCTATGCTAGATGTTAACCATGGTCTATGAGGTTCATAAAATGATTTAGAGAAATCATTTCTAGTAAGAAAGAGTTCTGATGATATTAAGAGTTGATATCATGTCTCATTGCCAATTAGTGATGAGCCTAGTAAGTCACACACATACACAAGTTATCACCTATTTAAATATGATTTAATTAATTAATTAAAGAGTTTAATTGATTAATTAAATAGGTTTGATTTGCAATTAAATTGTAAAGTCCCTAGCATGACTTGAAACCAAATCTAGATTATTGGATGTATAGTATAAGTTAAATTTATATTTAAAGTGTTTAAATATGAATTTAATTAATGAGAAATTAATTTGTAGAGATTAATTATTTAATTTATATTTGATATAAATTAGAAGAAGAAAAATAATTATTTTGGGTTAAGAACTCAAAATTAAGACACAGGGGCATTTTGGTAATTTCACAGTGTGACACGTGGCACCATGAGATGGTGACACATGGGATTACACATAAGCTTGCCAAATATTTTTTTAATAATGTAAGATGATTAAAATCAAGATTAAATACAGGTTTGACATTTGGCACAATGTGATTGGGTCACTTAAACCTAGAGCTAATTAAAGGGTGACATGTGGCAAGGGTTTAATGTGTTAACCTAGCTACATAAGTATTGTTGTGGAAAAGAAAAACAACCAGCAGCCACTCCTCTCCTTTTTCATGCCATTTTGAGGTTCTCCATCTATTCTTCTTCATCTCTCATCAATTCAAAGAGATTAGCCATCAAACTCTTGAATTAAGAACACTAGAAATTGTTTCTACTGTCCTGTTTACATCTCTAATCTCTTAAAAGGCAGAACTTGAATTTCTAATTAATAGAAAAAGCTTTAGAAGCTGTTCAAGGGCAGCCATAGGTGTTCTTGGTGTGGACAAGCTAGAGGGACAACATTTGATGTCCTGAAGACAAATCTCAAAGGCGCAGACACGCTGCAGTGCATCAAGAGGTAAGTGTAATCGTTCTTGATTTAATCTAGGGTTCTAAATTAATCTGATTAATTTTAAAATCTTAAATGGCAAATACAGATCCAAAAACATATTAAAAGATTTTTAATATGTTGTTTATCATTGAAATCAAATAGATAAAAATAAATCTTGCATGATTCATGTGACCCTAGGTGAAAATTTTGAATTCAATGGTATAAACTTGTGTTTTTCACGCTTCCGTTCCTTCAGATCGACACAATAAAAATTCAAATAACCCAAAAATATAAGGACTCACCAGGTATATTGAAAAAGAGGGATTATGACCCGATGAGGGGCATTTTGGTCAATTCACCTCAAGAGTTGACTTTTGGCCAAAATATTAATTAATTTAAATGAAATTAATGAATTGAATTATGGAATAATTTTTTTTTTAGGAAAAGAATTCAAGTATAAAGCGAAAGGAAAATAAAAGAAATAAAAATCTAGAATTTTAAGTCCATTTGATTCAATTAAAATTTTAGGACCAATGGCCTTTGGACAACTCAATTAAAATTACTTAAATAAATCAAAAATTGAAATAAGTATAAAATGAATTCATCTTTCTCCCTCCCTCATTTAGTTGCCCTCCCGCACACCTCCTCTCCCTCTCTTTTCTTTCTTCTCTCTTCATTCTTCCACTTACAACTTCTCTCAACCCTTAATTTTCTCCACTTTTCTCCATGGGTTTTCTATCTAATTGGTAGAAAACATCAAATTTATGTTTCATTGAGAGATTAGAAGCTAAGAGAATAAAAGAGTTAGAAGAAATTAAAGATTAGAAGTGGTCACTTGAGGTAAGTTTCTTTTCATGTTAGATTAGTTGTATAAGCCTTGAATGAAATTAACTTATGATGAAATTTCATGAGAAATTGAAAGGAAACATGCATGGAACCTAAACTAGGGTTTTGGCCAACTTAGGGAAAATTAGGGTTTTGATGTATTTTAGTTAAATTGATGATAGATCTAAGTTAAATTGAAGTAGTATGCATGATTGGGAGTAGTAAGATTTCATGGGATTGCATAAATTAAATTATGGAAGATTAGGGTTCATGGAAAATTTGGGTTTTGGTGCTAGAGAGTGAAATTGGTGTGTGTAGTCTTAAATAATGGTCATTTGAGATTTATTTAGTTTGAATTGATATTGGGTTGATGAATGGAGGTAATGAAATGGTAGAATTAGGGAAATTGCAGACTTTGGTATTTGAAAATTATAGGTTTTGTGCTAGGAAGTGCCATTGATGTGTTAATGCTAAATTATAGTTATTTTGGGTGAATTAAATGTGAATTGAGATTGGTTAGTGGAAGTAATTGAAGAAATAAAAATTTTAACTTAGGGCAGAATTTTGCACATTGAATTCAGTGTGTTTGGAAGCCCTTAATACATGAGCTAGAATTTTCCAGAAGATACCCTGCCCCGAAAATGACCTTAAGCTATCCGAAATGAGCCTTGAACTTGGAGACAAAAATCTGGAAACTGCAGAATTTGACCATATGAATAGTAAAATTTGCATGACCATAACTCTCTCTAGAAAACTCCGATTTAGGCGATTCTTGAACCGATGGAAACATAAGACATAATAAAACATTTCATATAAAGAACTTGAGGCCAAATTATGGGCTTAACCCAATCAAATTGCTGAGCAAATTTGAATCACTGAATCTGCAGAATTACAGATTTACCATATGAATAGTAAACTTTGCATGGCCATAACTCTATCTAGAAAACTCCAATTTAGGCGACTCTTGAACCGATGGAAAGTAAGACATAGTAGAACATTTCGTATGAAGAACATTAGACCAAATTACGGACTTAACTTTATCATATTGCTGAACAAAGTTGGATCGATAAATCTGCCATAACTAAATCTACAGCATGAACAGTGGCGTGAATAGTAATCGTGTTTTGGGCATAACTTGAGCTACACAGCTCCGAATTAGGCGATTCAAAAAGGAAAATAAAGTTAAGACCTAGATGAACAATTTTCATGAAGAACACCTCACCAAATTACATTTAAAACTAGGTAAAAATTGGATTCAAAAATTGGGGCACCAAGTTGTCCAAAACCAAAATTTTAAAAAATTTGCAAAGCTAATTTGGAATGGATTAGACATTCATGTAATGAGTTCTTGGCAGCAATTGAGATGCGTATTGAGATATTCTATTTGTGTATTTTCAGTAGAGAAAGAGGTTGGGACGGACAAGGAATAGTGAGTAATGAGAAAGGAGATGTGACACCCCTTACCCGACTACAGTGTAGCCGAGCAAGTTATGCCACTCAGTGTGCCGGAGCACTCTATTTTATCTGATTTCATTACAGTTCTTGATTTATTTATTCAAAAACTTTATTGAAGATTTAAGCTATTTTTACTTTTATCAAAATCTAACTAAATTGGAAATTTCAAAAATTTTAACGATAATCCGACAAAGTGTCACTGTAATTTGACTATGACGGTTCTTCCGAACTCGCCAAAGACAATTTCAATATATACTTAATTTCTCAAACTTAATAGTCTCAAAAATTTTCAAACATAATGTATCTCAATACAGTATCCAGATTTCTCAGAAATCTCATTAGATTTTCAATATCTCAATATTCACAAGTATAATCTCATTATAACTCAAATTCAATTCACATACTAAAATACTTACTTTGAATAGCTTCCATAATTCATAGGTTAATTACATGAGTTTATTTTGTACAAGATATACAAATAATTTACAATGTGCTAGGAATGAACAATATACATAACATGTATAAAATGAGCCCTATCTACATGCATTCGAGGAGGTGACAATCTTGAACTCTTCCGACACTTTGCAGATCTGGACTCCAAAAATCTCACGATACCATCTGGTTTTACCTTGATACTGCGAGGAATCAATTCCATCGCGCTAAGCATTTCTGCTTAGTGGTGCAATAATATAACCAGAAATAATATATACAAGTAAAGAAAGAAATAAATGATAATTCAGATACTCAAGAATCAATTTAATTTGGTATGGTATTTCTAGTATCAACGATCTTATATACTAGTTTGTTCCTCTTTGGAAGTGCTTAGTTTATAACTTTTCAGTAATACTAGCAGGTATATAATTTATTCTATCTGTATTGTATTTCAAGTCCTGCAGATCCGCAATTTATATTTTTGTTATGTTTCTTTTGCTAATCTCTTTTGCTTATTCATTCAATACTTAATTTAATTGTACTGGATTTTCATTATACTTAACTTAGCTGCCTGAATTGAATAATACTTTAATTGACTGCCCAAGTAACCTATACTAGACAACTGGACTGGATAACGAGTCGTTGGCACTGGACAACGCAGTGCCTCGGGCCGTCATACTATGGGACGCAGAACGTCAACCATGTATGCAGTCAGTATGGCTAAAAAGCCATGATATCACATAATCGGGCATAAAAGCCAGCATACGGGCATAAAAGCCATGAATACGGGCATAAAAGCCATGAATACAGGCATAAAGCCTTTCGCAGTACTGCTAAAACAATACCCTATTGGCATGCCAAACTATCCAAACCAATCTTGTTAGGTATACTAGGGCACATAATATCATTAAATGTTCATAAGTTTTATTATTTCATTTTATGTTCCAATTATCGTTCATAGTATTTTAATTTTATTTATAGTAGAAGCATAGATCTTCAAATCTCATTTTTATATAATTTATGCATTCATCATACCATTCACGTTAATTACAATTTACATCAATCGATTTTCATGTACCATTTGTACATCGAAATATTTCCATTTCTCTCATGATGAGAGCAATTAATCCCATTCACACATCCATGTGATTCATCTAATCGTTACAATATTTATATGAATTAGTATTCACATTATTACCTCTCATGTACCAATTTTTGTACAAGGTATTATAATCCTATTTGAAACAAAGACGTAAATCCTAATGATAACTTTATCTCATTTATACTCTAAACAATCCATTTGTGTTAATTACATTTTATATTTCAAGTTGTATTACTTATGTAATATGTGTCATTTTGTTTACTATTCACCTTACTAGTCAACCAAAATGTTGACCTTTTTATACTTAATGGATATATTAATTCTAATTACACCAAGATCCCACATTTTGAGTTTTACATTTACTAGTATTAATTGCCAATTGCAATTTAAAGTCCTCTAGATGCATTTCTAATTTTAAATTTTGAATTTCAAGTTTTGGTGTCACTATTTACATAGACAATAGGTACATTGGTTTTAACACTCCCGATGTACCACATTTTGCATTTAAAACTTGTTGGAATCAATTACCAAATCCATTTCCAAGCTTATTTCAAGTTTTCATGTCACTATTCACTTCATTAGTCAACTAAAATGTTGACTTTTGCATAGAAAATATGTACATTGACTTTGGCACTTCAAACATACTACATTTTTCATTTAAAACTTGTTGGTTTTGGTCACTTTCTCAAAGCTTAGGTCATTTTGGCAAAATTGCCAATTTTCGGTTTTGGTGCTCCGAAGTTGCACTGTTTCATTGGTTGATTTACTGTTGGAATTTGACAAAACTTCCTTCAAAGAAAATGTTCCTTATTTTGTCTAGTTGAATTTCTTTTTTTGAATCACTCCATTTGGAGTTTTGTAACTCAAGTTATGGCCAAAATAAGTTTACTGTTCACGTGTAATCGCTCTCTTTGAGATATTGGGTTTTGGCAGATTTTGGTCCAACTTTGGTCAGTAATTTGACCAAGTTAAGTTCATAATTTGGTCTAACTTTCTTCATATGAAATGTTCTACCATGTCTTAGGTTTCCATCGGTTCAAGAATCGCCTAAATCCGAGTTTTCTAGAGAGAGTTATAGACATCCAAACATTACTGCTCAAATGAAAATTCTGGAAATCTCAGTACAGTAAACTTCACTTTGCTCAATGATTTGATTAGGTTCTGGTCATAATTTGGGGTAGGTTTCTTCATGAAAGTTGTTTGTCTATTCTTAACTTATTTCTGTAAAAATTTTAGATCAATTGACCATTTCTACAGTGAGTTATGGCCAAATGAACAGCCATCGCTCATTTGGTCATTTCGCAGTGTCATGCAGGGTATCCGGATTGGGGCCAACTTTTGGTCCTCTTGCTTTGGTCTTTTGGGCATGGTTTCTTCAGCAAAAATGTGCCATTATAAGCCTAGTTTCATGTCCAATTGTCCAAACACCAATTGGACCAACATAGCCAAAGATATGGCAGTCCAAGTGGACTGAAATTTCAGTCACCCTGCTGCACTCATTGGGCAGCCTTCCATTTCAGTTTTTCCATGCATTAACTCACTTCAAATTATGATTAACTTACCTTAAATGGTCACTAATTGACCACTAGAATGTCCATTAATCATTTAAACACAATATCTCCAATTTTCATACTAACCCTAATTGATCAAATCTCATTCTCATACAAACTCAAAAAATTCAACTCCATTAAACTCCAATTCATATATATGCATTAATTGACATTAATATACCAACTTAATTGCAATTAAACCATCAATACCCTAACCCTCTCTTGGCTGCCACCATTCATACATACTCCTACATAAGTGTTTTATTCAATTTCTTAACAATTTCTTATTCACTTGAACTTCCTAACATGGAATAAAAAGAAAAATGTAAGAGTTAGCACTAACCTTTTTTTTTTAGCAGAATTTTCCCAAGCAATTCCTTCACTTTCTTGGATTTTCTTGGCTACCAAACACTCCTACAAGGTGTGGGGGTAATTTTTATTGAAGGGATCTAGGGTTTTTGGTGCAAGATAAGCAAGGTTTCCAAGCTTGGAAGCTTGAACTATGGTGGAAACCCTCTCCTCTCTTTCTCTACGTTTTGGCTGCCCAAGGATGAAGATGGGAGTGCAGATTTGGTCTTTCATTTTGTCTCTTTTTAATTAGTTTTTATCTCTTTTAATTTGGCTTGTTGGGTTGTGATTGGTGGAAGCCTTCCAAATGACATCATGTGATGTCATATTTAGGTTTTTCTTTCATTTTCTTTTCTTCTTTTCTCTACTCATTTTCACTTTAATTTTTAGTAATATTTATTCATATTTTAGATCATAATAATTATTTACTTAACTGGACAAGTCGGTCAAAAATTGTCTCTGAAGGCGAAATGACCAAAATGCCCTCCGTTTGGCTTAACGGGTCAAAAATGTCTGTACCGATTGAAAAATTTTTCTAAATATTTTCTTGGTATTCTAATGCCATAGGAACCTCAATGACCCTTCTCTAGAGTCCCAAAAATTATTTTATAATTTTTCCCCTGGGTCTAGGGCTCCTCGTTGCGAGAACCGCAACTTCCCTCTGGGTTACCCATCGCTTGGGCACCGGCTCATTTGACTTAGTTGTATTTTATTTCTAAAATTTTTACTAAATTTTTCTTATTAATATTTGAGTTAATTATGGTTCCTCACTTTAGTTTAAATATATTTTTCGACGTTTCTAGCCGTCCGACCAACATCGTCACCGAACAGAGATCGTGGAATTGCTACCGGGAGGATGTTACAGGAGAGCATTAAATGTTTGTGCACAACTAACATTTTCTTCGTTTTTAAACTTGTAAATTGCTTGGAATGTGTTAAATTGAATGAGTTTGCTTTGAACAAGTTTACTTTAACTGAAATATGATTTTTCTCTTGCATTTAAGAAATTTGGGTGTTGCCACCTTTATATGGATATTATGATGAATTTAAATGTGTTTATTAGTTTATAAATGTGATTGTTGAGTGATAAATTTTTGAAAACTGTTTTGAAACCACAGTTAGCATGACAGTCCCTTTTGGAACTCCCCAGTAGTAACGGCTACTTAGGGTTGATAATTGATATTGATTATGTCTCCCATTAATAAAGGTTAGTGGGGTAAGACTACATGAGTACTCATTAGCTAGCTAGCCTTTCCCTCATTAATAATGGTTAGTGAGGTTGAGATTGCTTTGTCATGGTGTACAACACGGCACTAATCGTGAAATTTTGTGTCATGGCCTGAACTGTGTGCTGATGTTGGCAACACTAATGCTTTGTGAATTGTGATTTATGAAGTGTGATTTCTCACTTGAAATGTTATTCCAATAAATGGCCTTTATGGACTTAGAAATATTGTGAAGTTTTCATGTCTAAGAAAAATGTGATTGATTATGCTTTGAAAAATTGTATTTTACCTTAAGTTTTAAAGTTATTAGTTGTGCACCACTAAGTGATATACTCAGCGATAGCATCTTTATGTTGTCGCAGGTAAGGGAAAGGAGAAGGCTATCGAGTGAGGGACTTGGAAGTAGCATTTGGTATTGATTGTGGGTATATATCATAAGTATACCCCTGTAATTTCATTTTGATGTATTTTCTACCTATATGTATGGATGTACGGACATTGAGTAGTTTGTATTTGAAAGCATTGCATTGCTATCATATTTTGAGTTTGTAACTATTTTGTATTTTACTTTGAGACTTATGAAAATGTAACTCTTGCAATATTTAGTCTATCATTATTTCCAATGAATGTTTACATGGAATTTTAACCATTCTCATGCAGTTTTCTGCAAAAGAATTGATAAGATAAGAAGCTATGGTTTGTATTAAAATCCTTTGTAGCATAACTAATGGGTTATCGGTAGGTGGAGTTCGGTGATTCATTAGGTATGCGACGGGAACATGTTGTGCCTTACAAGGGATAAGGTGTGACACTTCCATTCCATCACTACTTCTATTTTCTTGGGATCCACTCTAATCGCATAGCTTACACTATGTGTCCAAGGAATACAATCTCTTTCAACCAGAAGTCATACTTGGATAACTTAGCATAGAGCTTCCTTTTTCTCAGGGTTTGTAGAACAATCCTCTAATGCTCGTCATGTTCTTCCCTGGTCTTGGAATACACCAAAATATCATCAATAAAGACCATTACAAACCTATCTAAATATGGATAGAAGATACAGTTCATAAGGTCCATGAATGCTGCTGGTGCATTTGTTAGGTCAAAGGGCATCACCAAAAAGTCATAATGCCCATACCAGGTCCTGAATGCAGTCTTTGGCACATCTGCATCCTTCACCCTTAGCTGATGATACCCTGATGTAAGATCAATTTTGGAAAATACTCTTGCTCCCTTCAACTGATCAAACAGATCATCAATTATAGGGAACGGATATTTGTTCTTCACTGTCACTTTATTCAACAGCCGGTAATCAATGCATAACCTTAAAGTCCCATCCTTCTTTTTTACAAACAGTACTAGAGCTCGCCATGGTGACACACTGGGGCGTATGAACCCCTTATCCAGCAACTCCTGTAACTGAATTTTCAGTTCCTTCAATTCTGTGGGTGCCATCCTATAAGGAGCAATAGAGATTGGTGTTGTACCCAGCAGTATCTCAAAGGCAAATTCAACTTCCCTTTCTGGTGGCAAGCCAGGCAATTCTTCAGGAAACACCTCTAGGAAGTCTCTTATTGTGGGTATGTCACACAGATTTAGCTTAGCCTGCCTAGTATCCACCACATGTGCTAGGTAGGCTTCACCACCTTTTCTCAACAGTTTTCTTGTAACTGTGGCTGAGATGACATTGGACAAGAAATCTGTCCTTTCCCCCATAACTGTAATCTCATTACCCTCAGGAGTTTTCAATGAAATCCTCTTCAGTTTACAATTAACCATTGCTTGATGACATGACAACCAGTCCATTCCCAAAATCACATCAAACTCATGGAAAGGCAACTTAATCAGGTCTGCCAAGAATTCATACCCCTGAATCCTTAACGAGCAATCTTTGTACACCTTGTTCACCACTACACTATGGCCCAATGGATTAGTGACCAGAATGTCTTAGTCACTCTCCCCTACTAATATCCCCCTTTCTATGGGTAGGTTGATGCAGATGTATGAATGAGTGGATCCTGGATCCACCAATGCATGCACAGATGTATTGTAGAGGGAGAACGTACCCCTAATGACATCCGAGGCATCTTGTTCCTCCTAAGCTCTTATGGCATAGGCTTTGGCAGGTGCTCTGACCTCTGGCCTCTCTGCTGGCTCAGATGCAGATCTCTGTGATGGTCCCACTGCCTCAGATTTACCAGATTTCCTACCCCTTTGTGGTGCAGGAGCAAGTATGTCTGCTTGTGTTGGAGCAACTATAGTAGTTCTGCGTGGACAGTTCCTTAACTGATGCTCTGTCGACCCACACCTTAAGCAGGCACCCGTTACTCTCCAACAGTCCCCCTTATGCCACTTCAAGCAATGCGGACATACAGAAGATGCTGGGGCTGGTCCCCTGAACCCTATCCCTGGAGAGCTGCCCACTGATGGTGTGGACTGACCTCTCCTAGGGGTAAACTGTGGGCTGGGCCCTCGGGAGTGACCCTGACCTTGTGGAAACTCTGTGCAGGTAGACCTTTGAACTTCTTTCCAGGTGCAGGAGATGTGCTAGACTGACTCGGGCCCCTCTTCTGCTGTCTCTCCCTTCTGGTCTGCTTACTTATTCTTACTTTTTCAACTTTTATTGCATCTTCCACTAACTTGGTGAAGTTTGTAATTCCCAAGGCAGTGATTATTATCTTTATGTTATCATTTAATCCCTCTTTAAATCTCTTACACCTCTCAGCTTCATTAGGGACTATCTCCCTTCCGTAATGACTCAATCTTACAAATTCCTTTTCATACTCTTCCACTGTCAACTGTCTCTACCTCAAGTTAATGAACTCTTTTCTTCTCTCTTCTAGGTATACGCTACCCACATATTTCTTCTTAAATTCTTAGAGGAAGAAGTCCCAAGTTATTAATTCTAGTTACACTTCATTAGACACTGTATCCCACCAATGGTAGGCATCATCTTGCAACAAAGATACAACAGCTTCTAGATTTTGCTCTAGAGTACAGTGGAGTTGTTTTAAAACCCTTCCTATTCTGTTCAACCAGTTTTCGGCTGCAATGGAATCATCTTCTCTCTTGCCAAAGATATCCACTACTCCAAATTTTCTTAATCTTTCCAAATGTGATTTCTGCTATGGAGGTGGTGGCAGTGGTGGCATTAACCCAGCCATTTGTCTGAAGAACTCGGCCATTTGCTGGAACATCGCCTGTGGAGGCTGAGCAGGCTCTACTAGAGCTGGTGGAGCAGGTTCTCCCTGTAACACCCTCCCGGTAGCAACTCCGTACATTCTACTGTTCCGATGATCGGTGTCGGTCCGGACAGCTAGAACGTCCGGAAAAATATTTAAACTAAAGTGAGGAACCATAATTAACTCAAATATTAATAAGAAAAATTTAGGAAAAATTTTAGAAATAAAATACAACCAAGTTAAATGAGCCGGTGCCCAAGCGATGGGTAACCCAGAGGGAAGTTGCGGTTCTCGCAACTAGGAGCCCTAGACTCGGGGGAAAAATTATAAAATAATTTTTGGGACTTCAGAGAAGGGTCATTGAGGTTCCTATGGCATTAGAATGCCAAGAAAATATTTAGAAAAATTTTTCAATCGGTACAGACAATTTTGACCCGTTAAGCCAAACGGAGGGCATTTTGGTCATTTCGCCTTCAGAGACGATTTTTGGCCGACTTGTCCAGTTAAGTAAATAATTATTATGATCTAAAAAATGAATAAATATTGTTAAAAATTAAATTGAAATTTGGTAGAAAAGAAAAGAAAGAAAAAGGAGCTAAATTAGGAATTATGATGTCATGCTTAGGTAATTAAAAATGCTATGGCCAATCAAATTAAAGCAAGACAATTTAAAATACATTAAACTAAAGAAAAGGAGGCAGAATTCTAGAAAAAATAGCAGCCCTTTTCTTCTTCTTCAAAACGTTTTACGCCTCCTCCCTCACTCCTCCATTAACAAACTTTCTAAATCTTCATTTTCCCTAGCTTTCTTTCAACAAAAACCCTAAGTGTCAACATAAAACCTTGATATTTCAGCTTGGTGAAGTTTTTGGGAGCAAAAAGAAAGAGAAAAAGTGAAGTTTAAGCTTGGAAAATTCTGCCCTACAAGAGGTTAGTGCCATAACTTTTGCTTTTACATCTTTCTAATCTTGAATTTGAGCTAAGTTAAGTTAAAAATTTGACAAAAATTGAATTAATGAAGCATGGTTATATTCCATGAAGTTTTGGCAGCCTGGACATGAGTTAGGGTTAGGAGAAATCTTTGGTTTAAAGTGACATATTGCTGCCCCTCTTATAAATTATATTATTAGTATAGCAAATTAGGAGTGGAATGCATGAATTGGAGGCTTGGTCAATTAGGGTTAGGGTTTTGGGAGAGAAACTTGGATTTGCTTACGAAATGGTGAGTGCACATTCTAATGGTCAATTAGTGACCATTTGAGGTAAGTTGACCATAATTTGAAGTGAATTAGAGTGTTACAAACCAAATTGGTAGGCTGCCTAGTGACAGCAGCAAGGAGGCTGTGAGTCCAGCCTATTTGGACTGCCATATCTTTGGCTGTATAGGTTCAATTGGTGTTTGGCCAATTGGACATGAAACTAGACTTATAATGGCACAATTTTTCTGAAGAAACCTTGCCCAAAAGACCAAAGCAAGAGGACCAAAAGTTGGCCCCAATCCGGATCCCCAGCAAACAGGTTCTGCAGAATGACCAAATGAACAGTAAGGCCATAACTCACTGTAGATATGGTCAATTGACCTGAAATTTTTACAGCAATAAGATAAGACATAGATAACAACTTTCATGAAGAAACCTACCCCGAATTATGGCCAGAACCCATCCAACAAGGCAGTGGCAGTCACTGTTCATGGTACTGTAGATTTGGTAAATTTTGCAGAATTTAAATCCGGCCAACTGTGGTTTTTGGACCATATCTGGAGCTACAAAACTCCAAATGAAGTGATTCAAAAAAAGAAATTCAATTAGACAAAATAAGGAACAACTTTCATGTTTACCATTTCCTCAAATTCCCACTTCAACAGTGCCCAATGGAATAGTAAATTAGGCTACAAAAACTAAAAATTCTGCTTCCCTTGGTTTAAGTTTAGAAATGGTATTAATGCTTAATGCCAACAAGTTTTAAATGCAAAATGTGGTATGTTGGGAGTGCCAAAACCAATGTACCTATTTTCTATCCAAAAGTCAACATTTTTGTTGACTAATGAAATGAATAGAGACACCAAAACTTGAAATTCACAAATTAAAGAATTTTAAAGTATCAAATGCCCTAGTATACCTAACAAGATTGGTTTGGATAGTTTGGCATGCCAATAGGGTTCAGTTAGCAGTACTGCACATGGCAATATGCCATTCTGTGATTTCATGGCTTTTAGCCATTTTGACCTTGTATTGAGATGTGGCCTCGTGCCTAATATTATTTACAGCTTGTTAGCTGTTCTGTTGCACACCGGGAGATACATATGTGATCGATGGTGTGACAGCCCGAGGTACTTGATACCCAGTGCGGTTACCGTTTATCGATCCGATCGTCTAGTATAGGTTACTTGGGCAACCAAATGAATGAAAATGGACAAAGTTAAAGAAATAAATGAATATAACAGATACAAAACAATAAGACATATACATTAAATACATATTTATTTTCTGCTATTTTCTTTTATTTTATTATTGGACCATTAAGCATCATTGCTTAGCGCGTTGCTTTTGCCACGCATAGGTCCTGGAGATACTGATCGTGAGCCCAGTAGACCGCAGACTGGGTGAGTCCATCCTGCAGCTCTGCACAGTGTCCGTGTCACCTCAACTTCTATAGTGCATTGGTAGGACACTAGGTGTCATTTTGGTGTTTTGTAACTAAATTTTTATTTTCTCATATGTAGTTGAACTTATGAAACGTATTTTGATGTTCATGTAAATAATGAGAATTGTGTTTGTGAATGGAAAAGTGAATGTTTGATTGTGATTTATACATGATATTATATGAGATGAATGATTGAGAAATGAAATTGAAAAATGTTGAGATTTTGATATTGGAGTTTGAGAGTGACGAGATATGAATATTAGAAGTGTTTTTTAACAGGTTCCGAAGAACTGTTTTCTCCATTTTTAGTCTGTACTCTGCCGGATTTTCCTTAAAATTTTCGGAACCTCAAATAAATAATAATTTTGATAAATGGCTTAAATATATTATATTTCATAAACTATATTCAAAACTATGGCAAAAATTAATTAAGTTAAAATAGAGGGTGCCGATACACCGTGTGACATTGCTTACTCGGATATACTGTACACGGGTAAGGGGTGTCACACTCCCCTACCCCCAGACTCAGCTGCTGCAGGTGGAGCATGACTCTCCACTTTCTGCTCAATTGCCCTCTGAGATGTAGGGTCCATATCCTATTTAACAAAGACAAACAGATCTGCATTAGTGTCACCTCAACTCTTACAAATGCAATGCATGGTATGGACTCGATCTAGGCCCAGAAATGCCTAAATCGTGCTCTGATACCACAAAATGTGATACTCCTTACCTGTCTACAATGTAGCCGAGCAAGGTATGCCACAGTGTACCGGAACACCCTATTTTAATTCAATCATTTTTATTCTTCCTAATTTATTTTTTTTTTCATAGTTATGAAGTGCAATTTGTGAAATGTAATTCATTTCAGTCATTTATTGAAATCATAAATTTATTTGAGGTTCCGCAAATTTTATAGAAAATCCGGTAGAGTACCAGCTAAAAATGGAGAAAACAGTTCTTCTGAACCTGTGAAAAACACTTCCAATATGTTTTCAATCATTCCTAAACTTCATTTCATCAACAATGTCTCAATATTTTTTAATTCCATTTCTCATTCATTCATTTCACATAATATTCATATACAAGTCATAAATAAATACTCAGTGTTCCATTCATAAATACAATTTTCACTATTTACATTAACATCAAAATACATTACATAAGTCTCAATTATACATGAGAAAATAAAAGTTTGGTTGCATAATACCAAAATAAAACCTAGTGTCCTACCAATGCACTGAAGACGGTGAGGTGACACAGACACTATGTAGAGCTGCAGATGATTTCACCCAGTCTGTGGTCTACTGGGTTCTCTATCGGTCTCTCCAGAACCTACGCATGGCAAAAAGCAACTCGCTAAGCAATAATGCTTAGTGGTGCTAATAATAGAAATAAAAGAAATAACAGAAAATAAATATACAGTAAATGTTCTGATGTCTTATGCAGACCATTTTTCGATAATTATTTGTAGTTTTATTTGTTTTGTACTTGTTATATTCATTATTTTATTAAATTTATCCTTTTTCATTTTTGGTTGCCTAAGTAACCTATACCAGATGACTGGACTGGATAAAAGGGTAAACTGGCACTGGGTATCAAGTACCTCGGGCCATCACACCATTGGTTACATATGTATCTCCCGGTGTGCAACAGAATAGCTAATGAGCTGTAATAAATATTAGGCACAAGGCCAAGTATCATCACAAAGTCAGAATGGCTAAAAGCCATGAAATCACAAAATGGCATAATGCCATGTGCAGTACTGCTAACTGAACCCTATTGGCATGCCAACTTATCCAAACCAATCATACCAGGTGTACTAGGGCATGTTACACTTTTAAATTTCACAATTCTTGAAATTGAAGTTTAAGTGTTACTATTCATTTCATTAGTCAACTAAAATGTTGACTTTTGCATAGACAATAGGTACATTGGTTCTAATATTCCCAACATACCACATTTTGCATTCTAAAATTATTGGTATTAGTTGCCAATACCATTTCTAAGCTTAGTGTTGGTTATTCACAATTTTCAGATTTCAAGCACTAAGTTTACTATTCCATTAGTCATTTGTACAATAGGAATTTGGAAAAATTGTCTTCATAAAAGTTGTTCCTTATTGTGTCTAGTTACATTTCTTTTTTGAATCACTCCATTTGGAGTTTTGTAGCTCAAGTTATGGCCTAAACATTATAACTGCCCGGATTGGACAGAATCCAAAATTCTGGGCAAAACTGGTTCCGCTAGATTTGGTAACCTAAATTTGGTTGGCAATTTGGCTAGTTTATGGTTATAATTTGGATTTGTGTTCTTCATTAAAGTTGTAGGTCTATGTCCCTAAGTTCCGTTGGTAAAATTTCAGGTCAATTGGACTTTCTACACTGAGTTATGATCAAATGAATAGACAATATTCATTTGGTCATTTTGCCCAGGCAGAATGCAAGTCACCCGGATTTGGGCAAATTTTAGGCTAACTTGATTTGGTTTTCTGGGCAGGGTTTCTACACCAAAGTGGTGCCATTATGTGTCTAGTTTTATGTCCAATTGACCTTACACTAATTAAACCTCTACAACTCCATTTATAGCTGCCCAAACCTGCTAAACTCACATCCAAACCTGCAGGGCAGCCAAGGTAGCTCACCCAAATTCAAATACCAAGCCACAACTCACTTCATTTCTTCATCATACACAGCCAAATGGTCACTAATTGAACATTTAAACTTTCATTCACCAACACATGAGTAAACCTTATGTTTTTTCCAAACCCTAACTCCACAATTTCAATTTGTTCCATTTTCATATTTTCTAGTTTAAATTAATGTTGTAATAAAGAATATAAGAGAAAAATAAACAAAAGTGGCACTAACCTTCACTTAGTCACTTTTCAAGACTTAAAAACTTCACTTTCTTCCTTTCAAATTGCTGCCCAAGGCTTGCTCAAGTGATAGGGATAATTTTTAATGAAGGCAAGTTAAGGCTTTGAGGTGGTTTAAGGTGGGAATTGAAGCTTTGATAAGCTTTCAATGGTGGTTTGGGTGTGGAAGGTGTTTCGGCTGATTTGGGTAAAGGAGATGAATCTGATTGCTTTTGTTTATTTTTGTCTCAATTATCCCTTTTTAATAGGTTAGCTTAATTATGATTGGTGGGGAAAGGTTTAATGACATCATGTGATGTCAAAATTGTCATTAAATCTCATTTTCTTTCCTTTTCTTCTCTACTCATTTTCAATTTAATTTCGCAATATTTATTTGCATTTTATGCCATAATAATTATTTTCTTAACTGGACAAGTCGGCCAAAAATCACCTCTGAAGGCAAAATGACCAAAATGCCCTCCGTTTGGCTTTTTATTGGCATTCTAATGCCTTAGGAACCTCAATGACCCTTCTCTAGAGTCCCAAAAATTATTTTATGAATTTTTCCCCCGGTCTAAGGCTCCTAGTTGCGAGAACCGCAACTTCCCACTAGGTTACCAATCGCTAGGCCACCGACTCATTTAACTTAGTTGTATTTTATTTATAAAATTTTTCCTAAATTTTTCTTATTAATATTTGAGTTAATTATGGTTCCTCACTTTAGTTTAAAAATTTTTCCAGACGTTCTAGCTATCCGGACAGGCACTGGTCACCGGAACAGTAGAATGTACGGAGTTGCTATAGGGAGGGTGTTACAAATATCATATCTCATTGCCAATTAGTGATGAGCCTAGTGAGTCACACACATACACAAGTTAATCACCAAGTAAAATGTGATTTAATTGATTAATTAAGAGTTTAATTGATTAATTAAATAGGTTTGGTTTGCAATAAGATTGCAAAGTCCCTAGCATAGCTTGAAACCAAATCTAGGCTATTGGATGTATAATATAAGTTAAATTTATATTTAAAGTGTTTATATATAAATTTAATGGTGAGAAATTAATTAATAGAGATTAATTAATTAATTTATATTTGATATAAATTGATTAGAAGAGGAGAAATAATGATTTTGAGTTGAGAACTCAAAATTACAACATAAGGGTAATTTGGTTATTTCACATGGTGACATGTGGCACCATGAGATGGTGACACATGGCATCATATAAGTTTGCCATTTGTCTTCCTATCATGCAAAGTGATCAAAGTGAAGATTAAATCTAACTTTGACACTTGGCTTAATGTGATTAAGTCAATTAAAAATAAGATGCAATATGATGGTGACATGTGGCAAAGAGTTTAATTAATTACTTGAGCTAAATATAAAAGGGAAAAGAAAAGAAAAAAAAAACACTTTCTTGTCTAAAGGTGGCAGCACATCTCTCTCGCTCTCCTCTTCATCTTTTCTCATCAATTCAAAGAGAATCACTCCATTCCCTTTGAATTAGTATTGCTAGAAATTGTTTATAGTGTCTTATACACACGTACAACCTCTCTAAAGGCAAAAACCCAAATTATAATTGGTTGACAATGCTTGAGAAGCTGATTTGGGGGTTGCCCATTGGCAATCTTGGTGTGGACAACCTAGAGGGATAACACTTGGGGTCATAGGTGCCTACTAAAGATGCCAATTGCATCCATAGTGCATAAAAGAGGTTAGTGCCCAAACTTCTTTTTTAAACTAGGGTTTAAATGAATTAATTTGTTAATTCACAATCTTGAATAGTAAACATAGATCCTAATACATATTAAAAGTGTTTTAATATGCTATTGAGTATTGAAATTAATTAGGCACATAATAGATGTGGCATGATGCATGAAACCCTAGAAGAAATTTTTTTAAATTCAATGCTTTAATGAACCAATCACCATGCTTTCGCTCCTTTAATTAGTATCAGAGCCACTATATTTGCCATTAAGATTATATATGAGATTTTATTGTGTGAATTGATCAAATTTTGAATGATCTAAAGGTATTTGGATGCATCAAGAGGTGGCGACATGAAATTAATTCACACCCCAAGGGTGTGTTTCACCTAAGCGCATGGTTTATGAGTTAATGCTGCAATTGTTGTATATTTTAAGGACCATAATTAGTCCCATACCTAATTAAATTGTTTAGTAAGAAATTTTAATCACACAAATAATTTTTTGAAAATTGTTTTCAAGGTATTAATTTGGAAAGAGTTTCTAAATTTAAATTTGTTTGAATGAGATTCAAATCTAAATTATTTGGTTGAATATGTGATATTTTTTATGATGTATATTTTATATAATTGTTAAATTTTAATATGCGTGATGGATGATCATGGACAATAAAAGACCAATGTGATTGGATTTATTTCTTTTATTTTTCTTTGGGTTGCAAAATAATTAATTTTATTTTATTGGCAAGTATTATAAGTATTGTAATAATTTGGGTTGTAATTTCATTTATTTAAGGACTTTAAAGCCCATATTCCTGTAAATTCGCCTTGGTATGCCAAGGATTACAATGTAATTGGATTGCAAGAAGATCAAGGAGGTCAAGAGCATTGGTGGGACTAGTGGGAGGAAATCAAGATCAAGTGTTGATTATGTACTCCTTTAGCAACTCTTATAAAATGAATGAATGAAATACATCTAGGAATGCCCTGATTCAATTCTTGGTGGCTTAGAATTGAATGCTTTAGAAAGTCCATGATCATACCACATTATTTCTTTATCCATGTATGCATGAGATGTATGGGAATGTATGGAAGTATAGGATATATGCATGTTAATTGGATAATGTGCAAAGCAAGACTATAATAGTAATTAAGTCAACCACTAAATCTTCCAAACAAATGATTAAGTTGGAAATGGTATAATTAAAGTAATTATATCATGGGCCCTCCATTGAGGCAATTATTTTAAGAAATTTTAAATACTTGGATGTGATGTATTTAATTTAAGAGATTTTCTTAAGAATAATTGTTAAGCATGAGATGTAAATATGTAAATAGTTGATGGCCAATAATGGATGTGCCTGAGGACATTAAAATTATTTGCTTATTTACTGGCTTAATGAGATCAACTTAACTAATGCATGATAAATCAATAATGGATGTGCCTGAGATTTTGAGCATTAGGGGCTAGATAAATGATTGAACCTCACATGAGATGTGATGGGAAAGGAGTTGCCCATTTATAGTTTATTGTAATTCTAATAATGGATGTGCCTGAGGATGATCAATAAGACTATAAGAATTCAATCACCCACTAGAATCCATCCAACTAAGATTTTAGTTTCCTACTTTGGAAGTGTAGGATTTGCCAAGTTAGCGGGAGGACCAATTTGATTGAAAGACCATAATCATTTTGGTTATACTTGATACATTTACTAATTAATCTAGTTATCTTCTGTAGTTAATTTTCTGATAATAATGAGCACACAACAACCACCACCATCCAATATCCTTGCGAGCATACTTGATCACAATAGGTTGACGGGACCTAATTTTTCTGATTGGCTAAGAAATTTAAAATTTGTCCTGAACCTAGAACATATTGGATATGTTCTAGACTCAAAGGTTCCTGGTTCTTTACCTCTAGAGGCCACTCAAGAGGAACATGACACTTTGGACAAGTGGAAGTAGCATGATATGAGAGCCAAATGTTACATGCTTGCTTCTATGAGTAATGAGTTACAGAAGTAGCATGAAAATATGCAGAATGTAAGTAAGATCTTTCATCACCTGCAAAAGATGTATGGTGAGCACAGTAGGGATGCTAGTTATGAGATATCTAGACAGCTATTTTGAATGAGGATGTCAGAGGGACAAAATGTAGGAGATCATATCAATAAGATGATTCAGTTTATTGAGCAGCTGGAACATCTTGACTTTCACATTGATTTCCAACTGCAGATGGATTTGATCCTTCAGTCTCTACCTGAGTCATTAGGAAATTTTGTGACAAATTTCTATATGACAAAGCAAGAGTGTACTTTGGCTGGGTTAATTAACATGCTGGTTATTGGTCGAAAGAATATGCCAGGCAATAAAGGTAAAGAGTTGGCTTTGATTGCATTTTCTTCTTCTGCTGGAAAGTTCAAAAGGAAGAAGGGCAACAAGAATAAGAAACCTCAAATTCTTAGACCTTCCAAGAAGATAGCCAAACAGAAGGGCAAGACTGAAGCTGACAAAGGCAAGGGAAAGTGTTTCCACTGCTAGAAGGATGGGCACTGGAAGAGGAACTACCTAGAGTATAGCAATCTAAATGAATGTAATGCCATAATGAAAATCAACTCAAGTTCAAAATATATTTAGCACTTAAGATTAGGTCATGTTGCAGAAGATAGTATTGCAAAGCTAGAGAAAATGTAGATTTTATCCTCATTGGGTTCTAAACCTACTCCAACTTGTGAATCCTGCCTTTAAGGCAAAAACACTAGATCACCTATTGTTGGACAAGGGTTAAGAGCTAAAAATATTTTGGAATTGATACATAGTGATGTATGTGATCTATTTAAGGAAATGGCTAGAGGCGGTTTTCATTACTTTATTACCTTTACTGATGATAAATCAAGGTTTGGGTATTGTATTTGATAAAATACAAACATGAATCCTTTGAAAAGTTCAAAGAATTTAAATCTGAATTAGAAAATCAAATAGGAAAAAGTATTAAAACTCTTCGATCAGATCGTAGAGGTGAATACTTAAGTACTGAATTTGATAAATACTTGAAAGAGCATGACATTGTTTCCTAGCTAACTTTTCCTAGAACGCCACAATTGAATGGTATATCTAAAAGGAGAAATCATACCCTATTAGATTGGGTACGCAGTATGATGAGTTATGCTAATCTCCTTTTTAGGGATTTGCATTAGAATCAGCTTTGAATATTCTGAATAGGATTCCATCAAAATCAGTTTCTTCCACATCTTATGAGATATGGCATGGAAAAAAACTGAGTCTTAAGCATGTTAAGATTTGGGGTTGTCTAGCTTATATCAAAAAGCTGAACAATGATAAATTGGAAACCAGATCAGAAAAAGGTTGATTTGTTGGATATCCAAAAGAAAGTTTTAGATATTATTTTTATTTGCCTACATCACAAAAGGTTATGGTAAACAGAAATGCCATATTTCTTGAACAACAGTTTATTCAAGAAGGAGGCAAAGGAAGGTAAATAGAGTTAAAATTGGAGAATTCTAACCAACCAATGTATCAAATGGATATAGATCCATCTAGTCAACCTACACCTATTGATGAAACATCTACAGTAATTCCTCACAGATGAACCAAGATATCTCACTCACCAGTGAGATATGATTTTCTTCATGAAGATGAACAAGAGTTGTTTACTCAAAAAGAAGTAGATCATGGAGATGATCCATGTAACACCCTAGGCAAATCCCACATCGGCAAAACACAGGAGAGATGCTGGGTTTATAAGTTGGTGGTTCGTAACCCCTAGTGACGTATTTTAAAACCGTGAGGGCTTCGGCCCACAGCGGACAATATCACTAGTGGGCTGGGCCATTACATTTGTGGTATCCGAGCCGCTCCGCATGCAACCTTGAGCAATGGTGGGGCAAACCTCAGTGAGGACGCTGAGTCCCATAAGGGGGGTGGATTGTAACACCCTAGGCAAATCTCACATCGGCAAAACACGGGAGAGATGCTGGGTTTATAAGTTGGTAGTTCGTAATCCCTAGTGACGCGTTTTAAAACAGTGAGGGCTTCGGCCCAAAGCAGATAATATCACTAGTCGGCCCAGTGAGGGCTTCGGCCAAGAGCGGACAATATCATTAATCGGCCCACTAGTGATATTGTCCGCTTTGGGCCGAAGCCCTCACTGTTTTAAAATGCGTCACTAGGGGTTACAAACCACCAACTTATAAACCCAACATCTCTCCCATGTTTTGTCGATGTGGGATTTGCCTAGGGTGTTACAATCCACCCCCCTTATGGGACTTAGCGTCCTCATTGAGGTTTGCCCCACCATCGCTCAAGGTTGCACGCGGAGCTACTCTGATACCACAAATGTAATGGCCTGGCCCACTAGTGATATTATCCGCTCTGGGCCGAAGCCCTCACGATTTTAAAACGCATCACTAGGGGTTACGAACCACCAACTTATAAACCCAGCATCTCTCCTGTGTTTTTTCGATGTGGGATTTGCCTAGGGTGTTACAATCCACTTACCTATGAAGAAGCTATATCAGATATAGACTCTTCAAAATGGATTGAAGCTATGAAATCTAAAATTAATTCCATGTGTAAGCATCAAGTTTGGGACCTTGTTAATCCCCCTGAAGGTATTGTACCTATATGGAATAAATCGATTTTCAAGAAGAAAATTGGTTCTGATGTAAAGGTAGAGACCTATAAAGCAAGGCTAGTAGTGAAAGGGTTTTGTAACATCCTCATTTTCGTAGCCCATACATCCTACTGTTCCGACAACTAATGTTTGCCCCGGAAAGTCAGAATGTCTGGAACTACACTTAATTGATAGTGAGGAAGCATAAAATAATAAAATATGTGATGAGAAAAATTAAGGAAAAATAAAAGAGATGAAATGTGATTAAGTTAAATGAGTCGAACCCGTAGCGATGGGTGACGGCATCGGGAAGTTACGGCGATGACCGTTGACTAACCTTGGACCGCGGGGAACCTAGGAAAATATTTTTGGGACCATTAAAGGCCTACTAAGGTGTAATTGACATTGGAAATGTCAAAGAAAATTTAGTAAGTCAATATAAACGAAAAACGAAAATTAAAGAAATCGGTGGTATAAGGAGTAAATCAGTACTACCGAAAAAGTCTGAATTTAACCCGAAGAAGGGCATTTTGGTCATTTAACACCTAGAGTGGAGTTTTGACTTAAATGTCCATGAAAAATAAGTGGTATTAAATTAAGAAATTCCCATGAAAAAAAAATTATACATGAAATGCAATTAAAGGAATTATGGGGTTTAATTTAAATATTACATAGTTTAATTATTATATTAGTAAACTTTACTTAGTGGACACTAAGTGGCACTACATAAAGACACCTAAGGAGTTGAATTTTCCCACTCACTTCATCACTTTCATCAAGCTCCTCTCCCATGGCCGAATTAAAGCTCTCAAGTATCCTCCATGGACGTCCATGAAGCAAGCTCCATTTCCCTACCTTTAAGCCATTATTTCTTAAAACTCCCTTCATGAAAAATGATCCTTGCACCATGGGCAACATATAGGCAGCAAAAAGGAGAGGAAATTCCAAGGATTTTTCAAGCTCAAGTTGAGGTTAGTGCTAGTTTTTCTTTCCTTGCTTCATTAAAGTTTGTATTAAGGTTGAGATGAGTTGAATGGTGAAGAAATTTGAAGGATTTGATGAGTTATTGATATATTCAATTTTGGACAGCCATGAAAGTTTGTTGTGGTTGAGTTTTTCTTACCTCTAATGGATGGGAATTAAGATCGATAAACTCAAATGGAAGTTGTAGTAGCCTAATGCCCAAGTATATGTATGTTAGTGCTTGAATTAAGGGTTTAAAAGTGGACTTTGATGCTTTAGTAAACTACCATGTTAGGCAGCCTTAAATATCATGAATTTATGCGTGAGTTTATGAAATTTATTAATGAAATATGATGGTGGTGAATGGTAGGCAGTTTGTGAAATTGCCATGGAAGTGTATGTGTAATATAAGTGTGGATGTACATTGAATTTGGGTTGAAGTAAATGTAGAACATTACTGGTGTATTGTGTGCATTGAGCACTTGAGTGTTCTGCCCAAAATGCTTTGCTGGAATTGTGTACAATATATATAGAAGTTCCATGATTGAATATTGAAGTATTGGGAGGAGGAGGATTGTCAAAAGTAGAAGTGTAATGTTCAAATGCAGGTTATGTGTGTTAGTAGTACTTAAATTAGGTCATAAGTGCAAAACTATGAACCCAATTGGTATGAAGCCAATGGAGGGTGAAACTAGACACCAAATAGGCCAACTTCCATGCAGAAATGTTGCAAAAATTCTGCCTAGAAACTGACCTTAAAAATGACCAAATCCGGAATGGCAACCTTGCAACCCAGATTTTTGACCATATGCACAGTAGTCATTGGGATCACCATAACTCACTAAAAACAGGTCCAATTGACCTGAAATTTTTACCATGGATAGCTTGGACATAGAGCTAAAATTCTTATGAAGACACCAAAGCCCAGAAATGTCCAGAACCAAGTCAAATGGCTTGCAAAAGTTCGGGTACCAAAACTACCAGAACTAAATGTGACCTAAAATTGACCAAATTTTGCACTAAATGTGCAATCTGTCCAGCTTTAGTAAATTGACCATATCTTGGCCTATACAACTCAGAATGACTTGAAATTTTGTCCAAAGTGCAATAAGACATAGAGCTACAATTCTTATGAAGACACCAAAGCCCAAAAATGGCCAAAACCAAGTCAAATAGCTTGCACAAGTTCGGGTACCAAAACTGCCAGAACTATAAGTGACCTAAAATTGACCAAATTTTGCACTAAAGGTGCAATCTGTCTAGCTTTAGTAAATTGACCATATCTTGGTCTATACAACTCAGAACGATATGAAATTTTTCCTAGAGTGCAATGAGACATAGAGCTACAATTCTTATGAAGACACCAAAGCCCAGAAATGGCCAGAACCAAGTCAAATAGCTTCCAGAAATTCGGGTACGAAAACTACCAGAACTATAAGTGACCTAAAATTGACCAAATTTTGCACTAAAGGTGCAATCTGTCCAGCTTTAGTAAATTGACCATATATTGGTCTATAAACTTAGAATGACCTGAAATTTTGCTAGAGTGCGATAAGACATAGAGCTACAATTTTGCTTGTTTGACCAAAAGCTAAAAACCAATAGAAATAGGACTTTAAGCTAGACTAATCTAGCACACAAAAATTGAGAATTTGACATTAACATACAATGAAGCCTTAAAGTAAATTGACAATAAATGCCAACTTGTGAGAATTGTAAATTGCACTATACTGGTAGCATATTGAAATGCAAATTATGACCTGTTGATACTAGAATCAACTTATGCATGATGTATGAAAAGATCAACATTTTCATTGACCAGTGAATTGTATAATGATCAGTAAATCCTAAAAATAAATATTTAATCTTGTAATATGCCCTAGTTTGCCTAGTTGACTAGTTTGGATAGGTTGGCATGCTAATAGGATTCTGACAGCCGTTCTGTAAATGGTTTTATGTCATATTGTGTTTTGTGGCTTATTATGCCATACTATGATTTTAATAGCCTATGACTATATAGATTGTGTTATTATACTCGGTTTAATGCCTGATTGATTATATGGCTTTTTAGCCACACTGTTTGCACACCGGGAGATACTTTGTGACTGATGGTGTGATGGCCCGAGGTACTAGGTACCCAGTGCTAGTATATCTGTTTATCCTGTCTGGTTAGTGTATAGGCTACACGGGCAGTCAATTAAAACATTATTCAATTCAAGCAGTTAAGTTAAGTTAAGTATAATGAAGTTTCTATACAATAAAATATAGTATTGAATGAAATGAGCAAAAGTGATTAGCAATAGAAACATAACAAAAATATAATTTACAGAACTGTAGAGACTTAAAAGACAACATAGTTAGAATAATTTGTATACTGGGTAGTATTACTGAAAGGCTATACATTTAGCACTTCCAAAGAGGAACAAACTTGTATATAAGATGGTTAATATTAGAAACATTCCAGTAAATCAAATTGATTATTCAATATTTAAATTATGCTCTATCCTTTCTTTATTTGTATATATTATTTCTTGTTATACTATTGCACCACTAAGCAGAAATGCTTAGCGCGATGGGATTGCTTCCTCACGTAGGTATTGAAGGTAAAACCAGCAGACTGTCGACTTAGATTTTTGGAGTCTAGATCTGCAGAAGTGTCAAAAGAGTTCAAGATTGTCACCTCCTCAGCAATCCATGTAGATAGGGCTCATTTTGAGTATGTTTTCTAATCTATACATTATAGTTACTACTTATATTGTAATGGGAATTTGGCAGATGGATGTCAAAATAGCTTTTCTCAATGGATACATTGAAGAAAACATTTTCATGGAACAACCTAGGGGTTTTGAATCCCAAGATAGTTCAAAGGTGTGCAAGCTAAAGCGATCCATTTATGGGTTAAAACAAGCTTTGAGGAGTTGGAACATCCGTTTTGATGAAGCCATTAATTCATTTGGTTTTATCAAAAATGCGGATGAACCATGTGTATATAAGAAGGTTAGTGATAGTGCTATCACTTTCCTTGTCTTATATGCGGATGACATTTTGTTAACAGGTAATGACATAGGTATGTTGACAACTATAAAAGTATGGTTGCCAAATACATTCTCCATGAAAGACTTAGGGGAGGCAACCTATAATCTTAGAATTCCCATCTATATAGATAGAGCAAAAAGAATAATTGGTTTATCCCAAAGTCTATACTTGGAAAATGTGATTTAATATGCTTGATTCCAAGAGAGGATTGTTACTAGTGAGACATGGTATCCACCTTTCCAAAAAGATGTCTCCAAAGACACCTGAAGAAAGAGATAAAATGGCTAGGATTCCATATGCTTCGGTTATTGGAAGTTTAATGCATGCAATGATGTGTACTAGGCCAGATATCATGTATGCTATTTGTAACACCCTCCCTGTAGCAACTCCGTACATTCTACTGTTCCAGTGACTAGTGTCGGACTCGACAACTAGAACGTTCGAAAAAAAATATTTAAACTAAAGTGAGGAACCATAATTAACATAAATATTAATGAGAAAAATTTATGAAAAATTTTAGAAATAAAATACAACCAAGTTAAATGAGTCGGTGCCCTAGCGATGGGTAATCTAGTGAGAAATTGCGGTTCTCGCAACTAGGAGCCCTAGACCCGGGGGAAAAATTATAAAATAATTATTGGGACTCCAGAGAAGGGTTATTGAGGTTCTTATGGCATTAGAATGCCAAGGAAATGCTTAGAAAAATTTTTCAATTGGTACAGACAATTTTGGCCCGTAAAGTCAAATGGAGGGCATTTTGGTCATTTCGTCTTCAGAGATGATTTTTGGCCGACCTATCCAATTAAGTAAATAATTATTATGACATAAAATGTGAATAAACATTACTAAAAATTAAATTGAAAATGAGTAGAGATGAAAAGAAAAGAAAATGAAAGAAAATACCTAATAATGACATCATATGATGTCATTAAAAACCTATCCACCAATCACAATTTGTTAAACTCATTAAAAGAGATAAAAGAGACCAAAAAAATTGAAAAACCAATCTACATCTTCAACCTTTGGGCAGCCAAAAACGTTGAGAGAGAGAGAGAGAAGAGGTTCCACCATTAAAGCTCCCTTAAGCTTCATTTCCCACTTCAATTCACCTTAAAAACTTATCCTCCCTTCACTAAAAATTTCCCTTACCACTAGTGCAAGACTTGGGCAGCAATTAGAAGAAGAGAAAGTGGAAGAAAGTGAGGTGTGAACAAACTTAGAAAATCACCAAAGAGGTTAGTGCCATATTCTTTGCTTTTACATCTTTCTAATCATGAATTTGAGCTAAGTTAAGTTGAAAATTTGATAAAAATTGAATTAATGAAGCATGGTTATGTTCCATGAAATTTTGGCAGCCTTGACATGAGTTAGAGTTTGGAGAATTCTTTGGTTTAAAGTGACATATTAGCTGCCCCTCTTATAAATTATATGATTAGTATAGCAAATTAGGAGTAAGATGCATGAATTGGAGGCTTGGTCAATTAGGGTTAGGGTTTTAAATTTTAATTTTGGTGGTGGATGAAAATGGACATAAACTAAAGTTTTAATGGTCAATTACTGACCATTTGGCTATTGGTAAATAAGAAATGAAGTGTGTTTAGTGATAGGATTTAGGTTTAGTGTGGCTGCCCTAGGTGACTGCGAGGTGGACATGAGTCCAGCAGGTTTGGGCAGCCATAACTTGAATTGTAGAGGTTCAATTGGTGTTTGGCCAATTGGACATGAAACTAGACACATAATGGCACAACTTTGGTGAATAAATCATGCCCAAAAGACCAAACCAAGTGGACCAAAAACTTGCCTCAATCCGTGTGTCCTGCAACCAGTTTCTGCAGAATGACCAAAAAAACAGTGATTGTTCATTTGGCCATAACTCAGTGTAGAATGGCCCAATTGACCTAAACTTTTACCAGCAACCTGAGATATAGACCAAAAACTTTCATAAAGGAACCTACCCCAAATTATGACAAGAACCTATTCAACAAGAGAGTGGAAGTTGCTGTTTACTGCACTGTAGATATGGTCAGTTCTGAAATTTTTTAATCCGGCCAGTTGTGGTTTTTGGACCATAACTTGAGCTACAAAACTCCAAATGGAGTGATTCAAAAAAGTAAATTCAACTAGACTAAATAAGGAACAACTTTCATGTTTATCATTTTCTCAAATTCCCACTGCAACAGTAACTAATGGAACAGTAAATATAGGGTATAAAAACTGAAAATTCTGCTCCATTAATTTTAAGCTTAGAAATGGTATTTTTAACCAATACGAACAAATTTTGAATGCAAAATGTGGTATGTTGGGAGTGTTAAAACCAATGTACCTATTTTCTATGCAAAAGTCAACATTTTTGTTGACTAATGAAGGGAATAGTAACACCAAAACTTGAAATTCAAAAATTGTAAAATTCAAAAGTATCAAATGCCCTAATATACATAACAAGATTGGTTTGGATAGTTTGGCATGCCAATAGGGTTCAGTTAGCAGTACTGCACATGGCATTATACCATTCTGTGATTTCATGGCTTTTAGCCATTTTGACATTGTGTTGAGCTTTGGCCTTGTGCCTGATGTTATTACATTGTTAGCCATTGCTCTGCACGGGAGATACATATGTGACCGATGGTGTGACGGCCCGAGGTACTTGATACCCAGTGCCAGTTTACCCGTTTATCCAGTCCAGTCGTCCAGTATAGGTTACTTGGGCAACAAAAAAAATGAAAGTGGATAAATGTAATGAAATAACGAATATAACCAGTACAAAATAAGTACGACTACAAATACTCAAAGAAAATTTATTTACAATGAGACATTAATACATTCACTACATATTTATTTTCTGTTATTTCTTTTTATTATATTATTGGCACCACTATGCATTATTGGTTAACGCGTTGCTTTTGCCACGCGTAGGTTCTGGAGATCCTGACCGAGAGCCCGGTAGACCACAGACTGGGTGAGACCTCCTGCAGCTCTGCATAGTGTCCGTGTTACCTCACCATCTTCAGTGCATTGGTAGGACACTAGGTTTCATTTTAGTATTTTGTAACTAACTTTTATTTTCTTTTGTGTAAATGAAACTTATGTAATGTATTTTGATGTTCATGTAAATAATGAAAATTGTGATTATGAATGGAAAAATTTGAGTATTTACTTATTGCTTATATATGAGTACCATGAGAAATGAATGATTGAGAAATGGAGATGTTGTTGAAAATAAAAATTATATTGAGATTTTGATATTGGAGTTTGAGAATGATTGAATATGATTATTGGAAGTATTTTTCACAGGTTCCAAAGAACTGTTTTCTCCATTTTTTACCGGTACTCTGCCGGATTTTCTATAAAATTTTCGAAACCTCAAATAAATTATAATTTCAATAAATGACTTAAATGAATTATATTTCATAAATTATATTCAAAACTATGATAAAAGTAAATTAAGGAAGAATAAAAATGATTGAGATAAAGTAGAGTGTTTCGGTACACCGTGTGACATATCTTACTCGTATATACTGTAGACGGGTAAGGGGTGTCACATTTGGTGGTATCAGAGCACGGTTTAGGCGTTTCTGGGCCTAGATTGAGTCCATACCAAGCATTGCATTTGTAAGAGTCGTGGTGACACTAATGCAGTGAAGGAACGGAAGCGTGAAAAACACAAGATTATACCATTGAATTCAAAAATTTTCACCTAGGGTCACAAGCACCATGCAAGATTTATTTTTATCTATTTGATTTCAATGATAAACAACATATTAAAACTCTTTTAATATGTTTTTTGGATCTGTATTTGCCATTTAAGATTTTAAAATTAATCAGATTAATTTTAGAACCCTAGATTAAATCAAGAATGATTACACTAACCTCTTGATGTCTTTGCGATGTGTCTGCGCCTTTGAGATTCGTCTTCAGGACACCAGATGTTGTCCCTCTAGCTTGTCCACACCAAGAACACCTATGGCAGCCCTTGAACAGCTTCTAAAGCCTTTTCTATTAATTAGAAATTCAAGTTCTGCCTTTTAAGAGATTAGAGATGCAAACAGGACACTAGAAACAATTTCTAGTGTTTTTAATTCAAGAGATTGATGGCTAATCTCTTTGAATTGATGAGAGATGAAGAGAAATAGCTGGAGAGGCTCAAAGTGGCGTGACATATGAGAGGAGAGGCTGCTGGTTGTGTTTTCTTTTCATAACCCCACTTAAATAGCTAGGTTAACACATTAAACCCTAGCCACATGTCACCTTTTGATTAGCTCTAGGTTTAAGTGACCCAATCACATTGTGCCAAGTGTCAAACCTATATTTAATCTTGATTTTAATCATCTTACATGATTAAAATTATTTGGCAAGCTTATGTGTTATGCCATGTGTCACCATCTCATGGTGCCACGTGTCACACTGCAAAATGACCAAAATGCCCCTGTGTCTTAATTTTGAGTTCTTAACCCAAAATAATTATTTTCTTCTTCTAATTAATTTATATCAAATATAAATTAATTAATTAATCTCTATTAATTAATTTCTCATTAATTAAATTCATATTTAAACACTTTAAATATAAATTTAACTTATATTATACATCCAATAATCTAGATTTGGTTTCAAGTCATGCTAGGGACTTTGCAATTTTATTGCAAACCAAATCTATTTAATTAATCAATTAAACTCTTTAATTAATTAATTAAATCATATTTAAATAGGTGATAACTTGTGTATGTGTGTGACTTACTAGGCTCATCACTAATTGGCAATGAGACATGATATCAACTCTTAATATCATCGAACTCTTTCGTACCATAAATGATTTCTCTAAATCATTTTATGAACCTCATAGACCATGGTTAACACCTAGCATAGCATGCCATGGCCACCCAATTAGTAATAAGATTTACCTTAAATGAACCTATAATCATATGTTACCATGCACTAGAATCTCTCTGTACAAAATCCCAACTCAAAGTTGAGTCATGGTTTATGTCAAACTCCATTTGCTATGAATATTATGTTCTCTTTTAATTCCAGTTCTTGATTAAAAGATTTTCTCATCGAAACTCTTTTACGAATAAATCTATCTGTCTGGCAGGAACTTGAAACATCAAGAACAATTAAATGAACATAGGATTTTATCTCTATTTACTTAGAGGAACAGATTCCATCTTGATCAACACCTACCTCCATATATAACTAGTAGGAGCCAACACATGCCCATATACCCATACAGTACAAGTATGAAAGCGAGATCAAACTCAGACTACCTATATACAAGATAACTGTGCTATCTCAGGTCTAAAGATTATATGCACTGATATGATTTATGACAAAACATTGACAAGAGTAAACTCCATGTGCTTGTCATAAGTGTCACTGGTTCGGCCTACTTATCATTTATAAGTGCCTATCATGTTTGTTATATGGCATGAGACTCACCATTCCATCTTATTTATATCTCATATAAATAACTTGGGAACAAACATGAATACAATCTTTCTGGATAAGTCATGTCCTTATTATGAAGTATCCTCGATTGTGAACCTATTTATGATACTTTGTGCTAGAAATATTGTCACTCATATTCTTAACAACTTAAGAATAATATTTCTAACAAAATATCAATGGACCTTTTCTATTACACATAAATATATTATGTAAACGGAAAAGTGGAAATGCCTTTTATTAATAAAATATATACAAGATACATACTAAATGATATGCTCTAGGGCATACTACTAACATGCAGATCTGTTGTCTTTGATAAATAGGATATGGACCCTTCATCTCAGAGGGCAGTTGAGGAGGAAGTGGAGAGTCATGCTCCACCTGCAGCAGCTGAGACTGGGGGTAGGGGAGAACCTGCTCCACCAGCTCTATCAGAGCCTGCTCAACCTCCACAGGCCGTGTTCCAGCAAATGGCCGAATTCTTCAAACAAATGGCTTGGGTAATGCCACCACCACCACCACCTCCACAACTAAAATCACACCTAGAAAAATTGAGAAAATTTGGAGCAGTGGACTTCTTTGGCAAGAGAGAAGATGATTCTGTTGCAACCGAAAATTGGTTTAACAGAACAAGCAGAGTTTTAAAACAACTCCACTGCACTCCAAAACAAAATCTAGAAGCTGCCATATCTCTGTTGCAAGATGATGCATATGAATGGTGGGATATTGTGTCCAGTGAAGTGCAGCCAGAAGTAATAACTTGGGACTTCTTCCTCTCCGAATTTAAGAAGAAATATGTGGATAGTGTATACCTAGAAGAGAGAGGAAGAGAGTTCATTAACCTGAGGCAGAGACAGCTGACAATGGCTGAGTATGAAAAGGAATTTGTCAGATTAAGCCGCTATGGAAGGGAGATAGTCCCTAATGAGGCCGAAAGGTGTATGAGATTTGAAGAGGGATTAAATGACAACATAAAGATCATGATCACTGCCTTGGGAATCACCGACTTCACCAAGTTAGTGGAAGCTGCAATAAAGGTTGAAAATGTTAGAATAAGTGAGCAGACCAAAAGAGAGAGACAGCAGAAGAGGGGCCCAGGTCAGTCTAGTTCATCTCCTGCATTTGGGAAGAGGTTCAAGGGTCCACCTACACAGAGTTCAGGTCAACCACAAGGTCAGGTTCAGTCTCAGGGGCCCAGGCCATAGTTTACCCCTAGGAGAGGTCAGTCCACACCATCAGTGGGCAGCTCTCCAGGGATGGGGTTCAGGGGACCAGCCCCAGCATCTTCTGCATGTCCACATTGCCTGAAGTGGCATAAGGGGGAGTATTGGAGAGTGACTGGTGCCTGCTTAAGGTGTGGGTCGACAGAGCATCAGCTAAGGAATTGTCCACGCAGAACTACTACAGCTGCTCCAACACAAACAGATAGACCTGCTCCTGCACCACAAAGGGGAAGGAAATCTGGCAAATCTGAGGCAGTGGGACCATCAAAGAGGCCTGCATCTGAGTCAGCAGAAAGGCCAAACACTAGAATACCAGCTAGGGCCTATGCCATCAGTGCTCAGGAGGAGCAAGATGCCCCGGACGTCATCAGGGGTACGTTCTCCCTTTACAATACATCTGTGCATGCATTGGTGGATCCAGGATCCACTCATTCATACATCTACATCAACTTACCTATAGAAAGGGGGATATTAGTAGGGGAGAGTGACCAAGACATTCTGGTCACTAATCCATTGGGCCACAATGTAGTGGTGAACAAAGTATACAAGGGTTGCCCGTTAAGGATTTAGGGGTATGAATTCTTGGCAGACCTGATTGAGTTGCCTTTCCATGAGTTTGACGTGATTTTGGGAATGGACTGGTTGTCACATCATCAGGCACTAGTTGATTGTAAATTGAAGAGAATTTCTTTGAAAACTCCTGAGGGTAATGAGATTACAGTTGTGGGGGAAAGGACAGATTTCTTGTCCAATGTTATCTCAGCCACAGCTGTAAGAAAACTAATGAGAAAAGGCTGTAAAGCCTACCTAGCACATTTGGTGGATACTAGGCAGGCTAAGCCAGATCTGTGTGACATACCCATAGTAAAAGACTTCTCAGATGTATTCCCTGAAGAATTGCCTGGTTTGCCACTAGAAAGGGAAGTCGAGTTTGCTATTGAGACACTGCCGGGTACAGCACCCATTTCCATTGCTCCTTATAGGATGGCACCCACTGAATTGAGGGAGTTGAAAACTCAGTTGCAAGAGTTGCTTGATAAGGGGTTCATACGCCCTAGTGTGTCACCTTGGGGAGCTCCAGTGCTGTTTGTGAAAAAGAAGGATGGGACTTTGAGGTTATGCATCGATTACCGGCAGTTGAATAAAGTGACTGTGAAGAACAAATATCCGTTGCCTAGAATTGATGATTTGTTTGATCAGTCGAAGGGAGCAGGAGTATTTTCTAAGATTGATCTCTGATCAGGGTATCATCAGTTGAGGGTGAAGGATGTAGATGTGCCAAAGACTGCATTCAGGACCTGGTATGGGCATTATGAGTTTCTGGTGATGCCGTTTGGCCTAACGAATGCACCAGCAGCATTCATGGACCTTATGAACCGTATCTTCCATCCATACTTAGATCGGTTCGTAGTGGTCTTTATTGATGATATTTTGGTGTATTCCAAGACTAGGGAAGAACATGATGAACATTTGAGGATTGTTCTGCAAACCCTGGGAGAAAAGAAGCTGTATGCTAAGTTGTCCAAGTGTGACTTCTGGTTAAATGAAATTGCATTCCTTGGACACATAGTGTTAGCTGATGGGATTAGAGTGGATCCCAAGAAAATAGAAGCAGTGATGGAATGGAAGCCTCCCAGTGTCACACCCTACCCCTCTGTAAGGCATGACATGATCCCGTAGTATACCTGATGAATTACCAACTCCGTCTACTGATAACCCATTAAATACACTACAAGGGATTTTAAAAACTTTTCTTACTTCTTTTACAGTGGTGAGCACTATTTACAGGTGTTAAAGACTTTGGTGAACTGAAGTGAAACAACTAACTCATTTGATTTATTTGGAATATCTGTAAAAATTTTAGCAAGGTGCCATTTGTATTTTGGACAAAACAGTTCTTCAGAAAACCTGTAAAAAGCACTTCAATTATTTTCCAAATCTCAACTCCAACATTTTTCTCAATACAACACATTTCTCAACTCAATTCCATAGAAATTTTTCAAAGTCTGAGATAAGGAAATATAATACAATTTTTACAAGTCAAATAACTCATAATAAATTTACAACTTCAAGGTACAATTTGAATTTACAACTGCTCAAAACCAAAAACAAAATGTACATACAAAGGTCATACATTACAAGACAAAATGCAAAATATTGGTATACTCATTATACTGTAATCTCTCCTTTGGATGTATTAGCGGCCTAGTCTCTGCCTGTCTGTCTCTCTACCTGCGACAGCAATAAAAAGCTATCGCTGAGATAATGTCTCAGTGGTGCACAACATTAACCAAATACAATTTTAATTCACAATTCATAAATCATATCAATAGTGGATACTTAAAACCATAGTTAAATTCAAGACAATGAATGTCATAAGGAATTTAAACTCCAATTCACAAATTATCAAAATTCTTAATAACACAATTTAGTCAAATAGTTTAAGAATACCGTATTGCCAATTCATGCACAATTTGATCAAATAACTGAATAATACCTTTTTGCAAATCAATAACACAATTCGATCAAATAACTGAATAATATCGTTTTGCAAATCAATAACACAATTCAATCAAATAACTGAATAATATCGTTTTGCAAATCAATAACACAATTGATCAAATGACTGAATAATATCGTTTTGCAAATCAATAACACAATTGATCAAATAACTGAATAATATCGTTTTGCAAATCAATAACACCATTCGATCAAATAATTGAACAATACAATGTTGCCAATCAATAACACAATTTAGGTCATGACACAAATTTTTCCATATATGCCGTGTTGTACACCACGACAAGACATACTCACCCCAATAATCGAAATCAATGAGGGAGGAAGCTAGCTATCTAATGAGTACTCATCCATACTCACCTCAGACTGGGAAGTCAAAGAGGGAGGAACATAATCATACTCACCCTGCATCGATAAGTCAAAGAGGGAGGAATAATCACACTCACCCCATTAATGGAGGAGGAACATAGTATCGATGTCATGCCAATTGTGAGTCAAAACAATTCCAAACATTTTATTCAAATGATCGTAAGAATCCAATAAATTTCCAAAGTTATAATTTCATTCACAAATTGGCAACACAATTCGTAATTCACTTCAATTTCCACAAAAACCATTTACATGCTTTTCAATCAATAAGTATCCATCAATATCATTCAAACAATTTTTCACAGTTTCAAACCATTCACAATGTTTTTCAATCAATAAGTGTCCATCAAACACATTTCCACAATTTAAAACAATAATATACAAATAGTCAATATTTATTTCAATTGAAAATAATTCAAAAGAAACAGTTGTTGTACACAAACCTCTGATATTTGTCTCTGATCTTGACTCGAGTATTTCTTTCCCTTTTCTTTGAGTCCTTGTTAATCGAGAAACACAATTTGAAGTGTTTGATTACCAAATTAAACGTCTCTATAGATGGTGTTTGGTAAATAATGCACTGAACTCAATTATTCACTTAATCACCTAATATACCGACCCTCGTTGCGTTTTAGGTAAATTAGGTTTTAGTGTCGTTAATATGTCACATTCGATAGGGTTTTAGGTTTGGTACGTTTTGCCAAACTCGTTTCCTTGTTTAGTGCATTTTAATGCAACTTGCTGGATTCCGGGATACTGGTTTGACCTAGCCGGACGGCCTAGTTCCCTCGGTTTTCGGGTTTCGGTCAAAACTACAAACTTGTAGATCTAGGTCTTATTGCACGCGGGGCAAAATTTCAGGTCAATCCGAGTTAAGTAGACCAAGTTATGGTCATTACACTATTGCTGGTCAAATGGTATCAATTTAGGTCAATTTTTGGTCAATTTGGTCAACTCTGGTTCGGCCAGTTTTTGGACCCGAACTTGTGCAAGCTTTTTGACTTGCTTATGGTCATTTCTGGGCTTTGGTGTCTTCATAAGACTTGTAGGTATGGGTCTTAACTATTCATGGTTAAAATTTCAGGTCAATTGGACCTGTTTTGTGTGAGTTATGGCCTAAACACTCACTGCTGCCCAAATGGTCAGTTTTTAGGTCTCAAGTGTACCTAATCCGAATTGGTCATTTTTCACATCACCTTGCAAGCAGAATTTTGGTATGTTCTCTCAATGAAAGTTGGCACATTTTGTGCCTAGTTTCACCTCCAATTGGTCTCATACCAATTGAGGTTACACATTTAAAGTTATAGGTCTATTTGCACACTGTCCTCTATGTGTCTTTCAAACCCCAATTCAAACACACATATACCTTGCAATTTGGTTCACTTCCCTACCAATCTGTTTTGGTACATTACCAAAAGCATTTTCTACTTTACATTAACATTACTTTGGGCAGATTACAATTACCCTCAACACACCAAATATAATTCACATTTACAAGTTCTAAATACCATTACATACACACCTAACCATTACAAATCTTACATACACTTTACAATATCAATCTACATACATATCCATCAATCCTTCTAGGTCAATATTCTGCCTATACTTCCATCAATACATACAATTATTCATGTGTTCCCAAGCTGCCGATAATTGTCCTTCAACACCACATTGCCCTACAATCCATCAATTCTCATCCAAGTGCCAAAATCACCATATATATGTGAAACAATTCATTAGGATATTAATTTACCATGATCAACATTATTTCTCATCAATTATATGCACAAATATCTCATCAAAAACGTGACTCATGGCTGTCCAAAATGAAAACAACAATAACTCTTCAAACTCAAAATTTTCCTTCACCAAACCAACACCCATAACATGCACACAAAACTTAACAAAGGAATTCTCAAAAAATGCAAACTTACCTTTAATTGTAACTTGCTAAACCTTCACCAAACTTCTCAAAATTGGTATCAATATCTTCCTTGTGATGTGTAGACCATTTTTTGTGAAGGAACTTAAAGGATTGGAGTTGAAATGGAGAGAGGAAATCAAGCTTTACACAACACGTCCATGGAGGTTTCAAGGTTCTTCATTTCGGCAAGTTGAATGCAAATGAGGAAGATGAATTATTCAGCTGCATTTTAAGTGTACACATGTCCCACTATGTATTTAATTAATCCCCTTAGTGGTCCACTAAAAAATTATATCATATAATAAGCCAAATGTGCATTTATTCCACATTAACCCATGATTTTCCACTATTTATTTTAGGTACCACCAATTTAATTTTTCATTTCATTTTCTAAGTGTAATATTATTTATTTTTAATGGAAATTTAGGTCAAAAGACACTTGGGATGTCAAATGACCATAATGCCCTGTTCGGGTTGCATTCCCGATTTTCTAACAGTATTTTATTTTGTCTGTTTTTCGATTTCTCACTTTTCTTTGTACTAATTATTTAATTTTTCTTTGATCTTTCTAATGATATTTATTCTTCAACAAGGGTCTATTTAAGTCCTAAAAATATTTTTCGTGGTTCCCATGATCCAGTATTAGTCAACGGTCCACGCCGTGACTTCCCTGATCACCCATCGCTAGGTTTCCCGGCTCGTTTAACTTGATCACATTTCTTTGCTATCATTTTTTCTTTGTTTTTCTTGTACTTTCTTTTCTTGTATTTCATTATTTTATGTCTCCTCACTCTCATTGAAGTGTGGTTCTAGGCATCCTATCTGTCCAGGAAAGACTGGTCACTGGAGCAATGAGCGCACTACCGAACTTAGGGTGTTACAATTCTCCCCCTTAAATAAATTTCGTCCACGAAATTTTTACCCAGTAGCCATCTTACAATAGTCATACGTTTATTTCTCCTTTCTATATGATCGTAAGACTTTTAACAATCTAATACAATGTTTAATTTGTTTGGATAACACCAATCTCCTCTTACTATTATGCTGTCTAATATTTTGGTTCACGTTGCTTCTTGAATGACCCTTGAGGTCATGTTAGAATCATTCATCGATCATTGGTCCTCGACCATTCTAGTCCATAGTCTTCCTCACATTTGTAATATTTCTTTGTTACACATGAATCAACTGCTCAATTCTCTACTTTCATAACTCTTTTTATCTCACAATATTCTATAACTTACTTCCTTTTATCTTGAACTATAACCTTTCGATATTTTAACTTTTGAGTTTTAGATCCTAAGTAGGATTTTCAAACTTATTTCTAACAATTAAATTCTGTCATGGCATAACTATACCAAAGCAGATGCCGTTGGCAACTATTCTTATCTAGGTGTACTATCGGGTGATGCGTAGCTCTACACAATAATCTCAAGTCGATCAGTAATGCATTACAAAGATAAACATCAAGAACATTGCATAGTTACTACGATACATCCCAATAGATCAAACTTTGTTATCTTTTATTCTTTTTGAATTCACTGATATTCGAATCTTATTCTGATTACAATATCCATTAGCAATTTCTAACAGTAACCTCCTTGCCCTCATCTAGAGCAATTCCATTATCGATCTTACCTTTACGTCCTCTTGCCTTACATTAAGTAGGCTCGCCAATTAGCTTTATAATTTATGGTGTGTTAGAAAATACTTTTCGCCAATAAACTCTTTCAAAACTAATTTCACTTATTATCACAATCCTTATCTTAAGGGCTAATCACTAATGCGTCAAAATTTATTCCCCTGTAAAGGAATAACAACAGAACATATAGTTCTAACACTAACGTAAAAATATGCAAATTCCAGCTCAAACAATACATATATATATCGAAGTTGCTAATTGAGAAAGTACCAGAATGATGTCAAAAGTCTCGTCTCTTTTCTGTCAGATAGCGTATACTCTAGTTGAAGCATCACCTGTTTTGGCTGATTCACGTGAGTCTGACTTCTAGGTGTACTACCCCTACCTCTACCTTTGCCTCTACTAACTGATGGTGAACTATTTGCGGTAGAAAGTTGGGTTGATCCCTTTGGTGTAGTAAATGATCCAGAACGACATGGATTTACACAATCCCTAGCAAAATGACCAGTCTCTCCACAGTTAAAGCATGCTCCTACGGCTTTATAACATAGCCCACTATGTGGTTTACCACAAGTTTCACAAAGTCGATCCGACAAGCATTTACGGGTTTCTGTTGAGTTTGCCGATCGGATCGAGGTGGTTTCACCAAAAGATCCATCTCTACCGGACTTCTTACTATCTCCGTCAGATCCCCAAAGTTTTTCCTCTTTCCAAGAAGACCACTAGAACTCGTTTCTCGACTTTCCCTCTTTTTCTCATCTTCTCCGATTTCTTTTCTCGGGGCCACTTGATTCAATTCTTTCTAATTCTAGTGCTTGAGAAATAAGTTCAGAGAAGTTGTTATGTTTGAATCCGACCACTTGTAATCTGATACTAGGCTTCAAGCCGGTTTCAAACCTCTTACATCTCTCCCTGCTGGTAGAAAGTAGACTTACTGCATAATGGCTTAAGCAAGAGAATTCCCTTTCATACTCAGCCACTGATCTGCCCCCCTGTTTCAGACTTAGGAATTCTTGCAGCTTCTGGTCTACATAAGCATCAGGGACATATTTTTGCCTGAATTCTCGAGGAAGTCATTCCATGTTAGCACCGTAGGTTCTACTGCATCGTGGGGAATGGTTTTCCACCAATCATAAGCATCCCCCTGTAGCAAAGATACTGAGTACTCAAATCTGAGCTCCTCTGTGCAATGCAGTTTCTTGAATACCCTATCCATCCTCTCTAACCATTGTTCAGCTTCTAGAGGATCTACTGTCCCCTTAAACTCTGTAGCCCCATATTTCATCAATTTATCACACCGCTTGCGTAAGATCGTGGTTGTACCATCGTGTCAGATTGGGGCTTGAGTAGGCACATTACCACCATTTGTTGGGACATTGCACCATCTCGAGCTAATCGAGCAGAAACTGCGATCAGAGGGGCTGGTGCTGCTGAACCACTAACATTATGCACGGCTGGGGCATCCCTTTGCACCTCAGCCTCTATAGATTGATCGACTAAACGATCACCCTCTTTCATAGTCAATGCGAGGATTCTAGACCTCCTGTACAATAATACAAGGAGATTTCCTCCCGTTAGTGCATATTTATAATGTAATGTACTGTATGTATCAAACAATGATATTGAGCAGTTGTACTGTGAAGAAAGAATATTTAAGTAACAAGTGAAAACAGAATTTAAAAACTTTGCTCTGATACCACTAAAACATGTCACACCCTACCCCTCTGTAAGGCATGACATGATCCCGTAGTATACCTGATGAATTACCAACTCCGTTCATCGATAACTCATTAAATACACTACAAGGGATTTTAAAACTTTTCTTACTTCTTTTACAGTGGTGAGCACTATTTACAGGTGTTAAAGACTTTGGTGAACTGAAGTGAAACAACTAACTCATTTGATTTATTTGGAATATCTGTAAAAATTTTGGCAAGGTGCCATTTGTATTTTGGACAAAACAGTTCTTCAGAAAACCTGTAAAAAGCACTTCAATTATTTTCCAAATCTCAACTCCAACATTTTTCTCAATACAACACATTTCTCAACTCAATTCCATAGAAATTTTTCAAAGTCTGAGATAAGGAAATATAATACAATTTTTACAAGTCAAATAACTCATAATAAATTTACAACTTCAAGGTACAATTTGAATTTACAATCGCTCAAAACCAAAAACAAAATGTACATACAGTGTCATACATTACAGTACAAAATGCAAAATATTGGTATACTCATTATACCAGGTAATCTCTCACTGGATGTATTAGCAGCCTAGTCTGCTGCCCTGTCTGTCTCTCTACCTGCGACAGCAATAAAAAGCTATCGCTGAGATAATGTCTCAGTGGTGCACAACATTAACCAAATACAATTTTAATTCACAATTCATAAATCATATCGAGTGGATACTTAAAACCATAGTTAAATTCAAGACAATTAATGTCATAAGGAATTTAAACTCCAATTCACAAATTATCAAAATTCTTAATAACACAATTTAGTCAAATAGTTTAAGAATACCGTATTGCCAATTCATGCACAATTTGATCAAATAATTGAATAATACCTTTTTGCAAATCAATAACACAATTCGATCAAATAACTGAATAATATCGTTTTGCAAATCAATAACACAATTCAATCAAATAACTGAATAATATCGTTTTGCAAATCAATAACACAATTGATCAAATGACTGAATAATATCGTTTTGCAAATCAATAACACAATTGATCAAATAACTGAATAATATCGTTTTGCAAATCAATAACACCATTCGATCAAATAATTGAACAATACAATGTTGCCAATCAATAACACAATTTAGGTCATGACACAAATTTTTCCATATATGCCGTGTTGTACACCACGACAAGACATACTCACCCCAATAATCGAAATCAATGAGGGAGGAAGCTAGCTATCTAATGAGTACTCATCCATACTCACCTCGGTCGAAGTCAAAGAGGGAGGAACATAATCATACTCACCCTGCATCGATAAGTCAAAGAGGGAGGAATAATCACACTCACCCCATTAATGGAGGAGGAACATAGTATCAGTGTCATGCCAATTGTGAGTCAAAACAATTCCAAACATTTTATTCAAATGATCCGTAAGAATCCAATAAATTTCCAAAGTTATAATTTCATTCACAAATTGGCAACACAATTCGTAATTCACTTCAATTTCCACAAACACCATTTACTGATGCTTTTCAATCAATAAGTATCCATCAATATCATTCAAACAATTTTTCACAGTTTCAAACCATTCACAATGTTTTTCAATCAATAAGTGTCCATCAAACACATTTCCACAATTTAAAACAATAATATACAAATAGTCAATATTTATTTCAATTGAAAATAATTCAAAAGAAACAGTTGTTGTGCACAAACCTCTGATATTTTTCTCCTGATCTTGACTCAGTATTTCTTTCCCTTTTGATGAGTCCTTGTTAACTGAGAAACACAATTTGAAGTGTTTCAGTACCAAATTAAACTGTCTCTATCGATGGTGTTTGGTAAATAATGCACTGAACTCAATTATTCACTTAATCACCTAATATACCGACCCTCGTTGCGTTTTAGGTAAATTAGGTTTTAGTGTCGTTAATATGTCACATTCGATAGGGTTTTAGGTTTGGTACATTTTGCCAAACTCGTTTCCTTGTTTAGTGCATTTTAATGCAACTTGCTGGATTCCGGGATACTGGTTTGACCTAGCCGGACGGCCTAGTTCCCTCGGTTTTCGGGTCTCGGTCAAAACTACAAACTTGTAGATCTAGGTCTTATTGCACGCGGGGAAAAATTTCAGGTCAATCCGAGTTAAGTAGACCAAGTTATGGTCATTACACTATTGCTGGTCAAATGGTATCAATTTAGGTCAATTTTTGGTCAATTTGGTCAACTCTGGTTCGGCCAGTTTTTGGACCCGAACTTGTGCAAGCTTTTTGACTTGCTTATGGTCATTTCTGGGCTTTGGTGTCTTCATAAGACTTGTAGGTATGGGTCTTAACTATTCATGGTTAAAATTTCAGGTCAATTGGACCTGTTTTGAGTGAGTTATGGCCTAAACACTCACTGCTGCCCAAATGGTCAGTTTTTAGGTCTCAAGTGTACCTAATCCGAATTGGTCATTTTTCACATCACCTTGCAAGCAGAATTTTGGTATGTTCTCTCAATGAAAGTTGGCACATTTTGTGCCTAGTTTCACCTCCAATTGGTCTCATACCAATTGAGGTTACACATTTAAAGTTATAGGTCTATTTGCACACTGTCCTCTATGTGTCTTTCAAACCCCAATTCAAACACACATATACCTTGCAATTTGGTTCACTTCCCTACCAATCTGTTTTGGTACATTACCAAAAGCATTTTCTACTTTACATTAACATTACTTTGGGCAGATTACAATTACCCTCAACACACCAAATATAATTCACATTTACAAGTTCTAAATACCATTACATACACACCTAACCATTACAAATCTTACATACACTTTACAATATCAATCTACATACATATCCATCAATCCTTCTAGGTCAATATTCTGCCTATACTTCCATCAATACATACAATTATTCAAGGGTTCCCAAGCTGCCGAAAATTGTCCTTCAACACCACATTGCCCTACAATCCATCAATTCTCATCCAAGTGCCAAAATCACCATATATATGTGAAACAATTCATTAGGATATTAATTTACCATGATCAACATTATTTCTCATCAATTATATGCACAAATATCTCATCAAAAACGTGACTCATGGCTGTCCAAAATGAAAACAACAATAACTCTTCAAACTCAAAATTTTCCTTCACCAAACCAACACCCATAACATGCACACAAAACTTAACAAAGGAATTCTCAAAAAATGCAAACTTACCTTTAATTGTAACTTGCTAAACCTTCACCAAACTTCTCAAAATTGGTATCAATATCTTCCTTGTGATGTGTAGACCATTTTTTGTGAAGGAACTTAAAGGATTGGAGTTGAAATGGAGAGAGGAAATCAAGCTTTACACAACACGTCCATGGAGGTTTCAAGGTTCTTCATTTCGGCAAGTTGAATGCAAATGAGGAAGATGAATTATTCAGCTGCATTTTAAGTGTACACATGTCCCACTATGTATTTAATTAATCCCCTTAGTGGTCCACTAAAAAATTATATCATATAATAAGCCAAATGTGCATTTATTCCACATTAACCCATGATTTTCCACTATTTATTTTAGGTACCACCAATTTAATTTTTCATTTCATTTTCTAAGTGTAATATTATTTATTTTTAATGGAAATTTAGGTCAAAAGACACTTCGGGATGTCAAATGACCATAATGCCCCTGTTCGGGTTGCATTCCCGATTTTTCGGTAACACCGTATTTTGTCTGTTTTTCGATTTCTCACTTTTCTTTGTACTAATTATTTAATTTTTCTTTGATCTTTCTAATGATATTTATTCTTCAACAAGGGTCTATTTAAGTCCTAAAAATATTTTTCAGGGTTCCCCGCAGTCCAGGGCTAGTCAACGGTCCACGCCGTGACTTCCCGGTGCGGTCACCCATCGCTAGGTTTCCCGGCTCGTTTAACTTGATCACATTTCTTTGCTATCATTTTTTCTTTGTTTTTCTTGTACTTTCTTTTCTTGTATTTCATTATTTTATGTCTCCTCACTCTCATTGAAGTGTGGTTCTAGGCATCCTAGCTGTCCGGACAGCACTGGTCACTGGAACAGCAGAACGCACTACCGAACTAAGGGGTGTTACACCCAGAAATACAACTGAGGTCAGAAGCTTCTTGGGGCTAGCTTGGTATTATAGGAGATTTGTGAAGGGATTTTCCTTAATAGCTGCTCTAATGACCAAGTTGTTGCATAAGAATGTGAAATTTAGCTGGAACGACAAGTGCCAAGCCAGTTTTGAGAGGTTGAAGGCTATGTTAATGAAGCACCGCAGCACACAAACAAGGTCGAGAAAAGACTTTGTGGTCTATAGTGATGCCTCGCATAATGGGCTAGGGTGTGTATTGATGCAAGAGGGGAAAGTGGTCGCCTATGCTTCCAGGCAGTTAAGGCCACATGAACAGAACTACCCTAGTCATGACCTGGAATTAGCAGCAATCATCTTCGCACTAAAGATATGGAGGCATTATTTATATGGTGAAAAATGCTACATTTACACAGACCACAAAATTCTAAAATATTTGCCAACTCAGAAGGAGCTCAACCTTAGACAAAGGCGATGGATTGAGTTCCTGAAGGACTATGATTGTGTGATAGATTATCATCCTGGGAAGGCAAATATAGTGGCTGATGCTTTGAACAGGAAGTTCATCACCTCTTTAAGATAACTAAATGCTTGTCTGTCCTTAGCTCAAGATGGAGCTATTTTGGCTAAGTTGCAAGTGAGGCCAACCCTGCTACAGTAAATACAAGATGGGCAGAAGACAGATGAAAAACTAATGGCAATTATGGCTAAAATTCCTGAGGGGAAAGCAACTGACTATGAAGTGAAAGCAGATGGGTGTCTATACTACAAAGGAAGAGTATGTGTACCAGATAATGGGGAATTAAAAGCCAATATTCTGAAAGAGGCACATGCCAGTGTTTATGCTATGCACCCAGGAAGTACAAAAATGTATCATGATCTGAAACTTCAGTATTGGTGGCCTGGTATGAAGAAGGACATAGCTGGCTATGTGACTAAATGCTTGACATGTCAGCAAGTCAAGGCAGAACATCAAGTTCCATCAGGTTTGCTACAGCCTATACACATACCTGAATGGAAATGGGATCGGGTCACCATGGATTTTGTAAGTGGTCTACCTCTCACCCAGAAGAAACATGATGCAGTATGGGTGATAGTGGATAGATTAACGAAATCAGCACACTTTCTGCCAATTAGGACTGACTACTCACTAGAGAAATTAGCAGAATTATATATCACTGAGATAGTTAGATTGCATGGAATTCCACTTTCCATCATATCAAATCGAGACCCAAGGTTTACGTCGAGATTTTAGAAGAAGTTACACGAGTCCTTGGGTACACAACTCCACTTCAGCATAGCTTTCCATCCTCAGACGGATGGGCAATCAGAAAGAGTAATCCAGGTAAACAATTGAACCAATTGAATTAATACAAATATTGAACTAAAATGATAATAATAACGTGAAATATATGTCAGGTCCTTGAGGATATGCTGAGGAGTTGTGTCATTGAGTTTGAGGGAAGTTGGGATAGATACCTCCCATCGCGTAATTTGCATACAACAATAGCGACCAAGCTAGTATCCTTATGGCCCCGTATGAAGCTCTGTATGGGAGGTAATGTAGAACTCCAGTGTGCTGGACTGTATTGGGCAATGACAAACTAGTAGGACCGCACTGTGAAACTGATCGAGGAGAAAGTAAAACTAATCAAAGCCAATCAAGGTTGCCTCGCATGCATGTAAATCCTATGCCGACTTGAAGAGAAAAGAAATAGAATATGCGGTTGGTGATAAAGTGTTCCTCAAGGTGTCACCATGGAAGAAGGTACTGAGGTTTGGAAGAAAAGGTAAGTTAAGCCCTCGGTTCATTGGCCCATATGAAATCATTGAACGTGTGGGTCCAGTGGCCTATAGGCTAGCTTTACCACTAGAGCTGGACAAGATCCACAATGTGTTCCATGTGTCTATGCTAAGAAGATACCGCTCAGATCCTTCACATGTCATCTCCATGGAAGAAATTGAAGTACAACCGGATTTGACATATGAAGAGGAACCCATACGGATCCTGGCTCGGGAAGTGAAAGAGTTGAGGAATAAGCAGATTCCACTGGTGAAAGTGCTTTGGAGGCACCACAACACCGAAGAGGCAACTTGGGAAAGTGAAGAGACGATGAGGCAACAGTTCCCTCAACTGTTTGCATCAAGTAAATTTCGAGGGGAAGAGTTGTAACACCCTCCCTGTAGCAACTCCGTACATTCTACTGTTCCGGTGACCAATGTCGGACTAGACAGCTAGAACGTTCAGAAAAAAATATTTAAACTAAAGTGAGGAACCATAATTAACTCAAATATTAATGAGAAAAATTTATGAAAAATTTTAGAAATAAAATACAACCAAGTTAAATGAGCCGGTGCCCTAGTGATGGGTAACCTAGTGAGAAATTGCGGTTCTCGCAACTAGGAGCCCTAGACCCAGGGGAAAAATTATAAAATAATTATTGGGACTCCAGAGAAGGGTTATTGAGGTTCTTATGGCATTAGAATGCCAAGGAAATGCTTAGAAAAATTTTTCAATCGGTACTGACAATTTTGGCCCGTTAAGTCAAATGGAGGGCATTTTGGTCATTTCGTCTTCAGAGATGATTTTTGGCCGACCTATCCAGTTAAGTAAATAATTATTATGACATAAAATGTGAATAAACATTACTAAAAATTAAATTGAAAATGAGTAGAGATAAAAAGAAAAGAAAATGAAAGAAAATACCTAATAATAACATCATATGATGTCATTAAAAACCTATCCACCAATCACAATTTGTTAAACTCATTAAAAGAGATAAAAGAGACCAAAAAAATTGAAAAACCAATCTGCATCTTCAACCTTTGGGCAGCCAAAAACGTTGACAGAGAGAGAGAGAGAAGAGGTTCCACCATTAAAGCTCCCTTAAGCTTCATTTCCCACTTCAATTCACCTTAAAAACTTATCCTCCCTTCACTTAAAATTTCCCTTACCAATAGAGCAAGACTTGGGCAGCAATTAGAAGAAGAGAAAGTGGAAGAAAGTGAGGTGTGAACAAACTTAGAAAATCACCAAAGAGGTTAGTGCCATATTCTTTGCTTTTACATCTTTCTAATCATGAATTTGAGCTAAGTTAAGTTGAAAATTTGATAAAAATTGAATTAATGAAGCATGGTTATTTTCCATGAAATTTTGGCAGCCTTGACATGGGTTAGAGTTAGGAGAATTCTTTGGTTTAAAGTGACATATTAGCTGCCCCTCTTATAAATTATATGATTAGTATAGCAAATTAGGAGTAAGATGCATGAATTGGAGGCTTGGTCAATTAGGGTTAGGGTTTTAAAATTTAATTTTGGTGGTGGATGAAAATGGACATAAACTAAAGTTTTAATGGTCAATTACTGACCATTTAGCTATTGGTAAACAAGAAATGAAGTGTGTTTAGTGATAGGATTTAGGTTTAGTGTGGCTGCCCTAGGTGACCTACAGAATTGGACATGAGTCCAGCAGGTTTGGGCAGCCATAACATGAATTGTAGAGGTTCAATTGGTGTTTGGCCAATTGTACATGAAACTAGACACATAATGGCACAACTTTGGTGAAGAAACCATGCCCAAAAGACCAAACTAAGTGGACCAAAAACTTGCCTCAATCCAGGTGTCCTGCAACCAGTTTCTGCAGAATGACCAAATGAACAGTAATTGTTCATTTGGCCATAACTCAGTGTGTAATGGCCCAATCGATCTGAAATTTTACCAGAAATAAGATGAGATATAGACCAACAACTTTCATGAAGGAACCTACCCCAAATTATGACCAGAACCTATTCAAAAAGAGAGTGGAATTTACTGTTTACTGCACTGTAGATATGGTCAGTTCTGAAATTTTTCAATCCGGCCAGTTGTGGTTTTTGGACCATAACTTGAGCTACAAAACTCCAAATGAAGTGATTCAAAAAACTAAATTCAACTAGACAAAATAAGGAACAACTTTCATGTTTATCATTTTCTCAAATTCCCACTGCAACAGTAACTAATGGAACAGTAAATATAGGGTATAAAAACTGAAAATTCTGCTCCATTAATTTTAAGCTTAGAAATGGTATTGTTAACCAATACCAACAAATTTTGAATGCAAAATGTGGTATGTTGGGAGTGTTAAAACCAATGTACCTATTTTCTATGCAAAATTCAACATTTTTGTTGACTAATGAAGGGAATAGTAACACCAAAACTTGAAATTCAAAAATTGTAAAATTCAAAAGTGTCAAATGCCCTGGTATACCTAACAAGATTGGTTTGGATAGTTTGGCATGCCAATAGGGTTCAGTTAGCAGTACTGCACATGGCATTATAACATTCTATGATTTCATGGCTTTTAGCCATTCTGACATTGTGTTGAGATTTGGCCTTATGCCTGATGTTATTACAGCTTGTTAGCTGTTATGTTGCACACCGGGAGATACATATGTGACCGATGGTGTGACGGCCCGAGGTACTTGATACCCAATGCTAGTTTACCCGTTTATCCAGTCCAGTCGTCCAGTATAGGTTACTTGGGCAACAAAAAAAATGAAAGTGGATAAATGTAATGAAATAACGAATATAACCAGTAGAAAATAAGTACGACTACAAATACTCAAAGAAAATTTATTTACAATGAGACATTAACACATTCACTACGTATTTATTTTCTGTTATTTCTTTTTATTATATTATTGGCACCACTAAGCATTATTGCTTAGCGCGTTGCTTTTGCCACGCGTAGGTTCTAGAGATCCTGACAGAGAGCCCGGTAGACCACAGACTGGGTGAGACCTCCTGCAGCTATGCATAGTGTCCGTGTCACCTCACCATCTTCAGTGCATTGGTAGGACACTAGGTTTCATTTTGGTATTTTGTAACTAACTTTTATTTTCTTTTGTGTAAATGAAACTTATGTAATGTATTTTGATGTTCATGTAAATAATGAAAATTGTGATTATGAATGGAAAAATTTGAGTATTTACTTATTGCTTATATATGAGTACCATGAGAAATGAATGATTGAGAAATGGAGATGTTGTTGAAAATAAAAATTATATTGAGATTTTGATATTGGAGTTTGAGAATGATTGAATATGATTATTGGAAGTGTTTTTCACAGGTTCCGAAGAACTATTTTCTCCATTTTTATCCGGTACTCTGCCGGATTTTCTATAAAATTTTCGGAACCTCAAATAAATTATAATTTCAATAAATGACTTAAATGAATTATATTTCATAAATTATATTCAAAACTATGATAAAAGTAAATTAAGGAAGAATAAAAATGATTGAGATAAAGTATAGTGTTCCGGTACACCGTGTGACATATCTTACTCGGATATACTGTAGGCGGGTAAGGGGTGTCACACTATTAGTTTGACTAGCAGGTTTCAATCCAATCCAAGTTTGGAACACTGGATAGCTGTGAAGAATATCCTGAAGTACTTGAGAAGAATTAAGGATTTATTCTTAATTTATGGAGGTGGTGTCTTGTAATTGGATGGTTATACTGATTCTGATTTCCAATCAGATATCGATGATCGAAAGTCTACCTCTGGGTTTGTGTTCATTTATAATGGAGGTACAATCAGTTGAAAGAGTTCCAATTAGAGTACGACTGTTGATTCCACTACAGAGGCTGAGTATATTGTTGCATCAGATGCTGTAAAAGAGGCTATTTGGATAAAGAAGTTCGTGTTAGAACTTACAGTAGTTCCTTCCATTAAGTCAACAGTTCCTCTCTACTGTGACAATAATGGAGTGGCCATATAGGCAAAGGAACCCCCGGTCTCACCCGAAATCCAAACACATAGAAAGGCGCTATCACATTATCAGAGAGATAGTTGGGTAAGCCAATGTAGCCATGTAGAAAATAGCATCAGCTGAAAATCCAGCTGATCCATTCACGAAGCCTATGTCACAAGCTCAGTTAGACCGACATCTTGAGAAGATGGGTCTAAGATATTGTAATGAATGACTCCAGTGCTAGTGAGAGATTGTTAGTAGTATGCCCTGGAGAATATCATTTAGTATGTATCTTGTACATATTTTATTAATAAAAGGCAATTTCACTTTTCTATTTACATAATGTACTTATGTGTAATAGAAAAGGTCCATTGATATTTTGTTAGGAATTCTATTCTTAAGTTGTTAAGAATATGAGTGATAGTGTTTCAAGCACAAAGTATCATAAATTTGTTTACAATCAAGGATACTTCACACAAGACATGACTTATCCAGAAAGATTGTAATCATGTTTATCCCCAAGGTATTTTTATGAGATATAAATAGGATGGAATGGTGAGTTTCATGATATATAACAAACATGATAGGCACTTATACATGATAAGTAGGCCAAACCACTAACGCATATAACAAGCACATGAAGTTTACTCCTGTCAATGCATTGTCATATATCATATTAGTGCATATAATCTTTAGACCTAAGATAACACAGTTATCTTATATATAGGTGGTTTGAGTTTGATACTGCTTTCATACTTGTACTGTGTATGGGTATATGGGCATGTGTTGGCTCCTACTAGTTATATATAGAGATAGGTGTTGATTAAGATGGAATCTGTTACCCTAAGTGAATAGGGATAAAATCCTATGTTCATTTAATTGTTCTTGATGTTACAAGCTCCTAGCCAGGATAGACAGATTTAGTAAGAAAAGAGTTTCTGACAATATAATCTAATTAATCAAGAACTGGAATTAAAAGGGAATATAATATTCATAGCAAATGGGGTTAGATGTAAATCATGACTCCAGCTAGAATTGGGATTTTGTAACAGAGAGATTCTAGTGCATGGTAACATATGATTAAAGGTTCATTTAAGGTATTCCTTCTTACTAATTGGGTGGCCATGGCACACTATGCTAGGTGTCAACTATGGTCTATGAGGTGCCTAAAATGATTTAGAGAAATCATTTATGGTATGAAATAGTTCTAATGTTATTAAGAGTTAATATCATATCTCATTACCAATTAGTGATAAGCCTAGTGAGTCACACACATACACATGATAATCACCAAGTAAAATGTGATTTAATTGATTAATTAAAGAGTTTAATTGATTAATTAAATGGGTTTAGATTGCAATAAGATTGCAAAGTCTCTAGCATGACTTGAAACCAAATCTGGGTTATTGGATGTACAGCATAAGTTAAATTTATATTTAAAGCATTTAAATATGAGTTTAATTGTGAGAAATTAATTAATATAGATTAATTAATTAATTTATATTTGATATAAATTTATTTGAAGAGGACAAATAATTATTTTGGTTTGAGAACTCAAAATTACAACATAAGGGTTATTTCACATGGTGACATGTGGCACCATGAGATGGTGACACATGGCATCATATAAGCTTGCCATTTGTCTTCCTATCATGTAAGATGATCAAAGTCAAAATTAAGTCTAGCCTTGACACTTGGCTTATTGTGATTGAGTCAATTAAAAATATGATGCAATGACGTGGTGACATGTGGCATAGGGTTTAAGTGACTTAATGACCTAATTATATAAAAGGGAAAAGAAAAGAAAAAATATAACACACTCTTATTTTCTCTCAAGTGTGGCGGCACACCTCTCTCCCTCTCCTCTTCATATTGTCTCATCAATTCAAAGAGAATTCCCCTAAATCCTTTGAATTAAAATTGTTGGAATTTGTTTATAGTCTCCTATACATACATACTGCCTCTCTAAAGGTAAAAACCCAATTTATAATTGGTTGCCAAAGGCTTGAGAAGCAAATTCAGGGCTGCCCATTGGTGATCTTGGTGTAGACAAGCTAGAGGGACAACACTTCGGGCCCTAGGTGCTTCTTAAAGATGCTAATTACATCTATAGTGCGTCAAAGAGGTTAGTGCTCTAACTTCTCTTTTAAACTAGGGTTTAAATAAATTAATTTGTTAATTCACAATCTTTAATGGCAAACATAGATCCTAATACATATTAAAAGTGTTTTAGTATGAAATTGAGCATTGAAATTAATTAGGCACATAAGAGATGTGGTATGATACATGTAACCCTAGAAGAAAAATTTTTGAAATTCAATGCTCCAATGAACTAATCAACATGCTTCCGCTCCTTCAATTGGTATCAGAGCCACTATATTTGCCATTTAGATTGAATATTGAGATTTAATTGTGTGATTCAATTGTGTGATTCAATTGATCTAAAGCTATTTGGATTCACCAAGAGGTGGCGGCATGGTTGTGCACTTCATGGTGCACATGGTTGTTGGGCTTCCCTCTTGGTGCGCATGGTTGTTAGGCTTCAATATATAATTGTTGTATGTCATTAGGCCCATGCTTAATTAAATTGTTTAATTAAGAATTTTAATTACACAATTAAATTTTGATTCAATTGTTTGAATGAGATTCAAATGTGAATTTTTTAGTTGATTATGAGATATTCAATTTAATTTTAGTATGCATATTTTATTTAATTGTTAAATGGTAATATGCATGATGGATGATCATGGACAATAAAAAACCAATGTGATTGAATTTATTTCTTTTATTTTTCTTTGGGTTGTAAAATAATTAATTTTATTTTGTGGCATGTATTATAAGTACTGTAATAATTTGGGTTGTAATTTCATTTATTTGAGGACTTTAAAGTCTATATTCTTGTAAATTTGCCTTGGTATGCCAAGAATTATAATGCAATTGGATTGCAAGAAGATCAAGGAGGTCAAGAGCATTGGTGGGACCAGTGGGAGGGAATTAAGATCAAGTGTTGATTATGTACTCCTTCAGCAACTCTTGTAAAATGAATGAATGAAATGCACCTAGGAATGCCCTGATTCAGTTCTTGGTGGTTCAGAATTGAATCCCTTAGAAAGTCCATGATCATACCATATTTATTGTTTATCCATGTATGCATGAGATGTGTCACACCCTACTCCTCCGTAAGATGTAATATGATCCCGTAGTACACCTAATGAATTACTGTACTTCGCCTACCGGTAACCCATTAAATATACAACAAGGGATTTTAAATCAATTTTTGTGAAATTTAAATCATCAATTAAAATCTGGTGTTATAAAAATTTTTCAAAATTTCTGCAAAATGCCGGCTATATTTTGAGAAAATAGTTCTTCAAACCTGAAAAAGAAAACACTCCCAATATGTTTTCTCAAATACAACTCCAATAAACTTCATTTCATCTCACAATTCAATCTCAATAATCAAACCATTTCATTTTCAAACCAACCTCATCATAAAGGAAACATTTTATTGATTACAAGACTCAAAAATTAATATTACAAAACTATTTAGGTAAATGAAATCTCAAATTTACATTTACAATAATTTATATTTTATTACATACCAAAATATTTTACAAGAATTTTTATACAACTGCTCAAATAATTTACATACATATTATTACATGCATACATCAAAACCTATGTACATGGGTATACCTATAATATACTTGGAGCTGATTTGAATGTATCTTCAAAGAAGCTTACTCAACTGCTTTATGCTCTTTTCACCTGCAACAACATACAAAGCTATCGCTGAGTGGTGAACACAGTGGTGCACAACTATAATTTAAAACATAGTATAATATACATTAACAAAATTATAATAATTAATTTGAAAGTCTCAAAATTTAAGAAAATTCCAAAAGTCAAAATCTTTATTGACAATAATATAAATCATTAATTAAAATGACTTTGAGCAAGAAATTCAATTTATCAAATCACAACTGGACATTTAAAGTAATTCCAACAATCATAGAAATAAAGATTAATTCCAACAAAATCAATTATGCATAAATCCCATTTGAAATCGAAATTCTTTACTATTCAAAAACAATTCTTTATCTCACTAACTATGCAAGATTAATCTGCAAGGGCCATCTTCAGGGCGATTCTAACTCCTTATGGTCGGGGAGGTCGAATCACCATGCACAGTACACATCACAATAATGAAACTTCCGAAAGGGCAATAACATAAAAAAACTTAGATATAACCTCTAATAAGAGGAGAATCTAAGCCTGTGCACGTATTATAGTAATTAAAACAAAGCTAACTCCATTGTCTCCTCAACAAATGAGAGAGATGGGTAATAACCTAGTCAAGCATCTATAGTGAGATATAAAATAATATCATGAATATCTTTGTCTTTTTTGTGAGCATAAATCACAATACAATTCGATTCAAAGTCAATTCCAATATCCAATAATTTTTATGCTCATGACAATTCAAAACATAAATTTGTATTTTTCCATGTAATTGCCCATCACAATTCAAAACATATTCTATCAAAATTTTCCAAAACATAATTTATTCAATCCACAACAATGCTTAATACTTGTTGAAATACCATTTCACAAAGCTAAATTCATACATACGATAATAATTTCAATAATCATTGAATTAAATCCAATACTTGATAAACATAATACATAAGGAAAATAACGTCATTTAATCATATGAAATATTCAGAATAAAATCAATTAAAAACTAGTTGTGCACAAACCTCTGATGAGTTGCCTCTTGGCCTTGACTCAATGTTCCTTATGCTTTTCAATATCCTTTTCAACTGAAACACACAATTTAAAGTGTTTCAGTACTCAGTTAAATCGTTTCTGACAATAAAATCCAATATCTAAACTTTCTTAGTACTATTCCCTTCAATTCATTTCATTAGTCAACCTATAATGTTGACCTTTAATGCACTTTAAGTGAGTCAATTTTAATGTTCCCAATTTGTCACATTTTATTGTAACATCCCCGCTGTACGTGTTCTGTACGTTCTGTTGCTCCAGTGGTCAAATAACAGCCTAAGCAAGTCAGGATGTCTGGAACTACACATTGGTGATAGTGAATAGACATATAATAATGAAATAAATAAAAAGAAAATACAAGAAAAATGAAAGAAAAATGAAAGAGAGAAAATGAAGCTAAGTTAAACGAGCAGGCACCACAGCGATGGGTGACCGCACCGGGAAGGCCGTTGTCGACCCCAGGACCTTGGGGAACCCTTGGAATTTAATTTTGAGACATAAATAAAGGTTTATTGAAATGTAATTAACACTAGAAATATCAAAGAAAAATTAATAAATTAGTATAAAAAAAAATAAAATAAAAAATCGAGAAAGAGACAAAAATCGGTGTTACTGAAAAATCAGGAATATAACCCGAAGTGGGGTATTTTGGTCATTTGACACCTAGAGTTTCCTTTTGACCTCAATGTCCATTAAAAATAAATGATATTACACTTTATAAATATCATGAAAAATTAAATGGTGGTACATTATGTAAATAGTGAAGGAAATGAGATAAATGTGCAAATTAGGAAAATTGGAATAATTAAACATTAAGTTAAAGTGAGTGCTCCATTAACTCAAGTCTTGGGACACTTAATTAAGTCATTTTGGACAGAAATTCAGTCCATCTTCTTCCTCCCAAATGACCAGCCAAATTGATCCTCCGAAAACCTCCATGGAAGTCCAACATGGCCAAACTTCCTCCATCACCATGCACCATTGATCAAGCCATCCTTTCCTCTTGATTCCTTCATTAAAGCTTGCATACTTACCTTGGGCAAGATATTGGCAACAAGAAAAACAAGATTTGGTGAAGTTTTGATAAGCTTCAAAAGTGGTAAGTGTCCAAAACCTCTCCCTTGCTTTAGTAAACCTTGTGTATAGGTTGAGGTGAGTGTTTTGGTGAAGAGAAATGAAGAAAACCTTGAGAAATGAAATGGTCCATTTTTGGCAGCCATGAATATGTGTTGTATTTGAATTTTTCTTACATCTAATGGATGGAAATTAAGGTTGATTAACTTAAATGGAAGATGTAGTAAGTTAAAATCTAAGTATATGCATGTAGTGCTTGAATTAAGGGTGTGAAATGGAACCTTAATACTTTGAGCAAACTGCCATGTTTGGCAGCCTATAATAGCATGAATTTGTGTGTGAATATGAAGTTTCTTAATGAAATACGATAGTTTTAAATTGTGGGCAGCATGTGTAAGTGATATTGAAGTATGAGTATGTTGAAGTGAATGTGTAATATTGACATTGAGATATGTTGAATTTTGTTCGAAGTGAATGTTGAACTTAATGATGAATTGTGTGCATTGAGCACTTGAATGTTCTGCCCAAAATTATTTGCTGCAATTGTGTACAATATATATATATATATATATATATATATATATATATATATATATATATATGAAAGTGCCATTGATTGAATATTGAAGTAATGAGGAGGAGAAGGAATATCAAATTGGAAGTGTAAGTGTTTTGTGCAGGTTATGTATTGATGGCAGTGCCTAAATTAGGTCATAAGTGCCAAACTGTAAACTCAATTGGTATGAGGCCAATGGGGGTGAAATTAGACACCAAATAGGCCAACTTTCATGTAGAAATGTTGCCAAAATTCTACCTAGAATCTGACCTTAAAAAAGACCAAATTCGGAATAGCAACCTTGCAACCCAGATTTTTGACCATATGAACAATAATCATTAGGATGTCCATAACTCGCTCAAAACAGGTCCAATTGACCTGAAATTTTTACCATGGATAGCTTGGATATAGAACTACATTTCTTATGAACATACCAAAGCCCAGAAATGACCAGAACCAAGTCAAATAGCTTGCACAATTTCGGGTACCAAAACTGCCAGACTAAAAGTGACCTAAAATTGACCAAATTTTGCACTAAAGGTGCAATCTGTCCAGCTTTAGTAAATTGACCATATGTTGGCCTATACCCCTCAGAATGACTTGAAATTTTGCCTCGTGTGCAATAAGACATAGAACTACAATTTTGCTTCTTTGACTAGAAGCTAAAAACCAAGAGAAATAGGGCTTTATCCTAGACCAATCTAGCACACCAAAAAATGAGAATTTGACATTTACATACAATGATGCTTGAAGCACTTTGGCAATGAATGCTAACTTGTAAAAATGGTAAATTGCACTATATTGGCAGTATATTGAATTACAATATGTGACATGTTGATGCTAGAAACAACTTATCCATAGTACCAAAAAAGGTCAACACATGCATTGACTTATGAATTACATAATAGTTAGTAAACTCTAAAAATTGAAGAATTAAACATTTAATTTATAATGTGCCTTACTTTGCCTAGTTGACTAGTTTGGATAGGTTGGCATGCCAATAGGATTCTGACAGCTGTTTTGTAAATGGCTTCATGCCATACTGTGTTTTTATGGCTCATTATGCCGCACTGTGACTTTAATAGCCTACGACTATACATATTGTGTATTTATTCTTAGCTTATCGCCAAATTGACTATATGGCTTCTTAGCCACACTATTTGCACACCGGGAGACACTTTATGGCCGATGGTGTGATGGCCCGAGGTACTAGGTACCCAAAGGCGATATCCGCTTATCCACCTGTCAGTATATAGGCTACACGGGCAGTAATTCAAGTACTATTAAATTCAAATAGCTCAATCCAGTCTACTGACATACAGCACCACCAAAAATTCATAAACACTTTATTTACTTTATTTTGGTGTATATTTCGTTATATCTGGCACCACTAAGCAAAATTGCTTAGTGCGTTGCTTTTGTAACGCGTAGTTATTGGATACACAGCTAGGGAGCCTAGCAGACCTATGATCGGGTGAGACATCAGATCTGCACAGGAGTCCAGAGTCATCTGCACTGTATTGCATAAATGGTAGGACTTAGGATATCTTGTATTTTGTACTTTTGTAGTATTTTTGAAATTCGGCCTTGTATTTTGTAATATTATGAAAGCTCTAAAGTTTCTAATATTTTGTACATATTAAATAACATGAAGATTTTCTGGATATATTTAAATTATTGTGGACTGTATTATGGAACTATTTAATGACTGTAAAAGTCTATTGATTTTACTGAGAAATAGAGACTGTGAAATATTTGAGATTTTGATATTATCATATTAAACTGTTTTTAACAGGTTTGGAAGGACAATTTGTTCGAAATGCAGATGGCACCTTGTCAAATTTTTATTACAATTTTTAAAACACTGATTTTATTAAAGTATGAAAATAGAATCAGTATGCTATGAATAGCACATAAAGATTTCTTAAAATCAAATTGAGTTTAGAAAATGTGATAATCACAGACTAGGTGCTCCAGCACGCCGTGTAGTACGCCTTGCTCGGCTACACTATAGGCGGGTGAGGGGTGTTACATTTATAGTCTCTAAATGTTGGTATATGTTACCAATTTCATTTTAAAGATTATTGCATTTTATTGTAATTGTTCAGATTTCATGGCCAATGTTTAGTGTCTACTAGACCAAGCTACAGTGTAAATTTAATAGATTTCTCTTCATTAAATTGTTTCTCATTGTGTCTTCTTTAATTTTTTTTTTGAATCATGTCATTTGGATTTGTATAACTCAAGTTATGGTCAATAGACCATAACTAGGTCAATTTTGAATTTTGGTTCCCTTACTAGGCAGTTTTAGTATTACACTTTGCCAATTTTATTTGAGTAGGTTGCTGCCATATTTAGGTCTATTACTTTTCACAGGACATGTTACCCTATGTCTTATGGTCACTAATAATTTTTTATTGTAATTTTTCAAGTCTTGTAGTGTTACTTATGGTCAAGTTATTGGACTGGACTCAATGGTCTTGTAGTGACAGGATGTTCAACTAGGGCAGTAGCTTTGACCCAACATTTGAGCTTCTTACATTCATAAGGTGAGGGAAAGTTCTAAAACAAAGTTAAAGGTCTATTTCTTAGCTTTTTAAAATGGCATGGCTCATTTTGTTTGAAGACTTCTAGTGGGAGTTATACTTAAAAAACTTCGCTGGAGTTAATGGTCATTTGAACCATTTTTAGATTTGGTATGCCAAATTAATTAAGTTAATTGACCTAGTTCCCTAAGTTTCTGGGTTTTGGTCAAAATACCATTATTGTAGGCCTATGTCTTAGTGAAAATTTGACACTAGTTTCAGGGCATTTGGAGTTATATGGACTAAGTTATGGTCATTTTACTATTGCTGGTCAAGTTGCACTTATATTACAAAGTTTAGGTCATTTTTAGGTCAAAGTCAATTCGGCTAATTTTCGTAACCCAACTTGTGCAAGCATTTTGACTTGGTTCTGGTCAATTCTATGTAACACCCCTATGTTCGGTAGTGTGTTCTACTGTTCTGGTGATCAGTGTCTGTCCGGACAGCTAGAATGCCTGGAACTACACTTAAATGTTAGTAAAGAGACATGAAATAATGAAATACAATAGAGGAAAATACAAGAAAAATAAAGGAAAAATAAAAGAGAGAAAATGAAACTTAGTTAAACGAGCCAAAAACCGTAGCGATGGGTGATCACACCGGGAAGTTGCAGCGTGGACCGTTAAGTAGCCCTGGGAAATATTTTTAAGACTTAAATAAATATCTATTAAGTATAAATGACATTTGAAATATCAAAGAAAAATTAATTAATTAGTCCAAAGAAAAATGAGAAATTGACAAAATTCAGTATGACTGAAAAATCGGGAATATAAACCGAATAGGGGCATTTTGGTCATTTGACACCCCAAGTTGTCTTTTTATCTAAATGTCGATTAAAAATAAATGATATTAAACTTTGAAAATGCCATAAAAAAATAAAATAACATGGGTAAAACAATTAAGAGAAATTAAGGTGTAGAATTTGAAATAATGAAAAACTTTGATTAATTAAATCTTAAACTATGGTTAGTGCTCCACTAACTTAGAATTTTGGGATACCTAAAAGCTAAGGTGGACAGAAATGAGTTCATCTTAAACCTCCTCTCAAACTAGCCGAATTCATGCTCCATGGAACCTCCATAGCCAAAACTCAACCAAGCTCCATGCATCCATGATCCAACCATAAAAACCTCAAGTCTCCTTCATTAAAAGTTGTCTATAGACCTTGGGGAAGAGTGTCACAACCTTACCCCTATGTAAGGCATAACATGATCCCGTAGAATACCTAATGAACTACCGAACTTCACCTACCGATAACTCATTAAGTACCCTACAAGGGATTCTAAAACAATTTTCTTACCTTCATAAGTGGTGAGCATTTTCTACTACGTATTAAAACATTTAATTAGAGTTTGAAAACTAGTTAAAATTTTTGTCCCATTTTATTTTTTCTCAAATTTTATAAAACTTTCGGCAGAGTGCCGTCTGTATTTTGAGAAAACAGTTCTTCAAATACCTGTAAAAAGCACTTCCAAAAATTTATTTCAACAACTTCATCATTTCAACATCCATCCCAACCAATTTCAACGTCATTTCTCAATTTCCAAAATTCAACATCATCAAAATACTGTTAATCAATTTCATTCAAATTAAAACAAAATATTTCCATTCATATTTCAATAAAGATAAAACAATTTAGATACATCATTCTAAATATTTATGTAACACCCCGAACCTCCGAGTTATGAATAGTACCATTTTTGGTCCGTGACTAATACTATTCAAAGACACCTTGAGGACCAAAAATAAATAGAAAATTAATTGAGATAGACACCATAAAAATTCTAGTGAACAAAAAAGCTAAGGACTCATAGGGTATTATAAAAAGAAGGATTATGACCCGATGAAGGGCATTTTGGTCAATTCACCTCAAGAGTTGACTTTTGACCAAAATGTCAATTAAATTAAATGAAATTAATGAATTGAATTATGAGGTAAAAATTGAAGAAAAATTCAAGTAAAAATATGTAAGGGAAAATTTAAGAAATGAAAACTTAAACTTTCATTTCCATTATGACAAAATTAAAATGAAAGGCTTATGGGCTTTTGATAGTTAAATTTAATTATTTAATTAGAAGAAAAAATTAAGCGTAAATGTAAAAAACAAAAAGGAATAAAAATTTAAGTTTAATTATCCTTATGACACAATTAAAATTTATAATTTTAATAAGCTAATTTTGGGGATAAATATATATATATAATAAGACAAATGTATTCTTCATTTCTTTTTTTTTCATAAGATGCCACCAACCTCTCCTCTCTCTTTCTCTCTCTCTCTCTCTCTCTTTTTATCTTCTTCTTCCACTTCTTCCCCTCATTGATTCCCCCTCCCAAGTTTTAATTTCCTTAAATTACCTTCAAAAATTCCATAGCCCACTAAAAGAAAACATCAAAGAGATCTTTGATTGAGAGATTAAAAGCAAGGAGAACAAGAATTGGAAGAAAAGTGAAGTTAGAAAGAAATCAACATGAGGTAAGGTTCTTTTCATGTTAGATTAGTTGTATAAGCTTGGAATGAAGTTAATTTATGATGAAATTTCATAAGAAAATGAAAGAAAACATGTATGGAACCTAAACTAGGATTTTGGCCAAATGGGAGAAAAATTAGGGTTTGATGTATTTTTAGTTAAATTGATGATAAATCTAAGTTAAAGTGAAGTAGTATGCACGATGGGAAGTAGTAAGATTTCATGGGATTGCATAAATTTAATTATGGGAGATTAGGGTTCATGGGAAAATTGGGTTTTGGTGCTAGAAAATGAAATTGGTGTGTGTAGTGTTAAATTATGATCATTTGAGGTTTATTTAGTTTGAATTGACATTGGGTTGATGAATGGAAGTAACGAAATGATAGGATTAGGGAAAATTACAAACTTTGGTGTTTGAAATTTATGGGTTTTGTGCTAGGAAGTGCCATTGATGTGTCAATGATAAATTATAGTCATTTTGGGTGAATTAAATGTGAATTGAGGTTGGTTAGAGGGAATAATTGAAGAAATGAAAATTTTAAACCTAGGGCAGAATTTGCACATTGAGTTCAGTGTGTTTGACAACCCATAAATTGAGCTACACAACTCCAATTGGTGTGAAACCAATTGGAAATGAAACTTAAGACATAGGGCTAGAATTTTCATGAGAAACCCACCCTAGAAACTGCCCAGAAATTGCCTAAACCTTGGCTTGAACTTAGAGACACAATTCTGGAACTCGCAGAATTTGACCATATGAACAGTAAATTTTGCATGGCCATAACTCTCTCTAGAAAAATCTGATTTAGGCGATTCTTGAACCGATAGAAACCTAAGACATAGTAGAACATTTTGTGTGAATAACATTATACCAAATTATGGACTTAACTTGATCAAATTGCTGAAAGAAGTTGGATTGATAAATCTGCCAGAGCTGATTCAGTAGCATGAACAGTGACGTGAACAGTAACCATATTTTGGTCATAAATTGAGATACACAGCTCCGAATTAGGCGATTCAAAAAGAAAAATAAAGTTAAGACCTAAATGAACAATTTTCATGAAGAACACCTCACCAAATTATGATCGAAACTAGGTAAAAATTGGGTTCAAAGATTGGGGTACCAAGCTATCCCAAAACCAAAATATTGTAAAATTTTCAAAGTTAACTTGGGATGCATTAAACATGCATGTAATGAGTTCTTGGCAGCAATTGGGATTGGTATTGAGGTATTCTATTTGTGTATTTTCAGTAGAAAAAGAAGTTGGAATAGACAAGGAGAAGTAGGTAATAAGAAAGGAGAGCATTGAAGGTTTGTGCACAACTAACATTTTCTTCGTTTTTAAACTTGTAAATTGCTTGAAATGTGTTAAAATGAATGAGTTTGCTTTGAACAAGTTTACTTTGACTGAAATATGGTTTTTCTGTTGCATTTAAGAAATTTAGGTATTGCCACCTTTATTTGGATATTATGATGAATTTAAATATGTTTATTGGTTTATAAATGTGATTGTTGAATGGAAAATTTTTGGAAACTGTTTTAAAACCACAGTTAGCATGACGGTCCCTTTCAGAACTCCCTAGTAGTAACGACTACTTGGGGTTGGTAATTGATATTGATTATGTCTTCCATTAATAACGGTTAGTGGGGTAAGACTACATGAGTACTCATTAGCTAGCTAGCCCTTCCCTCTTTAATAATGGTTAGTGAGGTTGAGATTGCTTTGTCATGGTATACAACACGACACTGATCGTGAAATTTTGTGTCATGGCCTAAACTGTGTGTTGATGTTGGCAACATTAATGCTTTGTGAAGTGTGATTTATGAAGTATGATTTCTCATTTGAAATGTTATTGCAATGAATGGCTCTTATGAACCTAGAACTATTCTAAAGTTTTCATACTTAAGAAAAATGTGATTTATTATGCTTTGACAAATTGTGTTTTACCTTAAGTTTTAAAGTTATTAGTTGTGCACCACTGAGTGATATACTCAGTGATAGCTTCTTTATGTTGTCGCAGGTAAGGGAAAGGAGAAGGTCTTCAAGAAATTACACTGCACAGATGAGTTGAAGTTTGAATATTTGTAACTCCCCTATTTGCATAGCCTGGTATATTTCATTGTTCCGGTGACCGGAGTCGGTCCGGACAATTAAGAAAATTAGAACCACACTTAAGACAACTAGATAAGCCATAAACACAAATAATTAGTAATTGTCAATTAGTTAAGTATAAATAAGAAAAATAGAACATAAGAAGTTAAACGAGCCGAGAGTCATAGCAATGGGTGACCTTCTCGGGAACGACTGCGAAGTCGATTTAAACTCAAATTTAGAACCGTAAAATGTGATGCTGTTGTCCTTAGGACTATTGCGAACACAGTGGAAAAGAGAAAATCACGAAAAATAATTATTAAGTCAGTCAAATAATTAGGTCAGGGAGCCAGAAGAAATATTGAATAATTTGCAAACCGGGTTGAACCGGCGAGGGACAATTTGGTCAATTGACCCTGAGAGCTGACTCCTGACCTAACTGTCATATAAAATCAGAGAAAAGAAAATTTCAGAGTCGGGAATTAAATTAAAGAACTAATAGAAAAAAAAAAGAAAATGAAAAAGGTGTAGGGAGATAACATCATGCATGACATCGTGCATGATGCCATAAAGAATATAATTAATATATTTAATTATTTAGATATTTTGGTCTTCCATAAAAAAAAATACATAAAAAGAAAAGAAAAGAAAAAAAATTTTATTGGTCTTCTTCCTTTCTCCCACGCTGCCCTCACTCTCCCTCTCATCTCCATGAATTTTCGTCCATTAAAGCTTGCACTCAAGCTTTGAAATCCTTACTAAACCTCAACTTCTCCCATAATTGCTTCATAAAAACATGATTTAATCACTTGAGTAGAAGATTGGTCATCAAAGAAAGAAGAAAAGAAGAAAGAAAATTGGAGAAAAGGGGAGTTAGAAGTTGCTACACAAAAGTTAGTGATTTAAGTTACAAATGAGTTTATTACTTGTGTTTATTACTTAGTTAACTTAGAAATATGCTTAAAATGAAATAAAAATTTGTTGAGGGACCATGAATGATTTTCGGCCAGCATGTATATGGGGGTGTTATTGCATGATTTGATTAACTTAGATGGTGATATGAACTTTAAGTAGTTAAATGGTTGTGATTAAAGGCTTGAATTAGCTAAATGTAAGGAAATTGTAGGATTTTGGACATTAGGATTAGAGACCAAAAATGTGAGAAACTTGTAAATAATTTCTTGGACCTAATTTGAAGTGAGAAATGGTCAATGGTGACCAAATGAAGTGTGTTAGAATGGTTGGAATTAAGGCCAAATTCGGATTGAGTATGCAGCATGACCAAGTTACCTTTGAGGGACAAAAAATGAAATTTTACAAGTCCAATTTGTATGAGACCAATTGGGAATGAAAATAGACAATAAATGACACAATTTTCATTTTGGAAGCATGCCCAAAAGGTGACAAAACCTAGTGAACAAATTGACTAAATTTGAAAAATCTCAGTCAACCCTGTACAAACTTACCAAATGAACAGTATTTGTTCATTTGGCTATAACTTGAGCTAGGCAAGTCTAAATAACTTGAACTTTTACCAGTAGATAGTTGAGGTATAGACTTAAAACTTTCATGAAGAACACAAACCCAAATTATGCCACTAACCTAGTCATTTGGCCAACCAAAGTTGGTGACGTAAAACTGCCAGAACCAAAATTTTCCCAGAAAATCTGGGTTAAGTCCAATCCGGCAACCATGGTTCAAATGGCTATAACTTGAGCTAAAAAACTCCAATTGGAGTGATTCAAGAAGGAAAATAAACTTAAGACAATAGGGAACATTTTCTATGAAGGAAGTGTTGCCAAATTGTAACAGAAAAGTGACCAATGGAGCAGTGCAACTTAAGACACCAAAACTAAAAATTTGCAAATTCGCCTAAAAGACTAAGAATTTGAGTAAACAACCAAAACCAACAAATTTAGTGACCAAAATGTGGTATGTGGGTGAAGTTGGAATTCCCATACCTATTAAGCCTTAGAAAGTCAACAAATTGACTTAAATAGTACCACAAATAGTAACTCCAAAATAAAAATTTCCAAGAATGTTAGTTTAAGCATATTTGGGCTAGAATTAAGTATTTATGAACTAATTATTGGATTTATTGTGAAATAAGATACTGAAACACTATAAATTTTTTGTTTCAGCTGAAAAAGACCAGGAAGGTATAAGGGACTGAGTCAAGGCCTAGAGGCAACTCACGTCAGGTTTGTGCACAAAAATTTTTGAATTATAGTTTTCATAATGGAAATTGATTTGTTATACATTGTCAATGTGTTTGTTCATTATGAATTTCGAGAATGTTGTGTTGCCTATTCTACAATGGAAATCTGAAAGGAAAATTAATTATTGATTTGTATGAAGTATTTGAACAATATGATTTTGAATTTAGTTATGGCTTTGAAAATCTTATTTGAAAAATTGTGTGTTGCCTACTTTGTAAATGAAAAGTTTAGAATGAAATTTGATTTGTGAAATGTATAAAATATTTGAATAACTTAATTTAAATTATTTTTAATTCACACTTGGCATGGCAATACTAATATGTTCCTCCTCCACTTGTGGGGTGAGTATGCCTTGTCGTGATGTACACACGACATGTTCAGAAATTTTGTGTCATGGTCTAAGTTGTGTTATTGTTTGGCAACACTATGTTTATTAAATTGTTTGATCAAGTTGTGCTCTATATTAAGCTTTGAAAATTATGATTTGTTATAAATGTGATTTGAGAAAAAAAAAATTGTGAAATGCGATTATGAGATTTTTGAATGAGGATTTGTTCATAAATGTTTTATATTTTGCATTTTATGCTTTATTGTGCACCACTGAGTATTTATCTCAGCGATAGCTTTAACTTGCTATCGCAGATAGAGAAAAGGACATAGCAGCAGAGCGAGCTGCTATAGTTAGAGAGGAGCACAATTGAAGAATTTTTGTACGGGTATTTGTCTATACCCTGGTAGTTTAGTTTGATGTAAATATGATAGTATGCATATGTATCTCTATAATTTGAGTAGTTGTACAAATAAAATTGTAATAATATTATTTTTGAGATTTTGCATCTGTAAATTAACTTATGATTGTAAATTAATGATTTAAAATGCAATGTGCATAGTTATGAAATGTTTTGAGATATTAATTCTTGATTTGAAATTTGGATTTTGAATTGAAGGATTGCTATTGCTGTTGATTTGAAGTTTGGTGGTTGCAAATGGAGTTGTGATTGAAAAATATATTGGGAGTGTTTCTATTTTCAGGTTTTGAAGAACTGTTTTCTCAAAATACAGATGGCACTCTGCCGAAATTTTTGTAAAAATTTCGGAGATTTTAAATATCCAAAAATTTGATTTATGTTTGGACTCTAAATGAAGGTTTTTAATATTTGAAAAAAATTTTACCCACCAATTACAAAATGAACGAAAAGTGTTTTAAAATCCCTTGTAGTATATTTAATGGGTTACCGATAGGTGAAGTATGGTAATTTATTAGCTATACTATGGGAACATGTTACATCTTACGAGGAGTAGGGTGTGACATGTTTAGTGGTATCAGAGCAAGGTTTTAAAATAAATTTTGAACTGTGAATTTGAAATATTTTATCGGTAAATACAACTGCTCAAATGTTTGATATATATGACATATTTACATCATGAATATGCACTAGTGGAGGTCAACCTCCTTGTGTTTGTTATCAGAGAGTAGAAAATTTCTGGAAAACAGAATGGAACAGGGAGATCATTTGGTAGAGCAATCTATCGAGGCTGAGGTTCGAGGAGAAGCCCCAACACTCCAGAATGTGAGTGGGTCAGCCACTCCAGCTCCTCCTCAAGCACCGCAGTTCCCTGCTCAGTTTGCACAGCAGATGGCTGCGTTCTTTCAATAAATGGCGAGAAATGTGCAACCTCAAGCACCTGTAGCACAACCAAAGTCCTCGGTTTGACAATATGAAAAATTAATGAAATTTGGGGCTACAAAATTCAAAGGAACAGTGGATCCACTGGAAGCAGAACAGTGGTTAGAGAGGATGGAACGGGTTTTCAGAAAACTACAGTGTGCTGAAGAGTTAAAGTGCGAATATTCAGTATCACTTCTGCAAGGGGATGCATATGAGTGGTGGAAGACCATCCACTACAGTCTGGTAGAGCCACCAGTCCTCACATGGGCAGACTTTTTAAGGGAATTTCGATAAAAGTGGGTCCCCTATACTTTTGTAGATATGAAGCTGCAAGAGTTTTTAAGATTGAAGCAAGGGGATAGAACTGTAGCAGAGTATAAGCAGGACTTTTCAAGGCTAAGCCATTATGATGGAAGCTTAGTCTCCATCCCCAGAGACCGGTGTAAAAGGGTTGAGGCTAGGTTGAGGGCTAGCTTGAGAATGCAAGTGGTAGGGTTCCGACAATAGAATTTTTCTGAATTGATTTCACAAGCCCTGGAACTGGAAAGGATAAAATCAGAATAGGCATTGAAAAATAGTACAAAAGAGAAAGAGAAAACTGAAAAGGTTACTGGCCAAGCTACTGAGAGTGGCTCTGGGAAAAGAAAACATTTTGAAGGATTTAGCTTGTGCAAATTGGGTAGAGGTATATGTTCTAGATAGAAATCATCCCAATCCGATTAGCAAACTCAACAGAGAAGCAGAAATACGCTGTCGGATCGACTTTGTGAGACTTGTGGTAAACCACATAGTGGAGTATGTTATAGAGCTATAGGAGCATGTTTCAATTGTGGAGGGACTAGTCATTTTGCTAAGGATTGTGTAAGTCCACACCGTTATGGATCATTCACCACGTCAGAAGGATCAGCCCAAGTTTCTACCCTGAAGAGTTTACCAACAGTTGCTAGAGGTAGAGGTAGAGGCAGAGGCAGGGGTAGTACAACTGGAAGTCAGAGTACTGTGAATCAACCAGGACAAGGTGATGCTCCAGTGAGAGTATACACTATGCGACAGAAGGACGAGGATGAGACTTCTGGTATGGTTGCTAGTATTTTCTTAATTCTTAACTGAGATATGTAAATGTGTAAAAAAAAAAAAATTTGATATGTTAGTGACTAGTCTTTTTAAAATTAATTTTGGAAGAGTTTGTCAGTGAAAAGTATTTACTAGCACACAAGAATTTGTAAAGTTAATTAGTAAGCCTAATTATGTAAGGAAAGAGAACCTAAAAGTAAGTTATAGTAATATAGCTACCTTAGATGCGGGTAAGGATATTACTGCTGATAGATGTCAGTGGGTACCATAATCAAAATAAGTTCAAGATATTAGTGAATTTAAAAGGAATAAGATATAGGGAAGTTTATTCTATTGGGATGTATCGTAGTAACTATGTAATATTCTTGATATTTGTGCTGTAAGCTGTAGATTACAGTACTGACTTGGGATTTATTGTGTAGAGCTACGTACTACCCAATAATACACAAGAATAAGAATAGTTGCGAACGGCATCTATTTTAGTACAGTTATGATAAGATAAAGTTTTCTTATTGGAAAGGAGTTTGAAAATTCTAACCTGGGATTTAAAACTCTAAAGTTAGAATATTGAAAGGTTATAGTTCAGTACAAAAGAAAATAATGACTACACATTAGTGCAAAATAAGCTATAGAATATCGATAGATAAAAATAAATAGAACAGTAAGAATGAGAAAAATACTAGATGAGGAATTGCCACCAAGGCAAGCAATTTACTTAAGATGCGTAACCATATTTCAAATTATTATATCAAGAAAGAAATAAGTTAAACCAAAGTAAACAAGATAGTGCAAAATGGCACATAGGCCTTGGTCATAAATGGAGATGGTAAGATAATGGTTATGGACCTATGGCCAAGAAAGAAACGACCACAAAAGAAAATAATTGCTAAAACAACAGCAAGAAAAGACAAAAATATTCTAAACTAAACTGAAGGTTACATCAAATGATTAAGAGATTTGATAAAAAAAGAGTAAAACTAAGTTCTCACCCATAGGATCACACGAGGTCCTAGAAAAGCAGATCCAGTAGCACACAGATTTGCTTACCTCTTAAATTAAAATGAATTTGAATCTAACTTATGACAGAAGCTCATAAGAAACTTGGCACATGAGGTAAGCAATCGATGAGTAAATAATATTGGTTAAAGTACTAAGGAACCATCATTCAGGCCAGGAAGCTACTTAGGAGTGTGAATAGGATATGAGGAGACAGCACCCATAACTGTTCAGAGACTAATACCAGGTAAAATTTCGAGGATGAAATTATTTTAAGGGGGGGGGGGAGAATTGTAACACCCCTATTTGCATAGCCTGGTATATTTCACTGTTCTGGTGACCGGATCAGTCCGGACAATTAAGAGAATTAGAACCACACTTAAGACAACTAGATAAGCCATAAACACAAATAATTAGTAATTGTCAATTAGTTAAGTATAAATAAGAAAAACAAAACATAAGAAGTTAAATGAGCCGAGAGTCACAGCAATGGGTGACCTTCTCGGGAACGACTGCGAAGTCAATTTAAACTCATATTTCAAACAGTAAAATGTGATGTTGCGGTCCTTAGGACTATTGTGAACACAGTGGAAAAAAGAAAATCATGAAAAAGAATTGTTAAGTCAGTCAAATAATTAGATTAGGGAGCCGAAAGAAATATTGAATTATTTGCAAACCGGGTTAAACCGACGAGGGGCAATTTGGTCAATTGACCCCAAGAGCTGACTCCTAACCTAACTATCAAATAAAATCGGAGAAAAGAAAATTTTGGAGTCGGGAATTAAATTAAAGAACTAATAGAAAAATAAAAAATAAAAAAATAAAAAAAAATGAAAAAGGTGTAGGGAGATGACATCATGCATGACATCATGCATGATGCCATAAAGAATATAATTAATATATTTAATTATTTAGATATTTTGGTCTTCCATAAGACAAAATACATAAAAAGAAAAGAAAAGAAAAAAAAAATTATTGGTCTTCTTCCTTTCTCCCATGCCGCCCTCACTCTCCCTCTCATCTCCATGAATTTTCGTCCATTAAAGCTTGCACTCAAGCTTTGAAATCCTTACTAAACCTCAACTTCTCTCATAATTGCTTCATAAAAACTTGATTTAATCACTTGAGAAGAAGATTGGTCATCAAAGAAAGAAGAAAAGAAGAAAGAAAATTGGAGAAAAGGGGAGTTAGAAGTTGCTACACAAAGGTTAGTGATTTAAGTTACGAATGAGTTTATTACTTGTGTTTATAACTTAGATAACTTAGAAATATGCTTAAAATGAAATAAAAATTTGTTGACGGACCATAATGATTTTTGGCCAGCATTTATATGGGGGTGTTATTGCATGATTTGATTAACTTAGATGGTGATATGAACTTTAAGTAGTTAAATGGTTGTGATTAAAGGCTTGAATTAGCTAAATGCAAGGAAATTGTGAATTAGGATTTTGGACATTAGGGTTAGAGACAAAAAATGTGAGAAACTTGTGAATGATGTCTTGTACCTAATTTGAAGTGAGAAATGGTCAATGGTGTCCAAATGAAGTGTGTTGGAATGGTTGGAAATAAGGCCAAATTCGGATTGAGTATGGTCATGCTACTGGCAGCATGACCAAGTTACCTTTGAAGGACCAAAAATGAAATTTTACAAGTCCAATTGGTATGATACCAATTGGAAATGAAAATAGACACTAAATGACACAATTTTCATTTCGGAAGCATGCCTAAAAAGTGACCAAAACCTAGTAAACAAATTGACCAAACTTGGAAAATCTCAGTTTGCTCTGTACAAACTGACCAAATGAACAGTATTGTTCATTTGGCTATAACTTGAGCTAGGCAGGTCTAAATGACCTGAAATTTTACCAGTGGACAGTTGAGGTATAGACCTAAAACTTTTGTGAAGAACACAAACTCCAATTATGCCATTAACCTAGTCATTTGGCCAACCAAAATTTGTGACCTAAAACTGCCAGAACCAAAATTTGCCCAGAAAATCTGGGTTAAGTCCAATCCGACAGGCATGGTTCAAATGGCTATAACTTGAGCTACAAAACTCCAATTGGAGTGATTCAAAAAGGAGAATAAAATTAAGACAATAGTTAACATTTTCTATATAGGAAGTTTTGCCAAATTCTAGCAGAAAAGTAACCAATAGAACAGTGCAACTTGAGACACCAAAACTGAAAATTTGCAAATTTGCCTAAAAGACTTAGAATTTGAGTAAACAACCAAAACCAGCAAATTTAGTGACCAAAATGTGCTATGTGGGTGAAGTTGGAATTCCCATACCTATTAAGCCTTAGAAAGTCAACTAATTGACTTGAATAGTATCATGAATAGTAAATCCAAATGAAAATTTCCAAGAATGTTAGTTTAAGCATATTTGGGCTAGAATTAAGTATTTATGAACTAATTATTAGATTTATTGTGAAATAAGATACTGAAACATTATAAATTTTGTGTTTCAGCTAAAAAAGACCCGGAAGGTATAAGGGACTGAGTCAAGGCCTAGAGGTGACTCACGCCAGGTTTGTGCACAAAAATTTTTGAATTATAGTTTCCATAATGGAAATTGATTTATTATACATTGTGAATGTGTTTGTTCATTATGAATTTTGAGAATGTTGTGTTGCCTATTCTACAATGGAAATCTGGAAGGAAAATTAATTATTGATTTTTATGAAATATTTGAACAATATGATTTTGAATTTAGTTATGGCTTTGAAAATCTTAGTGAATTGTATAAAATATTTGAATAACTTTATTTAAATTGTTTTTAATTCACACTTGGCATGGCAATACTAATATGTTCCTCCTCCACTTGTGGGGTGAGTTTGATATTTGATCACTTTCCTCCCTCTCTGGCTTTCCAGTCTGAGAGGCGAGTTTGGATGAGTACTCATTAGCTAGCTAGCCACCTCCCTCATAGATTTCAATTAGTGGGGTGAGTATGCCTTGTCGTGATGTACACACGACATGTTCGGAAATTTTGTGTCATGGCCTAAGTTTTGTTATTGTTTGGCAACACTATGTTTATTAAATTGTTCGATCAAGTTGTGCTCTATATTAAGCTTTGAAAATTATGATTAGTTATAAATGTGATTTGAGAAAAAAAAAATTGTGAAATGCGATTATGAGATTTTTGAATGAGGATTTGTTCATAAATGTTTTATATTTTGCATTTTATACTTTATTGTGCACCACTGAGTATTTATATACTCAGCGATAGCTTTAACTTGCTGTCGCAGATAGAGAAAAGGACATAGCAGCAGAGCGAGCTGCTACAGTTAGAGAGGAGCACAATTGAAGAATTTTTGTACGGGTATTTATCTATACCCTGGTAGTTTAGTTTGATGTAAATATGATAGTATGCATATGTATCTCTGTAATTTGAGCAGTTGTACAGATAAAATTGTAATAATATTATTTTTGAGATTTTGCATCTGTAAATTAACTTATGATTGTAAATTAATGATTTAAAATGCAATGTGCATGAGTTATGAAATGTTTTGAGATATTAATTCTTGATTTGAAATTTGGATTTTGAATTGAAGTGTTACTATTGCTGTTGATTTGAAGTTTGGTGGTTGCAAATGGAGTTGTGATTGAGAAATATATTGGGAGTGTTTCTATTTTCAGGTTTTGAAGAACTGTTTTCTCAAAATACAGATGGCACTCTGCCGAAATTTTTGTAAAAATTTTAGAGATTTTAAATATCCAAAAATTTGATTTATGTTTGGACTCTAAATGAAGGTTTTTAATATTTGAAAAAAATTTTACCCACCAATTACAAAATGAACGAAAATTGTTTTAAAGTCCCTTGTAGTATATTTAATGGGTTATTGGTAGGTGAAGTATGGTAATTCATTAGGTGTACTATGGAAACAGGTTACATCTTACGAGGAGTAGGGTGTGATAATATTCAATTTCCTTGCTGCATGGAGATGCATATGAGTGGTGGAAGACTATTCCCCACAATTTGGTTGAGCCGCCAGTGCTGACATGGGATGACTTTCTAAGGGAGTTTAGACAGAAGTATGTTCCTGATACCTATGTGGATATAAAGCTACAGGAGTTTCTCAGTTTGAATCAAGGGAACAAGACTGTAGCCGAGTATGAGAGAGACTTTTCTCGCCTTAGCCACTATGTTGGAAGCCTACTCACTACCAGTAGAGATAGATGCAAATGGTTTAAGGACGATTTGAGGCCTAGTTTGAGATTGCAAGTGGTTAGGCTTTGACATGACAACTTCTCTGGGTTGATATCATAGGCTCTTGAATTGGAAAGGATAGAACTGGAAGGGGCATCTAAGAAGGTAATCACTGAAAAAGAGAAGAGCAATAAGCCTACAGGTCAGAGTCCAAGTAATAATTCGGGTAAGAGGAAGAGCTTTGGGGGACCAAGTAATAGAGGATCTAATAGGGGAAGATTCTCAGGGCAGAGGCCAACTAGATCCGGACAGCAGACATCTAGGGGTTCCTTTCCTACCCATGCTTGTGAGACTTGTGGCAGGACTCATGGAGGAGTATGTTATAAGGCCATAGGAGCCTGTTACAACTATGGTTGAAGTGGGCACTTTGCTAGAGATTGCACTAGTGCCCGCAGATCTGGGCTGCCTACCACCACTGAGGGATCTGTTTAAGGTTCTACTTCCAGAGGACAACAGACAACTAGTAGAGGCAAAGGCAGGGGTAGAGGTAACACTTCTGGCAGCCAGGGCATAGTAAGCCAACCAGAGTAGAGTGGTGCACCAATCAGGGTGTACACCATGCTCCAGAGGGATGAAGCTGAGACATCAGATGTTGTGGCTGGTACTTTATCCATCTTTGGTAGAGATGTATATGTACTGTTTGACCTTGGTTCTACACATTCTTATACTAGTGCCAATATTGCACGTTCTGTTGCCACTCCTTGCTTGAAAATGGATTATGATGTGCTAGTAACTAGTCCCTTAGGGCAAGAGGTGTTAGTAGTATGCCCTAGAGCATATCATTTAGTATGTATCTTGTATATATTTTTATTAATAAAAGGCATTTCCATTTTTCTGTTTACATAATATATTTATGTGTAATAGAAAAGGTCCATTGATATTTTGTTAGAAATATTATTCTTAAGTTGTTAAGAATATGAGTGACAATATTTCTAGCACAAAGTATCATAAATGGGTCCACAATCGAGGATACTTCATAATAAGGACATGACTTATCCAGAAAGATTGTATTCATGTTTGTTCCCAAGTTATTTATATGAGATATAAATAAGATGGAATGGTGAGTCTCATGCCATATGACAAATATGATAGGCACTTATAAATGATAAGTAGGCCGAACCAGTGACACTTATGACAAGCACATGGAGTTTACTCTTGTCAATGTTTTGTCATAAATCATATCAGTGCATATAATCTTTAGACCTGAGATAGCACAGTTATCTTATATATAGGTAGTTTGAGTTTGATACTGCTTTCATACTTGTACTGTGTATGGGTAAATGGGCATGTGTTGGCTCCTACTAGTTATATATGGAGGTAGGTGTTGATCAAGATGGAATCTGTTCCTCTAAGTAAATAGAGATAAAATACTATGTTCATTTAATTGTTCTTGATGTTTCAAGTTCCTGGCCAGGACAGATAGATTTATTCAGAAAAGAGTTTCTGATGAGAAAATCTTTTTATTCAAGAACTGGAATTAAAAGAGAACATAATATTCATAGCAAATGGAGTTTGACATAAACCATGACTCAAATTGAGTTGGGATTTTGTAATGAGAGATTCTAGTGCATGGTAACATATGATTATAGGTTCATTTAAGGTAAACCTTATTACTAATTGGGTGGCCATGGCATGCTATGCTAGGTGTTAACCATGGTCTATGAGGTTCATAAAATGATTTAGAGAAATCATTTATGGTAAGAAATAGTTCTGATGATATTAAGAGTTGATATCATGTCTCATTGCCAATTAGTGATGAGACTAGTAAGTCACACACATACACAAGTTATCACCTATTTAAATATGATTTAATTAATTAATTAAAGAGTTTAATTGATTAATTAAATAGGTTTGGTTTGCAATTAAATTGCAAAGTCCCTAGCATGACTTGAAACCAAATCTAGATTATTGGATGTGTAGTATAAATTAAATTTATATTTAAAGTGTTTAAATATGAATTTAATTAATGAGAAATTAATTAATAGAGATTAATTAATTAATTTATATTTGATATAAATTAATTAGAAGAAGAAAAATAATTATTTTGTGTTGAGAACTCAAAATTAAGACACAGGGGCATTTTGGTCATTTTGCAGTGTGACACGTGGCACCATGAGATGGTGACACATGGGATTACACATAAGCTTGCCAAATGTTTTTTAATCATGTAAGATGATTAAAATCAAGATTAAATATAGGTTTGACACTTGGCACAATGTGATTGGGTCACTTAAACCTAGAGCTAATCAAAAGGTGACATGTCGCTAGGGTTTAATGTGTTAACCTAGCTATTTAAGTGTGGTTATGAAAAGAAAAAATAACCAGCAGCCTCTCCTCTCATTTGTCACGCCACTTTGAGCCTCTCCAGCTATTTCTCTTCATCTCTCATCAATTCAAAGAGATTAGCCATCAATCTCTTGAATTAAGAACACTAGAAATTGTTTCTAGTGTCCTGTTTACATCTCTAATCTCTTAAAAGGCAAAACTTGAATTTCTAATTAATAGAAAAAGCTTTAGAAGCTGTTCAAGGGCTGCCATAGGTGTTCTTGGTGTGGACAAGCTAGAGGGACAACATCTGGTGTCCTGAAGATGAATCTCAAAGGCGCAGACACGCTGCAGTACATCAAGAGGTTAGTGTAATCGTTCTTGATTTAATCTAGGGTTCTAAAATTAATCTGATTAATTTTAAAATCTTAAATGGCAAATACAGATCCAAAAGCATATTAAAAGAGTTTTAATATGTTGTTTATCATTGAAATCAAATAGATAAAAATAAATCTTGCATGATGCATGTGACCCTAGGTGAAAAATTTTGAATTTCAATGGTATAAACTTGTGTTTTCACGCTTCCGTTCCTTCAAGAGGTTAGGGTGGACAAATTGTATAAGGATTGTCCTTTGGTGATCCAAGGACATACATTCTTGTCAGACTTAATTGACATGCCCTTCCGAGATTATGATATTATCTTGGGCATTGATTGGTTAGCCAGGCATCACGCCATGATTGACTATAGACTGAAGATAGTCACTTTTGGTCTTCTCGAGTATGCAGACGTAGTGATACACAGGGAGAGGCAGTTATTGCAATCCAACATCATTTCAGCTGCACTTGCTAGAAAGATGATTAGAAAGGGATGTGAAGCTTATCTAGCTCATGTGATAGACACCCAGGTGAGGAGTATAGATCTTAAAGATATTCCTATAGTATGGGATTTTTAGGATGTCTTTCCGGAAGAATTGCCAGGATTGCCTCCAGAAAGAGAAGTGCAGTTTGAAATTCAGACTATGCCTGGTGTGGAGACAATCTCCATCACTCCTTATAGGATGGCACCTGCTGAGTTGAAAGACTTGAAGGTGCAATTGCAGGAATTATTAGATAAGGGTTTCATTCGCCCTAGCGTGTCACCTTAGGGAGCACCAGTATTATTTGTGAAGAAAAAGGATGGTACTCTCTGCCTATGCATAGACTACAGACAGTTGAATAAGGTGACCATAAAGAATAGATATCCTTTGCCATGGATTGATGATTTGTTTGATCAGTTGAAGGATGCAACTGTATTCTCCAAAATTGACTTGAGATCAGGCTACTACTAGTTGAGGGTGCAGGAGCAAAGTATTCCTAAAACTGCCTTTAGGACTCGGTATGGCCACTATGAGTTCTTGGTAATGCCATTCGGGTTGACTAATGCTCTAGCTGCTTTTATGGGCCTAATGAACACTATCTTCAGGCCATATTTGGACCAGTTTGTTGTGGTGTTCATTGATGATATTTTGGTGTACTCAAAGAATGCAGAGGAACATGACAAGCACTTGAGGATAGTATTGCAGACTTTGAGAGAGAAACAGTTGTATGCCAAACTGTCAAAATGTGAGTTTTTGCTAAAGAAGATTTCATTTTTGGGGCATATTGTATCTACAAAAGGTATCCAGGTGGATCCTAGCAAAGTAGAAGCCATTCTTAATTGGAAGCCACCTAGAAATGTCAAGGAAGTTTGAAGTTTCCTTGGTTTAGCCAGGTATTACCGAAGGTTTGTGAAGGGATTCCCCATGCATCTCCACTGACCAAGCTACCTAGGAAGGATGTAAAATTTCAGTGGACTGATCAGTGCCAGGAAAGTTTTGATGAGTTAAAGAGGCATTTAACTGAAGCTCCAGTCTTAACCTCGCGCACTTTGGGTAAGGAGTATACCATATACAGTGATGCTTCTCATAACGGATTGGGCTATGTGTTGATGCAAGATAGGAATGTCATTGCCTATGCTTCACGCCAGCTCAAACCGCATGAGAGGAATTATCCTACACATGACTTGGAGCTAGTAGCCATTGTCTTTGCCTTAAAGATCTGGAGACATTACTTGTATGGAGAGAGATGTTATATATACACAGATCATAGAAGTTTGAAATACTTGGGCACATAGAAGGAGTTAAATTTGAGGCAAAGGAGATGGTTAGAGCTGATAAAAGATTATGATTGCTTGATAGACTATCAGCCTGGAAAGGCAAATGTTATAGCTGATGATTTAAGTCGCAAGACTATGGCTGGTTTGAGGGTTTCTCCTTTGTCAATGGTGCATGAATTAAGGGCATTGCATGCTAATTTGGAGATTAATGAAGATGGGCAGATGGTAGCTACTTGGCAAGTAAAGCCAATGCTGGCAGAACAAATTAAAGTAGTTGCACAGAATGATGATAAGTATGTGAAGTTAATGGAAGAGGCTCGGAATGGCAAGAAACCAGAATTATCAGTAAATGATGAGAGCTTGTTATTATATAAGGGCAGAATGTGCATTCCTGAGAATGTTGAACTGAGACAGACCATTTTAAAGGAAGCACATGATTCACCTTTTGCAATACACCCTAGTGGAACCAAAATGTACAAAATGTGAAAGAGCACTATTGGTGGAGAGGAATGAAGAAAGACATTGCAGAATATGTTGTCAAATGCCTAACTTATCAGTAAGTAAATGCAGAACACCAAGTGCTTGCAGGGTTACTACAGCCATTACCAATTCCTGAGTGGAAATGGGAAAGAATCACTATGGATTTCGTGATAGGACTTCCACGTACACAAAAGAATCATGATGTAGTTTGGGTTATTATTGATAGATTGACCAAGTCTGCACACTTTTTGCCAGTGAAAATGGATTACAACCTGAAAAGATTGGCCAAACTATACATTGACGAAGTGGTGAGGTTGCATGGAGTGCCAATGTCTATTGTGTCTGATAGAGATCCTAGGTTCACTTCTAGATTCTGGGGTAGTCTCCAAAAAGCCCTAGGGACTAGATTGAACTTCAATACAGCATTCCATCCATAGACAGACGGCCAGTCTAAAAGGATCATTCAGATTTTGGAGGATATGCTTAGGGCTTGTGTGATTGAGTTTGAAGGGAGTTGGGACACATACTTGCCTTTAATTGAATTAGCCTGCAACAACAGTTATCAGTCAAGCATCAGAATGCCTCCATACAAAGCACTTTATGGCAGAAAGTATAGAACTCCCTTGTTGGGATGTTTTTGCCAGTGAAAATGGATTACAACCTGAAAAGATTGGCCAAACTATACATTGACGAAGTGGTGAGGTTGCATGGAGTGCCAATGTCTATTGTGTCTGATAGAGATCCTAGGTTCACTTCTAGATTCTGAGGTAGTCTCCAAAAAGCCCTAGGGACTAGATTGAACTTCAATACAACATTTCATCCATAGACAGACGGCCAGTCTAAAGGGATCATTCAGATTTTGGAGGATATGCTTAGGGCTTGTGTGATTGAGTTTGAAGGGAGTTGGGACACATACTTGCCTTTAATTGAATTAGCCTGCAACAACAGTTATCAGTCAAGCATCAGAATGCCTCCATACGAAGCACTTTATGGCAGAAAGTATAGAACTCCCTTGTTAGGATGAAGTGGGCAAAAGGAAGTTGTTTGGTCTAGAATTAGTGCAGCAGACAGAAGAAAAGGTTAAGCTCATTAGAGATAGACTCAAAATTACAACGGATAGATAGAAGTCCTACATTTACCTAAAGAGAAGAGATATTCGATATAGTGTGGGTGACAAGGTGTTCCTGAAAGTTTCCCCATGGAAGAGGATCATGAGGTTTGGTAGAAAGGGGAAACTAAGTCCTCGCTTCATTGGGCCGTATGAGGTTCTGGAAAGAGTGGGTTCATTGGCATATAGACTTGCATTGCCTCCGGAGTTGGAAAAGATTCACAATGTCTTTCATGTCTCCATGTTGAGGAGGTATAGATCAGACCGCTCTCACATTTTACTAATAGAGGAGATTGAGGTGAATCCAGACCTGACATATGATGAAGAGCCCATAAAGATCTTGGCACATGAGGTGAAGTAGCTGAGGAATAAACAGATACCTTTAGTCAAAGTGTTGTGGAACCATCATTCAGGCCAGGAGACTACATGGGAGCGTGAGGAGGACATGAGGAGACAGCACCCACAGCTATTCAAAGACTGAGAGCAGGTAAATTTCGAGGACGAAATTTATTTTTAAGGAGGGGAGAATTGTAATACCCCGAACCTCCGAGTTATGAATAGTACCTTTTTTGGTCCATGACTAATACTATTCAAAGACACCTTGAGGACCAAAAATAAATAGAAAATTAATTGAGATAGACACAATAAAAATTCTAGTGAACAAAAAAGCTAAGGACTCATCGGGTATTATAAAAAGAAGGATTATGACCCGATGAGGGACATTTTGGTCAATTCACCTCAAGAGTTGACTTTTGACCAAAATGTCAATTAAATTAAATGAAATTAATGAATTGAATTATGGGGTAAAAATTGAAGAAAAATTCAAGTAAAAATATGTAAGGGAAAATTTAAGAAATGAAAACTTAAACTTTCATTTCCATTATGAAAAAATTAAAATGAAAGACTTATGGGCTTTTGATAGTTAAATTTAATTATTTAATTAAAAGGAAAAATTAAGTGTAAATATAAAAAAAAAGGAATAAAAATTTAAGTTTAATTATCCTTATGACACAATTAAAATTTATAATTTTAATAAGCTAATTTTGGGGATATATATATATATATAATATATATATATATATATAAGAAGACAAATGTATTTTTCATTTCTTTTTTTTCATAAGATGTCACCACCCTCTCCTCTCTCTTCCTCTCTCTCTCTCTCCCTCTATCTTTCTCTTCTTCTTTCACTTCTTCCCCTCATTGATTTCCCCTCCCAAGTTTTAATTCTCTTAAATTCTCTTCATAAATATATATATAAGAAGACAAATGTATTCTTCATTTCTTTTTTTTCATAAGATGTCACCACCCTCTCCTCTCTCTTCCTCTCTCTCTCTCCCTCTCTCTTTCTCTTCTTCTTTCACTTCTTCCCCTCATTGATTTCCCCTCCCATGTTTTCATTCTCTTAAATTCTCTTCATAAATTCCATAGCTCACTAAAAGAAAATATCAAAGAGATCTTTGATTGAGAGATTAAAAGCAAGGAGAACAAGAATTGGAAGAAAAGTGAAGTTGGAAAGAAATCAATAAGAGGTAAGTTTCTTTTCATGTTAGATTAGTTGTATAAGCTTGGAATGAAGTTGATTTATGATTAAATTTCATAAGAAAATAAAAGAAAACATGCATGGAACCTAAACTAGGGTTTTGGCCAAATGGGAGAAAAATTAGGGTTTGATGTATTTTTAGTTAAATTGATGATAAATCTAAGTCAAAGTGAAGTAGTATGCATGATGGGAAGTAGTAAGATTTTATGGGATTGCATAAATTTAATTATGGGAGATTAGGGTTCATGGGAAAATTGGGTTTTAGTGCTAGAGAGTGAAATTGGTGCGTGTAGTGTTAAATTATGATCATTTGAGGTTTATTTAGTTTGAATTGACATTGGGTTGATGAATGGAAGTAACGAAATGGTAGGATTAGGGAAAATTATAAACTTTAGTGTTTGAAAATTATGGGTTTTTTGCTAGGAAGTGCCATTGATGTGTCAATGCTAAATTATAGTCATTTTGGGTGAATTAAATGTGAATTGAGGTTGGTTAGAGGGAATAATTGAAGAAATTAAAAATTTAAACCTAGGGCAGAATTTGCACACTGAGTTCAGTGGGTTTGACAGCCCATAAATTGAGCTACACAACTCTAATTGGTGTGAAACCAATTGGAAATGAACTAGAATTTTCATGAAGAGACCCACCCCAGAAACTTCCCAGAAATTGCCCAAACCTTAGCTTGAACTTAGAGACACAATTCTGGAACCTGCAGAATTTGACCATATAAATAGTAAACTTTGCACGGCCATAACTCTCTCTAGAAAACTCCGATTTAGACGATTCTTGAACCGATGGAAACCTAAGACATAGTAGAACATTTTGTGTGAAGAACATTAGACCAAATTATGGACTTAGCCCAATCAAATTGCTGAGCAAAGTTGAATCATCAAATTTGCAGAACTGCAGATTTACCATATAAACAGTAAATTTTGCATGGCCACAACTCTCTTTAGAAAGCTCTGATTTAAGAGATTCTTGAACCGATGGAAACCTAAGACATAGTAGAACATTTTGTGTGAAGAACATTAGACCAAATTATGGACTTAACTTGATCAAATTGCTGAACGAAGTTGGATTGATAAATCTGCCAGAGCTGATTCTGCAGCATGAATAGTAACGTGAACAGTAACCGTATTTTAGTCATAACTTGAGTTACACAGCTCCGAATTAGGTGATTCAAAAAGGAAAATAAAGTTAAGACCTAAATGAACAATTTTCATGAAGAACACCTCACAAAATTATGATCGAAACTAGGTAAAAATTAGGTTCAAAGATTGGGGCACCAAGTTGTCCCAAAACCAAAATATTCTAAAATTTTCAAAGCTAACTTAGGATGCATTAGACATGCATGTAATGAGTTCTTGGCAGCAATTGAGATTGGTATTGAGGTATTCTATTTGTGTATTTTCAGTACAAAAAGAAGTTAGAACAGACAAGGAGAAGTAGGTAACAAGAAAGGAGAGCATTGAAGGTTTGTGCACAACTAACATTTTCTTTGTTTTTAAACTTGTAAATTGCTTGGAATGTGTTAAATTGAATGAGTTTGCTTTGAACAAGTTTACTTTGACTGAAATATGGTTTTTCTCTTGCATTTAAGAAATTTAGGTGTTGCCACCTTTTTTTGGATATTATGATGAATTTAAATGTGTTTATTGGTTTATAAATGTGATTGTTGAATGGAAAATTTTTGGAAACTATTTTGAAACCACAGTTAGCATGACAGTCCCTTTCGGAACTCCCCAGTAGTAATGGCTACTTGGGGTTGGTAATTGATATTGATTATGTCTCCCATTAATAACGGTTAGTGGGGGTAAGACTACATGAGTACTTATTAGCTAGTTAGCCCTTCCCTCATTAATAACGGTTAGTGACGTTGAGATTGCTTTGTCGTGGTGTACAACACAACACAGATCATGAAATTTTGTGTCATGGCCTGAACTGTGTGTTGATGTTGGTAACACTAATGCTTTGTGAAGTGTGATTTATGAAGTATGATTTCTCATTTGAAATGTTATTCCAATAAATGGCTCTTATGAACTTAGAACTATTATGAAGTTTTCATGCTGAAGAAAAATGTGATTTATTATGTTTTGACAAATTGTGTTTTACCTTAGGTTTTAAAGTTATTAGTTGTGCACCACTGAGTGATATACTCAGTGATAGCTTCTTTATGCTGTCGCAGGTAAGGGAAAGGAGAAGGCAGCCGAGTGAGAGACTTGAAAGCAGCATTTTGGTATTGATTGTGGGTATATATCGTAGGTATACCCCTGTAATTTCCTTGTGATGTATTTTATACCTATATGTATGGATGTACGGACATTGAGCAATTTGTATTTAAAAGCATTGCATTGCTATCACATTTTAAGTTTGTAACTATTTTGTATTTTACTTTGAGACTTATGAAAATGTAACTTTTGCAATATTTAGCCTATCATTATTTCCAATGAATGTTTACATGTAATTTTAACTATTCTCATGCAGTTTTCCACAAAAGAATTGATAAGATAAAAAGCTATGATTTGTTTTAAAATCCTTTGTAGCATAACTAATGGGTTATGGGTAGGTGGAGTTCGGTAATTCCTTAGGTATGCTACGGGAACATGTCATGCCTTACCAGGGATAAGGGGTGACAATTTACATTAGGAAAAATCCAAACCAAAATTTATTACAAGCTTTATACAACTGCTCATAATCAATTTTACATGTCCATACAGTTACATACATTTACATACATCAAAATAGTTTTTACAATCAGGGTATAAAATATACTCGATAAACTTCAGAATAGGTAGCTCCTCAATCGTCAGCAGCTCACTCTGCTACTCTTCTTGTCTCTATATCTGCGATAGCAATAACAGCCATCGCTGAGTACTAGGACTCAGTGGTGCACAACATACTAAAATAATCTTTATGCGGAATTTATATCATACTCATTCAAAAATTAAGCTGAACATGAGATATAAATACAAAACATGATTTACAAGATTTTAATTTAAAAAATTTTATTTCAAAAGTCTCAAAACAAATTTCATAAAAACACATAGTTATATCATGCCATTCGAAATAAATATAATCTCAATAGCCAGATGCTAAGGAGAAGTCACAACACAAGGCTAGCTAGCTCAAATATATGAAAACTCATTCTTTTTCTTCTTCTACTGGCACACCCCAATACTTCAGCCAGAGAGGGAATCAAAATTCGAAACTGATTTCCCCCACTAGTCATGCTAGTGAGGTATTCAAATATATGGTCATCACACTGTGGTTTCAAAACTATCTTAATAATTTACTAAACATTTATCGCCATTTCAAACACAAACAATTAATCTTTCAACAATTTAAATCAAAAGCATAATAAACTTTTCAATTCAATTATGTCACAATTTCATATCTCAATTCTTTCAAAACAATGTGCAGAAAAAAAAATTTACAAAAATTCTATGTTGTGCACAAACCTTATACGAGTCACCTCTTGGCCTTGACTTGACACCTCGGGTTCTTTTCCGGTATTCTTTTCCATTGAAACATACAGTTTCACAGTATTTCAGTATCATAACTTATCATAAATCCAAAAATAAATTCAAATTCACTTATACCTAGCTTTAATATGCTAAACTTGGCGTTCTTTAAATTTTATGTTTCGAGGTTACTATTCACTATACTATTCAAGTCAATTTGTTGACTTTCTAAGGCTTAATAGGTATGAGAATTCTAATTTTACCCACATACCACATTTTGGTTACCTAATTTGTTGGTTTTGGTTGTTTACTCAAAACTTAAGTTTTTTAGACAAAATTTTAAATTTTCAGTTTTTGTGTCTTATATTGCACTATTCCATAAGTTTTCTTCATAGAAATTGTTTCTTATTGTCTTAAATTTATTCTCCTTTTTGAATCACTCGAATTGGAGTTTTGTAGCTCAAGTTATAGCTATTTGAATAATGGCTGTCGGATTGGACTTAACCCAGATTTCTGGGCAAATTATGGTTCTGGCAGTTTTAGGTCACCAATATTTAGGTGACTACATGATTTGGTTAAGGGCATAATTTAGGTTTGTGTTCCTTATAAAAGTTTTAGATATATATCTCAGCTTTCCACTGGTAAAATTTCAGGTCATTTAGACCTGCCTAGCCCAAGTTATGGCCAAATGAATAAACACTATTCGTTTGGTCATTTTTGTACAGGGCAAAACACTCACATCAGGATTTGGCCAATTTGTTCACTATGCTATGGTCACTTTTTGGGCATGATTCCTAAATGAAAAATGTGTCATTTTGTGTCTAGTTTCATTTCCAATTGGCCTCACACCAATTGGGCATGTAAATTTTCAGTTTTGGTCCCTAAAAAGGACTTTGGTCATGCTGCCTGTATACTGTCCACATCCAATCCGAATCTAAACCTAATTCTAACACTTCCAACATACCTCAATTGGTCACAAATGACCATTTCTCAACTCCAAGAAGGTCAAACACATCATTTAAAAATTTCTCACATTTTTGTCTTCCAAAATCCTAGGTGCCAAAACACTAACTACATTAATTGCTGCATTTAACTATATCAAAGCATATCAACATCACTTCCACACTCATACAAGTTTATCTACACTATTAATTCAAGCAAATTCATACATTACCATAGCAAACCCTAGCTGACCGAATTTACTTCTAGTCCTCCACACTTGTTTTTATTTCATTTTAATCATATTTCTAAGTTCTTTATGCTATAAATACATTAATTAAACTGAAAATTTAAAGTTGAATCACTAACCTTGAATGCAGAATTTTAATCTTCCTTTCCTTCAATTTTTTTCTTCTTTCTTTCCCTTGGACCTTCTTTTCTAATTGCCCAAACAAGTTTTATCTATGGTAGATAACTTTTCTATGGTGGAATTTTTGGTTCTTCAAGCTCAAACAATGAGCTTCAATGGAGTTTTGTGGAGAGGGAGAGTTGAGAGAGGGAGGACGGCAACTTTGAAGAAGATGGACCTTTTTATTTTTTTTTTCTTTCTTTTATGTTTTTTAATCTTATGGAAGACCACAATTAATCCAAATTTAATTTTTAATTATAATGTTTATTGCATCATGCATGATGTCATCACTTTTCACTTTTCCTTTTTTTTTTCTATTTATTTTTTCATTAGTTCTTTAATTTAATTTCAGATTCTGAAATTTTCTTTTCTTCGATTTTATTTGACAGTTAGGTCAGGAGTCAGCTCTCGGGTTTAATTGACCAAATTGCCCCTCGCTGGTTCGATCCAGTTTGCAATAATTCGATATTTCTTCCGGATCCCTGACCTAATTATTTGACTGGCTTAACAATTCTTTTTCGTGATTTTCTTTTTTCCACTGTGTTCGCAATAGTCCTAAGGATCGCGACGTCACATTTTACGGTTCAAAATTTGAGTTTAAATTGACTTCGCAATCCTTCCCGAGAGGGTCACTCATCGCTGTGACTCTCGGCTCATTTAACCTCTTATGTTCTATTTTTTTATTTATACTTAACTAATTGATAATTACTAATTATTTGTGTTCAGGGTATAACTAGTGGTCTTAAGTGTTGTTCTAATCCCCTTAATTGTCCGGACTGATACCGGTCACTAAAATAGTGAAATGTACCAGGCTATGCAAATAAGGTTGTTACAAAGAGATAGGGAGTAAGAAAGAAAAGATTTGGTGAGTTTTTAACAAGTTTCATAAGTGGTAAGTATCCATTTCTTCATCCTTTCTTTGTTAAAGTTTATGTTGATGTTATGGGTAGTATTTTGGTTGAAAATTTGAAAGAATTACTTGAGTAATTGTTGGGTACTATTTTTGGCAGCCATGAAATATCAAGGTTAAGGAATTATTTCTTCATGTAAATGGTATTTTGAGGTATTGATTTAAGTGCTTAAATGTATAAGATGTTTTAGCTAATGTATTGTATGTGTATGTGTGAATTGAGCAATTGAAATTAAAAGTTTGTAAGGGAAATTTAATGTCCAAGTAAACTACCATTTTTGGGCATCCTTTAAACCCATGAAATTATGTATGATATCATGAAACTTATTGATGAATTCTAGTGGTGATGATGTAAGGGCAGTTTGTATGATTGAGGATGGAAGTTATATGTAGTGGTTAGAAGCATTCATGCGTATGTATTGTTTGGAATTGGATATTGTGAATTGGAAGTGTAATTGGTACATTGTAAATTGGTTATACTCTGCCCAAAGTTACTATAATGTAAAGTAATGAATGGTTATGGTTAGTACCAAATGCATAATTAGGTTTGGGAAGTGAAGTGTGGTTAGTTGAATGTGTGAATGGTTAATGCTTCAAAAATGTGTTAAGGGCAATATGTGTTTTAGGCTATAAATGGAATTGTGTAACTCCAATTGGTATGAGGCCAATTGGAGGTGAAACTAGGCACAAAATGTGCCAACTTTCATGAAGAAAGCCTACCTAAATTCTATCCAGAAAGTGACATGAGAATTGACCAAGTCCAGATTAGTGACTTCGCAAACCTGAATATTGACAATTTGAACAGAAGTCAGTATTTTGGCCATAACTGACTCAAAACAGGTCCAAATGACCTGAACTTTATACCATGGAAATCTTAGACATAGAGCTATAACTCTTATGAAGACACCACAACCCAAAAATGACCATAATTAAGTCAAAATGCTTATACAAGTTTAGGCATAAAAACTGCCAAAATCAGAAATGACCTAAAAATGACCTAAGTTTGCCATTTTAGAGCAATCTATCCAGCAATAGTAAAATGATTATAACATGGTCTAGTAAACTCCAAATGAGCAAAAATTTGTGTCAAAAGTTCACTAAGACATAGACCTACAAGTTTGTAATTCTGACCAAAACCCAAAAATCGAGGGAACTAAGTCATCCGGCAATGTCAAAACAGCATATAAAAATCCGATAAATTGCAATAAAATGCAATACACTTGAAAATGAAATTGGTAACATGTACCAACACTAAAGGACTATAAAATGTAACATATTGATAATATTAAAATTTATTCCCCTAGAGTGCATCAAAGGTCAACATTATAGGTTGATTAATGAAAGCAATAGTATTAAATAAATTTAATTATTAAACCTTATTGTTATAGACAATTTAATTGAGTACTGAAACACTTTAAATTGTGTGTTTCAGTTAGCAAAAACTTAGGCAAGGGGAAAGAAACATTGAGCCAAGGTCAATAGGCTACTCATCAGAGGTTTGTGCACAATAGTTATTTCTTTTGAATTTTCAATTGAAATAAATTTTGACAATTTGTATGTTGTTGCTTAAATTGTGGAAAAATTGTTTGAATGGAATTTGATGGATACTTATTGATTGAAAAATATTGCAAATGGTCTGAAACCACAGCTATCATGTATATTTGATTGAATTTCTCACTAGCTTGTCTAGTGGGATGAATTGGCTTTGAATTCCCTCTCTGGCTGAAGTGTTGAGGTGTGTGCCAGTTGAGGACGAATAGGATGAGTACTCATATAATTGCTAGCTAGCTATGTTATTTCTTATTAGCCATTGGCTTTTGGGACGAATTGGACTTTGGATTCATGATTAAGCTGTGTGTGTGATTTATTGATATTCATTGAGACATTGTGAAATGGAGTTTAATTATTTATGACATTCTCTGTCTTTTGAATTTAATTATGATTTTAAGTATCCACTGATTAAATGATTTATGGTTTATGGTTTTAAATTGCATTTTCTTAATGTTGTGCACCACTGAGACATTGGCTCAGCGATAGCTTTTTCATTGTTGTCGCAGATAGACAGACAGACAGGGCAGCAGAGTAGGCTGCTTATGCTACATTTTGGGATTCTACCAGGTATATTGAGTATACCATATTTTTTGTAATTTTTGTTACAATGTATGTGTATTGTATGTATATATTGTGCTTGGTCTTGAGCAGTTGTAAACTAAAGTTGTAATATATTTATTTCTTATCTCAGCTTTTGAACTACTCAGTCATTTTGTAGTCTATCTTTGAAAATATTGAAAATTGATGTTGAATTGAGTTTGACAAATGTTGAAAAAATTGATTTGTGTTGAGCCATACTGGAGTTTGGGATTGAACAAATATATTAGAAGTGCTTTTTACAGGTTTGTGAAGAACTGTTTTATTCAAAATACATATGGCACTCTGCTAAAATTTTTACAGAAATTACTGATACTTCATATTTGTTATTTGGGTTCACTTTAGTAAAAAAAAAAAGAAATTCTAACACCTGTCTAAAGTGCTCACCACTGTAAAAAGGAATAAGAAAAGGTTTAAAATCCCTTATAGTGTATTTAATGGGTTATCAATAGACAAAGTTTGGTAATTCATAAGGTATACGACGGGATCATGTTATGCCTTACGAAGGCGTGAGGTGTTACATGTTTTAGTGGTATCAGAGCTAGTTTTTAAATTTTGTTTTGACCTGTAATTTGAATATTCTTTCTTCATAGTATAACTGCTCAATGTCATGGTTTGATACATACAGTACATTACGGGAGGAAATCTCCTTGTGTTATTTGTTTAGGAGGTATAATATCCTCAAACTGACTATGGAAGAAGGGGATCGTTCTGTCAATCAATCAATAGAGGCTGAGGTACAGGGGAAAGCCCCAGCCCTTTATAATGTAAGCGGATCAGTCGCACTAGCCCCCTCAGTACCGCAGTTCCCTGCTTAATTTGCTCAGCAGATGGCTGCAATGTTCCAACAGATGGCTGGTAACATGCCTACCCAAGCCCCACTACAGACACCAGTGGTACAAACACAGCCTTCAGCTAGGCAATATGACAAGCTGATTAAAAATGGGGCTACTGAGTTCAAGGGGACAGTAGATCCACTAGAGGCAGAATAATGGTTGGAGAGAATGGATAGGGTGTTCAAGAAACTACACTGTATAGAAGAGCTAAGATTTGAGTATTCAGTGTCACTAATACAAGGGGATGCATATGATTGGTGGAAAACCATTCCCCATAGTTTGGTGGAACCCTCAGTGCTAACCTGGGATGGCTTTCTTTGAGATTTCAGACAAAAATATGTCCCAGATGCCTATGTGGACCAGAAGCTGCAGGAGTTCTTAAGTTTGAAACAGGGAAGTAGATAAGTGGCAAAATATGAAAGGGAGTTTTTCCACCTGAGCCACTATGCAAGAAGTCTCCTTTATACCAGCAGGGAAAGATGTAAGAGGTTTGAAACTGGCTTAAAGCCTAATCTCAGACTACAAGTGGTTGGATTCAAACATAATAACTTCTCTGAGCTTATTTCTCAAGCACTTGAATTAGAAAGAATTAAGTCAGAAGCGGCCCTAGAGAAAAGGAAAACAGAGAAGACAGAAAAAGAGAAGGAGGGTAAGTCGGTAGATCATAGTTCCAGTGGTCCTACTGGGAAGAGGAAGAATTTTGGTGGACACAGCAGGAGTGGTAAAAAGGCTGGTAGGGAAAGATTTTTAGGACAGAGACCTCCTCCATCTGGTCAGCAGACTATCAGAATTTCCTACCATCCCCGCCAATATGAAACTTATGGTAGAAATCATGGTGGGGTATGCTATAAGGCCACAGGAGCCCGTTATAACTGCGGAGGCACAGGACACTTTGCTAAAGACTACACTAATGCCCGTATAATTGGGCCACCTCCTACTATTGGAGAAGGGTCAGTTCATATTCCTACCACCAGAGGTTCATAACCACCTAGCAGAGGTAGAGGAAGGGGTAGAGGTAGTCCAGCAGGCAGTCAATGCACAGTGAATCAGTCAGAGCAAGGCAGTGCTTCAGTCAGAGTCTACGCAATGAGATAGAGAGAAGAGGCTAAGACATCTGATATTGTGGTTGCTACCTTCTCAACTATTAATCAAGATGTGTTTGTGTTATTTAATCTGGGTTCTACCCACTCTTATGTGAGTGCTAGCATCATTGATTCTATTGTTGTTTTGTGTATAAAAATGGACATTGAGGTGCTAGTAACAAGTCCGCTAGGACAAGAGGTCAGGGTCAATAAAATGTATAGGGATTGTCCTTTACTGATCCAAGGACATACTTTTCTATTTGATCTCATTGAAATGCCCTTCAGAGATTATGATATCATCTTGGGCATGGATTGGTTAGCCAGGCATCACGCCATGATTGACTGTAGACTAAAGACAGTCACTTTTGGTCTCCCTCAGTACATTGATGTGGTAATACATGGGGAGAGGCAGTTATTGCCATCAAACATTATTTCGGCTGCACTAGCCAGAAAAATGGTCAGAAATGGGTGTGAAGCATACTTGGCACATGTAGTAGACGCCCAAGTGGGGAGTCCATGCATTGAGGGACATCCCTACAGTATATGACTTTGCAGATGTGTTTCCTGATGAATTGTAAGGATTACCTCCGGAAAGAGAAGTATAGTTCGAGATTAATGTTATGCCTGGTGTGGATCCAATGTCCATAAGACCATACAGAATGGCACCAACAGAATTAATGGAGTTGAAGGTACAATTGCAAGAACTACTAGAAAAGGGCTTTATCCACCCTAAGTGTGTCACCTTAGAGAGCGCCAGTATTCTTTGTTGAGAAGAAAGACGACACTCTCCGCTTATGTATTGACTACCGACAGTTGAATAAAGTGACAATAAATAACAGATATCCATTGCCTCACATTGATGATCTGTTTAATCAGTTGAAGAGTGCGGCTGTGTTCTCCAAAATTGATTTACGATTTGGTTATTATCAGTTGAAAGTGCAAGAGTAGAGTATTCTAAAAACTGCTTTCAGAACTCGGTATGGCCACTATGAGTTTCTGGTAATGCCATTCAAGTTAACAAATGCTCTAGCCATTTTTATGGATCTAATGAACACTATCTTCAGACCATGCCTCGACCAATTTGTGGTGGTGTTTATTGATGATATTTTGATGTATTCAAGGAATGCAAAGGAGCATGACAGACATCTGCGGATTGTATTACAGACCTTAAGGGAGAAACAGCTATACGCTAAATTGTCGAAATGTGAATTTTGGCTGAAAGAAATCTCTTTCTTAGGACATGTGTTAGCTGAAAGGATCAAGGTAGATTCCAGCAAGGTAGAAGCTATCCTTAATTGGAAGCCACCTAGGAATATCACAGAAATTCACAGTTTTCTGGGTTTAGCTAGATACTACCACCGATTTGTGAAAGGGTTTTCTATGTTGGCTTCTCCACTAACCAAGCTGCTTCGGGAAGATGTAAAATTTCAGTGGACGGATAAATGCCAGCAAAGTTTTGATGAGTTGAAGAGGTGTTTAACTGAAGCTTCAATCCATATTTTACCTACACCGGGTAAAGAATACATAGTTTATAGTAATGCTTCTCACAATGGGTTAGGCTGTGTACTGGTGCAAGATCGGAATGCCATTGCTTATGCATCACTCCAGCTGAAACAGTATGAGAGGAACTATCCAACACATGACTTGGAGCTAGTAGCTATTGTATTTGCTCTTAAGATTTGGAGACACTACTTGTATGAGGAGAAATGCTACATTTACATATATCACAAGAGCTTAAAGTATTTGGGCACCCAGAAGGAATTGAATTTGAGACAGAGGAGATGGTTAGAATTGATTAAAGACTATGATTGCTTAATAGACTATCATCAAGGGAAAGCAAATGTGGTGGCTGACGCCTTGAGTCTCAAGACTATGGCAAGTCTCAGAGTTTCTCCTTTGTCCATGTTACATGAGTTGAAAGCACAGCATGCCAGTTTAGAGATTGATGATGAGGGACAGACAGTAGTTGCATAGCATGTATAACCAGTGTTGATTGATCATATCAGAATGGTTGCTCAGAGTGATGAAAAATATCAGAGGCTACTAAAAGTGAAGGAACGGAAGCGTGAAAAACACAAGTTTATACCATTGAATTCAAAAATTTTCACCTAGGGTCACATGCATCATGCAAGATTTATTTTTATCTATTTGATTTCAATGATAAAAAACATATTAAAACTCTTTTAATATGTTTTTGGATCTGTATTTGCCATTTAAGATTTTAAAATTAATCAGATTAATTTTAGAACTCTAGATTAAATCAAGAACGATTACACTAACCTCTTAATGTACTGCAGCGTGTCTGCGCCTTTGAGATTCGTCTTCAGGACACCAGATGTTGTCCCTCTAGCTTGTCCACACCAAGAACACCTATGGCAGCCCTTGAATAGCTTCTAAAGCTTTTTCTATTAATTAGAAAATCAAGTTCTGCCTTTTAAGAGATTAAAGATGTAAGCAGGACACTAGAAACAATTTCTTGTGTTCTTAATTCAAGAGATTGATGGCTAATCTCTTTGAATTGATAAGAGATGAAGAAGAAGAGATAAAAACCCTCAAAGTGGCATGACAAAGGAGTGTGGCTGCTGGTTGTTTTTTTCTTTTCAAAACCACACTTAAATAGCTAGGTTAACACATTAAACCCTTGCCACATGTCACCCTTTGATTAGCTCTAGGTTTAAGTGACCCAATCAAATTGTGCCAAGTGTCAAACCTATATTTAATCTTGATTTTAATCATCTTACATGATTAAAAAACATTTGGCAAGCTTATGTGTTATACCATGTGTCACCATCTCATGGTGCCACGTGTCACACTGCAAAATGACCAAAATTCCCCTGTGTCTTAATTTTGAGTTCTCAACCCAAAATAATTATTTTTCTTCTTCTAATTAATTTATATCAAATATAAATTAATTAATTAATCTCTATTAATTAATTGCTCATTAATTAAATTCATATTTAAACACTTTAAATATAAATTTAACTTATATTATACATCCAATAATCTAGATTTGGTTTCAAGTCATGCTAGGGACTTTGCAATCTAATTGCAAACCGAACCTATTTAATTAATCAATTAAACTCTTTAATTAATTAATTAAAGAGTATTTAATTAGGTGATAACTTGTGTATGTGTGTGACTTACTAGGCTCATCACTAATTGGCAATGAGAAATGATATCAACTCTTAATATCATCAGAACTCTTTCTTACCATAAATGATTTCTCTAAATCATTTTATGAACCTCATAGACCATGGTTAACACCTAGCATAGCATGCCATGGCCACCCAATTAGTAATAAGGTTACCCTTAAATGAACCTATAATCATATGTTACCATGCACTAAAATCTCTCTGTTACAAAATCCCAACTCAAGCTGGAGTCATGGTTTATGTCTAACTCCGTTTGCTATGAATATTATGTTCTCTTTTAATTCCAGTTCTTGATTAAAAAGATTTTCTCATCAGAAACTCTTTTCTGAATAAATCTATCTGTCCTGGCCAGGAACTTGAAACATCAAGAACAATTAAATGAAAATAGGATTTTATCTCTATTTACTTAGAGGAACAGATTCCATCTTGATCAACACCTACCTCCATATATAACTAGTAGGAGCCAACACATGCCCATATACCCATACATATTACAAGTATGAAAGCAGTATCAAACTCAAACTACCTATATACAAGATAACTGTGCTATCTCAGGTCTAAAGATTATATGCACTGATATGATTTATGACAAAACATTGACAAGAGTAAACTCCATGTGCTTGTCATAAGTGTCACTGGTTCGGCCTACTTATCATTTATAAGTGCCTATCATGTTTGTTATATGGCATGAGACTCACCATTCCATCTTATTTATATCTCATATAAATAACTTGGGAACAAACATGAATACAATCTTTCTGGATAAGTCATGTCCTTATTATGAAGTATCCTCGATTGTGAACCTATTTATGATACTTCGTGCTAGAAATATTGTCACTCATATTCTTAACAACTTAAGAATAATATTTCTAACAAAATATCAATGGACCTTTTCTATTACACATAAATATATTATGTAAACGGAAAAGTGGAAATGCCTTTATTAATAAAAATATGTACAAGATACATACTAAATGATATGCTCTAGGGCATACTACTAACAAAAAGAAGTCCAGCAGGGCAAGAAACCTGAATTCTCTTTGAGAGATGATGGTTTACTACTACATCAGGGCAGAATGTGCATTCCTGATGATGTGGAATTGAGACAGATCATTATGAAAGAAGCACATGAGTCTCATTTTGCTATGCACCCTGGTGGTACTAAAATGTACAAAGGGCTAAAAGAGCATTACTGGTGGATGGGTATGAAAAGGGATGTAGCTAATTTTGTCTTCAAATGCCTAACTTGTTAGCAAGTGAAGGCAGAACATCAAGTATCAGCTAGTTTTTTACATCCATTGCCAGTACTAGAGTGTAAATGGGAGCGGATAACTATGGATTTTGTGATGGGACTTTCGAGGACACAGAATAGTCATGATGTAGTATGGGTTATAGTTGATAGACTGACAAAGTCTGCTCACTTTTTACCAGTCCGGATGGACTATAACCTGGAAGGATTGGCCAGATTGTACATAGATGAGATTGTAAGATTGCATGGAGTGCCAGTATCGATTGTATCAGATAGAGATCCTAGGTTCACTTTTAGATTCTGGGGTAGTCTTTAGAGAGCCCTAGGAACTAGATTGAACTTCAGCATGGCATTCCACCCACAGAGAGATGGCCAGTCTGAGAGGGTAATTTAGAACTTGGAGTATATGCTACGAGCTTGTGTGATTGAATTTGAAGGTAGTTGGGATACACACTTGCCTTTGATTGAGTTTGCTTATAACAATAGCTACCAATCAAGCATTAGGATGCCTCCATATGAAGCTTTGTATGGCAGAAAGTGCAGAACTCCCTTATGTTGGGATGAAGTAGGTAAAGAAGAATGATTAGCCTACAAATTGTTCAGTAGACAAAGGAAAAGATCAGATTGATCAGAGATCAACTCAAGGCTGCAACAGACCGTCAGAAGTCCTATATAGATCTGAAGAGAAGAGATATTGAATATGCAGTGGATGATAAGGTATTCCTCAAAGTTTCTCCTTGGAAGAGAATTATGAGATTTGGCAGAAAGGGGAAACTAAGTCCTCGTTTCATTGGACCATATGAGGTTCTGGAAAGAGTGGGTCCTTTGGCATATCGGTTAGCATTACCTCTAGAGCTAGAAAGGATACACAGTGTCTTCCATGTGTCCATATTAAGGAGGTACAGATCTGACCCATCGTATATTCTATTAGTTGAAGAGATTGAGGTAAATTTAGACCTTTCATATGAAGAAGAACCCGTAGAGATTCTGGCATATGAGGTGAAGCAGCTAAGGAATAAGCAGATACCCCTGGTTAAAGTGCCGTGAAACCATCATTCAGGCTAGGAAGCTACTTGGAAATGTGAAGAGGACATGAGGAGACAACACCCACAGCTGTTCAGAGACTAAAACTAGGCAAAATTTCGAGAAAAATTTTATTTTAAAAGGGGGGGAGAATTGTAACACCCCTATGTTCGGCAGTGCGTTCTACTGTTTCGGTGACCAGTGTCTGTTTAGACAGCTAGAATGCCTAGAACTACACTTAAATGTTAGTGAGGAGACTTGAAATAATGAAATACAATAGAGGAAAATAAAAAAAAAATAAAGGAAAAATAAAAGAGAGAAAATGAAACCAAGTTAAACGAGCTAAAAATCGTGGCGATGAGTGATCGCACCAGGAAGTTGCGGCGTAGATCGTTAACTAGCCCTGGACCGCGGGAAACCCTGAAAAATATTTTTAAGACTTAAATAAACATCTATTCAGGTATAAATGACATTGGAAATGTCAAAGAATAATTAATTAATTAGTACAAAGAAAAATGAGAAATCGAGACTGATAAAAATTAGTGTTACTGAAAAATCAAGAATATAAACTGAATAGGGGCATTTTGGTCATTTGACACCCTAAGTTGTCTTTTTACCTAAATATCCATTAAAAATAAATGATATTAAACTTTGAAAATGCCATAAAAAATTAAAATCACATGGGTAGAATAATTAAGAGAAATTAAGGGGTAGAATTTGAAATAATGAAAAACTTTGATTAATTAAATCTTAAACTATGGTTAGTGCTCCACTAACTTAGAATTTTGGGACACCTAAAAGCTAAAGTGGACAGAAATGAGTTCATCTTCAATCTCCTCTCAAACCAGCCTAATTCATTCTCCATGGAACCTCTATAGCCAAAACTCAACCAAGCCCCATGCATCCATGATCCAACCATAAAAACCTCAAGTCTCCTTCATTAAAAGTTGTCCATACACCTTGGGGAAGAGATAGGGAGCAAGAAAGAAAAGATTTGGCGAGTTTTTAATGAGTTTTATAAGAGGTAAGTATCCATTTCTTCATCCTTTCTTTGTTAAAGTTTATGTTGGTGTTGTGGGTAGTGTTTTGGTTGAAAATTTGAAAGAATTACTTGAGTAATTGTTGGGTACTGCTTTTGGCAGCCATGGAATATCAAGGTTAAGGAATTATTTCTTCATGTAAATGGTATTTTGAGTTATTGATTTAAGTGCTTAAATGTATAAGATGTTTTAGCCAATGTATTGTATGTGTACGTGTGAATTGAGCAATTGAAATTAGGGTTTGTAAGCGAAATTTAGTGTCTAAGTAAACTGCCACTTTTGGGCAGCCTTTAAACCTATGAAATTATGTATGATAACATGAGATTTATTGATGAATTCTAGTAGTGATGATGTAAGGGCAGTTTGTATGATTGAGGATGGAAGTTATATGTAGTGGTTAGGAGCATTCATGTGTATGTATTGTTTAGAATTGGATATTGTGAATTGGAAGTGTAATTGGTGCATTGTAAATTGGTTATATTCTGCCCAAAGTTACTATAATGTAAAGTAATGAATGGTTATAGTTAGTACCAAATGCAGAATTAGGTTTGGGAAGCAAAGTATGGTTAGTTGAATGTGTGAATGGTTAATGCTTCAAAAATGTATTAAGGGCAGTATGTGTTTTAGGCTATGAATGGAATTGTGTGACTCCAATTGGTATGAGGCCAATTGGAGGTGAAAATAGGCACAAAATGTGCCAACTTTCGTGAAGAAAGCATACTTAAATTCTATCGAAAAAGTGACGTGAGAATTGACCAAATCCGGATTAGTGACTTCGCAAACCTGAAAATTGACCATTTGAACAAAAGTCAATATTTTGGCCATAACAGACTCAAAACAAGTCCAAATGACCTGAAATTTATACCATGAAAAGCTTAGACATAGTGCTACAACTCTTATGAGGACACCAAAGCCCAAAAATGATCATAAGCAAGTCAAATTGCTTGCACAAGTTTAGGTATAAAACCTGCCAGAATCAAATATGACCTAATTTTGCCATTTTAGTGCAATCTGTCCAGCAATAGTAAAATGACCATAACATAGTCTAGTAAACTCCAAATGACCTAAAATTTGTGGCAAAATGTCATTAAGACATAGACCTACAAGTTTGTAATTCTAACCAAAATCCAAAAACTGAGGGAACTATGTCATCCGACTAGGTCAAAACAGCATATCAAAATCCGATAAGTTACAATAAAATGCAATACACTTGAAAATGAAATTGGTAACATGTACCAACACTAAAGGACTATCAAATGTGACATATTGGTAACATTAAAATTTATTCCCCTAGAGTGCATCAAAGGTCAACATTATAGGTTGACTAATAAAAGCAATAGTATTAAATAAATTTAATTATTGAACCTTATTGTTAGAGACAATTTAACTGAGTATTAAAACACTTTAAATTGTGTGTTTCAGTTAGCAAAGACTCAAGGAAGGGGAAAGAAACACAGAGTCAAGACCAAGAGGCTACTCATTAGAGGTTTGTGCACAACATTTATTTCTTTTAAATTTTCAATTGAAATAAATTATGACAATTTGTATGTTATTGCTTAAATTGTGGAAAAATTGTTTGAATGGAATTTGATGGATACTTATTGATTAAAAAATATTACAAATGGTTTGAAACCACAGCTATCATGTATATTTGATTGAATTCCTCACTAGCTTGTCTAGTGGGACGAATTTGCTTTGAATTCCCTCTCTGGCTAAAGTGTTGAGGTGTGTGCCAGTTGAGTACTCATATAATTGCTAGCTAGCTATATTATTCCTCAATAGCCATTGGCTTTTGGGACGAATTGGACTTTGGATTCATCATTAAGCTGTGTGTGTGATTTATTAATATTCATTGAGACATTGTGAAATGGAGTTTAATTCTTTATGACATTCTCTGTCTTTTGAATTTAACTATGATTTTAAGTATCCACAGATTATATGATTTATGGTTTATGGTTTTAAATTGCATTTTCTTAATGTTGTACACCACTGAGACATTGGCTCAGCGATAGCTTTTTCATTGCTGTCACAGGTAGACAGACAAACAGAGCAGCAGAGTAGGCTGCATGTGCTGCATTTTGGGATTCTGTCGGATATAATGAATATACCATCTTTTTTTTAATTTTTGTTGTAATGTATGTGCACTGTATGTATATATTGTACTTAGTCTTGATCAGTTATAAACTAAAGTTGTAATATATTTATTTCTTATCTCAGCTTTTAAACTACTCAGTCATTTTGTAGTCTATCTTTGAAAATATTGAAAATTGATGTTGAATTGAGTTTGACAAATGTTGAGAAAATTGATTTGTGTTGAGCCATACTGGAGTTTGAGATTGAACAAATATATTGGAAGTGCTTTTTATAGGTTTTTGAAGAATTGTTTTATTCAAAATATAGATGGCACTCTGCCAAAATGTTTACAGAAGTTACTGACACTTCATATTTATTATTTAGGTTCACTTCAGTTAAAAAAAAAAATTCTAACACCTATCTAAAGTGCTCACCACTGTAAAAAGGAATAAGAAAAGGTTTAAAATCCCTTGTAGTGTATTTAATGGGTTATCAGTAGACGAAGTTTGGTAATTCATTAGGTATATTACAGGATCATGTTATGCCTTACGAAGGGTTAAGGTGTTACACGTTTTAGTGGTAACAGAGCTAGTTTTTAAATTCTGTTTTGACATGTAATTTGAATATTCTTTCTTCATAGTACAACTGCTCAATGTCATAGTTTGATACATATAGTACATTACATTATAAATATGCACTAACGGGAGAAAATCTCCTTGTGTTATTTGTTCAGGAGATATAATATCCTCAAATTGACTATGGAAGAAGAGGATCGTTTAGTCGGTCAATCAATAGAAGCTGAGGTACAAGGGGAAGCCCCAGCCCTTCATAATGTAAGTGGATCAGCTGCACTAGCCCCCTCAGTACCGCAGTTCTCTGCTCAGTTTGCTCCGCAGATGGCTACAATGTTCCGACAGATGGCTTGTAACATGCCTACCCAAGCCCTACTGTAGACACCAGTTGTACAAACACAGCCTTCTGCTAGGCAGTATGACAAGCTGATTAAATATGGGGCTACTGAGTTCAAAGGGACAGTAGATCCACTAGAGACAGACCAATGGTTGGAGAGAATGGATAGGGTGTTCAAGAAAGTACACTCTACAGAAGAGCTAAGATTTGAGTATTCAGTGTCACTACTACAGGGGGATGCATATGACTGGTGGAAAACCATTCCCCATAGTTTGGTGAAACCATCAGTGCTAACCTGGGATGACTTTCTTTGGGAATCCTAGATGCTTATGTGAACCAGAAGCTATAGGAGTTCTTAAGTCTAAAACAAGGAAGTAGATCAGTGGAAAAATATGAAAGGGAGTTTTCCCGCCTGAGCCACTATGCAAGACGTCTCCTTTATACCCGCTGGGAAATATGTAAGAGGTTTGAAATCGGCTTGACGCATAGTATCAGACTACAAGTGGTTGGATTTAAACATAATAACTTCTTTGAGCTTATTTCTCAAGCACTTGACTTAGAAAGAATTGAGTCATAAGTAGCCCCAGCGAAAAAGAAAACAGAAAAGACAGAAAAAGAGAAGGAGGGTAAGTCAGGAGATCAGAGTTCCAGTGGTCCTACTGGGAAAAGGAAGAACTTTGGGGGACATAGCAGGGGTGGTAAAAAGTCTGGTAGGGGAAGATTTTTAGGACAGAGACCTCCTCCATCTGGTCAGCAAACTATCAGAAGTTTCTACCCTCCCTGCCAATGTGAAACTTGTGGTAGAAATCATGGTGGGGTATGCTATAAGGCCACAGGAGCCTATTATAACTGCGGAGGCACAGGACACTTTGCTAAAGATTGCACCAGTGCTCGTAGAATTAGGCCACCTCCTACTACTGCAAAAGGGTTAATTCAGAATCCTACTACCAAAGGTTCACAGCCACCTAACAGAGGTAGAGGCCAGGGTAGAGGTAGTCCAGTAGGCAGCCAAGGCACAGTGAATCAGTCAGAGCAAGGCAGTGCTTCAGTGAGAGTCTACGCAATGAGATAGAGAGAAGAGGCTGAGACATCTGATATTGTGGCTGGTGCCTTCTCAACTTTTAATCAAGATGTGTTTGTATTATTTGATCCGAGTTCTACCCACTCCTATGTGAGTTCTAGCATCATTAATTGTATTGTTGTTCCGTGTACAAAAATGGACTTTGAGGTGCTAGAACAAGTCTGCTAGGACAAGAGGTCAGAGTCAATAGAATTTATAGGGATTGTCTTTTAGTGACCCAATGACATACTTTTCTATCTGATCTTATTGAAATGCCCTTCAGAGATTATGATATCATCTTGGGCATGGATTGGTTAGCCAGGCTTCATGCCATGATTGACTGTAGACTGAAGACAGTTACTTTTGGTCTCCCTTAGTACAGTGATATGTTAATATATAGGGAGAGGCAATTATTGCCATCAAACATTATTTCGATTGCACTAGCCAGAAAAATTATCAGATATGGGTGTGAAGCATACTTGGCACATGTGGTAGACACTTAAGTGGGGAGTCCAACATTGAGGGACATCCCTACAGTATATGACTTTCCAGATGTGTTTCCTGATGAATTGCCAGGATTGCCTCCAGAAAGAGAAGTACAGTTTGAGATTAATGTTATGCCTAGTGTGGATCCAATCTCCATAACACCATACAGAAAAAGGCACCAGAAGAATTAAAGGAGTTGAAGGTACAATTGCAAGAACTACTTGAAAAGGGCTTCATCCGACCTAGTGTGTCACCTTGGGGAGCGCCAGTATTATTTGTTAAGAAGAAAGACAACACTCTCCGCTTATGTATTGACTACCGGCAGTTGAATAAGGTGACAATAAAGAACAGATATCCATTATCTCGCATTGATGATCTGTTTGATCAGTTGAAGGGTGCAGATGTGTTCTCCAAAATTGATTTACGATCTGGTTATTATCAGTTGAAAGTGCAAGAGCAAAGTATTCCAAAATTTGCTTTCAAAACTCGATATGGCCATTATGAGTTTCTGGTAATGCCATTCGAGTTAACAAATGCTCCAGCTACTTTTATGGATCTGATGAATACTATCTTCAGACCATACCTCAACCAATTTGTGATGGTGTTTATTGATGATATTTTAATGTATTCGAGGATTGCAAAGGAGCATGACAGACATCTGCGGATTGTACTGCATACCTTAAGGGAGAAACAGCTATACGCTAAATTGTCGAAATGTGAATTTTGGCTGAAAGAAATCTTTTTCTTGGGACATGTTGTGTTAGCTAAAGGGATCAAGGTAGATTCCAGTAAGGTAGAAGCTATCCTTAATTGGAAGCCACCTAGGTATATCACAGAAATTCACAGTTTTCTGGGTTTAGCTAGATACTATCGCCGATTTGTGAAAGGGTTTTCTATGTTGGCTTCTCCACTGACCAATCTGCTTCGGAAAAATGTCAAATTTCAGTGAACGGATAAATGCCAACAGAGTTTTGATGAGTTAAAGAGGTGTTTAACTAAAGCTCCAGTCCTTACTTTACCTACATCAGGTAAAGAATACACAGTTTATAGTGATACTTCTCACAATGGGTTAGTCTGTGTACTGATGCAAGATCGGAATGTCATTACTTATGCATCACGCCAGCTGAAACCGCATGAGAGGAACTATCCAACACATGACTTAGAGCTAGCAGCTATTGTATTTGCTTTGAAGATCTGGAGACACTACTTGTATGGGGAAAAATGCAATATTTACATGGATCACAAGAGCTTAAAGTATTTGGGCACCCAGAAGGAATTGAATTTGAGACAGAGGAGATGGTTAGAATTGATTAAAGACTATGATTGCTTAATAGACTATCAGCCAGGGAAAGCAAATGTGGTGGCTAATGCCTTAAGTCTCAAGACTATGGCAAGTCTCAGAGTTTCTCCTTTGTCCATGGTACATGAGTTGAAAGCACGGCATGCCAGTTTGGAGATTGAAGATGAGGGACAGACAGTAGTTGCATGGCATGTATAACCAGTGTTGATTGATCATATCAGAATGGCTGCTCAGAGTGATGAAAAGTATCAGAAGCTACTAAAAGAAGTCCAGCAGGGCAAGAAACCTGAATTCTCTTTGAGAGATAATGGTTTACTACTACATCAGGGCAGAATGTGCATTCCTGATGATGTGGAATTGAGACAGATCATTATGAAAGAAGCACATGAGTCTCATTTTGCTATGCACCCTAGTGGTACTAAAATGTACAAAGGGCTAAAAGAGCATTACTGGTGGATGGGTATGAAAAGGGATGTAGCTAATTTTGTCTTAAAATGCCTAACTTGTCAGCAAGTGAAGGCAGAACATCAAGTATCAGCTGGTTTTTTACATCCATTGCCAGTACCATAGTGTAAATGGGAACGGATAACTATGGATTTTGTGATGGGACTTTCGAGGACAGAGAATAGTCATGATGTAGTATGGGTTATAGTTGACAGACTGACCAAGTCTGCTCACTTTCTACCAGTCCAGATGGACTATAGCCTAGAAAGATTGGCCAGATTGTACATAGATGAGATTGTAAGATTGCATGGAATGCCAGTATCGATTGTATCAAATAGAGATCCTAGGTTCACTTCTAGATTCTGGGGTAGTCTTTAGAGGGCCCTAGTAACTAGATTGAACTTCAGCACGACATTCCACCCACAGACAGATGGCTAGTCTGAGAGGGTAATTTAGATCTTGGAGGATATGCTACGAGCTTGTGTGATTGAATTTGAAGGTAGTTGGGATACACACTTCCCTTTGATTGAGTTTGCTTATAACAACAGCTGCCAATCAAGCATTGAGATGCCTCCATATGAAGCTTTGTATTGCAGAAAGTGCAGAACTCCCTTATGTTGGGATGAAGTAGGTGAAAGAAAAATGATTGGCCTAAAAATTGTTCAGCAGACAGAGGAAAAGATCAGATTGATCAGAGATCGACTCAAGGCTATATCAGACCGTCAGAAGTCCTATATAGATTTGAAGAGAAGAGATATTGAATATGCAGTGGGTGATAAGGTATTCCTCAAAGCTTCTCCTTGAAGAGGATTATGAGATTTGGCAGAAAGGGGAAACTGAGTCCTCATTTCATTGGACCATATGAGGTTCTAGAAAAGAGTGGGTCCTTTGGTATATCGGTTGGCATTACCTCTAGAGCTAGAAAGGATACACAGTGTCTTCCATGTGTCCATGTTAAGAAGGTACAGATCTGACCCATCGCATATTCTATCAGTTGAAGAGATTGAGGTAAATCCAGACCTTTCATATGAAGAAGAACCCATAGAGATTCTAGCATATGAGGTGAAACAGCTAAGGAACAAGCAGATACCCCTGGTTATAGTGGTGTGGAACCATCATTCAGGCCAGGAAGCTGTTTGGGAATGTGAAGAGGACATGAGGAGATAGCGTCCATAGCTTTTCAGAGACTAAAACTAGGTAAATTTTTTATATGAAATTTATTTTAACTTGTGGCGGGAGGGGGAGAATTGTAACACCCCTATGTTCGGTAGTGCATTTTACTATTCTGGCGACCATTGTCTGTCCGGACAGCTAAAATGCCTAGAACTACACTTAAATGTTAGTGAGGAGACTTGAAATAATGAAATACAATAGAGGAAAATGCAAGAAAAGTAAAGAAAAAAATAAAAGAGAGAAAATGAAACTAAGTTAAACGAGTCAGAAACCGTAGCGATGGGTGACTGCACCGGGAAGTTGTTTAGTGGACCGTTAACTAGCCCTGGACCATGGAAAACCCTGAAAAATATTTTTAAGACTTAAATAAACACCTATTGAAGTATAAATGACATTTGAAATGTCAAAGAATAATTAATTAATTAGTACAAAGAAAAATGAGAAATCGAGAAACCGACAAAAATCGAGAATCTAAACTGAATAGGGGCATTTTGATCATTTGACATTCCGAGTTGTCTTTTTACCTAAATGTCCATTAAAAATAAATGATATTAAACTTTGAAAATGCCATAAAAAAATAAAATTACATGGGTAGAACAGTTAAGAGAAATTAAGGGGTAGAATTTCAAATAATGAAAAACTTTGATTAATTAAATCTTAAACTATGGTTAGTGCTCCACTAACTTAGAATTTTGGGACACCTAAAAGCTAAAGTGGACAAAAATGAGTTCATCTTCAACTTCCTCTCAAACTAGCTGAATTCATCCTCCATGGCACCTCCATAGCCAAAACTCAACAAAGCTCCATGCATCCATGATCCAACCATAAAAACGTCAAGTGTCCTTCATTAAATGTTGTCTATACACCTTGGGGAAGAGATAGGGAGCAAGAAAGAAAAGATTTGGTGAGTTTTTAACAAGTTTCATAAGTGGTAAGTATCCATTTCTTCATCCTTTCTTTGTTAAAGTTTATGTTGGTGTTGTGGGTAGTATTTTGGTTAAAAATTTGAAAGAATTACTTGAGTAATTGTTGGGTACTGTTTTTGGCAGCCTTGGAATATCAAGGTTAAGGAATTATTTCTTCATGTAAATGGTATTTTGAGGTATTGATTTAAGTGATTAAATGTATAAGATGTTTTAGCCAATGTATTGTATGTGTATGTGTGAATTGAGCAATTGAAATTAGGGTTTGTAAGGGAAATTTAATGTCTAAGTAAACTGCCATTCTTGGGCAGCCTTTAAACCCATGAAGTGATGTATGATATCATGAAACTTATTGATGAATTCTGGTGGTGATGATGTAAGGGCAGTTTGTATGATTGAGGATGGAAGTTATATGTAGTGATTAGGAGCATTCATGTGTATGTATTGTTTAGAATTGGATATTGTGAATTGGAAGTGTAATTGGTGCATTGTAAATTGGTTATATTCTGCCCAAAGTTACTATAATGTAAAGTAATGAATGGTTATGGTTAGTACAAAATGCAGAATCAGGTTTGGGAAGTGAAGTATGGCTAGTTGAATGTGTGAATGGTTAATGCTTCAAAAATGTGCTAAGGGCAGTATGTGTTTTAGGCTATAAATGGAATTGTGTGAGTCTAATTAGTATGAGGCCAATTGGACGTGAAACTAGGCACAAAATGTGCCAACTTTCATGAGGAAAGCCTACCTAAATTCTATCCAGAAAGTGAGATGAGAATTGACCAAATCTGTATTAGTGACTTTGCAAACCTTAAAATTGACCATTTGAACAACAGTCAGTATTTTGGCCATAACTGACTCAAAATAGGTCCAAATGACCTGAAATTTATACCATAAAATGCTTAGACATAGAGATACAACTCTTATGAAGACACAAAATCCAAAAAATGACCATAAGCAAGTCAAAATGCTTGCACAAGTTTGGGTATAAAAACTGCCAGAATCGAAAATGAACTAAAAATGACCTAAGTTTGCCATTTTAGTGCAATCTGTCCAGCAATAGTAAAAAGACAATAACATGGTCTAGTATACTCCAAATGACCTAAAATTTGTGGCCAAAGTTCACTAAGACATAGACCTACAAGTTTGTAATTCTGACCAGAACCCAAAAACCGAGGGAACTAGGTCATCCAGCTAAGTCAAAATAGCATATCGAAATCCGATAAATTGCAATAAAATGCAATACACTTGAAAATGAAATCAGTAACATGTACCAACGCTAAAGGACTATAAAATGTGACATATTGGTAACACTAAAATTTATTCCACTAGAGTGCATCCAGGGTCAACATTATAGGTTGACTAATGAAAGCAATAGTATTAAATAAATTTAATTATTGAACCTTATTGTTAGAGACAATTTAGCTGAGTACTGAAACACTTTAATTTGTGTTTTCAGTTAGCAAAGACTCAAGGAGAGGGAAAGAAACACTGAGTCAAGGCCAAGAGGCTACTTATCAGAGGTTTGTGCACAACAGTTATTTTTTTTGAATTTTCAATTGAAATAAATTATGACAATTTATATCTTATTGCTTAAATTATAGAAAAATTGTTTGAATGGAATTTGATGGATACTTATTGATTGAAAAATATTGCAAATGATTTGAAACCACAGCTATCATTTATATTTGATTGAATTCCTCACTAGGTTGTCTAGTGGGACGAATTGGCTTTGAATTTCCTCTCTGGCTGAAGTGTTGAGGTGTGTGCCAGTTGAGGAAAAATAGGATGAGTACTCATATAATTGCTAGCTAGCTATGTTATTCCTCATTAGCTATTGCCTTTTGGGACAAATTGGACTTTGGATTCATGATTAAGCTGTGTGTGTGATTTATTGATATTCATTGAGACATTGTGAAATGGAGTTCAATTCTTTATGACATTCTCTTTCTTTTGAATTTAACTATGATTTTAAGTATCCACAGATTATATGATTTATGTTTTATGGTTTTAATTGCATATTCTTAATGTTGTGCACCACTGAGACATTAGTTCAGTGATAGTTTTTTTATTGCTGTCGCAGGTAGACAGACAGACAGACAGAGTAGCAGAGTAGGCTATTTGTGCTACATTTTGGGATTCTGCCGGGTATATTGAGTATATCATCTTTTTTGTAATTTTTATTGTAATGTCTGTGCACTGTATGTATATAATGTACTTGGTCTTGAGCAGTCGTAAACTAAAGTTGTAATATATTTATTTCTTATCTCAGCTTTTGAACTACTCAATCGATTTGTAGTCTATCTTTGGAAATATTGAAAGTTGATGTTGAATTGAGTTTGGCAAATATTGAGAAAGTTGATTTGTGTTAAGCACTACTGGAGTTTGGGATTGAACAAATATATTGGAAGTGCTTTTTTCATGTTTTTTAAGAACTGTTTTATTCAAAATATGGATAGCACTCTGTCAAAATTTTTACAGAAATTATTGATATTTCATATTTTTTATTTGGCTTCACTTCAGTGAAAAAAAAATTTTCTAACACCTGTCTAAATTGCTCACCACTGTAAAAAGGAATAAGAAAAGGTTTAAAATCCCTTGTAGTGTATTTAATGGGTTATCAGTAGATGAAACTTGGTAATTCATTAGGTATACTATGGGATCATGTTATGCCTTACGGAGGGATAAGGTGTGACATTCTGGGCTTTGGTGTCTTCATAAGAGTTGTAGCTCTATGTCTAAGCTTTCCATGGTATAAATTTCAGGTCATTTGGACTTGTTTTGAGTGAGTTATAGTCAAAATACTAACTACTGTTCATATGGTCAAAATTCTGGGTTTTCATGTTATGCAATTCCGGATTTGGTCATTCTTTTAAGTCACTTCTAGGCAAAATTTGGACAACACTTCTACATGAAAGTTGGCCTATTTTATGTCTAGTTTCAACCCCAATTGGCCTCATACTAATTGGAGTCACAACTTTACACTTATAACCTAATTTATACACTGCCAACAATCACAACCTACATAAGAGAATTTACACTCTCAATTTGGCAATCCTCCTCCTCCCAATACTTTAATATTTATTCTTGGCACTTCTTTATTTATTCAATACAATTCCAGCAAAGTAAATTGGGCAGAATACTCAAATAATATAGGCTCCCATGGCTGCCTAAAATTGGGCAGTCCAGTAACTCAACAATTCCATCAATTTTCATCGCTGATAAACTCATCTCAAGCTAAACATAAACTTTACTTAAGAAAGGAAGTGAATTGGACCCTTACCTCTTTTTGGAGCTTAGTCAAACCTTAACAAAACTTCTTCTTTTTGCTCCCAATATGCTGCCCAAGGTATGAGGATAAAGCTTAATTAAAGAACCTTGAATATTTCATGGCTTGATCTTGGTAGATGAGAGCTTGAAGCTTTGGCCATCCATGGAGTTTTTGGGAGGATTGGATTATGCTTGAAGATGAAATGAAGAAGAAGAAGTGGCTGAAGTGGGATATGTTGTCCACTTAATCAATATACAAATCCATAGTGCTCCACTAATGTGACACCCCGTACCCGTCTACAGTGTAGCCGAGCAAGTTATGTCACTCAGTGTGCCGAAGTACCAATTTATGTTTCTATTACAATTTATCCCTTTATAATTCATTTATTTGTCAATTTTGATAAATTAGAATTTATCCGCAATTTTATAGAAAATCCGGGAGAGTGCCGGCTGTAAATTGGAAAAATAGTTCTTCTGAACCTATTTAAAAACACTTCCAAAATAATTTCCAAATCCAAACTCCATTATACACATTCAAGTCAATCTCAAAATCACAATATTATTTTCAAAACTTTTCTGTTCACTTCATCACTTGAAGTATATTCACAAATAATTCTCAACATTTCATTTATCAACATACATTATGCAGAAAATCTCAATAATATGAAATTTCATATATTTACATTAATACATAATTACAGGAGTTTATAGTTACAATCCAAACTAATACAAAATACAAAAATACAAAAGGGCCACCTATATGAAGGAACGGAAGCGTGGAAAACACAAGTTTATACCATTGAATTCAAAAATTTTCACCTAGGGTCACATGCAATATGCAAGATTTATTTTTATCTATTTGATTTCAATGATAAACAACATATTAAAACTCTTTTAATATGTTTTTGGATCTGTATTTGCCATTTAAGATTTTAAAATTAATCAGATTAATTTTAGAACCCTAGATTAAATCAAGAACGATTACACTAACCTCTTGATGCAATCGCAATGAAGTCTGCGCCTTTGAGATTCGTCTTCAGGACACCAGATGTTGTCCCTCTAGCTTGTCCACACCAAGAACACCTATGGCAGCCCTTGAACAGCTTCTAAAGCCTTTTCTATTAATTAGAAGTTCAAGTTCTGCCTTTTAAGAGATTAGAGATGTAAACAGGACACTAGAAACAATTTCTAGCGTTCTTAATTCAAGAGATTGATGGCTAATCTCTTTGAATTGATGAGAGATGAAGAAGAATAGAGGGAGGGCTGCAAAATGGCGTGACTAAGGAGTGTGGCTGCTGGTTGTATTTTATTTTCTCATAACAACACTTAAATAGCTAGGTTAACACATTAAACCCTTGCCACATATCACCCTTTGATTAGCTCTATGTTTAAGTGACCCAATCACATTGTGCCAAGTGTCAAACCTATATGTAATCTTGATTTTAATCATCTTACATGATTAAAAAAACATTTGGCAAGCATATGTGTTATGCCATGTGTCACCATCTCATGGTGCCACGTGTCACACTGCAAAATGACCAAAATGCCCCTGTGTCATAATTTTGAGTTCTTCAACCCAAAATAATTATTTTTCTTCTTCTAATTAATTTATATCAAATATAAATTAATTAATTAATCTCTATTAATTAATTTCTCATTAATTAAATTCAAATTTAAACACTTTAAATATAAATTTAACTTATTTATACATCCAATAATCTAGATTTGGTTTCAAGTCATGCTAGGGACTTTGCAAACTAATTGCAAACCAAACCTATTTAATTAATCAATTAAACTCTTTAATTAATTAATTAAATCATATTTAATTAGGTGATAACTTGTGTATGTGTGTGACTTACTAGGCTCATCACTAATTGGCAATGAGACATCATATCAACTCTTAATATCATCAGAACTCTTTCTTACCATAAATGATTTCTCTAAATCATTTTATGAACCTCATAGACCATGGTTAACACCTAGCATAGCATGCCATGGCCACCCAATTAGTAATAAGGTTTACCTTAAATGAACCTATAATCATATGTTACCATGCACTAGAATCTCTCTGTTATAAAATCCCAACTCAAGCTGGAGTCATGGTTTATGTCAAACTCCATTTGCTATGAATATTATGTTCTCTTTTAATTCCAGTTCTTGATTAAAAGATTTTCTCATCAGAAACTCTTTTCTGAATAAATCTATCTGTCCTGGCCAGGAACTTGAAACATCAAGAACAATTAAATGAACATAGGATTTTATCTCTATTTACTTAGAGGAACAGATTCCATCTTGATCAATACCACCATATATAACTAGTAGGAGCCAACACATGCCCATATACCCATACACAGTACAAGTATGAAAGCAGTATCAAACTCAAACTACCTATATACAAGATAACTGTGCTATCTCAGGTCTAAAGATTATATGCATTGATATGATTTATGACAAAACATTGACAAGAGTAAACTCCATGTGCTTGTCATAAGTGTCACTGGTTCGGCCTACTTATCATTTATAAGTGCCTATCATGTTTGTTATATGGCATGAGACTCACCATTCCATCTTATTTATATCTCATATAAATAACTTGGGAACAAACATGAATACAATCTTTCTGGATAAGTCATGTCCTTATTATGAAGTATCCTCGATTGTGAACCTATTTATGATACTTCGTGCTAGAAATATTGTCACTCATATTCTTAACAACTTAAGAATAATATTTCTAACAAAATATCAATGGACCTTTTCTATTACACATAAATATATTATGTAAACGGAAAAGTGGAAATGCCTTTTATTAATAAAAATATGTACAAGATACATACTAAATGATATGCTCTAGGTCATACTACTAACAATCTCCCACTAGCACTAGAGCCATTCATTACAATACCTTAGACCCATCTTCTCAAGATGTCGGTCTAACTGAACTTGTGACAAAAGCTTAGTGAATGGATCTGTCACACCCTACCCCTCTGTAAGGCATAACATGATCCCGTAGTATACCTAATGAATTACCAACTCCGTCTACTGATAACCCATTAAATACACTACAAGGGATTTTAAAAACTTTTCTTACTTCTTTTACAGTGGTGAGCACTATTTACAGGTGTTAAAGACTTCGGTGAACTGAAGTGAAATAACTAACTCATTTGGTTTATTTGGAATTTCTGTAAAAATTTTGGCAAAGTGCCATCTGTATTTTGGACAAAACAGTTCTTCAGAAAACCTGTAAAAAAGCACTTCAATAATTTTTTCCAAATCTCAACTCCAATACATTTCTCAACACAACAATTTATCAACTCAATTCCATAGAAATTTTTCAAAGTCTGAGATAAGGAAATATAATACAACTTTTACAATCCAAAACACTCATAATTAATTTACAACTTCAAGTACAATTTAATTTACAACTGCTCAAAACCAAATACAATATGTACATACAGTGTCATACATTACAGTACAAAAAGCAAAAGCGGTATACTCAATATACCAGGTAATCCCTCGCTGGACGTATATGCAGCCTAGTCTGCTGCCCTGTCTATCTCTCTACCTGCGACAGCAATAAAAAGCTATCGCTGAGACAATGTCTCAGTGGTGCACAACATTAACCAAATCCAATTTAAATCACAATTCATAAGTCATGTAAATAGTGGATACTTAAAATCATAATTAAATTCAAGACAATAATTGTCAACAAGAATTTAAACTCCATTTCTCAATATCACAATAATTTTCCATAAGTCAGATCAGGTTTGAATTCAAAAGATAGTATATGTCAATGAGAGTTTAAATCCATTTCACAATCTCACAATACACATCAATAAATCACACACAGCTTAATCATGATCCATAATTCAATTCATCCCAAAAGCCGATGGCTAATGAGGTATTCAATTCATCCCAAAAGTCGATGACTAATGAGGAATAACATGGCTAGCTAGCAAAAATATGAGTACTCATTCTATTCATCCTCAACAGGCACACACCTCAACACTTCAGCCAGAGAGGGAATTCAATTCATCCCACTAGACAAGCTAGAGAGGAATACAATCAATATACATGATAGCTGTGGTTTCAAACCATTTACAGTGCTTTTCAATCAATAAGTATCCATCAATGTCATTCAAATAGTTTTTCATAGTTTCAAACCATTCACAATATTTTTCAATCAATAAGTGTCCATCAAACACATTTCCACAATTTAAAACAATGATATACAAACAGTCAATATTTATTTCCATTGAAAATAATTCAAAAGAAACAGTTGTTGTGCACAAACCTCTGATATTTGTCTCTGGTCTTGACTCAAGATGTCTTTCCCTTTTCTTTGAGTCCTTGTTAATCGAGAAACACAATTTGAAGTGTTTCAGTACCAAATTAAACTGTCTCTATCGATGGGGTTTGGTAAATAATGCACTGAACTCAATTATTCGCTTAATCACCTAATATACCGACGCTCGATGCGTTTTAGGTAAATTAGGTTTTAGTGTCGTTAATATGTCACACTCGATAGGGTTTTAGGTTTGGTATGTTTTACCAAAGTCATTTCCTCGCTTAGTGCATTTTAATGCAAATTGCTGGATTCCGGAACACTTGTTTGACCTAATAGGACGATCTAGTTCCTCGGTTTCGGGTCTCGGTCGAAACTACAAACTTGTAGATCTAGGTCTTATTGCACGCGGTGCAAAATTTCAGGTCAATCCGAGTTAAGTAGACCAAGTTATGGTCATTACACTATTGCTGGTCAAATGGTACCATTTTAGGTCAATTTTAGGTCAAAGTGGTCAATTCTGGTTCGGCCAGTTTTTGGACCCGAACTTGTGCAAGTTGTTTGACTTGCTTATGGTCATTTCTGGGCTTTGGTGTCTTCATAAGACTTGTAGGTATGGGTCTTAACTATTCTTGGTCAAAATTTCAGGTCAATTGGACCTGGTTTGAGTGTGTTATGGCCTAAACACTCACTGCTGCCCAATTGGTCATTTTTCAGGTCCTAATTGCATCTAATCCGAATTGGTCAAATTTTTAGGTCACCTTGCAAGCAGAATTTTGGCATGGTTTCTCAATGAAAGTTGGCACATTTTGTGCCTAGTTTCACCCCAAATTGGTCTCATACCAATTGAGGTTACACATTCAAGGTTATAGGCCAAAATATACACTGCCCTCACTATGCATTACACACCCAAACTTCAAACACATTATTTACCTTGCAAGGTTTACTTCCATACCCTACCAAACTGTTTTGGCACATTACCAACAACATTTACTACATAACATTAGCATTATTTTGGGCAGATTCCAATCACCATCAACACACCAATTATCATTCACAATCACAATTCTAAGTACCATTACAATTACACCTAAACACTACAAACATTACATACACTTTACAACTTTAATTTACATACTTAACATCAATCCTTCTAGGTCAATATGCTGCCCACACTTCCTTCAATATACACCCTTTCTCAAGTGTCCACAAGCTGCCACAAATCACTCATCAACATCACATTGCCATACCATATGCTAATTCCCATCAAAGTGCATAATTCACCATATATACATGCATTAAATCACTAGGTTACTAACTCACCATGAACAACATTATTTCTCAACAATTATATGCACAATTTCCTCATCAAAAACGTGACCATGGCTGTCCAAAATGACAACAACAATAACCCTTCAAACTCAAAATTTTCCTTCACCAAACTAACACCCATAACATGAACATAAACTTTAACAAAGGATTTCTCAAAAATACAAACTTACCTTTATTTGTAACTTGCTAAACCTTCACCAAACTTCTCAAAATTGGTGTCAATATCTTCCTTGTAATGTGTAGACAAAGTTTAATGAAGGACACTAAGAGAATGGAGTTGAAAATGGAGGGTGGATCAAGCTTTGCCCAAAACGGCCATGGAGGTTTTGTGTTCTTCAATTCGGCATTCTTGAGAGAATATGAGGAAAATGGAATTTCAGATGGTGAGTGGACCATATCAGCCACATTTCAATATTAAATTAATCCTATAGTGGTCCACTAAGAAGAATAATTCATATTATAAACTTAACTTTCCCATAATCCACATTTAACCCATTATTTCCACTATTTATTTTAGGTACCACCAAATTAATTTTTCATTTCATTTTCTAAGTGTAATACTATTTATTTTTAATGGACATTTAGGTCAAAAGACACTTCGGGATGTCGAATGACCATAATGCCCTCTGTTCGTGGTTTTCCGATTTTTCTGAATAACCGTATTTTGTCTGTTTTTCGATTTCTCACTTTTCTTTGTACTAATTATTTAATTTTTCTTTGATCTTTCTAATGATATTTACTCTTCAACAATGGTCTATTTAAGTCCTAAAAATGTTTCCCAGGGTTCCCCGCAGTCCAGGGTTAGTCAACGGTCCACGCCGTGACTTCCCGGTGCGGTCACCCATCGCTAGGTTTCCCGGCTCACTTACTCGGTTACATTTCTTTGCTATGATTTTTCCTTTGTTTTTCTTTTCTTGTATTTCATTATTTTATGTCTTCTCACTCATATTGAAGTACGGTTCTAGGCATCCTAGCTGTCCGGACAACACTGGTCACCGGAACAGCAGAACGCACTACCGAACTTAGGGGTGTTACAATTCTCCCCCCCTTAAATAAATTTCGTCTCGAAATTTTACCTGGCATTAGTCTCTGAATAGCTGTGGGTGTTGTCTCCTCATATCCTCTTCACGTTCCCAAGTAGCTTCCTGGCCTGAATGATGGTTCCACAGCACTTTAACCAGGTGTATCTGTTTGTTCCTCAGCTGCTTCACCTCATATGCCAGAATTTTTATGGGTTCTTCCTCATATGAAAGGTCTGGATTTACTTCAATCTCTTCAATCATAGTACATGAGATGGGTCCGATCTGTACCTCCTTAACATGGACACATGGAAGACACTGTATCCTTGCTAGCTCGAGGTAATGCCAACCGGTATGCCAAAGGACCCACTCTTTCCGTAACTTCATATGGTCCGATGAAACGAGGACTCAGTTTCCCCTTTCTGCCAAATCTCATAATCCTCTTCCAAGGAGAAACTTTGAGGAATACCTTATCACCCACTGCATACTCAATATCTCTTCTCTTCAGATCAACATAGGACTTTTGACGGTCTGATGCAGCCTTGAGCCTATCTCTGATCAATCTGATCTTTTCCTCTGTCTGCTGGACAATTTCTGGCCCAATCATCTTCCTTTCACCTACTTCATCCCAACATAAGGGAGTTCTGCACTTCCTGCCATACAAAGCTTCATATGGAGGCATCCCTATGCTTGATTGGTAGCTGTTGTTATAAGCAAACTCAATCAAAGGCAAGTGTGTATCCCAACTACCTTCAAATTCAATCACACAAGCCCGTAGCATATCCTCCAATATCTGAATAACCCTCTCGGTCGCCATCATGCATGGGTGGAATCTTTGTCTTTGAAGTTCAATCTAGTTCCTAGGGCTCTCTCAAGACTACCCTAATCTAGAAGTGAACCTAGGATCTCTCGCTGACACAATTGCTACGGCACTCCATGCGCTTTACAATCTCATATATGTACAATCGCCAATCTTTCCGTGCTATAGTCCATCCGAATCGCAAAAGTGAGCGGACTTAGTCAATCACAACTATAACCCATACTGCATAATGACCACTCTGTGTCCTTGGAAGTCCTCAGAACAAAATCCATAGTTATCCGCTCCCATTTCCACTGCAGTGCGACAAAGGATGTAACAAACCAGCTGGAACTTGATGTTCTGCCTTTACTTGCTGACAAGTTAGGCATTTGGAAACGAATTCAGCTATATCTCTTTTCATGCCCATCCACCAGTAATGCTCTTTCAGCCCTCTGTACATTTTAGTTCCACCAGGGTGCATAGCAAATGGAGACTCATGTGCTTCCTTCAAAATGGTTTGTCTCAATTCCACATCACTAGGAACGCACATTACGCTTCTCGATGTAGCAATAAACCATCATCTCTCACAGAGAATTCGTTTCTTGCCTGCCGACTTCTTTCAAGAGCTTCGATATTTTTCATCACTCTGTGCAGCCATTCTGATCTGATCAATCAACACTGGCTGTACATGCCAAGCAACTACTGTCTGTCCCTCATCATCAATCTCTAAACTGGCATGCTGTGCTTTCAATTCATATACCATGGATAAAGGAGAAACTCTGAGACTTGCCATAGTCTTGCGACTCAAGGCGTCAGCCACCACATTTGCTTTCCCTGGCTGATAGTCTATTAAGCAATCATAGTCTTTAATGAGTTCTAACCATCTCCTCTGCCTCAAATTCAATTCCTTCTGGGTACCTAAGTACTTCAAGCTCTTGTGATCTGTGAAAATGTAGCATTTCTCCCCATACAAATAGTGTCTCCAGATCTTTAGAGCAAAAACAATAGCTGCTAACTCCAGATCATGTGTTGGGTAGTTCCTCTCATGCGGTTTCAGCTGGCGTGATGCATAAGCAATGACATTCCGATCTTGCATCAGTACACAGCCTAACCCATTGTGAGAAGCATCACTATAAACTGTATATTCTTTACCCGGAGTAGGTAAAGTGAGAACTGGAGCTTCAGTTAAGCACCTCTTCAACTCATCAAAACTCACGACATTTATCGGTCCACCAAATTTTACATCTTTCAAGCGGCTTGGTCGGTGGAGAAGATAACATAGAGAATCCCTTCACAAACCGACGGTAATATCAGCTAAGCCTAAAGCTGCGAATTTACGTGATGTTCTGGCGGCTTCAATTAAGGATAGCTTCTACCTTGCTGGAATCTACCTTGATCCCTTCAATGACACAACATGTCCCAAAAAGGAGATTTCTTCAGCCAAAATTCACATTTCACAATTTAGCGCATAACCTGTTTCTCCCTTAAAATCTGCAGCACAATCCGCAGATGTCTATCATGCTCCTCTGCACTCCTCGAGTATATCAAAATGTCATCAATAAACACCGCCACAAATTGATCAAGATATGGTCTGAAGATAGTGTTCATCAGATCCATAAAAGCACTGAGCATTTGTCAACCCGAATGGCATTACTAGAAACTCATAGTGGCCATACCGAAGTTCGAAAGCGCTTTTGGGATACTCGCTCTTGCACCTTCAACCGATGATAACCAGATCGCAAATCAATTTTGGAGAATATCACGCACCCTTCAATTGATCGAATGATCATCAATGCGAGGCAATGGATATCTGCTTCTTATTGTCACCCTATTCAACCGCTCGTAGTCAATGCATAAGCGAGAGTACCATCCTTCTTCTTAACAAACAACACCGGTGCTCCCAAGGTGACACACTAGGGCGGATGAAGCCCTTTTCAAGTAATTCTTGTAATCGTATCTTCAACTCCTTCAACTCTGCTGGTGCCATTACGTATGGCGTTATGGAGATTGGATCCACACCAGGTAACATTAATTTCAAATCGCACTTCTCTTCCGAGGTAATCACGGCAATTCATCAGAAACACGTCTGAAAGTCATGTATCGTAGGGATGTCCTTCAATGCCGACTCCCCACTTGGGTGTCTACCACATGTGCCAAGTATGCTTCACACCCTTTTCTCGATCATTTTTCCGCTAGTGCAAATTAAATGATGTTGGATGGCAATAGCGCCTCTCCCCATGTATCACCACATCAGCATCGAGGAGACCAAAAGTGACTCTTCGCCATACCAATCATGGCATGATGCCTAGCTAACCAATCCATGCCCAAGATGATATCATAATCTCAAGGGCATTTCAATGAGATCGACAGAAAGTGTGTCCTTGGATCACCAAAGGACAATCTCTATACATTCTATTAACCTCGACCTCTGTCCTAGCGGACTTGTTACTAGCACCTCAAAGTTCATTTTTGTACATGGAACAGCAATGCAATCAATGATGCTAGCACTCACATAAGAATGGGTAGAACCCGGATCAAATAGCACAAATACATTCTGGTTAAAAGTTGAGAAGGTACTAGCCACAACATCAGATGTCTCTGCCTCTTCTCTCTGTCTCATGGCATAGACTCTGACTGGAGCACTGTCTTGTTCTGACTGTTTTACTGTGCCTTGGCTGCCTGCTGGGTTACCTCTACCCCTGCCTCTACCTGCTAGGTGGTTGTGAGCTCGTGACAGTGGCTCAATCGACCTTCTGCAGTAGTAGGAGGTGGTCCAACTCTGCGACTCATCGTGCAGTCCTTGGCAAAGTGTCCTGCCTCCACGCTATAACAGCTCCAATAGCCTTGTAATGCATTCCACCATGATTCTTTCCACAAGTTTCACATTGGCGGAGGGTAGGAACTTCCGGTACTCTGTGACCGGATAGGGAGGTCTCATCCCGAATATCTTCCCTACCGCATTTCTTGCCACCTCTGCCATGTCCCCCATAGTTCTTCCTCTTTCCAGTATGACCACTGGAACTCTGATCTACTGATTTTCCCTCTTTCTCTGTCTTTTCTAACCTCTTCTTCTCAGGAGCAGTCTCAAACTCAACTCTTTCCAACTCTAGGGCTTGAGAAACAAGTTCAGAGAAGTTAGTGTGTTTGAAGCCGAGCACTTGTACTCTAATACCGGGCTTCAAGCCGGTTTCAAACCTCTTGCATCTCTCCTGTGGTAGAGAGTAGACTCACCGCATAATGGCTAAGGCGGAAAATTCTCTTTCATACTCACCACCGATCCCCCTCTGTTTCAAACTTAAGAATTCTTGCAGCTTCGGTCTACATAGGCATCGGGGATGTATTTGCCTCAATTCCTGAGGAAGTCATTCCAGTGTCAAGATCGCAGTTCTACTGCATCGTGGGGAATGGTTTTCCACCATCATAAGCATCCCCTTGTAGTAAGGATACCGAGTATTCAAGTCCGAGCTCCTGCATACAATGAAGTTTCTTGAACACCCTATCCATCCTCTCTAACCACTGTTCACCTTCTAGAGGATCTATCGCCCCTTGAACTCTGTAGCCCCATACTTCATCAATTTATCATACTTGTCTCGTAGGAGATCGTGGTTGTACCACTGTGTCGAATTGGGACTTGAGTAGGCGCATTACCACCATTTGTTGGAATATTGCAGCCATCTCACGAGCGAATCGAGCAGAAATGCAGATCAGGCAGTGTCTTTGAACCACCGACATTTTGTACACTGGGCATCCCTTGCACTCACCTCAATAGACGATCGATCAACGATCACCCTCTTCCATATTCAATGCGAGGATCTTAGCTTTCCTGAACAATAACACAAGAATATTCACTCTCGTTAGTGCATATTTATACTGTAATGTACTGTATGTATCAAACAATGATATTGAGCAGTTGTACTATGCAAAAAGAACATTCAAATAACAGGTGAAAACGGAATTTAAAAACTTTGCTCTGATACCACTAAAACATGTCACACCCTACCCCTCTGTAAGGCATAACATGATCCCGTAGTATACCTAATGAATTACCAACTCCGTCTACTGATAACCCATTAAATACACTACAAGGGATTTTAAAAACTTTTCTTACTTCTTTTACAGTGGTGAGCACTATTTACAGGTGTTAAAGACTTCGGTGAACTGAAGTGAAATAACTAACTCATTTGGTTTATTTGGAATTTCTGTAAAAATTTTGGCAAAGTGCCATCTGTATTTTGGACAAAACAGTTCTTCAGAAAACCTGTAAAAAGGCACTTCAATAATTTTTTCCAAATCTCAACTCCAATACATTTCTCAACACAACAATTTATCAACTCAATTCCATAGAAATTTTTCAAAGTCTGAGATAAGGAAATATAATACAACTTTTACAATCCAAAACACTCATAATTAATTTACAACTTCAAGTACAATTTAATTTACAACTGCTCAAAACCAAATACAATATGTACATACAAAGGTCATACATTACAAGACAAAAGCAAAAGCGGTATACTCAATATACTGTGTAATCCTCATTGACGTATATGCAAATTTAGTCACGCCTGCCTATCTCTCTACCGCGACAAAGAATAAAGCTATCACGAGACAATGTCTCGATGGTGCACAACATTAACCAAATCCAATTTAAATCACAATTCATAAGTTATGTAAATAGTGGATACTTAAAATCATAATTAAATTCAAGACAATAATTGTCAACAAGAATTTAAACTCCATTTCTCAATATCACAATAATTTTCCATAAGTCGATCGAGTTTGAATTCAACAGACAGTATATGTCAATGAGAGTTTAAATCCATTTCTCAATCTCACAATACACATCAATCAATCACACACCGCTTAATCATGATCCATAATTCAATTCATCCCAAAAGCCGATGGCTAATGAGGTATTCAATTCATCCCAAAAGTCGATGACTAATGAGGAATAACATGGCTAGCTAGCAAAAATATGAGTACTCATTCTATTCGTCCTCAACAGGCACACACCTCAACACTTAAGACAGAGAGGGAATTCAATTCATCCCACTAGACAAGCTAGAGAGGAATACAATCAATATACATGATAGCTGTGGTTTCAAACCATTTACAGTGCTTTTCAATCAATAAGTATCCATCAATGTCATTCAAATAGTTTTTCACAGTTTCAAACCATTCACAATATTTTTCAATCAATAAGTGTCCATCAAACACATTTCCACAATTTAAAACAATGATATACAAACAGTCAATATTTATTTCCATTGAAAATAATTCAAAAGAAACAGCTTGTTGTGCACAAACCTCTCGATATTTGTCTCTGGTCTTGACTCAAGATGTCTTTCCTTTTCTTTGAGTCCTTGTTAATCGAGAAACACAATTTGAAGTGTTTCAGTACCAAATTAAACTGTCTCTATCGATGGGGTTTGGTAAATAATGCACTGAACTCAATTATTCGCTTAATCACCTAATATACCGACCCTCAATGCGTTTTAGGTAAATTAGGTTTTAGTGTCGTTAATATGTCACACTCGATAGGGTTTTAGGTTTGGTATGTTTTACCAAAGTCATTTCCTCGCTTAGTGCATTTTAATGCAAATTGCTGGATTCCGGAACACTGGTTTGACCTAACCGACGATCTAGTTCCTCGGTTTTGGTCTCGGTCGAAACTACAAACTTGTAGATCTAGGTCTTATTGCACGCGTGCAAAATTTCAGGTCAATCCGAGTTAAGTAGACCAAGTTATGGTCATTACACTATTGCTGGTCAAATGGTACCATTTTAGGTCAATTTTAGGTCAAAGTGGTCAATTCTGGTTCGGCCAGTTTTGGACCGGTACTTGTGCAAGTTGTTTGACTTGCTTATGGTCATTTCTGGGCTTTGGTGTCTTCATAAGACTTGTAGGTATGGGTCTTAACTATTCTTGGTCAAAATTTCAGGTCAATTGGACCTGGTTTGAGTGAGTTATGGCCTAAACACTCACTGCTGCCCAATTGGTCATTTTTCAGGTCCTAATTGCATCTAATCCGAATTGGTCAAATTTTTAGGTCACCTTGCAAGCAGAATTTTGGCATGGTTTCTCAATGAAAGTTGGCACATTTTGTGCCTAGTTTCACCCCAAATTGGTCTCATACCAATTGAGGTTACACATTCAAGGTTATAGGCCAAAATATACACTGCCCTCACTATGCATTACACACCCAAACTTCAAACACATTATTTACCTTGCAAGGTTTACTTCCATACCCTACCAAACTGTTTTGGCACATTACCAACAACATTTACTACATAACATTAGCATTATTTTGGGCAGATTCCAATCACCATCAACACACCAATTATCATTCACAATCACAATTCTAAGTACCATTACAATTACACCTAAACACTACAAACATTACATACACTTTACAACTTTAATTTACATACTTAACATCAATCCTTCTAGGTCAATATGCTGCCCACACTTCCTTCAATATACACCCTTTCTCAAGTGTCCACAAGCTGCCACAAATCACTCATCAACATCACATTGCCATACCATATGCTAATTCCCATCAAAGTGCATAATTCACCATATATACATGCATTAAATCACTAGGTTACTAACTCACCATGAACAACATTATTTCTCAACAATTATATGCACAATTTCCTCATCAAAAACGTGACCATGGCTGTCCAAAATGACAACAACAATAACCCTTCAAACTCAAAATTTTCCTTCACCAAACTAACACCCATAACATGAACATAAACTTTAACAAAGGATTTCTCAAAAATACAAACTTACCTTTATTTGTAACTTGCTAAACCTTCACCAAACTTCTCAAAATTGGTGTCAATATCTTCCTTGTAATGTGTAGACAAAGTTTAATGAAGGACACTAAGAGAATGGAGTTGAAAATGGAGGGTGGATCAAGCTTTGCCCAAAACGGCCATGGAGGTTTTGTGTTCTTCAATTCGGCATTCTTGAGAGAATATGAGGAAAATGGAATTTCAGATGGTGAGTGGACCATATCAGCCACATTTCAATATTAAATTAATCCTATAGTGGTCCACTAAGAAGAATAATTCATATTATAAACTTAACTTTCCCATAATCCACATTTAACCCATTATTTCCACTATTTATTTTAGGTACCACCAAATTAATTTTTCATTTCATTTTCTAAGTGTAATACTATTTATTTTTAATGGACATTTAGGTCAAAAGACACTTCGGGATGTCGAATGACCATAATGCCCTGTTCGTGGTTTTCCGATTTTTCTGAATAATCGTATTTTGTCCTGCTTTTTCGATTTCTCACTTTTCTTTGTACTAATTATTTAATTTTTCTTTGATCTTTCTAATGATATTTACTCTTCAACAATGGTCTATTTAAGTCCTAAAAATGTTTCCCAGGGTTCCCCGCAGTCCAGGGTTAGTCAACGGTCCACGCCGTGACTTCCCGGTGCGGTCACCCATCGCTAGGTTTCCCGGCTCACTTACTCGGTTACATTTCTTTGCTATGATTTTTCCTTTGTTTTTCTTTTCTTGTATTTCATTATTTTATGTCTTCTCACTCATATTGAAGTACGGTTCTAGGCATCCTAGCTGTCCGGACAACACTGGTCACCGGAACAGCAGAACGCACTACCGAACTTAGGGGTGTTACAGGATCAGCTGGATTTTTCAGCTGATGTTATTTTTCTGCATGGCTATATCGCCTTGCCCAACTATTTCTCTGATAATGTGGTAGCGCCTTTCTATGTGTTTGGATTTTGGTGAGACCTTAGTTCCTTAGCTCAGATGATCGCTCCATTATTGTCACAGTATAGTGGAACTGCTGACTCAATGGAAGGAACTACTGTAAGTTCTGTCATGAACTTCTTTATCCAAACAGCTTCCTTTGCAGCATCTGATGCAGCAATATAATCAGCCTCTGTAGTGGAATCTACAGTCATGCTCTGTTTGGAACTCTTCCAACTGACTGCACCTCCATTACAAATGAACACATATCCAGAGGTAGACTTTCTATCATCAATATCTGATTGGAAATTAGAATCAGTATAACCATCCAATTGCAAGTCTCCACCTCCATAAATCAAGAATAAATCCTTAGTTCTTCTCAAGTACTTAAGAATATTCTTGATGACTATCCGATGTTCCAAACCTGGATTGGATTGATACCTGCTAGTCAAACTAACAGCATATGCGATATCCGGCCTAGTACACAACATTGCATACGTTAAACTTCCAATAGCCGAAGCATATGGAATCCTGGCCATCTTATCTCTTTCTTCAGGTGTCTTTGGAGACATCTCTTTAGAAAGATGGATACCATGTCTCACTGGTAAGAATCCTCTCTTGGAATCAAGCATGTTAAACCTCTTTAACACCTTTTCCAAGTATAGACTTTGGGATAAACTAATTATTCTTTTCGCTCTATCTCTATAGATGCGAATCCCAAGAATATAGGTTGCCTCCCCTAAGTCTTTCATGGAGAATGTATTTGACAACCATACCTTTACAGTAGTCAACATACCTGTGTCATTACCCATCAACAATATGTCATCCACATATAAGACAAGTAAAGTGATCGCATTATCAATAACCTTATTAAATACACAAGGCTCATCCTCATTTTTATAAAACCAAAGGATTTAATGGCTTCATCAAAACGGATGTTCCAACTCCTCAAGCTTGTTTCAACCCATAAATGGATCGCTTTAGCTTGCATACCTTGGAACCATCTTGGGATTCAAATCCCTAGGTTGTTCCATGAAAATGTTTTCTTCAATGTATCCATTGAGAAAAGCATTTTGACATCCATCCGCCAAATGTCATAATCATAGTATGCAGCTATTGCTAATAAAATCCTAATTGATTTAAGCATGGCAACAAAGCAGAAAGTCTCCTCATAGTCGATTCCTTGCCTTTGGCGAAACCCTTTCGCTACTAGCCTTGCCTTATAGGTCTCTACCTTTCCATCAGAACCAATTTTCTTCTTGAAAACCCATTTGTTCCCTATAGGTAAAATACCTTCAGGTGGGTCAACAAGATCCCAAACTTGATTCTTATGCATGGAATCAATCTCGGATTTCATAGCATCAATCCATTTTGAAGAGTCTATATCTGATATAGCTTCTTCATAGGTAAGTGGATCATCTCCATGATCTACTTCTTCATGAGTAGACAACTCTTGTTCTTCTTCATGAAGAAAACCATATCTCACTGGTGGGTGAGATACCCTGGTTGTTCTACGAGGAACAGCTGTAGATGTTTCATCAATGGGTATTGGTTGACCAGATGGATCTATATCCATCTGATCTGTTGGTTGGTCAGAATTCTCCAATTCTAACTCTATTTGTCTTCCTTTGCTTCCTTCTTGAACAACTGTTGTTCAAGAAATGTGGCATCTCTACTTATCACAACCTTTTGTGAAGTAGGCAAATAAAATTAATATCCAAAACTATCTTTTGGATATCCAACAAATCGACCTTTTTCTGATCTGGTCTCCAATTTATCAGTGTTCAGCTTTTTGATATAAGCTGGACAACCCCAAATCTTAACATGCTTAAGACTTGGTTTTCTTCCATGCCATATCTCATAAGGTGTGGAAGAAACTGATTTTAATGGAATCCTATTCAGAATATACAAAGCTGATTCTAATGCAAATCCCCAAAAGAATATTGGCATATCAGTATAGCTCATCATACTACGTACCATATCCAATAGGGTATGATTTTTCCTTTCAGATACACCATTCAGCTGTGGCGTTCCTGGAGGAGTCAGCTGAGAAACAATGCCATGCTCTCTCAAGTATTCATCAAATTCAATACTCAAATATTCACCTCCATGATCTGATCGAAGAGCTTTAATATTCTTTCCTGTTGATTTTCTACTTCAGATTTAAATTCTTTGAACTTTTCAAAAGATTCATGTTTGTATTTCATCAAATACAAATACCCAAACCTTGATTTATCATCAGTAAAGGTAATAAAATAATGAAAACCCCCTCTAGCCATTTCCTTAAATGGACCACATACATTACTATGTATTAGCTCCAAAATATTTTTAGCGCTTAGCCCTTGTCCAACAAAGGGTGATCTAGTCATTTTTTCCTGAAGGCAAGATTCACAAGTTGGAGTAGGCTCAGCGCCCAATGAGGATAGAATCCCCATTTTCTCCAGTTTTGCAATCCTATCTTCTGCAACATGAAATAACCTTAAGTGCCAAATATATTTTGAACTTGAGTTAGTTTTCACCATGGCAATGCATTAATTTAGATTGCTATACTCTGGGCAGTGGAAACACTTTCTTACTGGCAATGGAAACAATTTCCTGTTGGCAATGGAAACACTTTCCTTTGCCTTTGTCAGCTTTGGTCTTCCTTTTCTGTTTAGCTATTTTCTTGGAAGGACCAGGAATCTAAGGTTTCTTTTTCTTATTGCCCTTCTTCTTGTTGGACTTTCCAGCAGAAGAAGATGCAACCAAAGCTACCTCTTTCCCTTTCTTGCCTGGCATATTCTTTTGGGCAATAACCAGCATGTTGAGTAAACCAGCTAAGGTGCATTCCTGTTTAGTCATATGGAAATTTGTCACAAAATTTCCAAAAGACTCTGGAAGGGACTGAAGGATCAAATCCGTCTGTTGTTGGAAATCCATGTTGAAGTCAAGATGTTCCAACTGCTCAATCAGCCGAATCATCTTGTGGACATGATCCCCAATATTCTGTCCCTCAGACATCCTCATACGGAATAGCTGTCTAGATATCTCATACCTAGCATTCCTGCTTTGCTCACCATACAACTCTTGTAGGTGAAGGAGGATCTCACTCACACTCTGCATGTTCTCATGTTGCTTCTGTAACTCATTACTCATGGAAGCAAGCATGTAACACTTAGCTCTCATATCATGCTCCTTCCACTTATCAAAGTATCATGTTCCTCTTGTGTGGCCTCTGGAGGTAAGGGACCAGGAACATTTGAATCTAGAACATATCCTATATGTTCAAGGTTCAGGACAAGCTTCAAATTTCTCACCAATCGCATGATTTGGTCCTGTCAACCTATTGTGATCAAGTATGCTCGCAAGGATATTGGATGGTGGTGGTTGTTTTGTGCTCATTTTTATCGTAAAATTAATCAGAGAAAATAACCAAATTAATTAGTAAATGTATCATGTAATTAACCAAAATGATTATGGTCTTTTAATCAAATTGGTCCTCCCACTAACTTAGCGAATCCTACACTTCCAAAGTAGAAAACGGAAATCCTAATTGGATGGATTTCTAGTGGGTGATTGAATTCTTATAAGTCTATTGATCATCCTCAGGTACATCCATTATTGGAATTACAATAAACTATAAGTGAGCAACTCCTTGCCCATCACATCTCATGTGAGGTTCAATCCTTTACCTAGCCCCTAATGCTCAAAATCTCAGGTACATCCATTATTGACTTATCTTGCATTAGTTAAGTTGATCCCATTGAGCCAGTAATTATGTAAATAATTTTAATGTCCTCAGGTAAATCCAATATTGGCCACTAAACCATTTATATATTTACAACATCGCATGCTTAACAATTATTCTTAAGAAAATCTCTTAAATTAATTGCATCTCATGCAACTATTTAAAATTTCTTAAAATAATTGCCCCAATGGAGGGCCAATGTTATAATTAATAGCATTTCCAATTTAATCATTTGTTTGGAAGATTTTTTGGTCATTCTAATTACTATTATGGTCTCACTTTGCACATTATCCATTTAGCATGCATATATCATATAATTGCATACATATCCATACATCTCATGCATTCATGGATAAGCAGTAAATATGGTATGATCATGGACTTTCTGCGGGATTCAATTCTGAGCCACCAAGAATTGAATCAGGGCATTCCTAGGTACATTTCATTCATTCATTCATTTTACAAGAGTTATTGAAGGAGTACATAATCAACACTTGATCTTGAATTCCTCCCACTGGTCCCACCAATGCTCTTGACCTCCTTGAACTTCTTACAATCCAATATTACATAGTAATCCTTGGCATACCAAGGCGAATTTACAAGAACTTAAACAAATGAAATTACAACCCAAAAATTATTACAAACTTAATAATACATGCCCAAAATAAATTAAAATAAATTAATTAATTTACAATCTCAAAGAAACATAAAAGAAATAAATCCAATCATATTGGTCTTTTATAGTCCATGATCATCCATCATGCATATCACTATTTAACAATTAAATAAAACATACATACTTAAATTAAACTGAATATCTCATATTCAACTTAAAAATTCAGATTTGAATCTCATTCAAATAAATTTAAAAATTCAGATTTGAATCTCATTCAAACAAATTTAAAAATTCATATTTGAATCACATTCAAACAACTTCAAAAATTCAGATTTGAATCACATTCAAACATTTTTTAAAAAATCAGATTTGAATCACATTCAAACATTTTTTAAAAAATCAGATCTGAATTTTATTCAATCAATTTTAAAAAATCAGATTTAAATATGATTCAAACAACTTTAAAAATTCAGATTTGAATCACATTCAAACAACTTTTAAAATTCAGATTTGAATCATAATTTAAACAATTTTAAAATTCTGATTTGAATCATAATTTAATTGTGTGATTAAAAATCCTAATTAAACATTTTGATTAGTCATAGATGAACCTTTCATCATGCAACAATTGCAGAATTTAATAACAACCATGCGCACCATGATCTTCCAAAGCCATGCGCACCATGTTGGAGTTCATCAAGCATGCCGCCACACCTCTTGATCCAACCAGCAATGGATCAATCATCTCATGATCAAATCACACAATTAAATCATATAATAAATAATCTAAATGGCAAATATAGTGGCTTTGATAACAATTGAAGGAACGGAGCGTGAAAAACACAAGTTTATACCATTGAATTCAAAAATTTTCACCTAGGGTCACATGCATCATGCAAGATTTATTTTTATCTATTTGATTTCAATGATAAACAACATATTAAAACTCTTTTAATATGTTTTTGGATCTGTATTTGCCATTTAAGATTTTAAAATTAATCAGATTAATTTTAGAACCCTAGATTAAATCAAGAACGATTACAGTAACCTCTTGATGCAATCGCAATGTTCGCCTTTGAGATTCGTCTTCAGGACACCAGATGTTGTCCCTCTAACTTGTCCACACCAAGAACACCTATGGCAGCCCTTGAACAGCTTCTAAAGCCTTTTCTATTAATTAGAAATTCAAGTTCTGCCTTTTAAGAGATTAGAGATGTAAATAGGACACTAGAAACAATTTCTAGCGTTCTTAATTCAAAAGATTGATGGCTAATCTCTTTGAATTGATGAGAGATGAAGAAGAATAGAGGGAGGGCTGCAAAATGGCATGACCAAGGAGTGTGGCTGCTGGTTGTATTTTATTTTCTCATAACAACACTTAAATAGCTAGGTTAACACATTAAACCCTTGCCACATGTCACCCTTTGATTAGCTCTATGTTTAAGTGACCCAATCACATTGTGCCAAGTGTCAAACCTATATGTAATATTGATTTTAATCATCTTACATGATTAAAAAACATTTGGCAAGCTTATGTGTTATGCCATGTGTCACCATCTCATGGTGCCACGTGTCACACTGTAAAATGACCAAAATGCCCCTGTGTCTTAATTTTGAGTTCTTCAACCCAAAATAATTATTTTTCTTCTTCTAATTAATTTATATCAAATATAAATTAATTAATTAATCTCTATTAATTAATTTCTCATTAATTAAATTCATATTTAAACACTTTAAATATAAATTTAACTTATATTATACATCCAATAATCTAAATTTGGTTTCAAGTCATGTTAGGGACTTTGCAAACTAATTGCAAACCAAACATATTTAATTAATCAATTAAACTCTTTAATTAATTAATTAAATCATATTTAATTAGGTGATAACTTGTGTATGTGTGTGACTTACTAGGCTCATCCCTAATTGGCAATGAGACATCATATCAACTCTTAATATCATCAGAACTCTTTCTTACCATAAATGATTTCTCTAAATCATTTTATGAACCTCATAGACCATGGTTAACACCTAGCATAGCATGCCATGGCCACCCAATTAGTAATAAGGTTTACCTTAAATGAACCTATAATCATATGTTACCATGCACTAGAATCTCTCTGTTACAAAATCCCAACTCAAGCTGGAGTCATGGTTTATGTCAAACTCTATTTGCTATGAATATTATGTTCTCTTTTAATTCCATTTCTTGATTAAAAAGATTTTCTCATCAGAAACTCTTTTCTGAATAAATCTATCTATCCTGGCCAGGAACTTGAAACATCAAGAACAATTAAATGAACATAGGATTTTATCTCTATTTACTTAGAGGAACAGATTCCATCTTGATCAACACCTACCTCCATATATAATTAGTAGGAGCCAACACATGCCCATATACCCATACACAATACAAGTATGAAAGCAGTATCAAACTCAAACTACCTATATACAAGATAACTATGCTATCTCAGGTCTAAAGATTATATGCATTGATATGATTTATGACAAAACATTGACAAGAGTAAACTCCATGTGGTTGTCATAAGTGTCACTAGTTCGGCCTACTTATCATTTATAAGTGCCTATCATGTTTGTTATATGGCATGAGACTCATTCCATCTTATTTATATCTCATATAAATAACTTGAGAACAAACATGAATACAATCTTTCTGGATAAGTCATGTCCTTATTATGAAGTATCCTCGATTGTGAACCTATTTATGATACTTCGTGCTAGAAATATTGTCACTCATATTCTTAACAACTTAAGAATAATATTTCTAACAAAATATCAATGGACCTTTTCTATTACACATAAATATATTATGTAAACAGAAAAGTGGAAATGCCTTTTATTAATAAAAATATGTACAAGATACATACTAAATGATATGCTCTACGGCATACTACTAACACTATAGTCCTAATGTCCTACCATATGCAATGCAGATGTGAGGTGACTCTAGACCCCGGATGCAGCTCTGAAGGCTCACCCCATCGATGTCCTGGCTGGCTCCCACTAGGTCTCGATGACTGGCGTGGCAAAAGCGACGCGCTAAGCAATTCTGCTTAGTGGTGACAATATAAAATAAAATAAAATAGAATAAAATAATTATACAGAATGTATGATTTCATTTTTGGATAGACTTAATTTCTGGTATTGTTTGTAGTATTATTTACTTAAAATTTGATAAGGTTTATTATCATTGCCTGAGTAACCCATACTGGTTGACTGGACTGGATAAACAGGTAAAATGGCACTGGATACTATGTACCTCGGACTATCACACCATCGGTCACACCGGTTCCCAGGCAAATGTAATGTAATAATAAGTCAGATAATTATCAGGGTTAAAACCCAAGTATATCAACTCAAATAACTTAGCCAAAGGCTATTATATCACAGAATGGCATGGGAAAGCCATGAAACACAGAATGGCATGAAGCCATATGCGGTACTCCTAACAGAACTGTAACACCCCTATGTTCGATAGTGCGTTCTATTGCTCCGGTGACCAGTGTTGTCCGGACAGCTAGGATGTAACACCCTCCCCGTAGCAACTCCGTACATTCTACTGTTCCGGTGACCGGTGTCGGTCCGGACAGCTATAACGTCCGAAAAAATATTTAAACTAAAGTCAGGAACCATAATTAACTCAAATATTAATGAGAAAAATTTAGTAAAAATTTTAGAAATAAAATACAGTTAAGACAAATGAGCCGGTGCCCAAGCGATGGGTAACCAGAGGTAAGTTGCGGTTCTCGCAACGAGGAGCCCTAGACTCGGAAAAAAATTCATAAAATAATTTTTGGGACTCCAGAGAAGGGTCATTGAGGTTCCTATGGCATTAGAATGCCAAGAAAATATTTAGGAAAATTTTACAATCGGTACAGACAATTTTGACCCGTTAAGCCAAACGGAGGGCATTTTGGTCATTTCGCCTTCAGAGACAATTTTTGGCCGACTTGTCTAGTTGAGTAAATAATTATTATGACATAAAATGTGAATAAATATTGTTGAAAATTGAATTGAAAATGATTAGAAAAGAAAAATCAATAAAATGCCAATTATGACATCATATGATGTCATTTAAATTTCCTCCACCAATCACAATTTGTTAAACTTATTAAAAGAGATAAAAGAGACCAAAAATATGAAAAACCAATCTGCATCTTCAACCTTGGGCAGCCTAAAAAACGTTGAGAGAGAGAGAGAGAAGAGGTTCCACCATTAAAGCTCCTTTAAGCTTCATTTCTCTCTTGTTTCCACTACTAAACCCTAACCCCTTTCATTAAACCTTGACCATATCACTTGGGGAAGCTTTTGGCAGCCAAGAAGAAGAAGGAAAGTGAAGTTTTAGCTTGAAGAAATCTGCCCTACAAGAGGTTAAAGTGAGGTTAGTGCTATCCTTTCACTCTCACCCCTTTAATCCTTGTTAAAGCATCATTTTAAGTTAAGAAATTGTAAGAGTTTGAAGTAAGTTATATGTGTTAGGGCATCTTTAATTTTTGGCAGCCCTAAGGAAGGATGAGGTTGATTGTTTTAATGAATTTAGAATGGATAGAAATTATGTTTAAGGTATGAATATGCATGGATGTTGAATTAGTGTGCTAATTGAGGTTTATGGATAATTTAAATTGGACATTAGGGTTTTGAGAAGTGAAACTTGGATTTAGCTTATGGAATTGTGAAAGAACATTATAAGGGTCAATTAGTGACCATTTTAGGTATGTTGACCATGAATTGGACTTAAAAATAGTATAGCCAAGTGAATGTGTAGGCTGCCTTGTTAGTGCAGCAGAGGGACTGAAAATTCAGTCCACTTGCACAGCCATAACTTTGGCTGTGTAGGTCCAATTGATGTTTGGCCAATTGGACATGAAACTAGGCTTATAATGGCACATTTTTGCTGAAGAAACCATGCCCAAAAGACCAAAGCAAGTGGACCAAAACTTGGCCCCAATCCGGACACCCTGCAACAGCCCCTGCAGAAATGACCAAATGAACAGTAACTGTTCATTTGGCCATAACTCACTGTAGATTTGGTCAATTGACCTGAAATTTTTACAGCAACAAGTTAAGACAAAGACAAACAACTTTCATGAAGAAACCTACCCCAAATTATGAACAGAACCTAAACCAAATGGCAGTCACAGTTACTGTTCAAACCTGCAACTCTGCAGATTTTCATTTGAACAGTAATGTTTGGATGGCTATAACTCTCTCTAGAAAACTCGGATTTAGGCGATTCTTGAACCGATGAAAACCTAAGGCATAGTAGAACATTTCATATGAAGAAAGTTAGAAAAAATTATGAAGTTAACTTGATCAAATTACTGACCAAAGTTGGACAAAAAATCTGCCAGACCCAAAATCTCAGCATGAACAGTGTACGTGAACAGTAAAATTATTTTGGCCATAACTTGAGCTAATAAACTCCAAATGGAGTGATTAGAAAAAAAGAAATTCAACTAGACAAAATAAGGAACAACTTTCATGTTTACCATTTCCTCAAATTCCTACTGCAATAGTGCCCAATGGAATAGTAAAGTTGAGTTAGCAAAATTGAAAATTTTGCTTCTCTTGGTTTAAGCTTAGAAATGGTATTAATGCTTAATGCCAACAAGTTTTAAATGAAAAATGTGGTATGTTTGAAGTGCCAAAGTCAATGTACATATTTTATATGCAAAAGTCAACATTTTTGTTGACCAATGAGGTGAATAGTGTCACCAAAACCAAAAATTGGCAATTTTGCCAAAATGACCTAAGCTTTGAGAAAGTGACCAAAACCAACAAGTTTTGAATACAAAATGTGGTATGTTGGGAGTATTAAAACCAATGTACCTATTGTTTATGCAAAAGTCAACATTTTAGTTGACTAATGAAATGAATAGTGACACCAAAACTTGAAATTCAAAATTTGAAATTAGAAATGCATCTAGGGGACTTTAAATTGCAATTGGCAATTAATACTAGCAAATGTAAAACTCAAAATGTGGGATCTTGGTGTAATAAGAATTAATATATTCATTAAGTATAAAAAGGTCAACATTTTGGTTGACTAGTAAGGTGAATAGTAATCAAAATGATTAGTAAATTAAGATGAAGACCTAGAACCAATTCTAAGCTTAAATGCTTAGAATTGTATGACAAATATGGACTATGCATCCTAGTCAAAATTGTTAAAAAGAAATTTAGGCCATAAATTTGAAATCCATGAAATATTCATGGATTACTTGAAACATGAAAGATAAGTCACCTAATTGATGTGATCAATATGAATAACATAATGAATGGACAAATAAACCGTAGTAATGTATGAATGAGACATTAGTTCTCATTATTGTAAAGAGGAGAAGTATTTTGAGTACAATGGTATAAAAGAATAATTGATGTGAATTGTGATCATATAAATGATCAAATGAATGTATGAATTATGATTGAAATTTATCATGAAAAAAATTAAGTCATAAAGCACAATATATTAACATTTTAAAATATCAAACGCCCTAGTATACCTAACAAGATTGGTTTGGATAGTTTGGCATGCCAATAGGGTATTGTGTTAGCAGTACTGCGAAAGGCTTTATGCCTGTATTCATGGCTTTATGCCCGTATTCATGGCTTTTATGCCCGTATTCATGGCTTTTATGCCAATTATGTGATATCATGACTTTTTAGCCCGTCTTGTTGCATACGTGGTTGGCGTTACTGCGTCCCATGGTATGACGCCCGAGGCACCGCGGTGTCGGTGCCAACGACCCATTATCGATCCGATGCGTCTAGTATAGGTTACTTAGGCGATCAATTAAAGTATTATTCAATTCAGCAGCTAAGTTAAGTTAAGTATAATGAAAATCGATTACAATTAAATTAAGTATTGAATGAATAAGCAAAAGAGATTAGCAAAAGAAACATAACAAAAATATAAATTGCGAATGCATAAAACTTGAAATACAATACAGATAGAATAAATTATATACCCGCTAGTATTACTGAAAAGTTATAAACTAAGCACTTCCAAAGAGGAACAAACTAGTATATAAGATCGTTGATACTGGAAATACCATACCAAATTAAATTGATTCTTGAGTATCTGAATTATCATTTATTTTTTCTTTACTTGTATATATTATTTCTAGTTATATTATTGCACCACTAAGCGAGAAATGCTTAGCGCGATGGAATTGCTTCCTCATGCAGTCTTGAAAGGTAAAACCAGATGGTCGATCGAGATTTTTGGAGTCGGATCTGCGAAGTGTCGGAAGAGTTCAAGATTGTCACCTCCTCAAGAATTCATGTAGATAGGGCTCATTTTATACATGTTATGTATATTATTCATTCCTAGCACATTGTAAATTATTTGTATATCTTGTACAAAATAAACTCATGTAATTAACCTATGAATTATGGAAGCTATTCAAAGTAAGTATTTTAGTATGTGAATTGAATTTAAGTTATAATGAGATTATACTTGTGAATATTGAGATATTGAAAATCTAATGAGATTTCTGAGAAATCTGGATACTGTATTGAGATACATTATGTTTGAAAATTTTTGAGACTATTAAGTTTGAGAAATTGAGTATATATTGAAATTGTCTTTGGCAGGTTCAGAAGAACTGTTAGTCCAAATTACAGCCGACACTTTGTCGGATTATCGTTAAAATTTTTGAAATTTCCAATTTAGTTAGATTTTGATAAAAGTAAAAATAGCCTAAATCTTCAATAAAGTTTTTGAATAAATAAATCAAGGACTGTAATGAAATCAGATAAAATAGAGTGCTCCGGCACACTGAGTGGCATAACTTGCTCGGCTACACTGTAGTCGGGTAAGGGGTGTCACATTTAGTGGTATCAGAGCATGGTTTAGGCGTTTCTGGACCTAGATAGACTGCATATCATGCATTGCATTCATAAGAGTCGAGGTGACACTATTGCAGATCTGTAGTTCCTGTTTATTTTACGTTAAGGTATGGAATAAGAGAGTGAAGAGACAATGAGATAGCGAATGGAGATGAGAAGGAGATTGTATTTAAGATGAAAAAGGATGAGTACATAACTGTTTGAGGATAGGATTGAGACTAAGGAGAAAGTGAAGTAGGATAACACGGAAAGGTGAAGAAATAAAGAGGTATTAGCTCCTTGGCTATTTACATTGAGTAAATTTCGAGGACGAAATTTAAATAAGAGGGGAAGAGTTGTAACACCCTCCCCGTAGCAACTCCGTACATTCTACTATTCCGGTGACCGGTGTCGGTCCGGACAGCTAGAACGTCCGGAAAAATATTTAAACTAAAGTCAGGAATCATAATTAACTCAAATATTAATGAGAAAAATTTAGTAAAAATTTTAGAAATAAAATACAGTTAAGTCAAATGAGCCGGTGCCCAAGCGATGGGTAACCAGAGGTAAGTTGCGGTTCTCGCAACGAGGAGCCCTAGACTCGGAAAAAAATTCATAAAATAATTTTTGGGACTCCAGAGAAGGGTCATTGAGGTTCCTATGGCATTAGAATGCCAAGAAAATATTTAGAAAAATTTTACAATCGGTACAGACAATTTTGACCCGTTAAGCCAAACGGAGGGCATTTTGGTCATTTCGCCTTCAGAGACGATTTTTGGCCGACTTGTCCAGTTGAGTAAATAATTATTATGACATAAAATGTGAATAAATATTGTTGAAAATTGAATTGAAAATGATTAGAAAAGAAAAATCAATAAATGCCAATTATGACATCATATGATGTCATTTAAATTTCCTCCACCAATCACAATTTGTTAAACTTATTAAAAGAGATAAAAGAGACCAAAAATATGAAAAACCAATCTGCATCTTCAACCTTGGGCAGCCTAAAAAACGTTGAGAGAGAGAGAGAGAAGAGGTTCCACCATTAAAGCTCCTTTAAGCTTCATTTCTCTCTTGTTTCCACTACTAAACCCTAACCCCTTTCATTAAACCTTGACCATATCACTTGGGGAAGCTTTTGGCAGCCAAGAAGAATAAGGAAAGTGAAGTTTTAGCTTGAAGAAATCTGCCGTACAAGAGGTTAAAGTGAGGTTAGTGCTATCCTTTCACTCTCACCCCTTTAATCCTTGTTAAAGCATCATTTTAAGTTAAGAAATTGTAAGAGTTTGAAGTAAGTTATATGTGTTAGGGCATCTTTAATTTTTGGCAGCCCTAAGGAAGGATGAGGTTGATTGTTTTAATGAATTTAGAATGGATAGAAATGATGTTTAAGGTATGAATATGCATGGATGTTGAATTAGTGTGCTAATTGAGGTTTATGGATAATTTAAATTGGACATTAGGGTTTTGAGAAGTGAAACTTGGATTTAGCTTATGGAATTGTGAAAGAACATTATAAGGGTCAATTAGTGACCATTTTAGGTATGTTGACCATGAATTGGACTGAAAAATAGTATAGCCAAGTGAATGTGTAGGCTGCCTTGTTAGTGCAAAAGAGGACTGAAAATTTAGTCCACTTGCACAGCCATAACTTTGGCTGTGTAGGTCCAATTGATGTTTGGCCAATTGGACATGAAACTAGGCTTATAATGGCACATTTTTGCTGAAGAAACCATGCCCAAAAGACCAAAGCAAGTGGACCAAAACTTGGCCCCAATCCGGACACCCTGCAACAGCCCCTGCAGAAATGACCAAATGAACAGTAACTGTTCATTTGGCCATAACTCACTGTAGATTTGGTCAATTGACCTGAAATTTTTACATAAACAAGTTAAGATATAGAAAAACAACTTTCATGAAGAAACCTACCCCAAATTATGACAAGAACCTAACCCAAATGGCAGTCACAGTTACTGTTCAAACCTGCAACTCTGCAGATTTTCATTTGAGCAGTAATGTTTGGATGGCTATAACTCTCTCTAGAAAACTCGGATTTAGGCGATTCTTGAACCGATGAAAACCTAAGGCATAGTAGAACACTTCATATGAAGAAAGTTAGACCAAATTATGAACTTAACTTGATCAAATTACTGACCAAAGTTGGACCAAAAATCTGCAAGACCCAAAATCTCAGCATGAATAGTGCACGTGAACAGTAAACTTATTTTGGCCATAACATGAGCTACAAAACTCCAAATGGAGTGATTAAAAAAAAGAAATTCAACTAGACAAAATAAGGAACAACTTTCATATTTACCATTTCCTCAAATTCCTACTGCAATAGTGCCCAATGGAATAGTAAAGTTGAGTTAGCAAAATTGAAAATTTTGCTTCTCTTGGTTTAAGCTTAGAAATGGTATTAATGCTTAATACCAACAAGTTTTAAATGAAAAATGTGGTATGTTTGAAGTGCCAAAGTCAATGTACATATTTTATATGCAAAAGTCAACATTTTTGTTGACCAATGAGGTGAATAGTGTCACCAAAACCAAAAATTGGCAATTTTGCCAAAATGACCTAAGCTTTGAGAAAGTGACCAAAACCAACAAGTTTTGAATACAAAATGTGGTATGTTGGGAGTATTAAAACCAATGTACCTATTGTTTATGCAATAGTCAACATTTTAGTTGACTAATGAAATGAATAGTGACACCAAAACTTGAAATTCAAAATTTGAAATTAGAAATGCATCTAGGGGACTTTAAATTGCAATTGGCAATTAATACTAGCAAATGTAAAACTCAAAATGTGGGATCTTGGTGTAATAAGAATTAATATATTCATTAAGTATAAAAAGGTCAACATTTTGGTTGACTAGTAAGGTGAATAGTAATCAAAATGATTAGTAAATTAAGATGAAGACCTAGAACCAATTCTAAGCTTAAATGCTTAGAATTGTATGACAAATATGGACTATGCATCCTAGTCAAAATTGATAAAAAGAAATTTAGGCCATAAATTTGAAATCCATGAAATATTCATGGATTACTTGAAACATGAAAGATAAGTCACCTAATTGATGTGATCAATATGAATAGCATAATGAATGGACAAATAAACCGTATTAATGTATGAATGAGACATTAGTTCTCATTATTGTAAAGAGGAGAAGTATTTTGAGTACAATGGTATAAAAGAATAATTGATGCGAGTTGTGATCATATAAATGATCAAATGAATGTATGAATTATGATTGAAATTTATCATGAAAAAAATGAAGTCATAAAGCACAATATATTAACATTTTAAAATATCAAACGCCCTAGTATACCTAACAAGATTGGTTTAGATAGTTTGGCATGGCAATAGGGTATTGTGTTAGCAGTACTGCGAAAGGCTTTATGCCTGTATTCATGGCTTTGTGCCCGTATTCATGGCTTTTATGCCCGTATTCATGGCTTTTATGCCAATTATGTGATATCATGACTTTTTAGCCGTACTGACTGCATACGTGGTTGACGTTCTGCGTCCCATGGTATGACGGCCCGAGGCACCGCGGTGTCCAGTGCCAACGACCCATTATCCAGTCCAGTCGTCTAGTATAGGTTACTTAGGCAGTCAATTAAAGTATTATTCAATTCAGGCAGCTAAGTTAAGTTAAGTATAATGAAAATCCAGTACAATTAAATTAAGTATTGAATGAATAAGCAAAAGAGATTAGCAAAAGAAACATAACAAAAATATAAATTGCAGAAATGCAGGACTTGAAATACAATACGGATAGAATAAATTATAGACCCGCTAGTATTACTGAAAAGTTATAAACTAAGCACTTCCAAAGAGGAACAAACTAGTATATAAGATCGTTGATACTGGAAATACCATACCAAATTAAATTGATTCTTGAGTATCTGAATTATCATTTATTTTTTTCTTTACTTGTATATATTATTTCTAGTTATATTATTGCACCACTAAGCAGAAATGCTTAGCGCGATGGAATTGCTTCCTCGCAGTATCAAGGTAAAACCAGTGGTCGATCATTGAGATTTTTGGAGTCGGATCTGCGAAGTGTCGGAAGAGTTCAAGATTGTCACCTCCTCAGCAATTCATGTAGATAGGGCTCATTTTATACATGTTATGTATATTGTTCATTCCTAGCACATTGTAAATTATTTGTATATCTTGTACAAAATAAACTCATGTAATTAACCTATGAATTATGGAAGCTATTCAAAGTAAGTATTTTAGTATGTGAATTGAATTTAAGTTATAATGAGATTATACTTGTGAATATTGAGATATTGAAAATCTAATGAGATTTCTGAGAAATCTGGATACTGTATTGAGATACATTATGTTTGAAAATTTTTGAGACTATTAAGTTTGAGAAATTGAGTATATATTGAAATTGTCTTTGGCAGGTTCAGAAGAACTGTTAGTCCAAATTACAGCCGACACTTTGTCGGATTATCGTTAAAATTTTTGAAATTTCCAATTTTGTTAGATTTTGATAAAAGTAAAAATAGCCTAAATCTTCAATAAAGTTTTTGAATAAATAAATCAAGGACTGTAATGAAATCAGATAAAATAGAGTGCTCCGGCACACTGAGTGGCATAACTTGCTCGGCTACACTGTAGTCGGGTAAGGGGTGTCACATTTAGTGGTATCAGAGCATGGTTTAGGCGTTTCTGGACCTAGATAGACTGCATATCATGCATTGCATTCATAAGAGTCGAGGTGACACTATTGCAGATCTGTAGTTCCTGTTTATTTTACGTTAAGGTATGGAATAAGAGAGTGAAGAGACAATGAGATAGCAAATGGTGATGAGAAGGAGACTGTATTTAAGATGAAAAAGGATGAGTACATAACTGTTTGAGGATAGGATTGAGACTAAGGAGAAAGTGAAGTAGGATAACACGGAAAGGTGAAGAAATAAAGAGGTATTAGCTCCTTGGCTATTTACATTGAGTAAATTTCGAGGACGAAATTTAAATAAGAGGGGAAGAGCTGTAACACCCTCCCCGTAGCAACTCCGTACATTCTACTATTCCGGTGACCGGTGTCGGTCCGGACAGCTAGAACGTCCGGAAAAATATTTAAACTAAAGTCAGGAATCATAATTAACTCAAATATTAATGAGAAAAATTTAGTAAAAATTTTAGAAATAAAAATCTGATTAAGTCAAATGAGCCGGTGCCCAAGCGATGGGTAACCAGAGGTAAGTTGCGGTTCTCGCAACGAGGAGCCCTAGACTCGGAAAAAAATTCATAAAATAATTTTTGGGACTCCAGAGAAGGGTCATTGAGGTTCCTATGGCATTAGAATGCCAAGAAAATATTTAGAAAAATTTTACAATCGGTACAGACAATTTTGACCCGTTAAGCCAAACGGAGGGCATTTTGGTCATTTCGCCTTCAGAGACGATTTTTGGCCGACTTGTCCAGTTGAGTAAATAATTATTATGACATAAAATGTGAATAAATATTGTTGAAAATTGAATTGAAAATGATTAGAAAAGAAAAATCAATAAAATGCCAATTATGACATCATATGATGTCATTTAAATTTCCTCCACCAATCACAATTTGTTAAACTTATTAAAAGAGATAAAAGAGACCAAAAATATGAAAAACCAATCTGCATCTTCAACCTTGGGCAGCCTAAAAAACGTTGAGAGAGAGAGAGAGAAGAGGTTCCACCATTAAAGCTCCTTTAAGCTTCATTTCTCTCTTGTTTCCACTACTAAACCCTAACCCCTTTCATTAAACCTTGACCATATCACTTGGGGAAGCTTTTGGCAGCCAAGAAGAATAAGGAAAGTGAAGTTTTAGCTTGAAGAAATCTGCCGTACAAGAGGTTAAAGTGAGGTTAGTGCTATCCTTTCACTCTCACCCCTTTAATCCTTGTTAAAGCATCATTTTAAGTTAAGAAATTGTAAGAGTTTGAAGTAAGTTATATGTGTTAGGGCATCTTTAATTTTTGGCAGCCCTAAGGAAGGATGAGGTTGATTGTTTTAATGAATTTAGAATGGATAGAAATGATGTTTAAGGTATGAATATGCATGGATGTTGAATTAGTGTGCTAATTGAGGTTTATGGATAATTTAAATTGGACATTAGGGTTTTGAGAAGTGAAACTTGGATTTAGCTTATGGAATTGTGAAAGAACATTATAAGGGTCAATTAGTGACCATTTTAGGTATGTTGACCATGAATTGGACTGAAAAATAGTATAGCCAAGTGAATGTGTAGGCTGCCTTGTTAGTGTAGCAGAGGGACTGAAAATTCAGTCCACTTGCACAGCCATAACTTTGGCTGTGTAGGTCCAATTGATGTTTTGCCAATTGGACATGAAACTAGGCTTATAATGGCACATTTTTTCTGAAGAAACCATGCCCAAAAGACCAAAGCAAGTGGACCAAAACTTGGCCCCAATCCGGACACCCTGCAACAGCCCCTGCAGAAATGACCAAATGAATAGTAACTGTTCATTTGGCCATAAATCACTGTATATTTGGTCAATTGACCTGAAATTTTTACATGAACAAGTTAAGATATAGACAAACAACTTTCATGAAGAAACCTACCCCAAATTATGACCAGAACCTAACCCAAATGGCAGTCACAGTTACTGTTCAAACCTGCAACTCTGCAGATTTTCATTTGAGCAGTAATGTTTGGATGGCTATAACTCTCTCTAGAAAACTCGGATTTAGGCGATTCTTGAACCGATGAAAACCTAAGGCATAGTAGAACACTTCATATGAAGAAAGTTAGACCAAATTATGAACTTAACTTGATCAAATTACTGACCAAAGTTGGACCAAAAATCTGCAAGACCCAAAATCTCAGCATGAATAGTGCACGTGAACAGTAAACTTATTTTGGCCATAACTTGAGCTACAAAACTCCAAATGGAGTGATTAAAAAAAAGAAATTCAACTAGACAAAATAAGGAACAACTTTCATGTTTACCATTTCCTCAAATTCCTACTGCAATAGTGCCCAATGGAATAGTAAAGTTGAGTTAGCAAAATTGAAAATTTTGCTTCTCTTGGTTTAAGCTTAGAAATGGTATTAATGCTTAATGCCAACAAGTTTTAAATGAAAAATGTGGTATGTTTGAAGTGCCAAAGTCAATGTACATATTTTATATGCAAAAGTCAACATTTTTGTTGACCAATATGGTGAATAGTGTCACCAAAACCAAAAATTGGCAATTTTGCCAAAATGACCTAAGCTTTGAGAAAGTGACCAAAACCAACAAGTTTTGAATACAAAATGTGGTATGTTGGGAGTATTAAAACCAATGTACCTATTGTTTATGCAATAGTCAACATTTTAGTTGACTAATGAAATGAATAGTGACACCAAAACTTGAAATTCAAAATTTGAAATTAGAAATGCATCTAGGGGACTTTAAATTGCAATTGGCAATTAATACTAGCAAATGTAAAACTCAAAATGTGGGATCTTGGTGTAATAAGAATTAATATATTCATTAAGTATAAAAAGGTCAACATTTTGGTTGACTAGTAAGGTGAATAGTAATCAAAATGATTAGTAAATTAAGATGAAGACCTAGAACCAATTCTAAGCTTAAATGCTTAGAATTGTATGACAAATATGGACTATGCATCCTAATCAAAATTGTTAAAAAGAAATTTAGGCCATAAATTTGAAATCCATGAAATATTCATGGATTACTTGAAACATGAAAGATAAGTCACCTAATTGATGTGATCAATATGAATAACATAATGAATGGACAAATAAACCGTATTAATGTATGAATGAGACATTAGTTCTCATTATTGTAAAGAGGAGAAGTATTTTGAGTACAATGGTATAAAAGAATAATTGATGTGAGTTGTGATCATATAAATGATCAAATAAATGTATGAATTATGATTGAAATTTATCATGAAAAAAATGAAGTCATAAAGCACAATATATTAACATTTTAAAATATCAAACGCCCTAGTATACCTAACAAGATTGGTTTGGATAGTTTGGCATGCCAATAGGGTATTGTGTTAGCAGTACTGCGAAAGGCTTTATGCCTGTATTCATGGCTTTATGCCCGTATTCATGGCTTTTATGCCCGTATTCATGGCTTTTATGCCAATTATGTTATATCATGACTTTTTAGCCATACTGACTGCATACGTGGTTGACGTTCTGCGTCCCATGGTAAGACGGCCCGAGGCACCGCGGTGTCCAGTGCCAACGACCCATTATCCAGTCCAGTCGTCTAGTATAGGTTACTTGGGCAGTCAATTAAAGTATTATTCAATTCAGGCAGCTAAGTTAAGTTAAGTATAATGAAAATCCAGTACAATTAAATTAAGTATTAAATGAATAAGCAAAAGAGATTAGCAAAAGAAACATAACAAAAATATAAATTGCGAACCGCATGCACTTGAAATACAATACAGATAGAATAAATTATATACCCGCTAGTATTACTGAAAAGTTATAAACTAAGCACTTCCAAAGAGGAACAAACTAGTATATAAGATAGTTGATACTGGAAATACCATACCAAATTAAATTGATTCTTGAGTATCTGAATTATCATTTATTTCTTTCTTTACTTATATATATTATTTCTAGTTATATTATTGTACCACTAAGTAGAAATGCTTAGCGCGATGGAATTGCTTCCTCGCAGTCTTGAAAGGTAAAACCAGTGGTATCGTGAGATTTTTGGAGTCGGATCTGCGAAGTGTCAGAAGAGTTCAAGATTGTCACCTCCTCAGCAATGCATGTAGATAGGGCTCATTTTATACATGTTATGTATATTGTTCATTCCTAGCACATTGTAAATTATTTGTATATCTTGTACAAAATAAACTCATGTAATTAACCTATGAATTATGGAAGCTATTCAAAGTATGTATTTTAGTATGTGAATTGAATTTAAGTTATAATGAGATTATACTTGTGAATATTGAGATATTGAAAATCTAATGAGATTTCTGAGAAATATGGATACTGTAGTGAGATACAATATGGTTCAAAAGTTTTGAGACTATTAAGTTTGAGAAATTGAGTATATATTGAAATTGTCTTTGTGAGTTCAGAAGAATTGTTAGTCCAAATTACAGCCGACACTTTGTCAGATTATCGTTAAAATTTTTGAAATTTCCAATTTAGTTAGATTTTGATAAAAGTAAAAATAGCCTAAATCTTCAATAAAGTTTTTGAATAAATAAATCAAGGACTGTAATGAAATCAGATAAAATAGAGTGCTCCGGCACACTGAGTGGCATAACTTGCTCGGCTACACTGTAGTCGGGTAAGGGGTGTCACATAGGATGCCTAGAACTACACTTCAATATGAGTGAGGAGACATAAAATAATGAAATAAAAGAAAATAAAATACAAGAAAAACAAAGGAAAAATAATAGCAAAGAAATGTAACCAAGTTATGCGAGCCGAGAACCCTAGCGATGGGTGACCGCACCGGGAAGTCACGGCGTGGACCGTTGACTAGCCCTGGACTGCGGGGAACCCTGGAAAATATTTTTAGGACTTAAAGAGACATCAATTGAAGTAGGAATATTATTAGAAATATCAAAAAAAAATTAAATTATTAGTACAAGGAAAAGTGAGAAATCGAAAAACAGACAAAACCCGGTGTTATCGAAAAATCGGGAATGTAACCCGAACGGGGGCATTATGGTCATTTGACATCCCAAATTGTCTTTTGACCTAAATTTCCATTAAAAATAAATAATATTACACTTAGAAAATAAAATGAAAAATTAATTTGGTGGTACCTAAAGTGAATAGCAAGAATTAAGGGTTTAATGTGGAATAAGTGGGAATTTAACATACTATATGAATTAATTAGAGTAAGTGGACCACTAAAGGAATAAACTAAGGATAATGGGGTAGGTGTAAGTCCATAATACAAGCTGAAACTTCATCTTCTCCAAATGAATTCATCCATGCCGATTTGAGAAGGAAGAAAATCCTCCATTGCCGTTTTTGCATGAGCTTGATCCACTCCTCCATTTCAACTCCAATCACTTAGATAGCTTCATAAAAAATTGTCTACACATCATAAGGAAGAGCTTGATACCAAAATCAAGAAGTTTAATCAAGGTTTAGCAAGCTCCAACCATAGGTAAGTTTACATTTTTGAATGTTGCTTTGTTAAACTTTGTGTACATGTTATGGGTGTGTGCTTTGTGAAGAAAATTTTCAAGTTTGAAGAGTTCTTGATATATCCAGTTTGGACAGCCATGGAGTTGTGTATTTGATGATTTATTTTACATATATTTGATGAGAAATTATGATGAATAGGGTGATTTAATGTCCTAGTAGTTAAATTCCATGTATATGTGGTGATTGTACAATGGGGATTGAAGTTGACGAATTATGGACACTTTGGCATGGTGAAGCTTTGCGGCAGCCTTGGGACACTTTGATAAATGTATGAGTTCATGAAGGTATTGGCAGAATATTGACATTGAGGATTGATGGATATGTATATAGATTGGTTGTGTAAAGTGTATGTAAGAATGAGTAATGTTTATGTGTATATGTGATTATACTTAGACTTTGTAAATTGGAGTTTATTTGGTGTATTGAGGATGTGTGCAATCTGCCCAAAGTGACTTTAAAGTGAAGAGGTATGTGGTTTTGGTAATGTACCAAAACAGAATTGGTAAGGGAAGTGGACATATAGCAATTAAATGTGTAATGGATACATGTATAAGTAAGGTAATTAAGGGCAGTATACGTTTTAGCCTATAACTTTAAATGTGTAACCTCAATTGGTATGAGACCAATTGGAGGTGAAACTAAGCACAAAATGTGCCAACTTTCATTGAGAAAGCATACCAAAATTCTGCTTGCAAGGTGATATGAAAAATGACCAATTCGGATTAAGTGCAATTGAAACCTGAAAACTGACCAATTGGGCAGCAGTTAGTGTTTAGGCTATAGCTCACTCAAAACAGGTCCAATTGACCTGAAATTTTAACCATGAATAGTTAAGACCCATACCTACAAGTCTTATGAAGACACCAAAACCCAGAAATGACCATAAGCAAGTCAAAAAGCTTTCACAAGTTCGGGTTCAAAAACTGGCCGAACCAAAGTTGACCAAATTGACCTAAAATGACCTAATTTGATGCCATTTGACCAACAATAGTAAAATGACCATAACTTGGTCTACGTAACTCAGAATGACCTGAAATTTTGCCCCGTGTGCAATAAGACATAGATCTACAAGTTTTTAGTTTTGATCGAAACCTGAAAACTGAGGGAACTAAGTCGTCCGGCTAGGTCAAACTAGTATCCCAGAATCCAGCAAATTGCAAGAAAATGCACTAAGCAAGAAAATGAAATTGGTAGCGTGTACCAACCCTAAAACCCTATCGAATGTGACATATTAATGACACTAAAACCTAATTTACCTAAAACGCATCGAGGGTCGGTATATTAGGTGATTAAACAAATAATACCCTTCAGTGAATTACTTATCGAACATTATCGTTAGAGACGGTTTAATTTAGTACTGAAACACTTCAAATTGTGTTTCTCAGTTACCAAAGACTCAGGAAAAGGGAAGGAAACACTGAGTCCAGACCAAGAGACAGTTATCAGAGGTTTGTGCACAACAACTATTTCTTTTGAATTTTTCAATTGAAATGAATTATGACTATTTGTACATTATTGTTTTAAATTGTGGAAATGTGTTTGAATGGATATTTATTTCTTGAAAAGCATTGTAAATGGTTTGAAACTATGTAAAATTGTTTGAATGATATTGATGGATACTTATTGATTGAAAAACATTGGAAATGGTTTGAAACCACAGCTATCATGTATATTGATTGTATTCCTCGCTAGCTTGTCTAGTGGGACGAATTGAATTCCCTCTCTGGTTGAAGTGTTGAGGTGTGTGCCTGTTGAGGACGAATTGGATGAGTACTCATATTTTTGCTAGCTAGCTATGTTATTCCTCATTAGTCATCGACTTTTGGGATGAATTCAATACCTCATTAGCCATCGACTTTTGGGACGAATTGAACTTTGGTACATGATTAAGCTGTGTGTGATTTGTCGATATGTATTGTGAGATTGTGAAACGGATTTAAACTCTTATCGACATATACTGTCTTTTGAATTTATCCATGATCTGACTTATTGAAATTTATTGTGATATTGAGAAATGGAGTTTAAATTCTGTTGACAATTACTGTCTTGAAACTAACTATGGTTTAAGTATCCACTATTTTTATGATTTATGAATTGTGATTTAAATTGTATTTGGTTAATGTTGTGCACCACTGAGACATTGTCTCAGCGATAGCTTTTTCATTGCTGTCATAGGTAGACCGACAGACAGGGCAGCAGACTAGGCTGCTAGTACCTCCAGCAAGAGACTACCGGGTATCATGAGTATACCAACATTTTGCATTTTGTACTATAATGTATGACCACTGTATGTACATATTGTGTTTGGTTTTGAGCAGTTGTAAATTCAAATTGTACCTTGAAGCTGTAAAATAATTATGAGTTATTTTGGCTTGTAAAAGTTGTATTATATTTCTCTTATCTCAGTTTTTGAAAAAAAAAATTACTGTGAATTTGACTTGAGAAATATGTTGGGTTGAGAAAAATGTTGAAGTTGAGACTTGGAATATATTGAAGTGTTTTTTTTTACAGGTTTTCTGAAGAATTGTTTTTATCCAAAATACAGACGGCACTCTGCCAAAATTTTTACAGAAATTCCAAATAATCCAAATGAGTTGGCAGTTTCACTTCAGTTCACAAAAGTTTTTAACACCTGTAAATAGTGCTCACCACTGAAAAAGAAGTCAGAAAAGTTTTTAAAATCCCTTTTAGTGTATTTAATGGATTATCAGTAGACGGAGTTGGTAATTCATTAGGTATACTACGGGATCATGTTATGCCTTACAGAGGGGTAGGGTGTGACAAGAACCCTATTGGCATGCCAAGCTATCCAAACCAATCTTGCTAGGTATACTAGGGCATATTACATTTTTAAGTTTTACAATTTTTGAATTTCAAGTTTTGGTGTTACTATTCACTTCATTAGTCAACCAAAATGTTGACTTTTGCATAGACAATAGGTACATTCGTTTTAATACTCCCAACATACCACATTTTGCATTCAAAATTTGTTGGTATTGGTTGCCAATACCATTTCTAAGTTTAAAGTTAATTGAGCAGAATTTTCAGTTTTCATACCTTATGATTACTATTCCATTAGTCATTTTTGTAGTGGGAATTTGGCAAAATGATCAACATGAAAGTTGTTCCTTATTTTGTCTAGTTGAATTTGCTTTTTTGAATCACTCCATTTGGAGTTTTGTAGCTCAAGTTATGGTCCAAAAACCACAACTGGCCGGATTGAAATTTTTCTAGGCTGACCATATCTATAGTACAGTGAACAGTGAGTGCAACTCACTTGTTGGATAGGTTCTGGTCATAATTTCGGGTAGGTTTCTTCATGAAAGTTGTTGGTCTATATCTCAGCTTGTTGCTGGTAAAATTTCAGGTCAATTGGACCTTTCTACATTGAGTTATGGCCAAATAAATTCATTTGGTCATTCTACAGAATCAAACTACACGTCACCCGGATTAAGGCAAGCTTTTGGTTCACTTAGTTTGGTTTTATGGGCATAGTTTCTTCACCAAAGTTGTGCTATTATGTGTCTAGTTTCATGTCCAATTGGCCTTGCACCAATTGAACCTCTACAATTTAAGTTATGGCTGCCCAAACCTATTGGACTCATGTCCAATTCTGCAGGTCACCATGGGCAGCCACACCAACTGTAATTCCCACTAATAAAACCACCTCATTTCTTGTTTGCACATAATCAAATAGTCACTAATTGACCACTAAAACTCACTTTCATCATTATATGATCATGGTCCCATTTTTCCACCCCAAACCCTAACCCTAACATCTCAAACATTACCCCACATGCATTTTCACTTCATTTCATTAATCCACTCAGTAAATACATGTTGTGGGCAGCCATGATAGTCTTTAAATGGATACCGAAAATCTAGGGTTTCCAACCAAATGTAATTCAACAATTTTTTTTCCTTTGCAATTTATACATATTCAAAGTTCTTAACATGAATTTAAAGAAAAATTCGTGGTTAGGTCACTAACCTTAAAGGAGTGAGCTTTCCAATTTGCTAAAGTTCCTCCTTTCCATTTCTTTATGCTCCCAAAAAGATCACCAAGGTGTAGGAGCAAGTTTTTGCATTGAGAAATTTAAGTTTTAATGGATGAAAACCCAAAACATCAAGCTTAGGTAAAGCTTGGCTATGGAGGGCTATGGTGGGAGAGAAGAAGAGAAGAAGGGAGTTCTGATTTTTTTGGGTTCTTTTTTCAGCCCATTTACCTCTTTTATATACCTTGGTGACATGTGTCAACACTTGATTGGGTTGGAGACTTTTAATGACATCCTTATGATGTCATAATTTCAATTTCTTTCATTTTTCCATCCTTTTCTTGTCTAATTAATTTTAATTAAATTTTTAACAACATTTAATCATATTTTATGTTATATAAATTATTTATTTAACTGGACAAGTTGGCCCAAAAAATCATCTCTGAAGACGAAATGACCAAAATGCCCTCCGTTTGGCTTAAACGGGCCAAAATTGTCTGTACCAATTGAAAAATTTTTCTAATTATTTTCTTGGCATTCTAATGCCATATGAACCTCAATGACCCTTCTCTGGGGTCCCAAAAATTAATTTATAATTTTTCCTAAATTTTTTTCTTATTAATATTTGAGTTAATTTTTTAGTTCCTTACTTTAGTTTAAATTTTTTTTTTCCGAACGTTCTAGCTGTCCGGACAGACACTAGTCACCGGAACAGTAGACTGTACGAACTAGCTAAAATGAGGATGTTACAACTCTTTCCATCTAATAAAAATTTCGTCCTCGAAATTTACCTGATGCAAACAGTTGAGGGAACTGTTGCCTCATTATCTCTTCACTTTCCCAAGTTGCCTCTTCAGTGTTGTGGTGCCTCCAAAGCACTTTCACCAGTAGAATTTATTTATTTCTCAGTTCCTTCAATTCACGAGCTAGGATCTGTATAGGTTCTTCTGGATATGTCAAGTGCAGTTGGATTTCAATCTCTTCCATGGAAATGACATTTGAAGGGTCTGAGCGATACCTTCTCAGCATGGAAACATGGAATACATTATGAATTTTATCCAGTTCTGGTGGTAAAGCTAGTCGATAGGCCACTGGTCCCACACGTTCAATGACTTCATATGGGCCAATGAACCTAGGGCTTAACTTACCCTTTCTTCCAAATCTCAATACTTTCCTCCATGGTGAGACTTTGAGAAACACTTTATCGCCAACTGCATACTCTATCTCTTTTCTCTTCAAGTCGGCATAAGATTTCTATCTATCTGAGGCAACCTTCAAGTTAGTTTTGATTATCTTCACTTTCTCCTCAATCTGTTTCACCAGGTCTGGTCCTACCAGCTTATCTTCACCTAATTCAGTCCAACACACTGGGGTTCTACATTTCCTCCCATACAATGCTTCATACGGAGCCATTTGGATGCTAGCTTGGTAGCTATTGTTATATGCGAATTCTGCCAGTGGGAGGTATCTATCCCAACTCCCCTCAAACTCAATGACACAACTCCTTAGCATATCCTCTAGGATCTATCACATAATTCACATTGTTACTATCATTTCAATTTGTTTATTGCGAGAATTCAATTAGTTCTTAGGTTTACTTGGATTACTCATTCTGACTGTCCATCCGTCTGGGGATGAAAAGCCGTGCTAAAACGGAGTTGTGTGCCCAAAGCTTCTTGCAACTTTATCTAGAATCTCGATGTAAACCTTGGGTCTCGGTCAGATATGATGGAAAGTGGGATTCCATGCAGTCTAACTATTTCACTGATATACAATTTTGCTAGCTTCTTCAGTGAGTAGTCAGTCCTAACTGGTAGAAAATGTGCTGACTTTTTCAATCTATCCACTATCACCCACACTGTATCATGCTTCCTTTGGGTGAGAGGTAGACCACTAACAAAATCCATAGTGACCCGGTCTCATTTCCATTCAGGTATGCTTATAGGCTGTAGCAATCTTGATGGAACTTGATGTTCTGCTTTGACTTGCTGACATGTCAAACACTTAGTCACATAATCAGCTATATCCCTCTTCATACCAGGCCACCAATAATGAGGCTTCAAATCATTATACATTTTTGTGCTCCCTGGGTGCATAGCATAAACACTAATGTGTGCCTTTTTCAGAATACTATTCTTCAGTTCCCCATCATCTAGTACACACACTCTTCCTCTGTAGTACAGACACTCATCTGCTTTCACCTCATAATCAGTCTCCTTTCCCTCTGGAATTTTATCCACAATGGCCATTAGTTTTTCATCTATCCTCTGCCCATCTTGTATCTGCTGTAGCAGGGTTGGCCTCACTTGCAACTAAGCCAAAATAGCTCCATCTTGAGCTAAGGACAGATGGGCATTTAGTGATCTTAAAGTTATGATGGACTTCCTGCTTAAAGCATCATCAACTATATTTGCCTTCCCAGGATGATAATCAATCACACAATCATAGTCCTTCAGGAACTCAATCCATCGCCTCTGCCTGAGGTTGAGCTCCTTCTAGGTTGGCCAGTATTTTAGGCTCTAATGGTCTTTATAGATGTAGCATTTTTCACCATATAAATAATGCCTCCATATCTTCAGTGCGAAGATAATTGCTGCTAACTCCAAGTCCTGAGTAGGGTAGTTTTGTTCATGTGGCCTTAACTACTTAGAAGCATAGGCGACCACTTTCCCCTCTTGCATCAATACACACCCTAGCCCATTATTTGAGGCATCACTGTAGACCACAAAGTTTTTTCCCGACATTGGTTGTGTTAACACTGGTGCTTCTGTTAACATAGCCTTCAGCCTTTCAAAACTGGCTTGGCACTTGTCGTTCCAGCCAAATTTCACATTCTTGTGCAACAACTTGGTCATTGTAGCAGCTATAAGAGAGAACCCCTTCACAAATTGTGACACCCCTTACACGACTACAGTATATCCGAGTAAGATATGTCACACGGTGTACCGGCACACTCTATCTTACCTTAATTAATTTTTTTCATAGTTTTGAATATAGTTTATGAAATATAATTTATTTAAGCCATTTATCAAAAGTATTATTTATTTGAGGTTCCGAAAATTTTAAAGAAAATCCGGCAGAGTACCGGCTAAAAAATGGAGAAAATAGTTCTTCGGAACCTGTGAAAAACACTTCCAATATTCATGTCTCATCATCTCAAACTCCAATATCAAAATCTCAACAACGTTCTTCAATTTCAATTCTCAATCATCCATCACATGTGATAATCAAGTATAAATCACAATTAGATATTTACTTTTCCATTCACAAATACAATTTTCATAATTTACATGAACATCAAAATACATAACATAATTCTAAATACATATGAGAAAATAAAAATTTAGTTACAAAATGACAAAATGACACCTAGTGCCCTACCAATGCACTGCAGGTGGTGAGGTGACACGGACACTGCGTGAATCGCAGGATGGACTCACCTACCGCTGCCATCTGGGCTCATGATCAGTATCTCCAGTACCTACCCGTGGCAAAAGTAACGCGCTAAGCAATAATGCTTAGTGGTGCAATAATAAAATAAAAGAAAACAGCAGAAAATAAATATGTAGTGAATGTATATGTTTTATTTGTTTTGAATTTGTATATCATTAACTTTGTCCACTTTCATTCATTTGTTTGCCCAAGTAACCTACACTAGATGACTGCACTGGATAAACGGGTAAACTGGCACTAGGTGTCACACCCCGACTTAGTGGGCCCCAGCTCAAGCCCCTCTATGGGTGGCCATCTTGCCGGCGTACCCCTCTAGAGGCCGGCGATGCGACTCAAATCGGTACTGTCCGCTTTGGTGGAGTTCAATCCCTTCGCCCTGCAGAGCTAGGATTCGAACCCATATCACCTCACGAATTTGCTTCACCTCTTACCAATTGAGCTGCAAGTTATGCCACTCAATGTGCCGGAGCACTCTATTTTATCTGATTTCATTACAGTTCTTGATTTATTTATTCAAAAACTTTATTGAAGATTTAGGCTATTTTTACTTTTATCAAAATCTAACTAAATTGGAAATTTCAAAAAATTTTAACGATAATCCGACAAAGTGTCGGCTGTAATTTGGACTAACAGTTCTTCTGAACCTGCCAAAGACAATTTCAATATATACTCAATTCCTCAAACTTAATAGTCTAAAAAAATTTCAAACATAATGTATCTCAATACAGTATCCAGATTTCTCAGAAATCTCATTAGATTTTCAATATCTTAATATTCACAAGTATAATCTCATTATAACTTAAATTCAATTCACATACTAAAATACTTACTTTGAATAGCTTCCATAATTCATAGGTTAATTACATGAGTTTATTTTGTACAAGATATACAAATAATTTACAATGTGCTAGGAATGAACAATATACATAACATGTATAAAATGAGCCCTATCTACATGCATTGCTGAGGAGGTGACAATCTTGAACTCTTTTGACACTTCTGCAGATCTGGACTCCAAAAATCTCAGTCGACAGTCTACTGGTTTTACCTTGATGACTGGCGAGGAAGCAATTCCATCGCGCTAAGCATTTCTGCTTAGTGGTGCAATAATATAACCAGAAATAATATATATAAGTAAAGAAAGAAATAAATGATAATTCAGATACTCAAGAATCAATTTAATTTGGTATGGTATTTCTAGTATCAACGATCTTATATACTAGTTTGTTCCTCTTTGGAAGTGCTTAGTTTATAACTTTTCAGTAATACTAGCATGTATATAATTTATTCTATCTGTATTGTATTTCAAGTCCTGCATTTGCTATGCAATTTATATTTTTGTTATGTTTCTTTTGATAATCTCTTTTGCTTATTCATTCAAAACTTAATTTAATTGTAATGTATTTTCAATATACTTAACTTAAATAATCTGACTGAATTGAATAATACTTTAATTGACTGCCCAAGTAACCTATACTAGATGACTGGACTGGATAACGGGTCGTTGGCACTGGACATCGCGGTGCCTCGGGCCGTCATACCATGGGACGCAGAACGTCAACCACGTATGCAGTCAATATGGCTAAAAGCCATGATATCACATAATTGGCATAAAAGCCATGAATACGGGCATAAAAGCCATGAATACGGGCATAAAGCCATGAATACATGCATAAAGCCTTTCGCAGTACTGCTAAAACAATACCCTATTGGCATGCCAAACTATCCAAACCAATCTTGTTAGGTATACTAGGGCATTTGATATTTTAAAATGTTAATATATTGTGCTTTATGACTTCATTTTTTTCATGATAAATTTCAATCATAATTCATACATTCATTTGATCATTTATATGATCACAATTCACATCAATTATTCTTTTATACCATTGTACTCAAAATACTTCTCCTCTTTACAATAATGAGAACTAATGTCTCATTCATACATTAATACGGTTTATTTGTCCATTCATTATGTTATTCATATTGATCACAATTCTAAACAATGGTTCACATGTACCATTGTATTCAAAACATTTTTCCTTTCTCATTTATGCATTCAAGAATCTACTTATGTAATTACAAATTTTATATTTCAAGTTGAGTTTCTAATATTTTATGAATTCCATTTGTGATGGGCATATATGCCCTAACTATCTATTCACATCAATTAGGTGACTTATTTTTCATGTTTCAAGTAATCCATGAATATTTCATGGATTTCAAATTTATGGCCTAAATTTCTTTTTAACAATTTTGACTATGATGCATAGTCCATATTTGTCATACAATTCTAAGCATTTAAGCTTAGAATTGGTTCTAGGTCTTCATCTTAATTTACTAATCATTTTGATTACTATTCACCTTACTAGTCAACCAAAATGTTGACCTTTTTATACTTAATGAATATATTAATTCTTATTACACCAAGATCCCACATTTTGAGTTTTACATTTGCTAGTATTAATTGCCAATTGCAATTTAAAGTCCCCTAGATGCATTTCTAATTTCAAATTTTGAATTTCAAGTTTTGGTGTCACTATTCATTTCATTAGTCAACTAAAATGTTGACTTTTGCATAAAGAATAGGTACATTGGTTTTAATACTCCCAACATACCACATTTTGTATTCAAAACTTGTTGGTTTTGGTCACTTTCTCAAAGCTTAGGTCATTTTGGCAAAATTGCCAATTTTTGGTTTTGGTGTCACTATTCACCTCATTGGTCAATAAAAATGTTGACTTTTGGATAGAAAATAGGTGTATTGGTCTTAACACCTCAAACATACCATATTTTGTATTTCAAACTTGTTGGTATTGGTTGCCAATGCCATTTTTAAGCTTAATGCTAATTGAGCAAAATTTTCGGTTTTCATGCTTCATCTTTACTGTTCCATTTGTTATTTTTACAGTGGGAATTTGAGGAAATGGTAAACATGAAAGTTGTTCCTTATTTTGTCTAGTTGAATTTCCTTTTTTGAATCACTCCATTTGGAGTTTTGTAGCTCAAGTTATGGCCAAAATAAGTTTACTGTTCACGTGCAATCGCTCATGCTGAGATTTTGGAGTCCGCAGATTTTTGGTCCAACTTTGGTCAGTAATTTGATCAAGTTAAGTTCATAATTTGGTCTAACTTTCTTCATATGAAATGTTATACTATGCCTTATGTTTTCATCGGTTCAAGAATCGCCTAAATCCGAGTTTTCTAGAGAGAGTTATAGCCATCCAAACATTACTGCTCAAATGAAAATCTGCAGAGTTGCAGGTTTGAATAGTAACTGTGACTGCCATTTGGGTTAGGTTCTGGTCATAATTTGGTGTAGGTTTCTTCATAAAAGTTGTTTGTCTATGTCTTAACTTGTTGCTGTAAAAATTTCAGGTCAATTGACCAAATCTACAGTGAGTTCTAGCCAAATGAACAGTTACTATTCATTTGGTCATTTCTGCAGGGGCTGTTGCAGGGTGTCCGGATTGGGGCCAAGTTTTGGTCCACTTGCTTTGGTCTTTTGGGCATGGTTTCTTCAGAAAAAATGTGTCATTATAAGCCTAGTTTCATGTCCAATTGGCCAAACACCAATTGGACCTACACAGCCAAAGTTATGGCAGTGCAAGTGGACTGAATTTTCAGTCCCTCTGCTGCACTAACAAGGCAGCCTACACATTCACTTGGCTATACTATTTTTCAGTCCAATTCATGGTCAACATACCTAAAATGGTCACTAATTGACCCTTATAATGTTCTTTCACAATTCCATAAGCTAAATCCAAGTTTCACTTCTCAAAACCCTAATGTCCAATTTAAATTATCCATAAACCTCAATTAGCACACTAATTCAACATCCATGCATATTCATACCTTAAACATCATTTCTATCCATTCTAAATTCATTAAAACAATCAACCTCATCCTTCCTTAACTTACTTCAAACTCTTACAATTTCTTAACTTAAAATGATGCTTTAACAAGGATTAAAGGAGTGAGAGTGAAAGGATAGCACTAACCTCACTTTAACCTCTTGTAGGGCAGATTTCTTCAAGCTAAAACTTCACTTTCCTTCCTTTTCTAGGCTACCAAACACTCTCCCAAGATGAGTGGACAAGTTTTAATGAAAGGGGTTTAGGGTTTAGTAGTAGAAACAAGGGAGAAATGAAGCTTTTTGGTTAAACATCAATGGAGGGAGAAGAGGGAGAGGTTTAAAACGTTTTGAAGAAGAAGAAGGCAGCTGGTATTTTAATTCCTTTGGCCTTGTTTATCTCTTTTTATTAGTTAGTACATTGGTTGTTTAATTGTCATTGGTGGATGCTTTTAAATGACATCACCTTATGTCATAAATAAGCCTTTTTTTCTCATTTTCTTTTCTTTTCTTCTCTACTTCTTTTCAATTTAATTTTTAGTAATATTTATTCATATTTTATGTCATATTAATTATTTACTCAACTGGACAAGTCGGCCAAAAATCACCTCGGAAGGCGAAATGACCAAAATGCCCTCCGTTTGGCTTAACGGGTCAAAATTGTCTGTACCGATTGAAAAATTTTTCTAAGTATTTTCTTGGCATTCTAATGCCATAGGAACCTCAATGACCCTTCTCTGGAGTCCCAAAAATTATTTTATAATTTTTCCCCCGGGTCTAGGGCTCCTCGTTGCGAGAACCGCAACTTACCTCTGGTTACCCATCGCTTGGGCACCGGCTCTTTTGACTTAACTGTATTTTATTTCTAAAATTTTTACTAAATTTTTCTCATTAATATTTGAGTTAATTATGGTCCCTCACTTTGATTTGAATATTTTTCCGGACGTTCTAGCTGTCCGGACCGACACCGGTTACCGAAACAGTAGACTGTGTGGAATTGCTACCGGGAGGATGTTACACTAGGTATCAAGTACCTCGGGCCGTCACACCATCGGTCACATATGTATCTCCCGGTGTGCAACAGAACAGCTAACAAGCTGTAAATAATATTAGGCAAGAGGCCACATCTCAATACAAGGTCAGAATGGCTAAAAGCCATGAAATCACAGAATGGCATATTGCCATGTGCAGTACTGCTAACTAAATCCTATTGGCATGCCAAACTATCCAAACCAATCTTGTTAGGTATACTAGGGCATTTGAAACTTTTAAATTCTTCAATTTGTGAATTTCAAGTTTTGGTGTCACTATTCACCCCATTGGTCAACAAAAATGTTGACTTTTGGATAGAAAATAGGTATATTGGTTGTGACACTCCCAACATACCACATTTTGCATTTAAAACTTGTTGGAATTAACCCCTAAATCCATTTCCAAACCTAAAACCTAGAGAGCAGAATTTTCAGTTTTTGTGACCCAAATTTACTGTTCCATTGGGCCCTATTGCAGTGGGAATATGAGGAAATGGTAAACATGAAAGTTGTTCCTTATTTTGTCTAGTTGAATTTCCTTTTTTGAATCACTCCATTTGGACTTTTGTAGCTCCAGATATGGTCCAAAAACCACAGCTAGCCGGATTGCCAAAACTGCAGAATTACCAAATCTACAGTACTATGAACAGTGACTGTGACTGCCATTTGGGTTAAGTTCTGGTCATAATTTGGGGTAGGTTTCTTCATGAAAGTTTTTTTGTCTATGTCTTAACTTGTTGCTGTAAAACTTTCAGGTCAATTGACCATATCTACAGTGAGTTATGGCCAAATGAGCGATTCTTGTTCATTTGGTCATTTCGCAGTCTTTGTGCAGGGTATCCGGATTGGGGCCAACTTTTGGTCCTCTTGCTTTGGTCTTTTAGGCATGGTTTCTTCAGCAAAAATGTGAAATTATAAGCCTAGTTTCATGTCCAATTGGCCAAACACCAATTGGACCAACACAGCCAAATATATGGCAGTCCAAGTGGGCTGGAATCACAACTACCCTGCTGCACTCACTAGGCAGCATACTCATTCACTTTGCCATGCTATATTTCTGTCCAAATTATGGTAAAATTTTCTCAAATGGTCACTAATTGACCATTAGGATGTTCTTTAATAATTTCATAAGCCAAGTTCACATTTTACTCCAAAACCCTAGCTTCACATTATGATTCATACAAGATGCTTTAGTTAGCACACTAATTCATTATCCATGTAGATATATACCTTAAACATCATTTCTAGTCCACTCTAAGTTCATCAAAACAATCAAAATCATTCCTTCCTTAAGGCTGCCGAATTCTATGGTGGACATACACATGAGTTTGGTTCATTTATTTCACAATTTCTTACCTATTACAAATCTCTAACATGGAATTAATGAGTTTTAAATACATATGTGCACTAACCTTTTGTAGGCAGATTTTTCCCAAGCTCAAAACTTCACTTCTTTTCCTTTTCTTGGCTGCCAAAAGGTTATGCAAGGTGCAAGGATAAATTTTTGTGAAAGGTGTCTAGGGTTTATGGTGAAATGAAGAGGGAAATGGAGCTTGCTTGAAGTTGTCAATGGAGGTTGGGCTAGGGTATGAATTTTGGCTGGTTTTGGGGAAGGGGATGGCTGCTGGCTTTTTGATTTACTTTGGTCTCAATTTGTCTCTTTTATTTGTTAGTTAATAGGTTGTTTAAATATGATTGGTTATAGCTTTTAAATGACATCATCATGATGTCATAAATAAGCCTTTTTCCTCATTTTCTTTTCTTTTCTTCACTACTCATTTTCAATTTAATTTCTACTAATGTTTATTCATATTTTATGTCACATTAATTATTTATTCAACTGGACAAGTCGGCCAAAAATCACCTCTGAAGGCGAAATGACCAAAATGCCCTCCGTTTGACTTAAGGGGTCAAAATTGTCTGTACCGATTGAAAAATTTTTCTAGGTATTTTCTTAGCATTTTAATGCTATAGGAACCTCAGTGACCCTTCTCTGGAGTCTCAAAAATTATTTTATGAATTTTCTCTCGGGTCTAGGGCTCCTAGTTGCGAGAACCGCAACTTCCCTCTGGGTTACCCATCGCTAGGGCACCGACTCGTTTAACTTGTTTGTATTTTATTTCTAAAATTTTTACTAAATTTTGCTTACTAATATTTGAGTTAATTATGGTTCCTGACTTTAGTTTAGATATTTTTCCGGACGTTCTAGCTGTCCGGACTGACACCGGTCACCGGAACAGTAGAATGTACGGAGTTACTACAGGGAGGGTGTTACAACTCTTCCCCTCTAATTTAAATTTCGTCCTCGAAATTTACCTGATGCAAACAGTTGAGGGAACTGCTGCCTCATCGTCTCTTCACTTTCCCAAGTTGCCTCCTCGGTGTTGTGGTGCCTCCAAAGCACTTTCACCAGTGGAATCTGCTTATTTCTCAATTCTTTCACTTCCCGAGCCAGGATCCGTAGAGGTTCTTCTTCATATGTCAAATCCGATTGTATTTCAATTTCTTCCCTGGAGATGACATGTGAAGGATCTGAGCGGTATCTTCTGAGCATGGACACGTGGAATACATTGTGGATCTTGTCCAGCTCTGGTGGTAAAGCTAGCCTATAGGCCACTGGACCCACACGTTCAATGACTTCATATGGGCCAATGAACCTAGGGCTTAACTTACCTTTTCTTCCAAACCTCAATACCTTCTTCCACGGTGACACCTTGAGGAACACTTTGTCGCCAACTGTGTATTCTATTTCTTTTCTCTTCAAGTCGGCATAGGATTTCTGTCTATCTGAGGCAACCTTCAGATTGGCTTTGATTAGTTTCACTTTCTCCTCAGTCTGTTTCACCAGGTCTGGCCCTACTAGTTTGTCTTCGCCCAATTCAGTCCAGCGCACTGGAGTTCTAAATTTTCTCCCATACAGTGCTTCATATGGGGCCATTTGAATGCTAGCTTGGTAGCTATTGTTGTATGCAAATTCTGCCAGTGGGAGGTACCTATCCCAACTTCCCTCAAACTCAATGACACAACTCCTCAGCATATCCTCAAGGACCTGACATATATTTCATGTTATTATTGTCATTTCAGTTCAATATGTGTATTTATCTAATTGGTTTCAATTGTTTACCTGGATTACTCTTTCTGATTGCCCATCCGTCTGAGGATGGAAAGTTGTGCTGAAGTGGAGTTGTGTACCCAAGGATTCATGGAACTTCTTCCAAAATCTCGATGTAAACCTTGGGTCTCGATCAGATATAATGGAAAGTGGAATTCCATGCAGTCTAACTATCTCACTGATATACAATTCTGCTAACTTCTCCAGTGAGTAGTCAGTCCTAACTGGCAGAAAGTGTGCTGACTTCGTCAATCTATCTACTATCACCCATATTGCATCATGTTTCTTCTGGGTGAGAGGTAGACCACTTACAAAATCCATGGTGACCCGATCCCATTTCCATTCAGGTATGCGTATAGGCTGTAGCAAACCCGATGGAACTTGATGTTCTGCCTTGACTTACTGACATGTCAAGCATTTAGTCACATAGTCAGCTATGTCCTTCTTCATACCAGGCCACCAATACTGAAGCTTCAGATCATGATACATCTTTGTACTTCCTGGGTGCATAGCATATACACTGGTGTGTGCCTCTTTCAGAATACTGGCCTTCAATTCCCCATTATCTGGTACACACAGTCTTCCTTTGTAATACAGACACCCATTTGCTTTCACCTCATAGTCAATTACTTTTCCCTCTAAGATTTTACTCATAATAGCCATTAGCTTCTCATCTGCCTTTTGCCCATCTAAAATCTGCTGTAACAGGGTTGGCCTCACTTGCAACTCAGCCAAAATAGCTCCATCTCGAATCAAAGTTAGACAGGCATTCAGTGATCTTAAAGCTGTGATGGACTTTCTGCTCAAAGCATTAGCAAATACATTTGCCTTCCCATGATGGTAGTCAATTACACAATCGTAGTCCTTTAGGAACTCAATCCATCGCCTCTGTCTAAGGTTGAGCTCCTTCTGGGTTGGCAAGTATTTCAGGCTTTTGTGGTCTGTGTAAATGTAGCACTTTTCCCCATACAAGTAATGCCTCCATATCTTCAATGCGAAGATAATTGCTGCAAGCTCTAGATCATGGGTAGGGTAATTTTGTTCATGTGGCCTTAGCTGCCTGCAAGCATAGGCGACCACCTTCCCCTCTTGCATCAATACACACCCTAACCCATTATGTGAGGCATCACTGTAGACCACAAAGTCCTTTCACGACCTTGGTGTGTGCTGCGGTGCCTCTATCAACATAGCCTTCAACTTCTCAAAACTGGTCTGACACTTGTCATTCTAGTCAAATCTGACATTCTTGTGTAACAACTTGGCCATTGGAGCAGCTATTAAGGAAAATCCCTTCACAAATCTTCTGTAATACCCAGCTAGCCCCAAGAAGCTTCTGACCTCAGTTGTATTTCTAGGAGCCTTCCATTCCATCACTGCTTCTATTTTCTTGGGATCCACCCTAATCCCATCAGCTGACACTACGTGTCCAAGGAATGCAATCCTCATCATGTTCTTCCCTGGTCTTGGAATACACCAAAATATCATCAATAAAGACCACTACGAATCGATCTAAGTGTGGATGGAAGATACGGTTCATAAGGGCCATGAATGCCGCTGGTGCATTTGTTAGGCCAAAGGGCATCACCAGAAACTCATAATGCCCATACCGGGTCCTGAATGCAGTCTTTGGCACATCTGTATCCTTCACCCTCAACTGATGAAACCCTGATCTGAGATCAATTTTAGAAAATACTCCTGCTCCCTTCAACTGATCAAACAGATCATCAATTCTAAGGCAACGGATATTTGTTCTTCACAGTCACTTTATTCAACTGCCGGTAATCAATGCATAGCCTCAAAGTCCCATCCTTCTTTTTCACAAACAGCACTGGAGCTCCCCATGGTGACACACTGGGGCGTATAAACCCCTTATCTAGCAACTCTTGCAACTGAGTTTTCAACTCCCTCAATTCAGTGGGTGCCATCCTATAAGGAGCAATAGAAATGGGTGCTGTACTCGGCAGTGTCTCAATAGCAAATTCAACTTTCCTTTCTGGTGGCAAACCAAGCAATTCTTCAGGAAATACCTCTGGGAAGTCTCTTACTATAGGTATATCATTCAGGTTTGGCTTAGCCTGCCTAGTATCCACCACGTGTGCTAGGTAGGCTTCACAGCCTTTTCTCATCATTCTTCTTGCAACTGTGGCTGAGATGACATTGGACAAGAAATATGTCCTTTCCCCCACAACTGTGATCTCATTACCCTCAGAAGTCTTCAAAGAAATTCTCTTCAATTTGCAATCAACTATTGCCTGATGACGTGACAACCAGTCCATTCCCAAAATCACGTCAAACTCATGGAAGGGCAACTCAATCAGGTCTGCCAAGAATTCATACCCCTGAATCCTTAATGGGCAACCCTTGTATACTTTGTTCACCACTACACTGTGGCCCAATGGATTTGTGACCAAAATGTCTTGGTCACTCTCCCCTACTAGTATCCCCCTTTCTACGGGTAGGTTGATGCAGATATATGAATGAGTGGATCCTGGATCCACCAATGCATGCACAGGTGTAGTGTAGAGGGAGAATGTACCCCTGATGACGTCCGGGGCATCTTGCTCCTCCTGAGCTCTAATAGCATAAGCTCTTGCTGGTGGTCTGCTGTCAGGCCTCTCTGTTGGCTCAGATGCAGGCCTCTGTGATGGTCTAATAGCCTCAGTTTGCAGTTTTCTACCTCTCGTGGTGCGGGAGCGGTGCATGCCTTGTGTTGGAGCAGCAGTAGTAATTCTGCGTGGACAGTTCCTTAACTGATGCTCTGTCGACCCACACCTTAAGCAGGCACCAGTCACTCTCCAACACTCCCCCTTATGCCATTTCAGGCAGTGTGGACATGCAGAAGATGTTGGGGCTGGTCCCCTGAACCCCATCCACGAGAGGCGCCCCGATGGTGTGGGTGACCTCTCCTAAGGGTAAGCGTGGCTGGGCACAGGCCTGAGGTGACCACGACCTTGTGGCTGACCCGAACTCTGTGCAGATGGACCTCTGAACTTCTTCCCAGGTGTAGGAGATGAGCTAGACTGACCTGGTCCCCTCTTCTGCTATCTCTCCCTTCTGGTCTGCTCACTTATTCTTACTTTTTCAACCCTTATTGCAGCTTCCACTAACTTGCTAAATTCTGTGATTCCCAAGGCAGTGAGCTGAATCTTTATGTTGTCATTTAGTCCCTCTTCAAATCTCTTACATCTTTCAGCTTCATTAGGGACTATCTCCCTTCCATAGCGGCTTAATTGGACGAATTCCTTCTCATACTCGGCCACTGATAACTATCTCTGCCTCAGGTTAATAAACTCTCTTCTTCTCTCTTCCAGGTATACAGTACCCACATATTTCTTCTTGAATTTTGAGAGAAAGAAGTCCCAAGTTATAGCTTCTGGCTGCATTTCACTGGACACAGTATCCCACCATTCGTAGGCATCATCTTGCAACAAAGATATGGCAGTTTCCAGGTTTTGCTCTGGAGTGCAGTGGAGTTGTTTTAGAACTCTGCACATTGCTCAACCAATTCTCATTTGCAATGAATCATCTTCTCTCTTCTGAGAAAAAGTCCACCGCTCCAAACTTTCTTAGCCTTTCAGTGTGATTTACTGTGTGGAGTGGTGGTGGTGGTGGTGGCATTACTCCAGCCATTTGTCTCAAGAAATCGGCCATTTCTTTGGAACATGGCCTGTGGAGGCCGAAAGCGTGCTCGCTTGAGCTGGTGGAGTAGGTTCTCCCCTACCCCGGCCTCGATTCTTTGCAGTGGAGCATGACTCTCCACTTCCTCCTCGACTGCTCTCTGTGATGAAGGGTCCATTTCCTATTCAAAATAAGAAAGACAAACAGATCTGCATTAGTGTCACCTCGACTCTTACAAATGCAAAGCATGGTATGGACTCAATCTAGGCCCAGAAACGCCTAAACCGTGCTCTGATACCACTAAATGTGACACCCCTTACACGGCTACAGTATATCCGAGTAAGATATGTCACACGGTTTATCGGCACACTCTATCTTACCTTAATTAATTTTTGTCATAGTTTTGAATATAGTTTATGAAATATAATTTATTTAAGCCATTTATCAAAAGTATTATTTATTTGAGGTTCCGAAAATTTTAAAGAAAATCCGGCAGAGTATCGGCTAAAAGTGAAGAAAACAGTTCTTCGGAACCTGTGAAAAACACTTCCAATATTCATGTCTCATCATCTCAAACTCCAATATCAAAATCTCAACAACGTTCTTCAATTTCAATTCTCAATCATCCATCACATGTGATAATCAAGTATAAATCACAATTAGATATTTACTTTTCCATTCACAAATACAATTTTCATAATTTACATGAACATCAAAATACATTACATAATTCTAAATACATATGAGAAAATAAAAATTTAGTTACAAAATGACAAAATGACACCTAGTGCCCTACCAATGCACTGCAGGTGGTGAGGTGACATGGACACTGTGCAGAACTGCATGATGGACTCACCCAGTCTGCTGTCTACTGAGCTCACGATCAGTATCTCCAGTACCTACGCGTGGCAAAAGCAACGCGCTAAGCAATAATGCTTAGTGGTGCAATAATAAAATAAAAGAAAATAGCAGAAAATAAATATGTAGTGAATGTATATGTTTTATTTTTTTTGAATTTGTATATCATTAACTTTGTCCACTTTCATTCATTTGTTTGCCCAAGTAACCTACACTAGATGACTGGACTGGATAAACGGGTAAACTGGCACTGGGTATCAAGTACCTCGGGCCATCACACCATCGGTCACATATGTATCTCCCGGTGTGCAATAGAACAGCTAACAAGCTGTAAATAATATTAGGCACGAGGCCACATCTCAATACAAGGTCAGAATGGCTAAAAGCCATGAAATCACAGAATGGCATATTGCCATGTGCAGTACTGCTAACTGAACCCTATTGGCATGCCAAACTATCCAAACCAATCTTGTTAGGTATACTAGGGCATTTGAAACTTTTAAATTCTTCAATTTGTGAATTTCAAGTTTTGGTGTCACTATTCACCCCATTGGTCAACAAAAATGTTGACTTTTGGATAGAAAATAGGTATATTGGTTGTGACAGTCCCAACATACCACATTTTTTATTTAAAACTTGTTGGAATTAACCCCTAAATCCATTTCCAAACCTAAAACCTAGAGAGCAGAATTTTCAGTTTTTGTGACCCAACTTTACTGTTCCATTGGGCCCTGTTGCAGTGGAAATTTGAGGAAATGGAAACATGAAAGTTGTTCCTTATTTTGTCTAGTTGAATTTCCTTTTTTGAATCACTCCATTTGGACTTTTGTAGCTCCAGATATGGTCCAAAAACCACAGCTGGCCGGATTGCCAAAACTGCATAATTACCAAAACTACAGTACCATGAACAGTGACTGTGACTGCCATTTGGGTTAAGTTCTGGTCATACTTTTAGGTAGGTTTCTTCATGAAAGTTGTTTGTCTATGTCTTAACTTGTTTCTGTAAAACTTTCAGGTCAATTGACCATATCTACAGTGAGTTATGGCCAAATGAACAGTTACTGTTCATTTGGTCATTTCTGCAGGTGCTGTTGCAGGGTATTCGGATTGGGGCCAACTTTTGGTCCTCTTGCTTTGGTCTTTTGGGCATGGTTTCTTCAGCAAAAATGTGCCATTATAAGCCTAGTTTCATGTCCATTTATCCAAACACCAATTGGACCAGCACAGCCAAAGATATGGCAGTCCAAGTGGGCTGGAATCACAGGCACCCTGCTGCACTCACTAGGCAGCATACTCATTCACTTTGCCATGCTATATTTCTGTCCAAATTATGGTAAAATTTTCTCAAATGGTCACTAATTGACCATTAGGATGTTCTTTAACAATTTCATAAGCCAAGTTCACATTTTACTCCCAAAACCCTAGCTTCACATTATGATTCATACAAGATGCTTTAGTTAGCACACTAATTCATTATCCATGTAGATATATACCTTAAACATCATTTCTAGTGCACTCTAAGTCCATCAAAACAATCAAAATCATTCCTTCCTTAAGGCAGCCGAATTCTATGGTGGACATACACATGAGTTTGGTTCATTTATTTCACAATTTCTTACCTATTACAAATCTCTAACATGGAATTAATGAGTTTTAAATACATATGTGCACTAACCTTTTGTAGGCAGATTTTTCCCAAGCTCAAAACTTCACTTCTTTTCCTTTTCTTGGCTGCCAAAAGGTTATGAAAGGTGCAAGGATAAATTTTTGTGAAAGGTGTCTAGGGTTTATGGTGAAATGAAGAGGGAAATGGAGCTTGCTTGAAGTTGTCAATGGAGGTTGGGCTAGGGTATGAATTTCGGCTGGTTTTGGGGAAGGGGATGGCTGCTGGCTTTTTGATTTATTTTGGTCTCAATTTGTCTCTTTTATTTGTTAGTTAATAGGTTGTTTAAATATGATTGGTTATAGCTTTTAAATGACATCATCATGATGTCATAAATAAGCCTTTTTCCTCATTTTCTTTTCTTTTCTTCACTACTCATTTTCAATTTAATTTCTAGTAATGTTTATTCATATTTTATGTCACATTAATTATTTACTCAACTGGACAAGTCGGCCAAAAATCACCTCAGAAGGTGAAATGACCAAAATGCCCTCCGTTTGGCTTAACGGGTCAAAATTGTCTGTACCGATTGAAAAATTTTTCTAGGTATTTTCTTGGCATTCTAATGCCATAGGAACCTCAGTGACCCTTCTCTGGAGTCTCAAAAATTATTTTATGAATTTTCTCTCGGGTCTAGGGCGAGAACCGCAACTTCCCTCTGGGTTACCCATCGCTAGGGCACCGACTCGTTTAACTTGTTTGTATTTTATTTCTAAAATTTTTACTAAATTTTGCTTACTAATATTTGAGTTAATTATGGTTCCTGACTTTAGTTTAGATATTTTTTCGGACGTTCTAGCTGTCCGGACCGACACCGGTCGCCAGAACAGTAGAATGTGCGGAGTTGCTACAGGGAGGGTGTTACACAAATCTTCTGTAATATCCAGCTAGCCCCAAGAAACTTCTGACCTCAGTTGTATTTCTGGGAGACTTCCATTCCATCACTGATTCTACCTTTTTGGGATCCACTCTAATCCCCTCAGCTGATACTATGTGTCCAAGGAAAGAGATTTCACTCATCCAGAAGTCACACTTGGATAGCTTAGCATACAGCTTCTTTTCTCGCAGGGTTTGCAGAACAATCCTCAAATGTTCATCATGTTCTTCCCTGGTCTTGGAATACACCAGAATATCATTAATGAAGACTACTACAAACCGATCTAAGTATGGATGGAAGATACGGTTCATGAGGTCCATAAATGCTGCTGGTGCATTTGTCAAACCAAACGGCGTCACTAAAAATTCATAGTGTCCATACCGGATTCTGAATGCAGTTTTTGACACATCTGCATCCTTTACCCTTAACTGATGATACCCTGATCTGAGATCAATTTTTGAAATACACCGGCTCCCTTCAACTGATCAAACAGATCATCGATTCTGGGCAATGGATATTTGTTCTTCACAGTTGCTTTGTTCAACTGCCGGTAATCAATACACAATCTCAAGGTTCCATCCTTCTTTTTCACAAACAGCACCGGAGCTCCCCATGGTGACACACTGGGGCGTATGAACCCCTTATCAAGCAACTCTTGCAACTGAGTTTTCAACTCCCTCAATTCAGTGGGTGCCATCCTATAAGGAGCAATGGAAATGGGTGCTATGCCCGGCATTACCTCAATAGCAAACTCGACTTCCCTTTCTGGTGGTAAACCAGGCAACTCTTCAGGAAATACATCTAGGAAGTCTCTTACTATGGGTATATTACACAGGTTTGGCTTAGCTTGCCTAGTATCAACCACGTGTGCTAGGTAAGCTTCACAGCCTTTTCTCATCAATCTTCTTGTAACTGTGGCTGAGATAACATTGGACAGGAAATCTGTCCTTTCACCCACAACAGTGATCTCATTACCCTCAGAAGTTTTCAGAGAAATCCTCTTCAATTTGCAATCAACTATTGCCTGATAACGTGATAACCAGTCCATACCCAAAATCACGTCAAACTCGTGAACGGGCAACTCAATTAGGTCTGCCAAGAATTCATACCCCTGAATCCTCAACGGGCAACCTTTATACACCTTATTCACTACCACACTGTGGCCTAGTGGGTTTGTGACCAGAATGTCTTGATCACACTCTTCTACTGGAACTCCCCTCTCTACGGGTAGTTTGATGCAAATGTAGGAATGAGTGGATCCTCGATCCACTAATGCATGAGCAGAAGTGTTGTAGAGGGAGAACATACCCTTGATGACATCCGGGGCATCTTGCTCCTCCTGAGCTCTGATGGCATAGGCCCTGGTTGGTATTCTAGTGTATGGCATCTCAGCTGACTCAGATGTAGGCCTCAGTGATGGACCAGCTGCCTCAGGTTTACCAAGCTTCCTACACCTTTGTGGTGTAGGAGCAGGTCTATCAGTTTGCACTGGAGCAACAGTAGTAGTCCTCTTCGGACAATTCTTGATCTGGTGTTCTGTCGATCCACACCATAAGCATGCACCGGTCACTTGCCAATATTCCCCCTTATGCCACTTCTGACAGCACTGACAAGCAGAAGATGCAGGGGCTGGTCCCCTAAACATTGTCCCTGGAGAGCTGTCCATTGATAGTGTGGACTGACCTCTCCTAGGTGTGAACTATGGTCTGGGCCCCTGAGACTGACCCTGACCCTATGGTGGTCCTGAACTCTGAGCAGGAGGACCCTTACTCTTCTTACTGAGAGCAAAAAATGTACTGGACTGACCTGGACCCCTCTTCTGCTGTCTTTCCCTTTTATTTTGTTCATTGATTCTGACCCTTTCCACTTTTAATGCTGCATCTACTAGTTTAGAAAAAATCCGTGATCTCCAGTGCTGTGATCATGACTTTGATGTTGTCATTGAGCCCTTCTTCAAACCGCCTGCACCTCTCTGCCTTTGTAGGGACTATCTCCCTCCCATACCGGCCCAGTCTAACAAACTCACGCTCATACTCAGCCACTGACAACTGTCTCTATCTCAAACTGATAAATTCCCTTCTTCGCTCTTCTAAATACACTTTGCTAATATATTTCTTCTTGAACTCGGTGAGGAAGAATTCTCAAGTGATCCGTTCAGGTTGCACCTCACTGGTTACTATGTCCCACCACTGATATGCATCATCCTGAAGTAGAGATAAAGCACCCATCAGGTTCTGCTCGGGGGTGCAATTTAGCTGTTTCAGCACTCTGATGGTTATATCCAACCAGTTTTCTGCGACCATGGGATCATCCTCCCTCTTTCCAAAGAAATCCACAGCCCCATGCTTTCTCAATTTCTCCATATGAGATTTCTGTGGTGCTGGTGGAGGTTGTGGCTGTGGTTGTGGTGGTGGAATTGCCCCCATCATTTACCGGTAAAACTCGGTCATTTGTTGAAATAGTGCAAACTGAGGTTGGGCAGGTGCCTCAGCTGTTGGTGGAGCAGATTCCACCCTGCCCCCAGATTCAGCCTTTGGTGGAGCACGACTCTCCACCTCTTCCTCAACTGCTCTTTGCGAAACAGGATCCATATCCTATTCAAAATAAGAAAGCAAACAGATCTGCATCAGCGTCACCTCAACACTTACGAATGCAATGCAATGGTATGCACTCTATCTAGGCCCAGAAACGCCTAAACCGATGCTCTGATACCACTAAATGTGACACCCCTTACCCGTCTACAGTGTAGCTGAGCAAGTTATGTCACTCAGTGTGCCGGAGCACCAATTTATGTTTCTATTACAATTTATCCCTTTATAATTCATTTATTTTTCAATTTCGATAAATCTGAATTTATTTGCAATTTTATAGAAAATCCGGTAGAGTGCCAGCTGTCAATTGGAAAAACAGTTCTTCTGAACCTGTTTAAAAACACTTCCAAAATAATTTCCAAATCCAAACTCCATTATACACATTCAAGTCAATCTCAAAATCACAATACTCTTTTCAAAACTTTTTTGTTCACTTCATCACTTGAAGCATATTCACAAATAATTCTCAACATTTCATTTATCAACATACATTTTGCAGAAAATCTCAATAATATGAAATTTCATATATTTACATTAATACATAATTGTAGGAGTTTATAGTTACAATCCAAACTAGTACAAAATGTAAAAATACAAAAGGGCCACCTATAGTCCTAAAATCCTACCATATGCAGTGCAGATGTGAGGTGACTCTGGACCCCGGATGTAGCTCTGAAGGCTCACCCTGTCTAATGTCTGCTGGGCTCCCCAGCTAGGTCTCCAGTACCTGCACGTGGCTAAAGCGACGCGCTAAGTAATTCTGCTTAGTGGTGATAATATAAAATAAAATAGAATAAAATAATTATGCAGAATGTATGATTTCATTTTTTGGTAGACTTAATTTCTGGTATTGTTTATAGTATTATTTACTTAAAATTTGATAAGGTTTATTATCATTGCCCGAGTAACCCATACTAGTTGACTGGACTACATAAACGGGTAAACTGGCACTGGGTACTAAGTACCTCGGTGTAACACCCTCACTGTAGCAATTCCATACATTTTACTGTTCCGGTGACCGGTGTCGGTCCGGACAGCTAGAACGTCTGGAAAAATAATTAGACTAAAGTGAGGAACCATAAATAACTCAAATATTGATAAGAAAAATTTAGTAAAAATTTTAGAAATAAAATACAACCAAGTTAAATGAGCCGGTGCCCTAGCGATGGGTAACCCAGCGGGAAGTTGCGGTTTTCGCAACTAGGAGCCCTAGACCTGGGGAAAAATTCATAAAATAATTTTTGGGACTCCAGAGAAGAGTCATTGAGGTTCCTATGGCATTAGAATGCCAAGAAAATATTTAGAAAAATTTTTCAATCGGTACAGACAATTTTGACCCGTTAAGCCAAATGGAGGGCATTTTGGTCATTTCGCCTTCAGAGGTGATTTTTGGCCGACTTGTCCAGTTGAGTAAATAATTAATATGACATAAAATATGAATAAACATTACTAAAAATTGAATTGAAAATGAGTAGAGAAAAGAAGAAAAGAAAATGAAGGAAAATGCTTAATTATGACATATGATGATGTCATTTAAAAGCCCCCTCCAATCACCATTTGACAAACCAATAAAAAGAGATAAAAATGACTTAAAATGAGATAAAAAAAAAAACAAAGGAAACCAGCAGTTTCCTTCTTCATACGGGCTGGAATAAGAAAGAAAGAGAAAGAAAGAAAGAAAGGAAGAAGGAGAAGGAAATGAACAGTAGCAGAAATAGGGGTTCAGCAGGGCAGCATCTTTCTCTTTCGTCCAGGTGAATTTGGCCCAATATCTACGGCTGATTTTTGGATATGTTTGAGGTATGTATGTGTGGAAGTTATGGTTAAAATTTGGTGATTGTTCAACGGTTGGATTTGGAGAAATATATTGTTGAACACAGGCTGTCTGTAGGTTGAATTCTGAATTTTGGCTACTGAAATTTGAGAAAATTAAATAGTTAGGATGCTTATAAAATTATGAAATTTGGTACAAATGATATTTGGGATGTTGAGGCTGCTGGGTTAAAATTTGGTGAATTTTAGACTTGTGATTTATGAGATATAAATTGTTTTGCATGAGCTGTCTGAGTAAGACTGATTTCTGCAAAAATTCAGATTTTGAAGGGTTGAATGAATGTTTTGATATCTCATGATATAGAGATTATTTCATGCTAAAAGTTTTACTGATATTGTATAGGGATGTCTTAAATATATGGTTAACATTTGGGATTTATCTAACGGTTAGATCATTATATATAAATTTGAATGCACAAGCTGCCAGATTGGGTATTAATGGGTGGTTGTGGATTTAAGATTTATTATAGGAGTTTAGTCCAATTTAAGGGGAAATGCTGTTGAATTTTTATTGGATATCTAATTTAGGAAAGTGAAGTTATAATTGATTATGATTATTATGATTCTAGGAGAAATCTTGAAGAATAACAAGCTCAAGGTTGGTTTCAAAAAGGTTAGTGCATATTTATACCTAAATCCCTTTCATTCCATGTTAAGGACTTAAAGTGAACAAGAATTTGTAAATTAAATGAAAAGAATTCATGTGTATGTATACCATGAATTTTGGCAGCCCTAAGGAAGGAATGAGTTTGATTGTTTTAATGGACTTAGAGTGAATTAGAGATTATGTTTAAACTGTATATATATATATATATATATATATATGTATATATATATATATATATATATATATATATATATATATATATATATATAAGGAATGAAAGAGTTAACTAAGGAAATTTGTGAAAACCTTGACTTTGAGCTAGGGTTTGGGAGTGAAAATTTGACTTTGCTTAGGAAATTGTTAAAGAACATTCTAATGGTCAATTAGTGACCATTTGGGGTAAGTTGACCATAATTAGGAGTGAACTATTGCATGGCAAACTGAAATGGGCATGCTGCCTAGTGACAGCAGCAGGGAGGCTATGAGTCCAGCCTGTTTGGACTGCCATATCTTTGGTTGTGTAGGTCCAATTGGTGTTTGGCCAATTGGGCATGAAACTAGAGTTATAATGACACATTTTTGCTGAAGAAACCATGCTCAAAAGACCAAAGCAAGAGGACCAAAAGTTGGCCTCAATCCGGGTACTCTGCAAGCCAATTCTGCAGAATGACCAAATGAACAGTAACTGTTCATTTGGCCATAACTCACTGTAGAAATTGTCAATTAACCTGAAATATTTACAGTAACAAGTTAAGACATAGACAAACAATTTTCATGAAGAAACCTACTCCAAATTATGACCAGAACCTAACTCAAATGGCAGTCACAGTCACTGTTCATGGTACTGTAGATTTGGTAAATTCTACAGAATTGAAATCCGGCCAGCTGTGGTTTTTGGACCATATCTGGAGCTACAAAACTCAAAATGGAGTGATTCAAAAAAGGAAATTCAACTAGACAAAATAAGGAGCAACTTTCATGTTTACTATTTCCTCAAATTCCCACTAAAACAGTGCTTAATAGAACAGTAAAGTTAGGCTTCAAAAACTGAAAATTCTGCCCTCTTGGTTTTAAGTTTAGAAATGGTATGGGTGCTCAATTCCAACAAGTTTTAAATGTAAAATGTGGTGCATTGGGAGTGTTAAAACCAATGTACCTATTTTCCATCCAAAAGTCAACATTTTTGTTGACCAATGAGGTGAATAATGACACCAAAAATTGAAATTTAAAATGTGAAATTAGAAATGCATCTAGGGGACTTTAAATTGCAATTGGCAATTAATACTAGCAAATGTAAAACTCAAAATGTGGGATCTTGGTGTAATTAGAACTAATATATCCATTAAGTAGAAAAAGTCAACATTTGGGTTGACTAGTAAGGTGAATAGTAGTCAAAATAATTAGCAAATTAAGATGAAGACCTAGAACCAATTCTAAGCTTAATGCTTAGAATGGTATGACAAATGTGGACTATGCATCTTAGTCAAAATTGTTAAAAGGAAATTAAGAGCATAAATTTGAAGTCCATGAAATTTTCATGGATTACTGGAAACATGAAAAATAAGTCATCTAATTGATGTAAATAGATAGTTAGGGCTTATATGCCCATCACAAATGGAATTCATAAAATATTAGTAACTCAACTTGAAATATAAAATTTGCAATTACATAAGTAGATTCTTGAATGTATAAATGAGAAAAGGAAAAATGTTTTGAATACAATGGTACATGTGAACCATTGTTTAGAATTGTGATTAATTTTAGAATTGTGATTAATATGAATAACATAAAGAATGAATAAATGAACCATATTAATGTATGAATGAGACATTAGTTCTCATTATTGTAGAAAGGAGAAGTATTTTGAGTACAATGGTATAAAAAGGATAATTGATGTGAATTGTGATCATATAAATGATCAAATGAATGTATGAATTATAATTGAAATTTATTATGAAATAATGAAGTCATAAAACACAATATATTAATGTTTAATGATATTATGTGCCCTTGTATTGCCTAGACATGTGTGTCAGATTGGATAGTTTGGCATGCCAATAGGGTATTGTTTTAGCAGTACTGCAAAAGGCTTTATGTCTGTATTTATGGCTTTGTGCCCGCATTCATGGCTTTATGCCCGCATTCATGGCATTATGCCAACATTCATGGCTTTTATGCCCGATTATGTGTATCATGGCTTTTTAGCCATACTGACTGCATACGTGGTTGACGTTCTGCGTCCCATGGTATGACGGCCCGAGGCACCGCGGTGTCCAGTGCCAACGACCCGTTATCCAGTTTAGTCAGCCTGTCGTAGGTTACTTGGGCAGTGTAATTTATTGAAATAAATTAAAACTATTAGTAATTAAAAATATTAGAAATCAAATAAATGAGTTAATAAGACTTCAAAAGAATTAGTTAGAATTATGAAATGATCCAAACCACATAAAAAAAAAATTATTAAGTAAAATGATAAAAGAGTTGCAAAAATAGGTATAACTTAACTAAATATTTTAAATGTGCTTTCTATTGCCATATGAATATAAACTGAGTATTTTTATTAATTTTGTATATTGTACATTATCACCATTCAATAAGTCTTTTTTTAAACAATTAAAAGAGACAAATGGACCCAAAATTCTGCTGTTTCCTTCTTCTTCTTCAGCCAAAACGTGAATCTCTCCCTCTTCTCCCTCCATTGATTTTCAAACAAAAGCTTCATTTCTCATGCTTCCTCACCATATTTCCTCAAGACCCCAACACTAAAATGAATCCTTGGACCTAGAGGAAGTGTTTGGCAGCCAAGAGAGTACAAGAAATTGAAGATTTAACTTGGGAAAATTCTGCCCTACAAGAGGTTAGTGACCAAAACCTTAAATTTCAATTCAATTCCATGTTTAAGCAATATATTGGTGATTAAATGACAAAGAAACTTGATAAAAGACATTGGTATGCCATCCCTTATTTTTGGCAGCCATGGTTAGGGTTTGATGGTGTTGAATTTAATGAAGTTAAATGGGTAATAGGGCTGCCCACAATATGTATTTGCTAAGTAGATTGATGAAATAAAGTGAAAATGCATGATTTTGAAATTGTTGAGCTAGGGTTTGGGAGTGAAACTTGGATTTAGCTTATGCAATTGTGAAAGAACATTTTAATGGTCAATTAGTGACCATTTTAGGTAAGTTGACCACAATTTGGACTGAAAAATGGCATGGCAAAGTGAATGAGAATGCTGCCTAGGGACAGCAGCAAGTTGACTGAAATTTCAGTCCACTTGGACTGCCATAGCTTGGGCTGTGTAGGTCCAATTGGTGTTTGGCCAATTGGACATGAAACTAGGCTTATAATGGCACATTTTTTATGAAGAAACTATGCCCAAAAGACCAAAGCAAGAGGACCAAAACTTGGCCCCAATCCGGATACCCTGCAAACAGCCCCTGCAGAATTGACTAAATGAACAGTAACTGTTCATTTGGCCATAACCCACTGTACATTTGGTCAATTGACCTGAAATTTTTACAGCAACAAGTTAAGACATAGAAAAACAACTTTCATGAAGAAACCTACCCCAAATTATGACTAGAACCTAATCAAATCATTGAGCAAATTGAAGTTTGCAGTACTGAGATTTCCAGAATTTTCATTTGAGCAGCAATGTTTGGAGGACTATAACTCTCTCTAGAAAACTCGGATTTAGGCGATTCTTGAACCGATGGAAACCTAAGGCATAGTAGAACATTTCATGTGAAGAAAGTTAGACCAAATTAGGAACTTAACTTGATCAAATTACTGACCAAAGTTGGATCAAAATCTGCCAGAACCCATGATAGCAGCATGAACAGTGCACGTGAACAGTAAACTTATTTTGGCCATAACTTGAGCTACAAAACTCCAAATGGAGTGATTAAAAAAAAGAAATTCAACTAGACAAAATAAGGAACATTTTCTATGAAGGAAGTTTTGTCAAATTCCAACAGTAAATCGACCAATGAAACATTGCATCTTCGAAGCACCAAAACCGAAAATTGGCAATTTTGCCAAAATGAACTAAGCTTTGAGAAAGTGACCAAAACCAACAAGTTTTAAATGAAAAATGTAGTATGTTTGAAGTGCCAAAGTCAATGTACATATTTTATATGCAAAAGTCAACATTTTAGTTGACTAATGAAGTGAATAGTGACATGAAAACTTGAAATAAGCTTGGAAATGGATTTGGTAATTGATTCCAACAAGTTTTAAATGCAAAATGTGGTACATCGGGAGTGTTAAAACCAATGTACCTATTATCTATGCAAAAGTCAACATTTTTGTTGACCAATGAGGTGAATAGTGACACCAAAACTTGAAATTCAAAATTTGAAATTAGAAATGCATCTATGGGACTTTAAATTGCAATTGGCAATTAATACTAGTAAATGTAAAACTCAAAATGTGGGATCTTGGTGTAATTAGAATTAATATATCCATTAAGTATAAAAAGGTCAACATTTTGGTTGACTAGTATGGTGAATAGTAATCAAAATGATTAGTGAATTAAGATGAAGACCTAGAACCAATTCTAAGCTTAAATGCTTAGAATTGTATGACAAATATGGACTATGCATCCTAGTCAAAATTGTTAAAAAGAAATTTAGGCCATAAATTTGAAATCCATGAAATATTCATGGATTACTTGAAACATGAAAAATAAGTCTCCTAATTGATGTGAATAGATAGTTAGGGCATATATGCCCATCACAAATGGAATTCATAAAATATTAGTAACTCAACTTGAAATATAAAATTTGTAATTACATAAGTAGATTCTTGAATGTATAAATGAGAAAGGAAAAATGTTTTGAATACAATGGTACATGTGAACCATTGTTTATAATTGTGATCAATATGAATAACATAATGAATGGATAAATAAATCATATTAATGTATGAATGAGACATTAGTTCTCATTATTGTAAAGAGGAGAAGTATTTTGAGTACAATGGTATAAAAGGATAATTGATGTGAATTGTGATCATATAAATGATCAAATGAATGTATGAATTATGATTGAAATTTATCATGAAATAATGAAGTCATAAAGCACAATATATTAATATTTTAAAGTATCAAATGCCCTAGTATACCTAACAAGATTGGTTTGGATAGTTTGGCATGCCAATAGGGTATTGTTTTAGCAGTACTGCGAAAGGCTTTATGCCTGTATTCATGGCTTTATGCCCGTATTCATGGCTTTTATGCCCGTATGCATGGCTTTTATGCCCGATTATGTGATATCATGGCTTTTTAGGCATACTGACTGCATACATGGTTGACGTTCTGCGTCCCATGGTATGATGGCCCGAGGCACCGCGGTGTCCAGTGCCAACGACCCGTTATCCAGTCCAGTCATCTAGTATAGGTTACTTGGGTAGTCAATTAAAGTATTATTCAATTCAGGCAGTTAAGTTAAGTTAAGTATAATGAAAATCCAGTACAATTAAATTAAGTATTGAATGAATAAGCAAAAGAGATTAGCAAAAGAAACATAACAAAAATATAAATTGCAGAACCGTACAGACTTGAAATACAAAACAGATAGAATAAATTATATGCCTGCTAGTATTACTGAAAAGTTATAAACTAAGCACTTCCAAAGAGGAACAAACTAGTATATAAGATCGTTGATACTAGAAATACCATACCAAATTAAATTGATTCTTGAGTATCTGAATTATCATTTATTTCTTTCTTTACTTGTATATATTATTTCTGGTTATATTATTGCACCACTAAGCAGAAATGCTTAGCGCGATGGAATTGCTTCCTCGCGCAGGTACTGAAGGTAAAACCAGTAAACTGTCGACTGAGATTTTTGGAGTCCAGATCTGCAGAAGTGTCAGAAGAGTTCAAGATTGTCACCTCCTCAGCAATGCATGTAGATAGGGCTCATTTTATACATGTTATGTATATTGTTCATTCCTAGCACATTGTAAATTATTTGTATATCTTTTACAAAATAAACTCATGTAATTAACCTATGAATTATGGAAGCTATTCAAAGTAAGTATTTTAGTATGTGAATTGAATTTGAGTTATAATGAGATTATACTTGTGAATATTGAGATATTGAAAATCTAATGAGATTTCTGAGAAATCTGGATACTGTATTGAGATACATTATATTTGAAAATCTTTAAGACTATTAAGTTTGAGAAATTGAGTATATATTGAAATTGTCTTTGGCAGGTTCAGAAGAACTGTTAGTCCAAATTACAGCCGACACTTTGTCGGATTATCGTTCAAATTTTTGAAATTTCCAATTTAGTTAGATTTTGATAAAAGTAAAAATAGCCTAAATCTTCAATAAAGTTTTTGAATAAATAAATTAAGGACTGTAATGAAATCAGATAAAATAGAGTGCTCCGGCACACTGAGTGGCATAACTTGCTCGGCTACACTGTAGTCGGGTAAGGGGTGTCACAATAACTTAACTAAATATTTTAAATGTGCTTTTTATTGCCATATGAATATAAACTGAGTATTTTTATTAATTCTGTATATTGTACATTATCACTGTGAATTTAGGAATTAAACGCTTCCAAAGCGGAACAATTAGAACAAAAGATAATTAATATTAGGCACATTGTATTAAATTAAATTGATTCTTAAATATTCAAATTATGCTTCGTTCTTTCTTTATTGGTATATTATTTTCTTGTTCTATTATTGCACCACTAAGCAGCAATGCTTAGCGCGATGGATTTGTTTCCTCGCGCAGGTACTTTGACTAAGATTTTTGGAGTCCAGATCTGCAGAAGTGCCTGAAGTAATCAAGGTTGTCACCTCCTCAGCAATGCATGTAGATAGGGCCCATATAGATCATATTTTGTATTTAGTATAAAATGCTAGATATTGTATTATAATGTAGATTATGAGCAGGTAATTAATAGAAATGTAATGTAATTTAATAAATTAGCTTTTTCATATGTAATTAATTTATATATCATGTAAATTATGAAATTATGTAAATTAAAGAAATTTGAAAATTTTACTTATGTGATTTGAGCATGAATGAGATTGTATGGATTCGAAGACAGATTTGAAATATATAGATAATGCATGGAAATGAATATGAAATTGAGATATATGAATGAGATGTAAATTATGAGATGGTTATGAAAATAATTGATGAGATTTTATTTGTAAAATATTATTGAAACTTTCAAACAGGTAAATAGTAAAATACGTCAACTGGTAATAAAATAGGAGAAACTCCGCTGGTTTCTCCGTCGAAAAATAATTAATATTAAAATATAACGAGATCAAAATATGAAAGGAATAAAGTAAGATAAGATAGGGTGCTCCGGCACCGAATGTAGCACACTTTGCTCGGCTACACTGTAGTCGGGTGAGGGGTGTTACACTCGGACCATCACACCATCGGTCACACTGTGTCTCCCGGTGTGCAACAGAACAGCTAATAAGCTGTAATAATTATCAGGGTTAAAACCCAAGTATATCAACTAAAATAAGTTAGCTAAAGGCTATTATGTCATAGAATGGCATGGGAAAGCCATGAAACACAGAATGGCATGAAGCCATATGCAGTACTGCTAACAAAACCCTATTGGCATGCCAAGCTATCCAAACCAATCTTGCTAGGTATACTAGGGCATATTACATTTTTAGGTTTTACAATTTTTGAATTTCAAGTTTTGGTGTTACTATTCACTTCATTAGTCAACCAAAATGTTGACTTTTGCATAGACAATAGGTACATTGGTTTTAATACTCCCAACATACCACATTTTGCATTCAAAATTTGTTGGTATTGGTTGCTAATACCATTTCTAAGTTTAAAGTTAATTGAGTAGAATTTTCAATTTTCATACCTTATCGTTACTGTTCCATTACTCATTTTTGAAGTGGGAATTTGGCAAAATAATCAACATGAAAGTTGTTCCTTATTTTGTCTAGTTGAATTTCCTTTTTTGAATCACTCCATTTGGAGTCTTGTAGCTCAAGTTATGGTCCAAAAACCAAAACTGACCGGATTGAAATTTTTCTAGGTTGACCATATCTACAGTGCAGTGAATAGTGAATGCAACTCACTTGTTGGATAGGTTCTGGTCATAATTTGGGGTAGGTTTCTTCATGGAAGTTGTGTGTCTATATCTCGGCTTGTTGCTGGTAAAATTTCAGGTCAATTGGACCTTTCTACATTGAGTTATGGCAAAATGAATTCATTTGATCATTCTGCATAATCGGACTGCATGTCACCCGGATTAAGGCAAGCTTTTGGTCCACTTGGTTTGGTTTTATGGGCATAGTTTCTTCACCAAAGTTGTGCCATTATGTGTCTAGTTTCATGTCCAATTGGCCTTGCACCAATTGAACCTCTACAATTTAAGTTATGGCTGCCCAAACCTGCTGGACTCATGTCCAATTCCGCAGGTCACCATAGGCAGCCACACCAACTGCAATTCCCACTAATAAAACCACCTAATTTCTTGTTTACACATAGTCAAATGGTCACTAATTGACCATTAAAACTCACTTTCATCATTACATGATCAAGATCCAATTTTTCCACCCCAAACCCTAACCCTAACATCTCAAACATTACCCCACATGCATTTTCACTTCATTTTATTAATCCACTTAGTAAATACATGTTGTGGGCAACCATGATAGTCTTTTAATTTCATTAAAATCAACACAATCAAACCCTAACCATGGCTACCAAAAGTCTAGGGTTTCCAACCAAATGGTATTCAACAATTTTTTTCTTTGCAATTTACACATATTCAAAGTTCTTAACATGAATTTAAAGAAAAATTCATGGTTAGGTCACTAACCTTAAAGGAGTGAGCTTTCCAATTTGCTAAAGTTCTTCCTTTCCTTTTCTTTTTGCTCCCGAAAGGATCACCAAGGTGTAGGAGCAAGTTTTTGTGTTGAGAAATTTAAGTTTTAATGGATGAAAACCCAAGAAATCAAGCTTGGGTAAAGCTTGGCTATGGAGGGCTATGGTGGGAGAGGTTTTACGTTAAGGAGAAGAAGAGAAGAAGGGAGTTTTAATTTTTTTTTTCTTTCTTTTTCCAGCCCATTTACCTCTTTTATATACCTTGGTGACATGTGTCATCACTTGATGGGTTGGAGACTTTTAATGACATCCTTATGATATCATAATTTCAATTTCTTTCATTTTTCCATCCTTTTCTTGTCCAATAAATTTCAATTAAATTTTTAACAACATTTAATCATATTTTATGTTATACAAATTATTTATTTAACTGGACAAGTTGGCCCAAAAATCATCTCTGATGACGAAATGACCAAAATGCCCTCTGTTTGGCTTAAACGGGCCAAAATTGTCTGTACCGATTGAAAAATTTTTCTAATTATTTTCTTGGCATTCTAATGCCATATGAACCTCAATGACCATTCTCTGGAGTCCCAAAAATTATTTTATAATTTTTCCTAAATTTTTTTTCTTATTAATATTTGAGTTAATTTTTTGGTTCCTTACTTTAGTTTAAATTTTTTTTCTTTTTTGAACGTTCTAGCTGTCTGGACTGATACTGGTCACCGGAACAGTAGACTGTATGGACTAGCTAAAATGAGGATGTTACAACTAAGGTGGATTAAATGTTTAATAATCCAAATTTTTCCTTAATTATAATTATGCCCCAAACTTCTATCATTTATTTTATGTGCCGCATTTTTAATTTTCATGATATTTTCAAAGTGTGCTATCACTATCACTCATTTTTAATGGACATTGAGGTCCAAAGGCAACTCTAGGTGTCAATTGACCAAAATGTCCCTATTCGGTTTGTATTCCCAATTTTTTTGTAACACTGATTTTTTGTTTGTTTCTTGATTTTTAATTTTTCTTTGTACTAATTTATTAATTTTTCTTTGATAATTCTAATATCATTTATACCTCAATAGATGTTTAATTAGGTCCCAAAAATATTTTCCAAGGTTCCCCATAGTCCAGGGCTAGTCAACGGTCCTCGCCGCAACTTCCCGGTGCGATCACCCATGGCTACGATTTTTGGCTCGTTTAACTTAATCACATTTCATTGCTCTTATTTTTCTTTTGTTTTTCATGTATTTTCCTCTATTGTATTTCATTATTTTATGTCTCCTCACTAACATTTAAGTATAATTCTAAGCATCCTAGCTGTCCGGACAAACACTAGTCATCGGAATAGTAGAACACACTACCAAATATAGGGGTGTTACGATTCTCCCCCTCCCCCCCCCCCCTTAAAATAAATTTCGTCTCGAAATTTTACCTGATTGTAGTCTTTGAACAATTGTGGGTGCTGCCTCCTCATATCCTCCTCTCGTTCCTAAGTAACTTCCTGGCATGAATGGTGGTCCATAACACCTTAACCAAATGTATACATTTATTTCTCAGCTGCTTCACCTCATGTACTAAGATCTTTATGAGTTTCCCCATCATACGTTGAATTTAAATTCATTTCACCTTTTTAGAGGTAAGCAATTTTGTGTGCTAATGAATCCACTCTTTTTAGGACCTTGTGTGGTTCTATGGAGTGAGAACTTAGTTTTTCTCTTTTCTATACAATCATATAATCTTCTTTTCTTTAAGTTTGTGTAAGACTTTTAACAATCTAATACAACATTTAATTTGTTCGTATAACACTAATGTTCTTTTACTATCGTTTTGTCTAATATTTTAATTCACGTTTCCTTATCAAATGACCATTGTGGTCATGTTAGAATTATTTATCTAATCATTGGTCCTCTGACCATTCTAGTCAACAATCTTACTCATATTCGTAACATTTCTAATTTTATTTAAATCAACTAGTCAAATTTTCACTTCCATAACTCGTTTATCTACCAATATTCTATAAATTATTTCCTTTTGTACTGAACTATAACCTTTTGATATTCTAACTTTTGAGTTTTAAATCCCTAAGTAGGATTTCCAAACTCATTTCCTATAATAAAAATCTGTCCTGGCATAACTATACCAAAACAGATGCCGTTGGCAACTATTCTCATCTTGGTGTACTATCGAGTAGTACGTAGCTCTACACAATAATCTCAAGTCAGTACTGTAATCTGCAGCTTATAGTACAAACATCAAGAATATTGCATAGTTACTACGATACATTGCAATAGATCAAATTTTCTTATATCTTATCCTTCTTGAGTTCACTTATATCCTAAGCTTATTCTGATTACAATATCCATTAATAATTACTAACTGTAACATCTTTACCCTTGTTTAGAGCAAGTCTATTACTGCAACTTACTTTTAGGTCCTCTTGCCTTACATTAAGTAGGCTTGCCAATTAGCTTTATAATTTATGGTGTGTTAGAAAATACTTTTAGCTAAAAATTCTTCCAAAATTAATGTCAATCATACTTTTTATTATAGTTTTGATCCTAAAGGACTAGTCACTAATACATCAAAATTTATTCCTATGTAAAGGAATAGCAATAGAACATATAGTTCTAACACTAACACACAACTAAGCAGTGCTGGGATCAAATAATAACTAATTGTTTCTTTCAAAATTTAAGAACTTACCAGCAGCTACATTCGAAGTTTTTGTTCTTTCTCCTTAGCGTAAAGTGGACGCTCTGACTAGTGCGCTACTATATTTGGGTTGATTCATTGTGTTATGGTTGTGAGGAGTACCAACTCTATTTTTATCTAGACTCTGACCGAATGTCTATGAACTCCAGAGAGCAGATCGAGGTGCTCTAGTACAATCTCTAACAAAGTGTCCAAGCTTTCCACAATTGTAGTAGGCTCCAGTGGCCTTACGACAAATACGCCCATGTAGTTTGCCACAAATATGGCAGATACGGGCAGAATAAGAACTTCTAGTTGTCCGACTATTGGACTTTGGTGGCCTCTACTTTGAAGATCCGCCTCTATTAGATCCATAACCACTAGGCTCTCCAATGTTCTTTCTTTTTCCCAATTTACTATTTAAACTTTGATCACCAGGTTTTTCATTCTTCCCTATTTCATATTGCCCTTGTAGGTGTTGGGTTTGTACTTGGGCTTGGGCTGATAGATTATCAGCTATTTATTGAAAGAAAGTGGCCATTTGCTGGGCCATTTGTGCAATAATTTGTACAGGGGGGGGGGGGGGGGGGTTGGTAAAGTCAAGCTTCCAACTCTCTGAGGGGCTGGGGCCTCACCTTGTACTTCCACTGTCAGAGACTGTTCTATTGTCTCATCCTTCTCTTCCATATCTTTTCACATGATTTTTTATTTCCTGTACAACCAACACAAGGAGATTTCTCTTTATTAGTTCATATTTATGATGTAAATATACTATATGTATTAAACATTTAAGCAATTGTATTTACCGACAAAAAGATTTTAAATTCACAGTTCAAAATTTACTTTAAAACCATTGCTCTGATACCACTAAACATGTCACACCCTACTCCTCCGTAAGATGTAACATGATCCCGTAGTACACCTAATAAATTACTGTACTTCGCCTATCGGTAACCCATTAAATATACTACAAGGGATTTTAAATCAATTTTCGTGAAATTTAAATCATCGATTAAAATCTGGTGTCATAAAATATTTTTAAAATTTCGGCAGAGTGCCGGCTGTATTTTGAGAAAATAGTTCTTCAAACCTGAAAAAGAAAACACTCCCAATATGTTTTCTCAAATACAATTCCAATAAACTTCATTTCATCTCGCAATTCAATCTCAATAATCAAATCATTTCATTTTCAAACCAACCTCATCATAAAAGAAACATTTCATTGATTACAAGACTCAAAAATTAATATTACAAAACTATTTAGGTAAATAAAATCTCAAATTTACATTCACAATAATTTATATTTAATTACATACCAAAATATTTTACAAGAATTTTTATACAACTGCTCAAATAATTTACATACATATTATTACATGCATACATTAAAACCTATGTACATGGATATACCTATGATATACCTGGAGCTAATTTGAATGTATCTTCAAAGAAGCTTACTCAACTGCTTTATACTCTTTTCACCTGCCACAACATACAAAGCTATCGCTGAGTGGTGAACAAAGTAGTGCACAACTATAATTTAAAATATAGTATAACATACATTGACAAAATTATAACAATTAATTTGAAAGTCTCAAAATTTAACAAAATTCCAAAAGTCAAAATCTTCGTTGCCAATAATAGAAATCATTAGTTAAAATGACTTTGAGCAAGAAATTCAATTTATCAAATCACAACTTGATATTTAAAGTAATTCCAGCAATCATGGAAATAAAGATTAATTTCAACAAAATCAATTATGCATAAATCCCATTTGAAATTGAAATTCTTTACCATTCAAAAACCATTCTTTATCTCACTAACTATGCAAGACTAATCTGCAAGGGCCATCTTCAGGGTGATTCTAACTCCTATGGTCAGGGAGGTCGAATCAGATTCTAACTCCCTATGGTTGAGGAGGTCAAATCATCGTGCATAGTACACATCACAATAATGAAACTTTTGAAAGGGCCATAACATAAAGAAACTTAGATCTAACATTTAATAAGAGGAGAATCTAAGCCTGTGCGCACAGCATGGTAATCAAAACAAAGCTAACTCCATTGTCTCCTCAACAAATGAGAGAGACGGGTAATAACCTAGTCAAGCATCTATAGTGAGATATAAAATAATATCATGAATCTCTTTGTCCTTTTTACGAGCATAAATCACAACATAATTCGATTCAAAGTCAATTCCAATATCCAATAGTTTTTATGCTCATCACAATTTAAAACATAAATTTGTATTTTTCCATACAATTGCCCATCACAATTCAAAATATATTCTATCAAAATTTTCCAAAACATAATTTATTCAATCCATAACAATGCTTAATACTTGTTGAAATACCATTTCACAAAGCTAAATTCATACATACTATAATAATTTCAATAATCATTGAAGTAAATCCAATACTTGATAAACATAATACATAAGGAAAATAATGTCATTTAATCATATGAAATATTCAGAACAAAATCAATTAAAAACTAGTTGTGCACAAACCTTTAATGAGTCGCTTCTTGGCCTTGACTCAATGTTTCTTATGCTTTTCAATATCCTTTTCAACTGAAACACATAATGTAACACCCCTCACCCGACTACAGTGTAGCCGAGCAAAGTGTGCTACATTCGGTGCCAGAGCACTCTATCTTATCTTACTTTATTCCTTTCATAATTTGATCTCATTATATTTTAATATTAATTATTTTTTTGACGGAGAAACCAGCGGAGTTTCCCCTATTTTATTACCAGTTGACGTGTTTTACTATTTACCTGTTTGAAAGTTTCAACAATATTTTCAGAATAAAGTCTTATCCATGCTAATCATAATTATCTCATCAATCATTCTCATAATTTTCTCATATTTCAAATCTCATTCATACATTTCAATTTCATAATCATTTTCATGCATACTCAATTCGTATGTAAACATTCTCAAATTACATAAGCAAAATTTTCAAATTTCCTTAATTTACATAATTTACAAAATAATTACAAAATTTCATAATTTACATGATATACAAATTAATTACAATTTGCTAATTTATATTACAATATAAGAAATAATTAACATACACAAAATACATGCTATGCTTAATGTGAGCCCTATCTACATGCATTGCTGAGGAGGTGACAACCTTTAACACTCTGCAGATCTGAACTCTCAAAATTTCCAGTCAAACGTCCAGTGGGTTCTAGCTTCAGTACCTGCGCGAGGAAACAATTCCATCGCGCTAAGCATTGCTGCTTAGTGGTGCATTAATATAACAAAGAAATAATATACAAATAAAGATAGACATAAAACATAATTCAAATAATCAAGATTTATTTATACTTCACATGCGGTTTCTAAAATTTAATGTGTTATATCCTAATTTAGTCTTCTTTGAAAGTGTTTATTTGCCAATGTATGAGAATAATGTACAAAGAAAAATGATTTGAAAATAATAAATTTATGCTTATATTGTTATATAAGCACATTTGCAATATTTATTTATGTTATAATTTTCTTTGCTAATCTTTTAGCATTTTCTCTATACTTGCTAGGTTGTCTCAGATTATTTCATAATAAGTAAATTTTGATATCTGTCCAGTTCATTTCGATTCTTTCTAATAAATAACTATCCTAATTTATTTTAGGTCATCTTACTCATTTATTTTATTTAATTTCTAATATTTTTAATTGCTAATATTCTTAACTTATCTCAATAAATTACACTGCCCAAGTAACCTACGACAGGCTGAATAAACTGGATAACGGGTCGTTGGCACTGGACACCGCGGTGCCTTGGGCCGTCATACCATGGGACGCAGAACGTCAACCACGTATGCAGTTAGTATGGCTAAAAAGCCATGATAACACATAATCGGGCATAAAAGCCATGAATGTTGGCATAAAGCCATGAATACGGGCATAAAGCCATGAATACAGGCATAAAGCCTTTCGCAGTATTGCTAAAACAAAACCCTATTGGCATGCCAATCTATCCAATCTGACACACGTGTCTAGGCAATACAAGGGCACATAATATCATTAAATATTAATATATTGTGTTTTATGAATTCATTATTTCATGAGAAATTTCAATTATAATTCATACATTTATTTGATCACAATTCACATCAATTATCCTTTTATACCATTGTACTAAAAAAACTTCTCCTTTCTATAATAATGAGAACTAATGTCTCATTCATACATTAATATAGTTCATTTATTCATTTATTATGTTATTCATATTGATCACAATTCTAAACAATGGTTCACCTGTACCATTGTATTCAAAACATTTTCCTTTCTCATTTATACATTTAAGAATCTACTTATGTAATTACAAATTTTATATTTCAAGTTGAGTTACTAATATTTTATGAATTCCACTTGTGATGGGCATATAAGCCCTAACTATCTATTCACATCAATTAGGTGACTTATTTATCATCTTTCAAGTAATCCATGAAAATTTCATGGATTTCAAATTTATGCTCTTAATTTCCTTTTAACTGTTTTGACTAAGATGCATAGTCCACATTTGTCATACAATTCTAAGCATTTAAGCTTACAATTGGTTCTAGGTCTTTATCTTAGTTTGTTACTCATTTTGATTACTATTCACCTTACTAGTCAACCAAAATGTTGACTTTTCATACTTAAGGGATATGTTAATTCTAATTACACCAAGATCCCACATTTTGAGTTTTACATTTGCTAGTATTAATTGCCAATTGCAATTTAAAGTCCCCTAGATGCATTTCTAATTTCAAATTTTGAATTTCAAGTTTTGGTGTCACTATTCACCTCATTGGTCAACAAAAATGTTGACTTTTGGATAGAAAATAGGTGTATTGGTTTTAACATCCCAAACATACCACATTTTGTATTTAAAACTTGTTGGAATTGATTGCCATTACCATTTCTATGCTTAAAACCAAAAGGGCAGAATTTTCAGTTTTTGAAGCCTAATTTTACTGTTCCATTAAGCCCTGTTGAAGTGGGAATTTGAGGAAATGGTAAACATGAAAGTTGTTCCTTATTTTGTCTAGTTGAATTTCCTTTTTTGAATCACTCCATTTGGAGTTTTGTAGCTCCAGATATGGTCCAAAAACCATAGCTGGCCGGATTGCCAAAACTACAGAATTACCAAATCTACAGTAACATGAATAGTGACTGTGACTGCCATTTGGGTTAGGTTCTGGCCATAATTTGAGGTAGGTTTCTTCATAAAAGTTGTTTGTCTATGTCTTAACTTGTTGCTGTAAAAATTTCAGGTCAATTGACCATTTCTACAGTGAGTTATGGCCAAATGAACAGTTACTGTTCATTTGGTCATTTCTGCAGGTGCTGTTGCAGGGTATCCGGATTGGGGCCAACTTTTGTTCCTCTTGCTTTGGTCTTTTGGGCATGGTTTCTTCAGAAAAAATGTGCCATTATAAGCCTAGTTTCATTTCCAATTGGCCAAACATCAATTGGACCTACACAGCCAAAGTTATGGCTGTCTAAGTGGACTGAAATTTTAGTCACCCTACTGCTGTCCCTAGGCAGCATACTCATTCACTTTGCCATGCTACATTTCAGTCCAAATTATGGTCAACTTACCTAAAATGGTCACTAATTGACCCTTAAAATGTTCTCTAACAATTTTCTAAGCCAAGTCAAATTTTCACTTCTCAAATCCCTAATTCCCATCTCCATTTCACACTAGTTACCCTAGTTAACTAGCTAAGTCATTATCCACATAATTATGTACTTCAAACATGATCTCTAGTCCACTTTAAGTCCATCAAAAACACTCAATCTTGTTCCTTCCTTAGGGCAGCCGAAATCCATGGTATGTATACACATGAATTTAGTCCATTTAGTTTACAAATTCCTACTAAATTCAAGTCCCTAACATGGAAATAAAGAAATCTTTGCATAAATAAGCACTAACCTCTTGTAGGGCAGAATTTTCTAAGCTTCAACTCCACTTTCTTTGCTTTTCTAGGCTGCCAAACACTTCCCGAAGTTGTATGGACAAGTTTTAATGAAAGGTGTATAGGGTTTTATAGTGGAAATTCATGGGAAATGGAGGAAATGAAAGAAAATTTTCATGGAGGGAGGAAGAAGAGAGGGTCACGTTTTGAGGAAGAAGAAGAAGAAGATGACCAGAATTTTTGGTCTTTCTTTGTCTCTTTTAAGTGATTTAAGAAAGCTTGTTGAATGGTGATTGGTTGGGAGAAAGTAAATGACATCATCATATGTCATAAATGGGCATTTTTCTCATTTTCTATTCTTTTCTTCTCTACTTATTTTCAATTTAATTTTCAGCAATATTTATTCATATTTTGAATCATAATAATTATTTAATTAACTGGACAAGTCGGCCAAAAATCACCTCTAAAGGCGAAATGACCAAAATGCCCTCCGTTTGGCTTAACGGGTCAAAATTGTCTGTACCGATTGAAAAATTTTTCTAAATATTTTCTTGGAATTCTAATGCCATAGGAACCTCAATGACTCTTCTCTGGAGTCCCAATAATTATTTTATGAATTTTTACCCGGGTCTAGGGCTCCTAGTTGCGAGAACCGTAACTTCCCTCTGGTTACCCATCGCTTGGGCACCAGCTCATTTGACTTGGTTGTATTTTATTTCTAAAATTTTTACTAAATTTTTCTTATTAATATTTGGGTTAATTATGGTTCCTCGCTTTAGTTTAAATATTTTTCCGGACGTTCTAGCTGTCCAGACCGACACCGGTCACCGGATCAGTAGAATGTACGTAATTACTACAATGAGGGTGTTACAATTCTTCCCCTCTAATTTAAATTTCGTCCTCGAAATTTACTGGGTTTAGGTATCTAGGATAATTCTTTTACCTTCCTATTGCTCCCTCTGTCTACTTCTTTTATATATATGGTACTATTTAGTCTTTTCGAATCTATCATTATACACTTAGGCATATCATAAAGGAAATACTTTACCTCAAATTTACATTTGGGACTTCTTGCTCCTCTCCGGCTTGGGTGACATTTGGAAGCGGTGTTACTGTTGTACTTGGTCCTTCCACGACCTCTGTCTAGGTTCGTGGTAAATTCCTCTTAGGACAATCCTTCAGACGATGGTCTATGGCCCCACATCTATAACAGGCTCTAGTCAATCCCCTACATTCACCTTTATGCCATTTGTTACAATGGCTACATTTTCTTGCTAGTCCTGTCGCACTCACTACTAGTGTTTTTGGTTGATCTCTTCTGTGTATAGGCCTGGGTCTAGATCTCCTACTTTGATCAGATGTCTGACTTAACTATTCTCTCGGCCTCTTATTACTAGACTGTCCAAATTTCCTCTTTTGCTGATCACCACTCCTCTTCTGTTCCTCTTCATAAACACAGCTAATATATTTCTTTCTGAACTCTATCAGAAAGAATTCCCAAGTTACGTCGGCTGGTGGCACTACCTTGGTTACGACATCCCACCACCGATATGCAGCTTCTTGTAATAATGAAATTGCACACTCTAAACTCTGTTCTGGTGTGCAATGGAGCTGCTGCAGGACTCTTTCAGTCCTTTCTAACCAATACTCAGCTGCTGCAGAATCGTCTTCCTTTCTACCATTGAAATCTACAGCTCCATATTTCCTAATTTTTCCTAGAGGTGATTTCCACTGAAGCGGTGGTGGAATAACCCCAGTCATCTGTCCGAAGAATTCAGTCATCTGCTCAAACAAGGCCTGTTGGGGTTGTACATGCACCTCTTGCACTGGTGGAGTAGGATTTCCCCGATTTCCAATATCACTCCCAGTCGGGATACGGCTTACTACTTCTTCTTCTATTGCCCTCTGCGATTCTGAGTCCATACCTTAACCTAAAATAACCACGAAAATAGATCTGCATTAGTGTCACCTCGACTCATGTGAATGCAATGCATGTCATGCACACAATCTTATGTTATCTATCTATGCCTAGGAACACCTAAACCGCGCTTTGATACCAATAAATGTAACACCCCTCACCCGACTACAGTGTAGCCGAGCAAAGTGTGCTACATTCGATGCCAGAGCACCCTATCTTATCTTACTTTATTCCTTTCATAATTTGATCTCATTATATTTTAATATTAATTATTTTTTTGACGGAGAAACCAGCGGAGTTTCCCCTATTTTATTACCAGTTGACGTGTTTTACTATTTACCTGTTTGAAAGTTTCAACAATATTTTCAGAATAAAGTCTTATCCATGCTAATCATAATTATCTCATCAATCATTCTCATAATTTTCTCATATTTCAAATCTCATTCATACATTTCAATTTCATAATCATTTCCATGCATACTCAATTCGTATGTAAACATTCTCAAATTACATAAGCAAAATTTTCAAATTTCCTTAATTTACATAATTTACAAAATAATTACAAAATTTCATAATTTACATGATATACAAATTAATTACAATTTGCTAATTTATATTACAATATAAGAAATAATTAACATACACAAAATACATGATATGCTTAATGTGAGCCCTATCTACATGCATTGCTGAGGAGGTGACAACCTTTGACACTCTGCAGATCTAAACTTTCAAAATTTTCAGTCAAACGTCCAGTGGGTTTTAGCTTCAGTACCTGCACGAGGAAACAATTCCATCGCGCTAAGTATTGCTGCTTAGTGGTGCAATAATATAACAAGGAAATAATATACAAATAAAGATAGACATAAAACATAATTCAAATAATCAAGATTTATTTATACTTCACATGCGGTTTCTAAAATTTAATGTGTTATATCCTAATTTAGTCTTCTTTGAAAGTGTTTATTTGCCAATGTCTGATAATAATGTACAAAGAAAAATGATTTGAAAATAATAAATTTATGCTTATATTGTTATATAAGCACATTTGCAATATTTATTTATGTTATAATTTTCTTTGCTAATCTTTTAGCATTTTCTCTATACTTGCTAGGTTGTCTCAGATTATTTCATAATAAGTAAATTTTGATATCTGTCCAGTTCATTTCGATTGTTTCTAATAAATAACTATCCTAATTTATTTTAGGTCATCTTACTCATTTATTTTATTTAATTTCTAATATTTTTAATTGCTAATATTCTTAACTTATCTCAATAAATTACACTGCCCAAGTAACCTACGACAGGCTGAATAAACTGGATAACGGGTCGTTGGCACTGGACACCGCGGTGCCTCGGGCCGTCATACCATGGGACGCAGAACGTCAACCACGTATGCAGTCAGTATGGCTAAAAAGCCATGATAACACATAATCGGGCATAAAAGCCATGAATGTTGGCATAAAGCCATGAATACGGGCATAAAGCCATGAATACAGGCATAAAGCCTTTCGCAGTACTGCTAAAACAATACCCTATTGGCATGCCAATCTATCTAATCTGACACACGTGTCTAGGCAATACAAGGGCACATAATATCATTAAATATTAATATATTGTATTTTATGAATTCATTATTTCATGAGAAATTTCAATTATAATTCATACATTCATTTGATCATTTATTTGATCACAATTCACATCAATTATCCTTTTATACCATTGTACTCAAAAAACTTCTCCTTTCTATAATAATGAGAACTAATGTCTCATTCATACATTAATATAGTTCATTTATTCATTCATTATGTTATTCATATTGATCACAATTCTAAACAATGGTTCACCTGTACCATTGTATTCAAAACATTTTCCTTTCTCATTTATACATTTAAGAATCTACTTATGTAATTACAAATTTTATATTTCAAGTTGAGTTACTAATATTTTATGAATTCCACTTGTGATGGGCATATAAGCCCTAACTATCTATTCACATCAATTATGTGACTTATTTATCATATTTCAAGTAATCCATGAAAATTTCATGGATTTCAAATTTATGCTCTTAATTTCCTTTTAACAGTTTTGACTAAGATGCATAGTCCACATTTGTCATACAATTCTAAGCATTTAAGCTTACAATTGGTTCTAGGTCTTCATCTTAGTTTGTTACTCATTTTGATTACTATTCACCTTACTAGTCAACCAAAATGTTGACTTTTTCATACTTAAGGGATATGTTAATTCTAATTACACCAAGATCCCACATTTTGAGTTTTACATTTGCTAGTATCAATTGCCAATTGCAATTTAAAGTCCCCTAGATGCATTTCTAATTTCAAATTTTGAATTTCAAGTTTTGGTGTCACTATTCACCTCATTGGTCAACAAAAATGTTGACTTTTGGATAGAAAATAGGTGTATTGGTTTTAACATCCCAAACATACCACATTTTGTATTTAAAACTTGTTGGAATTGATTGCCATTACCATTTCTATGCTAAAAACCAAAAGGGCAGAATTTTCAGTTTTTGAAGCCTAACTTTACTGTTCCATTAAGCCCTGTTGAAGTGGGAATTTGAGGAAATGGTAAACATGAAAGTTGTTCCTTATTTTGTCTAGTTGAAGTTCCTTTTTTGAATCACTCCATTTGGAGTTTCGTAGCTCCAGATATGGTCCAAAAACCATAGCTGGCCGGATTGCCAAAACTGCAGAATTACCAAATCTATAGTAACATGAACAGTGAATGTGACTGCCATTTGGGTTAGGTTCTGGCCATTATTTGAGGTAGGTTTCTTCATAAAAGTTGTTTGTCTATGTCTTAACTTGTTTCTGTAAAAATTTCAGGTCAATTGACCATTTCTACAGTGAGTTATGGCCAAATGAACAGTTACTGTTCATTTGGTCATTTCTGCAGGTGCTGTTGCAGGGTATCCGGATTGGGGCCAACTTTTGTTCCTCTTGCTTTGGTCTTTTGGGCATGGTTTCTTCAGAAAAAATGTGCCATTATAAGTCTAGTTTCATGTCCAATTGGCCAAACACTAATTGGACCTACACAGCCAAAGTTATGGCTGTCTAAGTGGACTGAAATTTCAGTCACCCTACTACTGTCCCTAGGCAGCATACTCATTCACTTTGCCATGCTACATTTCAGTCCAAATTATGGTCAACTTACCTAAAATGGTCACTAATTGACCCTTAAAATGTTCTCTAACAATTTCCTAAGCCAAGTCAAATTTTCACTTCTCAAAACCCTAATTCCCATCTCCATTTCACACTAGTTACCCTAGTTAACTAGCTAAGTCATTATCCACATAATTATGTACTTCAAACATGATCTCTAGTCCACTTTAAGTCCATCAAAAACACTCAATCTTGTTCCTTCCTTAGGGCAGCCGAAATCCATGGTATGTATACACATGAATTTAGTCCATTTAGTTTACAAATTCCTACTAAATTCAAGTCCCTAACAATGAAATAAAGAAATCTTTGCATAAATAAGCACTAACCTCTTGTAGGGCAGAATTTTCTAAGCTTCAACTCCACTTTCTTTGCTTTTCTAGGTTGCCAAACACTTCCCGAAGTTGTATGGACAAGTTTTAATGAAAGGTGTCTAGGGTTTTATAGTGGAAATTCATGGGAAATGGAGGAAATGAAAGAAAATTTTCATGGACGGAGGAAGAAGAGAGGGTCACGTTTTGAGGAAGAAGAAGAAGAAGATGACCAGAATTTTTGGTCTTTCTTTGTCTCTTTTAAGTGATTTAAGAAAGCTTGTTGAATGGTGATTGGTTGGGAGAAAGTAAATGACATCATCATATGTCATAAATGGGCATTTTTCTCATTTTCTATTCTTTTCTTCTCTACTTATTTTCAATTTAATTTTCAGCAATATTTATTCATATTTTGAATCATAATAATTATGTAGTTAACTGGACAAGTCGGCCAAAAATCACCTCTGAATGCGAAATGACCAAAATGCCCTCCGTTTGGCTTAACGGGTCAAAATTGTCTGTACCGATTGAAAAATTTTTCTAAATATTTTCTTGGCATTCTAATGCCATAGGAACCTCAATGACCCTTCTCTGGAGTCCCAATAATTATTTTATAAATTTTTACCCGGGTCTAGGGCTCCTGGTTGCGAGAACCGCAACTTCCCTCTGGTTACCCATCGCTTGGGCACCGGCTCATTTGACTTGGTTGTATTTTATTTCTAAAATTTTTACTAAATTTTTGTTATTAATATTTGGGTTAATTATGGTTCCTCGCTTTAGTTTAAATATTTTTTCGGACGTTCTAGCTATCCAAACCGACACCAGTCACCGGAACAGTAGAATGTACGTAATTGCTACAATGAGGGTGTTACACATAATTTAAAGTATTTCAGTACTCAGTTAAATCATTCCTGACAATAAAATATAATATCTAAACTTTCTTGGTACTATTCCCTTCAATTCATTTCATTAGTCAGCTTATAATGTTGACCTTTGATGCACTCTAAGTGAGTCAATTTTAATATTCCCAATTTGTCACATTTTATAATCTCTAAGTGTTGGCATATGTTACTAATTTTATTTGAAAGCTTACTGCATTTTATTGAAATTATTCAGATTTCATAGCCAATGTCTACTGTCTATTGGACCAAGCTACAATGTAAATTTAACAGATTTCTCTTCATTAAATTGTTTCTCATTGTGTCTTCTTTAATTTCCTTTTTAAATCATTTCATTTGTATTTGTATAACTCAAGTTATGGTCAATTGACCATAACTAGGTCAATTCTGAATTTTGGTTCCCTTACTAGTTAGTTTTAGTATTACACTTTGCCAATTTTGTTTGAGCAGGTTGCTGCCATATTTATGTAACATCCTCACTTTAGCTAGTCCGTACAGTCTACTGTTCTGGTGACCAATGTCTATTTGAGCAGCTAGAATGTTTGAAATTTTAAATAGACTAGAGTGAGGAGTTATAAAGAAACTAAATAATACTCATAGCAATCAAGGAAATTTTATAGGAACGAAATACATTAAGGTTAAACGAGCCGAAATCCCAGTGATGAGTAACCCGAAGGGGAAGTGACGGTGAAGGCCGTTGATAACCCTAGACCTGGGGGAAAAATTATAAAATAATTTTTCGGACTCCAAAGAAGGGTCATTGAGGTTCTTATGGCATTAGAATACCAAGAAAATGCTTAGAAAATTTTTTCTATTGATACACAAAATTTTGGCTTGTTAAGCCAAACGGAGGGCATTTTGGTCATTTCGTCTTCAAAGATGATTTTTTACCAACTTGTCCATCTATTTAAATAATTTATATGACATAAAATGTAAATAAATATTGTTAAAAATTTAATTGAAATTAAATAGACAAGAAAAGGATAGAAAATGAGAAAAAAAGAGGATTATGACATCATTGTGATGTCATTACTATTCTCCCACCCAATCACATGTTGACACATGGCACTAATATGTTTAAAAAGACTTAATGGGCAGAAAACAAAAGAAAAAAAAATTGGAAAAGCTTTTTATCTTCTTCCTTGCCGTTTCACTCCTCTCCATGGCCACCATTATCAAGCTTTTTAAAGCTTGATTTTCATAGTTTTTACCCAACTAAACCCTATGTTCCCAACACAAAAACTTGTTATTACATCTTGGTGAGTCTTTTGGGAGCAAAAAGAAAAGAAAAAGAAGAACCCTAGGAAGTTGGAATTTCACTCCATTAGAGGTTAGTGACCTAAACATGATTTTCCCTTTAAATTCATGTTAAAGGAGTATAATTGAGTGCAAAAATTACAAAGAATTCAATAAATACCATGTGTATGCTCATCCCATATTTTTGGCAGCCTTGGTTGGGGTAAGATTTTGATGGTTTTCATGGAGCTAAAATGGTAGTATGGCTGCCCTTGGTATTAATCTCTTAAGTGGAGTGATGAAATCCAAGTTATAATGCATGGTTTGACATAGTTGAGTTAGGGTTTGGGATGAAAATGAGACTTTGATCATGTGATGATGAAAGTAGGTTTTAATGGTCAATTAGTGACCATTTGGTTTTGTTTGAATAAAAAATGAAGTGGGTTTCATAGTGGGAATTGAGTTTGGTGTGGCTGCCCTTGGTGACCTGCAGGACTGGGCATGAGTCCAGCAAGTTTGGGCAGCAATAACTGGATTTGTAGAGGATCAATTGGTGCAAGCCCAATTGGACATGAAACTAGACACATAATGGCACAACTTTGGTGAAGAAACTATGCCCAGAAAACCAAATCAAGTTGACCTAAAGATTGCCCTAATCCGGGTGACCTGTATTCTGCCTGGGCAAAATGACCAAATGAACAGTATTTAGTCATTTGGCCACAACTCAGTGTAGAAAGGTCTAATTAACCGGAAATATTACCAGAAATAAGCTGAGATATAGACCTACAACTTTCATGAAGAAACTTAACCCAAATTATGACTATAACATATTCAAAAAGTGACCTGCATTCACTGCTCAAAATACTATAGATTTGGTCAGTCCAGAAATTCTAGAAAAATTATAATCCAGCCAGTTGTGGTATTTGGGCCATAACTTGAGCTAAAAAACACCAAATGAAGTCATTCAAAAAAGGAAATATAACTAAACAAAATAAGGAACAACTTTCATGTTGATCATTTTGCCAAATTCTTACCGCAAAAATAACTAATGGAACAGGAAACACAAAACTTGAAAACTGAAAATTTTGAACAATTAACATTAAGCTTAGAAATGGTATTGGCAACCAATACCAACAATTTTAGAATGCAATAGGTAGTATGTTGGGAGTATTAAAACCAATGTACCTATTGTCCATGTAAAAGTCAACATTTTATTGACTAATGAATTGAATAGTAACACCAAAACTTGAATTTCAAGAATTGTGAAACTTAAAAGTGTAATATGCCCTAGTATACCTAGCAAGATTGGTTTGGATAGGTTAGCATGCCAATAGGGCTCTGTTAGCAGTACTGCATATGGCTTCATGCCATTCTGTGTTTCATGGCCTCCCATGCCATTCTGTGATAAAATAGCCTTTGGCTATTGTAATTGAGTTATTATACATGAATTATATCCTTGATGATTATTATAGCTTATTAGCTGTTCTATTGCACACCGGGTGACACAATGTGACCGATGGTGTGATGGTTCGAGGTACTTAGTACCCAGTGTGACACCCCTTACCCGTGTACAGTATACCCGAGTAAGTAATGCCACACGGTGTACCGGCACACTCTAATATACCTTAATTAATTTATATCATGCCTTTGAATATAATTTATGAAACATACTTTATTTAAGCCATTTATCGAAAATATTATTTATTTAAGGTTCCGAAAATTTTAAAGAAAATCCGGCGGAGTACCGGCTAAAAATGGAGAAAACAGTTCTTCGGAACCTGTTAAAAACACTTCCAAATAATTTTCCAAACAATCCCAACTTCAATTCATCAACAAAGTCTCAATATCAAGATCTCAACAACATTTCAATTTCAGTTCTCAATCATCATTTCTCAGGGTACTCATATGTATAAACAACAAATAAATACTCAAATTACTTCCATACATAACCATAAATCTTCATTATTTACATGAACCTCAAAATATATTACACAAGTTTAATTGCATATGAGAAAATCAAAATTTAATACAGAATGCCAAAATGACACCTAGTGTCCTACCAATGCACTGCAGAAGTTGAGGTGACACGGACACTGTGCAGAACTGCAGGATGGACTCACCCAGTCTGCGGTCTATTGGGCTCACGATCTGTATCTCCAGTACCTACGCGTGGCAAAAGCAACGCGCTAAGCAATAATACTTAGTGGTGCAATAATAAAATAAAAAGAAATAGCAGGAAATAAATATGTAACGAATGTATATGTTTTATTTGTTTGGTATTTGTATATCATTTACTTTTTCCACTTTTATTCATTTGGTTGCCCAAGTAACCTACACTAGACGACTGGACTGGATAAACGGGTAAACTGGCATTGGGTATTAAGTACCTCGGGCCGTCACACCATTGGTCACATATGCATCTCCCGATGTGCAACAGAACAGCTAACAAGCTGTAAATATATCAGGCACAAGGCCAAAGCTCAATACAAGGTCAGAATGGCTAAAAGCCATGAAATCACAGAATGGCATATTGCCATGTGCAGTACTGCTAATTGAACCCTATTAGCATGCCAAACTATCCAAACCAATCTTGTTAGGTATACTAGGGTATTTGAAACCTTTAAATTCTTCAATTTGTGAATTTCAAGTTTTTGGTGTCACTATTCACCTCATTGGTCAACAAAAATGTTGACTTTTGGGTAGAAAATATGTACATTCACTTTGGCACTCCCAATATACCACATTTGGCATTCAAAACTTGTTGGCATTAAGCATTTATACCATTTCAAAGTTTAAACCAAGGGAAGCAGAATTTTTAGTTTTCGTAGCTCAATTTTACTGTTCCATTGGATACTGTTGCAGTGGGAATTTGAAGAAATGGCAAACATGAAAGTTGTTCCTTATTTTGTCTAGTTGAATTTCCTTTTTTGAATCACTCCATTTGGAGTTTTGTAGCTCTAGATAAGGTCCAAAAACCACAGCTGGCCGGATTGCCAATTTACAGAATTGACCATATTTACAGTAACATGAACAGTAACTGGAATCACTTGGTTGGATGGGTTCTGGCCATAATTTGGGGTAGGTTCCTTCATGAAAGTTGTTTTTCTATGTCTTAACTTGTTGCTGTAAAAATTTCAGGTCAATTGACCACATCTACAGTGAGTTATGGCCAAATGAACAGTTACTATTCATTTTGTCATTTCTGTAGGTGCTGTTGCAGGGTATCCGGATTGAGGCCAAGTTTTGGTCCTCTTGCTTTGGTCTTTTGGGCATGGTTTCTTCAGAAAAAATGTGCCATTATAAGCCTAGTTTCATGTCCAATTGGCCAAACACCAATTGGACCAACACAGCCAAAGATATGGCTGTGCAAGTGGACTGAAATTTCAGTCACCTTCTTTCTTTGTCTTTAAATGACCTACACATTCACTTTGCCATGCATTATTTCAGTCCAAATTGTGGTCAACTTACCTAAAATGGTCACTAATTGACCATTAGAGTGTTCTTTAACAATTACATAAGCCAAGTCAAGTTTTCTCTCTAAAACCCTAGCTCAAATTCATAGTTTTGTACAAACTACCCTAGTTAACTAACTAAATTAATATCCTTATGTTTATATACTTTAAACTTGATTTGTAGTTCATTCCAAGTCAATCAAAAACACCCAATTCTATTCCTTCCCTAGGGCAGCCAAAATCCATGGGGTGCATATACTCAAATTCTATTCATTGAAGTTACAAAATCTCACTTATTTCAAGTCACCTTCATGGATTAAAAGAGGTTTATATACAAATATGCACTAACCTTTAAGTGGCAGAATTTTCCCAACTCAAAACTTCACTTTCATTCCTCTTCTTGGCTTGGCTGCCAAAAGCTTCCCCAAGAGATATGGTCAAGTTTTAATGAAAGAAGTTAGGGTTTAGTGGTGTAACAAGGGAGAAATTAAGCTTTGGAAGTGAGGTCTAATGGAGGTTTAGGGCAACCATAAATTTTGGCTGGAATTGGAGAAGAAGAAGGCAGCTGAAATTTTGATTCTTTTGTCTTGGTTTGTCTCTTTTATTGATTAATTAAAGGGTTGTTTAATTTTGATTTGTTATGGCTTTTAAATGACATCACCATGATGTCATAAATAGGCCTTTTTCATCAATTTCTTTTCTTTCCTCCACTACTCATTTTCAATTTAATTTCTAGTAATGTTTATTCATATTTTATGTCATATTAATTATTTACTCAACTGGACAAGTCGGCCAAAAATCACTTCTGAAGGCGAAATGACCAAAATGCCCTCCGTTTGGCTTAACGGGTCAAAATTGTCTGTACCGATTGAAAATTTTTTCTAAATATTTTCTTGGCATTCTAATGCCATAGGAACCTCAATGACCCTTCTCTGGAGTCCCAATAATTATTTTATAATTTTTCCCCCGGGTCTAGGGCTCCTAGTTGCTAGGACCGCAACTTCCCTCCGGTTACCCATCGCTTGGGCACCGGCTCGTTGAACTTGTTTGTATTTTATTTCTAAAATTTTTCCTAAATTTTTCTTATTAATATTTGAGTTAATTATGGTTCCTGACTTTAGTTTAAATATTTTTCCGACGTTTCTAGCTGTCCGACCGACACTGCCACCGAACAAGAAATGTACGGAGTTGCTACTAGGATGGTGTTACAACTCTTCCCCTCTAATTTAAATTTCGTCCTCGAAATTTACCTGATGCAAACAGTTGAGGGAACTATTGCCTCATCGTCTCTTCACTTTCCCAAGTTTCCTCCTCGGTGTTGTGGTGCCTCCAAAGCACTTTCACCAGTGGAATCTGCTTGTTCCTCAACTCTTTCACTTCCCGAGCTAGGATCCATAGAGGTTCTTCTTCATATGTCAAATCCGGTTGTATTTCAATTTCTTCCCTGGAGATGACATGTGAAGGATCTGAGCGGTATCTTCTGAGCATGGACACATGGAACATGTTGTGGATCTTGTCCAGCTCTGGTGGTAAAGCTAGCCTATAGGCTACTGGACCCACACGTTCAATGACTTCATATGGGCCAATGAACCTAGGGCTTAACTTACCTTTTCTTCCAAACCTCAATACCTTCTTCCACGGTGACACCTTGAGGAACACTTTGTCGCCAACCACATATTCTATTTCTTTTCTCTTCAGGTCGGCATAAGATTTCTGTCTGTCCGAGGCAACCTTTAGATTAGCTTTGATCAATTTTACTTTGTCCTCAGTCTGTTTCACCAGGTCTGGCCCTACCAGTTTATCTTCGCCCAATTCAGTCCAGCACACTGGAGTTCTACATTTTCTTCCATACAGTGCTTCATATGGGGCCATTTGAATGCTAGCCTGGTAGCTATTGTTATATGCAAATTCTGCCAGTGGGAGGTATCTGTCCCAACTTCCCTCAAACTCAATGACACAACTTCTCAGCATATCCTCAAGGACCTGACATATATTTCACGTTATTGTTATCATTTTAATTCAATATTTGTATCAATTTCATTGGTTTCAATTGTTTACCTGGATTACTCTTTCTGATTGCCCATCCGCTCGAGGATGGAAAGTCATCTTGAAATGGAGTTGTGTACCCAAGGACTCATGCAACTTCTTCCAGAATCTCGATGTAAACCTTGGGTCTCGATCATATATGATGGAAAGTGGAATTCCATGCAGCCTAACTATCTCACTGATATACAATTCTGCTAACCTCTCTAGTGAGTAGTCAGTCCTAACTGGCAGAAAGTGTGCTAGCTTTGTCAATCTATCAACTATCACCCATGCTGCATCATGTTTCTTCTGGGTGAGAGGTAGACCACTTACAAAATCCATGGTGACCCGATCCCATTTCCATTCAGGTATGCGTATAGGCTGTAGCAAACCTGATGGAACTTGATGTTCTGCCTTGACTTGCTGACATGTCAAGCATTTAGTCACATAGTCAGCTATGTCCTTCTTCATACCAGGCCACCAATCTGAAGCTTGGATCATGATACATCTTTGTACTTCCTGGGTGCATAGCATATACACTGGTGTGTGCCTCTTTTAGAATACTGGTCTTCAATTTCCCATCATCTGGTACACACAGTCTTCCTTTGTAGTACAGGTACCCATCTGCTTTCACCCCATAATTAGTTGCTTTTCCCTCTGAGATCTTGCTCATAATAGCCATTAACTTTTCATCTGCCTTTTGCCCATCTAAAATCTGCAGAGGTGTTTGGCCTCACTTGCAACTCAGCCAAAATAGCTCCATCTTGAATCAAAGATAGACGGGCATTCAATGATCTCAAGGCTGTCATGGATTTTCTGCTTAAAGCATCAGCAACTACATTTGCCTTCCCAGGATGATAGTCATTTACACAATCATAGTCCTTCAGGAACTCAATCCATCGCCTCTGTCTAAGGTTGAGCTCCTTCTGGGTTGGCAAATATTTCAGGCTTTTGTGGTATGTGTAAATGTAGCACTTTTCAACATACAAGTAGTGCCTCCATATCTTCAGTGCGAAGATAATTGCTACAAGCTCTAGATCATGAGTAGGGTAGTTCTGCTCATGTGGCCTTAACTGTCTGGTAGCATAGGCGATCACTTTCCCCTCTTGCATCAATACACACCCTAACCCATTATGTGAGGCATCACTGTAGACCACGAAGTTTTTTCCTGACACTGGCTGTGTTAACACTAGTGCCTCTGTCAACATAGCCTTCAACTTCTCAAAACTGGTCTGACACTTGTCATTCCAGTCAAATCTGACATTCTTGTGTAATAACTTGGTCATTGGAGCAGCTATAAGGAAAATCCCTTCACAAATCTTCTGTAATACCCAGCTAGCCCCAAGAAGCTTCTGACCTCAGTTGTGTTTCTGGGAGGCTTCCATTCCATCACTACTTCTATTTTCTTGGGATCCACCCTAATCCCATCAGCTGACACTATGTGTCCAAGGAATGCAATTTCATTCAGCCAAAAGTCACACTTGGACAACTTAGCATACAGCTTCCTTTCTCTCAGGGTTTGTAGAACAATCCTCAAATGCTCATCATGTTCTTCCCTGGTGTAACACCCCCGTTGCATAGCCTGGTAGATTTCACTGTTCCGGTGACCGGTGTCGGTCCGGACAATTAATGGGATTAGGGCCACACTTAAGACAACATGAGAAGCCATAAACACAAATAATTAGTAATGTTTAATTAGTTAACTATAAATAAGAAAAACAGAACATAAGAGGTTAAACGAAATGAGAGTCACAAATGATGAGTGACCTCCTCGGGAACGACTGTGAAGTCGTTTTAAACTCAAATTTTGAACCGTAAAAAGTGACGCTGCGGTCCTTAGGACCCTTATGGACACAGTGGAAAAGAGAAAATCACAAAAAAGAACTGTTAAGTCAGTCAAATAATTAGGTCAGGGAACCGGAAGAAATATTGGATTATTTGCAAATCGGGATGAACCGGCGAGGGGCGATTTGGTCAATTGACCCCGAGAGCTGACTCCTGACCTAACTGTCAAATAAAATTGGAGAAAAGAAAATTTCGGAATTGAGAATTAAATTAAAGAACTAATAGAAAAAAAAAAGAAAAAGAAAGAAGATGGAAAAGTCAAAGTGATGACATCATGCATGATGTCATAAAGGCTTAATTGATTTATTTTATTAATTTGGGAATTTTGGTCATCCTAAGACATAAAAGAAAAGAAAAGAAAAGAAAAAAAAAATATAATAAAGTCATCTTCTTCATCAAAAACGTGACTCTCTCTCTCCTTCACCCTCTCCCTCACCCAAAATCTCCATTAAAGCTCATTTTGAGCTTGATCAAATCCCTAATTTCACCATAGAAAAATTAGCCACCATAGTTAAAGCTTATCTAGGCAACTTGAGAAGAGGATTGAGCAAGAAAGAAAGAAGGAAAATTTGAAGGAAAGGAGGAAGAAAATTCTGCTCAAGGTTGGTAATACAAGCCTTAATTTTTCTTTGTTTAATTAGTGTTTATATGGCATTAAGAGCTTGTAAATAACCTTAAAATGAAAAAAAAATGTGGGGAAGAACAAACTGAATTTTGGGGCAGCTTGAGAGGAGTATGGTTTGCATGAATATGATGCAATTGAATGAGTTTAGAAACCTTACTTAGTTAAATGATTAACATTAAAATCATTAGAAGTAGTTAAATGCAAGAGTTAGTGAGATTAGGGTTTCAATGCTAGGGTTTATGAACCAAAATTTGGAGAAATGCATAAATGACATGTTGGACCTATTGTGAAGTGAAATAATGGTCAATTATGACCAAATAACTTTTTTGTGAATTTTATGTATTAAAACTAAATTGAGGTAACGTCATGCTGCTGGCAGCATGACCAAACCCACTTTGAAGGACCAAAACTCAAATTTTACAAGTCCAATTGATATGCCACCAATTGGAGATGAAAATAGACATAAAAGAGCACAATTTTCATTGAGGAACCATGGCCAAAAACTGACCAAAACTTGGTGAAACAATTGACCAAATTGAATTGATTGCTGGCTGCCACTGCACCAAACTGACCAAATGAACAGTAACTGTTCATTTGGTCATAACTCGAGCTAGGTAGGTCAAATTGACCTGAAATTTTACCAGCAATTAGATATGGTATAGACCTAAAACTTTCATGAAGAACATCAACCCAAATTAGGCCATTAACTCATTCAAATCATTGAGCAAAGTTAAATTTACTGTACTGAGATTTTGCAGAATTTTCATTGAGCAGCAATGTTTGGATGGCTATAACTCTCTCTAGAAAACTCGGATTTAGGCGATTCTTGAACCGATGGAAACCTAAGACATAGTAAAACATTTCATATGAAGAAAGTGAGACCAAATTATGAACTTAACTTGGTCAAATTATTAACCAAAGTTGGACCAAAAATCTGCCAGCACTAAAATCTCAGTATGAACAGTACATATGAACAGTAAACTTATTTTGGCCATAACTTGAGCTACAAAACTCCGATTGGGGTGATCCAAAAATGAGAATACACTTAAGACAATAAGGAAAATTTTCTATGAAGGAAGTTTTGTCAAATTCCAACAGTAGATCGACCAATGGAACAGTACAACTTCGGAGAACCAAAACCGAAAATTGGCAATTTTGCCAAAATGACCTAAGCTTTAAACAAATGACCAAAACCAACAAGTTTGGTGACCAAAATGTGGTATGTGGGTGAAGTTGGAGTTCCCATACCCATTAAGCCTTAGAAAGTCAATAATTTGACTTGAATAGTGCAGTGAATAGTAACCCGAAACACAAAATTTCGAGAACGTCGAATTTAACACGTTAGAGCTAGGTAAATGTGAAGTTAAGTTTATTTTGGATTTATTTTAAGTTTTAGTACTGAAACATTAGAAAATTTCGTGTTTCAGTGGAAAAGAATACCGGGACAGAACCCGAGGAGTCGAGTCAAGGCCAACAGGCGACTCGTTTGAGGTTTGTGCACAATATATACTTTTATAATCATCTTTTGCATATCGTTTTGAATAATGTGAAATATTGGATTATGGCATTCTTATGATGTTTGATCTAAATTGTTGAAATTTATTATGTATATTTGAAATGACAATGTTTAGCAAATTGTTAAGATAAGTTTTGAAACCACAGTATCATGACCATATATTTGAACACCTCACTAGCACGACTAGTGGGGGTAATTTGTTTTGAATTTTGATTCCTTCTCCGAGAAGTGTTGAGGTGTGCCAGTAGAAGAGGATGTGAATGGATATCCATATATTTGAGCTAGCTAGCCTTGTGATATGATTTCTCTTTAGCCTCTGGCTATTGAGATTCCATTTGTTTCGAATGGCATGATCTAACTGTGGGTTTTATGAAATGTGTTTTGATACTTTGAAATAAACTTGGTTTACATGTAAAATCTTACAATGCATGATTGTATTTAATTTTCATGTTTAGTCAAATTTTTGAATTAATGTGCTTTAAGTTTTGCATAAAGATTATTTTAGTATATTGTGCACCACTGAGTCCTAGTACTCAGCGATAGCTTTTATTGCTGTCGCAGATACAGAGACTAAAGGAGCAGCAGATCGAGTCACGAGGTGTGAGAAGCTACCAACAGAAAGTTTTCGGTATAATTTATACCCTAATCAGAATATTTCTTTTGATGTATATATTGCACATAAATGTATGGACATGTACATGGGTCTTGAGCAGCTTGTACAAAGTTTGTATAAAAGTTGTAATAAATTTTAATTTGGACTTTTTGAATGTAAATTTTAGTATGATGAATATATAAATTGTTTATCTTGAATGGAATATGAATAAATGATATTGATGGACAGTATTTTGAGAATTTTTGAACTTGTGAATTTTGAGAATTGGTTGAGATTGAGTATGAATTTGAAGTAGTGGTTGAGAAAAACTTTTAGAAGTGCTTTTTACAGGTATTAAAAGAACGGTTTTATCAAAATAAAGAGGAAACTCACAAAATTTTTACAGACTTTTGCGAAAAACTAAAATGGACCAAAAATATTAACTAGTTTTAATTTTAACTAAATGTTTTAAATACTTATTAGAAATGCTCACCACTTGTCAAAGATAAGAAAATTGTTTTAAAATCCCTTGTAGGGTACTTAATGAGTTATCGGTAGGTGAAGTTCGGTAGTTCATTAGGTATTCTACGGGATCATGTTATGCCTTATAGAGGGGTAAGGTGTGACATGTTTTTGTGGTATCAGAGCAAATTTTTGAATTATATTTTAAATTGTGAATTTGTGTCTTTTCTTTGTTAAGTACAACTGCTCAATGTCCATAATTGCTACATATACGAGGCATTACATCATGAATGTGAACTAACGTAGGGAAATCTCCTTATGTTACTTGTTCAGAGATACCCTAGCTTCAACTGAAATGGAAGAAGGGGATCGCCGGATGAGCAAATGCTGAAGCCGAGGCACAAGGGGAAGCCCCAGCTTTACCGAATGTCGATGGGTCAAGAGCACCCCACAAATGCCGCAGATTCCTCGCACAATTTGCACAAAGAAATGGTCGCGATGTTTCAACAAATGGTGGGGTATACCCGCTCAAACTCCACCACAACCACTGTGGCACAACCATTGCCTCCAGGCGGACAATATGATAAATTATCAAGTATGGGGTGCAGAATTTAAGGGTACAGTGGACCCTTTAGAGGCAGAGCAATGGCTTGAAATAATGGACAGAGTGTTTAAGAAATTGCACTGCCCAGATGAGTTGAAGTTCGAATATTCTGTGTCGCTACTACAAGGGGATGCATATGATTGGTGGAAGACCATCGCCCACTTAAGCGTAACCACGGTGCTAACACAGGATGACTTCATCGAGAGTTCGCATGACAAATACATCCCGGATGCATATGTTGATCGAAATTGCAAGAATTTTTGAGTTTGAAACAAGGAAATCGATCGATGGCGAGTATGAGAGGGAGTTCTCCACTTTGAGTCACTATGCGGAGAGTCTCCTTACTACCAAGAAAGCAAGATGCAAGAGATTTGAGACGGGTTTGAAGCCCAAAGATAAGGATGCAAGTTGTGGGATTTCCACACAAAGAACTTCTCGTAACTTATGTCTCAAGCACTTGAACCGAGAGAGTTGAAGCATAAACCCAGTGAAGGAAAAAGTCGAGAAATTAGAAAAGACAAGGGGGAAAAATCAGTTGAACAGAGTTCGGTGCTACTGGAAAGAAAAAGAAGTTTAGTGGACCCAGCAGGGGTTGAGGTGGAAGATTTGGCAGGGGCAGATTTTCTGGACAGAGACCCCCTAGGTCTGGTCAGCAGTTGAGCAGGGGTTAACATTCTGCCCGCCCCTATGAGACTTGTGGCAAGATTCATGGGGGAGAATGCTATTGGGCCACTGGAGCCTATTTTAACTGTAGAGGCAAGGGCCATATAGCTAAAGGCTGCACTAGTGCTCCGAGATATGGTCCAGCTCCTACTACTCCTGAAGGATCTATTCGCAGTCCCGCCCAGAGGTTCACAAAGCCAAGTGAGGAAGTGGCAGAGGTAGAGGCACTACTTCAGCAACAGTGGCACGATTGGTCGATCGAGACAAGGAAGTGCTTCACCAGAATCTACGCAATGAAACAATGAGAAGAGGCCGAGACTTCGATGTGGTAGCTGGTACATTCTCTATCTCTAGTCAAGATGTATTTGTATTGTTTGATCCGGGTTCAACCCATTCATATGTTAGTGCTAGCATAGTCAGTTCACTTGCTGTCCCATGTGTGCAAATGGGTTTTGAAGTGCTAGTAACTAGTCCGTTAGGACAAGAGGTCCGGGTCAACAAAATTTAGAGAGACTGTCCTTTGGTGATCCAAGGACATGTTTTCCTGTCAGACTTGATTGAGATGCCCTTCAGAGAGTATGATATTATCTTAGGCATGGATTGGTTAGCCAGGCATCATGCTATGATTGACTGTAGACTGAAGACAGTCACTTTTGGTCTCCCTTTGTACGGTGATGTGGTCATACATGGGGAGAGGCATTTACTGCCATCAAACATCATTTCGGCTGCACTAGCCAGAAAGATGATCAGAAAGGGGTGTGAAGCATACTTGGCACATGTGATAGACACCCAAGTGGGGAGTCCAGCACTAAGGGACATCCCTACTATATGTGATTTTCCGGATGTGTTTCCTGATGAATTGCCAGGATTACCTCCAGAAAGAGAGGTGCAGTTTGAAATTGATGTTATGCCTGGTGTGGATCCAATCTCCATAACGCCATATAGAATGGCACCTGCAGAATTGAAAGAGTTGAAAGTGCAGTTGCAAGAATTGCTTGACAAGGGCTTTATCCGCCCTAGTGTGTCACCTTGGGGAGCGCCAGTGTTGTTTGTAAAGAAGAAAGATGGCACTCTCCGCTTGTGTATTGATTATCGGCAGTTGAATAAGGTGACAATAAAGAATAGATATCCATTGCCCCGCATTGATGACTTGTTTGATCAGTTGAGGGGTGCAGCTGTGTTCTCCAAAATTGACCTGAGATCAGGTTATTATCAGCTGAAAGTACAAGAGCAAAGTATTCCTAAAACTGCCTTCAGAACCCGCTATGGCCATTATGAGTTCCTAGTTATGCCATTTGGGTTAACTAATGCTCCGGCTACTTTATGGATTTGATAAACACTATCTTCATACCATACCTCGACCAGTTTGTTGTGGTATTTATTGATGATATATTGGTATATTCGAGGAATGCAGAAGAGCATGATAGACATCTGCGGATTGTACTGCAAACTTTGAGGGAGAAACAGCTATATGCCAAATTGTCAAAGTGTGAATTTTGGCTAAAGGAGATATCCTTTTTGGGGCATGTAGTATCAGAAGAGGGCATTAAGGTAGATCCAAGTAAGATTGAAGCTGTCCTTAATTGGAGGCCACCCAGAAATGTCACAGAAATTCGTAGTTTTCTGGGTTTAGCTGGATACTACCGTAGATTTGTGAAGGGATTCTCCATGTTGGCATCTCCATTGACCAAGCTGCTTAGAAAAGATGTAAAATTTCAGTGGACGGATAAATGCCAGCAGAGTTTTGATGAATTGAAGAGATGTTTGACTGAAGCTCCAGTCCTAACTTTACCCACACCGGGTAAAGAATATACAGTTTACAGCGATGCTTCTCACAACGGGTTAGGTTGTGTGTTGATGCAAGATCGAAATGTCATTGCCTATGCATCACGCCAGCTAAAACCGCATGAGAGGAATTATCCGACACATGATTTGGAGCTTTCAACTATTGTGTTTGCTCTTAAGATCTGGAGACACTATTTGTATGGGGAAAAGTGTTACATCTACACAGATCATAAGAGTTTAAAGTATTTGGGCACCCAGAAAGAGCTGAATTTGAGACAGAGGAGATGGTTAGAGTTGATAAAAGACTATGATTGTCTGATAGACTATCAGCCAGGGAAAGCTAATGTTGTGGCTGATGCCTTAAGTCGCAAGACTATGGCAAGTCTATGAGTTACTCCTTTGTCTTTGGTACATGAGTTGAGATCATTACATGCCAGTTTAGAGATTAATGATGAGGGGCGCATACGCTTGCATGGCATGTACAAACGGTGTTGATTGATCATATTAGAATGGTCGCCGTAATGATCAAAAGTATCGAAGTTGATGGAAGAAGTCCGACAGGCAAGAAACCGTAATTCTCAATCGAGATGATGGTTTACTATTACACTGTGGCGTAATATGTGTTCCTAATGATGTTGATTTGAGGCAGATCATTTTGAAGGAAGCACATGAGTCTCCTTTTGCCATGCACCCTGGTGGCACAAAAATGTATAGAGGGCTAAAGGAGCATTACTGGTGGATGGCTATGAAAAGAGATGTGGCAGAGTTTGTATCCAAATGCCTAACTTGTCAGCAAGTAAAGGCAGAACATCAAGTACCCGCTGGGTTGTTACATCCACTACCAGTACCAGAATGGAAATGGGAAAGAATAACGATGGATTTTGTGATGGGACTTCCGAGGACACAGAAGAGTCATGATGCAGTTTGGGTCATTATTGACAGACTGACTAAATATGCTCATTTTCTGCCAGTTCGGATGGACTACAGTTTAGAAAGATTGGCCAAGTTATACATCGATGAGATTGTGAGATTGCATGGAGTGCCAGTATCCATCGTGTCAGACAAAGATCCTAGGTTCACTTCTAGATTCTGGGGTAGTCTTCAGAGAGCCCTAGGAACTAGATTGAACTTCAAGATCGCATTCCACCCACGCATGCATGGCCACCCGAGAGGGTAATTCAGATCTTGGAGGACATGCTACGGGCTTGTGTGATTGAGTTTGAGGGTAGTTGGGATACACACTTGCCTTTGATTGAGTTTGCTTACAACAACAACTGCCAATCAATCATTGTAATGCCTCCATATGAAGCTTTGTATGGCAGAAATGTAGAACCCCGGTTTGTTTGGATGACGTTGGTAAAAAAAAGATGATCGGACCAAATTGTTCAACAGATCAAGAGAAAATCCGTGATCGAGATCGACTTAAAGTCGCATCGGATCGTCGAAGTCCTACATTGATATGAAGAGAAGGGATATTGAGTATGCAGTGGGTGAGAAAGTTTTCTCAAGGTTTCTCCTTGGAAGAGGATTATGAGATTCTACTAAAGGGGAAACTAAGTCCTCGCTTTATCGGGCCATATGAGGTTCTCGGAAAGAGTGGGTCCTTTGGCATATTGGTTGGCACTACCTCCGAGTTGGAGAAGATACATAATGTCTTCCATGTGTCCATGTTGAGGAGGTACCGATCACCCATCTCATGTACTACCAGAGAAGAAATAGAAGTGAATCCAGACCTCACATATGAAGAAGAACCCATAAAGATTCTCGCTTATGAGGTGAAGCAACTACGGAATAAGCGGATACCGTTGGTAAAAGTCTTTGTGGAACCATCATTCGGCCAAGAAGCTACTTGGGAACGAGAGGAGGACATGAGGAGACAAGACCCACACTGCTCGTAGATTGATACGTGTAAAAATTTCGAGACGAAATTTATTTAAGGGGGAGAATTGTAACACCCCGTTGCATAGCTCCGGTAGATTTCATCGTTCATTGACCTGTCGGACCGGACAATTAATGGGATTAGGGCCACACTTAACACAACATGAGAAGCCATAAACACAAATAATTAGTAATGTTTAATTAGTTAACTATAAATAAGAAAAACAGAACATAAGAGGTTAAACGAGCCGAGAGTCACAAATGATGAGTGACCTCCTGAACGCATCACAAGTCATTTTAAACTCAAATTTTGAACCGTAAAAAGTGACGTTGCGGTCCTTAGGACCCTTATGGACATAGTGGAAAAGAGAAAATCACAAAAAAGAACTGTTAAGTCAGTCAAATAATTAGGTCAGGGAGCCGGAAGAAATATTGGATTATTTGCAAATCGGGATGAACCGGCGAGGGGCGATTTGGTCAATTGACCCCGAGAGCTGACTCCTGACCTAACTGTCAAATAAAATCGGAGAAAAGAAAATTTCGGAATTGAGAATTAAATTAAAGAACTAATAGAAAAAAAAAAAAAGAAAGAAGATGGAAAAGTCAAAGTGATGACATCATGCATGATGTCATAAAGGCTTAATTGATTTATTTTATTAATTTGGGAATTTTGGTCTTCCTAAGACATAAAAGAAAAGAAAAGAAAAGAAAAAAAATATATAATAAAGTCATCTTCTTCATAAAAAACGTGACTCTCTCTCTCCTTCACCCTCTCCCTCACCCAAAATCTCCATTAAAGCTCATTTTGAGCTTGATCAAATCCCTAATTTCACCATAGAAAAATTAGCCACCATAGTTAAAGCTTATCTAGGCAACTTGAGAAGAGGATTGAGCAAGAAAGAAAGAAGGAAAATTTGAAGAAAAGGAGGAAGAAAATTCTGCTCAAGGTTGGTAATACAAGCCTTAATTTTTCTTTGTTTAATTAGTGTTTATATGGCATTAAGAGCTTGTAAATAACCTTAAAATGAAAAAAATGTGGGAAGAACAAACTGAATTTTGGGGCAGCTTGAGAGGAGTATGGTTTGCATGAATATGATGCAATTGAATGAGTTTAGAAACCTTACTTAGTTAAATGATTAACATTAAAATCATTAGAAGTAGTTAAATGCAAGAGTTAGTGAGATTAGGGTTTCAATGCTAGGGTTTATGAACCAAAATTTGGAGAAATGCATAAATGACATGTTGGACCTATTGTGAAGTGAAATAATGGTCAATTATGACCAAATAACTTGTGTGGGAATGATAGGAATGAAAACTAAATTCGGAGGTAAACGGTCATGCTGCTGGCAGCATGACCAAACCCACTTTGAAGGACCAAAACTCAAATTTTACAAGTCCAATTGATATGCCACCAATTGGAGATGAAAATAGACATAAAAGAGCACAATTTTCATTGAGGAACCATGGCCAAAAACTGACCAAAACTTGGTGAAACAATTGACCAAAGTGAATTGATTGCTGGCTGCCACTGCACCAAACTGACCAAATGAACAGTAACTGTTCATTTGGTCATAACTCGAGCTAGGTAGGTCAAATTGACCTGAAATTTTACCAGAAATTAGATATGGTATAGACCTAAAACTTTCATGAAGAACACCAACCCAAATTAGGCCATTAACTCATTCAAATCATTGAGCAAAGTTAAATTTACTGTACTGAGATTTTGCAGAATTTTCATTGAGCAGCAATGTTTGGATGGCTATAACTCTCTCTAGAAAACTCGGATTTAGGCGATTCTTGAACCGATGGAAACCTAAGACATAGTAAAACATTTCATATGAAGAAAGTGAGACCAAATTATGAACTTAACTTGGTCAAATTATTAACCAAAGTTGGACCAAAAATCTGCCAGCACTAAAATCTCAGTATGAACAGTACATATGAACAGTAAACTTATTTTGGCCATAACTTGAGCTACAAAACTCCGATTGGGGTGATCCAAAAATGAGAATACACTTAAGACAATAAGTAAAATTTTCTATGAAGGAAGTTTTGTCAAATTCCAACAGTAGATCGACCAATGGAACAGTACAACTTCAGAGAACCAAAACCGAAAATTGGCAATTTTGCCAAAATGACCTAAGCTTTAAACAAATGACCAAAACCAACAAGTTTGGTGACCAAAATGTGGTATGTGGGTGAAGTTGGAGTTCCCATACCCATTAAGCCTTAGAAAGTCAATAATTTGACTTGAATAGTGCAGTGAATAGTAACCCGAAACACAAAATTTCGAGAACGTCGAATTTAACACGTTAGAGCTAGGTAAATGTAAAGTTAAGTTTATTTTGGATTTATTTTAAGTTTTAGTACTGAAACATTAGAAAATTTCGTGTTTCAGTGGAAAAGAATACCGGGACAGAACTCGAGGAGTCAAGTCAAGGCCAACAGGTGACTCGTTTGAGGTTTGTGCACAATATATACTTTTATAATCATCTTTTGCATATCGTTTTGAATAATGTGAAATATTGGATTATGGCATTCTTATGATGTTTGATCTAAATTGTTGAAATTTATTATGTATATTTGAAATGACAATGTTTAGCAAATTGTTAAGATAAGTTTTGAAACCACAGTATCATGACCATATATTTGAACACCTCACTAGCACGACTAGTGGGGGTAATTTGTTTTGAATTTTGATTCCTTCTCTGGAGAAGTGTTGAGGTGTGCCAGTAGAAGAGGATGTGAATGGATATCCATATATTTGAGCTAGCTAGCCTTGTGATATGATTTCTCTTTAGCCTTTGGCTATTGAGATTCCATTTGTTTCGAATGGCATGATCTAACTGTGGGTTTTATGAAATGTGTTTTGATACTTTGAAATAAACTTGGTTTACATGTAAAATCTTACAATGCATGATTGTATTTAATTTTCATGTTTAGTCAAAATTTTGAATTAATGTGCTTTAAGTTTTGCATAAAGATTATTTTAGTATATTGTGCACCACTGAGTCCTAGTACTCAGCGATAGCTTTATCATTGCCGCAGATACAGAGACTAGAGGAGCAGCAGATCGAGTCACGAGGTGTGAGAAGCTACCAACAGAAAGTTTTCGGGTATAATTTATACCCTAATCAGAATATTTCTTTTGATGTTTATATTGCACATAAATGTATGGACATGTACATGGGTCTTGAGCAGCTTGTACAAAGTTTGTATAAAAGTTGTAATAAATTTTAATTTGGACTTTTTGAATGTAAATTTTAGTATAATGAATATATAAATTGTTTATCTTGAATGGAATATGAATAAATGATATTGATGGACAGTATTTTGAGAATTTTTGAACTTGTGAATTTTGAGAATTGGTTGAGATTGAGTATGAATTTGAAGTAGTGGTTGAGAAAAACTTTTAGAAGTGCTTTTTACAGGTATTCGAAGAACGATTTTCTCAAAATACAGAGGAAACTCTGTCAAAATTTTTACAGAATTTGCGAAAAACTAAAATGGACCAAAAATATTAACTAGTTTTAATTTTAACTAAATGTTTTAAATACTTATTAGAAATGCTCACCACTTGTCAAATATAAGAAAATTGTTTTAAAATCCCTTGTAGGGTACTTAATGAGTTATAGGTAGGTGAAGTTCGGTAGTTCATTAGGTATTCTACGGGATCATGTTATGCCTTACAGAGGGGTAAGGTGTGACACCTGGTCTTGGAATACACCAAAATATCATCAATAAAGACCACTACGAGCCGATCTAGGTATGGATGAAAGATACGGTTCATAAGGTCCATAAATGCCGCTGGTGCATTTGTTATGCCAAAGGGCATCACTAGAAACTCATAATGCCCATATCGGGCCCTGAATGCAGTCTTTGGCACATCTGCATCCTTTACCCTCAACTGATGATACCCTGATTGTAACACCCTCCCTGTACCTACTCCGTAGATTCTACTGTTCCGGTGACCGGTGTCGGTCCGGACAGCTAGAACGTTCGGAAAAATATTTAAACTAAATTCGGGAATCATAATTAACTCAAATATTAATAAGAAAAATTTAGTAAAAATTTTTGAAATAAAATACAACCAAGTTAAATGAGCCGGTGCCCTAGCGATGGGTAACCAGAGGGAAGTTACGGTTCTCGCAACGAGGAGCCCTAGACCTGGGGGAAAAATTATAAAATAATTTTTGGGACTCTAGAGAAGGGTTATTGAGGTTCCCATGGCATTAGAATGCCAAGAAAATACCTAGAAAAATTTTTCAATCGGTACAGACAATTTTGACCCGTTAAGCCAAACGGAGGGCATTTTGGTCATTTCGTCTTCAGAGGTGATTTTTGGCCGACTTGTCCAGTTGAGTAAATAATTAATATGACATAAAATATGAATAAACATTACTAGAAATTAAATTGAAATTTGATAGAAAAGAAAAGAAAGAAAAAGGAGCTAAATTGGGAATTATGATGTCATGCTTAGGTAATTAAAAGTGTATTGGCCAATCAAATTTAAGCAAGTCCATTAAAATGAAATAAAAATGGGTAAATGAAGCATAATTCTAGAAACCCAAAACCAGCTCCCTCTCTTCTTCTTCATGCCGTCCACTCACCCTTACCCATTCCACCATTAACAACCTTTCATCCTTCATCTTTCTTAGCTTTCTTCCACTAAAAACCCTAATTACCAACACAAAAATTCATTCTATCATCTTGGTGATTATTGTGGGAGCAAAAAGAAAAGGAAACCAAGACTTTGAGGAAGGGAAAAATCTGCCCTATTCAAGGTTAGTGCAACTATATACATAAAACTCATTAATTTCATGATTTGTGACTTGAAACTTAGTAGGAATTATAATTTGAATGAACAAAAACTCATGTGTATGAGTATATAAATTTCGGCTGCCCTAGCTATGGAATGGGAGGGAGTGTTTTTGATGAGCTTGAAGTGAACTAGAATCATGTTGGAAGTTTATAAACACAATAATAATGAATTAAAAGCTAACTAAGGTAAATTGTATAAAACATGAATTTGAATTAGGGTTTTGTGAGCAAAATGTAAACTTGGTTTAGGAAATTATTAGAGAACATTTTAATAGTCAATTAGTGACCATTTTAGGTAAGTTGACCATAAAATGGACTGAAAAATAGGATTGCAAAGTGAAGTTGCAGGCTGCCCTAGGACAGCAGCAGAGGGACTGAAAATTCAGTCCACTTGCACTGCCATAACATGGGCTGTGTTGGTTCAATTGGTGTTTGGCCAATTGGACATGAAACTAGGCTTATAATGGCACATTTTTGCTGAAGAAACCATGCCCAAAAGACCAAAGCAAGAAGACCAAAACTTGGCCCCAATCCGGACACACTGCAACAGCCCCTGCAGAATTGACCAAATGAATAGTAACTGTTCATTTGGCCATAACTCACTGTAGATTTGGTCAATTGACCTAAACGTTTTACATCAACAAGTTAAGACATAGACAAACAACTTTCATGAAGAAACCTATCCCAAATTATGGCCAGAACCTAACCTAAATGGCGATGGCGCCATCGCTCATGTTATCAGAGATATGGTAATTTCTGCAGAATGGAAATCCGGCTACAAAACTGGAGCTACAAAACTCCAAATGGAGTGATTCAAAAAAGGAAATTCAACTAGACAAAATAAGGAACAACGTTCATGTTTGCCATTTCTTCAAATTCCCACTGTAACAGTTCCAAATGGAATAGTAAAGTTATGGTACAAAATCTGAAAAATCTGCTCCTTTTGTTTAATGCTTAGAAATGGTATTAACGCTCAATGCCAACAAGTTTTAAATACAAAATGCGGTATATTGGGAGTGCCAAAACCAATGTACCTAATTTCTACCTAAAAGTTAACATTTTAGTTGACCATAGAGGTGAATAGTAACACCGAAACTTGAAATTCAAATATTGAAGAATTTTAAAGTATCGAATGCCCTAGTATACCTAACAAGATTGGTTTTGATAGTTTGGCATGCCAATAGGGTTCAGTTAGTAGTACTGCACATGGCAATATGCCATTCCGTGATTTTATGGCTTTTAGCCATTTTGACATTATATTGAGACTTGGCCTCGTGCCTAATATTATTTACAGCTTGTTAGCTGTTCTGCTGCACACCGGGAGATGCATATGTGACCGATGGTGTGACGGCCCAAGGTACTAGATACCTAGTGCCAGTTTACCCGTTATCTAGTCCAGTCGTCTAGTGTAGGTTACTTGGGGCAACCAAATGAATAAAAGTGAACAAAGTTAATGAAATAATGAATATACCAACACCAAACAAAGAAAGCATGCACATTCTATACACATTTAATTTCTTGCTATTTTCCTTTATTATATTATTGCACCACTAAGCATTATTGCTTAGCGCGTTGCTTTTGCCACGCGTAGGTACTGTAGATTCCGATCGTGAGCCCAGTAGACCACAGACTGGGTGAGTCCATCGTGCAGTTCTGCACAGTGTCCTTGTCACCTCAACTTCTGCAGTGCATTGGTAGGACACTAGGTGTCATTTTGATATTTTGTAGCAAATTTTTACCTTCTCATATGTATTTGAACTTATGTAATATATTTTGATGTTCATGTAAATAATGAAAGTTATGATTATGAATGCAAAATTTGAGCATTTATTTATTGCTTGTATATGAGAAATGGATGTTTGAGAAATGAAAAGGTTGTTGAGAATCGAAATTGGAAATTGTTGAGATTTTGGATATTGGAGTTTGAAATGATTGATTACAAATATTGGAAGTGTTTTTAACAGGTTCCGAAGAACTGTTTTCTCCATTTTTAGCCGGTACTCTGCCGGATTTTCTTTAAAATCTTCGGAACCTCAAATAAATAATACTTTTGATAAATGGCTAAAATAAATTATATTTCATAAATTATATTCAAAAGCATGATATAAATTAATTAAGGTATATTAGAGTGTGCCGGTACACCGTGTGATATTACTTATTCGGGTATACTGTACATGGGTAAGGGGTGTCACATTTAGTGGTATCAGAGCACGGTTTAGGCGTTTCTGGGCCTAGATTGAGTCCATACCATGCATTGCATTTGTAAGAGTCGAGGTGACACTAACGCAGATCTGTTTATCTTTCTTATTTTGAATAGGATATGGACCCTTCATCTCAGAGAGCCGTTGAGGAGGAAGTGGAGAGTCATGCTCCACCTGCAGCAGCTGAGACTGGGGGCATGAGAGAATCTGCTCCGCCAGCTCAAGCAGAGCCTGCTCAGCCTCCACAGGCCATGTTTCAGCAAATGGCCGACTTTTTTAGACAAATGGTTGGGGTAATGCCAGCACCACCACCACCACCACCAGCTCCACAGCAGAAATCACACCTGGAAAGGCTAAGAAAGTTTGGGCAGTGGATTTCTATGGCAAGAGAGAAGATGACTCTGTTGCAGCCGAGAATTGGTTGAATGCAGGCAGAGTCCTAAAACAACTCCACCGCACTCGAGCAAAACACGAAGCTGCCATATCTTTGCTGCAAGATGATGCATATGAGTGGTGGGACACTGTGTCCAGTGAAGTGCAGCCAGAAGCTGTAACTTGGGACTTCTTCCTCTCTGAATTCAAGAAGAAATATGTGGGTACCGTATACCTGGAAGAGAGAAGAAGAGAGTTTATTAACCTGAGGCAGAGACAGCTGTCAGTGGCCGAATATGAGAAGGAATTTGTAAGATTGAGCCGCTATGGAAGGGAGATAGTCCCTAATGAAGCTGAAAGGTGCAAGAGATTTGAAGAGGGACTAAATGACAACATCAAGATCCAGCTCACTGCCTTGGGAATCACAGAATTTACCAAGTTAGTGGAAGCTGCAATAAAGGTGGAAAAAGTAAGAATCAATGAGCAGACCAGAAGGGATAGACAGCAGAAGAGGGGCCCGGGTCAGTCTAGTTCAGCTCCTGCATTTGGGAAGAAGTTCAAGGGTCCTCCTGCACAGAGTTCAGCTCAGCCACAGGGTCAGGGTCAGTCTCAGGGGCCCAGGCCACAGTTCACCCCTAGGAGAGGTCAGTCCACACCATCAGTGGGCAGCTCTCCAGGGATGGGGTTCAGGGGACCAGCCCCAGCATCTTCTGCGTGTCCACACTGTCAGAAATGGCATAAGGGGGAGTGTTGGAGAGTGACTGGTGCCTGCTTGAGGTGTGGGTCAACAGAGCATCAGCTGAGGAACTGTCCATGCAGAACTACTATAGCTGCTCCAACACAAGCAGAAAGACCTGCTCCTGCACCACAGAGAGGTAGAAAATCTGGCAGATCTGACGCAGTGGGACCATCACAGAGGCCTGCATCCGAGCCAGCAGAGAGGCCAGATAACAGACCACCTGCCAGAAATTATGCCCTGAGAGCTCAGGAGGAGCAAGATGCCCCGGACGTCATCAGGGGTACGTTCTCCCTCTACAATACTCCTGTGCATGCATTAGTAGATCCAGGATCTACTCATTCCTACATTTGCATCAACCTACCCGTAGAAAGGGGGATACTGATAGGGGAGAGTGACCAAGACATTCTGGTCACTAATCCATTGGGTCACAGTGTAGTGGTGAACAAAGTATACAAGGGTTGCCCGTTAAGGATTCAGGGGTATGAATTCTTGGCCGACCTGATTGAGTTACCCTTCCACGAGTTTGACGTGATTTTGGGAATGGACTGGTTGTCACGTCATCAGGCAATAGTTGATTGCAAATTGAAGAGAATTTCTCTAAAAAGTTCAGAGGGTAATGAGATCACAGTTGTGGGGGAAAGGACAGATTTCTTGTCCAATGTCATCTCAGCCACAATTGCAAGAAGAATGATGAGAAAAGGCTGTGAAGCCTACCTAGCACATGTGGTGGATACTAGGCAGGCTAAGCCAAACCTGAGTGACATACCCACAGTAAGAGACTTCCCAGAGGTCTTTCCGGAAGAGTTGCCTGGTTTGCCACCAGAAAGGGAAGTCGAATTTGCTATTGAGACACTGCCGGGTACAACACCCATTTCCATTGCTCCTTATAGGATGGCACCCACTGAATTGAGGGAGTTGAAAACTCAGTTGCAAGAGTTGCTTGATAAGGGGTTCATACGCCCCAGTGTGTCACCATGGGGAGCTCCAGTGCTGTTTGTGAAAAAGAAGGATGGAACTTTGAGGCTATGCATTGATTACCGGCAGTTGAATAAAGTGACAGTGAAGAACAAATATCCGTTGCCTAGAATTGATGATCTGTTTGATTAGTTGAAGGGAGCAGGAGTATTTTCTAAGATTGATCTCAGATCAGGGTATCATCAGTTGAGGGTGAAGGATGCAGATGTGCCAAAGACTGCATTCAGGACCCGATATGGGCATTATGAGTTCCTAGTGATGCCCTTTGGCCTAACAAATGCACCAGCAGCATTTATGGACCTTATGAACTGTATCTTCCATCCATACCTAGATCGGTTCGTAGTGGTCTTTGTTGATGATATTTTGGTGTATTCTAAGACCAGGGAGGAACATGATGAGCATTTGAGGATTGTTCTGCAAACCCTGAGAGAAAAGGAGCTGTATGCTAAGCTGTCCAAGTGTGACTTTTGGTTGAATGAGATTGTATTCCTTGGACACGTAGTGTCAGCTGATGGGATTAGGGTGGATCCCAAGAAAACAGAAGCAGTGATGGAATGGAAGCCTCCCAGAAACACAACTAAGGCCAGAAGTTTCTTGGGGCTAGCTGGGTATTACAGGAGATTTGTGAAGGGATTTTCCCTAATAGCTGCTCCAATGACCAAGTTGTTACACAAGAATGTCAGATTTGACTGGAATGACAAGTGTCATACCAGTTTTGAGAAGTTGAAGGCTATGTTGACAGAGGCACCAAGTTAACACACAAAGGTCGTGAAAGGACTTCGTGGTCTACAGTGATGCCTCACATATTGGGTTAGGGTGTGTATTGATGCAAGAGGGGAAGGTGGTCGCTTATGCTTCCAGGCAGCTAAGGCCACATGAGCAGAATTACCCTACCCATGATTTAGAGCTTGCAGCAATTATCTTCGCATTGAAGATATGGAGGCACTACTTGTATGGTGAAAAGTGCTACATTTACACAGACCACAAAAGCCTAAAATACTTGCCAACCCAGAAGGAGCTCAACCTTAGACAGAGGCGATAGATTGAGTTCCTGAAGGATTATGATTGTGTAATTGACTACCATCCTGGGAAGGAAAATGTAGTTGCTGATGCTTTGAGCAGAAAGTCCATCACAGCTTTGAGATCATTGAATGCCCGTCTATCTTTGGTTCGAGATGGAGCTATTTTGGCTGAGTTGCAAGTGAGGCCAAACTCACAAGCAGATTTTAGATGGGCAAAAGGCGATGAGAAGCTAATGGCTATTATGAGCAAAATCTCGAGGGAAAAGCAATCGATTATGAGGTGAAAGCAGATGGGTGTCTCAGATACAAAGGAAGACTGTGTACTGTGATGATGGGGAAGTGAAGGCCAGTTTTCTAAAAGAGGCACACACCAGTGTATATGCTATGCACCGTGAAGTACAAAGATGTATCATGATCCAAGCTTCAGATTGGTGGCCTGGTATGAAGAGGGATATAGGTGACTATGTGACTAAATGCTTGACATGTCAGCAAGTCAAGGCAGAACATCAAGTTCCATCAGGTTTGCTACAGCCTATACGCATACCTGAATGGAAATGGGATCGAGTCACCATGGATTTTGTAAGTGGTCTACCTCTCACCCAGAAGAAACATGATGCAGCATGGGTGATAGTTGATAGATTGACAAAGTCAGCACACTTTCTGCCAATTAGGACTGACTACTCACTGGAGAAGTTAGCAGAATTGTACATCAGTGAGATAGTTAGACTGCATGGAATCCCACTTTCCATCATATTTGATCGAGACCCAAGGTTTACATCGAGATTTTGGAAGAAGTTGCATGAGTCCTTGGGTACACAACTCCATTTCAGCACAGCTTTCCATCCTCAAACGGATGGGCAATCAGAAAGAGTAATCCAGGTAAACAATTGAAACCAATTAAATAAATACACATATTGAACTGAAATGATAACAATAACATGAAAAATATGTCAGGTCCTTGAGGATATGCTGAGGAGTTGTGTCATTGAGTTTGAGGGAAGTTGGGATAGATACCTCCCACTGGCAGAGTTTGCATACAACAATAGCTACCAAGCTAGCATTCAAATGGCCCCATATGAAGCACTGTATGGGAGAAAATGTAGAACTCAGCAGGCCGGACTGAATTGGGCGAAGACAAATCGTAGGGCTGCACTGGTGAAACAGCCTGAGGAGAAGGTAAAATCAATCAAAGCCAACTTAAAGGTTGCCTCAGACAGACAGAAATCTTATGCCGACCTGAAGAGAAAAGAAATAGAATATGTGGTTGGCAACAAAGTGTTCCTCAAGGTGTCACAATGGAAGAAAGTGTTGAGGTTTGGAAGAAAAGGTAAGTTGAGCCCTAGGTTCATTGGCCCATATGAAGTCATTGAACGTGTAGGTCCAGTGGCCTATAGGCTAGCTTTACCACCAGAGCTGGACAAGATCCACAATGTGTTCCACGTGTCCAAGCTCAGAAGATACCGCTCAGATCCTTCACATGTCATCTCTAGAGCAGAAATTGAAATACAACCGGATTTGACATATGAAGAAGAACCTCTACGGATCCTGGCTCGGGAAGTAAAAGAGTTGAGGAACAAGCAAATTCCACTGGTGAAAGTGCTTTGGAGGCACCACAACACCGAGGAGGCAACTTGGGAAAGTGAAGAGACGATGAGGCAACAGTTCCCTCAACTGTTTGCGTTAGGTAAATTTCGAGGACGAAATTTAAATTAGAGGGGAAGAGTTGTAACACCCTCCCCTGTACCAACTTCGTACATTCTACTGTTCTGGTGACCGGTGTCCGTCCGGACAGCTAGAACGTCCGGAAAAATATTTAAACTAAAGTCGGGAATCATAATTAACTCAAATATTAATAAGAAAAATTTAGTAAAAATTTTTGAAATAAAATACAACCAAGTTAAACGAGCTAGGTTCTAGCGATGGGTAACCAGAGGGAAGTTGCGGTTCTCGCAACGAGGAGCCCTAGACCCAGGGGAAAAATTATAAAATAATTTTTGAGACTCCAGAGAAGGGTTATTGAGGTTCCCATGGCATTAGAATGCCAAGAAAATACGTAGAAAAATTTTTCAATCGGTACAGACAATTTTGACCCGTTAAGCCCAACGGAGGGCATTTTGGTCATTTCGCCTTCAAAGGTGATTTTTCGCCGACTTGTCCAGTTGAGTAAATAATTAATATGACATAAAATATGAATAAACATTACTAGAAATTAAATTAAAATTTGATAGAAAAGAAAAGAAAGAAAAAGGAGCTAAATTGGGAATTATGATGTCATGCTTAGGTAATTAAAAGTGTATTGGCCAATCAAATTTAAGCAAGTCCATTAAAATGAAATAAAAATGGGTAAATGAAGCAGAATTCTAGAAACCCAAAACCAGCTCCCTCTCTTCTTCTTCATGCCGTCCACTCACCCTTACCCATTCCACCATTAACAACCTTTCATCCTTCATCTTTCTTAGCTTTCTTCCACTAAAAACCCTAATTACCAACACAAAAATTCATTCTGTCATCTTGGTGATTATTGTGGGAGCAAAAAGAAAAGGAAACCAAGACTTTGAGGAAGGGAAAAATCTGCCCTATTCAAGGTTAGTGCAACTATATACATAAAACTCATTAATTTCATGATTTGTGACTTGAAACTTAGTAGGAATTGTAATTTGAATGAACAAAAACTCATGAGTATGAGTATATAAATTTCGGCTGCCCTAGCTATGGAATGGGAGGGAGTGTTTTTGATGAGCTTGAAGTGAACTAGAATCATGTTGGAAGTTTATAAACACAATAATAATGAATTAAAAGCTAACAAAGGTAAATTGTATAAAACATGAATTTGAATTAGGGTTTTGTGAGCAAAATGTAAACTTGGTTTAGGAAATTATTAGAGAACATTTTAATGGTCAATTAGTGACCATTTTAGGTAAGTTGACCATAAGATGGACTGAAAAATAGGATTGCAAAGTGAAGTTGCAGGCTGCCCTAGGACAGCAGCAGAGGGACTGAAAATTCAGTCCACTTGCACTGCCATAACATGGGCTGTGTTGGTTCAATTGGTGTTTGGCCAATTGGACATGAAACTAGGCTTATAATGGCACATTTTTGCTGAAGAAACCATGCCCAAAAGACCAAAGCAAGAGGACCAAAACTTGGCCCCAATCCGGACACACTGCAACAGCCCCTGCAGAATTGACCAAATGAACAGTAACTGTTCATTTGGCCATAACTCACTGTAGATTTGGTCAATTTAACTGAAATTTTTACAGCAACAATTTAAGACATAGAAAAACAACTTTCATGAAGAAACCTACCCCAAATTATGGCCAGAACCTAACCTAAATGGCAGTGGCAGTCACTATTCATGTTACTGTAGATATGGTAATTTCTGCAGAATGGAAATCCGGCAAGCTGTGGTTTTTGGACCATATCTGGAGCTACAAAACTCCAAATGGAGTGATTCAAAAAATGAAATTTAACTAGACAAAATAAGGAACAACTTTCATGTTTTTCATTTCTTCAAATTCCCACTGTAACAGTTTCAAATGGAACAGTAAATTTATGGTACAAAATCTGAAAAATCTGCTCCTTTTGTTTAATGCTTAGAAATGGTATTAACGCTCAATGCCAACAAGTTTTAAACAAAAAATGTGGTATATTGGGAGTGCCAAAACCAATTTACCTAATTTCTACCTAAAAGTCAACATTTTAGTTGACCATAGAGGTGAATGGTAACACCGAAACTTGAAATTCAAATATTGAAGAATTTTAAAGTATCGAATGCCCTAGTATACCTAACAAGATTGGTTTGGATAGTTTGGCATGCCAATAGGGTTCAGTTAGCAGTACTGCACATGGCAATATGCCATTCCGTGATTTTATGGCTTTTAGCCATTTTGACATTATATTGAGACTTGGCCTCGTGCCTAATATTATTCTGACTTGTTAGCCGCTCATGCACACCGGGAGATGCATATGTGACCGATGGTGTGACAGCCCGAGGTACTAGATACCCAGTGCCAGTTTACCCGTTATCCAGTCCAGTTGTCTAGTGTAGGTTACTTGGGGCAACCAAATGAATAAAAGTGAACAAAGTTAATGAAATAATGAATATACCAACACCAAACAAAGAAAGCATGCACATTTTATACACATTTATTTTCTTGCTATTTTCCTTTATTATATTATTGCACCACTAAGCATTATTGCTTAGCGCGTTGCTTTTGCCACGCGTAGGTACTGGAGATTCTGATCGTGAGCCCAGTAGACCACAGACTGGGTGAGTCCATCCTGCAGCTCGCATGCTGTCCTTGTCACCTCAACTTCTGCAGTGCATTGGTAGGGCACTAGGTGTCATTTTGATATTTTGTAGCAAATTTTTACCTTCTCATATGTATTTGAACTTATGTAATATATTTTGATGTTCATGTAAATAATGAAAGTTATGATTATGAATGCAAAATTTGAGCATTTATTTTTTGCTTGTATATGAGAAATGGATGTTTGAGAAATGAAAAGGTTGTTGAGAACCGAAATTGGAAATTATTGAGATTTTGGATATTGGAGTTTGAAATGATGGATTACAAATATTGGAAGTGTTTTTAAGTTCAAGAAGCTATTTCTCCATTTTTAGTGATTTGCCGATTTTCTTTAAAATCTTGAACCTCAAATAAATAATACTTTTGATAAATGGCTAAAATAAATTATATTTCATAAATTATATTCAAAAGCATGATATAAATTAATTAAGGTATATTAGAGTGTGCCAGACAATCGTGTGGCATTACTTATTCTGCATATCAGACACGGGTAAGGGTGTCTGTGACACCCTTACTTGACTACAGCAGCCGAGCAAGTTATGCCACTCGAGCAGTCTTGGAGCACTCTATTTTATCTTAATTCATTTTTATCATAGTTTTGAACATAACTTGTGAAATATAATTCATTTTAAACCATTTATCGAAATTATTATTTATTTGAGGTTCCGAAAATTTTAAAGAAAATCGCAGAGTACTGCTAAAAATGGAGAAAACAGCTTCTTCTAACTCGTGAAAACACTTCCTATGATCATATTCAATCAATCCCCACTCCAAATATCAACAAAGTCTAAGAATAATTTCATCAATTTCATTTATTTCTCAATCAATCATCTCATGGTACTAATATACAATTCACATTTTGTATCACATCATGTTACAGCAATTTCTTAACGATTCCTCTTTTTATCATTTCACATCATCATTAGACTCAAATCATAAATAAATTCTCACATGTGATTTATAATCATAAATTACAAGTACTTACATTAATACAAAATTATATTACATTTGTTCAAATACATATGATAAAATAAGAGTTTAATTACCAAATTTACAAAAATCTCAAAATACAAGATGGGACCTAGTGTCCTACCAATGCAATCAGAGTCTGTGAGGTGACACGGACGCTATGCAGAACTGTGAATGGCCTTACCCAATCTGTGGTCTACCGGGCCCTCTGTCCAAATCTTCAGTACGTACGCGTTGCAAAAGCGACGCGCTAAGCATAAAGCTTAGTGGTGCCAATAATACAAGAAAATATAATATGCTAATAAAAATCATAATTTCTTAGCCATTGTGTTCATAAAAACTGAATAATTACCAACTTAATGTTTAGTCGAGGGCTAATTACGTTTTATGATAATAACTTCTTCATGCATTTTGTTAATTATTTTCTTCATGATCTTGAGTTTCTTTGTATTCTATCATAATCATTCCTGATATTTAATTTTTGTATTTTCTTTAACAATCAGTTCAATTACAGTTATACTTTTCCATGCCCAAGTAACCTATCTTGAGCAACGATCGATCGATAATGGGTCGTTGGCACTGGACACCGCGGTGCCTCGGGCCATCATACCATGGGACGCAGAACGTCAACCACGTATGCAGTCAGTATGGCTAAAAAGCCATGATATCACATAATCGGCATAAAAGCCATGAATACGGGCATAAAAGCCATGAATACGGGCATAAAGCCATGAATACGGGCATAAAGCCTTTCGCAGTACTGATAAAACAATACCCTATTGGCATGCCAAACTATCCAAACCAATCACATTAGGCCTACTAGGGCATTTTGCATTTTTAAGTTTCACATTTTTGAATTTCAAGTTTTGGTGTCACTATTCATTTCATTGGTCAACAAGAAAGTTGACTTTTGCATAGAGAATATGTACACTGACTTTGGCACTTCAAACATACCACATTTTTCATTTAAAACTTGTTGGCATTAAGCATTAATACCATTTCTAAGCTTTAACCAAGGGAAACAAAATTTTCAGTTTTTGAAACTTAACTTTACTATTCCATTAAGCACTGTTGCAGTGGGAATTTGAGGAAATGGTAAACATGAAAGTTGTTCCTTATTTTGTCTAGTTGAATTTCCTTTTTTGAATCACTCCATTTGGAGTTTTGTAGCTCAAGTTATGGCCAAAATAAGTTTACTGTTCACGTGTACTGTTCATGCTGAGATTTTGGGTCTGGCAGATTTTTGGTCCAACTTTGGTCAGTAATTTAATCAAGTTAAGTTCATAATTTGGTCTAACTTTCTTCTTATGAAATGTTCTACCATACCTTAGGTTTCCATCGGTTCAAGAATCGCCTAAATCTGAGTTTTCTAGAGAGAGTTATAGCCATCCAAACATTACTGCTCAAGTGAAAATCTGCAGAGTTGCAGGTTTGATAACTTAACTTTGCCCAATAATTTGAATGGGTTAATGGCATAATTTGGGGTAATGTTCATCATGAAAGTTGTTTGTCTATATCCTATCTTGTTGCTGTAAAAATTTCAGGTCAATTTGATCATTCTACAGTGAGTTATGGCCAAATGAACAGTTACTGTTCATTTGGTCATTTCTGCAGGTGCTAGTTGCAGGGTATCCGGATTGGGGCCAAATTTTGGTCCTCTTGCTTTGGTCTTTTGGGCATGGTTTCTTCAGCAAAAATGTGCCATTATAAGCCTAGTTTCATGTCCAATTGGCCAAACACCAATTGGACCTACACAGCCAAAGTTATGGCTGTCTAAGTGGACTGAAATTTCAGTCACCCTGCTGCACTTACAAGGCAGCCTACTCATTCCCTTTGCCATGCTACATTTCAGTCCAAATTATGGTCAACTTACCTAAAATGGTCACTAATTGACCCTTATAATGTTCTTTCACAATTTCATAAGCTAAATCCAAGTTTCACACCTCAAAACCCTAATTTCCATTATAAATTTTCACAACTACCTTAATTAATCACTTTCATTCCTTACATATATATATATATATTTTTTTTTTAAACATACTCTCTAGTTCACTCTAAGTCCATCAAGACACTCAATCATGTTCCTTCTTTAGGGCTGCCAAAAATCATGGTGGACATACACATAACTTTTATTCATTTAAGTTACAAATTCATACTTGTTCCAAGTCTCTAGCATGGGATTAAAGAGTTTTAATTATATATGTGCACTAACCTCTTGTAGGGCAGAATTTTCCCAAGTTAATCTTCACTTTCTTTCCCTTTCTAGGCTGCCAAACACTTCCCAAGAGGTAGAGTTTTTAGTGAAGGGACTTAGGGTTTTGGGGTGAGGAAAGCATGGAAATTGAAGCTTTAGAAAGTTTATTAATGGAGGAGTGAGGGAGGAGGTGAAAAACGTTTTTGAAGGAGAAGAAGGGCTGTTGTTTGCTTTTTAATTCTTTGGTCTCTTTTGACTCTTTTTATTAGTTAATTTGATGGTTACTTAATTGTGATTGGTGGACAATTTTAAATGACCTCATAATATGTCATAATTGGCATTTTATTGTATTTTCTTTTCTTTTCTCTTCTACTAACTTCAAATTAATTTTTCATCAACATTAATTCATATTTTATGTCATAATAATTATTTACTCAACTGGACAAGTCGGCCAAAAATCGTCTCTGAAGGCGAAATGACCAAAATGCCCTCCGTTTGGCTTAACGGGTCAAAATTGTCTGTACCGATTGTAAAATTTTTCTAAATATTTTCTTGGCATTCTAATGCCATAGGAACCTCAATGACCCTTTTCTGGAGTCCAAAAAATTATTTTATGAATTTTTTCCCGGGTCTAGGGCTCCTCGTTCCGAGAACCGCAACTTCCCTCTAGTTACCCATCGCTTGGGCACCGGCTCATTTAACTTAGTTGTATTTTATTTCTAAAATTTTTACTAAATTTTTCTTATTAATATTTGAGTTAATTTTGGTCCCTCACTTTAGTTTAAATATTTTTTCGGACGTTCTAGCTGTCCGGAATGACACTGGTCACCGGAACAATAGAATGTACGGAGTTGCTACCGGGAGGGTGTTACAGTGTCACACTGATCTGAGATCAATCTTAGAAAATACTCCTGCTCCCTTCAATTGATCAAACAGATCATTAATTCTAGGCAACGGATATTTGTTCTTCACAGTCACTTTATTCAACTGCCGGTAATCAATGCATAGCCTCAAAGTCCCGTCCTTCTTTTTCACGAATAGCACTGGAGCTCCCCATGGTGACACACTGGGGCGTATGAACCCCTTATCAAGCAACTCTTGCAACTGAGTTTTCAACTCCCTCAATTCAGTGGGTGCCATCCTATAAGGAGCAATGGAAATGGGTGCTGTACCCGGCAGTGTCTCAATAGCAAATTCAACTTCCCTTTCTGGTGGCAAACCAGGCAACTCTTCAGGAAATACCTTTGGGAAGTCTCTCACTGTGGGTATGTCACTTAGGTTTGGCTTAGCCTGCCTAGTATCCACCACATGTGCTAGGTAGGCTTCACAGCCTTTTCTCATCATTCTTCTTGCAACTGTGGCTGAGATGACATTGGACAAGAAATCTGTCCTTTCCCCCACAACTGTAATTTCATTACCCTCAGGAGTTTTCAAGGAAATTCTCTTCAATTTGCAATCAACCATTGCCTGATGACGTGACAACCAGTCCATTCCCAGAATCACGTCAAACTCATGGAAGGGCAACTCAATCAAGTCTGCCAAGAATTCATACCCCTGAATCCTTAAAGGGCAACCCTTGTACACTTTGTTCACTACCACACTATGACCCAATGGATTAGTGACAAGAATGTCTTGGTCACTTTCCCCTACTAGTATCCCCCTTTCTACGGGTAGGTTGATGCAGATGTATGAATGAGTGGATCCTGGATCCACCAATGCATGCACAGGAGTATTGTAGAGGGAGAACGTACCCCTGATGACATCCGGGGCATCTTGCTCCTCCTGAGCTCTCAAGGCATAAGCTCTGGCAGGTGGTCTGTTATCTAGCCTCTCTACTAGCTCAGATGCAGGCCTCTGTAATGGTCCAACCGCCTCAGATTTACCAGATTTTCTACCTCTCTGTGGTGCAGGAGCAGGTCTGTCTGCTTGTGTTGGAGCAAACAGAGCAGCTCAAGGTGGACAGCTTCTTCAATCGATGCCCTGTTGACCCACACCTTAGCGAGCACCGCCACTCTCCAACACTCCCCCTTGTGCCACTTCAGGCAGTGTGGACATGCAGAAGATGCTGGGGCTAGTCCCCTGAACCCCATCCCTGGAGAGTTGCCCACTGATGGTGTGGACTGTCCTCTCCTAGGGGTATACTGTGGCCTGGGCCCCTGAGATTGACCCTGACCTTGTGGCTGATCTGAACTCTGTGCAGGTGGACACTTGAACTTCTTCCCAAATGCAGGAGCTGAACTAGACTGACCTGGGCCCCTCTTCTGCTGTCTTTCCCTTCTAGTCTGCTCACTGATTCTTACTTTTTCAACCTTTATTGCAGCTTCCACTAATTTGGTAAATTCTGTGATTCCCAAGGCAGTGAGCTGGATCTTGATGTTGTCATTTAGTCCCTCTTCAAATCTCTTGCATCTTTCAGCTTCATTAGGGACTATCTCCCTTCCATAGCAGCTTAATCGAACAAATTCCTTCTCATATTCGGCCACTGACAGCTGTCTCTGCCTCAGGTTAATAAACTCTCTTCTTCTCTCTTCCAGGTATACAGTACCCACATATTTCTTCTTGAATTCGGAGAGAAAGAAGTCCCAAGTTACAGATTCTGGCTGCACTTCACTGGATACCGTGTCCCACCACTCATATGCATCATCTTGCAACAGAGATACGGCAGCTTCCAAGTTTTGCTCTGGAGTGCAGTGGAGTTGTTTTAGAACTATGCCCGTTCTGTTCAACCAATTTTCGGCTGCAACAGAGTCATCTTCTCTCTTGCCATAGAAGTCCACTGCTCCAAACTTTCTTAGCCTTTCCAGGTGTGATTTACTGTGGAGCCGGTGGTGGTGGTGCTTGGCATTACCTCGCCATTTGTCCAAGAAATTAGCCATTTGTTGGAACATGGCTCGTGGAGGCCGAAAGGTGCTCGCTTAAGCTGGTGGAGCAGATTCTCTCATGCCCCCAGTCTCAGCTGCTGCAGGTGGAGCATGACTCTCCACTTCCTCCTCAACTGCCCTCTGAGATGAAGGGTCCATATCCGATTTAACAAAGACAAACATATCTGCGTTAGTGTCACCTCGACTCTTACAAATGCAATGCATGGTATGGACTCAATCTAGGCCCAGAAATGCCTAAACTGTGCTCTGATACCACTAAATGTGACACCCTTACCTGTACAAGATACTGCAGTAAGTAATGCCACACGGTGTACCGGCACACTCTAATATACCTTAATTAATTTATATCATGCCTTTGAATATAATTTCTGAAACATACTTTATTTAAGCCATTTATCGAAAATATTATTTATTTGAGGTTTCGAAAATTTTAAAGAAAATCCGGCAGAGTACCGGCTAAAAATGGAGAAAACAGTTCTTCGGAACCTGTTAAAAACACTTCCAAATAATTTTCCAAACAATCCCAACTTCAATTCATCAACAAAGTCTCAATATCAAGATCTCAACAACATTTCAATTTCAGTTCTCAATCATCATTTCTCAGGGTACTCATATGTATAAACAACAAATAAATACTCAAATTACTTCCATACATAACCATAAATCTTCATTATTTACATGAACCTCAAAATACATTACACAAGTTTAATTACATATGAGAAAATCAAAATTTAAAACAGAATGCCAAAATGACACCTAGTGTCCTACGAATGCAATCGCAGGTTGAGGTGACACGGACATCGTGCAGAATCGCAGGATGGACTCACCTACCATGGTCTATCGGGCTCACGATCTGTATCTCCAAGTACATACGCATGGCAAAAGCAACGCGCTAAGCAATAATGCTTAGTGGTGCAATAATAAAATAAAAAGAAATAGCAGGAAATAAATATGTAACGAATGTATATGTTTTATTTGTTTGGTATTTGTATATCATTTACTTTGTCCACTTTTATTCATTTGGTTGCCCAAGTAACCTACACTAGACGACTGGACTGGATAAACGGGTAAACTGGCACTGGGTATCAAGTACCTCGGGCCGTCACACCATTGGTCACATATGCATCTCCCGGTGTGCAATGTAGCTAACAAGTCAGAATATATCGAGCACAAGGCCAAAGCTCAATACAAGGTCGAATGGCTAAAAGCCATGAAATCCTGCATGGCATATTGCCATGTGCGATCGCTAATTGAACCCTATTGGCATGCCAAACTATCCAAACCAATCTTGTTAGGTATACTAGGGCATTTGAAACCTTTAAATTCTTCAATTTGTGAATTTCAAGTTTTTGGTGTCACTATTCACCTCATTGGTCAACAAAAATGTTGACTTTTGGGTAGAAAATATGTACATTGACTTTGGCACTCCCAATATACCACATTTGGCATTCAAAACTTGTTGGCATTAAGCATTTATACCATTTCAAAGTTTAAACCAAGGGAAGCAGAATTTTCAGTTTTTGTAGCTCAACTTTACTGTTCCATTGGACACTGTTGCAGTGGGAATTTGAAGAAATGGAAAACATGAAAGTTGTTCCTTATTTTGTCTAGTTGAATTTCCTTTTTTGAATCACTCCATTTGGAGTTTTGTAGCTCTAGATATGGTCCAAAAACCACAGTTGGCCGGATTGCCAATCTGCAGAATTGACCATATCTACTGAATACATGAACGATGAATCGAATCACTTGGTTGGATGGGTTCTGGACATAATTTGGGGTAGGTTCCTTCATGAAAGTTGTTTTTCTATGTCTTAACTTGTTGCTGTAAAACTTTCAGGTCAATTGACCACATCTACAGTGAGTAATGGCCAAATGAACATTACTGTTCATTTGGTCATTTCTGCAGGTGCTGTTGCAGGGTATCCGGATTGGGGCCAAGTTTTGGTCCTCTTGATTTGGTATTTTGGGCATGGTTTCTTCAGCAAAAATGTGCCATTATAAGCCTAGTTTCATGTCGAATTGGCCAAACACCAATTGGACCAACACAGCCAAAGATATGGCTGTGCAAGTGGACTGAAATTTCAGTCACCTTGCTGCTGTCTTTAGGCAGCCTACACATTCACTTTGCCATGCATTATTTCAGTCCAAATGTTAGTAGTATGACCTAGAGCATATCATTTAGTACGTATCTTGTACATATTTTATTAATAAAAGACATTTTCACTTTTCCGTTTACATAATATATTTAGGTGTAATAGAAAAGGTCCATTGATATTTTGTTAGAAATATTATTCTTAAGTTGTTAAGAATATGAGTGACAATATTTCTACCACAAAGTATCATAAATAGGTTCACAATCAAGGATACTTCATAATAAGGACATGACTTATCCAGAAAGATTGTATTCATGTTTGTTCCCAAGTTATTTATATGAGATATAAATAAGATGGAATGGTGAGTCTCATGCCATATAACAAACATGATAGGCACTTATAAATGATTAGTAGGCCGAACCAGTGACACTTATGACAAGCACATGGAGTTTACTCTTGTCAATGTTTTGTCATAAATCATATCAGTGCATATAATCTTTAGACCTGAGATAACACAGTTATCTTGTATATAGGAAGTTTGAGTTTGATACTGCTTTCATACTTGTACTGTGTATGGGTATATGGGCATGTGTTGGCTCCTACTAGTTATATATGGAGGTAAGTATTGATCAAGATGGAATCTGTTCCTCTAAGTAAATAGAGATAAAATCCTATGTTCATTTAATTGTTCTTGATGTTTCAAGTTCCTGGCCAGGACAGATAGATTTTTTCAGAAAAGAGTTTATGATGAGAAAATCTTTTTAATCAAGAACTAGAATTAAAAGAGAACATAATATTCATAGCAAATGGAGTTTGACATAAACCATGACTCCAGCTTGAGTTGGGATTTTGTAATAGAGAGATTCTAGTGCATGGTAACATATGATTATAGGTTCATTTAAGGTAAACCTTATTACTAATTGGGTGGCTATGGCATGCTATGCTAGGTGTTAACCATGGTCTATGAGGTTCATAAAATGATTTAGAGAAATCATTTATGGTAAGAAAGAGTTCTGATGATATTAAGAGTTGATATCATGTCTCATTGCCAATTAGTGATGAGCCTAGTAAGTCACACACATACACAAGTTATCACCTAATTAAATATGATTTAATTAATTAATTAAAGAGTTTAATTAATTAATTAAATAGGTTTGGTTTGCAATTAAATTGCAAAGTCCCTAGCATGACTTGAAACCAAATCTAGATTATTGGATGTGTAGTATAAATTAAATTTATATTTAAAGTGTTTAAATATGAATTTAATTAATGAGAAATTAATTAATAGAGATTAATTAATAGAGATTAATTAATTAATTTATATTTGATATAAATTAATTAGAAGAAGAAAAATAATTATTTTGGGTTGAGAACTCAAAATTAAGACACAGGGGCATTTTGGTCATTTTGCAGTGTGACATGTGGCACCATGAGATGGTGACACATGGCATAACACATAAGCTTGCCAAATGTTTTTTAATCATGTAAGATGATTAAAATCAAGATTAAATATAGGTTTGACACTTGGCACAATGTGATTGGGTCACTTAAACCTAGAGCTAATCAAAGGGTGACATGTGGCAAGGGTTTAATGTGTTAACCTAGCTATTTAAGTGTTGTTATGAGAAAATAAAAGACAACCAGCAGCCACACTCCTTTGTCACGCCACTTGGAGGGTTTTCATCTCTTTTTCTTCATCTCTTATCAATTCAAAGAGATTAGCCATCAATCTCTTGAATTAAGAACACTAGAAATTGTTTCTAGTGTCCTGTTTACATCTTTAATCTCTTAAAAGGCATAACTTGATTTTCTCATTAATAGAAAAAGCTTTAGAAGCTCTTCAAGGGCTGCCATAGGTGTTCTTGGTGTGGACAAGCTAGAGGGACAACATCTGGTGTCTTGAAGACGAATCTCAAAGGCGCAGACACGCTGCAGTGCATCAAGAGGTTAGTGTAATCGTTCTTGATTTAATCTAGGGTTCTAAAATTAATCTGATTAATTTTAAAATCTTAAATGGCAAATACAGATCCAAAAACATATTAAAAGAGTTTTAATATGTTGTTTATCATTGAAATCAAATAGATAAAAATAAATCTTGCATGATGCATGTGACCCTAGGTGAAAATTTTTGAATTCAATGGTATAAACTTGTGTTTTTCACGCCTGCCTTCAATTGGTATCAGAGCCACTATATTTGCCATTTGGATTGTTTATTATATGATTTAATTGTGTGATTTGATCATGAGATGATTGATCCATTGCTGGTTGGATCAAGAGGTGTGGCGGCATGCTTGATGAACTCCAACATGGTGCGCATGGCTTTGGAAGATCATGGTGCGCATAGTTGTTATTAAATTCTGCAATTGTTGCATGATGAAAGGTTCATCATATGACTAATTAAAATGTTTAATTACGATTTTTAATCACACAATTAAATTATGATTCAAATCAGAATTTTAAAAATTGTTTGAATGTGATTCAAATCTGAATTTTAAAAGTTGTTTAAATGTGATTCAAATCTGAATTTTTAAAGTTGTTTGAATCATATTTAAATCTGATTTTTTAAAATTGATTGAATAAAATTCAGATATGATTTTTTAAAAAATGTCTGAATGTGATTCAAATCTGATTTTTTAAAAAATGTTTGAATGTGATTCAAATCTGAATTTTTGAAGTTGTTTGAATGTGATTCAAATATGAATTTTTAAATTTGTTTGAATGAGATTCAAATCTGAATTTTTAAATTTATTTGAATCATATTCAGATCTGGATTTTTAAGTTGAATATGAGATATTCAATTTAATTTAAGTATGTATGTTTTATTTAGTTGTTAAATAGTGATATGCATGATGGATGATCATGGACTATAAAAGACCAATGTGATTGGATTTATTTCTTTTATGTTTCTTTGGGATTGTAAATTAATTAATTTATTTTGGGCATGTATTATTAAGTTTGTAATAATTTTTGGGTTGTAATTTCATTTATTTAAGTTCTTGTAAATTCGCCTTGGTATGCCAAGGATTACTGTGTAATATTGGATTGCAAGAAGTTCAAGGAGGTCAAGAGCATTGGTGGGACCAGTGAGAGGAATTCAAGATTAAGTGTTGATTATGTACTCCTTCAGCAACTCTTGAAAAATGAATGAATGAATGAAATGCACCTAGGAATGCCCTGATTCAATTCTTGGTGGCTCAGAATTGAATCCCTTAGAAAGTCCATGATCATACCATATTTACTGCTTATCCATGAATGCATGAGATGTATGGGAATGTATGCAATTATATGATATATGCATGCTAAATGGATAATGTGCAAAGTGAGACCTTAATAGTAAATAGAATGACCATAAAATCTTCCAAACAAATGATTAAGTTGGCAATGCTATAATTAAAGTAATTATAACATAGGCCCTCCATTGGGGCAATTATTTTAAGAAATTTTAAATAGTTGCATAAGATGCAATTTATTTAAGAGATTTTCTTAAGAATAATTGTTAAGCATGAGATGTTGTAAATATGTAAATGGTTTAGTGGCCAATATTGGATGTACCTGAGGACATTAAAATTATTTGCATAATTCTGCTCAATGGGATCAACTTAACTAATGCAAGATAAGTCAATAATGGATGTACCTGAGATTTTGAGCATTAGGGGCTAGGTAAAGAATTGAACCTCACATGAGATGTGATGGGCAAAGAGTTGCTCACTTATAGTTTATTGTAATTCCAATAATGGATGTACCTGAGGATGATCAATAGAATTATAAGAATTCAATCACCCACTAGAAATCCATCCAACTAGGATTTCCATTTTCTACTTTGGAAGTGTAGGATTCGCTAAGTTAGTGGGAGGACCAATTTGATTAAAAGACCATAATCATTTTGGTTAATTACATGATACATTTACTAATTAATCTGGTTATTTTCTGCAGTTAATTTTCTGATAAAAATGAACACAAAACAACCACCACCATCCAATATCCTTGCGAGCATACTTGATCACAATAGGTTGACAAGACCAAATCATGCGATTGGTGAGAAATTTGAAGCTTGTCTGAACCTTGAACATATAGGATATGTTCTAGATTCAAATGTTCCTGGTCCCTTACCTCCAGAGGCCACACAAGAGGAACATGATACTTTGGACAAGTGGAAGGAGCATGATATGAGAGCTAAGTGTTACATGCTTGCTTCCATGAGTAATGAGTTACAGAAGCAACATGAGAACATGCAGAGTGCGAGTGAGATCCTCCTTCACCTACAAGAGTTGTATGGTGAGCAAAGCAGGAATGCTAGGTATGAGATATCTAGACAGCTATTCCGTATGAGGATGTCTGAGGGACAAAATGTTGGGGATCATATCCACAAGATGATTCGGCTGATTGAGCAGTTGGAACATCTTGACTTCAACATGGATTTCCAACTACAGACGGATTTGATCCTTCAGTCCCTTCCTGAGTCTTTTGGGAATTTTGTGACAAATTTCCATATGACTAAACAGGAATGCACCTTAGCTGGTTTACTCAACATGCTGGTTATTGCCCAAAAGAATATGACAGGCAATAAAGGGAAAGAGGTAGCTTTGGTTGCATCTTCTTCTGCTGGAAAGTCCAACAAGAAGAAGGGCAATAAGAAAAAGAAATCTCAGATTCCTAGTCCTTCCAAGAAAATAGCTAAACAGAAAAGGAAGACCAAAGCTGACAAAGGCAAAGGAAAGTGTTTCCACTGCCAACAGGAAAGTGTTTCCATTGAAAACAGGAAAGCGTTTCCATTGCCAGTAAGAAAATGTTTCCACTGGCCAGAGTATAGCAATCTAAATGAATGCAATGCCATGGTGAAAACCAACTCAAGTTCAAAATATATTTGGCACTTAAGGTTATATCATATTGCAAAAGATAGGATTACAAAATTGGAGAAAATGGGGATTCTATCCTCATTGGGCTCTGAGCCTACTCCAACTTGTGAATCTTGCCTTCAGGGTAAAATGACTAGATCACCCTTTGTTGGACAAGGGCTAAGAGCTGAAAATATTTTGGAGCTAATACATAGTGATGTATGTGGTCCATTTAAAGAAATGGCTAGAGGGGGTTTTCATTATTTTATTACCTTTACTGATGATAAATCAAGGTTTGGGTATTTATATTTGATGAAATACAAACATGAATCTTTTGAAAAGTTCAAAGAATTTAAATCTGAAGTAGAAAATCAAACAGGAAAGAATATTAAAGCTCTTCGATCAGATCGTGAAGGTGAATATTTGAGTACTGAATTTGATGAATACTTGAGAGAGCATGGCATTGTTTCTCGGTGACTCCTCCAGAACGCCATACGGTGAATGGTGTATCTGAAGGAGAAATCGTACCCTATTGGATATGGTACGTAGTATGATGAGCTATCTTGATATGCCAATCTTTTTAGGGATTTGCATTAGAATCGACTTTGTATATTCTGAATAGGATTCCATCAAAATCAGTTTCTTCCACACCTTATGAGATATGGCATGGAAGAAAACCAAGTCTTAAGCATGTTAAGATTTGGGGTTGTCCAGCTTATATCAAAAAGCTGAACACTGATAAATTGGAAACCATATCAGAAAAAGGTCAATTTGTTGGATATCCAAAAGATAGTTTTGGATATTATTTTTATTTGCCTACTTCATAAAAGGTTGTGATAAGTAGAGATGCCACATTTATTGAACAACAATTTGTTCAAGAAGGAGGCAATGGAAGGCAAATAGAGTTAGAATTGGAGAATTCTGACCAACCAACAGATCAGATGGATATAGATCCATCTAGTCAACCAATACTCGTTGATGAAACATCTACAGCTGTTCCTCATAGAAATACAAACATGAATCTTTTGAAAAGTTCAAAGAATTTAAATCTGAAGTAGAAAATCAAACAGGAAAGAATATTAAAGCTCTTCGATCAGATCGTGGAGGTGAATATTTGAGTACTGAATTTGATGAATACTTGAGAGAGCATGGCATTGTTTCTCGGTGACTCCTCCAGAACGCATACGGTGAATGGTGTATCTGAAGGAGAAATCGTACCCTATTGGATATGGTACGTAGTATGATGAGCTATCTTGATATGCCAATCTTCTTTAGGGATTTGCATTAGAATCGACTTTGTATATTCTGAATAGGAGTCCATCAAAATCAGTTTCTTCCACACCTTATGAGATATGGCATGGAAGAAAACCAAGTCTTAAGCATGTTAAGATTTGGGGTTGTCCAGCTTATATCAAAAAGCTGAACACTGATAAATTGGAGACCATATCAGAAAAAGGTCGATTTATTGGATATCCAAAAGATAGTTTTGGATATTATTTTTATTTGCCTACTTCACAAAGGTTGTGATAAGTAGAGATGCCACATTTGTTGAACAACGGTTTGTTCAAGAAGGAGGCAAAGGAAGGCAAATAGAGTTAGAATTGGAGAATTCGACCAATCAAGCATCGGATGGATATAGATCCATCTAGTCAACCAATACCCGTTGATGAAACATCTACAAATTCCTCGTAGAAATACAAACATGAATCTTTTGAAAAGTTCAAAGAATTTAAATCAAGTAGAAAATCAAGCAGAAAGAATATTAAAGCTCTTCAATCGGATCGTGGAGGTGAATATTTGAGTCGAATTTGATGAATACTTGAGAGAGCATGGCATTGTTTCTCGGTGACTCCTCCAGAACGCCATACGGTGAATGGTGTATCTGAAAGGAGAAATCGTACCCTATTGGATATGGTACATAGTATGATGAGCTATCTTGATATGCCAATCTTCTTTAGGGATTTGCGGTAGAATCGACTTTGTATATTCCGAATAGGATTCCATCAAAATCGCTTTCTTCCACACCTTATGAGATATGGCATGGAAGAAAACCAAGTCTTAAGCATGTTAAGATTTGGGGTTGTCGACTTATATCAAAAAGTGAACAACGATAAATTGGAGACCATATCGAGAAAAGGTCGATTTGTTGGATATCCAAAAGATAGTTTTGGATATTATTTTTATTTGCCTACTTCACAAAAGGTTGTGATAAGTAGAGATGCCACATTTGTTGAACAACAGTTTGTTCAAGAAGGAGGCAAAGGAAGGCAAATAGAGTTAGAATTGGAGAATTCTGACCAACCAACAGATCAGATGGATATAGATCCATCTAGTCAACCAATACCCGTTGATGAAACATCTACAGCTGTTCCTCGTAGAAATACAAACATGAATCTTTTGAAAAGTTCAAAGAATTTAAATCTGAAGTAGAAAATCAAACAGGAAAGAATATTAAAGCTCTTCAATCAGATCGTGGAGGTGAATATTTGAGTACTGAATTTGATGAATACTTGAGAGAGCATGGCATTGTTTCTCGGTGACTCCTCCGAGAGCATACAATGAATGGTGTATCTGAAAGGAGAAATCGTACCCTATTGGATATGGTACATAGTATGATGAGCTATACTGATATGCCAATCTTCTTTAGGGGATTTGCAGTAGAATCAGCTTTGTATATTCTGAATAGGATTCCATCAAAATCAGTTTCTTCCACACCTTATGAGATATGGCATGGAAGAAAACCAAGTCTTAAGCATGTTAAGATTTGGGGTTGTCCAGCTTATATCAAAAAGCTGAACACTGATAAATTGGAGACCATATCAGAAAAAGGTCGATTTGTTGGATATCCAAAAGATAGTTTTGGATATTATTTTTATTTGCCTACTTCACAAAAGGTTGTGATAAGTAGAGATGCCACATTTGTTGAACAACAGTTTGTTCAAGAAGGAGGCAAAGGAAGGCAAATAGAGTTAGAATTGGAGAATTCTGACCAACCAACAGATCAGATGGATATAGATCCATCTAGTCAACCAATACTCGTTGATGAAACATCTACAGCTGTTCCTCGTAGAAATACAAACATGAATCTTTTGAAAAGTTCAAAGAATTTAAATCTGAAGTAGAAAATCAAATAGGAAAGAATATTAAAGCTCTTCGATCAGATCGTGGAGGTGAATATTTGAAATCTTGAATTTGATGAATACTTGAGAGAGCATGGCATTGTTTCTCATTAACTCCTCTGGAGCATACGGTGAATGGTGTATCTGAAAGGAGAAATCGTACCCTATTGGATATGGTACGTAGTATGATGAGCTATACTGATATGCCAATCTTCTTTAGGGGATTTGCATTAGAATCAGCTTTGTATATTCTGAATAGGATTCCATCAAAATCAGTTTCTTCCACACCTTATGAGATATGGCATGGAAGAAAACCAAGTCTTAAGCATGTTAAGATTTGGGGTTGTCCAGCTTATATCAAAAAGCTGAACACTGATAAATTGGAGACCATATCAGAAAAAGGTCGATTTGTTGGATATCCAAAAGATAGTTTTGGATATTATTTTTATTTGCCTACTTCACAAAAGGTTGTGATAAGTAGAGATGCCACATTTGTTGAACAACAGTTTGTTCAAGAAGGAGGCAAAGGAAGGCAAATAGAGTTAGAATTGGAGAATTCTGACCAACCAACAGATCAGATGGATATAGATCCATCTAGTCAACCAATACTCGTTGATGAAACATCTACAGCTGTTCCTCGTAGAAATACAAACATGAATCTTTTGAAAAGTTCAAAGAATTTAAATCTGAAGTAGAAAATCAAATAGGAAAGAATATTAAAGCTCTTCGATCAGATCGTGGAGGTGAATATTTGAGTACTGAATTTGATGAATACTTGAGAGAGCATGGCATTGTTTCTCGGTGACTCCTCCAGAACGCCATACGGTGAATGGTGTATCTGAAGGAGAAATCGTACCCTATTGGATATGGTACGTAGTATGATGAGCTATCTTGATATGCCAATCTTCTTTAGGGATTTGCATTAGAATCGACTTTGTATATTCTGAATAGGATTCCATCAAAATCAGTTTCTTCCACACCTTATGAGATATGGCATGGAAGAAAACCAAGTCTTAAGCATGTTAAGATTTGGGGTTGTCCAGCTTATATCAAAAAGCTGAACACTGATAAATTGGAGACCATATCAGAAAAAGGTCGATTTGTTGGATATCCAAAAGATAGTTTTGGATATTATTTTTATTTGCCTACTTCACAAAAGGTTGTGATAAGTAGAGATGCCACATTTGTTGAACAACAGTTTGTTCAAGAAGGAGGCAAAGGAAGGCAAATAGAGTTAGAATTGGAGAATTCTGACCAACCAACAGATCAGATGGATATAGATCCATCTAGTCAACCAATACTCGTTGATGAAACATCTACAGCTGTTCCTCGTAGAACAACCAGGGTATCTCACCCACCAGTGAGATATGGTTTTCTTCATGAAGAAGAACAAGAGTTGTCTACTCATGAAGAAGTAGATCATGGAGATGATCCACTTACCTATGAAGAAGCTATATCAGATATAGACTCTTCAAAATGGATTGATGCTATGAAATCCGAGATTGATTCCATGTATAAGAATCAAGTTTGGGATCTTGTTGACCCACCTGAAGGTATTATACCTATAGGGAACAAATGGGTTTTCAAGAAGAAAATTGATTTTGATGGAAAGGTAAAGACCTATAAGGCAAGGCTAGTAGCGAAAGGGTTTCGCCAAAGGCAAGGAATCGACTATGAGGAGACTTTCTCGCCTGTTGCCATGCTTAAATCAATTAGGATTTTATTAGCAATAGCTGCATACTATGATTATGAGATTTGGCAGATGGATGTCAAAAGCGACTTTTCTCAATGGATACATTGAAGAAAACATTTTCATGGAACAACCTAGGGGATTTGAATCCCAATATGGTTCCAAGGTATGCAAGCTAAAGCGATCCATTTATGGGTTGAAACAAGCTTCGAGGAGTTGGAACATCCGTTTTGATGAAGCCATTAAATCCTTTGGTTTTATCAAAAATGAGGATGAGCCATGTGTATATAAGAAGGTTAGTGACAGTGCTATCACTTTCCTTGTCTTATATGTGAATGACATACTATTGATGGGTAATGACACAGGTATGTTGACAACTATAAAGGTATGGTTGTCAAATACATTCTCCATGAAAGACTTAGGGGAGGCAACCTATATTCTTGGGATTCGCATCTATAGAGATAAAGCGAAAAGAATAATTGGTTTATCCCAAAGTCTATACTTGGAAAAGGTGTTAAAGAGGTTTAACATGCTTGATTCCAAGAGAGGATTGTTACCAGTGAGACATGGTATCCATCTTTCTAAAGAGATGTCTCCAAAGACACCTGAAGAAAGAGATAAGATGGCTAGGATTCCATATGCTTCGGCTTTTGGAAGTTTAATATATGCAATGTTGTGTACTAGGCCGGATATCGCATATGCTGTTAGTTTGACTAGCAGGTATCAATACAATCCAGGTTTGGAACACTGGATAGCTGTCAAGAATATCCTTAAGTACTTGAGAAGAACTAAGGATTTATTCTTGATTTATGGAGGTGGAGACTTGCAATTGGATGGTTATCTCGATTCGATTTCCAATCGGATATCGATGATAGAAAGTCTACCTCTGGATATGTGTTCATTTGCAATGGAGGTGCGATCGGTTGGAAGAGTTCCAAGCGAGCACGATTGCAGATTCCACTACTGAGGTGAGTATATTCTTTGCATCGAGATCTTTGTCGCAAGCTGTTTGGATAAAGAAGTTCGTGATGTAACTTACGGTAGTTCCTTCCATTGAGTCGCCGGTTCCACTACCTGTGACAACAATGGAGAGCGATCATCTGAGCTAAGGAACTAAGGTCTCACCCAAAATCCAAACACATAGAAAGGCACTACCACATTATCAGATATATAGTTGGGCAATGCGATATAGCCATGCAGAAAAATAACATCAGCTGAAAATCCTGCTGATCCATTCACTAAGCCTATGTCACAGACTCAGTTAGACCGACATCTTGAGAAGATAGGTCTAAGGTATTGTAATGAATGGCTCTAGTGCTAGTGGGAGATTGTTAGTAGTATGCCCTAGAGCATATCATTTAGTACGTATCTTGTACATATTTTATTAATAAAAGGCATTTTCACTTTTCCGTTTACATAATATATTTATGTGTAATAGAAAAGGTCCATTGATATTTTGTTAGAAATATTATTCTTAAGTTGTTAAGAATATGAGTGAAAATATTTCTAGCAAAAAGTATCATAAATAGGTTCACAATCAAGGATACTTCATAATAAGGACATGACTTATCCAGAAAGATTGTATTCATGTTTGTTCCCAAGTTATTTATATGAGATATAAATAAGATGGAATGGTGAGTCTCATGCCATATAACAAACATGATAGGCACTTATAAATGATATGTAGGCAGAACCTGTGACACTTATGACAAGCACTTGTAGTTTACTCTTTTCAATGTTTTGTCATAAATCATATCGATGCATATAATCTTTAGACTGAGATAACACAGTTATCTTGTATATAGGAAGTTTGAGTTTGATACTGCTTTCATACTTGTACTGTGTATGGGTATATGGGCATGTGTTGGCTCCTACTAGTTATATATGGAGGTAGGTGTTGATCAAGATGGAATATGTTCCTCTAAGTAAATAGAGATAAAATCCTATGTTCATTTATTTGTTCTTGTTGTTTCAAGTTCCTGGCCAGACAGATAGATTTTTTTGAAAGAGTTTACGATGAGAAAATCTTTTTATGACGAACTGGAATTAAAAGAGAACATAATATTCATAGCAAATGGAGTTTGACATAAACCATGACTCCGGCTTGAATTGGGATTTTATGTGAGAGATTCTAGTGCATGGGAACCTCTGATTCTAGGTGCATTTAAGGTAAACCTTATTACTAATTGGGTGGCTATGGCATGCTATGCTAGGTGTTAACCATGGTCTATGAGGTTCATAAAATGATTTAGAGAAATCATTTATGGTAAGAAAGAGTTCTGATGATATTAAGAGTTGATATCATGTATCATTGCCAATTAGTGATGAGCCTAGTAAGTCACACACATACACAAGTTATCACCTAATTAAATATGATTTAATTAATTAATTAAAGAGTTTAATTGATTAATTAAATAGGTTTGGTTTGCAATTAAATTGCAAAGTCCCTAGCATGACTTGAAACCAAATCTAGATTATTGGATGTGTAGTATAAATTAAATTTATATTTAAAGTGTTTAAATATGAATTTAATTAATGAGAAATTAATTAATAGAGATTAATTAATTAATTTATATTTGATATAAATTAATTAGAAGAAGAAAAATAATTATTTTGTGTTGAGAACTCAAAATTAAGACACAGGGGCATTTTGGTCATTTTGCAGTGTGACACGTGGCACCATGAGATGGTGACACGTGGGATTACAAATAAGCTTGCCAAATGTTTTTAATCATGTAAGATGATTAAAATCAAGATTAAATATAGGTTTGACACTTGGCACAATGTGATTGGGTCACTTAAACCTAGAGCTAATCAAAGGGTGACATGTGGCAAGGGTTTAATGTGTTAACCTAGCTATTTAAGTGTTGTTATGAGAAAATAAAACACAACCAGCAGCCACACTCCTTTGTCATGCCACTTTGAGGGTTTTTATCTCTTCTTCTTCATCTCTTATCAATTCAAAGAGATTAGCCATCAATCTCTTGAATTAAGAACACTAGAAATTGTTTCTAGTGTCCTGTTTACATCTTTAATCTCTTAAAAGGCATAACTTGATTTTCTAATTAATAGAAAAAGCTTTAGAAGCTCTTCAAGGGCTGCCATAGGTGTTCTTGGTGTGGACAAGCTAGAGGGACAACATCTGGTGTCCTGAAGACGAATCTCAAAGCGCGAGACACATTGCGATTGCATCAAGAGGTTAGTGTAATCATTCTTGATTTAATCTAGGGTTCTAAAATTAATCTGATTAATTTTAAAATCTTAAATGGCAAATACAGATCCAAAAACATATTAAAAGAGTTTTAATATGTTGTTTATCATTGAAATCAAATAGATAAAAATAAATCTTGCATGATGCATGTGACCCTAGGTGAAAATTTTTGAATTCAATGGTATAAACATGTGCTTTTCACGCTTCCGTTCCTTCACCAAATTGTGGTCAACTTACCTAAAATGGTCGCTAATTGACCATTAGAGTGTTCTTTAACAATTACATAAGCCAAGTCAAGTTTTCTCTCCTAAACCCTAGCTCAAATTCATAGTTTTGTACAAACTACCCTAGTTAACTAACTAAATTAATATCCTTATGTTTATATACTTTAAACTTGATTTGTAGTTCATTCCAAGTCAATCAAAAACACCCAATTCTATTCCTTCCCTAGGGCAACCGAAATCCATGGGGTGCATATACTCAAATTCTATTCATTTAAGTTACAAAATCTCACTTATTTCAAGTCACCTTCATGGATTAAAAGAGGTTTATATACAAATATGCACTAACCTTTAAGTGGCAGAATTTTCCCAACTCAAAACTTCACTTTCTTTCCTCTTCTTGGCTGCCAAAAGCTTCCCCAAGAGATATGGTCAAGTTTTAATGAAAGAAGTTAGGGTTTAGTGGTGTAACAAGGGAGAAATTAAGCTTTGGAAGTGAGGTCTAATGGAGGTTTAGGGCAAGCATAAATTTCGGCTGGAATTGGAGAAGAAGAAGGCAGCTAAAATTTTTATTCTTTTGTCTTGGTTTGTCTCTTTTATTGATTAATTAAAGGGTTGTTTAATTTTGATTGGTTATGGCTTTTAAATGACATCACCATGATGTCATAAATAGGCCTTTTTCCTCAATTTCTTTTCTTTCCTCCACTACTCATTTTCAATTTAATTTCTAGTAATGTTTATTCATATTTTATGTCATATTAATTATTTACTCAACTGGACAAGTCGGCCAAAAATCACCTCTGAAGGTGAAATGACTAAAATGCCCTCCGTTTGGCTTAACGGGTCAAAATTGTCTGTACCGATTGAAAAATTTTTCAAAATATTTTCTTGGCATTCTAATGCCATAGGAACCTCAATGACCCTTCTCTGGAGTCCCAATAATTATTTTATAATTTTTCCCCCGGGTCTAGGGCTCCTAGTTGCTAGGACCGCAACTTCCCTCCGGTTACCCATCGGCAGGCATAGGCTGCGTTGAACTTGTTTGTATTTTATTTCTTAAAATTTTCCTAAATTTTTCTTATTAATATTTGAGTTAATTATGGTTCCTGACTTTAGTTTAAATATTTTTCCGGGCGTTTTAACTGTCCGGACCGACACCGGTCACCGGAACAGTAAAATGTACGGAGTTGCTACTGGGAGGGTGTTACACCCAGTGCCAGTTTATCCGTTTATCCAGTCCAGTCAACTAGTATGGGTTACTCGAGCAATGATAATAACTTTTACCAAATTTTAATCAAATAATACTGTAATAAATATCAAAAATTTAGTCTACCAAAAATATTAACATACATTCTGCATATTTATTTTATTTTAGTTATTTTATTTTATATTGTCACCACTAAGCATAATTGCTTAGCGCATCACTTTTTCCACGCAAGGTACTGGAGACATGGCTGGGGAGTCCAGCTGGCCTCATACAGGGTGAGCCTTCAGATCTGTGCTCGAAGTCTAGAGTCACCTCACATTACAGTGCATGTGGTAGGACATTAGGCCACTTTTGATATTTTGATATTTTGATATTTTGTATTTTGTACACTTCTGTAATGTATATTATAAATTCATGTAATAATGCTTTTGATGTAATTATCTATGAACTATGTTCAATAATAAATAATGTGAGCATTTCTCATTAAGTTGACTGTAATATGAATTGAATTAAATTTTGAGATACTGAAGTCAATTAAGAAATTGCTGAGAATATATTGGTGGTTGACTGAGAATGATGTGATGATTTTATTGGAAGTGTTTTTAACAGATTCAGAAGAACTGTTTTTCCAATTTACAGTCGGCACTCTGCCGGATTTTCTATAAAATTTGTGAAAAAATTTAGATTAATAAAAAATTGTAAATAAATAAGTAAAAAGGGTAAATTGAATTGAAATATGATTTGGTGCTCCGGCACACTGTGTGGCATATCTTGCTCGGCTACACTGTAGATGGGTAAGGGGTGTCACAATTTAGGTCTATTACTCTTCATAGGATATTTTACCCTATGTCTTATGGTCACTAAGAATTTTTTATTGTAATTTTTCAAGTCTTTTAGAGTTACTTATGGTCAAGTTATTGGACTGGATGCAATGGTCTTGTAGTGACAGGATATTCAACTAGGGCAGTAGCTTTGACCCAACATTTGAGCTTCTTATATTCATAAGGTGAGGGAGAGGTCTAAAACAAAGTTGAAGGTCTATTTCTTAGATTTCCAGAATGGTATGGCTTATTTTGTTTGAAGACTTCTAGTGGGAGTTATACTTAAAACACTTTACTGGAGTTAATGGTCATTTGAACCATTTCTAGATTTGGTATTCCAAATTAATCAAGTTAATTGACCTAGTTTCCTAAGTTTCTGGGTTTTGGTCAAAATACCATTATTGTAGGCCTATGTCTTAGTGAAAATTTGGCACTGGTTTCAGGGCATTTGGACTTATATGGACCAAGTTATGGTCATTTTACCATTGCTGGTTAAGTTACACTTTTATTGCAAAGTTTAGGTCATTTTTAGGTCAAAGTCAATTCGGCCAGTTTTTGTAACCCAACTTATGCAAGCATTTTGACTTGGTTCTGGTCATTTCTAGGCTTTGGTGTCTTCATAAGAGTTGTAACTCTATGTCTAAGCTTTCCATGGTATAATGTTCAGGTCATTTAGACTTGTTTTGAGTAAGTTATGGCCAAAATGCTGACTACTATTCATATGGTCAAAATTCTAGGTTTTCATGTCATGCAATTTCAGATTTGGTCATTCTTTTAGGTCACTTCTAGGCAGAATTTAGACAACACTTCTACATGAAAGTTAGCCTATTTTATGTCTAGTTTCATTTCCAATTGGCTTCATAAGAATTGGAGTCACAACTTTACACTTATAACCTAATTTATACACTGCCAACAGTCATAACCTGCATAAGAGAATTTACACTCTCAATTTGGCAATCCTCCTCCTCCCAATACTTCAATATTTATTCTTGGTACTTCTATATTTATTCAACACGATTTTAGCAAAGTAAATTGGGTAGAATACTCAAATAATATAGGCTCCCATGGCTACCTAAAATTGGGCAGTCCAATAACTCAACAATTCAATCAATTTTCATCACCAATCAACTCATCTCAAGCTAAACATAAACTTTACTTAAGAAAGGAAGTGAATTGGACCCTTACTTCTTTTTGGAGCTTGGTCAAACCTTAACAAAAACTCCTTCTTTTTGCTCCTAATATGCTGCCCAAGGTATGAGGATAAAGTTTAATGAAAGAACCTTGAAGATTTCATGGCTTGATCTTGGTGGATGAGAGCTTGAAGCTTTCGCCATCCATGGAGTTTTTGGGAGGATTGGATTCTGCTTAAAGATGAAATGAAGAAGAAGAAGTGGCTGAAGTGGGATATGTTGTCCACTTAATCGATATAAAATTTCATAGTGCTCCACTAAGGTGGATTAAATGTTTAATAATCCAAAATTTTCCTTAATTGTAATTATACCCCAAACTTCCATCATTTATTTTATGTACCACATTTTTACTTTTCATGATATTTTCAAAGTGTGCTATCACTCATTTTTAATGGACATTAAGGTCAAAAGGCAACTCTAGGTGTTAATTGACCAAAATGCCCCTATTCGGTTTGTATTTCCGATTTTTTAGTAACACCGATTTTTGTTTATTTCTTGATATTTCGTTTTTCTTTGTACTAATTTATTAATTTTTCTTTGACATTTCTAATGTCATTTATACCTCAATAAATGTTTAATTAGGTCCCAAAAATATTTTTCAGGATTCCCCGCAGTCCAGGGTTAGTCAACGGTCCTCGCTGTAACTTCCCGGTGCGGTCACCCATGGCTACGATTTTTAGCTCGTTTAACTTAATCGCATTTCATTGCCCTTATTTTTTCTTTATTTTTCTTGTATTTTCCTCTATTGTATTTCATTATTTTATGTCTCCTCACTAACATTTAAGTATAATTCTAAGCATCCTAGCTGTCTAGATAGACACTGGTCACCGGAATAGTAGAACGCACTACTGAATATAGAGGTGTTACAAGATGTTTGGGAATGTATGAAATTATATGATATAAGCATGCTAATTGGATAATGTGTAAAGTGAGACCATAATAGTAATTAAGCCAACCACTAAATCTTGCAAACAAATGATTAAGTTGGAAATGGTATAATTAAAGTAATTATATCATGGGCCCTTCATTGAGGTAATTATTTTAAAAAATTTTAAATACTTGCATATGATGCATTTAATTTAAGAGATTTTCTTGAGAATAATTTTTAAGCATGAGATGTTGTAAATGTGTAAATAAGTTAATGGCCAATATTTGATGTGCTTGAGGACATTAAAATTATTTGCATGTTTACTGGCTTAATGGGATCAACTTAACTAATGTAAGATAACTCAATAATGGATGTGCCTGAGTTTTTGAGCATTAAGGGCTAGATAAATTATTGAACCTCACATGATATGTGATGGGCAAGGAGTTGCTCACTTATAGTTTATTGTAATTCCAATAATGGATGTGCCTGAGGATGATCAACAAGACTATAATAATTCAATCACCCACTAGAAATCCATCCAACTATGATTTTTGTTTCCTACTTTGGAAGTATAGGATTCACCAAGTTAGTGGGAGGACCAATTTGATTAAAAGACCATAATCATTTTGGTTAATTACTTGATACATTTACTAATTAATCTAGTTATTTTCTACAGTTATTCTTCTGATAATAATAAGTACACAATAACCACCACCATCTAATATCCTTGCGAGCATACTTGTTCACAATAGGTTGATGGGACCTAATCTTTCTGATTGGCTAAGAAATTTAAAACTTGTCCTGAACCTAAAACATATTGCATATGTTCTAGACTCAAATGTTCCTGGTCCCTTGCCTCCAGAGGCCACTCAAGAGGAACATAACACTTTGGACAAGTGAAAGGAGCATGATATGAGAGCCAAGTGTTACATGCTTGCTTCTATGAGTAATGAGTTATAGAAGCAGTATGAAAATATGCAAAGTGCTAGTGAGAACCTCTTTTACCTACAAGAGTTGTATGGTGGGCATAGCAGGAATGCTACGTATGAGATATCTAGGCAGCTATTTCGAACGAGGATGTCTGAGGGACATAATGTTGGGGATCATGTCCACAAGATGATTTGGCTTATAGAGCAGCTGGAACATCTTGACTTTAACATGGATTTCCAACTACACACGGATTTGATCCTTCAGTCCCTACCTTATTCATTTGGAAATTTTGTAATAAATTTCCATATGACTAAGTAGGAATACACCTTGGCTGGTTTACTTAACATGCCGGTTATTGCCCAAAAGAAAATATCGGGCAATAAAGGAAAAGAGGTAGTTTTGATTGCATCTTCTTCTATTGGAAAGTCCAAGAAGAAGAAGGGCAATAAGAATAAGAAACCTCAAGTTTTAGGAACTTCCAAGAAGATAGCCAAACAGAAAGGGAAGACCAAAGCTGATGGAGGCAAAGGAAAGTGTTTCCACTGCCAGAAGGATGGGCATTGGAAAAGGAACTGCCTAGAGTATCTTACTTCTTTGAAGGACAAGAAGGATACATCTTCAGAAGGTTTGTCTATATCTTGTTTTTTAGATGCTGATGATGCTCATAGTTCATCTACAGCTTGGGTTTTAGATACTGGTGGCAATTCTCACATTTCTTATGATATGCAGGAACTAGCAAACAGTAGCGCATGCTCGAGATGTTAGACTCTGGATTGGAGATGGCTCAACTGTTGAAGCTTTAGCCATAGGATCCAAATCTTTTAATATGTTTAGACATGTTTTGTGTTTGAGTAATATTTTATATGTACCTGATGCTTTTGAGAACATCATTTCTATATCTAGTTTGACTAGAAATGATTATGAATTTTAGTTCACAAATGATGTTTGCAATATTTATTTTAGAAATAAATATGTTAGCTCGGGTTATATGCATGATGGTCTTTATTATTTGGATAATAATGATAAACAAAAATTGAATGCAAGTAATCTAAAAGAACGCAATGCCATGATGAAAATCAACTCAAGTTCAAAATATCTTTGGCACTTAAGATTAGGTCATGTTACAGAAGATAGGATTGCAAAACTGGAGAAAATGGGGATTTTATCCTTATTGGGTTTTGAACCTACTCCAACTTGTGAATCCTGCCTTCAGGGCAAAATGACTGGATCACCCTTTGTTGGACAAGGACTAAGAGTTAAAAATATTTTGGAGCTAATAAATAGTGATGTATGTGGTCCATTTAAGGAAATGGCCAAAGGCGGTTTTCATTACTTTATTACATTTACTGATGATAAATCAAGGTTTGGGTATTTGTATTTGATGAAATATAAACATGAATCCTTTGAAAATTTCAAAGAATTTAAATCTGCAGTAGAAAATCAAACAGGAAAAAGTATTAAAACTCTACGATTAGATCGTGGAGGTGAATACTTAAGTACTGAATTTGATGAATACTTGAAAGAGCATGGTATTGTTTCCCAGCTGACTCCACTAGGAATGCCACAATTGAATGGTGTATCTGAAAGGATAAATCGTACTCTATTAGATATGGTACATAGTATGATGAGCTATACTGATATGCCAATCTCTTTTTGGGGATTTACATTAGAATCAACTTTGCATATTTTGAGCAGAATTCCATCAAAATCAGTTTTTTCCACCTTATGAGATATGGTATGGCAAAAAATCGAGTCTTAAGCATGTTAAGATTTAGGGTTTCCAGCTTATATCAAAAAGCTGAATACTGATAAATTGGAAGCCAGATAAGAAAAAGGACAATTTGTTGGATATTCAAAAGAAAGTTTTGGATATTATTTTTATTTACCTACATCACAAAAGGTTGTGGTAAACAGAGATGCCATATTTCCTGAACAACTGTTTATTCAAAAAGGAGGCAAAAGAAGGCAAATAGAACTTCTGACAAACCAACAGATCAAATGGATATAGATCCATCTAGTCAACCTACACCTATTGGTGAAACATCTACAGTAATTCCTCACAGATCAACTAGGATGTCTCATCCACCAGTGAGATATGGTTTTCTTCATGAAGATGAACAAGAGTTGTTTACTCATGAAGAAGTAGATAATGGAGATGATCCACTTACCTATGAAGAAGCTATATCCAACATAGACTCTTCAAAATGGATTGAAGCTATGAAATCCAAAATTGATTCCATGTATAAGAATCAAGTTTGGGATCTTGTTAACCCACTTGAAGATATTGTACCTATAGGGAACAAATGGGTTTTCAAGAAGAAAATTGGTTTTGATGGAATGGTAGAGACTTATAAAGCAAGGCTAGTAGCGAAAGGGTTTCGCCAAAGGTAAAGAATCGACTATGAGGAGACTTTCTCGCCTATTGCCATGCTTAAATCAATTAGGATTCTATTAGCAATAGCTGCATACTATGACTATGATATTTGGAAAATGGATGCCAAAATAGCTTTCTTAATGGATACATTGAAGAAAACATTTTTATGGAACAACCTAGGGGTTTTGAATCCCAAGATGGTTCCAAGGTATGCAAGCTAAAGCGATCCATTTATGGGTTGAAACAAGCTTCGAGGAGTTAGAACATCCGTTTTGATGAAGCCATTAAGTCATTTGGTTTTATAAAAAATGTGGATTAACCATGTGTATATAAGAAAGTTAGTGATGGTGCTATCACTTTCCTTGTCTTATATGTGGATGATATTCTGTTGATAGGTAATTGTTAGTAGTATGCCCTAGAGCATATCATTTAGTATGTATCTTGTACATATTTTTATTAATAAAAGGCATTTCCACTTTTCTATTTATATAATATATTTATGTGTAATAGAAAAGGTCCATTGATATTTTGTTAGAAATATTATTCTTAAGTTTTTAAGAATATGAGTGACAATATTTCTATCACAAAGTATCATAAATAGGTTCACAATCAAGGATACTTCATAATAAGGACATGACTTATCCAGAAAGATTGTATTCATGTTTGTTCCTAAGTTATTTATATGAGATATAAATAAGATGGAATGGTGAGTCTCATGCCATATAACAAACATGATAGGCACTTATAAATGATAAGTAGGCCGAACCAGTGACACTTATGACAAGCACATGGAGTTTACTCTTGTCAATGTTTTGTCATAAATCATATCAGTGCATATAATCTTTAGACTTGAGATAGCACAGTTATCTTGTATATAGGTAGTTTGAGTTTGATACTGCTTTCATACATGTACTGTGTATGGGTATATGGGCATCTGTTGGCTCCTACTAGTTATATATGGAGGTAGGTGTTGATCAAGATGGAATCTGTTCCTCTAAGTAAATAGAGATAAAATCCTATGTTCATTTAATTGTTCTTGATGTTTCAAGTTCTGGCAGACAGATAGATTTATTCGTAAAAGAGTTTCGATGAGAAAATCTTTTAATCAAGAACTGGAATTAAAAGAGAACATAATATTCATAACAAATGGAGTTTGACATAAACCATGACTCGGCTTGAGTTGGGATTTTATGAGAGAGATTCTAGTGCATGGTAACATATGATTATAGGTTCATTTAAGGTAAACCTTATTACTAATTGGGTGGCTATGGCATGCTATGCTAGGTGTTAACCATGGTCTATGAGGTTCATAAAATGATTTAGAGAAATCATTTATGGTAAGAAAGAGTTCTGATGATATTAAGAGTTGATATCATGTCTCATTGCCAATTAGTGATGAGCCTAGTAAGTCACACACATACACAAGTTATCACCTATTTAAATATGATTTAATTAATTAATTAAAGAGTTTAATTGATTAATTAAATAGGTTTGGTTTGCAATTAAATTGCAAAGTCCCTAGCATGACTTGAAACCAAATCTAGATTATTGGATGTGTAGTATAAATTAAATTTATATTTAAAGTGTTTAAATAGGAATTTAATTAATGAGAAATTAATTAATAGAGATTAATTAATTAATTTATATTTGATATAAATTAATTAGAAGAAGAAAAATAATTATTTTGGGTTGAGAACTCAAAATTAAGACACAGGGGCATTTTGGTCATTTTGCAGTGTGACACGTGGCACCATGAGATGGTGACACATGGGATTACAAATAAGCTTGCCAAATGTTTTTAATCATGTAAGATGATTAAAATCAAGATTAAATATAGGTTTGACACTTGGCACAATGTGATTGGGTCACTTAAACCTAGAGCTAATCAAAGGGTGACATGTGGCAAGGGTTTAATGTGTTAACCTAGCTATTTAAGTGTTGTTATGAGAAAATAAAATACAACCAGCAGCCACACTCCTTTGTCACGCCACTTTGAGGGTTTTTATCTCTTCTTCTTCATCTCTTATCAATTCAAAGAGATTAGCCATCAATCTCTTGAATTAAGAACACTAGAAATTGTTTCTAGTGTCCTGTTTACATCTTTAATCTCTTAAACGGCAGAACTTGATTTTCTAATTAATAGAAAAAGCTTTAGAAGCTATTCAAGGGCTGCCATAGGTGTTCTTGGTGTGGACAAGCTAGAGGGACAACATCTGGTGTCCTGAAGACGAATCTCAAAGGCGCAGACACGCTGCAGTGCATCAAGATGTTAGTGTAATCGTTCTTGATTTAATCTAGGGTTCTAAAATTAATCTGATTAATTTTAAAATCTTAAATGGCAAATACAGATCCAAAAACATATTAAAAGAGTTTTAATATGTTGTTTATCATTGAAATCAAATAGATAAAAATAAATCTTGCATGATGCATGTGACCCTAGGTGAAAATTTTTGAATTCGATGGTATAAACTTGTGTTGTTCACGCTTCTGTTCCTTCAGTAATGACATAGGTATATTGACAACTGTAAAGGTATGGTTTTCAAATACATTCTCCATGAAAGACTTAGGGGAGGCAACCTATATTCTTAGAATTCGCATATATAGAGATAGAGCAAAAAGAATAATTGGTTTATCCCAAAGTCTATACTAAGAAAAGGTGTTAAAGAGATTTAACATGCTTGATTCCAAGAGAGAATTGTTACCAATGAGATATGGTATCCACCTTTCTAAAGAGATGTCTCCAAAGACACCTGAAGAAAGAGATCAAATGGCCAGGATTCCATATGCTTTGGCTATTGAAAGTTTGATATATGCAATGATATGTACTAGGCCGGATATCGCACATGTTATTAGTTTGACTAGCAGGTTTCAATTCAATCTAGGTTTGGAATATTGGATAGCTGTCAAGAATATCTTTAAGCACTTGAAAAGAACTAAGAATTTATTCTTGATTTATGGAGGTGGTGACTTGCAATTGGATGGTTATACTGATTCTGATTTCCAATCAGATATCAATGATATAAAGTCTACCTCTTGGTTTGTGTTCATTTGTCATGGAGGTGTAGTCAGTTGGAAGAGTTTCAAACAGAGTACGACTGCTGATTCCACTATAAAGGCTGAATATATTGCTACATCAGATGCTGCAAAAGAAGTTGTTTGGATAAAGAAGTTCGTGATAGAACTGTCAGTAGTTCCTTCTATTGAGTTAGCAGTTCCACTCTACTGTGACAACAATGGAGTGGTGATGCAGGCTAAAGAACCTCGGTCTCACCAGAAATCCAAATACATAGAAAGGTGCTACCACATTATCAGAGAAATAGTTAGGCAAGGTGATGCAGCCATGCAAAAAATAGCATCAGCTGAAAATCCAGCTGATCCATTCACGAAGCCTAAGTTACAAGCTTAGTTAGACCGACATTTTGAGAGGATGGGTTTAAGATATTGTAATGAATGGCTTTAGTGCTAGTGGGAGATTGTTAGTAGTATGCCTTAGAGCATATCATTTAGTATGTATCTTGTACATATTTTATTAATAAAAAGAAATTTCACTTTTTCGTTTACATAATGTACTTATGTGTAATAGAAAAGGTCCATTGATATTTTGTTAGAAATTCTATTCTTAATTTGTTAAGAATATGAGTGACAGTATTTCTAGCACAAAATATCATAAATTGGTTCACAATCAAGGATACTTCACAATAAGGATATGACTTATCCAGAAAGATTATAATTGTGATTATTCCCAAGGTATTTATATAAGATACAATTAAGATGCAATGGTGAGTCTCATGCCATATAACAAACATGATAGGCACTTATGCATGATAAGTAGGCCAAACTAATGATGCATATGACAAGCACATGGAGTTTATACTTGCTAATGCATTGTCATATATCATATCAGTGCATATAATCTTTAGACCTGAGATAACACAGTTATCTTGTATATAGGTAGTTTGAGTTTGATACTGCTTTCATAATTGTACTGTGTATGGGTATATGGGCATGTGTTGGCTCCTACTAGTTAGATATGGAGATAGGTGTTGATCGAGATGGAATCTGTTACCCTAAGTAAATAGGGATAAAATCTTATGTTCATTTAATTGTTCTTGATGCTTCAAGCTCATGGCTAGGACAGAAAGATTTAGTCAGAAAAGTGTTTCTGACAAGAAAATCTAATTAATCAAGAACTTAAATTAAAAGGTAACATAATATTCATAGCAAATGGGGTTTGACAAAAAATTGTTAGTAGTATGCCCTAGAGCAAATCATTTATTATGTATTTTGTGCATGTTTTATTAATAAAAAGGCATTTTCACTTTTTCGTTTACATAATATATTTATGTGTAATAGAAAAGGTCCATTGATATTTTGTTAGAAATACTATTCTTAAGTTATTAAGAATATGAGTGACAGTATTTCTAGCACAAAGTATCATAAATTGGTTCACAATCGAGGATACTTCACAGTAAGGATATGACTTATCTAGAAAGACTATAATCATGTTTGTTCCCAAGTTATTTATATGAGATATAAATAAGATGCAATGGCGAGTCTCATGCCATATAACAAACATGATAGGCACTTATGCATGATAAGTAGGCCGAACCAGTGACACTTATGACAAGCATGTGGAGTTTACTCTTGGCAATGCATTGTCATAAATCATATTAGTGTTAGTAATATGCCCTAGAGCATATCATTTAGTATGTATCTTGTACATGTTTTATTAATAAAAAGGCAATTTCACTTTCCATTTATATAATATATTTATGTGTAATAGAAAAGGTCCATTGATATTTTGTTAGAAATTCTATTATTAAGTTGTTAAGAATATGAGTGGCAGTATTTCTAGCACAAAGTATCATAAATTGGTTGACAATCGAGGATACTTCACAATAAGGGCATGACTTATCTAGAAAGATTGTAATCATGTTTGTTCCCAAGTTATTTATATGAGATGTAAATAAGATGGAATGGTGAGTCTCATGCCATATAACAAACATGATAGGCACTTATGCATGATAAGTAGGTTGAACCAATGACACTTATGACAAGCACATAGAGTTTACTCTTGTCAATGCATTATCATAAATCATATCAGCACATATAATCTTTAAACCTGAGATAGCATAGTTATCTTATATATAGGTAGTTTGAGTTTGATACTGCTTTCATACTTGTACTGTGTATGGGTATATGGGCATGTGTTGGGTCCCACCAGTTATATATGGAGATAGGTGTTGATCAAGATGGAATCTGTTGCCGTAAGTAAATAGGGATAAAATCTTATGTTCATTTAATTGTTCTTGATGTTTCAAGTTCCTGGCCAGGACAGACAGATTTAACAAGAAAAGTATTTCTGATGAGAAAATCTTTTTAATCAAGAACTGGAGTTAAAAGAAAACATAACATTCATAGCGAATGGGGTTTGACATAAACCATAACTTCAGCTCGAATTGGGATTTTGTAACAGAGAGATTCTAATGCATGGTAACATATGATTATAAGTTCATTTAAGGTGTTCCTTATTACTGATTAGGTGGCCATGGCATGCTATGCTAGGTATTAACCATGGTCTATGCGATGCCTAAAATGATTTAGAGAAATCATTTATGGTAAAAAAAAGTTCTGAGGATATTAAGAGTTGATATCATATCTCATTGCCAATTAGTGATGAGCCTAGTGAGTCACACACATACACAAGTAATCACCAAGTTAAATGTGATTTAATTGATTAATTAAAAGGTTTAATTGATTAATTAAATAAGTTTGGTTTGCAATTAGATTGCAAAGTCCCTAGCATGGCTTGAAACCAAATCTAAGTTATTAGATGTATAGTATAAGTTAAATTTATATTTAAAGTGTTTAAATATGAATTTAATTATGAGAAATTAATTAATAGAGATTAATTAATTAATTTATATTTGATATAAATTGATTAGAAGAGGAAAAATAATTATTTTGGGTTGAGAACTCAAAATTACAATATAAGGGTAATTTGGTCATTTCATAGGGTGGCATGTGGCACCATGAGATGGTGACACATGGCAACATATAAGTTTGCCATTTGTCTTCCTATCATGCAAGGTGATGAAAGTCAAGATTAAATCTAACTTTGGCACTTAGCTTAATGTGATTAGGTCAATTAAAATTAATATGCAATCAGGTGATGACATGTGGAAAGGGTTTTAAGTGATGACCTAATTTTATAAAGTTATGTTATGAGATAATAAAAATCAGCCACTCTTCTTATTTTCTCTCAAGTGTGCCACCACCTCTATGCTCTCCTCTTCTCTTCACCTTCTCTCATGAATTCAAAGAGAATTACCCAAATTTCTTTTGAATTAAAATTGCTAGAAATTGTTTCTAGTGTCCTATACATATCTACAACCTCTCTAAAGGCAAATCCCTAATTTCTAATTGGTTGGCAAGGCTTAAGAAGCTATTTTAGGGGCTGCCCATTGGTGATCTTGGTATGGACAAGCTAGAGGGACAACTCTTGGGGTACTAGGTGCTTCACAAAGGTACCAATTACATCTACAGTGCATCAAAAGGTAAGTGCACATATTATTCTTTTAATCTAGGATTCTAATGAATTAATTTGTTAATTCAAAAATCTTAAATGAAAAATGTAGATCCTAATACATATTTAAAGTTTTTAATATGCAATTGAACATTGAAATCAATTAGGCACATAATGAATGTGGCATGATGCATGAAACCCTAGAAGAAAATTTTGAATTCAATGTTCTAATCTAATAATTTTCATGCTTCCGCTCCTTCAATTTGTATCAGAGCCACTGTATTTGCCATTTAGATTATTCAAGATGAGATTTAATTGTGTAATTTAATCAAAAGTTGATTGATTCATTGCTGGTTGCATCAAAAGTGTGGTGGCATGGATGGCACCTCAATGGTGCGCATGGTTGCTTGATAGCACCTCAACGGTGCGCATGGTATGTGGATGATTATACAATTGTTGTGTGCTTTGATGCCCATAATTATGCACATGACTAATTAAATTGTTTAATTAGGAATTACTATCACATAATTAAATTTGGTTGAATGAGATTCAAATCTGAATTTTTAAAATTGATTGAATGAGATTCAATCTAAATTTTTAAATTTGTTTTGAATAAGATTCAAATATGAATTTTTAAACTTGTTTGAATGAGATTCAAATCTAAATTTTTAAATTTGGTTGAATGAGATTCAAATATGAATTTTTCAATTTGGTTGAATGAGATTCAAATCTGAATTTTTAAATTTGTTTGAATGAGATTCAAATCTGAATTTTTAAATTATGTTGAATGAGATTCAAACCTGAATTTTTTAAATTTGTTTTGAGTAAGATTCAAATTTGAATTTTTAAATTTGGTTGAATGAGATTCAAATCTGAATTTTTTAGTTGAATATGAGATATTCAATTTAATTTTAGAATGTATGTTTTATTTAATTGTTAAATAATAATATGCATGATGAATGATCATGGGCAATAAAAGACCAATTTGATTGGATTATTTCTTTTATTTTTCTTTGGGTTGTAAAATAAGTAATTTTATTTTGGTGGCATGTATTATAAGAGTTGTAATAATTTTGGGTTGTAATATCATTTTATTTGAGGACTTTAAAGTCCATGTTCTTGTAAATTCACCTTGGTATGACAAGGATTACTATGTAATTGGATTGCAAGAAGATCAAAAGAGGTAAAGAGCATTGGTGGGACCAGTGGGAGGAATTCAAGATCAAGTATTGATTATGTACTCCTTCAACAACTCTTGTAATATAAATGAATGAAATGGACCTAGGAATGCCCTGATTCAATTATTGCTGGCTCAGAATTGAACCCCTTAGAAAGTCCATGATCATACCATATTTATTGTTTATCCATGTATGCATGAGATGTATGGGAATGTATGTAAGTATATGATATATGCATGTCAAATGGATAATGTGCAAAGTGAGACCATAATAGTAATTAAGCCGACCACTAAATCTTCTAAACAAATGATTAAGTTGGAAATGGTATAATTAAGGTAATTATATCATGGGCCCTCCATTGAGGCAATTATTTTAAAAAATTTTACATACTTGCATATGATACAATTAATTTAAGAGATTTTCTTAAGAATAATTATTAAGCATGAGATGTTTTAAATATGTAAATCGTTTGGTGGCCAATAATTGATGTGCCTGAGGACATTAAAATTATTTGCATGTTTACTGGCTCAATCGGATCAACCTAGCTAATGCAAGATCAGTCAATAATGGATGTGCCTGAAATTTTGAGCATTAGGGGCTAGGTAAAAGATTGAACCTCACATGAGATGTGATAGGCAAGGAGTTGCTTACTTAGAGTTTATTGTAATTCCTGTAACACCATAACTGTAGCAATTCCGTACATTCTACTGTTTTGATGATCGGTGTCAATCCGGATAGCTAGAACGTCTGAAAAAATATTTATACTAAAGTGAGGAGTCATAATTAACTCAAATATTAATAAGAAAAATTTAGGAAAAATTTTAGAAATAAAATATAATCAAGTTAAATGAGCCGGTGCCCTAGCGATGGCTTATCCAGTGGGAAGTTGCAGTCTTCGCAGCTAGAAGCCCTAAACGAGGGAGAAAATTCATAAAATAATTTTGGAGACTCCATAGAAGAGTCATTGAGGTTTTGATGGCATTAGAATGCTAGGAAAAGGTTTAGAAAAACTTTTCGATCGGTACAGACGATTTTGGCTTAATAAGACAAACAGAGGGCATTTTGGTCATTTCGTCTTCAGAGATGATTTTTGGTCGACTTGTTCAGTTAAGTAAATAATTATTATGATCTAAAATATGAATAAATATTACTAAAAATTGAATTGGAAATGAGTAGAAAAGAAAAGAAAAGAAAAATGAAGAAAATTGGAATTATGACATCATGATGATGTCATTTAAATTCTTTCCACCAATCACCATTTAACAAATTTATTTAAGAGATAAAATTAGATATAAATACACAAAATTTCTATAACACCTCTATGTTAGGTAGTACGTTCTACTATTCCGGTGACCAGTGTCTGTCCGGACAGCTAGAATGCCTAGAACTACATTTAAATATTGGTGAGGAGACATAAAATAATGAAATACAAGAAAAGAAAATATAAGGAAAACAAAGTAAAAATAATAGCAATGAAATGTAACCAAGTTAAACGAGCCGAGAACCCTAGCGATGGGTGACCGCATCGGAAAGTTGTGGCGTGGACCGTTAACTAGCCCTGGACAGCGGAGAACCCTGAAAAATATTTTTAAGACTTAAATAAACATTTATTGAAGTATAAATGTCGTTAGAAATATCAAAGAAAAATTAAATAATTAGTATAAAGAAAAATGAGAAATCGAGAAAACGACAAAACTCGGTGTTATCAAAAAATCAGGAATGCAACCCAAACAGGGGCATTGTGGTCATTTGACGCCCCAAGTTGTCTTTTGACCTAAATTTCCATTAAAAATAAATGATATTACAATTTAGAAATGTCATGAAAAATTAAATTGTGACACATTATAAGAATAGTGAAAGAAATGGGGGATAAAAACTAAATTATGGAAGTTTAATATAAAAAATGTTTTTAATCCTATTAGTGCTCCGCTAACTCCACTAATGTGGACCATTAAACATATTGTGGACAACAGATCACTCATCTTCTTCAACCTCACTCACCTTACCGAATTGAAAAAAAAACTCTCAAAACCTCCATGGACAGCCAACCATGGCCAAAGCTTCCTAACCTCCATGCAACCTTGATCAATTCACCTTTTCCACTTGATTTCTTTACTAAAGTTTGACTATACAACTTGGGCAGTAGATAGGCAGCAAGAAAGTTGAGTTTTGGTGAGGTTTTGAAGAATTTCAAAAGTGGTAAGTAAGTGTTTTCAAATCTCACTTCATTAAACTTTGAATGGATGTTATGAGTAGTTGATTTGTGGAAGAATTTTTAAAGTTTGATGTTTTAAGGGAGATGTACATTTTGGCAGCCATGGAACCTTAATAAGAACAGTTTATTCTTGCATGTAAATAGTGATTTGAATGATGATTTATAGGTTTGATTGTATGGTACTTGAATTCCATGTGTAAGGTATGATTTGGAAGCTTAAAAAGTGAAAATGGCAATTGATGGATATGTGTATACTTGTGGTAGCCTTATGAAGAAGATCAAAATGTTTTGTTTCATGGTTTTGTTTATGGAATTATATTGTTGAAATATGTTGTTATGGATGGCAGCATGTATGTGTGTATTAAGGTTTGAATTTGGACATGTAAATGAGGTCCATTCATGTGTTTAATTATTGTAATTAGACTTGGAAAATTTTGGGTTATAGTGTGCATATTGAGAATGGTTATAAGTTGCCAAAATGACCAAAAATGAGTTGCTAAATGTGTTAATGTTATGGTAGAAACTAGAATTGGCATGGAAGAGTGACTTGGTAAGCATAGGATGTGTAATTGGTAAAGGGTGAACAATGTACAATAGGGCAGTGTATGTTTTGGTTTAGAACCTTAAGTGTGTGGCTCCAATTGGTATGATACCAATTGGAGGTGAAACTAGGCACAAAATGTACCAACTTTCATGATGGAAGCTTACCAAAATTCTGCCTAGAAGGTGACTTGAAAAATGACCAAATCTGGATTAGTGCTTTGAAAGCCTGAAAGTTGACCCTTTGGACAGTAGTTAGTGTTTTGACCATAACTTACTCAAAAAAGGTCCAATTGACCTAAAATTTTTATCATGAATAGTTGAGACATATATCTACAACTATTATGAAGTTACTAACACCCAAAAATGGCCAAAAGCAAGCCAAATAGCTTGCACAAGTTTAGGTATCAAAACTGGCCGAACCAAAAGTGACCTAAAAATGACCTAAAGCTACCATTTTGGTACATTCTGTCCAGCATTGGTAAATTGACCATAACTTAACTCAGAATGACTTGAAATTTTTCCCGGTGTGCAATAAGACATAGATCTACAAGTTTATAGTTTTGACTGAAATCCGAAAACCAAGGGAACTAGGTCATCTAGTTAGGTCAAATTAGTATACCAAAATCCGGCAAATTGCAATAAAATGCAATATACTTAAAAGTGAAATTGGTTACATGTACCAACACTAAAAGGCCATAAAATGTGACATATTGATAACATTACAACCTAATTCACCTAGAGTGCATCGAGGGTCAACATCTTAGGTTGACTAAGGAAATAATAGAATTTAATAAGTTAATTATTAAGCCATATTGTTAGAGACAATTTAAATGAGTACTGAAACACTTTAAATTGTGTGTTTCAGTTAGCAAATACTCAAGGAAGGGGAAGAAAACATTGAGTCAGAGCCAAGAGACATTTATCAAAGGTTTGTGCACAACAGTTACTTCTTTTGAATTTTTCAATTGAAATAATTTATGACTATTTGTATATTATTATTTTAAATTGTGAAATAATTGTTTGAATGATATTTGATGGATACTTATTGATTGAAAAGCATTGTAAATGGTTTGAAACTATAGCTATCATGTAGATTGATTGAATTCCTCGCTAGCTTGTCTAGTGGGATGAATTGACTTTAAATTCCCTCTCTAGCTGAAGTGTTGAGGTGTGTGCCTGTTGAGGACGAATAGAATGAGTACTCATATTGTGACACCCCTTACTCGTCTACAGTGTAGCCGACCAGGATATGCCACTTAGTGTGCCGGAGCACCAATTCATGTTTTAACTACAATTTATCCCTTTTAATTCATTTATTTACAATTTTTTCTAAATCTGAATTTTTTTGAAATTTTTATAGAAAATCCAGGAAAATGCAGGCTGTAATTTGGAAAAACAGTTCTTCTGAACCTGTTTAAAAACACTGCCAATATAATTTCCAAATCCAAACTTCATTATACACATTTCAAATCAATCTCAAAATATCAATCTCAAATCACAACACTATTTTTAGAAATTTTTTTCTTTTCAGTTCACATCATCACTGGAAGCTCATTCATAAATATTTCTCAATATTTCATTTATCAACATACATTATACAAAAAATTTGAATAATATAAAATTTCATATATTTACATTAATACATCGCTACAAGAGTTTATAGTTACAATTCCAAAACTAATACAAAATACAAAATGCTACCCAAAATCCTAATGTCCTGCCATATGCACTGAAGATGTGAGGTGACTCTGGACTCCGGATGCGACTCAAGGCTCACCTGCTCGATGTCTGTGGGCTCCCACTAGGTTTCAAAGGCTGCGCATGGCAAAAGCGATGCACTAAGCAATTCTGCTTAGTGGTGACAATATAAAGTAAAATAAAATAAAATAAAATAAAGACAAGCAGGCAGAATGTATGTTTACATTTTTGGGTAGACTTAATTTCTGATATTATTTACAGTATTATTCGATTTAAATTTAGTAAGATTTATTAACATTGCCTGAGTAACCCATACTAGTCGACTGGACTGGATAAAGGGGTAAACTGACACTGGGTACTGAGTACCTCAGACCATCACACCATCGGTCACATTGTGTCTCCCGGTGTGCAACAGAACAGCTAATAAGCTGTAATAATTATCAGGGATAAAACCCGAGTGTAACAACTCAAATAACATAGCCAAAGGCTATTATGTCACAGAATGGCATGGAAAGCCATGAAACACAGAATGGCATGAAGCCATATGTAGTACTACTAACAAAACCCTATTGGCATGCCAACATATCAAAACCAATCACATTAGGCCTACTAGGGCATTTAACACTTTTAATTTATGTAATTCTTTAAAATTGAAATTTTATGGCTATTATTCATTTCATTGGTCAACTAAAATGTTGACTTTTACATTGATAATAAGTATATTGGTTTAAATATCATCAACATACCACATTTTGCATTTTAAATTTATTGGTATTGGTTGCCAATGCCATTTCTAAGCTTAATGTTAATTGGACAGAATTTTCAATTTTCATACTTTGTTTTTACTGTTCCATTAGTCATTTTTGTAGTAGGAATTTGGCAAAATGATCAACATGAAAGTTGTTCCTTATTTTGTCTATTTCCTTTTTTGAATCACTCCATTTGGAGTTTTGTAGCTCTAGTTATGTCCCAAAAACCACAACTGGCCGGATTAAAATTTTGTCCAGAATTTCTGGACTGACCAAATCTACAGTACTTGGAACAGTGATTGCAACTCACCTTTTGAATATGTTCTGGTCATAATTTGGGTTAGGTTTCTTCACAAAAGTTATATACCTATATCTCAGTTTATTGCTGATAAAATTTCAGGTCAATTGGACCTTTCTACACTGAGTTATAGCCAAATGACTAAACACTGTTCATTTGGTCATTTTGCCCAGGCAGAATGCTGGTTAACCGGATTAGGGCAATCTTTTGGTCCACTTAATTTGGTTTTCTGGGCATGGTTTCTTCACCAACATTGTGCCATTATGTGTCTAGTTTCATGTCCAATTGGCTTTGCACCAATTGAACCTCTACAATTCCGGTTATTGCTGCCCAAACCTGCTGGACTCATGCCCAGTCCTGGAGGTCACCAAGGGCAGCCACACCAAGCTCCAATCCCACTACATGCACTTCATTTTTTATTCAAACAACACCAAATGGTCACTAATTGACCGTTGAAACCTACTTTCATTATCACATGTTCAAAGTCTCATTTTTCACCCCAAACCCTAACTCAAATATCACAAACCAAGCATTATCATGGCATTTCGTCACTCCACTTACAAGATACATATTAAGGGCAGCCATACTAGTATGTTAACTCCATAAAACTCATCACAAGCATACCCTAACCAAGGCTGCCAAAAATAAGGGATGGCATACAAATGGTATTCAATAAATTTCCTTTGTAATTTACACTCATACATAGTCCTTAACATGAATTTAAGGTGAAAACTAAAGTTAGGTCACTAACCTCTATGGATTGAAGTTTCCCCACTTGCTAGGGTTCTTGTTTTCCTTTTCTTTTTGCTCCCAAAATAATCTCCAAGGTGTAAGAACACTTTTTTGTGTTGGGAGTATAGGATTTAATGGGGTAGAAACTAGGGAGATCAAGCTTTGAAAAGCTTGTTTATGGTTAGCTATGGAGGAGGGTCACGGCAAGGAGAAAATAAGGAAGAAGAAGTTCTGATTTTTTTCATTTTTTCTGCCCATTTGTCTCTTTTAAATAAGTTTATGCCATGTGTCAACATTGGGTTGGTTGGGAAAATCTTAATGACATCATTATGATGTCATAATGCCATTTTCTTTCATTTTCTCTCCTTTTCTTGTCTATTTAATTGCAATTAAATTTTTAATAACATTTATTCATATTTTATGTTATATAAATTATTTATTTAACTGGACAAGTTGGCCAAAAATCATCTCTGAAGACGAAATGACCAAAATGCCCTCCGTTTGGCTTAACGAGCCAAAATTATCTGTACCGATTGAAAAATTTTTCTAAGCATTTTCTTAGCATTCTAATGCTATAAGAACCTCAATGACCCTTCTCTGGAGTCCCAAAAATTATTTTATAATTTTTCCCTCGGGTCTAGGGCTCATAGTTGCGAGAACCGCAACTTCTCACTAGGTTACCCATCGCTAGGGCACCGGCTCATTTAACATGGTTGTATTTTATTTCTAAAATTTTTCTTAAATTTTTGTTATTAATATTTGAGTTAATTATGGTTTCTCACTTTAGTTTAAATTTTTTTCCGGATGTTCTAGCTGTCCGGATCAACACTGGTCACCGAAACAGTATACTGTACGGACTAGCTAAAGTGAGGATGTTACAACTCTTCCCCTCTAATAAAAATTTTGTCCTCGAAATTTACCTGATGCAAATAGTTGAGGAAACTATTGCCTCATCGTCTCTTCACTTTCCCAAGTTGCCTCTTCAGTGTTGTGGTGCCTCCAAAGCACTTTCACCAGTGGAATTTGTTTATTTTTCAGTTCCTTCACTCCTCGAGCTAGAATTTGTATAGGTTCTTCTGTTTATGTCAAGTCCGGTTGGATTTCAATCTCTTCCATGGAAATGAGATGTGAAGGGTCTGAGCGATATCTTCTCAGCATATAAACATTTAATACGTTATGAATTTTATCCAGTTATAGTGGTAAAGCTAGCCGATAGGCAACTGGTGCCACACGTTCAATGACTTCATAGGGGCCAATAAACCTAGGGCTTAACTTACCCTTCCTTCCAAACCGCAATACTTTCTTCCACGGTAAGACTTTGAGAAACACTTTATCGCCAACTGCATACTCTCTCTTTTCTCTTCAAGTTGGCATAAGATTTCTGTCTATCTGAGGCAACCTTCAGGTTAGCTTTGATTATCTTCACTTTTTCCTCAGTCTGTTTCACCAGGTCTGGTCTTACCAGCTTATCATTGCCTAATTCAGTCCAACACACTGGGGTTCTACATTTCCTCCCATACAGTGCTTCATACGGAGCCATTTGAATGCTAGCTTGGTAGCTATTGTTATATGTAAATTCTGCCAGTGGAAGGTATCTATCCCAACTCCCCTCAAACTTAATGACACAACTCCTTAGCATATCCTCCAGGATCTATCACATAATTCACATTGTTACTATCATTTCAATTTATTAATTGTGAAAATTCAATTAGTTTCTATGTTTACCTGGATTACTCGTTCTGACTGTCCATCCGTCTGGGGATGAAAAGCCGTGCTAAAGCGGAGTTGTGTGCCCAAGGCTTCTTGCAACTTTTTCTAGAATCTCGATGTAAACCTTGGGTCTCGATCAGATATGATGGAAAGTGGGATTCCATGTAGTCTAACTATCTTAGTGATATACAATTCTGCTAGCTTCTCCAGTGAGCAGTCAATCCTAGCTGGCAGAAAATGTGCTGACTTCGTTAATCTATCCACTATCACCCATACTAAATTATGCTTCTTCTGGGTGAGAGGTAGACCACTAACAAAATCCATAGTGACCTGGTCCCATTTCCATTTAGGTATGCTTATAGGCTGTAGCAATCCTGATGGAACTTGATTTTTTGCTTTAACTTGCTGACATGTCAAACACTTAGTCACATAGTTAGCTATATCTTTCTTCATACCAGGCCACCAATAATGACGCTTCAAATCATTATACATTTTCGTGCTTTCCGAGTGCATAGCATAAACACTAGTGTGTGCTTCTTTCAGAATACTAGTCTTCAGTTCCCCATCATCTGGTACACACACTCTTCCTCTGTAGGACAGACACCCATCTGCTTTCACCTCATATTTAGTTTCCTTTCCCTCTGGAATTTTACCCACAATGGTCATTAATTTTTCATCTGCCCTCTGCCCATCTTGTATCTGCTGTAGCAGGGTTGGCCTCACTTGCAACTCAGCCAAAATAGCTCCATGTTGAGCTAAGAACAGACAAGCATTGAGTGATCTTAAAGCAGTGATGGACTTCCTGCTTAAAGCATCAGCAACCACATTTGCCTTCCCAAGATGATAATCAATCACACAATCATAGTCCTTTAAGAACTCAATCCATCGCCTTTGTCTAAGATTGAGCTCTTTCTGGGTTGGCAAATATTTTAAACTCTTGTGGTTTGTATATATGTAACATTTTTCACCGTATAAATAATGCCTCCATATCTTGAGTGCGAAGATAATTGCTGCTAACTCTAGGTCATGAGTAGGGTAGTTTTGTTCATGTAGCCTTAACTGCCTGGAAGCATAGGCGACCACTTTCCCCTCTTGCATCAGTACGCACCCTAGCCTATTATGTGAGGCATCACTGTAGACCACAAAGTCTTTTCCTGACACTGGCTATGTTAACACTGGTGCTTCTGTCAATATAGCCTTCAGCCTCTCAAAACTGGCTTGGCACTTGTCGTTCCAGCCAAATTTCACATTCTTGTGCAACAACTTAGTCATTGGGGCAACTATAAGAGAAAACCCCTTCACAAATCTTCTGTAATACCCAGCTAGCCCTAAGAAACTTCAGACCTCAGTTGTATTTCTGGGAGGCTTCCATTCCATCACTGCTTCTATCTTTTTGGGATCCACTCTAATCCCCTCAGCTGATACTATGTGTCCAAGAAAGGAGATTTCACTTATCCAGAAGTCACACTTGGACAGCTTAGCGTACAACATCTTTTCTTGCAGGGTTTGTAGAACAATCCTCAAATGTTCATCATGTTCTTCCTTGGTCTTGCAATATACTAGAATATCATTAATAAAGACCACTACAAACTGATCTAAGTATGGATGAAAGATACGGTTCATAAGGTCCATAAATGCTGCTGGTGCATTTGTTAACCCAAACGGCATCACTAAAAATTCATAGTGCGCATACTGGTTTTTGAATGCAGTTTTTGACACATCTGCATCCTTTACCCTCAACTGATGATACCCTGATCTGAGATCAATTTTTAAAAATACACCTGCTCCCTTCAACTGATCAAACAGATCATCAATTCTTGGCAATGGATATTTATTCTTCACAGTTACTTTGTTCAACTATCGATAATCAATACACAATCTCAAAGTTCCATCATTCTTCTTCACAAACAGCACCGGAGCTCCCCATGGTGACACACTAGGGGTGTATGAACCCCTTATCAAGTAACTCCTGTAACTGAGTTTTCAACTCCTTCAATTCAGTGGGTGCCATCCTATAAGGAGCAATTGAAATTGGTGTTGTACCCGGCATCTCCTCAATAGCAAACTCGACTTCCCTTTTTGGTTGTAAACCAGGCAACTCTTTAGGAAATACATCTGGGAAGTCTCTTACTGTGGGTATATCACACAAGTTTGGCTTAGCTTCCTAGTATCAACCACGTGTGCTAGGTAAGCTTCACAGCCTTTTCTCATCAATCTTCTTGCAACTGTGGCTGAGATAACATTGGACAGGAAATCTATCCTTTCACCCACAATAGTAATCTCATTACCCTTAGAAGTTTTCAGAGAAATCCTCTTCAATTTGCAATCAACTATTGCCTGATGACATGACAACCAGTCCATTCCCAAAATCATGTCAAACTCGTGGAAGGGCAATTTAATTAGGTCTGTCGAGAATTCATACCCCTACCTCCTCAATGGGCAACCTTTATACACCTTATTTACTACCACACTGTGGCCTAGTGGATTTGTGACCAGAATGTCTTGATCACTCTCCTCTACTGAAACTCCCCTATCTATGGGTAACTTGATGCAAATGTAGGAATGAGTGGATCCTGGATCCACCACTGCATGCACAGAAGTGTTGTAGAGGGAAAATGTACCCCTGATGACATCCAGGGCATCTTGCTCCTCCTGACCTCTGATGGCATAGGCCCTGTCAGGTGCTCTAGTATCTGGCCTCTCAACTGACTCGGATGCAGGCCTCAGTGATGGACCAGCTGCCTCAGATTTACCGGGCTTCCTACCCCTTTGTGGTACAGGAGCAGGTCTGTCAGCTTGTGTTGGAGCAACTGTAGTAGTCCTCTTCGGATAATTCTTGATCTGATGTTCAGTCGATCCACACCGTAAGCATGCACCAGTCACTCACTAACATTGCCCCTTATGCCACTTCTGACAGTATTGACAGGCAGAAAATGCTGGGCCTGGTCCCCTCAACACCATCCCTGGAGAGCTACCCACTGATGGTGTGGACTGGCCTCTCCTAGGTGTGAACTGTGGTCTGGGCCCCTAAGACTGACCCTGACCCTGTGGTGGTCCTAAACTCTGAGTAGGAGGACCCTTACTCTTTTTATTAGGAGCAAAAAATGCACTTGACTGACTTGGACCCCTGTTCTGCTATCTTTCCCTTCTATTTTGTTCATTTATTCAGACCCTTTCCACTTTTGATGCTGTAACACCCCTACGTTCGATAGTGCGTTCTACTATTCTAGTGACCAGTGTTGTCCGGACAGCTAGGATGCCTAGAACTACACTTACATATGGATGAGGAGACATAAAATAATGAAATACAAGAAAATAAAATACAAGAAAAACAAAGGAAAAATAATAGCAATGAAATGTAACCAAGTTAAACGAGCAGAGAATCCTAGCAATGGGTGACCGCACCGGAAAGTTGCGGCGTGGATCATTGACCAGCCCTGGACCGCGAGAAACCCTAGAAAATATTTTTAAGACATAATTAAAGGCCTATTGAAGTATAAATATCATTAGAAATATCAAAGAAAAATTAATTAATTAGTACAAAGAAAAATGACAAATCGAGAAAACGACAAAACTCGGTGTTACCGAAAAATTAGGAATGCAACCCGAACAGGGGCATTGTGGTCATTTGACATCCCAAGTTGTCTTTTGACCTAAATGTCCATTAGAAATAAATGATGTTACACTTGGAAAATGTCATGAAAAATTAAATTGGTGGTACCTAATTCAAATAGCAAAAGATAGGAGCTTAATGTGAGAATTTGGAACTATTAGAATAAATAAACATTATATCTTCACTTAGTGGCCCACTAACTCCACTTAAGTGGACCACTACACATATTATGGCTGAAATAACTTCATCTTCTTCAACCTTTAAGACAACCAGCTGAAATTAAAGTGAGAGAAACCTCCATGGCCGTCCCACCTTCAAGCTTCATTCTCCCATGATCCAATCCATTTTTCCACTTGATTCCTTCACTAAAATTGTTCTACACCACTTGGGTAGTAGATAGGCAGCAAGAAAATTAAGTTTTGGTAAAGTTTTGAAGAGGTTCAAAAGTGGTAAGTATATAATTTTTATTATTGTTTCATTAAACCTTGTGAGGATGTTATGGGTAGTTGAATTGTGGAAGGATTTTTGAAGTTTGATGAGTTAAGGGAGAGGTATATTTTTAGCAGCCATGGAACTTCAATAAGGGCAGTTTATCCTTGCATATAAATGGTAGATTAAAGTGTTGATGAAGTATTTATGTGTGTAGGAATAAATTGGATAATGTATACTAAATGTGTGTGTGATTGTACACTTGATTTTGGAAGCTTTGAAGTAATTGAAAGAGGTGTACAATTTGGCAAACTTGAAGTGTGGACCAAAATATGTTATTTCATGGTTTGGTTTATGGAATTATATGGTTGAATTATGGTGCTTGTTATGGTAGCTTGTATATGTGTATAAAGGTTTGAGTATGGACATGTAAATGAGCTTGTCATGTGGTTAAATTGTTTGTAATTTGGACTTGGAAAATTTTGTACTATAATGTGCATAGTGAGTGTGGTTACAAGCTGCCAAAATGACCGAAAATGAGTTGCTAAATGTGTTTATGTTATGATACAAAACATAAATGGCATAAAGGAATTGACTTGGTAAGTGTTGAATGTGTCTTTTGGTATGTGATGAAGAGTATGTTGCAGGGCAGTGTAGGTTTTGGCTTAGAACCTTAAGTGTGTGGCTCCAATTGGTATGAGACCAATTGGAGGTGAAACTAGGCACAAAAAGTGCCAAATTTCATGAAGGAAGCTTACCAAAATTCTGCTTGGAAGATGACTTGAAAAATGACCAAATCCGGATTAGTGCATTTAAGGCCTGAAAATTGACCATTTGGGCAGCAGTTGATGTTTTGGCCATAACTCACTCAAAATAGGTCCAATTGACCTGAAATTTTTACCATGAATAGCTTAGACATATATCTACAACTCTTATGAAGACACCAACACCCAGATATGACTATAAGCAAGTCAAATAGCTTGCACAAGTTCGGGTCCAAAAACTGGCCGAACCAAAAGTGACCTAAAAATGACCTAAAGTGACCATTTTGATGCATTCTGACCAGCATTGGTAAATTGACCATAACTTGGTCTACATAACTCAGAATGACTTGAAATTTTGCCCTGCATGTAATAAGACATAGACCTACAAGTTTGTAGTTTTGACCGAAACCCGAAAACTGAGGAAACTAAGTCATCCAGCTAGGTCAAATTAGTACATCGGAATCCAGCAAATTGCAATAAAATGAATTAGGTAACATATACCAACACTAAAAGGCTCTTAAAAATGACACATTGGTAACATTAAAACCTAATTCACCTAGAGTGCATCGAGGGTCAACATCATAGGTTAACTAAGGAAATAATAGAATTCAATAAATTAAGTATTAAGTCTTATTGTTAGAAACGGTTTAAATGAGTACTGAAACACTTCGAATTGTGTGTTTCAGTTAGCAAAGACTCAGGGAAGGGGAAGGAAACACTGAGTCAGAGCCAAGAGACAGTTATCAGAGGTTTATGCACAACTAGTTTTTAACTGATTTTTTTCTGAATATTTCATATGATTAAATGACATATTTTTTTTTTTTTGTATTATATTTAACAAGCATTGGATTTAATTCAATGATTATTGAAATTGTTATAGTATGTACGAATTTAGCTTTGTGAAATGGTATTTCCACAAGTATTAAGCATTGTTGTGAATTGAAAAATTATGTTTTGAAAAAATTGTGATAGAACATGTTTTGAATTGTGATGAGCAATTTGCATGGAAAAATGCAAATTTATGATTTGAATTGTGATGAGCATAAAAATTATTAGATATTGGAATTGACTTTGAATCGAATTGTATTGTGATTTATGCTCACTAAAAGGATTGTGATATAATTTTATATCTCGCTATAGATGCTTGACTAGGTTATTACCCATCTCTCTCATTTATTGAGAAGACAATGGAGTTAGTTGTGTTTTGATTACCATGGTACGTGTACAGGCTTAGATTCTCCTCTTATTAGAGGTTAGATCTAAGTTTGTTATGTTATGGCCCTTACGGAAGATTCATTATTGTGATGTGTACTTTGCACGATGATTTGACCTCCCTGACCATAGGGAGTTAGAATCACCCCGAAGATGGCCCTTGCGGATTAGTCTTGCATAGTTACTGAGATACAGAATGGTTTTTGAGATGCAAAATGCTTTTTGACATTCAGAATGGTTTTTGAGATGCAGAATGGTTTTTGCGATATAGAATGGTTTTTGAGATACAAAATGGTTTTTGAGATACAGAATGTTTTTGAATAGTAAAGAATTGTGATTTCAATTATGATTTATGTATAATTGATTTTGTTGGAATTACCTTAAATGGTTAGTTATGATTTGATAAATTGAATTTCGTGATCAAAGTAATTTTATACAAATGATTTACATTATTGGCAATGAATATTTTGAGTTTTGGAATTTGATGAGTATTCAGATTTCCAAATTATTTGCTGTAAATTTTATCAATGTATATTGTACTATGTTTTAAATTATAGTTGTACACCACTGAGTTCACCACTCAGCGATAGCTTTGTATGCTGTCGCAGGTGAAAAGAGCATAGAGAAATTGAGTAAGCTTCTTTGAAGAGACATTCAGATCAGCTCAGGTATACCCAGGTACACGAGTTTTGATGTATGTATGTAATAATATGTATATAAATTATTTGAGCAGTTGTATAAAAACTCTTGTAAAATATTTTGGTATGTAATTAAATGTAAATTATTGTAAATATAAAATTGAGATTTCATTTACTTGAATAGTTTTGTAATATAAATTTTGAGTTTTGTAATCAATGAAATGTTTTTTTATGATGAGATTAGTTTGAAAATGAATTGATTGTTTATTGAGATTTGAATTGTGAATTGAAATGAAGTTATTGGAGTTATATTTGAGAAAACTTATTAGGAGCATTTTCTTTTGTAGGATTGAAGAACTGTTTTCTCAAAATACAGCCGGCACCTTGCCGAAATTAAAAAAAAAAAAATTTGTAACACCAGATTTTAATCGTTGATTGAAATTTCATGAAAATTATTTTAAAATCTCTTGTAGTATATCTAATGGGTTATCGGTAGGCGAAGTATGATAATTCATTAGATGTACTATGGGATCATGTTACATCTTACAGGGGAGTAGGGTGTGACAGATGCAGCATCTACTAGCTTAGCAAAATCTGTGATCTCCAATGCTATGATCATGACTTTGATATTATCATTGAGTCCTTCTTCAAACCTTCTGCACCTCTCTGCCTCTGTAGGGACTATCTCCCTCCCATACTAGCTCAGTCTGACAAACTCACGCTCATACTCAACCACTAACAATTGCCTCTATCTTAGACTGATAAATTCTCTTCTTCGCTCTTCTAAATACACTTTGCTAACATATTTCTTCCTGAACTCTGTGAGGAAGAATTCCCAAGTGATCTGTTCTGGTTGCACCTCACTGGTTACTGTGTCCCACCACTGATATGCATCATCCTGAAGTAGGGACACAACACCCTCCAGGTTTTGCTCGAGGGTGCAGTTTAGCTGTTTCAGCACTCTGATGGTTCAATCCAACCAGTTTTCTGCGGTCATGGGATCATCCTCCCTCTTCCCAAAGAAATCCACAGCCCCATGCTTTCGCAGTTTCTCTAGATGGGACTTCTGTGGTGCTGGTGGAGGTTGTGGCTGTGGTTGTGGTGGTGGAATTGCCCCCATCATTTGCAGGTAGAATTCAGTCATTTGCTGAAATAGAGCAAACTAAGGTTGGGCAGGAGCCTCAGCTGCTGGTGGAGCAGATTCAACCCTGCCCCCAGATTCAGCCCTTGGTGGAGCACGACTCTCCACCTCTTCATCAACTGCTCTTTGAGAAGCAGGATCCATATCATATTCAAAATAAGAAAACAAATAGATCTATATCAGTGTCACCTCAATACTTACAAATGCAATGCAATAGTATGTACTCTATCTAGGCCCAAAAACGCCTAAACCGATGCTCTGATACCACTAAATGTGACACCCCTTACCCGTCTACAGTGTAGTGGAGCAGGTTATGCCACTCAGTGTGCCGGAGCACCAATTCATGTTTTAATTACAATTTATCCCTTCTAATTCATTTATTTACTATTTTTGCTAAATCTGAATTTTTTCGAAATTTTTATAGAAAATCCTGCAGAGTGCCAGCTGTAATTTGGAAAAATAGTTCTTTTGAACCTGTTTAAAAACACTTCCAATATAATTACCAAATCCAAAATCCATTATACACATTTCAAATCAATCTCAAAATCTCAATCTCAAATCACAACACTATTTTCGGAAATTTTTTCTTTTCAGTTCACTTCATCACTGGAAGCTCATTCATAAATATTTCTCCACATTTCATTTATCAACATACATTATACAGAAAATTTCAATAATATAAAACTTCATATATTTACATTAATACATAGTTATAAGAGTTTATAGTTACAATCCCAAAACTAATACAAAACACAAAATACAAAATGCTACACAAAATCCTAATGTCCTACCATATGCACTGCAAAGGTGAGGTGATTCTGAACTCCGGATGCAGCTCTGTAAGGTTCACCCTGTCTAATGTCTGTTGGGCTCCCCAGCTAGGCCTCTAGTACCTGCGCGTGGCAAAAGTGACGCGCTAAGCAATTCTACTTAGTGGTGACAAAAAATAATAAAATGAAATAAAATAAAATGAAGATAAGCAGGCAGAATGTATGTTTACATTTTTTGGTAAACTTAATTTCTGATATTATTTGCAGTATTATTCGATTTAAATTTGGTAAGATTTATTAACATTGCCCAAGTAACCCATACTAGTCGACTGGACTGGATAAACGGGTAAACATGCACTAGGTTCTAAGTACCTCGGACCATCACACCATCGGTCACATTGTGTCCCCCGGTGTGCAACAGAACAGCTAATAAGCTACAATAATTATCAGGGATAAAACCTGAGTGTAACAACTCAAATAACATAGCCAAAGGCTATTATGTCACAGAATAGCATGGAAAGCCATGAAACACAGAATGGCATGAAGCCATATGTAGTACTGCTAATAGAACCCTATTGGCATGCCAACCTATCAAAACCAATCACATTAGGCCTACTAAGGCATTTAACACTTTTAATTTATGTAATTCTTTGAAATTAAAATTTTATGGCTACTATTCATTTCATTGGTCAACTAAAATGTTGAATTTTGCATTGACAATAAGTATATTGGTTTAAATATCATCAACATACCACATTTTGCATTTTAAATTTGTTGGTATTGGTTGCCAATACCATTTCTAAGCTTAATGTTAATTGGACAGAATTTTCAGTTTTCATGCTTTGTCTTTACTGTTCCATTAGTCATTTTTGCAATGGGAATTTGGCAAAATGATCAACATGAAAGTTTTTCCTTATTTTGTCTAGTTGTATTTTATTATTTGAATCACTCCATTTGGAGTTTTGTAGCTCTAGTTATGGCCCAAAAACCACAACTGGCCGGATTAAAATTTTATCCAGAATTTCTGGACTGACCAAATCTACAGTACTTGGAACAGTGACTGCAATTCCCTTTTTGAATATGTTCTGGTCATAATTTGGGTTAGGTTTCTTCATGAAAGTTGTAGATATATATCTCAGCTTGTTTCTGGTAAAATATCACGTCAATTGGACCTTTCTACACTGAGTTATGGCTAAATGACCAAATACTATTCATTCGGTCATTTTGCCCAGGCAGAATACAGGTCACTTGGATTAGGGCAATCTTTTAGTCCACTTAATTTGGTTTTATGGGCATGGTTTCTTCACCAATGTTGTGCTATTATGTGTCTAGTTTCATGTACAATTGGCCTTGCACCAATTGTCGACACCATATTTTGGCCGATCCCTAGAATCAATAAAAAATTCTTTTTTTGAACAGCTAATCACGTTTCCAGTCCCTCTTTGATAGGCGGTCACATTTCCGATCTCTCCTCACAGAGAATTGAATCAATGCTAAGTCCTCACATTCATTAAAGCCTCGCCGATCTCTCAAAATCATTTTACCGACCTCTCAAACCCGATGTCGGATTCCCGGACCCGTCAAGTATATTCCTGATCTCTGTTGATGAATAAAATGAACTGGCACTAGATCTTTTCCTACCGCTTTATCACGACCTCCTTTCCGAAAGTCTAAGAGCTAAAGTTTTGGTTCGATTCCGATCTTAAGTGTTCGAGTTAAATTTTCAATCAAGTTCCGTTCAGCATTTTTTCCCTACCGATCTCATGTTTAAAGTGCTTTCCGATCTCTCATACTTAGGTTAATAATCACATTTAGTTTTTGTTTTGCTGTGCTCATACAATCAAATACTCAGACAAACAATGGTTTAAAATTTTCCGATCACAATCATTCATTGAACAAAAAGGCATTCCATTTCATGTCATAAATTTGTACAAGTTATTCGGCTGGGGGATCACCCCCAGCCTGATCTACATTTGGATCACTCCCCCTCTCTCCCTCACCTTCGGCTTCATCCTCACTGTCTTCATCATTGTCCTCAGGAGCCACATCGGCCATCCAGGAGAAGTCTTCTTCTGGGTAACGCTCCTGGAGTGCGGCCAAGAGATCCTTGTGAGCCTTCACATAGGCCTCGGCTATTCCCGTCACCATCTCCTCATCCCTCTCCTTAAGCTCCTTGTCTTTCTCCTTAAGCTCCTTATCCTTCGCCTCAAGTTCCTCTATAAGTTGAGCGACTGGGGATCGGTACAACCAAGGTCCGCAATATAGATCGGTCAAATCCAGTCCTCTCACCTGCGTCAGTTAAGGTCATTCGATCACCGGGATCGTAAATTTTCAATCGGTGAGTAAAGAAGTTCATCGGAAAAAGATCAAAACCACAATCATGGCCTGAGCGACCGCCGGAGCAGCTAGAACAGGGAAAGCAAGAAAGGAAGAGAGAAAAATCAGATGAAGAAATGTCTCTGTCGACAGGAGTATATATAGGGGAAAATGAGCATTTATTGCTGAGCGGAAAACGAAGCGGGCGCTTCGAGAATCGAGATGCAATTAATGCTTGGACCGAATCCAGACTGGTTAAGGGATAATAGAGATCGGGAGATAGGAGATCAGTATGAGAGATCGGAATAGGAGCTAGGGGAGGGATCGGAAGACAAAAAGAATAAGACAAATCCCAATAACCGTCGCCGAATCGTGAGCCGAGGTAGTTAAAGCGTTGCGCATTTAGATCTCCACCGCACGCCTAAGAATCGCCCGCACGCCGACAGTGCCGTATGTCATGACACCCCAGACATCCCAATCTCCACCGTTGATCTCACTTGTAAGGATGAATCCGGAACCCTTGGATCAAAAGAGAAGACGACAATACCAGCGTTTTTCACTCTCAGCCCTCAGATCATTCCGGACAAGAGGATTCAAGACCGTCGGATTAAAAGAGGAAAAGGACAAATATTTTGAGAAGCGATCTCAGCCATTCGTTTTGATTCTCTTTAATTCCTAAACATCCGATCATGTACTTCAAAATCTTGACCCTCCATCTCCCTCAAAATGAATCCTGACCCTTCATGGGGAGCACCCGATTCCTATAAATACCGCATGAAAACTGCTCAAGAAACGAAAAAAAGATTGACAAAAAATATAGGCAAGAGGTCGCTATTATCGTGGAGGAACTCTAAAACTTCATTCAGTTTGTTACTCATTGCTTTGTAGTGATTAAAAGACTTTTGAAACTAGTTTTCGAGTGTTTTCTTGAAAAGATTTTGAATATTGGAACTCTACATTTCCAGTTTGTTCATTATCCGGTCATACTCTCATCATCTCTCGCTTCCTTTCCTCTATTCAAGCTCAACTTCCTTTCACCGTTCTTACCCTGTTACCTTTTAGCTAAAGCATCTCTCGGTTTCACGATGCACATCAACTCTCAGGTGATCAATCCGCCATCACTGTTTACCACTTCACGCTTATTTCAATATATTTGGCTCCTCACGGTAAGAGTTCACACTCATTTACGTTTGTTTCTGCACTTCCTTTGTTCTTCATACATCCGCAACTTTCTTCAAGGGTATTTTGTACAAGAGAACCCAAGAGAAAATATTGTTATAAAAGTTCATGTTACTGTTTTATTAAGCGTCTACGTTTATTTCCGCATTTTCCTTGTTCTTCTTACATCTAGACCATTTCGCACAAGCAATCCCAAAGAAAGTCACTCTCAAATCATTTTTTTAGTGATCAGTTCATTTTATTGATCTCCGTCATTTCAAAACCGCTTTTCTAACTCTTTGTAGTATGTAAATGGTTGGGTAAACGTAGGTAGCTGCAACTTAGAGGTCTCCTTTAAAAAGAGGACCTGAATAACACGTCAGGAAGATAGCCGAACTATTAGGCCGACGTAAACAGCAATTCGACAAAGATGTCATGAAATGGAATAAGACCAAATTAAACGAAGCAGTGGATCGGTCATTAATAGATGTTGGTGAAATGACTACATGAAAAGGTCGATGAATCAAGTCTAGTGTTCCCTGCTCAGCCACAGGATATCCATAAACCTTATCCCTGCATTTTTGAAGGTCGAATTCTTAGTTTTAGGTTCTTAAGACCCGTAGTGTGGTTAAATTGTTAAAGGTCGGAAAAGTCTTTGTCCGAGTCTCATCAACATAGATAGGGTCGGAAGAGTCCTTATCCTATCCTTGCCTAAAAGTTTTAAGTCAACTCTTAAAGGAGATCGGAGGAGGGTTCTTATCCGGTCTCCCTTCAAAATTTTGATAAACATTAAGTAGGGATCGGAAGAGAGTTCTTATCCGGTCTCAACTCAAAACATTAACGAATAACTCTAAAGGAGATCGGAGGAGGGTTCTTATCCGGTCTCCTCTCAAAATTTTAATAAATAACTCTAAAGGAGATCGGAGGAGGGTTCTTATCCGGTCTCCTCCCAAAATTTTAATAAATAACTTAAAAGAGATCGGAGGAGAGTTCTTATCCGGTCTCAACCTCAAATTTTAATAAACATTAAATAGGGATCGGAGGAGAGTTCTTATCCGGTCTCAACCTCAAATTTTAATAAACATCTGAAAGAGATCGGAGGAGAGTTCTTATCCGGTCTCATCCTCAAAACTTCAAATAAATAACTTAAAAGAGACCGGAGGAGGGTTCTTATCCGGTCTCAACCTCAAATTTTAATAAACATCTGAAAGAGATCGGAGGAGAGTTCTTATCCGATTCTCACACCCGTTCACTAAGGTTGTCTCATTTACTTATGTATCTGGGTGATCCAAATTTAGTGAAAAATCAAACATTCCTTCTACCAAAAGGATTAACATTGCCGCCTAAGCCCTTCTAACTAATTTGTAAAGGACGCAGAATTAAATCTACTTACCCTTATTAAGGGACGAGGTGGGGTGCCTAACACCTTCCCCACCCGTTTACGGACCCCGAACTTAGAATCTCTGTTTTAAAGTGGTTTCATTTTTAATTTAACTTCTCAAATGGTTTTCTTTAGTTTCCCTCAAAACTAAGGTGGCGACTCCTCACTCTTTCCCACTTCGGTGAGTGATCGTCCGGGCGACCGCAAAATCCCATTGCGACAGCTTGGCGACTCCACTGGGGACTTCTAGGGACTCAACCCCAGTCTAGAGGCCCAAAAGTAGGCTTAATTTTTGTCCGATCAAATTATATTTAGAGGGGCTCACTCGGCGATGTCTCATATGCTAATTATTATTGCTACTAACTATTTTGTTTTGCCTGTTCTATCTCTTACAGTGCTCTTCATTTCAAAAGAAAAAAAAGGAAAAATAGAAAAATAAAATCCCCCTTAATTGGGAAGAGGTAAAGGTGTCCCTTCACACACTGAACACTCACACAATGTCCTCACACACTATGGTCCTAACCCGGGCTTTCTTACCCTTTTAGGAAAGTAGGAGGGAGTCATGTAGCGGTACCCGTGGGTTTTACCCCGTTAGTATCCGTGAAGGCTTCTGCTCAAATTGAAACTCGTTCTATTTACCGTGATACCCGTGGAATTTTCCCGACAATATCATGGGGGTAGAATGGGGCTCTACTGTTTACAGTAGGGGCAATTTGGGAACCTGTGGCTATTAGAAAATTAGATCCTGAGCTAAACCATCACGATAGTTGAAAGCTGTAGTAAACTGCCTCATAAGATAGAACTATCCAGATAGGTAGCGCGTACCCGGTTGTAGGAGTCTCCCTTCTATCGGACAAAAGGGGCATACTTACTCTTACCCTATTCTGCTTTAATTTCCTTTTGTTTATTTCTTTTCAGGATAATTTTGTATCCTACTAAAACGCCTACACATTTTCCTACTTTGATAAATGTGTACGTGTTACCCACAACAAGATGATTCAAAATTACCCTAATTTGTCTTACTAACAAATTCTCCCGCAGGCGTTACCAAACCGAGGGTCTGTAAAAGGATAGGCATCATTTTTTATCATGGCATCCTCGAGTCAGTCGGCAGAAAAGGCTCAGAATGCTAAACTTTGGTCCGAATCAGTTCATAGTCCTGCACTTCGCAAAATGATGCTTCGAGGCACTGTTAGCTCGCTACCTTCGCTAGATCCGACAAAATAGAGGTCAAAATGAACAACCTCGAGGGTATGTCTAATAGATGGAGGTTGCTTCCCACTGTGTCAAGGTACGATTTGAAGAGAAGTACCGGAAGGATTGCAACCTTAATGCAAGTCAAGGTCCAAATCCTCGCATTAAAAGCCATGTTGACGGTTTGGAATCCTAAGCACGGAGTGTTCTCTTTCAATGACATTGATACGCCCCGCTATGGAGGAATATCGTGCATTGCCGGGGATCCCATACTCATTGCGTAATCGGATCTACTTACACCTCGAGCATAGAGACACTGAAACGGTTGGCACACATGTTGGGTTTTCCCCGTAAGAAGTGAAGTCCATAGAAAAAATCAAAGGGAACACGCATGGATGGTATTGGACGTACCTTGAGAAGCGGTTAGATCATTACATCCAAGAGAAACAGTGGGATCTAGCTTCCATGGCACTCGCCTTTGGAATCTATGGTCTGATCCTGCTCCGGGGCCATTGAGGATCATCACTTGCGGCAAAGGAGGTATTTTGGACAGTAGAAAGACAGGGGATCAATCCGATACCAGCAATTCTTGCCGAAACCTTGTTAACCCTAACTTACTGCAGGCAACAGGGGAAAGGGTCCATTAAGTGTTGCTCTCAGTTATTATACCTCTGGACTATCAGCCACATGTGTCCTGAGGAGACAAAAGGATTGACTTGGTACCTTGACCAGCCTCCCATTGAGAAGATGACCCGGTTAGTGATCAGCCCGAAGAATGAAAAACAAGTATGGAACGGATTCTCGAGTTTCAATAGCCATGATTACCGTTGGAGGAAGTCAGGACGTCAAGCCAACCCGTCTTGATTGGTACAGGAGGTATTCAGTCGGTGTCCCTAATTGGAATAACCGGGTATACAAGTTACACTCCAGCACTGGTAATGAGGCAGTTTGGCTCAACACAGTCCATGTTCAACATTAAAAAATACCACCAAGGTCACTTCTACCATGAGCTCAAGGAAGAAGAAGGGTTGAAAATGGCTCGCAAGTCCTGGGAAAACATCACTCTAATGGAGAAATCACCCAGAGGCCCGAGTGCCTCGGACGATTACCTTAAATGGAGAGCTGATAGGGACCAAGAACGCTCTACCATAGAATTCAAGGACGACAACCCTCGCCAAGACGCCCTATTAGAGGAAGCTGATAATCGCCTGGTTGACTCGCTACAAAAGGCAAATACCGAGAACTCACAATTGCAGGAACAAATAAAACAGCTGAAGGACCAACAGCAGAAAATTAAGAGGAGGATAAGAAAGCTCAGGGAAGAGGCAAGGGCCGAAAGAATAGGGTTCGAAGAGCAAGAGGTACAGTGGGAAAAGGAAAGAGACTCTCTCCAAGCTGAGGTTAAAGAGATGAAAGGGCAGAATAGTAAGCTTCAGGAAAGGATGAAGTACCAAGAGGTGCTCGTTGAAGAGTATAAACAGGAAAACAAGAAGAAGAAGCTTGAATTAAAAGAACAGGCACTACTCATCAACGATATCTTGAAAGAGTGTGCTAAAGAGAGATAAGTACAATAACAAGCTGCCCTCTATCAAGAACTGAAAGAGAATGTAGATCAGCTGGAGAGAACAATAGCACGAGGAAAACAAGAATTATTACCGGAATCCGAGTACGCCCTGAAAGCATTCGACCCTGCCAAGCAAGAAGAAAGGTTATATGAGTATCTCAGAAAATGTCACCTTATTATAAAGAATCTTCCAGAGCCTAGGCCAATGTAAAAAAATACGATGTGCAAATTACTCAGTTAATGAAGTGATTTTTGAACCATTGTTTAGCAAAATTTGTGAATGAATAGTATGACTCCCGTAGGAACTTCCTCGCTAGGGTTATGTGAAAAATTGAAATGCGCTATATGGACAGGTATCATAAATGCGCATTCAATCCCGTCATTCACGATCAGACTATCGCACGATGCCATGATAAAGTTGAGGCGATTATCCTTTTGCAGACTCCAACCTGGCTCTCAAACGCCACTGTATCCTTCGTCCGGACAAGGGCTTTTAGTTTCTTTGCAAAACTCAAATTCATTTAAATTTTTTTTTTTATCCCTCACAGGAAATCAATATTGATTCAAACAAGGCAAGTCTGACCAAACACACGGTTCAACCTAAGCGAGTGTACTTAACAAGATCTCGAACAAGGAAGATAATGGAAAATCAGGAGCAAGTACAGAACCTACAGGGGCAGGTCTCCGAGTTGAAAGATCAGCTTTCTGAAATTATGAGACTAATGAAGGAAATGTCTCAGAACAAACCTACTTCAGAACCTAGCCCACCATTACCTCCTCCGCCTCCTACAACAAATGATCCTCAGCAAGCTTCAACCTCTTTTACCTTTCAGTCTCCCATTCCGGACCCGACAATCACTGTCAATCCGGTGACCATAAATAATGACCCACCTTTTTCCTATTACCCGGCCGTCTCAAATGCCGAGCCTCACCATTCAATCCCGATCCCTCCAGTTTACTCCACCCCTCAGCTCCCGGTTGGAGGAGTGTATCATGCGGTGGAAGGAGAACATAGGGCGAGAGATAACGAGAAACTATCGGCTCTAGAAGAAAGACTGAGAGCAATAGAGGGGCTGAACATGTATGGTTCAGTCGATGTGTCGTCACTGAGATTGGTGCCAGATGTGGTGGTACCACCCAAATTCAAGGTTCCGGATTTCGACAAGTACACCGGAAACTCGGATCCCCGCATCCACCTGGCAACCTACATTGCCAAAATGTCTGCCTTAACGGAAGACGATAGACTTCTCATTCACTTCTTTCACGAGAGCCTCTCCGGAGCAGCTCTGAGATGGTGCATACAATTGGACAGGAGCAAGCTACACTCCTGGAAGGATTTAGCCGATACCTTTCTGAAGCAATATAAATTCAATTGTGATGCGGCACCCACAAGGAGGGACCTCCAGAACCTGGTACAGAAAGACCGGGAAAGTTTCAAGCAGTACGCCCAACGATGGAGGGAGAAGGCTGCAGAAGTATATCCTCCAGTGACCGACAATGAACTTTGCTCCCTATTCATCGAAACATTGAAGGCTCCCTACTTCAACCTGATGATTGGCAATACCTCCAATAGCTTCTCAGATATCATCCAAGCCGGTGAGAGAATTGAAGCTAATCTGAGAATAGGAAGACTACAGGAGTTGGCTGAAAACCCTGTGAAGAAGCCCGCCAATTTTGGCAAAAAGAAGGAAGGTGATGTACACTCTGTCACCCGTCCAAATAATTACCCCCAATTTCCCCAAAATAACTACCGGCCATATTCCCCCTCTCATGGCCAAACCGTCGCCAACATTCCACCTCCTTTCCCTAATCATCCACAAACACGCCCACAATACGCCCCACCCACAAATTTCCAACCAAGACCACCTCCTCCTCCAGCTCAACCACGGCCACCACAGAATAACCCAAGACCTCCAAGGAATCCTGATCCACCCCTTCCCCTCCCTCTCAGTGAAATATACCGATACCTTGTCGGTATAAACCAAATCGTACCAGTCCCTTTAGACCCAATCCGGCCGCCATATCCCAGGTGGTATGATGCCACAGCCCGTTGTGAGTATCATGGAGGAGCACAAGGGCATTCAACCGATAACTGCGGGGCACTCAGAGGGAGAGTGCACGCTTTAATCCGGAACGGGTGGTTGAAGATTGAGGGGAATGGTTCCCTCCCCAATGTCACCTCAAATCCACTGCCCAACCATAATGCGGGTAGTGGTGTAAATATGATTGAGTCTAAGGGAGAGGGATCAACACCTGAAGTGGATAAGCTGGTTCCTTACTTTGAGGAGATTTTTGCCATAGCAATGAGGGAAGGTTATCTTTCCCCTCAGGTAGCGGGAGCTGAGGAAAGTGCGAGGTGTCCTTACCATGGAGGGGCAGCTGACCATGAGCTGCGAGATTGTGAGGGGTTCAGGCAAGAAGTCCAGAACTTATTGTCTCTCAGGGTTCTGAGATACCAGACAAAGCTAAAAACGGAAAAAGGAGTGAACACCACCGGATACGGCCAGAACGCCTCTACCTCCAAACCCAGAATCACCTTCTCACCCCCAGTAGCCTCACCACCAGTAACAGTTATTCAGACTCCACCTCAGCTCCCCATCACCAACACTCATGCTGTCCCTTGGAACTATAATTTCCAAGTTTTTACTCAGGGAGCGTCAAGCAGCACATCCGCTCCTAGCCTTGCCTCACCTCCGGCACCACCAAAGCCATGTTTCGCTCCTCACGAGCACTTCAGGATGACTTATGCTGGACCTGCCAGCAGCATTACTCCCCAAACAAGTCCCCAGCCTGTTATTGCAATAAAACCCTCTCCACTGAGCAAGAAGTCGAGTTTATAACCAAGTGGGAGGTGTTACTGAACGAGGAAAGAGAAAAGAGAAAAGGAAAAGTAAAGATGGGAGAGTCATCAAGAAACACGGAAGAGGAGGTTGAGAAAGCAGGGGAAGCAGAGCCTGTTGAGCATAGAGAAGATGAAGAACTGTTGCTCCAAATAATGAAGCAGAGCGAGTATGACGTGGTGGAACAGTTGAGAAAGACACCACTGGATTTCATGTTATCGCTGATTTTGAGTTCGGAAGTGCACCGACAAGCCTTACAGAGAATCTGGATCGTGCCTTTGTCAACCCCGACATTACTCGGCGGTTTGAGAAGTTAGTGGGACAAATCCAGCATCGGCTCTGTAGCCTTTTACGAAGAGGAGGTAGACCTGCAGCTTAGGGCATAATAAAGCTCTGCATGTAACGGTGAAATGTAAAGGCGTATAGTGGCCAAGGTCCTCATCGATAACGGATCGACCCTCAATGTACGCCTAGCGCTACCTTGGCTAGATTGCCGGTTGACCAATCGGACATACGTCAAAGTGCTATGGTGGTGAGAGCTTTTGTGGAACAAGGAGAGAGGTCTTTGGGGACATTGACTTGCCAATCCAGTCGGTGCATGTACTTTCAATATCACGTTTCAAGTGATGAACATTGAGCCACCTACACCATCTTTGTTAGGGAGGCCTTGGATCCATTCTGCGAATCGTCGTTCCTTCGACTTTGCACCGTAAGATCAAATACATTAAGGACGGCAAAATCATCACGGTGAGGGAAGAAGCTATCTTGGTCACCAAGCCGCAATCACTTCCCTATGTGGAAGCGGCCGAGGAATCGCTGGAAAGCTCTTTCCAGGCCCTTGAGTTACAAGATACTGGGAAGGAGGGGGCCATGGCTATGGTGGCCAAAGTAATGTCAAGAAGCGGGTATGAAGAAGGTAAGGGCCTAGGCGCCACATTACAAGGAATTGTCGAGCCTATACCGGCCATTCAGAAGATAGGCCGTTATGGTTTGGGGTATGAGGAGGATGCCCTTATGGATGGGCGGTTCCGGATGAGGAAAATGCTTCGGGATCAGAGGTTCGACCAGAAGATGGGAAAGGTGAAAGTAGTCCCGAGAATCACGGAAATCTTCACTAAACCGGTCATTCAACATCCGGCAAGTACAGAAGAATCACCTGATGATCGATCCTTAGATGTCATCCAACTAGTTTCCTTGTATGAGGCCCTAGTTTCGCCAATGGCTGAAGAGCAGGAGCTTGACAACTGGACAACGGAGGATATCCCTGTACTCAATCTCGAGTAAAGTACCTCTGGTTATCTACACTTGATCACTTTGTCCATGGTGACAAGTGTAATACTGTAAATGGACCTTTTCTTATGGCATTAATGAATTAATAGCGCATTTTTAATCCAATACTCTTTTTCTTTCCTTTTAATTCCATCCTTATAACATGTTCTATTCTTTATTCATTCAGGAACATTCATCAATTAACACCTAATAATCCAATAGACTCAGAAATTCCTCTGGTTAATTTTGAAATCCCCATAACTGCCATTACTTCAAGTGATTCTGAGGAAGACCTTACAGAGGAAAGCAATGAAAAAGATGAACCCTCCCTCGTGCCTTGTGAAGATGAAACGCGCACAATAAACTTAGGCACGGAAGAAGTAAAAAGGGAACTTAAGGTAGTGGAGAGTGACGAATTGGGAGATATGATCGATCTGCTTAAGGAATTTCTCGACGTATTCTCATGGAGCTATGATGATATGGTGGGTTTGGACCCTCAGATAGCAACGCACAAAATTCCCTTGATCCCGGGGACAATCCCGGTAAAACAAAAGCTAAGGAGAATGAATCCCGACACACTGCTTAAGGTTCGGGACGAAGTCAAGAAACAGTATGACGCCGGGTTCTTAGAAGTGGTCAAATATCCCCAATGGGTGGCTAACGTCGTCCCGGTGATGAAGAAAGACGGGAGAGTCAGGGTGTGCGTTGACTACCGGGATCTTAATAAAGTTAGCTTGAAAGACGACTTCCCTCTCCCCCATATTGATGTGCTAGTTGACAATGCTGCGGGTTTGGGCAGATGTTCGTGTATTGATGGGGCATCAGGGTACAATCAGATCCCAATGGACGAGGAAGACAAGGATAAAACTGCTTTTATCACCCAATGGGGGGTATTCTGCTATCGGGTCATGCCCTTCGGGTTGAAGAATGCCGGGGCTACTTACCAGCGCGCAATGGTCACATTATTCCACGATATGATGCATAAAGAAGTAGAGGTGTATGTGGATGATATGATCATCAAATCCCGGGGAGAGGAGAGCCACGTTCAGGTGATAAGGAGGGTGTTTGAAAGGCTCAGGAAATACCAGTTGAAGCTGAACCCTGCTAAGTGCATATTCGGAGCTAGATCGGGAAAACTGTTGGGATTCATAGTAAGCGAGAAGGGAATAGAAGTGGACCTGCACAAAGTTCGAGCTATTTCAAGAAATGCCGTCCCCAAAAGCGAGAAGGGAGGTGCGCAGTTTTCTGGGAAAGCTGAACTACATTTCGAGGTTTATTTCTAATCTCACTGCCAAAGCTGAGCCTATTTTCAGATTACTCCGGAAGAACAACCCTACCCAATGGGATTCGGATTGTCAAAAGGCTTTCGAAACAATCAAGCAGTATTTGTCAAATCCACCAGTATTGGTCCCGCCTGTGGCAAGCAGGCCTTTGATCCTGTACCTGGCAGTCCAACAGAATTCTATGGGGTGTGTTTTGGGACAGCATGATGATACCGGCCGAAAAGAGAGGGCCATTTATTACCTGAGCAAGAAGTTCAATGATTGTGAGTCGAGGTACTCCTTCTTAGAAAAGACTTGCTGCGCGTTAGCATGGACAGCAAATCGCCTCAAGCACTATATGTTGAATCACAAGACATGGCTTATCTCCAGGATGGATCCTATCAAATATGTATTCGAAAGCCCATTCGTGCCGGGAAGGATAGCCAAGTGGCAGGTTATACTCTCCCAATACGACATAGTCTACATGACCCGAAAAGCGGTGAAAGGTAGCGTGATTGCTGACCTCCTAGCAGAAAACCCTATCCAGGATTATGAAGCTCTGAATTTTGAGTTCCCTGATGAACATATCAATGAAGTAGACCACGAAGAAGATGAGCCAACCGATGTATGGGAGATGTATTTTGATGGAGCAGTCAATTTATCGGGAAATGGAATCGGAGCTGTACTAGTATCCCCAGAAGGAAAGCACTTCCCAATAGCTGCTAAGTTGGGATTTGACTGTACCAACAATGTCGCAGAGTATGAAGCTTGTGTAATGGGTCTACATGCCGCTATAGAGAGGAAAATCAGAAAGTTGGAGGTGTACGGAGACTCGGCTCTGATAATCTATCAAGTCAAGGGAGAATGGCAAACTAAGGATCCCAAGTTGATCCCATATCAGAAGTACTTACTGGAGTTGATCAAGAAATTCGAAGAAATCTCTTTCACTCACCTGAGTAGAGACAAGAATCAATTTGCTGATGCCTTAGCTACTCTAGCTGTTATGGCTCAAATCGAAGAAGGGCAGATGTTTCAGACGTTGAAGATTAAGGTAAGGGATGAGCCAGCCTATTGCTTCATGATTGAAGAAGAGCCCGACGGAAAGCCTTGGTATCATGACATCCTGGTCTACTGTAGAACCAGAGAATTCCCTTCAGGGGCAAGCAAAAATGAAAAGAAGATGATTCGGAGGTTAGCATTAGGGTACTTTCCCAGTGGAGAAACCCTATACAAGAGGAGCCCCAACGGAGAATTGTTGAGATGTGTAGATGCAAAGGAAGCAAAGAAAATCCTTTTTGAAACTCATGAGGGAAATTGTGCCACTCACGTCAATGGACACATGATGGCGAAGCAAATCATGCGACGTGGGTATTTTTGGATCACAATGGAAAAGGATTGCATCGAGTATTTCCGGAAGTGCCACAAGTGTCAGATTTACGCAGATCCGATAAATGTGCCACCTCACAAGCTGTTCAATCTCGTCTCACCGTGGCCTTTTGCAATGTGGGGCATAGATGTGATTGGTCCCATCAATCCCAAGGCATCCAATGGGCACAGATTCATCCTTGTAGCCATCGACTATTTCTCCAAGTGGGTCGAGGCGACATCCTATGCTCACATCACGCAGAACACGTTTCTCAAATTCTTCAGAAGCAATATCATCTGCCGGCATGGTCTCCCGAATGAAATTGTCATCGCGATAATGCCAAGAACTTGAATGGTCCGAAGATTCAGGAATTATGTGATCAATACAAAATCCGACACCTCAATTCCTCCCCATACCGTCTCCAGATGAATGGAGCGGTGGAAGCTGCAAACAAAAACCTCAAGAGAATAATCCGGAAAATGACGGTCACATATAGGGATTGGCATGATATGCTTCCCTACGCTCTTCACGCATACCGGACTTCCGTAAGAACCTCGGCCGGCAACTCCATACTCACCGGTCTACGGGATGGAAGTCGTATTGCCTATTGAGGTTGAAATCCGTCCTAAGGATTTTGAAGGAATCGAGGATCGATGAGTCGAATGGATCCGATCAAGGTTGGATCGATTGAATTTCTTTGGATGAGAAAAGGTTAACGAAGCATGTCACGGACAATTATACCGAGAGAAGAATGGCGGGGCATTTGATAAAAATGTACGCACACGTGAATTCCAACCCGGGACCTAGTATCAAGAAAGTCTTCTTGAACCAAAACGACCCGGGGCAAGTGGTCACCAACCTATGAGGACCCTATGTGGTTAAAAGACATTTTCCGGAGGAGCCTTGATCTTGACCCACATAGGCGGTGAAGAATTCCGAGACCGATCAATGCCGACAACCGTCAAGAGATACTATGCATAAAAAGGAAAGGGTGAAAACCCAAAGGGCATTCAAAAAAAAAAAAAAAAAAAAAAAAAAAAAAACTTCTTGGGGTGAAAACCCAAAAGGCGTCCCAAGAACCAAAGTGGAGAAATAAGGAAGAGGTATGAAACCACGGATGGAGAGAAAGCGTCGCGACATGAAGCTTCAGAGAACTTGAAATAATGGCAGTTAAAAGACTTCAAAACTAACCATAAGGAATATGTGAGATCTATCTTTGTACCTTTTCCTCTCCTTTGAAAGTCTATTCTTTCTAATAAAGTTATACTTCACTCCTTACATTTGTTATTTTCCCCATGCTATCCTTTCTCTTTGTTTAATGCGCTATTAATTAGTTAAAATTTTTGCCATAAGATTTGAATTTGAAAATTGATAACCTCACGTACTTTATTATGAGATTTGCAGGAAATAGCCTTCAAAAAAAAAAAAAAAACAAAAAAAAAAAACTTAGAGGTGAAACCCGAAGGGCGCTTCAGTCGAATGGACGAAGAGAAAGTGAAAACACAAGCGCTCTCCGTAGAGTAAGAAGAAAGTCGGGAATGAAAAAGGGGTATCCGAAAGAATGAGATCATAGGTCAGGTCTTGCAACTCCTCCTCCATTAATCATCCGCCTTCGTTATCTTGTTAAGTACACTTCTTCAGGGAAAGAACTTCATGTGTCAGGGTTAGACTCGCCTTGTAAGTTGATTTTGATTTCCTGCAATTTACATTTCTGTTATCAACCTCTGGATCCTTGATCCAAGTTGATTTTAATTTCATGCAATTCCACCATCAACCTCTGGATCCTTGATCCAAGTTGATTTTAATTTCATGCAATTCCACCATCAACCTCTGGTTCCTTGATCTAAGTTGATTTTAATTTCATGCAATTTACATTTCTGTTATCGACCTCTGGTTCCTTGATCCAAGTTGATTTTAATTTCATGCAATTTACATTTCTGTTATCGACCTCTGGATCCTTGATCCAAGTTGATTTTAATTTCATGCAATTCCACCATCAACCTCTGGTTCCTTGATCCAAGTTGATTTTAATTTCATGCAATTTACATTTCTGTTATCAACCTCTGGTTCCTTGATCTAAGTTGATTTTAATTTCATGCAATTTACATTTACATTATCGACCTGATCCTTGATCCAAGTTGATTTTAATTTCATGCAATTCCACCATCAACCTCTGGTTCCTTGATCTAAGTTGATTTTAATTTCATGCAATTTACATTTCTGTTATCGACCTCTGGATCCTTGATCCAAGTTGATTTTAATTTCATGCAATTCCACCATCAACCTCTGGTTCCTTGATCCAAGTTGATTTTAATTTCATGCAATTTACATTTCTGTTATCAACCTCTGGATCCTTGATCCAAGTTGATTTTAATTTCATGCAATTCCACCATCAACCTCTGGTTCCTTGATCTAAGTTGATTTTAATTTCCTGCAATTTAAATTTCTACCATCAACCTCTGGTTCCTTGATCCAAGTTGATTTTAATTTCCTGCAATTCCATCATCAACCTTTGGATCCTTGATCCAAGTTGATTTTAATTTCCTGCAATTCCACCATCAACCTCTGGTTCCTTGATCTAAGTTGATTTTAATTTCCTGCAATTTAAATTTCTGCTATCAACCTCTGGATCCTTGATCCAAGTTGATTTTAATTTCCTGCAATTCCACCATCAACCTCTGGATCCTTGATCCAAGTTGATTTTAATTTCCTGCAATTCCACCATCAACCTTTGGATCCTTGATCCAAGTTGATTTTAATTTCCTGCAATTCCACCATCAACCTCTGGTTCCTTGATCTAAGTTGATTTTAATTTCCTGCAATTTAAATTTCTACCATCAACCTCTGGTTCCTTGATCTAAGTTGATTTTAATTTCCTGCAATTTAAATTTCTGCTATCAACCTCTGGATCCTTGATCCAAGTTGATTTTAATTTCCTGCAATTCCACCATCAACCTCTGGATCCTTGATCCAAGTTGATTTTAATGTCATGCAATTTACATTCCTGTTATCAACCTCTGGTTTCTAGATCCAAGTTGATTTTAATTTTCTAGGTCATTAACTTAGGTGTGCTTTAGTTCCCTAATTTCAAATACCTAATCGTCCAAAATATGAGTCGGAATCTTTACATAATTCCTATACGGAAATTTTTCCTTTAATTGAAATTATGTAAAGAGGGGCAGCTGTCGACACCATATTTTGGCCGATCCCTAGAATCAATAAAAAATTCTTTTTTGAACAGCTAATCACGTTTCCAGTCCCTCTTTGATAGGCGGTCACATTTCCGATCTCTCCTCACAGAGAATTGAATCAATGCTAAGTCCTCACATTCATTAAAGCCTCGCCGATCTCTCAAAATCATTTTACCGACCTCTCAAACCCGATGTCGGATTCCCGGACCCGTCAAGTATATTCCTGATCTCTGTTGATGAATAAAATGAACTGGCACTAGATCTTTTCCTACCAGTTTTACTGCTGACCTCCTTTCCGAAAGTCTAAGAGCTAAAGTTTTGGTTCGATTCCGATCTTAAGTGTTCGAGTTAAATTTTCAATCAAGTTCCGTTCAGCATTTTTTCCCTACCGATCTCATGTTTAAAGTGCTTTCCGATCTCTCATACTTAGGTTAATAATCACATTTAGTTTTTGTTTTGCTGTGCTCATACAATCAAATACTCAGACAAACAATGGTTTAAAATTTTCCGATCACAATCATTCATTGAACAAAAAGGCATTCCATTTCATGTCATAAATTTGTACAAGTTATTCGGCTGGGGGATCACCCCCAGCCTGATCTACATTTGGATCACTCCCCCTCTCTCCCTCACCTTCGACTTCATCCTCACTGTCTTCATCATTGTCCTCAGGAGCCACATCGGCCATCCAGGAGAAGTCTTCTTCTGGGTAACGCTCCTGGAGTGCGGCCAAGAGATCCTTGTGAGCCTTCACATAGGCCTCGGCTATTCCCGTCACCATCTCCTCATCCCTCTCCTTAAGCTCCTTATCTTTCTCCTTAAGCTCCTTATCCTTCGCCTCGAGTTCCTCTATCAGTTGAGCGACTGGAGATCGGTACAACCAAGGTCCGCAATATAGATCGGTCAAATCCAGTCCTCTCACCTTCGTCAGTTAAGGTCATTCGATCACCGGGATCGTAAATTTTCAATCGGTGAGTAAAGAAGTTCATCGGAAAAAGATCAAAACCACAATCATGGCTCGAGCGATCACGAGCAATAGAACAGGAAAGCAAGAAAGGAAGAGAGAAAATCAAATGAAGAAATGTCTCTGCCGATGGAGTATATATAGGGAAAATGAGCATTTATTGCTGAGCGGAAAACGAAGCGGGCGCTTCGAGAATCAAGATGCAATTAATGCTTGGACCGAATCCAGACTGGTTAAGGGATAATAGAGATCGGGAGATAGGAGATCAGTATGAGAGATCGGAATAGGAGCTAGGGGAGGGATCGGAAGACAAAAAGAATAAGACAAATTCCAATAACCGCCGCCGTAATCGTGAGCCGAGGTAGTTAAAGCGTTGCGCACGAGATCTCCACCGCACGCCTAAGAATCGCCCGCAATGTCGACAGTGCCGTGGTATGTCATGACATCCTGACATCCCAATCTCCACCGTTGATCTCACTTGTAAGGATGAATCCGAACCCTTGGATCAAAAGAGAAGACGACAATACCAGCGTTTTCACTCTCACTCGGATCATTCCGACAAGAGGATTCAAGACCGCTTGATTAAAAGAGGAAAAGGACAAATATTTTGAGAAGCGATCTCACCATTCGTTTTGATTCTCTTTAATTCCTAAACATCCGATCATGTACTTCAAAATCTTGACCCTCCATCTCCTCAAAATGAATCCCGACCCTTCATGGGGAGCACCGATTCCTATAAATACTGCATGAAAACTGCTCAAGAAACGAAAAAAAGACGGACAAAAATATAGGCAAGAGGTCGCTATTATCGTGGAGGAACTCAAACTTCATTCAGTTTGTTACTCATTGCTTTGTAGTGATTAAAAGACTTTTGAAACTAGTTTTCGTGAGTGTTTTCTTGAAAAGATTTTGAATATTGGAACTCTACATTTCCAGTTTGTTCATTATCCGGTCATACTCTCATCATCTCTCGCTTTCCTTTCCTCTATTCAAGCTCAACTTCCTTTCACCGGTTCTTACCCTGTTACCTTTTAGCTAAAGCATCTCTCGGTTTCACGACAGACATCAACTCTCAGCCGATCAATCCGCCATCACTGCTACCACTTCACGCTTATTTCAATATATTTGGCTCCTCACGGTAAGAGTTCACACTCATCGCTTACGTTTGTTTCCTGCACTTCCTTTGTTCTTCATACATCTGCAACTTTCTTCAAGGGTATTTTGTACAAGAGAACCCAAGAGAAAATATTGTTATAAAAGTTCATGTTACTGTTTTATTAAGCGTCTACGTTTATTTCCCGCATTTTCCTTGTTCTTCTTACATCTAGACCATTTCTGCACAAGCAATCCCAAAGAAAGTCACTCTCAAATCATTTTTTTTAGTGATCAGTTCATTTTATTGATCTCCGTCATTTCTGAAAACCAGTTTTCTAACTCTTTGTAGTATGTAAATGGTTGGGTAAACGTAGGTAGCTGCAACTTAGAGGTCTCCTTTAAAAAGAGGACCTGAATAACACGTCAGGAAGATAGCCGAACTATTAGGCCGACGTAAACAGCAATTCGACAAAGATGTCATGAAATGGAATAAGACCAAATTAAACGAAACAGAGTGGATCGGTCATTAATAGATGTTGGTGAAATGACTACATGAAAAGGTCAGTGAATCAAGTCTAGTGTTCCCCGTTCAGCCACAGGATATCCATAAACCTTATCCCCGGCATTTTTGAAGGTCAGAATTCTTAGTTTTAGGTTCTTAAGACCCGTAGCTGTGGTTAAATTTTTAAAGGTCGGAAAAGTCTTTGTCCGAGTCTCATCAAAATAGAAGGGGTCAGAAGAGTCCTTATCCTATCCTTGCCTAAAAGTTTTAAGTCAACTCTTAAAGGAGATCGGAGGAGGGTTCTTATCCGGTCTCCCTTCAAAATTTTGATAAACATTAAGTAGGGATCGGAAGAGAGTTCTTATCCGGTCTCAACTCAAAACATTAACGAATAACTCTAAAGGAGATCGGAGGAGGGTTCTTATCCGGTCTCCTCTCAAAATTTTAATAAATAACTCTAAAGGAGATCGGAGGAGGGTTCTTATCCGGTCTCCTCCCAAAATTTTAATAAATAACTTAAAAGAGATCGGAGGAGGATTCTTATCCGGTCTCCCTTCAAAATTTTAATAAACATTAAATAGGGATCGGAGGAGAGTTCTTATCCGATCTCAACCTCAAATTTTAATAAACATCTGAAAGAGATCGGAGGAGAGTTCTTATCCGGTCTCATCCTCAAAACTTCAAATAAATAACTTAAAAGAGACCGGAGGAGGGTTCTTATCCGGTCTCCCCTCAAAATTTTAATGAACAACTTAAAAAAGATCGGAGGAGAGTTCTTATCCGATTCTCACACCCGTTCACTAAGGTTGTCTCATTTACTTATGTATCTGGGTGATCCAAATTTAGTGAAAAATCAAACATTCCTTCTACCAAAAGGATTAACATTGCCGCCTAAGCCCTTCTAACTAATTTGTAAAGGACGCAGAATTAAATCTACTTACCCTTATTAAGGGACGAGGTGGGGTGCCTAACACCTTCCCCACCCGTTTACGGACCCCGAACTTAGAATCTCTGTTTTAAAGTGGTTTCATTTTTAATTTAACTTCTCAAATGGTTTTCTTTAGTTTCCCTCAAAACTAAGGTGGCGACTCCTCACTCTTTCCCACTTCGGTGAGTGATCGTCCGGGCGACCGCAAAATCCCATTGCGACACCAATTTAACCTCTACAATTCTAGTTATTACTGCCCAAACCTGCTGGACTCATGCCCAGTCCTGCAGGTCACCAAGGGCAGCCACACCAAGCTCCAATCCCACTAGACAATGCACTTCATTTTTTATTCAAACAATACCAAATGGTCACTAATTGACCATTAAAATCTACTTTCTTTATCACATGTTCAAAGTCTCATTTTTCACCCCAAACCCTAACTCAAATATCATAAACCATGCATTATCATGGCATTTCATCACTCCACTTATAAGATACATATGAAGGGCAGCCATACTAGCATATTAACTCCATAAAACTCATCGCAAGCATACCCTAACCAAGGCTGCCGAAAATAAGGGATGGCATACAAATGGTATTCAACAAATTTCCTTTGTACTTTACACTGATACATAGTCCTTAACATGAATTTAAGGTGAAAACTAAAGCTAGGTCACTAACCTCTATGGAGTGAAGTTTCCCCACTTCCTAGGGTTCTTGTTTTCCTTTTCTTTTTACTCCTAAAAGAATCTCCAAGGTGTAAGAACACTTTTTTGTTTTGGGAGTATAGGATTTAGTGGGGTAGAAACTAGGGAGATCAAGCTTTGAAAAGCTTGTTTATGGTTAGCTATGGAGGAGGGTCATCGCAAGGAGAAAATAAGGAAGAAGAAGTTCTGATTTTTTTCATTTTTCCAGCCCATTTGTCTCTTTTAAATAAGTTTATGCCATGTGTCAACATTGGGTTGGTTGGGAAAATCTTAATGACATCATTATGATGTCATAATGCCATTTTCTTTCATTTTCTCTCCTTTTCTTGTCTATTTAATTGCAATTAAATTTTAATAACATTTATTCATATCTTATGTTATATAAATTATTTATTTAACTGGACAAGTTGGCCAAAATTCATCTCTGAAGACGAAATTGTAACACCCCTATGTTCGGTAGTGTGTTCTACTGTTTCAATGTTCCAATGACCAGTGTTGTCCGGACAGCTAGAATGCCTAGAACTACACTTCGATATGAGTGAGGAGACATAAAATAATGAAATACAAGAAAAGAAAATACAAGAAAAACAAAGGAAAAATAATAGCAAAGAAATGTAACCAAGTTAAGCGAGCTGAGAACCCTAGCGATGGGTGACCGCACCGGGAGGTCACAGTGTGGACCGTTGACTAGCTCTGGACCGCGGGGAACCCTAGAAAATATTTTTAGGACTTAAATAGACACCTATTGAAATACCAATACCATTAGAAATATTAAATTAAAATTAAATAGTTAGTACAAAGAAAAGTGAGAAATCGAAAAATGGACAAAACCTGGTGTTACCGAAAAATTGGGAATGTAACCCGAACAGGGGCATTGTGGTCATTCGACACCCCGAGTTGTCTTTTGACCTAAATGTCCATTAAAAATAAATAATATTACACTTAGAAAATATAATGAAAATTTAATTTAGTGGTACCTAATGTGAATAGCAAAAATGGAGTGTAAATGGAGTAATTATCAATTAAAACATATAACATAGTTTAATTAAGGTGAGTGGACCACTATGGATTAAATTAAACACTAAATGGGCAGGTGTAAATCCACTAACAATCTGTAAACATTTCATCACCTTCATCCCTTCTCCCATGCTGAAATGAAGCTTGAGAAACCTCCCATGGCTGCCCAAATGCATGGTTCATTACACCCAATTTCAAGCTAGATTTTGTTTACTTGTCTTCATTAATTTTGATCCTCACACCATGGACAGTAGATAGGCAGCAAGAAAGGAAAGTTTTTGTGGAGTTTTGAAGAATTTCCAAAGTGGTAAGTTTATGTTTTTTATTATTGTTTAATTAAAGTTTGTAAGGATGTTATGGGTGTTTGATTTATGGAGAGATTTTTGAGGTTTGATGTTGAATGGGGAAGTGTACTTTTGGCAGCCATGGAAACACCTTGAAGACAGTTTATTTTTGCTTGTAAATGGTGAATTAAAGGATTGATTAAATGTATATTGTGTAGGAAATTATTTGGGTGATTATACTTAGTATATGTAAATGTGTATTGAAATTTGAAGCTTAGAAATTAATGGAATGTAAATGTATCATTGCGGCAGTTTGTTGACTCTTGAAGAATGCTGGAATTCATGCTTGGTTTATGGTATATTAACGTTGACTTGTGTTGGATGTTATGGCAGTTTGAGTGTATATATGATGGTGTGAGGTTGGACATGTAAAAGTGTTATGGTTAGGTGCTTGAATTGTTGTAAATTGAGTTTGACAAATTCTGCACTTTATGGTGTATGTTGAATGTAATTGTAAGCTGCCAAAATGACCTATAATAAGTTGTGAATTATGAGACCAATTGGAGGTGAAACTAGGCACAAAATGTGCCAACTTTCATGGAGGAAGCATACCAAAATTCTGCTTGCAACGTAGCTTGAAAAATGACTAAATCCGGATTAAGTGCAAATAAGGGCCTGAAAATCGACCATTTGGGCAGTAGTTAGTGTTTAGGCCATAACTCACTCAAAACAGGTCCAATTGACCTGAAATTTTGACCATGAATAGTTAAGACCCATATCTACAAGTGTTATGAAGACACCAAAACCCAGAAATGACCATAAGTAAGTCAAAAAGCTTGCACAAGTTCGGGTCCAAAAACTGGCCGAACCAAAATTGACCTAAAATGACCTAAAATGACCAATTTTGATGCAATTTGACCAGCAATAGTAAAATGAGCATAACTTGGTCTACATAAGTCAGAATGACCTGAAATTTTGCCCCGCGTTCCATAAGACATAGATCTACAAGTTTGTAGTTTTTACCAAAACCCGTAAACCGAGGTAACTAGGTCGTCCGACTAGGTCAAACTAGTATCCCGGAATCCAGCAAATTGTAAGAAAATGCAGTGTACACGAAACTGAAATTGGTAACATGTACCAACCCTAAAAGACTATCGAATGTGACATGTTAGTAACATTAAAACCTAATTTACCTAGAATGCATCGAGGGTCGATATATTAGGTTGATTAAGCAAATAAAAGCATTCAGTGAATTACTTATCAAGCATTATCGTTAGAGACAGTTTAATTTAGTACTGAAACACTTCAAATTGCATTTCTCAGTTAGCAAAGACTCAGGAAAAGGGAAGGAAACACTGAGTCAAGACCAGGAGGCAGTTATCAGAGGTTTGTGCACAACAGCTAATTCTTTTGAATTTTTCAATTGGAATGAATTATGACTATTTGTACATTATTGTTTTAAATTGTGGAAATGTGTTTGAATGAATATTTGTTGCTTGAAAAGCATTGTAAATGGTTTGAAACTGTGAAAAATTGTTTGAATGATATTGATGGATACTTATTGATTGAAAAGCATTGGAAATGATTGGAAACCACAGCTATCATGCATACTGATTGTATTCCTCACTAGCTTGTCTAGTGGGACGAATTGAATTCCCTCTCTGGCTGAAGTGTTGAGGTGTGTGCCTGTTGAGGACGAATCGAATGAGTACTCATATTTTTGCTAGCTAGCTATGTTATTCCTCATTAGTCATCGACTTTTGGGACGAATTGAATACCTCATTAGCCATCGACTTTTGGGATGAATTGAACTTTGGAACATGATTAAGCTATCTGTGATTTATTGATATGTATTATGAGATTGTGAAATGGAGTTAAATTCTTATTGACATTCACTGTCTTTTGAATTTAATCATGATTTGATTTATTAAAATTATTGTGATATTGAGAAATGGAGTTTAAATTCTTGTTAACATTTACTGTCTTGAATTTAACTATAGTTTTAAGTATGCACTATTTATATAACTTGTGATTTATGATTTAAAGTTGTATTTGGTTAATGTTGTGCACCACTGAGACATTGTCTCAGCGATAGCTTTTCATTGTTTATTGCAGGCAGACGTATTGCATGGGTAGAAGATTAGGCCGCTAGTACATCCAAATGAAGATTATCTGTATAACGAGTATACCACATTTTGCATTTTGTACTGTAATGTATGACCACTGTATGTACATATTGTTCTTGGTTTTGAGCAGTTGTAAATTAAAATTGTACATTGAAGTTGTAAAGTAAATTATGAGATATTTTGGCTTGTAAAATTGATACTGTATTTCTTTATCTCAGCCTTTGAAAAATTATTATGGATTGAGTTGAAAAACATATTGTGTTGAATTTTGTTGGAGTTTGAGATTGAGGAAAATATTGAAGTGCTGTTTACAGGTTTTTGAAGAATTGTTTTATCCAAAAAATAGAGGGCACTCTGCCAAAATTTTTACAGAAATTACTAATAGTCTAAATATGTTAGCTAATTCACTTCAGTTCAAAAAGGTTTTTAACACCTGTAAATAGTGCTCACAACTGTAAAAGAAGTAAGAAAAGTTTTGAAAATCCCTTGTAGTGTATTTAATGGGTTATCAGTAGGCGAAGTTGGTAATTCATTAGGTATACTACGGGATCACGTTACGCCTTACAGAGGGGTAGGGTGTGAGAAAAATGACCAAAACGCCCTCCGTTTGGCTTAACGAGCCTAAATTGTCTATACCAATTGAAAAATTGTTCTAAGAATTTCCTTGGAATTCTAATGCCATAAGAACCTCAATGACCCTTCTCTGGAGTTCCAAAAATTATTTTATAATTTTTTCCGTGGGTCTAGGGCTCCTAGTTGCGAGAACCACAGCTTCTCACTAGGTTACCCGTCGCTAGGGCACCGGCTCATTTAACTTGGTCGTATTTTATTTCAAAAATTTTTCCTAAATTTTTCTTATTAATATTTGAGTTAATTATGGTTCTTCACTTTAGTTTAAATATTTTTCTAGACATTCTACCTGTCCAGACGACACTGGCCACTTGAACAGTAGACTGTACGGACTAGCTAAAGTGAGGATGTTACACATATTATTGCTAGCTAGCTATGTTATTCCTCACTAGCCATCGGCTTTTGGAATGAATTGAATTCCTCACTAGCCATTGGCTCTTGGGATGAATTGACTTTGAATTTCCTCTCTGGCTGAAGTGTTGAGGTGTGTGCCTTTTGAGGATAAAAAGAATGAGTACTCATATTAATGCTAGCTAGCTATGTTATTCCTCACTAGCCATCGGCTTTTGGGATGAATTGAATTCCTCACTAGCCATTGGCTTTTAGGATGAATTGAATGTTGGCAACATGATTAAGCTTTGTGCGCAGGCGCGCGCGCGCCCGTTTGTGTGTGTGATTCATTGATATTCATTGTGATATTGTGAAATGGAGTTTAAATTCTTATTGACATTCACTGTCTTTTGAATTTAACTATGCTTTAAGTATCCACTATTTATATGACTTATGATTTGTGATTTAAAGTTGCAATTTGTTAATGTTGTGCAACACTGAGACATTGGCTCAGCGATAGCTTTTCATTGCTGTCACAAGTAGACAGACTGACAAGGCAGCAGACTAGCCTACTAGTACTACACTGAGAGATCATCGGGTATATTGAGTATACCGTATTTTGTATTTTGTATTGTAATGTATGTTCACTATATTGTTCTTAGTTTTGAGCAGTTGTAAATTAAAGTTGTACATTAAAGTTGTAAACTAAATTTGTAAATTATTTTAGTTTGTAAATATTATGATATATTTCTTTTATCTCAGCTTTTGAAAACACAGGAAATTTATTGTGGATTGAGTAGACAAATGTTGGAGTTTGAGATTGCGAAATATATTTGAAGTGCTTCTTACAGGTTTTTTGAAGAACTATTTTATACAAAATACAGATGGCATTCTGCTAAAATTTTTACAGAATTATTAATTCTTTAAATGTATTATCTGGTTTCACTTCAGTAAAAAAAAAAAATCTTTTTAACACCTGTAAATAGTGCTCACCACTGTAAAAAGAAGTAAGAAAAGGTTTAAAATCCCTTATAGTGTATTTAATAGGTTATCAGTAGACGAAGTTGGTAATTCATTAGGTATACTATGGGATCATGTTATGCCTTACGGAAGGGTAGGGTGTGACATGTTTTAGTGGTATCAGAGCTAGTTGGGATACACACTTGCCTTTGATTGAGTTTGCTTATAACAACAGCTACCAATCAAGCATTGGGATGCCTCCATATGAAGCTTTGTATGGCAGAAAGTGCAAAACTCCCCTATGTTGGGGTGAAGTAGATGAAAGAAAGATGATTGGGTCAGAAATTATTCAACAAATAGAGGAAAAGATCAGATTGATCAGAGATAGACTCAAGGCTGCATCAGACCATCAAAAGTCCTATATTGATCTGAAGAGAAGAGACATTGAATATGTAGTGGGTGATAAGGTATTCCTTAAAGTTTCTCCTTGGAAAAGGATTATGAGATTTGGCAGAAAGGGGAAACTGAGTCCTCATTTCATTGGACCATATGAGGTTCTGGAAAGAGTGGGTCCTTTGGCATATCGGCTAGCATTACCTCCAGAGCTAGAAAGGATACACAATGTCTTCCATGTGTCCATGTTAAGGAGGTACAGATCTGACCCATCTCATGTACTATCAGTTGAAGAGATTGAGGTAAATCCAGACCTCTCATATGATGAAGAACCCATAAAAATTCTGGCATATGAGGTGAAGGAGCTGAGGAATAAACAGGTACACCTGGTTAAAGTGCTGTGGAACCATCATTCAGGCTAGGAAGCTACTTGGGAACGTGAAGAGGATATGAGGAGACAGCACCCATAGCTGTTCAGAGACTAATATCAGGTAAACTTTCGAGACAATTTATTTTAAAGGGGGGAGAATTGTAACACCCCTATGTTCGATAGTGCGTTCTACTGTTCCGGTGACCATTGTCTGTCCGGACAGCTAGAATGCCTAGAACTACATTTAAATATTTGTGTGGAGACATAAAATAATGAAATACAAGAAAAGAAAATACAAGAAAAACAAAGGAAAAATAATAGCAATGAAATGTAACCAAGTTAAACAAGCCGAGAACCCTAGCGATGGTTGACCACACCGGGAAGTTGCGGCGTGGACCGTTGACTAGCCCTGGACTGCGGGGAACCCTGAAAAATATTTTTAGGACTTAAATAAACATCTATTGTAGTATAAATTTCGTTAGAAATATCAAAGAAAAAATTAAATAATTAGTACAAGGAAAAACGAGAAAACAACAAAACTCAGTGTTACAGAAAAATCAGGAATGCAACCCGAATAGGGGCATTGTAGTCATTTGACACCCCGAGTTGTCTTTTGACCTAAATTTCCATTAAAAATAAATGATATTACAATTTAGAAATGTCATGAAAAATTAAATTGTGACACAATATAAGAATAGTGAAAGAAATGGGGGATAAAAACTAAATTATGGAAGTTTAACATAAAAAAATGTTTTTAATCCTATTAGTGCTCCACTAACTCCACTAAAGTGGGCCATTAAACATATTGTGGATAGCAGATCACTCATATTCTTCAACCTCACTCACCTTGCCGAAATGAAAAAAAAAAAACTCTCAAAACCTCCATGGACGGCTAACCATGGCCAAAGCTTCCTAACCTCCATGCAACCTTGATCAATTCACCTTTTTCACTTGATTTCTTCACTAAAGTTTGTCTATACAACTTGGGCAGTAGATAGGCAGCAAGAAATTTGAGTTTTGGTGATGTTTTGAAGAATTTCAAAAGTGGTAAGTGAGTGCTTTCAAATCTTACTTCATTAAACTTTGAATGGATGTTATGGGTAGTTGATTTGTAGAAGAATTTTTGAAGTTTGATGTTTTAAGGGAGATGTACATTTTGGTAGCAATGGAACCTCAATAAGAACAGTTTATTCTTGCATGTAAATAGTGGTTTGAATGATGATTTATAGGTTTGATTGTATGGTACTTGAATTCCATGTGTAAGGTATGATTTGGAAGCTTAAAAAGTGAAAATGGCAATTGATGGATATGTGTAAACTTGTGGCAGCCTTATGAAGAAGATCAAAATGTGTTGTTTCATGGTTTGGTTTATGGAATTATATTGTTGAATTATGTTGTTATGGATGGCAACATGTATGTGTGTATTAAGGTTTGAATTTGGACATGTAAATGAGGTGCATTCATGTGTTTAATTGTTGTAATTGGACTTGGAAAATTCTGGGTTATAGTGTTCATATTGAGAATGGTTATAAGCTGCCAAAATGAGTTGCTAAATGTGTTAATATTATGGTACAAACCAGAATTGGCATGGAAGAGTGACTTGGTAAGCATAGGATGTGTAATTGGTAAAGGGTGAACAATGTACAATAGGGTAGTGTATGTTTTGGTTTAGAACCTTAAGTGTGTGGCTCCAATTGGTATGAGACCAATTGGAGGTGAAACTAGGCACAAAATGTGCCAACTTTCATGAAGGACTTACCAAAATTCTGCCTAGAAGGTGACTTGAAAAATGAGCAAATCCAGATTAATGCTTTGAAAGCCTGAAAATTGACCATTTGGGCAGTAGTTAGTGTTTTGACTATAACTTACTCAAAAAAGGTCCAATTGACCTGAAAGTTTTACCATGAATATTTGAGACATATATCTACAGCTTTTATGAAGACACCAACACCCAGAAATGGCCAGAACCAAGCCAAATAGATTGCACAAGTTCAGGTTCCAAAACTGGCCGAACCAAAAGTGACCTAAAAATGACCTAAAGATACCATTTTGGTACATTCTGTCTAGCATTGGTAAATTGACCATAACTTGGTCTACACAACTTAAAATGACCTGAAATTTTACCCCGCGTGCAATAAGACATAGATCTACAAGATTGTAGTTTGACCGAAACCCGAAAACCGAGGAAACTAGGTCATCCAGTTAGGTCAAATTAGTATACCAAAATCTGGCAAATTGCAATAAAATGTAATATACTTGAAAGTGAAATTAGTAACATGTACCAACACTAAAAGGCCATAAAATGTGACATATTGGTAACATTAAAACCTAATTCAGCGAGAGTGCATCGAGGGTCAACATCTTAGGTTGACTAAGGAAATAATAGAATTCAATAAGTTAATTATTAAGCCATATTGTTTGAGACAGTTTAAATGAGTACTGAAACACTTCAAATTGTATGTTTCAGTTAGCAAAGACTCAGGGAAGGGAAAGGAAACACTGAGTCAGAGCCAAGAGACATTTATCAGAGGTTTGTGCACAACAGTTATTTCTTTTGAATTTTTCAATTGAAATAATTTATGACTATTTGTATATTATTGTTTTAAATTGTGAAATAATTGTTTGAATGATATTTGATGGATACTTATTGATTGAAAAGCATTGTAAATGGTTTGAAACCACAGCTATCGTGTATATTGATTGAATTCCTCGCTAGCTTGTCTAATGGGATGAATTGACTTTGAATTCCCTCTCTGGCTGAAGTGTTGAGGTGTGTGCCTGTTGAGGAAAAATAGAATGAGTACTCATATTATTGCTAGCTAGCTATGTTATTCCTCACTAGCCATCGGCTTTTGGGATGAATTGAATTCCTCACTAGCCATCGGCTCTTGGGATGAATTGACTTTGAATTCCCTCTCTGGCTGAAGTGTTGAGGTGTGTGCCTGTTAAGGACGAATAGAATGAGTACTCATATTATTGCTAGCTAGCTATGTTATTACTCACTAGCCATCGGCTTTTGGGATGAATTGAATTCCTCACTAGCCATTGGCTTTTGGGATGAATTGAACTTTGGCAACATGATTAAGCTGTGTGTGTGTGTGTGTGATTCATTGATATTCATTGTGATATTGTAAAATGGAGTTTAAATTCTTATTGACATTCACTGTCTTTTGAATTTAACTATGTTTTAAGTATCCACTATTTATATGACTTATGATTTGTGATTTGAAGTTGCAATTTGTTAATGTTGTGCACCACTGAGACATTGGCTCAGCAATAGCTTTTCATTGCTGTCGCAGGTAGACAGACTGATAGGGCAGCAGATTAGGCTGCTAGTGCTACACTGAGAGATCATCAGGTATATTGAGTATGCCATATTTTGCATTTTGTGTTGTAATGTATGTTCACTGTATGTATATATTGTTCTTGGTTTTGAGTAGTTGTAAATTAAAGTTGTACATTAAAGTTGTAAACTAAATTTGTAAACTAAATTTGTAAATTATTTTGGTTTGTAAATATTGTGATATATTTCTTTTTTCTCAGCTTTTGAAAACCCTTGAAAATTATTATGGATTGAGTAGACAAATGTTGGAGTTTGAGATTGTGAAATATATTTGAAGTGCTTTTTACATGTTTTTTGAAGAACTGTTTTATTCAAAATACAGATTGCACTCTGCCAAAATTTTTATAGAATTATTAATTCTTCAAATGTATTATCTGGTTTCACTTCACTAAAAAGCAAATCTTTTTAACACCTGTAAATAGTGCTCACCACTGTAAAAAGAAGTAAGAAAAGGTTTAAAATCCCTTGTAGTGTACTTAATGGGTTATCAGTAGACGAAGTTGGTAATTCATTAGGTATACTATGGGATCATGTTATACCTTACGGAAGGGTAGGGTGGGACAATTTCAGCTCATCTTCTCACTTTCTCTCCATCAAGTAGCCGGCCATCCATTAATTCCTCCATTTTCATTAAGCTTTGAGCTTGATTTTCCCTAAGTTTTCCACCCCAAAACCCTGCACACCCTTCACAAAAATTAATCCCCACATCAAGAGTAACATTTTGATTGTCATAAAGTAAAGAAAATTCAAAGTTTTAACAAGCCAAGAAAGTGGTTAAAAGAGGTTCGTGCTATTTTCTTCCATATTCTTTTAGTAAACTTAAATTTGAGCATGAAAATGGAAAGAATTACCAAAAAAAAAATTGAGAAATTATTCATGTTTGATGGAAGAAGAATTTTTGTCAGCATGTGTACCTATGGCAATTGATGAATTTAAATGTAATAAAATGTGTTTGTTGGAGTTGCTTAGTAGGTATTTGTGATTGGATGTGTTAGATGGCATGGATAGCATGAAATGGACACTTTGGAAATTAGGGTTTGTGAAAAATTTGAGTTTTGCTTATGTAATGGTATATTAACATTGTAATGGTCATTTACTAACCATTTGAATATGTGTGAGGAGGAATTAAAGTGAGTAAAGATAATGGAGTTGAGCTTAGGCGTGTTGCCCTTGGTAACCTGCAGGATTAGGTCTGAGTCCAGTAGGTTTGGGTAGCTATAACTGGAGTTGTATAGGTTCAATTGGTGCAAGGCTAATTGGATATGAAACTAGACACATAATGGCAAAACTTTGATGAAGAAACCCTGCCCAGAAAGCAAAACAATTTGACCTAAAAATTACCCTAATCTGGGTGGCCAACATGCTGTCCCTGGAAAATGAGCAAATGAACAGTGTTTGTAACACCCCTAAGTTCGGTAGTGCGTTCTACTGTTCCAGTGACCAGTGTTGTCCGGACAGCTAGGATGCCTAGAACTACACTTCAATATGAGTGAGAAGACATAAAATAATGAAATACAAGAAAAGAAAATACAAGAAAACAAAGGAAAAATAATAGCAAAGAAATGTAACCAAGTTAAGCGAGCCGAGAACCCTAGCGATGGGTGACCGCACCGGGAAGTCACGGCGTGGACCGTTGACTAGCCCTGGACTGCGAGGAACCCTGGAAAATATTTTTAGGACTTAAATAGACCCTTATTGAAGAATAAATCTCATTAGAAAGATCAAAGAAAAATTAAATAATTAGTACAATGAAAAGTGAGAAATCGAAAAACAGACAAAACCCGGTGTTACCGAAAAATCGGGAATGCAAACCGAATAGGGGCATTATGGTCATTTGACATCCCGAATTGTCTTTTGACCTAAAATTCCATTAAAAATAAATAATATTACACTTAGAAAATAAAATGAAAAATTAATTTGGTGGTACCTAAAGTAAATAACAAGAATTAAGGGTTTAATGTGGAATAAGTGGGAATTTAACTTATAATATGATTATTTGTGTGAGTGGGCCACTAATAAATAAACTAAAAATAAAATGGGGCAGATGTAAGTCCACTATACTAGCTGAATACTTCATCTTCTCCATTTCCCTTAACCTAGCCGAATTGAAGGAAATGAAAACCACCATTGCCATTTTTGCATGAGCTTGATCCACTCCTCCATTTCAACTCCAATCACTTAGATAGCTTCATAAAAATTTGTCTACACATCATAAGGGAGAGCTTGGTACCAAAATCAAGAAGTTTAATCAAGGTTTAGCAAGTTCCAACCATAGGTAAGTTTACATTTTTTGAAAATTTTTTTGTTAAACTTTGTGTACATGTTATGGGTGTTGGATTTGTGAAGAAAATTTTCAAGTTTGAAGAGTTATTGATATGTTCATTTTGGACGGTCATGGAGTTATGTATTTAAGGAAATATTTATACATATATTTGATGAGAAATGATGTTGATTAGGGTGATTTAATATCCTAGTAAATTATTCCACATGTATATGGTGATTGTGCACTTGGAATGGAAATTGATGAATTGTAGGACACTTTGGCATGGTGAAGATTTTCGGCGGCCTTGGGACTCTTGGATAAATGTATGTGTTTATGAAGTTATTGGCAGAATATTGACATTGAGGATTGATGGATATGTATATAGAGTGATTGTGTAAAGTGTATGTAAGAATTAGTAATGTTTAGGTGTATATGTGATTGTACTTAGACTTTGTAAATTTGAGTTTTAATTGGTGTATTGAGGATAATTGTAATCTGCCCAAAGTGACTTTAAAGTGAAGTGGTATATGGTTTTGGTAATGTACCAAAACAGAATTGGTAAGGGAAGTGAACATATAGTAAGGTAAATGTGTCATTGATGTAGGTTTAAGCAAGGTAATTAAGGGCAGTATGCATTTTAACCTATAACTTTAAATGTGTAACCTCAATTGGTATGAGACCAATTGAAGGTGAAACTAGGCACAAAATGTGCCAACTTTCATTGAGAAAGCATACCAAAATTCTGCTTGCAAGGTGACATGAAAAATGACCAATTCGGATTAAGTGCAATTGAAACCTGAAAATTGACCAATTGGGCAGCAGTTAGTGTTTAGGCCATAACTCACTCAAAACAGGTGCAATTGACCTGAAATTTTAACCATGAATATTTAAGACCCATACCTACAAGTCTTATGAAGACACCAAAATCCATAAATGACCATAAGCAAGTCAAACAGCTTGCACAAGTTCAGATCCAAAAACTGGCCGAACCAGAGTTGACCAAATTGACCTAAAATTGACCTAATTTGATGCCATTTGACCAGCAATAGTATAATGACCATGACTTGGTCTAATTAACTCAGATTGACCTAAAATTTTTCCCCGCGTTCCATAAAACATAGATCTACAAGTTGGTAGTTTTGACTGAAATCCGAAAACCGATGGAACTAGGTCGTCCGGCTAGGTCAAACTAGTATCCCGGAATCCAGCAAATCGCAAGAAAATGCAGTATACACGGAAATGAATTTGGTAATATGTACCAACCCTAAAAGACTATCGAATGTGACATATTAATGACATTAAAACCTAAATTACCTAGAATGTACCAAGGGTCGACATAGTAGGTTGACTAAGCGAATAAATGAATTCAGTGAATTAATTATCAAGCATTATCGTTAGAGACAGTTTAAATGAGTACTGAAACATTTCAAATTGTGTTTCTCAGTTAGCAAAGACTCAGGGAGGGGAAGGAAACACTGAGTCAGAGCCAAGAGACAGTTATCAGAGGTTTGTGCACAATATTTATTTCTTTTGAATTTTTCAATTGAAATAAATTATGATTATTTGTACGTTATTGTTTTAAATTTTGTTTGTGCACAATAAGTATTTCTTTTAAATTTTTCAATTGAAATAAATTACGATTATTTATATGTTATTGTTTTAAATTGTGTTTGTGCACAATAAGTATTTCTTTTGAATTTTTTAATTGAAATAAATTATGTTTATTTATATGTTATTGTTTTAAATTGTGTTTGTGCACAATATTTATTTCTTTTGAATTTTTCAATTGAAATAAATTATGATTATTTGTACGTTATTGTTTTAAATTGTGTTTGTGCACAATATTTATTTCTTTTGAATTTTTCAATTGAAATAAATTATGATTATTTGTACGTTATTGTTTTAAATTGTGTTCGTGCACAATAAGTTTGACTTCTCATTTTCTACTTAAAAATTTAATTCAACATTATAGTTTCAAATTGTGTCCGTGCACAATACTTTTTTATTCACTGCTTTTACTAGCAAATTTATGTAGAGAAATGCGTTATGAATAAGTTTTGATTGCTTTGGTTTTGGGAATATTATTTGGAACTTATTGTATTGCCAACTTTGCAAATGGAAATTTTGAGATAAAATGTGATTTATGGTTTGTATGAAATATTGTGATTTGAAATTGTTTTGATTCACATTTGGCATGACATCACATTATGTTCCTCCTCCATTTATGGGGTGAGTGTGATATATTCCTCCCTCTTTGACTTATCAGTCTGGGGTGAGTGTGATTATGTTCCTCCCTCTTTGAATTGCCAGTCTGAGGTGAGTGTGGATGAGTACTCATTATATAGCTAGCTCCCTTCCTCATTGATTTCGATTAGTGGGGTTGTGATTGCTTTGTCGTGGTGTACAATGCGGCATTGATCGGAAATTTGTGTCATGGCTTAAGTTGTGAATGAATTGGCAACACTGTATTCTTAAATTATTCAACTAAATTGTGTTGTTATGCGATTTGATAATTTGTGAAATGAAGTTTAAATTCTTATTGACATTTACTGTCTTTTGAATTTAACTATGTTTTGATTACTGAGATTTATTGTGATATTGTGTTAAATTCCTTATGACAGTATTGTCTTAAATTTAACTATGGTTTTTAAATATCCACTATTTATTTGAATTATGAATTGTGATTTAAATTTGTATTTGGTTAATATTGTGCACCACTGAGACATTGTCTCAGCGATAGCTTTTTATTGCTGTCGCAGGTAGACAGACAGACAGAGCAGCAGACTAGGCTGCTATTACCTCCAGCGAGAGATCTTCGAGTATAACGAGTATTCCACATTTTGTATTTTTTGCGGTAATGTATGATCACTGTATGTACATATTGTTTTGGTTTTGAGCAGTTGTAAATTAAAATTGTACATTGACATTGTGAAGTAAATTATGAGTTATTTTGGCTTGTAAAAATTATATTATATTTCTTTTATCTCAGTCTTTGAAAAATCACTACAGATTTGAGTTGAGAAATATGTTGTGTTGAAAAAAATGTTGGATTTGAGATTTGGAAAATATATTGAAGTGCTTTTTACAGGTTTTCTGAAGAACTGTTTTATCCAAATTACAGATGACACTCTGCCAAAATTTTTATAGAAACTCCAAATAATTCAAATGTGTTAGTTCTATCACTTCAGTTCAAAAAAAAAAAAGTTTTTAACACCTGTAAATAGTGCTCACCACTATAAAAGAAGTAAGAAAAGTTTTTTAAAATCCCTTGTATTGTATTTAATGGATTATCAGTAGACGGAGTTGGTAATTCATTAGATATACTACGGGATCATGTTATGCCTTACAGAGGGGTAAGGTGTGACAGTGTTTGTTCAAATGGTCAGAACACAGTGTAGAAAAGTTCAATTGATCTGCAATTTTACCAGCAGAAAGCTGAGATATAGCCCTACAACTTTTATGAACAAAAAAAACACAAATGTTGACCATAACATGTCCAAAAACTGACCTGCAGTTAGTGTGCAAAAACTACAGAATTGTTTCTGCCCAGAAAATCTGGAAAATTGCAATCCGGCCAGTTATGGTTTTTAGGCCATAACTTGAGATACAAAACTCCAAATAGAGTGATTCAAAAAAAAAAATAACTAGACATAATAAGGAACAACTTTCATGAAGACAATTTTATCGAATTCCTACTGTACAAAATGACCAATAGAATAGTAAACCTAGTGTTTGAAATCCGAAAATTGTAAAGTAACCAACACTAAGCTTTGAAATGGTATTAGCAACCAATACCAACAACTTTAGAATGAAAAATATGGTATCTTGGTGAACTTAGGTTCAATAAATTTATTATGTATTAAAAAGTCAACAATTTGAGTGAATAGTAATGTGAATAGTAATACAAAGACACAAAGTGTAAGAACTAAATAGGTATAGGAAATTAAGGTATGAAATTTGAAATCCATGAAATGTTCATGGATTAGTTGTAATAGAAATAGTAATTCACCTAAATGTCTTAATGAACATTTAAGTTATGTGAGTATATAGTTAAGATTTATATTTCCATTACTAGTAGGTCTAATAAAACATAAGTGATACCACTTGAATATGAAATGAAATTAACCTAGATGGATTGTTGAGTATAAATGGGATGAGGTTTATATTAGGACTTATGTTTCCATTACAAATAAGATAATAACACCTTGTATGAGTTATGAATTCAGATAAATATTGTAATGAATAAATGAATCACATGAAAATATGAATGGAATATTAGTTTTCTTTATAAGAGAAAGGAAGAATATTTTGAGTACAATGGTACATGAACACCATTGTTGTGAATTGTGATCAATATGAATGATGTAAGGAATTTATGAATATTATGATGAATGTATAAATTATGAAATTTGTCATGAAATAATGAAGTCATAAAACACAATATATTAATATTTAATGATATTATGTGTGCTTGTATTGCCTAGACATGTGTATCAAAATGGATAGATTGGCATGCCAATAGGGTATTGTTTTAGCAGTACTGTGAAAGGCTTTATACCTGTATTCATGGCTTTATGCTCGCATTCATGGCTTTATGCCCACATTCATGGCTTTTATGCCCGATTATGTGTTATCATGCCTTTTTAGCCATTCTGACTGCATATGTGGTTGACGTTCTGCGTCCCATGGTATGACAGCACGAGGCACTGCGGCGTCCAGTGCCAATCACCCGTTATCCAGTTTAGTCAGCCTGTCATAGGTTACCTAGGCAGTGAAATTTATTGCAATAAGATAAGGATATTAGCAATTAAAAATATTAGAAATTAAATAAAATAAATGAGTCAGATGACCTAAAATAAATTAGAATAGTTATTTATTAAAAAGAATCGAAATGAACTGAACTGATATTAAAATTTACTTATTATGAGATAATCTGAGACAACAGAGAAAGTATTGAGAAACTGCTAAAAGATTAGCAAAAAAATTATAACATAAATAAATATTGCAATTGTGACTTACATAATAATATAAGCATAAGTTTATTATTTTTAGTTCATTCCTCTGTGTACATTATTACTGGACATTGGCAAAATAAACACTTCCAAAGAAGACTAAATTAGGATAAAACATATTAAATTTTAGAAACTGCATGTGAAGTATAAATAAATTTTAATTATCCGAATTTTTTTTCTATCTTTATTTGCATATTATTTTCTCGTCATATTATTGCACCACTAAGCAGCAATGCTTAGCGCGATGGAATTGTTTCCTTCGTGCAGGTACTGAAGCTAAAACCCAATGGATATTTGACTGAGAATTTTGGGAGTCCAGATCTGCAAAGTGTCAAAGGTTGTCACTTCTTCAGCAATGCATGCAACTGAGGCCCATGTATATCACTTTATGTATTTTGTATGTTATAAATATTTCGTATGTTGTAATTCGTATGTTGTAATGTAAATTAAGAACTTGTAAGTAATATTTATGTGATGTAAATTTATAAATTGATTATTTCATATGTAATTAAATTGTATATCTTGTAAATTAATGAAGATTGAAAATTATCATATATGAGTTGAGAATGAATGGAAATGAATATCAAATTGAATTATATAGAGGATATTCGAATTGATGAGAAAATTATGATTAGTCTAGATAAGATTTTATTCTGAAAATATTATTGAATTTTCAAGCAAGTGAATAATAAAATGCGCCAAATAGAAATAAAATAGGGGAAACTCCGTTGGTTTCTCCATAGAAAAAAAATTGATATTAAATTAAATGAATTCAAAATCATCAAAATAATAAAGTAAGATAAGATAGGGTACTCCAGCACCGAATGTAGCACACTTTGCTCGACTACACTGTAGTCGGGTGAGGGGTATTACATTTGTTGGTATCAGAGCACGATTTAGGCGTTCCTAGGCATAGATAGATGGAATGAGATAGTGTGCATAACATGCATTGCATTCATATGAGTCGAGGTGACACTAATGCAGATCTGTTTTCTTGGTTTTTTTAGGTTAAGGTATGGACTTAGAATCGCAGAGGGTAATAGAAGAAGATGTAGTAAGCCGTATCCTGACTGGGAGTGATATTAGAAATCGGGGAGATCTTGCTCCAACAATGCAAGAGGTGCCTGTACAACCCCAACCGGCCTTGTTTGAGCAGATGACTAAATTCTTTAGACAAATGACTGGGGTTATTCCACAATCGCCTCAGCGAAAATCACCTCTAGAAAAAAATTAGGAAGTATGGAGCTGTAGATTTCAATGGTAGAAAGGAAGACGAGTCTCCAGTGGCTGAGTATTGGTTAGAAAGGACTGAAAGAGTCCTGCACCAGCTCCATTGCACACTAGAACAGAGTTTGGAGTGTGCAGTTTCATTGTTACAAGAAGCTGTATATCGGTGGTGGGATGTTGTAACCGAGGTAGTGCCACCAGCCGATGTAACTTGGAAATTCTTTCTGATAGGGTTTAGAAAGAAATATATTAGTTGTGTTCATGAAGAGGAATAGAAGAGGAGTGGTGATCAATAAAAGTGGAAATTTGGACAGTCTAGTAATAAGAGGCCAAGAGAACAGTTAAGTCAAACATCTTATCAAAGTAGGAGATCTAGACCCAGGCCTATACCTAGAAGAGATCAACTAGAAACACTAGTAGTGAGTGCGCTACGACTAGCAAAAAAATGTGGCCATTGTAACAAGTGGCATAAAGGTGAATGTAGGGGATTGACTAGAGCCTGTTATAGATGTGGGGCCATAGACCATCGTTTAAAAGATTGTCCTAAGAGGAATTTACCACGTGTAACAACCCTATTTGCGTAGCCTGGTATATTTCACTGTTCCGGTGACTAGTGTCGGTCTGGATAATTAAGGGGATTAGAACCACATCTAAGACAACTAGATAAGCCTTGAAAACAAATAATTAGTAATTGTTAAATGGTTAAGTATAAATACGAAAAACATAATATAAGAGGTTAAATGAGCCGAGAGTCACAGCGATGGGTGACATTCTCGGGAAGGACTGCGAAGTCAATTTAAACTCAAATTTTAAACCATAAAATATGACGCTGTGGTCCTTAGGACTATTGCGAACACAGTGAAAAAGAGAAAATCACAAAAAAGAAATATTAAGCCTGTCAAATAATTAGGTTACGGATCCGAAAGAAATATTAAATTATTTGCAAACCTGGTCGAACCAGCGAGGGGCTGTTAGTAGTATGCCCTAGAGCATATCATTTAGTATGTATTTTGTACATATTTTTATTAATAAAAGGCATTTCCACTTTTCCGTTTACATAATATATTTATGTGTAATAGAAAAGGTCCATTGATATGTTGTTAGAAATATTATTCTTAAGTTGTTAAGAATATGAGTGACAATATTTCTAGCACAAAGTATCAAAAATAGGTTCACAATCAAGGATACTTCATAATAAGGACATGACTTATCCAGAAAGATTGTATTCATGTTTGTTCCCAAGTTATTTATATGAGATATAAATAAGATAGAATGGTGAGTCTCATGCCATATAACAAACATGATAGGCACTTATACATGATAAGTAGGCCGAACCAGTGACACTTATGACAAGCACATGGAGTTTACTCTTGTCAATGTTTTGTCATAAATCATATCAGTGCATATAATCTTTAGACCTGAGATAGCACAGTTATCTTGTATATAGGTAGTTTGAGTTTGATACTGCTTTCATACTTGTACTGTGTATGGGTATATGGGCATGTGTTGGCTCCTACTAGTTATATATGGAGGTAGGTGTTGATCAAGATGGAATCTATTCCTCTAAGTAAATAGAGATAAAATCCTATGTTCATTTAATTATTCTTGATGTTTCAAGTTCCTGGCCAGGACAGATAGATTTATTCAGAAAAGAGTTTCTGATGAGAAAATCTTTTAATCAAGAACTGGAATTAAAAGAGAACATAATATTCATAGCAAATGGAGTTTGACATAAACCATGACTCCAGCTTGAGTTGGGATTTTGTAACAGAGAGATTCTAGAGCATGGTAACATATGATTATAGGTTCATTTAAGGTAAATCTTATTACTAATTGGGTGGCTATGGCATGCTATGCTAGGTGTTAACCATGGTCTATGAGGTTCATAAAATGATTTAGAGAAATCATTTATGGTAAGAAAGAGTTCTGATGATATTAAGAGTTGATATCATGTCTCATTGCCAATTAGTGATGAGCCTAGTAAGTCACACACATACACAAGTTATCACCTAATTAAATATGATTTAATTAATTAATTAAAGAGTTTAAATTGATTAATTAAATAGGTTTGGTTTGCAATTAGATTGCAAAGTCCCTAGCATGACTTGAAACCAAATCTAGATTATTGGATGTATAATATAAGTTAAATTTATATTTAAAGTGTTTAGATATGAATTTAATTAATGAGAAATTAATTAATAGAGATTAATTAATTAATTTATATTTGATATAAATTAATTAGAAGAGAAAATAATTATTTTGGGTTGAGAACTCAAAATTAAGACACAGGGGCATTTTGGTCATTTTGCAGTGTGACATGTGGCACCATGAAATGGTGACACATGGCATAACACATAAGCTTTCCAAATGTTTTTTAATCATGTAAGATGATTAAAATCAAGATTAAATATAGGTTTGACACTTGGCACAATGTGATTGGGTCACTTAAACCCAGAGCTAATCAAAAGGTGACATGTGGCAAGGGTTTAATGTGTTAACCTAGCTATTTAAGTGTTGTTATGAGAAAATAAAATACAACCAGCAGCCACACTCCTTTGTCACGCCACTTTGAGGGTTTTTATATCTTCTTCTTCTTCATCTCTTATCAATTCAAAGAGATTAGCCATCAATCTCTTGAATTAAGAACACTAGGAATTGTTTCTAGTGTCCTGTTTACATCTTTAATCTCTTAAAAGGCAGAACTTGATTTTCTAATTAATAGAAAAAGCTTTAGAAGCTATTCAAGGGCTGCCATAGGTGTTCTTGGTGTGGACAAGCTAGAGGGACAACATCTGGTGTCCTGAAGACGAATCTCAAAGGCGCAGACACGCTGCAGTGCATCAAGAGGTTAGTGTAATCGTTCTTGATTTAATCTAGGGTTCTAAAATTAATCTGATTAATTTTAAAATCTTAAATGGCAAATACAGATCCAAAAACATATTAAAAGAGTTTTAATATGTTGTTTATCATTGAAATCAAATAGATAAAAATAAATCTTGCATGATGCATGTGACCCTAGGTGAAAATTTTTGAATTCAATGGTATAAACTTGTGTTTTTCACGCTTCCGTTCCTTCAATTGGTATCAGAGCCACTATATTTGCCATTTAGATTGTTGATTATATGATTTAATTGTGTGTTTGATCATGAGATCAAAAGTTCATTGCTGGTTGCAAAGCAAGTTGGCGGCATACTTAAAAAAACACCATCAATGGTGCGCATGGTTTGGCTTCCATGGGTGGTTTAAGGTTTGGCTTTTAATTCTGCAATTGTTGTATGATCTAAGGCCTATTCTTTGACTAATTAAAGTGTTTAATTAGTAGTTTATATCACACAATTAAATTATGATTCAAATCAGAATTTTAAAAATTGTTTGAATGTGATTCAAATCTGAATTTTAAAAGTTGTTTGAATGTGATTCAAATCTGAATTTTTAAAGTTGCTTGAATCATATTTAAATCTGATTTTTTAAATTTGATTGAATAAAATTCAGATCTGATTTTTTAAAAAAATGTTTGAATGTGATTCAAATTTGATTTTTTAAAAAATGTTTGAATGTGATTCAAATCTGAATTTTTGAAGTTGTTTTAATGTGATTCAAATCTGAATTTTTAATTTTGTTTGAATGAGATTCAAATCTGAATTTTTAAATTTATTTGAATCATATTCAAATCTGGATTTTTAAGTTGAATATGAGATATTCAATTTAATTTAAGTATGTATGTTTTATTTAATTGTTAAATAGTGATATGCATGATGGATGATCATGGACTATAAAAGACCAATGTGATTGGATTTATTTCTTTTATGTTTCTTTGGGATTGTAAATTAATTAATTTATTTTAATTTATTTTGGGCATGTATTATTAAGTTTGTACTAATTTTTGGGTTGTAATTTCATTTATTTAAGTTCTTGTAAATTCGCCTTGGTATGCCAAGGATTACTATGTAATATTGGATTGCAAGAAGTTCAAGGAGGTCAAGAGCATTGGTGGGACTAGTGGGAGGAATTCAAGATCAAGTGTTGATTATGTACTCCTTCAGCAACTCTTGTAAAATGAATGAATGAAATGCACCTAGGAATGCCCTGATTCAATTCTTGGTGGCTCAGAATTGAATCCCTTAGAAAGTCCATGATCATACCATATTTACTGCTTATCCATGAATGCATGAGATGTATGGGAATGTATGCAATTATATGATATATGCATGCTAAATGGATAATGTGCAAAGTGAGACCTTAATAGTAAATAGAATGACCATAAAATCTTCCAAACAAATGATTAAGTTGGAAATGCTATAATTAAAGTAATTATAACATAGGCCCTCCATTGGGGCAATTATTTTAAGAAATTTTAAATAGTTACATGAGATGCAAGTTATTTAAGAGATTTTCTTAAGAATAATTGTTAAGCATGAGATGTTGTAAATATGTAAATGGTTTAGTGGCCAATATTGGATGTACCTGAGGACGTTAAAATTATTTGCATAATTACTGGCTCAATGGGATCAACTTAACTAATGCAAGATAAGTCAATAATGGATGTACCTGAGATTTTGAGCATTAGGGGCTAGGTAAAGGATTGAACCTCACATGAGATGTGTTGGGCAAAGAGTTGCTCACTTATAGTTTATTGTAATTCCAATAATGGATGTACCTGAGGATGATCAATAGAATTATAAGAATTCAATCACCCACTAGAAATCCATCCAACTAGGATTTCCGTTTTCTACTTTGGAAGTGTAGGATTCGCTAAGTTAGTGGGAGGACCAATTTGATTAAAAGACCATAATCATTTTGGTTAATTACATAATACATTTACTAATTAATCTGGTTATTTTCTGCAGTTAATTTTATGATAAAAATGAGCACAAAACAACCACCACCATCCAATATCCTTGCAAGCATACTTGATCACAATAGGTTGACAGGACCTAATCTGTCTGATTGGCTAAGAAATTTGAAACTTGTCTTGAACCTTGAACATATAGGATATGTTCTAGATTCAAATGTTCCTGGTCCCTTACCTCCAGAGGCCACACAAGAGGAACATGAAACTTTGGACAAGTGGAAGGAGCATGATATGAGAGCTAAGTGTTACATGCTTGCTTCCATGAGTAATGAGTTACAGAAGCAACATGAGAACATGCAGAGTGCGAGTGAGATCCTCCTTCACCTACAAGAACTGTATGGTGAGCACAGCAGGAATGCTAGGTATGAGATATCTAGGTAGCTGTTCCGCATGAGGATGTCTGAGGGACAGAATGTTGGGGATCATGTCCACAAGATGATTCGGCTGATTGAGCAGTTGGAATATCTTGACTTCAACATGGATTTCCAACTACAGACGGATTTGATCCTTCAGTCCCTTCCTGAGTCTTTTGGAAATTTTGTGACAAATTTCCATATGACTAAACAGGAATGCACCTTAGCTGGTTTACTCAACATGCTGGTTATTGCCCAAAAGAATATGCCAGGCAATAAAGGAAAAGAGGTAGCTTTGGTTGCATCTTCTTCTGCTGGAAAGTCCAACAAGAAGAAGGGCAATAAGAAAAAGAAACCTCATTCTGGTCCTTCTAAGAAAATAGCTAAACAGAAAGGAAGACTAAAGTCGATGAAGGCAAAGGAAAGTGTTTCCACCGCCAACAGAAAGTGTTTCCATTGCCAATAGGAAAGTGTTTCCATTGCCCGAAGAAAGTGTTTCCATCGGCGAGTATAGCAATCTAAAAGAATGCAATGCCATGGTGAAAACCAACTCAAGTTCAAAATATATTTGGCACTTAAGGTTATGTCATGTTGCAGAAGATAGGATTGCAAAACTAGAGAAAATGGGGATTCTATCCTCATTGGGCTCTGAGCCTACTCCAATTTGTGAATCTTGCCTTCAGGGCAAAATGACTAGATCACCCTTTGTTGGACAGGGGCTAAGAGCTGAAAATATTTTGGAGCTAATACATAGTGATGTATGTGGTCCATTTAAAGAAATGGCTAGAGGGGGCTTTCATTATTTTATTACCTTTACTGATGATAATTCAAGGTTTGGGTATTTGTATTTGATGAAATACAAATATGAATCTTTTGAAAAGTTCAAAGAATTTAAATCTGAAGTAGAAAATCAAACAGGAAAGAATATTAAAGCTCTTCGATCAGATCGTGGAGGTGAATATTTGAGTCTTGAATTTGATGAATACTTGAGAGAGCATGGCATTGTTTCTCGGTGACTCCTCCAGAACGCCATACGGTGAATGGTGTATCTGAAAGGAGAAATCGTACCCTATTGGATATGGTACGTAGTATGATGAGCTATATTGATATGCCAATCTCCTTTTGGGGATTTGCATTAGAATCAGCTTTGTATATTCTGAATAGGATTCCATCAAAATCAGTTTCTTCCACACCTTATGAGATATGGCATGGAAGAAAACCAAGTCTTAAGCATGTTAAGATTTGGGGTTGTCCAGCTTATATCAAAAAGTCAACACCGATAAATTGGAGACCGGATCGTAAAAGGTCGATTTGTTGGATATCCAAAAGATAGTTTTAGATATTATTTTTATTTGCCTACTTCACAAAAGGTTGTGATAAGTAGAGATGCCACATTTCTTGAACAACAGTTTGTTCAAGAAGGAGGCAAAGGAAGGCAAATAGAGTTAGAATTGGAGAATTATTCGACCAACCAATGCATCGGATGGATATAGATCCATCTAGTCAACCAATACCGTTGATGAAACATCTATAAATTCCTATTAGAACAACCAGGTATCTCACCCACCGATGAGATATGGTTTTCTTCATGAAGAAGAACAAGAGTTGTCTACTCATGAAGAAGTAGATCATGGAGATGATGCACTTACCTATGAAGAAGCTATATCGGATATAGACTCTTCAAAATGGATTGATGCTATGAAATCGAGATTGATTCCATGTATAAGAATCAAGTTTGGGATCTTGTTGACCCACCTGAAGGTATTATACCTATAGGGAACAAATGGGTTTTCAAGAAGAAAATTGGTTCTGATGGAAAGGTAGAGACCTATAAGGCAAGCCTAGTAGCGAAAGGGTTTCGCCAAAGGCAAGGAATCGACTATGAGGAGATTTTCTGCTTTGCCATGCTTAATTCAATAAGGATGATATTAGCAATAGCTTCGGACTATGATTATGAGATTTGGCGGATGGATGTCAAAGCGACTTTTCTCAATGGATACATTGAAGAAAACATTTTCATGGAACAACCTAAGGGATTTGAATCCCAAGATGGTTCCAAGGTATGCAAGCTAAAGCGATCCATTTATGGGTTGAAACAAGCTTCGAGGAGTTGGAACATTCGTTTTGATGAAGCCATTAAATCCTTTGGTTTTATCAAAAATGAGGATGAGCCATGTGTATATAAGAAGGTTAGTGACAGTGATATCACTTTCCTTGTCTTATATGTGGATGACATACTGTTGATGGGTAATGACACAGGTATGTTGATGACTATAAAGGTATCATTGTCAAATACATTCTCCATGAAAGACTTAGGGGAGGCAACCTATATTCTTGGGATTCGCATCTATAGAGATAGAGCAAAAAGAATAATTGGTTTATCCCAAAGTCTATACTTGGAAAAGTTGTTAAAGAGGTTTAACATGCTTGATTCCAAGAGAGGATTGTTACCAGTGAGACATGGTATCCAGCTTTCTAAAGAGATGTCTCCAAAGACACCTGAAGAAAGAGATAAGATGGCCAGGAATCCATATGCTTCGGCTATTGTAAGTTTAATGTATGCAATGTTGTGCACTAGGCCGGATATCGCATATGCTGTTAGTTTGACTAGCAGGTATCAATCCAATCCAGGTTTGGAACATCGATAGTCACAAGAATATCCTTAAGTACTTGAGAAGAACCAAGGATTTATTCTTGATTTATGGAGGTGGAGACTTGCAATTGGATGGTTATACTGATTCTGATTTGCAATCAGATATCGATGATAGAAAGTCTACCTCTGGATATGTGTTCATTTGTAATGGAGGTGCAGTCAGTTGGAAGAGTTCCAAGCGAGCACGCATTGCAGATTCCACTACGTAAGCCGAGCATATTGCTTTGCATCGATGTCGCAAAGGAAGATGTTTGGATAAAGAAGTTCGTGTGAGAACTTACAGAGTTCCTTCCATTGAGTCGCAGTTCCACTACCTTTGTGACAACAATGGAGCAGTCATACAGGCTAAGGAACTAAGGTCTCACCCAAAATCCAAACACATAGAAAGGCACTACCACATTATCAGACATATAGTTGGGCAAAGGCGATATAGCCATGCAGAAAAATAACATCAGCTGAAAAATTCAGTTGATCCATTCAATAAGCCTTTGTCACAAGCTCAGTTAGACTAACATCTTCAGAAGATGGGTCTAAGATATTGTAATGAATGGCTCTAGTGCTAGTGGGAGATTGTTAGTAGTATGCCCTAGAGCATATCATTTAGTATGTATCATGTACATATTTTTATTAATAAAAGGCATTTCCACTTTTTCGTTTACATAATATATTTATGTGTAATAGAAAAGGTCCATTGATATTTTATTAGAAATTTTATTCTTAAGTTGTTAAGAATATGAGTGACAATATTTCTAGCACAAAGTATCATAAATAGGTTCACAATCAAGGATACTTCATAATAAGGACATGACTTATCCAGAAAGATTGTATTCATGTTTGTTCCCAAGTTATTTATATGAGGTATAAATAAGATGGAATGGTGAGTCTCATGCCATATAACAAACATGATAAGCACTTATGCATGATAAGTAGGCCGAACCAGTGACACTTATGACAAGCACATGGAGTTTACTCTTGTCAATGTTTTGTCATAAATCATATCAGTGCATATAATCTTTAGACCTGAGATAGCACAGTTATCTTGTATATAGGTAGTTTGAGTTTGATACTGCTTTCATACTTATACTGTGTATGGGTATATGGGCATGTGTTGGCTCCTACTAGTTATATATGGAGGTAGGTGTTGATTAAGATGGAATCTGTTCCTCTAAGTAAATAGAGATAAAATCCTATGTTCATTTAATTATTCTTGATGTTTCAAGTTCCTGGCCAGGACAGATAGATTTATTCAGAAAAGAGTTTCTGATGAGAAAATCTTTTTAATCAAGAACTGGAATTAAAAGAGAACATAATATTCATAGCAAATGGAGTTTGACATAAACCATGACTCCAGCTTGAGTTGGGATTTTTGTAGAGAGATTCTAGTGCATGGTAACATATGATTATAGGTTCATTTAAGGTAAACCTTATTACTAATTGGGTGGCTATGGCATGCTATGCTAGGTGTTAACCATGGTCTATGAGGTTCATAAAATGATTTAGAGAAATCATTTATGGTAAGAAAGAGTTCTGATGATATTAAGAGTTGATATCATGTCTCATTGCCAATTAGTGATGAGCCTAGTAAGTCACACACATACACAAGTTATCACCTAATTATATATGATTTAATTAATTAATTAAAGAGTTTAAATTGATTAATTAAATAGGTTTCGTTTGCAATTAGATTGCAAAGTCCCTAGCATGACTTGAAACCAAATCTAGATTATTGGATGTATAATATAAGTTAAATTTATATTTAAAGTGTTTAAATATGAATTTAATTAATGAGAAATTAATTAATAGAGATTAATTAATTAATTTATATTTGATATAAATTAATTAGAAGAAGAAAATAATTATTTTGGGTTGAGAACTCAAAATTAAGACACAGGGGCATTTTGGTCATTTTGCAATGTGACACGTGGCACCATGAGATGGTAACACATGGCATAACACATAAGCTTGCCAAATGTTTTTTAATCATGTAAGATGATTAAAATCAAGATTAAATATAGGTTTGACACTTGGCACAATGTGATTGGGTCACGTAAACCTACAGCTAATCAAAGGGTGACATGTGGCAAGGGTTTAATGTGTTAACCTAGCTATTTAAGTGTTGTTATGAGAAAATAAAATACAACCAGCAGCCACACTCCTTTGTCACGCCACTTTGAGGGTTTTTATCTCTTCTTCTTCATCTCTTATCAATTCAAAGAGATTAGCCATCAATCTCTTGAATTAAGAACACTAGGAATTGTTTCTAGTTTCCTGTTTACATCTTTAATCTCTTAAAAGGCAGAACTTGATTTTCTAATTAATAGAGAAAGCTTTAGAAGCTATTCAAGGGCTGCCATAGGTGTTCTTGGTGTGGACAAGCTAGAGGGACAACATCTGGTGTCCTGAAGATGAATCTCAAAGGCGCAGACACGCTGCAGTGCATCAAGAGGTTAGTGTAATCGTTCTTGATTTAATCTAGGGTTCTAAAATTAATCTGATTAATTTTAAAATCTTAAATGGCAAATACAGATCCAAAAACATATTAAAAGAGTTTTAATTTGTTGTTTATCATTGAAATCAAATAGATAAAAAATAAATCTTGCATGATGCATGTGACCCTAGGTGAAAATTTTTGAATTCAATGGTATAAACTTGTGTTTTTCACGCTTCCGTTCCTTCAGGGGCAATTGGGTCAATTGACCACTAGAGCTGACTCCTTACCTAACTATCAAATAAAATCGGTGAAAAAAAAATTTTGGAGTTAGGAATTAAATTAAAGAACTAAAGAAAAATAAATGAAAAAAAAAGAGGAAAATAGAAAAAGTGAAAAGGTGATTACATCATGCATGATGCAATAAATATTATAATTGAAAATTTGAATTTAGGATAATTTTTGGTCTTTCTAAAGTGTTAAAAACGCATAAAAGAAAGGAAAAAAAGGAAAAAAAAGAAAAAAAGCAAAAAGTCCATGTTCATCTTCATGTCGTGACCTCTCACTCTCATACCTTCCTCGCCAAATCTTCCATGGAAGCTCATTTTTTAGCTTGAAGACAACCAAATCCCACCATAGAAAATTCAATTATCATAACTAAACTTTGTTTGAGTAACTAGAAAAGAAGGTTCAAGGAGAAAGAAAGAAGAAAGGATGAAGTTTGAAGAGGAAAAAAAATATGCATAAAGGTTAGTAATCTAAACTTGAAGTTCTAGTTGAATTAATTGTGTTTATAGTTGAATAAATCTAGAAATATACTCAAAATGAAATGAAAACAACTTTGGAGGACTATTTGTGAATTTCAGCCAGCCATAGATTTATGAGAATATGATGTGTTTTGAATGAATTAAAAGTGTATGTAAGCTTGAATGAGTTGAGAAATGGTGTTGGTATGCTTGGAATCAACTAAATGTAACAAATCAAGTGAATTAGGGTTTGAACCTAGGGTTTTGCAAGACAAAAATTGGAGAATTGGTCAAATGGTGTGTTTGACCTTGTTTGAGCTGAAAAATGGTCATATGTGACCAACTATGGTGTGTTGAAAGTGTTGGAACCCAATGGAAATTCGGATTGGTTATGGACATCCTGCAGGCAACATGAGTAAGGTCCCTTTCAGGGACCCAAACTAAAAATTTACCAACCCAATTGTCGTGAGGCCAATTGGGAATAAACTAGACACAAAATGGCACATTTTTCATTTCGGAATCATGCCCAAAAAGTGATCTTAGTATAGTCAACATATTAGCCAAATCCGAAAGTAAGTGTTCTGCCCTGTACAAAAAAAGACCTAGTGAGCAGTGTTTGTTCATTTGGCCATTACTTGGGCTAGGCAGGTCTAAATGACCTGAAATGTTACCAGTAGAAATATGAGATATAGACCTATAACTTTCATGAAGAATATAAACCCAAATTATGCCCTTAACCATGTCATTTAGCCACCTAAAGTTGGTGACCTAAAACTGCCAGAACCATGTTGGTGCCTAGAAAATCTGGGTTAGACCAATCCGGCCAGCCATGTTCAAATGGGTATAACTTGAGCTACAAAACTCCAAATAGAGTGATTCAAAAAGGAAAATAAAGTTAAGACAATAAGGAACAATTTCTATGAAGAAAACTTAGCCAAATACTAATAACAACATGACCAATGGAACAGTGCAATATAGGACATCAAAACTGAAAATTTGAAATTTTGCCTAAAAGACTTAAGTTTTAAGAAAATAACTAAAACCAACAAATTAGGTAACCAAAATATTGTATGTGAGTGAAATTAGAATTTCCATACCTATTAAGCCTTAGAAAGTCAACAAATTGACTTGAATAGTATCGTGAATAGTAACCCTAAAATATAAATTTTAAAAAACATCAAGTTTAGCATATTAAAGCTAGGTATGAGTAGATTTGAATTTATTTTTGGAATTATAATAAGTTATGATACTGAAACACTGTGAAACTGTGTGTTTCAGTGGAAAGAATACTGAGAAAGAACCCGAGGCATCGAGTCAAGGCCAAGAGGCGACTCGTATGAGGTTTGCGCATAACATAGAATTTTTGTACCCTATAAAATCCCTTATAGGGTACTTAATGAGTTATCGATAGGTGAAGTTCGATAGTTCATTAGGTATTCTATGGAATCATGTTATGCGTTACAGAGTGGTAAGGTGTGACATGTTTTAGTGGTATCAGAGTAAATTTTTAAAGTTTGTTTTAACTTATGAATTTGTGTCTTTTCTTTGCTAAGTACAACTGCTCAATGTCCTTATTTGTTACATACAGTGCATTACATCATAAATATGAGCTAATGGAGAGAAATCTCCTTGTATTATTTGTTCAGGAGATATCTTACTCTAGATTGAAATGGAAGAAGGGATCGCTCTGTTGAGCAATCTGTTGAAGCTGGGGCTTGAGGCACAAGGGGAAGCCCCAGCTCTATAAAATGTCAGTGGGTCAGTGGCACTAGCTCCACAAATGCCACAATTTTCTACACAGTTCGCAGAGCAGATGGTGGCAATGTTTCAACAAATGGCTGGAGGTATGCCTGCTCAAGCTCCACCCCAGACTACTGTGGTACAACCTCAAGCTCTAGTTAGACAGTATGACAAGCTGTTAAAGTATGGGGCTATAGAATCTAAGGGTACAGTAGACCCTTTAGAGGCAGAGCAGTGGCTAGAGAGGATGGATCAAGTGTTCAAGAAGCTGTACTGCCCTGATGAGCTAAAATTTGAATACTTAGTATTACTACTACAAGGGGATGCTTATGATTGGTGGAAGACCATCCCCCACAGCTTGGCTGAATCACCAGTACTGACCTGGGATGACTTCATGAGAGAGTTCAGACAGAAATATGTCCCAGATGCATATGTTGATTAGAAACTGCAAAAATTTTTGAGTTTGAAGCAAGGTAACAGAACAATGGCAGAATATGAGAGGGAGTTCTCCTGCTTAAGCGACTATACTGGGAGTCTCCTTTCTACTAGCAAGGAAAGGTGCAAGAGATTTGAGATAGGTTTGAAGCCCAGCCTACGAATGCAAGTTGTGGGATTCAAACATAGTAATTTCTCAGAGCTTATCTCTCAGGCACTTGAGTTGGAAAGAATTGAATCAGAAGCGACCCCAGCAAAAGAAAAATAAAAAAAAAGCTGAAAAATCAGAGGAAGACAAGGGGGAAAAGTCAGTAGAGCAAAGTCCTAGTGGTACCTCTGGAAAGAAAAAGAAATTTGGGGGACCTAGCAGAGGTCGAGGTGGAAGGTTTGGAAGGGGCAGATTATCTGAACAGAGACCCGCTAGATCTGGCCAGTAGTTGACCAGGGGTTCACAACCTCCCCGCCCTTGTGAGACTTGTGGCAAGGTTCATGGGGGAGAATGCTATTGGGTAACAGGAGCTTGTTTTAACTGTGGAGGCAAGGGTCATATTGCAAAAGATTGCACTAGTGCTCCTAGATTTGATCCAGCTCCTAGATTCGATCCATCTCCTACGACTTTAAAAGGATCTATTCAGAGTCCTGCTCCCAGAGGTTCACAACCGGTTAGTAAAGGAAGAGACAGAGGTAGAGGCAATGCTTCAAGCAGTCAAGTTACTGTTGGTCAGTCAGCACAAGGAAGTGCTTCAACCAAAGTTTATATGATGAGACAGCAAAAAGAGGCTGAGACTTCCAATGTTGTAGCTGGTACATTCTCTATCTCTGATCAAGAAGTATTTGTGTTGTTTGATCCGGTTTCAACCTACTCGTATGTTAGTGCTAGCATAATCGGTTCACTTGTAGTTTCGTGTGTCAAAATGGGTTTTGAAGTGCTAGTAACTAGTCCATTAGGACAAGAGGTTCAGGTCAATTGAATCTATAGAGACTGTCCTTTGGTGATCCAAGGACATGTTTTTCTATCAGATTTGATTGAAATGCCCTTCAGAGATTACGATATCATCTTGGGCATGGATTGGTTAGCCAGGCATCACGCCATGATTGACTGTAGACTGAGGATAGTCAGTTTTGGTCTCCCTCTGTACGGTGATATGGTAATACATGGGGAAAGGCAATTACTGCCATCAAACATCATTTCAACTACACTAGCTAGAAGGATGATAAAAAAGGGATGTGAAGCATACTTAGCACATGTGATAGACACCCAGGTGGGGAGTCCAGCACTCAGGGACATCCCTACAATATGTGACTTTCTGGATGTGTTTCCTGATAAATTGCCAAGATTACCTCCAGAAAGAGAAGTGCAATTTGAGATTGATGTGTATGCCTAGTGTGGACCCAATCTCTATTACACCATACAGAATGGCACCTACATAATTGAAAGAGTTGAAAGTGCAGTTGCAAAAATTGCCTGATAAAGGCTTTATCTGCCCTAGTGTGTCGCCTTGGGGAGCGCCAGTGTTGTTTGTTAAGAAGAAAGATGGCACTTTCCGTTTATGTATTGACTATCGACAGTTGAATAAGGTGACAATAAAGAATAGATATCTATTGCCTCGCATTGATGACTTGTTTGATCAGTTGAGGGGTGCAGTTGTGTTCTCCAAAATTAACCTGAGATCAGGTTATTATCAACTGAAAGTACAAGAGCAGAGTATTCCTAAAACTACCTTCAGAACCCGTTATAGCCATTATGAGTTCTTGGTCATACCGTTCGGGTTAACTAATGCTCCGACTGCTTTTATGGATCTGATGAACACTATCTTCAGACCATACCTCGACCAGTTTGTTGTGGTATTCATAGATGATATATTGGTCTACTCGAGGAGTGCAGAAGAGCATGATAAACATCTGCGGATTGTACTGCAGACTTTGAGAGAGAAATAGCTATACGCCAAATTGTAGAAGTATGAATTTTGGCTAAAAGAAATATCTTTCTTGGGGCATGTAGTATCGGTAGAGGGCATTAAGGTAGATCCTAGTAAGATAGAAGCTGTCCTTAATTGGAGACCACCCAGGAATATCATGAAGATTCACAGTTTTCTGGGTTTAGCTAGATACTACCATCGATTTGTGAAGGGATTCTCCATGTTAGCATCTCCATTGACCAAGCTACTTCAAAAAGATGTAAAATTTCAGTGGACAGACAAATGCCAGCAGAGCTTTGATGAATTGAAGAAATGTTTGACTGAAGCTCTAGTCCTGACTTTACCTACTCCGGGTAAAGAATACACAGTTTACAGTGATGCTTCTCATAATGGGTTAGGCTGTGTATCGATGCAAGATCGAAATGTCATTGCTTATGCATCACGCCAACTTAAATCGCATGAAAGGAATTATCCAACACATGATTTAGAGCTTACAGCTATTGTGTTTGTTCTTAAGATCTGGAGACACTATTTGTATAGGGAGAAGTGCTACATCTATACAGATCATAAGAGTTTGAAGTATCTGGGCACTCAGAAGGAGTTGAATTTCAGACAGACGAGATGGTTAGATTTGATAAAAGACTATGATTGTCTGATAGACTATCAGCTAGGGAAAGCTAATATTGTGGCTGACGCCTTAAATCGCAAGACTATGGCAAGTCTACGGGTTACTCCTTTGTCTATGCTATATGAGTTGAGATCATTACATGCTAGCTTGAGATTAATGATGAGGGGCAGACAGTAGTTGCATGGCATGTACAGAATGATGAGAAGTATCAGAAGCTGTTAGAAGAAGTCCCGCAGGGCAAGAAACCAAAATTCTCAATAAGAGATGACGGTCTACTGCTTCACCAGGGCAGAATATGCATTCCTAATGACGTTGACTTGAAACAGATCATTTTGAAGGAAGCACACGAGTCTCCTTTTGCAATGCACCCTAGTGGCACAAAAATATATAGAGGGCTAAATGAGCATTATTGGTGGATGGGTATGAAAAGAGATGTGGCAGAATTTGTTTCCAAGTGCCTAACTTGACAGCAAGTGAAGGCAGAGCATCAAGTACCAGCTGGTTTGTTACATCCATTACCAGTACGATAATGGAAATGGGAGAGAATAACAATGGATTTTGTGATGGGACTTCAAAGGACACAGAAGAGTCATGATGCAGTATGGGTCATTGTTGACAGACTGACCAAGTCTGCTCATTTTATGCCAGTACAGATGGACTACAGTTTAGAAAGATTGGCCAAGTTGTACATTAATGAGATAGTAAGACTGCATGGAGTGCCAGTATCCATCATATCAGACAGAGATCTTAGGTTCACTTCTAGATTCTGGGGTAGTTTTCAGAGAGCCCTAGGAACTAGATTGAAATTCAGTATGGCATTCCACCCATAGACAGATGGCCAGTCTGAGAGGGAAATTCAGATCTTAAAGGACATGCTACGGGCTTGTGTAATTGAATTTGAGGGCAGTTGGGAGACACACTTGCTTTTGATTGAGTTTTCTTACAACAACAGCTACTAATCAAGCATTGGGATGCCTCCATATGAAGCATTGTGTGGCAGAAAGTGAAGAACCCCCCTGTGTTGGGATGAAATAGGTAAAAGGAAGATGATTGGACCCAAAATGGTTCAGCAAACTAAGGAAAAGATCAGGGTGATCAGAGATCGACTTAAGACTGCATCAGACCATCAGAAGTCCTACATTGATTTAATGAGAACGGATATTGAGTATGCAGTGGGTGAGAAAGTATTCCTCAAGGTTTCCCCTTAGAAGAGAATTATGAGATTCGGTAGAAAGGGGAAACTGAGTCCTCGCTTCATTGGGCCATATGAGGTTCTGGAAAGGGTCGGTCCTTTCGCATATCGTTTGGCACTGCCTCCAGAGTTGGAGAAGATACATAATGTCTTCCATGTGTCTATGTTGAGGAGGTATAGATCAGACCCATCTCATGCATTACCAGTAGAAGAAATTGAAGTGAATCCATACCTCACATATGAGGAAGAACCCATAGAGATTCTGACTTATGAGGTGAAGCAACTACAGAATAAGTAGATACCATTGGTGAAAGTGTTGTGGAACCATCATTCAGGCCAGGAGGCTACTTGGGAATGAGAGGAGGACATGAGAAGACAGCACCCACAGCTGTTCAGAAATTGATACCAGGTAAAATTTTGAAAAGAAATTTATTTTAAGGGGGGAAGAATTGTAACACCCCTATTCGCATAGCATGGTATATTTCACTGTTCTGGTGACCGGTGTCAGTCTGGATAATTAAGGGGATTAGAACAACATCTAAGAAAACTAGATAAACCCTGAAAACAAATAATTAGTAATTGTCAAATGGTTACGTATAAATAAGAAAAACTGAACATAATAGGTTAAATGAGCCGAGTGTCACAGCGATGGGTGACCCTCTAGGGAAGGACTGTGAAGTCAATTTAAACTCAAATTTTGAACTCTAAAATGTGACGTTGCGGTCCTTAGGACTATTGCAAACAGAGTGAAAAAGAGAAAATCACAAAAAAGAAATGTTAAGCTGGTCAAATAATTAGGTCAGGGATCTGAAAGAAATATTGAATTATTTACAAATCGGGTCGAACCGGCGAGGGACAATTTCGTCAATTAACCAGTAGAGCTAACTCCTGACCTAACTATCAAATAAAATCAGGGAAAAAAAAATTTCAGAGTCGGGAATTAAATTAAAGAACTGAAGAAAAATAAATTAAAAAAAAAAAGAGGAAAATAGAAAAAGTGAAAAGGTGATTACATCATGCATGATGCAATAAACATTATAATTAAAAATTTAAATTTAGGATAATTTTTGGCCTTCCTAAAAGGTTAAAAACACATAAAAGAAAGGGAAAAAAAAAGAAGCAAAAAGTCCATCTTCATCTTCATGCCGTGACCTCTCTCTCTCATCCCTTCCTCACCAAATCCTCCATGGAAGCTCATTTTTGAGCTTGAAGACAACCAAATCGCACCATAGAAAATTCAATTATCATAACTAAACTTTGTTTGGGCAACTAGAAAAGAAGGTTCAAGGAGAAAGAAAGAAGAAAAGAAGAAGTTTGAAGAGGAAAAAAATTATGCATAAAGGTTAGTAATCTAAACTTGAAGTTCTAGTTGAATTAATTGTGTTTATAATTGAATAAACCTAGAAATATACTTAAAATGAAATGAAAGTTACTTTGAAGGACTATATGTGAATTTTGGCCAGCCATAGATGTATGAGAATATGATGTGTTTTGAATGAATTAAAAGTGTATATAAGCTTGAATGAGTTGGGAAATGGTGTTAGTATGCTTGGAATCAACTAAATGCAACAAATCAAGTGAATTAGGGTTTGAACCTAGGGTTTTAGAAGACAAAAATTAGAGAAATGGTCAAATGGTGTGTTTGACCTTGTTTGAGCTGAAAAATGGTCATATGTGACATATTGTGGTGTGTTGAAAGTGTTGGAACCAAATGGAAATTCGGATTGGTTATGGATATCCTGTAGGCAGCATGACCAAGGTCCCTTTTAGGGACCAGAACTGAAAATTTACTAACCCAATTGGTGTGAGGCTAATTGGGAATAAAACTAGACACAAAATGGCACATTTTTCATTGAGGAATCATGCCCAAAATGACACAAAATGGCCAAAAGTAAGTGTTCTGCCCCGTACAAAAATGACCAAATGAATAGTTTGTTCATTTGGCCATAACTTGGGCTAGGCAGGTCTAAATGACCTGAAATTTTACCAGTAGAAAGCTGAGATATAGACCTATAACTTTCATGAAGAACACAAACCCAAATTATGCCTTTAACCAAGTCATTTAGCCAACCAAATTTGGTGACCTAAAACTGCTAGAACCAAGTTGGTGCCCAGAAAATCTGGGTTAGACCAATCCGGGCAGCCATGTTCAAATGGCTATAACTTGAGCTACAAAACTCCAAATGGAGTGATTCAAAAAGAGAAATAAATTTAAGACAATAAGAAACAATTTCTATGGAGAAACCTTAGCCAAATTCTAACAGCAACATGACCAATGGAATAGTGCAACATAAGACACTAAAACTAAAAATTTGAAATTTTGCCTAAAAGACTCAAGTTTTGAGAAAACAACCAAAACCAACAAATTAGGTAACCAAAATGTGGTATGTGAGTGAAATTAGAATTCCCATATCTATTAAGCCTTAGAAAGTCAATAAATTGATTTGAATAGTGTCGTGAATAGTAACCCCGAAATACAAATTTTAAAGAACGTCAAGTTTACATATTAAAGCTAGGTGTAAGTACATTTGAATTTACTTTTGGAATTATAATAAGTTATGATACTGAAACACTGTGAAACTATGTGTTTCAGTGGAAAAGAATACTGGAAAAGAACCCGAAGCATCGAGTCAAGGCCAAGAGGTGACTCGTATAAGGTTTGTGCACAATATAGAATTTTTTTAAATTTTCTTCTGTACATTGTTTTGAATGAATTGAGATATGAAATTGTAACACAATTGAATTGAAAAGTTTATTATGCTTTTGATTTAAATTGTTGAAAGATTAATTGTTTGTGTTTGAAATGGCAATAAATGTTTAGTATATTGTTAAGATAGTTTTGAAACAATAGTGTAATGACCATATATTTGAATACCTCACTAGCATGACTAGTGGGGGAAATCAGTTTTGAATTTTGATTCCTTCTCTGGCTGAAGTGTTGAGGTGTGTGCCAGTAGAAGAAGAAAAAGAATGGGTTCCCATATAATTGAGCTAGCTAGCCTTGTGATGTGACTTCTCCTTAGCCTCTAGCTACTGAGATGATATTTGTTTCAATGGCATGATATAACTGTGTTTTTATGAAATTTGTTTTGAGACTTTCGAAATGAAATTGTTTGGATTAAATGCATATAAATCATGTTTTGTATTTATTTCTCATATTTAGTTTAATTTTTAAATAAGTATGATTTAAATTCTACATAAATGTTATTTTAATATGTTGTGCACCGCTGAGTCATAGTACTTAGCGATGGCTATTATTGTTGTCGCTGATATAGAGACTAGAGGAGCAGCAGAGTGAACTTCTAAGGGTTGTGGAGCTACCTTCCCTGAAATTCTATCGGGTATATTTTTTACCATCATTGTAAAAATTATTTTGATGTATGTAAATGTATGGACATGTAAAACTGGTCATGAGCAGTTGCATAAAGCTTGTGATAAATTTTGGTTTGGATTTTTCCTAATGTAAATTTTTGGAATGATGTATATAAATTGTTTTATCTTTAATGAAATATAAATGGAAATATTTTGTTTTAATTTGAATGAAATTCCTTAGTAGTATTTTTTATGATGTTGAATTTTGGAATTTAAGAAATGATGTTGAAATTGGTTGGGATGGATGTTGAATTGATGAAGTTGATGAAATAAATCATTGGAAGTGTTTTTTACAGGTATTTGAAAAACTGTTTTCTCAAAATACAGATGGCACTCTGTCGAAATATTTATAGAAATTGAGAAAAAATAAAATGGGACAAAAATCTTAACTAGTTTGCAAACTATAATTAAATGTTTTGATACCTATTAGAAAATGCTAACCACTTATAAAATGTAAGAAAATTATTGTAAAATCCCTTATAGGGTACTTAATGAGTTATCGGTAGGTGAAGTTCGGTAGTTCATTAGATATTCTACGGGATCATATTATGCCTTACAGAGGGGTAAGGTGTGACACCACGGGCCCAGACAGAGGTCGTGGAAGGACCAAGTATAATAGTAACACCACTTCCAAAAGTCACCCAAGCCAGAGAAAAGCAAGTTGCCCCAAATGTGAATTTGAGGTAAAGTATCCTTCCTTTATGATGTGCCTAAGTGTAGAATGATAGATTTGAAAAGATTAAATAATACCATATATATAAAAGAAGTAGACAGAGGAAGCAATAGAAAGGTAAAGGAATTATCTCAGATACCTACACCCGGTAAATTTCGAGGATGAAATTTTTGTTAGAGGGGAAGAATTGTAACACCCTCACTATAGCAATTCTGTACATTCTACTGTTTCGATGACTGGTGTCGATCTGGATAGCTAGAACGTCTAGAAAAATATATATACTAAAGTGAGGAGTCATAATTAACTCAAATATCAATGAGAAAAATTTAGGAAAAATTTTAGAAATAAAATACAACCAAGTTAAATGAGTCGGTGCCCTAGCGATGGCTAACCTAGTGGGAAGTTGCCGTCTTCACAGCTAGAAGCCCTAAACCCAGGAGAAAATTCATAAAATAATTTTGGAGACTCTAGAGAAGAGTCATTGAGGTTTCAATGGCATTAGAATGCCAAGAAAAGGTTTAGAAATTTTTTTGATCGGTACAGACGATTTTGGCTTAATAAGCCAAACAGAGGGCATTTTGGTCATTTCGTCTTCAGAGATGATTTTTGTCCGACTTGTCCAGTTAAGTAAATAATTATTATGATCTAAAATATGAATAAATATTGCTAAAAATTGAATTGGAAATGAGTAGAAAAGAAAAGAAAAGAAAATTGAAAAAATTGAAATTATGACATCATGATGATGTCATTTAAATTCTTTCCACCAATCACCACTTAACAAATATATTTAAGAGATAAAATTAGAGATAACTACATAAAATTTCAGCTCATCTTCTCACTTTCTCTCCCTCAAGCAGACGGCCATTTATTAATTCCTCAATTTTCATCAAGCTTTGAGCTTGATTTTCCCTCAGTTTTCCACCCTAAAACCCTACACACCCTTCACAAAAATTAATCCCCACATTAAGAGTAACATTTTCATTGTCATAAAGTGAAGAAAATTTAAAGTTTTAACAAGCCAAGAAAGTGGTTAAAAGAGGTTAGTGCTATTTTCTTCCATAATCTTTTAATAAACTTAAATTTGAGTATGAAAATGGAAAGAATTACAAAAAAAAAAAAAGAGAAATTATTCATATTTGATGGAAGACGAATTTTGGTCAGCATGTGTACCTATGGGAATTGATGAATTTAAATGAAATAAAATGTGTTTATTGGAGTTGCTTAGTAGGTATTTGTGATTGGATGTGTTAGATGGCATGGATAGCATGAAATGGACACTTTGGGAATTAAGGTTTGTGAAAAATTAGAGTTTTGATTATGTAATGGTATATTAACATTGTAATGGTCAATTGGTGACCATTTGAATGTGTGTGAGGAGGAATTGAAGTGAGTAAAGATAATAGAGTTGAGCTTAGGCATGCTGCCCTTGGTGACCTGCAGGACTTAGCGTGAGTCCAATAGGTTTGGGAAGCTATAACTAGAGTTGTATAGGTTCAATTGGTGCAAGGCTAATAGGACATGAAACTAGACACATAATGGCACAACTTTTGCGAAGAAACCCTGCCCAGAAAATCAAACCAAGTTGACTTAAAAATTACCCTAATCCGGGTGACTAACATGCTGTCTCTTGAAAATGACCAAATGAACAGTATTTATTCAAATGATCATAACTCATTGTAGAAAAGTTCAATTGATCTAAAATTTTACCAGTAGAAAGCTGAGATGTAGCCCTACAACTTTCATGAAGAAAACAAATCCAAATTTTTAGCATAACATGTCCAAAAACTGACCTATAGTCAGCATACAAAAACTGCATAATTGATTATGCCCAGAAAATCTGGAAAATTACAATCCAACCAGTTATGGTGTTTAGGCCATAACTTGACCTGCAAAACTCCAAATAGAGTGATTCTAAAAAAGAAATGTAACTAGACACAACAAGGAACAACTTTTTATGAAGACAATTTTATCAAATTCCTACTGTACAAATGATCAATGGAACAGTAAACTTAGTGCTTGAAATGTGAAAATTGTAAAGTAACCAACACTAAGCTTTGAAATGGTATTGGCAACCAATACCAACAACTTTAGAATGCAAAATATGGTATCTTGGTGAACTTAGGTTCAATAAATTTATTATATATTAAAAAGTCAATAATCGAGTAAATAGTAATGTGAATAGTAATACAAAGACACAAAGTGTGAGAACTAAATAGGTAGAGGAAAATAAGGTATGAAATTTGGAATCCATGAAATGTTCATAGATTACTTGGAATAGAAATAGTAATTCACCTAAATGACTTAATAAACATTTAAGTTATGTGAGTATATAGTTAAGATATGTATTCCCATAACTAGTAGGTCTAATAAAACATAAGTGATACCACTTGAATATGAAATGAAATTAACCTAGATGGATTGTTGAGTATAAATGGGATGAGGTTTACATTAGGACTTATGTTTCCATTACAAATAAGATAATAACACCTTGTATGAGTTATGAATTCATATAAATATTGTAATGAATAAATGAATCACATGAAAATATGAATGGAACATTAGATTTCTTTATAAGAGAAAGGAAGAATGTTTTGAGTACAATGGTGCATGAACACCATTGTTGTGAATTGTGATCAATATGAATGATGTAAGGAATGTATGAATATTATGATGAATGCATAAATTATGAAATTTGTCATGAAATAATGAAGTCATAAAACATAATATATTAATATTTAATGATATTATGTTCTCTTGTATTGCCTAGACATATGTGTCAGATTAGATAGATTGGCATGCCAATAGGGTATTATTTTAGCCGTACTACGAAAAGCTTTATGCCTGTATTCATTGCTTTATGCCCACACTCATGGCATTAAGCCCGCATTCATGGCTTTATGCCTGCATTCATGGCTTTTATGCCCGATTATGTGTTATCATGGCTTTTCAGCCATACTGATTGCATACGTGGTTGACGTTCTGCGTCCCATGGTATGACGGCCCGAGGCACCACAGTGTCCAGTGCTAACGACCCATTATCCAGTTTATTCAGCCGGTCATAGGTTACTTGGGCAGTGAAATTTATTGAAATAAGTTAAGGATATTAGCAATTAAAAATATTAGAAATTAAATAAAATAAATGAGTAAGATGACCTAAAATAAATTAGAATTGTTATTTATTAAAAAGAATCGAAATGAACTGAACCGATACTAAAATTTACTTATTATGAGATAATCTGAGACAACCTAAAAAGTATTGAGAAAATGCTAAAAGATTAGCAAAAAAAATTATAACATAAATAAATATTGCAATTGTGACTTACATAATAATATAAGCATAAGTTTATTATTTTTAGATCATTCCTCTTTGTACATTATTACTGTACATTGGCGAAATAAACACTTCCAAAGAAGACTAAATTAGGATAAAATATATTAAATTTTAGAAACTACATGTTTTAATTATCCGGATTTTGTTTCTATTATTATTTGTATGTTATTTTCTTGTTATATTATTATACACTAAGCAGCAATGCTTAGCGCGATGGAATTGTTTCCTTCGCGCAGGTATTGAAGCTAAAACCCAATGGATATTTGACTGCAAATTTTAGGAGTCCAGATCTGTAGAGTGTCAAAGGTTTTCACCTCCTCAACAATGCATGTAGCTAGGGCCCATGTATATCACTTTATGTATTTTGTATGCTATAAATATTTCGTATGTTGTAATTCATATGTTGTAATGTAAATTAAGAATTTGTAAATAATATTTATGTGATGTAAATTTATAAATTGATTATTTCATATATAATTAAATTGTATATCATGTAAATTAATGAAGATTGAAAATTATCATATATGAGTTGAGAATGAATGGAAATGAATATGAAATTGAATTATATAGAGGATATTCGAATTGATGAGATAATTATGATTAGTATAGATAAGATTTTATTGTGAAAATATTGTTGAATTTTCAAGCAGGTGAATAATGAAATGTGCTAAATAGAAATAAAATAGGGGAAACTCCGCTGGTTTCTCCATAGAAAAATAATTGATATTAAATTAAACAAATTCAAAATTACTAAAATAATAAAGTAAGATAAGATAGGGTGCTCCGGCACCGAATGTAGCACACTTTGCTCGGCTACACTATAATCGGGTAAGGGTGTTACAATTCCAATAATGGATGTGCCTGAGGATAATCAATAAGACTATAAGAATTCAATCACTCACTAGAAATCCATCCAACTAGGATTTTTGTTTCCTATTTTGGAAGTTTAGGATTCACTAAGTTAGTGGGAGGCCTAATGTGATTAAAGACCATAATCATTTTGGTTAATTACATAATACATTTACTAATTAATCTAGTTATTCTCTGTAATTAATTTTCTGATAATAATGAGCACACAACAACCACCACCATCCAATATCCTTGCGAGCATACTTGATCATAATAGGTTGACACGACCTAATCTTTCTGATTAGCTAAGAAATTAGAAACTTATCCAGAACTTAGAACATATTGGATATGTTTTAGACTCAAAGGTTCCTGGTCCCTTACCTCCAGAGGCCACTCAAGAGGAACATAATACTTTGGACAAGTGGAAGGAGCATGATATGAGAGCTAAGTGTTATATGCTTGCTTCTATGAGTAATGAGTTATAGAAACAACATGAAAATATGCAATATGCATGTGATATCCTCCTTCACCTGCAAGAGTTGTATGGTGAGTATAATAGGAATGCTAGGTATGAGATATCTAGACAGCTATTTCGCTTGAGGATGTTTAAGGGATAGAATGTTGGGGATCATGTCCACAAGATGATTCGGCTTATTGAGTAGCTGGAACATCTTGACTTTCACATGGATTTCCAATTGCAGACTGATTTGATCCTTTAGTCCCTACCTGAGTCATTTGAGAATTTTGTGACAAATTTCCATATGACTAAGTAGAAATACACCTTGGCTGGTTTACTTAACATGCTGGTTATTGCATAAAAGAAAATGCCGGACAATAAAGGAAAAGAGTTAGCTTTGATTACATCTTCTTCTGCTGGAAAGTCCAACAAGAAGAAGGGCAATAAGAAAAAAAAAAAAAACCTCAAATTCCTGGTCCTGCCAAGAAGATAGCTAAAAAGAAAGGGAAGACCAAAGCTGATGGAGGCAAAGGAAAGTGTTTCCACTGTTAGAAGGATGGACACTAGAATAGGAACTGCCCAGAGTGTAGCAAGCAGTACAAGCTTGTAGTAATGAGATATTAGACTCCGGGTTGGCAATGGCTCAATTGTTAAAGCTTTAGCTATACGATATAAATCTTTATGCATGTGTGGACATGTTTTGTATTTAAATAAGGTTTTTTATGTACCTGATGCTTTTAAGAATATCATTTCTATATCTAGTTTGACTAGAGATGGTTATGAATTTCAGTTCATAAATGATGTTTGCATTATTTATTTTGGAAATAAATATGTTGGTTCGGGTTATATGCAGGATGGACTTTATTATTTAGATAATAATGTTAAATACAAATCTAATGCAAGCGATCTAAATGAATGTAATGCCATGATGAAAATCAACTCAAGTTCAAAATATATTTAGCACTTAAGATTAGGTCATGTTGCAGAAGATAGGATTGTTAGTAGTATGCTCTAGAGCATATCATTTAGTATGTTTCTTGTACATGTTTTATTAACAAAAAGGCAATTTCACTTTTCCGTTTACATAATATATTTATGTGTAATAGAAAAGGTCCATTGATATTTTGCTAGAAATTCTATTCTTAAGTTGTTAAGAATATGAGTGACAATATTTCTTGCACAAAGTATCATAAATTAGTTCACAATCGAGGATACTTCACACAGGACATGACTTATCTAGAAAGATTGTATTCATGTTTTTTCCCAAGGTATTTATATAAGATATAAATAAGATGGAATGGTGAGTCTCATGCCATATAACAAACATGATAGGCACTTATACATGATAAGTAGGTCGAACCAGTAACACTTATGACAAGCACATGGAGTTTACTATTGTCAATGCATTATCATAAATCATATCAGTGCATATAATCTTTAGGCCTGAGATAACACAGTTATCTTGTATATAGGTGGTTTGAGTTTGATACTGCTTTCATACTTGTACTATGTATGGGTATATGGGCATGTGTTGGCTCCTACTTGTTATATATGAAGGTAGATGTTGATCAAGATGGAATCTGTTACCCTAAGTAAATAGGGATAAAATCCTATGTTCATTTAATTATTGTTGATGTTTCAAGTTCTAGGCCTGGATAGACAGATTTAATCAGAAAAGAGTTTCTGATGAGAAAATCTTCTTAATCAAGAATTAGAATTAAAAGAGAATATAATATTCATAGTAAATGGGGTTTGACATAAACTATGACTCCAGCTCGAATTGGGATTTTGTAACAGAGAGATTCTAGTGCATGGTAACATATAATAAAAGGTTCATTTAAGGTATTTCTTATTACTCATTGGGTGGCCATGGCATGCTATTCTAGGTGTTAACCATGGTCTATGAGATGCCTAAAATGACTTAGAAAAATCATTTATAGTAAGAAAGAGTTCTGATGATATTAAGAGTTAATATCATATCTCATTGCCGATTAGTGATGAGCCTAGTGAGTCACACACATACACAAGTAATCACCAAGTTAAATGTGATTTAATAAATTAATTAAAGAGTTCAATTGATTAATTAAATAGGTTTGGTTTGCAACAAGATTGCAAAGTCCCTAGCATGGCTTGAAATCAAATGTAGGTTATTCGATGTATATTATAAGTTAAACTTATATTCAAAGTGTTTAAATATGAATTTAATTATGAGAAATTAATTAATAGAGATTAATTAATTAATTAGAAGAAGAGAAATAATTATTTTGGGTTGAGAACTTAAAATTACAATATAAGGTTAATTTGGTCATTTCATAGGGTGACATGTAGGACCATGAGATGGTGACACATGACATCATATAAGTTTGCCATTTGTCTTCCTATCATACAGGGTGATCAAAGTCAAGATTAAATCTAGCTTTGACACTTGGCTTAATGTGATTAGGTCAATTAAAATTATGATGCAATCAGGTGATGACATGTGGTAAGGGTTTTATGTGGTGACCTAATTATAAAAGGGAAAAAAAAGAACAAAATCAGCCACTCTCCTTATTTTCTAAAAGGTGCCGCCACCTATAGTGTTCTTCCTCTTCTCTTCTTCCTTTCTCATTAATTCAAAGAGAATGATCCAAGTTTCTTTGAATTAAAATTGGTGGAAATCGTTTCTAGTGTCTTATATACATCTACAACCTCTCTAAAGGCAAATCCCTAATTTCTAATTGGTTGGTAAGGCTTGAGAAGCTGGTTTAGGGGCTGCCCATTGGTGATCTTAGTGTGGACAAGCTAGAAGGACAACAATTGGGGTCCTAGGTGCTTCCTAAAGGTACCAATCACATCTACAGTGTATCAAAAGATTAGTGCACATATTCTTTTATTAATCTAGGGTTCTAATGAATTAATTTGTTAAATCAAAAATCTTAGATGGCAAATGTGGATCCTAAAACATATTAAAAGTGTTTTAATATGCAATTGAACATTGAAATCAATTAGGCACATAATAAATATTGCATGATGCATGAGACCCTAGAAGAAAATTTTGAATTTAATATTCTAATCTAACAATTTTCATGCTTCTGCTCCTTCAAGGATTGCAAAACTGGAGAAAATGGGGATTTTATCCTCATTAGGTTCTGAACTCACTCCAACTTATGAATCCTGCCTTCAAGGCAAAATGACTAGATCACCCTTTGTTGGACAAGGACGAAGAGCTAAAAATATTTTAGAGCTAATACTTAGTGATGTATGTGGTCCATTTAAGGAAATGGCTAGAGGTGGTTTTCATTACTTTATTACTTTTACTGATAATAAATCAAGGTTTGGTTATTTGTATTTGTTGAAATACAAACATGAATCCTTTGAAAAGTTCAAAGAATTTAAATCTGAAGTAGAAAATCAAACAGGAAAAAGTATCAAAGCTCTTCGATCAGATCGTGGAGGTGAATACTTGAGTACTGAATTTGATGAATACTTGAAAGAGCATGGCATTGTTTCCTAGCTGACTCCTCCAGGAACGCCACAGTTGAATGGTATATCTGAAAGGAGAAATCGTACCCTATTAGATATGGTACGTAGTATGACGAGCTATACTGATATGCCAATCTCCTTTTGGGAATTTGCATTAGAATCAGCTTTGCATATTCTAAATAGGATTCCATCAAAATCAGTTTCTTTAACACCTTATGAGATATGGCATGAAAGAAAACCAAGTCTTAAGCATGTTAAGATTTGGGATTATCTAGCTTATATCAAAAAGCTAAACACTGATAAATTGGAAACCAGATCAGAAAAGGGTCGATTTGTTGGATATCTAAAAGAGAGTTTTGGATATTTTTTTTATTTGCCTAAATCACAAAAGGTTGTGGTAAGTAGAGATGCCATTTTTCTTGAATAACAGTTTATTCAAAAAGGAGGCAAAGGAAGGCAAATAGAATTAGAATTGGAGAATTGTAGCTAACCAATAAATCAAATGGATATAGATCCATCTAGTCAACCTACACCTATTGATGAAATGTCTATAGTAATTCCTCACAGATCAATTAGGATATCTCACTCACCAGTGAGATATGGTTTCCTTTATGAAGATGAAAAAGAGTTGTTTACTCATGAAGAAGTAGATCATGGAGATGATCCACTAATCTATGAAGAAGCTATATCAGATATAGACTCTTCAAAATGAATTGAAGCTATGAAATCCGAAATTGATTCCATGTATAAGAATCAAGTTTGGGATCTTGTTGACCCACCTGAAGGTATTGTACCTATAGGGAATAAATGGGTTTTCAAGAAGAAAATTGGTTCTAATGGAAAGGTAGAGTCCTATAAAGAAAGGCTAGTAGCAAAAGGGTTTCGCCAAAGGCAAGGAATCGACTATGAGGAGACTTTCTCGCCTATTGCAATGCTTAAATCAATTAGGATTCTATTAGCAATAGCTGCATGATATGATTATGAGATTTGGCAGATGGATGTCAAAACAGCTTTTCTCAATGGATACATTAAAGAAAAAAATTTTCATTGGAACAACCTAGGGGTTTTGAATCCCAAGATAGTTCCAAGGTATGCATGTAACACCCCTATATTTGGTAGTGCGTTCTACTATTTCGGTGACTAGTGTCTGTCCGGATAGCTAGAAAGCCTGGAACTATACTTAAATGTTAGTGAAGAGACATGAAATAATGAAATACAATAGAGGAAAAGTAACAGCAATGAAATGTAACTAAGTTAAACGAACCAAAAACCGTAGCAATGGGTGACCACACCGGGAAGTTGCGGCGTGGACCATTGACTAGCCCTGGACCGCGGGGAACCCTGGGAAATATTTTTAAGACTTAAATTAATTAATTAGAAATGTCAAACATCTATTGAAGTATAGATGAGATTAGAAATGTCAAAGAAAAATTAATTAATTAGTGCAAAGAAAAATAAAAAAATCAAGAAACCGATAAAAAAATTGGTGTTATCAAAAAATAGGGAATACAATCCAAATAGGGGCATTTTGATCAATTGACACCCCAAGTTGCCTTTTGATCTAAATGTCCACTAAAAATAAGTGACATTAAAGTTGGAAAACTTCATGAAAAATGAAATTGTAAATGAAATATAAAAATAAGAAAAATTAAGTGGTGAGAATTTGAATAATTAAAAGTTGAATTAAATTAATTTTATTCCTACATTAGTGGACCACTAAGCACTTTGTAAATCAATTGAAAATCTGTCATCTTCCACTAACTTTTGCAAAACCATCTTCTTCCTCAAACTCTCTCTTGGTCGGAACCAAGTTCTTCCCAAAACCTCCATGGCCAAACCTCATTTTACCTCCATGCACTCCACATTTGGCCCTCTTTTACACTAAGTTTCTTCATTAAACCTTGCATACTTAGCTTGGGGAAGACATTGGCAGCAAGAAGTAGAAGTTTGGGCGAGGTTTTAGCAAGCTCCAATAAGAGGTAAGTGTTTATTTTCTTCCCTTCCTTAATTAAAACTTGTGTTGAGGTTATGGGTAGTATTTTGGGTGAAGAAATTTGAAGAAATGGTTGAGTTATGGACTGTCCATTTTTGGCAGCCATGGGAGGTGAGTTGCTTGAGTTTTTCTTACATTAAATTGGTGGGAATTGATGAGAATTAGTGTTGGTTGAGTCCATTTGAAGTGCTAGCAATTTAATCCTCTTGTATGTGTGAATTATGAATGTAAAGTTAGATTATGTATTGAAATTGGGAAGCTTGATATATATGAGCAATTGGGCAGCCTTGTGATGCATGGTAGAGTGTTTAAATTCATGAAATAATTTACTAAATTATAGTACTAAGGATGAAACCATGTGTATGTAATTATTGGTGGGAAATTAAATGTGTTAATGAGAGGTATTCATGTGTATGTATTGTTGAAATTGGATATTGTGAAATGGAAGTGCAAACGGTGCATTGCCAATTGGTTATATTCTACCCAAAGTTACTATAATGTAAACTAATGAATGATTATGGTTAATATCAAATGCAGAATTAGGTTTGGGAAGTGAAGTATGGTTGGTTGAATGTGTGATTGGTTGATGCCTCAAAAATGAGTTAAGGGCAGTATGCAAAAATACCTATAACCCTAAGTGTGTAACTCCAATTGGTATGAGGCCAATTAGAGGTGAAACTAGGCACAAAATGTACCAACTTTCATGAAGAAAGCCTACCTAAATTCTGTCTAGAAAATGACATGAGAATTGACCAAATTCGGATTAGTGACTTTGTAAACCTGAAAATTGACCATTTGAACAGCAGTCAGTATTTTGGCCATAACTCACTCAAAATAGGTCCAAATGACCTGAAATTTATATCATGAAAAGCTTAGACATAGAGCTACAATCTTATGAAGACACCAAAGACCAGAAATGACCATAAGTAAGTCAAAATGCTTTCACAAGTTCAGGTATAAAAACTGCCAGAATCGGAAATGACCTAAAAATGACCTAAGTTTGCCATTTTAGTGTAATCTATCCAGCAATAGTAAAATGACTATAACATGGTTTAGTAAACTCCAAATGACCTAAAATTAGTGGAAAAAGTTCACTAAGACATAGACCTACAAGTTTGTAATTTGGACCAGAACCTGAAAACCGAGGAAACTAGGTCATCCGGCTAGGTCAAAACAGCGTAACAAAATCCGATAAATTGCAATAAAATGCAATACACTTGAAAATGAATTTGGTAACATATACCAACACTAAAGGACTATAAAATGTGACATATTAGTAACATTAAAATTTATTCCCCTAGAGTGCATCAAAGGTCAACTTTATAGGTTGACTAATGAAAGCAATAGTATTAAATAAATTAATTATTGAACCTTATTGTTAGAGATAATTTAAATGAGTACTGAAACACTTTAAATTGTGTGTTTCAATTAGCAAAGACTCAGGGAAGGGGAAAGGAAACACTGAGTTAAGGCCAAGAGGCTACTCATCAAAGGTTTGTGCACAACAGTTATTTCTTGTGAATTTTCAATTGAAATAAATTATGACAATTTGTATGTTATTGTTTAAATTGTGAAAAATTTGTTTGAATGATATTTGATGGATACTTATTGCTTAAAAAATATTGCAAATGGTTTGAATCCACAACTATCATATATATTGATTGAATTCCTCGCTAGCTTGTCTAGCGGGACGAATTGGCTTTGAATTCCCTCTCTGGCTAAAGTGTTGAGGTGTGTGCTAGTTGAGGACGAATAGGATGAGTACTCATATAATTGCTAGCTAGCTATGTTATTCCTCATTAGCCATTGGCTTTTGGGATGAATTGGACTATGGAATCATTATTAAGCTCTATGTGTGATTTATTGATATTCATTGAGACATTGTGAAATGGAGTTTAATTCTTTATGACATTCTTTGTCTTTTAAATTTGACTATGATTTTAAGTATCCACAGTTTATATGATTTATGGTTTATGGTTTTAAATTGCATTTTCTTAATATTGTGCACCACTGAGACATTGGGTCAGCGATAGCTTTTTCATTGCTGTCGCAGGTAGACAGACAGACAGAGCAGCAGAGTAGGCTGCTTGTGCTACATTTTGGGATTCTGCCTGGTATATTGAGTATACCACCTTTTATAATTTTTGTGATAATGTTTGTGCACTGTATGTATATATTGTACTTGGTCTTGAGCAGTTGTAAACTAAAGTTGTAATATATTTATTTCTTATCTTAGCTTTTGAACTACTCAGCCATTTTGTAGTCTATCTTTGGAAATACTGAAAATTGATGTTGAATTGAGTTGACAAATGTTGAAAAAATTTATTTGTGTTGAACTATTATTGGAGTTTTGGATTGAGCAAATATATTGGAAGTGCTTTTTACAGGTTTTTGAAGAATTGTTTTATTCAAAATATAGACGGCACTTTGCCAAAATTTTTACAGAAATTACTATTACTTCAGATTTGTTATTTGGTTTCACTTAAGTTTAAAAAAAAAATTAACACCTGTAACACCTGTTAAAAGTGCTCACCACTATAAAAAGAAATAAGAAAAGGTTTAAAATACCTTGTAGTGTATTTAATGGGTTATCAGTAGATGAAGTTTGGTAATTCATTAGGTATATTATGCCTTACGGAGGGGTAAGGTGTTACATGTTTTAGTGATATCAGAGCTAGTTTTTTAAATTCATTTTTGACCTTTAATTTGAATATTCTTTCTTCATATTACAACTGCTCAATGTCATGGTTTGATACATACAGTACATTACATTATAAATATGCATTAATGGGAGGAAATCTCTTTGTGTTATTTGTTCAGGAGGTATAATATCCTCTAATTGACTATGGAAGAAGGGGACCGTTCAGTCGATCAATCAATAGAGGTTGAGGTGTAAGGGGAAGCCCCAGCCCTTCACAATGTGAGTGGATCAAGTGTGCAGTCCTCGATCTGTGATTTCTCGGTTGCTCAGCAAATTGCTACAATGTTCCAACAGATGGCTGGTAACATGCCTACTCAAGCCCCACTTGTCACACCCTACTCTCCCGTAAGATGTAACATGATCCCTTAGTAGACCTAATGAATTACCATACTTCGCCTATCGATAACCCATTAGATATACTACAAGGGATTTTAAAACAATTTTTGTGAAATTTAAATCGTCGATTAAAATCTGGTGTTATAAAATTTTTTTCAAAATTTCGGCAAAGTGCTGGCTGTGTTTTGAGAAAACAATTCTTCAAACCTGAAAAGGAAAACACTCCCAATATGTTTTCTCAAATACATCTCGAATAACTTCATTTCAATTCACAATTCAATCTCAATAATCAAATCAATTCATTTTCAAACCAACCTCATCATAAAAGAATCATTTCATTGATTACATGACTCAACATTTATATTACAATAATTTGCATTTAATTACATAACAAAATAGTTTACAAGAGTTTTTATACAATTGCTCAAATAATTTACATACATATTATTACATGCATACATCAAAATCTATGTACATGGGTATACCTATGATATACTTGGAGTTGATCTGAATGTCTCTTCAAAGAAGCTTACTCAATTGCTCTATGTTCTTTTCTCCTGCAACAGCATACAAAGCCATCATTGAGTGGTCAACTCAGTGGTGCACAACTATAACTTAAAACATAGCTCAATATACCTTAGCAAAATTACAGCAAATAATTTGGAAATCAGAATACTTATCAAATTCCAAAAATCAAATTATTCATTGCCAATAACATAAATCATTTATATGAAATGACTTTGATCGTGAAATTCAATTTATCAAATCACAACCAAATATTTTAGGTAATTCCAACAAAATCAATTATATATAAATCATAATTGAAATCACAATTCTTTACTATTTAAAAACATTCTTTATCTCGAAAACCATTCTTTATCTCAAAAACCATTCTTTATCTCACTAACTATGCAAGACTAATCCGAAAGGGCCATATTCGGAGTGATTCTAATACCCTAAGGTCGGGGAGGTCGAATCGGATTCTAACTCCCTATGGTCATGGAGGTCGAATCATCGTGCACAGTACACATCACAATAATGAAGCTTCCGAAAGGGCCATAACATAAAAAACTTAGATCCAACCTCTAATAAGAGTAGAATCTAAGCCTGTGCACATACCATGGTAATCAAAACATAACTAACTCCATTGTCTTCTCATCAAATGAGAGAGACGGGAAATAACCTAGTCAAGCATCTATAGTGAGATGTAAAACAATATCACAATCCTTTTAGCGAGCATAAATCACAATACAATTTGATTCAAAGTCAATTCCAATATCCAATAATTTTTATGCTCATCACAATTCAAATCATAAATTTGCATTTTTCCATGCAAATTGCCCATCACAATTCAAAACATGTTCTATCACAATTTTTCAAAACATAATTTATTTAATTCACAATAATGCTTAATACTTGTGGAAATACCATTTCACAAAGCTAAATTCATACATACTATAACAATTTCTACAATCATTGAATTAAATCTAATGCTTGTTAAACATAATACATAAGAAAAATATGTCATTTAATCATATGAAATATTCAGAACAAAATCAGTTAAAAACTAGTTGTGCACAAACTTGATTTGAGTCACCCCTAGGCCTTCACTCAATGATTCTTATGCTTCCCAATATCCTTTTCAACTGAAACATACAGATTGAAGTGTTTCAGTACTCATTTAAACCGTCTCTAACAATAAGGCTTAATAATTAATTTATTGAATTCTATTATTTCGTTAATCAACTTAAGATGTTGACCCTCGATGCATTCTAGGTGAATTAGGTTTAATGTTACTAATATGTCACAATTTATAGCGCTTTAGTGTTGGTATATGTTACCAATTTCATTTTGAAGTATATTGCATTTTATTGCAATTTGCCTGATTTCAGTATACAAATTTGACCTAGCCGGATGATCTAGTTCCCACAGTTTTCAGGTTTTGGTCCAAACTACAAACTTGTAGGTCTATGTCTTATTGCACGGGGGGAAAAATTTCCGGTCATTCTGAGTTTTGTAGACCATGTTATGGTCAATTTACCAATGCTGGATAGAATGCACCAAAATGGTAGCTTTAGGTCATTTTTAGGTCACTTTTGGTAAAGCCAGTTTTGACACCTAAACTTGTGCAAGCTATTTGGCTTGGTTCTGGCCATTTCTGGGCTTTGGTGTCTTCATAAGAATTGTGGATATATGTCTAAACTATTCATGATAAAAATTTCAGATCCTTTGGACCTTTTTTGAGTAAGTTATGGGCAAAACACTAACTACTACCTAAATGGTCAATTTTCAGGCTCTCAAGTCACTAATCCGGATTTGGTCATTTTTCAAGTCACCTTCTAGGCAGAATTTTGGTAAGCTTCCTTCATTAAAGTTGGCACATTTTGTGCCTAGTTTCACCTTCAATTAGTCTTATACCAATTGGAGTCACACACTTAAGGTTCTAAGCCAAAACATACACTGCCCTACTACGCACTTCTCATTACTTACCAATTACATATTCAACACTTACCAAATTACTTCCTTCATGCCAATTTTGGTTTGTACCTTACCATTAACACCTTTAACAACACATTTTTGGCCATTTTGGATAGCTTGTAACCATTCTCAATATGCACACTATAATGCAGAATTTTTCAAAGTCCATTTACATCATTTAACCACATGAAGATACCCCATTTACATACCTAATTCCAAACCATTATACACATATCCAACATGCTGCCATCAATAACAACATCTTAAACAACCATAAACAAGTAAAAACAAGCTACATATGCTGAATTTCCATGGCTACCAAAATGTACATCTCCATTAAAACATAAAACTTAAAAAATTCTTCCATAAATCAGCTACCCACAACCTAGGTTACACTTTTAATGAAACAAGAATTGAAAACACTCACTTACCACTTTTGAAGTTCTTCAAAATCTCACCAAAACTTAACTTTCTTGCTCCTAGTATGCTACCCAAGGTATGGTGATCAAGTTTAGTGAAGGAACCTAATGGAAAAAATGGCTAGAACATGGTGAAATTGAGATTGGAGTGTGGATGGCCATGGAGGACTCCCATGGACTTTTGGCTGGTTCTCTTCCTAACGTTGAAGATGAGTGTTGCACCACCCAAGTGTTCCTTTAGGTGTCCAAATGCTGAAGTTAGTGGAGCACTAAGTGAGTTTATGATTTATTTAATCCAAAATTTCCAATTTCCCACATTTAATCTCTTTTGTTTTACTATTTAGATTATGGACCGACATTTTAATTTTTCATGACATTTTCAAAGTGTAATATCATTTATTTTTAATGGACATTTAGGTCAAAATGCAACTTGGGGTATCAAATGACCACAATGCCCCTATTCGGGTTGCATTCCCGATTTTTCGGTAACACCAAGTTTTATCGTTTTCTCGATTTCTCGTTTTTCTTTGTACTAATTAATTAATTTTTCTTTGATATTTCTAATGAAATTTATACTTCAATAGACATTTATTTATGTCTTAAAAATATTTTTCAGGGTTCCCCATAGTCTAGGGCTAGTCAACGGTCCACGCCGCAACTTCCCAGTGTGGTCACCCATCGTTATGGTTCTAGGCTCGTTTAACTTGGTTACATTTCATTGCTATTATTTTTCCTTTCTTTTTTCTTGTATTTTCTTTTCTTGAATTTCATTATTTTATGTCTCCTAACTAATATTTAAGTGTAATTTTAGGCATCCTAGCTGTCCGGACCACACTGGTCATCGGAACAGTAGAACGCACTACCGAACATAGGGGTGTTACAATTCTCCCCCCCTTAAAATAAATTTTGTCTCAAAATTTTACCTGGCATCAGTTTCTGAACAGCTGTGGGTGCTGTCTTCTCATGTCCTCTTCCAAGGAGAAACTTTAAGGAATACCTTATTACCAACTGCATATTCAATATCTCTTCTCTTTAGATTAACATAGGACTTCTGACGGTCTGATGCAGCCTTGAGTTGATCTCTAATCAATCTGATCTTTTCCTCTGTCTGCTGAACAATTTCTAGCCCAATCATCTTCCTTTCACCTACTTCATCTCAACATAGGGGAATTCTGCACCTTCTGCCAAATAAATCTTCATATGGAGGCATTGGGATGCTTGATTGGTAGCTATTGTTATAAGCAAACTCAATCAAAGGCAAGTGTATATCCCAAATACCTTCAAACTCAATCGCACAAGCCCGTAGCATATCCTCCAATATCTGAATTACCCTCTCAGACTTGCCATCTATCTGTGGGTGGAATGTCATGCTGAAGTTTAATCTAGTTCCTAGGGCTCTCTGAAGACTACCCTAAATTTAGAAATGAACCTAGGATCTCTATCTGATACAGTCGATGCTGGCACTCCATACAGTTTTACAATCTCATTTATGTACAATTTGGCCAATCTCTCCAACTACAGTCCATTCGAACTGGAAAAAAGTGAACAGACTTGGTTAGTCTATCAATTATGACCCATACTGCATCATGACTATTCTGTGTGCTCGGAAGTCTCATCACAAAATCCTTAGTTATCCGTTCCCTTACAAAGTTTCATAGGGTGCCATTTGTATGCTAGCTTGATACTTATTATTTTATACAAATTCTGTTAGTGGGAGGTATCTGTCCCATCTCCCCTCTGATTCAAGGACACAAGTTCTCAGTATATTCTCGAGGGCTTATTACATTTTACAGGTTATTATTATCATTTCATTTCATTATTTATAGAAACTCAATGAGTTTCATAATTTACCTGAATTACTTGTTTCGACTGTCCATCAATCTGAGAATGATAAGTCGTACTGATATCTCTAAACTTATAGCAATTACTGTGGCACAGGTGGTTCATATTATTGTAACTGAGTTACTGACTCCAGCTACCTTACAAGTGTAGTCTTTTGACATGCTATTTCTAGAGTTTTAAATTTCTGACTAAAATTTTCACATTTATTTCCTGTAATAGTACTCTATTCGGGCGTAACTGTATCAATTTATAGATTACTTATAAATATTCTTATTTTATTGTACCACCAGGAAGCACGTAGCTCTACCCAATAATCCCTTGTCGGTACTGTAATCTGCAGCTTATAATACAAACATCGGGAACATTACATAGTCACTACATTATAACCTCATGGACTAGGTTTTCTAACATCTTATCTTTCTCGAATGCACTAATATCCTAAACCGATTCTGATTACAATATCCCTTGACAATTACTAATAGTAACATCTTTGCCCTCATCTAGAGCAATTCTATTATGGTAACTTACTTTTAAGTCCTCTTACCTTACATTAAGTTAGCTCGCCAATTAGCTTTATAATTTATGGTGTGTTAAAAAATACTTTTAGCTAATAATTCTTCCAAAATTAATGTCAATCATAGTTGTTATTATAGTTTTTATCTTAAAGGACTAGTCACTAATACATCAAAATTCATTCTCATGTAAAGGAATAGCAATAAAACATATAGTTCTAACACTAGCACACAACTAAGTAGTGGTGGGATAAAATAATAACTAATTGTTTCTTTCAAAAATTAAGAACATACCAACGGCTACATCCGAAGTTTCTGTTCTTTTCCCTTGGCGCATAGTGGACACTCTGACTGGTGTGCTACTATATTTGGGTTGATTCACTGTGTTATGGTGGTGAGGAGTGCCAACTCTATTTCTATCTCGACCCTAACTAACTGTCTGTGAACTCTGGAGAGCAGATCAAGGTGCTCTAGCACAATCTCTAACAAAGTGTCCAAGCTTTCCACAATTATAGCAGGCTCTAGAGGCCTTACGATAAATACCTCCATGTAGCTTACCACAAACATGGCAGAAACGGGCAGAATAGGAACTTCTGGTTGTTCGACGACTAGATTTTGGTGTTCTCTACCTTGATGATCCGCCTCTATCATATCATTGAGCTCGGGGTACCTCAAATTCTTTTCTCTTCCCCAAATTTCTGCTCGAGCTCTGACCCATATGTTTCTCCCTCTTCTCCATTTCACACTACCTTTGTGGGGGTTGGGTTTGTGCTTGAGCTTGAGCTGACAGAGTATCAGCCATTTGTTGAAAGAAAGTGGCCATTTGCTGGGCCATTTGTGTAGCAATTTGTATCGGTAAAACTGGTACAGTTGGGCCTTCGACATTTTATGGGACTGGGGCCTCAACTTGTACTTTTGCCATCATAGACTGTTCTATTGTCTCATTATTCTCTTCCATATCTTTTCCTAGGATTTTCTATTCCTGTACAACAAACACAAGGAGATTCCTCTCCACTAGTTCATATTTAAATTGTAAATGTACTATATGTATCAAACATTTGAGAAGTTGTAGTTACCGACAAAAAGATTTCAAATTCACAGTTTGAAATTTACTTTAAAACCATTGCTCTGATACCACAAAACATGTCACACCCTACTCCCTCATAAGATATAACATGATCTCGTAGTACACCTAATGAATTACCATACTTCGCCTACCGATAACCCATTAGATATACTACAAGGGATTTTAAACAATTGTTGTGAAATTTAAATCATCGATTAAATCTGGTGTTATAAAAATTTTTTCAAAATTTCGGCAAAGTGCTAACTGTGTTTTGAGAAAACAGTTCTTCAAACTTGGAAAGGAAAACACTCCCAATATGTTTTCTCAAATACATCTCCAATAACTTCATTTCAACTCACAATTCAATCTCAATAATCAAATTAATTCATTTTCAAACCAACCTCATCATAAAAGAATCATTTCATTGATTACAAGACTCAACATTTATATTACAATAATTTGCATTTAATTACATACCAAAATAGTTCACAAGAGTTTTTATATAACTGCTCAAATAATTTACATACATATTATTACATGCATACATCAAAACCTATGTACATGGGTATACCTATGATATACTTGGAGTTGATCCGAATGTCTCTTCAAATAAGCTTTCTCAATTGCTTTATGCTCTTTTCTCCTGCGATAGCATACAAAGCTATCGCTGAGTGGTGAACTCAGTGGTGCACAACTATAACTTAAAACACAACTCAATATACCTTAGCAAAATTACAGCAAATAATTTGAAAATCAGGATACTCATTAAATTCCAAAAATTAAATTATTCATTACTAATAACATAAATCATTTGTATGAAATGACTTTGATCGTGAAATTCAATTTATCAAATCACAACAAAAAATTTTAGGTAATTCTAACAAAATCAATTATACATAAATCATAATTGAAATCACAATTCTTTACTATTCAAAAACATTCTTTATCTCGAAAACCATTTTTTATCTCAAAAACCATTCTTTATCTCACTAACTATGCAAGACTTATCCAAAGGGGCCATATTTGGGGTGATTCTAACTCCCTATGGTCGGGGAGGTCGAATCGGATTCTAACTCCTTATGGTCGGGGAGGTCGAATCATCGTGCACAGTACACATCACAATAATGAATCTTCCGAAAGGGCCATAACATAAAAAACTTAGATCTAACCTCTAATAAGAGGAGAATCTAAGCCTGTGCACGTACCATGGTAATCAAAACACAACTAACTCCATTGTCTTCTCAATAAATGAGAGCGATAGATAATAACCTAGTCAAGCATCTATAGTGAGATATAAAACAATATCACAATCATTTTAGTGAGAATAAATCACAATACAATTCGATTCAAAGTCAATTCCAATATCCAATAATTTTTATGCTCATCACAATTCAAATCATAAATTTGTATTTTTCCATGCAAAATTTCCATCACACTTCAAAACATGTTCTATCACAATTTTCCAAACCATAATTTATTCAATCCATAACAATGCTTAATACTTGTGGAAATACCATTTCACAAAGCTGAATTCATACATACTATAACAATTTCAATAATCACTGAATTAAATCCAATGCTTGTTAAACATAATACATAAGAAAAATATGTCATTTAATCATATGAAATATTCAGAACAAAATCAGTTAAAAACTAGTTGTGCACAAACTTGATTTGAGTCACCCCTAGGCCTTGACTCAATGTTCCTTATGCTTCCCAATATCCTTTTCAACTGAAACATACAATTTGAAGTGTTTCAGTACTCATTTAAACCGTCTCTAACAATAAGGCTTAATAATTAATTTATTGAATTCTATTGTTTCCTTACTCAGCCTAAGATGTTGACCCTCGATACATTCTAGGTGAATTAGGTTTAATGTTACCAATATGTCATATTTTATAGCCCTTTAGTGTTGGTATATGTTATTAATATCATTTTTAAGTATATTGCATTTTATTGCAATTTATCAGATTTCGGTATACTAATTTGACCTAACCAGATGACCTAGTTCCCTCGATTTTCGGGTTTTGGTCCAAACTACAAACTTGTAGGTCTATGTCTTATTGCACGCGGGGCAAAATTTCAGGTCATTCTGAGTTGTGTAGACCAAGTTATGGTCAATTTACCAATGCTGGACATAATGCACCAAAATGGTAACTTTAGGTCAGTTTTTGTGCCTAAACTTGTGCAAGATGTTTGGCTTCGTTCTAGCCATTTTTGGGCTTTGGTCTTCATAAGAATTGTAGATATATGTCTAACATATTCATGGTAAAAAGTTCAGTTCATTTGGACCTGTTTTGAGTGAGTTATGGCCAAAACAGTAACTACTGCCCAAATGGTCAATTTTCAGACTTTCAAGTCACTAATCTGGATTTGGTCATTTTTCAAGTCACCTTCTAGGCAGAATTTTGGTAAGCTTCCTTCATGAAAGTTGGCACATTTTGTGCCTAGTTTCACCTCCAATTGGTCTCATATCAGTTGGCACATTTTGTGCTTAGTTTCCTGGTGCGGTCACCCATCGTTATGGTTTTCGGCTCGTTTAACTTGGTTACATTTCATTGCTATTACTTTTCTTTTGTTTTTTCTTATATTTTCTTTTCTTGTATTTCATTATTTTATGTCTCCTCACTAATATTTAAGTGTAGTTCTAAGCATCCTAGCTGTCCGGACCACACTGGTCATCGAAATAGTAGAATGCACTACCAAACATAGGGGTATTACACCACTACAGACACCAATGGTACAACCACAGCCTTCAGCTAGATAGCATGATAAGCTGATTAAATATGGGCCTACTAAGTTCAAGGGGACAGTAGATCCACTAGAGACAGAACAATGGTTGGAGAGAACGGATAGGGTGTTCAAGAAACTACACTGTACAGAGGAGCTAAGATTTAAGTACTCAGTGTCACTACTACAGGGGGATGCATATGACTGGTAGAAAACCATTCCCCATAGTTTGGTGGAAGCTCTAGTGCTAACCTAGGATGACTTTCTTCGAGAGTTCAGACAAAATATGTCCCAGATGCTTATGTGGGCCAAAAGTTACAAGAGTTCTTAAGTTTAAAATAGGGAAGTAGATCAGTGGCAGAATATGGAAGGGAGTTTTCCTGCCTGAGCCACTATGCAGGAAGTCTCCTTTCTGCTAGCAGGGAAAAATGTAAGAGGCTTGAAACCGGCTTGAAGCCCAGTCTTAGACTACAAGTGTTCGGATTCAAACATAATAACTTCTCTGAGCTTATTTCTCAAGCACTTAAATTAGAAAGAATTGAGTCAAAAGCGGCCCTAGAGAAAAATAAATCAGAGAAGACAGAAAAACATAAGGAGGGGAAGTCAGTAGATTAGAGTTCCAGTGGTCCTACTGGGAAGAGAAAGAACTTTGGGGGACACAACAGGGGTGGTAAAAAGTCTAGTAGGGAAAGATTTTCAGGACAAAGACCTCCTCCATCTGGTCAGCAGACTACCAAAAGTTCCTACCCTCCCCGTCAATGTGAAACTTGTGGAAGAAATCATGGTGGGGTGTGCTACAAGGCCACAGGAGCCTATTATAACTACGGAGGCACAAGACACTTTGCCAAAGACTGCACTAGTGCCCGTAGAATTAGGCCACCTCTTACTACTGCAAAAGGGTCAGTTCAGAATCGTACCACCAGAGGTTCACAACCACCTAGCAGAGGTAGAGGTAGGAGTAGAGGTAGTCCATCAGGCAGCCAAGGCACAGTGAATCAATTAGAGCAAGGCAATGCTTCAGTCAGAGTCTACGCAATGAGACAGAGAGAAAAGGCTGAGACATCTGATATTGTAGCTGGTACCTTCTCAACTTTTAATCAAGATGTGTTTGTATTATTTGATCCAGGTTCTACCCACTCCTATGTGAGTGCTAGCATCATTGATTGCATTGCTGTCATGTGTACAAAAATAAACTTTTAAGTGCTAGTAACAAGTCCATTAAGACAAGAGGTCAGGGTCAATAGAATGTATAGGGTTTGTCCTGTGGTGATCCAAGGACATACTTTTCTGTCTGATCTCATAGAAATGCCCTTTAGTGATTATGATATCATCTTGGACATGGATTGGTTAGCCAGGCATCACACCATGATTGACTGTAGACTAAAGACAGTCACTTTTGGTCTCCCTCAGTATAGTGATTTGGTAATACATGGGGAAAGGCAGCTATTACCATCAAACATTATTTCGGCTGCACTAGCCAGAAAAATGATCAGAAAGGGGTGTGAAGCATACTTGGCACATGTGGTAGACACACAAGTGGGGAGTCCAGCATTGAGGGACATCCCTATAGTATATGACTTTCCAGATGTGTTTCCTGATGAATTGCCAGGATTACCTCCAAAAAGAGAAATGCAGTTTGAGATTGATGTTATACCTGGTGTGGATCCTATCTCCATAACACCATACAGATGGCACCAGTAGAATTAAAGGAGTTGAAGGTACAATTGTAAGAACTACTTAAAAAAGGCTTCATCCGCCCTAGTGTGTCACCTTGGGGAGCGTCAGTATTGTTTGTTAAGAAGAAAGATGGCACTCTCCACTTATGTATTGACTACCGGCAGTTGAATAAGGTGACAATAAAGAACAGATATCTATTGCCTGGCATTGATGATCTGTTTGATCAATTGATGGGTGCAGCTGTGTTCTCTAAAATTGATTTGCGATCTGGTTATTATCAATTGAAAGTGCAAGAGCAGAGCATTCCAAAAACTGCTTTCAGAACTCGATATGGCCACTATGAGTTTCTAGTAATGCCATTCGGGTTAACGAATGCTCTAGTTGCTTTTATAGATCTGATGAACACTGTCTTCAGACCATATCTCAACCAATTTGTGGTGGTGTTTATTGATGATATTTTGATATATTCATGGAATGCAGAGGAGCATGATAGACATCTGCGGATTGTGCTGCAGACTTTGAGGGAGAAACAACTATACTCCAAATTGTCGAAATATGAATTTTGGCTAAAGGAAATCTCTATCTTGGGACATGTTGTGTTAGCTGAAGGGATCAAGGTAGATTCCAGCAATGTAGAAGCTATCCTTAATTGGAAGCTACCCAAGAATACGTTAGTAGTATGCCCTAGAGCATATCATTTAGTATGTATCTTGTACATTTTTTTATTAAGAAAAGGCATTTCCACTTTTCCATTTATATAATATATTTATGTGTAATAGAAAAGGTCCATTGATATTTTGTTAGAAATTCTATTCTTAAGTTGTTAAGAATATGAGTGACAGTATTTCTAGTACAAAGTAACATAAATAGGTTCACAATCAAGGATACTTCATAATAAAGACATGACTTATCTAGAAAGATTGTATTCATGTTTGTTCACAAGTTATTTATATGAGATATAAATAAGATGGAATGGTGAGTCTCATGCCACATGACAAACATGATAGGCACTTAAACATGATAAGTAGGCCAAACCAGTGACACTTATGACAAGCACATGGAGTTTAATCTTGTCAATGTTTTGTCATAAATCATATTAGTGCATATAATCTTTAGACGTGAGATAGCACAGTTATTTTGTATATAGGTAGTTTGAATTTGATACTGCTTTCATACTTGTACTGTATATGGGTATATGGGCATGTGTTGGCTCCTACTAGCTATATATGGAGGTAGGTGTTGATCAAGATGGAATCTGTTCCTCTAAGTAAATAGAGATAAAATCCTATGTTCATTTAATTGTTCTTGATGTTTCAAGTTCCTGGTCAGAACAGATAGATTTAATCAGAAAAAAGTTTCTGATGAGAAAATCTTTTTAATCAAGAAGTGGAATTAAAAAAGAATATAATATTCATAGCAAAGGGAGTTTGACATAAACCATGACTCCAGCTTGAGTTGGGATTTTGTAATAGAGAGATTATAGTACATGGTAACATATGATTATAGGTTCATTTAAGGTAAACCTTATTACTAATCAGGTGGCCATGGCATGCTATGCTAGATGTTAACCATGGTCTATGAGGTGCATAAAATGATTTAGAAAAATCATTTATGGTGAGAAAGAGTTCTAATGATATTAAGAGTTGATATCATATCTCATTGCCAATTAGTGATGAGCCTAGTAAGTCAAACACATACACAAGTTATCACCTAATTAAATATGATTTAATTAATTAATTAAAGAGTTTAATTGATTAATTAAATAGGTTTAGTTTGCAATTAGATTTCAGAGTCCCTAGCATGACTTGAAACCACTTCTAGGTTATTGGATGTACAGTATAAGTTAATTTATATTTAAAGTCTTTAAATATGAATTTAATTAATAAGAAATTAATTAATAAAGATTAATGAATTAATTTATATTTGATATAAATTGATTAGAAGAAGAGAAATAATTATTTTGGGTTGAGAACTCAAAATTAAGACACGGGGGCATTTTGGTCATTTCACAGGGTGACACGTGGCACCATGAGATGGTGACACATGGCATTATACATAAGCTTGCCAAATGTCTTTTAATCATCTAAGATGATTAAAATTAAGATTAAATATAGGTTGGACACTTGGCACAATGTGTTTGGGTCAATTAAACCTAGAACCAATCAGAGGTTGATAGGTGGTAAGGGTTTAATGTGTTAACCTAGCTATATAAGTGTTGTTATGAAGAGAAAAAATACAACCAGCAGCTCCTCATCCTTGGTGCCGCCACCCAAGAGTCTCCCTTCTTTTTCTCTTCATCTCTCATCTATTCCAAGAGATTAGCAAACAATCTCTTGAATTAAAAATACTAGAAATTGTTTCTAGTATCCTGTTTACATCTTTAAACTCTTAAAAGGCAGAACTTGATTTTCTAAATAATAGAAAAAGCTTTAGAAGCTATTCAAGGGCTGCTATAGGTGTTCTTGGTGTGTACAAGCTAGAGGGACAACATCTGGTGTCCTGAAGATGCATCTGAAAGGCGCAAATACACTGTAGTGCATCAAGAGGTTAGTGTGTTTGTTTTTTATTTAATCTAGGGTTCTATAATTAATCTGATTAATTTTAAAATCTTAAATGGAAAATACATATCCAAAAACATATTAAAAGAGTTTTAATATGTTGTTTATCATTGAACTCAAATAGATAAAAATAAATCTTGCATGATGCATGTGACCCTAGGTGAAAATTTTTGAATTCAATGGTATAAACTTATGTTTTTCACGCTTCCGTTCCTTCCATTAGTATTAGAGCCACTATATTTGCCATTTAGATTGTTGATTATATGATTTAATTGTGTGTTTTGATCCTGAGATGATTTATCCATTGCTGGTTGCAATGGATGTGTGGCTGCATGCAAGAGAACACCTTCATGGTGCGCAAGGTTTGTGGCTTCATGGGTGGCTCAAGGTTTGGCTTTTTAATTTGCAATCGTTGTATGATATAAAATCTCATCCTATGTCTAATTAAATTGTTTAATTAGAATTTCAATCACACAAATAAATTTTGATTCAAATCAGAATTTTAAAAATTGTTTAAATGTGATTCAAATCTGAATTTTAAAAGTTATTTGAATGTGATTCAAATCTGAATTTTTTTAAGTTGTTTGAATCATATTTAAATATAATTTTTTAAAGTTGTTTGAATAATATTCAGATATGAATTTTTAAAAATTGTTTGAATGTGATTCAAATATGATTTTTTAAAAATTGTTTGAATGTGATTCAAATCTGAATTTTTAAGGCTGTTTGAATGTGATTCAAATATGAATTTTTAAATTTGTTTGAATGAGATTCAAATCATAATTTTTAAATTTATTTGAATCATATTCAAATCTGAATTTTTAAGTTGAATATGAGATATTCAATTTTATTTAAGTATGTATGTTTTATTTAATTGTTAAATAGTGATATGCATGATGGATGATCATGGACTATAAAAGACCAATGTGATTGGATTTATTTCTTTTATGTTTCTTTGGGATTGTAAATTAATTAATTTATTTTAATTTATTTTGGGCATGTATTATTAAGTTTGCAATAATTTTTGGGTTGTAATTTCATTTATTTAAGTTCTTGTAAATTCGCCTTGATATGCCAAGGATTACTATGTAATTGGATTGCAAGAAGTTCAAGGAGGTCAAGAGCATTGGTGGGACCAGTGGGAGGAATTCAAGATCAAGTGTTGATTAGGTACTCCTTCAGCAATTCTTGTAAAATGAATGAATGAAATGCACCTAGGAATGCCCTGATTCAATTCTTGGTGGCCCAGAATTGAATCCCTTAGAAAGTCCATGATCATACCATATTTACTGCTTATCCATGAATGCATGAGATGTATGGGAATGTATGCAATTATATGATATATGCATGCTAAATGGATAATGTGCAAAGTGAGACCTTAATAGTAATTAGGATGACCATAAAATCTTCCAAATAGATGATTAAGTTGGAAATGCTATAATTAAAGTAATTATAGCATGGGCCCTCCATTGGGGCAATTATTTTAAGAAATTTTAAATAGTTGCATGAGATGCAATTAATTTAAGAGATTTTCTTAAGAATAATTGTCAAGCATGAGATGTTGTAAATATGTAAATGGGTTGGTGGCCAATATTGGATGTACCTAAGGACATTAAAATTATTTGCATAATTACTGACTCAATGGGATCAACTTAACTAATACAAGATAAGTCAATAATGGAAGTACCTGAGATTTTGAGCATTAGGGGCTAGGTAAAGGATTGAACCTCACTTGAGATGTGATGGGCAAGGAGTTGGTCGCTTATAGTTTATTGTAATTCCAATAATGGATGTACGTGAGGATGATCAATAGAATTATAAGAATTCAATCACCCACTAGAAATCTATCCAACTAGGATTTCCGTTTTCTACTTTGGAAGTGTAGGATTCGCCAAATTATTAGGAGGACCAATTTGATTAAAAGACCATCATAATTTTGATTAATTACTTGTTACATTTACTAATTAGTCTGGTTATTGTCAGCAGTTAATTTTCTGATAATAATGAGCATAGAACTGTTAGTAGTATGCCCTAGAGCATATCATTTAGTATGTATTTTGTACATATTTTTGTTAATAAAAGGCATTTCCACTTTTCCATTTACATAAGAAATTTATGTGTAATAGAAAAGGTCCAATGATATTTTGTTAGAAATTCTATTCTTAAGTTGTTAAGAATATGAGTGACAGTATTTCTAGTACAAAGTATCATAAATAGGTTCACAATCGAGGATACTTCATAATAAGGACATGACTTATCCAGAAAGATTGTATTCATGTTTGTTTCCAAGTTATTTATATGAGATATAAATAATATGGAATGGTGAGTCTCATGCTATATGACAAACATGATAAGCACTTATAAATGATAAGTAGGCCGAACCAGTGACACTTATGACAAGCACATGGAGTTTACTCTTGTTAATACTTTGTCATAAATCATATCAGTGCATATAATCTTTAGACCTGAGATAGCATAGTTATCTTGTATATAGGTAGTTTGAGTTTGATACTGCTTTCATACTTGTACTGTGTATGGGTATATGGGCATGTGTTGGCTCCTACTAGTTATATATGGAGGTAGGTGTTGATCAAGATGGAATCTGTTCCTCTAAGTAAATAGAGATAAAATCTTATGTTCATTTAATTGTTCTTGATGTTTCAAGTTCCTGGCCAGGACAGATAGGTTTAATCAGAAAAGAGTTTCTGATGAGAAAATCTTTTTAATCAAGGACTGGAATTAAAAAAGAACATAATATTCATAGCAAAGGGAGTTTGACATAAACCATGACTCCAGCTTGAGTTGGGATTTTATAATAGAGAGATTATAGTGCATGGTAACATATGATTATAGGTTCATTTAAGGCAAACCTTATTACTAATCAGGTGGCCATGGCATGCTATGCTAGGTGTTAACCATAGTCTATGAGGTGCATAAAATGATTTAGAGAAATCATTTATGGTGAGAAAGAGTTCTGATGATATTAAGAGTTGATATCATATCTCATTGCCAATTAGTGATGAGCCTAGTAAGTCACACACATACAAAAGTAATCACCTAATTAAATATGATTTAATTAATTAATTAAAGAGTTTAATTGATTAATTAAATATGTTTGGTTTGCAATTAGATTGTAAAGCCCCTAGCATGACTTGAAACCAAATCTAGGTTATTGGATGTATAGTATAAGTTAAATTTATATTTAAAGTGTTTAAATATGAATTTAATTAATGAGAAATTAATTAATAAAGATTAATTAATTGATTTATATTTGATATAAATTGATTAGAAGAAGAGAAATAATTATTTTGGGTTAAGAACTCAAAATTAAGACACAGGAGTATTTTGGTCATTTCATAGGGTGACATGTGGCACCATGAGATGGTGACACATGAAATTACACATAAGCTTACCAAATGTCTTTTAATCATGTACGATGATTAAAATTAAAATTAAATATAGGTTTGACACTTGGCACAATGTGATTGGGTCAATTAAACCTAGAACCAATCAGAGGGTGACATGTGGCAAGGGTTTAATGTGTTGACCTAGCTATATAAGTGTTGTTATGAAAAGAAAATAACACAACCAGTAGCTCCTCATCCTTAGTGCCGCCACCAAAGAGTCTCCCTTCTTTTCTTCTTCATCTCTCATTCATTCCAAGAGATTAGCAAGCAATCTTTTGAATTAAAAATACTAGAAATTGTTTCTAGTGTCCTGTTTACATCTTTAATCTCTTAAAAGGTAGAACTTGATTTTCTAAATAATAGAAAAAGCTTTAGAAGCTATTCAAGGGCTGCCATAAGTGTTCTTAGTGTGGACAAGCTAGAGGGACAACATCTGGTGTCCTAAAGACGAATCTCAAAGGCGCAAATACACTGCAGTGCATCAAGATGTTAGTGTGTTTGTTCTTGATTTAATCTAGGGTTCTAAAATTAATCTGATTAATTTTAAAATCTTAAATGGCAAATACAGATCCAAAACATATTAAAAGTGTTTTAATATGTTGTTTATCATTGAAATCAAATAGATAAAAATAAATCTTGCATGATACATGTGACCCTAGGTGAAAATTTTTGAATTCAATGGTATAAACTTGTGTTTTTCACGCTTTAGTTCCTTCAATTGGTATCAGAGCCACTATATTTGCCATTTAGATAATTTATTAAATGATTTAATTGTGTGTTTTGATCATTACATGATTTATCCATTGCCGGTTGTAATGGATATGTGGCGGCATGATTCAAGAACACCATCTTTGGTGGACCAACTTTGGCTTCCATGGGTGGCTCAAGGTTTGGCTTTTTAATTTGCAATTATTGTATGATCTAAAAGCTTATCCTATGTCTAATTAAATTGTTTAATTTGAATTTTAATCACACAATTAAATTCTGATTTAAATCAGAATTTTAAAAATTGTTTGAATGTGATTCAAATCTGAATTTTAAAAGTTATTTGAATGTGATTCAAATATTAATTTTTAAAGTGGTTTGAATCATATTTAAATCTAATTTTTTAAGTTGTTTGAATAATATTCAGATATGAATTTTTAAAAATTTTTTGAATGTGATTCAAATTTGATTTTTTTAAAATTGTTTGAATGTGATTCAAATCTAAATTTTTAAGGTTGTTTGAATGTGATTCAAATTTGAATTTTTAAATTTGTTTATTCAAATCTGAATTTTTAAATTTATTTGAATCATATTCAAATCTAGATTTTTAAGTTGAATTTAAGATATTCAATTTAATTTAAGTATGTATGTTTTATTTAATTGTTAAATAGTGATATGCATGATGGATGATCATGGACTACAAAAGACCAATGTGATTGGATTTATTTCTTTTATGTTTCTTTGGGATTGTAAATTAATTAATTTATTTTAATTTATTTTGGGCATGTATTATTGAGGTTGTAATAATTTTTGGGTTGTAATTTCATTTATTTACTTCTTGTAAATTCGCCTTGGTATGCCAAGTAGTACTATGTAATATTGGATTGCAAGAAGTTCAAAGAGGTCAAGAGCATTGGTGGGACCAGTGGGAGGAATTCAAGATCAAGTGTTGATTATGTACTCCTTTAGCAACTCTTGTAAAATGAATGAATGAAATGCACCTAGGAATGCCCTGATTCAATTCTTGGTGGCTCATAATTGAATCCTTTAGAAAGTCCATGATCATACCATATTTACTGCTTATCCATGAATGCATGAGATGTATGGGAATGTATACAATTATATGATATATTCATGCTAAATGGATAATGTTCAAAGTGAGACCTTAATTGTAATTAGGATGACCATAAAATCTTTCAAACAAATGATTAAGTTGAAGATGCTATAATTAAAGTAATTATAACATGGGCCCTCCATTGGGGCAATTATTTTAAGAAATTTTAAATAGTTGCATAAGATGCAATTAATTTAAGAGATTTTGTTAAGAATAATTGTTAAGCATGAGATGTTGTAAATATGTAAATGGTTTGGTGGCCAATATTGGATGTATCTGAGGACATTAAAATTATTTGCATAATTACTGGCTCAATGGGATCAACTTAACTAATGCAAGATAAGTCAATAATGGATGTACCTGAGATTTTGAGCATTAGGGGCTAGGTAAGGGATTGAACCTCATATGAGATGTGATGAGCAAGGAGTTGCTCAATTATAGTTTATTGTAATTCCAATAATGGATGTATCTGAGGATGATCAATAGAATTACAAGAATTGTCACACCCTACCCCTCTGTAAGGCATAACTTGATCCCGTAGTATACCTAATGAATTACCAACTTCATCTACTGATAACCCATTAAATACACTATAAGGGATTTTAAACCTTTTCTTACTTTATTTTAGAGTGGTGACCACTATTTACAAGTGTTAAAAAATTATTTGAACTGAAGTGAAACAGCTAACACATTTGAAGAATTAACAATTTCTGCAAAAATTTTGGCAGAGCGTCATCTGTATTTTGAATAAAACAGTTCTTCAAAAACCTGTAAAAAGCACTTCCTATATTTTGTTCAATCCCCAAAATCCAATATTCAATCAACACAATAATTTTCCAGTGTTTTCAAAAGCTGAGATAAAAGAAATATATCACAATATTTACAAACCAAAATAATTTCCAAATTTAGTTTACAACTTTAACGTACAATTTTAATGTATAATTTTAATTTACAACTGCTCAAAACCAAGAATACTATATACATACAGTGAACATACATTACAATACAAAATGTAAAATATGGTACACTCAATATACTCGATGAACTCTCAATGAAGCACTAGCAGCCTAGTCTGCTGCCCTGTCAGTCTGTCTACCTGCGACAGCAGGGTTAATGCTGGACATTGGGAAGCTAAGAGGTGAGAAAACCCTTAGGGCAAAAGAGGCACTAAGTCGTGGAATATAGGATGTAACACCCCTTACTAGATCTACAGTGTAGCCGAGCAAGAAATGCTACACTCTATGCCAGAGCACCTTATCTTATCTTGTTTTATCAATTATTAATTTCAAATATTCGAATGGGGAAACTGATGGAGTCTCACCTATTTTATTATGATTTGTCTTTTTTATCAGTCATCTGCTTGAAATACTTTCATTTATAATCTCAATTCCTTTTTCATACATTCCATAATATCAAATCATAAAATCATTTTTCATTCACATTCATTTCCATAAAATTTGTATAGTCATCCATATCAAATTTCAACTAATATTATACATAGAATCTACAAATTTTATTAATTTACATGATGTACAAATTAATTACACCAATACCATGATTTATATTACAACTTAATGAATATTTATAGTGTACAAAAATAAACTCATATGGCCTGACGAGCCCTACCAAAATGCATTGCAGGAGTGAGGTGACACACTAAACTCTAGTGCAGATTCGAACTCCAAAATCCCAATCTGATGTCTATTGGGATTTATCTCCAGTACCTACGCGTGGAAAAACCAACGCATTAAGCATTTCTACTTAGTGGTGGAATAATACAATGAAGATATAATATACAAATAAAAGTAATAATTTCATGGTTGTAGTAATTATAAGGAAAATGCATATTTAATGAAGTATGGATTAGTTTAAAACTAAGTAAGATTTATACTATCAACTCTTTTTCACTTTATTGGTTAATTACATAGTGATTTTGAATATCTCTCCCTTTTTTTATTTCTTTTTTTTTCCATAACTGTGGAAACATTTATTTTATTGGGATCTTTCTTTTTCTTTGTCTTGATATTCAATTTCTTTACTTTACTTTAACATATATTTAATCTCATTAATATTTTTCAATGCCCAAGTAACCTATAACAGACCGACTGGACTGTATAAACGAGTATTACTAGCACTGGACACATCTGTGCCTCAGGTCGTCATACCATGAGACCGATAATGTCAATCAGGTATGCAACAGAATGGCTAAAAAGCCATAGTAGCAATCGGGCATAATATAATAAAATGACTGGAAGCCATGATCAACAGCATAGCATAAAAGCCATAATCACATAATGGCATAAAAGCCATAAGCAGTACTGTAAAATAGAACCCTTCTTGGCATGCCAATCTATCCACCCCATACACACATGTTTAGGCATACATGGGCAAATTAGTATCATTATGTAGTCGTTATTCTCATTAATTCATCACATGTAATATTCTTTTCTCATAATGTTGTCATTCCATCCATGATGGTATTTCAACATTCTCACTTTTCATCATTATGTATCATTCATTTTTCATGATATTATCATTTCAATCATAATGGGAACATAATTCCCAATCATATATTCACATGGCATTAATACTTGTCCTACCATTGTTGTAACGCCCTCACTTTAGGTACTCCGTGCATTCTACTGTTCCGATGACTAACTTCTGTTCGGACAACTAGGATGTTTGGAACTACAGTTAAACTAGAGCGAGGAGACATAAATTGATTGAATAAAGGCTAAGAAAAAATTAAGGAAAAATATCATAAATGAAATGACAATAGGTTAAAGGAGTTGAGGTTCCGGTGATGGGTGACTTTATTAGGAAGTGACTGTGAAGACAGTTGTCGACCCCAGACTCATGAGGAACCCTAATAAATAAATATTTTGGATTAAATTGAAGGTTTTATGAAGATTAAATGACATTTAAAATATCAAAAAAAATTTAAGAAAATTAAGTCAATTGGTACAGACAAGTATAACCCGATAAGCACAATGAAGGGTATTTTGGTCATTTCACCCTTAGAGATGAATTTTGACCAAAATGTCACTTAAAGCGAGAGAGATTAAAACACATAAAATAAATTAAAATTGTGAATTTATTGATAGAAATGGGAAATAAAAGAAAAGGAAAAGAAAATGGAATAATTACATAAGCATTACCTCATGCTAACCTAAGCATGATGTAACGATGATCATAAAATGACATATTAAAACTTATGTGAAATTAACCATAGGATAAATATGACATAAGAGACAAAATGGGATTAATCAAAACATTTTTTTTCTTCTTCTTCTACCTTTGGTCGTCCACCATAGCCATATCCACTCCTCCATTTTCAAGCTTTTTAGCTTGAAATCCCTCCCTTTTTTCACCCTAAAACCCTAAGTCACCTTCATTAAAAATTTCTCTCACACCATAAGGAAGATATTGGCAGCCAAGAAATTGAGGATTAGTGGAGTTTTATCAAGTTGAAGAAGGGTCCATAAAGGTTAGTGCACTATACATACTTCTTTTCCCTTTTTTTTTTTTTTAAGTATGATTAGTATGGTATATTAAAGTAAATTTCCATGAAATCAAAATGAATACCATTAGTAGGGGAAACCCTAATTTCAGCAGCCATAGGAAGTGTGATAAATTGATGGTTTTGAATTGGTTAGTGATGGCATGTAATAAGTATAAAGAAGTGAGATTATGTATTACATGTGTTATGTATGAGATTGTGATTTTGAGTTAGGGTTTTGACCTAACTTTAGGCCTTTTGTGTTATGGCTTGAAATTGCCATTGTTGAGATGATTTGTTGACCATTAGAAGTGCCATGCAGGTTTGAGAGTTGAAGGAATTGAAATTGGGAGTGTTACATTTTCATGCAGGTTTTGGGACTTATGAGTCCAGCGTGATTATTGAGCTATAACTGGAGTTGTATTGCTCCAATTGGTATGAGGCTAATTAGAGATGAACCTAGGGTCATAATGTCCCATTTTTCATGAAGAGACCATGCCCAAAAACTATCCCTACCTTGACCTAAAATCTGCTTGAATCCGGGTAACCTTAATATGGAACCAGAAAAATAACCAAATGAATAGTAAATGTTCAAATGGCCATAACTTACTCTAGAAAGGTTAGAATGACCTGATTCTTAAACCATTGGAAAGTTTAGACATAGAAGCACATTTTTATGAAGAACACAGAGCCTAATTCTGCCCCTAACCCAACCAAATTGCTAGCGCAATTTAAATAACCAATTCTGTCCAGAACCAAATTGACTTGAAATTCTGAATTTAGGCCTATCCGACCAGTTTTAGCAAAAATGCCATGCCTTTGTCCAAAAAAATGCAAATGTAGTGAAACCAAAGGCCAAATTTCCATAAGACCTAGATATACAACTTTGGTATTTTGACCAAAATCTAGAAACGAATGGAACTTGGTCGATTGGTGAGGCCAATTCATAAATGCCAAATCCTGGAATTTCACCAAACTAGTATTTGACCCCAGCATAGTTTTTACAACATATCTCCCACTAGGAAACTCCAATTGGGATGAGCCAAATTGTTCTGGAAACTTGAGAAATAGGGTTACAACTTTGATTTAGAGAATTTCCTCAAATTTTGAGTATAAGAACCCTAAAATGGGAGTCAAATCCATTGACCTGAACCTGGAATTCTGTAGACATAAGGTACATGAGTCCAGGCCAGTTAATTTGCTCTAATTAATTCTACAAAACTTGAAAATTTGTAATTCTTAAACCTGAATGATTCTAAGACATAGAGTAACAACTTATATGCAGAAGATTAGGCCTAAAAGTGGCTGTAACATTCCCAAATAATTAAACAAAATTGGACTCCAGAATCTGCCTGGTTCTAGAACCAGAATGAGGCAATGAACCAATTTTGGTTGTTTAACCATAACTTAAGTTTAGAAACTCCAAATGGTAAGATTTAAAAAGGAAAACAAAGATCAAACATAGAGGAACAAATTCCATGAAGGAAGTGTGGCCAAAGAGTGGCCACATCTTGAGCAAATTGCTAGGTGAATTCAAAATACCAAATCTGAACCTAAAGAAAAGTTCAAGAGATTGTTTAATACATGATATGTAAATTATCTACATGAGCTGGCAAATGCATAAATTACATGAAAATGTATGTGGAACCTACTTCTCACTAAAAATTGACATAAAATTTCTATAAAGTAATTAATAATACTAATTTGCCCAAAGTATACCTAGACTTGTGTATATGGCTTGGATCAATTGATATACCAATTAGGGACTACAGATAGCAGTACTGCCCATATGAATAATCATTGATACACAATATCTATCTGATATGATTGTTCTACGAGCTTTATGCCTACCTATTGGCCATGGTGCCTAATAAATTTCTAGCTTTAATGCTTGCCCACTGGCTTTGTGCCAGACATGACAAATATGTACATGTTAGACATATGGCTGTCTAACTAGTATACTCCAGTGTATCCAGCCTTTATAATCTGTTATAGGTTACTTGGGCATGGATATAACTTTAATAAGACAAAATATGAGAGAAATGAATAGAAAAGATCCTGATAAATTTAATCATTTCCAAAGTTTAATTAATATGTAAAGGACCAAAATTTATGCAATTATACTTAGATTAATTATTCTTGATTATGTAGTTACTTTTATTTAAATTATGCACTACTAAGCGTTATGCTTAGCGTATTGGTTTTCCATCATGTAGGTACTGGAGATCAGCAGCAGCAGCAGCAGCAGCCGCAGCATTAGTGCTCTGACAGAGTTTTTTGTAGATTTGCCAGTCACCTTTACAGTCAGTTTTGGGTAGGGCCTGTAACACCCCTCACCTGTCTATAGTGTAGTCAAGCAAGGTATGCTACATTCAGTGCTGGAGTACCCTATCTTATCTTATCTTATACCGTATTAATTTAAATTCCATTTATTTACATTATTCCATGTGGGAATTTTTTTTTATCACATTTTGTAACTCCCTCACTGTAGGTAGTTCGTACGTTCTACTGTTTCAATGACTAACGTTTGTTCAGACAGTCAGAATGTCTGGAACTACACTTAAACTAGAGTTAGGAAACATAAATTGATGAAACAAAGACCAAGAAAAATTAAGGAAAAATAAAAGAAATGAAATGTAACTAGGTTAAAGGAGTCGAAACCATGGCGGTGAGTGACCGTACCGGAAAGTGACTGCGTAGGCAGTTGATGATCCTAGACCTGCGAGGAATCCTAGGAAATAATTTTTGGCACTTAATTAAAGGTTTATTGAGGTACAAATGACATTGAAAATGTCAAAGAAAATTTAGTTAATTTGTACAGGTAAAAATAAAAATGAATTAGATAGTATAAAATTAAAGGAACCTTCGAGTTAGGAATTTAGTTCGTATTACCGAAAAAGTTTTACTGTAACCCGAAGAGAGGCATTTTGGTCAATTGGCATATAGAGTAGACTTTTAACCTAAATGTCCATTAAAATGAGTGATATTTAAATTTTGAAAATCACATGAAAAGTTCGTACGTTCTACTGTTTCAATGACTAACGTTTGTTCAGACAGTCAGAATGTCTGGAACTACACTTAAACTAGAGTTAGGAAACATAAATTGATGAAACAAAGACCAAGAAAAATTAAGGAAAAATAAAAGAAATGAAATGTAACTAGGTTAAAGGAGTCGGAACCATGGCGGTGAGTGACCGTACCGGAAAGTGACTGCGTAGGCAGTTGATGATCCTAGACCTGCGAGGAACCCTAAGAAATAATTTTTGGCACTTAATTAAAGGTTTATTAAGGTACAAATGACATTGAAAATGTCAAAGAAAATTTAGTTAATTTGTACAGGTAAAAATAAAAATGAAATAGATAGTATAAAATTAAGGAACCTTCGAGTCAGGAATTTAGTTCGTATTACCGAAAAAGTTTTACTGTAACCCGAAGAGAGGCATTTTGGTCAATTGGCATATAGAGTAGACTTTTAACCTAAATGTCCATTAAAATGAGTGATATTTAAATTTTGAAAATCCCATGAAAACAAGAAACTATATGTAATCTAATTAAAGGAAACATAAGGAGGAATTATTAGGAATATTAAAACTTTAGGCATTGAAATTAATAAACTAATTCTTAGTGGAGTATAAATAGCATAAAGTGATAAAAATCTATGCATTCAGCATCATCTTCCTCATCTCATTTTCCATGGCCGAATTTAGTTTCCCTATCTTCCTCCATGATTTCTTTCATGCAAGCTTCAAATCTCTCCCATTCTCACCATAAACCTCACAAGTTTTTTCACTAAAATTAGTCACCAACACCTTGGGAAGTTTATAGCCAACTAAGAAAAGAAGAAATTTTGAAGTTTTTACAAGGTTGAGAAGTTGCCATTAAAGGTTAGTGCAAGTTTTCTTTTCCTTTCCTTGTTAAATCTTGAATTGAGGTTGAAATGAGTGAGTATAACATGAAATTGGAAGATAATGATTAGTAACTTAGAACCCTAGATTTCGAAAGATTTGAAAATATGGGAGTTTAATGTTTTCATGCATGTAAATGGTGTTTAATGATGTTAATGGATATGTAGATGAAGTTATATGTGTGAGAAATGTGATTGCATGTGTATATTGTGATTGACAAATTGGAGTTAGGGTTTTAACCTAATTATTGGAGGTTTTGTGTAATTGCTAGAATTTGATTGTGTTGAGATGAATTGATGATATTAGAAGTGCCATGAATGTCAATTTTTAGTTTGGGAGTTAAAGGAAATGAAATTTGGAAGTGTACTTTTCCATGCAGGTTGAGACTTTAAAAATCTAGTGTATATTTTGAGCCATAACTAAATTTGTTTTGCCCCAATTGGTATGAGGCCAATTGAAGATGAAACTAGACCTAAACTGCTTCTGTAACATCCTCATTTTCATAGCCCGTATATCATACTGTTTCGACAGCTAATGTCTGCCCTGGAAATTCAAAATGTCTGGAACTACACTTAATTGACAGTGAGGAAGCATAAAATAATGAAATATGTGATGAGAAAAATTAAGAAAAAATAAAAGAGATGAAATGTGACTAAGTTAAACGAGCTGAACCCGTAGCAATGGGTGACCACACCGGGAAGTTACGGCGAGGACCGTTGACTAGCCTTGGACCACAGGGAACTTAGGGAAACATTTTTGGGACCAAATTAAAGGCTACAGAGATGTAATTGACATTGGAAATGTCAAAGAAAATTTAGTAAGTCAATATAAACAAAAATGAAAATTTAAGAAATCTGCGGGACAAGGATTAAATCGGTGTTACGGAAAAATCAAAAATACAACCCGAAGAGAAGCATTTTGGTTAATTGACACTTAGAGTTGACTTTTGACCTAAATGTCCATGAAAAATAAATAGTATTAAAATTTGAAAATGCTATGAAAAATTAGAAGTCATATATATAGAATAATTAAGGAAAATTAAAGGGGTGTGATTAGAATTAATTAAAGTTAATTATTATAATATTTAAAGTTAATTAGTTGAGCACTAAGTAGGATTTAATGGGATATAAAAAGGGCCATTAAGGACAGATTTCACCACTTAAAAAGTCATCTTCAATCTTTTTTTTTTTCTTTAAGCCGAATTGGTTTTCCTCTCCCTAAATCGTCCATGGCCGGCCACATGCAAGAGCTTCAATCCTCATCTTCAAGCCATGGTTCTTGTAACTCACTTCATTAAAAGTGGTCCACACACCTTGGGCAGATTATGGAGAACAGAAAGGAAGAGTTTTGGTGAGGTTTAGCTGTTAGTAGTATGCCCTATAGCATATCATTTAGTATGTATCTTGTACATATTTTTATTAATAAAAGGCATTTCCACTTTTCCATTTACATAATATATTTATTTGTAATAGAAAAGGTCCATTGATATTTTGTTAGAAATATTATTCTTAAGTTGTTAAGAATATGAGTGACAATATTTCAAGTACAAACTATCATAAATAGGTTCACAATTGAGGATACTTCATAATAAGGACATGACTTATCTAGAAAGATTGTATTTATGTTTGTTACCAAGTTATTTATATGAGATATAAATAAGATTGAATGGTGAGTCTCATGCCATATAACAAACATGATAGGCACTTATACATGTTAAGTAGGCTGAACCAGTGACACTTACGGCAAGCACATGGAGTTTACTCTTGTCAATGTTTTGTCATAAATCATATCAGTGCATGTAATCTTTAGACCTAAGATAGCACAGTTATCTTGTATATAGGTAGTTTGAGTTTGATACTGCTTTCATACTTGTACTGTGTATGGGTATATAGGCATGTATTGGCTCCTACTAGTTATATATGGAGGTAGGTGTTGATCAAGATGGAATCTTTTCCTCTAAGTAAATAGAGATAAAATCCTATGTTCATTTAATTGTTCTTGATGTTTCAAGTTCCTGGCCAGGACAGATAGATTTATTCAGAAAAGAGTTTCTGATGAGAAAATATTTTTAATCAAGAACTGAAATTAAAAGAGAACATAATATTCATAGCAAATGGAGTTTAACATAAACCATGACTCCAGCTTGAGTTGGGATTTTGTAACTGAGAGATTCTAGTGCATGGTAACATATGAATATAGGCTCATTTAAGGTAAACCTTACTACTAATTGGGTGGCTAAGGCATGCTATGCTAGGTGTTAACTATGGTCTATGAGGTTCATAAAATGATTTAGAGAAATCATTTATGGTAAGAAAGAATTCTGATGATATTAAAAATTGATATCATGTCTCATTGCCAATTAGTGATGAGCCTAGTAAGTAACACCTACACAAGTTATCACCTATTTAAATATGATTTAATTAATTAATTAAAGAGTTTAATTGATTAATTAAATAGGTTTTGTTTGCAATTAAATTGCAAAGTCCCTAGCATGACTTGAAACCAAATCTAGATTATTGGATGTATAGTACAAGTTAAATTTATATTTAAAGTGTTTAAATATGAATTTAATTAATGAGAAATTAATTAATAGAGATTAGTTAATTAATTTATATTTGATATAAATTAGAAGAAGAAAAATAATTATTTTTGGTTAAGAACTCAAAATTAAGACACAGGGGCATTTTGGTCATTTCACAGTGTGACACGTGGCACCATGAGTTGGTGACACATGGGATTACACATAAGCTTGCCAAATGTTTTTTTAATCATGTAAGGTGATTAAAATAAAGATTAAATATAGGTTTGACACTTGGCACAATGTGATTGGGTTACTTAAACCTAGAGCTAATCAAAGGGTGACATGTGGCAAGGGTTTAATGTGTTAACCTAGCTATATAAGTATTGTTATGAAAAAGAAAAACAACCAACAGCCACTCCTCTACTTTGTCACGCCATTTTGAGGCTCTCCATCTATTCTTCTTCATCTCTCATCAATTCAAAGAGATTAGCCATCAATCTCTTGAATTAAGAACACTAGAAATTGTTTCTAGTATCCTGTTTACATTTCTAATCTCTTAAAAGGCATAACTTGAATTTCTAAATAATAGAAAAAGCTTTAGAAGCTATTCAAGGGCTGCCATAGGTGTTCTTGGTGTGGACAAACTAGAGGGACAACTTCTGGTGTCCTGATGACAAATCTCAAAGGCGCAGACACGCTGCAGTGCATCAAGAGGTTAGTGTAATCCTTCTTGATTTAATCTAGGGTTCTAAAATTAATATGATTAATTTTAAAATCTTAAATGGTAAATATAGATCCAAAAATATATTAAAAGAGTTTTAATATGTTGTTTATCATTGAAATCAAGTAGATAAAAATAAATCTTGCATGATGCATGTGACCCTAGGTGAAAATTTTTGAATTCAATGGTATAAACTTATGTTTTTCACGCTTCTCTTCCTTCAATTGGTATCAGAGCCACTATATTTTTCATTTAGATTGATGTTTATATGATTTAATTGTGTGTTTGATCATGAGATCAAAAGTTCATTGCTGGTTGCAGAGCCAAGGTGGCAGCACAAATGATGAACACCATGGTGCTCATGGTTGATGCACCACAATGGTGTGCAAAGGTAAATGGATGGTGAATGTGCAATTGTTGTATGATCTAAGATCCATTTCATGTCTAATTAAATTGTTTAATTAGAATTTTTATCACACAATTAAATGATGATTCAAATCAGAATTTTAAAAAATGTTTGAATGTGATTCAAATCTGAATTTTAAAAGTTGTTTAAATTATATTTAAATCTAATTTTTTAAAATTGATTAAATAAAATTCAGATCTGATTTTTAAAAAAATGTTTGAATGTGATTCAAATATGATTTTTTTAAAAATGTTTGAATGTGATTCAAATATGAATTTTTAAAGTTGTTTGAATGTGATTCAAATCTGAATTTTTAAATTTATTTGAATCATATTCAAATCTGAATTTTTATGTTGAATATGAGATATTCAATTTAATTTAAGTATGTATGTTTTATTTAATTGTTAAATAGTGATATGCATGATGGATGATCATGGACTATAAAAGACCAATGTGATTAGATTTATTTCTTTTATGTTTCTTTGGGATTGTAAATTAATTAATTTATTTTAATTTATTTTGGGCATGTATTATTAAGTTTGTAACAATTTTTGGGTTGTAATTTCATTTATTTAAGTTCTTGTAAATTCGCCTTGGTATGCCAAGGATTACTATGTAATATTGGATTGCAAGAAGTTCAAGGAGGTCAAGAGCATTGGTGGGACTAGTGGGAGGAATTCAAGATCAAGTGTTGATTATGTACTCCTTCAGCAACTCTTGTAAAATGAATGAATGAAATGCACCTAGGAATTGTTAGTAGTATGCCCTAGAGCATATTATTTAGTATGTATCTTGTACATATTTTTATTAATAAAAGGCATTTCCACTTTTCCGTTTACATAATATATTTATGTGTAATAGAAAAGGTCCATTGATATTTTGTTAGAAATATTTTTCTTAAGTTGTTAAGAATATGAGTGACAATATTTCTAGCACAAAGTATCATAAATAGGTTCACAATCGAGGATACTTCATAATAAGGATTTGACTTATCCAGAAAGATTGTATTCATGTTTGTTCCCAAGTTATTTATATGAGATATAAATAAGATGGAATGGTGAGTCTCATGCCATATAACAAACATGATAGGCACTTATAAATGATAAGTAGGCCGAACCAGTGACACTCATGACAAGCACATGGAGTTTACTGTTGTCAATGTTTTGTCATAAATCATATCAGTGCATATAATCTTTAGACCAGAGATAGCACAGTTATCATGTATATAGGTAGTTTGAGTTTGATACTGCTTTCATACTTGCACTATGTGTGGGTATATGGGCATGTGTTGGCTCCTTCTAGTTATATATGGAGGCAGGTGTTGATCAAGATGGAATCTGTTCCTCCAAGTAAATAGAGATAAAATCCTATATTCATTTAATTGTTCTTGATGTTTCAAGTTCCTGGCCAGGACAGATAGATTTATACAGAAAAGAGTTTCTGATGAGAAAATCTTTTTAATCAAGAGCTGGAATTAAAAGAGAACATATTATTCATAGCAAGTGGAGTTTGACATAAACCATGACTCTAGCTTGAGTTGGGATTTTGTAACAGAGAGATTCTAGTGCATGGTAACATATGATTATAGGTTCATTTAAGGTAAACCTTATTACTAATTGGGTGGCCATGGCATGCTATGCTAGGTGTTAACCATGGTCTATGAGGTTCATAAAATGATTTACAGAAATCATCTATGGTAAGAAAGAGTTCTGATGATATTAAAAATTGATATCATGTCTCATTGCCAATTAGTGATGAGCCTAGTAAGTAACACATACACAAGTTATCACCTATTTAAATATGATTTAATTAATTAATTAAAGAGTTTAATTGATCAATTAAATAGGTTTTGTTTGCAATTAAATTGCAAAGTCCCTAGCATGACTTGAAACCAAATCTAGATTGTTGGATGTATAGTACAAGTTAAATTTATATTTAAAGTGTTTAAATATGAATTTAATTAATGAGAAATTAATTAATAGAGATTAGTTAATTAATTTATATTTGATATAAATTAGAAGAAGAAAAATAATTATTTTTGGTTAAGAACTCAAAATTAAGACACAGGGGCATTTTGATCATTTCACAGTGTGACACGTGGCACCATGAGTTGGTGACACATGGGATTACACATAAGCTTGCCAAATGTTTTTTTAATCATGTAAGGTGATTAAAATAAAGATTAAATATAGGTTTGACACTTGGCACAATGTGATTGGGTTACTTAAACCTAGAGCTAATCAAAGGGTGACATGTGGCAAGGGTTTAATGTGTTAACCTAGCTATATAAGTATTGTTATGAAAAAGAAAAACAACCAACAGCCACTCCTCTACTTTGTCACGCCATTTTGAGGCTCTCCATCTATTCTTCTTCATCTCTCATCAATTCAAAGAGATTATCCATTAATCTCTTGAATTAAGAACACTAGAAATTGTTTCTAGTATCCTGTTTACATTTCTAATCTCTTAAAAGGCATAACTTGAATTTATAAATAATAGAAAAAGCTTTAGAAGCTGTTCAAGGGCTGCCATAGGTGTTCTTGGTGTGGACAAACTAGAGGGACAACTTCTGGTGTCCTGATGACAAATCTCAAAGCGCGAGACATTTGCGATTGCATCAAGAGGTTAGTGTAATCGTTCTTGATTTAATCTAGGGTTCTAAAATTAATCTGATTAATTTTAAAATCTTAAATGGCAAATACAGATCCAAAAACATATTAAAAGAGTTTTAATATATTGTTTATCATTGAAATCAAATAGATAAAAATAAATCTTGTATGATGCATGTGACGCTAGGTGAAAATTTATAAACTTGTGTTTTTCACGCTTCTATTCCTTCAATTGGTATCAGAGCCACTATATTTTCCATTTAGATTGATGTTTATATGATTTAATTGTGTGTTTGATCATGAGATCAAAAGTTCATTGCTGGTTGCAGAGCCAAGGTGGCAGCACAAATGATGAACACCATGGTGCTCATGGTTGATGCACCACAATGGTGTGCAAAGGTAAATGGATGGTGAATGTGCAATTGTTGTATGATCTAAGATCCATTTCATGTCTAATTAAATTGTTTAATTAGAATTTTTATCACACAATTAAATTATGATTCAAATCAGAATTTAAAAAAATGTTTGAATGTGATTCAAATTTGAATTTTAAAAGTTGTTTGAAATATATTTAAATCTAATTTTTTAAAATTGATTAAATAAAATTCATATATGATTTTTTAAAAATGTTTGAATGTGATTCAAATATGATTTTTTTTAAAATGTTTGAATGTGATTTAAATATGAATTTTTAAAGTTGTTTGAATGTGATTCAAATCTGAATTTTTAAATTTATTTGAATCATATTCAAATCTGAATTTTTAAGTTGAATATGAGATATTCCATTTAATTTAAGTATGTATGTTTTATTTAATTGTTAAATAGTGACATGCATGATGGATGATCATGGACTATAAAAGACCAATGTGATTAGATTTATTTCTTTTATGTTTCTTTGGGATTGTAAATTAATTAATTTATTTTAATTTATTTTGGGTATGTATTATTAAGTTTGTAACAATTTTTGGGTTGTAATTTCATTTATTTAAGTTCTTGTAAATTCGCCTTGGTATGCCAAGGATTACTATGTAATATTGGATTGCAAGAAGTTCAAGGAGGTCAAGAGCATTGGTGGGACCATTGGGAGGAATTCAAGATCAAGTGTTGATTATGTACTCCTTCAGCAACTCTTGTAAAATGAATGAATGAAATGCACCTAGGAATTGTTAGTAGTATGCCCTAGAGCATATCATTTAGTATGTATCTTGTACATATTTTTATTAATAAAAGGCATTTCCACTTTTCCATTTACATAATATATTTATGTGTAATAGAAAAGGTCCATTGATATTTTGTTAGAAATATTATTCTTAAGTTGGTAAGAATATGAGTGACAATATTTCTAGCACAAAGTATCATAAATAGGTTCACAATCGAGGATACTTCATAATAAGGATTTGACTTATCCAGAAAGATTGTATTCATGTTTGTTCCCAAGTTATTTATATGAGATATAAATAAGATGGAATGGTGAGTCTCATGCCATATAACAAACATGATAGGCACTTATAAATGATAAGTAGGCCGAACCAGTGACACTTATGACAAGCACATGGAGTTTACTGTTGTCAATGTTTTGTCATAAATCATATCAGTGCATATAATCTTTAGACCAGAGATAGCACAGTTATCATGTATATAGGTAGTTTGAGTTTGATACTGCTTTCATACTTGCACTATGTATGCGTATATGGGCATGTGTTGGCTCCTACTAGTTATATATGGAGGCAGGTGTTGATCAAGATGGAATCTGTTCCTCTAAGTAAATAGAGATAAAATCCTATATTCATTTAATTGTTCTTGATGTTTCAAGTTCCTGGCCAGGACAGATAGATTTATACAGAAAAGAGTTTCTGATGAGAAAATCTTTTTAATCAAGAGCTGGAATTAAAAGAGAACATATTATTCATAGCAAATGGAGTTTGACATAAACCATGACTCCAGCTTGAGTTGGGATTTTTTGTGAGAGATTCTAGTGCATGGTAACATATGATTATAGGTTCATTTAAGGTAAACCTTATTACTAATTGGGTGGCCATGGCATGCTATGCTGGGTGTTAACCATGGTCTATGAGGTTCATAAAATGATTTAGAGAAATCATTTATGGTAAGAAAGAGTTCTGATGATATTAAAAATTGATATCATGTCTCATTGCCAATTAGTGATGAGCCTAGTAAGTAACACATACACAAGTTATCACCTATTTAAATATGATTTAATTAATTAATTAAAGAGTTTAATTGATCAATTAAATAGGTTTTGTTTGCAATTAAATTGCAAAGTCCCTAGCATGACTTGAAACCAAATCTAGATTATTGGATGTATAGTACAAGTTAAATTTATATTTAAAGTGTTTAAATATGAATTTAATTAATGAGAAATTAATTAATAGAGATTAGTTAATTAATTTATATTTGATATAAATTAGAAGAAGAAAAATAATTATTTTTGGTTAAGAACTCAAAATTAAGACGCAGGGGCATTTTGGTTATTTCACAGTGTGACATGTGGCACCATGAGATGGTGACACATGGGATTACAAATAAGCTTGCCAAATGTTTTTTTAATCATGTAAGGTGATTAAATTAAAGATTAAATATAGGTTTGACACTTGGCACAATGTGATTGGGTCACTTGAACCTAGAGCTAATCAAAGGGTGACATGTGGCAAGGGTTTAATGTGTTAACCTAGCTATTTAAGTGTGGTTATGAAAAGAAAAAATATCCAGCAGCCACTCTTCTCCTTTGTCACGCCACTTTAAGGCTTTTCATCGATTCTTCTTCATCTCTCATCAATTCAAAGAGATTAGCCATCAATCTCTTGAATTAAGAACACTAGAAATTGTTTCTAGTGTCCTGTTTACATCTCTAATATCTTAAAAGGCAGAACTTGAATTTCTAATTAATAGAAAAAGCTTTAGAAGCTGTTCAAGGGCTGCCATAGGTGTTCTTGGTATGGACAAGCTAGAGGGACAACATCTGGTGTCCTGAAGACGAATCTCAAAGGCGTAGACATTGCGATTGCATCAAGAGGTTAGTGTAATCGTTCTTGATTTAATCTAGGGTTCTAAAATTAATCTGATTAATTTTAAAATCTTAAATGGCAAATACAGATCCAAAAACATATTAAAAGAGTTTTAATATTTTATTTATCATTGAAATCAAATAGATAAAAATAAATCCTGCATGATGCATGTGACCCTAGGTGAAAATTTTTGAATTCAATGGTATAAACTTGTGTTTTTCACGCTTCCATTCTTTCAGGAATGCCCTGATTCAATTCTTGGTGGCTCAGAATTGAATCCCTTAGAAATTCCATGATCATACCATATTTATTACTTATCCATGAATGCATGAGATGTATGGGAATGTATGCTATTATGTGATATATGCATGCTAATTGGATAATGTGCAAAGTGAGACCTTAATAGTAATTAGAATGACCATAAAATCTTCCAAACAAATGATTAAGTTGGAAATGCTATAATTAAAGTAATTATAACATAGGCCCTCCATTGGGGCAATTATTTTAAGAAATTTTAAATAGTTGCATAAGATGCAATTAATTTAAGAGATTTTCTTAAGAATAATTGTTAAGCATGGGATGTTGTAAATATGTAAATAGTTTGGTGGCCAATATTGGATGTACCTGAGGACATTAAAATTATTTGCATAATTACTGGCTCAATGGGATCAACTTAACTAATGCAAGATAAGTTAATAATGAATGTACTTGAGATTTTGAGCATTAGGGGCTAGGTAAAGGATTGAACCTCACATGAGATGTGATGGGCAAGGAGTTGCTCACTTATAGTTTATTGTAATTCTAATAATGGATATACCTGAGGATGATCAATAGAATTATAAGAATTCAATCACCCACTAGAAATCCACCCAACTAGGATTTCTGTTTTCTACTTTGGAAGTGTAGGATTCGCTAAGTTAGTGGGAGGACCAATTTGATTAAAAGACCATAATCATTTTGGTTAATTACAAGATATATTTACTAATTAATCTGGTTATTTTCTACAGTTAATTTTCTGATAAAAATGAGCACAGAACAACCACCACCATCCAATATCCTTGCAAGCATACTTGATCGCAATAGGTTAACAGGACCTAATCTGTCTGATTGGCTAATAAATTTGAAACTTGTCCTGAACCTTGAACGTATAGGATATGTTCTATATTCAAATGTTCCTAGTCCCTTACCTCCAGAGGCCACACAAGAGGAACATGAAACTTTGGATAAGTGGAAGGAGCATGATATGAGAGCTAAGTGTTACATGCTTGCTTCCATGAGTAATGAGTTACAAAAGCAGCATGAGAACATGTTGAGTGCGAGTGAGATCCTCCTTCACCTACAAGAGTTGTATGGTGAGCACAATAGGAATGCTAGGTATGAGATATCTAGACAGCTATCCGTATGATGATGTCTGAGGGACAGAATGTTGGGGATCATGTCCATAAGATGATTCGGTTGATTGAGCAGTTGGAACATCTTGACTTCAACATGGATTTCCAACTACAGACGGATTTGATCCTTCAGTCCCTTCTTGAGTCTTTTGGGAATTTTGTGACAAATTTCCATATGACTAAACAAGAATGCACCTTAGCTGGTTTACTCAACATGCTGGTTATTGCCCAAAAGAATATGCCGGGCAATAAAGGAAAAGAGGCAGCTTTGATTGCATATTCTTCTGCTGGAAAGTCCAACAAGAAAAAGGGCAATAATAAAAAGAAACCTCAGATTCCTGGTCCTTCCAAGAAAATAGCTAAACGAAAAAGGAAAACAAAAGCTGACAAAGGCACCAGAAAGTGTTTCCACTGCCAACAGGAAAGTATTTCCATTGCCAACAGGAAAGTGTTTCCAATGCCAGTAAGAAAGTGTTTCCACTGCCCAGAGTATAGCAATCTAGAAGAATGCAATGCCATGGTGAAAACCAACTCAAATTCAAAATATATTTGGCACTTAAGGTTATGCCATGTTGCAGAAGATAGGATTGCAAAACTGGATAAAATGGGGATTTTATCCTCATTGGGCTCTGATCCTACTCCAACTTGTGAATCTTGCCTTCAGGGCAAAATGACTAGATCACCCTTTGCTGGACAAGGGCAAAGAGCTGAAAATATTTTGGAGCTAATACATAGTGATGTATGTGGTCCATTTAAAGAAATGACTAGAGGGGGCTTTCATTATTTTATTACCTTTACTGATGATAAATCAAGATTTGGGTATTTGTATTTGATGAAGTACAAACATGAATCCTTTGAAAAGTTCAAAAAATTTAAATCTGAAGTAAAAAATCAAACAGGAAAGTGTATTAAAGCTCATCGATTAGATCGTGGAGGTGAATATTTGAGTACTGAATTTGATGAATACTTGAGAGAGAGTGGCATTGTTTCTCAGCTAACTCCTCCAGGAACACAACAGTTGAATGGTGTATCTGAAAGGAGAAATCGTACCCTATTGGATATGGTACGTAGTATGATGAGCTATACTGATATGCCAATCTTCTTTTGGGGATTTGCATTATAATCAGCTTTGTATATTCTGAATAGGATTCCATCAAATTCAGTTTCTTCCACACCTTATGAGATATGCCATGGAAGAAAACCAAGTCTTAAGCATGTTAAGATTTGGGGTTGTCCAGCTTATATCAAAAAGCTGAACACTGATAAATTGGAGACTAGATCAGAAAAAGGTCGATTTGTAGGATATCCAAAAGATAGTTTTGGATATTATTTTTATTTGCCTAATTCACAAAAGGTTGTGATAAGTAGAGATGCCACATTTCTTGAACAACAGTTTGTTTAAGAAGGAGGCAAAGGAAGGCAAATAGAGTTAGAATTGGAGAATTCAGACCAACCAATAAATCAGATGGATATAGATCCATCTAGTCAACCTATACCCGTTGATGAAACATCTACAGCTATTCCTCGTAGAATAACCAGGGTATCTCACCCACAAGTGAGATATGGTTTTTTTCATGAAGAAGAACAAGAGTTGTCTACTTATGAAGAAGTAGATCATGGAGATGATCCACTTACCTATGAAGAAGCTATATCAGATATAGACTCTTCAAAATGGATTGATGCTATGAAATCCGAGAGTGATTCCATGTATAAGAATCAAGTTTGGGATCTTGTTGACCCACCTAAAGGTATTGTACCTATAGGGAACAAATGGGTTTTCAAGGAGAAAATTAGTTCTGATGGAAAGGTAGAGACCTATAAAGCAAGGTTAGTAGCGAAAGGGTTTTGCCAAAGGTAAGGAATCGACTATGAGGAGACTTTCTCGCCTGTTGCCATGCTTAAATCAATTAGGATTTTATTAGCGATAGCTGCATACTATGATTATGAGATTTGGCAGATGGATGTCAAAATAGCTTTTCTCAATGGATACATTGAAGAAAACATTTTCATGGAACAACCTAGGGGTTTTGAATCCCTAGATGGTTCCATGGTATGCAAGCTAAAGCGATCCATTTATTGGTTGAAACAAGCTTCGAGTAGTTGGAACATCTTTTTTGATGAAGCCATTAAATCCTTTGGTTTTATCAAAAAATGAGGATGAGCCATGTGTATATAAGAAAGTTAGTGACAGTGCTATCACTTTCCTTGTCTTATATGTGGATAACATACTGTTGATGGGTAATGACATAGGCATATTAACAACTATAAGGGTATGGTTGTCCAATACATTCTCCATGAAAGACTTAGGAGAGGTAACCTATATTCTTGGAATTCGCATCTATAGAGATAGAGCGAAAATAATAATTAGTTTATCCCAAAGTCTATACTTGGAAATGGTGTTAAAGAGGTTTAACATGCTTGATTCCAAGAGAGGATTATTACCAGTGAGACATGGTATCCATATTTCTAAAGAGATTTCTCCAAAGACACCTGAAGAAAGAGATAAAATGGCCAGGATTCCATATGCTTCGGCTATTGGAAGTTTAATGTATGCAATGTTGTGTACTAGGCCGGATATGACATATGCTGTTAGTTTGACTAGCAGGTATCAATCTAATCCAGGTTTGGAACACTAGATAGCTGTCAAGAATATCCTTAAGTACTTGGCAAGGACAAAGGATTTATTCTTGATTTATGGAGGTGGAGACTTGCAATTGGATGGTTATACTGATTCTGATTTCCAATCAGATATCGACGTTAGAAAGTCTACCTCTGGATATGTGTTCATTTGTAATGGAGGTGCAGTCAGTTGGAAGAGTTCCAAACAGAACACGACTGCAGATTCCACTACTAGGTCGAGTATATTCTTTGCATCGGATCTTTGCAAAGGAAGCTGTTTGGATAAAGAAGTTTGTGACAGAACTTACAGTAGTTCCTTCCATTGAGTCAGCAGTTCCACTACACTGTGACAACAATGGAGCAGTCATACAGGCTAAGGAACCAAGGTCTCACCAAAAATCCAAACACATAGAAAGGCGCTACCACATTATCAGAGAAATAGTTGGGCGAGGCGATGTAGCCATGCAGAAAATAGCATCAGCTGAAAATCTAGCTGACCCATTCACTAAGCCTATGTCACAGACTCAGTTAGACTGACATCTTGAGAAGATAGGTCTAAGATATTGTAATGAATGGCTCTAGTGCTAGTGGCAGATTGTTAGTAGTATGCCCTAGAGTATATCATTTAGTATGTATCTTGTACATATTTTTATTAATAAAAGGCATTTCAACTTTTCCGTTTACATAATATATTTATGTGTAATAGAAAAGGTCCATTGATATTTTATTAGAAATATTATTCTTAAGTTGTTAAGAATATGAGTGATAATATTTCTAGTATAAAGTATCATAAATAGGTTCACAATCGAGGATACTTCATAATAAGGACATGACTTATCTAGAAAGATTGTATTTATGTTTGTTACCAAGTTATTTATATGAGATATAAATAAGATGGAATGGTGAGTCTCATGCCATATAACAAACATGATAGGCACTTATACATGATAAGTAGGCCGAATCAATGACACTTATGACAACCACATGGAGTTTACTCTTGTCAATGTTTTATCATAAATCATATCAGTGCATATAATCTTTAGACCTGAGATAGCATAGTTATCTTGTATATAGTAGTTTGAGTTTGATACTACTTTCATACTTGTACTGTGTATGGGTATATGGGCATGTGTTGGCTCCTACTAGTTACATATGGAGGTAGGTGTTCATCAAGATGGAATATGTTCCTCTAAGTAAATAGGGATAAAATCCTATGTTCATTTAATTGTTCTTGATGTTTCAAGTTCCTGGCCAGGACAAATAGATTTATTCAGAAACGAGTTTCTGATGAGAAAATCTTTTTAATCAAGAACTGGAATTAAAAGAGAACATAATATTCATTGCAAATGGAGTTTGACATAAACCATGACTCCAGCTTGAGTTGGGATTTTGTAACAGAGAGATTCTAGTGCATGGTAACATATGATTATAGGTTCATTTAAGGTAAACCCTATTACTAATTGGGTGGCCATGGCATGCTATGCTAGGTGTTAACCATGGTCTATGAGGTTCATAAAATAATTTAGAGAAATCATTTATGGTAAGAAAGAGTTCTGATGATATTAAGAGTTGATATCATGTCTCATTGCCAATTTGTGTTGAGCCTAGTAAGTCACACACATACACAAGTTATCACCTATTTAAATATAATTTAATTAATTAATTAAAGAGTTTAATTGATTAATTAAATAGGTTTGGTTTGCAATTAAATTGCAAAGTCCCTAGCATGACTTGAAACCAAATATAGATTATTGGATGTATAGTATAAGTTAAATTTATATTTAAAGTGTTTAAATATGAATTTAATTAATGAGAAATTAATTAATAGAGATTAATTAATTAATTTATATTTGATATACATTAGAAGAAGAAAAATAATTATTTTGGGTTAAGAACTCAAAATTAATACACAGGGGCATTTTGGTCATTTCACAGTGTGACACGTGGCACCATGAGATGGTGACACATGGGATCACACATAAGCTTGCCAAATGTTTTTTTAATCATGTAAGATGATTAAAATCAAGATTAAATATATGTTTGACACTTGGCACAATGTGATTGGGTCACTTAAACCTAGAGCTAATCAAAGGGTGACATGTGGCAAGGGTTTAATGTGTTAACCTAGCTATATAATTGTTGTTATGAAAAAGAAAAACAACCAGCAGCCACTCCTCTCCTTTGTCACGCTATTTTGAGGCTCTCCATCTATTCGTCTTTATCTCTCATCATTTCAAAGAGATTAGCCATCAATCTCTTGAATTAAGAACACTAGAAATTGTTTCTAGTGTCCTGTTTACATTTCTAATCTCTTAAAAGCCAGAACTTGAATTTCTAATTAATAGAAAATGCTTTAGAAGCTGTTCAAGGGCTGCCATAGGTGTTCTTGGTGTGGACAAACTAGAGGGACAACATCTGGTGTCCTTAAAACAAATCTCAAAGGCGCAAACACGTTGCAGTGCATCGAGAGGTTAGTGTAATCATTCCTGATTTAATCTAGGGTTCTAAAATTAATCTGATTAGTTTTAAAATCTTAAATGGCAAATACAGATCCAAAAACATATTAAAAGAGTTTTAATATGTTGTTTATCATTAAAATCAAATATATAAAAATAAATCTTGCATGATGCATATGACCCTAGGTGAAAATTTTTGAATTCAATGGTATAAACTTGTGTTTTTCATGCTTCCGTTCCTTCATTAACAAGCTCCAAATAAAGGTTAGTGCTTAATCTTTCCATTTTCCTTCACTAATCCTTGTGTTGAGCTTTGGGTAAGTTGAATTGCTAAGAAAAATTGAGGAAATGATTGAGTATTGGTGAACCTTAGTTTTGGCAGCCATGAAAATGCATAGTTAGTGACTTATTCTTATATTTAATAGATGGGAATTAAGGTTGATTAACTCAAATGGAAGTTGTCGTAAGTTAATATCCAAGTATGTGTATGTTAGTTCTTGAATTAAGGGTTTAATAGTGGGACTTTGATGCTTTAGTAAACTGCCATGATGGGCAGCCTTAAATATCATGAATTTGTGTGTGATTTTATGAAATTTATTAATGAAATATGATGGTGTTGAATGGTGGGCAGTTTGTAGTGGAAGTGTATATGTAATATAAGTGTTGATGTACATTGAATTTGGGTTGAAGTAAATGTTAAACATTAATGGTGTATTGTGTGCATTGAGCACTTGAGTGTTACGCTGCCAAAATGCTTCTTTGGAATTGTGTACAATATATATAGAAGTGCCATGATTAAATGTTGAAGCATTGGGAGGAGGAGGATTGTCAAAATTGGAAGTGTGATGTTCAAATGCAGGTTATGTATGTTGGCAGCAAATAAATTAGATCATAAGTGCAAAACTGTGAACCCAATTGGTATGAGGCCAATGGGGGGTGAAACTAGACACCAAATAGGCCAACTTTCTTGTAGAAATATTGCCAAAAGTTTGTCTAGAAACTGACCTTAAAAATGACCAAATCCGGAATGGCAACCTTGCAAACCCAGTTTTTTGACCATATGAACAGTAGTCATTGGGATGACCATAACTCACTTAAAACAGGTCCAATTGACCTAAAATTTTTACCATGTATAGCTTAGACATAGAGCTACAATTCTTATGAAGACACCAAAGCCCAAACCAAGTCAAATAGCTTGCACAAGTTCGGTTACCAAAACTGCCAGAAAAAAAAAGTGACCTAAAATTGACCAAATTTTGCACTAAAGGTGCAATCTGTTCAGCTTTAGTAAATTGACCATATCTTGGTCTATACAACACAGAATGACCTGAAATTTTGCCCAGAGTGCAATAAGACATAGAGATACAATTCTTATGAAGACACCAATGCCCAAAAATGGCCAGAACCATGTCAAATAGCTTGCAAAAGTTCGGGTACCAAAACTGCCAGAACTAAAAGTGACCTAAAATTGACCTAATTTTGCACTAAAGGTGCAATCTGTCCAGCTTAGTAAACTGACCATATCTTGGTCTATACAATTCAGAATGACCTGAAATTTTGCCCAGAGTGCAATAAGACATAGAGCTACAATTCTTATGAAGACACCAAAGCCCATAAATGGCCAGAACCAAGTCAAATAGCATGCACAATTTCGGGTACCAAAACTGCCAAAACTAAAAGTGACCTAAAATTGACCTAAAATTGACCAAATTTTGTACTAAAGGTGCAATCTGTCCAGCTTTAGTAAATTGACCATATCATGGTCTATACAATTCAGAATGACCTGAAATTTTGCTCAGAGTGTAATAAGAAATAGAGCTACAATTTTTCTTCTTTGACCAGAAGCTAAAAACCAAGAGAAATAGGACTTTAAGCTAGACCAATCTAGCACACGAAAATTGAGAATTTAACAATTACATAAAATGATGCTTGAAGTAATTTGGCAATGAATACCAACTTGTGAAAAGGGTAAATTGCATTATATTGAGAGCATACTGAATTGTAAATTGTGACATGTTGATACTAGAATCAACTTATCCATGATATCTAAAAAGGTCAATATTTTCATTGACTAGTGAATTGTATAATGACCAGTAAACCCTAAAAATAAAGAAATAAATATTTAATCTTGTAATATGCCCTAGTTTGCCTAGTTGACTAGTTTGGATAGGTTGGCATACCAATAGGATTCTGACAGCTGTTCTATAAATAGCTTTATGCCATATTGTGTTTTATGGCTTATTATGCTACACTGTGATTTTAATAGCCTATGGCTATATGGATTATGTTATTATACTTGGCTTATTTCCTTACTGATTAATTATATGGCTTTTAGCCACACTGTTTACACACCGGGAGATACTTTGTGATCGATGGTGTGACGGCCCGAGGTACTAGGTACCCAATGTTAGTATATCCATTTATCCAGTTTGGTCAGTGTATAGGCTACATGGGCAATCAATTAAAATATTATTCAATTCAGGCAGTTAAGTTAAGTTAAGTAAAATGAAATTTCAGTACCATTAAGTTAAGTATTGAATGAAATGAGTAAAAGAACTCATCAATAAAAATATAACAAAAATACAATTTGCAGAACCATAGAGACTTAAAGTACAATATAGTTAGAATAATCTGTATGCTGAGTATATTTACTGAAAGGTTATAACTTAGTACTTCTAAAGAAGATCAAACTAGTTTATAAGATAGTTGATACTAGAAATATCATACCAAAATTAAATTGATTCCTGAGTATCCGAATTATGATTTATTTCTTTCTTTATTTGTATATATTATTTCTTATTATATTATTGCACCACTAAGCAGAAATGCTTAGCGTGATGGAATTGTTTCCTCATGCAGTCGAAGGTAAAACCGATGGTATCATTGAGATTTTGGAGTCGGATCTGCAGAAGTGTCAAAAAAGTTCAAGATTGTCACCTCCTCAGCAATGCATGTAGATAGGGCTCATTTTAAGCATGTTTTCTAATATGCACTTTATAATTACTGCTTATATTGTAATGTGAATTAGTAACTGTAATTTCATTTGTATATCCAGTACTTGATAAATTTATGTACTTAATTGGCAAATTATATAAGTTAGTGAAATATAAGAATTCTGATATTTGAGTTAATTATCTAATCATAATGATTCTGAATGAGATTGAATTTGAGAAATTTTGGAGACTGAATATGAGTTTGAGAAACTGATGAGAATGCTTTGAGATAATCTGAGTAATGAATTTGAGCATATATTGAAATTGTTTTTGGCAGGTTTAGAAGAACTGTTAGTCCAAATTACAGCCGGCACTCTGCCGTATTATCATTAAAATTTTTGAATTTTCTAAATTAGTCAGATTTTGATAAACAGTAAAAATAGCCTAAACCTCAGATAAAGTTTGTGAACAAGTAAATTAAGAACTATAATGAAATCAGATAAGATCAGGTGCTCCGGCACTCCGTGTGATACACTTTGCTCGGCTACACTGCAGATGGGTGAGGGGTGTTACAGCTTTTTTTTTCATGAAGAAACCATGCCCAAAATCTATCCAGAACTTGACCAAATTATGGTCCCAATCTGAATGACCAAATGATGAACCCAGAAAAATGGCCAAATGAACAGTACACATTCATTTGGCCATAACTCCCTCTAGACAGGTCCAAATGACTTGAATTTTACACCATTGGAAAGCTTAGATATAGGACTACAACTTTCATGAAGACACATAGCCTAGAAATGCCTTAAACCAAACCAAATTGTTGGCCCAAGTTAGGTAACAAAACTGTCCAGAACCATATTGCCTATAAATTGCTAGATATAGGCTTACTTGACAAGTTTTGGCAAAGGGGCCATAGCTTGATCTATAGAAATCTAAATGCAATGAAATCAATGGAAAAATTTCTACAAGACATCAATCTACAATATTGGTATTTTGACCAAAACTTAAAAAATCAAGGAAACTAGGTCAATTGGCTAGGTCAATTTAGTATGCAAATTCTAGAAATTGCCTAAGTGACCACTTGACTCCAGAAAGACCTTTTAGTCATATCTCCCACTAGGAAACTCCGATTGAGATGAGCCATATTGTTCTGGAAACCTGAGAAATAGAGCTCCAACTTTGTTTTAGACACTTTCCTCAAATTATAAATGTAAGAATCCCAAAAGTCGAGTCAAAGCCACTAACCTGAACTGGAATCTTGTTGGCACAGGGTACTAGAGTCTAGGCCAATGATTTGGCAATAAAGTAATTCTACAAATTTTGAAAAATTGCAATCTAAAATTCTACGTGACCATATGACATAGGGAAACAAATTATATGAAGAACACTAGGCCTAAAAGTGGCTGCAACATATTCAATTAAATTGGTAAAAAGTAACTCCAAAATCTGCCTAGTTAAGGATTTAGAATTAGGAAATGAACCAGTTATGGTTATTTGACCATAACTTGAGTTCTAGAAATCCAAATGTCACACCCTTCTCCTCGTAAGATGTAATATGCTCCCGTAGTACACCTAATGAATTACCATACTTCGCCTACCGATAACCCATTAAATATACTAAAAGGGATTTTAAAACAATTTTCGTTCATTTTTAAATTGGTGGGTAAAATTTTTTTCAGATATTAAAAAAGAAACCTTTATTTAATGTCCAAACATAAAACAAATTTTTAGATATTTAAAATCTCCGTAATTTTTATAAAAATTTTGGCAGAGTGCCGTCTGTATTTTGAAAAAAATAATTCTTCAAAACCTGAAAATAAAGACACTCCCAATATATTTTTCAATCACAACTCCATTATTCAATCTCATTTCACTATCAGCATAAGCAACTCAGTACACTGTTTAATTTAAATCAAACATTGAAACACCTCATTAAGGTAACAAAATTAATATTTACATTCATGGGATCATTAAAAATTTAGTAGTACAAAACTTTACAAATACATAAAATCTCAAGATAACCTTACAATAATTTGTATTTGATTATAATCCAAAAATATATTACAAAAGAGTTGGTATAACTGCTCAAAGGAAACTTTATACATAAAATTACAGAATTACATCAAAATCTAAAGTACAAGGGTATACCTATGATATACCCGAAGATAGTCTCACTATGCCTTTCAATAATCTTGCTCAACTGTTTTATATTTTCTTTCACCTGCGATAGCATACACAGCTATCGCTGAGTGGTGAACTCAGTGGTGCACAAACTAATAATTTAAAACTTAATACAAGTTATGCTTGACAATTCATAATAAATAAAAATTTAAAATTTCTAAATTCTTCAAAATTCATAACATTCAGAAATCAATATATTCATTCATGCAAATTATTCATTTGTATAACATTTTGATCAAATAGTAATTATTTATCTACATTTCTTTTAAATCTCGAAATAATACAAAAATATTTTGAATCACTGACAAATTATTTATTTCAACCACAATTTATCAAACTATGCATAATTTAAAGGGCGTTGCCAACAATTTGCACAGTTGAACCCATGACCCGAAATTCAAATAGATGTCGTATTGTACACCATGACATTTCAAACTCTCCAAATAACTGAGGCTAAAAGGAAGGAACAAAGACTAGCTAGTATATATGAGTACTCATTCAAACTCTTCCCTAACTGGCAAGCCAGAGAGGAAGGAACTCACCCCATCTAGTGGAGGAGATATCTCACTAGACAAGCTAATGAGAATTCACAACATATATTGCCATGTCAACTATGGTTTCAAATCATATTCAAAACAATTTCTATTTACAAAGTGTTTACAAACCATTAACATATTGAATCATCATAAATTCATGCTCAAGGTTGGCAACACATCAAACTTAAAATTTACAATCCTCAAAACCATGCAATAAATCCTTAAATGCATAAGGAACTTTACATTTAATTTATGCAATTTCATTCAACAAATTAAAATCCTCAACACAACAAAATTATAAATCATAAAATAAAAGTAACAAAATAGTTAGTTATGCACTAACCTCTTATCTAGAGTTGTCTTGGTTCCATTCCTCCTCCTTCTTTGGAGGGCTCCTTTCCCACTAAAACACATAAATAGAGTATTTTAATATCTATTCAATTCATTTCTAATAAATAAATTCAATAACTAAATTTTGTACACTTAATTTATCCCACAAAATTGAGTATTTTTACTTACTATAATTGTGGCTACTATTCATTTGACCATTTGGTCAAAATATTGACTTTTTCTTACTAATTAGACATGCTAATTCTAATTACACCCACATACCACATTTTGAGTCATATTTTTTTTGGCATTGATTGCCAAATTCAATTCAAAGCCTATTAGGGTTAAATCTCAAAATTTCAGTTTTGGTTTAATTGATTATACTGTTCCATTGGTCCATCTACAGTAGAACGTTGCCCAACTTTCCTTTATCAAAGTTGTTCCTTACTGTCTTAGCTTTAATTCTCTTTTTGAATCACTCTGTTTGGAGTTTTGTAGCCCAAGATATGGCCATTTTCCTAAGGCTGGCCGAATTAGTCTAACCTAGATTTTTTGGGCACCAACTTGTTTCTGGCAGTTTTAGGTCACTAGATTTGGGTGGTTAAATGACTTGGTTAAGAGCACAATTTGGGTTTATGTTCTTCATGAATGTTGTAGGGCTATGTCTCCAATTTATATTGGTAAAATTTCAGGTCATTTGGACCTACCTAGCCCAAGTTATGGTCAAATGAACAAACACTGTTCATTTGGTCATTTTTGTACAGGGCAGTGTGCCCAATTCCGGATTTGGCTAATTTGTTCACTATGTTATGGTCACTTTCTGGGCATGATTCCTGAATGAAAAATGTGCCATTTTGTGTCTAGTTTCATTCCCAATTGGCCTCACACTAATTGGGTTGGTAAATTTTCAGTTTTGGTCCCTGAAATTGACCTTGGTCATGCTGCTTGCAGAATGACCATAAGCAATCCAAATTTAAACCTAATTCTAACACTTCCTACACACCACAATCGGTCATAAATGACCATTTTTAACCTCAAACAAGGTCAAACACATCATTTGGCCAATTCTCACATTTTTCTCTCCCAAACCCTAGGTGCCAAAACCCTAATTCTTCAATAGCTTCAAATCATGAACTCAAAGTGTATAAACATTATCTACACTCTCAATCAAACTTGCCTACATATTTAATTGCATCCAAACCCATCAAATCCTATTCATCTCTAACATGGAAAAATTTCATGGATTGCTATACATGCATGATTTTTTTTTTCATTTGTTTCTACAATAATTCATCCACATGAACTCAACTTCAAGCATTTATACTAAAGAAAGAAATTTGATTAACTTACCTCAAATTATGAATTTTCTACTTCATCAAATCTCCTTCCTTTCCTCTTCTTTCACTTTCAACTATCAACCCAAGATGAAATTTCAATATTTAATGTTAAGGATTATGAAGATCATGAAGGAAAGTAAGGTTTTGGTGAGCTTTTAAGGTATGTTAATGAAGGAAAAATGAGAGAGTTAGAGAGAGGAGATGGGTGGCACTTTAGGAAGATGAAGACCAAAATGAATTTTTTTTCTTTTCTTTTTTGTTATTTTATGTCTTATTTAACAAGAATTGACTTGGTCAATTATGTAGGGAAAAATCAAAATTACTTTTAACATCATGATGATGTCATCAAATGATGTAATAAACTTTTTCTTCTTTTTTTTTATTTTTTTTTTCTTTTCTTCATTCTTTTTTAATTTAATTCTACATTCTGAAATTTTTGTTTCACCAATTTTATTGCACAGTTAGGTCAGGTGTCAGGTCTAGGGGTAAATTGACCAAATTGCCCCTCGCTGGTTCAATCCAGTTTGCAAATTATTCGATATTTCTTCTGGATCCCTGACCTAATTATTTGACTTGCTTAACAATTTTTTTCTATGATTTTCTTTTTTCCACTGTGTTCACAATAGTTTTAAGGACCACGGCGTCACATTTTACGGTTTGAAATTCAAGTTTAAATCAACCTCGTAGTCCTTCCCGATAAGGTTATCCATCGCTGTGACTCTCGGCTCATTTAACTTCTTATGTTATGTTTTTCTTATTTATACTTAACTAATTGAAAATTACTAATTATTTGTGTTTAGAGTTTATCTAGTTGTCTTAGATGTGGTTCAATCCCCTTAATTATTCGGACCGACACCCGTCATCGGAACAGTGAAATATACCAGGCTATGCAAATAAGGGTGTTACACCAAATGAGATGATTTAAAAAGGGAAAATAACACAAGATATAGAGGAACAACATCTATGAAGGAAGTATGGCCAAACAGTGGCCAAAAATTGATTAAATTGATAGGTAAAATTAAGACATTAAAACTGAAACTAAAGAAAAGTTCACAAGATAAATTATTTTATGGTAGGGTGTTAACCCTAATATGTTATTAAACACTAAATTACATGAAATAGGTATGTGGGATCCACTTTCCCACTACAAAGTGATATGAAATTTCTAAAAAGTAATTGATAATACTTAATTGCCCGAAGTAAACCTAGGCTTATGTATATAATTTGGATCGATTAGTATACCAATTAGGGACTACAGATAGCAGTATTGCCTACATGAATAATTATTGATCAACAAAATATGTCTGATATGATTGTTCTATAAGCTATATGCATGCCCGTTGGCCATTGAGCCTAATTTCATTTCTGGCTTTGAAGCCTGCCCGTTGGCCTTGTGCCAGACATGACAGTTGCATACAAGGTGGACATATGGTTGTCTAACTAGCATACTCCCGTGTATCCAGCCTTTATAGTCAGTTATAGGTTACTTAGGCACTGATATGTTTTTAAAGAGACTAAAAATGAAATAAATATACAGATAAGATCCTGATAAATAAATTGATCCCAAAGTCAAACAAATCTATAAAGACTTAGAATTAATGAAATTAGCATATAATTATTATTTTTAATTATTCAATTACTTTTCTTTTAAGGTTATGCACCACTAAGCAATTCGCTTATGTTAGTAGTATGCCCTAGAGCATATCATTTAGTATGTATCTTGTACATATTTTTAATAATAAAAGGCATTTTCACTTTTCCGTTTACATAATATATTTATGTGTAATAGAAAAGGTCCATTGATATTTTGTTAGAAATATTATTCTTAAGTTGTTAAGAATATGAGTGACAATATTTCTAGCACAAAGTATCATAAATAGGTTCACAATCGAGGATACTTCATAATAAGGACATGACTTATCCAGAAAGATTGTATTCATGTTTGTTCCCAAGTTATTTATATGAGATATAAATAAGATGGAATGGTGAGTCTCATGCCATATAACAAACATGATAGGCACTTATAAATGATAAGTAGGCCGAACCAGTGACACTTATGACAAGCACATGGAGTTTACTCTTGTCAATGTTTTGTCATAAATCATATCAGTGCATATAATCTTTAGACCTGAGATAGCACAATTATCTTGTATATAGGTAGTTTGAGTTTGATACTGCTTTCATACTTGTACTAAGTATGGGTATATGGGCATGTGTTGGCTCATGCTAGTTATATATGGAGGTAGGTGTTGATCAAGATGGAATCTGTTCCTCTAAGTAAATAGAGATAAAATCCTATGTTCATTTAATTGTTCTTGATGTTTCAAGTTCCTGGCCAGGACAGATAGATTTATTCAGAAAAGAGTTTCTGATGAGAAAAATCTTTTAATCAAGAACTGGAATTAAAAGAGAACATAATATTCATAGCAAATGGAGTTTGACATAAACCATGACTCCAGCTTGAGTTGGGATTTTGTAACAGAGAGATTCTAGTGCATGATAACATATGATTATAGGTTCATTTAAGGTAAATCTTATTACTAATTGGGTGGCCATGGCATGCTATGCTAGGTGTTAACCATGGTCTATGAGGTTCATAAAATAATTTAGAGAAATCATTTATGGTAAGAAAGAGTTCTGATGATATTAAGAGTTGATATCATGTCTCATTGCCAATTAGTGATGAGCCTAGTAAGTCACACACATACACAAGTTATCACCTATTTAAATATGATTTAATTAATTAATTAAAGAGTTTAATTAATTAATAAAATAGATTTGGTTTGCAATTAAATTGCAAAGTCCCTAGCATGACTTGAAACCAAATCTAGATTATTGGATGTGTAGTATAAATTAAATTTATATTTAAAGTGTTTAAATATGAATTTAATTGATGAGAAATTAATTAATAGAGATTAATTAATTAATTTATATTTGATATAAATTAATTAGAAGAAGAAAATAATTATTTTGGGTTAAGAACTCAAAATTAAGACACAGGGGCATTTTGGTCATTTCACAGTGTGACACGTGGCACCATGAGATGGTGACACATGGCATAACACATAAGCTTGCCAAATGTTTTTTAATCATGTAAGATGATTAAAATCAAGATTAAATATAGGTTTGACACTCGGCACAATGTGATTGGGTCACTTAAACTAGAGCTAATCAAAATGTGACATGTGGCTAGGGTTTAATGTGTTAACCTAGCTATTTAAGTGTGGTTATGAAAAGAAAACATAACCAGCAGCCTCTCCTCTCATTTTTCACGCCACTTTGAGCCTCTCCAGCTATTTCTCTTCATCTCTCATCAATTCAAAGAGATTAGCCATCAATCTCTTGAATTAAGAACACTAGAAATTGTTTCTAGTATCCTGTTTACATCTCTAATCTCTTAAAAGGCAGAACTTGAATTTCTAATTAATAGAAAAGGCTTTAGAAGCTGTTCAAGGGCTGCCATAGGTGTTCTTGGTGTGGACAAGCTAGAGGGATAACATCTGGTGTCCTGAAGACGAATCTCAAAGGCGCAGACACGCTGCAGCACATCAAGAGGTTAGTGTAATCGTTCTTGATTTAATCTAGGGCTCTAAAATTAATCTGATTAATTTTAAAATCTTAAATGCAAATACAGATCCAAAAAACATATTAAAAGAGTTTTAATATGTTGTTTATCATTGAAATCAAATAGATAAAAATAAATCTTGCATGGTGCATGTGACCCTAGGTGAAAATTTTTTGAATTCAATGGTATAAACTTGTGTTTTTCACGCTTCCGCTCCTTCAATTGGTATCAGAGCCACTATATTTGCCATTTAGATTGTTGATTATATAATTTAATTGTGTGTTTGATCATGAGATCAAGAGATTCATTGCTGGTTGGATCATGAGGTGTGGCGGCACAAGTGTTGAAGCCACCATTGGTGGCGGCAACAATGGTTCCATGGGTGGTTCAAGGTTTGGCTTTTAATTCTGTAATTGTTGTATGATCTAAGGCCTATTCTTTGACTAATTAAAGTGTTTAATTAGTTGTTTTAATCACACAATTAAATTATGATTCAAATCAGAATTTTAAAAATTGTTTGAATGTGATTCAAATCTGAATTTTAAAAGTTGTTTGAATGTGATTCAAATCTGAATTTTTAAAGTTGTTTGAATCATATTTAAATCTGATTTTTTAAAATTGATTCAATAAAATTCAGATCTGATTTTTTAAAAAATATTTGAATGTGATTCAAATCTGATTTTTTAAAAAATATTTGAATGTGATTCAAATCTGAATTTTTGAAGTTGTTTGAATGTGATTCAAATCTGAATTTTTAAATTTGTTTGAATGAGATTCAAATCTGAATTTTTAAATTTATTTGAATCATATTCAAATCTGGATTTTTAAGTTGAATATGAGATATTCAATTTAATTTAAGTATGCATGTTTTATTTAATTGTTAAATAGTGATATGCATGATGGATGATCATGGACTATAAAAGACCAATGTGATTGGATTTATTTTTTTTTTTATGTTTCTTTGGGATTGTAAATTAATTAATTTATTTTAATTTATTTTGGGCATGTATTATTAAGTTAATAATATTTTGGGTTGTAATTTCATTTATTTAAGTTCTTGTAAATTCACCTTGGTATGCCAAGGATTACTATGTAATATTGGATTGCAAGAAGTTCAAGGAGGTCAAGAGCATTGGTGGGACCAGTGGGAGGAATTCAAGATCAAGTGTTGATTATGTACTCCTTCAGCAACTCTTGTAAAATGAATGAATGAAATGCACCTAGGAATGCCCTGATTCAATTCTTGGTGGCTCAGAATTGAATCCCTTGGAAAGTCCATGATCATACCATATTTACTGCTTATCCATGAATGCATGAGATGTATGGGAATGTATGCAATTATATGATATATGCATGCCAAATGGATAATGTGCAAAGTGAGACCTTAATAGTAATTAGGATGGCTATAAAATCTTCCAAACAAATGATTAAGTTGGAAATGGTATAATTAAAGTAATTATAACATAAGCCCTCCATTGGGGCAATTATTTTAAGAAATTTTAAATAGTTGCATGAGATGTAATTAATTTAAGAGATTTTCTTAAGAATAATTGTTAAGCATGAGATGTTGTAAATATGTAAATGGTTTGGTGGCCAATATTGGATGTACCTGAGGACATTAAAATTATTTGCATAATTACTAGCTCAATGGGATCAACTTAACTAATGCAAGATAAGTCAATAATGGATGTACCTGAGATTTTGAGCATTAGGGGCTAGGTAAAGGATTGAACCTCACATGAGATATGATGGGCAAGGAGTTGTTCACTTATAGTTTATTGTAATTCCAATAATGGATGTACCTGAGGATGATCAATAGAATTATAAGAATTCAATCACCCACTAGAAATCCATCCAACTAGGATTTCCGTTTTCTACTTTGGAAGTGTAGGATTCGCTAAGTTAGTGGGAGGACCAATTTGATTAAAAGACCATAATCATTTTGGTTAATTACATGATACATTTACTAATTAATCTGCTTATTTTCTGCAGTTAATTTTCTGATAAAAATGAGCACAAAACAACCACCACCATCCAATATCCTTGCAAGCATACTTGATCACAACAGGTTGACAGGACCTAATCATGCGATTGGCTAAGAAATTTGAAACTTGTCCTGAACCTTGAACATATAGGATATGTTCTAGATTCAAATGTTCCTGGTCCCTTACCTCCAGAGGCCACACAAGAGGAACATGAAACTTTGGACAAGTGGAAGGAGCATGATATGAGAGCTAAGTGTTACATGCTTGCTTCCATGAGTAATGAGTTACAGAAGCAACATGAGAACATGCAGAGTGCGAGTGAGATCCTCCTTCACCTACAAGAGTTGTATGGTGAGCACAGCAGGAATGCTAGGTATGAGATATCTAGACAGTTATTCCGTATGAGGATGTCTGAGGGACAGAATGTTGGGGATCATGTCCACAAGATGATTCGGCTAATTGAGCAGTTGGAACATCTTGACTTCAACATGGATTTCCAACTACAAACGGATTTGATCCTTTAGTCCCTTCCTGAGTCTTTTGGGAATTTTGTGACAAATTTCCATATGACTAAACAGGAATGCACCTTAGCTGAATTACTCAACATCTTTGGTTATTGCCCAAAAGAATATGCCGTGCAATAAAGGAAAAGAGGTAGCTTTGGTTGCATCTTCTTCACTGGAAAGTCCAACAAGAAGAAGGGCAATAAGAAAAAGAAACCTCGATTCTGGTCCTTCCAAGAAAATAGCAAAGCAGAAAAGGAAGACTAAAGTCGATGGAGGCAAAGGAAAGTGTTTCCACCGCCAAAAGGATGGGCCTTTGGAAAAGCAAGCGCCTGAGTATCTTGCTTCTCTGAAGGACAAGAAGGATACACCTTTGGAAGGTATGTCCAAATCTTGTTATATAGATTCTGATGAAACTCATAGTTCATCTGACTTGGGTTTTAGATCTGGTGCGGTTCTCACATTTCTAATGATATGCAGAACTAGCAAAGCGATGGCGACTTGCGTTCTCAAGATATTAGAGTCCGGATTGGCAATGGCTCAACTATTGAAGCTTTAGCCATAGGATCTAAATCTTTTTACATGTTAGGACATGTTTTGTGTTTGGATAATATTTTATATGTACCTTATGCTTTTACGAACATCATTTCTATATCTAGTTTGACTAGAAATGGCTATGAATTTCAGTTCACAGATGATGTTTGCAATATTTATTTTGGAAATAAATATGTTGGTTCGGGTTATATGAATGATGGTCTTTATTATTTGGATAATAATGACAAACACAAATTGAATGCAAGTGATCTAAAAGAATACAATGCCATGGTAAAAACCAACTCAAGTTCAAAATATATTTGGCACTTAAGGTTATGTCATGTTGCAGAAGATAGGATTGCAAAATTGGAGAAAATGGGGATTCTATCCTCATTGGGCTCTGAGCCTACTCCAACTTGTGAATCTTGCCTTCAAGGCAAAATGACTAGATCACCCTTTGTTGGACAAGGGCTAAGAGCTAAAAATATTTTGGAACTAATACATAGTGATGTATGTGGTCCGTTTAAAGAAATGGCTAGAGGGGGTTTTCATTATTTTATTACCTTTACTGATGATAAATCAAGGTTTGGGTATTTGTATATGATGAAATACAAACATGAATCCTTTGAAAAGTTTAAGGAATTTAAATCTGAAGTAGAAAATCAAACAGGAAAAAGTATTAAAGCTCTTCGATCAGATCGTGGAGGTGAATATTTGAGTACTGAATTTGATGAATACTTGAGAGAGCATGGCATTGTTTCTCAGCTGACTCCTCCAGGAACGCCACAGCTGAATGGTGTATCTGAAAGGAGAAATCGTACCTTATTGGATATGGTACGTAGTATGATGAGCTATACTGATATGCCAATCTTCTTTTGGGGATTTGCATTAGAATCAGCTTTATATATTCTGAATAGGATTCCATCAAAATCAGTTTCTTCCACACCTTATGAGATATGGCATGGAAGAAAACCAAGTCTTAAGCATGTTAAGATTTGGGGTTGTCCAGCTTATATCAAAAAGCTGAACATTGATAAATTGGAGACCAGATCAGAAAAAGGTCGATTTGTTGGATATCCAAAAGATAGTTTTGGATATTATTTTTATTTGCCTACTTCACAAAAGGTTGTAATAAGTAGAGATGCCACATTTCTTGAACAACAGTTTGTTCAAGAAGGAGGCAAAGGAAGGCAAATAGAGTTAGAATTGGAGAATTCTGACCAACCAATAGATCAGATGGATATAGATCCATCTAGTTAACCTATACCCATTGATGAAACATCTACAGCTGTTTCTCGTAGAACAACCAGGGTATCTCACCCACCAGTGAGATATGGTTTTCTTCATGAAGAAGAACAAGAGTTGTCTACTCATGAAGAAGTAGATCATGGAGATGATCCACTTACCTATGAAGAAGCTATATCAGATATAGACTCTTCAAAATAGATTGATGCTATGAAATCCGAGATTGATTCCATGTATAAGAATCAAGTTTAGGATCTTGTTGACCCACCTGAAGGTATTGTACCTATAGGGAACAAATGGGTTTTCAAGAAGAAAATTGGTTCTGATGGAAAGGTAGAGACCTATAAGGCAAGGCTAGTAGTGAAAGGGTTTCGCCAAAGGCAAGGAATAGACTATGAGGAGACTTTCTCGCCTGTTGCCATGCTTAAATCAATTAGGATTTTATTAGCAATAGCTGCATACTATGATTATCAGATTTGGCAGATGGATGTCAAAACAGCTTTTCTCAATGGATACATTGAAGAAAACATTTTCATGGAACAACCTAGAGGATTTGAATCCCAAGATGGTTCCAAGGTATGCAAGCTAAAGCGATCCATTTATGGGTTGAAACAAGCTTCGAGGAGTTGGAACATCCGTTTTGATGAAGCCATTAAATCTTTTGGTTTTATCAAAAATGAGGATGAGCCATGTGTATATAAGAAGGTTAGTGACAGTGCTATCACTTTCCTTGTTTTATATGTGGATGACATATTGTTGATGGGTAATGACACAGGTATGTTGACGACTATAAAGGTATGGTTGTCAAATACATTCTCCATGAAAGACTTAGGGGAGGCAACCTATATTCTTGGGATTCGCATCTATAGAGATAGAGCAAAAAGAATAATTGGTTTATCCCAAAGTCTATACTTGGAAAAGGTGTTAAAGAGGTTTAACATGCTTGATTCCAAGAGAGGATTGTTACCAGTGAGACATGGTATCCACCTTTCTAAAGAGATGTCTCCAAAGACACCTGAAGAAAGAGATAAGATGGCCAGGATTCCATATGCTTCGGCTATTGGAAGTTTAATGTATGCAATGTTGTGTACTAGGCGGATATCGCATATCTTTGTTAGTTTGACTAGCGGTATCAATCCAATCGAGTTTGGAACATCGATAGCTGTCAAGAATATCCTTAAGTACTTGAGAAGAACTAAGGATTTATTCTTGATTTATGGAGGTGGAGACTTGCAATTGGATGGTTATACTGATTCTGATTTCCAATCAGATATCGATGATAGAAAGTCTACCTCTGGATATGTGTTCATTTGTAATGGAGGTGCGATCGGTGAAAGAGTTCCAAAGCGAGCACGCATTGCAGATTCCACTCATCGAGGTCGAGTATATTCTTTGCATCGAATCTTTGCAAAAGAAGTCATTTGGATAAAGAAGTTCGTGATGTAACTTACAGAGTTCCTTCCATTGAGTCGGCGGTTCCACTACACTGTGACAATAATGGAGCGATCATCTGAGCTAAGGAACCAAGGTCTCACCAGAAATCCAAACACATAGAAAGGCGCTACCACATTATCAGAGAAATAGTTGGGCGAGGCGATGTAGCCATGCAGAAAATAGCATCAGCTGAAAATCCAGCTGATCCATTCACTAAGCCTATGTCACAGACTCAGTTAGACCGACATCTTGAGAAGATAGGTCTAAGATATTGTAATGAATGGCTCTAGTGCTAGTGGGAGATTGTTAGTAGTATGCCCTAGAGCATATCATTTAGTATGTATCTTGTACATATTTTTAATAATAAAAGGCATTTTCACTTTTCCGTTTACATAATATATTTATGTGTAATAGAAAAGGTCCATTGATATTTTGTTAGAAATATTATTCTTAAGTTGTTAAGAATATGAGTGACAATATTTCTAGCACAAAGTATCATAAATAGGTTCACAATCGAGGATACTTCATAATAAGGACATGACTTATCCAGAAAGATTGTATTCATGTTTGTTCCCAAGTTATTTATAGGAGATATAAATAAGATGGAATGGTGAGTCTCATGCAATATAACAAACATGATAGGAACTTATAAATGATAAGTAGGCCGAACCAGTGACACTTATGACAAGCACATGGAGTTTACTCTTGTCAATGTTTTGTCATAAATCATATCAGTGCATATAATCTTTAGACCTGAGATAGCACAGTTATCTTGTATATAGGTAGTTTGAGTTTGATATTGCTTTCATACTTGTACTATGTATGGGTATATGGGCATGTGTTGGCTCACCTAGTTATATATGGAGGTAGGTGTTGATCAAGATGGAATCTGTTCCTCTAAGTAAATAGAGATAAAATCCTATGTTCATTTAATTGTTCTTGATGTTTCAAGTTCTGGCAGACAGATAGATTTATTGAGAAAGAGTTTCTGATGAGAAAAATCTTTTAATCAAGAACTGGAATTAAAAGAGAACATAATATTCATAGCAAATGGAGTTTGACATAAACCATGACTCCAGCTTGAGTTGGGATTTTGTAACAGAGAGATTCTAGTGCATGATAACATATGATTATAGGTTCATTTAAGGTAAATCTTATTACTAATTGGGTGGCCATGGCATGCTATGCTAGGTGTTAACCATGGTCTATGAGGTTCATAAAATGATTTAGAGAAATCATTTATGGTAAGAAAGAGTTCTGATGATATTAAGAGTTGATATCATGTCTCATTGCCAATTAGTGATGAGCCTAGTAAGTCACACACATACACAAGTTATCACCTATTTAAATATGATTTAATTAATTAATTAAAGAGTTTAATTAATTAATTAAATAGATTTGGTTTGCAATTAAATTGCAAAGTCCCTAGCATGACTTGAAACCAAATCTAGATTATTGGATGTGTAGTATAAATTAAATTTATATTTAAAGTGTTTAAATATGAATTTAATTGATGAGAAATTAATTAATAGAGATTAATTAATTAATTTATATTTGATATAAATTAATTAGAAGAAGAAAATACTTATTTTGGGTTAAGAACTCAAAATTAAGACACAGGGGCATTTTGGTCATTTCACAGTGTGACACGTGGCACCATGAGATGGTGACACATGGCATAACACATAAGCTTGCCAAATGTTTTTTAATCATGTAAGATGATTAAAATCAAGATTAAATATAGGTTTGACACTTGGCACAATGTGATTGGGTCACTTAAACCTAGAGCTAATCAAAATGTGACATGTGGCTAGGGTTTAATGTGTTAACCTAGCTATTTAAGTGTGGTTATGAAAAGAAAACATAACCAGCAGCCTCTCCTCTCATTTGTCACGCCACTTTGAGCCTCTCCAGCTATTTCTCTTCATCTCTCATCAATTCAAAGAGATTAGCCATCAATCTCTTGAATTAAGAACACTAGAAATTGTTTCTAGTATCCTGTTTACATCTCTAATCTCTTAAAAGGCAGAACTTGAATTTCTAATTAATAAAAAAGGCTTTAGAAGCTGTTCAAGGGCTGCCATAGGTGTTCTTGGTGTGGACAAGCTAGAGGGAAAACATCCGTGTCTCAAGACGAATCTCAAAGCGCAGACATTGCAGCACATCAAGAGGTTAGTGTAATCGTTCTTGATTTAATCTAGGGCTCTAAAATTAATCTGATTAATTTTAAAATCTTAAATGGCAAATACAGATCCAAAAAAACATATTAAAAGAGTTTTAATATGTTGTTTATCATTGAAATCAAATAGATAAAAATAAATCTTGCATGGTGCATGTGACCCTAGGTGAAAATTTTTTGAATTCAATGGTATAAACTTGTGTTTTTCACGCTTCCGCTCCTTCAGCTTAGTGCGTTGGTTTTTCATCATGTAGGTACTGGAGATCAGACACAGCCAGAACAGCAGCTGCAACAGTAGTGCCCTGACAGAGATTTGATCAGATCTGATAATGTCTGCTAGTCACTTCAGTAGTATATTTTTTAGTAAGGCCCATGTTATTAGAATTTGCTTTATGTTTATTGTACATAAGTAGATATAGTGTAACTTATTTTGAACATTGTAAATAAATTGTAATTATATTTTGGATTGTAAATAAAGTTGTGAACTTTTTTATATAAACTTCCATATGAATGAATGAATTAAAAGTATATTTTCTTGAAATTGTATGAGCATAAATGATATGATATGACATATAGAAATATGAGATATGAAATTGTTTTTAACAGGTAAATATTGTAACCCGCTAGATGCTAATAAAACAGATGAGGCTCTACCCGGATTTTGAAGGCATGGAAGCATGGAATTTAGGGCATTAGAACATTGAAATTTAAAATTCAATCTAGGGTTACATTTATCATGCTTGATGAGTTATGTGCCTAATCAATTTCTAATGCCCAAAAGCATACCAAAACATATTTTAGCATACACTAAACATTCATTTGCCATTAAGAATTGAACTTTAGGAATTTAATTCATTAAACCCTAACTAAAAGAAGGGTTTTGAATACTAACCTTTAAGGTGTACAATCAATGAATCTCTCTTCCTTAGGATGCTCTTAGGACCACAATTGTAGTCCCTTTAGCTTGTTCACCATAAGCACAACAATGGCAGGCCCAATCTTAACTTCCCAAGCCTTGCCAACCACTTATAATTGGGGTTTTAAGCTTTAGTGAGGGTGTATGGGTGTATAGGGTACTAGAAACCTTTTCTAGCAATTTTAATTCAAAGGAAACAAATGTTTTCTTTTTCAATCAATTGAGAAATGAAGAGAGGAGAAGAAGCCCCAAGTTGCCATCCAAAATGGGAGAGAAGAAGAAGATCAATTCTCTTTTTTCCTTTTCCCTTATACACAAAAGTCAACACTCACTTACTCCCTTGCCACATGTCACCATAAGATCCAATTTTACTTTTATTTGACTTAAACTCATCAAGCCAAGTGTCAACCTCCAATTAAATCACAAAAAGGTGGTCTTCCATCATGGGAAGACAAGTGGCAAGCTTGTATGGTGCCATGTGTCACCATCTCATGGTGCCACATGTCACTATGTGAAAAGACCAATTTACCCTTACCTTTTAATTTGAGTTCTCAACTCAAGATTATAATTTCTCCTCTTCAAATTAATTTATATCAAATATAAATTAATTGATTAATTAATCTTCATTAATTAATTTCTCACAATTAAATTCATATTTAAATAATTTAAATATAAATTTAATTTATATTATACATTCAATAACCTAGATTTGCTTTCAAGTTATGCTAGGGACTTTGCAATCTTATTGCAAACCAAACATATTTAATTAATTAATTAAACTCTTTAATTAATCAATTAAATCACATTTTACTTGGTGATTAACTTGTGTAGATGTGTGACTTATTAGGCTCATTACTTATTGGCAATGAGAAATGATATTATCTCTTAATATTGTTAGAACTCTCTCTTACCGCAAATGATTTCTCTAAATCATTTCAGGCATCTCATAGACCATGGTTGATGTCACACCCTACCCCTCCGTAAGGCATAACATGATCCCGTAGTATACCTAATGAATTACCAACTTCGTCTACTGATAAACCATTAAATACACTACAAGGGATTTAAAGACTTTTCTTACTTCTTTTTACAGTGGTGAGCACTATTAACAGTTGTTAAAAGTTTTTTAGCTGAAGTGACACAAAATAACACATTTGAAGTATTAATAATTTCTGTAAAAATTTTGGCAGAGTGCCATCTGTATTTTGAATGAAACAATTCTTCAAAAACCTATAAAAAGCACTTCAAATATATTTCTCAATCTCAAACTCCAACATCCAAATCAAAACAATAAGTTTCTTAACATTTGTCTACTCAATCCACAATAATTTTTCAGTGTTTTCAAAAGCTGAGATAAAAGAAATATATCACAATATTTACAAACCAAAATAATTTTACAAATTTAGTTTACAACTTTAATGTACAATTTTAATTTACAACTGCTCCAAACCAAGAACACTATATACATACAGTGAACATACATTACAATACAAAATGCAAAATATGGTATACTCAATATATCCGATGAACTCTCAATATAGCATTAGCAGCCTAGTCTGCTGCCCTGTCAGTCAGTCTACCTGCGACAGTAATGAAAAGCTATTGCTGAGTAAAATTTACTCAGTGGTGCACAATGACAATTTGAAATGCGATATATAAATCTTTTATTGATAACTCACAAATCAAATAATTCACAATTCCATTTCACAATTTACAAAGTTCATATAACACAAATTTGATCAAACAATTGAATAACAGAGTTTTGCCAATCAATAACATCATTTGATCAAATAACTGAATAATACAGTATTGCCAATCAATAACACCATTTGATCAAACAACTGAATAACACAGTTTAGGCCATGACACAATTTTTTCGCACATGCCGTGTTGTACACCACGACAAGACACACTCACCCCAATAATCAAAATCAATGAGGGAGGAAGCTAGCTAGATAATGAGTACTCATCCATACTCACCTCAGACTGGCAAGTCCAAGAGGGAGGGACATAATCACACTTACCCTAGACTGATAAGTCAAAGAGGAAGGAATATAATAATAGTGTCATGCCAAGTGTGAATCAAAACAATTCCAAATCATAATATTTAAATATTTCATACAAACTACAAATCATATTTTATCTCAGAATTTCCATTTGCAAAGTAGGCAACACAATAATTTCCAATTAAGATTTCCAAAGCCAAAATAATCAAAAAATTATTCATAACTCATTTCTCCAAATAAATTTTCTGGTAAAAGTAGTGAATAAAAAAAAGTATTGTGCACAGACACAATTTAAAACTATAATATTCAATTAAATTTTTAAGTAGAAACTGAGAAATCAAATTATTGTGCACAAACACAATTTAGAACAATAACATACAAATAATCATAATTTATTTCAATTGAAAAATTCAAAAGAAATAACTATTGTGCAAAAACCTCTGATATATGACTCTTGGCCCTGACTCAATGTTCCTTATGCTTCTCAATATCCTTTTTAACTGAAACACACAATTTAAAGTGTTTCAGTACTCAATGAATTTGTTTCTAATAATAAAATCCAATATTTAAATTTTCTTGTTACTGTTCCCTTCAATTCATTTCATTAGTCAACCTATAATGTTGACCCTTGATGCACTCTAAGTGAGTCAATTCTAATGTTACCAATATGTCATATTTTATAGCCTTTTGGTGTTGGTATATGTTACCAAATTCATTTACAAGTGTATTGCATTTTATTGCAATTTACCAGATTTTGGTGTACTATTTTGACCTAGTCGGATGACCTAGTTCCCTCCGTTTTTGGGTTCTGGTCCAAACTACAAACTTGTAAGTCTATGTCTTATTGCACGCGGGGAAAAATTTGAGGTTATTCTGAGTTGTGTAGACCATGATATGGTCAATTTACCAATGCTGGATAGAATGCACTAAAATGGTAAGCTTAGGCCATTTTTAGTTTACTGTTGGTTTGGCCAGTTTTGGCACTTGAACTTATGCAAGCTATTTGGCTTGGTTTTTGCCATTTCTGGGCTTTGGTGTCTCCATAAGAATTGTAGATCTATGTCTAAACTATTCATGGTAAAAATTTCAGGTCATTTGGACCTATTTTGAGTAAGTTATAGTCAAAATACTAACTGCTGCCCAAATGGTCAATTTTCAAGCTTTCAAGTCACTAATCCGAATTTGGTCATTTTTCAAGTTACTTTCCGGACAGAATTTAGGTAGGCTTTCTTCATGAAAGTTGGCAAATTTTGTGCCTAGTTTCACCTCCAATTGACCTCATACCAATTGGAGTTACACACTTAGGGTTATAGGTCCATTTGCACACTGCCTTCTATACGCTTTCCAAACACCAAACTAGCACAGATTCACCAACTACCTCCTCACTTCTCCATACCATTCTGCATTTGGCACTAACAAAAACCATTCAATTCTCTACATTATAGGTCAACTTGGATAGAATATAACCACTTCCAAAATACACCAAATGCAGTCATAATTCACAAGTTCAATCCCAACAATATATACACATAAATACTTCTAATTATCACACAAACTTCCATCATCAAATTACATACCTATCACTACTATTCCACACACATATATGATGCCATTCTTTGTATAATATTTCAACAACATTTCATGAATTTGAACCTTATCAATTTCCATTTTGAGGTTGCCTAAAAATTACACATACACATTAACTTCCATTTTTACTTTTCAAGCTTACAAATCAAACTTTATACATAAAAACCAACTCTAATACATTTAAACACTTAATTTAACATCTCAACAACCATTTACATGCAAAGACAAGCTACACAAGATGAAGTTCCATGGCTGCCAAAATGCTCCATCACCAACAATTCATCAAACCTCAAAAATTCTTCCATAATTCAACTACCCACAACTTTAGTTACACTTTTAATGAAACAAGAATTGAAAATAACCACTTACCTCTTTTGGACTTCTTCAAAACTCCACCAAAACTTATCTTTCTTGCTCCCTTATTGCTGCCCAAGGTGTGTAGGCAAAGATTAATGAAGGAAGTTCAAGAATTTAGCTTGAAATGAAGGTGATCTCAAGCTTGCATGGGTGGTTTCCATGGTGGAAAGTTGGAACACCATTTTCGGCCATGGGAGAGCTTGGTGAGGATGCTGAAGTGAGTGGAAGATTCTGCCCTCATTTTAAGTATTAATGTATCCAGTTAGTGCTCCACTAAACCTAGGGTAACTATATTATAATCCAAGGTTTCCATAATTCACATTTTGCCACCATTTCTTTCACCATTTACATTATGCACCACAATTTTAATTTTCATGACATTTTCAAATGTAATATCATTTATTTTTAATGGATATTTAGGTGAAAAGACAATTCGGGGTGTCAAATGATGACAATGCCCCTATTCGGGTTGCATTCCCGATTTTTCAGTAACACCGAGTTTTGTTATTTTCTCGATTTCTCGTTTTTCTTTGTACTAATTAATTTATTTTTCTTTGATCTTTCTAATGATATTTATACTTCAATAGACATTTATTTAAGTCCTAAAAATATTTTCCAGGGTTCCCCATGGTCCAGGGCTAGTCAACGATCCTCGCCGCAACTTCTCGGTGCGGTCACCCATCGCTAGGGTTCTCGGCTCATTTAACTTGGTTACATTTCATTGCTATTATTTTTTCTTTGTTTTTCTTGTATTTCATTATTTTATGTCTCCTCATCAATATTTAAGTGTAGTTCTAGGCATCCTAGCCGTCCGAACAACACTAGTCACCGAAACAGTAGAATGCACTATCAAACATAGGGGTGTTACAATTGACACCTAGCATAGCATGCCATGGCCACCCAATCAATAAGAAGGAATACCTTAAATGAACCTTTAATCATATGTTACCATGTACTAGAATCTCTCTGTTACAAAATCTCAATTCCAGCTGGAGTCATGGTTAATGTCAAACTCCATTCGCTATGAATATTATGTTCTCTTTTAATTCCTATTCTTGATTAATTAGATTTTCTTATAAGAAACTCTTTTCTAACTAAATCTATCTATCCTGGTCAGGAACTTAAATCATCAAGAATAATTAAATGAACATAGGATTTTATCCCTATTTACTTAGGGTAACGGATTCCATCTTGATTAACACCTATCTCCATATATAACTAGTAGGAGACGACACATGCCCATATACCCATACACAGTACAAATATGAGAGAAGTATCAAACTCAAATCATGTATATACAAGATAACTGTGTTATCTAAGATCTAAAGATTATATGCACTAATATGATATATGACAATATATTGACAAGAGTAAACTCTATGTGCTTATCATAAGCGTCACTGGTTCGGCCTACTTATCGTGTATAAGTGCCTATCATGTTCGTTATGTGGCATGAGACTCACCACTCTATCTTATTTATATCTCATATTAATACTTTGGGAACAAACATGATTATAATCTTTCTGGATAAGTCATGTCCTTTGTAAAGTATCCTCGATTGTGAACCAATTTATGATACTTTGTGATGGAAATACTGTTACTCATACTCTTAACAACTTAAGAATAGAATTTCTAACAAAATATCAATGGACCTTTTCAATTACACATAAATGGATTATGTAAATAGAAAAGTGAAATTGCCTTTTATTAATAAAATTATGTACAAGATACATACAAAATGATATGCTCTAGGGCATACTACTAACAATCTCCCACTAGCACTAGAGCCATTCCTTATAATATCTTAGACTCATCTTCTCAAGATGTCGGTCTAACTGAGCTTGTGACATAGGCTTTGTAAATGGATCAAATGGATTTTTGGCTGATGTTATTTTCTGCATGGCTACATCACCTCGCCCAACTATCTTTCTGATAATGTGATAGCGCCTTTCTATGTGTTTGGATTTCTAGTGAGACCGGGATTCCTTAGCCTGTATGACCACTCCATTGTTGTCACAGTAGAGAGGAACTGTTGACTCAATGGAAGGAACTACTACAAGTTCTATCATGAACTTCTTTATCCAAACAGCCTCTTTTGCAGCATCTGATGTAGCAATGTACTCGGCCTCTGTAGTGGAATCAGCAGTCGTACCCTATTTGGAACTCTTCCAACTAACTGCACCTCCATTACAAATGAACACAAAATCAGAGGTAGACTTTCTATCATCGATATCTGATTAAAAATCAGAATCAGTATAACCATCCAATTGTAGATCGCCACCTCCATAAATCAAAAATAAATCCTTAGTTCTTCTCATGTACTTAAGGATATTCTTAACAACTATCCAGTATTCCAAAACTGGATTGGATTGAAACTTGCTAGTCAAACTAACAGCATACACGATATCTGACCTCGTACACAACATTGCATACATTAAACTTCCAATAGCTGAGGCATATGGAATCCTGGCCATTTTGTCTCTTTCTTCAGGTGTCTTTGGAGACATCTCTTTAGAAAAATGGATACCATGTCTTACTGGTAACAATCCTCTCTTGGAATCAAGCATGTTAAACCTTTTTAACATCTTTTCAAAGTATAGCCTTTGGGATAAACCAATTATTCTTTTCACTCTATCTCTATAGATGTGAATTCCAAGAATATAGGTTGTTTCCCCTAAGTATTTCATGGAGAACGTATTTGACAACTATAACTTGACAGTTGTCAATATACCTTTTTCATTGCCTATTAACAAAATGTCATCTACATATAAGACAACGAAAGTCGTAGCACTCTCACTAACCTTCTTATATACACATGGCTCATCCATATTTTTGATAAAACCAAATGATTTAATGGCTTCATTAAAATAGATGTTCCAACTCCTCGAAACTTGTTTCAATCCATAAATGGATCGTTTTAGCTTGCAAACCTTGGAACTATCTTGGGATTCAAAACCCCTAGGTTGTTCCATGAAAATGTTTTCATCAATGTTTCCATTGAGAAAAGCTGTTTTGATATCCATCTGCCAAATTTCATAATCATAGTATGCAGCTATTGCTAATAAAATCCTAATTGATTTAAGCATGGTAATAGGAGAGAAAGTCTCCTCATAGTCGATTCCTTGCCTTTGGAAAAACTCTTTCACAACTAGCCTTGTCTTATAGGTCTCTACCTTTCCATTAGAACCAATTTTCTTCTTGAAAACCCATTTATTTCCTATAGGTACAATACCTTCAGGTGGGTTAATAAGATCCCAAACTTGGTTCTTATTGAAGGAGCGAAAGCATGAAAAACACAAGTTTAGATCATTGAAATTCAAAATTTTTTTTTTTAGAGTCACATGCATCATGCAAGATTTATTTTTATCTATTTGATTTCAATGATAAATAGCATATTAAAACTCTTTTAGTATATTTTTGGATCTACATTTTTCATTTAAGATTTTAGAATTAACAGATTAATCCATTAAAACCCTAGATTAGATCAACAATAAGTGCACTAACCTTTTGATACATTGCAGCATGTTTTGCACCTTTGGGATGTGTCTTTAGGACACCAAATGCTGTCCCTCTAGCTTGTCCACACCAAGATCACCAATGGCAGCCCTTGAACAGCTTTTAAATCTTTTTCTATGAATTAGAAAATCAAGTTTTGCCTTTTGAGAGATTACAGATGTAAACATGACACTAGAAATAATTTCTAGTATTTTTAATTCAAGAGATTGTTTGCTAATCTCTTTGAATTGATGAGAGATGAAGAAGAAGAGAAGGGAGAGCAGCCAAGGTGAAGGAACGGAAGCGTGAAAAACACAAGATTATACCATTGAATTCAAAAATTTTCACCTAGGGTCACAAGCACCATGCAAGATTTATTTTTATCTATTTGATTTCAATGATAAACAACATATTAAAACTCTTTTAATATGTTTTTTGGATCTGTATTTGCCATTTAAGATTTTAAAATTAATCAGATTAATTTTAGAACCCTAGATTAAATCAAGAACGATTACACTAACCTCTTGATGTGCTGCAGCTTGTATGCGCCTTTGAGATTCGTCTTCAGGACACCAGATGTTGTCCCTCTAGCTTGTCCACACCAAGAACACCTATGGCAGCCCTTGAACAGCTTCTAAAGCCTTTTCTATTAATTAGAAATTCAAGTTCTGCCTCTCTTTGAATTGATGAGAGATGAAGAGAAATAGCTGGAGAGGCTCAAAGTGGCGTGACATATGAGAGGAGAGGCTGCCGGTTGTGTTTTCTTTTCATAACCCCACTTAAATAGCTAGGTTAACACATTAAACCCTAACCACATGTCACCTTTTGATTAGCTCTAGGTTTAAGTGACCCAATCACATTGTGCCAAGTGTCAAACCTATATTTAATCTTGATTTTAATCATCTTACATGATTAAAAAACATATGGCAAGCTTATGTGTTATGCCATGTGTCACCATCTCATGGTGCCACGTGTCACACTGCAAAATGACCAAAATGCCCCTGTGTCTTAATTTTGAGTTCTCAACCCAAAATAATTATTTTTCTTCTTCTAATTAATTTATATCAAATATAAATTAATTAATTAATCTCTATTAATTAATTTCTCATCAATTAAATTCATATTTAAACACTTTAAATATAAATTTAATTTATACTACACATCCAATAATCTAGATTTGGTTTCAAGTCATGCTAGGGACTTTGCAATTTTATTGCAAACCAAATCTATTTAATTAATCAATTAAACTCTTTAATTAATTAATTAAATCATATTTAAATAGGTGATAACTTGTGTATGTGTGTGACTTACTAGGCTCATCACTAATTGGCAATGAGACATGATATCAACTCTTAATATCATCGAACTCTTACTTACCATAAATGATTTCTCTAAATCATTTTATGAACCTCATAGACCATGGTTAACACCTAGCATAGCATGCCATGGCCACCCAATTAGTAATAAGATTTACCTTAAATGAACCTATAATCATATGTTACCATGCACTAGAATCTCTCTGTTACAAAATCCCAACTCAAGTTGAGTCATGGTTTATGTCAAACTCCATTTGCTATGAATATTATGTTCTCTTTTAATTCAGTTCTTGATTAAAAGATTTTCTCATCGAAACTCTTTTACAATAAATCTATCTGTCTGGCAGGAACTTGAAACATCAAGAACAATTAAATGAACATAGGATTTTAACTCTATTTACTTAGAGGAACAGATTCCATCTTGATCAACACCTACCTCCATATATAACTAGCAGGAGCCAACACATGCCCATATACCCATACATAGTACAAGTATGAAAGCGAGATCAAACTCAAACTACCTATATACAAGATAATGTGCTATCTCAGTCTAAAGATTATATGCACTGATATGATTTATGACAAAACATTGACAAGAGTAAACTCCATGTGCTTGTCATAAGTGTCACTGGTTCGGCCTACTTATCATTTATAAGTGCCTATCAAGTTTGTTATATGGCATGAGACTCACCATTCCATCTTATTTATATCTCATATTAATAACTTGGGAACAAACATGAATACAATCTTTCTGGATAAGTCATGTCCTTATTATGAAGTATCCTCGATTGTGAACCTATTTATGATACTTTGTGCTAGAAATATTGTCACTCATATTCTTAACAACTTAAGAATAATATTTCTAACAAAATATCAATGGACCTTTTCTATTACACATAAATATATTATGTAAACGGAAAAGTGGAAATGCCTTTTATTAATAAAATATATACAAGATACATACTAAATGATATGCTCTAGGGCATACTACTAACACAAGGGTGGCGGCACAAAGAGATGAATGGTAGCTTATGTTTTTGTTCTTTCATCCTTACACTTATATAGCTAGGTCACAACTTAAAACCCTTGCCACATGTCACCTTCTGATTGGCTCTGGGTTTAATTGACCCAATCACATTGTGCCAAGTGTCAAACCTATATTTAATCTTGACTTTAATCATCTTCTATGATTAAAAGACATATGGCAAGCTTATGTATAGTGCCATGTGTCACCATGTCACGGTGCCACATGTCACCCTGTGAAATGATCAAAATACCCCTGTGTTTTAATTTTAAGTTCTCAACCGAAAATAATTATTTCTCTTCTTCTAATCAATTTATATCAAATATAAATTAACTAATTAATCTCTACTAATTAATTTCTCATTAATTAAATTCATATTTAAATAATTTAAATATAAATTTAACTTACACTATACATCCAATAACTTAGATTTGGTTTCAAGCCATGCTAGGAACTTTGTAATCCAATTGCAAACCAAACCTATTTAATTAATCAACTAAAGTCTTTAATTAACTAATTAAATCATATTTAATTTGGTGATTACTTGTGTATGTGTGTGACTTACTAGGCTCATCACTAATCGACAATGAGACATGATATCAACTCTTAATATCATCAGAACTCTTTCTTACCATAAATGATTTATCAAAATCATTTTATGCACCTCATAGAGCATGGTTAACACCTAGCATTGCATGCCATGGCCACCCAATTAGTAATAAGGTTTACCTTAAATGAACCTATAATCATATGTTACCATGCACTAGAATCTCTCTGTTATAAAATCTTAATTTGAGCTGGAGTCATGGTTTATGTCAAACCCCATTTGCTATGAATATTATGTTTTCTTTTAATTCCAGTTCTTGATTAAAAAGAATTTCTCATCAGAAATTCTTTTCTGATTAAATCTATCTGTCCTGGCCAAGAACTTGAAACATCAAGAACAATTAAATGAACATAGGATTTTATCTCTATTTACTTAGAGGAACAGATTCCATCTTAATCAACACGCAACCCCATATATAACTAGTAGGAGCCAACACATGCCCATATACCCATACACAATACAAGTATGAAAGCAGTATCAAACTCAAACCACCTATATACAAGATAACTGTGCTATCTCAAGTCTAAAGATTATATGCACTGATATGATTTATGACAATACATTGACAAGAGTAAACTCCATGTGCTTGTCATAAACGTCACTAGTTCGACCTACTTTTCATGTATAAGTGCCTATCATGTTTGTTATATGGCATGAGACTCACCATTCCATCTTATTTATATCTCTTATAAATAACTTGGGAACAAATATGAATACAATCTTTCTAGATAAGTCATGTCCTTATTGTGAAGTATCCTCAATTGTGAACCTATTTATGATACTTTGTACTAGAAATACTGTCACTCATATTCTTAACAACTTAAGAATAGAATTTCTAACAAAATATCAATGGACCTTTTCTATTACACGTAAATATATTATGTAAACAAAAAAGTGAAAATGCCTTTTATTAATAAAAACATGTATAATTTACATACTAAATGGTATGCTGTAGGGCATACTACTAAAAATCTCCCACTTGCACTAGAGTCATTCATTACAATATCTTAGATCCATCTTCTCAAGATGTCAGTCATGCTGAGTCTGTGACATAGGCTTAGTGAATGGATCAGCTGGATTTTCAGCGGATGCTATTTTCTACATGGCTACATCGCCTCGTCCAACTATTTCTCTGATAATGTGGTAGCGCCTTTCTATGTGTTTGGATTTCTAGTGAGACCGGGGTTCCTTAGCCTATATGACTGCTCCATTGTTGTCACAGTGAAGTGGAACTGCTGACTCAATGGAAGGAACTACTGCAAGTTCTGTCACGAACTTCTTTATCCAAATAGCCTCCTTTGCAGCATCTGATGCAACAATATACTCAGCCTCGATAGTGGAATCTGCAATCATACTCTGTTTGGAACTCTTCCAACTGACTGCACCTCCATTACAAATGAACACATACCCAGAGGTAGACTTTCTATCATCGATATCTGATTGGAAATCAGAATGAGTATAACCATCCAATTGCAAGTCTCCACCTCTATAAATCAAGAATAAATCCTTAGTTCTTCTCAAGTACTTAAGGATATTCTTGACAGTTATCTAGTGTTCCAAACCTGGATTAGATTGATACCTACTAGTCAAACTAACAACATATGTGATATCCGGCTTAGTACACAACATTGCATACATTAAACTTCCAATAGCCAAAGCATATGGAATCCTTGCCATTTTATCTCTTTCTTCAGATGTCTTTGGAGACATCTCTTTAGAAAGGTGGATACCGTGTCTTACTGGTAACAATCGTCTCTTGGAATCAAGCATGTTAAACCTCTTTAACACCTTTTCCAAGTATAGACTTTGGGATAAACTAATTATTTTTTTCACTCTATCTCTATAGATGCGAGTTCTAAGAATATAGGTTGCCTCCCCTAAGTCTTTCATGGAGAATGTATTTGACAACCATATCTTCATAGTTATCAACATACCTGTGTCATTACCTATCAATAGAATATTATCCACATATAAGACAAGGAAAATGATAACACTATCACTAACCTTCTTATAATCACATGGCTCATCCTCATTTTTAATAAAACCAAATGACTTAATGTCTTCTTCAAAATGGATGTTCCAACTCCTTGAAGCTTGTTTTAACCCATAAATGGATCGCTTTGGCTTGCGCACTTTGAAACCATCTTGGGTGTCACACCCTACCCCTCTGTAAGGCATAACATGATCCCGTAGTATACCTAATGAATTACCAACTCCGTCTACTGATAACCCATTAAATATACTACAAGGGATTTTAAAAACTTTTCTTACTTCTTTTACAGTGGTGAGCACTATTTACAAGTGTTAAAAACCTTTTTGATCTGAAGTGATAGAACTAACACATTTGATTTATTTGGAATTTCTGTAAAAATTTTGGCAGAATGCCATCTGTATTTTGGATAAAACAGTTCTTCAGAAAACCTGTAAAAAGCACTTCAATTATTTTCCAAATCTCAACTCCAACATTTTTCTCAATACAACATATTTCTCAACTCAAATCCACAGTGATTTTTCAAAAGCTGAGATATAGGAAATATAATACAATTTTTTACAAGTCAAAATAACTCATAATTATTTTACAACCTCAAGTTATAATTTGAATTTACAACTGCTCAAACCAAAACAATATGTACATACAGTGGTCATACATTCTGATTACAAAATGCAAAAAGCGGTATACTCGTTATACCGAAAAATCTCTCATTGGAGGTACTAGCGGCCTAGTCTGCTTTTACTGTCATCTGTCTACTGCGGCGGCAATAAAAGCTATCACGAGACAATGTCTCAGTGGTGCACAACATTAACCAAATACAACTTTAAATCACAACTCATAAACCATATAAATAGTGGATACGTAAAACCATAGTTAAATTCAAGACAATGAATGTCATAAGGAATTTAAACTCCCATTCACAAATTATCAAAATTCATAATAACACAATTTAGTCAAATAGTTTAAGAATACCGTATTGCCAATTCATACACAATTTGATCAAATTACTGAATAACACAGTGTTGCCGATCAATATCACAATTTGATCAAATAACTGAATAATATCGTTTTGCAAATCAATAACACAATTCGATCAAATAACTGAATAATATCATTTTGCAAATCAATAATACAATTCGATCAAATAAATGAATAATATCGTTTTGCAAATCAATAATACAATTCGATCAAATAACTGAATAATATCGTTTTGCAAATCAATAATACAATTCGATCAAATAACTGAATAATATCGTTTTGCAAATTAATAACACAATTCGATCAAATAACTGAATAATATCGTTTTGCAAATCAATAATACAATTCGATCAAATAACTGAATAATATAGTGTTGCCAATTAATATCACAATTCGATCAAATAATTGAAGAATACAGTGTTGCCAATTAATATCACAATTCGATCAAATAATTGAAGAATACAGTGTTGCCAATTAATATCACAATTCGATCAAATAATTGAAGAATACAGTGTTGCCAATTAATATCACAATTCGATCAAATAATTGAAGAATACAGTGTTGCCAATTAATATCACAATTTAAGCCATGACACAATTTTTCCGTACATGTCGTGTTGTACACCACGACAAGACATACTCACCCCAATAATTGAAATCAATGAGGGAGGAAGCTAGCTATATAATGAGAACTCATCCACACTCACCTTAGACTGGTAAGTCAAGGAGGGAGGAACATAATCACACTCACCCCAGACTGATAAGTCAAAGAGGGAGGAATAATCACACTCACCCCATTAATGGAGGAGGAACATAGTATCAGTGTCATGCCAATTGTGAGTCAAAACAATTCCAAACATTTTATTCAAATGATCCGTAAGAATCCAATAAATTTCCAAAGTTATAATTTCATTCACAAAATTGTTAGTAGTATGCCCTAGAGCATATCATTTAGTATGTATCTTGTACATATTTTTAATAATAAAAGGCATTTCCACTTTTCCGTTTACATAATATATTTATGTGTAATAGAAAAGGTCCATTGATATTTTGTTAGAAATATTATTCTTAAGTTGTTAAGAATATGAGTGACAATATTTCTAGCACAAAGTATCATAAATAGGTTCACAATCGAGGATACTTCATAATAAGGACATGACTTATCCAGAAAGATTGTATTCATGTTTGTTCCCAAGTTATTTATATGAGATATAAATAAGATGGAATGGTGAGTCTCATGCCATATAACAAACATGATAGGCACTTATAAATGATAAGTAGGCCGAACCAGTGACACTTATGACAAGCACATGGAGTTTACTCTTGTCAATGTTTTGTCATAAATCATATCAGTGCATATAATCTTTAGACCTGAGATAGCACAGTTATCTTGTATATAGGTAGTTTGAGTTTGATACTGCTTTCATACTTGTACTATGTATGGGTATATGGGCATGTGTTGGCTCCTACTAGTTATATATGGAGGTAGGTGTTGATCAAGATGGAATCTGTTCCTCTAAGTAAATAGAGATAAAATCCTATGTTCATTTAATTGTTCTTGATGTTTCAAGTTCCTGGCCAGGACAGATAGATTTATTCAAAAGAGTTTCGATGAGAAAAATCTTTTAATCAAGAACTGGAATTAAAAGAGAACATAATATTCATAGCAAATGGAGTTTGACATAAACCATGACTCGGCTTGAGTTGGGATTTTGTATAGAGAGATTCTAGTGCATGGTAACATATGATTATAGGTTCATTTAAGGTAAACCTTATTACTAATTGGGTGGCCATGGCATGCTATGCTAGGTGTTAACCATGGTCTATGAGGTTCATAAAATGATTTAGAGAAATCATTTATGGTAAGAAAGAGTTCGATGATATTAAGAGTTGATATCATGTCTCATTGCCAATTAGTGATGAGCCTAGTAAGTCACACACATACACAAGTTATCACCTATTTAAATATGATTTAATTAATTAATTAAAGAGTTTAATTGATTAATTAAATAGATTTGGTTTGCAATTAAATTGCAAAGTCCCTAGCATGACTTGAAACCAAATCTAGATTATTGGATGTGTAGTATAAATTAAATTTATATTTAAAGTGTTTAAATATGAATTTAATTGATGAGAAATTAATTAATAGAGATTAATTAATTAATTTATATTTGATATAAATTAATTAGAAGAAGAAAATAATTATTTTGGGTTAAGAACTCAAAATTAAGACACAGGGCATTTTGGTCATTTCACGATTGTGACACGTGGCACCATGAGATGGTGACACATGGCATAATACATAAGCTTGCCAAATGTTTTTAATCATGTAAGATGATTAAAATCAAGATTAAATATAGGTTTGACACTTGGCACAATGTGATTGGGTCACTTAAACCTAGAGCTAATCAAAAGGTGACATGTGGCTAGGGTTTAATGTGTTAACCTAGCTATTTAAGTGTGGTTATGAAAAGAAAACATAACCAGCAGCCTCTCCTCTCATATGTCACGCCACTTTGAGCCTCTCCAGCTATTTCTCTTCATCTCTCATCAATTCAAAGAGATTAGCCATCAATCTCTTGAATTAAGAACACTAGAAATTGTTTCTAGTGTCCTGCTTACATCTCTAATCTCTTAAAAGGCAGAACTTGAATTTCTAATTAATAAAAAGCTTTAGAAGCTATTCAAGGGCTGCCATAGGTGTTCTTGGTGTGGACAAGCTAGAGGGACAACATCCGTGTCCTCAAGACGAATCTCAAAGCGCGAACACTGCGGCACATCAAGAGGTTAGTGTAATCGTTCTTGATTTAATCTAGGGTTCTAAAATTAATCTGATTAATTTTAAAATCTTAAATGGCAAATACAGATCCAAAAACATATTAAAAGAGTTTTAATATGTTGTTTATCATTGAAATCAAATAGATAAAAATAAATCTTGCATGGTGCATGTGACCCTAGGTGAAAATTTTTGAATTCAATGGTATAATCTTGTGTTTTTCACGCTTCCGTTCCTTCAATTGGTATCAGAGCCACTATATTTGCCATTTAGATTGTTGATTATATAATTTAATTGTGTGTTTGATCATGAGATCAAGAGATTCATTGCTGGTTGGATCATGAGGTGTGGCGGCACACATGGTGAAGCCACCATTGGTGGCGGCAACAATGGTTCCTTGGGTGGTTCAAGGTTTGGCTTTTAATTCTGCAATTGTTGTATGATCTAAGGCCTATTCTTTGACTAATTAAAGTGTTTAATTAGTTGTTTTAATCACACAATTAAATTATGATTCAAATCTGAATTTTTGAAGTTGTTTGAATGTGATTCAAATCTGAATTTTTAAAGTTGTTTGAATCATATTTAAATCTGATTTTTTTTAAAATTGATTTAATAAAATTCAGATCTGATTTTTTAAAAAATATTTGAATGTGATTCAAATCTAATTTTTTAAAAAATGTTTGAATGTGATTCAAATCTGAATTTTTGAAGTTGTTTGAATGTGATTCAAATCTGAATTTTTAAATTTGTTTGAATGAGATTCAAATCTAAATTTTTAAATTTATTTGAATCATATTCAAATCTGGATTTTTAAGTTGAATATGAGATATTCAATTTAATTTAAGTATGTATGTTTTATTTAATTGTTAAATAGTGATATGCATGATGGATGATCATGGACTATAAAAGACCAATGTGATTGGATTTATTTCTTTTATGTTTCTTTGGGATTGTAAATTAATTAATTTATTTTAATTTATTTTGGGCATGTATTATTAAGTTTGTAATAATTTTTGGGTTGTAATTTCATTTATTTAAGTTCTTGTAAATTCGCCTTGGTATGCCAAGGATTACTATGTAATATTGGATTGCAAGAAGTTCAAGGAGGTCAAGAGCATTCGTGGGACCAGTGGGAGGAATTCAAGATCAAGTGTTGATTATGTACTCCTTCAGCAACTCTTGTAAAATGAATGAATGAAATGCACCTAGGAATGCCCAGATTCAATTCTTGGTGGCTCAGAATTGAATCCCTTAGAAAGTCCATGATCATACCATATTTACTGCTTATCCATGAATGCATGAGATGTATGGGAATGTATGCAATTATATGATATATGCATGCTAAATGGATAATGTGCAAAGTGAGACCTTAATAGTAATTAGGATGGCTATAAAATCTTCCAAACAAATGATTAAGTTGGAAATGCTATAATTAAAGTAATTATAACATAAGCCCTCCATTGGGGCAATTATTTTAAGAAATTTTAAATAGTTGCATGAGATGCAATTAATTTAAGAGATTTTCTTAAGAATAATTGTTAAGCATGAGATGTTGTAAATATGTAAATGGTTTAGTGGGCAATATTGGATGTACCTGAGGACATTAAAATTATTTGCATAATTACTGGCTCAATGGGATCAACTTAACTAATGCAAGATAAGTCAATAATGGATGTACCTGAGATTTTGAGCATTAGGGGCTAGGTAAATGATTGAACCTCACATGAGATGTGATGGGCAAAGGGTTGCTCATTTATAGTTTATTGTAATTCCAATAATGGATGTACCTGAGGATGATCAATAGAATTATAAGAATTCAATCACCCACTAGAAATCCATCCAACTAGGATTTCCGTTTTCTACTTTGGAAGTGTAGGATTCGCTAAGTTAGTGGGAGGACCAATTTGATTAAAAGACCATAATCATTTTGGTTAATTACATGATACATTTACTAATTAATCTGGTTATTTTCTGCAGTTAATTTTCTGATAAAAATGAGCACAAAACAACCACCACCATCCAATATCCTTGCAAGCATACTTGATCACAATACGTTCACAGGACCTAATCATGCGATTGGCTAAGAAATTTGAAACTTGTCCTGAACCTTGAACATATAGGATATGTTCTAGATTCAAATGTTCCTGGTCCCTTACCTCCAGAGGCCACACAAGAGGAACATGAAACTTTGGACAAGTGGAAGGAGCATGATATGAGAGCTAAGTGTTACATGCTTGCTTCCATGAGTAATGAGTTACAGAAGCAACATGAGAACATGTAGAGTGCGAGTGAGATCCTCCTTCACCTACAAGAGTTGTATGGTGAGCACAGCAGGAATGCTAGGTATGAGATATCTAGACAGCTATTCCGTATGAGGATGTCTGAGGGACAGCATGTTGGGGATCATGTCCACAAGATGATTCGGCTGATTGAGCAGTTGGAACATCTTGACTTTAACATGGATTTCCAACTACAGATGGATTTGATCCTTCAGTCCCTTCCTGAGTCTTTTGGGAATTTTGTGACAAATTTCCATATGACTAAACAAGAATGCACCTTAGCTGGTTTACTCAACATGCTGGTTATTGCCCAAAAGAATATGCCAGGCAATAAAGGAAAAGAGGTAGCTTTGGTTGCATCTTCTTCTGCTGGAAAGTCCAACAAGAAGAAGGGCAATAAGAAAAAGACACCTCAGTTTCCTGGTCCTTCCAAGAAAATAGCTAAACAGAAAAGGAAGACCAAAGCTGACAAAGGCAAAGGAAAGTGTTTCCACTGCCAACAGGAAAGTGTTTCCACTGCCCAGAGTGTAGCAATCTAAATGAATGCAATGCCATGGTGAAAACCAACTCAAGTTCAAAATATATTTGGCACTTAAGGTTATGTCATGTTGCAGAAGATAGGATTGCAAAATTGGAGAAAATGGGGATTCTATCCTCATTGGGCTCTGAGCCTACTCCAACTTGTGAATCTTGTCTTCAGGGCAAAATGACTAGATCACCCTTTGTTGGACAAGGGCTAAGAGCTGAAAATATTTTGCAACTAATACATAGTGATGTATGTGGTCCGTTTAAAGAAATGGCTAGAGGGGGCTTTCATTATTTTATTACCTTTACTGATGATAAATCAAGGTTTGGGTATTTGTATTTGATGAAATACAAACATGAATCCTTTGAAAAGTTCAAAGAATTTAAGTCTGAAGTAGAAAATCAAACAGGAAAAAATATTAAAGCTCTTCGATCAGATCGTGGAGGTGAATATTTGAGTACTGAATTTGATGAATACTTGAGAGAGCATGGCATTGTTTCTCAGTTGACTCCTCCAGGAACGCCACAGCTGAATGGTGTATCTGAAAGGAGAAATCGTACCCTATTGGATATGGTACGTAGTATGATGAGCTATACTGATATGCCAATCTCCTTTTGGGGATTTGCATTAGAATCAGCTTTATATATTCGAATAGGATTCCATCAAAATCGCTTTCTTCCACACCTTATGAGATATGGCATGGAAGAAAACCAAGTCTTAAGCATGTTAAGATTTGGGGTTGTCCAAATTATATCAAAAGTCAACACTGATAAATTGGAGACCATATCAGAAAGAGGTCGATTTGTTGGATATCCAAAATATAGTTTTGGATATTATTTTATTTGCCTACTTCACAAAAGGTTGTTATAAGTAGAGATACCACATTTCTTGAACAACGGTTTGTTCAAGAAGGAGGCAAAGGAAGGCAAATAGAGTTAGAATTGGAGAATTCTAACCAACCAACAGATCAGATGGATATAGATCCATCTAGTCAACCTATACCCATTGATGAAACATCTACAGCTGTTCCTCGTAGAACAACCAGGGTATCTCACCCACCAGTGAGATATGGTTTTCTTCATGAAGAAGAACAAGAGTTGTCTACTCATGAAGAAGTAGATCATGGAGATGATCCACTTACCTATGAAGAAGCTATATCAGATATAGACTCTTCAAAATGGATTGATGCTATGAAATCCAAGATTGATTCCATGTATAAGAATGAAGTTTGGGATCTTGTTGACCCACCTGAAGGTATTATACCTATAGGGAACAAATGGGTTTTCAAGAAGAAAATTGGTTCTGATGGAAAGGTAGAGACCTATAAGGCAAGGCTAGTAGCAAAAGGGTTTCGCCAAAGGCAAGGAATAGACTATGAGGAGACTTTCTCGCCTGTTGCCATGCTTAAATCAATTAGGATTTTATTAGCAATAGCTGCGTACTATGATTATGAGATTTGGCAGATGGATGCCAAAACAGCTTTTCTCAATGGATACATTGAGGAAAACATTTTCATGGAACAACCTAGGGGATTTGAATCCCAAGATGGTTCCAAGGTATGCAAGCTAAAGCGATCCATTTATGGGTTGAAACAAGCTTCGAGGAGTTGGAACATCCGTTTTGATGAAGCCATTAAATCTTTTAGTTTTATCAAAAATGAGGATGATCCATGTGTATATAAGAAGGTTAGTGACAGTGCTATCACTTTCCTTGTTTTATATGTGGATGACATATTGTTGATGGGTAATGACACAGGTATGTTGACGACTATAAAGGTATGGTTGTCAAATACATTCTCCATGAAAGACTTAGGGGAGACAACCTATATTCTTGGGATTCGCATCTATAGAGTTAGAGTGAAAAGAATAATTGGTTTATCCCAAAGTTTATACTTGGAAAAGGTGTTAAAGAGGTTTAACATGCTTGATTCTAAGAGAGGATTGTTACCAGTGAGACATGGTATCCATCTTTCTAAAGAGATGTCTCCAAAGACACCTGAAGAAAGAGATAAGATGGCCAGGATTCCATATGCTTCGGCTATTGGAAGTTTAATGTATGCAATGTTGTGTACTAGGCCGGATATCGCATATGCTGTTAGTTTGACTAGCAGGTATCAATCCAATCCAGTTTGGAACATCGATAGTCATCAAGAATATTCTTAAGTACTTGAGAAGAACTAAGGATTTATTCTTGATTTATGGAGGTGGAGACTTGCAATTGGATTGTTTTACTGATTCTGATTTCCAATCAGATATCGATGATAGAAAGTCTACCTCTGGATATGTGTTCATTTGTAATGGAGGTGCGATCGGTTGGAAGAGTTCCAAACAGAGCACGATCGCAGATTCCACTCATCGAGGTCGAGTATATTGTCGCATCGATGTCGCAAAGGAAGTCGCTTGGATAAAAAGTTCGTGATGTAACTTACAGTAGTTCCTTCCATTGAGTCGCCAGCTCCATTACACTATGACAACAATGGAGCAACATACAAAGCTAAGGAACTAAGGTCTCACCCAAAATCCAAACACATAGAAAGGCACTACCACATTATCGTGAGATATAGTTGGGCAAGGCGATATAGCCATGCAGAAAATAACATCACCAAAAATTCAATGATCCATGCACTAAGCCTTTGTCACAAGCTCGCTTAGACCGACATCTTGAGAAGATGGGTCTAAGGTATTGTAATGAATGGCTCTAGTGCTAGTGGGAGATTGTTAGTAGTATGCCCTAGAGCATATCATTTAGTATGTATCTTGTACATATTTTTAATAATAAAAGGCATTTCCACTTTTCCGTTTACATAATATATTTATGTGTAATAGAAAAGGTCCATTGATATTTTATTAGAAATATTATTCTTAAGTTGTTAAGAATATGAGTGACAATATTTCTAGCACAAAGTATCATAAATAGGTTCACAATCGAGGATACTTCATAATAAGGACATGACTTATCCAGAAAGATTGTATTTATGTTTGTTCCCAAGTTATTTATATGAGATATAAATAAGATGGAATGGTGAGTCTCATGCCATATAACAAACATGATAGGCACTTATAAATGATAAGTAGGTCGAACCAAGGACACTTATGACAAGCACATGGAGTTTACTCTTGTCAATGTTTTGTCATAAATCATATCAAGGCATATAATCTTTAGACACGAGATAGCACAATTATCTTGTATATAGGTAGTTTGAGTTTGATATCGCTTTCATACTTGTACTATGTATGGGTATATGGGCAGGGGTTGGCTCCTACTAGTTATATATGGAGGTAGGTGTTGATCAAGCTGGAATCTGTTCCTCTAAGTAAATAGAGATAAAATCCTATGTTCATTTAATTGTTCTTGATGTTTCAAGTTCCTGGCCAGGACAGATAGATTTATTCAGAAAAGAGCTTCTGATGAGAAAAATCTTTTTAATCAAGAATTGGAATTAAAAGAGAACATAATATTCATAGCAAATGGAGTTTGACATAAACCATGACTCAAGTTTGTGTTGGGATTTTGTAACAGAGAGATTCTAGTGCATGGTAACATATGATTATAGGTTCATTTAAGGTAAACCTTATTACTAATTGGGTGGCCATGGCATGCTATGCTAGGTGTTAACCATGGTCTATGAGGTTCATAAAATGATTTAGAGAAATCATTTATGGTAAGAAAGAGTTCTGATGATATTAAGAGTTGATATCATGTCTCATTGCCAATTAGTGATGAGCCTAGTAAGTCACACACATACACAAGTTATCACCTATTTAAATATGATTTAATTAATTAATTAAAGAGTTTAATTGATTAATTAAATAGATTTGGTTTGCAATTAAATTGCAAAGTCCCTAGCATGACTTGAAACCAAATCTAGATTATTGGATGTGTAGTATAAATTAAATTTATATTTAAAGTGTTTAAATATGAATTTAATTGATGAGAAATTAATTAATAGAGATTAATTAATTAATTTATATTTGATATAAATTAATTAGAAGAAGAAAATAATTATTTTGGGTTAAGAACTCAAAATTAAGACACAGGGCATTTTGGTCATTTCACGATTGTGACACGTGGCACCATGAGATGGTGACACATGGCATAATACATAAGCTTGCCAAATGTTTTTTAATCATGTAAGATGATTAAAATCAAGATTAAATATAGGTTTGACACTTGGCACAATGTGATTGGGTCACTTAAACCTAGAGCTAATCAAAAGGTGACATGTGGCTAGGGTTTAATGTGTTAACCTAGCTATTTAAGTGTGGTTATGAAAGAAAACATAACCAGCAGCCTCTCCTCTCATATGTCACGCCACTTTGAGCCTCTCCAGCTATTTCTCTTCATCTGTGATCAATTAAAAGAGATTAGGCATCTATCTGTTGAATTAATTACGCTTGAAATTGTTTCTAGTGTACTGTTTACATCTCTAATCTCTTATAAGTCATAACTTTAATTTCTAATTATTAGATAAAGCTTTAGAAGCTATTCAAGGGCTGCCATAGGTGTTCTTGGTGTGGACAAGCTAGAGGGACAACATCCGTGTCCTCAAGACGATCTCAAAGGCGCATACACGCGGCAAAGACATCAAGAGGTTAGTGTAATCGTTCTTGATTTAATCTAGGGTTCTAAAATTAATCTGATTAATTTTAAAATCTTAAATGGCAAATACAGATCCAAAAAACATATTAAAAGAGTTTTAATATGTTGTTTATCATTGAAATCAAATAGATAAAAATAAATCTTGCATGGTGCATGTGACCCTAGGTGAAAATTTTTGAATTCAATGGTATAATCTTGTGTTTTTCACGCTTCCGTTCCTTCAATGGCAACACAATTCGTAATTCACTTCAATTTCCACAAAAACCATTTACAGTGCTTTTCAATCAATAAGTATCCATCAATATCATTCAAACAATTTTTCACAGTTTCAAACCATTCAGCATGTTTTTCAATCAATAAGTGTTCATCAAACACATTTCCACAATTTAAAACAATAATATACAAATAGTCAATATTTATTTCAATTGAAAAATTCAAGAGAAATAGTTGTTGTGCACAAACCTCTGATATTTGTCTCCTGGTCCTGACTTAGTATTTCTTTCCCTTTTGCTGAGTCCTTGTTAACTGAGAAACACAATTTGAAGTGTTTCAGTGCTAATTAATTTGCCTATAACGATAATGTTCGCTAAACAATTCACTGAATACCTTTATTTGCTAAATCACCTAATATACCGACCCTCAATGTTTTCTAGGTAAATTAGGTTTTAGTGTCATTAATATGTCACACTCGATAGGGTTTTAGGTTTGGTACGTTTTGCCAAACTCGTTTCCTTGTTTAGTGCATTTTAATGCAACTTGCTGGATTCCGGAATACTAGTTTGACCTAGCCGGACGACCTAGTTCCCTCGGTTTTCGGGTTTCGGTAAAACTACAAACTTGTAGATCTATGTCTTATGGACTGCGATGCAAAATTTTAGGTCAATCCGAGTTAAGTAGACCAAGTTATGGTCATTATACTATTGCTGGTCAAATGATATCAAATTAGGTAATTTTTAGGTCAATTTGGTCAACTTTGGTTCGGCCAGTTTTTGGACCCGAACTTGTGCAAGCTTTTTGACTTGCTTATGGCCATTTCTGGGCTTTGGTGTCTTCATAAGACTTGTAGGTATGGGTCTTAACTATTCATGGTTAAAATTTCAGGTCAATTGGACCTGTTTTCCGTGAGTTATGGCCTAAACACTCACTGCTGCCCAATTGGTCATTTTTCAGGTCCTAATTGCACCTAATCCGAATTGGTCATTTTCTTAGGTCACCTTGCAAGCAGAATTTTGGTATGCTTTCTCAATGAAAGTTGGCACATTTTGTGCCTAGTTCCACCTCCAATTGGTCTCATACCAAATGAGGTTACACATTTAAACTTATTGGCTAAAATGTACACTGCCCTTGGTTACTTTGCTTAACACACATCAATTACACACATTTACCTTGCAATATGTTTACTTTCCTACCAAATCTGTTTTGGTACATTACCAAAAACAAATTCCTCTTTACATTAACATCATTTTGGGCAAATTACAATTATCCTCAATACACCAATTAACACTCAATTTACAAGTTCTAAGTACAATCACATACACACCTAACCATTACAAATTTTTGCATATACTTTACACAACAAGTTCATATACATATCCATCAATCCTTCTATTTCAATATTCTGCCAACACTTCCATGAATACATACATTTATTCAAGTGTCCCCAAGCTGCCGAAAATCTTCTTCAACACCAAATTGTCCTACAATTCATCAATTCCCATCCAAGTGCCAAAAATCACCATATAAATATGAAGTAATTCACTAGGTTTATTAAATCATCATAACTAACATAATTCTCATCAAATATATGTACAATTACTTCATCAATACATGATTACATGGCTGCCCAAAAATGGATATCTCAATACTCTTCAAACTTAAAAATTTCCTTCACAAAACCAACACCCATAACATGTATACAAAGTTTATCAAAGAAATCTTCAAAAATGCTAACTTACCTTATGGTTGGAGCTTGTTAAACCTTGCTTAAACTTCTTAAATTTGGTATCAAACTCTTCCTTGTGATGTGTAGACAAACTTTAATGAAGAACCCTAGGTGATTGGAGTTGAAATGGAGGAGTGCATGGAGCTTGATTGAAAAATGGCCATGGAGGATTTTGGGGAGTTTTTCATTCACGGCAAATGGAGGTTTCAATGTTGAAGATGATCTTTTAGTGGAGCAATCTGCCCACTTATGCTTATTTTTAATTCATTTTATGATTCTTAGTGGTCCACTTACTTACTTTAAATCATATAATATGTTGAATTTCCACTTATTCCACATTAAACCCTTCATTTTTGCTATTTACTTTAGGTACCACTAAACTAATTTTTCATTTTATTTTCTAAGTGTAATATTATTTATTTTTAATGGACATTTAGGTCAAAAGACAATTCGGGATGTCAAATGACCATAATGCCCCTGTTCGGGTTGCATTCCCGATTTTTCGGTAATACCGGGTTTTGTCTGTTTTTCGATTTCTCACTTTTCTTTGTACTAATTATTTAATTTTTCTTTGATATTTCTAATGATATTTATTCTTCAACAAGGGTCTATTTATGTCCCAAAAATGTTTTCAGTGGTACCCAGTCGAGCTAGTCAACGGTCCACGCCGTGGCTTCCTGCAAGGCCACCCATCGCTAGGGTTTTCGGCTCGCTTAACTTGGTTACATTTCTTTGCTATGATTTTTCCTTTGTTTTTCTTGTATTTTCTTTTCTTGTTTTTCATTATTTATGTCTCCTCATTCATATTGAAGTGTGGTTCTAGGCATCCTAGCTGTCCGGACAGCACTGGTCACCGGAACAGCAGAACGCACTACCGAACTTAGGGGTGTTACATTGGGATTCAAAACCCCTAGGTTGTCCTATGAAAATGTTTTCTTCAATGTATCCATTGAGAAAAACTGTTTTAACATCCATCTGCCAAATCTCACAATCATAGAATGTAGTTATTGCTAATAGAATCCTAATTGATTTAAGCATGGCAACTGGTGAGAAAATCTCCTCATAGTCGATTCCTTGCCTTTGGCGAAACCCTTTTGCTACTAGCCTTGCCTTACATGTCTCTACCTTTCCATCAGAACTAATTTTCTTCTTGAAAACCCATTTGTTCCCTATAGGTACAATACCTTCAGGTAGGTCAACAAGATCCCAAACTTAATTCTTATACATGAAATCAATCTTGGATTTCATAGCATTAATCCATTTTGAAGAGTCTATATCTGATATAGCTTCTTCATAGGTAAGTGGATCATCTCCATGATCTACTTCTTCATGAGTAAACAACTCTTATTCTTCTTCATGAAAGAAGCCATATCTCACTAGTGGGTGAGATACCCTGGTTGTTCTGCGAGGAATAGCTGTAAATGTATCATCAATAGGTGTAGGTTGACTAAATGGATCTATATCCATCTGATCTATTTGTTGGTTAAAATTCTTCAATTCCAACTCTATTTGTCTTCCATTGCCTCCTTTTTGAACAAACTGTTATTTAAGAAATGTGGCATCTTTTGTTCAAGAAATGTGGCATCTCTACTCGCCATAACCTTTTGTGATGTAGGCAAATAGAAATAATATCCAAAACTATCTTTTGGATATCCAACAAATCGACCCTTTTATGATCTAGTTTCCAATTTATCAGTGTTCAGCTTTTTAATATAAGCTGGACAACCCCAAATCTTAACATGCTTAAGACTTAGTTTTCTTCCATGCCATATCTCATAAGGTATGGAAGATACTGATTTTGATGGAATCCTATTCAGAATATGCAAAGCTGATTCTAATGCAAATCCCCAAAAAGAGATTTGCATATCAGTATAGTTCATCATACTACGTACCATATCCAATAGGGTATGATTTCTCCTTTCAGATACACCATTCAGCTGTGGTGTTCCTAGAGGAGTCAGCTGGGAAACAATGCCATGCTCTCTAAAGTATTCATCAAATTCAGTACTTAAGTATTCACCTCCACGATCTGATCGAAGAGCTTTAATACTTTTTCTTGTTTGATTTTCTACTTCAGATTTAAATTCTTTGAACTTTTCAAAGGATTCATGTTTGTATTTCATTAAATACAAATACCCAAATCTTGATTTATCATCAGTAAAGGTAATAAAATAATGAAAACAGCCTCTAGCCATTTCCTTAAATGGATCACATACATCACTATGTATTAGTTCCAAAATATTTTTAGATCTTAGTCCTTGTCCAACAAAGGGTGATCTAGTCATTTTGCCCTAAAGGCAAGATTCATAAGTTGGAGTAGGCTCAGAGCCTAATGAGGATAAAATCCCCATTTTCTCCAATTTTGCAATCCTATCTTCTGCAACATGACCTAATCTTAAGTGCCAAATATATTTTGAACTTGAGTTGATTTTCATCATGGCATTGCATTCTTTTAGATTGCTATACTCTGGGCAGTGGAAACACTTTCCTTCTGGTAGTGGAAACACTTTCCTTTGCCTTTGTTAGCTTTGATCTTTGTTTTTCTGTTTAGCTATCTTCTTGGAAGATCCTGGAACTTGAGGTTTCTTTTTCTAACTACCCTTTTTCTTATTGGACTTTCTAGCAGAAAAAGATACAATCAAAGCTACCTCTTTTCCTTTATTGCCCGACATATTCTTTTGGGCAATAACCAACATGTTGAGTAGGCTAGCCAAGGTGCATTCCTGTTTAGTCATATGGAAATTTGTCACAAAATTCCCAAAAAAAAAACCAGGAAGGGACTGAAGGATCAAATTCATTTGCAGTTGGAAATCCATGTTAAAGTCAAGATGTTTCAGCTGCTCAATCAGTCGAATCATCTTGTGGACATGATCCCCAACATTCTGTCCCTCAGACATCCTCATGCGAAATAGTTGTCTAGATATCTCATACCTAGCATTCCTGCTGTGCTCACAATACAACTTTTGTAGGTGAAGGAGGATCTCAATCGCACTCTGCATGTTCTCATGCTGCTTCTGTAACTCATTACTCATAGAAGCAAGCATGTAACACTTGGCTCCCATATCATGATCCTCCCACTTGTCCAAAGTTTCATGTTCCTCTTGAGTGGCCTTTGGAGGCAAGGGACCAGGTACATTTGAGTCTAGAACATATCCTATATGTTCAAGGTTTAAGACAAGTTTCAAATTTCTTAGCCAATTAGATAGATTAGGTCCTATCAACCTATTGCGATCAAGTATGCTTGCAAGGATATTGGATGGTGGTGGTTGTGGTGTGCTCATTATTATCAGAAAATTAACTACAGAAAGTAACCAGATTAATTAGTAAATGTATTATGTATTTAATCAAAATAATTATGGTCTTTTAATGAAATTGGTCCCCCCACTAACTCAGCGAATTCTACACTTCCAAAGTAAAAAACGGAAATCCTAGTTGGATGGATTTCTAGTGGGTGATTGAATTCTTATAATCCTATTGATCATCCTCAGGTACATCCATTATTGGAATTACAATAAACTATAAGTGAGCAACTCCTTGCCCATCACATCTCTTGTGAGGTTCAATCCTTTACCTAGCCCCTAATGCTTAAAATCTCAGGTACATCCATTATTGACTTATCTTGCATTAGTTAAATTGATCCCATTGAGCCAGTAATTATGCAAATAATTTTAATGTCCTCAGGTACATCCAATATTGGCCACCAAACCATTTACATATTTACAACATCTCATGCTTAACAATTATTCTTAAGAAAATCTCTTAAATTAATTACATCTTATGCAAAGTATTTAAAATTTCTTAAAATAATTGCCTCAATAGAGGGCCCATGTTATAATTACTTTAATTATACCATTTCCAACTTAATCATTTGTTTGGAAGATTTTGTTATCATCCTAATTGCAACACCCCTCACCTAACTACAGTGTAGCCGAGCAAGGCGTGCTACATTCGGTGCTGAAGCACCCTAACTTACCTTACTTTATTTCTTTAAAAATTTTGTTCTTATTATATTTAATATCGATTATTTTTCGACGGAGAAACTAACGGAGTTTCCCCTATTTTATTATCGTTTAACATGTTTTACTATTCACCTGTTTGAAAATTTCAATAATATTTTACAATAAAAATCTCATCAATTGTTTTCATAACCATCTCATAATTCACATCTCATTTATAACTCAATTTCATATTCATTTCCATGCATTATCTATATATTTCAAATATGTCTTCAAATCCATACAATCTCATTCATGCTCAAATCACATAAGTAAAATTTTCAAATTTCATTAATTTACATAGTTTCATAATTTACATGATATATAAATTAATTACATATGAAAAAGCTATTTATTAATTTACATCACATTTCTATTAATTACCTGTTCATAATCTATATTATAATACAATATCTAGCATTTTATACAAAATATAAAATATGATCTATATGGCCCCTATCTACATGCATTGCTGAAGAGGTGACAACCTTGAATACTTCAGACACTTCTGTAGATCTGGACTCTAAAAATCATAGTTAAAGTACCTGCACAAGGAAACAAATCCATCACGCTAAGCATTGCTTGTGACACCCCTTACCCGTCTACAGTGTAGCCGACAAGTTATGCCACTCAGTGTGCCGGAGCACCAATTTATGTTTCTATTATAATTTATCCCTTTATAATTCATTTATTTTCAATTTTGATAAATCTGAATTTAACCGCAAATTTTATAGAAAATCTGGCAGGGTGCCGGCTCTAAATTGGAAAAACAGTTCTTCTGAACCTGTTTAAAAACACTTATAAAAATAATTTCCAAATCCAAACTCCATTATATATATTCAAGTCAATCTCAAAATCTCAATCTCAATCACGATATTATTTTCAAAACTTTTTTGTTCACTTCATCACTTGAAGCATATTCACAAATAATTCTCAACATTTTATTTATCAACATATATAATGCAGAAAATCTCATTAATATGAAATTACATATATTTACATTAATACATAATTACAGGAGTTTATAGTTATAATCCAAATTAATACAAAATGCCAAAATACAAAATACTACCAAAATCCTATGTCCTACCATATGCACTGCAGGTGTGAGGTGACTCGGGACTCCGGATGCAAATCTGAAGGCTCACCCGGTCTTATGTCTACTGGGCTCACCAGCTAGGTCTCCAGTACCTGCGCGTGGCAAAAGCGACGCGCTAAGCAATTATGCTTAGTGGTGACAATATAAAATAAAGTGAAATGAAATAAAATAAAATAAACAAAGATGCAGAATGTGTGTTTACAATTTTTGGTAGACTTAACTTCTGATATTATTTGCATTATTATTCAATTAAAATTTTGGTAAGGTTCTTTAACATTGCCCGAGTAACCCATACTAATTGACTGGACTGGATAAACGGGTAAACTGGCACTGGGTACTAAGTACCTCGGACCATCACACCATCGGTCACATTGTGTCTCCCAGTGTGCAACAGAACAGCTAATAAGCTGTAATAATGATCAGAGTTAAAACCCAAGTATATCAACTCAAATAACATAGCCAAAGGCTATTATTTCACAGAATGGTATGGGAAATCCATGAAACACAGAGTGGCATAAAGCCATATGAAGTACTACTAACAGAACCCTATTGGTATGCCAAGCTATCCAAACCATTCTTGTTAGGTATACTAGGGCATTTTACACTTTTGAGTTTTACAATTTTTGAATTTCAAGTTTTGGTGTTACTATTCACTTCATTAGTCAACCAAAATGTTGACTTTTGCATAGACAATAGGTACAATGGTTTTAATACTCCCAACATACCACAGTTGGCATTCAAAATTTGTTGGTATTGGTTGCCCATACCATTTATAAGCTTAATGCTAATTGAGCAGAAATTTCAGTTTTCTTGCTCCATTTTTACTATTCTATTAGTCATTTTTGCAGTGGGAATTTGGCAAAATTATCAACATGAAAGTTGTTTCTTATTTTGTCTAATTGAATTTTCTTTTTTGAGTCACTCCATTTGGAGTTTTTTAGCTCAAGTTATGGTCCAAAAACTACAACTGGCCGGATTGAAATTTTTCTAGGCTAACCATATCTACAGTGCAGTGAACAGTGACTGCAACGCACTTGTTGGATAGGTTCTGGTCATAATTTGGGGTAGGTTTCTTCATGAAAGTTGTTGGTCTATATCTTAGCTTATTGCTGGTAAAATTTCAGGTCAATTGGACCTTTCTACATTGAGTTATGGCCAAATGAATAATCACTATTTATTTGGTCATTTTGCAGAAACAGATTGCAGGTCAACCGGATTTGGGCAAGCTTTTGGTCCACTTGGTTTGGTTTTATGGGCATTGTTTCTTCACCAAAGTTGTGCCATTATGTTTCTAGTTTCATGTCCAATTGGCCTTGCACCAATTGAACCTCTACAATTCAAGTTATGGCTGTCCAAACCTACTGGACTCAAGTCCAATTCTGCAGGTCCCTTTCATGGCAGCCACACCAAACCCAATCCCATCACTCAACACATTTCATTTTTTATTTAAACAGAACTAAATGGTCACTAATTGTCCATTAAAACCTATTTTCATCATCACACGGTCAAAATCCCATTTTTATACCCAAACCCTAACCCTAACTTCTCAAATCATGCATTTAACTTGCATTTCATCAATCCACTTAGTAAATACATGTTGTGGGCAGCCATAATAGTCTTTTAACTTCATTAAACTCAACTCAATCAAACCCTAACCATGGCTGCCCAAAATCTAGGGTTTCCATTCAAATGGTATTCAATAATTTTTCTTTGCAATTCACACTTATTCAAGTCCCTAAACATGTATTCAAAGTAAAAATTTAGGGTTAGGTCACTAACCTTAAAGGAGTGAGCTTTCCAATTTGCTAAAGTTCTTCCTTTCCTTTTCTTTTTTCTCCCAAAAGGATCACTAAGATGATAGAACAATTTTTTGTGTTGGGAAATTTAGGTTTTAATGGATGGAAACCCAAGAAATCAAGCTTGGTAAAGCTTGGTTATGGAGGGCAAAGGGGGAGGCAAGGAAGGAGAGAAGGAGAGCAGATGGTGGTTCACGACTTTTGGACTTCTTTTCTTTCTTTTTCTGCCAGTTAAGTCTTTTTAAATACCTTGGTGCCATGTGTCAACACTTGATTGGGTTGGAGACTTTTAATGACATCATTATGATGTCATAATTTCAATTTCTTTCATTTTTCCATCCTTTTTTTGTCTAATTAATTTCAATTAAATTTTTAACAACATTTAATCATATTTTATGTTATATAAATTATTTATTTAACTGAACAAGTTGGCCCAAAAATCATCTCTGAAGACGAAATGACCAAAATGTCCTTCGTTTGGCTTAATGGGCCAAAATTGTCTTTACCGATTGAAATTTTTTTCTAAGTATTTTCTTGGCATTCTAATGCCATAAGAACCTGAATAACCCTTCTCTGGAGTCCCAAAAATTATTTTATAATTTTTCCCCCAGGTCTAGGGCTCCTGGTTGCGAGAACCGTAACTTCTCACTAGGTTACCCATCGCTAGGGCACCGGCTCATTTAACTTGGTTGTATTTTATTTTTAAAATTTTTCCTAAATTTTTCTTATTAATATTTGAGTTACTTATGGTTCCTCACTTTAGTTAAAATTTTTTTTTTCCGAACGTTCTAGCTGTCCGACATCGACAGTCCTTAGGAGCGATGTTTATCTGGACTAGCTAAAATGAGGATGTTACAACTCTTCCCCTCTAAGAAAAATTTCGTCCTCGAAATTTACCTGATGCAAACAGTTGAGGGAACTGTTGCTTCATTATCTCTTCACTTTCCCAAGTTGCCTCTTCAGTGTTGTGGTGCCTCCAAAGCACTTTCACAAGTGGAATTTTTTTATTTCTCAGTTCCTTCACTTCCCGAGCTAGGATCTGGATAGGTTCTTCTGTATATGTCAAGTCCGGTTGAATTTCATTCTCTTCCATGGAAATGACATGTGAAGGGTCTGAGCGATATCTTCTTAGCATGGAAACATGGAATACATTATGAATTTTATCCAGTTCTGGTGGTAAAGCTAGCCGATAGGCCATTGGTCCCACACGTTCAATGACTTCATATGGGCCAATGAACCTAGGGCTTAACTTACCCTTTCTCCCAAACCTTAGTACTTTCTTCCACGGTGAGACTTTGAGAAACACTTTATCACCAACTGCATACTCTATCTCTTTTCTTTTCAAGTCGGCATAAGATTTCTGTCTATCTGAGGCAACCTTCAAGTTAGCTTTGATTATCTTCACTTTTTCCTCAGTCTATTTCACCAGGTCTGGTCCTACCAGCTTATCTTTGCCCAATTCAGTCCAACATACTGGGGTTCCACATTTCCTCCCATACAGTGCTTCATACGGAGCCATCTGAATGCTAGCTCGGTAGCTATTGTTATATACGAATTCTGTCAGTGGGAGACATCTATCCCAGCTCCTCTCAAACTCAATAACACAACTCCTTAGCATATCCTCCAGGATCTATCACATAATTCACATTGTTACTATCATTTCAATTTATTAATTGTGAGAATTCAATTAGTTCTTAGGTTTACCTGGATTACTCGTTATGACTGTCCATCCGTCTGGGGATGAAAAGCCGTGCTAAAACGGAGTTGTATGCCCAATGCTTCTTGCAACTGTTTCCAGAATCTCGATGTAAACCTTGGGTCTCTGTCAGATATGATGGAAAGTGGGATTCCACGCAGTCTAACTATCTCACTGATATACAATTCTGCTAGCTTCTCTAGTGAGTAGTCAGTCCTAACTGGCAGAAAATGTGCTGACTTCGTCAATCTATCCATTATCACCCATACTGCATCATGCTTCCTTTGGGTGAGAGGTAGACCACTAACAAAATCTATAGTGACCCGGTCCCATTTCCATTTAGGTATGCTTATAGGCTGTAGCAATCCTGAAGAAACTTGATGTTCTGCTTTAACTTGCTGACATGTCAGACACTTAGTCACATAGTCAGCTATATCCCTCTTCATACTAGGCCACCAATAATGAGGCTTCAAATCATTATACATTTTTGTGCTCCCCGGGTGCATAGCATAAACACTATTGTGTGCTTCTTTCAGAATACTAGTCTTCAATTCCCCATTATCTGGTACACACACTCTTCCTCTGTAGTACAGACACCCATCTGCTTTCACCTCATATTCAGTTTCCTTCCCCTCAGGAATTTTACCCATAATGGCCATTAGTTTTTCATCTGCCCTCTGCCCATCTTGTATCTGCTGTAGCAGGGTTGGCCTCACTTGCAACTTAGCTAAAATAGCTCCATTTTGAGCTAAGGACAGATAGGCATTGAGTGATCTTAAAGCTGTGATGGACTTCCTGCTTAAAGCATCAGCAACTATATTTGCCTTCCCAAGATGATAATCAATCACACATTCATAGTCCTTCAGCAACTCAATCCATCGCCTCTGCCTGAGGTTGAGCTCCTTCTGGGTTGGCAAGTATTTTAGGCTCTTGTGGTCCGTATAGATGTAGCATTTTTCACCATATGAATAATGCCTCCATATCTTCAGTGCGAAGACAATTGCTGCTAACTCCAGGTCATGAGTAGGGTAGTTCTGTTCATGTGGCCTTAACTGCCTGGAAGCATAGGCGACCACTTTCCCCTCTTGCATCAATACACACCCTAGCCCATTATGTGAGGCATCACTGTAGACCACAAAGTCTTTTCCCAACACTGGCTGTGTTAACACTGGTGCTTCTGTCAACATAGCCTTCAGCCCCTCAAAACTGGCTTGGCACTTGTCGTTCTAGCTAAATTTCACATTCTTGTGTAACAACTTAGTCATTGGAGCAGCTATAAGAGAGAACCCCTTCACAAATCTTCTGTAATACCCAGCTAGCCCCAAGAAACTTCTGACCTCAGTTGTATTTCTCGGAGGCTTCCATTCCATCACTGCTTCTATCTTTTTGGGATCCACTCTAATTCCCTTAGCTGATACTATGTGTCCAAGAAAAGAGATCTCACTCATCCAAAAGTCACACTTGGACAACTTAGCATACAACTTCTTTTCTCGCAGGGTTTGCAGAACAATCCTCAAATGTTCATCATGTTCTTCCCTGGTCTTAGAATACACCAGAATATCATCTATAAAGACCACTACAAACCGATCTAAGTATGAAATGAAGATACGGTTCATAAGGTCCATAAATGTTACTGGTGCATTTGTCAAACCAAACGGCATCACTAAAAATTCATAGTGTACATACCGAGTTCTGAATGCAGTTTTTGACACATCTGCATCCTTTACCCTTAACTGATGATACCTTGATCTGAGATCAATTTTTGAAAATACACCGGCTCCTTTCAACTGATCAAATAGATCGTCAATTCTGAGCAACGGATATTTATTCTTCACAGTTACTTTGTTCAACTGCCGGTAATCAATACACAATCTCATAGTTCCATCTTTCTTCTTCACAAACAGCACCGGAGCTCCCCATGGTGACACACTGGGGTGTATGAACCCCTTATCAAGCAACTCTTACAACTGAGTTTTCAACTCCCTCAATTCAGTGGGTGCCATTGTATAAGGAGCAATAGAAATGGGTGCCGTACCCAGCATTACCTCAATAGCAAACTCGACTTCCCTTTCTAGTGGTAACCCAGGCAACCCTTCAGGAAATACATCTGGGAAATCTCTTACTGTGGGTATATTACACAGGTTTGGCTTAGCTTGCCTAGTATCAACCACGTGTGCTAGGTAAGCTTCACAGCCTTTTCTCATCAATCTTCTTGCAACCGTGGCTGAGATAACATTGGACAGGAAATCTGTCCTTTCACCCACAACAGTAATCTCATTACCCTCAGAAGTTTTTAGAGAAATCCTCTTCAATTTGCAATCAACTATTGCCTGATGACGTGACAACCAATCCATTCCCAAAATCACGTCAAACTCGTGGAAGGGCAACTCAATTAGGTCTGCCGAGAATTCATACCCCTGAATCCTCAATGGGCAACCTTTATACACCTTATTCACTACCACATTGTGGCCTAGTGGATTTGTGACCAAAATATCTTGATCACACTCCTCTACTAGAACTCCCCTCTCCATGGGTAGTTTGATGCAAATGTAGGAATGAGTAGATCCTGGATCCACCAATGCATGCACAGAAGTGTTGTAGAGGGAAACCATACCCCTCATAACGTCCGGGGCATCTTGCTCCTCCTGAGCTCTGATGGCATAGGCCCTGGCAGGTATTCTAGTGTCTGGCCTCTCAGCTGACTCGGATGCAGGCCTCAGTGATGGACCAGCTACCTTAGGTTTACCAGGCTTCCTACCCCTTTGTGGTGCAGGAGCAGGTCTGTCAGTTTATGTTAGAGCAATAGTAGTAGTCCTCCTTGGACAATTCTTGATCTGGTGTTCTATCGATCCACACCGTAAGCATGCACCGGTCACTCGCCAACAATCCCCCTTATGCCACTTCTGACAGTACTGACAAGCAGAAGATGCTGGGGCTGGTCCCCTAAACACCGTCCCTGGAGAGCTGCCCATTGATGGTGTGGACTGGCCTCTCCTAGGTGTGAACTGCGGTCTGGGCCCCTGAGACTGGCCCTGACCATGTGGTGGTCCTGAACTCTGAGCAGGAGGACCCTTACTCTTCTTACTGGGAGTAGAAAATGCAGTGGACTGACTCGGACCCCTCTTCTGCTGTCTTTCCCTTCTGTTTTGTTCATTGATTCTGACCCTTTCCACTTTTGATGCTGCATCTACCAGTTTAGAAAAATCCGTGATCTCCAGTGCTGTGATCATGACTTTAATGTTGTCATTGAGCCCTTCTTCAAACCGTCTGCACCTCTCTGCCTCTGTAGGGACTATCTCCCTCCCATACCGGCTCAGTCTGACAAACTCACGCTCATACTCAGCCACTGACAACTGTCTCTGTCTCAAACTGATAAATTCCCTTCTTCGCTCTTCTAAATACACTTTGCTAATATATTTCTTCCTGAACTATGTGAGGAAAAATTCCCAGGTGATCCGTTCAAGTTGCACCTCACTGGTTACTGTGTCCCACCATTAATATGCATCATCCTGAAGTAGGGACACAGCACCCACCAGGTTCTGCTCGGGGGTGCAATTTAGCTATTTCAGCACTCTGATGGTTTTATCCAACCAATTTTCTGCAGCCATGGGATCATCTTCCCTCTTCCCAAAGAAGTCCACAGCCCCATGCTTCCTCAATTTCTCCAGATGAGATTTCTGTGGTGCTGGTGGAGGTTGTGGCTGTGGTTGTGGTGGTGGAATTGACCCCATCATTTGCCGATAAAACTCGGTCATTTGTTGAAATAGTGCACACTGAGGTTGGGCATGTGCCTCAGCTGCTGGTGGAGCAGATTCTCCCTTGCCCCTAGACTCAGCCCTTGGTGGAGCATGACTCTCCACCTCTTCATCAACTGCTCTTTGCGAAGTAGGATCCATATCCTATTCAAAATAAGAAAACAAACAGATCTGCATCAGTATCACCTCAACACTTACAAACGCAATGCAATGGTATGTACTCTATCTAGGCCCAAAAACGCCTAAACCGATGCTCTGATACCACTAAATGTGACACCCCTTACCCGTCTACAGTGTAGCCGAGCAAGTTATGCCACTCAGTGTACCGGAGCACCAATTTATGTTTCTATTACAATTTATCCCTTTATAATTCATTTATTTTCAATTTTGATAAATCTAAATTTAACTGCAAATTTTATAGAAAATTCGGCAGGGTGCCGGCTGTAAATTGGAAAAACAGTTCTTCTGAACCTGTTTAAAAACACTTCCAAAACAATTTCCAAATCCAAACTCCATTATATATGTTCAAGTCAATCTCAAAATCTCAATCTCAATCACGATATTATTTTCAAAACTTTTCTGTTCACTTCATCACTTGAAGCATATTCATAAATAATTCTCAACATTTCATTTATCAACATATATAATGCAGAAAATCTCAATAATATGAAATTTCATATATTTACATTAATACATAATTACAGGAGATTATAGTTATAATCCAAATTAATACAAAATGCCAAAATACAAAATACTACCAAAATCCTATGTCTTACCATATGCACTGCAGGTGTGAGGTGACTCGGGACTCCGGATGCAAATCTGAAGGCTCACCCGGTCTGATGTCTGCTGGGCTCACCAGCTAGGTCTCCAGTACCTGCGCATGGCAAAAGCGACGCGCTAAGCAATTCTGCTTAGTGGTGACAATATAAAATAAAATAAAATGAAATAAAATAAAATAAAACAAAGATGCAGAATGTGTGTTTACAATTTTTGGTAAACATAACTTCTGATATTATTTGCATTATTATTCAATTAAAATTTTGGTAAAGTTCTTTAACATTGCCCGAGTAACCCATACTAATTGACTGGACTGGATAAATGGGTAAACTGGCACTGGGTACTAAGTACCTCGGACCATCACACCATCGGTCACATTGTGTCTCCTGCAGTAATGTAACAGCCTAATAAGCTGTAATAATGATCAGAGTTAAAACCCAAGTATATCAACACAAATAACATAACCAAAGGCTATTATTTCACAGAATGGCATGGGAAAGCCATGAAACACAGAATGGCATAAAGCCAAATGCAGTACTGCTAACAGAACCCTATTGGCATGCCAAGCTATCCAAACCAATCTTGTTAGGTATACTAGGGCATTTTACACTTTTGAGTTTTACAATTTTTGAATTTCAAGTTTTGGTGTTACTATTCACTTCATTAGTCAACCAAAATGTTGACTTTTCCATAGACAATAGGTACATTGGTTTTAATACTCCCAACATACCATATTTGCATTCAAAATTTGTGGGTATTGGTTGCCTATACCATTTCTAAGCTTAATGCTAATTGAGCTGAAATTTCAGTTTTCATGCTTCATTTTTACTATTCTATTAGTCATTTTTGTAGTGGGAATTTGCCAAAATGATCAACATGAAAGTTGTTCCTTACTTTGTCTAGTTGAATTTTCTTTTTTGAATCACTCCATTTGGAGTTTTTTTAGCTCAAGTTATGGTCCAAAAACCACAACTGGCCGAATTGAAATTTTTCTAGGCTAACCATATCTACAGTGCAGTGAACAGTGACTGCAACTCACTTGTTGGATAGGTTCTGGTCATAATTTTGAAGGAACGGAAGTGTGAAAAACACAAGTTTATACCATTGAATTCAAAATTTTTCACCTAGGGTCACATGCATCATGCAAGATTTATTTTTATCTATTTGATTTCAATGATTAACAACATATTAAAACTCTTTTAATATGTTTTTGGATCTGTATTTTCCATTTAAGATTTTAAAATTAATCAGATTAATTTTAGAACCCTAGATTAAATCAAGAACGATTACACTAACCTCTTGATGCACTGCAGCGTGTCTGCGCCTTTGAGATTCGTCTTCAAGACACCAGATGTTGTCCCTCTAGCTTGTCCACACCAAGAACACCTATGGCAGCCTTTGAACAGCTTCTAAAGCCTTTTTTATTAATTAGAAATTCAGGTTCTGCCTTTTAAAAGATTAGAGATGTAAACAGGACACTAAAAACAATTTCTAGTGTTCTTAATTCAAAGAGATTGATGGCTAATCTCTTTGAATTGATGAGAGATGAAGAAGAATAGATGAAAAACCTCAAAGTTGCATGACAAAGGAGAGGAGTGGCTGCTGGTTATTTTTTTTTTCATAACCATGTTAGTAGTATGCCCTAGAGCATATCATTTAGTATGTATCTTGTATATATTTTTATTAATAAAAGGCATTTCCACTTTTCCATTTACATAATATATTTATGTAATAGAAAAGGTCCATTGATATTTAGTTAGAAATATTATTCTTAAGTTGTTAAGAATATGAGTGCCAATATTTCTAGCACAAAGTATCATAAATAGGTTCACAATCGAGGATACTTCATAATAAGGACATGACTTATCCAGAAAGATTGTATTCATGTTTGTTCCCAAGTTATTTATATGAGATATAAATAAGATGGAATGGTGAGTCTCATGCCATATGACAAACATGATAGGCACTTATAAATGATAAGTAGGCCGAACCAGTGACACTTATGACAAGCACATGGAGTTTACTCTTGTCAATGTTTTGTCATAAATCATATCAGCGCATATAATCTTTAGACCTGAGATAGCACAGTTATCTTGTATATAGGTAGTTTGAGTTTGATACTGCTTTCATACTTGTACTGTGAATGGGTATATGGGCATGTGTTAGCTCCTACTAGTTATATATGGAGGTAGGTGTTGATCAAGATGGAATATGTTCCTCTAAGTAAATAGAGATAAAATCCTATGTTCATTTAATTGTTCTTGATGTTTCAAGTTCTGCCAGATGTATAGATTTATTCGTAAAAGAGTTTCGATGAGAAAATCTTTTAATCAAGAACTGGAATTAAAAGAGAACATAATATTCATAGCAAATGGAGTTTGACATAAACCATGACTCCAGCTTGAGTTGGGATTTTGTAACGGAGAGATTCTAGTGCATGGTAACATATGATTATAGGTTCATTTAAGGTAAACCTTATTACTAATTGGGTGGCCATGGCATGCTATGCTAGGTGTTAACCATGGTCTATGAGGTTCATAAAATGATTTAGAGAAATCATTTATGGTAAGAAAGAGTTCTGATGATATTAAGAGTTGATATCATGTCTCATTGCCAATTAGTGATGAGCCTAGTAAGTCACACACATACACAAGTTATCACCTATTTAAATATGATTTAATTAATTAATTAAAGAGTTTAATTGATTAATTAAATAGGTTTAGTTTGCAATTAAATTGCAAAGTCCCTAGCATGACTTGAAACCAAATCTAGATTATTGGTTGTGTAGTATAAATTAAATTTATATTCAAAGTGTTTAAATATGAATTTAATTAATGATAAATTAATTAATAGAGATTAATTAATTAATTTATATTTGATATAAATTAATTAGAAGAAGAAAAATAATTATTTTGGGTTGAAAACTCAAAATTAAGACACAGGGGCATTTTGGTCATTTTGCAGTGTGACACGTGGCACCATGAGATGGTGACACATGGGAATACACATAAGCTTGCCAAATATTTTTTAATCATGTAAGATGATTAAAATCAAGATTAAATATAGGTTTGACACTTGGCACAATGTGATTGGGTCACTTAAACCTAGAGCTAATCAAAGGGTGACATGTGGCAAGGGTTTAATGTGTTAACTTAGCTATTTAAGTGTTGTTATGAGAAAATAAAACACAACCAGCAGCCACACTCCTTTGTCACGCCACTTTGAGGGTTTTCATCTCTTCTTCTTCATCTCTTATCAATTCAAAGATATTAGCCATCAATCTCTTGAATTAAGAACACTAGAAATTGTTTCTAGTGTCCTGTTTACATCTTTAATCTCTTAAAAGGCAGAACTTGATTTTCTAATTAATACAAAAAGCTTTAGAAGCTATTCAAGGGCTGCCATAGGTGTTATTGGTGTGGACAAGCTAGAGGGACAACATCTGGTGTCCTGAAGATGAATCTCAAAGGCGCATACACGCTGCAATGCATCAAGAGGTTAGTGTAATCGTTCTTTATTTAATCTAGGGTTCTAAAATTAATCTGATTAATTTTAAAATCTTAAATGGAAAATACAGATCCAAAAACATATTAAAAGAGTTTTAATATGTTGTTTATCATTGAAATCAAATAGATAAAAATAAATCTTGCATGATGCATGTGACCCTAGGTGAAAATTTTTGAATTCAATGGTATAAACTTGTGTTTTTCACGCCTGCCTTCAATTGGTATCAGAGCCACTATATTTGCCATTTAGATTGATGTTTATATGATTTAATTGTGTGTTTGATCATGAGATCAAGAGTTTATTGCTGGTTGCAAAGTCAAAGTGGCGGCACAAATGATGAACACCATGGTGCGCATGGTTAATGCATCACAATGATGTGCAAAGGTAAATGGATGGTGAATGTGCAATTGTTGTATGATTTAAGATCCATTTTATGTCTAATTAAATTGTTTAATTAGAATTTTTATCACACAATTAAATTATGATTCAAATTTGAATTTTTAAAGTTGTTTGAATCATATTTAAATCTGATTTTTTAAATTTGATTGAATAAAATTCAGATCTGATTTTTTAAAAAATATTTGAATGTGATTCAAATCTGATTTTTTAAAAAATGTTTGAATGTGATTCAAATCTGAATTTTTAAAGTTGTTTGAATGTGATTCAAATCTGAATTTTTAAATTTGTTTGAATGAGATTCAAATATGAATTTTTAAATTTATTTGAATCATATTCAAATCTGAATTTTTCAGTTGAATATGAGATATTCAATTTAATTTAAGTATGTATGTTTTATTTAATTGTTAAATAGTGATATGCATGATGGATGATCATGGACTATAAAAGACCAATGTGATTGGATTTATTTCTTTTATGTTTCTTTGGGATTGTAAATTAATTAATTTATTTTAATTTATTTTGGGCATGTATTATTAAGTTTGTAATAATTTTTGGGTTGTAATTTCATTTATTTAAGTTATTGTAAATTCGCCTTGGTATGCCAAGGATTACTATGTAATATTGGATTGCAAGAAATTCAAGGAGGTCAAGAGCATTGGTGGGACCAGTGGGAGGAATTCAAGATCAAGTGTTGATTATGTACTCCTTCAGAAACTCTTGTAAAATGAATGAATGAAATGCACCTAGGAATGCCCTGATTCAATTCTTGGTGGCTCAGAATTGAATCCCTTAGAAAGTCCATGATCATACCATATTTACTTCTTATCCATGAATGCATGAGATGTATGGGAATGTATGCAATTATATGATATATGTATGCTAAATGGATAATGTGCAAAGTGAGACCTTAATAGTAATTAGAATGACCATAAAATCTTCCAAACAAATGATTAAGTTGGAAATGCTATAATTAAAGTAATTATAACATAGGCCCTCCATTAGGGCAATTATTTTAAGAAATTTTAAATAGTTGCATCAGATGCAATTAATTTAAGAGATTTTCTTAAGAATAATTGTTAAGCATGAGATGTTGTAAATATGTAAATGGTTTAGTGGCCAATATTGGATGTACCTGAGGACATTAAAATTATTTGCATAATTACTGGCTCAATGGGATCAACTTAACTAATGCAAGATAAGTCAATAATGGATGTACCTGAGATTTTGAGCATTAGGGGCTAGGTAAAGGATTGAACCTCACATGAGATGTGATGGGCAAGGAGTTGCTCACTTATAGTTTATTGTAATTCCAATAATGGATGTACCTGAGGATGATCAATAGAATTATAAGAATTCAATCACCCACTATAAATCCATCCAACTAGGATTTCCGTTTTCTACTTTGGAAGTGTAGGATTCGCTAGGCTAGTGGGAGGACCAATTTGATTAAAAGACCATAATCATATTTGGTTAATTACATGATACATTTACTAATTAATCTGGTTATTTCTGCAATTAATTTTCTGATATTAATGAGCACAAAACAACCACCACTATCCAATATCCTTGCAAGTATACTTGATCACAATAGGTTGACAGGACCTAACCTGTCTGATTGGCTAAGAAATTTGAAACTTGTCCTGAACCTTGAACATATGGGATATGTTCTAGATTCAAATGTTCCTGGTCCCTTACCTCCAGAGGCCACACAAGAGGAACATGATACTTTGGATAAGTGGAAGGAGCATGATATGAGAGCTAAGTGTTACATGCTTGCTTCCATGAGTAATGAGTTACAGAAGCAGCATGAAAACTTGCAGAGTGCAAGTGAGATCCTCCTTCACCTACAAGAGTTGTATGGTGACCACAGTAGGAATGCTAGGTATGAGATATCTAGACAACTATTTCGTATGAGGATGTTTGAGGGACAGAATGTTGGGGATCATGTCCACAAGATGATTCGGCTGATTGAGCAGTTGGAACATCTTGACTTCAACATGGATTTCCAACTACAAATGGATTTGATCCTTCAATCCCTTCCTGAGTCTTTTGGGAATTTTGTGACAAATTTTCATATGACTCAACAGGAATGCACCTTAGCTGGTTTACTCAACATGCTGGTTATTGCCCAAAAGAATATGCCAGGCAATAAAGGAAAAGAGGTAGCTTTGGTTGCATCTTCTTCTGCTGGAAAGTCCAACAAGAAGAAGGGCAATAAGAAAAAGAAACCTCAGATTCCTGGTCCTTCTAAGAAAATAGCTAAACAGAAAAGGAAGACTAAAGCTGATGAAGGCAAAGGAAAGTGTTTCCATTGCCAATAGGAAAGTGTTTCCATTGCCAATAAGAAAGTGTTTCCATTGGCCATAGTATAGCAATCTAAATGAATGCAATGCCGTGGTGAAAACCAACTCAAGTTCAAAATATATTTGGCACTTAAGGTTATGTCATGTTGCAGAAGATAGGATTACAAAACTGGAGAAAATGGGGATTCTATCCTCATTGGGCTCTGAGCCTACTCCAACTTGTGAATCTTGCCTTCAGGGAAAAATGACTAGACCACCCTTTGTTGGACAGGGGCTAAGAGCTGAAAATATTTTGGAGCTAATACATAGTGATGTATGTGGTCCATTTAAAGAAATGGCTAGAGGGGGTTTTCATTATTTTATTACCTTTACTGATGATAAATCAAGGTTTGGGTATTTGTATTTGATGAAATACAAACATGAATCTTTTGAAAAGTTCAAAGAATTTAAATCTGAAGTAGAAAATCAAACAGGAAAGAATATTAAAGCTCTTCGATCAGATCGTGGAGGTGAATATTTGAAATCTTGAATTTGATGAATATTTGAGAGAGCATGGCATTGTTTCTCAGCTGACTCCTCCAGGAACGCCACAGTTGAATGGTGTATCTGAAAGGAGAAATCGTACCCTATTGGATATGGTACGTAGTATGATGAGCTATACTGATATGCCAATCTTCTTTTGGGGATTTGCATAAGAATCAGCTTTGTATATTCTGAATAGGATTCCATCAAAATCAGTTTCTTCCACACATTATGAGATATGGCATGGAAGAAAACCAAGTCTTAAGCATGTTAAGATTTGGGGTCGTCCAGCTTATATCAAAAAGCTGAACACTGATAAATTGGAGACCAGATCAGAAAAAGGTCGATTTGTTAGATATCCAAAAGATAGTTTTGGATATTATTTTTATTTGCCTACTTCACAAAAGGTTGTGATAAGTAGAGATGCCACATTTCTTAAACAACAGTTTGTTCAAGAAGGAGGCAAAGGAAGGAAAATAGAGTTATAATTGGAGAATTCTGACCAACCAACATATCAGATGGATATAGATCCATCTAGTCAACCTATACCCGTTGATGAAACATCTACAGCTGTTCCTCTTAGAACAACCAGGGTATCTCACCCACCAGTGAGATATGGTTTTCTTCATGAAGAAGAACAAGAGTTGTCTACTCATGAAGAAGTAGATCATGGAGATGATCCACTTACCTATGAAGAAGCTATATCAGATATAGACTCTTCAAAATGGATTGAGGCTATGAAATCCGAGATTGATTCCATGTATAAGAATCAATTTTGGGATCTTGTTGACCCACCTGAAGGTATTGTACTTATAGGGAACAAATGGGTTTTCAAGAAGAAAATTGGTTCTAATGGAAAGGTAGAGACCTATAAGGCAAGGCTAGTAGCGAAAGGGTTTCGCCAAAGGCAAGGAATCGACTATGAGGAGACTTTCTCGCCTGTTGCCATGCTTAAATCAATTAGGATTTTATTAGCAATAGATGCATATTATGATTATGAGATTTGGTAGATGGATGTCAAAACAGTTTTTCTCAATGGATACGTTGAAGAAAACATTTTCATGGAACAACCTAGGGGATTTGAATCCCAAGATGGTTCCAAGGTATGCAAGCTAAAGCGATCCATTTATGGGTTGAAACAAGCTTCGAGGAGTTGGAACATCCGTTTTGATGAAGCCATTAAATCCTTTGGTTTTATCAAAAATGAGGATGAGCCATGTGTATATAAGAAGGTTAGTGACAGTGCTATCACTTTCCTTGTCTTATATGTGGATGACATACTATTGATGGGTAATGACACAGGTATGTTGACGACTATAAAGGTATGGCTGTCAAATACATTCTCTATGAAAGACTTAGGGAAGGCAACCTATATTCTTGGAATTCGCATCTATAGAGATAGAGCGAAAAGAATAATTGGTTTATCCCAAAGTCTATACTTGGAAAAGGTGTTAAAAAGGTTTAACATGCTTGATTCCAAGAGAGGATTGTTACCAGTGAGACATGGTTTCCATCTTTCTAAAGAGATGTCTCCAAAGACACCTGAAGAAAGAGATAAGATGGCCAGGATTCCATATGCTTCGGCTATTGGAAGTTTAATGTATGCAATGTTGTGTACTAGGCCGGATATCGCATATCTTTATTAGTTTGACTAGCGGTATCAATCCAATCCAGGTTTGGAACATGGATAGTCACAAGAATATTCTTAAGTACTTGAGAAGAACTAAGGATTTATTCTTGATTTATGGAGGTGGAGACTTGCAATTGGATGGTTATACTGATTCTGATTTCCAATCAGATATCGATGATAGAAAGTCTACCTCTAGATATGTGTTCATTTGTAATGGAGGTGCAGTCAGTTGGAAGAGTTCCAAACAGAGCATGACTGCAGATTCCACTACAGAGGATGAGTATATTCTTTGCATCGAATCTTTGCAAAGGAAGCTGTTTGGATAAAGAAGTTCTTGACATAACTTACAGTAGTTCCTTCCATTGAGTCAGTAGTTCCACTACACTGTGACAACAATGGAGCAGTCATACAGGCTAAGGAACTAAGCTCTCACCCAAAATCCAAACACATAGAAAGGCACTACCACATTATCAGACATATAGTTGGGCAAAGGCGATATAGCCATGCAGAAAAAATAACATCAGCTGAAAAAATTCAGCTGATCCATGCACTAAGCCTTTGTCACAAGCTCAGTTAGACTGACATCTTGAGAAGCTGGGTCTAAGGTATTGTAATGAATGGCTCTAGTGCTAGTGGGAGATTGTTAGTTGTATGCCCTAGAGCATATCATTTAGTATGTATCTTGTATATATTTTTATTAATAAAAGGCATTTACACTTTTCCATTTAGATAATATATTTATGTAATAGAAAAGGTCCATTGATATTTTGTTAGAAATATTATTCTTAAGTTGTTAAGAATATGAGTGACAATATTTCTAGCACAAAGTATCATAAATAGGTTCACAATCGAGGATACTTCATAATAAGGACATGACTTATCCAGAAAGATTGTTTTCATGTTTGTTCCCAAGTTATTTATATGAGATATAAATAAGATGGAATGGTGAGTCTCATGCCATATGACAAACATGATAGGCACTTATAAATGATAAGTAGGCCGAACCAGTGACACTTATGACAAGCACATGGAGTTTACTCTTGTCAATGTTTTGTCATAAATCATATCAGCGCATATAATCTTTAGACCTAAGATAGCACAGTTATCTTGTATATAGGTAGTTTGAGTTTGATACTGCTTTCATACTTGTACTGTGAATGGGTATATGGGCATGTGTTAGCTCCTACTAGTTATATATGGAGGTAGGTGTTGATCAAGATGGAATCTATTCCTCTAAGTAAATAGAGATAAAATCCTATATTCATTTAATTGTTCTTGATGTTTCAAGTTCCTGGCCAGGACAGATAGATTTATTCAGAAAAGAGTTTCTGATGAGAAAATCTTTTAATCAAGAACTGGAATTAAAAGAGAACATAATATTCATAGCAAATGGAGTTTGACATAAACCATGACTCCAGCTTGAGTTGGGATTTTGTAACAGAGAGATTCTAGTGCATGGTAACATATGATTATAGGTTCATTTAAGGTAAACCTTATTACTAATTGGGTGGCCATGGCATGCTATGCTAGGTGTTAACCATGGTCTATGAGGTTCATAAAATGATTTAGAGAAATCATTTATGGTAAGAAAGAGTTCTGATGATATTAAGAGTTGATATCATGTCTCATTGCCAATTAGTGATGAGCCTAGTAAGTAACACACATACACAAGTTATCACCTATTTAAATATGATTTAATTAATTAATTAAAGAGTTTAATTGATTAATTAAATAGGTTTGGTTTGCAATTAAATTGCAAAGTCCCTAGCATGACTTGAAACCAAATCTAGATTATTGGATGTGTAGTATAAATTAAATTTATATTTAAAGTGTTTAAATATGAATTTAATTAATGAGAAATTAATTAATAGAGATTAATTAATTAATTTATATTTGATATAAATTAATTAGAAGAAGAAAATTAATTATTTTAGGTTGAGAACTCAAAATTAAGACACAGGGGCATTTTGGTCATTTTGCAGTGTGACACGTGGCACCATGAGATGGTGACACATGGGATTACACATAAGCTTGCCAAATGTTTTTTAATCATGTAAGATGATTAAAATCAATATTAAATATAGGTTTGACACTTGGCACAATGTGATTGGGTCACTTGAACCTAGAGCTAATCAAAGGGTGACATGTGGCAAGGGTTTAATGTGTTAACCTAGCTATTTAAGTGTTGTTATGAGAAAATAAAACACAACCAGCAGTCACACTCCTTTGTCACGCCACTTTGAGGGTTTTCATCTCTTCTTCTTCATCTCTTATCAATTCAAAGAGATTAGCCATCAATCTCTTGAATTAAGAACACTAGAAATTGTTTCTAGTGTCCTGTTTACATCTTTAATCTCTTAAAAGGCAGAACTTGATTTTCTAATTAATAGAAAAAGCTTTAGAAGCTATTCAAGGGCTGCCATAGGTGTTCTTGGTGTGGACAAGCTAGAGGGACAACATCCGTGTCCTCAAGACGAATCTCAAAGGCGCAGACACGCATTGCATCAAGAGGTTAGTGTAATCGTTCTTGATTTAATCTAGGGTTCTAAAATTAATCTGATTAATTTTAAAATCTTAAATGGCAAATACAGATCCAAAAACATATTAAAAGAGTTTTAATATGTTGTTTATCATTGAAATCAAATAGATAAAAATAAATCTTGCATGATGCATGTGACCCTAGGTGAAAATTTTTGAATTCAATGGTATAAACTTGTGTTTTTCACGCTTCCGTTCCTTCAAACCACACTTAAATAGCTAGGTTAACACATTAAACCCTTGCTACATGTCACCCTTTGATTAGCTCTAGGTTTAAGTGACCCAATCACATTGTGCCAAGTGTCAAACTTATATTTAATCTTGATTTTAATCACATGATTAAAAAAAACATTTGGCAAGCTTACGTGTAATCCCATGTGTCACCATCTAATGGTGTCACGTGTCACACTGTGAAATGACCAAAATGCCCCTGTGTCTTAATTTTGAGTTCTTAACCCAAAATAATTATTTTTCTTCTTCTAATTAATTTATATCAAATATAAATTAATTAATTAATCTCTATTAATTAATTTCTCATTAATTAAATTCATATTTAAACACTTTAAATATAAAATTAATTTATACTACACATCCAATAATCTAGATTTGGTTTCAAGTCATGATAGGAACTTTGCAATTTGATTGCAAACCAAACCTATTTAATTAATCAATTAAACTCTTTAATTAATTAATTAAATCATATGTAAATAGGTAATAACTTGTGTATGTGTGTGACTTACTAGGCTCATCACTAATTGGCAATGAGACATGATATCAACTCTTAATATCATCAGAACTCTTTCTTACTATAAATGATTTCTCTAAATCATTTTATGAACCTCATAGACCATGGTTAACACCTAGCATAGCATGCCATGGCCACCCAATTAGTAATAAAGTTTACCTTAAATGAACCTATAATCATATGTTATCATGCACTAGAATCTCTCTGTTACAAAATCCCAACTCAAGCTGGAGTCATGGTTTATGTCAAACTCCATTTGCTATGAATATTATGTTCTCTTTTAATTCCAGTTCTTGATTAAAAAGATTTTCTCATCAGAAACTCTTTTCTAAATAAATCTGTCTGTCCTAGCCAGGAACTTGAAACATCAAGAACAATTAAATGAACATAGGATTTTATCTCTATTTACTTAGAGGAACATATTCCATCTTGATCAACACCTACCTCCATATATAACTAGTAGGAGTCAACACATGCCCATATACCCATACATAGTACAAGTATGAAAGCAGTATCAAACTCAAACTACCTATATACAAGATATCTGTGCTATCTCAGGTCTAAAGATTATATGCACTGATATGATTTATGACAAAACATTGACAAGAGTAAACTCCATGTGCTTGTCATAAGTGTCACTGGTTCGGCCTACTTATCATTTATAAGTGCCTATCATGTTTGTTATATGGCATGAGACTCACCATTCCATCTTATTTATATCTCATATAAATAACTTGGGAACAAACATGAATACAATCTTTCTGGATAAGTCATGTCCTTATTCTGAAGTATCCTCGATTGTGAACCTATTTATGATACTTTGTGCTAGAAATATTGTCACTCATATTCTTAACAACTTAAGAATAATATTTCTAACAAAATATCAATGGACCTTTTCTATTACACATAAAATATTATGTAAATGGAAAAGTGGAAATGCCTTTTATTAATAAAAATATATACAAGATACATACTAAATGATATGCTCTAGGGCATACTACTAACAAATTTGGGGTAGGTTTCTTCATGAAAGTTGTTGGTCTATATCTTAGCTTGTTGTTGGTAAAGTTTCAGGTCAATTGGACCTTTCTACATTGAGTTATGGCCAAATGAATAGTAATTTCAGGTCACTGTTCATTTGGTTTTTCTGCAGAAACAGACTGCAGGTCACCCGGATTTGGGCAAGCTTTTGGTCCACTTGGTTTGGTTTTATGGGCATGGTTTCTTCACCAAAGTTGTGCCATTATGTGTCTAGTTTCATGTTCAATTGGCCTTGCACCAATTGAACCTCTACAATTCAAGTTATGGCTGTCCAAACCTACTAGACTCAAGTCCAATTCTGCAGGTCACTCCATTCTGCAGGTCCCTTTCATGGCAGCCACACCAAACCCAATCCCATCACTCAACACACTTTATTTTTCATTTAAACAGAACTAAATGGTCACTAATTGACCATTGAAACCTATTTTCATCATCACATGGTCAAAATCCCATTTTTATAACCAAACCCTAACCCTAACTTCTCAAATCATGCATTTAACTTGCATTTCATCAATCCACTTAGTAAATACATGTTGTGGGCAGCCATAATAGTCTTTTAACTTCATTAAACTCAAACCAATCAAACCCTAACCATGGCTGCCCAAAATCTAGGGTTTCCATCCAAATGGTATTCAATAATTTTTCTTTGCAATTCACACTTATTCAAGTCCCTAAACATGTATTCAAAGTAAAATTTAGGGTTAGGTCACTAACCTTAAAGGAGTGAGCTTTCTAATTTGCTAAAGTTCTTCCTTTCCTTTTTCTTTTTGCTCCCAAAAGGATCACTAAGATGATAGAACAATTTTTTTGTGTTGGGAAATTTAGGTTTTAATGGATGGAAACCCAAGAAATCAAGCTTAGTAAAGTTTGGTTATGGAGGGCAAAGGGGAAGGCAAGGAAGGAGAGAAGGAGAGCAGATGGTGGTTCACGACTTTTGGACTTCTTTTCTTTCTTTTTCTGCCAGTTAAGTCTTTTTAAATACCTTGGTGCCATGTGTCAACACTTGATTGGGTTGGAGACTTTTAATGACATCATTATGATGTAATAATTTCAATTTCTTTCATTTTCCATCCTTTTTTTGTCTAATTAATTTCAATTAAATTTTTAACAACATTTAATTATATTTTACGTTATATAAATTATTTATTTAAGTAAACAAGTTGGCCCAAAAATCATCTCTAAAGACGAAATGACCAAAATGTCCTCCGTTTGGCTTAACGGGCCAAAATTGTCGTTACCGATTGAAAATTTTTTCTAAATATTTTCTTGGCATTCTAATTCCATAAGAACCTCAATAACCCTTCTCTGGAGTCCCAAAAATTATTTTATAATTTTTCCACCAGGTCTAGGGCTCCTGGTTGCGAGAACCGCAACTTCTCACTAGGTTACCCATCGCTAGGGCACCGACTCATTTAACTTGGTTGTATTTTATTTTTAAAATTTTTCCTAAATTTTTCTTATTAATATTTGAGTTACTTATGGTTCCTCACTTTAGTTTAAATATATATTTTTTTTCCGAACGTTCTAGCTGTCCGGACCGACACTGGTCACCGGAACAGTAGACTGTACAGACTAGCTAAAATGAGGATGTTACATTGCTGCTTAATGGTGCAATAATATAACAAGAAAATAAAATATACAAATAAGGAAAGAGCGAAGCATAATTTGAATATTTAAGAATCAATTTAATTTAATACAATGTATCTAATATTAATTATCTTTTATTCTAATTTGTTCCGCTTTGGAAGCGTTTAATTCCTAAATTCACGATGATAATGTACAATATACAGAATTAATAAAAATACTCAGTTTATATTCATATAGCAATAGAAGGTACATTTAAAATATTTAGTTAAGTTATACCTATTTTTTCAACTCTTTTATCATTTTACTTAACAATTTTTATGTGGTTTGGATCATTTCATAATTCTAACTAATTCTTTTGAAGTCTTATTAACTCATTTATTTAATTTCTAATATTTTTAATTACTAATAGTCTTAATTTATTTCAATAAATTACACTGTCCAAGTAACCTGCGACAGGCTGACTAAACTGGATAACGGGTCGTTGGCACTGGGCACCGCGGTGCCTCGAGCCGTCATACCATGGAACGCAGAACGTCAACCACGTATACAGTCAGTATGGCTAAAAAGTCATGATATCACATAATCGGGCATAAAAACCATGAATACGGGCATAAAAGCCATGAATACGGACATAAAGCCATGAATACAGGCATAAAGCCTTTCGCAGTACTGCTTAAACAATACCCTATTGGCATGCCAAACTATCCAATCTGACACACATGTCTAGGCAATACAAGGGCACATAATATCATTAAATATTAATATATAGTGTTTTATGACTTCAATATTTCATGATAAATTTCAATTATAATTTATACATTCATTTGATCATTTATGTGATTACAATTCACATCAATTATCCTTTTATACCATTGTACTCAAAGTACTTTTCCTTTCTACAATAATGAGAACTAATGTCTCATTCATACATTAATATGATTCATTTATTCATTCATTATGTCATTCATATTTATCACAATTCAAAACAATGGTTCACATGTACCATTTTATTCAAAACATTTTTTCTTTCTCATTTATACATTCAAAAATCTACTTATATAATTACAAATTTTATATTTCAAGTTGAGTTACTAATATTTTATGAATTCTATTTGTGATGGGCATATAAGCCCTAACTATCTATTCACATCAATTAGGTGACTTATTTTTCATGTTTCAAGTAATCCATGAGCATTCATGGATTTCAAATTTATGGCCTTAATTTCCCTTTAACATTTTTGACTAGGATGCATAGTCCATATTTGTCATACAATTCTAAGCATTTAAGCTTAGAATTGGTTCTAGGTCTTCATCTTAATTTACTAATCATTTTGATTACTATTCACCTTATTAGTCAACCAAAATGTTGACTTTTTCATACTTAATGGATATATTAATTCTAATTACACCAAGATCCCACATTTTGAGTTTTACATTTGATAGTATCAATTGCCAATTACAATTTAAAGTCCCCTAGATGCATTTCTAAATTTTTAGTTTTGATTACCGAAGTTTACTCTTCCATTAGACAATTTTACAGTGGAAACTGGGCTAACTTTTCTTCATCAAAGTTGTTTCTTATTGTGTCTTCTTTAATAACCTCTTTGAATCACTCCATTTGAAGTTTTGTAGCTTAAGTTATAATCATTTTACCATAACTGGCTAGAGTAACCTGTACCCAGAATTTCTAGGCAATTTGGTTCTGCCAGATTTGGTGACCTAAGTTTGGTTGGCAATTTGACTAGGTTATGGTCAAATTTGAATTTGTGTTCTTCATAAAAGTTGTAGGGCTATGTCTCAGCTTTCTGCTAGTAAAATTTCAGATCAATTGAACTTTTCTACACTGAGTTATAACATTTGAACAAATACTATTCATTTGATCATTTTCCAGGGACAGCATGTTGGTCACCCGGATTGGGGCAGTTTTTAGGTTATCATAAGTTGGTTTTTTGGGCATGGTTTCTTCACTAAAAATGTGTCATTATGTCCTAAGTTTAATGTCCAATTGGTCTCACACCAATTGGTGTAACCTAACTCTTCTTATGGTCACATTTAGGTACTGGACTCAAAGTCTAAAAAATCCTGCATGAACACAACACTTCTAATACCCCCCATTCCACACCACAACCAACTTCAATCACATTCAAACCACTTCAAATACTCCATAATTAATCTCAACACATCAATTTATCAACATAACATCAAATTCCCAATTTAGCAAAACCTAAATCAATTTGGTACAACTTCAAAATCCAAAGGAATTGATAGCACTAACCTTTTTCTGTAGCTTCACTCAACTTCAATTCAACCTTCTAATCAATCAAAAACTTGAAGCTCCTTCTTGGTCCACCTTGGCTGAAATTCGTCTTACCCCAAACTCTTAATTTCTTTGGGTTTTCTTGAGTGCTTTCTACTAATTAGGCTTTAGTTTAGGGTGGGCCATAATTTTTCCAAGAAAAACTTTGATTGAGACTTAGGGTTTCAAGCTTTGGATTTTGGGTTTTAATGGAGAATTTTAGAGAAGAAGGGAAAAAGGCAAGTGGACTGGAAGAAGAAGGGAAAAAGATGCAGAATTTTGTTCAATAATTAACCTATATAATAATTAAATATTTAATGACAATATGGTAAATAAGTAGAATGGCAAATTTGAAATTATTTTGAAGTTTATAATCATTATAATTTGACTTTTCAATAATTATTTTTAATTTTCATAATTTCAATTAATTAAATTAACTTAGCTTCATTAAATTAATAATCATCATTTTTTGTCAATATTGGACCCTCAAATTTAATTGACCAAATTTTGCTCTTACCGAGTTGTCGGTTTATCTTTCTTTCTTCTTTCATTTACTCATTTTTAATTTTAATTTTCATCAATATTTATTCATATTTTATATCATAATAATTATTTACTTAATTGGAGAAGTCAGTCAAAAATCATCTCCGAAGACGAAATGACCAAAATACCATCCGTTTGGCTTATTGAGCCAAAAATTATCTGTACCGATCGAAAAATTTTTCTAAACCTTTTCTTGGCATTCTAATGCCATAGAAACCTCAATGACTCTTCTCTGGAGTCTCAAAAATTATTTCATTAATTTTCTCACGGGTCTGGGGTTGATAATTATCTTTACCGATACTTCCCTATATGGTCACCCATCGCTAGGGCACCGGCTCATTTAACTTGGTTGTATTTTATTTCTAGGATTTTTCCTAAATTTTTCTTATTATTATTTGAGTTAATTATGGCTCCTCACTTTAGTCTAAAATATTTTTCCAGACGTTCTAGCTGTTCGGACCAACACCGGTCATCGGAACAGTAAAATATACGGAATTGTTACAGTGAGGGTGTTACACTAATTACTATTAAGGTCTCACTTTGCACATTATCCATTTAGTATGCATATATCATATACTTACATACATTCCCATATATCTCATGCATTCATGGATAAACAGTAAATATGATATGATCATGGACTTTCTAAGGGATTCAATTCTAAGCCACCAAGAATTGAATCAGGGCATTCATAGGTGCATTTCATTCATTCATTTTACAAGAGTTACTGAAGGAGTACATAATCAATACTTGATCTTGAATTTCTCCCACTGGTCCCACCAATGCTCTTGACGTCCTTAATCTTCTTGCATTCCAATTACATAGTAATACTTGGCATACCAAGGCGAATTTACAAGAACTAAATAAATGAAATTACAACCCAAAATTATTACAACCCTAATAATACATACCCAAAAATAAATTAAAATAAATTAACTAATTTACAACCCAAAGAAACATAAAAGAAATAAATCCAATTACATTGGTCTTTTATAGTCTATGATCATCCATCATGCATATCATTATTTAACAATTAAATAAAACATACATACTTAAAATATATTGAATATCTCATATTCAACTTAAAAATCCAGATTTGAATATGATTCAAACAAATTTAAATATAACACCCCTATGTTCGGTAGTGCGTTCTACTGTTCCGGTGACCAATGTGGTCCGGACAGCTAGGATGCCTAGAACTACACTTAAATATTAGTAAGGAGATATAAAATAATGAAATATAAGAAAAGAAAATACAAGAAAAATAAAATAAAAATAATAGCAATGAAATGTAACCAAGTTAAACGAGCCGAGAACCATAGCGATGGGTGAACACACTGGGAAGTTGCGGCGTTGACCGTTGACTAGCCTTGGACTGCGGGGAACCCTAAAAAATATTTTTAAGACTTAAATGAACATTTATTGAAGCATAAATTTCATTAGAAATATCAAAGAAAAATTAAATAATTAGTACAAAGAAAGAAGAGAAATCGAGAAAACGACAAAACTCGGTGTTACAAAAAAATCGGGAATGCAACCCGAATAGGAGTATTAAGGTCATTTGACACCCCGAGTTGCCTTTTGACCTAAATTTCCATTAAAAATAAATGATATTAAACTTTGAAAATACCATGAAAAATTAAAATGAGATACATTATGTAAATAGTGAAAGTGTGGTGGCCAAATTGTAAAAATTGGAAAGTTTAACATTAAAATAGATTTTTAATCAATTAGTGCTCCACTAACATGACTTAAGTGGACAGCCAACTCCACTAACTCCATCTTCTTCTTCTTCTACATTCTTCTCTAAGCCAAACCAAATTCTCTCAAAAATTCTTCCATGGCCGCACCATACCACAAGCTCCATCTACCATGATTAAGCCATGGTTTCTTGCAAATTTCTTCATTAAAAGTAGTGTATACCTCTTGGGTAGATTATTGGGAGCAAGAAAGTTAAGTTTTGGTGAGGTTTTGAAGAACTTCAAAAGTGGTAAGCGAGTGTTTTCAATTCTTGTTTCATTAAAAGTGTAACCAAGGTTGTGGGTAATTGATTTACGAAAGAATTTTTGAAGTTTTATGTTTTAATGGAGATGTACATTTTGGCAGCCATGGAAATTCTGTATATGTAGCTTGTTTTTACTTGTTTATGGTTGTCTAAGATATTGTTATTGATGGCAGCATGGATATGTGTATAATGGTTTGAATTTGGACATGTAAATGAGGTATGTCATGTGCTTAATTGTTATAATTGGACTTGGAAAAACTCTGAGTTATAATGTGTTTATTGAGAGTTGTTACAAGCTGCCAAAATGACAAAAAATGTAAAGTAAAGTATGTTAATGTTATGGTACAAACCAGAATTGGCATGGAAGAATTAATTTGGTAAGTGTTAGATGTGTAATTGGTAAGGATAAAAAATGTGTAATAGGACAGTGTACATTTTAGCTTAGAACCTTAAGTGTGTGACTCCCATTGGTATGAGACAAATTGGATGTGAAACTAGGCACAAAATGTGCCAACTTTCATGAAGGAAGCTTACCAAAATTCTGCTTAGAAGGTGACTTGAAAAATGACCAAATCCGGATTAGTGACTTGAAAGCCTGAAAATTACCATTTGGGCAATAGTTAGTTTTTTGGCCATAACTCACTCAAAACAAGTCCAAATGACCTGAAATTTTTACCATGAATAGTTTAGACATAGATCTGCAATTCTTATGAAGACACCAAAGCCCAAAAATGGCCAAAACCAAGCCAAATAGCTTACACAAGTTCAGGTACCAAAACTGGCCGAACCAAAAGTGACCTAAGAATGACCTAAAGTTACCATTTTGATGCATTCTATCCAGCATTGGTAAATTGACCATAACTTGGTCTACACAACTCAGAATGACCTGAAATTTTGCCTCGCGTGTAATAAGACATAGACCTATAAGTTTGTAGTTTGGACCGAAACCCGAAAACTGAGGGAACTAGGTAGTTCGGCTAGGTCAAAATAGTACACCGAAATCCAGTAAATTGCAATAAAATGCAATGCACTTAAAAATGAATTTGGTAACATATACCAACACTAAAGGGCTATAAAATGTGACATATTGGTAACATTGAAATTGACTAACTTGGAGTGCATTAAAGGTCAACATTATAAGTTGACTAATGAAATGAATTGAAAGGAATAGTACCAAGAAAATTTAGATATTAGATTTTATGGTTGGAAACAAATTCATTGAGTACTGAAATACTTTAAATTATGTATTTCAGTTGATAAGGATTTTGAGAAGCATAAAGAACATTGAGTCAAGGCCTAGGAGCGACTCAAATCAGGTTTGTGCACAACTAGTTTTTAACTGATTTTGTTCTGAATATTTCATATGATTAAATGACATATTTTTCTTATGTATTATGTTTAACAAGCATTGGATTTAATTAAATGATTTTTGAAATTGTTATAGTATGTATGAATTTAGCTTTGTGAAATGGTATTTCCACAAGTATTAAGCATTGTTGTAGATTGCATAAATTATGTTTTCAAAAATTGTGATAGAACATGTTTCGAATTGTGATGGGCAATTTGCATGGAAAAATGCAAATTTATGATTTGAATTGTGATGAGCATAAAAATTATTGGATATTAGAATTGACTTTGAATCGAATTGTATTGTGATTTATGCTCACTAAAAGGATTGTAATATTGTTTTATATCTCACTATAGATGCTTGAGTAGGCTATTACCCGTCTCTCTCATTTGTTGAGAAGACAATGGAGTTAGTTGTGTTTTGATTACCATGGTACGTGCACAGGCTTAGATTCTCCTCTTATTAGAGGTTAGATCTTAGTTATTTTATGTTATGGGCCTTTCGGAAGATTCATTATTATGATGTGTACTGTTCACGATGATTCGACCTCCCCGACCATAGAGAGTTAGAATCTGATTCGACCTCCCCGACCATAGGGAGTTAGAATCACCCCGAAGATGGCCCTTTCGGATTAGTCTTACATAGTTAGTGAGATAAAGAATGGCTTTTAAGATAAAGAATGGTTTTTGAATAGTAAAGAATTATGATTCCAATTATGATTTATGTATAATTGATTTTGTTGGAATTACCTTAAATGGTTAGTTATGATTTGATAAATTAAATTTCGTGATCAAAGTCATTTTATACAAATGATTTATATTATTGGCAATGAATATTTTGAGTTTTGGAATTTGATGAGTATTCAGATTTTCAAATTATTTACTGTAAATTTTGTCAATGTATATTGTACTATGTTTTAAATTATAGTTGTACACCACTGAGTTCACCACTCAGCGATAGCTTTGTATACTGTCGCTGGTGAAAAGAGCATAGAGCAATTGAGTAAGCTTCTTTGAAGAGACATTCAGATCAGCTCTAGGTATACCCATGTACACGGGTTTTGATGTATGTATGTAATAATATGTATGTAAATTATTTGAGCAGTTGTATAAAAACTCTTGTAAAATATTTTGGTATGTAATTAAATGTAAATTATTGTAAATATAAATTTGAGAATTCATTTACTTGAATAGTTTTATAATATAAATTTTGAGTCTTGTAATCAATGAAATGTTTCTTTATGATGAGATTAGTTTGAAAATAAATTGATTATTTATTAAGATTTGAATTGTGAATTGAAATGAAGTTATTGGAGTTGTATTTGAGAAAACATATTGGGAGCATTTTCTTTTGCAGGATTGAAGAACTGTTTTCTCAAAATACAGCTGGCACTTTGCCAAAATTTTGAAAAAAAATTTATAACACTAGATTTTAATCAATGATTTAAATTTCAAGAAAATTATTTTAAAATCCCTTGTAGTATATCTAATGGGTTATCGGTAGGCGAAGTACGGTAATTCATTAGGTGTACTATGGGATCATGTTACATCTTACGGGGGAGTAGGGTGTGACATTAAAAATTCAGATTTGAATCACATTCAAACAAATTTAAAAATTCAGATTTGAATCATATTCAAACAACTTTAAAAATTCAGATTTGAATCACATTCAAACAACTTTTAAAATTCATATTTGAATCACATTCAAATAACTTTAAAATTCATATTTGAATAACATTCAAACAACTTAAAAAATTCAGATTTGAATCACATTCAAACAATTTTTAAAATTCAGATTTGAATTAAATTTTAATTGTGTGAATAAAACTCTAATTAAACAATTTAATTAGACATAAAATGGACATAATTTTGAGCATTAGATCATACAATAATTGTACAAATATTGCCTAAAACCATGCGCACCATAAGGGATGAACAAACCTTACGCACACATGGTGTCCCATCCAAGCCACCACCTTTTCATTGCAATCAGCAATGGATCTTTCATCTCATGATCATACCACACAATTAAATCATATAATCAACAATCTAAATGGCAAATATAGTGGCTCTAATACCAATTGAAGGAGCGGAAGCATGAAAAACACAAGTTCAGATCATTGAAATTCAAAATTTTTTATTTTAGGGTCACATGCATCATGCAAGATTGATTTTTATCTATTTGATTTCATTGATAAATAGCATATTAAACCTCTTTTAATATATTTTTGGATCTATATTTGCCATTTAAGATTTTAGAATTAGTAGATTAATCCATTAGAACCCTAGATTAGATTAAGAACAAGTGCATTAACCTTTTGATGCACTACAGTGTGTTTGGCACCTTTGGGATACGTCTTTAGGACACTAGATAATGTCCCTCTAGCTTGTCCACACCAAGATCACCTATGGCAGCCCTTGAACAGCTTCTAAAGCTTTTTTTATGAATTAGAAAATCAAGTTTTACCTTTTGAGAGATTAAAGATGTAAACAGGATACTAGAAATAATTTATAGCATTTTTAATTCAAGAGATTGTTTGCTAATCTCTTTGAATTGATGAGAGATGAAGAAGAAGAGAAGAGAGAGCAGCCAAGGGTGGCGGCACAAAGATGTGAATGGCAGCCTATGTTTTTGTTCTTTCATCCTTACACTTATATAGCTAGGTCACCACTTAAAACCCTTGCCACATGTCACCTTCTGATTGGCTCTGGGTTTAATTGACCCAATCACATTGTGTCAAGTGTCAAACCTATATTTAATCTTGACTTTGATCATCTTACATGATTAAAGGACATATGGCAAGCTTATGTGTAGTGCCATGTGTCACCATCTCATGGTACTACATGTCACCCTGTGAAATGACCAAAATATCCATGTGTCTTAATTTTGAGTTCTCAATCCAAAATAAGTATTTCTCTTCTTCTAATCAATTTATATCAAATATAAATTAATTAATTAATCTCTATTAATTAATTTCTCATTAATTAAATTCATATTTAAAACTTTAAATATAAATTTAACTTATACTATACATCTAATAACCTAGATTTGATTTCAAACCATGCTAGGGACTTTGCAATCTAATTGCAAGCCAAATCTATTTAATTAATCAATTAAACTCCTTAATTAATTAATTAAATTATATTTAATTTGGTGATTACTTGTGTATGTGTGTGACTTACTAGGCTCATCACTAATTGGCAATGAGACTTGATATCAACTCTTAATATCATCAACTCTTTCTTACCATAAATAATTTCTATAAATCATTTTATGCACCTCATAAACCATGGTTAACACCTAGCATAGCATACCATGTCCACCTAATTAGTACTAAGGTTTACCTTAAATGAACCTATAATCATATGTTATCATGCACTAGAATCTCTCTGTTACAAAATCCCAATTTGAGCTGGAGTCATGGTTTATGTCAAACTCCATTTGCTATGAATATTATGTTCCTTTTAATTGTAGTTGTTGATTAAAAAGAATTTCTCATCAGAAACTCTTTTCTAATTAAATCTATTTGTCTGGCCAGGAACTTGAAACATCAAGAACAATTAAATGAACATAGGATTTTATTCCTTTTTACTTAGAGGAACATATTCCATCTTGATCAACACCTACCTCCTTATATAACTAGTAGGAGCAAAGCATGCCCATATACCCATACACAGTACAAGTATGAAAGTAGTATCAAACTCAAACCACCTTTATACAAGATAATTATGCTATCTCAGGTCTAAAGATTATATGCACTGATATAATTTATGATAATACATTGACAAGAGTAAACTCCATGTGCTTGTCATAAATGTCACTGGTTTGACCTACTTTTCATGTAAAAGTGCCTATCGTGTTTGTTATATTGCATGACACTCACCATTCCATCTATTTTATATATCATATAAATAACTTGGGAACAAACATGAATACAATCTTTCTAGATAAGTCATGTCCTTATTGTGAAGTATTGTCACACCCTGGCCCTTAGTAAGATGTAACATGATCTCGTAGTACATCTAATGATTTACCGTACTTCACCTACCGGTAACCCATTAAATATACTACAAGAGATTTTAAAACCATTTTATTACATTTTGGAAGTGGTGAGCATTTTGGTAGGAAATAAAAATATTTAATTGAAGTTTAAAAACTAGTTAAGATTTTTGTCCCATTTTATTTTTTCGCAAATTTTATAAAAATTTCAGTAGAGTGCCGTCTGTATTTAGGAAAAACAGTTCTTGAAAACCTGTGAAAAATACTTTCAAATAATTTCATTTCACAGCCTCAATCTCCAATAATATCCCAAAAAATACAGTCAATCACAATTTAAATCAAAATTCACTTTTCAAAATATTGTTAAAATAATTCTATCCATAAACGTGGCATTAAAATTAATTTTACAAACACAATCTTAATATACAGAAAGAAAATCTGAAATAATATTATTATAATTTTATCTGTACAATTGCTCAAACTATATAGATATATATGCATACTATCATATTTACATCAAACTAAACTAACAGGGTATAGACAAATACCCGTACAAAAATTCTTCAACTGTGCTCCTCTCTGACTGTAGCAGCTCACTCTGCTGCTATGTCCTTTTCTCTATCTGTGATAGCAAGTTAAAGCTATCGCTGAGTATAAAAATACTCAGTGGTGCACAATAAAATACAAAATGTGTAATATAAAATATTTATGAATAATTCATAATTCAAAAATCTCACAATCGCATTTCACAATTTTTCAAATCACATTTATAGTAAATCATAATTTTCAAAGCTTAATATAACACAAATTTGATCAAACAATTTAATAATCATAGTGTTGCCAATCAACAATACAACTTATGCTATGACACAAAATTTCCAAACATATCATGTTGTACACCATGACAAGGCAAACTCACCCGACTAATCGAAATCATTGAGGGAGGTGGCTAGCTAGCTAATGAGTACTCATCCAAACTCACCCCTCAGACTTGGAAGCCAGAGAGGGAGGAAAATAGTCAAATATCAAACTCACCCCACAAGTGGAGGAGGAACATATTAATATTGCTATGCTAAGTGTGAATTAAAACAATTTAAATCAAGTTATTCAAATATTTTATGCAAAACATAATAAATTTCCAAAGTAAAATTTCCATCCACAAAGTGGCAACACAGTAGTTTTCAAAACCCATAATTAACACAATAATTTCACAATGCATAACGAAACAAATTTTCTATAAGAAAATGATAAATTAAGGTTTATTGTGCAAAAACTTGATGTGAGTCGCCTCTAGGCCTGGACTCAGTTTGCCCTATCCTTTTCTATGTCTTTTCAGCTGAAACACGAAATTTATAGTATTTCAGTATTTTATCTCATAATAATTTCAATAATTAATTTATATAAGTTCAATTCTAGCTCCAATATACTTAAACTTACATTCTAGAAAATTTTCATGTTGAGGTTACTATTCATGGTACTATTCAAGTCAAAATATTGACTTTCTTACGCTTAAAAGGTATGGGAACTTCAACTATACTCACATACCACATTTTGGTCACTAATTTTGTTGGTTTTGGTTGTTTTCTCAAAATTTAGGTCTTTTAGGCAAATTTGCAAATTTTCAGTTTTGGTGTCCTATTTTGTACTGTTCCATTGGTCATGTTGCTATTACAATTTGGCTAAGTTTTCTTCATAGAAATTGTTCCTTATTGTCTTAACTTTATTTTCTCTTTTGAATCACTCTATTTGGAGTTTTGTAGCTCAAGTTATAGCCATTTGAATCATGGCTACCGGATTGGACTTACCCAGATTTCGGGGCAAATTTCTGGGTTCTAGCAGTTTTAGGTCACCAAATTTGGGTGGCTAAATGACTTGATTAAGGGCATAATTTGGGTTTGTGTTCTTCATAAAAGTTTTAGCTTTATATCTTAGCTTTCTACTGGTAAAATTTCAGGTCATTTAGACCTGCCTAGCCCAAGTTATGGCCAAATGAATAAACACTATTCATTTAGTCATTTTTGTACAGGACAGAATACCTAAGTCCGGATTTGGTCAATTTGTTCACTATACTATGGTCACTTTTTGGGCATGATTCCAAAATGAAAAATGTGTCATTTTGTGTCTAGTTTCATTCCCAATTGGTCTCACACCAATTAGGTTAGTAAATTTTCAGTTTTGGTCCCTGAAAGGGACCTTGGTTCTGCTGCCTGCATAATGGCCCTAAGCAATCCGAATTTCCTTTCAATTCCAACACTTCCAACATACCACTATTGGTCACAAATGACCATTTTTCAGCTCAAACTAGGCCAAACACACCATTTGACCAATTCTCCAATTTTTGTCTTCCAAAACCCTAGGTCTAAACCCTAACTCACTTGATTTATTACATTTAATTAGTTCCAAGCATGCAAGCACCATTTCTCTACTCATTCAAGCTCTCTAACATGTTTAATTCAATCAAACTTATGTATTCTCAACTTAAACCCTAGTTGTCGTAAATTTCATATAGTCCTCCAAAGATGTTTTCATTTCATTTTAAGTATATTTCTAAGTTTATCAAACTATAAACACAATTAATTCAACTAAAAATTCAAGTTTAGCTTACTAACCTTGGTGTAGCTTTCCAATCTTCACTTCCTTCAATTTTCCTTCAAATTTTCTCTTTTCAATCTTCTTAACAAGACTCAACTATAAGTTTTAACTAAGAAATCTATAAATTTTATGGCTTAATTTTTTGGTTTAAGAAGCCTTTTAATGAGCTTCAATGGTGGAAGATAAAACAAATGAGAGAGATGAGAGAAAGAAGTGGAACGACAATGAAGAAGAAGACCCACAAAAATGATTTTTGTTTTAATTTAATTCCTTTTTTTTTTAATTGGTAACTTAAGTAGATAATTATCCCACTTTTCAAAATTTAAAATTAGATTTATTATGTCATGCATTATGTCATGCATGATGATGCCACTTTATTATTGTTATTCTTTTTTTCTTTCTATTTTTCTTTAGTTCTTTAATTTAATTCCCAATTTTGAAATTTTCTTTTCTCCGATTTTATTTGACAATTAGGTTAGGAGTCAGCTCTAGCGGTCAATTGACAAAATTGCCCCTCACCGAATCGATTCGGTTTGCAAATAATTCAATATTTATTCCAGATCCCTGACCTAGTTATTTGACCTGCTTAACAATTCTTTTTTGTGATTTTCTCTTTTCCACTGTGTTCGCAATAGTCCTAAGGACCGCAGCGTCACATTTTACAATTCAAAATTTGAGTTTAAATCGACCTCGTAGTCCTTCCCGAGAAGGTCACCCATCGCTATGACTCTCGGCTCATTTAATTTCTCATGTTCTATTTTTCTTATTTATACTTAAATAATTGACAATTACTAATTATTTGTGTTAAAGGCTTCTCAAGGTGTCATAAACATAGTTTTAATCCTCTTAATTGTCCGGACCGTCATCGATCTCCGGAACAGTGTAATTTCCCAGGCTATGCAAATAGGGGTGTTACAAGTATCCTCGATTGTGAACCTATTTATGATACTTTGTACTAGAAATATTGTCACTCATATTCTTAACAACTTAAGAATAGAATTTCTAATAAAATATCAATGGACCTTTCTATTACACATAAATATATTATGTAAACGGAAAAGTGAAAATGCCTTTTATTAATAAAAATATGTACAAGATACATACTAAATGACTGCAAGCTGCTACTACTTGCTAGTTCCTACATATCAAAAGTAATGTGAGATGTAACACCCCTATTTGTACAGCCTGGCATATTTCACTGTTCCGGTGACTGGAGTCGATCCGAAAAATTAAGGGGATTAAAACAACACTTAAGACAACTAGATAAGCCATAAACACAAATAATTAGTAATTGTCAATTTGTTAAGTATAAATAAGAAAAACAGAACATAAGAAGTTAAACGAGCTAAGAGTCACTCCGATGGGTGACCTTCTTGGGAAGGACGGCGAAGTCAATTTAAACTCAAATTTTGAACCGTAAAATGTGACACCGCGGTCCTTAAGACCATTACAAACACAGTGGAAAAGAGAAAATCACAAAAAAGAACTGTTAAGCCAGTCAAATAATTAGGTTAGGGATCTGGAAGAAATATGGAATTATTTGCAAACCGGGTTAAATCGACGAGGGGCAATTTGGTCAATTGACCCCGAGAGCTGACTCCTGACCTGACTTTCAAATAAAATCGGAGAAAAGAAAATTTCAAAATCGGAAATCAAATTAAAAAACTAAAGGAAAAATAAAGGAAAAAGAAAAAGAATTAAAAGTTGAATTATTACATCACACATATGACATCATGAATGATGTCAAAATTTATTTTAATTTCCCCCCAATAATTGACCAAGTCAAATATAATTAGTAAACACATAAAACAAAAAAAAAATAAATGAAATTTTACTCTTCTTCCCTCACCATTTTCGGCCAACTCTCTCTCTCCCAAGCTCTCTCACCCAAAAACTCCATTAAAGCTCATTTTGAGCTTGATCAAACCCTAAATCCCACCATAAAAACTCCCCTTTCTATCATTAAACCTTGTTAACTCCACTTGAGAAGAAGCTTGAGCAAGAAAAGAAAGGAGGAAAAGGAAGGAATTAAAGGATTTGAAATTCTAAGAAAGGTTAGTAAGCTAAACTTGATTTGTTAGTTGATTTAATTGTGTTTATAGTTGAATAAACTTAGAAATTCACTTAAAAGGAAATGAAAACAACTTTGGAGGACTAGTTATGGAATTCGGTTAGTTAGGGTTTGATGTGGAAATGTAAAAATTTGATTGAATTAAACTTGTTAGAATGCTTGAATGATGTGTGTAAGCTATGGATTGGTGATTGGAATATATTAGATTTGAAGTGCATGAAAATTAGGGTTTTGGGCAACTAGGGTTTGGGAGGAAAAAAAGTGAGAATTGGTCAAATGTTGTGTTTGACCTTTTTTAAGATGAAAAATGGCCATTTGTGACTCAATGAGATGTGTTGGAAGTGTTAGAAGTGAGTTTAAATTCCGACTGAAAATGGCCATGCTGTAGGCAGCAGGACCAAGGTCCCTTTAAGGGACCAAAACTGAAAATTTACAAGTCCAATTGGTATGAGACCAATTGGGAATGAAAATAGACACAAAATGACACAATTTTCATTGAGGAATCATGCCCAAAAAGTGACCAAAACCTAATGAACAAATTGACCAAATCTCGATTTTCTCAGTCTGACCTGTACAAAAATGACCAAATGAACAGTGTTTGTTCATTTGGCCCTAAATTGAGCTAGGCAGGTCTAAATGACCTTAAAATTTACCAGTGGATATTTGAGGTATAGACCTAAAACTTTCATGCAGAACACAAACCCAAATTATGCCATTAACCAAGTCATTTAGCCACCCAAACTTGGTGACCTAAAACTGCCAGAACCAGAATTTGCCTAGAAATCTGGGTTAAGTCCAATCCGGCAGCCATGATTCAAATTGCTATAACTTGAGCTAAAAAACTGCAATTGGAGTGATTCAAAAAGGATAATAAATTTAAGACAATAGGGAACATTTTCTATGAAGGAAGTTTTGCCAAATTCTAACAGAAAAATGACCAATGGAAGAGTGCAACTTAAGACACCAAAATTGAAAATTTGCAAATTTTCCTAAAAAACATAGAATTTGAGTAAATAACCAAAACCAACAAATTTAGTGACCAAAATGTGGTTTGTGGGTGAAGTTGGAATTTCCATACCTATTAAGCCTTAGAAAGTCAACAAATTGACTTAAATAGTATAGTGAATAGTAACCTCGAAACACAAAATTTAAAGAACGTCAAGTTTAACACATTAGAGCTAGGTAAAAGTGAATTTAAATTTATTTTTGAATTTATGCTAATTTATGATACTGAAACACTGTGAAACTGTGTGTTTCAGTGGAAAAGAATACCGGGAAAGAACCCGAGGAATTGAGTCGAGGCCAAGAGGTGACTCGCTTAAGGTTTGTGCACAACGTAAAATTTTTGTAAATTTTCTTCTACATATTGTTTTGAATAATTTGAAATATTGAATTGTGACATCATTATGATGAAGTATTTATGATGCTTTTGATTTAAATTGTTGAAAGTTATTTGTGTATATTTGAATTGGCAATGTTTAGTAAATTATTAAGATAAGTTTTGAAACCACAGTGTCATGACCATATATTTGAACACCTCATTAGCATGACTAGTGGGGGTAATCAGTTTCGAATTTTGATTCCTTCTCTGGCTAAAGTGTTCAGGTTTGTGCCAGTAGAAGAAGAAATTGAATGGATATCCATATATTTGAGCTAGCTAGCCTTGTGATATGACTTCTCTTATCCTCTGGCTATTGAGATTATATTTGTTTCGAATGGCATGATATAACTGTGGGTTTTATGAAATGTGTTTTGATATTCGAAATGAACTTGTTTGGATTAAAATCTCATAATTCATGTTTTGTATTTAATTCTCATGTTCAGTCCAATTTTTGTATAAATGTGATTTAAATTCTGCATAAAGATTATTTTAGTATGTTGTGCACCACTGAGTCCTCGTACTCAGCGATGGCTATTATTGCTGTTGTAGATTTAGAGATTAAAGGAGCAGTAGATTGAGCTGCTGAGGACAAAGGAGCTACCTGTTTGAAGTTATCGTGTATATTTTATACCCTGACTGTAGGAATTTATTTTGATGTATGTAATGTACGTAAATGTATGGATATGTAAAATTGGTCTTGAGCAGCTTGTACAAAGTTTGTATTAAGTTTGTAATAAATTTTGGTTTGGATTTTCCTAATGTCAATTTTTAGTATGATGTATATAAATTGTTTTATCTTTAATGAAATATGAATGGAACTATTTTATTTTAATTTGAATAAAATTGATTGATAGTATTTTGATGATTAGTGAATTTTTGGAAATTGAGAAATGATGATTGTTGAATTTTGAAACTTGAGAAATTGGTTGGGATTGTTGTGGAGTTATTGAGATAATTATGAGAAGTGTTTTTTTGAGGTATTTGAAGAACTATTTTCTCAAAATACAGAAGGCACTCTGCCAAAATTTTTATAAAATTTACGGAGAAATAAAATAGGCAAAAAATTTTAACTTGTTTTCAACTTTGAATAAATGATTTTAATACCTATTAGAAAATGCTCACCACTTATAAAAAGTAGAAAATTGTTTTAAAATCCCTTGTAGGGTACTTAATGAGTTATCGGTAGGTGAAGTTTGGTAGTTTATTAGGTATTCTACGGGATCATGTTATGCCTTACAGAGGGGTAAGGTGTGGCATGTTTTAGTGGTATCAGAGCAAAATTTTTGAAGTATGTTTTAACTTGTGAATTTGTGTCTTTACTTGTTAAGTACAACTGCTCAATGTCCTTATCTATTACATACAGTGCATTACATCATAAATATGAACTAACGGAGGGAAATCTCCTTGTGTTATTTATTCAGGAGATACCCTAACTTAAGATTAAAATGGAAGAAGGAGATCGCTCAATCGAGAAGTCTGTTGAAGCTGAGGCACAAGGGGAAGCCCTAGCTCTACAGAATGTTAGTGGATCAGTAGCACCAGCCCCACAAATGCCGCAGTTTCCTACACAGTTTGCACAGCAGATGGCTGCGATGTTTCAATAAATAGCTGAGGATATGCCTGTTCAAGCTCCACCCCAGACACCTGTGGCACAACCACTGCCTCCACTCAGACAGTATGATCAGTTATTGAAGTATGGAGCTATTGAATTTAAGGGTATAGTAGACCCGCTTGAGGCAGAGCAATGGCTTGAAAGGATGGATAGAGTGTTTAAGAAGCTGCACTGTCCAGATGAATTGAAGTTTGAATACTCCGTGTCACTACTGCAAGGGGATGCATATGATTGGTGGAAGACCATCCCTCATAGCTTGGCTGAACCACTAGTACTGACCTGGGATAACTTCATCAGAGAATTCAGACAAAAATACATCCCAAATGCATATGTGGATCAAAAGTTGCAAGAATTTCTGAGTCTGAAGCAAGGGAGTAAATTAGTGACAGAATATGAGAGGGAGTTCTCCCGCTTAAGCCATTATGCTGGGAGTCTCCTTTCTACCAGCAAGGAACGGTGCAAGAGATTTGAGACTGTTTTAAAGCCCAGTTTGAGAAGGCAAGTTGTGGGATTCAGGCACAGCAACTTCTCAGAGCTCATCTCTCAAGCACTTGAGCTAGAAAGGATTGAATTAGAAGCAACACCTGTAAAAGAAAAATCAGAAAAAGTTGAGAAATCAGAGAAAGACAAGGGAGAAAAGTTAGTAGAGCCAAGTTCTAGTGGTACTTCTGGGAAGAGAAAGAAATTTGGTGGACCTAGCAGAGGTCGAGGTGGAAGATTTGAAAGGGGTAGACTTTCCGGACAGAGACCCCTTAGCTCTGGTCAGCAGTCGAGCAGGGGTTCATATCCTGACCGCCCCTGTGAGACTTGTGGCAAGATTCATGGGGGAGAATGCTATTGAGCAACAGGAGCCTATTTTAACTGTGGAGGCAAGGGCCATTTAGCTAAAGACTGCACTAGTGCTCCTAGATTCGGTCCAGCTCCTACGACTGCAGAAGGATCTATTCAGAGTCCTGCTCCCAGAGGTTCACAATCAGTTGGCAGAGGAAGAGGTAGAGGTAGAGGCACTGCTTCAGGCAGTCAGGGTACTGTTGGTCAGTTAGCACAAGGAAGTGCTTCAACCAGGGTTTATATGTTGAGACAGCGAGAAGAGGCTAAGACTTTTGATGTTGTAGCTAGTATATTTTCTATCTTTGATCAAGAAGTATTTGTGTTGTTTGATCCGGGTTCGACCCACTCATATGTTAGTGCTAGCATAGTCAATTCACTTACTGTTCCATGTGTCCTAATGGGTTTTGAAGTGCTAGTAACCAGTTCGTTAGGACAAGAGGTTCGGGTTAACAGAATCTATAGAGACTGTCCTTTGGTGATCCAAGGACAATTTTGATTGAAATGCCCTTCAGAGATTATGATATTATCTTGGGCATAGATTGGTTAGCCAGGCATCACGCCATAATTGACTGTAGACTGAAGACAGTCACTTTTAGTCTCCCTCTGTATGGTGATGCGGTAATACATGGGGAGAGGCATTTATTACCATCAATGTAACACCCCTAAGTTCGGTAGTGCGTTCTGCTGCTCCGGTGACCAGTGTTGTCCGGACAGCTAGGATGCCTAGAACTACACTTCAATATGAGTGAGGAGACATAAAATAATGAAATACAAGAAAAGAAAATACAAGAAAAACAAAGGAAAAATAATAGCAAAAAAATGTAACCAAGTTAAGCGAGCCGGGAACCCTAGCGATGGGGGACCGCACTGGGAAGTCACGGCGTGGACCGTTGACTAGCCCTGGACTGCGGGGAACCCTGGAAAACATTTTTAGGACTTAAATAGACCCTTATTGAAGAATAAATATCATTAGAAAGATCAAAGAAAAATTAAATAATTAGTACAAAGAAAAGTGAGAAATCGAAAAACAGACAAAACCCGGTATTACAGAAAAATCGGGAATGCAACCCGAACAGGGGCATTATGGTCATTTGATATCGCGAATTGTCTTTTGACCTAAATGTCCATTAAAAATAAATAATATTACACTTAGAAAATAAAATGAAAAATTAAATTGGGGGTACCTAATACAAATAACCAAAAATGGAGTGAAAAATGTGTAAATAACACATTTAGGCTTATTATATGATTAAATGGAGTGAGAAGGCCACTAAAGGAATAAATTAAACACAAAATGAGGCTAACGTAAGTCCACTATATCCAGCAGCAACTTCATCTTCTTCATTTATCATCCAAGCCGAATTGAAGGAGGAGAGAAAACCTCCATTTCCATTTTCATGCAAGCTCCATCAACCCCTCCATTTCAACTCCAATCTCTTAGGTTCCTTCATGAAAAATTGTCTACACATCACAAGGAAGGGTTTGATACTAAAATCAAGAAGTTTGGTGAAGGTTTAACAAGCCCCAACCATAAGGTAAGTTAGCATTTTTGAAGATTTCTTTGTTAAACTTTGTGTACATGTTATGGGTGTTGGTTTTGTGAAGGAAATTTTTAAGTTTGAAGAGTTATTGAGATATCCATTTTTGGGCAGCCATGTATTCATGTATTGATGAAGTATTTGTACATATAATTGATGAGAATTATGTTGGTTATGGTGATTTAATATCCTAGTAAAATATTTCAAATGTATAAGGTGATTTTTGCACTTGGATGGAAATTGATGATTGTAGGACACTTTGGTATTGAGGAAGAATTTCAGCAGCTTGGGGATTCTTGAATAAATGTGTGTGTTCATGAAGGTGGTGGCAGAATATTGACATAGAAGTTTAATGGATATGTATATAGATTGATATTGTAAAGTGTATGTAAGATTTGTAATGGTTAGGTGTGTATGTGATTGTACTTAGAACTTGTAAATGTGAATTATATTTGGTGTGTTGAGGATAATTGTAATCTGCCCAAAGTAATGTTAATGTAAAGTGGAATATGTTTTTGGTAATGTACCAAAACAGATTTGGTAGGGAAGTAAACATATTTGCAAGGTAAGTGTGTGATTGATGTGTGTTTAAGCAAGGTAACTAAGGGCAGTGTACATTTTAGCCAATAAGTTTAAATGTGTAACCTCAATTGGTATGAGACCAATTGGAGGTGGAACTAGGCACAAAATGTGCCAACTTTCATTGAGAAAACATACCAAAATTCTGCTTGCAAGGTGACCTAAGAAAATGACGAATTCGGATTAGGTACAATTAGGACCTGAAAAATGACCAATTGGGCAGCAGTGAGTGTTTAGGCCATAACTCACTCAAAACAGGTCCAATTGACCTGAAATTTTAACCATGAGTAGTTAAGACCCATACCTACAAGTCTTATGAAGACACCAAAACCCAGAAATGACCATAAGCAAGTCAAACAACTTGCACAAATTCGGGTCCAAAAACTGGCCGAACCAAAGTTGACCAAATTGACCTAAAATTGACCTAATTTGATGCCATTTGACCAGCAATAGTGTAATGACCATAACTTGGTCTACTTAACTCGGATTGACCGAAAATTTTGCCCCGCGTTCCATAAGACATAGATCTACAAGTTTGTAGTTTTGACCGAAACCCGAAAACTGAGGGAAATAGGTCGTCCGGCTAGGTCAAACTAGTATCCCGGAATCCAGCAAGTTGCATTAAAATGCACTAAACAAGGAAATGAGTTTGGTAAAACCTACCAACCCTAAAACCCTATCGAATTTGACATATTAATGACACTACAACCTAATTTACCTAAAACGCATCGAGGGTCGATATATTAGGTGATTAAGCAAATAAAGGTATTCAGTGAATAATTGAGTTCAGTGAATTACTTATCGAACATTATCGTTAGTGACAGTTTAATTTAGTACTGAAACACTTCAAATTGTGTTCTCAATTACTAAAGACTCAGGGAAAGGGAAGGAAACACTGAGTCCAGACCAGGCAGACAGTCATCAGAGGTTTGTGCACAACTAGTTTTCAACTGATTTTACTCTGAATAAGATTTCGTATGATTAATTGTATGTTATTGATTTAAATTGTGTTTGTGCACAGCAGCTATTTCTTTTGAATTATTTTCAATTGAAATAAATTATGACTACTTGTATGTTATTGTTTTAAATTGTGGAAATGTACTTGAATGGATATTTATTGCTTGAAAAGCAGTGTAAATGATTTGATGGATACTATTGATTGAAAAGCACTGTAAATGGTTTTTGTGGAAATTAAAGATAATTATGAATTGTGTTGCCATTTTGTGAATGAAATTATAACTTTGGAAATTTATTGGATTCTCACGAATCATTTGAATAAAATGTTTGGAATTGATTTTGTGTTCACACTTAGCATGACAGTATCATATCATTCCTTCTCCATTTATGGGGTTGTGATCGTTTATTTTCCTTCTCCATTTATGGAGTCGTGATCGTTTATTTTTCTCCCTCTCTGGTTTACCAGTTGAGGTGATCGGATGAGTACTCATTATATAGCTAGCTCCCTTCCTCATTGATTTCGATTAGTGGGGTTGTGATTGCTTTGTCGTGGTGTACAACGCGGCATTGATCGGAAATTTGTGTCATGGCTTAAGTTGTGAATGAATTGGCAACACTATATTCTTAACTTATTCGACTAAATTGTGTTGTTATGCGATTTGATAATTTGTGAAATGAAGTTAAATTCTTATTGACATTTACTGTCTTTCGAATTTAACTATGTTTTGATTTTTGAGATTTATTGTGTGATTGTGAAATGAATTTAAACTCTTATTGTCATATACTGTCTTTTGAATTCAACCATGATCTGACTTACTGAAATTTATTGTGATATTGAGAAATGGAGTTTAAATTCTGGTTGACAATTATTATCTTGAAATTAACTATGGTTTTAAGTATCCACTATTTATTTGAATTACGAATTGTGATTTAAATTGTATTTGGTTAATGTTGTGCACCACTGAGACACTGTCTCAGCGATAGCTTTTTATTGCTGTCGCAGGTAGACAGACAGACAGTGCAGCAGACTAGGCTGCTAGTACCTCCAGCGAGAGACTACCGGGTATAATGAGTATACCAATATTTTGTATTTTGTAATGTAATGTATGTTCACTGTATGTACATATTATTGTTGGTTTTGAGCAGTTGTAAATTCAAATTGTACCTTGAAGTTGTAAATTAATTATGAGTTATTTGACTTGTAAAAATTGTATTATATTTCCCTATCTCAGTCCTTGAAAAATTACTGTGAATTTGACTTGAGAACTGTGTTGGGTTGAGAAAAATGTTGAAGTTGAGATTTGGAAATTTATTGAAGTGTTTTTCACAGGTTTTCTGAAGAACTGTTTTATCCAAAATACAGATGGCACTCTGCCAAAATTTTTACAGAAATTCCAAATAGTCAAAATGTGTTAGTTCTATCACTACAATTTAAAAAGGTTTTTAATACCTGTAAATAGTGCTCACCACTGTAAAAGAAGTAAGAAAAGTTTTTAAAATCCCTTATAGTGTATTTAATGGATTATCAGTAGACGGAGTTGGTAATTCATTAGGTATACTACGGGATCATGTTATGCCTTACAGAGGGGTAGGGTGTGACATGTTTTAGTGGTATCAGAGCAAAGTTTTTAAATTTTGTTTTCACCTGTTATTTGAATATTCTTTCTTCATAGTACAACTGCTCAATATCATTGTTTGATACATACAGTACATTACATTATAAATATGCACTAACAGGAGGAAATCTCCTTGTGTTATTGGTTCAGGAGATCTAAAATCCTCACATTGACTATGGAAGAGGGTGATCGTTCAGTCAATCAATCTATAGAGGCTGAGGTGCAAGGGGATTCCCCAGGCCTGCAAAATGTTAGTGGTTCATTTGCACCCCTGCATCTGCAGATTTCTGCTCGATTCGCTCGTGAGATGGCTGCAATGTTTCAACAAATGGCTGGTAATGTACCTACTCAAGTCCCAATACAGACACCAGTGGTACAACCACAGTCTCCTACCAGGCAGTATGATAAATTGATGAAGTATGGGGCTGCAGAGTTTAAGGGGACAGTAGATCCTCTAGAAGCTGAACAATGGTTAGAGAGGATGGATAGGGTGTTCAAGAAATTGCATTGCACAGAGGAGCTCAGATTTGAATACTCAATGTCCTTGTTACAGGGGGATGCTTATGATTGGTGGAAAACCATTCCCCACAGTCTGGTAGAACCTGCAGTGCTAACATGGAATTACTTTCTCAAGGAATTCAGACAGAAATATGTCCCTGATGCTTATGTAGACCAGAAGCTGCAAGAGTTCCTAAGTGCGAAGCAGAACAGATCGGTGGTGAGTATGAAAGAGAATTTTCCGCCTTAGCTATTATGCAGGTGAGTCTACTCTCTACCAGCAGGAGAGATGCAAGAGGTTTGAAAGCGGCTTGAAGCCCGATGTCAGTACAAATGTCGGCTTCAAACACACTAACTTCTCTGAACTTATTTCTCAAGCCTTAGAGTTGGAAAGAATTGAGATTGAGACTGCTCCTGAGAGGAAGAAATCAGAGAAGACAGAGAAAGAGGGAAAATCAGTAGAACAGAGTTCCAGTGGTCATAGTGGGAAGAGGAAGAACTATGGGGGACATGGCAGAGGTGGCAAGAAGTCTGGTAGAGGAAGACATTCAGGACATAAACCTCCTCTATCTAGTCAGCAGAGTACCGGAGGTTCCTACCATTCCCGCCAATGTGAAAATTGTGGAAGATATCATGGTGGGATATGCTATAAGGCTATTGGAGCCTGTTATAACTGTGGAGGAACAAGACATTTTGCCAAGGACTGCACCAGTAGTTGCAGAGTTGGACCACCTCCTACTACTGCAGAAGGGTCAGTTCAGAGCCTTGTCACCAGTAGTTCACAACCACCTAGCAGAGGTAGAGGTAGGGGTAGAGGTAGCCAGTGACAGTCAAGGCACGATGAAACACTCGAGCAAGACAAAGGCTCGATCGGAATGTATGCAATGAGACAGAGGGAAGAGGCCGAGACATCTAATGTTGTGGCTGGTACCTTCTCAACTTTTAACCAAGATGTGTTTGTGTTATTTGATCCGGGTTCTACCCATTCTTATGTGTGTGCTAGCATCATTGATTGCATTGCGGTTCCATGTACAAAAATGGACTTTGAGGTGCTAGTAACAAGTCCGCTGGGACAGGAGGTCAGGGAAATAAATTTTGATACATTAGTGATTAGTCCTTTAGGATAGGGATTGTGATAATAAGTGAAATTAGTTTTGGAAGAGTTTATCGGCGAAAAGTATTTCCTGACACACCATAAATTATAAAACTAATTGGCAAGCCTATTTAATGTAAAGCAAGAGGACGTAAAAGTAAGTTACAGTAACAAAATTGCTCTAGATGAAGGCAGAGATGTTACTGTTAGTAATTGTTAATGGATATTGTAATCAGAATAAGTTCGGATATCAGTGAATTCGAAAAGGACAAAGGATAGGAAGGTTTGATCTATTGGGATGTATTGTAGTAACTATGCAATGTTCTTGATTGTTATACTGTAAACTGCGGATTATAGTACTAACTTGAGATTATTGTGTAGAGCTACGTACTATCTGATAGTACACCTAGATGAGGATAGTTACCAATGGCATCTGTTTTGGTATAGTTATGCCATGACAGAATTTAATTGTTAGAAATAAGTTTGAAAATCCTACTTAGAGATCTAAAACTCAAAAGTTAGAATATCGAAAGGTTATAGTTCGGTACAAAAGAAAGTAAGTTATAAAATATTGACAGATAAAAAGAGTTATGGAAGTAGAGATTTGAACAGTTGATTCATATATAACAAAGAAATATTACTAATGTGAGGAAGACTATGGACCAGAATGGTCAGAGGACCAATGACTGATGAATGATTCTAACACGACCTCAAGGGTCATTCAAGAAGCAACGTGAACCAAAATATTAGACATCATAACAGTAAGAGGATATTGGTGTTATCCAAACAAATTAAACATTGTATTAGATTGTTAAAAGTCTTACGATCATATAGAAAGGAGAAAATAAACGTATGACTATTGTAAGATGACTATTGGCTAAAATTTCGTGGACGAAATTTATTTAAGGGGGGGAGAATTGTAACACCCCTAAGTTCGGTAGTGCGTTCTGCTGCTCCGGTGACCAGTGTTGTCCGGACAGCTAGGATGCCTAGAACTACACTTCAATATGAGTGAGGAGACATAAAATAATGAAATACAAGAAAAGAAAATACAAGAAAAACAAAGGAAAAATAATAGCAAAAAAATGTAACCAAGTTAAGCGAGCCGGGAACCGTAGCGATGGGGGACCGCACTGGGAAGCCACGGCGTGGACCGTTAACTAGCCCTGGACTGCGAGGAACCCTGGAAAACATTTTTAGGACTTAAATAGACCCTTATTGAAGAATAAATATCATTAGAAAGATCAAAGAAAAATTAAATAATTAGTACAAAGAAAAGTGAGAAATCGAAAAACAGACAAAACCCGGTATTATTAGAAAAATCGGAATGCAACCGACAGAGGGCATTATGGTCATTTGACATTCTGAATTGTCTTTTGACCTAAAAGTCCATTAAAAATAAATAATATTACACTTAGAAAATAAAATGAAAAATTAAATTGGGGGTACCTAATACAAATAACCAAAAATGGAGTGAAAAATGTGTAAATAACACATTTAGGCTTATTATATGATTAAATGGAGTGAGTGAGCCACTAAAGGAATAAATTAAACACAAAATGAGGTTGACGTAAGTCCACTATATCCAGCAGCAACTTCATCTTCTTCATTTATCATCCAAGCCGAATTGAAGGAGGAGAGAAAACCTCCATTTCCATTTTCATGCAAGCTCCATCCTCCATTTCAACTCCAATCTCTTAGGTTCCTTCATGAAAAATTGTCTACACATCACAAGGAAGGGTTTGATACTAAAATCAAGAAGTTTGGTGAAGGTTTTAACAAGTCCCAACCATAAGGTAAGTTAGCATTTTTGAAGATTTCTTTATTAAACTTTGTGTACATGTTATGGGTGTTGGTTTTGTGAAGGAAATTTTTAAGTTTGAAGAGTTATTGAGATATCCATTTTTGGGCAGCCATGTATTCATGTATTGATGAAGTATTTGTACATATAATTGATGAGAATTATGTTGGTTATGGTGATTTAATATCCTAGTAAAATATTTCATATGTATAAGGTGATTTTTGCACTTGGATGGAAATTGATGATTGTAGGACACTTTGGTATTGAGGAAGAATTTCGGCAGCTTGGGGATTCTTGAATAAATGTGTGTGTTCATGAAGGTGGTGGCAGAATATTGACATAGAAGTTTGATGGATATGTATATAGATTGATATTGTAAAGTGTATGTAAGATTTGTAATGGTTAGGTGTGTATGTGATTGTACTTAGAACTTGTAAATGTGAATTATATTTGGTGTGTTGAGGATAATTGTAATCTGCCCAAAGTAATGTTAATGTAAAGTGGAATATGTTTTTGGTAATGTACCAAAACAGATTTGGTTGGGAAGTAAACATATTTGCAAGGTAAGTGTGTGATTGATGTGTGTTTAAGCAAGGTAACTAAGGGCAGTGTACATTTTAGCCAATAAGTTTAAATGTGTAACCTCAATTGGTATGAGACCAATTGGAGGTGGAACTAGGCACAAAATGTGCCAACTTTCATTGAGAAAACATACCAAAATTCTGCTTGCAAGGTGACCTAAGAAAATGACCAATTCGGATTAGGTACAATTAGGACCTGAAAAATGACCAATTGGGCAGCAGTGAGTGTTTAGGCCATAACTCACTCAAAACAGGTCCAATTGACCTGCAATTTTAACCATGAATAGTTAAGACCCATACCTACAAGTCTTATGAAGACACCAAAACCCAGAAATGACCATAAGCAAGTCAAACAACTTGCACAAGTTCGGGTCCAAAAACTGGCCGAACCAAAGTTGACCAAATTGACCTAAAATTGACCTAATTTGATGCCATTTGACCAGCAATAGTGTAATGACCATAACTTGGTCTACCTAACTCGGATTGACCTAAAATTTTGCCCCGCTTTCCATAAGACATAGATCTACAAGTTTGTAGTTTTGACCGAAACCCGAAAATCGAGGGAAATAGGTCTTCCGGCTAGGTCAAACTAGTATCCCGGAATCCAACAAGTTGCATTAAAATGCACTAAACAAGGAAATGAGTTTGGTAAAACGTACCAACCCTAAAACCCTATCGAATTTGACATATTAATGACACTACAACCTAATTTACCTAAAACGCATCGAGGGTCGATATATTAGGTGATTAAGCAAATAAAGGTATTCAGTGAATAATTGAGTTCGGTGAATTACTTATCGAACATTATCGTTAGAGACAGTTTAATTTAGTACTGAAACACTTCAAATTGTATTCTCAGTTACTAAAGACTCAGGGAAAGGGAAGGAAACACTGAGTTCAGACCAGGGAGACAGTCCTCAAAGGTTTGTGCACAACTAGTTTTCAACTGATTTTACTCTGAATAAGATTTCATATGATTAATTGTATGTTATTGATTTAAATTGTGTTTGTGCACAGCGGCTATTTCTTTTGAATTATTTTCAATTGAAATAATTTATGACTACTTGTATGTTATTGTTTTAAATTGTGGAAATGTACTTGAATGGATATTTATTGCTTGAAAAGCAGTGTAAATGATTTGATGGATACTATTGATTGAAAAGCACTGTAAATGGTTTTTGTGGAAATTAAAGATAATTATGAATTGTGTTGCCATTTTGTGAATAAAATTATAACTTTGGAAATTTATTGGATTCTCACGAATCATTTGAATAAAATGTTTGGAATTGATTTTGTGTTCACACTTAGCATGACAGTATCATATCATTCCTTCTCCATTTATGGGGTTGTGATCGTTTATTTTCCTTCTCCATTTATGGAGTCGTGATCGTTTATTTTTCTCCCTCTCTGGTTTACCAGTTGAGGTGATCGGATGAGTACTCATTATATAGCTAGCTCCCTTCCTCATTGATTTCGATTAGTGGGGTTGTGATTGCTTTGTCGTGGTGTACAACGCGGCATTGATCGGAAATTTGTGTCATGGCTTAAGTTGTGAATGAATTGGCAACACTGTATTCTTAACTTCTTCGACTAAATTGTGTTGTTATGCGATTTGATAATTTGTGAAATGAAGTTAAATTCTTATTGACATTTACTGTCTTTCGAATTTAACTATGTTTTGATTTTTGAGATTTATTGTGAGAATGTGAAATGAATTTAAACTCTTATTGACATATACTGTCTTTTGAATTCAACCATGATCTGACTTACTGAAATTTATTGTGATATTGAAAAATGGAGTTTAAATTCTGGTTGACAATTATTGTCTTGAAATTAACTATGGTTTTAAGTATCCACTATTTATTTTAATTACGAATTGTGATTTAAATTGTATTTGGTTAATGTTGTGCACCACTGAGACATTGTCTCAGCGATAGCTTTTTATTGCTGTCCCAGGTAGACAGACAGACAGTGCAGCAGACTAGGCTGCTAGTATTGTAGGAACGGAAGCGTGAAAAACACAAGTTTATACCATTGAATTCAAAAATTTTCACCTAGGGTCACATGCATCATGCAAGATTTATTTTTATCTATTTGATTTCAATGATAAACAACATATTAAAACTCTTTTAATATGTTTTTGGATCTGTATTTGCCATTTAAGATTTTAAAATTAATCAGATTAATTTTAGAACCCTAGATTAAATCAAGAACGATTACACTAAACTCTTGATGTGCTGCAGCGTGTCTACGCCTTTGAGATTTGTCTTCAGGACACCAGATGTTGTCCCTCTAGCTTGTCCACACCAAGAACACCTATGGCAGCCCTTGAACAGCTTCTAAAGCCTTTTCTATTAATTAGAAATTCAAGTTCTGCCTTTTAAGAGATTAGTGATGTAAACAGGACACTAGAAACAATTTCTAGTGTTTTTAATTCAAGAGATTGATGGCTAATCTCTTTGAATTGATGACAGTTGAAGAAGAATAGCTGGAGAGGCTCAAAGTGGCGTGACAAATGAGAGGAGAGGCTGCTGGTTATTTTTTCTTTCATAACCACACTTAAATAGCTAGGTTAACACATTAAACCCTTGCCACATGTCACCCTTTGATTAGCTCTAGGTTTAAGTGACCCAATCAAATTGTGCCAAGTGTCAAACCTATATTTAATCTTGATTTTAATCATCTTACATGATTAAAAAACATTTGGCAAGCTTATGTGTTATTCCATGTGTCACCATCTCATGATGCCACGTGTCACACTACAAAATGACCAAAATGCCCTTGTGTCTTAATTTTGAGTTCTCAACCCAAAATAATTATTTTTCTTCTTCTAATTAATTTATATCAAATATAAATTAATTAATTAATCTCTATTAATTAATTTTTCATTAATTAAATTCATATTTAAACACTTTAAATATAAATTTAACTTATATTATACATCCAATAATCTAGATTTGGTTTCAAGTCATGCTAGGGACTTTGCAATCTAATTGCAAACCAAACCTATTTAATTAATCAATTAAACTCTTTAATTAATTAATTAAATCATGTTTAAATAGGTGATAACTTGTGTATGTGTGTGACTTACTAGGCTCATCACTAATTGGCAATGAGAAATGATATCAACTCTTAATATCATCAGAACTCTTTCTTACCATAAATGATTTCTCTAAATCATTTTATGAACCTTATAGACCATGGTTAACACCTAGCATAGCATGCCATGGCCACCCAATTAGTAATAAGGTTTACCTTAAATGAACCTATAATCATATGTTACCATGCACTAGAATCTCTCTGTTACAAAATCCCAACTCAAACTGGAGTCATGGTTTATGTCAAACTCCATTTGCTATGAATATTATGTTCTCTTTTAATTCCAGTTCTTGATTAAAAAGATTTTCTCATCAGAAACTCTTTTCTGAATAAATCTATCTGTCCTGGCCAGGAACTTGAAACATCAAGAACAATTAAATGAACATAGGATTTTATCTCTATTTACTTAGAGGAACAGATTCCATCTTGATCAACACCTACCTCCATATATAACTAGTAGGAGCCAACACATGCCCATATACCCATACATAGTACAAGTATGAAAGCAGTATCAAACTCAAACTACCTATATACAAGATAATCTGTGCTATCTCGTGTCTAAAGATTATATGCAGATATGATTTATGACAAAACATTGACAAGAGTAAACTCCATGTGCTTGTCATAAGCGCCACCGGTTCGCCTACTTATCATTTATAAGTGCCTATCATGTTTGTTATATGGCATGAGACTCACCATTCCATCTTATTTATATCTCATATAAATAACTTGGGAACAAACATGAATACAATCTTTATGGATAAGTCATGTCCTTATTATGAAGTATCCTCGATTGTGAACCTATTTATGATACTTCGTGCTAGAAATATTGTCACTCATATTCTTAACAACTTAAGAATAATATTTCTAACAAAATATCAATGGACCTTTTCTATTACACATAAATATATTATGTAAACGGAAAAGTGGAAATGCCTTTATTAATAAAAATATGTACAAGATACATACTAAATGATATGCTCTAGGGCATACTACTAACAATCTCCCACTAGCACTAGAGCCATTCATTACAATATCTTAGACCTATCTTCTCAAGATGTCGGTCTAGCGAGACTATGACATAGGCTTAGTGAATGGATCATTGGATTTTCAGTGATGCTATTCTGCATGGCTACATCGCCTCGCCCAACTATTTCTCGATAATGTGGTAGCGCCTTTCTATGTGTTTGGATTTACGGTGAGACCTTGGTTCCTTAGCTCAGTATGATCGCTCCATTATTGTCACGGTGTAGTGGAACTGGCGACTCAATGGAAGGAACTCTTGTAAGTTCTATCACGAACTTCTTTATCCAAGCGACTTCCTTTGCGACATCGATGCGAGAATATACTCGACCTCTGTAGTGGAATCTGCGATCGTGCTCTGTTGGAACTCTTCCAATGTTGCACCTCCATTACAAATGAACACATATCCAGAGGTAGACTTTCTATCATCGATATCTGATTGGAAATCAGAATTAGTATAACCATCCAATTGCAAGTCTCCACCTCCATAAATCAAGAATAAATCCTTAGTTCTTCTCAAGTACTTAAGGATATTCTTGTGACTATCGATGTTCCAAACTGGATTGGATTGATACCGCTAGTCAAACTAACGACATATGCGATATCCGGCCTAGTACACAACATTGCATACATTAAACTTCCAATGGCCGAAGCATATGGAATCCTGGCCATCTTATCTCTTTCTTCAGGTGTCTTTAGAGACATCTCTTTAGAAAGATGGATACCATGTCTCATTGGTAACAATCCTCTCTTGGAATTAAGCATGTTAAACCTCTTTAACACCTTTTCCAAGTATAGACTTTGGGATAAACCAATTATTCTTTTCGCTCTATCTCTATAGATGCGAATCCCAAGAATATAGGTTGCCTCCCCTAAGTCTTTCATGGAGAATGTATTTGACAACCATACCTTTATAGTCGTCAACATACCGTATCATTACCCATCAACGAGATGTCATCCACATATAAAACAAGGAAAGTGATAGCACTGTCACTAACCTTCTTATATACACATGGTTCATCCTCATTTTTGATAAAACCAAAGGATTTAATGGCTTCATCAAAACGGATGTTCCAACTCCTCGAAGCTTGTTTCAACCCATAAATGGATCGCTTTAGCTTGCATACCTTGGAACCATCTTGGGATTCAAATCCCCTAGGTTGTTCCATGAAAATGTTTTCTTCAATGTATCCATTGAGAAAGGCATTTTGACATCCATCCGCCAAATCTCATAATCATAGTATGCATTTATTGCTAGTAAAATCCTAATTGATTTAAGCATGGCAACAGTAGAAAGTCTCCTCATAGTCGATTCCTTGCCTTTGGCGAAACCCTTTCGCTACTAGCCTTGCCTTATAGGTCTCTACCTTTCCATCAGAACCAATTTTCTTCTTGAAAACCCATTTGTTCCCTATAGGTATAATACCTTCAGGTGGGTCAACAAGATCCCAAACTTGATTCTTATACATGGAATCAATCTCGGATTTCATAGCATCAATCCATTTTGAAGAGTCTATATCTGATATAGCTTCTTCATAGGTAAGTGGATCATCTCCATGATCTACTTCTTCATGAGTAGACAACTCTTGTTCTTCTTCATGAAGAAAACCATATCTCACTGGTGGGTGAGATACCCTGGTTGTTCTACGAGGAATAGCTGTAGATGTTTCATCAACGGGTATTGGTTGACTAGATGGATCTATATCCATCTTATCTGTTGGTTGGTCAGAATTCTCCAATTCTAACTCTATTTGCCTTCCTTTGCCTCCTTCTTGAACAAACTGTTGTTCAAGAAATGTGGCATCTCTACTTATCACAACCTTTTGTGAAGTAGGCAAATAAAAATAATATCCAAAACTATCTTTTGGATATCCAACAAATCGACCTTTTTCTGATCTGGTCTCCAATTTATCAGTGTTCATTTTTATCAGAAAATTAACTGCAGAAAATAACCAGATTAATTAGTAAATTTATCATGTAATTAACCAAAATGATTATGGTCTTTTAATCAAATTGGTCCTCCCACTAACTTAGCGAATCCTACACTTCCAAAGTAGAAAACGAAAATCCTAGTTGGATGGATTTCTAGTGGGTGATTGAATTCTTATAATTCTATTGATCATCCTCAGGTACATCCATTATTGGAATTACAATAAACTATAAGTGAGCAACTCCTTGCCCATCACATCTCATGTGAGGTTCAATCCTTTACCTAGCCCCTAATGCTCAAAATCTCAGGTACATCCATTATTGACTTATCTTGCATTAGTTAAGTTGATCCCATTGAGCGAGTAATTATGCAAATAATTTTAATGTCCTCAGGTACATCCAATATTGGCCACCAAACCATTTACATATTTACAACATCTCATGCTTAACAATTATTCTTAAGAAAATCTCTTAAATTAATTGCATCTCATGCAACTATTTAAAATTTCTTAAAATAATTGCCCCAATGGAGGGCTTATGTTATAATTACTTTAATTATAGCATTTCCAACTTAATCATTTGTTTGGAAGATTTTATAGCCATCCTAATTACTATTAAGGTCTCACTTTGCACATTATCCATTTAGCATGCATATATATCATATAATTGCATACATTCCCATACATCTCATGCATTCATGGATAAGCAGTAAATATGGTATGATCATGGACTTTCTAAGGGATTCAATTATGAGCCACCAAGAATAGAATCAGGGCATTCCTGGGTGAATTTCATTAATTCATTATACAATAATTTCTGAAGAAGTACATAATCAACACTTGATCTTGAATTCCTCCCCTTTGGTCCCACCAATGCTCTTGACCTCCTTGAACTTCTTGCAATCCAATATTACATAGTAATCCTTGGCATACCAAGGTGAATTTACAAGAACTTAAATAAATGAAATTACAACCCAAAATATTATTACAAACTTAATAATACATGCCCAAAATAAATTAAAATTAATTAATTAATTTACAATCCCAAAGAAACATAAAAGAAATAAATCCAATCACATTGGTCTTTTATAGTCCATGATCATCCATCATGCATATCACTATTTAACAATTAAATAAAACATACATACTTAAATTAAATTGAATTTCTCATATTCAACTTAAAAATCCAGATTTGAATATGATTCAAATAAATTTAAAAATTCAGATTTGAATCTCATTCAAACAAATTTAAAAATTCAGATTTGAATCACATTCAAACAACTTCAAAAATTCAGATTTGAATCACATTCAATCATTTTTTAAAAAATCAGATTTGAATCACATTCAAATATTTTTTTAAAAATGAGATCTGAATTTTATTGAATCAATTTTAAAAAATCAGATTTAAATATGATTCAAACAACTTTAAAAATTCAGATTTGAATCACATTCAAACAACTTTTAAAATTCAGATTTGAATCATATTCAAACAATTTTTAAAATTCTAATTTGAATCATAATTTAATTGTGTGATTAAAACAACTAATTAAACACTTTAATTAGTCAAAGAATAGGCCTTAGATCATACAACAATTGTAGAATTAAAAGCCAAACCTTGTACCACCCATGGAACCATTGTTGCCGCCACCAATGGTGGCTTCACCATGTGTGACGCCACACCTCTTGATCCAACTAGCAATGAATCTCTTGATCTCATGATCAAACACACAATTAAATTATATAATCAACAATCTAAATGGCAAATATAGTGGCTCTGATACCAATTGTAGGAACGGAAGCGTGAAAAACACAAGTTTGTACCATTGAATTCAAAAATTTTCACCTAGGGTCACATGCATCATGCAAGATTTATTTTTATCTATTTGATTTCAATGATAAACAACATATTAAAACTCTTTTAATATGTTTTTGGATCTGTATTTGCCATTTAAGATTTTAAAATTAATCAGATTAATTTTAGAACCCTAGATTAAATCAAGAACGATTACACTAACCTCTTGATGTGCTGCAGCGTGTCTGCGCCTTTGAGATTCGTCTTCAGGACACCAGATGTTGTCCCTCTAGCTTGTCCACACCAAGAACAACTATGGGAGCCCTTGAACAGCTTCTAAAGCCTTTTCTATTAATTAGAAATTCAAGTTCTGCCTTTTAAGAGATTAGTGATGTAAACAGGACACTAGAAACAATTTCTAGTGTTTTTAATTCAAGAGATTGATGGCTAATCTCTTTGAATTGATGACAGATGAAGAAGAATAGCTGGAGAGGCTCAAAGTGGCATGACAAATGAGAGGAGAGGCTAGGTTAACACATTAAACCCTTGCCACATGTCACCTTTTGATTAGCTCTAGGTTTAAGTGACCCAATCAAATTGTGCCAAGTGTCAAACCTATATTTAATCTTGATTTTAATCATCTTACATGATTAAAAAACATTTGGCAAGCTTATGTGTTATGCCATGTGTCACCATCTCATGATACCACGTGTCACACTGCAAAATGACCAAAATGCCCCTGTGTCTTAATTTTGAGTTCACAACCCAAAATAATTATTTTTCTTCTTCTAATTAATTTATATCAAATATAAATTAATTAATTAATCTCTATTAATTAATTTCTCATTAATTAAATTCATATTTAAACACTTTAAATATAAATTTAACTTATATTATACATCCAATAATCTAGATTTGGTTTCAAGTCATGCTAGGGACTTTGCAATCTAATTGCAAACCAAACCTATTTAATTAATCAATTAAACTCTTTAATTAATTAATTAAATCATGTTTAAATAGGTGATAACTTGTGTATGTGTGTGACTTACTAGGCTCATCACTAATTGGCAATGAGAAATGATATCAACTCTTAATATCATCAGAACTCTTTCTTACCATAAATGATTTCTCTAAATCATTTTATGAACCTTATAGACCATGGTTAACACCTAGCATAGCATGCCATGGCCACCCAATTAGTAATAAGGTTTACCTTAAATGAACCTATAATCATATGTTACCATGCACTAGAATCTCTCATTTACAAAATCCCAACTCAAGCTGAGTCATGGTTTATGTCAAACTCCATTTGCTATGAATATTATGTTCTCTTTTAATTCCAGTTCTTGATTAAAAGATTTTCTCATCGAAACTCTTTTATGAATAAATCTATCTGTCTGGCCAGAACTTGAAACATCAAGAACAATTAAATGAACATAGGATTTTATCTCTATTTACTTATAGGAACAGATTCCATCTTGATCAACACCTACCTCCATATATAACTAGTAGGAGCCAACACATGCCCATATACCCATACATAGTACAAGTATGAAAGCAGTATCAAACTCAAACTACCTATATACAAGATAACTGTGCTATCTCAGGTCTAAAGATTATATGCACTGATATGATTTATGACAAAACATTGACAAGAGTAAACTCCATGTGCTTGTCATAAGCGTCACTGGTTCGGCCTACTTATCATTTATAAGTGCCTATCATGTTTGTTATATGGCATGAGACTCACCATTCCATCTTATTTATATCTCATATAAATAACTTGGGAACAAACATGAATACAATCTTTCTGGATAAGTCATGTCCTTATTATGAAGTATCCTCGATTGTGAACCTATTTATGATACTTCGTGCTAGAAATATTGTCACTCATATTCTTAACAACTTAAGAATAATATTTCTAACAAAATATCAATGGAATATGTGTAAGCGGAAAAGTGGAAATGCCTTTATTAATAAAAATATGTACAAGATACATACTAAATGATATGCTCTAGGGCATACTACTAACAAGTACCTCCAGCGAGAGACTACCGGGTATAATGAGTATACCAATATTTTGTATTTTGTAATGTAATGTATGTTCACTGTATGTACATATTATTGTTGGTTTTGAGCAGTTGTAAATTCAAATTGTACCTTGAAGTTGTAAATTAATTATGAGTTATTTGACTTGTAAAAATTGTATTATATTTCCCTATCTCAGTCCTTGAAAAATTACTGTGAATTTGACTTGAGAACTGTGTTGGGTTGAGAAAAATGTTGAAGTTGAGATTTGGAAATTTATTGAAGTGTTTTTCACAGGCTTTTTGAAGAACTGTGTTATCCAAAATACAGATGGCACTCTGCCAAAATTTTTACAGAAATTCCAAATAGTCAAAATGTGTTAGTTCTATCACTACAATTTAAAAAGGTTTTTAATACCTGTAAATAGTGCTCACCACTGTAAAAGAAGTAAGAAAAGTTTTTAAAATCCTTTGTAGTGTATTTAATGGATTATCAGTAGACGGAGTTGGTAATTTATTAGGTATACTACGGGATCATGTTATGCCTTACAGAGGGGTAGGGTGTGACAATCAAACATCATTTCGGTTGCACTTGCCAGAAGAATGATAAAAAATGGGTGTGAAGCATACTTGGCACATGTGATAGACACCCAAGTGGGGAGCCCAGCAGTGAGGGACATCCCTACAGTATGTGACTTTCCGGATGTGTTTCCTGATGAATTGCCAGGATTACCTCCAGAAAGAGAGGTGTAGTTTGAGATTGATGTTATGCCGGGTTTGGACCCAATCTCCATAACACCATATAGAATGGCACCTGCAGAATTGAAAGAATTGAAAGTGCAATTGCAAGAGCTACTTGACAAGGGCTTTATCCACCCTAGTGTGTCACCTTGGGGAGCGCCAGTGTTATTTGTAAAGAAGAAAGATGTCACTCTCCGGTTATGTATTGACTATCGCCAGTTAAATAAGGTGACAATAAAGAATAGATATCCGTTGCCCCACATTGATGACTTGTTTGATTAGTTGAGGGGTGCAGCTGTGTTCTCAAAAATTGACCTGAGATCAGGTTATTATCAGTTGAAAGTACAAGAGCAGAGTGTTTCTAAAACTACCTTCAGAAACCGTTATGGCCATTATGAGTTCTTGGTCATGCCATTCAGGTTGACTAATGCTCTGGCTGCTTTTATGGATCTGATGAACACTATCTTCAGACCATACATCGACCAGTTTGTTGTGGTATTCATAGATGATATATTGGTCTATTCAAGGAGTGCAGAAGAGCATGATAGACATCTGCGGATTGTACTGCAGACTTTGAGGGAGAAATAGCTATATGCCAAATTATCGAAGTTTGAATTTTGGCTGAAGGAAATATCCTTATTGGGGCATGTAGCATCAGTAGAGGGCATCAAGGTAGATCCAAGTAAGATAGAAGTTGTCCTTAATTGGAGACCACCTAAAAATATCATGGAGATTCGCAGTTTTCTGGGGTTAGCTGGATACTACCATCGATTTGTGAAGGGATTTTCAATGTTGGCATCTCCATTGACCAAGTTGCTTAGAAAAGATGTGAAATTCAATGGACGGATAAATGCCAACAGAGTTTTGATGAGTTAAAGAGGTGTTTGACTGAAGCTCCATTCCTAACTTTACCTACTCCGGGTAAAGAATACACAATTTATAGTGATGCTTCTCACAATGGGTTAGGCTATGTATTGTTGCAAGATCAAAATGTTATTGCCTATGCATCACGCCAGCTAAAACCACATGAGAGGAACTATTCGACACATGACTTGGAGCTTGCTGCTATAGTGTTTGCCCTTAAGATCTGGAGATACTATTTGTATGGGGAGAAGTGCTACATCTACACAGATCTTAAGAGTTTGAAGTATTTGGGCACCTAGAAAGAGCTGAATTTGAGACAGAGGAGATGGTTAAAGTTGATAAAAGACTATGATTGTTTGATAGACTATCAGCCAGGGAAAGCTAATGTGGTGGCTGACGCCTTAAGTCGCAAGACTATGGCAAGTCTACGAGTTACTCCTTTATCTATGGTACATGAGTTGAGATTATTACATGCCAGCTTAGAGATTAATGATGAGGGGCAGACAGCAATTGCATGGCATGTACAGCCAGTGTTGATTGACCAGATCAGAATGGCTGCTCAGAATGATGAAAGGTATCAAAAGCTGTTATAAGAAGTCAAACAAGGCGAGAAACCAGAATTCTCAATAAGAGATGACGGTCTATTGCTACACCAGGGCAGAATGTGTGTTCCTAATGATATTGATTTGAGAAAGATCATTTTGAAGGAAGCACATGAGTCTCCTTTTGCTATGCATCCTGGTGGCATAAAAATGTATAGAGGGCTAAAAGAGCATTACTGGTGGATGGGTATGAAAAGAGATGTGGCAAAGTTTGTTTCTAAATGCCTGACTTGTCAGCAAGTGAAGGCAGAGCATAAAGTACCTGCTGGGTTGTTACATCCACTACCAGTACCAGAATGGAAATGGGAGAGAATAATGATGGATTTTGTGATGGGACATCCAAGGAGACAGAAGAGTCATGATGCAGTATGGGTCATTATTGACAAACTAACCAAGTCTGCTCATTTTCTGCTAGTCCAGATGGACTACAGTTTAGAAAGATTGGCCAAGTTGTACATCGATGAGATTATGAGACTGCATGGAGTGCCAGTATCCAACGTATCAGACAGAGATCCTAGGTTCACTTCTAGATTATGGGGTAGTCTTCAGAGAGCCCTAAGAACTAGATTGAACTTCAGTACTGCATTCCACCCACAGACAGATGGCCAATCTGAAAGGGTAATTCAGATCTTGGAGGACATGCTACGGGCTTGTGTGATTGAATTTGAGGGCAGTTGGGACATACATTTGCCTTTGATTGAGTTTGCTTACAACAATAGCTACCAATCAAGCATTGGAATGCCTCCATATGAAGCTTTGTATGGCAGAAAATGTAGAGCCCCGTTGTGTTGGGATGACGTGGGTGAAAGAAAGATGATTGGACCCAAAATTGTTCAGCAAATTGAAGAGAAAATCAGGGTGATCAGAGATCAACTTAAGACTGCATCAGACCGTCAGAAGTCCTATGTTGATCTGAAGAGAAGGGATATTGAATATGCAGTAGGTGATAATGTATTCCTCAAGGTTTCCCCTTAGAAGAGGATTATGAGATTTGGCAGGAAGGAGAAACTGAGTCCTCGCTTCATTGGGCCATATGAGGTTCTGGAAAGAGTGAGTCCTTTGGCATATCGATTGGCACTACCTCCAGAGTTGGAGAAGATACATAATGTGTTCCATGTGTCTATGTTGAGGAGGTATCGATCAGAGCCATCTCATGTACTACCAATCAAAGAAATTGAAGTGAATCCATACCTCACATATGAAGAAGAACCCATAAAGATTCTGGCTTATGAGGTGAAGCAGCTACGGAACAAGCAGTTACCATTAGTGAAAGTGCTGTGGAACCATCATTCGGGCCAGGAGGCTACTTGGGAATGAGAGGAGGACATGAGGAGACAGCACCCACAACTGTTCAGAGATTGATAGTAGGTAAAATTTTAAGATGAAATTTATTTAAGGGGGGGAGAATTGTAACACCCCTATTTGTATAGCCTGGCATATTTCACTTTTCCAGTGACCGAAGCCGGTCCGGACAATTATGGGGATTAGAACCACACTTAAGACAACTAGATAAGCCATAAACACAAATAATTAGTAATTGTCAATTAGTTAAGTATAAATAAGAGAAACAGAACATAAGAAGTTAAACGAGCCGAGAGTCACTGCAATGGGTGACCTTCTCGGGAAGGACTGCGAAGTCAATTTAAACTCAAATTTCGAACCGTAAAATGTGACACCATGGTCCTTAAGACCATTACAAACACAGTTAAAAAGAGAAAATCACGAAAAAGAACTGTTAAGCCAGTCAAATAATTAGGTCAGGGATCCGGAAGAAATATGAAAATATTTGCAAACCGGCTTGAATTGGCGAGGGGTAATTTGGTCAATTGACTCCGAGAGCTTACTCCTGACCTGACTGTCAAATAAAATCTGAGAAAAGAAAATTTTGAAATCAGAAATCAAATTAAAGAACTAAAGGAAAAATAAAGGAAAAAGAAAAAGAATTAAAAGTTGAATTATTACATCACACATATGACATCATGAATGATGTCAAAATTTATTTTAATTTTCCCCCAATAATTGAACAAGTCAAATATAATTAGTAAACAAATAAAACTCAAAAAAAATTAAATGAAATTTTGCTCTTCTTCCCTCACCATTTTCGGCCAACTCTCTCTCTCCCAAGCTCTCTCACTCAAAACTCCATTAAAGCTCATTTTGAGCTTGATCAAACCCTAAATCCCTATAAAAACTCCCCTTTCTATCATTAAACCTTGTTAACTCCACTTGAGAAGAAGCTTGAGCAAGAGAAGAAAGGAGGAAAAGGAAGGAATTGAAGGATTTGAAATTCTAAGAAAGGTTAGTAAGCTAAACTTGATTTGTTAGTTGATTTAATTGTGTTTATAGTTAAATAAACTTAGAAATTCACTTAAAACGAAATGAAAAAAACTTTGGAGGACTAGTTATGGAATTCGGTTAGTTAGGGTTTGATGTGGAAATGTAAAAATTTGATTGAATTAAACTTGTTAGAATGCTTGAATGATGTATGTAAGCCATGGATTGGTGATTGGAATGTATTAGATTTGAAGTGCATGAAAATTAGGGTTTTGGGCACCTAGGGTTGTGGAGGCAAAAATGTGAGAATTGGTCAAATGTTGTGTTTGACCTTGTTTGAGATGAAAAATGGGCATTTGTGACCCAATGAGATGTGTTGGAAGTGTTAGAAGTGAGTTTAAATTCTGACTAAAAATAGCCATGCTGCAGGCAGCAGGACGAAGGTCCTTTTAAGGGACCAAAATTGAAAATTTACAAGTCCAATTGGTATGAGACCAATTGGGAATGAAAATTGAAATAAAATGACACAATTTTCAGTTAGGAATCATGCCTAAAAAGTGACCAAAACCTAGTGAATAAATTGACCAAATCCGGATTTTCTCAGTCTGACCTGTACAAAAATGACCAAATGAATTGGCCCTAAATTGAGCTAGGCAGGTGTAAATGACCTGAAATTTTGCCAGTGGACAGTTGAGGTATAGACTAAAACTTTCATGAAGAATACAAACCCAAATTATTTCATTAACCAAGTCATTTGGCCAACTCAAATTTGGTGACCTAAAACTGCCAGAACCCGAATTTGCTCAGAAATCTGGGTTAAGTCCAATCTGGTAGCCATGATTCAAATGGCTATAACTTGAGCTAAAAAATTGCAATTGGAGTGATTCAAAAAGGAAAATAAAGATAAGACAATTGGGAACATTTTCTATGAAGGAAGTTTTGCTAAATTCTAACAAAAAAATGACCAATAGAACAGTACAACTTAAGACACCAAAACTGAAAATTTGCGAATTTTCCTAAAAGACTTAGAATTTGAGTAAACAACCAAAACCAACAAATTTAGTGACCAAAATGTGGTATGTGGGTGAAGTTGGAATTCCCATACCTATTAAGCCTTAGAAAGTCAACAAATTGACTCCAATAGTGTAATGAATAGTAACCCCAAAACATAAAATTTAAAGAACGTCAAGTTTAACACATTAGAGCTAGGTAAAAGTGAATTTAAATTTATTTTTGGATTTATGCTAAGTTATGATACTGAAACACTGTGAAACTGTGTGTTTCAATGGAAAAGAATACCGGGAAAGAACCCAAGGAATCGAGTCAAGGCCAAGAGGCAACTCGCTTAAGGTTTGTGCACAACGTAGAATTTATGTAAATTTTCTTCTGCATATTGTTTTGAATAATTTGAAATATTGAATTGTGACATCATTATGATGAAGTATTTATGATGCTTTTGATTTAAATTGTTGAAAGTTATTTGTGTATATTTGAATTGGCAATGTTTAGTAAATTGTTAAGATAACCTTTGAAACCACAGTGTCATGACCATATATTTGAACACCTCACTAGCATGACTAGTGAGGGTAATTAGTTTCGAATTTTGATTCCTTCTCTGGCTGAAGTGTTGAGGTGTGTGCTAGTAGAAGAAGAAATTGAATGGATATCCATATAGTTGAGCTAACTAGCCTTGTGATGTGACTTCTCCTTAGCCTCTGGCTATTGAGATTATATTTGTTTCGAATGGCATGATATAATTGTGGGTTTTATGAAATGTGTTTTGATACTTCGAAATGAACTTGTTTGGATTAAAATCTCATAATTCATGTTTTGTATTTAATTCTCATGTTCAGTCTAATTTTTGAATAAATGTGATTTAAATTCTGCATAAAGATTATTTTAGTATGTTGTGCACTACTGAGTCCTAGTACTCAGCGATGGTTGTTATTGCTGTCACAGATTTAGAGACTAAAGGAGCAACAGATTGAGCTACTAAGGACAGAGGAGCTACCTGCTTGAAGTTATCGGGTATATTTTATACCCTGACTATAGGAATTTATTTTGATGTATGTAATGTATGTAAATGTATAGACATGTAAAATTGGTCTTGAGCAGCTTGTACAAAGTTTGTATTAAGTTTGTAATAAATTTTGGTTTGGATTTTCCTAATGTCAATTTTTAGTATGATGTATATAAATTGTTTTATCTTTAAAGAAATATGAATGGAACTATTTTATTTTAATTTGAATGAAATTGATTGATAGTATTTTGATGATTACTGAATTTTTGGAAATTGAGAAATGATGATTGTTGAATTTTGAAACTTGAGAAATTGGTTGGGATTTGTAACACCCCTCACCCGTTTACAGTGTAGCCGAGCAAGGCGTGCTAAATGGCGTGCCGGAGCACTTAGTCTGTGATTATCATAGTTTCTAAGCTCAATTTGATTTTAAGAAGTCTTTATGTGCTATTCATAGCATACTGGTTATATTTTCACACTTTAATAAAATCAGTGTTTTACAAATGGTAATAAAAATTTGGCAAGGTGCCATCTGTATTTCGGATAAACTGACCTTCCAAACCTGTTGAAAACAGTTTAATATGATAATATCAAAATCTCAAATATCTCATCAATTTCTCAAAATTTCTTAAACTCAATCTCATTCAGAATCATTATGATTAGACTATCAATTCAGACATCAAAATTCTTATATTTCATTAACTTATATAATTTTCCAATTAAGTACATAAATTTGTCAAGTACAGGATGTACAAATGAAATTACAATATTCTTAGAATGAACAAAATACATAACATGTATAATTATGAGCCCTATCTACATGCATTGCTGAGGAGGTGATAATCTTGAACTCTTCTGACACTTCTGCAGATCTAGACTCCAAAAAATCTCAGTCGACAGTCTACTGGTTTTACCTTTAGTACATGCGTGAGGAAGCAATTCCATCGCGCAAAGCATTTCTGCTTAGTGGTGCAATAGTATAACAAGAAATAATATATACAAATAAAGAAAGAAATAACTCATAATTCGGATATCTAGGAATCAATTATTCTAACTGTATTGTATTTTAAATCTCTAAGGTTCTGCAAATTGTATCTTTGTTATGTTTCTGTTGCTAATCTCTTTTACTCATTTCAATCAATGTTTAATTTAATTGTACTGAAATTTTCATATACTTAACTTAACTTAACAGCCTGAATTGAATAATGTTTTAATTGACTGCCCATGTAACTTATACACTGACCAAACTGGATAAATGGATGTACTAGCACTGGGTACCTATTACCTCGGGCCGTCACACCATCGGTCACAAAGTATCTCCCGGTGTGCAAACAGTGTGGCTAAAAAGCCATATAATCAATCAGGTATTAAGCCGAGTACAATAACACAATCTATATAGCCATAGGCTATTAAAATCATAGTATGGCATAATAAGCCATAAAACACAATATGACGTAAAGTCATTTACAGAACAGCTGTCAGAATCCTATTGGCATGCCAACCTATCCAAACTAGTCAACTAGGCAAATTAGGGCATATTACAATGTTACATATTTAATTCTTTATTCACAGGGTTTATACATCTTTATGCCTTTCACTGGTCAATAAAATTATTGATCTTTTTATGCATCATGGATAGGTTGATTCTAGCATCAACATGTCACAATTTACAATTCAATATGTTGTCAATATAATGCAATTTACCCTTTTCATAAGTTGGCATTCATTGCCAAATCACTTCAAGCATCATTTTATGTAATTACCAATTTGTAATTTTAGTGTGCTAGATTGGTCTAGCTTAAAGTCCTATTTCCCTTGGTTTTTAGTTTTTGGTCAAAGAAGCAAAATTGTAGCTCTATGTCTTATTGCACTTGGGGCAAAATTTCAGGTCATTATGAGTTATATAGACCAAGATATGGTCAATTTACTAAAGCTGGATAGATTGCACCTTTGGTGCAAAATTTGGTCAATTTCTCAATTTTTGTGTGCTAGATTTGTCTAGCTTAAAGTCCTATTTCTCTTGGTACTATTCCCTTCAATTCATTTCATTAGTCAACCTATAATGTTGACCCTTGATGCACTCTATGTGAGTCAATTCTAATGTTACTAATATGTCACATTTTATAGCCCTTTAGTGTTGGTATATGTTACCAATTTCATTTCCAAGTGTATTGCATTTTATTGCAATTTATCGGATTTCGGTTTACTATTTTGACCTAGCGGGACGACCTAGTTCCCTCAGTTTTTGGGTTTTGGTCCAAACTACAAACTTGTAGGCCTATGTCTATTGCACACGGGGCAAAATTTCAGGTCATTCTGAGTTGTGTAGACCGAGATATAGTCAATTTACCAATGCTGGACAGATTGCACCTTTAGTGCAAAATTTGGTCAATTTTAGGTCACTTTTGGTTCGGTAGTTTTTGTACCCGAACTTGTGAAAGCCATTTGACTTGGTTCTCGCCATTTTTGGGCTTTGGTGTCTTCATAAGAATTGTAGATCTATGTCTAAATTAACCATGGTAAAAATTTCAGGTCAATTGGACCTATTTTGAATGAGTTATGGTCATCCCAAGAACTACTGTTCATATGGTCAAAAATCTGGGTTGCAAGGTTGCTATTCCAGATTTAGTCATTTTTAAGGTCAGTTTCTAGGTAGAATTTTAGCAACATTTCCACATGAAAGTTGGCCTATTTGGTGTCTAGTTTCACCCTCCATTGGCCTCATACCAATTGGGTTCACAGTTTGGCACTTATGGCCTAATTTAGGTACTGCCTTCAATACACAACCTGCACAAAGCACATACACTTCCAATTTGATATTCCTTCTCCTCCTCATTACTTCAATATTCAATCAATAACACTTCCATATATATATTGTATACAATTCGAGCAACAATTTTGGGCAGAATATTCAAGTGCTCAATGCACACAATTCACCATTAAGTTCAACATTCACTTCCACCAAAATTCAACATATCTCAATGTCAATATTACACATACACTTCAACATAATCATGCTTCAATATCACTTACACATACTGCCCATAATTTAATACTAGCATATTTCATTAATAAACTACATATTCACACACAAATTCATGATTTAATAGGTTGCCAAACATGGCAGTTTGCCAAAGCATCAAGACCCATATTCAAACCCTTAATTCAAGCACTAACATGCACATCATTGAATATTAAGTTACTACCACTTCCATTTAAGTTAATCAACCTTAATTTCCATCCATTAGAGGTAAGAAAAACTCAACTACAATAAACTTTCATGGCTGTCCAAAATTAAATATATCAATAACTCATCGAATCCTTCAAATTTCTTCACGATCCAACTCATCTCAACCTTAATACAAACTTTAATGAAGCAAGGGATGAAAAACTGGCACTAACCTTTATTGAGCTTCATAAAAACTTCATCAAATCCTCTTCTTTTTGCTTCCAACATACTACCCAAGGTGTGTGTGCAAGCTTTTATGAAGAAACTATGGTCAAATGAGGGCTTCAACACGGTTGCATGGTGGTTGAAGTGAGGTCGGCCATGGAGTTTCCATGGGGTAGTTTTGGTTGGTTATTTCCCAAGCTTGATGATGATGATTTTTTCCCAATTCCACTTTGATATATCCCATTTATTTAAGGTTAGTGGAGCACTAACCAATAAATTAATGTTTAATCATTTAAAAGTTTCCTAATTTGCACATTTAGCTCAATTCTTTCACTATTTACATATTGTATCCCATTTTAATTTTTTATGACATTTCCTAAGTGCAATATCATTTATTTTTAATGGAAATTTAGGTCAAAATGCAACTCTAGGTGTCAAATGATCAAAATACCCCACTTCGGGTTATATTCCCGATTTTTCGGTAACACCGATTTTTGTCTGTTTCTCGATTTTTCATTTTTCTTTGTACTAATTTATTAATTTTTCTTTAATAATTATAGTGTCAATTATATTTCAATAGACCTTTACTTATGTCTCAGAATTAAATTCTGAGGGTTCCCCGCAGTGCTGGGGTCGGCAACGGCCTTCCCAGTGCGGTCACCCATCGTTGCGGTGTCGGCTCGTTTAACTTAGCTTCATTTTCTCTCTTTCATTTGTCTTTGATTTTTCTTGCATTTTCTTCTTATTTATTTCATCATTATATGTCTGTTCATTATCACCGAAGTGTAGTTCCAGACATTCCAACTTTCTGGGGCAGACATTAACCGTCGAAACAATAGAATGTACGGACTACAAAAATGAGGATGTTACAGGATTGTTGTGGAGTTGTTGAGATAAATTATTAAAAATGTTTTTTTCAGGTATTTCAAGAACTGTTTTCTCAAAATACAGACGGCACTCTAACGAAATTTTTATAAAATTTGTGGAAAAATAAAATGGGCAAAAATTTTAAATGGTTTTCAACTTTGAATAAATGATTTTAATACCTATTAGAAAATGCTCACCACTTATAAAAAGTAGAAAATTGTTTTAAAATCCATTGTAGGGTAGTTAATGAGTTATCGGTAGGTGAAGTTCAGTAGTTCATAAGGTATTCTACGGGATCATGTTATGCCTTACAAAGGGGTAAGGTGTGACATGAGAACTAGCACCAGTATCTAAAACCCAAGCTATAGATGAACTATTAGCATCATCAAAATCTAAATAACAAGATATAGACATACCTTTTAAAGGTTTATCTTTCTTGTTCTTCAGAGAAGTGAGATACTCTGGGCAGTTCCTCTTCCAGTGCCCATCCTTCTAGCGGTAGAAATAATTTCCTTTGCCTTTGTCAGCTTCAGTCTTGCCCTTTTGTTTGGCTATCTTCTTGGAAGGTCCAGGAACTTGAGGTTTCTTTTCTTAATGCCCTTTTTTTTCTTGGACTTTCCAACAGAAGAAGAAGAAGCAACCAAAGCCACCACTTTTCCTTTATTGCCCGGCATATTCTTTTGGGCAATAACCAGCATGTTAAGCAAGATAGCCAGAGTGCATTCTTGCTTAGTTATATGAAAATTTGTCAAAAAATTCCCAAATGGCTCTAGTAGGGACTGAAGGATCAAATCTGTCTACAGTTGGAAATCCATATGAAAATCAAGATGTTCCAGCTGCTCAATAAGCCAAATCATCTTGTGGACATGATCTCTTACATTCTGTCCCTCTGACATCCTCATGCGGAATAGCTGTCTAGATATCTCATATCTAGCATTCCTGCTGTGTTCACCATACAACTCTTGCAGGTGAAGAAGGATCTCATTTGCACTTTGCATTTTTCATGCTACTTCTGTAACTCATTAGTCATAGAAGCAAGCATGTAATATCTAGCTCTCATATCATGCTCCTTCCACTTATCCAAAGGCTTTGATTCCTCTGGTGTGACACCCCTTACCCGTGTACAGTATACCCGAGTAAGTAATGCCACACGGTGTACCGGCACACTCTAATATTCCTCAATTAATTTATATCATGCTTTTGCATATAATTTATGAAATACAATTTATTTAAGCCATCTATCAAAAGTATTATTCATTTAAGGTTCCGAAAATTTTAAAGAAAATCCGACGGAGCACCGGCTAAAAATGGAGAAAACCGTTCTTCGGAACCTGTGAAAACACTTCCAAATAATTTTCAAACAAACCCAACATCAATTCATCAACAAAGTCTCAATATCAAAAACTCAACAATATTTCTCAATTTCAGTTCTCAATAGCCTTTTCATTTCTCAAACATCCATTTCTCAGGGTTCTCATATATATATAAATAACAATTAAAAGCTCAAATTACTTCCATACATAACCATAAATCTTTATTATTTACATGAACCTCAAAATACATTGTCGCAATGGGATTTTGCGGTCGCCCGGACGATCACTCACCGAAGTGGGAAAGAGTGAGGAGTCGCCACCTTAGTTTTGAGGGAAACTAAAGAAAACCATTTGAGAAGTTTAAATTAAAAATGAAACCACTTCAAAACAGAGATTCTAAGTTCGGGGTCCGTAAACGGGTGGGGAAGGTGTTAGGCACCCCACCTCGTCCCTTAATAAGGGTAAGTAGATTTAATTCTGCGTCCTTTACAAATTAGTTAGAAGGGCTTAGGCGGCAATGTTAATCCTTTTGGTAGAAGGAATGTTTGATTTTTCACTAAATTTGGATCACCCAGATACATAAGTAAATGAGACAACCTTAGTGAACGGGTGTGAGAATCGGATAAGAACTCTCCTCCGATCTTTTTTAAGTTGTTCATTAAAATTTTGAGGGGAGACCGGATAAGAACCCTCCTCCGGTCTCTTTTAAGTTATTTATTTGAAGTTTTGAGGATGAGATCGGATAAGAACTCTCCTCCGATCTCTTTCAGATGTTTATTAAAATTTGAGGTTGAGACCGGATAAGAACTCTCCTCCGATCCCTATTTAATGTTTATTAAAATTTTGAAGTGAGACCGGATAAGAATCCTCCTCCGATCTCTTTTAAGTTATTTATTAAAATTTTGGGAGGAGACCGGATAAGAACCCTCCTCCGATCTCCTTTAGAATTATTCGTTAATGTTTTGAGTTGAGACCGGATAAGAACTCTCTTCCGATCCCTACTTAATGTTTATCAAAATTTTGAAGGGAGACCGGATAAGAACCCTCCTCCGATCTCCTTTAAGAGTTGACTTAAAACTTTTAGGCAAGGATAGGATAAGGACTCTTCCGACCCCTTCTATTTTGATGAGACTCGGACAAAGACTTTTCCGACCTTTAAAAATTTAACCACTACGGGTCTTAAGAACCTAAAACTAAGAATTCGACCTTCAAAAATGCCGGGATAAGGTTTATGGATATCCCGTGGCTGAGCAGGAACACTAGACTTGATTCATCGACCTTTTCATGTAGTCATTTTACCAATATCTATTAATGACCGATCCACTGCTTCGTTTACTTTGGTCTTATTCCATTTCATGACATCTTTGTCGAATTGTCGCTTACGCCGCCTAATAGTTCGGCTATCTTCCCGACGTGTTATTCGTGTCCTCTTTTAAAGGAGACCTCTAAGTTGCAGCTACCTACATTTACCCAACCATTTACATACTACAAAGAGTTAGAAAACTGGTTTTCAGAAATGGCGGAGATCAATAAAATGAACTGATCACTAAAAAAATGATTTGAGAGTGACTTTCTTTGGGATTGCTTGTGCAGAAATGGTCTAGATGTAAGAAGAACAAGGAAAATGCGGGAAATAAACGTAGACGCTTAATAAAACAAGAACATGAACTCTTATAACAATATTTTCTCTTAGGTTCTCTTGTACAAAATAACCTTGAAGAAAGTTGCGGATGTATGAAGAACAAAGGAAGTGCAGAAACAAACGTAAATGATGAGTGTGAACTCTTACCTGTGAGAAGCCAAATATATTGAAATAACTGTGAAGTGGTAAACAGTGATGTCGGATTGATCAGCCTGAGAGTTGATGTCTGTCGTGAAACCGAGAGATGCTTTAGCTAAAAGGTAACCGGGTAAGAACCAGGTGAAAGGAAGTTGAGCTTGAACAGAGGAAAGGAAAGCAGAGATGATGAGAGTATGACCAGATAATGAACAAACTGGAAATGTAGAGTTCCAATATTCAAAATCTTTTTCAAGAAAACACTCCTGAAAACTAGTTTCAAAAGTCTTTTTAATCACTACAAAACAGCAGAGTAACAAACTGAATGAAGTTTCAGAGTTCCTCCACGATAATAGCAGCCTCTTGCCTATATTTTTTGTCCGTCCTTGAACAGTTTTTCATGCAGGTATTTATAGGAATCGTGCTCCCATGAAGGGTCGATTCATTTTGAGGGAGATGGAGGGTCAGGATTTTGAAGTACATGATCGGATGTTCAGGAATTAAAGAGAATCAAAACGAATGGCTGAGATCGCTTCTCAAAGTATTTGTCCTTTTCCTCTTTTAATCCGACGGTCTTGAATCCTCTTGTCCGGAACGATCTGAGGGCTGAGAGTGAAAACGCTGCATCGTCATCTTCTCTTTTGATCCAAGGGTTCCGGATTCATCCTTACAAGTGAGATCAACGGTGGAGATTGGGATGTCAGGATGTCATGACATACCCTCGCACTGTCAAGATTAAGGCGATTCTTAGGCGTGCGGTGGAGATCTCGTCTGCCACGCTTTAACTACCTCGGCTCTGATTCTGACGACGGTTATTGGAATTTGTCTTATTCTTTTGTCTTCCGATCCCTCCCCTAGCTCCTATTCCGATCTCTCATGCTGATCTCCTATCTCCCGATCTCTTTTATCCCTTGATCAGTCTGGATTCGGTCCAAGCATTAATTACATCTCGATTTTCGAAGCGTCCGCTTCGTTTTCCGCTCAGCATTAAATGCCCATTTTCCCCTATATATACCCCTGTTGATAGTGGCATTTCCTTCATTCGATTTTTCTCTCTTTCTCCTTGTTTCTTGGTTCTAGCTGTTCCGGGGAAAGTTCCGGCTACAACTGTGGTTTTGATCCTCTTCCGATGGAATTCCCTATTCCTCGACTGAAAATTTACGATCCCGGTGATTGGATGGTCCTAATTGACGATGGTGAGAGAACTGGATTTGACCGATCCGTATTGCGGGCTTCGGTTGTACCGATCTCGAGTTGCTCAACTGAGTTCATTCGGCTTCTCATCACATTGAGTGTTCCGACAGCGATTCTGATCCACATTGGGTGTTCCGACAGCGGATTAAGCTTCCGGTCGGCAATATCCTTGGGATCAGTTATAAACTGATCCTTAGATCACCTGGGAGTATCCTTGGGATTAGTTATAAACTGATCCTTAGATCACCTGGGAGTATCCTTGGGATCAGTTATAAACTGATCCTTAGATCAGCCTCTTCAGATAGGATTTTTCACCGGTCTCTAGAGATCGTCCAAATGATGTAATTTTTCAATGTAATCAGATCTCTAGAGATCGGCCACATGATGTAGCTAGACCTTTATTGTAATCCGATCCCTAGAGATCGCCCAAATGATGTAATCCGATCTTTTGAGAATAAAGACTTTATTTTGTCGATTATCATCTTATTTTTGCATTGATTATTTTCCGATCTCTAATGTGTTTATCCGATCCGGTTCTTTACCTGAATGACACTTAACTGATCCTTTATTCAAAATATTTAACTTATTATGCCGATCTCCAATTAACCGATCTCTGAACATTCGGATATTTGAGAGAAGTGTCAGAACAGCTGTCGAGTCTCACCAATCGATGCGCCGCCTAGAACCTCGCGAGCATTAAATGCTCGGACTAGTATAAATAGGGGAGGGTTAGCCAGTTGTTCTCTCATTCCATTTTCAATCCCCTGCTCACAACTTCGAAGTTCTCTCATTTTCTCCAGTTTCTCCGACGCCGATCAGACTCCGGTAAGGGCTTTAATCCTCTTTTTAGTTTAAGTTCTTTGTTTTTTTCTTGAAAATGAGCGGTGCCGAAGGTCAGAGAGCGGCGAGCCCTCCTTCCATTCAGTTCTCATGGTCATCGTCTGATGAAGAAGAGGCGGTCGGGCCAAGCACGCAACCTGAACCCCCTAGGGTCTCTGCTCCAGGTCGGGGTCGGGTCATACCATCAAGGCTTGCACCACCTTCAAGGAGAGAGACCCTTCCTATAGACGAGCTTCCATCGGTTCTTCGGGAATCCGATCTGCAATCGTTTGTTCAAGAATACAACATTTGTCCTGATTCATATGAACTGATCAAGTGCCATGGCGATGTTCGTGTCGATCACTCCTTTGAAGAGAACGACATAGTCATGGTGTATGAGGAACAGTTAAAGGCCGGTCTTCGATTCCCCCTGGATGACTTCTATAAGGAGGTCCTAAAACTTCACCGGGCGAGCATCGTTCAGATCCACCCTAACTCATGGCGGATTTTAGTAGCCTTCCGAGGCCTATGCCGAGCTAAGGGAATCAGACCTACGGCTAAGGTGTTCGCCGAGTTGCACCGGCTATCTCGCCGAAAGGACGATGACCACTGGTTCTTTCAGGCGAAGCCTCGTTGCGGGCTCTTTTCCGATCTGCCCTCGTCTCTTAAGAATTGGAAGAATCGTTTCTTCATTGTGAGGAGCAAAGATCCGAGCCATTTTGAGGACTTCCCCCGCAGCTGGTGGTACCAGGGACCTTTGCTTCCGAATCACATCACCCTGAGCCAAGATGAAAGCCTAATAGTGATGGATTTGAAGAGTGAGGCTGCCACTAAAAAGTATTCTTGTTTGGATGCGGTGGATCGCCGAAGTGCACCATTGGACTGCTCACTGGCCAAGACCGCGAACTTCCGCTCTCTAACCTCGGCATCGGTATTTTCTATATCTCAATTCTCACGACCTTAGCGATCTCACTAACCTTTTCTTTGTGCAGGTATGGCGGGTGGTGATGGTTCTAGGAAGCGAAAGAAGGAAAGAGAGATCTCCCGGAAGATAAAGGAGATAAAGCGTTTGGAACGACTTCAAACACCCGGTCACGAACCCGGGGAGATACAAAGAGACCCACCTCAACCTTCGGGTCCGCCAACCACTGAAGCTGTCAGATCTCCTCCTAGATCGGAAGAGAATCCTCCGACTCTTGCAGTTGTCCCAAGCACGGGAAGGGGGCCTTCTCAATCTTCCGGGAGGACCTCTTCTCGTGGCGCTCAAATACTGATCGACTGCTTGAAGGATAATCGGACTGTCAGGGAGAACCCCGATTTTGCCAAGGTCCTGGGATCTACCATCTTCTTTCAGGAGGATCGGGACAGGCTATCCCGGAATGGTCTCGATGATATCTTGACCCGAACCATGAGTCTAAATGTGGAGTGTCTGGTGAATCAGACCATGGTTCGGGAAAAGATCCAACGTCTGGGTAAGGAGATCGGGAAGAAGAATCAAGAAGTGGATTCCCTCCGATCCCAACTCTCATCCGCTCGGGATTATATATCTCAAGTCGAGGGACGGGCAAAGCTCCATGAAGACCGGCCGCCGAAGAATCGTGTTTTGGAGAGGGACCGTGCTCTTAGGGAAGTCCAGGCGCTTCACGCCAACGAATCCGCTCAGGTCGCTCAACTCATAGAGGAGCTCAAAGCGAAAGATAAGGAGCTTGAGGAGAAAGATAAGGAGCTAAAGGAGAGAGATGAAGAGATGGTGACGGGGATAGCCGGAGCCTATGTGAATGCTCACAAGGATCTCTTAGCCGCACTCCAGGAGCGCTACCCAGAAGAAGACTTTTCTTGGATGGACGACGTGGCTCCCGGGGGCGATGGTGAAGATAGTGAGGAGGAGGGCGAGGAAGAGAGAGAGAGTGAGCAGAATGTAAATCAGGCTGGGGGTGATCCCCCAGCCGAATAACTTGTACAAATTATGAAATGAAATGGAATATCTTCAATGAATGGATGTGATTGGAAAATCTTCGAATTTGCCTAAGTATTTGATTGTATGAGCATAGCGAAACATGAACTAAGTTCCATTATTAATCTAAGTATAAAAGATCGGAAAGCACAATAAGCATGAGATCGGTGTGGGAGAAATGCTGAACGGGACTTGGTTAAAATTGAAAATTTAACTTGAACACTTAAGATCGGAACCCTCGTTAAACCGAACCCAAACTTTAGCTCTTAATCTTCCGAAAAGGAGGTCGGCAATAAAACTGGTAGGAAAAGATCTAGTGCCAGTTCATTTTATTTATCAACAGAGATCAGGAATATACTTGACAGGTCCGGAAATTCGACAACGGGTTTGAGAGGTCGGTAAATGATTTGAGAGATCGGCGAGGCTTAATGAATATGAGGACTCAGTATTAATTCAATTTTTGTGAGGAGAGATCGGAAATGTGACCGCCTAACGAGGGATCGGAAACGAGATTAGCTGTTCAAAGAAGAATTTTTATTGATTCTAGGGATCGGCCAAAATATGGTGTCGACAGCTGCCCCTCTTTACATAATTTCTAATAAAGGAAAAATTTCCGTATAGGAATTATGTAAAGATTCAGACTCATATTTTGGACGATTAGGTGTTCGAAATTAGGGAACTAAAGCACACCTAAGTTAATGACCTCGAACATTAAAATCAACTTGGATCTAGAAACCAGAGGTTGATAACAGGAATTAAAAATTGCATGAAATTAAAATCAACTTAGATCAAGGAACCAGAGGTTGATAGCAGGTAATGTAAATTGCATGAAATTAAAATCAACTTAGATCGAGGAACCAGAGGTTGATGGTGGAATTGCAGGAAATTAAAATCAACTTAGATCAAGGAACCAGAGGTTGATGGTGGAAATTAAATTGCAGAAAATTAAAATCAACTTAGATCAAGGAACCAGAGGTTGATGGTGGAATTGCATGAAGTTAAAATCAACTTAGATCAAGGAACCAGAGGTTGATAACAGAAATTTAAATTGCAGAAAATTAAAATCAACTTAGATCAAGGAACCAGAGGTTGATGGTGGAATTGCATGAAATTAAAATCAACTTAGATCAAGGAACCAGAGGTTGATGACGTGGAATTGCATGAAATTAAAATCAACTTAGATCAAGGAACCAGAGGTTGATGACGTAAATTTAAATTGCAGGAAATTAAAATCAACTTAGATCAAGGAACCAGAGGTTGATGGTGGAATTGCATGAAATTAAAATCAACTTAGATCAAGGAACCAGAGGTTGATGACAGAAATTTAAATTGCAGGAAATTAAAATCAACTTAGATCAAGGAACCAGAGGTTGATGACAGAAATTTAAATTGCAGGAAATTAAAATCAACTTAGATCAAGGAACCAGAGGTTGATGGTGGAATTGCATGAAATTAAAATCAACTTAGATCAAGGAACCAGAGGTTGATGACAGAAATTTAAATTGCAGGAAATTAAAATCAACTTAGATCAAGGAACCAGAGGTTGATGACAGAAATTTAAATTGCAGGAAATTAAAATCAACTTAGATCAAGGAACCAGAGGTTGATGGTGGAAATTTAAATTGCAGGAAATTAAAATCAACTTAGATCAAGGAACCAGAGGTTGATAACAGAAATTTAAATTGCAGGAAATTAAAATCAACTTAGATCAAGGAACCAGAGGTTGATGGTGGAAATTTAAATTGCAGGAAATTAAAATCAACTTAGATCAAGGAACCAGAGGTTGGTGGTGGAAATTAAATTGCAGGAAATTAAAATCAACTTAGATCAAGGAACCAGAGGTTGATGACAGAAATTTAAATTGCAGGAAATTAAAATCAACTTAGATCAAGGAACCAGAGGTTGATGGTGGAAATTTAAATTGCAGGAAATTAAAATCAACTTAGATCAAGGAACCAGAGGTTGATAACAGAAATTTAAATTGCAGGAAATTAAAATCAACTTAGATCAAGGAACCAGAGGTTGATGGTGGAAATTTAAATTGCAGGAAATTAAAATCAACTTAGATCAAGGAACCAGAGGTTGGTGGTGGAAATTAAATTGCAGAAAATTAAAATCAACTTAGATCAAGGAACCAGAGGTTGATGGTGGAATCGCAGAAAATTAAAATCAACTTAGATCAAGGAACCAGAGGTTGATGACAGAAATTTAAATTGCAGGAAATTAAAATCAACTTAGATCAAGGAACCAGAGGTTGATGGTGGAATTGCATGAAATTAAAATCAACTTAGATCAAGGAACCAGAGGTTGATGACAGAAATTTAAATTGCAGGAAATTAAAATCAACTTAGATCAAGGAACCAGAGGTTGATGACAGAAATTTAAATTGCAGGAAATTAAAATCAACTTACAAAGCAAGCCTAACCTTAACACATGAAGTTCTTTCCCTGACGAAGTGTACTTAACAAGATACCGAAGGCCGATGATTAGTGGAGGAAGACTTGCAAGACCTGTCCTATGATCTCGTTCTCTCGAATGCCCCTTTTTCATTTCCGACTTTCTTCTTATTCTACGGAAAGCGCCCTCGCGGGTTTTCACTTTCTCTCCGTCCACTTAACCAGAAGCGCCCTTTCGGGTTTTCACCTATATATATATATATATATATATATATATATATATATATATATATATATATATATATATATATATATATATTTTTTTTTTTTTTTTTTTTTTTTTTTTGGCGGCTATTCCCTGCAAATCTCATAGTAAAGTACGCGAGGTTATCAATTTTTAAATTCAAATCTTATGGCAGAAATTTAACTAATCAATAGCGCATTAGTCAAAGAGAAAGGATAGTATTAAAAGTGAGTAAGCAGGAAAAACAAAAGCAGAAGGAATGGAGTATAACTTTATCATGGCTTTAGGAAAAATAGACTTTCAAAGGAAAAGGAAAGGTACAAGGATAGATCTCATATATTCCTTTTAGTTGGTTTTGAAGTCTTTTAACTGCCATATTCCAAGTTCTCTCCAAGTCTTCTTTGTGTGATTTGCCTCTCTATCTGCGGTTTCATGCCCCCTTCCTTATTCCTCCAGTTTGGTTCTTGGGACGCCCTTTTTGGTTTTCACCCCAAGAAGGTTTTTTTTTTTTTTTAGGACGCCCTTTCGGGTTTTCATCCCTTCTCCTTTTTATGCATAGTATCTCTTGACAGTGTCGGCATTCACAGGTCTCGGGAATTCTTCACCGTCCATGTGGGTCAAGATCAAGGCTCCTCCAGTAAACGCCTTTTTAACCACATAGGGTCCCTCGTAGGTTGGTGACCATTTGCCCCGGGGATCGTTTTGGTTCGGTAGTACTTTCTTTAGCACTAAGTCACCGGGTAGGAATTCCCGTGGGCGTACGTTTTTATCAAATGCTCTGGCCATTCTCCTCTGATATAATTGCCCGTGACATGCTGCTGTTAACCTTTTCTCATCCAGCAAGTTTAACTGATCCAACCTTGACTGGATCCATTCTGACTCACCAATCCCTGATTCCTTCAGAATTCTTAGGGAAGGAATTTCAACCTCAACAGGTAATACTGCTTCCATCCCGTAGACCAGTGAGTACGGAGTTGCCCCAGTTGAGGTTCTTATGGAAGTCCGGTATGCATGAAGAGCATAGGGGAGCATGTCATGCCAATCCCTATATGTGACCGTCATTTTCCGGATTATCCTTTTTAGATTTTTGTTCGCAGCTTCCACCGCTCCATTCATCTGGGGACGGTATGGGGAGGAATTGAGATGTTGGATTTTGTATTGATCACACAGCTTTTGAATCTTCGGACCATTCAGGTTCTTGGCGTTATCAGTGACAATTTCATTCGGGAGACCATGTCGGCATATGATATTGTTTCTGAAGAATTTGAGAAACGTGTTCTGCGTGATGTGAGCATATGATGTCGCCTCGACCCACTTGGAGAAATAGTCGATGGCTACAAGGATGAATCTGTGCCCATTGGATGCTTTGGGATTGATGGGACCAATCACATCCATGCCCCACATTGCAAAAGGCCATGGTGAGACGAGATTGAACAGCTTGTGAGGTGGCACATTTATCGGATCTGCATAAATCTGACACTTGTGGCACTTCCGGAAATACTCGATGCAATCCTTTTCCATTGTGGTCCAAAAGTACCCACGTCGCATGATTTGCTTGGCCATCATGTATCCATTGGCGTGAGTTGCACAATTTCCCTCATGAGTTTCAAAAAGGATTCTCTTTGCCTCCTTTGCATCCACACATCTCAATAATTCACCGTTGGAGCTTCTTTTGTATAAGGTTTCCCCACTGGGAAAATACCCCAATGCTAACCTCCGAATCATTTTCTTTTCATTTTTGCTTGCCCCTGAAGGGAATTCTCCGGTTCTACAGTAGACCAGGATGTCGTGGTACCAAGGCTTTCCATCGAGCTCTTCTTCAATCATGAAGCAATAGGCCGGCTCATCCCTTACTTTAATCTTCAACGTCTGAAACGTCTGCCCTTCTTCGATTTGAGCCATAACAGCTAGAGTAGCTAAGGCGTCAGCAAATTGATTCTTGTCTCTACTCAGATGAGTGAAAGAGATTTCTTCGAATTCCCTGATCATCTCCAGTAAGTATTTCTGGTAGGGGATTAACTTGGGATCCTTGGTTTGCCATTCTCCCTTGACCTGATAAAGTATCTGAGCCGCGTCTCCCTCCACCTCCACCTTTCTGATTTTCATCTCCCTAGAAGCATGTAGACCCATTACACAAGCTTCATATACGACGACATTGTTGGTACGTCAAATCCCAACTTAGCGGCTATTGGGAAGTGCTTTCATGCAGGGATACTAGTACAGCTCCAATTCCATTCCCGGATAAATTGACTGCACCGTCAAAATACATTTCCCACACATCGAGTGACCCCTCTTCTTCGTAGTCTACTTCATTAATATGTTCGTCAGGGAACTCAAAATCCAGAGCTTCATAATCCGGGATAGGGTTTTCCGCTAGGAGGTCAGCAATTACGCTACCTTTTACCGCTTTCCGGGTCATGTAGACTATATCATACTGGGAGAGTATAACCTGCCACTTGGCTATCCTTCCCGGCACGAATGGGCTTTCGAATACGTATCTGTTAGGATCCATCAGGAGATAAGCCATGTCTTGTGATTCAACATGTAGTGCTTGAGGCGATTTGCTATCCAGCTAACGCAGCGACAAGTCTTTTCTAAGAAAGAGTACCTTGACTCACTATCATTGATCTTCTTGCTCAGGTTGTAAATGGCCCTCTCTTTTCGCCGGTATCATCATGCTGTCCCAAAACACATCCCATAGAGCTCGTTGGACTGCCATGTGCAGGATCGAGGCACGCCGCCACAAAGGGACCAATACTAGTGGGTTTGACAAATACTGTTTGATTGTCTCGAAAGCCTTTTGACAATCCGAATTCCATTGGGTAGGATTGTTCTTCCGGAGTAGTCTGAAAATAGGCTCAGCTTTGGCAGTGAGATTAGAAATAAATCTTGAAATGTAGTAAAACTTTCCTAGAAAGCTGCGCACCTCCTTTACATTTTTGGGGACGGCATTTCTTGAATAGCTCGAACTTTGTGCGGATCCACTTCTATCCCTTTCTCGCTCACTATGAATCCCAACAGTTTTCCCGACCTAGCTCCGAAGATGCATTTAGCAGGGTTCAACTTCAACTTGTATTTCCTGATCCTTTCGAGCACCCTCCTCATCACCTGAACGTGGCTCTCTTCTCCCCTGGATTTAATGATCATATCATCCACATATACCTCCACTTCTTTATGCATCATATCGTGGAATAATGTGACAATTGCGTATTTGGTAAGTAGCCCCGGCATTCTTCAACCCGAAGGGCATGACCCGATAGCAAAATACTCCCCATTGGGTGATGAAAGCAGTTTTATCCTTGTCTTCCTCATCCATTGGGATCTGATTGTACCCTGATGCCCCATCAATACACGAACACCTGCCCAATCCCGCAGCATTGTCAACTAACACATCAATGTGAGGGAGAGGGAAATCATCTTTCAAACTTGCTTTATTAAGGTCCCTGTAGTCAACACACACCCTGACTCTCCCGTCTTTCTTCATTACTGGGACGACATTAGCCACCCATTGGGGATATTTGACTACTTCCAAGAATCCGCGTCATCTTGTTTCTTGACTTCATCCGAACCTTGAGCGGTGTGTGGGATTCATTCTCCTCGATTTACCTTCAGGATCGTTCACGGAATTAAGGGAATCTTGTGCGTCACTATCTGAGGGTCCAAACCGACCATATCGTCATAGCTCCATGAAAATACGTCGAGAAATTCCTTAAGCAGACCGATCATATCTCCCAATTCCTCACTCTCCACTATCTTAAGTTCCCTTTTTACTTCTTCCGAACCTAAGTTTATTGTGCGCGTTTCATCTTCACAAGGCACGAGGGAGGGTTCATATTTTTAATTGCTTTCTTCTGTAAGGTCTTCCTCGAATTACTTGAAGTAATGGCGATTATGGGGATTTCAAAATTAACTGGAGGAATTTACGAGTCTATTGGATTATTAGGTGTTAATTGATGAATGGTCTGAATGAATAAAGAATAGAACATGTTATAAGGATGGAATTAAAAAGGAAAGAGAGTATTGGATTTAAAATGCGCTATCAATTCATTAATATTAATGCCATAAGAAAAGGTCCATTTACAGTATTACACTTGTCACCATGGACAAAATGATCAAGTGTAGATAACCGCAGGTACTTTACTCGAAATTGAGTACAGGATATCCTCCGTTGTCCGGTTGTCAAGCTCCTGCTCCTCGGCCATGGGTGAAATTAGGGCCTCATACAAGGAATCGGTTGGATGACATCTATGGATGGATCATCCGCGATTCTTACGTACTTGCGGATGTTGGATGACCGGTATGGCGAAGATCTCTGTAATACTCTCGACTATTTTCATATTTCCCGTCCACTGGTCAAACCTCCGATCCGAAGCATCCTCCTCATCGTAATCGCCCATCCACGAGGGCATCCTCCTCATACCCCAAACCACAACGGCCTATTTTCTGAATAGCCGGTATAGGCTCGACGATTCCTTGCAAGGCAGTGCCCAAGCCTTTCCCCTCTTGATACCCGTTTCTTGACATTACTTTGGCCACCATAGCCATAGCCCCTTCCTTCGCAGTATCTTGCAATTCAAGGGCCTGGAAAGAACTCTCCAATGATTCCTCGGCCGCTTCCACATAAGGAAGTGATTGCGGCTTGGTGACCAGTATGGCCTCTTCGCCCCTTACTGTGATGATTTTGCCGTCCTTAATGTATTTGATCTTCTGGTGTAAGGTTGAAGGAACAGCGTTTGCAGAGTGGATCCACGGCCTCCCTAATAACATAGTGTAAGCCGGCTCAATGTTCATCACTTGAAACATGACGTTGAAAGTACATGCCCCGACTTGGATTGGCAAGTCAATGTCTCCCAGTACCTCTCTCCTGGTACCGTATGATATGCCCCTCCAACTGGGAGCTGAGGGGTGGAGTAAACTGGAGGGATCGGGATTGAATGGTGAGGCTCGACATTTGAGACAGCCGGGTAATAGGAAAAAGGTGGATCATTATTTATGGTCACCGGATTGACATGATGGATCGGTCCGGATTGATGGTCGGAAAGTGAAGGAGGTTGAGCGTAGTGAGAATCAACCGTTGTAGGAGGTGGGGAGGTAATGGTAGGTTAGGGTGCAGTAGGTTTATTCGAGACATTTCCTTCATTAGTCTCATAATTTGAAAGTGATCTTTCAACTCAGTGACCTGCCCCTGTAGGTTCTGTACTTGCTCTTGATTTTCCATTATCTTCCTTGTTCGATATCTTGTTAAGTACACTCGCTGGGGTCGAACCGTGTGCTTGGTCAGACTTGCGTTGTTAGAAGCAATATTGATTTTCTGTGAGGATAAAAAAAATTTAAATGAATTTGAGTTTTGCAAAGAAACTAAAAGTCCTGGTCTGGACGAAGGATACAGTGGCATTTGAGAGCCAGGTTGGAATCTACAAAAGGATAATCGCCTCAGCTTTATCATGGCATCGTTCGATAGTCTGACCGTGAATGACGGGATTGAATGCGCATTTATGATACCTGTCCATATAGCGCATTTCAATTTTTCACATAACCCTAGCGAGGAAGTTCCTACGGGAGTCATACTATTCATTCACAAATTTTGCTAAACAATGGTCCAAAAATTACTTCATTAACTGAGTAATTTGTACATCGTATCTTTTACATTGGCCTAGGCTCTGGAAGATTCTTTATAATAAGATGACATTTTCTGAGATACTCATATAACCTTTCTTCTTGCTTGGCAGGGTCGAACACTTTCAGAGCATACTCGGATTCAGGTAATAGTTCCTTTTTTCCCTGTGCTATCATCTTCTCCAACTGGTCCACATTTTCTTTCAGTCCTTGATAGAGGCGACTTGTTTCTCTTTCTCTTTCCTTTCTTTAGCACATTCTCTCAAGATGTCGTTGATGAGGAGTGCCTGTTCTTTTAATTCAAGCTCCTTCTTCTTGTTTTCCTGTTTATACTTTTCAACGAGTACCTCTTGGTACTTCATCCTTTCCTGAAGCTTACTATTCTGCCCTTTCATTTCTTTGACCTCAGCTTGGAGAGAGTTTCTTTCTTTTCCCCACTGTACCTCTTGCTCTTCGAACCCTATCCTTTCGGCCCTTGCCTCTTCCTTGAGCTTTCTTACCCTTCTCTTAAGTTTACTGTTGGTCCTCCAATTGTGTCATTCGTTCTTGCACTGTGAGTTTTTCGGTATTTGCCTTTTGTAGCGAGTCAACCAAAGCGATTATTAGCTTCCTCTAATAGGGCGTCTTGGCGAGGGTTGTCGTCCTTGAATTCTATGGTAGAGCGTTCTTGGTCCCTATCAGCTCTCCATTTAAGGTAATCGTCCGAGGCACTCGGGCCTTTGGGTGATCTCTCCATTAGAGTGATGTTTTCCCAGGACTTGCGAGCCATTTTCAACCCTTCTTCTTCCTTGAGCTCATGGTAGAAGTGACCTTGGTGGTATTCTTTAATGTTGAACATGGACTGTGTTGAGCCAAACTGCCTCATTACGGTCTTTGGAGTGTAACTTGTATACCCGGTTATTCCAATTAGGGACACCGACTGAATACCTCCTGTACCAATCAAGACGGGTTGGCTTGACGTCCACAGCTTCCTCCAACAGTAATCATGGCTATTGAAACTCAAAATCCGTTCCCGCCACTGTTTTTCATTCTTCAAGCTGATCACTAACCGGGTCATCTTCTCAATGGGAGGCTGGTCAAGGTACCAAGTCAATCCTTTTGTCTCCACAGGACACATGTGACTGATAGTCCAGAGGTATAATAACTGAGAGCAACACTTAATGGACCCTTTCCCCTGTTGTCTGCAGTAAGTTAGGGTTAACAAGGTTTCGGCAAGGATTGCCGGTATCGGATTGATCCCCTGCCTTTCTACTGTCCAAAATACCTCCACTGCACTGCTAGTGATGATCCCCAATGGCCCCGGGAACAGGATCAGACCATAGATTCCCAAGGCGAGTGCTACGGAAGCTTGATCCCATTGTTTCTCTTGGAGGTGATGATCTAACCGCTTCTCAAGGTACATCCAATGCCATCCATGCGTGTTCCCTTTGACTGTTTCTCTGGACTTCACTTCTTCTGGGGGAGAACCCAGCATATGTGCCAACCGTTTCGTGTCCGCCTATGCTCGAGGTGTAAGTAGATCCGATTACGCAATGAGTATGGGATTCCCGAGAATGCCCGATATTCCTCCATAGCGGGGCTGTATCAATGTCATTGAAAGAGAACACTCCGTGCCTTAGGATTCCAAACCGTCAACATGGCTTTTAATGCGTGGATCTGGACCTTGACTTGCATTAAGGTTGCAATCCTTCCGCACTTCTCTTCAAAGCGTACCTTGACACTGGTCGGGAAGCAACCTCCATCTATTAGACAGTCCCTCGAGGTTTTTCATTTTGTACTCTATTTTGTCGGATCTAGCGAAGGTAGCGAGCTAACAGTGCCTCGGAAGCATCATTTTGTGAGGGTACCGACTATGAACCGATCGGACCAAAGTTTAGCATTCTCAGGCCTTTTCTGATCGACTCGAGGATGCCATGATAAAAATGATGCCTATCTTTTTACGGACCCTCGGTTTGGTAACGCTGCGGGAGAATTTGTTAGTAAGACAAATTAGGGTAATTTTGAATCATCTTTGTGTGAGGTAACACGTACACATTTATCAAAGTAGGAAAATGTGTAGGCGTTTTAGTAAGATTCAAAATTACCACGAAAGAAATGGACAAAAGGAAATTAAAGCGAGAATAGGGTAAGAGTAAGTATGCCCTTTTGTCCTATAGTAGGAGACTCTAACACCAGGGTAAGTGCTACCTATTTGGATAGTTCTATCTTATGAGGCGGTTTACTACGGCTTTCACTATCGTGACGGTTTAGCTCGGGATCTAATTTTTCTAATAGCCACGTGTTCCCAAATTGCCCCTCATCAGAAACAGAGAGCCCCATTCTACCCTCATGATATTGTCGGAAAATTCCACGGGTATCACGGTAAATAGAAGCAGTTTCAATTTGAGCGAAGCCTTCACGGATACTAACGGGTAAAACCCACTGCAGCTACATGACCCCTCCTACTTTCCTAAAAGGGTAAGAAAGCCGGGTTAGGACCATAGTGTGTGAGGACATTGTGTAAGTGTTCAGTGTGTGAAGGGACACTTTACCTCTTCCCAATTCAGGGGGATTTTATTTTTCCATTTTTTCTTTTTTTCTTTTTCTTTGAAATGAAGAGCACTGTAGGAGATAGAACAGGCAAAACAAAATAGTTAGTAGCAATAATAATTAGCATATGAGACATCGCCGAGTGAGCCCCTCTAAATATAATTTGATCGGACAAAAATTAAGCCTACTCTTGGACCTCTAGACTGGGGTTGGGTCCCTAGATCTCCCCAGTGGAGTCGCCAAGCTGTCGCAATGGGATTTTTGCGGTGCTTGACGATCACTCACCAAGTGGGAAAGAGTGAGAGTCGCCACCTTAGTTTTGAGGAAACTAAAGAAAACCATTTGAGAAGTTTAAATTAAAAATGAAACCACTTCAAAACAGAGATTCTAAGTTCGGGGTCCGTAAACGGGTGGGGAAGGTGTTAGGCACCCCACCTCGTCCCTTAATAAGGGTAAGTAGATTTAATTCTGCGTCCTTTACAAATTAGTTAGAAGGGCTTAGTCTGCAATGTTAATCCTTTTGGTAGAAGGAATGTTTGATTTTTCACTAAATGTGGATCACCCAGCTACATAAGTAAATGAGACAACCTTAGTGAACGGGTGTGAGAATCGGATAAGAACTCTCCTCCGATCTTTTTTAAGTTGTTCATTAAATTTTTGCGGGGAGTCCGTATAAGAACCCTCCTGCGGTCTCTTGTACGTGAGTTATTTGATGTTTTGAGGATGTGACCGGATAAGCACTCTCGTCCGATCTCTTTCGGATGTTTATTAAAATTTGAGGTTGAGACCGATAAGAACTCTCCTCCGATCCCTATTTAATGTTTATTAAAATTTTGAAGGGAGACCGGATAAGAATCCTCCTCCGATCTCTTTTAAGTTATTTATTAAAATTTTGGGAGGAGACCGGATAAGAACCCTCCTCCGATCTCCTTTAGAATTATTCGTTAATGTTTTGAGTTGAGACCGGATAAGAACTCTCTTCCGATCCCTACTTAATGTTTATCAAAATTTTGAAGGGAGACCGGATAAGAACCCTCCTCCGATCTCCTTTAAGAGTTGACTTAAAACTTTTAGGCAAGGATAGGATAAGGACTCTTTCGACCCCTTCTATTTTGATGAGACTCGGACAAAGACTTTTCCGACCTTTAAAAATTTAACCACAGCTACGGGTCTTAAGAACCTAAAACTAAGAATTCTGACCTTCAAAAATGCCGGGATAAGGTTTATGGATATCCCTGTGGCTGAGCAGGAACACTAGACTTGATTCGACCTTTTCATGTAGTCATTTTACCAATATCTATTAATGACCGATCCACTCTGTTTCGTTTACTTTGGTCTTATTCCATTTCATGACATCTTTGTCGAATTCTTTGTTCGTCGGCCTAATAGTTCGGCTATCTTCTGACGTGTTATTCGTGTCCTCTTTTTAAAGGAGACCTCTAAGTTGCAACTACCTACATTTACCCAACCATTTACATACTACAAAGAGTTAGAAAACTGGTTTTGAAATGGCGAGATCAATAAAATGAACCGATCACTAAAAATGATTTGAGAGTGACTTTCTTTGGGATTGCTTGTGCGAAATGGTCTAGATGTAAGAAGAACAAGGAAAATGCGGAAATAAACGTAGATGCTTAATAAAAGCAGTAACATGAACTCTTATAACAATATTTTCTCTTGGGTTCTCTTGTACAAAATAACCTTGAAGAAAGTTGCGGATGTATGAAGAACAAAGGAAGTGCAGAAACAAACGTAAATGATGAGTGTGAACTCTTACGTGAGGAGCCAAACATATTGAAATAAGCGTGAAGTGGTAAGCAGTGATGGCGGATTGATCGGCTGAGAGTTGATGTCCGTGAAACCGAGAGATGCTTTAGCTAAAAGGTAACAGGTAAGAACCAGTGAAAGGAAGTTGAGCTTGAGCAGAGGAAAGGAAAGCGAGAGATGATGAGAGTATGACCGGATAATGAACAAACTGGAAATGTAGAGTTCCAATATTCAAAATCTTTTCAAGAAAACACTCACGAAAACTAGTTTCAAAAGTCTTTTAATCACTACAAAAGCAGAGTAACAAACCGAATGAAGTTTGAGTTCCTCCACGATAATAGCGACCTCTTGCCTATATTTTTTGTCCGTCCTTGAGCAGTTTTCATGCAGTATTTATAGGAATCGGGTGCTCCCCATGAAGGGTCGATTCATTTTGAGGAGATGGAGGGTCGATTTTGAAGTACATGATCGGATGTTCAGAATTAAAGAGAATCAAAGCGAATGGTGAGATCGCTTCTCAAAGTATTTGTCCTTTTCCTCTTTTAATCCGACGGTCTTGAATCCTCTTGTCCTAACGATCCGAGGGTGAGAGTGAAAAAGCTGCATCGTCATCTTCTCTTTTGATCCAAGGGTTCGGATTCATCCTTACAAGTGAGATCAACGGTGGAGATTGGGATGTCAGGATGTCATGACATACCACGGCACTGTCGACGTGCGGCGATTCTTAGGCGTGCGGTGGAGATCTCGTCGCCACGCTTTAACTACCTCTACTCCGATTCGACGACGGTTATTGGAATTTGTCTTATTCTTTTTGTCTTCCGATCCTCCCTAGCTCCTATTCCGATCTCTCATGCCGATCTCCTATCTCCGATCTCTTTTATCCCTTGATCACCGATTCGGTCCAAGCATTAATTACATCTCGATTTTCAAGCGCGCCCGCTGCTTTTCCGCCAAAGCATTAAATGCTCATTTTCCCCTATATATACCCCTGTTGATAGTGGCATTTCCTTCATTCGATTTTTCTCTCTTTCTCCTTGTTTCTTGGTTCTAGCTATTGCGGGGAAAGTTCCGCTACAATCGTGGTTTTGATCCTCTTCCGATGGAATTCCCTATTCTCGATCAAAATTTACGATCCTTGATTGGATGGTCCTAATTGACGATGGTGAGAGAACCGGATTTGACCGATCCAGATTGCGGCTTGGTTGTACCGATCTCGAGTTGCTCAATCGAGTTCATTCGCTTCTCATCACATTGAGTGTTCCGACAGCGATTCTGATCCACATTGGGTATTCCGACAGCGGATTAAGCTTCCGGTCGGCAATATCCTTGGGATCAGTTATAAACTGATCCTTAGATCACCTGGGAGTATCCTTGGGATTAGTTATAAACTGATCCTTAGATCACCTGGGAGTATCCTTGGGATCAGTTATAAACTGATCCTTAGATCAGCCTCTTCAGATAGGATTTTTCACCGGTCTCTAGAGATCGTCCAAATGATGTAATTTTTCAATGTAATCAGATCTCTAGAGATCGGCCACATGATGTAGCTAGACCTTTATTGTAATCCGATCCCTAGAGATCGCCCAAATGATGTAATCCGATCTTTTGAGAATAAAGACTTTATTTTGTCGGTTATCATCTTATTTTTGCATTGATTATTTTCCGATCTCTAATGTGTTTATCCGATCCGGTTCTTTACCTGAATGACACTTAACTGATCCTTTATTCAAAATATTTAACTTATTATGCCGATCTCCAATTAACTGATCTCGAACATTCGGATATTTGAGAGAAGTGTCGAACAAATTGCCGAGTCTCACCAATCGATGCGCCGCTTAGAACCTCGCGAGCATTAAATGCTCGGACTAGTATAAATAGGGAGGGTTAGCCGCTTGTTCTCTCATTCCATTTTCAATCCCTCGCTCACAACTTCAAGTTCTCTCATTTTCTCCGTTTCTCCGACGATCGGACTCGGTAAGGGCTTTAATCCTCTTTTAGTTTAAGTTCTTTGTTTTTCTTGAAAATGAGCGGTGCCGAAGGTCGAGAGCGCGAGCCCTCCTTCCATTCGTTCTCATGGTCATCGTCGATGAAGAAGAGGCGGTCGGGCCAAGCACGCAACCTGAACCCCCTAGGGTCTCTGCTCCAGGTCGGGGTCGGGTCATACCATCAAGGCTTGCACCACCTTCAAGGAGAGAGACCCTTCCTATAGACGAGCTTCCATCGGTTCTTCGGGAATCCGATCTGCAATCGTTTGTTCAAGAATACAACATTTGTCCTGATTCATATGAACTGATCAAGTGCCATGGCGATGTTCGTGTCGATCACTCCTTTGAAGAGAACGACATAGTCATGGTGTATGAGGAACAGTTAAAGGCCGGTCTTCGATTCCCCCTGGATGACTTCTATAAGGAGGTCCTAAAACTTCACCGGGCGAGCATCGTTCAGATCCACCCTAACTCATGGCGGATTTTAGTAGCCTTCCGAGGCCTATGCCGAGCTAAGGGAATCAGACCTACGGCTAAGGTGTTCGCCGAGTTGCACCGCTATCTCACAAAGGACGATGACCACTGGTTCTTTCAGCGAAGCCTCGCTATGGCTCTTTTCCGATCCGCCTCGTCTCTTAAGAATTGGAAGAATCGTTTCTTCATTGTGAGGAGCAAAGATCCGAGCCATTTTGAGGACTTCCCGCACTGGTGGTACCGGGGACCTTTGCTTCGAATCACATCACCCCGAGCCAAGATGAAAGCCTAATAGTGATGGATTTGAAGAGTGAGGCTGCCACTAAAAAGTATTCTTGTTTGGATGCGGTGACTGCCGAGCTGCACCATTGGACTGTTCAGCTGCTCACTGGCCAAGACCGCGAACTTCCGCTCTCTAACCTCGGCATCGGTATTTTCTATATCTCAATTCTCACGACCTTAGCGATCTCACTAACCTTTTCTTTGTGTAGGTATGGCGGGTGGTGAGGGTTCTCGGAAGCGGAAGAAGGAGAGAGAGATCTCCCGGAAGATAAAGGAGATAAAGCGTTCGGAACGACTTCAAACACCCGGTCACGAACCTGGGGAGATACAAAGAGACCCACCTCAACCTTCGGTCCGCCAACCATCAAGTCGCCGATCTCCTCCTAGATCGGAAGAGCAGCCTCCGACTCTGCGATTGTCCCAAGCACGGAAGGGGGCCTTCTCAATCTTCCGAGGACCTCTTCTCGTGGCGCCAAATACCGATCGATCGCTTGAAGGATAATCGGTGTCGGGGAGAACCCCGATTTTGCCAAGGTCCCGGATCTACCATCTTCTTTCAGAGGATCGGACAGCTATCCCGGAATGGTCTCGATGATATCTTGACCCGAACCATGAGTCTAAATGTGGAGTGTCTGGTGAATCAGACCATGGTTCGAGAAAAGATCCAACGTCTGGGTAAGGAGATCGGGAAGAAGAATCAAGAAGTGGATTCCCTCCGATCCCACCTCTCATTCGCTCGGGATTATATATCTCAAGTCGAGGGACGGGCAAAGCTCCATGAAGACCGGCTGGCCGAACAGAATCGTGTTTTGGATGAGAGGGACCGTGCTCTTAGGGAAGTCCAGGCGCTTCACGCCAACGAATCCGCTCAGGTCGCTCAACTCATAGAGGAGCTCAAAGCGAAAGATAAGGAGCTTGAGGAGAAAGATAAGGAGCTAAAGGAGAGAGATGAAGAGATGGTGACGGGGATAGCCGGAGCCTATGTGAATGCTCACAAGGATCTCTTGGCCGCACTCCAGGTGCGCTACCCAGAAGAAGACTTTTCTTGGATGGACGACGTGGCTCCCGGGGGCGATGGTGAAGATAGTGAGGAGGAGGGCGAGGAAGAGAGAGAGAGTGAGCAGAATGTAAATCAGGCTGGGGGTGATCCCCCAGCCGAATAACTTGTACAAATTATGAAATGAAATGGAATATCTTCAATGAATGGATGTGATTGGAAAATCTTCGAATTTGCCTAAGTATTTGATTGTATGAGCATAGCGAAACATGAACTAAGTTCCATTATTAATCTAAGTATAAAAGATCGGAAAGCACAATAAGCATGAGATCGGTGTGGGAGAAATGCTGAACGGGACTTGGTTAAAATTGAAAATTTAACTTGAACACTTAAGATCGGAACCCTCGTTAAACCGAACCCAAACTTTAGCTCTTAATCTTCCGAAAAGGAGGTCGGCAATAAAACTGGTAGGAAAAGATCTAGTGCCAGTTCATTTTATTTATCAACAGAGATCAGGAATATACTTGACAGGTCCGGAAATTCGACAACGGGTTTGAGAGGTCGGTAAATGATTTGAGAGATCGGCGAGGCTTAATGAATATGAGGACTCAGTATTAATTCAATTTTTGTGAGGAGAGATCGGAAATGTGACCGCCTAACGAGGGATCGGAAACGAGATTAGCTGTTCAAAGAAGAATTTTTATTGATTCTAGGGATCGGCCAAAATATGGTGTCGACATACATTACATAATCTCAAATACATATGAGAAAATAAAAATTTAATTACAAAATGACAAAATGACACCTAGTGCCCTACCAATGCACTGCAGATAGTGAGGTGACACGGACACTGTGCAGATCTGCAGGATGAACTCACCCAGTCTGCGGTCTACTGGGCTCACGATCGGGATCTCCAGTACCTACGCGTGGCAAAAGCAACCCGCTAAGCAATAATGCTTAGTGGTGCAATAATATAATAAAAGAAAATAACAAGAAAACAAATATATAGTGAATGTGTATGATTCATTTGTTTAGTATGGTTATATATACATTAATTCAGTAATTTTGTTGACTTTCATTCATTTGGTTGCCCAAGTAACCTACACTAGACGATCGGATCGATAACGTAACCGCACCGGGTATCAAGTACCTCGGGCCGTCACACCATCGGTCACATATGCATCTCCCGGTGTGCAACAAAATAGCTAACAAGCTGTAAATATATCAGGCACAAGGCCAAAGCTCAATACAAAGTCAGAATGGCTAAAAGCCATAAAATCACAGAATGGCATATTGCCATGTGCAGTACTGCTAACTGAACCCTATTGGCATGCCAAACTATCCAAACCAATCATGTTAGGTATACTAGGGCATTTGAAACTTTCAAATTCTTCAATTTGTGAATTTCAAATTTTTAGTGTCACTATTCATCTTATTGGTCAACAAAAATATTGACTTTTAGAATAAAAATATGTACATTGACTTTGGCACTCCCAACATACCACATTTGGCATTCCAAACTTATTTGCATTAAGCATTTATACCATTTCAAAGTGTAAACCCACACAAGCAGAATTTTCAGTTTTGGTGAGTCAACTTCACTGTTCCATTGGACACTGTTACTGTGGGAATTTGAAGAAATGTAAAACATGAAAGTTGTTCCTTATTTTGTCTAGTTGAATTTCTATTTTTGAATCACTCCATTTGGAGTTTTGTAGCTCTAGATATGGTCCAAAAACCACAGCTGGCCGGATTCCCATTCTGCAGAAAATACCATATCTACAGTAACAGGAATAGTAACTTACACTACCATTTGGGTTAGGTTATGGTCATAATTTGGGGTAGGTTCCTTCATGAAAGTTGTTTTTCTATGTCTTAACTTGTTGCTGTAAAAATTTCAGGTCAATTGACCATATCTACAGCGAGTTATGGCTAAATGAACAGTTACTGTTCATTTGGTCAATTCTACAGAACCAGTTGCAGGGTATCCGGATTGGGGCCAAGTTTTGGTCCTCTTGCTTTGGTCTTTTGGGCATGGTTTCTTCAGCAAAAATGTGCCATTATAAGCCTAATTTCATGTCCAATTGGCCAAACACCAATTGGACTAACACAGCCCAAGTTATGACAGTGCAAGTGGACTGAAATTTCAGTCCCTATGCTGCTGTCCTAGGGCAGCCTGCAACCTCACTTTGGAATCCCATTCTTCAGTCCATTTGTTGGTCAAATTACCTAAAATGGTCACTAATTGACCATTAAAATGCTCTCTAATAATTTCCTAAACCAAGTTTACATTTTGCTCACAAAACCCTAATTCAAATCCATGTTTTTATACAATATGTCTTAGTTAGCTTTTTAATCATTGTTCTTGTATTTATAAACTTCCAACATAACTCTAATTCACTTCAAGCTCATAAAAACACTCCCTCCTATTCCATAGCTAGGGCAGCCGAAATTCACAAGCTCAAACACATAGGTTTATGTTCATTTAAATCACAATTCTCACTAAGTTTCAAGTCCCAAACCATGAAAATAAAGAGTTTAATGAATATAGGTGCACTAACCTCAAGTGGCAGAATTTTTCCAAGCCCCAAACTTCAATTTCCTTCCTCTTGTTGGCTGCCAAGAGCTTGTTTAAGGTGTGGGGTAAATTTTTAATGAAGAGGGGTTAGGGAAATATGGTGGAAATGATGGAGATCTAAAGCTTGAAAAAGCTTGAATGGAGGTGGCTATGGAGGTGAGTTTCGGCTGGTCTTTTGGGGACGGTGGCTGCTGCAATTTCTTTCTTATTTTGGTCTTCTTTTATGACTTTTAATAGTTTAGTCAAATGGTAGATTAATTATGATTGGTCATAGTTTATAAATGACATCATCAAGATGTCATAAATGAGCTTTTCTTAATTTTTCTTTTCTTTTCATCACTGCACAATTTCAATTTAATTTCTAGTAATATTTCTTCTTATTTTATGTCATATTAATTATTTACTTAACTGGACAAGTCGACCAAAACTCACCTCTGAAGGCGAAATGACCAAAATGCCCTCCGTTTGGCTTAACGGGTCAAAAATGTCTGTACCGATTGAAAAATTTTTCTAGGTATTTTCTTGGCATTCTAATGCCATAGGAACCTCAATAACCCTTCTCTGGAGTCCCAAAAATTATTTTATAATTTTTCCCCCGGGTCTAGGGCTCCTCGTTGCGAGAACCGCAACTTTCCTCTGGTTACCCATCGCTAGGGCACCGGCTCGTTTAACTTGGTTGTATTTTATTTCTAAAATTTTTATTAAATTTTTCTTATTAATATTTGAGTTAATTTTGGTCCCTCACTTAAGTTTAATTATTTTTCCGGACGTTCTAGCTGTCCGGACCGACACCGGTCACCGGAACAGTAGAATGTACGGAGTTACTACCGGGAGGGTGTTACAACTCTCCCCTCTAATTTAAATTTCGTCCTCGAAATTTACCTGATGCAAACAGTTGAGGGAACTGTTGCCTCATCGTCTCTTCACTTTGCCAAGTTGCCTCCTCGGTGTTGTGGTGCCTCCAAAGCACTTTCGCCAGTGGAATCTGTTTATTCCTCAACTCTTTCACTTCCCGAGCCAAGATTCGTAGAGGTTCTTCTTCATATGTCAAATCCGGTTGTATTTCAATTTCTTCTTTGGAGATGACATGTGAAGGGTCTAAGCGGTATCCTCTGAGCATAGACACGTGGAACACATTGTGGATCTTGTCCAGCTCTGGTGGTAAAGCTAGCCTATAGGCCATTGGACCCACACGTTCGATGATTTCATATGGGCCAATGAACCTAGGGCTCAACTTACCTTTCCTTCCAAACCTCAATACCTTCTTCCATGGTGACACCTTGAGGAACACTTTGTCGCCAACCCCATATTCTATTTCTTTCCTCTTCAGGTCGGCATTAGATTTACGGCATGCAGAGGCAACCTTTAAGTTGGCTTTGATTGATTTCACCTTCTCCTCACTGTTTCACTGTGTCCGCCCTACCGATTAGTCTTCGCCAATTCAGTCCAAAGACACCTGGAGTTCTACATTTTCTCCCATACGATTGCTTCATACGGGGCCATTTGGATACTAGCTTGGTAGCTATTGTTGTATGCAAATTACGCGATTGGGAGGTATCTATCCCGACTTCCTCAAACTCAATGACACAACTCCTCGGATATCCTCAAGGACGACAAGTATTTCACGTTATTGTTATCATTTCAATTCAATATTTGTATCAATTTCATTGGTTTCAATTATTTACGGATTACTCTTTCAGATTGCCCATCCGTCGAGGATGGAAAGTCATCTTGAAATGGAGTTGTGTACCCAAGGATTCATGCAACTTCTTCCAAAATCTCGATGTAAACCTTGGGTCTCGATCGGATATGATGGAAAGTGGAATTCCATGCGATCTAACTATCTCACCGATATACAATTACGCTAACCTCTCTAGTGAGTAGTCGGTCCTAATCGCGAGAAAGTGTCTTGACCGTCAATCTATCAACTATCACCCATGTTGCATCATGTTTCTTAGGGTGAGAGGTAGCCCACTTACAAAATCCATGGTGACCCGATCCCATTTCCATTCAGGTATGCGTATAGGCTGTAGCAAACCTGATGGAACTTGATGTTCTGCCTTGACTTGCTGACATGTCAAGCATTTAGTCACATAGTCAGCTATGTCCTTCTTCATACCAGGCCACCAATATTGGAGCTTCAGATCATGATACATCTTTGTACTTCCTGGGTGCATAGCATATACACTGGTGTGTGCCTCTTTTAAAATACTGACCTTCAATTCCCTATCATCTGGTACACACAGTCTTCCTTTATAATACAAACACCCATCTGCCTTCACTTCAAAGTCAGTTGCTTTTCCTTCTAGGATTTTACTCATAGTAGCCATTAACTTTTCATCTACTTTTTGCCCATCTAAAATCTGCTGTAGCAGGTTTGGCCTCACTTGCAACTCAGCCAAAATAGCTCCATCTCGAATCAAAGATAGACGGGCATTCAATGATCTCAAAGCTGTGATGGATTTTCTGCTCAAAGCATCAGCAACTACATTTGCCTTCCCAGGATGGTAGTCGATTACACAATCATAATCCTTCAGGAGCTCAATCCATCGCCTCTGTCTAAGGTTGAGCTCCTTCTGGGTTGGCAAATATTTCAGGCTTTTGTGGTCTGTGTAAATGTAGCACTTTTCACCATACAAGTAATGCCTCCATATCTTCAGTGCGAAGATAATTGCCGCGAGCTCTAGATCATGGGTAGGGTAGTTCTGTTCATGTGGCCTTAACTGCCTGGAAGCATAGGCGACCACCTTCCCCTCTTGCATCAATACACACCCTAACCCATTATGTGAGGCATCACTGTAGACCACGAAGTCCTTTCCTGACACCATTTGTGTGCTGGTGCCTCTGTCAACATAGCCTTCAACTTCTCAAAACTGGTCTGACACTTGTCATTCCAGTCAAATCTGACATTCTTATGTAACAACTTGGTCATTGGAGCAGCTATTAGGGAAAATCCCTTCACAAATCTCCTATAATACCCAGCTAGCCCTAAGAAGCTTCTGACTTCAGTTGTATTCCTGGGAGGCTTCCATTCCATCACTGCTTCTATTTTCTTAGGATCCACCCTAATCCCATCAGCTGACACTATGTGTCCAAGGAATGCAATCTCATTCAGCCAAAAGTCACATTTAGACAACTTAGCATACAGCTCCTTTTCCCTTAGGGTTTGCAGAACAATCCTCAAATGCTCATCATGCTCTTCCTTGGTCCTGGAATACACCAGAATATCATCAATAAAGACCACTACGAACCAATCTAGGTATGGATGGAAGATACGGTTCATAAGGTCCATAAATGCCGCTGGTGCATTTGTTAGGCCAAAGGGCATCACCAGAAACTCATAATGCCCATACCGGGTCCTGAATGCAGTCTTGGGCACATCTACATCCTTCACTCTCAACTGATGGTACCCTGATCTGAGATCAATCTTAGAAAATACTCCTGCCCCCTTCAACTGATCAAACAGATCATCAATTCTAGGCAAAGGATATTTGTTCTTCACAGTCACTTTATTCAACTGCCGGTAGTCAATACAAAGTCTCAAAGTCCCATCCTTCTTTTTCACGAACAGCACTGGAGCTCCCCATGGTGACACACTGGGGCGTATGAACCCCTTATCAAGCAACTCTTGCAACTGAGTCTTCAACTCCCTCAATTCAGTGGGTGCCATCCTATAAGGAGCAATGGAAATGGGTGCTGTACCCGGCAGTGTCTCAATAGCAAATTCAACTTCCCTTTCTGGTGGCAAACCAGGCAACTCTTCGGGAAATACCTCTGGGAAATCTCTTACTATGGGTATGTCACCCAGGTTTGGCTTAGCCTGCCTAGTATCCACCACATGTGCTAGGTAGGCTTCACAGCCTTTTCTCATCATTCTTCTTGCAACGGTGGCTGAGATGACATTGGACAAGAAATCTGTCCTTTCCCCCAAAACTGTAATCTCATTACCCTTCGGAGTTTTCAGAGAAATCCTCTTCAGTTTGCAATCAACTATTGCCTGATGACGTGACAACCAGTCCATTCCCAAAATCACGTCAAACTCGTGGAAGGGCAACTCAATCAGGTCTGCCAAGAATTCATACCCTTGAATCCTTAACGGGCAACCTTTGTATACTTTGTTCACTACCACATTGTGGCCCAATGGATTAGTGACCAAAATGTCTTGGTCACTCTCCCCTACTAGTATCCCCCTTTCTACGGGTAGGTTGATGCAAATGTAGGAATGAGTGGATCCTGGATCCACCAATGCATGCACAGGTGTAGTGTAGAGGGAGAACGTACCCCTGATGACGTCCGGGGCATCTTGCTCCTCCTGAGCTCTCAAGGCATAATTTCTGGCAGGTTGTCTGTTATCTGGCCTCTCTGCTGGCTCAAATGCAGGCCTCTGAGATGGTCCCACAGCTTCGGATTTACCACACCTTCTACCCCTTGGTGGTGCAGGAGCGGTCTGCATGCCTTGTGTTGGAGCAATTGTAGTAGTTCTGCGTGGGCGCTTCTTCAATCGATGCTCTGTTGACCCACACCTTAGCGAGCACCAGTCACTCTCCAACACTCCCCCTTATGCCATTTCGGCGGTGTGGACATGCGAGAAGATGTTAGGGCTGGTCCCTCAACCCCATCCTCGGAGGCGCCCACCGATGGTGTGGGTGACCTCTCCTAGGGGTGAATCGTGGCACAGGCCTGAGATCGACCACGACCACGTGGTTGACCCGAACTCTGTGCAGGAGGACCCTTGAACTTCTTCCCAAATGCAGGGGCTGAACTAGACTGACCCGGTCCCCTCTTCTGCTGTCTCTCTCTTCTAGTCTGCTCACTGATTCTTACTTTTTCCACCTTTATTGCAGCTTCCACTAACTTGGTAAATTCTGTGATTCCCAAGGCAGTGAGCTAGATCTTGATGTTGTCATTTAGTCCCTCTTCAAATCTCTTGCATCTTTCAGCTTCATTAGGGACTATCTCCCTTCCATAACGACTTAATCGAACAAACTCCTTCTCATATTCGGCCACTGACAGCTGTCTCTGCCTCAGGTTAATAAACTCTCTTCTTCTCTCTTCTAAATATACAGTACCCACATATTTCTTCTTAAATTCTGAAAGAAAGAAGTCCCAAGTTACAGCTTCTATCTGCACTTCACTGGACACGGTGTCCCACCACTCATATGCATCATCTTGCAGTAAAGAGATGGCAGCTTCCAGGTTTTGCTCTGGAGTGCAGTGAAGTTGTTTTAGTACTCTGCCTGTTCTGTTCAACCAATTCTCGACTGCAACAGAGTCATCTTCTCTCTTGCCATAGAAGTCCACAGCTCCAAACTTCCTTAGCCTTTCCAGGTGTGATTTCTACTGTGGAGCTGGTGGTGGTGGTGGTGGTGGTGGCATTACCCCGGCCAGTTGTCTGAAGAAGTCGGCCATTTGTTGGAACATGGCCTGTGGAGGCTGAGCAGGCTCTGCCTGAGCTGGCGGAGTAGGTTCTCCCCTACCCCCAGTCTCAGCTGCTACCGGTGGAGCATGACTCTCCACTTCCTCCTCAACTGCCCTCTGAGATGAAGGGTCCATATCCTATTCAAAATAAGAAAAACAAACAGATCTGCATTAGTGTCACCTCGACTCTTACAAATGCAATGCATGGTATGGACTCAATCTAGGACCAGAAACAACTAAACCGTGCTCTGATACCACTAAATGTGACACCCCTTACCAATTATACAGATATGCAGTAAGTAATGCCACACGGTGTACCGGCACACTCTAATATTCCTCAATTAATTTATATCATGCTTTTGCATATAATTTATGAAATACAATTTATTTAAGCCATTTATCAAAAGTATTATTCATTTAAGGTTCCGAAAATTTTAAAGAAAATCCGACGGAGCACCGGCTAAAAATGGAGAAAACCGTTCTTCAGAACCTGTGAAAACACTTCCAAATAATTTTCAAACAAACCCAACTTCAATTCATCAACAAAGTCTCAATATCAAAAACTCAACAATATTTCTCAATTTCAGTTCTCAATAGCCTTTTCATTTCTCAAACATCCATTTCTCAGGGTTCTCATATATATACAAATAACAATTAAAAGCTCAAATTACTTCCATACATAACCATAAATCTTTATTATTTACATGAACCTCAAAATACATTACATAATCCCAAATACATATGAGAAAATAAAAATTTAATTACAAAATGACAAAATGACACCTAGTGCCCTACCAATGCACTGCAGGTAGTGAGGTGACACGGACCTTTGTGCGAATCTGCAGGATGAACTCACCCAGTCTGCGGTCTACTGGGCTCACGATCGGGATCTCCAGTACCTACGCGTGGCAAAAGCAACCCGCTAAGCAATAATGCTTAGTGGTGCAATAATATAATAAAAGAAAATAACAAGAAAACAAATATATAGTGAATGTGTATGATTCATTTGTTTAGTATGGTCATATATACATTAATTCAGTAACTTTGTTCACTTTCATTCATTTGGTTGCCCAAGTAACCTACACTAGACGACTGGACTGGATAACGGGTAAACTGGCACTGGGTATCAAGTACCTCGGGCCGTCACACCATCGGTCACATATGCATCTCACGGCAGGAATGTAACGACTAACAAGTCAGAATATATCGAGCACAAGGCCAAAGCTCAATACAAAGTCGAATGGCTAAAAGCCATAAAATCACGAATGGCATATTGCCATGTGCGATCTTGCTAACTGAACCCTATTGGCATGCCAAACTATCCAAACCAATCATGTTAGGTATACTAGGGCATTTGAAACTTTCAAATTCTTCAATTTGTGAATTTCAAATTTTTAGTGTCACTATTCATCTTATTGGTCAACAAAAATGTTGACTTTTAGAATAAAAATATGTACATTGACTTTGGCACTCCCAAAATACCACATTTGGCATTCCAAACTTGTTGGCATTAAGCATTTATACCTTTTCAAAGTGTAAACCCACACAAGCAGAATTTTCAGTTTTGGTGAGTCAACTTCACTGTTCCATTGGACACTGTTATTGTGGGAATTTGAAGAAATGTAAAACATGAAAGTTGTTCCTTATTTTGTCTAGTTGAATTTCGTTTTTTGAATCACTTCATTTGGAGTTTTGTAGCTCCAGATATGGTCCAAAAATCACAGCTGGCCTGATTCCCATTCTGCAGAAAATACCATATCTACAGTAACAGGAATAGTAACTTCCACTACCATTTGGGCTAGGTTCTGGTCATAATTTGGGGTAGGTTCCTTCATGAAAGTTGTTTGTCTATGTCTTAACTTGTTGCTGTAAAAATTTCAGGTCAATTGACCATATCTACAGTGAGTTATGGCCAAATGAACAGTTACTGTTCATTTGGTCAATTCTGCAGAACCAGTTGCAGGGTATCCGGATTGGGGCCAAGTTTTGGTCCTCTTGCTTTGGTCTTTTGGGCATGGTTTCTTCAGCAAAAATGTGCCATTATAAGCCTAATTTCATGTCCAATTGGCCAAACACCAATTGGACTGACACAGCCCAAGTTATGGCAGTGCAAGTGGACTGAAATTTCAGTCCCTATGCTGCTGTCCTAGGGCAGCCTGCAACCTCACTTTGGAATCCCATTCTTCAGTCCATTTGTTGGTCAAATTACCTAAAATGGTCGCTAATTGACCATTAAAATGCTCTCTAATAATTTCCTAAACCAAGTTTACATTTTGCTCACAAAACCCTAATTCAAATCCATGTTTTTATACAATATGTCTTAGTTAGCTTTTTAATCATTGTTCTTGTATTTATAAACTTCCAACATAACTCTAATTCACTTCAAGCTCATAAAAACACTCCCTCCTATTCCATAGCTAGGGCAGCCGAAATTCACAAGCTCAAACACATAAGTTTATGTTCATTTAAATCACAATTCTCACTAAGTTTCAAGTCCCAAACCATGAAAATAAAGAGTTTAATGAATATAGGTGCACTAACCTCAAGTGGCAGAATTTTTCCAAGCCCCAAACTTCAATTTCCTTCCTCTTGTTGGCTGCCAAGAGTTTGTTTAAGGTGTGGGGTAAAGTTTTAATGAAGAGGGGTTAGGGAAATATGGTGGAAATGATGGAGATCTAAAGCTTGAAAAAGCTTGAATGGAGGTGGCTATGGAGGTGAGTTTCGGCTGGTCTTTTGGGGAGGGTGGCTGCTGCAATTTATTTCTTATTTTGGTCTTCTTTTATGTCTTTTAATAGTTTAGTCAAATGGTAGATTAATTGTGATTGGTCATAGTTTATAAATGACATCATCAAGATGTCATAAATGAGCTTTTCTTGATTTTTCTTTTCTTTTCATCACTACTCAATTTCAATTTAATTTCTAGTAATATTTCTTCATATTTTATGTCATATTAATTATTTACTTAACTGGACAAGTCGGCCAAAAATCACCTCTGAAGGCGAAATGACCAAAATGCCCTCCGTTCGGCTTAACGGGTCAAAATTGTCTGTACCGATTGAAAAATTTTTCTAGGTATTTTCTTGGCATTCTAATGCTATAGGAACCTCAATAACCCTTCTCTGGAGTTCCAAAAATTATTTTATAATTTTTCCCCCGGGTCTAGGGCTCCTCGTTGCGAGAACCGCAACTTTCCTCTGGTTACCCATCGCTAGGGCACCAGCTCGTTTAACTTGGTTGTATTTTATTTCTAAAATTTTTACTAAATTTTTCTTATTAATATTTGAGTTAATTTTGGTCCCTCACTTAAGTTTAATTATTTTTCCGGACGTTCTAGCTGTCCGGACCGACACCGGTCGCCGGAACAGTAGAATGTACGGAGTTGCTACCGGGAGGGTGTTACATCTGGAGTGGCCCCTGGAGGTAAGGGACCAGGAATCTTTGAATCTAGAACATATCCAATATGTTATAGGTTCAGGAAAAGTTTTAAATTTTTGAGCCAATCAGAAAGATTAGGACCTGTCAACCTATTATGATCAAGTATACTCGCAAGAATATTGGATGGTGGTGGTTGCTATGTGCTCATTATTATTAGAAAATAAACTGCAGAAATAACAAGATTAATTAGTAAATGTATCAAGTAATTAACCAAAATGATTATGGTATTTTAATTAAATTGGTCCTCCCACTAACTTGGCAAATCCTACACTTTCAAAGTAGAAAACGGAAATCCTAGTTGGATGGATTTCTAGTGGGTGATTGAATTCTTATAGTCTTATTGATCATCCCTAGGCACATCCATTATTAGAATCACAATAAACTATAAGTGTGCGCAATAAACTATAAGTGAGCAACTCCTTACCCATCACATCTCATGTGAGGTTCAATCATTTATTTGGCCCCTAATGCTCAAAATCTCAGGCACATCCATTATTAATTTATCTTACATTAGTTAAGTTGATCCCATTGAGCTAGTAAGCATGCAAATAATTTTAATGACCTCAGGCACATCCATTATTGGCCACCAACCATTTACATACTTAAAACATCATATGCTTAACAATTATTCTTAAAAAAATCTCTTAAATAACTGCATCATTCCCAAGCCCATGTAGCTAATAATGCAAATATTTAAATTTTCTTAAAATAACTGTCTTAATGGAGGGCCATGATATAATTACCATAATTATACCATTACTAACTTAATCGATTGTTTGGAAGATTTTATGGTTGGCTTAATTACTATTATGGTCTCACTTTGCCCATTATCCAATTGGCATGCATATATCACATACTTGCATACATTCATATAGATCTCATGCATACATGGATAAACAAATAATATGGTATGATCATAGACTTTCTAAGGGATTCAATTATGAGACACCAAGAATTGAATCAGGGTATTCATAGGTGTATTTCATTCATTCTTTTTATAAGAATTGCTGAAGGAATACATAATTAACCCTTGATCTTGATCTCCTCCCACTGGTCCCACCAATGATCTTAACCTCCGTGTTCTTCTTGCAATCCAATTACATTGTAACCCTTGGCATCCCAAGGTGAATATATAAGAATATGGACTTTAAAGTCCTTAAATAAATGAAATTACATCCTATGTTATCATAATATTTATGATACATGCCACTAAAATAAATTAATTATTTTATACTTTAAAGAAAAATAAAATAAATAAATCGAATCACATTGGTCTTTTATTGCCCATGATCATCCATCATGCATATTAAAATTTAACAATTAAATAAAATATACATGTTAAAAAATTAAATTGAATATCACATATTCGATTAAAAATTAAATTTGAATCTTATTCAAATAATTTTAAAGTTAGAAACTTTTTCCAAATTTAATTCTATAAAAATAATTTTCATAAATTAATTGTGTGATTGGATGAAGTTTGAGTTGATTTGAAGTTGGTTCGGATAAAAAATGTCAAACTACCATAAGAAACATGGCCTAGACCGTGTTCTAGGTTTTTACACTGTCCAGGGCTTGTTTCTTGTGGCAGTTTGACATTTTTTATCAAATCAACTCAAACTTCATCCAATCACACAATTAAGCCTCAAAATCAATCCTAATAGCAAATATAGTGGCTCTGATACTAATTGAAGGCATGGAAGCATGGAATTTAGGGCATTAGAACATTGAAATTTAATATTCAATCTAGGGTTATATTTATCATGCTTGATGAGTTGTGTGCCTAAGCAATTTCCAGTGCCCAAAAGCATACCAAAACACATTTTAGCATACACTAAACATTCATTTGCCATTAAGAATTGAACTTTAGGAATTTAATTCATTAAACCCTAACTAAAAGAGGGGTTTTGAATACTAACCTTCAAGGTGCACAATCAATGAATCCCTCTTCCTTAGGATGCTCTTAGGACCCAAATTGTAGTCCCTCTAGCTTGTCCACCACAAGCACACCAATGGCAGCCCCAATCTTGACTTCCCAAGCCTTGCCAACCACTTATAATTGGGGTTTTAAGCTTTAGTGAGGGTGTATTGGTGTATAGGGTACTAGAAACCTTTACTAGCAATTTTAATTCAAGGGAAACAAATGTTTTCTCTTTGAATCAATTGAGAAACGAAGAGAGGAGAAGAAGCCCCAAGTTGCTGTCCAAAATGGGTGAGAAGAAGAAGATCAATTCTCTTTCTTCCTTTTCCTTTATATACAAAAGTCAACACTCACTTACTCCCTTACCACATGTTACCATAAGATCCAATCTTACTTTTGTTTGACTTAATCTCGTCAAGCCAAGTGTCAAGCTCCAATTAAATCACAAAAAGGTGGTCTTCCATCATGGGAAGATAAATGGCAAGCTTGTATTGTGACACCCCTTACTCGTCTACAGTGTAGCCGAGCAAGATATGCCACAAAGTGAGCCGGAGCACCAAATCATATTTCCATTACAATTTACCCTTTTTAATTCATTTATTTATAATTTTGATTAATCTGAATTTTTCACAAATTTTATAGAAAATTCGGCAGAGTGCCGGCTGTAAATTAGAAAAACAGTTCTTATAAATCTGTTAAAAACACTTCCAATATAATCATATTATCAATCTCAGTCAACCACCAACATATTTCCACAATTTCTCAAATGACTTCAATATTCAAAAATTCAATTCGTTCATATCATACTCAACTCCATAAGAAATACTCAAATTTATTACTGAACTTGGTTTATAGATAATTACATCAAAACATAATTACATGAGTTTATAATCTACATGGTAAAATAAAAGTCTAATTACAAAAGTTTACAAAATACAAAATATCAAAAGTAACCTAACGTCCTACCAATGCACTACAAATGTGAGGTGACTCTGGACTCTGTGTGCAGATTTGACAGTTCACCCAGTCTGAGGTCTGCTGGACTCCCCAGCTATATCTCTAATACCTGCGCGTGGGAAAAGCGACGCGCTAAGCAATTGTGCTTAGTGGTGACAATATAAAATAAAATAACTAAAATAAAATAAATATGCAAAATATATGTTTACATTTTATGTAGACTTAATTTCTAGCATTTATTGCATATTATTCGATTAAAATTTGGTAAGATTTATTTTAATTGCTCAAGTAACCTATACTAGTCGACTAGACTGGATAAATGGGTAAACTGGCACTGGGTACTAAGTACCTCGGACCATCACACCATCGGTCACATTGTGTCTCCCGGTGTGCAACAGAACAGCTAATAAGCTGTAATAATAATTAGGGATAAAACTCAAGTATAACAACTCAATCAACATAGCCAAAGGCTATTATATCACAGAATGGCACGGAAGGCCATAAATCACAGAATGGCATGAAGCCATATGCAGTACTACTAACAGAACCCTATTGGCATGCCAACCTATCCAAACCAATCTTGCTAGGTGTATTAGGGCATGTTACACTTTTAAAACTCTACAATTCTTGAAATTTACGTTTAGGTGTTACTATTCATTTCATTAGTCAACTAAAATATTGACTTTTGCATAGACAATAGGTACATTAGTTCTAATACTCCCAACATACCACATTTTGCATTCTAAAGTTGTTGGTATTGGTTGCCAATACCATTTCTAAGCTTAGTTAGAGTTGTTCAAAATTTTTAGATTTTAAGCCTTGTGTTTACTGTTTCATTGGTCATTTTTACAGTGGGAATTTGGCAAGGTTGTCAACATGAAAGTTGTTCCTTATTGTGTCTAGTTATATTTCTTTTTTTGAAGCACTTCATTTGGAGTTTTGTAACTCAAGTTATGGCTTAAACACCATAACTAGCCGGATTGTAAACTTTCCAGATTTTCTGGACTGACCAAATATAAAGTATTTTGTGCAGTGACTGCAGGTCACTTTTTAAACATGTTATGGTCAAATTTTGGGTTTGGTTTCTTCATGAAAGTTGTAGGTCTATATCTCACCTTTCTGTTGGTAAACTTTCAGGTCAATTGGACCTTTCTACACTGAGTTATTACCAAATGAATAAAATATTGTTCATTTGGTCATTTTGCCCTGGCAGAATGCAGGTCACCTAGATTAGGGCAATTTTTAAGTCAACTTAGTTTAGTATTCTAGGTAGGATTTCTTCACCAAAGTTGTGCCATTATGTGTCTAGTTTCATGTCCAATTAGTTTTGTACCAATTGAACCTACACAACTCTAGTTACAGCTGCCCAAACCTGCTAGACTCATACCCAGTCCTGCTGGTCACCAAGGGCTACAACACTAACTTCAATCCGCACTAAACAAACCACTTCATTTCTTATTCATACATAACCAAATGGTTACTAATTGACCATTAAAACTTACTTTCACTATTACATGATCAAAGTGTCAATTTCATACCCAAACCCTAACTCAACCATCTCAACTCATGCATTCACTTACCTTTCATTATCCTAAACAATAGATTAGTGTTAAAGGGCAGCCACAATACCATTTTACTTCCATGAAATCCTCAAAACCATACCAATTTCAAGGCTGCTAAAAATATTGGGGAAGGTATGCTTATAATTTTATTTAAATTTCTTTATAAATATCCACTATTTCTACTCCTTCCACATGAATTTAAAGAAAGAAAACAAATTTAGTCACTAACCTCTAATGGAGTAAATTTCTATCTTGCAAGAGCTCTTCCTTTACACTTCTTTTTGCTCCCAAAAGCTTCACCAAGATGAAAGAGCAAGATTTTGTGTTGACAACTTAGGGTTTTGTTGGTGAAAAACTAAGAAATTCAAGCTTTGGTGAGCATAAAAATGGAGGAGGGGAGGAGGAGCATGGTGCAGCTTAGTAATGAAGAAGAATGGCCGCTGGTTGTTTTCTAGAATTTGACTTCTTTTCCTCATTTTTAATGTATTATATGGTGTTTCTTTATTTTGATTGGCCAAAGCATTTTAATTACCTCATGCTTACATAAGCATGAAGTAATAAATCCCATTTATTTTCATTTTCTTTTTTTTTATTTCCTATTCATTTTTAAATAATTTTTCATCAATATTTGGTCAATTTTATGTCATATAATTCACTTACATAAATGGATAAGTTGGTCAAAAATCATCTCTGAAAACGAAATGACCAAAATGCCCTCCATTTGGCTTAACGAGCTAGAATTGTGTATACCAATTGAGTAAATTTTTCTTGTGTTTCCTTAACATTTTATTGTCATGGGAACCCCAATAATCCTTCCCTGAGGTCCCAAAAATTATTTCATGAAGTTTTTCCCGGGTTTAGGGTTGTTAACAGCCTTCACCATCACTTCCCCTTCGGGTTACTCATCACTGGGGTTTCGGCTCATTTAACCTTAGTGTATTTCATTCCTAAAAATTTTCCTTGATTTTTGTGAGCATTATTTCGTTTCTTTATAACTCCCCACTCTAGTCTAACTATAATTTTAAACATTCTAACTGCCCGGACCGACAGTGATCGCCAGAACAGTAGACTGTACGGACTATCTAAAGTAAGGATGTTACATGCATGGTGCCATGTGTCACCATCTCATGGTGCCACGTGTCACCATGCGAAAAGACCAATTTACCCTTACTTTTTAATTTGAGTTCTCAACCCAAAATTATAATTTCTCCTCTTCAAATTAATTTATATCAAATATAAATTAATTGATTAATTAATCTTCATTAATTAATTTCTCACAATTAAATTCATATTTAAATAATTTAAATATAAATTTAATTTATTCTATACATCCAATAACCTAGATTTGGTTTCAAGTCATGCTAGGGACTTTATAATCTTATTGCAAATCAAACCTATTTAATTAATTAATTAAACTATTTAATTAATCAATTAAATCACATTTTACTTGGTGATTAACTTGTATAGATGTGTGACTTACTAGGCTCATTACTTATTAGCAATGAGAAATGATATTGTCTCTTAATATCATTATAACTCTCTCTTACCGTAAACGATTTCTCTAAATCATTTCAGGCATCTCATAGACAATGGTTGACACCTAGCATAGCATGCCATGGCCACCCAACCAGTAATAAGGAATACCTTAAATGAACCTTTGATCATATGTTACCATGCACTAGAATCTCTCCGTTACAAAATTCCAATTCTAGGTAGAGTCATGGTTAATGTCAAACTCTATTCGTTATGAATATTATGTTCTCTTTTAATTCCTATTCTTGATTAATTAGTTTTTTTTTGTCAGAAACTCTTTTCTGACTAAATCTATTTGTCCTAGCTAGGAACTTAAATCATTAAGAATAATTAAATGAACATAGGATTTTATCCCTATTTACTTAGGGTAATGGATTCCATCTTGATCAACACCTATCTCCATATATAACTAGTAGGAGCCAAAACATGCCCATATACCCATACACAGTATGAGTATGAAAGCAGTATCAAACTCAAACCACCTATATACAAGATAACTGTGTTATCTTAGATATAAAGATTATATGCACTGATATGATATATGACAATGCATTGACAAGAGTAAACTCTATGTACTTGTCGTAAGTGTCATTGGTTCGGTGTACTTATCATGTATAAGTGCCTATCATGTTTGTTATGTGGCATGAGGCTCACTAATCCAACTTATTTATATCTCATATTAATACTTTGGGAACAAACATGATTACAATCTTTCTGGATAAGTCATGTCCTTTATGAAGTATCCTCGATTGTGAACCAATATATGATACTTTATGCTAGAAATACTGTTACTCATATTCTTAACAACTTAAGAATAAAATTTCTAACAAAATATCAATGGACCTTTTCAATTACACATAAATGGCTTATGTAAAAAGAAAAGTGAAATTGCCTTTTATTAATAAAATTATGTATAAGACACATACAAAATGATATGATTTAGGGCATACTACTAATAGGTTTCCACATAAATAATTTGTGATAAAAAAAATTATCACATATTTTCTATGAAGTTTAAAATTAACAATAAACCAGACAGGATAAGATAGGGTGCTCCGGCACCGAATGTGGCATGCTTTACTTGGCTATATTGTAGATGGGTAAGGGGCATCACATTTAGTGGTATTAGAGCTAAGGTTTAGGCAGTTCTAGACCTAGATAAGTAGAAATAGATAGAATGCATCACATGCATGAGCTTTTAAATAGAGTCGAGGTGACACTAATGCAAATCTATTCTTTGTCTATTTTATAGGATCGATGGCATTTGATCCTTTAAAGCACGGGTCTCCTAGACTGATTGAGAAGGAGGTAAAGAGTCAGCACCTGCACCTGCTCCAAGTAGTGAGTGAAGCAGTAGAGCTGAGTTATCTATGGGTGCTACGGGTAGAGCATAGCAGGCCTTCTTAGAACAGATGACACAGCTAGTCCATCAGGTCTTCGGAGCCATACCTCAGCCACACCCACCGCTACCTGTACAACCACCACTACCCATACAGCCACAATCTATACATAGGTCCCCATTGCAGAGATTACGAAAATATGGGGCAGTTGACTTTAAGGGTAAGAAGGAGGATGAACAGAGTATTGGCCAGAGAGGACAGAGAGGGTATTGCAGTAACTAAACTGCACCCTAGAGCAGCAGTTGGAGTGTGCTCTGTCATTATCTTAGGAGGATGCATATCGATGGTGGGTGACAGTGTCGAGAGTGATACAGCCTGCACAGATCACCTGGAATTTCTTTTTGGTAGATTTCAGAAAGAAATATGTCAGCCATGTATACTTAGAAGCCAGAAGAAGAGAATTCATGTCACTGAGACAGCGGCATCCTACAGTCTCCGAATATGAGCGGAAATTTGTGAGACTTAATGGATATGCATTGGAGATAATGCCCACAGAGGTTGATAAATGCCGGAGGTTTGAGGACGGACTGAATGACAACATCAGACTGATAGTTACTTCTCATCACTTTACAGACTTCTCTTTATTGGTTGCATCAACTCTTGATGTGGAGAGAGTTAGAGATGATGAGCAGCCTAGGAGAGATAGACAGTGTAAGAGAGATCCTAGATAGGGCTAGTTTAGTGCACTAGCTACTTTAACCTAAGGGTTCACAGAGCTAGACATAAGGCCAGAGGGGCCAGTCTGGAGTATCTGTAGCTAGTTCCCTGGGTACAATAATAAGGGAATCAATTTCAATGCCAAAATGTACTCACTGTGGTAGGAGACACAGAGGGGATTGTCGATTGTTGACTGGGAGATGTTTTAAATGTGGATCTACGGATCATTTCTTACGAGGTTATCCACAGAGGAGTGATCCCACTGCTCGACCACCAACTAAGAGGTCTACCCTGACAGTGCAGAGGGGTAGAAGACCAGTGAGACCTGAGACACCTATTGCATCACAGAGGGCTTTTGAGACTATAGAACGGCCCGAGACTGGAGTAGCACCCCGTGTGTAAGCTATGGCTCTGGAGGAGCCAGATCTGGTAGATGTTATCAGAGGTACATTTTCTATTTATAATACCTTTAAATATGTATTAATAGACCCTAATTATATTCATCCCTCTATGTGCATTATACCTCCTGTCGAAAAAGGATACTGATAGATGGGTTAGAAGATGACATACTTGTCACCAACCCTTTAGGCCATAAGTTGATGGTAGATTATTAACTGAAAAGGACCTTATTAAAGATAATGGATGGAAATAAGAAGGAGACTGTATATGAGATGAAAGAAGATGGGTGCAAAACTGATTGAGGATAAGTATGGGAAAAATCTAATGTATTGGGATGTACCGTGGTAACTATGCAATATTCTCGTTGTTTGTACTGTAAGCTGTAGATTACAGTACCGACTTGGGGCTATTGTGTAGAGCTACATATTTTTGATAGTAAATCGAGATGAGGATTAGATTGTAGAACTAGGTCTAGTAAGACAGACTATAACACCCCTACATACATAGGTTTGTGTATTTTACTATTACAGTGACTAGCATCAGTCCAGATAATTATGAGGACTAGAATCATATTTAATTCACCTAGAAAAGCCCTGAATGAAAATTAATAGTAATTACCAGAAGGTCAAGTCTAAATAAGAAAAATAAAGCATAAAAGGTTAAATGAGTCGGGGGTCACAGCGATGGGTGACCTTACCGAGAAGTGACTACAAGGTCAGTTCCAACCCTAATTTTAAACGGGACATTATGACACCGTAGTCTTAAGAAGTATTGTGAAAATAGAGGAAAAGACAAAATCTGTAACACCCCTATATTAAAGCAGTCTATGCATTCTACTGTTCCAGTGATCGGTGTCGATCCGGATAATTAAGGGGATTAGAACTACGTCTAAGACACTTAGATAAGCCCTGAATGCAAATAATTAGTAATTGCCAAATAGTTAAGTATAAATAAGAAAAATGGAACACAAAACGTTAAATGAGTCGAGAGTTAACACGATGGGTGACCTCCTCGGGAATGACTGCAAGGTTTTGAACCATAAAATGTGACGCTGTGATCCTTAGGACCATTGCGAACACAGTGGAAAAGAGAAAATCACGAAAAAGAATTGTTAAGCAGGTCAAATAATTAGGTCAGGAATCCGGAAGAAATATCGAATAACTTGCAAACCAGATTGAACTAGCGAGGGGCAATTTGGTTAATTCACCCCTAGAGCTGACACCTGACCTAACTGTCCAATAAAATTGGAGAAAAGAAAATTTCAGGATCAAGAATTAAATTAAAGAACTAATAGAAAAGTAAATGAAAAAGAAAATGAAAATTTCAAAAAGTAAAGGCATTATAACATCACTTAAGTGATGTATGCATGACACCAAAATTAATTTAATTTCTAATTTAATTATTTTGAGGATAATTACACTAATAAAAAGACAAAGTAAAAGGGAAATTTTATTTTTCTCTTCTTCCTTGCCGTGACTTCTCTTCCTCCTCACCCTCTCTTCCAATTTCCTCCATTAAAGCTTATTATCAAGCTTTTTAAACCCCAAATTACACCATAAATCTTTTGTGAAAAATAGTAGAAACCTCAAATTGAACCTCAAGAGGAAGATTAGAAGGAGAAGAATTAAAGAAAATTGAGAGAAATTGAAGATAAAATTTTGTTCAACAAGTAAGTGCTTCTTTCTAAATTACTTTGAATAAATTGCATAGGAATGAACTTGAATAAGTAGGAATTGCATAGAGTTTAACTTAAAATCAAAAGAAAATATTTATTGGAGGACCAAATATGAAATTCATCCAGCTAGGGTTAGAGTTTGATATGAATGAGATTGATGGTTTTGAATGGTTATTTAAGATGAATTAGGTGTGTAGATCATGCATGTACACTTTGAAATGCATTAGATGGAACTTTAGGTGTAGCTAGGGTTTTGAGCAAGTGAAAAATTGAAGAAAATTTTGAGAATTGGCCAAATGATGTTATTGACCTTATTGGAGTTGAGAAATGGTCAATTGTGACCATTTGTGGTGTGTATGAACTGTTGGAAACAAGTTTAAATTTAGATTGGTGAGGGTCAATCTGTAAGCAGCTTGACCTAGGGTCACTGGAGCATGCTACCACTGTGGTGGTATTTGCTATAGGGTCACTGGAGCCTGCTACAACTGTAGTGGAATCGGACATTACGCCCGAGATTGGACTAGCGTGCGTCGATTTATGGCACATACTACACTAGAGGAATCAGTCCAAGGTTCTGATTTTAGAGGCTCATTAATAGTCAGTAGGGGCAGAGGCAGAAGTAGAGACAGCACTTCGGGTAATCCTAGCACAATGGACCAACCCGAGCAGAGGAATACACTAGAAAGAGAGAATGCCATGCATCGAGGGAAAGAAGCAGAGATGTTCTTAACTTTTGAAAGGAATAATTATGCACTATTTGATTTCGGCTCTACTTACTTATATGCTAATGCTAGAATTATATGTTCTACTTCTATTCCCTTGCACGGAAATAAATTTTGATGTGTTAGTGATTAGTCTTTTAGGATAAGAATTGTGATAATAAGCGTGATTGGAATTAATTTTGGAAAAGTTTCTAGTGAGAGACATCTCTTAGACTATGATAAATTATGTAACACCTTACCCCTCTATAAGGCATAACATGATCCCGTAGAATACCTAATGAACTACCGAACTTCACCTACCGATAACTCATTAAGTACCTTACAACGGATTTTAAAATAATTTTCTTACTTTTTAGAAGTGGTGAGCATTTTCTAGTAGGTATTAAACATTTAATTAAAGTTTATTAATTAGTTAAAATTTTTGTCCCTTTCAATTTTTTTGCCAATTTTAGAAAAATTTCGGCAGAGTGTCGTTTGTATTTTGAGAAAATAGTTCTTCAAAAACCTGTAAAAACACTTCTAATAATTACTTTTACAACTCCCAACCCAAATCAACTCAAGTCAACACAATTTAATTCAATTCCACAACTCAACCAAAAATTTGTCATCTTAAAATACTTCACAAATTCATTCATATTGCATATAGTACTTAATTTACAAATACAGATCTTAATTTATAAAAAGAAAATCCAAAATAACCTTATTACAATTTACTGTACAACTGCTCAACTTTTCATTAATACATAAGACATTACAATATTTACATTAAATAACTATAAGAGTATAAATAAATACCTGTAGAAAAATATTTGAGTAGTTCTTGCCAATTCAGCAGCTCACCCTGCTGCTTTTTTCTTGCCCTTATCTACGACAGCAAAATAAGCTATCACTGAGTATAAAAATACTCAATGGTGCACAATAAAAATTTAAAATGCAATACATAAAACATTCATTGACAAATCACAATTTAAATATTTCACAATTATCAAAACTCATTATAGCATAATTTTGGTCAAACAATTTAATAAACATAGTGTTGCCAATTCATACACAACTTAAGTCATGACACAAAATTTCCTATCAATGCCGCGTTGTACACCACGACAAAGCGATCTACAACCCCACTAATCGAAATCAATGAGAGAGGTGACTAGCTAGCTAATGAGTACTCATCCAATCTATAACCTCAACTGGTAAACCAGAGAGGGAGGAAAATAATCGATCTCAACCCCATAAATGGAGAAGGAATAATAAGGCACTGTCATGCTAAGTGTGAATCAGAAATTAATTTCAAACATTTTATTCAAATAATTCATGAGAAATCCGATAAATTTCCAAAGTCATAGTTTTATTCACAAAGTGGCAACACAATTAATGATTAACACCAAATTTTCATAAATCATACCCAATCAAATCGGTAATAAGAAAATGATGAAATAAGATTTATTGTGCACAAACCTGACGTAAGTCACCTCTAGGCCTTGACTCAGTCTCTTAGAGCTTTTGGGTCTTTTTCAGCTGAAACATGCAATTTATAGTGCCTTAGTATCTTTGCCTCTCAATAATTCCATTAATTAATCCTAATATGCTTAAACTTACATTCTTGAAAATTTTCATATTGGGGTTACTATTCATGATACTATTCAAGTCAAAATATTGACTTTCTTATGCTTAATAGGTATGGGAAATCCAATTATACCCACATACCACATTTTGGTTACCTAACTTATTGGTTTTGGTCATTTTCTCAAAACTTAAGTCTTTTAGGCAAACTTTCAAATTTTTAGTTTTGGTGACCTATTTTGCACTGTTCCATTGGTCATGTTGCTGTTAGAATTTGGCTAAGTTTTCTTCATAGAAATTATTAGTTGTTGTCTTAAATTTATTTCCCTTTTTTATTCACTCCATTTGGAGTTTTTTAGCTCAAGTTATAGCCATTTGAACATGGCTGGCTGGCCGGATTGGTCTAACCCAGATTTTCTGGGCACCAAAACTAGTTCTGGCAGTTTTAGATCACTAATTTTGGGTGGCTAAATGACTTGGTTAAGGGCATAATTTGGGTTTGTATTCTACATGAAAGTTGTAGGTCTATATCTCAGCTTTCTACTGGTAAATTTCAGGTCATTTGGACCTGCCTAGCCCAAGTTATGACCAAATGAATTCATTTGGTCATTTTTGTACAGGGCAGAACACCCATTTCTGGATTTGGTTAATTTGTTCACTATCCTATGGTCACTTTCTGGTCATGATTCCTAAATGAAAAATGTGTCATTTTGTGTCTAGTTTCATTCCCAATTGGTCTCACACCAATTGGGTTGGTAAATTTTCAGTTTTGGTCCTGAAAGTGACCTTGGTCATGCTGCCTGCATAATTACCATATCCAATCCAAATCTCCATTTGATTCCAACACTTCCAACATACTTCAATTGGTTATACATGACCATTTTTTAGCTCAAACTAGGTCAAACACACCATTTGACCAATTCTCAAAATTTTGTCTCCCAAACCCTATGTCCAAAACCCTAACTCACTTGATTTGTTACATTTTATTAATTCCAAGCATACAAACATACTTTCTCAACTCATTCAAGCTTTCTAACATGTTTAATTCAATCAAACTCATGCATTCTCAACTTAATCCCTAGCTGGTCGAATTCAAACATAGTCCTCCAAAGATGTTTTATTTTCATTTTAAATATATTTTTAGGTTTATTCAACTATAAATACAATAATTGAACTAGAAATTCAAAGTTTAGCTTACTAACCTTCTCTTTGAATTTCAAATCTTCAAATCTTTCACTTTTCTTCCAAAATTTCTTGATCAATCTTCTTTTCTAGTTGCCCAAACAAGGTTTAATCTAAGGAGCTTGCAATTTCTATGGCTAACTTGTGGTTTCTTCAAGCTCAAAAATGAGCTTTCATGGAGGATTTTGAGAGGGAGAGGGTGAGAGAGAGTGAGATGGCAAGAAGATGAAGAAGAAGACTTTTACTTTTTTTTTTTTTCATTTCTTTTTTGTGTTTTTAATCCACTTTAATCCTCAATTATCCAATGAAATTTTAATTTTTTTATTATTAAGTTTATTGCATCATGCATGATGTTATGCATGATGTAATAACTTTTTCACTTTTTCTTTTTCTTCCTTTTTTTTCATTTATCTTTCTTTAGTTCTTCAATTTAATTCTTGATCCCAAAATTTTCTTTTCTCCAATTTTATCAGATAGTTAGGTCAGGGGTCAGCTCTAGGGGTGAATTGACCAAATTGCCCCTCGCCGGTTCGATCCGGTTTGTAAATAATTCAATATTTCTTCTGGATCCCTGACCTAATTATTTGACCTGCTTAACCATTCTTTTTTGTGATTTTCTCTTTTCCATTGTGTTCGCAATAGTTCTAAGGACTGTGGCGTCACATTTTACGGTTCGAAATTTGAGTTTAAATCAACCTCACAGTCCTTCCCAAGAAGATCACCCATCGCTGTGACTCTTAGCTCATTTAACCTCTTGTGTTCTTTTTTTCTTATTTATACTTAACTAGTTGATAAATACTAATTCTTTGTGTTTAGGGCTTATCTAGTTGTCTTAGATGTGGTTCTAATCCCCTTAATTATCTGGACCGACACCGGTCACCGGAAGAGTGAAATATACCAGGCTATGCAAATAGGAGTGTTACAAATTATAAAATTAGTTAGTAAGCCTAATTAGGTAAGGCAAAAGGACCTAAACATAAGTTATAGTAATATAGCTGTCTTAGATGCAGGTAAAGGTATTACTGCTGATAGATGTCAGTGGGTACCATAATCAAAATAAATTTAAGATATTAGTGGATTTAAGAGAAATAAGATATAGGGAAGATTGATCTATTGGGATGTATCGTAATAACTATGCAGTGTTCTTGATATTTGTGCTGTAAGCTGCAGACCACAGTACTGACTTGGGATTTATTATGTAGAGCTACCTACTACCCAATAGTACACAAGGATAATAATAGTTACAAATGGCTTTCGCTCTGGCACAAATATACCAGAATAGAGTTTTATTACTAGAATTGAGATTGAAAATCCTAATTTGGGATTTAAAACTCTACAATTTGAATATCAAAAGATCAAGCTTGCAAGCTAGTGAGAGTTAATGACTCCATTGCCCTAGCACGAATTACAGTACATCAGGAATTGTTATGGGACTAGAGACTTTAGTATGGTCAAAATTTAAAAATAACACCTATAGGGCTAAGTCATCCAGTCTCCGATATGGGGTTTATAGTTGTTCTGGTATTGCAATGGATCTTTTGCTCAAAGTTTAGTAAGGAATAATATTCTATTTGTGTAGCAGTAAGACACAAAATATAATTCTGTTCCCCTGGAAGAGACAGGATGCTATGGATGATAATTATAACTTATAAAACAGTTAAGAAATGATGTTCTATTGATAATAGTAATTCGATAGGAACCAGTTGGCCAGGTATTCGTTAGGAAGAGCATAATTTTATTGTGCAGATCATAAGGATTACATTAGGATTAATGTTGTCACACCCTAACCCTCTGTAAGGCATAACATGATCCCGTAGTATACCTAATGAATTACCAACTTCATCTACTGATAACCCATTAATTACACTACAAGGGATTTTAAAACTTTTCTTACTTTTTTTTACAGTAGTGAGCACTATTTACAGGTGTTAAAAAAATTTTTTAACTGAAGTGAAATAGCTAACACATTTAAATTATAAGTAATTTCTGTAAAAATTTTGGCGGAATGCCATCTGTATTTTGAATAAAACAATTCTTCAAAAACCTGTAAAAAGCACTTTAAATATATTTCTCAATCTCAAACTCCAACCTTTAATCAACACAATATGTTTCTCAACTCAAATCCACAATAATTTTCAGTATTTTCAAAGGCTGAGATAAAAGAAATATATCACAATATTTACAAACCAAAATAATTTATAATTTATTTTACAACTTCGATGTATAATTTTAATTTACAACTGCTCAAAACAAAGAACACTATATACATACAGTGAACATACATTACAATACAAAATGAAAAATATGATATAGTCAATATACCCGATGATCTCTCAGTGTAGCCCTAGCAGCCTAGTCTGCTGCCCTGTCAGTCTGTCTACCTGCGACAGCAATGAAATGCTATTGCTGAGATCATTGTCTCAGTGGTGCACAACATTAACCAAACACAACTTTAAATCACAAATCATAAGCCATGTAAATAGTGGATACTTAAAACATAGTTAAATTCAAAAGACAGTGAATGTCAATAAGAATTTAAACTCCATCTCACAATATCACAATAAATATCAATAAATCATGCACACAGAGCTTAATCATGTTGCCAAAGTTCAATTCATCCCAAAAGCCAGTGGCTAATGAGGAATTCAATTCATCCCAAAAGCCGATGGCCAATGAGAAATAACATAGCTAGCTAGCAATAATATGAGTACTCATTCTATTCGTCCTCAACAGGCACACACCTCAACATTTCAGCCAGATAGGGAATTCAATTCACCCCACAAGACAAGCTAGCAAGGAAGTCAATCAATATACATGATAGCTGTGGTTTCAAACCATTTATAATGCTTTTCAATCAATAAGTATCCATCAAATATCATTCAAACAATTTTTCACAATTTAAAACAATGATATACAAATAGTCATAATTTATTTCAATTGAAAATTCAAAAGAAATAATTGTTGTGCACAAAGATAAATGTCTCTTGGTCCTGACTCAGTGTTTCCTTCCCCTTTCCTGAGTCTTTGCTAACTGAAACACACAATTTGAAGTGTTTCAGTACTCATTTAAACTGTCTCCAAGAATAAAACTTAATACTTAATTTATTAAATTCTATTATTTCCTTAGTCAACCTAAGATGTTGACCTTTGATGCACTCTAGGTGAATTAGGTTTTAATATTACCAATGTGTCATATTTAATAGCCTTTTAGTGTTGGCACATGTTACCCAATTCATTTTCAAGTATGTTGCATTTTATTGCAATTTGTCAGATTTCGGTATACTAATTTAACCTAGCCGGATGACCTAGTTCCCTCCGTTTTTGAGTTTCAGTCAAAACTACAAACATGTAGCACTATGTCTTATTGCACGTGGGGCAAAATTTTCAGGTCATTCTGAGTTATGTAGACCAAGTTATGGTCAATTTACCAATGCTGGACAGAATATACCAAAATGGTAGGTTTAGGTCATTTTTAGGTCACTTTTGGTTCGGCCAGTTTTTGGACCTGAAATTATGAAAGCTATTTGGCTTGGTTCTGGCCATTTTTGGGCTTTGGTGTGTTCATAAGACTTGTAGATATATGTCTTAACTATTCATGGTAAACATTACAGGTTAATTGGACCTGTTTTGAGTGAGTTATGGGCAGAACACTAACTACTGCCCAAATGGTCAATTTTCAGGTTTTCAAAGCACTAATCCGGATTTGGTCATTTTTCAAGTCACCTTCCAAGCAGAATTTTGGTAAGCTTCTATCACACCCTACCCCTCTGTAAGGCATAACATGATCCCGTAGTATACCTAATGAATTACCAACTTCGCCTACTAATAACCCATTAAATACACTACAAGGGATTTTCAAAAACTTTTCTTACTTCTTTTACAGTGGTGAGCACTATTTACAGGTGTTAAAAACCTTTTTGAACTGAGGTGAATTAACTAACACATTTAGACTATTAGTAATTTCTATAAAAAAATTTTGGCAGAGTGCCCTCCGTAATTTGGATAAAACAGTTCTTCAAAAACCTATAAAAAGCACTTCAATATTTTTCTGAATCTCAAACTCCAACGTAATTCAACACAATATGTTTTTCAACTCAAATCCACAATAATTTTTCAAAGACTGAGATAAAAGAAATACAGTACAAATTTTTCAAGCCAAAATAACTCATAATTTACTTTACAACTTCAATGTACAATTTTAATTTACAACTACTCAAAACCAAGAACAATATATACATACAGTGAACATACATTACAGTACAAAATGCAAAATGTGGTATACTCAATATACCCGATGATTTCTCAATGTAGTACTAGCAGCCTAGTCTGCTTACTGTCGATCTATCTACTGCGGCGGCAATGAAAAGCTATCGCTGAGTAAAATTTACTCAGTGGTGCACAATAACAATTTGAAATGCGATATATATAAATCTTTTATTGACAATTCACAAATCAAATAGTCCACAAAATTTACGAAGTTCATATAATACAAATTTGATCAAATAACTGAGTAACACAGTTTTGCCAATCAATAACACAATTTGATCAAATAACTGAATAACACAGTTTTGCCCATCAATAACACAATTTGATTAAGTAACTGAATAATACAGTTTGCCAATCAATAACACAATTTGAACAAATAATTGAATAATACAGTGTTGCCGATCAATATCACAATTTGAATAATAAATTGAATAATACAGTGTTGCCGATCAATATCACAATTTGAACAATTAATTGAATAATACAGTGTTGCCGATCAATATCACAATTTAGGCCATGACACAATTTTTTCAATCATGCCGTGTTGTACACCACGACAAGACACACTCACCCCAATAATCAAAATCAATGAGAGAGGAAGCTAGCTATATAATGAGTACTCATCCACACTCACCTCAGACTGGGAAGTCAATGAGGGAGGAACATAATCACGCTCACCCCAGACTGATAAGTCAAAGAGGGGGGAATATATCACACTCACCCCATAAATGGAGGAGGAACATAGTAACAGTGTCATGCCAAGTGTGAATCAAAACAATTTCAAATCACAATATTTCATACAAACCATAAATCACATTTTATCTCAAAATTTCCATTTGCAAAGTTGGCAACACAATAATTTCCAAATAAGATTCTCAAAACCAAAGTAATCAAAACTTATTCATAACTCATTTCTCTACATAAATTTGCTAGTAAAAGCAGTGAATATAAAAGTATTGTGCACGGACACAATTTAAAACTATAACGTTGAATTAATTTTTAAGTAGAAAATGAGAAGTCAAAATTATTGTGCACAAACACAATTTAAAACAATAAAACAATAACATATAAATAATCGAAATTTATTTCAATTGAAAAGTTCAAAAGAAATACTAACTATGCACAAACCTCTGATAACTGTCTCTTGGCTCTGACTCAGTGTTTCCTTCCCTTCCTTGAGTCTTTGCTAACTAAGAAACATAATTTGAAGTGTTTCAGTATTCATTTAAACTGTCTCTAACGATAATGCTCGATAATTAATTCACTGAATTCTTTTATTCCCTTAGTCAACCTACTATGTCGACCCTTGGTACATTCTAGGTAATTTAGGTTTTAATGTCATTAATATGTCACATTTGATAGTCTTTTAGGGTTGGTACATGTTACCAAATTCATTTCCGTGTATACTGCATTTTCTTGCGATTTGCTGGATTCCGGGAAACTAGTTTGACCTAGTCGGACGACCTAGTTCCCTCTGTTTTCGGGTTTCCGTGTAAACTACAAACTTGTAGATCTATGTCTTATGGAACGCGGGGCAAAATTTCAGGTCATTCTGAGTTATGTAGACCAAGTTATGGTCATTTTACTATTGCTGATCAAATTGCACCAAAATTGGTCATTTTAGGTCACTTTAAGTCATTTTAGGTTCGGCCAGTTTTTGGACCCAAACTTGTGCAAGCTGTTTGACTTGCTTATAGTCATTTCTGGGCTTTGGTGTCTTCATAAGACTTGTAGATATGGGTCTTAAGTATTCATGGTTAAACTTTCAGGTCAATTGGACCTGTTTCGAGTGAGTTATGCCCTAAAAACTAACTGCTGCCCAAATGGTCAATTTTCAGGCCTTATTTGCACTTAATCCGGATTTGGTCATTTTTCAAGCTACCTTGCAAGCAGAATTTTGGCATGCTTCCTTCTTGAAAGTTAGCACATTTTGTGCCTAGTTTCACCTCCAATTGGTCTCATACCAATTGGAGCCACACACTTAAAGTTATAGGCCTAAAATACAAACTACCTTATTGCAATTCTTGCATACATATCAAACATCACTTTTAACACTCACCAAACTTAACATTCAAACTAATTATGGTTGTACCATGACCTAAACATAATTCACAACACATTATAGGTCATTTTGGCAGCTTACAATTACATTCAATGTGCACCAACAAGTGCAGAATTTGCCCAACTCAATTTACAACAATTTAACTCCATAACCAAGCTCATTCACATGTCCAACCTTCACACCACTATACATACATTCAAACTACCATAACAACCAACACATTTTAACATCATTATTCTATAAACCAAGCATGAATTCCAGCATTCTTCAAGGGTTAGCAAACTGCCACAATGGTACACTTACATTCCATTACTTTCCAAGCTTTAAATTTCATTTTACATTTACATATACTAAGTATACATCACCTAAACAATTTCCTACACAATATACATTTAATCAATCATTTAATTCACCATTTACAAGCACAAATAACCTTCCTTCAAGGTATTTCCATGGCTGCCAAAATTACACATTTCCATTCAACATCAAACCTCAAAAATTTCTTCATAATTCAAACACCCATAACATGCTTACAAACTTTAACAAAGCAATATTCAAAAACTCAAACTTACCTATGGATGAGACTTCTTAAATCTTCACCAAAACTTCTTTTTCTTGCTTCCTACATGCTGCCCATGATGTGTAGAACAAGTTTAATGAAGAACAATTGGAGAAATTGTGGCTTGATCATTAGGAGTGGAGCTTGCATACAAGGTGTGGCCATGGTGGACAATGGAGAGAAAATTCAATTCGGCAAAGTGAGGATTTGAGAGGAAGAAGAAGACATTAGTGGAGTAATCTGGCCACTTAGTGAATTTTTAATTCCCATATTGCTCCACTCATGCTAGGATAATCATTTAATAAGTTTTAAGTGATAATTACTCCATTTACACTCCATTTTTGTTATTTACATTAGGTACCACTAAATTAATTTTTTCATTATATTTTCCAAGTGTAATATTATTTATTTTTAATGAAAATTTAGGTCAAAAGACAACTCGGGGTGTCAAATGACCACAATGCCCCTGTTCGGGTTGCATTCCCTATTTTTTGGTAACACCGGGTTTTATCCGTTTTTCGATTTCTCACTTTTCTTTGTACTAATTATTTAATTTTTCTTTGATATTTCTAATGATATTTCTACTTCAATTGATGTCTCTTTAACTCCTAAAAATATTTTTCAGGGTTCCCCGCGGTCCAGGGCTAGTCAACGGTCCACGCCGTGACTTCCGGTCTGATCACCATCGCTAGGGTTCTCGGCTCGCTTAACTTAGTTGCATTTCTTTACTATTATTTTTCCTTTATTTTTCTTGTATTTTCTTTTCTTGTATTTCATTATTTAATGTCTCCTCACTCATATCGAAGTGTAGTTCTAGGGATTCTAGCTGTCCGGACAACACTGGTGATCGGAACAGTAGAACGCACTACCGAAATTAGGGGTGTTACAATTCTTCCCCCCCTTAAAATAAATTTCGTCCACGAAATTTTTCCCAATAGCCATCTTACAATAGTCATACGTTTATTTTCTCCTTTCTATATGATCGTATAATCTTCTTTCTCTCGAATTTGTATAAGACTTTTAACAATCTAATACAATATTTAATTTGTTTGTATAACACCAATCTTCTCTTACTATTGTCCTGTCTAATATTTCGATTCATGTTCCTTTTTGAATGACCCTTGAGGTCATGTTAGAATCATTTATCTAGTCATTGGTCCTCTGACCATTCTAGTCCATAGTCTTCCTCACATTCGTAACATTTCTTTGTTATATTTGAACCAACTGTTCGAATTTTTACTTCCATAACTCTTTTTATCTTTCAATATTCTATAACTTACTTTCTTTTGTACTGAACTATAACCTTTCGATATTCTAACCTTTGAGTTTTAGATCCCTAAGTAGGATTGTCAAACTTATTTCCAACAATAAAATTCTGTCCTGGCATAACTATACCAAAACAGATGTCGTTGGCAACTATTCTCATCTTGGTGTACTATCGAGTAGTACGTAGCTCTATACAATAATCTCAAGTCAGTACTGTAATATGCAGCTTACAGTATAGACATCAAGAACATTGCATTGTTACTACGATACATCCTAATAGATCAAATTTTTTGATATTTTATCCTTTTCGAATTTACTGATATTCGAATCTTATTCTGATTATAACATCCATTAGCAATTACTAACAGTAACATCCTTGCCCTCATCTAGAGCAATTCCATTACTGCATCTTACTTTTACGTCCTCTTGCCTTACATTAAGTAGGCTCGCCAATTAGCTTTATAATTTATGGTGTGTTAGAAAATACTTTTCGCCGATAAACTCTTTCAAAACTAATTTCACTTATTATCACAATCCTTATCTTAAAGGACTAATCACTAATGCATCAAAATTTATTCCCCTGTAAAGGAATAACAACAGAACATATAGTTCTAACACTAACATAAAAGTATGCAAACTCCAGGTCAAACAATACATATATATCTTAGTTACTAATTGAGAAAGTACCAACAATAATGTCAAAAGTCTCAGCCTCTTCTCTTTGCCGTATAGCGTATACTCTAGCTGGAGCATCACTCTGTTTTGGCTGATTCACAGTACTCTGACTTCTAGGTGTACTACCCCTACCTCTACCTTTGCCTCTACTAACTGATGGTGAACTCTTTGGGGTAGAAACTTGGGTTGATACCTTTGGTGTAGTAAATGATCTAGAACGACCTGGATTTACACAATGCCTAGCAAAATGGCCAGTCTCTCCACAATTAAAACATACTCCTACGGCTCTATAACATACCCCACTATGTGGTTTACCACAATTTTCACAAAGTCGATCTGACAGTGCATTTCTGGGTTTCTGTTGAGTTTGCTGATCAGATCGAGGTGGTTTCTGTCCAGAAGATCTATCTCTACCAGACTTCTTACTACCTCTGTTGTATCCCCCAAAGTTTTTCCTCTTTCCAGTAGGACCACTAGAACTCTGTTCTACTGACTTTCCCTCTTTTTCTGTATTCTCTGATTTCTTTTTCTCAGGAGCCGCTTCAGATTCAATTCTTTCTAATTCTAGTGCTTGAGAAATAAGTTCAGAGAAGTTGTTATGTTTGAATCCGACCACTTGTAATCTGATACTAGGCTTCAAGCCGGTTTCAAACCTCTTACATCTCTCTCTACTGGTAGAAAGTAGACTTACTGCATAATGGCTAAGGCGAAAAAATTCCCTTTCATATTCAGCCACCGATCTACTCCTCTGTTTCAGACTTAGGAACTCTTGCAGTTTCTGATCTACATAAGCATCAGGGACATATTTTTGTCTGAATTCCCTGAGAAAGTCACTCCAGGTTAGCACTGCAGGTTCTACCAAACTATGGGGAATGGTTTTCCACCAGTCATAAGCATCCCCCTGTAGCAAAGATACTGAGTATTCAAATTTGAGCTCCTTTGTGCAGTGCAGTTTCTTGAATACCCTATCCATCCTTTCTAACCACTGTTCTGCCTCTAGAGGATCTACTGTCCCCTTGAACTCTGTAGCCCCATATTTCATCAATTTGTCATATTGTCTAGCAGAAGACTGTGGTTGTACCACTGGTGTCTGTATTGGGGCTTGAGTAGGCACATTACCAGCCATTTGTTGGAACATTGCGACCATCTGCCGAGCGAATCGAGGAACTATGGCTGCGAGGTGGTGTCTTTGAACCACTGACATTATGTAGGGTTGGGGCATCCCCTTGCACCTCAGCCTCTATAGATTGATCGACTGAACGATCACCCTCTTCCATAGTCAATGTGAGGATTTTAGACCTCCTAAACAAATAACACAAGGAGATTTCCTCCCGTTAGTGCATATTTATAATGTAATGTACTGTATGTATCAGACAATGATATTGAGCAGTTGTAGTATGAAGAAAGAATATTCAAGTAACATGTGAAAACAAAATTTAAAAAAACTAGCTCTGATACCACTAAAACATGTCACACCCTACCCCTCTGTAAGGCATAACATGATCCCATAATATACCTAATGAATTACCAACTTCGCCTACTGATAACCCATTAAATACACTACAAGGGATTTTCAAAAACTTTTCTTACTTCTTTTACAGTGGTGAGCACTATTTATAGGTGTTAAAAACCTTTTTGAACTGAGGTGAATTAACTAGCACATTTAGACTATTAGTAATTTCTGTAAAAAAATTTTGGCAGAGTTCTCTCCGTAATTTGGATAAAACAGTTCTTCAAAAACCTATAAAAAGCACTTCAATATTTTTCTCAATCTCAAACTCCAACGTAATTCAACACAATATGTTTTTCAACTCAAATCCACAATAATTTTTCAAAGACTGAGATAAAAGAAATACAGTACAAATTTTACAAGCCAAAATAACTCATAATTTACTTTACAACTTCAATGTACAATTTTAATTTACAACTGCTCAAAACCAAGAACAATATATACATACAGTGAACATACATTACAGTACAAAATGCAAAATGTGGTATACTCAATATACCCGATGATCTCTCAATGTAGTACTAGCAGCCTAGTCTGCTACCCTGTCAGTCTATCTACCTGCGACAGCAATGAAAAGCTATCGCTGAGTAAAATTTACTCAGTGGTGCACAATAACAATTTGAAATGCGATATACATAAATCTTTTATTGACAATTCACAAATCAAATAGTCCACAAAATTTACGAAGTTCATATAATACAAATTTGATCAAATAACTGAGTAACACAGTTTTGCCAATCAATAACACAATTTGATCAAATAACTGAATAACACAGTTTTGCCCATCAATAACACAATTTGATTAAGTAATTGAATAATACAGTTTGCCAATCAATAACACAATTTGAATAAATAATTGAATAATACAGTGTTGCCGATCAATATCACAATTTGAATAATAAATTGAATAATACAGTGTTGCCGATCAATATCACAATTTGAACAATTAATTGAATAATACAGTGTTGCCGATCAATATCACAATTTAGGCCATGAAACAATTTTTTCAATCATGCCGTGTTGTACACCACGACAAGACACACTCACCCCAATAATCAAAATCAATGAGAGAGGAAGCTAGCTATATAATGAGTACTCATCCACACTCACCTCAGACTGGGAAGTCAATGAGGGAGGAACATAATCACGCTCACCCCAGACTGATAAGTCAAAGAGGGGGGAATATATCACACTCACCCCATAAATGGAGGAGGAACATAGTAACAGTGTCATGCCAAGTGTGAATCAAAACAATTTCAAATCACAACATTTCATACAAACCATAAATCACATTTTATCTCAAAATTTCCATTTGCAAAGTTGGCAACACAATAATTTCCAAATAAGATTCTCAAAACCAAAGTAATCAAAACTTATTCATAACTCATTTCTCTACATAAATTTGCTAGCAAAAGCAGTGAATATAAAAGTATTGTGCACGGACACAATTTAAAACTATAACGTTGAATTAATTTTTAAGTAGAAAATGAGAAGTCAAAATTATTGTGCACAAACACAATTTAAAACAATAAAACAATAACATATAAATAATCGTAATTTATTTCAATTGAAAAATTCAAAAGAAATACTAACTGTGCACAAACCTCTGATAACTGTCTCTTGGCTCTGACTCAGTGTTTCCTTCCCTTCCCTAAGTCTTTGCTAACTAAGAAACATAATTTGAAGTGTTTCAGTTCATTTAAACTGTCTCTAACGATAATGCTCGATAATCAATTCACTGAATTCTTTTATTCACTTAGTCAACCTACTATGCCGACCCTTGGTACATTCTAGGTAATTTAGGTTTTAATGTCATTAATATATCACATTCGATAGTCTTTTAGGGTTGGTACATGTTACCAAATTCATTTCCGTGTATACTCCATTTCCTTGCGATTTGCTGGATTCCGGGATACTAGTTTAACCTAGCCAGACGACCTAGTTCCCTCGGTTTTCAGGTTTCCGTGTAAACTACAAACTTGTAGATCTATGTCTTATGGAATGCGGGGCAAAATTTCAGGTCATTCTGAGTTATGTAGACCAAGTTATGGTCATTTTACTATTACTGGTGAAATTGCACTAAAATTGATCATTTTAGGTCACTTTAAGTCATTTTAGGTTTGGCCAGTTTTTGGACCCGAACTTGTGCAAGCTGTTTGACTTGCTTATAGTCATTTCTGGGCTTTGGTGTCTTCATAAGACTTGTAGATATGGGTCTTAACTATTCATGGTTAAACTTTCAGGTCAATTGGACCTATTTCGAGTGAGTTATGCCCTAAAAACTAACTACTGCCCAAATGGTCAATTTTCAGGCCTTATTTGCACTTAATCCGGATTTGGTCATTTTTCAAGCTACTTTGCAAGCAGAATTTTGGCATGCTTCCTTCATGAAAGTTATCACATTTTGTGCCTAGTTTCACCTCCAATTGGTCTCATACCAATTGGAGCCACACACTTAAAGTTATAGGCCTAAAATACAAACTGCCTTATTGCAATTCTTGCATACATATCAAACATCACTTTTAACACTCACCAAACTTAACATTCAAACTAATTCTGGTTGTACCATGACCTAAACATAATTCACAACACATTATAGGTCATTTTGGCAGCTTACAATTACATTCAATGTGCACCAACAAGTGCAAAATTTGCCCAACTCAATTTACAACAATTTAACTCCATAACCAAGCTCATTCACATGTCCAACCTTCACACCACTATACATACATTCAAACTTCCTTAACAACCAACACATTTTAACATCATTATTCCATAAACCAAGCATGAATTCCAGCATTCTTCAAGGTTTAGCAAACTGCCACAATGGTACACTTACATTCCATTACTTTTCAAGCTTTAAATTTCATTTTACATTTATATATACTAAGTATACATCACCTAAACAATTTCTTACACAATATACATTTAATCAATCATTTAATTCACTATTTACAAGCACAAATAACCTGCCTTCAAGCTATTTTCATGGCTGCCAAAATTACACATTCCCATTCAACATCAAACCTCAAAAATTTCTTCATAATTCAAACACCCATAATATGCTTACAAACTTTAACAAAGCAATATTCAAAAACTCAAACTTACCTATGGATGAGACTTCTTAAATCTTCACCAAAACTTCTTTTTCTTGCTTCCTACATGCTGCCCATGATGTGTAGAACAAGTTTAATGAAGAACAATTGGAGAAATTGTGGCTTGATCATTAGGAGTGGAGCTTGCATACAAGGTGTGGCCATGGTGGACAATGGAGAGAAAATTCAGTTCGGCAAAGTGAGAATTTGAGAGGAAGAAGAAGACATTAGTGGAGTAATCTGGCCACTTAGTGAATTTTTAATTCCCATAGTGCTCCACTCATGCTAGGATAATCATTTAATAAGTTTTAAGTGATAATTACTCCATTTACACTCCATTTTTGTTATTTACATTAGGTACCACTAAATTAATTTTTTCATTATATTTTCCAAGTGTAATATTATTTATTTTTAATGGAAATTTAGGTCAAAAGGCAACTCGGGGTGTCAAATGTCCACAATGCCCCTATTCGGGTTGCATTCCAGATTTTTCGGTAACACCGGGTTTTGTCCGTTTTTCGATTTCTCACTTTTCTTTGTACTAATTATTTAATTTTTCTTTGATATTTCTAATGATATTTCTAATGATATTTCTACTTCAATTGATGTCTCTTTAACTCCTAAAAATATTTTTCAGGGTTCCCCGCGGTCCAGGGCTAGTCAACGGTCCACGCCATGACTTCTCGGTGCGGTCACCCATCGCTAGGGTTCTCGACTCGCTTAACTTAGTTGCATTTCTTTACTATTATTTTTCTTTTATTTTTCTTGTATTTTCTTTTCTTGTATTTCACTATTTAATGTCTCCTCACTCATATCGAAGTGTAGTTCTAGGCATTCTAGCTGTCCGGACAACACTGGTCACCGGAATAGTAGAACGCACTACCGAACTTAGGGGTGTTACAGCTTCTTTCATGAAAGTTGACACATTTTGTGCCTAGTTTCACCTCTAATTGGTCTCATACTAATTTGAGCCACACACTTAAGGTTCTAAGCCAAAATACACACTACGCTGCTACGCACTCTTCATCACATACCAAAGGACACATTCAACACTTACCAAGTAATAGATCCATGCCAATTCTGGTTTGTACCATAATAAAAACACATTGAGCAACTCATTTTTGGTCATTTTGGCAGCTTGTAACCACACTCAATATGCACATTATAGTACAGAATTTTCCAAGTCCAATTATAAACAATTTAACCACATGACATAGCTCTTTTACATGTCCAAACTCAAACCTTTATACACATATACATGCTGCCAAAACAAGCACCATAATTCAACAATATAATTCCATAAACCAGACCATGAAACAACACATTTTGGTCCACACTTCAAAGTTGCCGATTGTACATCTTCTTCCAATAGCTTTCAAGCTTCCAAAATCAAGTGTATTATCACATACATCTAGTATACATTATCCAATTTATTCCTACACTATAAACACTTACATCAACACTTTAATCTATCATTTACATGCAAGGATAAACTGCTCTTATTGAAGTTCCATGGCTGCCAAAATGTACCTCTCCATTAACTCATCAAACTTCAAAAATCCTTCCATAATTCAACTACCCATAACCACCATTCAAAGTTTAATGAAACAATAATTAAAAATACATACTTACCAGTTTTGAAATTCTTCAAAACCTCACCAAAACTTGATTTTCTTGCTGCCTATCTACTGCCCAAGTTGTGTAGAACAATTTTAGTGAAGGAAAATGTAAGGAAATTAGCTTGGATCATGGGAGAATGAAGCTTGGCCATAGACGGCCATGGAGGAACTTCTTTCTTCAATTTTCGGCTGGTTTTGGAAAGGTGAGGAAGATGAAGTTTCTGCTGTCCACATGGTGATTAAGTGTCCACTTTATGGAGTTAGTGGAGCACTAAGTAAGGGTTTAATGTTTGTTTGTTCTAAAGTTTTCATATTCCCACATTTAACTCCTATCTTTTGCTATTTAAATTAGGTACCACAAATTTAATTTTTCATGACATTTTCTAAGTGTAACATCATTTATTTTTAATGGACATTTAGGTCAAAAGACAACTCGGGGAGTCAAATAACCGTAATGCGCCTGTTCGGGTTGCATTCCAGATTTTTCGGTAACACCGATTTTTATCATTTTTTCGATTTCCCGTTTTTCTTTGTACTAATTAATTAGTTTTTCTTTGATATTTCTAATGATATTTATACTTCAATAGATCTTTAATTATGTCTTAAAAATATTTTTCAGGGTTCCCCGCGGTCCAGGGCTAGTCAACGTTCTACGCCGCAACTTCCCGGTACGGTCACCCATCGCTATGGTTCTCGGCTCGTTTAACTTGGTTACATTTCATTGCTATTATTTTTCCTTTGTTTTTCTTGTGTTTTCTTTTCTTGTATTTCATTATTGTATGTCTTCTCACCAATATTTAAGTGTAGTTCTAGGCATCCTAGCTGTCTGGACAACACTGGTCACCAGAACAGTAGAACGCACAATCGAATATAGGGGTATTACAATTCTCCCCCCCCCCCCCCTTAAAATAAATTTCATCACAAAATTTTAGCTAGCATCAGTTTCTGAATAGCTATGGGTGCTGTCTCTTCATGTCCTCTTCACGTTCCCAAGTAGCTTCCTGGCCTGAATGATGGTTCCATAGCATTTTAACCAGGTGTATCTGTTTATTCCTCAGCTGCTTCACCTCATATGCCAGAATTTCTATGGGTTCTTCCTCATATGAGAGGTCTGGATTTACTTCAATCTCTTCAACTGATAGTACATGAGATGAGTCAGATCTATACCTCCTTAACATGGACACATGAAAGACACTGTGTATTCTTTCTAGCTCTGGAGGTAATGCCAACCGATATGCCAAAGGACCCACTCTTTCCAGAACCTCATATGGTCCGATAAAACGAGGACTCAGTTTTCCCTTTCTGCCAAACCTCATAATCCTATTCCAAGGAGAAACTTTGAGGAATACTTTATAACCCACTGCATATTCAATGTCTCTTCTCATTAGATCAACATAGGACTTATGACGGTCGGATGCAGCCTTGAGTTTATCTCTGATCAATCTGATCTTTTCCTCTGTCTGCTGAACAATTTCTGGCCCAATCATCTTTCTTTCACCTACTTCATCCCAACATAAGGGAGTTCTGCACTTTCTGCCATACAAAGCTTTATATGGAGGCATCCCAATGCTTAATTGGTAACTATTGTTATAAGCAAACTCAATCAAAGGCACGTGTGTATCCCAACTACCTTCAAACTCAATCACACAAGCTCGTAGCATATCCTTCAATATCTGAATTACCCTTTCAGACTGGCCATCTGTCTGTGGGTGGAATGCTGTGCTAAAGTTCAATCTAGTTCCTAGGGCTCTCTGAAGACTACCCCAGAATCTAGAAGTAAACCTAGGATCTCTGTCATATACAATCGATACTGGCACTCCATGTAGTTTTAAAATTTCATATATGTACAATCTAGCCAATCTATCCAGGCTATAGTCCATCCGAACTGGCAAAAAGTGATTAGACTTGATCAGTCTGTCAACAATAACCCATACTGTATCATGACTATTCTGTGTCCTCGGAAGCCCCGTAACAAAATCCATAGTTATCCGTTCCCATTTCCACTTTGGTACTGGCAATGGATGTAACAAACCAACTTGAACTTGATGTTTTGCCTTTACTTGCTGATAAGTTAGGCATTTGGAAACAAATTCAGCTATATCCCTCTTCATACCCATCCACCAGTAATGCTCTTTCTGCCCTCTGTACATTTTAGTTCTACCAAGGTGCATAGCAAAAGGAGACTCATGTGCTTCCTTCATAATGATCTGTCTCAATTCCACATCACTAGGAACGCACATTCTGCCCTAATGTAGTAGTAAACCATCATCTCTCACAGAAAATTCAGGTTTCTTGTCCTGCTGGACTTCTTTCAGTAGCTTCTGATATTTTCATCACTCTAAGCATCCATTCTGATATGATCAATCAACACTGGCTGTACATGCCATGCAACTACTGTCTGTCCCTCATCATCAATCTCTAAACTAGCATGCTGTGCTTTCAAATCATATACCATGGACAAAGGAGAAACTCTGAGACTTGCCATAGTCTTGCGACTTAAGGCATCAGCCACCACATTTGCTTTCCCTAGCTGATAGTCTATTAAGCAGTCATAGTCTTTAATTAGTTCTAACCATCTCCTCTGCCTCAAATTCAATTCCTTTTGGATGCCTAAGTACTTCAAGCTCTTGTGATCTATGTAAATGTAACATTTCTCTCAATACAAATAGTGACTCTAAATCTTTAAAGCAAAAACAATAGCTGCTAGCTCCAAATCATGTGTTGGGTAGTTCCTCTCATGCGGTTTCAGCTGGCGTGATGCATAAGCAATGACATTCCTATCTTGTATCAGCACACAGCCTAACCCATTGTGAGAAGCATCACTATAAACTGTGTATTCTTTACTCGGGGTAGGTAAAGTAAGGATTGGAGCTTCAGTCAAACACCTCTTCAACTCATCAAAACTCTGCTGGCATTTATCTGTCCACTGAAATTTTACATCTTTCCGAAGTAGCTTGGTCAGTGGAGAAGATAACATAGAAAACCCTTTCACAAATCAACGGTAATATCCAGCTAAACTCAGAAAACTGTGAATTTCTATGATATTCCTGGGCAGCTTCCAATTAAGGATAGCTTCTACCTTGCTGGAATCTACCTTGATCCCTTCAGCTGGCACAACATGTCCCAAGAAGGTGATTTCTTTCAGCCAAAATTCACATTTCGATAATTTGGCGTATAGTTTTTTCACCCTTAAAGTCTGCAGTACAATCCGCAGATGTATGTCATGCTCCTCTGCATTCCTCAAATATATCAAAATGTCATCAATAAACACCACCACAAATTGGTCGAGATATGGTATGAAGATAGTGTTCATCATATCCATAAAAGCAGCTGGAGCATTTGTTAACCTGAATGGCATTACCAGAAACTCATAGTGGCCATATCGAGTTCTGAAAGTAGTTTCTGGAATACTCTACTCTTGAACTTTCAACTGATAATAACCAGATCGCAAATCAATTTTGGAAAATATAGCTGAACCCTTCAACTGATCATACAGATCATCAATGCGAGGCAATGGATATTTGTTCTTTATTGTCACCTTATTCAATTGCCAGTAGTCAATACATAAGCGGAGGGTGCCATCTTTCTTCTTAACAAACAATACTAGCACTCCCCAAGGTGACACACTAGGGCAGACGAAGTCCTTTTCAAGTAGTTCTTGCAACTGTACCTTCAACTCCTTTAACTCTGCTAGTGCCATTCTGTATGGTGTTATAGAGTTTGGATCCACACCAGGCATAACATTAATCTCAAACTACACTTTTCTTTCTAGAGGTAATCCTGGAAATTCATCAGAAAATACATCTAGAAAGTCATATACTGTAGGGATGTCCCTCAATGCTGGACTCCCCACTTGGGTGTCTACCACATGTGCCAAGTATGCTTCACACCCCTTTCTGATCATTTTTCTGGCTAGTGCAGCCGAAATGACGTTTGATGGCAATAGCTGCCTCTCCCCATGTATTACCACTTCACTGTACTGAGGGAGACTAAAAGTGACTGTCTTCAATCTACAGTCAATCATGGTGTGATGCCTGGCTAACCAATTCATGCCCAAGATGATATCATAATCTCTGAAGGGCATTTCAATGAGATCAGACAGAAAAGTGTGTCCTTGGATCACCAAAGGACGATCCTTATACATTTTACTAACCCTGACCTCTTGTCCTAGCAGATTTGTTACTAGCACCTCAAAGTCCATTTTTATACGTGGAACAGTAATACAATCAATGATGCTAGCACTCATATAAGAATGGGTAGAACCCGGATCAAATAACACAAACACATCTTGATTAAAAGTTGAGAAGGTACCAGCCACAACATCAGATGTCTCAGCCTTTTGTCTCTGTCTCATTGCATAGACTCTGACTGGAGCACTGCCTTGCTCTGATTGATTCACTGTGCCTTGGCTACCCGCTGGGTTACCTCTACCTCTGCCTCTACCTTTGCTAGGTGGTTGTGAACCTCTAGTGACAAGGCTCTGAACTGACCCTTCAGCAGTAGTAGGAGGTGATCCAACTCTGTGAGTACTGGTGTAGTCCTTGGCAAAGTGCCCTATGCTTCCACAGTTATAACAGGCCCCTATGGCCTTGTAGCACACCCCACCATGATTTCTTCCACAAGTTTCACATTGGAGGGGAGGGTAGGAACTTCTGGCACTACAAGAAAATATCGGAACAGAAACCGACTTTAGAAACGGATTTATATCGGTTTATAATTTAAAACCGCTTTTGCAATGGAAATTAAGTTGAACTAGTTAATTTTATCAAAAACCGATTAGAAAGCAGTTTGAAACGAAATTTAAAACAGAAAAACATCGGTTTCAAAATTCTAAATTAGCATCAGTTTAGAAACCGATTAGAAACCGAAATCTAAAACTGACATATTTTTGTTTCTAATTTGAAGGCTCAAAATTAGTTCTATTGTATTAGGTCATATTAGAAACCAAATAACGTCGGTTTGTAATTCATTGAATTTAATTTAGAAACCGATTGAATTCGGTTTCCACAATGACTGTATTTTCTATTTATATTTAGAAACCGATTTTTATCGGTTTCAAAATTAATATAATTTCTATTCTATTTATTAAATTTTAAAGTGAAAATAACAACCGATTATTTTCGATTTCTAGTTTATTGTAGAAACCGATAACTTTCAGTTTCAAAATTTATTTATTGTATATTTTATTTAATAAATTTTAAAGTTAGTTTAGAAACCGATTTGTTTCGGTTTCTATTTGTATATGGTATATTTAGAAACCAATTTGTCGGTTTCAAAATTAATATTGTTTCTAATTTTTTTATGAATTTTAATGTCAAAATAGAAACCGATTTTTATCGGTTTCTAATTTTTTTTAAAATTTAGAAACCGATATTTTTCTGTTTCAAAATTTATCTAATTGTGTATTTTATTTAATATATTTAAAGTCAACTTAGAAACCGATTTTTATCGGTTTCTATTTTCAGTAATATTTAGAAACCGATTATTTTCGGTTTCAAACTAAATCTATCATCAATTTTATTGATTAAATTTAAAGTCAAATTAGGAACCGATTCACATCGGTTTCTAATTCTTATGGTTAATTTTAGAAACGGATTATTTTCGGTTTCAAAAATTAAAGTGTTATTTAATTTTATTTAGAAATCAATTATTTTCGATTTCAAACTTAATCAAATTAGAAACCGATTCTTATCGGTTTCTAATTCTTCTATTTATATTTTGAAACCGATTATTTTTGGTTTCAAAATTAATCTATTATTTATTTTATTTATTAAAATATTAAAAGGAATTAGAAACCGAGTTTTATCGGTTTCTAATTTATTTTGTTATAATTAGAAACCGATTTGTGCGGTTTCAAAAGTTATGTATATTTAGAAACCGAATATATTCGGTTTCAAAAAACTCTTGGATTAGAAACCGATTTTAGTCAGTTTCTAATTGCCATTTATTTATTTAATTTTACAAAGCTGCCCATTTGACAACAGTGTAGATTATCTTAATGGTTATCTATAAAATTAAAATTACTTCAAATTATTAACAAAAACAGTGAAATATTATATCTTGTTCAATGCCCTAGGACTTTCTCTCTCTCTTTATGTTTTTCTTTTTCTTTCTTAAGTTGGTGCTGAGATTAAGCATGGTGCAACAAGTAGTCCATTCCATATGATCCATGAAATTTATAGCAGTCAAATTGGAAATCAGAATCAGATTTCTCTTTTAAGATGTTTTATTTATATATATAAACTGCAAAATCAAATAAATTTATTTTGTACTTAATGAAAATTAATTTATTTTTTTATATTTTTATTTTTTTTTAATTTTAATTATTGTATGAGAATATAAAATAATTTTTTTTATTTTGAATTAATTATAATTATAACTTTTCAATTTATTTAATTATAAGAAAAAATAAAAATAATATATTTTATTTTTTTACTTTAAATAACTAAAGTTAATTACATTCAAAATTTTTTATTTTAATTAATTAAACTATATGTTTTGTTTTAATTAGTATAATTAATTATAATTATAAATTTAAATTTTAATTATTTATATAAATTGTTTTAATTATTAAGATTATTTTAATTGATTCATCTTAATTCAAATTCATTCAAGCAACTGATTCACAATTTTTTTTTAAATAAATGTTTATTACCCATAAAGTAAGTCTAAAATTAAAATTGCAGAAGTTCAATTGTCTCAAAATAAAAGAAGAATTAATTGTTTTTTAAAAATTTAGGCTTTATTTAACTTTTTTCCTTTTCTGGCCCTTTTCTTTTTAGTCATTTTTGCAATATATATATATATATATATATATATATATATATATATATATATATAAAAGATAAGATAAAAAAAAACAAAATCCTCTTCTCGTCTTCTCTTTCAACTCTTCTCCTTCCTATCTCTACTGTATTTTTATTATAATACTATCCCATTTAACTTAAGGATTGAGAGATCCTCATCAGTAATCTATAGAGCTTCTATAATGAAACAACAAAAATAAAACCTATATTAATGAAATTAAAATTTCAGATTTCCAAGAAAAAAAAAATCTCAAAACAAACAGAGCACAGCAGAATTACACAGAAGACAAAAGTATACAAAATTAAACCACCCCCAAAAAAAAAAAACAACAACATTAAAGCTAAATATATAATTAAATTAAATAGCACGCAAGAGCAATAATCATAAGCAATTAAAACATTATTTTTTTAAAACAACAGAGCCAATAAGCAGAAAAAACACAAATTCAATGACAAAACACGGAAACAAGAAAGGAATAACTGATAGAACTATACTGAGAGAGAAACCTGCTCAAAAAATGCGGGTGAGGGTTCTCGGAGAATAATCAACAGCGGGTAAAGATAGCCCTTCTCCTGCTAGAAAATTTCATCGATTGAGAACTTGGGAAGGGATTAGGGGACTTTCATTAGCAGAAGAGCACTGGAAATTGCCACGACCGTGAGGATTGTACTTGATGGAATCGGAACTCGAGCTCTGAAAGCCCAAAGGTACTGCTTACAGAGAGAGATGTTTTTGTAGTTTAGAGCTTGGGTATTCAGCTTTCGTAGTTCGCACTTCGGACTCCGTAGTTTAAAGAAAAAAATCTTTGTTCTCCCAAATACCCAAATAGCTTTCTTTGCTCTCTAGAACAAATCTCCTCAATTTGGTGGATTGAAGCACGAGTGGGATCTGCTCTTAAGGTTTGCTATTTAATTTGATAGTCATTTTGTTTCTTTGCTTCTGGGTCTTTCACGCTAGTTGGTCGTCTTTGATGCTTAGGGTTTCTTTCGTCTCGATTTCCTCCTGGAGAGTCGACCAGAGACTTTACTACACGGATTCTTCTTGGCATTTTTACCTCTAGGATTCTTTGTGTTGCTGCTGCTGTCCTTCACGACCTCAGGTTCGTTGATTATTTTTTCCTCCTTTTTTAAGTAGTAATTATCCACTGAAATTGGTGAAATTGGGCAATTTTGGTTGTTTCTGGTTGGGATTTGTGTATTTTTTACGGGTTAACTTTGGAGATTCTGGTGTGAAGAGAAGATGATTTGGTGGTTCTCCCTCTTTGCATATATGTCCATTTTTAAACTTTCCAGTTTTATCCTGCTTTTATTTAATTTTTCTTTGTTGTGTTTGTTTTCTTTTTGAACTTATGAGACTTTTGATTTAGACTGTAATTATTTCTACAATTGATGTATTGTATGATTTATTTCATGGAATTGTTGTCTTGTTTTGTAATTATAATAGATTTATTTGATTTTTTTTTGAGTTTTGAAAATGCAAGCGTGTTTGTGCAGTGTTGATTCAGTTCGGTATTACACACAGTTAAAGTATTGTTTGATTAAATTTGCAGCCAAAGAGTGTAAAAGAAAGCGGTTTGGGGTGGTGCAGGTAGGGTCAATGAAATTGAATAAAGAAAAAGTGAAATTTCTCCAATCATTATTTTTCCCACTTCCCACATATATTACGCAGGAATGCTCAAAAGTCAATCAAAATTTGTGACTTATGGGAGAATTTATTTATTTTTCTGTGAAATCCACGATAGCAATTGGCAAACTCGGAGAATATAATTTTCTTTGTTCTCTAAAATGGGTATCAGATACATATTTGTATTCTTAACTTCTTATGAAACTTGTTTTGCAAGACAGTTTGACAAGCTTGTGTTTTTATACAAATCAATATTAAACTGTTTTTGAGGACTGCAAATTGTTCCAAGTATCTAAGGTTCACAATTATAGTTGTGAAGAAGACCTTTTGAAACCACTCCTTTTGAAACCACTCTCTGATGTGCTCTACTTGTGTGAATGAATGAAATAGCAGTATGTTTTATTGTATTGTAGGTGCAATGCAAAGCGTATACTCTTATGATAAGTTATATTAGGTTGATTGACACTGCTTTCTAGTTTCTAGTTTATTTTTGCAAATTTAGTACTATGGTTCCTTGTCAATTACAATTTTGTTTAGTGTTGGAGTACTCTGTTCCTGTGCATTGTTGTGTTATCATTTAATATTTATAGTGATTATTATGGAATTATGTACAATTTTGGATCAAAAGCAGTTGCAGATTTGGAAAAATGAGAGAATGAATTTTCATTCATCGATAAAGCTGGTACACAGTAAAAGTGTTTTATATACAAATAATAGTTATTTGATTAAAATTATTTATTATTTCAAAATAGCACTCAATCAGCGTATGCTTTTAGAGTTTCAATATCAGATTATCAATAGATTTAAATTTAATATATATATATATATATATATATATATATATATATATATATATATATATATATTAAAATTTAACTTTATTTTAAAAGACAGTTTTTATTTGATTATTTCAAATTATAAACAGTTTTTATTATTTAACTATTATTATTTAACTATTATTGTTTTATTTTTATTTGATTTACAAATAACTTTTTTTATAACTGAAATTATACTATATTTTTCATTATTAAAATTAAATAATTATTTGAAAATTTATGAATTTACAATAATAATAATAATAATAATAATAATAATAATAAATTAATCATATTATTATCAAAAAATAAATAAATAATACATATAAAAAATTATAAAAGCAAAATAAGTTTTTTTAAAAATAAAATAAAAAATTATTTTTATAGTTATTTAGTAGGCTATTAGTTGTGGATGAGTACACTCAAATAGTTCAGATGTAAATTAGCAACCAAACTTACATATTTAATTACAAATAAAAGATTGTATGTTTATTTTATTGCTATACTAATATCTATTTTTTGATGTCCTTTAATTTTAATGATTATTATGTTTTTTAATTTTATACTATTATGCCATATAATGTATAGTTATTTATTTATTTATTTACTTTGAGGTGTTAAATTTTATACAAGAATTTACTGACAGAATTTCTTTTCTTTTTTTTTTTTTTGGAACTGCAGTCTGTCTCATTCTCTTTTGGTCACTATCTCTCGTTATTTTGTCCCTTGTTTTCAGTATCACACAGGTAAGTAATATTTTAATATGGCGTTTTAATTTGTAGATGCATGCATATCAATTTTTGAGGTGATAATTTTTTCTATTTGTAGAAATTTTGTAACATCTCTCATTGTTCTCTGGGTGCAAATTTTATGTTGTGCACTTGGAGAACTAATGGGAGATGCTGCTAGAATTTTTACAAATATATGACATGTCATTATCTGTCTGTTATTGGTAGAGATGATACAATTCTAATTGGGTTAGGGCCTTACCTTTCAATGCATGATTGGGGATATGATGTCATTCTGATATATGACATATCATTACTAATATTCACTTAATTATTACACAGCTATTAGCAAAATGGGATCAGATCGGAGATGGATGTATGCTAGGTTAAAAGATGGTCTATTGACCTCAGAATTCATAGAAGGTATTGAACAATTCATAACATTTGCTAAGCAACATCCAGTGGATGGATGGGGATAAAGCAAGTGTCCATGTAATCATCGAAAATGTCGAATCGTAATTATCTTGATGAGAATACAATTCGGTTACATTTGATGAAGCATGGATTTGTGCCATATTATTATAAATGGATTCTACATGGGAACCCGCACAAGTAATATTGATAGTCAAAACATAAATGTTATGATAGCGAGTCTGCTCAAGAAAGTGATAATAGCACAAGCAATACCTATGAGCAAATGGTAATGGATGCGGCGAGTCTGATTTCTTTCGAGGATGTAATGGAGGAGCCTCCAAATCCATCACTCAAAAATTGTATGACATGTTACAATTTGTTAATCAAGAGGTGTGGCGAGTTGTGAAAGCCATTCGCACTATCGGTTGTTGCAAGGATGTTGAACATCAAGGCGGAACATCATTTGTCGAAAAGGTGTTTTGATGACATTTGTCAACTTATGAAAGAGGTGTTCTGGATGAAAATTTAATAGTAGAAAACTTTTACAATACGAAGAAGTTGGTTCAAGCATTGGGCCTACATTGAGAAGATTCAACTGTTGTACTAATGGATGTATGTTATATTGGGTGAAGATAGTGAGTTAACGAATTGCAAATTTTGTGACCATCCACGGTTCAAACGACCTAGTCGAGGCCCTTATAAATTTCAAACCAATGTGCCACATAAGAAAATGTACTACTTTCCTCTCACGTGGAGATTGCAAAGATTATATGCTTGAATGCAACGACAAAAGAAATGAGATGGCATCTTGAGCATGACCATGAAGATGGGGTAATGTGTCATTGTTGGATGCAATCGCATGGAAGCATTTTAATAAAACACATCCTTCATTTCTTCTTGAGGTTGGAATGTAAGGCTAGGGTACTGCCGATGGGTTTCAACCATTGGTCGATCACCGACAACAATATTCATCTTGGCAGTCATTGTCACTCCTTACAATTTGCCTCCTTGGTTATGTATGAAGGAAGAGTATATGTTCCTAACGGTAATAGTTCTGGTCAGAAACCCAAAAGACAAATTGGATGTGTACTTACAGCACCTTATTGCAGAGTTGAAACTGTTGTGGGAAGTTGGAGTTGAGACATATGATGCTTCAAAGAAGATTAATGTTAATATGAGGGTTGCGTTATTATGGACAATAAGTGATTTCCCTGCATATTCAATGTTATCAGGTTGGAGCACAAGAGCAAGGCCTTGTCCATATTGTCGGGACGATTCGGATGCATTCACATTGACAAAGGGTGGTAAACAATCATGGTTTGACAATCACCGTAAATTCTTACCGACTAACCATCCTTTCGAACGGAATAAAATTGCTTTTAGAAAGAACAAGACGATTACAAAAAGTGCTCCCCATTCTATCGGTGAGGAAATTTTAGAACAAATAGAACATCTAGGATTAATGTGTGTCACGGATATGGGTGCAGATGAGAATAACGGTTGCAAAGCAAAAACACGGGTTGGAAGAGACGGAGCATTTTTGGGATTTGCCATATTGGAGTACTAACATGCTTCGCCACAACTTGGATGTCATGCATATAGAGAAAAATGTATTTGAAAATATTTTTAATACTGTGATGAATGTTGAAGGGAAGACGAAGGACAATGCAAAATCAAGGGAAGATTTGAAAGAGTTTTGTCACCGACCTGAGTTAGAGAGGGATATGGCAACAGGAAAGTATCCTAAAGCATGTTACACATTAGACAAACAATCAAAAACAGTGTTGTGTGAATGGCTTAAAAATCTTAGATTCCCAGATGGTTATGTGTCAAACATGGGTAGGTGTATAGACATGCGAAAACTAAAGTTGTTTGGGATGAAAAGCCATGATTGTCATGTCTTTATGCAAAGATTACTCCCAATAGCATTTAGGGAATTGCTTCCAAAAAATGTGTGGCAAGCATTGACCGAATTGAGCAATTTCTTTAGAGAGTTAACTTCAACAACACTTAGAGAAGAAGCCATGTTACAACTCAATGAAGAGATTCCTATTATATTATGTAAACTAGAGCGTATATTCCCTCCAAGTTTCTTTGACTCCATGGAACATCTCCCAGTGCATTTGGCTTATGAAGCATGGATTGCTGGTCCTGTGCAATATCGGTGGATGTATCCATTTGAGAGGTAACTAGTTTAATGTATTGTTGTATACTATCATTACATGGAGAAATAAAAACTTTGTTGTGACTAAATAGTAAATGGTACAGGTACCTTAGGAAGTTAAAAAATAATGTGAAAAATAAAGCCAAAGTGGAAGGTTCCATATGCAATGCATACTTAGTTGAAGAAGCATCGTTATTCTGCGCTCATTATTTTGAACCCCATGTCAACACAAGGCATCGAAAGGTTCCACGCAATGATGATACAGTCGAACATATGGATGAACATCTAGGGAATCTATCAATTTTCACTCATTCCGGTAGGCCACTGGGAAAAGGAAAGGTTAGATATCTCACAGAACAAGAATTTCAAGCAGCACAAATGTACATCTTGTTGAATTGTATAGAAGTAAAACCGTACATTGAGTAAGTTTTTCTAATATTCAATTATTATAATTGTTGCAATGCCATCATTGATTCCAAACATTTAATTAACTATTTTCATTGTGTGCAGCATTTTTGTTAATGAGTTACACATGGCCAATCCAAATATCAATGATAAACAAGTTGATGAGAAACTAGAGCGTGAATTTGACAAGTGGTTCAATAAATATGTTCACAATCCCTCCAACAATATATCAAGCCAGTTTTTAAAGGATCTATCAAAGGGTCCATTAAGAAGTGTTATGTCCTACAATAGTTATGTAGTTAATGGTTATAAATTTCACACTAAAAGTCATGGTTCGCATAGGGCAACAATGAGCGATGGGGTATGTATCAAGGGACTAATTACGATTACTCATGAAAGTGACTACTATGGACAATTAATTGAAGTGCTACGATTGGAGTACCCTGGATTACCAATCAAAAGGACTGTATTGTTTAAATGTGATTAGTTTGATCCAACACCAAATGTGGGAACAAAGATTCATCCAAAATATAAACTTGTGGATATTAATCATAAAAGATCCTTCAATAGGTATGAACCATTTGTTCTTGCTATCCAAGCTTTCAGTGAATTATTCCATATATCCAAGCTTAAAGCGTGACAAGGATGATTGGTGGGCCGTGTTCAAAATCAAAGCGAGATCTGTTATTGATCTTCCTGAGCAAGTGAATGTGACAACCCCCCCTGCGCGGGAAGAACCATTTCAAGAAGATGAAATGGAAGTCCCTTTGATTCAAATTGATGATGATGATGATCAACAACAATATTTGAATGATCAAAATGGTGTACTAGTTGAAATTAATGAAGAGGATGTTGAAGATGAAGAAGAGCTTGAGTTGGACTCAGAAAGCGATGAGGAATGCGATGATGTATATGATAGTGATACTAATTAGAATTAGGTATTTCTCTTAATGAATTTATATTTCTAAACTTGAAGTATAAATTCTAACTATTGGAAAATTTCATCTGTATTATGTATCATAAGTTGAATGAAGCTAACTTGTTAATACAATTATTTATGCAGGATGCGAGGCAACGGTCGCGAGGGAGGTTTGTTGGGTCATTCACGGTCAAGGCGATTACATGCGGGGATGAGCCCAATGATCAACTAGACCAATCTACACGGTCAGCCTCGGGTTCCTTCACGATCCAGGGAGGTCGACACGGATCCGGAGGGTCTCTGCTTCAACACGAATCGAGCTACACCTCCACCTCCACCGCCACCACCTATTACCCCATCTTACGAGCACGCAATTGGATCAACCTCTGGTCATGAAGGTCATTCGGTTGGGGCAGCACCAATATCATCAATGGATGGCCTATCACTCAATACATTTGGAAGAAAGAAACGAATAAAGCTCATTAATGGCGCGTAAGTATTAAAAATTAATTAACTTTATGTATGATTTGGTATTACTTGTCATTGGCAATTGAAGTACCATGTTTCTACATTTTCATAAAATCAATATATTTCTTTGTCTTTCTTTTATGCAGGTTACATCCATCCGAGGAATGTGCTAAGAAGATGAAGAATATCTTCAAGGAGAGGATGGACCCGGAGAACCTTTGTTGGAAAACTATCACGCTGAAACAAAAGAGTTTCTTGGGATGAATTTGGGTAATAAAATAAATATTTAAATATAATTAGCTATTAGATAACTAATTTGAATAGTTTATGAAACCTCAAAAAAGAATGTTGTGAACAAATATCGTTTAAGTGATGAGAATTTGTGAATTAATGTAAAAGAACTCAATTGAAGTATATTAATGCTTAAATGTTCTATGTATAGCTTGTGTGTTGAGGATGTTGAAAATATATATTGTTGTGAGTTGTTGTAGTTGGGGTGGATGTTGTTTGTTGTTGAGAATATATAAAGTGTTTTTAACAGGTGCAATTAATGCTTAATAACTAGGCTGGATTGTCCAAAATTAAGAGAAAATGCTGTCAATTTTTTTTAAAAATATTATCATACTAATACAACTGTCTTAATTTTTATTTATTTTACAACAGAAATACTTTGATTGGCAAGAGGTTACTCTACTCGTAAAGGAAGCTTGGAGGCGTAAGGCTGCAGAGTGCTACAAGGCGCTAATGTGCAATGTCGGAAAGGAAAATCCAAGGTCATCGTGCCTAATAGTACAATGCAAAAATGGAAGGAGGCATGGAGTAGCCCGAGTTTAAAGCCAAGAGCCATCGATTCCTTTGCTAACATTTGTAGTGAGATAGGGGAGTTGGGGCGAGCATCTCTAGACACACAGGGGGTTCAGTTTCACATGCTACTCACGCAGATAGAATGGTAATGATTTCATATTTACTAGTTTTGTTATTGTCTGTCTACATATTAGTAGCAAATAATCGAACATTATTATAAACATCACTAAAATCATTATATCTTTTCAGGAAGCCAAGCTTGGCCGAAGACCTTTTCCTTATGAACTTTTCCATAAGACCCACACTAGGAAAGGCACCTCCGATATGGTTGATTCACGAGCGCAATCAATTAAGGTAAGTGAACAAGTATTTTATGTCTTTCAATTATACGAAAAAAATGAATAAGTGAGTTTGTTTATTCAATTGCCAAGAAAAATAAATTTAAAATATGTGTATTAACTTATGCAGGATGCATTTTTGGCGCTTAAGGAGCAGTCGTCTCAACCACAAGAGGGGTGCAGTGACCCTCCTATTGTAGATGAGGTCGCACTATATTATCAAGTTGTGGGGGGGGAGAAGAAGAACAGGGTTTATGGCATTGGATCTCAAGCATCAATTTTTTACCCTAGCTCATCACATGGATCATCTTCTACTGCATCCTATTGCGCTCAGTCGGAGGCAATGGAGGAAGAGATTCAACAATTAGCATCAAACTATTGCAACGCTCAAGGATAGTTTGGTTACAATGGAGGAGAGAGAGATCGACAACGTGAGTTAATGCTAGAGGAGAGATATAGACAACGTGGCGGAACCTTTGGAGGAGCGCATGCAACAAATGATGCAAAACATGATGGCACAAATGATGCAGAGTCAGCGGTTCTGACCCCAACTCGGATCGACTCATCAGGATGATGGTAGAGAGGCTGATAGTGGTGATGAGTGATGATCTTGTTGATGACAAGTAGCTTGTTTTTTTGTTATTATGATATTTTATTTTTCCATACAGTACATTATTGTCATAGCCCTTTACTGTCATATTTATATATAATATTGACTGATATTTGATATTTGTGACTGATATTGTAAATATTCGATATTGAGCATTTAAAATTAATATTATATTATATGCTTCAATACAGAAAAAATATATTTAAAAAAATAAAAATTTTCTACTAATTATTTGAAACGGATTGAAAGCAATTTTTCCATTTCTAATCCAATAGCATAAGGATCGGTTTTAGAATTTAGAAACCGATTTGAAACGGAATTTCTGTTTCGAACAAATTGAAACCAAAATATCCGTTTTTAAATTGAAACGGATTTTGAAACCGAATATATGTGGTTTCTAACTTTGAAACGGAATAGTGGTTTGAAAACAGTTTCAAAATTTGAAACGGATGCCACTTTCCGTTTCAAATTTATTTAGAAACTTGCGGATTTAAAACTGAATATTTCGGTTTTAAATCGGTTTCTAAATGTATTTAGAAACCGATTTTCACTGATTTGAAACCGAATATTCGGTTTCAAATCTCCTTTTTTCTTGTAGTGTGGTACTCTGCTGACTAGATAAAGGAGGTTTCTATCCCGAATATCTTCCCCTACCAGACTTTTTACCACCCCTACTGTGTCCCCCAAAGTTTTTTCTCTTTCCAGTAGGACCACTGGAACTCTGTTATATTGACTTTCCCTCTTTTCTGACTTCTCTGAATTCTTTTTCTCTGGGGTCACTTCTAACTCAATTCTTTCTAATTCCAGTGCTTGAGAAATAAGCTCAGAGAAGTTGTTATGTTTGAATTTGACCACTTATAATATGATACTAGGCTTCAAGCTGGTTTCAAACCTCTTACATCTCTCCCTGCTGGTAGAAAGTAGACTTACTGCATAATGGCTCAGGCGGGAAAATTCCCTTTCATATTCAGCCACCGATCTACTCCCCTGTTTCAGACTTAGGAGCTCTTGCAGCTTCTAGTCCACATAAGCATCAGGAACATATTTTTGTCTGAACTCCCGTAGAAAATCATTCCATGTTAGCACTAAAGGTTCTACCAAACTATGGGGAATGGTTTTCCACCAATCATATACATCCCCCTATAGCAGAGATACTGAATATTCAAATCTGAGCTCCTTTGTACAATGTAGCTTCTTGAACACCCTATCCATTCTCTCTAACCGGTGTTCTGCCCCTAGAGGATCTACTGTCCCCTTGAACTCAGTAGCCCCATATTTCATCAATTTGTCATACTACCTAGCAGAAGACTGTGGTTGTACCACTGGTGTTTGTAGTGGGACTTAAGTAGGCACATTACCAGCCATTCGTTGGAACATTGCAGCCATCTGCTGAGCGAATTAAGCAGGAAACTGCGATACTGAGGGGGCTGGTGCGGCTGATCCACTGACATTGTGTAGGGCTGGGGCATCCCCTTACACCTCAGCCTCTATAGATTGATGGACTGAACGATCACCCTCTTCCATAGTTAATGCGAGGATTTTAGACCTCCTGAATAGATAACATAAGGAGGTTTCCTCCTGTTAGTTCATTTTTATAATGTAATGTACTGTATGTATTAAACAATGACATTGAGCAGTTGTACTATAAAGAAAGAATATTCAAATTATGGTAAAAATAGAATTTAAAAACTAACTTTGATACCACTTAAACATGTCACACCCTACCCCTCTGTAAAGCATAACATGATCCCGTAGTATACCTAATGAATTACCAACTTCGTCTACTGATAACCCATTAATTACACTACAAGGGATTTTAAAAATTTTCTTACTTCTTTTTACAGTGGTGAGCACTATTTACAGGTGTTAAAAAATTTTTTTAACTAAAGTGAAACAGCTAACACATTTGAATTATTAATAATTTCTGTAAAAATTTTGGCAGAATGCCATCTGTATTTTGAATAAAGCAGTTCTTCAAAAACCTATAAAAAGCACTTCAAATATATTTCTCAATCTCAAACTCCAACCTTTAATCAACACAATATGTTTCTCAACTCAAATCCATAATAATTTTTCAGTATTTTTAAAGGCTGAGATAAAAGAAATATATCACAATATTTACAAACTAAAATAATTTACAATTTATTTTACAACTTCAATGTACAATTTTAATTTACAACTGCTCAAAACCAAGAACACTATATACATACAGTGAACATATATTACAATACAAAATGCAAAATATGGTATACTCAATATACCCGATGATCTCTCAGTGTAGCCCTAGCAGTCTAGTCTGCTGCCCTGTCAGTTTATTTACCTGCGACAGCAATGAAAAGCTATCGCTGAGCCATTGTCTCAGTGGTGCACAACATTAACCAAATACAACTTTAAATGACAAATCATAATCATGTAAATAGTGGATACTTAAAACATAGTTAAATTCAAAAGACAATGAATGTCAATAAGAATTTAAACTCCATTTCACAATATCACAATAAATATCAATAAATCTTACACACACAGCTTAATCATGTTGTCAAAGTTCAATTCATCCCAAAAGCCGATGGCTAATGAGGAATTCAATTCATCCCAAAAGCCGATGGCTAATGAGGAATAACATAGCTAACTAGCAATAATATTAGTACTCATTCTATTCGTCTTCAATAGGCACACACCTCAACACTTTAGCCAGAGAGGGAATTCAATTCATCCCACTAGACAAGCTAGCGAGGAATTCAATCAATATACATGGTAGCTGTGGTTTCAAACCATTTACAATGCTTTTCAATCAATAAGTATCCATCAAATATCATTCAAACAATTTTTCACAATTTAAAACTATGATATACAAATAGTCATAATTTATTTCAATTGAAAATTCAAAAGAAATAACTATTGTGCACAAACCTCTGATAAATGTCTCTTGGCCCTGACTCAGTGTTTCCTTCCCCTTCCCTGAGACTTTGCTAATTGAAACACACAATTTGAAGTGTTTCAGTACTCATTTAAACTGTCTCTAAGAATAAAACTTAATACTTAATTTACTGAATTCTATTATTTCCTTAGTCAATCAAAGATGTTGATCCTCGATGCACTCTAGGTGAATTAGGTTTTAATGTTATAAAAGTGTCATATTTAATAGCCTTTTAGTGTTGGTACATGTTACCCAATTCATTTTCAAGTATGTTGCATTTTATTGCAATTTGCCAGATTTCGGTATACTAATTTGACCTAGCAGGATGACCTAGTTCTCTCGGTTTTTGGGTTTCGGTTAAAACTACAAACTTGTAGGTCTATGTCTTATTGCACGCGAGGCAAAACTTCAAATCATTCTGAGTTATATAGACCAAGTTATGGTCAATTTACCAATGCTGGACAGAATGTACCAAAATGGTAGGTTTAGGTCATTTTTAAGTCACTTTTGGTTCGGCTAGTTTTTGGACCTGAACTTGTGCAAGCTATTTGGCTTGGTTCTGGCTATTTATGGGCTTTGGTATCTTCATAAGACTTGTAGATATATGTCTCAACTATTCATGGTAAAAATTTCAGGTCAATTGGACCTGTTTTGAGTGAGTTATTGGCACAATACTAACTGCTGCCCAAATGGTCAATTTTTAGATTTTCAAAAACACTAGTCCGGATTTGGTCATTTTTCAAGTCACCTTCCAAGCAGAATTTTGGTAAGCTTCATTCATGAAAGTTGGCACATTTTGTGCCTAGTTTCACCTCCAATTGGTCTCATACCAATTGGAGCCACACACTTAAGGTTCTAAGCCAAAATAGACACTGCCCTGCTACACACTCTTCATCACATACCAAAGGACACATTCAACACTTACCAAGTAACACATCCATGCCAATTCTGGTTTGTACCATAACATAAACACATTTAGCAACTCATTTTTGGTCATTTTGGCAGCTTGTAACCACACTCAATATGCACATTATAGTACAGAATTTTCGAAGTCCAATTACAAACAATTTAACCACATGACATAGCTCATTTACATGTCCAAACTCAAACCTTTATATACATATACATGCTGCCCTAACTGTAACACCCTCCCGGTAGCAACTCCGTACATTCTACTGTTCCGGTGACCGGTGTCGGTCCGGACAGCTAGAACTTCTGGAAAAATATTTAAACTAAAGTGAGGAACCATAATTAACTCAAATATTACTAAGAAAAATTTAGTAAAAATTTTAGAAATAAAATACAACCAAGTCAAATGAGCCGGTGCCCAAGCGATGGGTAATCAGAGGTAAGTTGCGGTCCTCGCAACGAGGAGCCCTAGACCCGGAGAAAAATTCATAAAATAATTTTTGGGACTCCAGAGAAGGGTCATTGAGGTTCCTATGGCATTAGAATGCCAAGAAAATATTTAGAAAAATTTTTCAATCAGTCTGCACAATTTTGACCCTTTAAGCCAAACGGAGGGCATTTTGGTCATTTCGCCTTCAGAGACGATTTTTGGCCGACTTGTCCAGTTGAGTAAATAATTATTATGACATAAAATATGAATTAATGTTGATGAAAAATTAATTTGAAGTTAGTAGAAGAGAAAAGAAAAGAAAATACAATAAAATGCTAATTATGACATATTATGAGGTCATTTAAAATTGTCCACCAATCACAATTAAGTAACCATTTGACTAATTAATAAAAGAGATAAATAAAGACCAAGGAAGACCAAAAACAAGTAGCCATCTTCTTCTTCAAAACGTGATCCTCTCCTCCATAACCCTCCATGGAAGTTTTCTTTAATTACTTCCATTTTCCCATGAATTTGCACTATAAAACCCTAAGTCCCTTCACTAAAAGCTTGTCTCTACCTCTTGGGAAGTGTTTGGCAGCCTAGAAAGTGAAGTTTTGAGTTGGGAAAAATCTGCCTACAAGAGGTTAGTGCTTACTTTTACAAATATTTCTTTATTTCTATGTTAGGGACTTGAACTTAGTATGAAATTGTAAATTAAATGAACTAAACTCATGTGTATCTATACCATGAATTTCGGCTGCCCTAAGGAAGGAATAGGATTGATTGTTTTGATGGACTTAGAGTGGACTAAATATGATGTTTAAAGTATTTATATACATGGATAATGAGTTAGTGTATTATTAACTAGGGCAACTAGTGTGAATCACAACGGGAAACTAGGGTTTTGGAGAGTGAAATTTGGTTTTGGCTTATGAAGTGGCAAGTGAACCTTATAAGGGTCAATTAGTGACCATTTGAGGTAAGTTCACCATAATTTGAAGAGATTTAGAGTGATGCAAACTGAATTGGTAGGCTACCTAAGGTAACCAGTAGAGAGGCTGTGATTCCAGCCCACTTGGACTGCCATATCTTTGGCTGTGTTGGTCCAATTTGTGTTTAGCCAATTGTACATGAAACTAGGCTTATAATGGCACATTTTTTCTGAAGAAACCATGCCCAAAAGACTAAAGCAAGAGGACCAAAAGTTGGCCCTAATCCGGATACCCTGCAACAGCACCTGCAGAAATGACCAAATGAACAGTAATTGTTCATTTGGCCATAACTCACTGTAGATATGGTCAATTGACCTGAAAGTTTTACAGAAACAAGATATGATATAGACAAACAACTTTCATGAAGAACATCACCCCAAATTATGCCATTAACCCATTCAAATTATTGGGCAAAGTTAAGTTATCAAACCTGCAACTCTGCAGATTTTCACTTGAGCAGTAATGTTTGGATGGCTATAACTCTCTCTAGAAAACTCGGATTTAGGCGATTCTTGAACCGATGGAAACCTAAGATATGGTAGAACATTTCATATGAAGAAAGTTAGACCAAATTATGAACTTAACTTGACCAAATTACTGAACAAAGTTGGACCAAAAATCTGCGGACCAAAATCTCAAGGCATGAGCGATTGCACGTGAACAGTAAACTTATTTTGGCCATAACTTGAGTTACAAAACTCCAAATGGAGTGATTCAAAAAAGAAAATTCAACTAGACAAAATAAGGAACAACTTTCATGTTTACCATTTCCTCAAATTCTTACAGCAACAGTGCCCAATGGAATAGTAAAGTTGAGTTACAAAAATTGAAAATTTTGCTTCTCTTGGTTTAAGCTTAGAAATGGTATTAATGCTTAATGCCAATAAGTTTTAAATGCAAAATGTGGTACATTGGAAGTGTTAAAACCAATGCAACTATTTTCTATGCAAAAGTCAACTTTTTATTGACCAATGAAGTGAACAGTGACACCAAGACTTGAAATTCAAAAATTGTGAAACTTAAAAGTGCAAAATGCCCTAGTAGGCCTAATGTGATTGGTTTGGATAGATTGGCATGCCAATAGGGTATTGTGTTAGCAGTACTGCGAAAGGCTTTATGCCAGTATTCATGGCTTTTATGCCCGTATTCATGGCTTTTATGCCCGATTATGTGATATCATGGCTCTTTAGCCATACTGACTGCATACGTGGTTGACGTTCTGCGTCCCATGGTATGACGGCCCGAGGCACCGCGGTGTCCAGTGCCAACGACCCGTTATCTAGTCCAGTCGTCCAGTATAGGTTACTTGGGCATGGAAAAGTATAACTATGATTGAATTGATTATTAAAGAAAATACGAAAATTAAGTATCAGGAATGATTACAAAAATACAAAGAAGCTCAAGATCATGAAGAAAATAATTAACAAAATGCATGAAGAAGTTAATATCGTAAAACATGATTAGCCCTCAACTAAACAATAAGTGAGTAATTATTCATTTCTTATGAACACAATAGCAAGGAAATTATTATTTTTATTTGCACATTATATTTTCTTGTATTATTGGCACCACTAAGCTTTATGCTTAGCGCGTCGCTTTTGCAACGCTGAAGTCTTGAAAGAATTGGACAGAGGGCCCAGTAAACCACAGATTGGGTAAGGCCGTTCACAGTTCTGCATAGTGTCCGTGTCACCTCACCATCCACAGTGCATTGGTAGGACACTAGGTCCCATTTTGTTTTTTGAGGTTTTTGTAAATTTTGTAATTAAACTCTTATTTTATCATGTGTATTTGAAACAAATGTAATATAATTTTGTATTAATGTAAGTACTTGTAAATTGTGATTATAAATCACATGTGAGAATTTATTTATGATTTGAGTCTAATGATGATGTGAAATGAATGAATGACAAATAGAGGAATTGTTAAGAAAATTGTGTTTGTGAAAGGAAAAGTGAATACATAACCGTGACTTGTACATGATTATCACATGAGATGAATGATTGAGAAATGAATGGTGAAAAATGTTGTGATTTTGGTATTGAAGTTTGAGAGTGATGAGATGATTGAATATGATCATAGGAAGTGTTTTTCACAGGTTCCGAAGAACGGTTTTCTCCATTTTTAGCCGGTATTCTGCCGGATTTTCTATAAAATTCTCGGAACCTCAAATAAATTATAATTTCGATAAATGGCTTAAATAAATTATTTTTCACAAGTTATATTCAAAAGGAAGAATAAAAATGAATTAAGATAAAATAGAGTGCTCGGCACACTGAGTGGCATAACTTGCTCGGCTACACTGTAGTCGGGTAAGGGGTGTCACATTTAGTGGTATCAGAGCACGGTTTAGGCGTTTCTGGACCTAGATAGGTTGCATATCATGCATTACATTCATAAGAGTCGAGGCGACACTATTGCAGATCTGTATTTCCTGTTTATTTTAGGTTAAGATATGGAATAAGAGAGTGAAGAGACAATGAGATAGCGAATGGAGATGAGAAGGAGACTGTATTTAAGATGAAAAAGGATGAGTACATAACTGTTTGAGGATAGGATTGAGACTAAGGAGAAAGTGAAGTAGGATAACACGAAAAGGTGAAGAAATAAAGAGGTAGTAGCTCCTTGGCTATTTACATTGGGTAAATTTCGAGGATGAAATTTAAATTAGAGGGGAAGAGTTGTAACACCCTCCCGGTAGCAACTCCGTACATTCTACTGTTTCGGTGACGGGTGTCAGTCCGGACAGCTAGAACTTCTGGAAAAATATTTAAACTAAAGTGAGGAACCATAATTAACTCAAATATTACTAAGAAAAATTTAGTAAAAATTTTAGAAATAAAATACAACAAAGTCAAATGAGCCGATGCCCAAGCGATGGGTAATCAGAGGTAAGTTGCGGTTCTCGCAACGAAGAGCCCTAGACCCGGAGAAAAATTCATAAAATAATTTTTGGGACTCCAGAGAAGGGTCATTGAGGTTCCTATGGCATTAGAATGCCAAGAAAATATTTAGAAAAAATTTTCAATCGGTACAGACAATTTTGACCCGTTAAGCCAAACGGAGGGCATTTTGGTCATTTCGCCTTCAGAGACGATTTTTGGCCGACTTGTCCAGTTGAGTAAATAATTATTATGACATAAAATATGAATTAATGTTGATAAAAAATTAATTTGAAGTTAGTAGAAGAGAAAAGAAAAGAAAATACAATAAAATGCCAATTATGACATATTATGAGGTTATTTAAAATTGTCCACCAATCACAATTAAGTAACCATTTGACTAATTAATAAAAGAGATAAATAAAGACCAAGGAAGACCAAAAACAAGCAGCCATCTTCTTCTTCAAAACGTGATCCTCTCCTCCATAACCCTCCATGGAAGTTTTCTTTAATTACTTCCATTTTCCCATGAATTTGCACTATAAAACCCTAAGTCCCTTCACTAAAAGCTTGTCTCTACCTCTTGGGAAGTGTTTGGCAGCCTAGAAAGTGAAGAAAAGTGAAGTTTTGAGTTGGGAAAAATCTGCCTACAAGAGGTTAGTGCTTACTTTTACAAATATTTCTTTATTTCTATGTTAGGGACTTGAACTTAGTATGAAATTGTAAATTAAATGGACTAAACTCATGTGTATCTATACCATGAATTTTGGCTGCCCTAAGGAAGGAATAGGATTGATTGTTTTGATGGACTTAGAGTGGACTAAATATGATGTTTAAGGTATTTATATACATGGATAATGAGTTAGTGTATTAACTAGGGTAACTAGTGTGAATCACAATGGGAAACTAGGGTTTTGGAGAGTGAAATTTGGTTTTGGCTTATGAAGTGGCAAGTGAACCTTATAAGGGTCAATTAGTGACCATTTGAGGTAAGTTCACCATAATTTGAAGAGATTTAGAGTGATGCAAACTGAATTGGTAGGCTGCCTAGGGTAACCAGTAGGGAGGCTGTGATTCTAGCCCACTTGGACTGCCATATCTTTGGCTGTGTTGGTCCAATTTGTGTTTGGCCAATTGGACATGAAACTAGGCTTATAATGGCACATTTTTTCTGAAGAAACCATGCCCAAAAGACTAAAGCAAGAGGACCAAAAGTTGGCCCCAATCCGGATACCCTGCAACAGCACCTGCAGAAATGACCAAATGAACAGTAACTGTTCATTTGGCCATAACTCACTGTAGATATGGTCAATTGACCTGAAATTTTTTCAGAAACAAGATATGATATATACAAACAACTTTCATGAAGAACATCACCCCAAATTATGCCATTAACCCATTCAAATTATTGGGCAAAGTTAAGTTATCAAACCTGCAACTCTGCAGATTTTCACTTGAGCAGTAATGTTTGGATGGCTATAACTCTCTCTAGAAAACTCGGATTTAGGCGATTCTTGAACCGATGGAAACCTAAGGTATGGTAGAACATTTCATATGGAGAAAGTTAGACCAAATTATGAACTTAACTTGACCAAATTACTGAACAAATTTGGACCAAAAATCTGCCAGACCCAAAATCTCAGCATGAGCGATTGCGTGAGCGATAAACTTATTTTTGCAATAACTTGAGCTAGAAAACTCCAAATGGAGTGATTCAAAAAAGGAAATTCAACTAGACAAAATAAGGAACAACTTTCATGTTTACCATTTCCTCAAATTCTTACAGCAACAGTGCCAAATGGAATAGTAAATTTGAGTTACAAAAATTGAAAATTTTGCTTCTCTTGGTTTAAGCTTAGAAATGGTATTAATGCTTAATGCCAACAAGTTTTAAATGCAAAATGTGGTACATTGGAAGTGTTAAAACCAATGCAACTATTTTCTATGCAAAAGTCAACTTTTTGCTGACCAATGAAGTGAATAGTGACACCAAGACTTGAAATTCAAAAATTGTGAAACTTAAAAGTGCAAAATGCCCTAGTAGGCCTAATGTGATTGGTTTGGATAGATTGGCATGCCAATAGGGTATTGTGTTAGCGATCTTGCGAAGGCTTTATGCCGATATTCATGGCTTTTATGCCCGTATTCATGGCTTTTATGCCCGATTATGTGATATCATGGCTCTTTAGCCATACCGATCGCATACGTGGTTGGCGTTCTGCGTCCCATGGTATGACGGCCCGAGGCACCGCGGTGTCCAGTGCCAACGACCCGTTATCTAGTCCAGTCGTCCAGTATAGGTTACTTGGGCATGGAAAAGTATAACTGTGATTGAACTGATTATTAAAGAAAATACGAAAATTAAGTATCAGGAATGATTACAAAAATACAAAGAAGCTCAAGATCATGAAGAAAATAATTAACGAAATGCATGAAGAAGTTAATATCATAAAACATGATTAGCCCTCAACTAAACAATAAGTTAGTAATTATTCATTTCTTATGAACACAATAGCAAGGAAATTATTATTTTTATTTGCATATTATATTTTCTTGTATTATTGGCACCACTAAGCTTTATGCTTAACGCGCTTTTGCAACGAGTAGGTAGAATTGGAGGGAGCCAAAGAAGTTGGGTAAGGTTCACGCATAGTGTCGTGTCACCTCACCATCCATGTGGGACACTAGGTCCCATTTTATTTTTTGGTTTTTGTAAATTTTGTAATTAAACTCTTATTTTATCATGTGTATTTGAAACAAATGTAATATAATTTTGTATTAATGTAAGTACTTGTAAATTGTGATTATAAATCACATGTGAGAATTTATTTATGATTTGAGTCTAATGATGATGTGAAATGAATGAATGACAAATAGAGGAATTGTTAAGAAAATTGTGTTTGAAAGGAAAAGTGAATACATAACCGTGACTTGTACATGATTATCACATGAGATGAATGATTGAGAAATGAATGGTGAAAAATGTTGTGATTTTGGTATTGAAGTTTGAGAGTGATGAGATGATTGAATATGATCATAGGAAGTGTTTTTCACAGATAAAATTCTCGAACCTCAAATAAATTATAATTAAATAAATGGCTTAAATAAATTTTATTTCACAAGTTATATTCAAAAAGAATAAAAATGAATTAAGATAAAATAGAGTGGCAGTGGCATAACTTGCTGCTATACACTGGTGTCACACTAACAAGCACCATAATTCAAAAATATAATTCCATAAACCAAACCATGAAACAACACATTTTGGTCCACACTTTAAAGTTGCCGATTGTACATCTTCTTCCATTAGTTTCCAGGCTTCCAAAATTAAGTGCACTATCACATACATCTAGTATATATTATCCAATTTATTCCTGCACACAAAAGCAATTACATCAATACTTTAATCTACCATTTAAATGCAAGGATAAACTGCTCTTATTGAAGTTCCATGGCTACCAAAATGTACCTCTCCATTAACTCATCAAACTTCAAAAATCGTTCCACAATTCAACTACCCATAACCACCATTCAAAGTTTAATGAAACAATAATTAAAAATACATACTTACCAGTTTTGAAATTCTTCAAAACCTCACCAAAACTTGATTTTCTTGCTGCCTATCTACTGCCCAAGTTGTGTAGAACAATTTTTGTGAAGGAAAATGTAACGAAATTGGCTTGGATCATGGGAGAATGAAGCTTGGCCATAGACGGCCATGGAGGAACTTCTTTCTTCAATTTTCGGCTGGTTTTGGCAAGGTGAGGAAAATGAAGTTTCTGCTGTCCACATGGTGATTAAGTGTCTACTTTATGGAGTTAGTGGACCATTAAGTAAGGGTTTAATATTTGTTTATTCTAAAGTTTTCATATTCCCACATTTAACTCCTATCTTTTGCTATTTAAATTAGGTACCACCACTTTAATTTTTCATGACATTTTCCAAGTGTAACATCATTTATTTTTAATGGACATTTAGGTGAAAAGACAACTCGGGGAGTCAAATGACCACAATGCCCCTGTTCGGGTTGCATTCCCGATTTTTCGGTAACACCGATTTTTATCGTTTTCTCAATTTCTTATTTTTCTTTATACTAATTAATTAGGTTTTCTTTGATATTTCTAATGATATTTATACTTCAATAGATATTTAATTATGTCTTAAAAATATTTTTCTGTGTTCCCCGCGGTCTAGGGCTAGTCAACGGTCCATGCCGTAACTTTCCGGTGCGGTCACCCATCGCTATGATTCTCGGTTCGTTTAACTTGGTTACATTTCATTAATGTTATTTTTCCTTTGTTTTTCTTGTATTTTCTTTTCTTGTATTTCATTATTTTATGTCTCCCCACCAATATTTAAGTATAGTTCTAGGCATCCTAGCTGTCCGAACAATACTGGTCACCAGAATAGTAGAACGCACTACCGAACATAGGGGTGTTACAAATGCGAAACTTTTGAATAGCATGGAAAAAAGGAGAGTCCGGTAGACTCCCTTCTTAAGGTTAAAGAATTGTTTATGGTTCAATAAAAAAAGAGAGTAATGATCGCAAAACAGCAGAAAATAAGCTATAGGATAACGGTGGATAAAAGAAAATATAGAAGTAAAAATTTCAATAATTGGTTACACATGATAGAGAAATGTTACGAATATTGAAAGTATTAGCCAAAATGGTCAGAGAACCAATTCAGAGTAACATTGAAGTGTAGAGGATTTATTAGAAATAATAAGGAGTACTAGTTCTTGACCCCACAGTCGAGTCAAGAAAGAGAATGACATTGAATTGTGAGAGGAGATAAGGAAGTTAATTAAAGAACAAATTCAAAAGTCCATATCCGGATAAGATTGGGAAGACAAAGTAAACAAAAATTTTGAGATTTGTAATGATATTCCATATTGTCCTACTAGCCAAGGGAGTGAATTAGTAAATAGTAAGTTAAATAAAAATGAATAATGTGACACCCCTTACCCGTGTACTGTATACCCGAGTAAGTAATGCCACACGGTGTACCTTAATTAATTTTCATCATAATTTTGAATATAACTTGTAAAATATAACTCATTTAAGTCATTTATTGAATTCATAATTTATTTGAGGTTCCGAAAATTTTATAGAAAATCCGGCAGAATACCGGCTAAAAATGGAGAAAACAGTTCTTCGGAACCTATTAAAAACACTTCCAATAAACAAATTCATTCATTCTCAACTCCAATATCAACACAAAACTCAATATCAAGATTTCAACATTTCAATTTCTATTCTCATTCATCATTCACATGTGATGTTCACATATAAATCACAAGTAAACATTTACTTTTCCATTAACAAATACAATTTTCATAATTTACATATACATCAATATACATTACACAAGTTTAATTACATATGAAGAAAAATCAAAATTAAGTTACAAAATGCCAAAATGACACCTAGTGTCCTACCAATGCACAGCAAAAGTTGAGGTGACACGGACACTGAGCAGAACTACCGGATGGACTCACCCAGTCTGTGGTCTACTGGGCTCACGATCGGGGTCTCAAGTACCTACGCGTAGCAAAAGCAACGCGCTAAGCAATAATGCTTAGTGGTGCAATAATATAATAGAAGAAAATAGCAAGAAAATGAATGTGTATAGAATGTGTATGCTTTCTTTGTTTGGTATTGGTATATCCATTATTTCGTTAACGTTGTTCACTTTTATTCATTTGGTTGCCCCAAGTAACCTACACTAGACGATCGGATCGATAACGAGTAAACCGCACCGGGTACCTAGCACCTCGGGCCGTCACACCATCGGTCATATATGCATCTCCCGGTGTGCAACAGAACAGCTAACAAGCTGTAAATAATATCAAGCACAAGGCCAAGTCTCAATACAAAGTCAGAATGGCTAAAAGCCATTAAATCACGGAATGGCATATTGCCATGTGCGATCTTGCTAATCGAACCCTATTGGCATGCCAAACTATCCAAACCAATCTTGTTAGGTATACTAGGGCATTTGAAACTTTTAAATTCTTCAATTTGTGAATTTCATGTTTTGGTGTTACTATTCACCTCATTGGTCAACAAAAATGTGTTAGTAGTATGCCCTAGAGCATATAATTTAGTATGTATCTTGTATATATTTTTATTAATAAAAGGCATTTCCACTTTTCCGTTTACATAATATATTTATATGTAATAGAAAAGGTACATTGATATTTTGTTAGAAATATTATTCTTAAGTTGTTAAGAATATGAGTGACAATATTTCTAGCACAAAGTATCATAAATAGGTTCACAATCGAGGATACTTCATAATAAGGACATGACTTATCCAGAAAGATTGTATTCATGTTTGTTCCCAAGTTATTTATATGAGATATAAATAAGATGGAATGGTGAGTCTCATGCCATATAACAAACATGATAGGCACTTATAAATGATAAGTAGGCCGAACCAGTGACACTTATGACAAGCACATGGAGTTTACTCTTGTCAATGTTTTGTCATAAATCATATCAGTGCATATAATCTTTGGACCTGAGATAGCACAGTTATCTTGTATATAGGTAGTTTGAGTTTGATACTGCTTTCATACTTGTACTGTGTATGGGTATATGGGCATGTGTTGGCTCCTCCTAGTTATATATGGAGGTAGGTGTTGATCAAGATGGAATCTATTCCTCTAAGTAAATAGAGATAAAATCCTATGTTCATTTAATTGTTCTTGATGTTTCAAGTTCCTGGCCAGGACAGATAGATTTATTCAGAAAAGAGTTTCTGATGAGAAAAATCTTTTTAATCAAGAACTGGAATTAAAAGAGAACATAATATTCATAGCAAATGGAGTTTGACATAAACCATGACTCCAGCTTGAGTTGGAAATTTTGTAACAGAAAGATTCTAGTGCATGGTAACATATGATTATAGGTTCATTTAAGGTAAACCTTATTACTAATTGGGTGGCCATGGCATGCTATGCTAGGTGTTAACCATGGTCTATGAGGTTCATAAAATGATTTAGAGAAATCATTTATGGTAAGAAAGAGTTCTGATGATATTAAGAGTTGATATCATGTCTCATTGCCAATTAGTGATGAGCCTAGTAAGTCACACACATACACAAGTTATCACCTATTTAAATATGATTTAATTAATTAATTAAAGAGTTTAATTGATTAATTAAATAGGTTTGGTTTGCAATTAAATTGCAAAGTCCCTAGCATGACTTGAAATCAAATCTAGATTATTGGATGTATAATATAAGTTAAATTTATATTTAAAGTGTTTAAATATGAATTTAATTAATGAGAAATTAATTAATAGAGATTAATTAATTAATTTATATTTGATATAAATTAATTAGAAGAAGAAAAATAATTATTTTGGGTTAAGAACTCAAAATTAAGACACAGGGGCATTTTGGTCATTTTGCAGTGTGACACGTGGCACCATGAGATGGTGACACAAGGGATTACACATAAGCTTGCCAAATGTTTTTTTAATCATGTAAGATGATTAAAATCAAGATTAAATATAGGTTTGACACTTGGCACAATGTGATTGGGTCACTTAAACCTAGAGCAAATCAAAGGGTGACATGTGGCAAGGGTTTAATGTGTTAACCTAGCTATATAAGTGTTGTTATGAGAAAAATAAAACACAACCAGCAGCCACACTCCTTTGTCACGCCACTTTGAGGGTTTTCATATCTTCTTCTTCATCTCTTATCAATTCAAAGAGATTAGCCATCAATCTCTTCAATTAAGAACACTAGAAATTGTTTCTAGTGTCCTGTTTACATCTTTAATCTCTTAAAAGGCAGAACTTGATTTTCTAATTAATAGAAAAAGCTTTAGAAGCTATTCAAGGGCTGCCATAGGTGTTCTTAGTGTGGACAAGCTAGAGGACAACATCCGTGTCTCAAGACGAATCTCAAAGGCGCAGACACGCTGCAGTGCATCAAGAGGTTAGTGTAATCGTTCTTGATTTAATATAGGGTTCTAAAATTAATCTGATTAATTTTAAAATCTTAAATGGCAAATACAGATCCAAAAAAATATTAAAAGGGTTTTAATATGTTGTTTATCATTGAAATCAAATAGATAAAAATAAATCTTGCATGATGCATGTGACCCTAGGTGAAAATTTTTGAATTCAATGGTATAAACTTGTGTTTTTCACGCTTCCGTTCCTTCAATTGGTATCAGAGCCACTATATTTGTCATTTAGATTGATGTTTATATGATTTAATTGTGTGTTTGATCATGAGATCAAAAGTTTATTGCTGGTTGCAAAGTCAAGGTGGCGGCACAAATGATGAACACCTTGGTGCGCATGGTTGATGCATCACAATGGTGTGCAAAGGTAAATGAATGGTGAATGTGCAATTTTTGTATGATTTAAGATCCATTTTATGTCTAATTAAATTGTTTAATTAGAATTTTAATCACACAATTAAATTATGATTCAAATCAGAATTTTAAAAATTGTTTGAATGTGATTCAAATCTGAATTTTAAAAGTTGTTTGAATGTGATTCAAATCTGAATTTTTAAAGTTGTTTGAATCATATTTAAATCTGATTTTTTAAAATTGATTGAATAAAATTCAAATCTGATTTTTTAAAAAATATTTGAATGTGATTCAAATCTGATTTTTTAAAAAATGTTTGAATGTGATTCAAATCTGAATTTTTAAAGTTGTTTGAATGTGATTCAAATCTGAATTTTTAAATTTGTTTGAATGAGATTCAAATCTGAATTTTTAAATTTATTTGAATCATATTCAAATCTGGATTTTTAAGTTGAATATGAGATATTCAATTTAATTTAAGTATGTATGTTTTATTTAATTGTTAAATAGTGATATGCATGATGGATGATCATGGACTATAAAAGACCAATGTGATTGGATTTATTTCTTTTATGTTTCTTTGGGATTGTAAATTAATTAATTTATTTTAATTTATTTTGGGCATGTATTATTAAGTTTGTAATAATTTTTGGGTTGTAATTTCATTTATTTAAGTTCTTGTAAATTCGCCTTGGTATGCCAAGGATTACTATGTAATATTGGATTGCAAGAAGTTCAAGGAGGTCAAGAGCATTGGTGGGACCAGTGGGAGGAATTCAAGATCAAGTGTTGATTATGTACTCCTTCAGCAACTCTTGTAAAATGAATGAATGAAATGCACCCAGGAATGCCCTGATTCAATTCTTGGTGGCTCAGAATTGAATCCCTTAGAAAGTCCATGATCATACCATATTTACTGCTTATCCATGAATGCATGAGATGTATGGGAATGTATGCAATTATATGATATATGCATGCTAAATGGATAATGTGCAAAGTGAGACCTTAATAGTAAATAGATTGACCATAAAATCTTCCAAACAAATAATTATGTTGGAAATGCTATAATTAAAGTAATTATAATATAGGCCCTCCATTGGGGCAATTATTTTAAGAAATTTTAAATAGTTGCATAAGATGCAATTTATTTAAGAGATTTTCTTAAGAATAATTGTTAAGCAAGAGATGTTGTAAATATGTAAATGGTTTAGTGGCCAATATTGGATGTACCTGAGGACATTAAAATTATTTGCATAATTATTGGCTCAATGGGATCAACTTAACTAATGCAAGATAAGTCAATAATGGATGTACCTGAGATTTTGAGCATTAGGGGCTAGGTAAAGGATTGAACCTCACATGAGATGTGATGGGCAAAGAGTTGCTCACTTATAGTTTATTGTAATTCCAATAATGGATGTACCTGAGGATGATCAATAGAATTATAAGAATTCAATCACCCTGTAGAAATCCATCCAACTAGGATTTCCGTTTTCTACTTTGGAAGTGTAGGATTCGCTAAGTTAGTGGGAGGACCAATTTGATTAAAAGACCATAATCATTTTGGTTAATTACATGATACATTTACTAATTAATCTGGTTATTTTCTGCAGTTAATTTTCTGATAAAAATGATCACAAAATAACCACCACCATCCAATATCCTTGCAAGCATACTTGATCACAATAGGTTGACAGGACCTAATCTGTCTGATTGGCTAAGAAATTTGAAACTTGTCCTGAACCTTGAACATATAGGATATGTTCTAGATTCAAATGTTCTGGTCCTTACCTCCAGAGGCCACACAAGAGGAACATGAAACTTTGGACAAGTGGAAGGAGCATGATATGAGAGCTAAGTGTTACATGCTTGCTTCCATGAGTAATGAGTTACAGAAGCAACATGAGAACATGCAGAGTGCGAGTGAGATCCTCCTTCACCTACAAGAGTTGTATGGTGAGCACAGCAGGAATGCTAGGTATGAGATATCTAGACAGCTATTCCGTATGAGGATGTCGAGGATAGAATGTTGGGGATCATGTCCACAAGATGATTCGGTGATTGAGCGGTTGGAACATCTTGACTTCAACATGGATTTCCAACTACAGACGGATTTGATCCTTGATCCTTCCCGAGTCTTTTGGGAATTTTGTGACAAATTTCCATATGACTAAACAGAATGCACCTTAGCTGGTTTACTCAACATGCTGGTTATTGCCCAAAAGAATATGCTGTGCAATAAAGGAAAAGAGGTAGCTTTGGTTGCATCTTCTTCCTGTGGAAAGTCCAACAAGAAAAAGGGCAATAAGAAAAAGAAACCTCAGATTCCTGGTCCTTCTAAGAAAATTGCTAAACAGAAAAGGAAGACTAAAGCTGATGAAGGCAAAGGAAAGTGTTTCCACTGCCAACAGGAAAGTGTTTCCATTACCAGTAAGAAAGTGTTTCCACTGGCTAGAGTATAGCAATCTAAATGAAAGCAATGCCGTGGTGAAAAACAACTCAAGTTCAAAATATATTTGGCACTTAAGGTTATGTCATGTTGCAGAAGATAGGATTGCAAAACTGGAGAAAATGGGGATTCTATCCTCATTGGGCTCTGAGCCTACTCCAACTTGTGAATATTGCCTTCAGGGCAAAATGACTAGATCACCCTTTGTTGGACAGGGGCTAAGAGTTGAAAATATTTTGGAGCTAATACATAGTGATGTATGTGGTCCATTTAAAGAAATGGCTAGAGGGGGCTTTCATTATTTTATTACCTTTACTGATGATAAATCAAGGTTTGGGTATTTGTATTTGATGAAATACAAACATGAATCTTTTGAAAAGTTCAAAGAATTTAAATCTGAAGTAGAAAATCAAACAAGAAAGAGTATTAAAGCTCTTTGATCAGATCGTGGAGGTGAATATTTGAGTACTAAATTTGATGAATACTTGAGAGAGCATGGCATTGTTTCTCAGCTGACTCCTCCAGGAACACCACAACTGAATGGTGTATATGAAAGGAGAAATCGTACCCTATTGGATATGGTACGTAGTATGATGAGCTATACTGATATGCCAATCTCCTTTTGGGGATTTGCATTAGAATCAGCTTTGTATATTCTGAATAGGATTCCATCAAAATCAGTTTCTTCCACACCTTATGAGATATGGCATGGAAGAAAACCAAGTCTTAAGCATGTTAAGATTTGGGGTTGTCCAGCTTATATCAAAAAGCTGAACACTGATAAATTGGAGACCAGATCAGAAAAGGGTCGATTTGTTGGATATCCAAAAGATAGTTTTAGATATTAATTTTATTTGCCTACTTCATAAAAGGTTGTGATAAGTAGAGATGCCACATTTCTTGAACAACAATTTGTCCAAGAAGGAGGCAAAGGAAGGCAAATAGAGTTAGAATTGGAGAATTCTGACCAACCAACATATCAGATGGATATAGATCCATCTACTCAACCTATACCCGTTGATGAAACATCTACAGCTGTTCCTCGTAGAACAACCAGGGTATCTCACCCACCAGTGAGATATGGTTTTCTTCATGAAGAAGAACAAGAGTTGTCTACTCATGAAGAAGTAGATCATGGAGATGATCCACTTACCAATGAAGAAGCTATATCAGATATAGACTCTTCAAAATGGATTGATGCTATGAAATCCGAGATTGATTCCATGTATAAGAATCAAGTTTGGGATCTTGTTGACCCACCTGAAGGTATTGTACCTATAGGGAACAAATGGGTTTTCAAGAAGAAAATTGGTTCTGATGGAAAGGTAGAGACCTATAAGGCAAGGCTAGTAGCGAAAGGGTTTCGCCAAGGGCAAGGAATCGACTATGAGGAGATTTTCTCACCTGTTGCCATGCTTAAATCAATTAGGATTTTATTAGCAATAGCTGCGTACTATGATTATGAGATTTGGCAAATGGATGTCAAAACAGCTTTTCTCAATGGATACATTGAAGAAAACATTTTCATGGAACAACCTAGGGGATTTGAATCCCAAGATGGTTCCAAGGTATGCAAGCTAAAGCGATCTATTTATGGGTTGAAACAAGCTTCGAGGAGTTGGAACATCCGTTTTGATGAAGCCATTAAATCCTTTAGTTTTATCAAAAATGAGGATGAGCCATGTGTATATAAGAAGGTTAGTGACAGTGCTATCACTTTCCTTGTCTTATATGTGAATGACATACTATTGATGGGTAATGACACAGGTATGTTGACAACTATAAAGGTATGGTTGCCAAATACATTCTCCATGAAAGACTTAGGGGAGGCAACCTATATTCTTGGGATTCGCATCTATAGAGATAGAGCGAAAAGAATAATTGGTTTATCCCAAAGTCTATACTTGGAAAAGGTGTTAAAGAGGTTTAACATGCTTGATTCCAAGAGAGGATTGTTACCAGTGAGACATGGTATCCATCTTTCTAAAGAGATGTCTCCAAAGACACCTGAAGAAAGAGATAAGATGGCCAGGATTCCATATGCTTCGGCTATTGGAAGTTTAATGTATGCAATGTTGTGTACTAGGCCGGATATCGCATATCTTTGTTAGTTTGACTAGCGGTATCAATCCAATCGTGTTTGGAAAATCGATAGTCACAAGAATATCCTTAAGTACTTGAGAAGAACTAAGGATTTATTCTTGATTTATGGAGGTGGAGACTTGCAATTGGATGGTTATACTGATTCTGATTTCCAATCAGATATCGATGATAGAAAGTCTACCTCTTGATATGTGTTCATTTGTAATGGAGGTGCAGTCAGTTGGAAGAGTTCCAAGCGAGCACGATTGCAGATTCCACTACGTAGTCGAGTATATTCTTTGCATCGATGCTTGCAAAGGTAGCTGTTTGGATAAAGAAGTTCGTGATAGAACTTACAGTAGTTCCTTCCATTGAGTCAGCAGTTCCACTACACTATGACAACAATGGAGCAGTCATACAGGCTAAGGAACTAAGGTCTCACCCAAAATCCAAACACATAGAAAGGCACTACCACATTATCAGACATATAGTTGGGCAAAGGCGATATAGCCATGCAGAAAAATAACATCAGCTGAAAAAATTCAGCTGATCCATGCACTAAGCCTTTGTCACAAGCTCAGTTAGACTGACATCTTGAGAAGATGGGTCTAAGGTATTGTAATGAATGGCTCTAGTGCTAGTGGGAGATTGTTAGTAGTATGCCCTAGAGCATATCATTTAGTATGTATCTTGTATATATTTTTATTAGTAAAAGGCATTTCCACTTTTCCGTTTACATAATATATTTATGTGTAATAGAAAAGGTCCATTGATATTTTGTTAGAAATATTATTCTTAAGTTGTTAAAAATATGAGTGACAATATTTCTAGCACAAAGTATCATAAATAGGTTCACAATCGAGGATACTTCATAATAAGGACATGACTTATCCAGAAAGATTGTATTCATGTTTGTTCCCAAGTTATTTATATGAGATATAAATAAGATGGAATGTGAGTCTCATGCCATATAACAAACATGATAGGCACTTATAAATGATAAGTAGGTCGAACCAGTGACACTTATGACAAGCACATAGAGTTTACTCTTGTCAATGTTTTGTCATAAATCATATCAGTGCATATAATCTTTAGACCTGAGATAGCACAGTTATCTTGTATATAGGTAGTTTGAGTTTGATACTGCTTTCATACTTGTACTGTGTATGCGTATATGGGCATGTGTTGGCTCCTACTAGTTATATATGGAGGTAGGTGTTGATCAAGATGGAATATGTTCCTCTAAGTAAATAGAGATAAAATCCTCTGTTCATTTAATTGTTCTTGATGTTTCAAGTTCCTGGCCAGGACAGATAGATTTATTCAGAAAAGAGTTTCTGATGAGAAAAATCTTTTTAATCAAGAACTGGAATTAAAAGAGAACATAATATTCATAGCAAATGGAGTTTGACATAAACTATGACTCCAGCTTGAGTTGGGATTTTGTAACAGAGAGATTCTAGTGCATGGTAACATATGATTATAGGTTCATTTAAGGTAAACCTTATTACTAATTGGGTGGCCATGGCATGCTATGCTAGGTGTTAACCATGGTCTATGAGGTTCATAAAATGATTTAGAGAAATCATTTATGGTAAGAAAGAGTTCTGATGATATTAAGAGTTGATATCATGTCTCATTGCCAATTAGTGATGAGCCTAGTAAGTCACACACATACACAAGTTATCACCTATTTAAATATGATTTAATTAATTAATTAAAGAGTTTAATTGATTAATTAAATAGGTTTGGTTTGCAATTAAATTGCAAAGTCCCTAGCATGACTTGAAACCAAATCTAGATTATTGGATGTATAATATAAGTTAAATTTATATTTAAAGTGTTTAAATATGAATTTAATTAATGAGAAATTAATTAATAGAGATTAATTAATTAATTTATATTTGATATAAATTAATTAGAAGAAGAAAAATAATTATTTTGGGTTAAGAACTCAAAATTAAGACGCAGGGGCATTTTGGTCATTTTGCAGTGTGACACGTGGCACCATGAGATGGTGACACATGGGATTACACATAAGCTTGCCAAATGTTTTTTTAATCATGTAAGATGATTAAAATCAAGATTAAATATAGGTTTGACACTTGGCACAATGTGATTGGGTCACTTAAACCTAGAGCAAATCAAAGGGTGACATGTGGCAAGGGTTTAATGTATTAACCTAGCTATATAAGTGTTGTTATGAGAAAAATAAAACACAACCAGCAGCCACACTCCTTTGTCACGCCACTTTGAGGGTTTTCATATCTTCTTCTTCATCTCTTATCAATTCAAAGAGATTAGCCATCAATCTCTTGAATTAAGAACACTAGAAATTGTTTCTAGTGTCCTGTTTACATCTTTAATCTCTTAAAAGGCAGAACTTGATTTTCTAATTAATAGAAAAAGCTTTAGAAGCTATTCAAGTGCTGCCATAGGTGTTCTTGGTGTGGAAAAGATATAGGCACAACAGCTTTTGACATGAAGACGAATCTCAAAGGCGCAGACACGTTGCAGTGCATCAAGAGGTTAGTGTAATCGTTCTTGATTTAATCTAGGGTTCTAAAATTAATCTGATTAATTTTAAAATCTTAAATGGCAAATACAGATCCAAAAACATATTAAAAGAGTTTTAATATGTTGTTTATCATTGAAATCAAATAGATAAAAATAAATCTTGCATGATGCATGTGACCCTAGGTGAAAATTTTTGAATTCAATGGTATAAACTTGTGTTTTTCACGCTTCCGTTCCTTCAAAATGTTGACTTTTGGATAGAAAATATGTACATTGACTTTGGCACTCCCAACATACCACATTTTGTGTTTAAAACTTATTGGCATTAATTGTTAATACCATTTCAAGTTTAAACCAACACAAGCAGAATTTTCAGTTTTGGTGAGTCAACTTCACTGTTCCATTGGACACTGTTGCTGTGGGAATTTGAAGAAATGTAAAACTTGAAAGTTGTTCCTTATTTTGTAGAGTTGAATTTATTTTTTTGAATCACTCCATTTGGAGTTTTGTACATCTAGATTTGGTCCAAAAACCACAGCTGGCCGGATTCCCATTCTACAGAAATTACCATATTTACAGTAACATGAACAGTGACTTCCACTGCTATTTAGGTTAGGTTCTGGCCATAATTTGGGGTAGGTTCCTTCATGAAAGTTGTTTTTCTATGTCTTAGCTTATTGCTGTAAAAATTTCAGGTCAATTGACCAAATCTACAGTGAGTTATGGCCAAATGAACAGTTACTGTTCATTTGGTCAATTCTGCAGAATCAGTGGCAGGGTATCCGGATTGGGGCCAAGTTTTGGTCCTCTTGCTTTGGTCTTTTGGGCATGGTTTCTTCAGCAACAATGTGCCATTATAAGCCTAGTTTCATGTCCAATTAGCCAAACACCAATTGGACCAACACAGCCCAAGTTATGGCAGTGCAAGTGGACTGAATTTTCAGTCCCTCTGCTGCTGTCCTAGGGCAGCCTACAACTTCACTTTGCAATCTTATTTTTCAGTCCATTCTAGGGTCAAATTACCTAAAATAGTCACTAATTGACCATTAAAAAGTTCTCTAACAATTTCCTAAGCCAAGTCACATTTTCACCTTTCCAAACCCTAATGTCCAAATCAATTTGCTCATAAACTTTAATTAACATGCTTAGTTCAATATCCATGCATATTAATACCTTAACCATCATTTCTAGCCACTCTAAGTTTATTAAACAATCAAACTCATCCTTCCATAGGGCTGCCGAAAATTGAAGGTACCCTTAACACATATAATTTACTTCAATTTCTTAAAATCTCTTACCTCAAAATGATGTTCTAACTAAGATTAAAAGAGTGAAAATGAAAGTGTAGCACTAACCTTGAGTGGCAGAATTTCCCAAGCCCCTAAACTTCACTTTCTTTCTCCTTCTTGGCTGCCAAAATGTTTAGCAAGGTGCTAGGGCAAATTTTAGTGAAAGATCTCTAGGGTTTTAGGGTGAAATGAAGAGGGAATTTAAGGTTTGGATTGAAAAGCAATGGAGGTGGTTCTAGGTATGTTTCGGCTGGTTTTCTTGAAAGGGAGATGGCTGCTGCATTTTTGTTAATTTGGTCTTTATTTAGTCCTTTTTATTTGTTGGTTAATTAGTTGTTTAAATAGGATTGGTTATAGTTTTTAAATGACATCTTCATGATGTCATTAATAAGCATTTTTCTCATTTTCTTTTTCTTCCTTCACTACTCAATTTCAATTTAAATTTTTAGTAATGTTTCTTCATATTTTATGTCATATTAATTATTTACTCAACTGGACAAGTCGGCAAAAAATCACCTCGGAAAGCAAAATGACCAAAATGCCCTCCGTTTGGCTTAACGGGTCAAAATTGTCTGTACCGATTGAAAAATTTTTCTAGGTATTTTCTTGGCATTCTAATGCCATGGGAACCTCAATAACCCTTCTCTGGAGTCCCAAAAATTATTTTATAATTTTTCTCCCGGGTCTAGGGCTCCTCGTTGCGAGAACCACAACTTCCCTCTGGTTACCCATCGCTTGGGCACCGCCTCGTTTAACTCGGTTGTATTTTATTCCTAAAATTTTTACTAAATTTTTCTTATTAATATTTGAGTTAATTATGGTTTCTGACTTTAATTTAAATATTTTTTCGGACATTCTAGCTGTCCGGACCGACACTGGTCACCGGAACAGTAGGATGTACGGAGTAGTTACCGGAAGGGTGTTACAACTCTTCCCCTCTAATTTAAATTTCGTCCTCGAAATTTACCTGATGCAAACAGTTAAGGGAACTGTTGCCTCATCGTCTCTTCACTTTCCCAAGTTGCCTCCTCGGTGTTGTGGTGCCTCCAAAGCACTTTCACCAATGGAATTTGCTTGTTTCTCAACTCTTTCACTTCCCGAGCCAAGATCCGTAGAGGTTCTTCTTCGTATGTCAAATCATTTGTATTTCAATTTCTCTGGAGATGACATGTGAAGGATCTGAGCGGTATCTTCTGAGCATAGACACGTGGAACACATTGTGGATCTTGTCCAGCTCTGGTGGTAAAGCTAGCCTATAGGCCACTGGACCCACACGTTCAATGACTTCATATGGGCCAATGAACCTAGGGCTCAACTTACCTTTCCTTCCAAACCTCAATACTTTTTTCCATGGTGACACCTTAAGGAACACTTTGTCGCCAACCCCATACTCTATTTCTTTCCTCTTCAAGTCGGCATAAGATTTCTGTCTGTCTGAGGCAACCTTTAAGTTGGCTTTGATTGATTTTACCTTCTCCTCGGCTGTTTCACAGTCAGGCCCTACCGTTTGTCTTCGCCCAATTCAGTCCAAAGACTGCTGAGTTCTACATTTTCTCCCATACAGGCTTCATACGGGGCCATTTGGATACTAGCTTGGTAGCTATTGTTGTATGCAAATTCATCGATTGGGAGGTATCTATCCCAACTTCCTCAAACTCAATGACACATCTCCTCAGGATATGCTCAAGGACCTGACTTATATTTCACGTTATTTTTATCATTTTAATTCAATATTTGTATCAATTTCATTGGTTTCAATTGTTTACAGATTACTCTTTACGATTGCCCATCCGTGCGAGGATGGAAAGTCATCTTTGAAATGGAGTTGTGTACCCAAGGACTCATGCAACTTCTTCCAGAATCTCGATGTAAACCTTGGGTCTCGATCAGATATGATGGAAAGTGGAATTCCATGTAGTCTAACTATCTCACTGATATACAATTATGCTAACTTCTCCAATGAGTAGTCGGTCCTAATCGCGAGAAAGTGTCTTGACTTTGTCAATCTATCAACTATGACCCATGCTGCATCATGTTTCTTCCGGGTGAGAGGTAAACCACTTACAAAATCCATGGTGACCCGATCCCATTTCCATTCAGGTATGTGTATAGGCTGTAGCAAACCTGATGGAACTTGATGTTCTGCTTTGACTTGCTGACATGTCAAGCATTTAGTCACATAGTCAGCTATATCCCTCTTCATACTGGCCACCAATCTGAAGCTTCAGATCATGATACATCTTTGTACTTCCTGGGTGCATAGCATATACACTGGTGTGTGCCTCTTTTAGAATACTGGTCTTCAATTCCCCATCATCTGGTACACACAGTCTTCCTTTGTAGTACAGGCACCCATCTGCTTTCATCCCATAATCAGTTACTTTTCCCTCTGAGATCTTGCTCATAATGGCCATTAACTTTTCATCTGCCTTTTGCCCATCTAAAATCTGCTGTAGCAGGTTTGGCCTCACTTGCAACTCAGCCAAAATAGCTCCATCTCGAATCAAAGATAGACGGGCATTCAATGATCTCAAGGCTGTCATGGATTTTCTGCTCAAAGCATCAGCAACTACATTTGCCTTCCCAGGATGGTAGTCAATTACACAGTCATAATCCTTCAGGAACTCAATCCATCGCCTCTGTCTAAGGTTGAGCTCCTTCTGGGTTGGCAAGTATTTTAGGCTTTTGTGGTCTGTGTAAATGTAGCACTTTTCCCCATACAAGTAATGCCTCCATATCTTGGTCACGAAGATAATTGCAAGCTCTAGATCATGGGTAGGGTAGTTACATTCATGTGGCCTTAGGTATGCGGAAGCATAGGCGATCACTTTCCCCTCTTGCATCAATACACACCTAACCCATTATGAGAGGCATCACTGTAGACCACAAAGTCCTTTCACGACCTTGTGTTAACACTGGTGCCTCTGTCAACATAGCCTTCAACTTCTCAAAACTGGTCTGACACTTGTCATTCCAGTCAAATCTGACATTCTTGTGTAATAACTTGGTCATTGGAGCAGCTATTAGGGAAATTCCCTTCACAAATCTTCTGTAATACCCAGCTAGCCCCAAGAAGCTTCTGACCTCAGTTGTATTCCTGGGAGGCTTCCATTCCAAGATCGCTTCTATTTTCTTGGGATCCACCTAATCCCATCGGTGACACTACGTGTCCAAGGAATGCAATCTCATTCAGCCAAAAGTCACACTTGGACAACTTAGCATACAGTTTCTTTTCTCTCAGGGTTTGCAGAACAATCCTCAAATGCTCATCATGTTCTTCCCTGGTCTTGGAATATACCAAAATATCATCAATAAAGACCACTACGAACCGATCTAAGTGTGGATGAAAGATACGATTCATAAGGTCCATGAATGCCGCTGGTGCATTTGTTAGGCCAAAGGGCATCACTAGGAACTCATAATGCCCATACCGGGTCCTGAATGCAGTCTTGGGCACATCTACATCCTTTACCCTCAACTGATGATACCCTGATCTGAGATCAATCTTAGAAAATACTCCTGCTCCCTTCAACTGATCAAACAGATCATCAATTCTAGGCAACGGATATTTATTCTTCACAGTCACTTTATTCAACTGCCGGTAATCAATGCAAAGCCTCAAAGTCCCATCCTTCTTTTTCACAAACAGCACTGGAGCTCCCCATGGTGACACACTGGGGCGTATGAACCCCTTATCCAGCAACTCTTGCAATTGAGTTTTCAACTCCCTCAATTCAGTGGGTGCCATCCTATAAGGAGCAATTAAAATGGGTCTTTGTGCGGCGGTGTCTCAATAGCAAATTCAACTTCCCTTTACGGTGGCAAACCGGGCAACTCTTCAGAAATACCTGCAGGAAGTCTCTCACTGTGGGTATGTCACTCGAGTTTGGCTTAGCACGCCTAGTATCCACCACATGTGCTAGGTAGGCTTCACGACCTTTTCTCATCTTTCTTCTTGCAATCGTGGTGAGATGACATTGGACAAGAAATCATCCTTTCCCCACAACTGTGATCTCATTACCCTCTGAAGTTTTTAGAGAAATTCTCTTCAATTTGCAATCAACTATTGCCTGATAACGTGACAACCAGTCCATTCCCAATATCACGTCAAACTCATGGAAAGGCAACTCAATCAGGTCTGCTAAGAATTCATACCCCTGAATCCTCAACGGGCAACCCTTGTATACTTTGTTCACTACCACACTGTGGCCCAATGGATTAGTGACCAGAATGTCTTGGTCACTCTCCCCTACCAATATCCCCCTTTCTACGGGTAGGTTGATGCAAATGTAGGAATGAGTGGATCCTGGATCCACCAATGCATGCACAGGTGTAGTGTAGAGGGAGAACGTACCCCTGATGACGTCCGGGGCATCTTGCTCCTTCTGAGCTCTCAAGGCATAATTTCTGGTAGGTGGTCTGTTATCTAGCCTCTCTGCTGGCTCAGATGCAGGCCTCTGAGATGGTCCCACAGCTTCAGATTTACCAGACCTTCTACCATTGGTGGTGCAGGAGCAGGTCTGTCTGCTTGTGTTGGAGCAATTGTAGTGGTTCTGCGTGGACAATTTCTCAGCTGATGCTCTGTCGACCCACATCTCAAGCAGGCACCAGTTACTCTCCAACACTCCCCCTTGTGCCATTTAAGGCATTGTGGACATGCAAAAGATGTTGGGGCTGGTCCCCTGAACCCCATCCCTGGAGAGCTGCCCACTGATGGTGTGGACTGACCTCTCCTAGGGGTGAACTGTGGCCTGGGCCCCTGAGACTGACCCTGACCATGTGGTTGACCCGAACTCTGTGTAGGAGGACCCTTGAACTTCTTTCCAAATGCAGGGGCTGAGCTAGACTGACCGGGTCCCCTCTTCTGCTGTCTCTCTCTTCTAGTCTGCTCACTGATTCTTACTTTTTCCACCTTTATTGCAGCTTCCACTAACTTGGTAAATTCTGTGATTCCCAAGGCAGTGAGCTGGATCTTGATGTTGTCATTTAGTCCCTCTTCAAATCTCTTGCACCTTTCAGCTTCATTAGGGACTATCTCCCTTCCATAACGGCTCAATCGAACAAATTCCCTCTCATACTCGGCCACTGACAACTGCCTCTGCCTTAGATTAATGAACTATCTTCTTCTCTCTTCTAGGTATACAGTACCCACATATTTCTTCTTGAATTCGGAGAGGAAGAAGTCCCAAGTTACAGCTTCTGGCTGCACTTCACTGGACACAGTGTCCCACCATTCGTAGGCATCGTCTTGTAACAAGGATACAGCAGCTTCTAAGTTCTTCTCTGGGGTGCAGTGGAGTTGTTTTAAGACTCTGTCCGTTCTGTTCAACCAATTTTCGGCTGCAACAGAGTCATCTTCCCTCTTACCGAAGAAATCCACCGCCCCAAACTTTCTTAGCCTTTCCAGGTGTGATTTCTGCTGTGGAGCTGGTGGTGGTGGTGGTGGTGCTGGCATTACCTCGGCCATTTGTCTGAAGAAGTTGGCCATTTGTTGGAACATGGCCTGTGGAGGCTGAGCAGGCTCTGCTTGAGCTGGCGGAGCAGATTCTCTCATGCCCCCAGTCTCAGCTGCTGCAGGTGGAGCATGACTCTCCACTTCCTCCTCAACGGCTCTCTGAGATGAAGGATCCATATCCTATTCAAAATAAGAAAGATAAACAGATCTGCGTTAGTGTCACCTCGACTCTTACAAATGCAATGCATGGTATGGACTCAATCTAGGCCCAGAAACGCCTAAACCGTGCTCTGATACCACTAAATGTGACACCCCTTACCCGTGTACTGTATACCCGAGTAAGTAATGCCACACGGTGTACCTTAATTAATTTTCATCATAATTTTGAATATAACTTGTAAAATATAACTCATTTAAGTCATTTATTGAATTCATAGTTTATTTGAGGTTTTGAAAATTTTATAGAAAATCCGGCAGAATACCGACTAAAAATGGTGAAAACAGTTCTTCGGAACCTGTTAAAAACACTTCCAATAAACAAATTCATTCATTCTCAACTCTAATATCAACACAAAACTCAATATCAAGATTTCAACATTTCAATTTCTATTCTCATTCATCATTCACATGTGATGTTCACATATAAATCACAAGTAAACATTTACTTTTCCATTAACAAATACAATTTTCATAATTTACATATACATCAATATACATTACACAAGTTTAATTACATATGAAGAAAAATCAAAATTAAGTTACAAAATGTCAAAATGACACCTAGTGTCCTACCAATGCACAATGAAGTTGAGGTGACACGGACAGCAGAATCGCGGATGGACTCACCCAGTCTGTGGTCTACTGGGCTCATGATCGGGGTCTCCAGTACCTACGCGTGGCAAAAGCAACGCGCTAAGCAATAATGCTTAGTGGTGCAATAATATAATAGAAGAAAATAGCAAAAAAATGAATGTGTATAGAATGTGTATGCTTTCTTTGTTTGGTATTGGTATATCCATTATTTCATTAACGTTGTTCACTTTTATTCATTTGGTTGCCCCAAGTAACCTACACTAGATGACTGGACTGGATAACGAGTAAACTGGCACTAGGTACCTAGCATCTCGGGCCGTCACACCATCGGTCACATATGCATCTCCCGGTGTGCAACAGAACAGCTAACAAGCGGTAAATAATATCAGGCACATGGCCAAGTCTCAATACAAAGTCAGAATGGCTAAAAGCCATGAAATCACAGAATGGCATATTGCCATGTGCAGTACTGCTAACTGAACCCTATTGGCATGCCAAACTATCCAAACCAATCTTGTTAGGTATACTAGGGCATTTGAAACTTTTGAATTCTTCAATTTGTGAATTTCATGTTTTGGTGTTACTATTCACCTGATTGGTCAACAAAAATGTTGACTTTTGGATAGAAAATATGTACATTGACTTTGGCACTCCCAACATACCACATTTTGTGTTTAAAACTTGTTGGCATTAAGTGTCAATACCATTTCAAGTTTAAACCAACACAAGCAGAATTTTCAGTTTTGTTTAGTCAAATTCACTGTTCCATTGGACACTGTTGCTGTGGGAATTTGAAGAAATGTAAAACATGAAAGTTGTTCCTTATTTTGTCTAGTTGAATTTATTTTTTTGAATCACTCCATTTGGAGTTTTGTAGCTCCAGATATGGTCCAAAAACTACAGCTGGCCGGATTCCCATTCTGCAGAAATTACCATATCTACAGTAACATGAACAGTGACTTCCACTGCCATTTAGGTTAGGTTCTGGCCATAATTTGAGGTAGGTTCCTTCATGAACGTTGTTTGTATATGTCTTAACTTATTGCTGTAAAAATTTCAGGTCAATTGACCATATCTACAGTGAGTTATGGTCAAATGAACAGTTACTGTTCATTTGGTCAATTCTGCAGAATCAGTGGCAGGGTATCCGGATTGGGGCCAAGTTTTGGTCCTCTTGCTTTGGTCTTTTGGGCATGGTTTCTTCAGCAAAAATGTGCCATTATAAGCCTAGTTTCATGTCCAATTGGCCAAACACCAATTGGACCAACACAGCCCAAGTTATGGCAGTGCAAGTGTACTGAATTTTCAGTCCCTCTACTGCCGTCCTAGGGCAGCCTGCAACTTCACTTTGCAATCTTATTTTTCAGTCCATTCTAGGGTCAACTTACCTAAAATAGTCACTAATTGACCATTAAAAAGTTCTCTAATAATTTCCTAAGCCAAGTCACATTTTCACCTTTCCAAACCCTAATGTCCAAATCAATTTGCTCATAAACTTTAATTAACAAGCTTAGTTCAATATCCATGCATATTAATACCTTAACCATCATTTCTAGCCACTCTAAGTTTATTAAACAATCAAACTCATCCTTCCATAGGGCTGTCGAAAATTGAAGGTACCCTTAACACATATAATTTACTTCAATTTCTTAAAATCTCTTAGCTCAAAATGATGTTCTAACTAAGATTAAAAGAGTGAAAATGAAAGTGTAGCACTAACCTTGAGTGGCAGAATTTCCCAAGCCCCTAAACTTCACTTTCTTTCTCCTTCTTGGCTGCCAAAAGGTTTAGCAAGGTGCTAGGGCAAATTTTAGTGAAAGATCTCTAGGGTTTTAGGGTGAAATGAAGAGGGAATTTAAGGTTTGGATTGAAAATCAATGGAGGTGGTTGTCGGTATGTTTCGGCTGGTTTTCTTGAAAGGGAGATGGCTGCTGCATTTTTGTTAATTTGGTCTTTATTTAGTCCTTTTTATTTTTTGGTTAATTAGTTGTTTAAATAGGATTGGTTATAGTTTTTAAATGACATCTTCATGATGTCATTAATAAGCATTTTTCTCATTTTCTTTTTCTTCCTTCACTACTCAATTTCAATTTAAATTTTTAGTAATGTTTCTTCATATTTTATGTCATATTAATTATTTACTCAACTGGACAAGTCGGCTAAAAATCACCTCGGAAAGCGAAATGACCAAAATGCCCTCCGTTTGGCTTAACGGGTCAAAATTGTCTGTACCGATTGAAAAATTTTTCTAGGTATTTTCTTGGCATTCTAATGCCATGGGAACCTCAATAACCCTTCTCTGGAGTCCCAAAAATTATTTTATAACTTTTCTCCCGGGTCTAGGGCTCCTCGTTGCGAGAACCGCAACTTCCCTCTGGTTACCCATCGCTTGGGCACCGCCTCGTTTAACTCAGTTGTATTTTATTCCTAAAATTTTTACTAAATTTTTCTTATTAATATTTGAGTTAATTATGGTTCCTGACTTTAATTTAAATATTTTTCCGGACATTCTAGCTATCCGGACCGACACCGATCACCGGAACAGTAGGATGTACGGAGTAGTTACCGGGAGGGTGTTACAAATAAGATGGTACAAAATGACACATAGGCCTAGGTCATAAATAAATATGAAAAATAACGGTTACGGACCTATGGCCAATTATGAGATAAGTATTTCTCATATGATCGATGAAATTTCCTTATAAGGAAACATGAATTGAAATATTAAATAGAACAACACTAAGAGAAGATTATAATTATATAAGCAAATTAAACGTTGCATTCGATTGTTAGAAGTCTTACATAGACTTAAAGAAAAGAAGATTATAAGATCATATAGGAAGAAAAAAGACTAAGTTCTCACTTCATAGGACCATACGGAGTCCTAGAAGGAGTGGAATCGTTAGCACATAGATTTTTTTATCTCTAAAATTGAAATAAATTCAAATTTAACTTATGACGAGAAGCTCAGAAGGAACTTGGCACGTGAGGAGAAGCAGTCAAAAAATAAATAAATATCATTGGTTAAAATGTTATGGACCATCATTCAGACTATGAAGTCATATAGAAATGTGAGGGAGACATGAGAAAACAGAACGCATGATTATTTAAGAACTAATAATGAGTAAAATTCTTAGATGAAATTTCTTTTAGGGGGGGGGGGGGGAGAATTATAACACCCCTATATTAAAGAAGTCTATGCATTCTGCTGTTCCGGTGACCGGTGTCGGTCCGGAAAATTAAGGGGATTAGAACTACGTGTAAGACACTTAGATAAACCCTGAATGCAAATAATTAGTAATTTCCAAATAGTTAAGTATAAATAAGAAAAACGAAACACAAAAAGTTAAATGAGCCGAGAGTCACATCGATGGGTGACCTCCTCAGGAATGACTGTGAGGTCAGTTTAAACTCAAATTTTGGATCGTAAAATGTGACGCTGCGGTCCTTAGGACTATTGCGAACACAGTGGAAAAGAGAAAATCACGAAAAAAAATTGTTAAGCAGGTCAAATAATTAGGTCAGGGATCCGGAAGAAATATCGAATAACTTATAAATCAGATTGAACCAGCGAGGGGCAATTTGGTGAATTCACCCCTAGAGCTGACACCTAACCTAACAGCCTAATAAAATTAGAGAAAAGAAAATTTCAGGATTAAGAATTAAATTAAAGAACTAATGGAAAAATAAATGAAAAATTCAAAAAGTAAAGGCATTATGACATCACTTAAGTGATGTTTGCATGACACCAAAATTAATTTAATTTTTAATTTAATTATTTTGAGGATAATTACACAAATAAAAAGACAAAGTAAAAAGGAAATTTTATTTTTCTCTTCTTCCTCGCCCTCTCTTCCAATTTCCTCGCCCTCTCTTCCAATTTCCTCCATTAAAGCTTATTATCAAGCTTTTTAAACCCCAAATTACACCATAAATCTTTTGTGAAAAATAGTAGAAATCTCAAATTGATCCTTAAGAGGAAGATTAGAAGGAGAAGAATTGAAGAAGAGAAATTGAAGATAAAATTATGTTCAATAAGTAAGTGCTTCTTTCTAAATTACTTTGAATAAATTGCATAGGAATGAACTTGAATAAGTAGGAATTGCATAGAGTTTAACTTAAAATCAAAAGAAAATATTTATTGGAGGACTAAACATGAAATTCGTCCAGCTAGGGTTAGGGTTTGATATGAATGAGTTTGATGGTTTTGAATTGTTATTTGAGGTGAATTAGGTGTGTAGATCATGCATGTACACTTTGAAATGCATTAGATGGAACTTTAGGTGTAGCTAGGGTTTTGAGCAAGTGAAAAATTGAAGAAAAATTTGAGAACTGGGCAAATGATGTTATTGACCTTATTTGAGTTGAGAAATAGTCAATTGTGACCATTTGTGGTGTGTATGAATTGTTGGAAATAAGTTTAAATTCGGATCAGTGAGGGTCAATCTATAGGTAGTTTGGCCTAGGTCTTTTCAGGGACCAAAATTAAAAATTTACCAACCCAATTGATGTAAGGCTAATTGGGAATGAAACTAGACACAAAATGGCACATTTTTCATTTAGGAATCATGCTCAGAAAGTGACCATAACTTAGTGAACAATTAGGCCAAATCCGGAATCGGCAAACTAACCTGTACAAAAATTACCAAATGAATAGTAGTTACATAAATGACCATAACTTAGTTTAGGAAGGTCCAAATGACCTGAAATTTTACCGGTAGAAAGCTGAGACATAGCCCTACAACTTGCATAAAGAAAATAAACCCAAAATTTAACCATAAGCTATCCAAAAACTCACCTACAATCAACCCACAAAAACTGCCATTAACCAAAATTTGCCTAGAATTCTGGGTAAAACCAAATCCGGCCAGCCAAGTTCAAAAGGCTATAACTTAGGCTATAAAACTCCAAATGGAGTGATTCAAAAAGGGAATTAAAGATAAGACAATAAGGAAGAACTTTAATGGACACTTGGCCAATCAATGCCAACAAAAATATGACTCAAAATGTGACATGTGGGTGTAATTAGAATTATCATATCTAATTAGTATGAAAAAGTCAATATTTTAACCAAATGCTCAAATGAATTGTAGCCACAACCACAATGACATTACGTACAAAAGACTCAATTTTATGGGATAAATTAAGTGTATAAAATTTAACTATTAAATTTATTAATTGGAAATAAATTGAACAAATATTGAAACACTTTAGTTATGTGTTTTAATGGGAAAGGAGCCCTCCAAGGAAGGAGGAAGAACTGAACCAACACAAGCCTAGATAAGTGGTTTGTGCACAACTAACTCTGTTGTTATTTTTCACTTCCAAATTGATTTGAACAAGTTTATTTTATGATTTATCATTTATGATTTTATTGTGTTGAGAATTTTAACTTATTGAATGAAATTGTATAATTTAAAAATAAATTTTCTTATGCATTTAAGGATTTATTGCATGGTTTAGAGAATTGTAAATTTTAAGTTTGATATGTTGCCAACCTTGAGCATGAATTTGTAATGATTGAATATGTAAATGGTTTGTAAACACTTTTGTAAATAAAAATTGTTTTGAATATGATTTAAAACCACAGTTGACATGGCAATATATTTTGAATTCTCATTAGCTTGTATAGTGAGATATCCCCTCCACTAGATGGGGTGAGTTCCTTCCTCTCTAGCTTGCTAGTTGGGGAAGAGTTTGGATGAGTACTCATATATACTAGCTAGTCTTTGTTCCTCCCTTTTAGCCTTGGTTATTTGGGAGAGTTTGAAATGTCGTGGTATAAAACACGGCATCTATTATGAATTTTGTGTCATGGGTCCAACTATGTGAATTATTGGCAACGACCTTTAAATTATGCATAGTTTGATAAATTATAGTTGAAATAAATAATTTTTCAGTGATTCAAAATTTTTGTATTGTTTTATGATTTAAAAGAAATGTAGATAAATAGTTATTATTTGATCAAAATGTTATTCAAATGAATAATTTTCATGAATGAAAATAATGATTTCTGGATGTCATGAATTTTGAAGAATTTAGAAATTTTAAATTTTTATTTGTTATGAGTTGTTAAAGTATAAATTTTATTAAGTTTTAAATTATTAGTTGTGCACCACTGAGTTCACCACTCAGCGATAGCTTTGTATGCTATCGTAGGTGAAAGAAAAAATAAAGCAGCTGAGCGAGATTACTGAAAGACATTGTGAAACTATCTTCGGGTATATCATAGGTATACCCTTGTACATTAGATTTTGATGTAATTCTATAATTATATGTATGTAATTTCATTTAAGCAATTGTATCAACTCTTTTGTAATATATTTTTGGACTGTAATCAAATACAAATTATTGTAATATTATCTTGAGATTTTATGTAGTTGTAAAGTTTTGTACTACTAAATTTTTAATGCTCCCATGAATGTAAATATTAATTTTGTTACCTTAATGAGATGTTTTAATGTTTGATTTAATTTAAACTGTTTATTGAGTTGCTTGTGCTGATTTGTGAAATGAAATTGAATAATGGAGTTGTGGTTAAAAAATATATTGGGAGTGTCTTTCTTTTCAGGTTTTGAAGAATCGTTTTCTCAAAATACAAATGACACTCTGCCAAAACTTTTGTAAAAATTGCGAATATTTTAAATATCCAAAAATTAATTTATGTTTGGACTTTAAATAAAGGTTTTCAATATCTGAAAAAAAAAAATTTACCCACCAATTTAAAAATGAACGAAAATTATTTGAAAATCCCTTGTAGTATATTTAATGGGTTACTGGTAGGTGAAGTACGGTAATTCATTAGGTGTACTACGGGAGCATGTTACATCTTACAAGGAGTAGGGTGTGACAAAATCACAGAAAAGAGTTAATAAGTAGGTCAAATAATTAGATCAGATTTCCAGAAGAAATACTGAATTATTAGTAAACAGATCAGACTGGCGAGAGGAAAATTGGTCAATTCACCCCTAGAGATGACTCATGACCTAACTGTCCAATAAAATATGAGAAATGAAAATTTTGAAATATATAATTAAATTGATGAAGTTATGGAAAAACAAAAGGAAAAGAAAAGAAAAGAAAAGAAATTTAATTAAGGATTATGACATCATCATGGTGACATCATACATGAGCTCATAAATAATTTTCATTTATTTGATAATTTGACTAAGTCAAATTAAAGATAATTATACATAAATAAAAGAAAAAAAAAATTGGGACATGTCTTATTAATTTGGCCGGCCATCCTCTCACTCCTTGCTCTCTCTTCATTCATCTTTCACCATTGATGAACCACACCTAAACTTTATAAACTCTAATCTAGCCATAAATTCCCTAAGGTTTCTCAAGTAAATCTCATCCTTGACCCTTGATTTATCTATTGACAACAAAAAGAAGGAGAAAGAAGAGGAAATTGAGAAGAGAGAAAAGACACACAAAGAGGTTAGTGAGTATTCTCTTAAATCTCTCTTTCAATTCATGTTTATATAATTAAATTAACTTGGAAATTGAATAAAAATGAAACAAAATCATGCAAATCTACACCTACATGAATTTCGGCCAACATGCAGTAAACTAGAGTTGAGTGATTTTGATGCAATTAAAGGTGTAATTAGTGCAATTAAGTGTATAAGTATGAATTAGGCATTTTAATTTTATCAATTGAATTAAGTATAGAAAGTAGGGTTCTTAACTTAGGAAAAATTAGAGGGAAAAATTAAGGGTTTTTGAAATTGAGGCAAATTGACTTAATTGAGACTCAAAATAGTCAATTGGGGCCAATTGGAGTGGGTTGGATGAAAGAACGGAAGCGTGAAAAACACAAGTTTATACCATTGAATTCAAAAATTTTCACCTAAGGTCACATGCATCATGCAGGATTTATTTTTATCTATTTGATTTCAATGATAAACAACATATTAAAACTCTTTTAATATGTTTTTGGATCTTTATTTTCCATTTAAGATTTTAAAATTAATAAGATTAATTTTAGAACCCTAGATTAAATCAAGAACGATTACACTAACCTCTTGATGCACTGCAGCGTGTCTGCGCCTTTGAGATTTGTCTTTAGGACACCAGATGTTGTCCCTCTAGTTTGTCCACACCAAGAACACCTATGGCAGCCCTTGAATAGCTTCTAAAGCTTTTTCTATTAATTAGAAATTCAAGTTCTGCCTTTTAAGAGATTAGAGATGTAAACAGAACACTAGAAACAATTTCTAGTGTTCTTAATTCAAGAGATTGATGGCTAATCTCTTTGAATTGATGAGAGATGAAGAAGAATAGATGGAGAACCTCAAAATGGCGTGATAAAGGAGAGGATTGGCTACTGGTTGTTTTTCTTTTTCATAATAACACTTATATAGCTAGGTTAACACATTAAACCCTTGCCACATGTCACCCTTTGATTAGCTGTAGGTTTAAGTGACCCAATCACATTGTGCGAAGTGTCAAACCTATATTTAATCTTAATTTTAATCATCTTACATGATTAAAAAAAAACATTTGGCAAGCTTATGTGTAATCCCATGTGTCACCATCTCATGGTGCCACGTGTCACACTGTGAAATGACCAAAATGCCCCCGTGTCTTAATTTTGAGTTCTTAACAATCTCCCACTAGCACTAGAGCCATTCATTACAATATCTTAAACCTATCTTCTCAAGATGTCGGTCTAACTGAGTCTATGACATAGGCTTAGTGAATGGATCAGCTGGATTTTCAGCTCATGTTATTTTCTGCATGGCTACATCGCCTCGCCCAACTATTTCTCTGATAATGTGGTAGTGCCTTTCTATGTGTTTGGATTTCTGGTGAGACCTTGGTTCCTTAGCTCAGATGATCGCTCCATTGTTGTCACAGTGTAGTGGAACTGCTGACTCAATGGAAGGAACTACTGTAAGTTCTGTCATGAACTTCTTTATCCAAACAGCTTTCTTTGCAGCATTTGATGCAGCAATATACTTAGCCTCTGTAGTGGAATCTGCAGTCGCGCTCTGTTTGGAACACATATCCAGAGGTAGACTTTCCATCATCAATATCTAATTGGAAATTAGAATCAGTATAACCATCCAATTGCAAGTCTACACCTCCATAAATCAAGAATAAATCCTTAGTTCTTCTCAAGTACCTAAGGATATTCTTGACAGCTATCCAGTGTTCCAAATCTGGATTGGATTGATACCTGCTAGTCAAACTAACATCATATGCGATATCCGACCTAGTACACAATATTGCATACATTAAACTTCCAATAGCCGAAGCATATGGAATCCTGGCCATCTTATCTCTTTCTTCAGGTGTCTTTGGAGACATCTCTTTAGAAAGGCGGATACCATGTCTCACTGGTAACAATCCTTTCTTGGAATCAATCATGTTAAACCTCTTTAACACCTTTTCCAAGTATAGACTTTGGGATAAACCAATTATTCTTTTCGCTCTATCTCTATATATGCGAATCCCGAGAATATAGGTTGCCTCTCCTAAGTCTTTCATGGAGAATGTATTTGACAACCATACCTTTATAGTTGTCAACATACCTGTATCATTACCCATCAACAGTATGTCATTCACATATAAGATAAGGAAAGTGATAGCACTGTCACTAACCTTCTTATATACACATGGCTCATCCTCATTTTTGATAAAACCAAAGGATTTAATGGCTTCATCAAAATGGATGTTCCAACTGCTCGAAGGTTGTTTCAACCCATAAATGGATCACTTTAGCTTGCATACCTTGGATACATCTTAGGATTCAAAACCCCTAGGTTGTTCCATGAAAATGTTTTCTTCAATGTATCCATTGAGAAAAATTGTTTTGACATCCATCTGCCAAATCTTATAATCATAGTATGCAGCTATTGCTAATAAAATCTTAATTGATTTAAGCATGGCAACAAGCAAGAAAGTCTCCTCATAGTTGACTCCTTGCCTTTGGCGAAACCCTTTCGCTACTAGCCTTGCCTTATAGGTCTCTACCTTTCCATCAGAACCAATTTTCTTCTTGAAAACCCATTTGTTCCCTATAGGTACAATACCTTCAAGTGGGTCAACAAGATCCCAAACTTGATTCTTATACATGGAATCAATCTTAGATTTCATAGCATCAATCCATTTTGAAGAGTCTATATCTGATACAGCTTCTTCATAGGTAAGTGGATCATCTCCATGATCTACTTCTTCATGAGTAGACAACTCTTATTCTTCTTCATGAAGGAAACCATATATCACTGGTGGATGAGATACCCTGGTTGTTCTACGAGGAATAGCTGTAGATGTTTCATCAATGGGTATAGGTTGACTAGATGGATCTATATCCATCTGATCTGTTGGTTGGTCAGAATTCTCCAATTCTAACTCTATTTGCCTTCCTTTGCCTCCTTATTGAACAAATTGTTGTTCAAAAAATGTGGCATCTCTACTTATCACAACCTTTTGTAAAGTAGGCAAATAAAAATAATATCCAAAACTATCTTTTGGATATCCAACAAATCGACCTTTTTCTAATCTGGTCTCCAATCTATCAGTGTTCAGCTTTTTGATATTAGCTGGATAACCCCAAATCTTAACATGCTTAAGACTTGGTTTTCTTCCATGGCATATCTCATAAGGTGTGGAAGAAACTGATTTTGATGGAATCCTATTCAGAATATACAAAGCTGATTCTAATGCAAATCCCCAAAAGAAGATTGGCATATCAGTATAGCTCATCATACTACGTACCATATCTAATAGGGTACGATTTCTCCTTTCAGATACACCATTCAGCTGTGGTGTTCCTGGAGGAGTCAGCTGAGAAACAATGCCATGCTCTCTCAAGTATTCATCAAATTCAGTACTCAAATATTCACCTCCACGATCTGATCGAAGAGCTTTAATACTCTTTCCTGTTTGATTTTCTTCTTCAAATTTACATTCTTTAAAATTTTCAAAGGATTCATGTTTGTATTTCATCAAATACAAATACCCAAATCTTGATTTATCATCAGTAAAGGTAATAAAATAATGAAAGCCCCCTCTAGCCATTTCTATAAGTGGACCACATACATCACTATGTATTAGTTCTAAAATATTTTCAGCTCTTAGCCCTTGTCCAACAAAGGGTGATCTAGTCATTTTGCCCTGAAGGCAAGATTCACAAGTTGGAGTAGGCTCAGAGCCCAATAAGGATAGAATTCCCATTTTCTCCAGTTTTGCAATCCTATCTTCTGCAACATGACATAACCTTAAGTGCCAAATATATTTTGAACTTGAGTTGGTTTTCACCATAGCATTGCATTCTCTTAGATCACTTGCATTCAATTTGTGTTTGTCATTATTATCCAAATAATAAAGACCATCATTCATATAACCCGAACCAACATATTTATTTCCAAAATTAATATTGCAAACATCATCTGTGAATTGAAATTCATAGCCATTTCTAGTCAAACTAGATATAGAAATGATGTTCTTAAAAGCATCAGGTACATATAAAATATTATCCTAACACAAAACATATCCAAACATGTAAAACGATTTAGATCCTATGGCTAAAGCTTCAACAGTTGAGCCATTGCCAATCCGGACTCTAATATCTTGAGAACGCAAGTTACTACTATTTGCTAGTTCCTGCATATCATTAGAAATGTGAGAACTGGCACCAGTATCTAAAACCCAAGCTATAGATGTACTATGAGTATCATCAGAATCTAAATAACAAGATATGGACATACTTTCCGAAGGTGTATCCTTTTTGTCCTTCATAGAAGCAAGATACTCTAGGCAGTGGAAACACTTTCCTTTACCTCCATCAGCTTTAGTCTTCCTTTTCTGTTTATCTATTTTCTTGGAAGGACCAAAAATCAGAGGTTTCTTTTTCTTATTGCCCTTCTTCTTGTTGGACTTTCCAGCAGAAGAATATGCAATCAAAGCTACCTCTTTTCCTTTATTGCCCGGCATATTCTTTTGGGCAATAACCAGCATGTTGAGTAAACTAGCTAAGGTGCATTCCTGTTGAGTCATATGGAAATTTGTCACAAAATTACCAAAAGAATTAGGAAGGGACTGAAGGATCAAATCCGTGTGTAGTTGGAAATCCATGTTGAAGTCAAGATGTTCTAACCGCTCAATCAGCCGAATCATCTTATGGACATGATCCCCAATATTCTGTCCTCAGACATCCTTATACGGAATAGTTGTCTAGATATCTCATACCTAGCATTCCTGCTGTGCTCACCGTACAACTCTTATAGATGAAGGAGGATCTCAGTCGCACTCGACATGTTCTCATGCTGCTTTTGTAACTCATTACTCATGGAAGCAAGCATGTAACACTTAGCTCTCATATCATGCTCCTTCCACTTATCCAAAGTTTCATATTCCTCTTGTGTGGCCTCTGGAGGTAAGGGACCAGGAGCATTTGAATCTAGAACATATCCTGTATGTTCAAGGTTCAGGACAAGTTTCAAATTTCTTAGCCAATTAGACAGATTAGGTCCTGTCAACCTATTACGATCAAGTATGCTTGCAAGGATATTGGATGGTGGTGGTTGTTCTGTGCTCATTTTTATCAGAAAATTAACTGCAGAAAATAACCACATTAATTAGTAAATGTATCATGTAATTAACCAAAATGATTATGGTCTTTTAATCAAATTGGTCCTCCCACTAACTTAGCGAATCCTACACTTCCAAAGTAGAAAACGGAAATCCTAGTTGGATGGATTTCTAGTGGGTGATTGAATTCTTATAATTCTATTGATCATCCTCAGGTACATCCATTATTGGAATTACAATAAACTATAAGTGAGCAACTCCTTGCCCATCACATCTCATGTGAGGTTCAATCCTTTACCTAGCCCCTAATGCTCAAAATCTCAGGTACATCCATTATTGACTTATCTTGCATTAGTTAAGTTGATCCCATTGAGCCAGTAATTATGCAAATAATTTTAATGTCCTCAAGTACATCCAATATTGGCCACCAAACTATTTACATATTTACAACATCTCATGCTTAATAATTATTCTTAAGAAAATCTCTTAAATTAATTGCATCTTATGTAAGTATTTAAAATTTCTTAAAACAATTGCCCCAATGGAGGGCTTATGTTATAATTACTTTAATTATAGCATTTCCAACTTAATCATTTGTTTGAAAGATTTTATGGTCATTCTAATTACTATTAGGGTCTCACTTTGCACATTATCTATTTAGCATGCATATATCATATAATTGCATACATTCCCATACATCTCATGCATTCATGGATAAGCAGTAAATATGGTATGATCATGGACTTTCTAAGGGATTCAATTCTGAGCCACCAAGAATTGAATCAGGGCATTCCTAGGTGCATTTCATTCATTCATTTTACAAGAGTTGCTGAAGGAGTACATAATCAACACTTGATCTCGAATTTCTCCCACTGGTCCCACCAATGCTCTTGACCTCCTTGAACTTCTTGCAATCCAATATTACATAGTAATCCTTGGCATACCAAGACAAATTTACAAGAACTTAAATAAATGAAATTACAACCCAAAAATTATTATAAACTTAATAATACATGCCCAAAATAAATTAAAATAAATTAATTAATTTACAATCCCAAAGAAACATAAAAGAAATAAATCCAATCACATTGGTCTTTTATAGTCTATGATCAACCATCATGCATATCACTATTTAACAATTAAATAAAACATACATACTTAAATTAAAATTGAATATCTCATATTCAACTTAAAAATCCAGATCTGAATATGATTCAAATAAATTTAAAAATTCAGAATTGAATCTCATTCAAACAAATTTAAAAATTCATATTTGAATACCATTCAAACAACTTTAAAAATTCAGATTTGAATCACATTCAAACATTTTTTAAAAAATCAGATTTGAATCACATTAAAACTTTTTTAAAAAATAAGATCTGAATTTCATTCAATCAATTTTAAAAAATCAGATTTAAATATGATTCAAACAGCTTTAAAAATTTAGATTTGAATCACATTCAAACAACTTTTAAAATTTAGATTTGAATCACATTCAAACAATTTTTAAAATTCTGATTTGAATCATAATTTAATTGTGTGATAAAAATTCTAATTAAACAATTTAATTAGACATAAAATGGATCTTAGATTATAGAACAATTGCACATTCACCATCCATTTACCTTTGCACACCATTGTGGTGCATCAACCATGAGCACCATGGTGTTCATCATTTGTGCCACCACCTTGGCTTTGCAACCAGCAATGAACTTTTGATCTCATGATCAATCACACAATTAAATCATATAAACATCAATCTAAATGGCAAATATAGTGGCTCTGATACCAATTGAAAGAATGGAAGCGTGAAAAACACAAGTTTATACCATTGAATTCAAAAATTTTCACCTAGGGTCACATGCATCATGCAAGATTTATTTTTATCTATTTGATTTCAATGATAAACAACATATTAAAACTCTTTTAATATGTTTTTGGATCTGTATTTTTCATTTAAGATTTTAAAATTAATCAGATTAATTTTAGAATCCTAGATTAAATCAAGAACGATTACAATAACCTCTAGATGCACTGCAGCGTGTCTGTGCCTTTGAGATTTGTCTTCAGGACACCAAATGTTGTCCCTCTAATTTGTCCACACCAAGAACACTATGGCAGCCCTTGAAGTTCTAAAGCTTTTTCTATTAATTAGAAATTCAAGTTCTGCCTTTTAAGAGATTAGAGATGTAAACAAGACACTAGAAACAATTTTTAGTGTTTTTAATTCAAGAGATTGATGGCTAATCTCTTTGAATTGATGAGACATGAAGAAGAATAGATGGAGAACCCTAAAATGGTGTGACAAAGGAGAGGAGTGGCTGCTGGTTGTTTTTCTTTTTCATAACAACACTTATATAGCTAGGTTAACGCATTAAACCCTTGCCACATGTCACCCTTTGATTAGCTCTAGGTTCAAGTGACCCAATCACATTGTGCCAAGTGTCAAACCTATATTTAATCTTGATTTTAATCATCTTACATGATTAAAAAAAAACATTTGGCAAGCTTATGTGTAATCCCATGTGTCACCATCTCATGGTGCCACGTGTCACACTGTGAAATGACCAAAATGCCCCTGTGTTTTAATTTTGAGTTCTTAACCCAAAATAATTATTTTTCTTCTTCTAATTTATATCAAATATAAATTAATTAATTAATCTCTATAAATTAATTTCTCATTAATTAAATTCATATTTAAACACTTTAAATATAAATTTAACTTATACTATACATCCAATAATCTAGATTTGGTTTCAAGTCATGCTAGGGACTTTGCAATTTAATTGCAATCCAAACCTATTTAATTAATCAATTAAACTCTTTAATTAATTAATTAAATCATATTTAAATAGATGATAACTTGTGTATGTGTGTGACTTACTAGGCTCATCACTAATTGGCAATCAGACATGATATCAACTCTTAATATCATCAGAACTCTTTCTCACCATAAATGATTTATCTAAATCATTTTATGAACCTCATAGACCATGGTTAACACCTAGCATAGCATGCCATGGCCACCCAATTAGTAATAAGGTTTACCTTAAATGAACCTATAATCATATGTTTGAAGCAACGGAAGCGTGAAAAACACAAGTTTATACCATTGAATTCAAAAATTTTCACCTAGGATCACATGCATCATGCAAGATTTATTTTTATCTATTTAATTTCAATGATAAACAACATATTAAAACTATTTTAATATGTTTTTGGATCTGTATTTGCCATTTAAGATTTTAAAATTAATCAGATTAATTTTAGAACCCTAGATTAAATCAAGAACGATTACACTAACCTCTTGATGCACTGCAGCGTGTCTGCGCCTTTGAGATTCGTCTTCGTGACACCGATGTTGTCCCTCTAGCTTGTCCACACCAAGAACACCTATGGCAGCCCTTGAACAGCTTCTAAAGCCTTTTCTATTAATTAGAAATTCAAGTTCTGCCTTTTAAGAGATTAGAGATGTAAACAGGATACTAGAAACAATTTCTAGTGTTCTTAATTCAAGAGATTGATGGCTAATCTCTTTGAATTGATGAGAGATGAAGAAGAATAGAGGGAGGGCTGCAAAATGGCGTGACAAAGGAGAGGAGTGGCTGCTGGTTATTTTTTCTTTTCATAACCACACTTAAATAGCTAGGTTAACACATTAAACCCTTGTCACATGTCACCCTTTGATTAGCTCTAGGTTTAAGTGACCCAATCACATTGTGCCAAGTGTCAAACCTATATTTAATCATGTTTTTAATCATCTTACATGATTAAAAAACATTTGGCAAGCTTATGTGTTATGCCATGTGTCACCATCTCATAGTGCCACGTGTCACACTGCAAAATGACCAAAATGCCCCTGTGTCTTAATTTTGAGTTCTTAACCCAAAATAATTATTTTCTTCTTCTAATTAATTTATATCAAATATAAATTAATTAATTAATCTCTATTAATTAATTTCTCATTAATTAAATTCATATTTAAACACTTTAAATATAAATTTAACTTATATTATACATCCAATAATCTAGATTTGGTTTCAAGTCATGCGAGGGACTTTGCAATCTAATTGCAAACCAAACCTATTTAATTAATCAATTTAAACTCTTTAATTAATTAATTAAATCATATTTAATTAGGTGATAACTTGTGTATATGTGTGACTTACTAGGCTCATCACTAATTGGCAATGAGACATGATATCAACTCTTAATATCATCAGAACTCTTTCTTACCATAAATGATTTCTCTAAATCATTTTATGAACCTCATAGACCATGGTTAACACCTAGCATAGCATGCCATAGCCACCCAATTAGTAATAAGGTTTACCTTAAATGAACCTATAATCAGATGTTACCATGCACTAGAATCTCTCTGTTATAAAATCCCAACTCAAGCTGGAGTCATGGTTTATGTCAAACTCCATTTGCTATGAATATTATGTTCTCCTTTAATTCCAGTTCTTGATTAAAAAGATTTTCTCATCAGAAACTCTTTTCTGAATAAATCTATCTGTCTTGGCCAGGAACTTGAAACATCAAGAACAATTAAATGAACATAGGATTTTATCTCTATTTACTTAGAGGAATAGATTCCATCTTGATCAACACCTACCTCCATATATAACTAGTAGGAGCCAACACATGCCCATATACCCATACATAGTACAAGTATGAAAGCGAGATCAAACTCAAACTACCTATATACAAGATAACTGTGCTATCTCGTGTCTAAAGATTATATGCATCGATATGATTTATGACAAAACATTGACAAGAGTAAACTCCATGTGCTTGTCATAAGTGTCACTGGTTCGGCCTACTTATCATTTATAAGTGCCTATCATATTTGTTATATGGCATGAGACTCACCATTCCATCTTATTTATATCTCATATAAATAACTTGGGAACAAATATGAATACAATCTTTCTGGATAAGTCATGTCCTTATTATGAAGTATCCTCGATTGTGAACCTATTTATGATACTTTATACTAGAAATATTGTCACTCATATTCTTAACAACTTAAGAATAATATTTCTAACAAAATATCAATGGACCTTTTCTATTACACATAAATATATTATGTAAACGGAAAAGTGGAAATGCCTTTTATTAATAAAATATGTACAAGATACATACTAAATGATATGCTCTAGGGCATACTACTAACAATCTCCCACTAGCACTAGAGCCATTCATTACAATACCTTAGACCTATCTTCTCAAGATGTCGGTCTAACTGAACTTGTGACAAAAGCTTAGTGAATGGATCAGCTGAATTTTTCAGCTGATGTTATTTTTCTGCATGGCTATATCGCCTTGCCCAACTATATCTCTGATAATGTGGTAGTGCCTTTCTATGTGTTTAGATTTTGGTGAGACCTTAGTTCCTTAGCTCAGATGATCGCTCCATTATTGTCACGATGTAGTGGAACCGCTGACTCAATGGAAGGAACTACTGTAAGTTCTCACACGAACTTCTTTATCCAAATGACTTCTTTGCGAGATTCGATGCAGAATATACTCGACTTCTATAGTGGAATCTGCAATGTGCTCGCTTGGAACTCTTCCAACCGATCGCACCTCCATTACAAATGAACACATATCCAGAGGTAGACTTTCTATCGCCGATATCCGATTGGAAATCGTAATCGGTATAACCATCCAATTGCAAGTCTCCACTCCATAAATCAAGAATAAATCCTTAGTTCTTCTCAAGTACTTAAGGATATTCTGATACTATCGATGTTCCAAACCTGGATTGGATTAATACCTGCTAGTCAAACTAACAGCATATGCGATATCCGGCCTAGTACACAATATTGCATACATTAAACTTCCAATAGCCGAAGCATATGGAATCCTGGCCATCTTATCTCTTTCTTCAGGTGTCTTTAGAGACATCTCTTTAGAAAGATGGATACCATGTATCACTGGTAACAATCATCTCTTGGAATCAAGCATGTTAAACCTCTTTAACACCTTTTCCAAGTATAGACTTTAGGATAAATCAATTATTCTTTTCACTCTATCTCTATATACAAGATAACTGTGCTATCTCAGGTCTAAAGATTATATGCACTGGTATGATTTATGACAAAACATTGACAAGAGTAAACTCCATGTGCTTGTCATAAGTGTCACTGGTTCGGCCTACTTATCATTTATAAGTGCCTATCATATTTGTTATATGGCATGAGACTCACCATTCCATCTTATTTATATCTCATATAAATAACTTGGGAACAAATATGAATACAATCTTTCTGGATAAGTCATGTCCTTATTATGAAGTATCCTCGATTGTGAACCTATTTATGATACTTTATACTAGAAATATTGTCACTCATATTCTTAACAACTTAAGAATAATATTTCTAACAAAATATCAATGGACCTTTTCTATTACACATAAATATATTATGTAAACGGAAAAGTGGAAATGCCTTTTATTAATAAAATATGTACAAGATACATACTAAATGATATGCTCTAGGGCATACTACTAACAATGTTACCATACACTAGAATCTCTGTGTTACAAAATCGTAACTCAAGCTGGAGTCATGGTTTATGTCAAACTCCATTTGCTATGAATATTATATTCTCTTTTAATTCTAGTTCTTGATTAAAAAGATTTTCTCATCAGAAACTCTTTTCTGAATAAATCTATCTGTCCTGGCCAGGAACTTGAAACATCAAAAACAATTAAATGAATATAGGATTTTATCTCTATTTACTTAGAGGAACAGATTCCATCTTGATCAACACCTACCTCCATATATAACTAGTAGGAGCTAACAGATGCCCATATACCCATACATAGTACAAGTATGAAAGCAGTATCAAACTCAAACTACCTATATACAAGATAACTGTGCTATCTCAGGTCTAAAGATTATATGCACTGATATGATTTATGACAAAACATTGACAAGAGTAAACTCCATGTGCTTGTCATAAGTGTCACTGGTTCGGCCTACTTATCATTTATAAGTGCCTATCATGTTTGTTATATGGCATAAGACTCACCATTCCATCTTATTTATATCTCATATAAATAACTTAGGAACAAAGATGAATACAATCTTTCTGGATAAGTCATGTCCTTATTATGAAGTATCCTCGATTGTGAACCTATTTATGATACTTTGTGCTAGAAATATTTTCACTCATATTCTTAACAACTTATGAATAGAATTTCTAACAAAATATCAATGGACCTTTTCTATTACACATAAATATATTATGTGAACGAAAAAGTGAAAAATGCCTTTTATTAATAAAAGATGTACAAGATACATACTAAATGATATGCTCTAGGGCATACTACTAACAATCTCCCACTAGCACTAGAGCCATTCATTACAATATCTTAGACCCATCTTCTCAAGATGTCGGTCTAGCTGAGTTTGTGACATAGGTTTAGTGAATGGATCAGCTGGATTTTCAGCTGATACTATTTTCTGCATGGCTACATCGCCTTGCCCAACTATTTCTTTGATAATGTGGTAGTGCCTTTCTATGTGTTTGGATTTCTGGTGTCACCGGGGTTCCTTAGCCTGTATGAATGCTCCATTGTTTTCACAGTGAAGTGGAACTACTGACTCAATTGAAGGAACTGCTGCAACTTCTGCCACAAACTTCTTTATCCAAACAGCTTCCTTTACAGCATCAGATGCAGCAATATACTCAGCCTCGATAGTGGAATCTGCGGTCGTGCTCTGTTTGGAACTCTTCCAACTGACTGCACCTCTGTTACAAATGAACACATACCCAGAGGTAGACTTTCGATATCTAATTGGAAATAACAATCAGTATAATCATCCAATTGCAAGTCTCTACCTCCATATATCAAGAATAAATCCTTAGTTCTTCTCAAGTACTTAAGGATATTCTTGACAGCTATCCAGTATTCTAAACATGGATTGGATTGATACCTACTAGTCAAACTAATAGTATATGTGATATCCGGCCTAGTACACAATATTGCATACATCAAACTTCCAATAGCCGAAGCATATGGAATCCTAACCATTTTATCTCTTTCTTCAAGTGTCTTTGGAGACATCTCTTTAGAAAGGTGGATACCATGTATCACTGGTAACAATCATCTCTTGGAATCAATCATGTTAAACCTCTTTAACACCTTTTCCAAGTATAGACTTTAGGATAAATCAATTATTCTTTTCACTCTATCTCTATATATGCGAATCCCAAGAATATAGGTTGCCTCCCCTAAGTCTTTTATGGAGAATGTATTTGACAACCATACCTTTACATTTGTCAACATACCTGTGTCATTACCCATCAACAAAATGTCATCCATATATAAGATAAGGAAAGTGACAACACTATCACTAACCTTCTTATATACACATGGCTCAACCTCATTTTTTATAAAAACAAATGACTTAATGGCTTTATCAAAACAGATGTTCCAACTCCTCGAAGCTTGTTTTAGCCCACAAATGAATCGTTTTAGCTTGCATACCTTGGAATCATCTTGGGATTCAAAACCCATAGGTTGTTCTATGAAAATGTTTTCTTCAATGTATCCATTGAGAAAAGCTATTTTGACATCCATCTGCCAAATCTTATAATCATAGTATGCAACTATTGCTAATAGAATCCTAATTGATTTAAGCATGGCAACAGGCGAGAAAGTATCTTCATAGTCGATTCCTTGCCTTTGGCGAAACCTTTTCGCTACTAGCCTTGCCTTATAGGTCTCTACCTTTCCATCAGAACCAATTTTCTTCTTGAAAACCCATTTGCTCCCTATAGGCACAATACCTTCAGGGGGGTCAACAAGATCCCAAACTTGATTCTTATACATGGAATGAATTTCGGATTTCATAGCATCAATCCATTTTGAAGAATCCATATCTAATATAGCTTTTTCATAGGTAAGTGGATCATCTCCATGATCTACTTCTTCATGAGTAGACAATTCTTGTTCTTCTTCATGAAGGAAATCATATCTCACTGGTGGGTGAGATACCCTGGTTGTTCTACGAGGAACAGTTGTAGATGTTTCATCAATAGGTGTAGGTTGACTAGATGGATCTATATCCATCTGATCTATTGATTGGTCAGAATTCTCCAATTCTAACTCTATTTGCCTTCCTTTGCCTCCTTCTTGAATAAACTATTGTTCAAAAAATATGGCATCTCTACTTATCACAGCCTTTTGTGATGTAGGCAAATAAAAATAATATCTAGAACTATCTTTTGGATATCCAACAAATCGACCCTTTTCTGATCTGGTTTCCAATTTATCAGTGTTCAGCTTTTTGATATAAGCTGGACAACCCCAAATCTTAACATGCTTATGACATGGTTTTCTTTCATGCCATATCTCATAAGGTGTGGAAGAAACTGATTTTGATGCAATCTTCTTCAGAATATACAAAGCTAACTCTAATGCAAATCCGCAAGACGAGATTGACATATCTGTATAGCTCATCATACTACGTACCATATGAAGGAGCGGAAGCATGAAAAACACAAGTTCATATCATTGAATTCAAAAATTTTTCACCTAGGATCACATGCTTCATGCAGGATTCATTTTTATCTTTTTGATTTCAATGATAAAAAACATATCAAAAATCTTTTAATATGTCTTTAGATCTATATTTGCCATTTAAGATTTTAGAATTAATCAGATTAATTTTAGAACCCTATATTAGATCAAGAACAAGCGTACTAACCTCTTAATGCACTACAGTGTGTTTGGCACCTTTGGGATGCATCTTTAGGACACCAGATGTTGTCCCTCTAGCTTGTCCACAGCAAGATCACCTATAGCAGCTCTTGAACAGCTTCTAAAGCTTTTTCTATGAATTAGAAAATCAAGTTTTGCCTTCTGAGGGATTAGAGAAGTAAACAGAACACTAGAAACAATTTCTTGTATTTTTAATTCAAGAGATTGTTTGCTAATCTCTTAGAATTGATGAGAGATGAAGAAGAAGAGAAGGGAGAGGTCTCCAAGGTGGCAGCACAAAGAGAAAGGTAGCAGCTTGTGTCTTTTGTTCTTTCATCCTTACTGTAACACCCTAGGCAAATCCCACATTGGCAAAACACGGGAGAGATGCTGGGTTTATAAGTTGGTGGTTCGTAACCTCTAGTGACGTGTTTTGAAACCGTGAGGGCTTCGGCCTAGAGAGGACAATATCACCAGTGGGCCGGGCCATTATATTTGGGCCGGGCCATTACATTTGTCAAATGTAATGGCCCGGCCCACTAGTGATATTGTTCGCTCTGGGCTAAAGCCCTCACGGTTTTAAAATGCACCACTAGGGGTTACGAACCATCAACTTATAAACCCAGTATCTCTCCCATGTTTTGCCGATGTAGGATTTGCCTAGGGTGTTACAATCCACCCCCCTTATGGAATTCAGCATCCTCGCTAAGGTTTTGCCCCACCATCGCTCAAGGTTGCATGCGGAGTGGCTCTGATACCACAAATGTAATGGCCCAGCCCACTAGTGATATTGTCCGCTCTGGGCCAAAGCCCTCACGGTTTTAAAATGCGTCACTAGGGGTTACGAACCACCAACTTATAAACCCAGCATCTCTCCCGTGTTTTGTCGATGTGGGATTTGCCTAGGGTGTTACAATCCACCCCCCCTTATGGGACTCAGTGTCTTCGCTGAGGTTTGCCCCACCATAGCTCAAGGTTGCACGCGGAGTGGTTCTGATACCACAAATGTAATGGCCCAGCCCACTAGTGATATTCTTCGCTCTGAGCCGAAGCCCTCACGATTTTAAAACATGTCACTAGGGGTTAAGAACCACCAACTTATAAACCCAGCATCTCTCCCGTGTTTTACTGATGTGGGATTTGCCTAGGGTGTTACAATCCACCCCCCTTATGGGACTCAGCATCCTCGCTGAGGTTTGCCCCACCATCGCTCAAGGTTGTACGCGGAGCGGCTCTGGTACCACAAATGTAATGGCCCAGCCCACTAGTGATATTGTCCGCTCTGGGCCGAAGCCCTCACGGTTTTAAAACGTGCCACTTGAGGTTACGAACTACCAACTTATAAACCTAGTATCTCTCTTGCGTTTTGCGATGTGGGATTTGCCTAGGGTGTTACACTTACATTTATATAGCTAGGTCACCACTTAAAACCCTTGCCACATGTCACCTTTTGATTGGCTCTAGGTTTAATTGACCCAATCACATTGTGCCAAGTGTCAAACCTATATCTAATCTTAATTTTAATAATCTTATATGATTAAAAGACATTTTGCAAGCTTATGTGTAGTGCCATGTGTCACCATCACATGGTGCCACATGTCACCCTGTGAAATGACAAAAATGCCCTTGTGTTTTAATTTTGAGTTCTCAATCCAAAATAATTATTTCTCTTCTTCTAATCAATTTATATCAATTATAAATTAATTAATTAATCTCTATTAATTAATTTCTCTTCAATTATATTTATATTTAAATACTTTAAATATAAATTTAATTTATACTATACATCCAATAACCTAGATTTGGTTTCAAGCCATGCTAGGGACTTTGCAATCTAATTGCAAACTAAACCTATTTAATTAATCAATTAAACTATTTAATTAATTAATTAAATTATATTTAATTCAGTGATTACTTGTGTATGTGTGTGACTTACTAGGCTCATCACTAATTGGCAATGAGACATGATATCAACTCTTAATATCATCATAACATTTTTTTACCATAAATGATTTCTCTAAATTATTTTATGCACCTCATAAACCATGGTTAACACCCAGCTTAGCATGCCATGGCCACCCAATCAGTAATAAGGTTTACCTTAAATGAACCTATAATCATATGTTACCATGCACTAGAATCTCTCTGTTACAAAATCTCAATTCGAGTTGGAGTCATGGTTTAAGTCAAACCCCATTTGCTATAAATATTATGTTCTCTTTTAATTCCTGTTCTTGATTAAAAGATTTTTCTCATCAGAAACTCTTTTCTGATTAAATCTATCTGTCCTGGCCAGGAACTTGAAACATCAAGAACAATTAAAGAAGCATACGATTTTATCTTTATTTACTTAGAGGAACAGATTCCATCTTGATCAACACCTACCTCCATATATAACTAGTAGGAGCCAACACATACCCATATACCCATACACAGTACAAGTATGAAAGCAGTATCAAACTCAAACCACCTATACACAAGATAACTGTGCTATCTCAGGTCTAAAGATTATATGCACTGATATGATTTATGACAATGCATTGACAAGACTAAACTCCATGTGCTTGTCATAAATGTCACTGGTTCAGCTTACTTATCATGTAGAAGTGTCTATCATGTTTTTTATTTGGCATGAGACTCACCATTCTATCTTATTTATATCTCATATAAATAACTTGGGAACAAATATGAATACAATCTTTCTTGATAAGTCATGTCCTTATTGTGACGTATCCTCGATTATGATCCTATTTATGATATTTTGTGCTAGAAATACTGTCACTCATATTCTTAACAACTTAAGTATAGAATTTCTAACAAAATATCAATGGACCTTTTCTATTACACATAAATATATTATGTAAATGGAAATGTGAAAATGCCTTTTATTAATAAAAACTTGTGTAAGATACATACTAAATGATATGCTCTAGGGCATACTACTAACAATCTCCCTCTAGCACTAAAGCCATTCATTACAATATCTTAGACCTATCTTCTCAAGATGTCGGTCTACTGAGTTTGTGACATAGGCTTAGTGAATGGATCAGCTGGATTTTCAACTGATGTTATTTTATGCATGGCTACATCACCTCGCCCAACTATTTCTCTGATAATGTGGTAGCGCCTTTCTATGTGTTTGGATTTCTGGTGAGACCGGGGTTCCTTAGCTTGTATGACTGCTCTATTATTGTCACAGTGAAGTGGAACTACTGACTCAATGGAAGGAACTACTGTAAGTTTTGTCACAAACTTCTTTATCCAAGTAGCTTCCTTTGCAATATCTGATGCAGCAATATACTCAGCCTCGATAGTGGAATCTGCAGTTGTACTTTGTTTGGAACTCTTCCAACTGACTGCACCTCCATTACAAATGAACACATACCCATAGGTAGACTTTCTATCGTCAATATCTAATTGGAAATCATAATCTGTATAACCATCCAATTGCAAGTCTCCACCTCCATATGTCAAGAATAAATCCTTAGTTCTTCTCAAGTACTTAAGGATATTCTTGACAGCTATCTAGTGTACCAAACCTAGATTGGATTGATATCTGCTAGTCAAACTAACAGCATATGCGATATCCGGCCTAGTACACAACATTGCATACATCAAACTTCTAATAGCCAAAGCATATGGAATCCTAGTCATTTTATCTCTTTCTTTATGTGTCTTTGGAGACATCACTTTAGAAAGGTGGATACCATGTCTCACTGGTAACAATCCTCTCTTGGAATCAAGCATGTTAAACCTCTTTAACACCTTTTCCAAGTATAGACTTTGGGATAAACTAATTATTCTTTTCACTCTATCTCTATAGATGCGAATCCCAAGAAAATAGGTTGCCTCTCCTAAGTCTTTCATGGAGAATGTATTTGACAACCATACCTTTACAGTTGTCAATATACCTGTGCCATTAATCATCAACAGTATGTCATCCACATATAAGACAAGGAAAGTAATAGCACTGTCACTAACCTTCTTATATACACTCATCCTCATTTTTCATAAAACCAAATGACTTAATGACTTCATCAAAAGGGATGTTCCAACTCCTCGATGCTTGCATGGCTTGGAACCATCTTGGGATTCAAAACCCGTAGGTTGTTCCATGAAAATGTTTTCTTTAATGTATCCATTGGGAAAAGCTATTTTGACATCCATCTGCTAAATCTCATAATCATAGTATGCAGCTATTGCTAATAGAATCCTAATTGATTTAAGCATGGCAACAGGCAAGAAAGTCTCCTCATAGTCGATTCCTTGCCTTTTGTGAAACCCTTTCGCTACTAGCCTTGCCTTATAGGTCTCTACCTTTCCATCAGAACCAATTTTCTTCTTGAAAACCCATTTGTTCCTTATAGGTACAATACCTTCAAGTGGGTCAATAAGATCTCAAACTTGATTCTCAAACATGGAATCAATTTCAGATTTTATAGCATGAATCCATTTTGAAGTGTCTATATCTGATATAGCTTCTTCATAGGTAAGTGGATCATCTCCATGATCTACTTCTTAATAAGTAGACAACTCTTATTCTTCTTCATGAAGGAAACCATGTCTCACTGGTGGGTTAGATACCCTGGTTGTTCTACGAGGAACAGCTGTAGATGTTTCATCAATGGGTGTAGGTTGACTAGATGGATCTATATCTATTTGATCTGTTGGTTAGTCAGAATTCTCCAATTCTAACTCTATTTGCCTTTCTTTGCCTCCTTCTTGAACAAACTATTGTTCAAGAAATGTGGCATCTCTACTTACCACAACCTTTTGTGAAGTAGGCAAATAAAAATAATATCCAAAACTATCTTTTGGATATCCAACAAATTGACCTTTTTCTGATATGGTTTCCAATTTATCAGTGTTCAGCTTTTTGATATAAGCTGGATAACCCCAAATCTTAACATACTTAAGATTTGGTTTTCTTCCATGCCATATCTCATAAGGTGTGGAAGAAACTGATTTTGATGGAATCCTATTCAGAATATACAAAGCTGATTCTAATGCAAATCCCCAAAAAGAGATTGACATATTAGTATAGCCCATTATACTACATACCATATCCAATAGGGTACGATTTCTCCTTTCAGATACACCATTCAGTTGTGGTGTTCCTGGAGGAGTCATCTGGGAAAAAATGCTGTGCTCTCTCAAGTATTCATCAAATTCAGTACTCAAATATTCACCTCCATGATTTGATCGAAGAGCTTTAATAATCTTTCCTATTTAATTTTTTACTTTAGATTTAAATTCTTTGAACTTTTCAAAGGATTCATGTTTATATTTCATCAAATACAAATACCCAAACCTTGATTTATCATCAGTAAAGGTAATAAAGTAATGAAAACTGCCTCTAGCCATTTCCTTAAATGGACCACATACATCACTATGTATTAGCTTCAAAATATTTTCAGCTCTTAGCCCTTGTCCAATAAAGGGTGATCGAGTCATTTTGCCCTGAAAGCAAGATTCACAAGTTGGAGTAGGCTTAGAGCCAAATGAGGATAGAATCCCCATTTTCTCCAGTTTTGCAATCCTATCTTCTGCAACATGAAATAACCTTAAGTGCCAAATATATTTTGAACTTGAGTTGATTTTCTCCATGGCATTGCATTCAGTTAGATCACTTGCATTCATTTTGTGTTTGTCATTATTATCCAAATAATAAAGACCATCATTCATATAACCCGAACAAACATATTTATTTCCAAAATAAATATTGCAAACATCATCTGTGAACTGAAATTCATAGCCATTTCTAGTTAAAGTAGATACAGAAATGATGTTCTTAAAAGCATCAGGTACATATAAAATATTATTCAAACACAAAATATGTCCAGACATGTAAAAAGATTTAGATCCTATGGCTAAAGCCTCAACAGTTGAGCCATTGCCAATCCAGACTCTAACATCTCGAGAACGCAAGCTGCTACTATTTGCTAGTTCCTGCATATCATAAGAAATGTGAGAACTGGCACCAGTATCTAAAACCCAAGCTGTAGATGAACAATAAGTATCATCAGAATCTAAATAATAAGATATGGACATACCTTCTGAAGGTCTATCCTTCTTGACCTTCAGAGAAGCAAGATACTCTGGGCAGCTCCTTTTCCACTGCCCATCCTTCTAGCAGTGGAAATACTTTCCTTTGCCTCCATCAGCTTTAGTCTTCCTTTTCTGTTTAGCTATTTTATAGGAAGGAATAGGAATTTGAGGTTTCTTTTTCTTATTGCCCTTTTTCTTGTTGGACTTTCCAGCAGAAGAAGATGTAATCAAAGCTACCTCTTTTCCTTTATTGCCCGGCATATTCTTTTGGGCGATAACCAGCATGTTGAGTAAACTAGCCAAGGTGCATTCCTATTTAATCATATGGAAATTTGTCACAAAATTCCCAAAAGACTCAGGAAGGGACTGAAGGATCAAATCCATCTACAGATGGAAATCCATATTAAAGTCAAGATGTTCCAACTACTCGATTAGCCAAATCATCTTATGGACATTATCCCCAACATTCTGTACCTCAAACATCCTCATGCGGAATAGCTGCCTAGATATCTCATACCTAGCATTCCTGTTGTGCTCACCATACAACTCTTCTAGGTGAAGGAGGATCTCACTCGCACTCTACATGTTCTCATGCTGCTTCTGTAAATCATTACTCATGAAAGCAAGCATGTAACACTTAGCTCTCATATCATGCTCCTTCCACTTGTCCAAAGTTTCATGTTCCTCTTAAGTGGCCTCTGGAGGTAAGGGACCAGGAACATTTGAGTCTAGAACATATCTTATATGTTCAAGGTTCAGGATAAGTTTCAAATTTCTTAGCCAATTAGACAGATTAGGTCCTGTCAACCTATTGCGATCAAGTATACTTGCAAGGATATTGGATGGTGGTGATTGTTTTGTGCTCATTATTATCAGAAAATTAACTGTAGAAAATAACCAGATTAATTAGTAGATGTATCATGTAATTAACCAAAATGATTATGGTCTTTTAATCAAATTGGACCTCCTACTAACTTAGCGAATCCTACACTTCCAAAATAGAAAACGGAAATCCTAGTTGGATGGATTTCTAGTGGATGATTAAATTCTTATAATTATACTGATCATCCTCAGGTACATCCATTATTAGAATTATAATAAACTATAAGTGAGCAACTCCTTGCCCATCACATCTCATGTGAGGTTCAATCCTTCACCTAGCCCCTAATGTTCAAAATCTCAGGTACATCCATTATTGACTTATCTTGCATTAGTTAAGTTGATCCCATTGAGCCAGTAATTATGCAAATAATTTTAATGTCCTTAGGTACATCCAATATTGGCCACCAAACCATTTACATATTTACAACATCTCATGTTTAACAATTATTCTTAAGAAAATCTCCTAAATTAATCGCATCTTATGCAAGTATTTAAAATTTCTTAAAATAATTGCCTTAATGGAGGGCCCAAGTTATAATTACTTTAATTATAGCATTTCCAACTTAATCATTTGTTTGGAAGATTTTATGGTCATCCTAATTACTATTAAGGTCTCACTTTGCACATTATCCATTTAGCATGCATATATCATATACTTGCATACATTCACATACATCTCATGCATTCATGGATAAACAGTAAATATGGCATGATCATGGACTTTCTAAGGGATTCAATTCTGAGCCACCAAGAATTGAATCAGAGCATTCCTATGTGTATTTCATTCATTCATTTTACAAGAGTTGCTGAAGGAGTACATAATCAACACTTGACATTGAATTCCTCCCACTGGTCCCACTAATGCTCTTGACCTCCTTGATCTTCTTGCAATCTAATTACATTTAATCTTAATTGTAATCATCTCACATGATTAAAAGACATTTGGAAAGCTTATGTGTAGTGCCATGTGTCACCATCTAATGGTGCCACATGTCACCCTATGAAATGACCAAAATGCCCCTGTATTTTAGTTTTGAGTTCTCAACCCAAAATAATTATTTCTCTTCTTCTAATCAATTTATATCAATTATGAAATAATTAATTAATCTCTATTAATTAATTTCTCTTTAATTAAATTCATATTTAAACACTTTAAATGTAAATTTAACTTACACTATAAATCCAATAACCTAGATTTGGTTTCAAGCCATGCTAGGGATTTTGCAATCTAATTGCAAACCAAACCTATTTAATTAATCAATTAAACTCTATAATTAATGAATTAAATCATATTTAATTCGGTGATTACTTGTGTATGTGTGTGACTTACTAAGATCATCACTAATTGGCAATGAGACATGATATCAACTCTTAATATCATCAGAACTCTTTCTTCTCATAAAATGATTTCTCTAAATCATTTTATGCACCTCATAGACCATGGTTAACACCTGGTATAGCATGCTATGGCCATCCAATCAGTAATAACGTTTACCTTAAATGAGCCTATAATCATAAGTTACCATGCACTAGAATCTCTATGTTACAAAATTCTAATTCGAGCTGGAGTCATGGTTTATATCAAACCCCATTTGCTATGAATATTATGTTCTCTTTTAATTCAAGTTCTTGATTAAAAGATTTTTCTCATCAGAAACTCTTTTCTGATTGAATCTATCTGTCCTGGCCAGGAACTTCAAACATCAAGAATAATTAAATGAACATAGGATTTTATCTCTATTTACTTAAAGGAACAGATTCTATCATGATAAACACCTGCCTCCATATATAACTAGTAGGAGCCAACACATGCCCATATAACCATACACAGTACAAGTATGAATGCAGTATCATGAAGGAACGGAAGCGTGAAAAACACAAGTTTATACCATTGAATTCAAAAATTTTCACGTAGGGTCACATGCATCATGCAAGATTTATTTTTATCTATTTGATTTCAATGATAAACAACATATTAAAACTCTTTTACTATGTTTTTGGATCTGTATTTGCCATTTAAGATTTTAAAATTAATCAGATTAATTTTAGAACCTAGATTAAATCAAGAACGATTACACTAACCTCTTGATGCACTGCAGCGTGTCTGCGCCTTTGAAATTCATCTTCAGGACACCAGATGTTGTCCCTCTAGCTTGTCCACACCAAGAACACCTATGGCAGCCCTTGAACAGCTTCTAAAGCCTTTTCTATTAATTAGAAATTCAAGTTCTGGCTTTTAAGAGATTAAAGATGTAAACAGGACACTAGAAACAATTTCTAGTGTTCTTAATTCAAGAGATTGATGGCTAATCTCTTTGAATTGATGAGAGATGAAGAAGAATAGAGGGAGGGCTGCAAAATGGCGTGACCAAGGAGTGTGGCTGCTGGTTGTATTTTATTTTCTCATAACAACACTTAAATAGCTAGGTTAACACATTAAACCCTTGCCACATGTCACTCTTTGATTAGCTCTAGGTTTAAGTGACCCAATCACATTGTGCCAAATGTCAAACCTATATTTAATCTTGATTTTAATCATCTTACATGATTAAAAAACATTTGGCAAGCTTATGTGTTATGCCATGTGTCACCATCTCATGATGCCACGTGTCACACTGCAAAATGACCAAAATGTCCCTGTGTCTTAATTTTGAGTTCTTAACCCAAAATAATTATTTTTCTTCTTCTAATTAATTTATATCAAATATAAATTAATTAATTAATCTCTATTAATTAATTTCTCATTAATTAAATTCATATTTAAACGCTTTAAATATAAATTTAACTTATACTATACATCCAATAATCTAGATTTGGTTTCAAGTCATGCTAGGGACTTTGCAATTTAATTGCAAACCAAACCTATTTAATTAATCAATTAAACTCTTTAATTAATTAATTAAATCATATTTAAATAGGTGATAACTTGTGTATGTGTGTGACTTACTAGGCTCATCACTAATTGGCAATGAGACATGATATCAACTCTTAATATCATCAGAACTCTTTCTTACCATAAATGATTTCTCTAAATTATTTTATGAACCTCATAGACCATGGTTAACACCTAGCATAGCATGCCATGGCCACCCAATTAGTAATAAGGTTTACTTTAAATGAACCTATAATCATATGTTACCATGCACTAGAATCTCTCTGTTACAAAATCCCAACTCAAGCTGGAGTCATGGTTTATGTCAAACTCCATTTACTATGAATATTATGTTCTCTTTTAATTCCAGTTCTTGATTAAAAAGATTTTCTCATCAGAAACTCTTTTCTGAATAAATCTATCTATTCTAGCCAAGAACTTGAAACATCAAGAATAATTAAATGAACATAGGATTTTATCTCTATTTACTTAGAGGAACAGATTCCATCTTGATCAACACCTACCTCCATATATAACTAGTAGGAGCCAACACATGCCCATATACCCATACACAGTACAAGTGTGAAAGCAGTATCAAACTCAAACTACCTATATACAAGATAATTGTGCTATCTCAGGTCTAAAGATTATATGCACTCATATGATTTATGACAAAACATTGACAAGAGTAAACTCCATGTGCTTGTCATAAGTGTCACTGGTTCGGCCTACTTATCATTTATAAGTGCCTATCATGTTTGTCATATGGCATGAGACTCACCATTCCATCTTATTTATATCTCATATAAATAACTTGGGAACAAACATGAATACAATCTTTCTGGATAAGTCATGTCCTTATTATGAAGTATCCTCGATTGTGAACCTATTTATGATACTTTGTGCTAGAAATATTGTCACTCATATTCTTAACAACTTAAGAATAATATTTCTAACAAAATATCAATGGACCTTTTCTATTACACATAAATATATTATGTAAATGGAAAAGTGGAAATGCCTTTTATTAATAAAAATATATACAAGATACATACTAAATGATATGCTCTAGGGCATACTACTAATAATCTCCCACTAGCACTAGAGCCATTCATTACAATACCTTAGACCCATCTTCTCAGGATGTCGATCTAACTGAACTTGTGACAAAAGCTTAGTGAATGGATCAGCAGGATTTTTTAGCTGATGTTATTTTTCTGCATGGCTATATTGCCTTGCCCAACTATATATCTGATAATGTGGTAGTGCCTTTCTATGTGTTTGGATTTTGGTGAGACCTTAGTTCCTTAGCCTGTATGACTGCTCCATTATTGTCACAGTATAGTGGAACTGCTGACTCAATGGAAGGAACTACTGTAAGTTCTGTCACGAACTTCTTTATCCAAACAGCTTCCTTTGCGACATCGATGCGAGAATATACTCGACTTACGTAGTGGAATCTGCAATCGTGCTCTGCTTGGAACTCTTCCAACCATCGCACCTCCATTACAAATGAACACATATCTAGAGGTAGACTTTCTATCATCAATATCGATTGGAAATCGAATCGAGATAACCATCCAATTGCAAGTCTCCACCTCCATAAATCAAGAATAAATCCTTAGTTCTTCTCAAGTACTTAATGATATTCTTGACAGCTATCCAGTGTTCCAAACCTGGATTGGATTGATACCTGCTAGTCAAACTAACAGCATATGCGGCCTAGTACACAACATTGCATACATTAAACTTCCAATAGCCGAAGCATATGGAATCCTGGCCATCTTATCTCTTTCTTCAGGTGTCTTTGGAGACATCTCTTTAGAAAGATGGATACCATGTCTCACTGGTAACAATCCTCTCTTGGAATCAAGCATGTTAAACCTCTTTAACACCTTTTCCAAGTATAGACTTTGGGATAAACTAATTATTCTTTTCGCTCTATCTCTATAGATGCGAATCCCAAGAATATAGGTTGCCTCCCCTAAGTCTTTCATGGAGAATGTATTTGACAACCATACCTTTATAGTCGTCAACATACCTGTGTCATTACCCATCAATAGTATGTCATTCACATATAAGACAAGGAAAGTGATAGCACTGTCACTAACCTTCTTATATACACATGGCTCATCCTCATTTTTGATAAAACCAAAGGATTTAATGGCTTCATCAAAACGGATGTTCCAACTCCTCGAAGCTTGTTTCAACCCATAAGTGGATCGCTTTAGCTTGCATACTTTGGAACCATCTTGGGATTCAAATCCCCTAGGTTGCTCCATGAAAATGTTTTCTTCAATGTATCCATTGAGAAAAGCTGTTTTGACATCCATCTGCCAAATCTCATAATCATAGTATGCAGCTATTACTAATAAAATCCTAATTGATTTAAGCATGGCAACAGGCGAGAAAGTCTCCTCATAGTCGATTCCTTGCCTTTAGCGAAACCCTTTCGCTACTAGCCTTGCCTTATAGGTCTCTACCTTTCCATCAGAACCAATTTTCTTCTTGAAAACCCATTTGTTCCCTATAGGTATAATACCTTTAGGTGGGTCAACAAGATCCCAAACTTGATTCTTATATATGGAATCAATCTCGGATTTCATAGCATCAATCCATTTTGAAGAGTCTATATCTGATATAGCTTCTTCATAGGTAAGTGGATCATCTCCATGATCTACTTCTTCATGAGTAGACAACTCTTGTTCTTCTTCATGAAGAAAACCATATCTCACTGGTGGGTGAGATACCCTGGTTGTTCTACGAGGAACAACTGTAAATGTTTCATCAACGGGTATAGGTTGACTAGATGGATCTATATCCATCTGATCTGTTGGTTGGTCAGAATTCTCCAATTCTAACTCTATTTTCCTTCCTTTGCCTCCTTCTTGAACAAACTATTGTTTAAGAAATGTGGCATCTCTACTTATCACAACCTTTTGTGAAGTAGGCAAATAAAAATAATATCCAAAACTATCTTTTGGATATCCAACAAATCGACCTTTTTCTGATATGGTCTCCAATTTATCAGTGTTCAGCTTTTTAATATAAGCTGGACAACCCCAAATCTTAACATGCTTAAGACTTGGTTTTCTTCCATGCCATATCTCATAAGGTGTGGAAGAAACTGATTTTGATGGAATCCTATTCAGAATATACAAAGCTGATTCTAATGCAAATCCCCAAAAGAAGATTGACATATCAGTATAGCTCATCATACTACGTACCATATCCAATAGGGTACGATTTCTCCTTTCAGATACACCATTCAGTTGTGGTGTTCCTGGAGGAGTCAGTTGAGAAACAATGCCATGCTCTCTCAAGTATTCATCAAATTCAGTACTCAAATATTCACCTCCACGATCTGATCGAAGAGCTTTAATATTCTTTCCTGTTTGATTTTCTACTTCAGATTTAAATTCTTTGAACTTTTCAAAAGATTCATGTTTGTATTTCATCAAATACAAATACCCAAACCTTGATTTATCATCAGTAAAGGTAATAAAATAATGAAAACCCCCTCTAGCCATTTCTTTAAATGGACCACATACATCACTATGTATTAGCTCCAAAATATTTTCAGCTTTTAGCCCTTGTCCAACAAAGGGTGATCTAGTCATTTTACCCTGAAGGCAAGATTCACAAGTTGGAGTAGGCTCAGAGCCCAATGAGGATAGAATCCCCATTTTCTCCAATTTTGTAATCCTATCTTCTGCAACATGACATAACCTTAAGTGCCAAATATATTTTGAACTTGAGTTGGTTTTCACCATGGCATTGTATTCATTTAGATTGCTATACTCTAACCAGTGGAAACACTTTCTTACTGGCAATGGAAACACTTTCTTATTGGCAATGGAAACACTTTCCTATTGGCAGTGGAAACACTTTCCTTTGCATTCATCAGCTTTAGTCTTCCTTTTCTGTTTAGCTATTTTCTTAGAAGGACCAGGAATCTGAGGTTTCTTTTGCTTATTGCCCTTCTTCTTGTTGGACTTTCCAGCAGAAGAAGATGCAACCAAAGCTACCTCTTTTCCTTTATTGCCTGGCATATTCTTTTGGGCAATAACCAGCATGTTGAGTAAACCAGCTAAGGTGCATTCCTGTTGAGTCATATGGAAATTTGTCACAAAATTCCCAAAAGACTCAGGAAGGGACTGAAAGATCAAATCCGTCTATAGTTGGAAATCCATGTTGAAGTCAAGATATTCCAATTGCTCAATCAGCCGAATCATCTTGTGGACATGATCCCCAACATTCTGTCCCTCAGACATCCTCATGCGGAACAACTGCCTAGATATCTAATACCTAGCATTCCTACTGTGCTCACCATACAACTCTTGTAGGTGAAGGAGGATCTCACTTGCACTCTGCAAGTTTTCATGCTGCTTCTGTAACTTATTACTCATGGAAGCAAACATGTAACACTTAGCTCTCATATCATGCTCCTTCCACTTGTCCAAAGTTTCATGTTCCTCTTAAGTGGCCTCTGGAGGTAAGGGACCAGGAACATTTGAATCTAGAACATATCCTATATGTTCAAGGTTCAAGACAAGTTTCAAATTTCTTAGCCAATCGCATGATTAGGTCTTGTCAACCTATTGCAATCAAGTATGCTTGCAAGGATATTGGATGGTGGTGGTTGTTACGTGCTCATTATTATCGTAAAATTAATTGCGAAATAACCAGATTAATTAGTAAATGTATCATGTAATTAACCAAATATGATTATGGTCTTTTAATCAAATTGGTCCTCCCACTAACTTAGCGAATCCTACACTTCCAAAGTAGAAAACGGAAATCCTAGTTGGATGGATTTCTAGTGGGTGATTGAATTCTTATAATTCTATTGATCATCCTCACGTACATCCATTATTGGAATTACAATAAACTATAAGTGAACAACTCTTTCCCCATCACATCTCATGTGAGGTTCAATCCTTTACCTAGCCCCTAGTGCTCAAAATCTCAAGTACATCCATTATTGACTTATCTTGCATTAGTTAAGTTGATCCCATTGAGCCAGTAATTATGCAAATAATTTTAATTTCCTCAAGTACATCCAATATTGGCCATTAAACCATTTACATATTTACAACATCTCATGCTTAACAATTATTCTTGAGAAAATCTCTTAAATAAATTGCATCTTATGCAACTATTTAAAATTTCTTAAAATAATTGCCCCAATGGAGGGCCTATGTTATAATTACTTTAATTATAGCATTTCCAACTTAATCATTTGTTTGGAAGATTTTATGGTCATTCTATTTACTATTAAGGTCTCACTTTGCACATTATCCATTTAGCATGCATATATCATATAATTGCATACATTCCCATACATCTCATGCATTCATGGATAAGCAGTAAATATGGTATGATCATGGACTTTCTAAGGGATTCAATTCTGAGCCACCAAGAATTGAATCAGGGCATTCCTAGGTGCATTTCATTCATTCATTCATTTTACAAGAGTTGCTGAAGGAGTACATAATCAATACTTGATCTTGAATTCCTCCCACTGGTCCCACCAATGCTCTTGACCTCCTTGAACTTCTTGCAATCCAATATTACCTAGTAATCCTTGGCATACCAAGGCGAATTTACAAGAACTTAAATAAATGAAATTACAACCCAAAAATTATTACAAACTTAATAATACATGCCCAAAATAAATTAAAATAAAATAATTAATTTACAATCCCAAAGAAACATAAAACAAATAAATCCAATCACATTGGTCTTTTATAGTCCATGATCATCCATCATGCATGTAACACCCTCCCTGTACCAACCCCGTACATTCTACTGTTCCGGTGACCGGTGTCGGTCCGGACAGCTAGAACGTCCGGAAAAGTATTTAAACTAAAGTTGGGAATCATAATTAACTTAAATATTAATAAGAAAAATTTAGTAAAAATTTTAGAAATAAAATACAACCAAGTTAAACGAGCCGGTGCCCTAGCGATGGGTAACCAGAGGGAAGTTGCGGTTCTCACAACGAGGAGCCCTAGACCCGGGGGAAAAATTATAAAATAATTTTTGGGACTCTAGAAAAGGGTTATTGAGGTTCCCATGGCTTTAGAATGCCAAGAAAATACCTAGAAAAATTTTTCAATCGGTACAGACAATTTTGACCCGTTAAGCCAAACGGAGGGCATTTTGGTCATTTCGCCTTCAGAGGTGATTTTTGGCCGACTTGTCCAGTTGAGTAAATAATTAATATGACATAAAATATGAATAAACATTGCTAGAAATTAAATTGAAAATGAGTAGTGTAGGAAAGAAAAGAAAATGAGGAAAAAGGGTTATTTATGACATCATGGTGATGTCATTAAGAAAATTTTAACCAATCACAATTAAGTACCATTTGACTAACTATTAAAAGACATGAAAGAAGACCAAAATAAGAAAAAAATTGCATCAGCCATCCTTCCCCAAAAAGCCAGCCGAAACCCTCTCCCCATCTCCCTCCATTAATTTGCAACAAAAGCTTCATTTTCCTCTTCATTTCACCCTAAAACCCTAGAGACCTTTCACTAAAATTTGTCCTAGCACCTTGCTAAACCTTTTGGCAGCCAAGAGGGAGAAAGAAAGTGAAGTTTGGGGCTTGGAAAATTCTGCCACTTAAAGGTTAGTGCAACTATAAACATAAAACTCTTAAATTTAATGATTTTGGACTTGAAATTTAGTAAGACTTGTAATTTAAATGAACAAAAACCTATGTGTATGAGCTCTTGAATTTCGGCTACCCTAGAAAAGGAATATGTAGGAGTGTTTTTGATGAGCTTGAAGTGAAATAGAAACCATGTTTGAAGTTATAAACATATGAGTAATGCATTAGTAGCTAACCAAGGTAAATGGCATAAATCATGAAATTGAATTAGGGTTTAGGAAAGGTGAAAATGTGACTTGGCTTAGGAAAATGTTAGAGAACTTTTTAATGGTCAATTAGTGACTATTTTAGGTAAGTTGAGCACATTTTGGACTGAAAAATAGGATTGCAAAGAGAAGGAGTAAGCTGCCCTAGTACAGCAGCAATGGACTGAGATTTCAGTCCAATTACATAGCCATAACTTTGGCTGTGTTGGTCCAATTGGTGTTTGGCCAATTGGAAATGAAACTAGGCTTATAATGGCACATTTTTGCTGAAGAAACCATGCCCAAAAGACCAAAGCAAGAGGGCCAAAACTTGGCCCCAATCTGGACACCCTGCAACTGATTCTGCAGAATTGACCAAATGAACAGTTGCTGTTCATTTGGCCATAACTCACTGTAGATATGGTCAATTGACCTAAAATTTTTACAGAAACAAGTTAAGGCATAGAAAAAAAACTTTCATGAAGGAACCTACCCCAAATTATGGCCAGAACCTAACCCAAATGGCAGTGGAAGTCACTGTTCATGTTACTGTAGATATGGTAATTTCTGCAGAATGGGAATCCGGCCAGCTGTGGTTTTTGGACCACATCTAGAGCTACAAAACTCCAAATGGAGTGATTCAAAAAACGAAATTCAACTAGACAAAATAAGGAACAACTTTCATGTTTTACATTTCTTCAAATTCCCACAGCAACAGTGTCCAATGGAACAGAGAAATTGACTCACAAAAACTGAAAATTCTGCTTGTGTTGGTTTAAACTTTGAAATGGTATAAATGCTTAATGCCAACAAGTTTGGAATGCCAAATGTGGTATGTTGGGAGTGCCAAGGTCAATGTACATATTTTTATTCTAAAAGTCAACATTTTTGTTGACCAATAAGATGAATAGTGACACTAAAAATTTGAAATTCACAAATTGAAGAATTTAAAAGTTTCAAATGCCCTAGTATACCTAACAAGATTGGTTTGGATAGTTTGGCATGCCAATAGGGTTCAGTTAGCAGTACTGCACATGGCAATATGCCATTCTGTGATTTCATGGCTTGTAGCCATTCTGACTTTGTATTGAGACTTGGCCTTGTGCACGATATTATTCTGACTTGTTAGCTGCACACTAGGAGATGCATATGTGACCGATGGTGTGGCACGAGGTACTAGGTACCCATTGCGGTTACCGTTATCCATCCGATCGTCTAGTGTAGGTTTACTTGGGCCAACCAAATGAATAAAAGTGAACAACGTTAACGAAATAATGGATATACCAATACCAAACAAAGAAAGCATACACATTCTATACACATTCATTTTCTTGCTATTTTCTTCTATTATATTATTGCACCACTAAGCATTATTGCTTAGCGCATTGCTTTTGCCACGATTAGGTACTGGAGATCCCGATCGTGAGGCCGATGAACCACGGTGGGTGAGTCCATCCTGCAGTTCTGCACAGTGTCCGTGTCACCTCGTCACCTGCAGTGCATTGGTAGGACACTAGATGTCATTTTGTCATTTTGTAATTGAATTTTTAATTTCTCATATGTATTTGGGATTTATGTAATGTATTTTGAGGTTCATGTAAATAATAAAGATTTATGGTTATGTATGGAAGTAATTTGAGTATTTAATTGTTGTTTATATATGAGAACCCTGAGAAAGGGATGTTTGAGAAATGAAAAGGTTGTTGAGAACTGAAATTGAAAAATTGTTGAGATCTTGATATTGAGTTTTGTGATGATATTGGAGTTGGGAATGAATGAATTTGTTTATTGGAAGTGTTTTTAACAGGTTCCGAAGAACTGTTTTCTCCATTTTTAGCCGGTATTCCGTCGAATTTTCTATAAAATTTTCGGAAACTCAAATAAATAAAAATTTTGCTAAATGGCTTAAATAAAGTATATTTCATAAATTATATGCAAAATCATGATATAAATTAATTAAGGTATATTAGAGTGTGCCGGTACACCGTGTGGCATTACTTACTCGGGTATACTGTACACGGGTAAGGGGTGTCACATTTAGTGGTATCAGAGCACGGTTTAGGCGTTTCTGGTCCTAGATTGAGTCCATATCATGCATTGCATTTGTAAGAGTCGAAGTGACACTAATGCAGATCTGTTTGTCTTTCTTATTTTGAATAGGATATGGACCCTTCATCACAGAGAGCAGTCGAGGAGGAAGTGGAGAGTCATGCTCCACCTGCAGCAGCTGAGACTGGGGGTAGGGGAGAACCTACTCCACCAGCTCAAGCAGAGCCTACTCAGCCTCCACAGGCCATGTTCCAACAAATGGCCGGAGTAATGCCAGCACCAGCATGACCACCACCAGCTCCACAGCAGAAATCACACCTGGAAAGACTAAGAAAGTTTGGAGCTGTGGGCTTCTATGGCAAGAGAGAAGATGACTCTGTTGCAGCCGAAAATTGGTTGAACAGAATGGGCAGAGTCTTAAAACAACTCCACTGCACCCCAGAGTAGAACTTAGAAGCTGCTGTATCCTTGTTACAAGACGATGCCTACGAATGGTGGGACACTGTGTCCAGTGAAGTGCAGCCAGAAGCTATAACTTGGGACTTCTTCCTCTCCGAATTCAAGAAGAAATATGTGGGTACTGTATACCTGGAAGAGAGAAGAAGAGAGTTCACTAATCTGAGGCAGAGGCAGTTGTCAGTGGCCGAGTATGAGAAGGAATTTGTTCGATTGAGCCGCTATGGAAGGGAGATAGTCCCTAATGAAGCTGAAAGGTGCAAGAGATTTAAAGAGGGACTAAATGACAACATCAAGATCCAGCTCACTGCCTTGGGAATCACAGAATTTAGCAAGCTAGTGGAAGCTGCAATAAGAGTTGAAAAAGTGAGAATCAGTGAGCAGACCAGAAGGGACAGACAGCAGAAGAGGGGACCCGGTCAGTCTAGCTCAGCTCCTGCATTTGGAAAGAAGTTCAAGGGTCCACCTGCACAGAGTTCACCACCACATGGTCGTGGTCATCTCGGGGCCCAGTGCCACGATTCACCCCTAGGAGAGGTCAGTCCACACCATCAGTGGGCAGCTCTCCAGGGATGGGGTTCAGGGGACCAGCCCCAACATCTTCTGCATGTCCACACTGCCTTAAATGGCACAAGGGGGAGTGTTAGAGAGTAACTGGTGCCTACTTGAGATGTGGGTCGACAGAGCATCAGCTAAGAAATTGTCCACGCAGAACCACTACAACTGCTCCAACACAAGCGAGCACTGCTCCCGCACTACGCAGAGGTAGAAAATCGCAAATCGACGCGGTGGGACCATCACAGAGGCTCGCATCCGAGCCACAGAGAGGCCGATAATGCACCACTGCCGAAATTATGCCCCGAGCTCGGGAGGAGCAAGATGCCCGGACATCATCGAGTGCGTTCTCCCTCTACAATACTCCTGTGCATGCATTGGTGGATCCAGGATCCACTCATTCCTACATTTGCATCAACCTACCCGTAGAAAGGGGGATACTAGTAGGGGAGAGTGACCAAGACATTCTGGTCACTAATCCATTGGGCCACAGTGTAGTGGTGAATAAAGTATACAAGGGTTGCTCGTTAAGGATTCAAGGGTATGAATTCTCGGCAGACCTAATTGAGTTTCCCTTTCACGAGTTTGACGTGATTTTGGGAATGGACTGGTTGTCACGTCATCAGGCAATAGTTGATTGCAAATTGAAGAGAATTTCTCTGAAAACTCCTGAAGGAAATGAAATCACTGTTGTGGGGGAAAGGACAGATTTTCTGTCCAATGTCATCTCAGCCACAGCTGCAAGAAGAATGATGAGAAAAGGCTGTGAAGCCTACCTAGCACATGTGGTGGATACCAGGCAGGCTAAGCCAAACTTGAGTAATATACCCACAGTAAGAGACTTCCCAGAGGTATTTCCTGAAGAGTTGCCTGGGTTACCACCAGAAAGGGAAGTCGAGTTTGCTATTGAGACACTGCCGGGTACAGCACCCATTTCCATTGCTCCTTATAGGATGGCACCCACTGAATTGAGAGAGTTGAAAACTCAGTTGCAAGAGTTGTTAGATAAGGGGTTCATACGCCCCAGTGTGTCACCATGGGGAGCTCCAGTGCTGTTTGTGAAAAAGAAGGATGGGACTTTGAGGCTATGCATCGATTACCGGCAGTTGAATAAAGTGACTGTGAAGAACAGATATCCGTTGCCTAGAATTGATGATTTGTTTGATCAGTTGAAGGGAGAAGGAATATTTTCTAAGATTGATCTCAGATCAGGGTATCATCAGTTGAGGGTGAAGGATGTAGATGTGCCCAAGACTGCATTCAGGACCCGGTATGGGCATTATGAGTTCCTGGTGATGCCCTTTGGCCTAACAAATGCACCAGCGGCATTCATGGACCTTATGAACCGTATCTTCCATCCATACCTGGATCGGTTCGTAGTGGTTTTTATTGATGATATTCTGGTGTACTCCAAGACCAGGGAAGAACATGATGAACATTTGAGGATTGTTCGCAAACCTGCGAGAAAAGAAGTCAGATGCTAAGTTGTCCAAGTGTGACTTTTGGATGAATGAGATTGCATTCCTTGGACACATAGTGTCAGCTGATGGGATTAGGGTGGATCCCAAGAAAATAGAAGCAGTGATGGAATGGAAGCCTCCCAGAAATACAACTGAGGTCCGAAGCTTCTTGGGGCTAGCTGGGTATTACAGAAGATTTGTGAAGGGATTTTCCCTAATAGCTGCTCCAATGACCAAGTTGTTACACAAGAATGTCAGATTTGACTGGAATGATAAGTGTCGGACCAGTTTTGAGAAGTTAAAGGCTATATTGACAGAGGCACCCGTGTTAACACAGCCAGTGTCAGGAAAGGACTTCGTGGTCTACAGTGATGCCTCTCATAATGGGATAGGGTGTGTATTGATGCAAGAGGGGAAGGTGGTTGCCTATGCTTCCAGGCAGTTAAGGCCACATGAACAGAACTACCCTACCCATGATCTAGAGCTTGCAGCAATTATCTTCGCACTGAAGATATGGAGGCATTACTTGTATGGTGAAAAGTGCTACATTTACACAGACCACAAGAGTCTAAAATATTTGCTAACTCAGAGGGAGCTCAACCTTAGACAGAGGCGATGGATTGAGTTCCTGAAGGACTATGATTGTGTGATTGACTATCATCCTGGGAAGGCAAATGTAGTTGCTGATGCATTGAGCAGAAAGTCCATCACAGCTTTGAGATCATTGAATGCCCGTCTAACTTTGATTCGAGATGGAACTATTTTGGCTGAGTTGCAAGTGAGGCCAAACCTGCTACAGCAGATTTTAGATGGGCAAAAGGCAGATGGAAAGTTAATGGCCATTATGAGCAAAATCCCAGAAGGAAAAGCAACTGACTATGAGGTAAAAGCAGATGGGTGTCTGTATTACAAAGGAAGACTATGTGTACCAGAAGATGGCGAAGTGAAGGCCGATTCAAAGAGGCGCACACTAGTGTATATGCTATGCACCTGTGAAGTACAAAGATGTATCATGATCCAAGCTTCAGTATTGGTGGCCTGGTATGAAGAAAGACATAGCTGACTATGTGACTAAATGCTTGACATGTCAGCAAGTCAAGGCAGAACATCAAGTTCCATCGGGTTTGCTACAGCCTATACGCATACCTGAATGGAAATGGGATCGGGTCACCATGGATTTTGTAAGTGGTCTACCTCTCACCCTAAGAAACATGATGCGGATGGGTGATAGTTGATAGATTGACAAAGTCAAGACACTTTCTCGCCGATTAGACCGACTACTCACCGGAGAAGTTAGCGTAATTGTATATCGAGAGACAGTTAGATCGCATGGAATCCCACTTTCCATCATATCCGATCGAGACCCAAGGTTTACATCGAGATTTTGGAAGAAGTTGCATGAATCCTTGGGTACACAACTCCATTTCAAAGATGACTTTCCATCCTCGACGGATGGGCAATCCGAAAGAGTAATCCTGTAAACAATTGAACCAATTGAATTAGTACAAATATTGAACTAAAATGATAACAATAACATGAAATATATGTCAGGTCCTTGAGGATATATGCTGAGGAGTTGTGTCATTGAGTTTGAGGGAAGTTGGGATAGATACCTCCCATCGCGTAATTTGCATACAACAATAGCTACCAAGCTAGTATCCAAATGGCCCCGTATGAAGCGCAGTATGGGAGAAAATGTAGAACTCAGCAGGCCGGACTGAATTGGGCGAAGACAACTGGTAGGGCTGCACTGTGAAACAGCCGAGGAGAAGGTGAAATCAATCAAAGCCAACTTAAAGGTTGCCTCATGCATGTAAATCTTATGCCGACCTGAAGAGGAAAGAAATAGAATATGGGGTTGGCGACAAAGTGTTCCTCAAGGTGTCACCATGGAAGAAAGTATTGAGGTTTGGAAGGAAAGGTAAGTTAAGCCCTAGGTTCATTGGCCCATATGAAGTCATTGAACATGTGGGTCCAGTAGCCTATAGGCTAGCTTTACCACCAGAGCTGGACAAGATCCACAATGTGTTCCACGTGTCTATGCTCAGAAGATACCGCTCAGATCCTTCACATGTCATCTCCAGAGAAGAAATTGAAATACAGCCAGATTTGACATACGAAGAAGAACCTCTACGGATTTTGGCTCGGGAAAGAGTTGAGAAACAAGCAAATTCCATTGGTGAAAGTGCTTTGGAGGCACCACAACACCGAGGAGGCAACTTGGGAAAGTGAAGAGATGATGAGGCAACAGTTCCCTCAACTGTTTAGACTGTAAATTTCGAGGACGAAATTTAAATTAGAGGGGAAGAGTTGTAACACCCTCCCTGTACCAACCCCGTACATTCTACTGTTCCGGTGACCGGTGTCGGTCCGGACAGCTAGAACGTCCGGAAAAGTATTTAAACTAAAGTCGGGAATCATAATTAACTTAAATATTAATAAGAAAATTTAGTAAAAATTTTAGAAATAAGATACAACCAAGTTAAACGAGCCGGTGCCCTAGCGATGGGTAACCAGAGGGAAATTGCGGTTCTCGCAACGAGGAGCCCTAGACCCAGGGGAAAAATTATAAAATAATTTTTGGGACTCCAAAAAAGGGTTATTGAGGTTCCCATGGCATTAGAATGCCAAGAAAATACCTAGAAAAATTTTTCAATCGGTACAGATAATTTTGACCTGTTAAGCCAAACGGAGGGCATTTTGGTCATTTTGCCTTTAGAGGTGATTTTTGGCCGACTTGTCCAGTTGAGTAAATAATTAATATGACATAAAATATGAATAAACATTGCTAGAAATTAAATTGAAAATGAGTAGTGGAGGAAAGAAAAGAAAATGAGGAAAAAGGATTATTTATGACATCATGGTGATGTCATTAAGAAAATTTTAACCAATCACAATTAAGTACCATTTGACTAACTATTAAAAGACATGAAAGAAGACCAAAATAAGAAAAAAATTGCAGCAGCCATCCTTCCTCAAAATGCCAGCCGAAACCCTCTCCCCATCTCCCTCCATTAATTTGCAACAAAAGCTTCATTTTCCTCTTCATTTCACCCTAAAACCCTAGAGACCTTTAACTAAAATTTGTCCTAGCACCTTGCTAAACCTTTTGGGAGCCAAGAGGGAGAAAGAAAGTGAAGTTTGGGGCTTGGGAAATTCTGCCACTTAAAGGTTAGTGCAACTATAAACATAAAACTCTTAAATTTCATGATTTTGGACTTTAAATTTAATAAGACTTGTAATTTAAATGAACAAAAACCTATGTGTATGAGCTCTTGAATTTCGGCTGCCCTAGAAAAGGAATATGTAGGAGTGTTTTTGATGAGCTTGAAGTGAAATAGAAACCATGTTTGAAGTTATAAACATATGAGTAATGCATTAGTAGCTAACCAAGGTAAATGGCATAAATCATGAAATTGAATTAGGGTTTAGGAAAGGTGAAAATGTGACTTGGCTTAGGAAATTGTTAGAGAACTTTTTAATGGTCAATTAGTGACTATTTTAGGTAAGTTGAGCACAATTTGGACTGAAAAATAGGATTGCAAAGAGAAGGAGTAAGCTGCCCTAGGACAGCAGCAATGGACTGAGATTTCAGTCCAATTACACAGCCATAACTTTGGCTGTGTTGGTCCAATTGGTGTTTGGCCAATTGGACATGAAACTAGGCTTATAATGGCACATTTTTGCTGCAGAAACCATGCCCAAAAGACCAAAGCAAGAGGACCAAAACTTGGCCCCAATCTGGACACCCTGCAACTGATTCTGCAGAATTGACCAAATGAACAGTATCTGTTCATTTGGCCATAACTCATTGTAGATATGGTCAATTGACCTGAAATTTTTACAGCAATACGTTAAGACATAGACAAACAACTTTCATGAAGGAACCTACCCCAAATTATGGCCAGAACCTAACCCAAATGGCAGTGGAAGTCACTGTTCATGTTACTGTAGATATGGTAATTTCTGCAGAATGGGAATCCGGCCAGCTGTGGTTTTTGGACCATATCTGGAGTTACAAAACTCCAAATGGAGTGATTCAAAAAAATAAATTCAACTAGACAAAATAAGGAACAACTTTCATGTTTTACATTTCTTTAAATTCCCACAGCAACAGTGTCCAATGGAACAGTGAAGTTGACTCACAAAAACTGAAAATTCTGCTTGTGTTGGTTTAAACTTTGAAATGGTATAAATGCTTAATGCCAACAAGTTTGGAATGCCAAATGTGGTATGTTGGGAGTGCCAAAGTCAATGTACATATTTTTATTCTAAAAGTCAACATTTTTGTTGACCAATAAGATGAATAGTGACACTAAAAATTTGAAATTCACAAATTGAAGAATTTAAAAGTTTCAAATGCCCTAGTATACCTAACAAGATTGGTTTGGATAGTTTGGCATGCCAATAGGGTTCAGTTAGCAGTACTGCACATGGCAATATGCCATTCTGTGATTTCATGGCTTGTAGCCATTCTGACTTTGTATTGAGACTTGGCCTTGTGCCTGATATTATTTACAGCTTGTTAGCTGTTCTGTTGCACACCGGGAGATGCATATGTGACCGATGGTGTGACGGCCCGAGGTACTAGGTACCCAAAGGGCGCTTACCCGTTATCCATCCGATGCCTAGTGTAGGTTTACTTGGGCCAACCAAATGAATAAAAGTGAACAACGTTAACGAAATAATGGATATACCAATACCAAACAAAGAAAGCATACACATTCTATACACATTCATTTTCTTGCTATTTTCTTCTATTATATTATTGCACCACTAAGCATTATTGCTTAGCGCATTGCTTTTGCCACGCGTAGGTACTGGAGATCCCGATCGTGAGCCCAGTAGACCACAGACTGGGTGAGTCCATCCCGCTTCAAGCAGTGTCCGTGTCGCCTCGTCACCTACAGTGCATTGGTAGGACACTAGATGTCATTTTGTCATTTTGTAATTAAATTTTTAATTTCTCATATGTATTTGGGATTTATGTAATGTATTTTGAGGTTCATGTAAATAATAAAGATTTATGGTTATGTATGGAAGTAATTTGAGTATTTAATTGTTGTTTATATATGAGAACCCTGAGAAAGGGATGTTTGAGAAATGAAAAGGTTGTTGAGACCTGAAATTGAAAAATTGTTGAGATCTTGATATTGAGTTTTGTGATGATATTGGAGTTGGGAAAGAATGAATTTGTTTATTGGAAGTGTTTTTAATAGGTTCCGAAGAACTGTTTTCTCCATTTTTAGCCGGTATTCCGTCGGATTTTCTATAAAATTTTCGGAACCTCAAATAAATAAAAATTTTGCTAAATGGCTTAAATAAAGTATATTTCATAAATTATATGCAAAAGCATGATATAAATTAATTAAGGTATATTAGAGTGTGCCGGTACACCGTGTGGCATTACTTACTCGGGTATACTGTACACGGGTAAGGGGTGTCACAATGCATATCACTATTTAACAATTAAATAAAACATACATACTTAAATTTAAACTTATATTCAACTTAAAAATTCAACTTAAAAATTCAGATTTGAATATGATTCAAATAAATTTAAAAATTCAAATTTGAATCTCATTCAAACAAATTTAAAAATTCAGATTTGAATCACATTCAAACAACTTTAAAAATTCAGATTTGAATCATATTCAAATATTTTTTAAAAAATCAGAATTGAATCACATTCAAATATTTTTAAAAAAATCAGATCTGAATTTTATTCAATCAATTTTAAAAAATCAGATTTAAATGTGATTCAAACAACTTTAAAAATTCATATTTGAATCACATTCAAACAACTTTTAAAACTCAGATTTGAATCACATTCAAACAATTTTTAAAATTCTGATTTGAATCATAATTTAATTATGTGATAAAAATTCTAATTAAACAATTTAATTAGACATAAAATGGATCTTAAATCATACAACAATTGCACATTCACCATCCATTTACCTTTGCACACCATTGTGATGCATCAACCATGCGCACCATGGTGTTCATCATTTGTGCCGCCACTTTGACTTTGCAACCAGTAATAAACTCTTGATCTCATGATCAAACACACAATTAAATCATATAAACATCAATCTAAATGGCAAATATAGTGGCTCTGATACCAATTGAAGGAACGGAAGCGTGAAAAACACAAGTTTATACCATTGAATTCAAAAATTTTCACCTAGGGTCACATGCATCATGCAAGATTTATTTTTATCTATTTGATTTCAATGATAAACAACATATTAAAACTCTTTTAATATGTTTTTGGATCTGTATTTGCCATTTAAGATTTTAAAATTAATCAGATTAATTTTAGAACCCTAGATTAAATCAAGAACGATTACACTAACCTCTTGATGCACTGCAGCGTGTCTGCGCCTTTGAGATTCATCTTCAGGACACCAGATGTTGTCCCTCTAGCTTGTCCACACCAAGAACACCTATGGCAGCCCTTGAACAGCTTCTAAAGCCTTTTCTATTAATTAGAAATTCAAGTTCTGCCTTTTAAGAGATTAAAGATGTAAACAGGACACTAGAAACAATTTCTAGTGTTCTTAATTCAAGAGATTGATGGCTAATCTCTTTGAATTGATGAGAGATGAAGAAGAATAGAGGGAGGTCTGCAAAATGGCGTGACCAAGGAGTGTGGCTGCTGGTTGTATTTTATTTTCTCATAACAACACTTAAATAGCTAGGTTAACACATTAAACCCTTGCCACATGTCACTCTTTGATTAGCTCTAGGTTTAAGTGACCCAATCACATTGTGCCAAGTGTCAAACCTATATTTAATCTTGATTTTAATCATCTTACACGATTAAAAAACATTTGGCAAGCTTATGTGTTATGCCATGTGTCACCATCACATGATGCCACGTGTTACACTGCAAAATGACCAAAATGCCCCTGTGTCTTAATTTTGAGTTCTTAACCCAAAATAATTATTTTTCTTCTTCTAATTAATTTATATCAAATATAAATTAATTAACTAATCTCTATTAATTAATTTCTCATTAATTAAATTCATATTTAAACGCTTTAAATATAAATTTAACTTATACTATACATCCAATAATCTAGATTTGGTTTCAAGTCATGCTAGGGACTTTGCAATTTAATTGCAAACCAAACCTATTTAATTAATCAATTAAACTCTTAAATTAATTAATTAAATCATATTTAAATAGGTGATAACTTGTGTATGTGTGTGACTTACTAGGCTCATCACTAATTGGCAATGAGACATGATATCAACTCTTAATATCATCAGAACTCTTTCTTAACATAAATGATTTCTCTAAATCATTTTATGAACCTCATAGACCATGGTTAACACCTAGCATAGCATGCCATGGCCACCCAAGTAGTAATAAGGTTTACCTTAAATGAACCTATAATCATATGTTACCATGCACTAGAATCTCTCTGTTACAAAATCCCAACTAAAGCTGGAGTCATGGTTTATGTCAAACTCCATTTGCTATGAATATTATGTTCTCTTTTAATTTCAGTTCTTGATTAAAAAGATTTTCTCATCAGAAACTCTCTTCTGAATAAATCTATCATCTGGCCATGAAATTGAAATATCAAGAACAATTAAATGAACATAGGATTTTATCTCTATTTACTTAGAGGAACAGATTCCATCTTAATCAACACCTACCTCTATATATAACTAGTAGGAGCTAACACATGCCCATATACCCATACACAGTACAAGTATGAAAGCAGTATCAAACTCAAACTACATATATACAAGATAACTGTGCTATCTCAGGTCTAAAGATTATATGCACTCATATGATTTATGACAAAACATTGACAAGAGTAAACTCCATGTGCTTGTCATAAGTGTCACTGGTTCGGCCTACTTATCATTTATAAGTGCCTATCATGTTTGTCATATGGCATGAGACTCACCATTCCATCTTATTTATATCTCATATAAATAACTTGGGAACAAACATGAATACAATCTTTCTGGATAAGTCATGTCCTTATTATGAAGTATCCTCGATTGTGAACCTATTTATGATACTTTGTGCTAGAAATATTGTCACTCATATTCTTAACAACTTAAGAATAATATTTCTAACAAAATATCAATGGACCTTTTCTATTACACATAAATATATTATGTAAACGGAAAAGTGGAAATGCCTTTTATTAATAAAAATATATACAAGATACATACTAAATGATATGCTCTAGGGCATACTACTAACATATCAAACTCAAACCACCTATATATAAGATAACTATGTTATCTCAAGTCTTAAGATTATATGCATTGATATGATTTATGACAATGCATTGACAAGAGTAAACTCTATGTGCCTGTCATAAATGTCATTGGTTCGGCCTACTTATCATGTATAAGTGCCTATCATGTTTGTTATATGGCATGAGACTCACCATTCTATTTTATTTATATCTCATATAAATAACTTGGGAACAAACACGAATACAATCTTTCTGGATAAGTCATGTCTTTATTGTGAAGTATCCTCGATTGTGAACCTATTTATGATGCTTTGTGCTAGAAATACTGTCACTCATATTCTTAACAACTTAAGAATAGAATTTCTAACAAAATATCAATGGACTTTTTCTATTACACATAAATATATTATGTAAACAGAAAAGTGAAAATGCCTTTTATTAATAAAAACATGTACAAGATACATACTAAATGATATGCTCTAGGGCATACCACTAACACAATATCCAATAGGGTACGATTTCTCCTTTCAGGTACACCATTCAGCTGTGGCGTTCTGGGAGGAGTCAGCTGGGAAACAATGCCATGCTCTCTTAAGTATTCATCAAATTCAGTACTCAAGTATTCACCTCCACAATCTGATCGAAGAGCTTTAATACTTTTTCTTGTTTGATTTTCTGCTTCAGATTTAAATTCTTTGAACTTTTTAAAGGGTTTATGTTTGTATTTCATTAAATACAAATACCCAAACCTTGATTTATCATCAGTAAAGCTAATAAAATAATGAAAACCACCTCTAGCCATTTCTTTAAATGGACTACATACATCACTATGTATTAGCTCCAAAATATTTTGGACTCTTAGCCTTTGTCCAACAAAGGATGATCTAGTCATTTTGCCCTGAAGGCAGGATTCACAGGTTGGAGTAGGTTCAGAACCCAATGAGTATAGAATCTCCATATACTCCAGTTTTGTAATCCTATCTTCTGTAACATGACCTAACCTTACGTGCCAAATATATTTTGAACTTGAGTTGATTTTCACCATGGCTTTGCATTCATTTAGATCACTTGCAATCATTTTGTGTTTGTCATTATTATCCAAATAATAAAGACCATCATTCATATAACCTGAACCAACATATTTATTTTTAAAATAAATATTGCAAACATCATATGTGAACTGAAATTCATAGCCATTTTTTGTCAAACTAGATATAGAAATGATGTTCTTAAAAGCATCAGGTACATATTAAATATTATCCAAACACAAAACATGTCCAGACATGTAAAAAGATTTAGATCCTATTCCTAAAGCTTCAACAACTGAGCCATCGCCAATCCGGAGTCTAACATCTCGAAAACGCAAGCCGCTCCTATTTGCTAGTTCTTGCACATCATAAGAAATGTGAGAACTGGCACTAGTATCTAAAACCCAAGCTATAGATGAACTATGAGTATCATCAGAATCTAAATAACAAGATATGGACATACCTTCCGAAGGTCTATCCTTCTTGTCCTTCAGAGAAGCAAGATACTCTGGGAAATTCCTTTTCTAGTGCCTATCCTACTGGCAGTGGAAACACTTTACTTTGCCTCCATCAGCTTTAGTCTTCCTTTTCTGTTTAGCTATTTTCTTGGAAGGACCAGGAATCTGAGGTTTCTTTTTCTTATTGCCCTTCTTCTTGTTGGACTTTCCAGCAGAAGAAGATGTAATCAAAGCTACCTCTTTTCCTTTATTGCCCGCCATATTCTTTTGGGCAATAACCAGCATGTTGAGTAAACCAGCCAAGGTGCATTCCTGTTTAGTCATATAGAAATTTGTCACAAAATTCCCAAATGACTCAGGAAGGGACTGAAGTATCAAATCCGTCTGCAGTCGAAAATCCTTGTTAGACTCAAGATGTTCCAATTGCTCAATCAGTCGAATCATCTTGTGGGCATGATCCCCAACATTCTGTTCCTCAGACATCCTCATGTGAAATAACTGCCTAGATATTTCATACGTGGCATTCCTGCTATGTTCGCCATACAACTCTTATAGGTGAAGAAGGATCTCACTCGCACTCTACATGTTCTCATGTTGCTTTTATAACTCAATACTCATAGAAGCAAGCATGTAACACTTAGCTCTCATATCATGCCCCTTCCACTTGTCCAAAGTTTCATATTCCTCTTGTGCGGCTTTTGAAGGTAAGGGACTAGGAACATTTGAATCTAGAACATATCCTATATGTTCAAGGTTCAGGGCAAGTTTCAAATTTCTTAGCCAATCAGATAGATTAGGTCCTGTCAACCTATTGTGATCAAGTATGCTTGCAAGGATATTGGATAGTGGTAGTTGTTCTGTGCTCACTATTACTAGAAAATTAACTGCAGAAAATAACCAGATTAATTAGTAGATGTATCACGTAATTAACCAAAATGATTATGGTCTTCTAATCAAATTGGTCCTCCCACTAACTTAGCGAATCCTACACTTCCATAGTAGAAAATGGAAATCCTAGTTGGATGGATTTTTAGTGGGTGATTAAATTCTTATAATCCTAATGATCATCCTCAGGTACATCCATTATTGGAATTACATTAAACTATAAGTGAGTAATTCCTTGCCCATCACATCTCATGTGCGGTTCAATCCTTTACTTAGGCCCTAACGCTCAAAATCTCAGGTACATCCATTATTGACTTATCTTGCATTAGTTAAGTTGATCCCATTGAGCCAGTAATTATGCAAATAATTTTAATGTCCTTAGGTACATCCAATATTGGCCACCAAACCATTTACATATTTACAACATCTCATGCTTAACAATTATTCTGTAGAAAATCTCTTAAATTAATTGCATCTTATTCAAGTATTTAAATTTTTTTAAAATAATTGCCTCAATGGAGGGCCCATGTTATAATTACTTTAATTATACCATATCTAACTTAATTATTTGTTTATAAGATTTTCTGGTTGTCCTAATTACTATTAAGGTCTCACTTTGCACATTATCCATTTAGCATGCATATATCAAATACTTGCATACATTCCCATACATCTCATGCATTCATGGATAAACAGTAAATATGGTATGATCATAGACTTTCTAAGGGATTCAATTTTGAGCCACCAAGAATTGAATCTGGGCATTCCTAGGTGCATTTCATTCATTCATATTACAAGAGTTGCTGAATGAGTACATAATCAACACTTGATCTTGAATTCCTCCCACTGGTTCCACCAATGCTCTTGACCTCCTTGATCTTCTTGCAATCCAATTACATAGTAATCCTTGGCATACCAAGGCGAATTTACAAGAACTAAATAAATGAAATTAAAACCCAAAAATATTACAACCTTTATAATACATGCGCAAAATAAATTAATTAATTTACAACCTAAAGAAACATAAAAGAAATAAATCCAATCACATTAGTCTTTTATAGTCCATGATCATCAATCATGCATATCTCTATTTAACAATTAAATAAAACATACATACTTAAATTAAATTGAATATCTCATATTCAACTTAAAAATCCAGATTTGAATATGATTTAAATAAATTTAAAAATTCAGATTTGAATCATATTCACACAAATTTAAAAATTCAGATTTGAATCACATTCAAGCAAATTTAAAAAATTCAGATTTGAATCACATTCAAACAATTTTAAAAATTCATATTTAAATTAAAATTTAATTGTGCGATTAAAACTCTAATTAAACAATTTAATTAGTCATAGGATGAGCTTTTATATCATACAACAATTGTAGATTCAAAAACTCAAACCTTGCGCACACTATTGGAGACCACAAAGTGTGCGCACCATTGGTGTTCATCACCATGCTGCCACCTTTCCTTTGTAACTAGCAATGGATCAATCATCTCATAATCAAACCACACAATTAAATCATATAATCAATAATCTAAATGGCAAATATAGTGGCTCTGATACCAATTGAAGGAGCAGAAGCATTAAAAACATAGGTTTAGATCATTGAATTCAAAAATTTTTCATCTAGGGTCACATGCATCATGCAAGATTCATTTTTATCTTCTTGATTTCAATGATAAACAACATATTAAAACTCTTTTAATATGTCTTTGGATCTGTATTTGCCATTTAAGATTTTAGAATTAATCAGAGTAATTTTAGAATCCTAGATTAGATCAAGAGCATGTGCACTAACCTCTTGATGCACTGTAGTGTGTTTGGCACCTTTGGGATGCATCTTTAGGATATCAGATGTTGTCCGTCTAGCTTGTCGACACCAAGATCACCTACGGCAGCCCTTGAATAGCTTCTAAAGCTTTTCTATGACTTAGAAAATCAAGTTTTGCCTTTTGAGAAATTAGAGATGTAAACAGAACACTAGAAATGATTTCTTATATTTTTAATTCAAGAGATTGTTTGCTAATCTCTTAGAATTAATGAGAAATGAAGAAGAAGAGAAGGGAGAGGTCTCCAAGGTGGTGGCACAAAGAGAAAGGCAGTAGCTTATGTGTTTTTTTTCTTTCATCCTTACACTTATATAGCTAGGTCACCACTTAAAACCCTTGCCACATGTCACATTCTGATTGGCTCTAGGTTTAATTGATCCAATCACATTGTGCCAAGTGTCAAACCTATATTTAATCTTAATTTTAATCATCTCACATGATTAAAAGACATTTGACAAGTTTATGTGTAGTGCCATGTGTTACCATCTCATGGTGCCACATGTCACCATCTCATGGTGCCACATGTCACCCTGTGAAATGACCAAAATGCCCCTGTATCTTAATTTTGAGTTCTCAACCCAAAATAATTATTTCTCTTCTAATCAATTTATATCAAATATAAATTAATTAATTAATCTCTATTAATTAATTTCTCTTTAATTAAATCCATATTTAAACACTTTAAATATAAATTTAACTTATACTTTATATCCAATAACCTAGATTTGGTTTCAAGCCATGCTAAGGATTTTGCAATCTAATTGCAAACCAAACCTATTTAATTAATCAATTAAACTCTATAATTAATTAATTAAATCATATTTAATTCGGTGATTACTTGTGTATGTGTATGACTTACTAGGCTCATCACTAATTGGCAATCAGACATGATATCAACTCTTTATATCATCAGAACTCTTTCTTACCATAAATGATTTCTCTAAATCATTTTATACACCTCATAGACCATGGTTAACACCTAGCATAGCATGCCATGGCCACCCAACCAAAATTAAGGTTTACCTTAAATGAACCTATAATCATATGTTACCATGCACTAGAATCTCTCTGTTACAAAATCCTAATTCGAGCTGGAGTCATGGTTTATGTCAAACCCCATTTGCTATGAATATTATGTTCTCTTTTAATTCCAGTTCTTGAACAAAAAGATTTTTCTCATCAGAAACTCTTTTCGGATTGAATCTATCTGTCCTGGCCAGGAACTTGAAATATCAAGAATAATTAAATGAACACAGCATTTTATCTCTATTTACTTAGAGGAACAGATTCTTTCTTGATCAACACCTGCCTCCATATATAACTAGTAGGAGCCAACACATGCCCATATACCCATACACAGTACAAGTATGAAAGCAGTATCAAACTCAAACCACCTATATATAAGATAACTGTACTATCTCAGGTCTTAAGATTATATGCATTGATATGATTTATGATAATGCATTGACAAGACTAAACTCCATGTGCTTGTCATAAATGTCACTGGTTCAGTCTACTTATCATGTATAAGTGCCTATCATGTTCGTTATATGGCATGAGAATCACCATTCTATTTTATTTATATCTCATATAAATAACTTGGGAACAAACATTAATACAATCTTTCTGGATAAGTCATGTCCTTATTGGGAAGTATCCTCGATTGTGAACATATTTGTGATACTTTGTGCTAGAAATACTGTCACTCATATTCTTAACAACTTAAAAATAGAATTTCTAACAAAATATCAATGGACCTTTTCTATTACACATAAATATATTGAATAAACAGAAAAGTGAAAATGCCTTTTATTAATAAAAACATGTACAAGATACATACTAAATGATATGTTCTCGGACGTACTACTAACACAATATCCAATAGGGTACTATTTCTCCTTTTAGATAAACCATTCAGCTATGGTGTTCCTAGAGGAGTCAGCTGGGAAAAAATGCCATGCTCTCTTAAGTGTTCATCAAATTCAGTACTCAAGTATTCACCTCTACGATCTGATCGAAGAGCTTTAATACTTTTTCTTGTTTCATTTTCTGCTTTAGATTTAAATTCTTTGAACTTTTCAAAGGGTTTATGTTTGTATTTCATTAAATACAAATACCCAAACCTTGATTTATCATCAGTAAAGGTAATAAAATAATGAAAACCACCTCTAGCCATTTCTTTAAATGGACTACATACATCACTATGTATAAGCCCTAAAATATTTTCAGCTCTTAGCCCTTGTCCAACAAAGGATGATCTAGTCATTTTGCCCTAAAGGCAAGATTCACAGGTTGGAGTAGGTTCAGAACCCAATGAGGATAGAATCTCCATATTCTCCAGTTTTGTAATCCTATCTTCTGTAACGTGACCTAACCTTACATGCCAAATATATTTTGAATTTGAGTTGATTTTCACCATGGCATTGCATTCATTTAGATCACCTGCATTCATTTTGTGTTTGTCATTATTATCCAAATAATAAAGACCATCATTCATATAACCCAAGCCAACATATTTATTTTTAAAATAAATATTGTAAACATCATCTGTGAACTGAAATTCATAGCGATTTCTAGTCAAACTAGATATAGAAATGATGTTCTTAAAAGCATCAGGTACATATAAAATATTATTCAAACACAAAACATGTCCAGACATGTAAAAAGATTCAGATCCTATTACTAAAACTTCAACAGCTGAGCCATCGCCGATCCAAAGTCTAACATCTTGAGAACGCAAGCTGCTCCTATTTGCTAGTTCCTGCACATCATAAGAAATGTGAGAACTGGCACCAGTATCTAAAACCCAAGTTGTAGATGAACTATGAGTATCATCAGAATCTAAATAATAAGATATGGACATACCATTCGAAGGTCTATCCTTCTTATCCTTTAGAGAAGCAAGATACTCTGGGCAATTCCTCTTCCAGTGCCCATCCTGCTGGCAGTGGAAACACTTTCCTTTGCCTCCATCAGCTTTAGTCTTCCCTTTCCGTTTAGCTATTTTCTTGGAAGGACCAAGAATCTGAGGTTTCTTTTTCTTATTACCCTTCTTCTTGTTGGACTTTCCAACAGAAGAAGATGCAATCAAAGCTACCTCTTTTTCTTTATTGCCCGGCATATTCTTTTGGGCAATAACCAGCATGTTGAGTAAACCAGCCAAGGTGCATTGCTATTTATTCATATGGAAATTTGTCACAAAATTCCCAAATGACTCGGGAAGGGACTGAAGGATCAAATTCATCTGTAATCGAAAATCCGTGTTAGAGTCAAGATGTTCTAGTTGCTCAATTAGTCGAATCATGTTGTGGGCATGATCCCCAACATTCTGTTCCTCAAACATCCTCATGCGAAATAGCTGCCTATATATCTCATACCTGGCATTCCTGCTATGTTCGCCATATAACTCTTATAGGTGATGAAGGATCTCACTCGCACTTTGCTTGTTCTCATGCTGCTTCTGTAACTCATTACTCATAGAAGCAAGCATGTAACACTTAGCTCTCATATCATGCTCCTTCCACTTGTCCAAAGTTTCATATTCCTCTTGTGCGGCCTCTGGAGGTAAGGGACTAGGAACATTTGAATCTAGAACATATCCTATATGTTCAAGGTTCAGGATAAATTTCAAATTTCTTAGCCAATCAGATAGATTAGGTCCTATCAACCTATTGCGATCAAGCATGCTTACAAGGATATTGGTAGTGATGGTTGTTCTGTGCTCATTATTATCAGAAAATTAACTGCAAAAAATAACCAGATTAATTAGTAAATGTATCACGTAATTAACCAAAATGATTATGGTCTTCTAATCAAATTGGTCCTCCACTAACTTAGCGAATCCTACACATCTATAGTAGAAAACGGAAATCCTAGTTGGATGGATTTCTAGTGGGTGATTAAATTCTTATAATCCTAGTGATCATCCTCAGGTACATCCATTATTGGAATTACAATAAACTATAAGTAAGCAATTCCTTGCCCATCACATCTCACGTGTGGTTCAATCCTTTACCTAGCCCCTAATGCTCAAAATCTCCTATACATCCATTATTGACTTATCTTACATTAGTTAAGTTGATCCCATTGAGCTAGTAATTATGCAAATAATTTTAATGTCCTTAGGTACATCCAATATTGGCCACCAAACCATTTACATATTTACAACATCTCATGCTTAACAATTATTCTTAAGAAAATCTCTTAAATAAATTGCATCTTATGCAAGTATTTAAAATTTTTTAAAATAATTGCCTCAATGGAGGGCCCATGTTATAATTACTTTAATTATACTATATCCAACTTAATCATTTGTTTAAAAGATTTTGTGGTCGTTCTAATTACTATTAAGGTCTCACTTTGTACATTATCCATTTAGCATGCACATATCAAATACTTGCATACATTCCCATACATCTCATGCATTCATGGATAAACAGTAAATATGGTATGATCATGGACTTTCTAAGGGATTCAATTCTAAGCCACCAAGAATTGAATCAGGGCATTCCTAGGTGTATTTCATTCATTCATGTTACAAGAGTTGCTGAAAGACTACATAATCAACACTTGATCTTGAATTCCTCCCACTGGTCCCACCAATGCTCTTAGCCTCCTTGATCTTCTTGCAATCCAATTACATAGTAATCCTTGGCATACCAAGGTGAATTTATAAGAACTAAACAAATGAAATTACAATCCAAAATTATTACAACCTTTATAATACATGCCCAAAATAAATTAAAATAAATTAATTAATTTACAACCCAAAGAAATATAAAAGAAATAAATCCAATCACATTAGTTTTTTATAGACCATGATCATTCATCATGCATATCTCTATTTAACAATTAAATAAAACATACATACTTAAATTAAATTGAATATCTCATATTCAACTTAAAAATCCTGATTTGAATATGATTCAAATAAATTTAAAAATTCAGATTTGAATCATATTCACACAAATTTAAAAATTCAGATTTGAATCAAATTCAAGCAAACTTTAAAAATTCAGATTTGAATCACATTCAAACAATTTTAAAAATTCATATTTGAATCAAAATTTAATTGTGTGATTAAAAATCTAATTAAACAATTTAATTAGTCATAGGATGAGCTTTTAGATCATACAACAATTGTAGATTCAAAAACCCAAACATTGCGCACACTATTGGAGACCACAAAGTGTGCGCACCATTGGTGTTCATCACCATGCTGCCACCTTTCCTTTGTAACTAACAATGGATCAATCATCTCATGATCAAACCACACAATTAAATCATATATTCAACAATCTAAATGGCAAATATTGTGGCTCTGATACCAATTGAAGGAGCAGAAGCATTAAAAACATAGGTTTAGATCATGGAATTCAAAAATTTTTTGTCTAGGGTCACATGCATCATGCAAGATTCATTTTTATATATTTGATTTCAATGATAAAAAATATATTAAAACTCTTTTAATATGTCTTTGGATCTGTATTTTCCATTTAAGATTTTAGAATTAATCAGATTAATTTTAGAACCCTAGATTAGATCAAGAGCAAGTGCATTAACCTCTTGATGCACTGTAGTGTGTTTGGCACCTTTGGGATGCATCTTTAGGATACCAGATGTGTTCCCTCTAGCTTTTCCACAATAAGATCACCTACAGCAGCCCTTGAATAGCTTCTAAAGCTTTTTCTACGAATTAGAAAATTAAGTTTTGCCTTTTGAGAGATTAGAGATGTAAACAGAACACTAGAAATGATTTCTAGTATTTTTAATTCAAGAGATTGTTTGCTAATCTCTTAGAATTGATGAGAGATGAAGAAGAAGAGAAGGGAGAGGTCTCCAAGGTGGTGGCACAAAGAGAAAGGCAGCAGCTTGTGTGTTTTGTTCTTTCATCCTTACACTTATATAGCTAGGTTACCACTTAAAACCTTTGCCACATGTCACCTTCTGATTGGATCTAGGTTTAATTGACCCAATCACATTGTGCCAAGTGTCAAACCTATATTTAATCTTAATTTTAATCATCTCACATGATTAAAAGAAATTTGACAAACTTATATGTAGTTCCATCTGTCACCATCTCATGGTGCCACATGTCAGCCTGTGAAATGACCAAAATGCCCCTGTATCTTAATTTTGAGTTCTCAACCCAAAATAATTATTTCTCTTCTTCTAATCAATTTATATCAAATATAAATTAATTAATTAATCTCTATTAATTAATTTATCTTTAATTAAATTCATATTTAAACACTTTAAATATAAATTTAACTTATACTATATATCCAATAACCTAGATGTGGTTTCAAGCCATGCTAGGGATTTTGCAATCTAATTGCAAACCAAACATATTTAATTAATCAATTAAACTCTATAATTAATTAATTAAATCATATTTAATTCGGTGATTACTTGTATATGTGCGTGACTTACTAGGCTCATCACTAATTGGCAATCAGAAATGATATCAACTATTAATATTATCAGAACTCTTTCTTACCTAAATGATTTCTATAAATCATTTTATACACCTCATAGACTATGGTTAACACCTAGCATAGCATGCCATGGCCACCCAATCAATAATAAGGTTTATCTTAAATGAACCTATAATCATATGTTACCATGCACTAGAATCTCTCTATTACAAAATCCTAATTCAAGCTGGAGTCATGGTTTATGTCAAACCCCATTCGCTATGAATATTATGTTCTCTTTTAATTCTAGTTCTTGAATAAAAAGATTTTTCTCATCAGAAACTCTTTTCTGACTGAATCTATCTATCCTGGCCAGGAACTTGAAATATCAAGAATCCAATGAGGATAGAATCTCCATATTCTCTAGTTTTCTAATCCTGTCTTCTGTAACGTGACCTAACCTTACGTGCCAAATATATTTTAAACTTGAGTTTATTTTCACCATGGCATTGCATTCATTTAGATCACTTGCATTCATTTTTTGTTTGTCATTATTATCCAAATAATAAAGACCATCATTCATATAACCTGAACCAACATATTTTAAAAAAAATAAATAAATATTGCAAACATCATCTGTGAACTGAAATTCATAGCCATTTCTATTCAAACTAGATATAGAAATGATGTTCTTAAAAGCATCAGGTACATATAAAATATTATCCAAACACAAAACATGTCCAGACATGTAAAAAGATTTAGATCCTATTGCTAAAGCTTCAACAGCTGAGCCATCGCCAATCCGGAGTCTAACATCTAGAGAACGTAAGCTGCTCCTATTTGCTAGTTCCTGCACATCATAAGAAATGAGAGAATTGGCACCAGTATCTAAAACCCAAGCTGTAGATGAACTATGACTATCATCATAATCTAACTAACAATATATGGACATACCTTCCGAAGGTCTATCCTTCTTGTCCTTCAGAGAAGCAAGATACTCTGGGCAATTCCTTTTCCAGTGCCCATCCTGCTGGCAGTGGAAACACTTTCCTTTGCCTCCATTAGCTTTAGTCTTCCCTTTCTGTTTGGCTATTTTCTTGGAAGGACCAAGAATCTGAGGTTTCTTTTTGTTATTGCCCTTCTTCTTGTTGGACTTTCCAGTAGAAGAAGATGCAATCAAAGCTACCTCTTTTCCTTTATTGCCCGGCATATTCTTTTGGGCAATAACCAGCATGTTGAGTAAACCAGCCAAGGTGCATTCCTGTTTAGTCATATGGAAATTTGACATAAAATTTCCAAATGACTCAGGAAGGGACTGAAGGATCAAATTCATCTATAGTCGAAAATCCGTGTTAGAGTCAAGATGTTCCATGTAACACCCCTATGTTCGGTAGTGCGTTCTACTATTCTGGTGGTCAGTGTGGTCCGGACAGCTAGGATGCCTAGAACTACACTTCGTTATAATTGAGGGGACATAAAATAATGAAATACAAGAAAATAAAATACAAGAAAAATTAAGGAAATATAATAGCAAAGAAATGTAACTAAGTTAAGCGAGCCGAGAACCCTAGCGATGGGTGACCGCACCGGGAAGTCACGGCGTGGACCGTTGACTAGCCCTGGACTGCAAGGAACCCTGAAAAACATTTTAAGACTTATAGAGACATCAATTGAAGTATAAATGCCATTAGAAATATCAAAGAAAAATTAATTAATTAGTACAAAGAAAAGTGAGAAACCGAAAACGGGCAAAACCCGGTGTTACCGAAAAATCGGGAATGCAACCCGAATAGGGGCATTATGGTCATTTAACACCCCGAGTTGTCTTTTGACTTAAGTTTCCATTAAAAATACATGATATTACACTTAGAAAATGTCATGAAAAATTAAATTGGTGGTACATAAATTAAATAGCAAAAATTAGGAATTAAATGTGGAAATTGAAAACTTAGGATTATTTTAATGTTAATTTAGATTAGTGGAGCACTAAGTGGAGTATAAAATGGTGCTAATGGACAAGAAAGTGCCAATTTCACTTCTTCTTCCTCATTTCCATCTTCAAACCGAATTCATTCTCAAGCAAAAACCTCCATTGCCGTCCATAAGGGAACCTCCATGCATCCATGATCCAAGCTCCCAATGGTTAAGGTTTCTTTATTAAACTTAACCGCCACACCATGGGCAGTAGATAGGCAGCAAGAAGGCCAAGTTTTGGAGAGGTTTTGAAGAGTTTCCAAAGTGGTAAGTTTGTATTTTTGGGTTATTGCTTCATTAAAGTTGGTAGGAATGTTATGGGTACTTGAATTGTGGAAAGAATTTTGAGGCTTGATGTTTAAAGGGAGAGCTGTATTTTTGGCAGCCATGGAAACACTTTGAGGACAGCTTATTCTTGCTTCTAAATGGTAGATTAAAGGAATTATTAAATGTATATGTGTGTAGGAAATTATTTGGGTGATGTATACTTAGTATATGTGGATGTGTATTTGAAATTTGAAGCTTGGAAATTAATGGAATGTAAATGCATGAATCGGCAGCCTGGTTTGGTGAACCATAAGGATGTTATTTTATGTTTGGTTTATGGAATATTAATGTTGAATTGTGTTAGTTGTTATGACAGTTTGAGTATATGTGTGGTGGTGTGAAGTTGGACATTTAAATGAGCATGAATAGGTGATTAAATTGTTGTAATTGATTTTGACAAATTCTGCACTTAATGGTGTATGTTGAATGTGATTGTAAGCTGCCAAAAAGATCAATAATATGTCGTAAAATATGTTTAGGTTATGGTACAAACCAGATTGGGTAAGAATGTGTGAATTGGTAAATGCTAAATGTGATATTTGATGAGTAATAAAGTAAGTGCAATAGGGCAGTATGCATTTTGGCCTAGAACCTTAAGAGTGTGGCTCCAATTGGTATGAAACCAATTGGAAGTGAAACTAGGCACAAAATGTGCCAACTTTCATGAAGGAAGCTTGCCAAAATTCTGCTTGCAAGGTAGCTTGAAAAATGACCAAATCCGGATTAAGTGCAAATAAGGCCTGAAAATTGACCATTTGGGCAGCAGTTAGTGTTTAGGCCATAACTCACTCAAAACAGGTCCAATTGACCTGAAATTTTGACCATGAATAGTTAAGACCCATATCTACAAGTCTTATGAAGACACCAAAGCCCAGAAATGACCATAAGCAAGTCAAACAGCTTGCACAAGTTCGGGTCCAAAAACTGGCCGAACCAAAATTGACCTAAAGTGACCAATTTTGATGCATTTTGACCAGCAATAGTAAAATGATCATAACTTGGTCTACATAACTCAAAATGACCTGAAATTTTTCCCCGCGTGCAATAAGATATAGATCTACAAGTTTTTAGTTTTGACCGAAACCCAAAAACTGAGGGAACTAGGTCGTTCGGCTAGGTTAAACTAGTATCCCAGAATCCAGCAAATTGCAAGAAAATGCAAGATACATGGAAATGAATTTGGTAACATTTACCAACCCTAAAAGGCTACGAATGTGACATATTAGTAACATTAAAACCTAATTTACCTAGAATGCATCGAGGGTCGACATATTAGGTTGACAAAGCAAATAATAGAATTCAGTGAGTTACTTATCAAGCATTATCGTTAGAGACAGTTTAAATGAGTACTGAAACACTTCAAATTGTGTTTCTCAGTTAGCAAAGACTCAGGGAAAGGGAAGGAAACACTGAGTCAAGGCCAGGAGATAGTTATCAGAGGTTTGTGTACAATAGTTATTTCTTTTGAATTTTTCAATTGAAATAAATTATGACTATTTGTATATTATTGTTTTCAATTATGGAAATGTGTTTGAATGGATACTTATTGCTTGAAAAGCATTGTAAATGGTTTGAAACTGTGGAAAAATTGATTTAGTGTGATTTGTGAAAATTTGAAGTTAATTATGAATTGTGTTGCCATTTTGTGAATGAATTTATGACTTTAGAAATTTATTGGATTCTCACGAATCATTTGAATAAAATGTTTGGAATTGATTTTGTGTTCACACTTAGCATGACAGTATCATATCATTCCTTCTCCATTTATGGGGTTGTGATCGTTTATTTTCCTTCTCCATTTATGGAGTCATGATCGTTTATTTTTCTCCCTCTCTGGTTTACCAGTTGAGGTGATCGGATGAGTACTCATTATATAGCTAGCTCCCTTCCTCATTGATTTCGATTAGTGGGGTTGTGATTGCTTTGTCGTGGTGTACAACACGACATTGATCGGAAATTTTGTGTCATGGCTTAAGTTGTGTATGAATTGGCAACACTGTCTTCGTAAATTATTTGACTAAATTGTGTTATTATGAGCTTTGATAATTTGTGAAATGGAGTTTAAATTCTTATTGACATTCACTGTCTTTTGAATTTAACTACGTTTTGATTACTGAGATTTATTGTGATATTGTGTTAAATTCCTTATGACATTCATTGTCTTGAATTTAACTATGGTTTTACGTATCCATCATTTATATGATTTATGAACTGTGATTTAAAGTTGTATTTGGTTAATGTTGTGCACCACTGAGACATTGTCTCAGCGATAGCTTTTCATTGCTGTCGCAGGTAGACAGACGGACAGGGCAGCAGACTAGGCAGCTAGTACATCCAGCGAGAGATTATCGAGTATAATGAGTATACCACATTTTGCATTTTGTACTATAATGTATATACACTGTATGTATATATTGTTTTTGGTTTTGAGCAGTTGTAAATTAAAATTGTACATTGAAGTTGTAAAATAAATTATGAGTTATTTTGGCTTGTAAAAATTGTACTGTATTTCTTTTATCTCAGTCTTTGAAAAACTATTGTGGATTTGAGTTGAGAAATATATTGTGTTGTTTAATTGTTGGAGTTGAGATTGAGAAAAATATTGAAGTTCCTTTTACAGGTTTTCTGAAGAACTATTTTATCTAAAATATAAATGACACTCTGCCAAAATTTTTACAGAAATTACTAATAGTCCAAATGTGTTAGCTGTTTCAATTCAGTTCAAAAAGGTTTTTAACACCTGTAAATAGTGCTCACCACTGTAAAAGAAGTAAGAAAAGTTTTTAAAAATCCCTTGTAGTGTATTTAATAGATTATCAGTAGACGAAGTTGGTAATTCTTTAGGTATACTACGGGATCATGTTATGCCTTACAGAGGGGTAGGGTGTGACATTCCAGTTGCTCAATCAGTCGAATCATCTTGTGGGCATGATCCCCAACATTCTGTTCCTCAGACATCCTTATGTGAAATAACTGCCTAGATATCTCATACCTGGCATTCCTGCTATGTTCGCCATACAACTCTTATAGGTGAAGAAGGATCTCACTCGCACTCTGCATGTTCTCATGCTGTTTCTGTAACTCATTACTCATAGAAGCAAGCATGTAACACTTAGCTCTCATATCATGCTCCTTCCACTTGTCCAAAGTTTCATATTCCTCTAATGCGGCCTCTGGAGGTAAGGGACTAGGAACATTTGAATCTAGAACATATCCTATATGTTCAAGGTTTAGGACAAGTTTCAAATTTCTTAGCCAATCAGATAGATTAGGTCCTGTATACCTATTGCGATCAAGTATGCTTGCAAGGATATTGGATAGTGGTGGTTGTTCTGTGCTCATTATTATCAGAAAATTAACTGCAGAAAATAACCAGATTAATTAGTAGATGTATCACGTAATTAACCAAAATGATTATGGTCTTCTAATCAAATTGGTCCTCCCACTAACTTAGCAAATCCTACACTTACATAGTAGAAAACGGAAATCCTAGTTGGATGGATTTCTAGTGGGTGATTAAATTCTTATAATCCTAGTGATCATCCTCAGGTATATCCATTATTGGAATTACAATAAACTATAAGTGAGCAATTCCTTGCCCATCACATCTCATGTGCAGTTCAATCTTTTACCTAGCCTCTAATGTTCAAATTCTCAGGTACATCCATTATTGTTGATCCCATTGAGCCAGTAATTATGCAAATAATTTTAATGTCCTTAGGTACATCCAATATTGGCCACCAAACCATTTACATATCTACAACATCTCATGCTTAACAATTATTCTTAAGAAAATCTCTTAAATTAATTGCATCTTATGCAAGTATTTAAAATTTTTTAAAATAATTGCCTCAATAGAGGGCCCATGTTATAATTACTTTAATTATACCATATCCAACTTAATCATTTGTTTAGAAGATTTTGTAGTCGTCCTAATTACTATTAAGGTCTCACTTTGCACATTATCCATTTAGCATGCATATATCAAATACTTGCATACATTCCCATACATCTCATGCATTCATGGATAAATAGTAAATATGGTATGATCATGGACTTTCTAAGGGATTCAATTCTGAGCCACCAAGAATTGAATCAGGGCATTCCTAGGTGCATTTCATTCATTCATATTACAAGAGTTGCTGAAGGAGTACATAATCAACACTTGATCTTGAATTCCTCCCACTGGTCCCACCAATACTCTTGACCTCCTTGATCTTCTTGCAATCCAATTACATAGTAATCCTTGGCATACCAAGGTGAATTTACAAGAACTAATTAAATGAAATTACAACAAAAAAATATTACAACCTTTATAATACATGCCCAAAATAAATTAAAATAAATTAATTAATTTACAACCCAAAGAAACATAAAAGAAATAAATCCAATCACATTAGTCTTTTATAGTCCATGATCATCCATCATGCATATCTCTATTTAACAATTAAATAAAACATACATACTTAAATTAAATTGAATATCTCATATTCAACTTAAAAATCCAGATTTGAATATGATTCAAATAAATTTAAAAATTCAGATTTGAATCACATTCACACAAATTTAAAAATTCAGATTTGAATCACATTCAAGCAAATTTAAAAAATTCAGATTTAAATAAAAATTTAATTGTGTGATTAAAACTCTAATTAAACAATTTAATTAGTGATACGATGAGCTATTAGATCATACAACAATTGTAGATTCAAAAACCCAAACCTTGCACACACTATTGCAGACCACAAAGTGTGCGCACCATTGGTACTCATCACCATGCTGCCACATTTCCTTTGCAACCAGCAATGGATCAATCATCTCATGATCAAACCACACAATTAAATCGTATAATCAACAATCTAAATGGCAAATATAGTGGCTCTTATACCAAATTAAGGAGCAGAAGCATTAAAAACATAGGTTTACATCGTTGAATTCAAAAAATTTTCATCTAGGGTCACATGCATCATGCAAGATTCATTTTTACTTATGTGATTACAATGATAAACAACATATTAAAACTCTTTTAATATGTTTTTGGATCTACATTTTCCATTTAAGATTTTAGATTTAGTAAATTAATTCTTTAAAACCCTATTTAGATTAAGAACAAGTGTACTAACCTTTTTGATGCACTGCAGTGTCTTTGGCACCTTTGGGATGCACCTAGGACACCAGATTTTATCCCTCTAGCTTGTCCACACCAAGATCACCAATGCCAGCCCCTTGAACAGCTTCTAAAGCTTTTCCAATCAATTAGAAAATCAAGTTTTGCCTTTTAAGAGATTATAGATGTAAACAGGATACTATAAACAATTTCCAGTATTTTTAATTTAAGAGATTGTTGGCAAATCTCTTTGAATTGATGAGAGATGAAGAAGATGAGAAGAAGAACATTCCAAGGGTGGCAGCACCAAGAGAATATAGCAGCTTGTTTTTTTGTTCTTTCATCCTTACACTTATATAGCTAGGTCACCACTTAAAACCCTTGCCACATGTCACCTTTTGATTGGCTTTAGGTTTAATTGACCCAATCACATTGTGCCAAGTGTCAAACTTATATTTAATCTTGACTTTTATCATCTTACATGATTAAAAAACATATGGCAAGCTTATGTGTTGTGCCATGTGTCACCATCTCATGGTGCCACATGTTATCCTGTGAAATGACCAAAATACCCCTGTGTCTTAATTTTGAGTTCTCAATCCAAAATAATTATTTCTCTTCTTCTAATCAATTTATATCAAATATAAATTAATTAATTAATCTCTATTAATTAATTTCTCATTAATTAAATTCATATTTAAACACTTTAAATATAAATTTAACTTATATTATACATCCAATAAGCTAGATTTGGTTTCAAGTCAAGCTACGGACTTTGCAATCTAATTGCAAACTAAACCTATTTAATTAATTAATTAAACTCTTTAATTAATTAATTAAATCATATTTAATTTAGTGATTACTTGTGTATGTATGTGACTTACTAGGCTCATCACTAATTGGCAATGAGACATGATATCAACTCTTAATATCATCAGAACTCTTTCTTACCATAAATGATTTCTCTAAATCATTTTATGCAGCTCATAGACTATGGCTAACACCTAGTATAGCATGCCATAGCCACCTAATCAATAATAAGGTTTACCTTAAATTAACCTATAATCATATGTTACCATGCACTAGAATCTCTCTGTTATAAAATCCCAATTCAAGCTGGAGTCATGGTTTATGTCAAACCCCATTTGCTATGAATATGATGTTCTCTTTTCATTCCTATTCTTGATTAAAAAGATTTTCTCATCAGAAACTCTTTTCTGATTGAATCTATCTGTCCTGGCCAAGAACTTGAAACATCAAGAACAATTAAATGAACATAGGATTTTATCCCTATTTACTTAGGTAAGAGATTCCATATTGATCAACACCTACCTCCATATATAACTAGTAGGAGCCAACACATGCCCATATACCCATACACAGTACAAGTATGAAAGCAGTATCAAACTCAAACCACCTATATATAAGATAACTGTGCTATCTCAAGTCTAAAGATTATATGCACTGATACGATTTATGACAATGTATTGACAAGAATAAACTCCATGTGCTTGTCATAAATGTCACTGGTTCGACCTACTTATCATATATAAGTACCTATCATGTTTGTTATATGGCATGAGACTCACCATTCCATCTTATTTATATCTCATATAAATAACTTGGGAACAAACATGTTTACAATCTTTCTGGATAATTCATGTCTTTATTGTGAAGTATCCTTGATTGTAAACCAATTTATGATACTTTGTGCTAGAAATGCTGTCACTCATATTCTTAACAAATAAAGAATAGAATTTCTAACAAAATATCAATGAACCTTTTCTATTACACATAAATATATTATGTAAACAGAAAAGTGAAAAATGCCTTTTATTAATAAAAGATCTATAAGATACATACTAAATGATATACTCCAAGGCATACTACTAACATCTTCGTGCTAAGTACAACTGCTCAATGTCATTATTTGATACATATAGTGCATTACATTATAAATATAAGCTAATAGAGGGAAATCTTCTTGTGTGATTTGTTTAGGAGATAGAATACCCTCTGATAGACTATGGAAGAAGGGGATCATTCTGAAGAACAATCAGTAGAGGCCGAGGCACTAGGGGAAACCCTAGCCCTTCAAAATGTAAGTGGATTAGTTGCACCAACTCCTCCAATATCGCAGTTCCCTGGTCAATTTGCCCAGCAGATGGCTGCGATGTTCCAACAAATGGCTGAAAGCATGCCTACCCAAGCTCCACTTCAGGCACTTGTAGTGCAACCACAGCCTCTAGCCAGGTAGTATGATAAGTTGATCAAGTATGGTGCTATAGAATTTAAGGGTACAGTGGACCCTTTAGAGGCAGAGCAGTGGTTGGAGAGGATGAAAAGAGTTTTTAAGAAGCTGCACTGCGCTGATGAGCTAAAATTCAAGTATTCAGTGTCACTTCTCTAGGGGGATGCATATGATTGGTGAAAAACCATCCCCCATAGTCTGGTGGAACCTCCAGTACTGACATGGGATGATTCCCTCAGAGAGTTCATATAAAAATACATCCCAGATGCTTATGTGGACATGAAGCTACAGGACTTTCTAAGTCTAAAATAGGGTAGTAAAATAGTGGCAGAATATGAAAGTGAGTTCTCCCGCCTGAGCCATTATGCCAGGAACTTACTTGCTACGAGCAGAGAAAGATGTAAAAGGTTCGAGACTCGCTTGAAGCCTAGTTTGAGGATGCAAGTGGTCGGATTCCTATATTATAACTTCTCTAAACTCATCTCCCAAGCACTTGAGCTAGAAAGAATTGAAGCAGAAGGGGCACCAGTGAAAGAGAAAATAGAGAAGACTGAAAAAGAAAGAGGTGGAAAGTCAATGGATCAGAGTTCTAGTGACCATACTGGAAAGAGAAAGAACTTCAGGGGACAAAGCCATGGTAAATTGTCTAGAAGAGGAAGATTATCGGGACAGAGATTCCCTAGATCTGGTCAATAGATAACCAGAAGTTCTCACCCTCCCCGCCCTTGTGAGACATGTGGCAAAACCCATGGTGGGATATGTTACTGGGCTTCGGGAGCCTGTTTTAATTACGTGGGTATGGGGCATTTTGCTAAAGACTATACCAATGCCCATAGAATTGGGCTACCTCCTACTACTACAGAAGGGCCTGTATAGAGTTTTGCCATTAGAGGATCACAACTAGTTAGCAGAGGCAGAGGTAGAGGCAGAGGTAGGGGCAGCACCTCAGGCAGTCAGGGTACAGTAAATCAATCCGATCAAGGTAGTGCTCCTGTTAGAATCTACACAATGAGACAGCGAGAAAAGGTCGAGACTTCTGACATTGTGGTTGGTACATTCTCTATCTCTGATTAAGATGTATTTGTGCTATTTGATTCGGGTTCTACCCACTCCTATGTTAGTGCTAGCATCGTTGGTTCTCTTATTGTTCCTTGTGTAAAACTGGATTTTGAGGTGCTAGTAACTAGTCCATTAGGACAAGAGGTTAGGGTCAATAGAATGTATAGGGATTGTCCTTTGGTGATCCAAAGACATACTTTTTTGTCTGATCTGATAGAAATGCCCTTCAAAGACTATGATATTATCTTGGGCATGGATTGGTTAGCCAGGCATTATGTAATGATTGACTATAGACTGAAGATAGTCACTTTTGGTCTCCCTCAGTATGGTGATGTGGTAATACATGGGGAGAGGCAGTTATTGCCATCAAACATTATTTTAGCTACACTGGCTAGAAAAATGATAAGAAAGAGGTGTGAAGCATACTTGGCATATGTGGTAGACACCCAGGTAGGGAGTCCAGCACTAAGAAACATCCCTACAGTATGTAACTTTTTGGATGTGTTTCCTGATAAGTTGCTAGGATTACCTTCGAAAAGAGAGGTGCAGTTTGAGATTGATGTTATGCCTGGTGCGGACCCAATCTCAATTACTCCATATAGAATGGCACCTAGTGAATTAAAGGAGTTGAAGGTGCAGTTGCAAGAATTGCTTAACAAGGGCTTTATTCACCCTAATGTGTCACCTTGGGGAGTGCCAGTGTTGTTTGTTAAGAAGAAAGATGGCACTCTTCACTTGTGTATTAATTATCAGCAGTTGAATAAGGTAACAATAAAGAACAGATATCCACTGCCCCGCATTGATGATTTGTTTGATCAGTTGAAGGGTACAGTTGTGTTCTCCAGAATTTATTTGAGATTAGGCTATTAACAGTTGAGGGTGCAAGAGCAAAGCATTCCAAAAACTGCTTTCAGAACTCGATATGGCTATTATGAGTTCCTGGTTATGCCATTCGGGTTAGCCAATGCTCCAGCTGCATTTATGGACCTGATGAACACTATCTTCAGGCCATACTTAGATTAGTTTGTGGTAGTATTTATTGATGACATCTTAGTGTATTCGGGGAATGCTGAGGAGCATGATAAACATTTGCGGATTGTGCTACAGACTTTAAGAGAAAAACAGTTGTACGCCAAATTGTCAAGGTGTTAATTTTTGCTGAAAGAAATTACTTTCTTAAGGCACACAGTATCAGCAGAGGGTATCAAGGTAGATCCTAGTAAGATTGACCCTATCCTTAATTGGAATCCACCCAGAAATGTTACAGAAGTTCGTAGTTTTTTGGGTTTTGCTGGATACTATTGTCAGTTTGTGAAGGGATTTTCCATATTGGCATCTCCACTGAGCAAACTGCTTCGAAAAGATATGAAATTTCAGTGGATGAATAAATGCCAATAGAGTTTTGATGAGTTAAAGAAATGTTTGACTGAAGCTCCAATCCTGACTTTACCTACACTAGGTAAAGAATATACAGTATATAACGATGCTTCACACAATCGGAATGTCATTGCATATGCATCACGCTAGCTAAAACAACATGAGAGAAACTACCCTACACATGACTTGGAACTTGCTGCCATTGTATTTGCTCTAAAGATCTGGAGACACTATTTGTATGGGGAAAAATGTTACATTTACACAAATCACAAGAGCTTGTGGTACTTATTCACCCAGAAGGAATTGAATTTGAGATAGAGGAGATGGTTAGAGTTATTAAAATAGAATGATTGTTTAATAGATTACCAGCCAGGGAAAGCAAATGTGGTGGCTGATGCCTTAAGTCGTAAGACCATGGCAAGTCTAAGAATTTCTCCTTTGTCCATGGTATATGAGTTAAAGGCATTACAGGCTAGTGTGGAGGTTGATGATGAGGGACAGACATTAGTTGTATGGCAGATACAGCCAGTGTTGATTGATCAGATTAAATAGCTGCTCAAAATGATGAGAAATATCAGAAGCTACTAGAAGAAGTTCGGTAGGGCAAGAAACCTGAATTTTCTGTGAGAGATGATGGCTTACTGCCACATCAGGGCAGAATTTGTGTTCCCAATGATGTGGACTTGAGACAAATCATTATGAAGGAAGAACATGAGTCTCATTTTACTAGGCACTCTAGTGGCACTAAGATGTATAGAGGGTTAAAAGAACACTATTGGTGGATGGGTATGAAAAGAGATATAGCTGAGTATGTGTCCAAATGTCTAACTTGTCAGCAAGTGAAGGCAGAGCATCAAGTACTAGTTGGTTTGCTACATCCATTGCCAATGCCTGAGTGGAAATGGGAAAGAATAAATATGGATTTTGTAATGGGACTTTCGAGAACACAGAAGAGCCACAGTGCAGTGTGGGTCATAGTGGACAGATTAACCAAGTCTGCTCATTTTCTGCCAGTCCGAATGGACTATATCCTAGAGATATTGGCTAAACTATATATTGATGAAATTTTAAGATTGCATGGAGTGCCAGTATCTATTGTGTCTGATAGAGATCCTAGGTTCACTTCTAGATTCTGGGGTAGTCTTCAGAGAGCTCTAGGAATTAGATTGAACTTCAGTATGGCATTCCACCCATAGACAGATGGCCAGTCTGAGAGGGTAATTCAAATATTAGAGGATATGTTGTGGGCTTGTGTGATTGAATTTGAGGGTAGTTGGGATACAAACTTGCCTTTGATTAAGTTTTCTTACAATAATAGCTATCAATCAAGTATAGGCATGCCTCCATATGAAGCTTTGTATGGCAGGAAGTGCAGAACTCCTCTGTGTTGGGATGAAGTGGGGGAAAGAAAACTTATTGGCCCGGAGATTGTTCAGCAAACAGAGGAAAAGATCAGACTAATTAGAGACAAACTAAAGGCTGCATCAGACCGATAAAAAGGCTATATTGATTTAAAGAGGAGAGATATTGAATATGCAGTGGGTGATAAGGTGTTTCTCAAGGTTTCCCCTTGGAAGAAAATTATGAGATTTAGCAGAAAGGGGAAATTGAGTCCTCGTTTCATTGGACAACATGAGGTTCTGGAAAGAGTGGGTCCTCTGGCATATTGATTGGCATTACCTCCAGAGCTAGCGAAGATACATAATGTCTTCCATGTGTCTATGTTGAGGAGGTATAGATCAAACCCATATCATGTGCTACCAGTAGAAGAGATTGAGGTAAATCCAGACCTCACATATGAGGAAGAACCTATTGAGATTCTGGCATATGAGGCAAAGCAGCTGAGGAACAAGCAGATACCTCTGCTAAAAGTGTTGTGGAACCATCATTCAGGCTAGGAAGCTACTTGGGAACGAGAAGAGGATATGAAGAGGCAGCATCCACAACTGTTCATAGACTAAGAGCAGGTAAAATTTCGAGACGAATTTTATTTTAACGGAGGGAGAATTGTAACACCCTTACATGCATAGGTTTGTGTATTTTACTGTTCCAGTGACCGGTGTCGGTCTCGACAATTAAGAGGATTAGAACCATATTTAAGTCATCTAGAAAAGCCTTGAATGAAAATTAATAGTAATTATCAGAAGGTCAAGTCTAAATAAGAAAAACAAAACATAAAAGGTTAAATGAGTCGAGGGTCACAGCGATGGGTAACCTTACCGGGAAGTGACTGCGAGGTCAGTTCCAACCCTAATTTTCAATGGGACATTGTGACACCACAGTCCTAAGAAGTATTGCGAAGCTAGTGGAAAAGAGAAAATCACAGAAAAGAGTTAATAATTAGGTCAAATAATTAGATCAGTGTTCCTGAAGAAATACTGAATTATTAGTAAACAGATCAGACCGGTAAGGGGCAAATTGGTCAATTCACCCCTATAGGTGACTCATGACCTAACTGTCCAATAAAATCTAAGAAATGAAAATTTTGAAATATATAATTAAATTGAAGAAGTTATAGAAAAACAAAAGAAAAAGAAAAGGAATTTAATTAAGGATTATGACATCATTATGGTGACATCATACATGAGGTCATAAATAATTTTCATTTATTTGATAATTTGGCTAAGTCAAATTAAAGATAATTATACATAAATAAGAGAAAAAAAAATTTGGGACTTGTCTTCTTAATTTGGCCAACCATCCTCTCACTTCTCTCTCTCTCTTCAGTCATCTTCCACCATTGATAAACCACACCCAAGCTTTATAAACCCTAATCTAGCCATAAATTCCCTAAGGTTTTTTAAGTAAATCTCATCCTTGACCCTTGATTTATCTATTGACAACAAAAACAAGGAGAAAAAAGAGGAAATTGAGAAGAGAGAAAAGACACACGAAGAGGTTAGTGAATATTCTCTTAAATCTCTTTTTCAATTCATGTTTATATAGTTAAATTAACTTGAAAATTGAAGAAAAATGAAACAAAATCATGCGCATCTACACCTACATGAATTTCGGCCAACATATAGTAAACTAGGGTTGAGTGATTTTGATGCAATTAAAGGTGTAATTAGTGGAATTAAGTGTATAAGTATGAATTAGACATTTTAATTTTATCAATTGAATTAAGTATAGAAATTACTTAGGGAAAATTGGAGGGAAAAATTAAGAGTTTTTGAAATTGAGGCAAATTGACCTAATTGAGACTCAAAATGGTCAATTGGGGCCAATTGGAGTGGGTTGGAATTGTGAGAAATGAAATCAAATTCGGATTGGTAGAGGTCCAATTCTAGAAAGCTATACCTAGATCCACTTCAGGGACCAAAACTATAATTTTACCACTCCAATTGGTGTAAGGCATATTGGAGATGAAAGTAGACACATAATGCCATAATTTTTATGCAAAAACCCTGCCCTGAAAATGGCTTTAAGTTAGTGAACAATTAGGTCAAACCCGGAATTGGCACACTACCACTGCACAGAAATGACCAAACGAACAGTGTTTGTTCATTTGGCCATAACTTGGTGTAGGAAGGTCCAAATGATCTAAATTTTATACCGATGGAAAGCTGAGACATAGCACTACATCTGTTATGAAGGCAACAAACCCAAATTCTGACCATAACCCATCCAAAAAGTGAGCTGTAGTCGACACACCAAAACTGCCAAAACAGAATTAGTACCCAAAATTCTGGGTTAAAACCAATCCGCCCAGCTACATTTAAATTAACATAACTTGAGCTACAAAACTCTAAATAGAGTGATTCAAAAATAAATTAAAGATAAGACAATAAAGAATAACTTTTGTGAAGGAAAGTTAGCCAAATTTCCACTGTAACCAAATCAGTAGAATAGTAGAAAATAGTGACCCAAAACTGAAATTTTAAAATTTCTCTTAAGAAGCTTAGAAATTGAAATGGCAACCAACGCCTAACCAATTTGACACTCAAAATGTGGTATGTGAGTGTAGTTGGAATTCACATACCTATTAAGCATGAAAAAGTTAATATTTTGACTTGAATAGTACAATGAATAGTAACCCCAAAATGCAAAGTCTAAAGAATTCTATTTTAAGCAATTTTAGGGGTGCAATTAAGTAGGCATGAAATTATTTGTTAGATTAATATTGTGACTTGATACTGAAACACTGAAAATTGTGTATTTAAGTTGAAAAAGACACTAGGAAGGAAAAAGAAACAGTGAGTCAAGACCAAGCAGCGACTCATAAAACGTTTGTGCACAACATATAATTTCTCTTTGAAATTTCTTTTGAAATGGTGTTGAATGAACTACAAAAATTTATTTATGATTTCCATTGTATTGAATATTTAATTGAAAAGAAATATGTGTTATTAACAAAAATTTTTGGGAAGTTAAATTGTATATGAATTGATGGTCATTTTAAATGTTTAGAAAATTGTTAAAATAGTTTAAAACCATAATTGTCATGACCAGATGTTTGAATTCCTCACTAGCTTGCCTAGTGAGAAGAAATAGTTTTGTATTCCCTCTCTGGCTGAAGTGTTGAGGTGTGTACCAGTAGAGGAGGAATTTAGATGAGTACTCATATAATTGTGCTAGCTAGCCTTGGTATTGTCAGTAGTATGCCCTAGAGCATATCATTTAGTATGTATCTTGTACATGTTTTATTAATAAAAAGTCATATTTACTTTTTCGTTTACATAATATATTTATGTGTAATAGAAAAGGTCCATTGATATTTTGTTAGAAATTCTATTCTTAAGTTATTAAGAATATGAGTGACAGTATTTCTAGCACAAAGTATCATAAATTAGTTCACAATCGAGGATACTTCACAATAAGGACATGACTTATCCAGAAATATTGTAATCATGTTTGTTCCCAAGTTATTCATATAAGATGTAAATAAGATAGAATGGTGAGTCTCATACCATATAACAAACATGATAGGCACCTATGCATGATAAGTAGGCCAAACCAGTGACACTTATGACAATCATGTGGAGTTTATTCTTGTCCATGCATTGTCATAAATCATATCAGTGCATATAATCTTTAAACCTGAGATAGCACAGTTATCTTGTATATAGGTGGTTTGAGTTTGATACTACGTTCATACTTATACTGTGTATGGGTATATGGGCATGTGTTGGCTCCTACCAGTTATATATGGAGATAGGTGTTGATCAAGATGGAATCTATTACCGTAAGTAAATAGGGATAAAATCCTATGTTCATTTAATTGTTCTTGATGTTTCAAGTTCCTAGCCAGGAGAGACAGATTTAATCAGACAAGAGTTTCTGATGAAAAAATCTTTTTAATCAAGAACTACAAATAAAAGAGAACATAATATTGATAGCAAATGGGGTTTGACATAAACTATGACTCCAGCTCGAATTGGGATTTTATAATAGAGAGATTCTAGTGCATGGTAACATATGATTAAAGGTTCATTTAAGGTATTCCTTATTACTAATTGAATGGCCATGGCATCCTATGCTAGGTGGTAAAAATGGTATATGAGGTGCTTAAAATGACTTAGAGAAATCATTTATGGTAAGAAAGAGTTCTGATGATATTGAGAGTTAATATCATATATCATTGCCAATTAGTGATGAGCCTAGTGAGTCACACACATACACAAGTAATCACCAAGTTAAATGTGATTTAATTAATTAGTTAAAGAGTTTAATTGATTAATTAAATAGGTTTGGTTTGAAATTAGATTACAAAGTCCCTAGCATGACTTGAAACCAAATATAGGTTATTGGATGTATAGTATAAGTTAAATTTATATTTAAAGTGTTTAAATATGAATTTAATTATGAGAAATTAATTAATAGAGGTTAATTAATTAATTTATATTTGATATAAATTGATTAGAAAATGAGAAATAATTTGTAACACCCCTATGTTCAGTAGTGCGTTCTACTGCTTCAGTGACCAGTGTTGTCCGGACAGCTAGAATGCCTAGAACTACACTTCGATATGAGTGAGGAGACATAAAATAATGAAATACAAGAAAAGAAAATACAAGAAAAATAAAGGAAAAATAATAGCAATGAAATGTAGTCAAGTTAAACGAGCCGAGAACCCTAGCGATGGGTGACCGCACCGGGAAGTCATGGTGTGGACCGATGACTAGCCCTAGACCGCGGGGAACCCAGGAAATTATTTTTAGGACTTAAATAGACACCTATTGAAGTATAAATACCATTAGAAATATCAAAGAAAAAATTAATTAATTAGCACAAAGAAAAGTGAGAAATCAAAAAAACGAACAAAACCCGGTGTTACCGAAAAATCAGGAATGCAACCCGAACAAGGGCATTGTGGTCATTTGACACTCCGAGTTGTCTTTTGACCTAAAAATCCATTAAAAATACATGATATTACACTTGGAAAATGTCAAGAAAAATTAAATTGGTAGTACAAAGTTTAAATAGCAAAAATGGAAAGCTTAATGTGAGAATTTGGAAAATTAAGAATAAACAATCATTAATTCTCACTTAGTGCTCCACTCACCTCACCTAAGTGGACCACTACACATCTTTGGGCAGAAATAAATCACCTTCTTCAACCTCCCAAACCAGAACCAGCCGAATCCTTTTCTTCTCTCAAGTTCCTCCATGGCCAAGCTCCATGCAACCATGATTTAGCCATATTTTTCACTAGCTTCCTTCACAAAAACTGTTCTACACCACTTGGGCAGTAGATAGGCAGCAAGGAGATCAAGTTTAGTCAAGGTTTTGAAGAGTTTCCAAAGTGGTAAGTTTGTGTTTTTGGTTATTGCTTCATTAAAGTTTGTGAGGAGGTTATGGGTACTTGAATTGTGGAAAGAATTTTGGAGTTTGATGTTCTAAGGGAGATGTTTATTTTTGGTAGCCATGGAAACTCCTTTAGGACAGTTTATTCTTGCTTGTAAATGGTAGATTAAAGGGTTGTTTAAGTGTTTATGTGTGTAGGAATTTATTTGGGTGATGTATATTAAGTATATGTAAATGTGTACTTGAATTTGGAAGCTTGGAAATTAATGGAGTGTGATGTATGAATCGGCAGCTTGATTTGGTGAACCATAAAAATATTATTTCATGTTTAGTTTATGGAATATTAATATTGAATTGTGATAGTTATTATGGCAGCTTGGGTATATGTATGATGGTGTGAGGTTGGACATGTAAATGAGCTAGGTTAGGTGATTGAATTATTGTAATTTGAGCTTGAAAAATTCTGTACTATATGGTGCATATTGAGTGTGATTGTAAGCTGCCAAAATGACCAACAATATGTTGTGAAATGTCTTTAGGTTATGGTACAAACCAGAATTGGCATGAATGTGTAGTTTGGTAAGTGTTAAAAGTGTCCTTGATGAGTAATGAATAAAATGCAATAGGGCAGTTTATGTTATGGGCCTAGAACCTTAAGTGTGTGGCTCCAATTGGTATGAAACCAACTAGAGATGAAACTAGGCACAAAATGTGCCAACTTTCATGAAGGAAGCTTACCAAAATACTGCTTGTAAGGTAACTTGAAAAATGACCAAATCCGGATTAGTGCAATTAAGGCCTGAAAATTTACCATTTGGGCAGCAGTTAGTGTTTTAGCCATAACTCACTCAAAACAAGTCCGATTGACCTGAAATTTTGACCATGAATAGATAAGACCTATATCTACAAGTCTTATGAAGACATCAAAGCCCAGAAATGACCATAAGCAAGTCAAACTGCTTGCACAAGTTTGGGTCCAAAAACTGGCCGAACCTAAAATGACCTAAAATAACCTAAAGTGACCAATTGTGATGCATTTTGACCAGCAATAGTAAAATGACCATAACTTGGTCTACATAACTCAGAATGACCTGAAATTTTGCCCCGCGTGCAATAAGACATAGATCTACAAGTTTGTAGTTTTGACCGAAAGTCGAAAACCGAGGAAACTAGGTCGTCTAGCTAGGTCAATCTAGTATCTCGAAATCCAGCAAATTGCAAGAAAACGCAATATACATGGAAATGAATTGGGTAACATGTACCAACCCTAAAAGACTATTGAATGTGACATATTGGTAACATTAAAACCTAATTCACCTAGAATGTATCGAGGGTCAACATCTTAGGTTGACTAAGGAAATAATAGAATTCAGTGAATTAATTATCAAGCATTATCGTTAGAGACAGTTTAAATGAGTACTGAAACACTTCAAATTGTGTGTTTCAATTAGCAAAGACTCAGGGAAGGGGAAGGAAACACTGAGTCAGAGCCAAGAGACAGTTATCAGAGGTTTATGCACAACTAGTTTTTAACTGATTTTGTTTTGAATATTTCATTTGATTAAATGACACATTTTTCTTATGTATTATGTTTAATAAGCATTGGATTTAATTCAATGATTATTGAAATTGTTATAGTATGTATGAATTTAGCTTTGTGAAATGGTATTTCCACAAGTATTAAGCATTGTTAAGGATTGAATAAATTATGTTTTGGAAAATTGTGATAGAACATGTTTTGAATTGTGATGGTAATTTTCATGGAAAAATGCAAATTTATGATTTGAATTGTGATTAGCATAAAAATTATTGGATATTGGAATTGAATTTGAATCGAATTATATTGTGATTTATGCTCACTAAAAGAATTGTGATATTGTTTTATATCTCACTATAGATGTGTAACACCTCATCAGAATAACAGTGCATATTCTATCAAGCTTCGTGACCGGTGACGGTCCGGACAGCTAGAACGTCTGGAAAAATAATTAGACTAGAGTGAGGAGTCATAAATAACTCAAATATTAATAAGAAAAATTTAGTAAAAATTTTAGAAATAAAATACAACCAAGTCAAATGAGCCGGTGCCCAAGTGATGGGTAACCAGAGGGAAGTTGCGGTTCTCGCAACTAGGAGCCCTAGACCCGAGAGAAAATTCATAAAATAATTTTTGGGACTCCAGAAAAGGGTCATTGAGGTTCCTATGGCATTAGAATGCCAAGAAAATATTTAGAAAAATTTTTTAATCGGTACAGACAATTTTGACCCGTTAAGCCAAACGGAGGGCATTTTGGTCATTTCGCCTTCAGAGATGATTTTTGGCCGACTTGTCCAGTTGAGTAAATAATTATTATGACATAAAATGTGAATAAATATTGCTAAAAATTGAATTGAAAATGAGTAGCAAAGAAAAGAAAATGAATTAAAATTGCAATTTTGACCTCATGCTTATGTCACTAAGCACTCTCACCAAATCACCTTGTTACACATATCCATAAACCAATTAAAATGAGTCAAATGGGCAGAAAATTGAAGTGAAAAAAACAGTAGCCCTTTTCCTTCTTCTTCAAAACGTTTTACACCTCCTCCCTTACTCCTCCATTAACAAACTTTCTAAAGCTTCAATTTCCATGCTTTCCTCACCCCAAAACCCTAAGTCACCTTCACTAAAACTTGTCCACTCATCTTGGGAAAGTTTTTGGCAGCCTAGAAAAGGAAAGAAAAAGAAGTTTGAGCTTGGGAAAATCTGCCCTACAAGAGGTTAGTTCACATATATACCTTAAACCCTTTATTTCTATGTTAGACACTTGAAATAGGTAAGAATTTGTGAGTTAAATGAACCAAATATATGTGTATGTCCACCATGAATTTCGGCAGCCCTAAGGAAGGAACAATGATGGAGTGTTTTTGATGGTTTTAATGGACTTAAAGTGGACTAGAGATCATGTTTGAAGTACATAATTATGTGGATAATGACTTAGCTAGTTAACTAGGGTAACTAGTGTGAAATGGAAATGGAAATTAGGGTTTTGAGAAGTGAAAATTTGACTTGGCTTAGGAAATTGTTAGAGAACATTTTAATGGTCAATTAGTGACCATTTTAGGTAAGTTGACCACAATTTGGACTGAAATATAGCATGGCAAAGTGAATGTGTAGGCTGCCTAGGGACAGCAGCAAGGGTGGCTGTGATTCCAGCCCACTTAGACAGCCATAACTTTGGCTGTGTAGGTCCAATTGGTATTTGGACAATTGGACATGAAACTAGACTTATAATGGCACAATTTTGCTGAAGAAACCATGCCCAAAAGACCAAAGCAAGTGGACCAAAAGTTGGCCCCAATCCGGATACCCTGCAACAGCACCTGCAGAAATGACCAAATGAACAGTAAGCCATAACTCACTGTAGATATGGTCAATTGACCTGAAATATTTACAGAAACAAGATAAGATAAGACAAACAACTTTCATGAAGAAACCTACCCCAAATTATGACCAGAACCTAACCAAAATGGCAGTCACAGTTACTGTTCATGGTACTGTAGATTTGGTAAATTCTGCAGAATTGAAATCCGGCCAGCTGTGGTTTTTGGACCATATCTAGAGCTACAAAACTCCAAATGGAGTAATTCAAAAAAAGAAATTCAACTAGACAAAATAAGGAACAACTTTCATGTTTACCATTTCCTCAAATTCCCATTGCAACAGGACCCAATGGAACAATAAAGTTGGGTCACAAAAAACTGAAAATTCTGCTCTTTTGGTTTTAGGTTTGGAAATGGATTTGGTGGTTAATTCCAACAAGTTTTAAATGTAAAATGTGGTACATTGGGGGTGCTAAAACCAATGTACCTATTTTCTATCCAAAAGTCAACATTTTTGTTGACCAATGAGGTGAATAGTGACACCAAAACTTGAAATTCAAAATTTGAAATTAGAAATGCATCTAGGGGACTTTAAATTGCAATTGGCAATTAATACTAGCAAATGTAAAACTCAAAATGTGGGATCTTGGTGTAATTAGAATTAATATATCCACTAAGTATGAAAAAGTCAACATTTTGGTTGACTAGTAAGGTGAATAGTAATCAAAATGATTAGTAAATTAAGATGAAAACCTAGAACCAATTCTAAGCTTAAATGCTTAGAATTGTATGACAAATGTAGACTATGCATCCTAGTCAAAATTGTTAAAAAGGAATTAAGGCCATAAATTTGAAATCCATGAAATATTTATGAATTACTTGAAACATGAAAAATAAGTCACCTAATTGATGTGAATAGATAGTTAGGGCTTATATGCCCATCACAAATGGAATTCATAAAATATTAATAATTCAACTTGAAATATAAAATTTGTAATTACATAAGTAGATTCTTGAATATATAAATGAGAAAAGGGAAAATGTTTTGAATACAATGGTACATATGAACCATTGTTTAGAATTGTGATTAATATGAATAACATAATAAATGAATAAATGAACCTATTAATGTATGAATGAGACATTAGTTCTCATTATTGTAGAGAGGAGAAGTATTTTGAGTACAATGGTATAAAAGGATAATTGATGTGAATTGTGATCATATAAATGATCAAATGAATGTATGAATTATAATTGAAATTTATCATGAAATAATGAAGTCATAAAACACAATATATTAATATTTAATGATATTATGTGCCCGTGTATTGCCTAGACATGTGTGTCAGATTGGATAGTTTGGCATGCCAATAGGGTATTGTTTTAGCAGTACTGCAAAAGGCTTTATGCCTATATTCATAGCTCTATGCTCGTATTCATGGCTCTTATGCCCGTATTCATGGCTTTTATGCCCGATTATGTGATATCATGGCTTTTTAGCCATACTGACTGCATACGTGGTTGACGTTCTGCGTCCCATGGTATGACGGCCCGAGGCACCGCGGTGTCCAGAGCCAACGACCCGTTATCCAGTTTAGTCAGCCTGTCGTAGGTTACTTGGGCAGTGTAATTTATTAAAATAAATTAAGACTATTAGTAATTAAAAATACTAGAAATCAAATAAATGAGTTAATAAGACTTTAAAAGAATTAGTTACAATTATGAAATGATCCAAACTACATAAAAATTGTTAAGTAAAATGATAAAAGAGTTGCAAAAATAGGTATAACTTAACTAAATATTTTAAATGTACCTTCTATTGCCATATAAATATAATATGAGTATTTTTATTAATTCTGTATGTTGTACATTATCACTGTGAATTTTGGAATTAAACGCTTCCAAAGCGAAACAAATGAGAACAAAAGATAATTAATATTAGACACATTGTATTAAATTAAATTGATTCTTAAATATTCAAATTATGCTTCGTTCTTTCTTTATTTGTATATTTTATTTTCTTGTTCTATTATTGCACCACTAAGCAGCAATGCTTAGCGCGATGGATTTGTTTCCTCGCGCAGGTACTTTGACTAAGATTTTTGGAGTCCAGATCTGCAGAAGTGGCTGGAGTATTCAAGGTTGTCACCTCCTCAGCAATGCATGTAGATAGGGCCCATATAGATCATATTTTGTATTTAGTACAAAATGCTAGATATTGTATTATAATGTAGATTATGAGCAGGTAATTAATAGAAATGTAATGTAATTTAATAAATTAGCTCTTTCATATGTAATTAGTTTATACATCATGTAAATTATGAAATTTTGTAATTATTTTGTAAATTATGTAAATTAAGGAAATTTGAAAATTTTGCTCATTGAATTTGAGAATGTTTACATATGAATTGAATATGAATGGAAATGTATGGAAATGATTATGAAATTGAAATGTATGGATGAGATTTGAAATATGAGAAAATTATGAGAATGATTGATGAGATAATTATGATTAGCATGGATAAGATTTTATTTTGGAAATATTATTGAAATTTTCAAACAGGTAAATAGTAAAATACGTCAACTGGTAATAAAATAGGGGAAACTCCGCTGGTTTCTCCGACGAAAAATAATTAATATTAAAATATAATGAGATCAAATTATGAAAGGAATAAAGTAAGATAAGATAGGGTGCTCTGGCACCGAATGTAGCACACTTTGCTCGGCTACACTGTAGTCGGGTGAGGGGTGTTACAAGATGCTTGACTAGGTTATTAACCGTATCTCTCATTTGTTGAGAAAACAATGGAGTTAGTTGTGTTTTGATTACCATGGTACGTGCATAGGCTTAGATTTTCCTCTGATTTGAGGTTAGATCTAAGTTTTTTATCGTTATGGCCCTTGCAGAAGATTCATTATTGTGATGTGTACTGTGCACGATGATTCGACCTCCCCGACCATAGGGAGTTAGAATCTGATTCGACCTCCCCGACCATAGGGAGTTAGAATCACTTCGAATATGGCCCTTTCGGATTAGTCTTGCATAGTTAGTGAGATAAAGAATGATTTTTGAGATACAGCATGGTTTTTGAGATACAGCGTGGTTTTTGAGATACAACATAGTTTTTGAGACATAGAATGTTTTTGAATAGTAAAGAATTGTGATTTCAGTTATGATTTATGTATAATTAATTTTGTTGAAACTACCTTAAATGGTTAGTCATGATTTGATAAATTGAATTTCGTGATCAAAGTCATTTCATACAAATGATTTACATTATTGGCAATGAATATTTTGAGTTTTGGAATTTGATGAGTATTCAGATTTCCAAATTATTTGTTGTAAATTTTGTCAATGTATATTGTACTATGTTTTAAATTATAATCGTGCACCACTGAGTTCACCACTCAGCGATAGCTTTTCATTGCTGTCGCAGGTAGACAGATGGACAGGGCAGCAGACTAGGCTGCTAGTACTACAGTGAGAGATCATCGGGTATATTGAGTATATCATATTTTGCATTTTATATTGTAATGTATGTTCACTATATGTATATAGTGTTCTTGGTTTTGAGGAGTTGTAAATTAAAATTGTACATTGAAGTTGTAAAATAAGTTGTAAATTATTTTGGTTTGTAAATATTGTGATATATTTCTTTTATCTCAGCCTTTGAAAATACTGAAAAATTATTGTGGATTTTGAGTTGACTAAATGTTGAAGTTTGAGATTGAGAAATATATTTGAAGTGTTTTTTACAGATTTTTGAAGAACTGCTTTATTGAAAATACAAATGGCACTCTGCCAAAATTTTTACTGAAATTATTATTTCTTCAAATGTGTTAGCTGTTTCACTTCAGTTCAAAAAAGTTTTTAACACCTATAAATAGTGCTCACCACTGTAAAAAGAAGTAAGAAAAGTTTTAAAATCCCTTATAGTGTATTTAATGGGTTACCAGTAGACAAAGTTGGTAATTCATTAGATATACTACGGGATCATGTTAGGCCTTACAGAGGGGTAGGGTGTGACATGTTTTATTGGTATCAGAGCAAAGTTTTTAAATTCTATTTTCACCTATAATTTAAATATTCTTCCTTCATAGTACAACTGCTCAATGTCATTGTTTGATACATACAGTACATTACATTTTAAATATGTATAACGGGAGGAAATTTCCTTGTGTTAATTGTTCAGGAGGTTTAAGATCCTCGAATTGACTATGGAAGAGGGTGATCGTTCAGTTGATCAATCGATAGAGGCTGAGGTACAAGTTGAGGCCCCAGCTCCAGAAAGTGTCTAAGGCCCGACTGTACCAGTTTTGCCGGTACAAATTACTGCACAAATAGCCCAGCAAATGGCCAATTTCTTTCAACAAATGGCTGATAATCACCAAGCCCAAGTCTGCACCCAACCCCACAAGGGCAACATGAAATAGAGAAGAGGAGAAACCTATGGGTCGGTGCTCACAAAGAATTTGAGAAAGAGAAAAGAATTTGAGGAGCCCCGAGCTCAGGGATATAATAGAGGTGGATCATCAAGGCAGAGACCACCAAGGTCCAGTCGTCGAACAACTAGAAGTTCCTACCCTCCCTGCCAATGTGAAACTTGTCGGAGAAATCATGGTGGGGTATGCTACAAGGCTATTGGAGCCTGTTATAACTATGGAGGCACAGGACACTTTGCCAAGGACTGCACCAGTACTCGTAGAATTGGACCACCTCTTACTACTGCAGAAGGGTTAGCTCATAGCCCTGTCACCAGAAGTTCACAACCACCCAGCAGAGGTAGAGACAGGGGTAGAGGTAACCCAGCAGGCAGCCAAGGCACTGTGAAACAATCAGAGCAAGACAGTGCTCTAGTGAGAGTCTACACAATGAGACAGAGGGAAGAAGTCGAGACATCTGATGTTGTGGCTGGTACCTTCTCAACTTTTAATCAAGATGTGTTTGTGTTATTTGATCTGGGTTCTACCCATTCTTATGTGAGTGCTAGCATCATTGATTGCATTGTTATTCCATATACGAAAATGGACTTTGAGGTGCTAGTAACAAGTCCGCTAGGACAGGAGGTCAGGGTTAATAGAATGTATAGGGATAGTCCTTTGGTGATCCAAGGACACACTTTTCTGCCAGATTTCATTGAAATGCTCTTCAGAGGTTATGATATCATCTTGGGCATGGATTGGTTAGTCAGGCATCATGCCATGATTGACTGTAGGCTGAAGACAGTCACTTTTGGTCTCTCTCAGTACAGTGATGTGGTAATACATAGGGAGAGGTAGCTATTGCCATCAAAAATCATTTTGGCTACACTAGCCAGAAAAAATGATCAGAAAGGGGTGTGAAGCATACTTGGCACATGTGGTAGACACCTAAGTGGGGAGTCCAGCATTGAGGGACATCCCTACAGTATATGACTTTCCAGATGTGTTTCTTGATGAATTACTAGGATTACCTTCGGAAAGAGAGGTGCAGTTTGAAATTAATGTTATACCTGGTGTGGATCCAATCTCCATAACACCATATAGAATGGCACTAGCAGAGTTGAAGGAGTTGAAGGTACAGTTGCAAGAACTATTTGAAAAGGGCTTCATCCGCCCTAGTGTGTCACCATGGGGAGCGCCAGTATTGTTTGTTAAGAAGAAGGATGGCACTCTTCGTTTATGTATTGCTTGACTTGGGGTCTGCATACTTTTATGTTAGTGCTAGAACTATATGTTCTATTGTTATTCCTTTACAGGGGAATAAATGTTGATGCATTAGTGATTAATCCTTTAAGATAAGGATTGTGATAATAAGTGAAATTAGTTTTAGAAGAGTTTATCGATGAAAAGTATTTTCTAACACACCATAAATTATAAAGCTAATTGGCAAGCCTACTTAATGTAAGGCAAGAGGAAGTAAAAGTAAGTTGTGGTAATAGACTTACTCTAAATGAGGGCAAAGATGTTACAGTTAGTAATTGTCAGTGAATATTGTAATCAGAATAAGTTTCGGATATCAGTAAATTCGAAAAGGATAAAATATCAGAAAATTTGATCTATTGGGATGTATCGTAGTAACTTTGCAATGTTCTTGATGTTTATACTGTAAGCTGCATATTACAGTACTGACTTGAGATTATTGTGTAGAGCTACGTACTACTCGATAGTACACCAAGATGAAAATAGTTGCCAACGGCATCTGTTTTGGTATAGTTATGCCAAGATAGAATTTAATTGTTAGAAATAAGTTTGAAAATCCTACTTAGGGATTTAAAACTCAAAAGTTAGAATATTGAAAGGTTATAGTTCAGTACAAAAGGAAGTAACTTATAGAATATTGACAGATAAAAAGAGTTATGGAAGTAAAAATTCGAATAGTTGGTTCAGATATAACAAAGAAATGTTACGAATGTGAGGAAGACTATGGACTAGAATGGTCAGAGGACCAATGACTAGATAAATGATTCTAACATGACCTCAAGGGTCATTCAAAAAGGAACATGAACCGAAATATTAGACAGCACAATAGTAAGAGGAGATTTGTGTTATACAAACAAATTAAACGTTATATGAGATTGTTAAAAGTCTTATAAAAATTCAAAGGAAAGAAGATTATACGATCATATAGAAAGGAGAAAATAAATGTATGACTGTTGTAAAATGGCTATCGGGTAAAATTTTGTGAACGAAATTTATTTTAAGGGGGGGAGAATTGTAACACATCTATGTTCGGTAGTGCGTTCTACTGCTCCAGTGACCAGTGTTGTCCGGACAGCTAGAATGCCTAGAACTACACTTCGATATGAGTGAGGAGACATAAAATAATAAAATAAAAGCAAAGAAAATACAAGAAAAACAAAGAAAAAATAATAGCAATGAAATGTAGTCAAGTTAAACGAGCTAAGAACCCTAGCGATGGGTGACCGCACCGGGAAGTCATGGCGTGGACCGATGACAAGCCATGGACCGCGGGAAACCCTGGAAATTACTTTTATGACTTAAATAGAAACCTATTGAAGTATAAATATCATTAGAAATATTAAAGAAAAAATTAATTAATTAATACAAATAAAAGTGAGAAATCAAAAAAACGGACAAAACCTGGTGTTACCGAAAAATTGGGAATGCAACCCGAACAAGGGCATTGTGGTCATTTGACACCCCGAGTTGTCTTTTGACCTAAATGTTCATTAAAAATACATGATATTACACTTGGAAAATATCAGGAAAAATTAAATTGGTGGTACAAAGTTTAAATAGCAAAAATGGGAAGCTTAATGTGAGAATTTGGAAAATTAAGAATAAAAAATAATTAATTCTTACTTAGTGCTCCACTCACCTCACCTAAGTGGACCACTACACATCTTCGGGCAGAAATAAATCACCTTCTTCAACCTCCCAAACCAGAACCAGCCAAATCCTTTTCTTCTCTCAAGTTCCTCCATGGCCATCCATGGCCAAGCTCCATGCAACCATGATTTAGCCATATTTTTCACTAGCTTCCTTCACAAAAACTGTTCTACACCACTTGGGCAGTAGATAGGCAGCAAGAAGATCAAGTTTAGTCAAGGTTTTGAAGAGTTTCCAAAGTGGTAAGTTTGTGTTTTTGGTTATTGCTTCATTAAAGTTTGTGAGGAGGTTATGGGTACTTGAATTGTGGAAAGAATTTTGGAGTTTGATGTTCTAAGGGAGATGTTTATTTTTGGTAGCCATGGAAACTCCTTGAGGACAGTTTATTCTTGCTTGTAAATGGTAGATTAAAGGGTTGTCTAAGTGTTTATGTGTGTAGGCATTTATTTGGGTGATGTATATTAAGTATATGTAAATGTGTACTTGAATTTGGAAGCTTGGAAATTAATGGAGTGTGATGTATGAATAAGCAGCTTGATTTGGTGAACCATAAAAATGTTATTTCATGTTTAGTTTATGGAATATTAATGTTGAATTGTGGCAGTTGTTATGGCAGCTTGGGTATATGTATGATTGTGTGAGGTTGGACATGTAAATGAGCTAGGTTAGGTGATTGAATTGTTGTAATTTGAGTTTGAAAAATTCTGTACTATATGGTGCATATTAAGTGTGATTGTAAGCTGCCAAAATGACCAACAATATGTTGTGAAATGTGTTTAGGTTATCGTACAAACCAGAATTGGCATGAATGTGTAGTTTGGTAAGTGTTAAAAGTGTCCTTGATGAGTAATGAATAAAATGCAATAGGGTAGTTTATGTTATGGGCCTAGAACCTTAAGTGTGTGGCTCCAATTGGTATGAAACCAATTGGAGGTGAAACTAGGCACAAAATGTGCCAACTTTCATGAAGGAAGCTTACCAAAATTCTGCTTGTAAGGTAACTTGAAAAATGACCAAATCCGGATTAGTGCAATCAAGGCCTGAAAATTTACCATTTGGGCAGCAGTTAGTGTTTTGGCCATAACTCACTCAAAACAGGTCCAATTGACCTAAAATTTTGACCATGAATAGTTAAGGCCTATATCTACAAGTCTTATGAAGACACCAAAGCTCAGAATGACCATAAGCAAGTCAAACAGCTTGCGCAAGTTCAGGTCCAAAAACTGGCCGAACCTAAAATGACTTAAAATGACCTAAAGTGACCAATTGTGATGCATTTTGACCAGCAATAGTAAAATGACCATAACTTGGTCTACATAACTCAGATGACCTGAAATTTTGCCCTGCGTGCAATAAGACATAGATCTACAAGTTTGCAATTTTGACCGAAAATCGAAAACCTAGGGAACTAGGTCGTTCGGCTAGGTCAAACTAGTATCCCGAAATCCAGCAAATTGCAAGAAAACGCAATATACATGGAAATGAATTGGGTAACATGTACCAACCCTAAAAGACTATTAAATGTGACATATTGGTAACATTAAAACCTAATTCACCTAGAATGCATCGAGGGTCAACATCTTAGGTTGATTAAGGAAATAATAGAATTCAGTAAATTAATTATTAAGCATTATCGTTAGAGACAATTTAAATGACTACTGAAACACTTCAAATTATGTGTTTCAGTTAGCAAGGACTCAGGGAAGGGGAAGGAAACACTGAGTCAGAGCTAAGAGACAGTTATCAGAGGTTTGTGCACAACTAGTTTTTAACTGATTTTGTTTTGAATATTTCGTATGATTAAATGACATATTTTTCTTATGTATTATGTTTAACAAGCATTGGATTTAATTCAATGATTATTGAAATTGTTATAGTATGTATGAAATTAGCTTTGTGAAATGGTATTTCCACAAGTATTAAGCATTGTTATGGATTGAATAAATTATGTTTTGGAAAATTGTGATAGAACATGTTTTGAATTGTGATGGTAATTTTCATGGAAAAATGCAAATTTATGATTTGAATTGTGATGAGCATAAAAATTATTGGATATTGGAATTGAATTTGAATCGAATTATATTGTGATTTATGCTCACTAAAAGGATTGTGATATTATTTTATATCTCACTATAGATGCTTGACTAGCTTATTACCTGTCTCTCTCATTTGTTGGGAAGACAATGGAGTTAGTTGTGTTTTGATTACCATGGTACATGCACAGGCTTAGATTTTCCTCTGATTTGAGGTTAGATCTAAGTTTTTTATCGTTATGGCCCTTGCAGAAGATTCATTATTTTGATGTGTACTGTGCACGATGATTCGACCTCCCCGACCATAGGGAGTTAGAATCTGATTCGACCTCCCCGACCATAGGGAGTTAGGATCACTTCGAATATGGCCCTTTCGGATTAGTCTTGCATAGTTAGTGAGATAAAGAATGATTTTTCAGATACAACATGATTTTTGAGATACAGCATGGTTTTTGAGATACAGCGTGATTTTTGAGATACAACATGGTTTTTGAGACATAGAATGTTTTAGAATATTAAAGAATTGTGATTTCAGTTATGATTTATGTATAATTGATTTTGTTGGAACTACCTTAAATGGTTAGTCATGATTTGATAATTTGAATTTCGTGATCAAATTCATTTCATATAAATGATTTACATTATTGGCAAAGAATATTTTGAGTTTTGGAATTTGATGAGTATTCAGATTTCCAAATTATTTGTTGTAAATTTTATCAATGTATATTGTACTATGTTTTAAATTATAGTTGTGCACCACTAAGTTCACCACTCAGTGATAGCTTTTCATTGCTGTCGCAGGTAGACAGACGGACAGGGCAGCAGACTAGGCTGCTAGTACTACACTGAGAGATCATCGGGTATATTGAGTATACCATATTTTGCATTTTATATTGTAATGTATGTTCACTGTATGTATATAGTGTTCTTGGTTTCGAGGAGTTGTAAATTAAAATTGTACATTGAAGTTGTAAAATAAGTTGTAAATTATTTTGGTTTGTAAATATTGTGATATATTTCTTTTATCTCAGCCTTTGAAAATACTGAAAAATTATTGTGGATTTTGAGTTGACTAAATGTTGAAGTTTGAGATTGAGAAATATATTTAAAGTGCTTTTTACAGGTTTTTGAAGAACTGCTTTATTGAAAATAAAAATGGCACTCTACCAAAATTTTTACTGAAATTTTTATTTCTTCAAATGTGTTAGCTGTTTCACTTCAGTTCAAAAAAGTTTTTAACACCTGTAAATAGTGCTCACCACTATAAAAAGAAGTAAGAAAAGTTTTAAAATCCCTTGCAGTGTATTTAATGGGTTATTAGTAGACGAAGTTGGTAATTCATTAGGTATACTATGGGATCATGTTAGGCCTTACAGAGGGGTAGGGTGTGACATAATTATTTTGAGTTGAGAACTCAAAATTACAACACAAGGGTAATTTGGTCATTTCACAGGGTGACACATGGCACCATGAGATGGTGACACATGGCACCATATAAGCTTGCCATTTGTCTTCCAATCATGTAAGATGTTCAAAGTCAAGATTAAACCTAGCTTTGACACTTGGCTTAATGTGATTAGGTCAATTAAAATTAAGGTGCAATTAGAAGATGACATGTGGTAAGGGTTTTAAGTGATGACCTAATTATATAATATGATGTTATGAAAGAAGGGAATAACAATCAGTTTTTCTCTCAAAGGTGCCTCGCCCAAGAGGCTCTCTTTCTCTCTTCTTCTTCATCTCTCGTCAATTCAAAGAGAATTGCCCATATTCTCTTGAATTAAAATTGCTAGAAATTTTTTCTAGTGTCCAATATACATCTACAACCTCCTTAAAGTCAAGTCCCTATTTTCTAATTGGTTGGCAAGGCTTGAGAAGCTGTTCAAGGGGCTACCATTGGTGATCTTGGTGTGGATAAACTAGAGGGACAATATTTTAGGTCCTAGGTGCTTCCCAAAAGTACCAAACACATCTACAGTGCATCAAAAGGTTAGTGCACATATTCTTGTATTAATCTAAGGTTCTATTGAATTAATTTGTTAATTCTAAAATCTTAATAGCAAATATAGATCCTAATACATATTAAAAGAGTTTTAATATGCAATTAAATATTGAAATCAATAGGTAAATAATGAATCTTGCATGATGCATGAGACCTTAGAAGAAAATTTTTGAATTCAATGTTCTAATCTAATAATTTTCATGCTTCCGCTCCTTCAATTGGTATCAGAACCACTATATTTGCCATTTAAATTGTTTAATATGAAATTTAATTTTGTGATTTGATCAAAAATTTGATTGATCATTCCTGGTTGGATGTCCATGTGTGGCGGCACACATGGTGGAGTCACCATAGGTGGCAGATTCAAGAGCACCTCAATGGTGCGCATGGTATGGACTTCAATTGTGCAATTGTTGTATACTTTGATGCCCATAATTATGCCTATGTCTAATTAAATTGTTTAATTAGAATTATAATCACACAATTAAATTTGTTTGAATGTGATTCAAATTTGAATTTTTAAATTTGTTTGAATGTGATTCAAATCTGAATTTTAAATTTGTTTGAATGTGATTCAAATCTGAATTTTAAATTTGTTTGAATGTGATTCAAATACGAATTTTTAAATTTGTTTGAATGAGATTCAAATCTGAATTTTTAAGTTGAATATGAGATATTCAATTTAATCTTAGCATATGTTTTAGTTAATTGTTAAAGGGTGATATGCATGATGGATGATCATGGATAATAAAAGACCAATGTGATTGGATTTATTTCTTTGATGTTTCTTTGGGTTGTAAATTAATTAATTTATTTTAGTGGCATGTATTATAAAGGTTGTAACATTTTTGGGTTGTAATTTCATTTATTTGGTTCTTGTAAATTTGCCTTGGTATGCTTAGGATTATTATGTAATTGGATTGCAAGAAGATCAAGGAGGTCAAGAGCATTGGTAGGACCAATGGGAGGAATTCAAGATCAAGTGTCGATTATGTACTCCTTCAGCAACTCTTATAATATGAATGAATGAAATGCACCTAGGAATGCCCTGATTCAATTCTTAGAGGCTCAGAATTGAATCCTTTAGAAAGTCCATGATCATACTATATTTAAATGTCTATCCATGAATGCATGAGATGTATGGGAATGTATGCAAGTATATGATATATGCATGCTAATCAAATAATGTGCAAAGTGAGGCCATAATAGTAATTAGGCTGACCACAAAATCTTTCAAACAAATGATTAAGTTGAAAATGGTATAATTAAAGGTAATTATATCATGGGCCCTCCATTGAGGTAATTATTTTAAGAAATTTTAAATACTTGCATATGATGTAATTAATTTAAGAGATTTTCTAAGAATAATTGTTAAGCATAAGATGTTGTAAATATGTAAATGGTTTGGTGGCCAATAATGGATGTGCCTAAGGACATTAAAATTATTTGCATGTTTACTAGCTCAATGGGATCAACTTAACTAATGCAAGATAAGTCAATAATGGATGTACCTGAGATTTTGAGCATTAGGGGCTAGGTAAAAGGATTAAACCTCACATGAGATGTGATGGGCAAGGAGTTGCTCACTTACAGTTTATTGTAATTCCAATAATGGATGTGCCTGAGGATGATCAATAAGACTATAAGAATTCAATCACCTACTAGAAATCCATCCAACTAGGATTTCCATTTTCTACTTTGGAAGTGTAGGATTCGCTAATTTAGTGGGAGGACCAATTTGATTAAAAGACCATAATCATTTTGGTTAAATACATGATATATTTACTAATTAATCTGGTTATTGTCTGCAGTTAATTTTCTGATAATAATGAGCACACCACAACCACCACCATCTAATATCCTTGCGAGCATACTTGATCACAATAGGTTGGCAGGAACTAATCTTTCTGCTTGGCTAAGAAATTTGAAACTTCTCCTGAACCTTGAACATATAGGATATGTTCTAGACTCACAGGTTCCTGGTCCCTTACCTCCAGAGGCCACTCAAGAGGAACATGAGACTTTGGACAAGTGGAAGGAGCATGATATGAGAGCCAAGTGTTACATGCTTGCTTCTATGAGTAATGAGTTATAGAAGCAACATGAGAACATGCAATATGCAAGTGAGATCCTCCTTCACCTACAAGAGTTATATGGTGAACATAGCAGGAATGCCAGGTATGAGATATCTAGGCAGCTATTTCGCATGAGGATGTCTGAGGGGCAAAATGTTGAGGATCATGTCCACAAGATGATTCGGATTATTGAGCAGCTGGATCATCTTAACTTTAACATGGATTTCCAACTGCAGACGGATTTGATCCTTTAGTCCCTACCTAAGTCATTTGGGAATTGTGTGATAAATTTCCATATGACTAAACAGGAATACACCTTGGTTGGTTTACTTAACATGCTGGTTAGTGCCCAAAAGAATATGCCAGGCAATAAAGGAAAAGACGTAGCTTTGATTGTATCTTCTTCTGTTGGAAAGTCCAACAAGAAAAAGGGTAATAAGAAAAAGAAACTTCAAATTCCTAGTCCTCCCAAGAAGATAGCTAAACAGAAGGGGAAGACCAAAGCTGATGGAGGCAAAGGAAAGTGTTTCCACTGCCAGGAAGATGGGCACTGGAAAAGGAACTGCCCAGAGTATCTTGCTTCGCTAAAGGACAAGAAGGATAGACCTTCAGAAAGTATGTCTGTGTCTTGTTATTCAGATTATGATGATACTCATAGTTCATCTACAGCTTGGGTTTTAGATACTGGTGCCAGTTCTTACATTTCTTATGATATGCAGAAACTAGCAAACAGTAGCAGCTTGCGTTCTCGAGATGTTAGACTCCGGATTGGTGATGGCTCAACTGTTGAAGCTTTAGCCATAGGATCTAAATCTTTTTACATATCTGAACATATTTTGTGTTTGAATAATATCTTATATGTACCTGATGCTTTTAAGAACATCATTTCTATATCCAGTTTGACTAGAAATGGCTATGAATTTCAGTTCACAGATGATGTTTGCAATATTTATTTTGGAAATAAATATGTTGGCTCGGGTTATATGCATGATGGTCTTTATTATTTGGATAATAATGATAGACACAAGTTGAATGCATGTGATCTAAATGAATACAATGCCATGATGAAAATCAACTCAAGTTCAAAATATATTTGGCACTTAAGGTTAGGTCATGTTACAGAAGATAGGATTATAAAGCTGGAGAAAATGGAGATTTTATCCTCATTGGGTTCTGAACCTACTTCAACTTATGAATCCTGCCTTCAGGGCAAAATGACTAGATTACCATTTGTTGGACAAGGGCTAAGAGCTTAAAATATTTTCGAGCTAATACATAGTGATGTATGTGGTCCATTTAAGGAAATGGCTAGAGGCAGTTTTCATTACTTTATTACCTTTACTGATGATAAATCAAGGTTTGGGTATTTGTATTTGATGAAATACAAACATGAATCCTTTGAAAAGTTCAAAGAATTTAAATCTGAAGTAGAAAAACAAACAGGAAAGATTATTAAAGCTCTTTGATAAGATCGTGGAGGTAAATATTTGAGTACTGAATTTGATGAATACTTGAGAGAGCATGGCATTTTTTCCCAGCTGACTCCTCCAGGAACACCACAACTGAAAGGAGAAATCATATCCTATTAGATATGGTACGTAGTATGATGAGCTATACTGATATGCCAATCTCCTTTTGGGGATTTGCATTAGAATCATCTTTGCATATTCTGAATAGGATTCCATCAAAATCAGTTTCTTCCACATCTTATGAGATATGGCATGGAAGAAAACCAAGTCTTAAGCATGTTAAGATTTGGGGTTGTCCAGCTTATATCAAAAAGCTAAACACTGATAAATTGGAAACCAGAGCAGAAAAATGTCGATTTGTTGAATATCCAAAAGAGAGTTTTGGATATTATTTTTATTTGCCTACATCACAAAAGGTTGTGGTAAGTAGAGATGTCACATTTCCTGAATAACAGTTTGTTCAATAAGGAGGCAAAGGAAGGCAAATAGAGTTAGAATTGGAGAATTCTTAACAACCAATAGATCAGATGGATATAGATCCATCTAGTCAACCTATACCTATTGATGAAATATCTACAGCTATTCCTCACAGATCAACCAGGATATCTCACCCATCAATGAGTTATGGTTTTCTTCATGAAGAAGAACAAGAGTTGTGTACTCATGAAGAAGTAGATCATGGAGATGATCCACTTAGCATGAAGAAGATATATCAGATGTAGACTCTTCAAAATGGACTCATGCTATGAAATTCAAAATTGATTCCATGTATAAAAATCAAGTTTGGGATCTTATTGACCCACCTGAAGGTATTGTACCTATAAGGAATAAATGGGTTTTAAAGAAGAAAATTGGTTCTAATGGAAAGGTAGAGACCAATAAAGGTATAGTTGTCAAATACATTCTCCATGAAAGACTTAGGGGAGACAACCTATATTCTTGGGATTCGCATTTATAGAGATAGAGCGAAAAGAATAATTGGTTTATCCCAAAGTCTATTGTTGGAAAAGGTGTTAAAGAGGTTTAACATGCTTGATTCCAAGAGGGGATTGTTACCAGTGAGACATAATATCCACCTTTCTAAAGAAATGTCTCCAAGGACACCTAAAGAAAAAGATAAAATGGCCAGGATTCCATATGCTTCTGCTATTGGAAGTTTGATGTATGCAATGTTGTGTAGTAGGCCGGATATCGCATATGCTGTTAGTTTGACTGGCAGGTTTCAATCCAATCCAGGCTTGGAACACTGGATAGCTGTTAAGAATATCCTTAAGTACTTGAGAAGAACTAAGGATTTGTTCTTGATTTATGGAGGTGGTGACTTCCAATTGGATGGTTATACTGATTATGATTTCCAATTAGATATCGATGATAGAAAGTCTACCTCTGGGTATGTGTTCATTTGTAATAGAGGTGCAATCAGTTGGAAGAGTTCCAAACAGAGTACGACTGCAGATTCCACTACAGAGGCCGAGTACATTGCTGATTCAGATGCTGCAAAAGAAGCTATTTGGATAAAGAAGTTTATGACAGAACTTGTAGTAGTTCCTTCCATTGAGTAAGCAATTTCACTCATGTGTTGGCTCCTGCCAATTATATATGGAGATAGGTGTTGATGAAGATGGAATCTATTACCCTAAGTAAATAGGGATAAAATCCTATGTTTATTTAATTGTTCTTGATGTTTCAAGTTCCTATCCAGGACAGACAGATTTAATCAGAAAAGAGTTTTTGATGAGAAAATCTTTTTAATTAGGAACTGAAAATAAAAGAGAACATAATATTTATAGCAAATGGGATTTGACATAAACTATGACTCTAGCTCAAATTGGGATTTTGTAATAGAGAGATTCTAGTGCATGTGAAGGAACGGAAGCGTGAAAAACACAAGTTTATACCTTTGAATTCAAAAATTTTCACCTAGGGTCACATGCACCATGCAAGATTTATTTTTATCTATTTGATTTCAATGATAAACATCATATTAAAACTCTTTTAATATGTTTTTGGATCTGTATTTGCCATTTAAGATTTTAAAATTAATCAGATTAATTTTAGAACCCTAGATTAAATCAAGAACGATTACACTAACCTCTTGATGCACTGCAGCGTGTCTGCACCTTTGAGATAAGTCTTTAGGACACCAGATGTTGTCCCTCTAGCTTGTCCACACCAAGAACACCTATGGCAGCCCTTGAACAGCTTCTAACGCTTTTTCTATTAATTAGAAATTCAAGTTCTTCCTTTTAAGAGATTAGAGATGTAAACAGGACACTAGAAACAATTTCTAGTGTTCTTAATTCAAGAGATTGATGGCTAATCTCTTTGAATTGATGAGGGATGAAGAAGAATAGATGAAAAGCCTCAAGGTGGTGTGAGAAAGGAGAGGAGTGGCTGCTGGTTATTTTTTCTTTTCATAACCACACTTAAATAGCTAGGTTAACACATTAAACCCTTGCCACATGTCACCCTTTGATTAGCTCTAGGTTTAAGTGACCCAATCACATTGTGCCAAGTGTCAAACCTATATTTAATCTTGATTTTAATCATCTTAAATGATTAAAAAACATTTGGCAAGTTTATGTGTAATCCCATGTGTCACCATCTCATGGTGCCACGTGTCACACTGTGAAATGACCAAAATGCCCCTGTGTCTTAATTTTGAGTTCTTAACCCAAAATAATTATTTTTTTTTCTTCTTCTAATTTATATCAAATATAAATTAATTAATTAATCTCTATTAATTTATTTCTTATTAATTAAATTCATATTTAAACACTTTAAATATAAATTTAATTTATACTACACATCCAATAATCTAGATTTGGTTTCAAGTCATGCTAGGGACTTTGCAATTTAATTGCAAACCAAACCTATTTAATTAATCAATTAAACTCTTTAATTAATTAATTAAATCATATTTAAATAGGTGATAACTTGTGTATGTGTGTGACTTACTAGGCTCATCACTAATTGACAATGAGACATGATATCAACTCTTAATATGATCAGAACTCTTCTTTACCATATATGATTTCTCTAAATCATTTTATGAACCTCATAGACCATGGTTAACACCTAGCATAGCATGCCATGGCCACCCAATTAGTAATAAGGTTTACCTTAAATGAACCTATAATCATATGTTACCATGCACTGGAATCTCTCTGTTACAAAATCGCAACTTAAGCTGGAGTCATGGTTTATGTCAAACTTCATTTGCTATGAATATTATGTTCTCTTTTAATTCCAGTTCTTGATTAAAATGATTTTCTCATCAGAAACTATTTTCTGAATAAATCTATCTGTCCTGGCCAGGAACTTGAAACATCAAGAACAATTAAATAAATATAGGATTTTATCTCTATTTACTTAGAGGAACAGATTCCATCTTGATCAACACCTACCTCCATATATAACTAGTAGGAGCCAACACATGCCCATATACCCATACATAGTACAAGATGAAAGCAGTATCAAACTCAAACTACCTATATACAAGATAACTGTGCTATCTCAGGTCTAAAGATTATATGCACTGATATGATTTATGACAAAACATTGACAAGAGTAAACTCCATGTGCTTGTCATAAGTGTCACCAGTTCGGCCTACTTATCATTTATAAGTACCTATCATGTTTGTTATATGGCATGAGACTCACCATTCCATCTTATTTATATCTCATATAAATAACTTGGGAACAAGCATGAATACAATCTTTCTAGATAAGTCATGTCCTTATTATCAAGTATCCTCGATTGCGAACCTATTTATGATACTTTGTGCTAGAAATATTGTCACTCATATTCTTAACAACTTAAGAATAATATTTCTAACAAAATATTAATGGACCTTTTCTATTACACATAAATATATTATGTAAACGGAAAAGTGGAAATGCCTTTTATTAATAAAAATATGTACAAGATATATACTAAATGATATGCTTTAGGGCATACTACTAACAGCATGGTAACATATGATTAAAGGTTCATTTAAGGTATTCTTTATTACTAATTGGGTGGCCATGGTATGCTATGCTAGGTGTTAACCATGGTCTATGAGGTGCCTAAAATGACTTAGAGAAATCATTTATGGTAAGAAAGAGTTCTGATGATATTGAGAGTTAATATCATATCTCATTGCCAATTAGTGATGAGCCTAGTGAGTCACACACATACACAAGTAATCACCAAGTTAAATGTGATTTAATTAATTAGTTAAAGAGTTTAATTGATTAATTAAATAGGTTTGGCTTGCAATTAGATTGCAAAGTCCCTAGCATGACTTGAAACCAAATCTAGGTTATTGGATGTATAGTATAAGTTAAATTTATATTTAAAGTGTTTAAATATGAATTTAATTATGAGAAATTAATTAATAGAGATTAATTAATTAATTTATATTTGATATAAATTGATTAGAATAGGAGAAATAATTATTTTGGGTTGAGAACTCAAAATTACAACACAAGGGTAATTTGGTCATTTCACAGGGTGACATGTGGCACCTTGAGATGGTGACACATGACACCATATAAGCTTTCCATTTGTCTTCTAGTCATGTAAGATAATCAAAGTCAAGATTAAACCTAGCTTAGACACTTGGCTTAATATGATTAGGTCAATTAAAATTAAGGTGCAATCAGAAGATGACATGTGGCAAGGGTTTTAAGTGATGACCTAATTATATAATGTGATGTTATGAAAGAATGGAATAACAATCGGTTTTTCTCTCAAAGGTGTTGTTAGTAGTATGCCCTAGAGCATATCATTTACTATGTATCTTGTACATGTTTTTATTAATAAAAGGCATTTCCACTTTTCCGTTTACATATCATATTTATGTGTAATAGAAATGATCCATTAATATTTTATTAGAAATTCTATTCTTAAGTTGTTAAGAATATGAGTGACGGTATTTCTAGTACAAAGTATCATAAATAGGTTCACAATCGAGGATACTTCATAATAAATACATGACTTATCCAAAAGATTGTATTCATGTTTGTTTCCAAGTTATTTATATGAGATATAAATAAGATGGAATAGTGAGTCTCATGCCATATGACAAACATGATAGGCACTTATAAATGATAAGTAGGTCGAACCAGTGACACTTATGACAAGCACATGGATTTTACTCTTATCAATGTTTTGTCATAAATCATATCAGTACATATAATCTTTAAACCTGAGATAGCATAGTTATCTTGTATATAGGTAGTTTGAGTTTGATATTGCTTTCATACTTGTATTGTGTATGAGTATATGGGCGTGTGTTGGCTCCTACTAGTTATATATGGAGGTAGGTGTTGATCAAGATGGAATCTGTTCCTCTAAGTAAATAGACATAAAAATCCTATGTTCATTTAATTATTCTTGATGTTTCAAGTTCCTGGCCAGGATAGATAAATTTAATTAGAAAAGAGTTTCTGATGAGAAAATCTTTTTAATCAAGAACTGGAATTAAAAGAGAACATAATATTCATAGCAAATGGAGTTTGACATAAACCATGACTCCAGCTTGAGTTGGGATTTTGTAACAGAGAGATTCTAGTGCATGGTAACATATAATTATAGGTTCATTTAAGGTAAACCATATTGGTAATTAGGTGGCTATGGCATGCTATGCTAGGTGTTAATCATGGTCTATGAGGTGCATAAAATGATTTAGAAAAATCATTTATGGTAAGAAAGAGTTCTGAAGATATTAAGAGTTAATATCATATCTCATTGCCAATTAGTGATGAGCCTAGTAAGTCACACACATACACAAGTAATCACCTAATTAAATTTAATTTAATTAATTAATTAAAGGGTTTAATTGATTAATTAAATAGGTTTGGTTTGCAATTAGATTGCAAAATCCCTAGCATGACTTAAAACCAAATCTAGGTTATTGGATGTACAGTATAAGTTAAAATTATATTTAAAGTATTTAAATATGAATTTAATTAATGAGAAATTAATTAATAAAGATTAATTAATTGATTTATATTTGATATAAATTGATTAGAAGAAGAGAAATAATTATTTTGGGTTGAGAACTCAAAATTAAGACACAGGGGTATTTTTGTCATTTCACTGGGAGATATGTGGCACCATGAGATGGTGACACATGGAATTACACATAAGCTTACCAAATTTCTTTTAATCATGTAAGATGATTAAAATTAAGATTAAATATAAGTTTGACACTTGGCACAATATGATTGGGTCAATTAAACCTAGAACCAATCAGAGGGTGACATGTGGCAAGGGTTTAATGTGTTGACCTAGCTATAACACAACCAACTGCTACTCTCATGTGTGCCGCCACTTTGAAGATCTCCCTCTCTTCTTCTTCATCTCTCATATATTCCAAGAGATTAGCAAATAATCTCTTGAATTAAAAATACTAAAAATTGTTTCTAGTATCCTGTTTACATCTTTAATCTCTTAAAAGGCAGAACTTGATTTTCTAAATAATAGAATAAGCTTTAGAAGCTATTCAAGGACTGCCATAGGTGTTCTTGGTGTGGACAAGCTAGAGGGATAACATCTGGTATCCTGAAGATGAATCTCAAAGGCGCAAATACACTGCAGTGCATCAAAAAGTTAGTGTGTTTGTTCTTGATTTAATCTAGGGTTCTAAAATTAATCTGATTAATTCTAAAATCTTAAATAGCAAATACAGATTCAAAAACATGTTAAAAATGTTTTAATATGTTGTTTATCATTAAAATCAAATAGATAAAAATAAATCTTTCATGAAGCATGTGACCCTAGGTGAAAATTTTTGAATTCAATGGTATGAACTTGTGTTTTTCACGCTTCCGCTCCTTCAATTGGTATCAGAGCCACTATATTTGCCATTTAGATTGTTGATTATATGATTTAATTGTGTGTTTTGATTATGAGATGATTTATCCATTGCTGGTTGCAATGGATGTGCGGCGGCATGCAAGAGAACACCTGATGGTGCGCAAGGTTTGTGGCTTCATGGGTGGCACAAGGTTTGGCTTTTTAATTTGCAATTGTTGTATGATCTAAAAGCTCATCCTATGTCTAATTAAATTTTTTAAATAGAATTTTAATCACACAATTAAATTTTGATTCAAATCAGAATTTTAAAAATTGTTTGAATGTGATTCAAATCTGAATTTTAAAAGTTATTTGAATGTGATTCAAATATGAATTTTTAAAGTGGTTTGAATCATATTTAAATCTGATTTTTTAAAGTTGTTTGAATAATATCCAGATCTAAATTTTTTAAATTGTTTGAATATGATTCAAATCTGATTTTTTAAAAATTGTTTGAATGTGATTCAAATCTGAATCTTTAAGGTTGTTTGAATGTGATTCAAATCTGAATTTTTAAATTTGTTTGAATGAAATTCAAATCTGAATTTTTAAATTGTTTTGAATCATATTCAAATCTGGATTTTTAAGTTGAATATGAGATATTCAATTTAATTTAAGTATGTATGTTTTATTTAAATGTTAAGTAGTAATATGCATGATGGATGATCATGGACTATAAAAGACCAATGTGATTGGATTTATTTCTTTTATGTTTCTTTGGGATTGTAAATTAATTAATTTATTTTTATTTATTTTGGGCATGTATTATTAAGTTTGTAATAATTTTTGGGTTGTAATTTCATTTATTTAAGTTCTTGTAAATTCGCCTTGGTATGCCAAGGATTACTATATAGTATTGGATTGCAAGAAGTTCAAGGAGGTCAAGAGCATTGGTGGGACCAGTGGGAGGAATTCGAGATCAAGTATTGATTATGTACTCCTTCAGCAACTCTTGTAAAATGAATGAATGAAATACACCTAGGAATGCCCTGATTCAATTCTTGGTGGCTCAGAATTGAATCTCTTAGAAAGTCCATGATCATACCATATTTACTGCTTATCCATGAATGCATGAGATGTATGGAAATGTATGCAATTATATGATATATGCATGATAAATGGATAATGTGCAAAGTGAAACCTTAATAGTAATTAGGATGACCATAAAATCTTCCAAATAAATGATTAAGTTGGAAATGCTATCATTAAAGTAATTATAACATGGGCCCTCCATTGGGGCAATTATTTTAAGAACTTTTAAATAGTTGCATAAGATGCAATTAATTTAAGAGATTTTCTTAAAAATAATTGTTAAGCATGAGATGTTGTAAATATATAAATGGTTTGGTAGCAAATATTGGATGTACTTGAGGACATTAAAATTATTTGCATAATTACTCGCTCAATGGGATCAACTTAACTAATGCAAGATAAGTCAATAATGGATGTACCAAAGATTTTGAGCATTAGGGGCTACGTAAAGAATTGAACCTCACATGAGATGTGATGGGCAAGGAGTTGCTCACTTATAGTTTATTGTAATTCCAATAATGGATGTACCTGAGGATGATCAATAGAATTATAAGAATTCAATCCCTCACTAGAAATCCATCCAACTAGGATTTTCGTTTTTTATTTTGGAAGTGTAGGATTCGCTAAGTTAGTGGGAGGACCAATTTGATAAAAAGACCATAATCATTTTGGTTAATTACTTGATACATTTACTAATTAATCTAGTTATTTTCTGCAGTTAATTTTCTAATAATAATGAGCACAGGACAACATCCACCATCCAATATCCTTGCAAGCATACTTGATCGCAATAGGTTAACAGGACCTAATCTCTCTGATTGGCTAAGAAATTTGAAACTTGTCCTGAACCTTGAACATATAGGATATGTTATAGATTCAAATGTTCCTAGTCCCTTACCTCCAGAGGCCACGCAAGAGGAACATGAAACTTTGGACAAGTGGAAGGAGCATGATATAAGAGCTAAGTGTTACATGCTTGCTTCCATGAGTAATGAGTTACAGAAGCAGCATGAGAACATGCAGAGTGCGAGTGAGATCCCCCTTCACCTACAAGAGTTATATGGTGAGCACAGTAGGAATGCTAGGTATGAGATATCTAGGCAGCTGTTCCACATGAGGATGTCTGAGGAACAGAATGTTAGGGATCATGTCCACAAGATGATTCGGATGATTGAGCAGTTGGAACATCTTGACTTCAACATGGATTTCCAACTACAAACGGATTTGATTCTTCAGTCCCTTCCTGAGTCTTTTGGGAATTTTGTGACAAATTTCCATATGACTAAACAGGAATGCATCTTAGCTGGTTTACTCAACATGCTAGTTATTGCCCAAAAGAATATGCCGAGCAATAAAGAAAAAGAGATAGCTTTGATTGCATCTTCTTCAATTGAAAAGTCCAACAAGAAGAAGGGCAATAAGAGAAAGAAACCTCAGATTCCTAGTGCTTACAAGAAAATAGCTAAACAGAAAGGGAAGACTAAAGCTGATGGAGGCAAACGAAAGTGTTTCCATTGCCAGAAGGATGGGCACTAGAAAAGGAACTGCTTAGAGTATCTTGCTTCTCTGAAGGATAAGAAGGATAAACCTTCTGAAGGTATGTCCATATCTTGTTTTTTAGATTCTGATGATACTCATAGTTCATCTATAGCTTGGATTTTAGATATTGTTGCTAGTTCTCACATTTCTAATGATATGCAAGAACTAGCAAATAGTAGCAGCTTGCGTTCTCAAGATGTTAATGTCCAGATTGGCAATGGTTCAACTGTTGAAGCTTTAGCCATGGGATCTAAATCTTTTTATATGTATGGACATTTTTTGTGTTTGGATAATATTTTATATGTACCTGATGCTTTTAAGAACATCATTTCTATATCTAGTTTGACTAGAAATGGCTATGAATTTCAATTCACATATGATATTTGCAATATTTATTTTGGAAATAAATGTGTTGGTTCGGGTTATATGAATGAAGGTCTTTATTATTTAGATAATAATGACAAACACAGTGAATGCAAGTGATCTAAATGAATGCAATGCCATGGTGAAAACCAACTCAAGTTTAAAACATATTTGGCACTTAAGGTTAGGTCATGCTGCAGAAGATAGGATTGCAAAACTGGAGAAAATGGGGATTCTATCCTCATTGGGCTCTGAGCCTACTCCAACTTGTGAATCTTGCCTTCAAGATAAAATGACTAGATCACCCTTTGTTGGACAAGGGCTAAGGGCTGAAAATATTTTGGAGCTAATACATAGTGATGTATGTGGTTCATTTAAGGAAATGGCTCGAGGCGATTTTCATTACTTTATTACCTTTACTGATGATAAATCAAGGTTTGGCTATTTGTATTTGATGAAACACAAACATGAATCTTTTGAAAAGTTCAAAGAGTTTAAATCTGAAGTAGAAAATCAAACAGGAAAAAGTATTAAAGCTCTTCGATCAGATCGTGGAGGTGAATATTTGAGTACTGAATTTGATGAATACTTGAGAGAGCATGGCATTGTTTCCCAGCTGACTCCTCTAGGAACACCACAGCTGAATGGTGTATCCGAAAGCTTAGAAATCATACCTTATTGGATATGGTACGTAGTATGATGAGCTATACAGATATGCCAATCTTCTTTTGGGGATTTGCATTAGAATCAGCTTTGCATATTCTGAATAGGATTCCATCAAAATCAGTTTCTTCCACACCTTATGAGATATGGCATGGAAGAAAACCAAGTCTTAAGCATGTTAAGATTTGGGGTTATCCAACTTATATCAAAAAGCTGAACACTGATAAATTGAAAACCAGATCAGAAAAGGGTTGATTTGTTAGATATCCAAAAGATAGTTTTGGATATTATTTTTATTTGCCTACATCACAAAAGGTTGTGGTGAGTAGAGATGCCACATTTCTTGAACAACAATTTGTTCAAGAAGGAGGCAAAGGAAGGAAAATAGAGTTGGAATTAGAGAATTTTGACCAACCAACAGATCAGATGGATATAGATCCATCTAGTCAACCTACACCCATTGATGAAACATCTACAGTTGTTCCTCGTAGAACAACCAGGGTATCTCACCCACCAGTGAGATATGGTTTCCTTCATGAAGAAGAACAAGAGTTGCCTACTCATGAAGAAGTAGATCATGGAGATGATCCACTTAACAATGAAGAAGCTATATTAGATATAGACTCTTCAAAATGGATTGATGCTATGAAATCTGAAATTGATTTCATGTATAAGAATCAAGTTTGGGATCTTGTTGACCCACCTGAAGATATTGTACCTATAGGGAACAAATGGGTTTTCAAGAAGAAAATTTGTTCTGATGGAAAGGTAGAGACCTATAAGGCAAGGCTAGTAGAGAAAGGGTTTCGCCAAAGGTAAGGAATCGACTATGAAGAGACTTTCTCGCCTGTGCCATGCTTAAATCAATTAGGATTCTATTAACAATAGCTGCATACTATGATTATGAGATTTGGCAGATGGATGTCAAAATAGCTTTCTCAATGGATACATAGAAAAAAACATTTTCATGGAACAACCTAGGGGTTTTGAATCCCAAGATGGTTCCAAGGTATGCAAGCTAAAGCGATCAATTTATGAGTTGAAGCAAGCTTCGAGGAGTTAGAATATCCATCTTGATGAAGCCATTAAATCCTTTGGTTTTATCAAAAATGAGGATGAGCCACGTGTATATTAGAAGGTTAGTGACAGTGCTATCACTTTTCTTGTCTTATATGTGGATGACATACTGTTGATGGGTAATGACACAGGTATGTTGACAACTATAAAGGTATGGTTATCAAATACATTTTCCATGAAAGACTTAGAGGAGGCAACCTATATTCTTGGGATTCGCATCTATAGAGATAGAGCGAAAAGAATAATTGGTTTATCCCAAACTCTATACTTCGAAAAAGTGTTAAAGAGGTTTAACATGCTTGATTCTAAGAGTGGATTGTTACCAGTGAGACATGGTATCCATCTTTCTAAAGAGATGTCTTTAAAGACACCTGAAGAGAGAGATAAGATGGCCAGGATTCCATATGCTTCGGCTATTGGAAGTTTAATATATGCAATGTTGTGTACTAGGCCGGATATCACATATGCTATTAGTTTGACTAGCAGGTATCAATCCAATCCAGGTTTGGAACACTGGATAGTTGTCAAGAATATCCTTAAGTACTTGAGAAGAACTAAAGATTTATTCTTGATCTATGGAGGTGGAGACTTGCAATTGGGTGGTTATACTGATTCTGATTTCTAATCAGATATCGATGATAGAAAGTCTACCTCTAGATATGTGTTCATTTGTAATGGAGGTGCAATCAGTTGGAAGAGTTCCAAACAGAGCACGACTGTAGATTCCACTACTGAGGCTGAGTATATTGCTGCATCAGATGTTGCAAAGGAAGCTGTTTGGATAAAGAAGTTCATGACAGAACTTACAGTAGTTCCTTCCATTGAGTCAGCAATTCCACTACACTGTGATAACAGTGGAGCAGTCATATAGGCTAAGGAACCAAGGTCTCACCAGAAATCCAAACATATAGAAAGGCGCAACCACATTATCAGAGAAATAGTTGGACGAGGCGATGTAGCTATGCAGAAAATAGCATCAGCTAAAAATCCAGCTGATCCATTCACCGAGCCTATGTCACAGACTCAGCTAGATTGACATCTTGAGAAGATGGGTCTAAGATATTGTAATGAATTGCTCTAGTGCTAGTGGGAGATTGTTAGTAGTATGCCCTAAAGCATATCATTTAGTATGTATCTTGTACATATTTTTATTAATAAAAGGCATTTCCACTTTTTTGTTTACATATGATATTTATGTGTAATAGAAAAGGTCCATTGATATTTTATTAGAAATTCTATTCTTAAGTTGTTAAGAATATGAGTGATAGTATTTCTAGTACAAAGTATCATAAATTGGTTCACAATCGAGGATACTTCATAATAAGGACATGAGTTATCAAGAAAGATTGTATTCATATTTGTTTCCAAGTTATTTATATGAGATATAAATAAGATGGAATGGTGAGTCTCATGCCATATGAAAAACATGATACGCACTTATAAATGATAAGTAGGCCGAACCAGTGACACTTATGACAAGCACATGGATTTTACTCTTATCAATGTTTTGTCATAAATCATATCAATGCATATAATCTTTAGACCTGAGATAGCATAGTTATCTTGTATATAGGTAGTTTGAGCTTGATACTGCTTTCATACTTGTATTGTGTATGGGTATATGGGCATGTGTTGGCTCCTACTAGTTATATATGGAGGTAGGTGTTGATCAAGATGGAATCTATTCCTCTAAGTAAATAGAGATAAAATCCTATGTTCATTTAATTGTTCTTGATATTTCAAGTTCCTGGCCTGGATAGATAAATTTAATCAGAATATAGTTTCTGATGAGAAAATCTTTTTAATCAAGAACTAGAATTAAAAGACAACATAATATTCATAGCAAATGGAGTTTGACATAAACCATGACTCCAGCTTGAGTTGGGATTTTGTAACAGAGAGATTCTAGTGCATAGTAACATATGATTATAGGTTCATTTAAGGTAAACCTTATTACTAATTGGGTGGCCATGGCATGCTATGCTAGGTGTTAACCATGGTCTATGAGGTGCATAAAATGATTTAGAGAAATCATTTATGGTAAGAAAGAGTTCTGATGATATTAAGAGTTAATATCATATCTCATTGCCAATTAGTGATGAGCCTAGTAAGTCACACACATATACAAGTAATCACCTAATTAAATATAATATAATTAATTAATTAAAGAGTTTAATTGATTAATTAAATAGGTTTGGTTTGTAATTAGATTGCAAAGTCCCTAGCATGACTTAAAACCAAATTTAGGTTATTGAATGTACAGTATAAGTTAAATTTATATTTAAAGTGTTTAAATATGAATTTAATTAATGAAAAACTAATTAATAAAGATTAATTAATTGATTTATATTTGATATAAATTGATTAGAAGAAGAGAAATAATTATTTTGGTTGGAGAACCCAAAATTAAGACACAGGGGCATTTTGGTCATTTTACTGGGTGACATGTGGCACCATGAGATGGTGACTCATGGCATTACACATAAGCTTGCCAAATGTCTTTTAATCATGTAAGATGATTAGAATTAAAATTAAATATAGGTTTGACACTTGGCACAATGTGATTGGGTCAATTAAACCTAGAACCAATCAGAGGGTGACATGTGGCAAGGGTTTAATGTGTTAACCTAGCTATATAAGTGTTGCTATGAAAAGAAAATAAGACAACCCGCTGCTGCTCTCATTTGTGCCGCCACTTTGAAGCTCTCCTTCTCTTCTTTTTCATCTCTCATATATTCCAAGAGATTAGCAAATAATCTCTTGAATTAAAAATACTAGAAATTATTTATAGTATCCTGTTTACATCTTTAATCTCTTAAAAGGCAGAACTTGATTTTCTAAACAATAGAAAAAGCTTTAGAAGCTATTCAAGGACTGCCATAGGTGCTCTTGGTGTGGACAAGCTAGAGGGACAACATCTGGTGTCTTGAAGACGAATCTCAAAGGTGCAAATACACTGCAGTGCATCAAAAGGTTAGTGTATTTATTCTTGATTTAATCTAGGGTTCTAAAATTAATATGATTAATTCTAAAATCTTAAATGGCAAATACAGATACAAAAACATGTTTAAAATGTTTTAATATGTTGTTTATCATTAAAATCATATAGATAAAAATCAATCTTGCATGAAGCATGTGACCTAAGGTGAAAATTTTTGAATTCAATGGTATAAACTTGTATTTTTCACGCTTTCGCTCCTTCAGGTGCCACCAACCAAGAGGCTCTCTTGCTTTCTTCTTCTTTATCTCTCATCAATTCAAAGAGAATTTCCATATTCTCTTGAATTTAAATTGCTAGAAGTTATTTCTAATGTCCAATATACATCTATAACCTCCCTAATGGCAAATCCCTATTTTCTAATTGGTTGGCAAGGCTTGAGAAGGTGTTCAAGGGGCTGCCGTAAGTGATCTTGGTGTGGACAAACTAGAGGGACAACATTTGGGGTCCTTGGTGCTTCCCAAAGGTGCCAAACACATCTATAGTGCATCATAAGCTTAGTGCACATGTTTCTTGTATTAATCTAGGGTTCTATTGAATTAATTTGTTAATTCTAAAATCTTAAATGGCAAAATTAGATCCTAACACATATTAAAAGAGTTTTAATATGCAATTGAACATTGAAATCAATAGGTAAATAATGAATCTTGCATGATGCATGAGACCCTAGAAGAAAATTTTTGAATTCAATATTCTAATCTAATAATTTTCATGCTTTCGCTCCTTCAGGTATTCCTCATTAGCCATTGGTTATTGCGATGAAATGTATATTGGTGTCATGATATAACTATGTGATTTTAAAAAAGTTATTTTGTGAATTATGAAGTGAGAATTAATGTAATTATGAGAATTTCTTTGAGTTTAATTTTAAAATATGATTTGTACTTGTTTAGCAGTTTAATTGCTACATTTAGAAAGATTGTGATTTATTATGGCATAAATTGGTATTTTCGTTATGTTGTGTACCACTGAGTATTTTTACTCATTGATGGCTTTCATTACTGTCGCAGGTAGAGAGACAGATAAAGCAGTAGAATAGGCTGCTTGTGACTAAAAGTACTACGCTGTCGGATTTTGTCAAGTATTTGAATTATACACCCATGTACCTTTTTATTATATGTAAATTACTGTATGTATGTATTGTATTTGATCTTGAGCAGTTGTACAGTGATGCTTTAGATTATTTTTTTTCTATAAAAATATTGTAATATAAGCCTTTTATTTTAATTTATGAAATGCTCAATTAATTTTTTTTATTTGAATTTTTTTTATGAATTGAGTTTGAATGATAAATGTGAAATTGAGTTGTGTTGAGATATATTGGAGGTTGGGGTTGAGACTGAAAATTTATTAGGAGTATTTTCATAGGTTTTTGAAGAAATATTTTTCCCAAATAGATGGCACTCTGTCGAAATTTTCAAAAAAAAATTTAGGCAAAATAAAACTTACCAAAATTTTCACCTAGTATTTAAACTCCAACTTAAAGTTTTAATACCTGTCAAAATTGCTCACCACCTTTAAAAGATTTTTAAATTCCCTTTTAGTGTATTTAATGGATTATCGATAGGCGAAGTTTAGTAATTCATTAAGTATACTACGGGATCATGTTATGCCTTACAGAGGGATAAGGTGTGACACAGAAAAAAGAGAAAGTGAAGTATTATAACACGAAAAAGTAGAGAGACAAGGAGATAGAATTTCCTTGATTATTTACACTGGATAAATTTTGTTGACGAAATTTTATTTAGAGGGAAAGAATTATAACGCCCTCACTGTAAGTAATCCATACATTCTACTGTTCCGATGACTAACGTCTGTTTGAACAGTCAGAATATCTGGAACTACACTTAAACTAGAGTGAGGAGACAAAAATTGATGAAATAAAGGCCAAAAAAAATTAAGGAAAAATAAAAAAAAAATGAAATGTAACTAGGTTAAAGGAACCGGAACTATGGCGATGGATGACCGCACCGGGAAGTCACTACATAAGCAGTTGACGATCCCAGGAGGAACCCTAGGAAATAATTTTCAAGACTTAATTAAAGGTTTACTGAGGTACAAATGACATTAAAAATGTCAAAAAAATTTTAGTAATTGGTACAAGTAAAAATAAAAATGAAATAGACAATACAAAATTAAAAGAACCGTCGAGTCAGGAATTTAGTCCGTATTACCGAAAAAAGTTTGACTATAACCCGAAGAGGGGCATTTTGGTCATTTGGCACCTAGAGTTGACTTTTGACCTAAATGTTCATTAAAATGAGTGATGTTTAAATTTTGAAAATCCCATGAAAACATGAAACTATATGTAATGTTATTAAAGGAAACATAAGGGGGAATTATTAGGAATATTAAAACTTTAGGTATTGAAATTAATAAACTAATTCTTAGTGTAGTATAAATAGCATAAAGTGATAAAAATCCATCCACTCAACATTATCTTCCTCATCTCATTTTCCATGGCTGAATCTAGTTTCCCTATCTTTCTCCATGATTTCTTTCATGTAAGCTTCAAATCTCTCCCATTCTCACCATAAACCTCACAAGTTTCTTCACTAATATTAGTCACCACAACTTGGGAAGTTTATAGACAGCCAAGAAAAGAAGAAGCTTTTAAGTTTTTACAAGGTTGAGAAGCTGCCATTAAAGGTTAATGCAAGTTTTCTTTTCCTTTCCTTCTTAAATCTTGAATTGAGGTTGAAATGAGTGAGTATAACATGAAATTGGAAGAAAATGATTAGTAACTTAGAACCCTAGATTTTGACAGCTTTAAAAATATGGGAGTTTAATGTTTTCATACATGTAAATGGTGTTTAGTGATGTTAATGGATATGTAGATGAAGTTATATGCATGAGAAATGTGATTGCATGTGTATATTGTGATTGACAAATTGGAGTTAGGGTTTTAACCTAATTATTAGAGACTTTGTGTAATTGCTGGAATTTGATTATGTTGAGATGAATTGATCATATTAGAAGTGCCATGAATATCAATTTGTAGTTTGGGAGTTGAATGAAATGAAATTTGGAAGTGTACTTTTCCATATAGGTTGAGACTTTGAAAATCCAGTGTATATTTTGAGCCATAACTGAATTTGTGTTGCTTCAATTTGTATGAGGCTAATTGGAGATGAAACTAGACCTAAAATTATTCATTTTTCATGAAGAAAATATGCTCAAATTCTATCCAGAACTTGACCAAATTGTTGTCCCAATCCGGATGACCAAATGATGAACCCAGAAAAATGACCAAATGAACAGTACACATTCATTTGGCCATAACTCCCTCTAAACGAGTCCAAATGACCTGAATTTTATATCATTGGAAATCTTAGATATAGGACTACAACTTGAAGGAGTAGAAGCATGAAAAACACAAGTTTAGATCATTAAAATTCAAAATTTTTCTTCTCGGGTCATGTAACACCCCTATGTTCGGTGGTGCGTTCTGCTGCTCCGGTGACCAGTGTTGTCCGGACAGTTGGGATGCCTAGAACTACACTTCGATATGAGTGAGAAGAAATAAAATAATGAAATACAAGAAAAGAAAATACAAGAAAAACAAAGAAAAAATAATAGCAAAAAAATGTGATCAAGTTAAGCGAGCCGGGAACCCTAGCGATGGGTGACCGCATCGTGAAGTCACGGCGTGGACCGTTGACTAGCCCTGGACTGCGGGGAACTCTGAAAAACATTTTTAGGACTTAAATAGACCCTTATTGAAGAATAAATATCATTAGGAAGATCAAAGAAAAATTAAATAATTAGTACAAAGAAAAATGAGAAATCGAAAAACAGACAAAACCCGGTGTTACCGAAAAATCGGGAATCAACCCGAACAGGGGCATTATGGTCATTTGACACCCCGAATTGTCTTTTGACCTAAATTTCCATTAAAAATAAATAATATTACACTTAGAAAATGAAATGAAAAATTAAATTGGTGGTACCTAAAGTAAATAACAAAAATTAAGGGTTTAATGTGGAATAAGTGGGAATTAAACATATTATATGATTAATTGAGTGAGTGGGCCACTAAAGGAATAAAATAAGAGTTAAATGGGGCAGGTGTATACCTAATATACAATCTGCAAACTCATTTCTTGAAGGTTCCTCATCCATGCCGAATTGAAGAGAAGGATAAACCTCCATTGCCGTTTTCATTCAAGCTTCATCTAACCCCTCACTTCACTTCTAAACACTTAGGTTCCTTCATTAAAGATTGTCTACACATCATAAGGAAGAGCTTGATACCAAAATCAAGAAGTTTAATCAAGGTTTGGCAAGTTCCAACCATAAGGTAAGTTTGTATTTTGGAAGATTGCTTTGTTAAACTTTGTGTTCATGTTATGGGTGTTGGTTTTGTGAAGAAAATTTTCAAGTTTGAAGAGTTATTGAGATGTCCATTTTGGACAGCCATGGAGTTATGTATTTGATGAAATAATTGTGCATATATTTGATGAGAAATTATGTTGGTTATGGTGATTTAATGTCCTAGTAAATTATTCCATATGTATATGGTGAATTTTGCACTTAGGATGGAAATTGATGAATTGTATGATACTTTGGTATTGAGGAACATTTTCGGCAGCCTTGGAACTCTTGGATAAATGTATGTGTTCATGAAGGTATTGGCAGAATATTGACATTGAGGATTGATGGATATGTATATAGAGTGATTGTGTAAAGTGTATGTAAGAATTTGTAATGTTAGGTGTATATGTGATGGTACTTAGACTTTGTAAATTTGAGTTTTAATTGGTGTATTAAGGATGTTTGTAATCTGCCCAAAGTGATGTTAATGTAAAGTGGAATATGGTTTTGGTAATGAACCAAAACAGAATTGGTAAGGGAAGTGGACATATAGTAATGTAAGTGTGTAATTGAGGTATGTTTAAGCAAGGTAATTAAGGGCAGTATGCATTTTAGCCTATAACTTTAAATGTGTAACCTCAATGGGTATGAGACCAATTGGAGGTGAAACTAGGCACAAAATGTGCCAACTTTCATTGAGAAAGAATACCAAAATTCTGCTTGCAAGGTGACATGAAAAATGACCAATTCGGATTAAGTGCAAGTGAGGCCTGAAAACTGACCATTTGGGCAGTAGTTAGTGTTTAGGCCATAAATCACTCAAAACAGGTCCAATTGACCTGAAATTTTAACCATGAATAGTTAAGACCCATACCTACAAGTCTTATGAAGACACCAAAGCCAGAAATGACCAGAAGCAAGTCAAAAAGCTTGCACAAGTTCGGGTCCAAAAACTGGCCGAACCAAATTTGACCAAATTGACCTAATTTGATGCCATTTGACCAGCAATAGTATAATGACCATAACTTGGTCTACTTAACTGAGAATGACCTAAAATTTTTCCCCGTGTTCCATAAGACATAGATCTACAAGTTTGTAGTTTTGACCGAAACCCGAAAACTGAGGAAACTAGGTCGTCCGGCTAGGTCAAACTAGTATCCCGAAATCCAGCAAGTTGCATTAAAATGCACTAAACAAGGAAATGAGTTTGGTAAAACGTACCAACCCTAAAACCCTATCGAATGTGACATATTATTGACACTAAAACCTAATTTACCTAAAACGCATCGAGGGTCAGCATATTAGGTGATTGAGCAAATAATAGCCTTTAGTGAATTACTTATCGAACATTATCGTTAGAGACAATTTAATTTAGTACTGAAACACTTCATATTGTGTTTCTCAGTTACCAAAGACTTAGGGAAAGGGAATGAAACACTGAGTCCAGACCAGGAGACAATTATCAGAGGTTTGTGCACAACTTGTTTTCAACTGATTTTACTCTGAATAATATTTCATATGATTAATTGTATGTTATTGATTTAAATTGTGTTTGTGCACAACTAGTTTTCAACTGATTTTACTCTGAATAATATTTCATATGATTAATTGTATGTTATTGATTTAAATTGTGTTTGTGCACAACAGTATTTCTTTTGAATTTTTCAATTGAAATGAATTATGAGTATTTGTACATTATTGTTTTAAATTGTGGAAATGTGTTTGAATGGATATTTATTGCTTGAAAAGCATTGTAAATGATTTGATGGATACTATTGATTGAAAAGCACTGTAAATGGTTTTTGTGGAAATTAAAGATAATTATGAATTGTGTTGCTATTTTGTGAATGAAATTATAACTTTGGAAATTTATTGGTTTCTCACGAATCATTTGAATAAAATGTTTGGAATTGATTTTGTGTTCACACTTAGCATGACAGTATCATATTATTCCTTCTCCATTTATGGGGTTGTGATCATTTATTTTCCTTCTCCATTTATGGAGTCGTGATCGTTTATTTTTCTCCCTCTCTGGTTTACCAGTTGAGGTGATCGGATGAGTACTCATTATATAGCTAGCTCCCTTCCTCATTGATTTCGATTAGTGGGGTTGTGATTGCTTTGTCGTGGTGTACAACGTGGCATTGATCGGAAATTTGTGTCATGGCTTAAGTTGTGAATGAATTGGCAACAATGTATTCTTAAATTATTCGACTAAATTGTGTTGTTATGCGATTTGATAATTTGTGAAATGAAGTTTAAATTCTTATTAACATTTACTGTCTTTTGATTTTAACTATGTTTTGATTACTGAGATTTATTGTGATGTTGTGTTAAATTCCTTATGACAGTATTGTCTTGAATTTAACTATGGTTTTTAAATATCCACTATTTATTTGAATTATGAATTGTGATTTAAATTTGTATTTGGTTAATGTTGTGCACCACTGAGACATTGTCTCGTGATAGCTTTATTCTTTGTCGCAGTAGACAGACAGAACAAAGCGATGGATTAGGTCGCTATTACCTCCAGCGAGAGATTTTCGGGTATAACGAGTATACCACATTTTGTATTTTTTGCGGTAATGTATGATCACTGTATGTACATATTGTTTTGGTTTTGAGCAGTTGTAAATTAAAATTGTACATTGACATTGTGAAGTAAATTATGAGTTATTTTGGCTTCTAAAAATTGTATTATATTTCTTTTATCTCAATCTTTGAAAAATCACTGCAGATTTGAGTTGAGAAATATGTTGTGTTGAGAAAAATGTTGGATTTGAGATTTGGAAAATATATTGAAGTGCTTTTTACAGGTTTTCTGAAGAACTGTTTTATCCAAATTACAGATGGTACTCTGCCAAAATTTTTACAGAAATTCCAAATAAGTCAAATGTGTCAGTTCTATCGCTTCAGTAAAAAAAAAAAAAACTTTTTAACACCTGTAAATAGTGCTCACCACTATAAAAGAAGTAAGAAAAGTTTTTAAAATCCCTTGTAGTGTATTTAATGGGTTATCAGTAGACGGAGTTGCTAATTCATTAGGTATACTACGGGATCATGTTATGCCTTATAGAGGGGTAGGGTGTGACAGGTCACATGCATCATGCAAGATTTATTTTTATCTATTTGATTTCAATGATAAACAACATATTAAAACTCTTTTAATATATTTTTGGATCTACATTTGTTATTTAAGATTTTAGAATTAACAAAATAATCCATTAGAACCCTAGATTAGATCAAGAACAAGTGCACTAACCTTTTGATGCACTGCAGTGTATTTGGCATCTTTGGGATGCATCTTTAGGACATCAGATGTTGTCCCTCTAGCTTGTCCACACAAAGATCACCTATGGCAGCCCTTGAACAGCTTCCAAAGCTTTTTCATGAATTAGAAAATCAATTTTTGCCTTTTAAGAGATTACAGATGTAAACAGGACACTAGAAATAATTTCTAGTATTTTTAATTCAAGAGATTGTTTGCTAATCTCTTTGAATTGATGAGAGATGAAAAAGAAAAGAAGGGAGGGCAGCCAAGGGTGGTGGCACAAAGAGATGAATGGCAGCTTATTTTTTTTCCTTTCATCCTTACACTTATATAGCTAGGTCACCACTTAAAACCCTTGCCACATGTCACCTTCTGATTGGCTCTAGGTTTAATTGACCCATTCACATTGTGCCAAGTGTCAAACCTATATTTAATCTTGGCTTTGATCATCTTATATGATTAAAAGACATATGGTAGGCTTATGTGTAGTGCCATGTGTCACCATCTCATGGTGCCACATGTCACCCTGTGGAATGACCAAAATACCCCTGTGTCTTAATTTTGAGTTCTCAATCCAAAATAATTATTTCTCTTCTTCTAATTAATTTATATCAAATATAAATTAATTAATTAATCTCTATTAATTAATTTCTCATTAATTAAAAGCATATTTAAACACTTTAAATATAAATTTAACTTATACTATATATCCAATAACCTAGATTTGATTTCAAGCCATGCTAGGGACTTTGCAATCTAATTGCAAACTAAACCTATTTAATTAATCAATTAAACTCTTTAATTAATTAATTAATTCATTCATATTTAATTTAGTGATTACTTGTTTATATGTGTAACTTACTAGGCTCATCACTAATTGGCAATGAGACATGATATCAACTCTTCATATCATCAGAACTCTTTCTTACCATAAATGATTTCTCTAAATCATTTTATGCACCTCATAGACCATGGTTAATACCTAGCATAGCATGCCATAGCCACCTAATTAGTAATAAGGTTTATCTTAAATGAACCTATAATCATATGTTACCATGCACTATAATCTCTCTGTTACAAAATCCCAACTTAAGCTGGAGTCATGGTTTATGTCAAACCCCATTTACTATGAATATTATGTTCTCTTTTAATTCTAGTTCTTGATTAAAAGATTTTCTCATCAGAAACTCTTTTCTGATTAAATCTATATGTTCTGGCCAGGAACTTGAAACATCAAGAACAATTAAATGAATATAGGATTTTATCCCTATTTACTTAGAGGAACAGATTCCATCTTGATCAATACCTACTTCCATATATAACTAGTAGGAGCCAACACATGCCCATATACCCATACACAGTACAAGTATGAAAGCAGTATCAAACTCAAACCACTTATATATAAGATAACTGTGCTATCTCAGGTCTAAAGATTATATGCACTTATATGATTTATGACAATACATTGACAAGAGTAAACTCCAAGTGCTTGTCATAAATGTCACTAGTTCGGCCTACTTATCATGTATAAGTGCCTATCATGTTTGTCATATGGCATGAGACTCACCATTCCATCTTATTTACACCTCATATAAATAACTTGGGAACAAACATGATTACAATCTTTCTAGATAAGTCATGTCCTTATTGTGAAGTATCCTCAATTGTGAACCTATTTATGATACCTTGTGCTAGAAATACTGTCACTCATATTCTTAACAACTTAAAAATAGAATTTCTAACAAAATATCAATGGACCTTTTTTATTACACCTAAATATATTATGTAAACGGAAAAGTGAAAATGCCTTTTATTAATAAAAATATGTACAAGATACACACTAAATGTTATGCTCTAAGGCATACTACTAACACAACTTTCATGAAGACCACAGATCCTAAAAATGCTTTAAACCAAACCAAATTGTTAGCCCAAGTTAGGTAACAAAACTGTCTAGAACCATATTGCCTAGAAATTGCTAGACATAGGCTTACTTGACCAGTTTTGGCAAAGAGGCCATAACTTGGTCTACAGAAATCCAAATGCAATGAAATCAGTAGAAAAATTTCCACAAGACATCAATATACAATATTGGTATTTTGACCAAAGCCCAAAAATCAAGGGAACTAGGTCAATTGGTTAGGTCAATTTAGTATGCAAATTCTAGAAATTGCCTAAGTGACCACTTGATCCCAAAATGGTCTTTTAGTCATATCTCCCACTAGGAAACTCCAATTGGGATGAGCCATATTGTTCTAGAAACCTGAGAAATATGGCTCAAACTTTGTTTTATATACTTTCCTCAAATTATAAATGTAAGAATCCCAAAAGTTGAGTCAAAACCACTGACTTGAACTGGAATCTTGTTGGCATAGGGTACTAGAGTCTAGGCCAGTGATTTGGCTATAAAGTAATTCTAAAAAACTTGAAAAATTACATTCAAAAATTTTGAGTGACCATATGACATAGGCAAATAAATTATATGGAGAACACTAAGCCTAAAAGTGGCTGCAACATGTTCAATTAAATTGGTAAAATGTAACTCCAAAATCTGCCTAGTTAAGGATCCAGAATTAGGAAATGAACCAGTTATGGTTATTTGACCATAACTTGAGTTTTAGAAATCCAAATGACATGATTCAAAAATGAAAAACAAGTCAAGACATAGTGGAACAACTTCCATGAAGGAAGTATGGCTAAACAGTGGCCACAAATTGATCAAATTGATAGGTAAAATTAAGACATTAAAACTGAACCTAAAGAAAGGTTCACAAGATAAATTATTTTATAGTAGGGTGTCAACCCTAAGATGTTAGTAAACACTAAATTACATGAAATAGGTATGTGGAACCCACTTTTCATTATAAAGTGACATGAAATTTCTAATAAGTAATTGATAATACTTAATTGCCCAAAGTAAACCTAGGCTTATGTATATAGTTTGGATTTATTGGTATATCAATTAGGGACTACAGATAGCAGTACTGCCTATATGAATAATCATTGATCGACAAAATATGTCTGATATGATTGTTCTACAGGCTATATGTCTGCACGTTGGCCATTGATCCTAATTTCATTTTAGCTTTAAAGCTTGCCCGCTTGCCTTGTGCCAGACATGACAATTATATACACGGTAGACATATGATTGTCTAACTAGTATACTCCCATGTATCCAGCCTTTATGTTCTGTTATAGGTTACTTGAGCACTGATATGATTTTAAAGAGACTGAAAATGAAATAAATGTACAGATAAGATCTTGATAAACAAATTATTCCCAAAGTCAAATAAATCTATAAAGACTTAGAATTTATGAGATTAGCCTAGAATTATTATTTTTAATTATTCAGTTATTTTTCTTTTAAAGTTACGCACCACTAAGCAATTCGCTTAGCGCGTTGGTTTTCCATCGCATAGGTATTGGAGACCAGACACAGCCACAGCAGCAGCCGCAGCTGTAGTGCCCTGACAGAGATTTGATCAGATCTGATAGTGTCTGCTAGTCACCTCAGCAGTATTTATTTTAGTAGGGCCTATGTTATTAGAATTTGCATTTTGTTTATTGTACATAAGTAGATACAGTGTAAATTATTTTGAACATTGTAAATAAATTGTAATTATATTTTGGATTGTAAATAAAGTTATGAACTTTTGTATATAAACTTCCATATGAATGAATGAATGAATGTGTCACACCCTATTCCTCCATAAGATATAACATGATCCTGTAGTACACCTAATGAATTATCGTACTTCGCCTATTGGTAACCCATTAAATATACTACAAGGGATTTTAACTCAACTTTCATGAAATTTAAATCATTGATTAAAATCTAGTGTTATAAATTTTTCAAAATTTCGGTAAAGTGCCGGCTGTATTTTGAGAAAACAGTTCTTCAAACCTGAAAAGGAAAACACTCCTAATATGTTTTCTCAAATACAACTAAAATAAACTTCATTTCATCTCATAATTCAACCTCAATATTCAAATCATTTCATTTTCAAACCAATCTCATCATAAAAGAAATATTTCATTGATTACAAGACTCAAAAATTAATATTACAAAACTATACAAGTAAATGAAATCTCAAATTTACATTACAATAATTTATATTTAATTACATACCAAACATTTTACAAGAGTTTTTATACAACTGCTCAAATAATTTACATACATATTATTACATGCATAGATCAAAACCTATGTACATGGGCATACCTATGATATACCTGGAGCTGATCTGGATGTGTCTTCAAATAAGCTTACTCAACTGCTCTATGCTCTTTTCACCTGCGACAGCATACAAAGCTATCACTGAGTGGTGAACTCAGTGGTACACAACTATAATTTAAAACACAGTACAATAGACATTGACAAAATTATAACAATTAATTTGAAAGTCTCGAAATTCAACAAAATTCCAAAAGTTAAAATTTTCATTGCCAATAATATAAATCATTAGTTAAAATGACTTTGAGTAAGAAATTCAATTTATTAAATCACAACTAGACATTTAAAGTAATTCCAACAATCATAGAAATAAAGATTAATTCCAACAAAATCAATAATGCATTAATACCATTTGAAATCGAAATTCTTTACTATTTAAAAACCATTATTTATCTCACTAATTGTGCAAGACTAATTCGAAAGAGCCATCTTCATGGTGATTCTAACTCCCTATGGTCGGGGAGGTCGAATCATATTCTAACTCCTTATGGTCGGGGAGGTTGAATCATCGTGCACAGTACACATCACAATAATGAAACTTCCGAAAGGGCCATAACAAATAAGAACTTAGATCTAACCTCTAATAAGAGGAGAATCTAAGCCTGTGCACGTACCATGGTAATCAAAACAAAGCTAACTCCATCACAATAATTTTTATGCTCATCACAATTCAAAACATAAATTTGTATTTTTCCATGCAAATTGACCATCACAATTCAAAACATATTCTATCAAAATTTTCCAAAACATAATTTATTCAATCCACAACAATGCTTAATACTTGTTAAAATACCATTTCACAATGCTAAATTCATACATACTATAACAATTTCAATAATCATTGAATTAAATCCAATACTTGATAAACTATAACAATTTCAATAATCATTGAATTAAATCCAATACTTGATAAACATAATACAGAAGGAAAATACGTCATTTAGTTATATGAAATTTTCAGAACAAAATCAATTAAAAATTAGTTGTACACAATCCTTTGATGAGTTACCTCTTGGCCTTGACTCAGTGGGTCTTTTCCTTTCCTAGTGTCTTTTCTAACTGAAACACATAATTTAAAGTGTTTCAGTACTCATTTAAATTGTTTATAATAATAAGGTTCAATAATTAAATTTTATTAATACTATTCCTTTCATTAATCAACCTATAATGTTAACCATTAATACACACTAGGTGAATTATTTTTAATGTCACTAATATGTTCGATTTTTTATTCCTCACATGTTGACATATATTGCCAATTTCATTTCAAAGCTTATTGCATTTTATTATAATTATTCAGATTTCATGGCCAAGGTTTACTGTCCATTGGACCAAGCTACAATGCAAATTTAATAGATTTCTCTTCATTAAATTGTTTCTCATTGTGTCTTCTTTAATTTCCTTTTTGAGTCATGTCATTTGGATTTGTATAACTCAGGTTATGGTCAATTGACCATAACTAGGTCAATTCTGAATTTTGGTTCCCTTACTAGGCAGTTTTAGTATTACACTTTGCCAATTTTATTTGAGTAGGTTGCTGCCATATTTAGGTCTATTACTCTTCATAGGATATGTTACCCTATGTCTTATGGTCACTAAGAATTTTTTATTGTAATTTTTCAAATCTTGTAGAGTTACTTATGATCAAGTTATTAGACTGGACTAAATAGTCTTGTAGTGACAGGATGTTCAACTATGGCAGTAGCTTTGACCTAACATTTGAGCTTCTTACATTCATAAGGTGAGGGAGAGGTCTAAAACAAAGTTGAAGGTCTATTTCTTAGCTTTCCAGAATGGTATGGCTCATTTTGTTTGAAGACTTTTAGTGGGAGTTATACTTAAAACACTTTGCTAGAGTTAATGGTCATTTGAACCATTTCCAAATTTGGTATGCCAACTTAATCAAGTTAATTGACCTAGTTCCCTAAGTTTCTGGGTTTTGGTCAAAATACCATTATTGTAGACCAATGTCTTAGTGAAAATTTGGCACTGGTTTCAGGGCATTTGGAGTTATATGGACCAAGCTATGGTCATTTTACTATTGCTAGTCAAGTTGCACTTATATTGCAAAGTTTAGATCATTTTTAGGTCAAAGTCAATTCGGCTAGTTTTTGTAACCCAACTTGTGCAAGCATTTTGACTTGGTTCTGGTCATTTCTGGGCTTTGGTGTCTGCATAAGAGTTGTACCTCTATGTCTAAGCTTTCCATGGTATAAATTTTAGGTCATTTGGAGCAGTTTTGAGTGAGTTATGGCCAAAATACTGACTACTGTTCATATGGTCAAAATTCTAGGTTTTCATGTCATGCACTTCTAGAATTTAAATGTGTAATTCTGGGTCATTCTTTTAGGTCACTTCTAGGCATAATTTGGACAAGCTCTCTACATGAAAGTTGGTCCATATTGAGTCTAGTTTTACCTCCAATTGGCCTTATACCAATTGCGATCACACAATTAAAGTTATAGCCCCAAATGCATACTGCCCTTATGCAATTCTTCAATAGCACAAACATTACACATTTAAATTCTAAATCCTCAAACTCCCATACCTAAATTCTGGATTCATCACATTCCATACCCATTCATCACACTTCAAATTGGTCAATTTGAGCAGTTTATACAAGTCCTTAATATACAATACACAACCCTTAATCAAATGGTCAAAATTAACCATAATACACATATAGAATAACTAACTGGTACACATGAATTCAACTTAACAATTTGCCATATACGTCCACTAATGTATTACACCATAATACAAAATTTATATTCATGAAATTAGCACTCTCCAATGGACCTCAAGGCTACTGAATTCTTGACTCTTCAATACTTATCAATTTTCTCAATTTTACTTAGTAATTCAACTTACCCAAAGCTCAACACAAGGATTAGTGAAGGAAAATGGGAAAATTAAGCACTAACCTCAACTTGAACTTGTTAAAACCTTCACCAAAGCTCTTCAAATTACTATCAAAAGCTTCCTTGTAATGTGGGGAGTAACTTTTGTGAAGAAACTTAAAAGAATAATGGTGAACTTAGGGAGAGATTGAAGCTTGCTTAAAGTGCTTCAATGGAGGATTTTGGAAAATTTTCAATTCAGCTAGGTTTTGGGAATGAAGAAGATGAAGTGTTGAAGTGGAAAATGCTGTCCACTTGTAATTATTTATACCTCCACTTACTTAATTTAATTAATTATAATATTAAGTTTTTCATATTTGTAATTTACAACCCCTATTTTCTCTTAATTGCATTTCATTTCTAATTTCATTTTTCATGTGATTTTCAAAATTTAATACTACTTATTTTTAATGAAAATTTAGGTTAAAAGTCCACTCTAGGTGTCACATGACCAAAATGCCCCTCTTCGGGTTGCATTTCAAATTTTTCGGTACTACCGATTAACTCCTTGACCCGCCGATTTCTTAAATTTTCATTTTTCGTTTATACTGACTTACTAATTTTTCTTTGACATTTTCTAAGTCAATTATACCTCAATAAATGTTTATGTAAGTCTTAAAAGAATTTCATAGGGTTCTCCGCAGTCCAGGGCTAGTCAACGGCCCTTGCCGTAACTTCCCAGTGCAGTCACCCATCGCTACAGTGCCGGCTCGTTTAACTTACTTTCATTTCGTCTCTTTTATTTTTTTTTTAATTTTTTTTATTTTTTTATTTATTTCATCATTTTGTGCCTGTTTATTATCACTGAAGTATAGTTCCAGACATCCTCACTTGTCCGGACCGACATTAGGTCACCGGAGTAGCAGAATGTACAGACTACGTAAAGTGAGGGCATTATAATTCTTCTCCTCTAAATAAAAATTTCGTCTTCGAAATTTATTGGATTCATATAACTGATATCGTTATCTCATAATTTTACTCACTCTCCCATCATTGTTTCCTTTGCCTTTTGTGTTTCCACTCATGAAATTCTCTTGTTCATTAGTTCCTTGATTTCTCATGCTAGAATCCTTACTAGTCCTTCCGTCTCCTTTACTTACACCATACACCAATCCGGTTAACTTTCCCTCGTCTACGTATTCTACATTTATCTCACACAAATGTCTCAAATGCCTAAATTATTTCTTTCTGACAAAAATATCAAAATAACTATAAGACTCCATATCGAGGTCTAGATATTATCATCCTCAAGGTATTCTTTTTAATTTATAGTCATACTAAAATCTCTAATTTTATAGTAATTCCTGTCGCATCGGTAGCTCACATTAGTGTAACCGAGTCACTGACTAATAGTGACCTTTCGATATATTAGTTTTAAAGTTTTTAATTTCTAACTAAAATTTTCACATTTATTTTCCGTAATAGTACTCTTCTATACCAAATCAACCACTACTTAAAAACATCCTTATCTTGGTGTACCATGAGGAAGCACGTAGCTCTACACAATAATCTCATGTTGGTACTATAATCTGCAGCTTACAATACAATCATCAAGAACATTATATAGTCACTACGTTATAACCTCATGGACTAGGTTTTCTAACATCTTATCTTTCTCGAATCCACTAATATCCTAAACCTATTATGATTACAATATCCATTGACAATTATTAACAGTAACATCTTTTCCCTCATCTAGAGTAATTCTATTACTGTAACTTACATTTAAGTCCTCTTGCCTTACATGTGACACCCCTATATTCGGTAGTGCATTCTACTGTTCCGGTGACCATTGTTATCCGGACAGCTAGGATACCTAGAACTACACTTCGTTATGAGTGAGGAGACATAAAATAAAGAAATACAAGAAGATAAAACACAAGAAAAACAAAGGAAAAATAATAGCAAAGAAATGTAACCAAGTTAAGCGAGTCGAGAACCTTAGCGATGGGCGACCGCACCGGGAAGTTAAGGCGTGGACGGTTGACTAGCCCTGGACTGCGGGAAACCTTGGAAAATATTTTTAGGACTTAAATAGACCCTTATTGAAGTATAAATATCATTAGAAATATCAAAGAAAAATTAAATAATTAGTACAAAGAAAAGTAAGAAATCGAAAAATAGACAAAACCCGGTGTTACCAAAAAATCGGGAATGCAACCCGAACAAGGGCATTATGGTCATTTGACATCCCGAATTGTCTTTTGACCTAAATGTCCATTAAAAATAAATAATATTACACTTGAAAAATATAATGAAAAATTTATTTGGTGGTACCTAAAGTAAATAGCAAAAATTATGGGTTAATGTGGGATAAATGAAAGTTAAACTTATTATATGATTTAATTGGTGTAAGTGGACCACTATAGGAATAAACTAAGAACTAAATGGCAGGTGTACACCCATTATACATTCTGAAATTTCATCTTCTCCAAATTCTCTCAACTATGCCGAAATGAAGAAGTGAAGAACCCTCCATTGCCGTTTTGCATGAAGCTTGATCCACTCCTTCAATTTACCTCCAATCATCTAGGTTTCTTCATTAAAGATCACCTCCACATCACAAGGAAGAAGTAGATACCAATATTAAGAAGTTTTAGTGAAGATTAAGCAAGTCCCAACAATAGGTAAGTTTGAGTTTTTGAATATTTTTTTGATAAACTTTGTATACATGTTATGGGTGTTTGATTTGTGAAGAAAATTTTCAAGTTTGAGGAGTTATTGATATATCCAGTTTGGACAACCATGGAGTTGTATGTTTAATGATTTATTCTTACATATGGTTGATGGGAATTCATGTTGAATAGGGTGATTTAATGTCCTAGTAAGTTATTTTCTTGTATATGTGGTGATTGGGCATTTAAAATTGAAGTTGAGGAAGTTAAGTGAAACTTTGGCAAGGTGGAGCAATTCGGCAGCCTTGAGACTCCATGATGAATGTATGAATTCATGAAGATATTGGCAGAATTATGACATTGAGGATTGATTGATATGTATATAAATTAGTTGTAGAAATTGTATGAAATAATGAGTAGTTTTTATGTGTATTTGTGGTTGTATTTGGACTTTATGAATTAGAGTTTTATTTGGTGTGTTAAGGATGTTTGTAATCTGCCCAAAGTGACTTTAAAGTGAAGTGGTATATGGTTTTGGTAATGTACCAAAACAGAATTGGGTTGAGGAGTGGATTTATGGTAAGGTAAATGTGTAATTGCTACATGTTTAAGCAAGGTAATTAAGGACAGTGTGCATTTTGGCCTATAACTCTAAATGTGTAACTCCAGTTGGTATGAGACCAATTGGAGGTGAAACTAGGCACAAAATGTGCGAACTTTCATTGATAAAGCATACCAAAATTCTGCTTGCAATGTAGCATGAAAAATGACCAATTCGGATTAAGTACAATTGAGACCTGAAAATTGACCAATTGGGCAGCAGTTAGTGTTTAGGACATAACTCACTCAAAACAGGTCCAATTGACCTGAAATTTTAACCATGAATAGTTAAGCCCATACCTACAAGTCTTATGAAGACACCAAAGCTCAGAAATGACCATAAGCAAGTCAAACAGCTTGCACAAGTTCGGGTCCAAAAATTGGCCGAACCAAAGTTGACCAAAATTGACCTAAATTGACCAAATTTGATGCCATTTGACCAGCAATAGTAAAATGACCATAACTTGGTCTACGTAACTCAGAATGACCTAAAATTTCTCCCCGCGTTCCATAAGACATAGATCTACAAGTTTGTAGTTTTGACCGAAACCCGAAAACTGAGGGAACTAGGTCTTCCGGTTAGGTCAAACTAGTATACCGGAATCCAGCAAGTTGCAATAAAATGCACTAAACAAGGAAATGAAATTGGTAACGGGTACCAACCCTAAAACACTATCGAATGTGACATATTAGTGACACTAAAACCTAATTTACCTAGAACGCATCGAGGGTCGATATATTAGGTGATTAAGCAAATAATAGCTTTCAGTGAAATACTTATCAAGCATTATCGATAGAGACAATTTAATTTAGTACTGAAACACTTCAAATTGTGTTTCTCAGTTAGTAAAGACTCAGGGAAAGGGAAGGAAACACTGAGTCTAGATTAGGAGACAGTCATCAGAGGTTTGTGCATAACAACTATTTCATTTGAATTTTTCAATTGAAATGAATTATGACTATTTGTACATTATTGTTTTAAATTGTGGAAATGTGTTTGAATGGATATTTATCGTTTGAAAAGCATTGTAAATGATTTGAAAACTGTGAGAAATTATTTGAATGATATTGATGGATACTTATTGATTGAAAAGTATTGGAAATGGTTTGAAATCACAGCTATCATGTATATTGATTGTATTCCTCGCTAGCTTGTCTAGTGGGACGAATTGAATTCCCTTTCTGGCTGAAGTGTTGAGGTGTGTGCCTGTTGAGGACGAATTGGATGAGTACTCATATTTTTGCTAGCTAGCTATGTTATTCCTCATTAGTCATCGACTTTTGGGACGAATTGGATACCTCATTAGCCATCGGCTTTTGGGACGAATTGAACTTTGGAACATGATTAAGCTGTGTGTGATTTATTGATATGTATTGTGAGATTGTGAAATGAATTTATACTCTTATTGACATATACTGTCTTTTGAATTTAACCATGATCTGACTTATTGAAATTTATTGTGATATTGAGAAATGGAGTTTAAATTCTTGTGGACATTTTTGTCTTGAATTTAACAATGGTTTTAAGTATCCACTTTTTATATGATTTATGAATTGTGATTTAAATTGTATTTGGTTAATGTTGTGCACCACTGAGACATTGTCTCAGCGATAGCTTTTTATTGCTGTCGCAGGTAGACAGACAGACAGGGCAGCAGACTAGGCTGCTAGTACCTCCAGCGAGAGATTACCGGGTATAATGAATATACCAACATTTTGCATTTTGTACTGTAATGTATGACCACTGTATGTACATATTGTTTTTTATTTTGAGCAGTTGTAAATTAAAATTGTACATTGAAGTTGTAAAGTAAATTATGAGTTATTTTGACTTGTAAAAATTGTATTATATTTCTTTTATCTCAATCTTTGAAAAATCACTGTGGAATTGAGTTGATAAATATGTTGTGTTGAGAAATATGTTGAAGTTGAGATTTGGAAAAATATTGAAGTGCTTTTTACAGGTTTTCTGAAGAACTATTTTATCCAAAAAACAGATGACACTCTGCCAAAATTTTTACAGAAATTCCAAATAATTCAAATATGTTAGTTCTATCACTTTAGTTCAAAAAGGTTTTTAATACCTGTAAGTAGTGCTCACCACTGTAAAAGAAGTAAGAAAAGTTTTTAAAATCCCTTGTAGTGTATTTAATGGGTTATCAGTAGACGGAGTTGGTAATTCATTAGGTATACTACGGGATCATGTTATGCCTTACAGAGGGGTAAGGTGTGACATGTTTTAGTGGTATCAGAGCTAGTTTTTAAATTCTATTTTCACCTGTTATTTGAATATTCTTTCTTCATAGTACAACTGCTCAAAACATCATTGTTTGATACATACAGTACATTACATTATAAATATGCACTAACGGGAGGAAATCTCCTTGTATTATTTGTTCAGGAGATCTAAAACCCTCGCATTGACTATGGAAGAGGGTGATCGTTCAGTCGATCAATCTATTGAGGCTGAGTTGCAAGGGGATGCCCCAGGCCTACATAATGTCAGTGGTTCACCGCACCACTGCAGCATCTGCAGCTTTCTGCTCGATTCAAAGCTCAGATGGCTACAATGTTCCAACAAATGGTCGAAATGTGCCTACTCAAGTCCCAATACTGAGACACGATGGTACAACCACAATCTCCTACTAGGCAAGATGATAAATTGATGAAGTATGGGGCTCTGAGTTCAAGGGGACGATAGATCCTCTAGAAGTGAGCAGTGGTTAGAAAGGATGGATAGGGTATTCAAGAAAGCGCATTGCAGAGGAGCCTGATTCGAATACTCGGTATCTTTGCTATAGGGGATGCTTATGATCGTGGAAAACCATTCCCACACCGTAGAACCTGCAGTGCTAACATGGAATGACTTTCTCAGGGAATTCAGACAGAAATATGTCCCTGATGCTTATGTAGACAAGAAGTTACAAGAATTCTTAAGCCTGAAACAGGGGGGCAGATCAGTGGCTGAGTATGAAAGAGAATTTTCCCGCCTGAGCCATTATGCAGTGAGTCTACTTTCTACCAGCAGGGAAAGATGCAAGAGGTTTGAAACCGACTTGAAGCCCAGTATCAGACTACAAGTAGTCCGATTCAAACACACTAACTTCTCTGAACTTATTTCTCAAGCTCTAGAGTTAGAAAGAATTGAGTCTGAAGCTGCTCATGAGAAAAAGAAATCAGATAAGACAGAGAAAGAGGGAAAATCTATAGAACAGAGTTCCAGTGGTCCTACTGGAAAGAGGAAGAATCATGGGGGACATGGCAAAGGTGGCAAGAAGTCTGGTAGGGGAAGATATTCAGGACAGAAACCTCCTCTATCTGGTCAGCAGAGTACCAGAGGTTCCTACCCTCCCCGCCAATGTGAAACTTGTGGAAGAAATCATGGTGGGATATGCTACAAGGCTATTAGAGCCTGTTATAACTGTGGAGGCACCGGACACTTTGCCAAGGACTGCACCAGTAGTCGCAGAGTTGGACCACCTCCTACTACTGCAGAAGGGTCAATTCAGAGCCCTGTCACCAGAAGTTCACAACCACCCAGCAGAGGTAGAGGCAGGGGTAGAGGTAGCCCAGCAGGCAGCCAAGGCAAAGTGAAACAATCAGAGCAAGACAGTGCTCCAGTCAGAATGTATGCAATGAGACAGAGGGAAGAGGCCAAGACATCTGATGTTGTGGCTGGTACCTTCTCAACTTTTAATCAGAATGTGTTTGTGTTATTTGATCCGGGTTCTGCCCATTCTTATGTGAGTGCTAGCATCATTGATTGCATTGTTGTTCCATGTACAAAAATGGACTTTGAGGTGCTAGTAACAAGTCCACTAGGACAGGAAGTTAGGGTTAATAGAATGTATAGAGATTGTACTTTGGTGATCCAAGGACACACTTTTCTGTCTGATCTCATTAAAATGCCCTTCAGAGATTATGATATCATCTTGGGCATCGATTGGTTAGCTAGGCATCATGCCATGATTGGTAAGTGAGGTCAAGATCACTTTTGGCCTTCCTCAGTACGGTGATGTGGTAATACATGGGGAAAGATAATTATTGCCATCAAACATCATTTCGGCTGCACTAGCCAGAAAAATGATCAGAAAGGGGTGTGAAGCCTACTTAGCACATGTGGTAGACACCCAAGTGGGGAGTCCAGCATTGAAGGACATCCCTACAGTGTATGACTTTCCAGATGTGTTTCCTGATGAATTGCCAGGATTACCTCCGGAAAGAGAAGTGCAGTTTGAAATTAATGTTATGCCTGGTGTGGAACCAATCTCCATAACGCCATATAGAATGGCACCAGCAGAGTTGAAGGAGTTAAAGATACAATTGCAAGAACTACTTGAAAAGGGCTTCATCCGCCCTAGTGTGTCACCTTGGGAAGCACCAGTGTTGTTTGTTAAGAAGAAGGATGGTACTCTCTGCTTATGCATTGACTACCAGCAGTTGAATAAGGTGACAATAAAGAACAGATATCCATTGCCTTGCATTGATGATCTGTTTGATCAGTTGAAGGGTGCAGCTATATTCTCAAAAATTGATATGCGATCTGGTTATTATCAGTTGAAGGTGCAAGAGCAGAGTATTCCAAAAACTGCTTTCAGAACTCGGTATGGCCACTATGAGTTTTTAGTGATGCCATTCGGGTTAACAAATGCTCCAGCTACTTTTATGGATCTGATGAACACTATCTTCAGACCATATCTTGATCAATTTGTGGTGGTGTTTATTAATGACATTTTGATATATTAAAGGAATGCAGAGGAGCATGACAGACATCTGCGGATTGTACTGTAGACTTTAAGGGAGAAACAACTATACGCCAAATTATCGAAGTGTGAATTTTGGTGTAAAGAAATCTCCTTTTTGGGACATGTTGTGTCAGCTGAAGGGATCAAGGTAGATTCCAGCAAGGTAGAAGCTATCCTTAATTGGAAGCCGCCCAAGAACATCACAGAAATTCGCAGTTTTTCTGGGTCTAGCTGGATATTACCGTCGGTTTGTGAAGGGGTTTTCTATGTTATCTTCTCCACTGACCAAACTGCTTCGGAAAGATGTAAAATTTCAGTGGACAGATAAATGCCAGCAGAGTTTTAATGAGTTGAATAGGCGTTTAACGGAAGCTCCAGTCCTCAATTTACCTACTCCGGGTAAAGAATACACAGTTTATAGTGATGCTTCTCACAATGGGCTAGGCTGTGTACTGATGCAAGATCGGAATGTCATTGCTTATGCATCACGCCAGCTGAAACCGCATGAGAGGAACTGCCCAACACATAATCTAGAGCTAGCAGCTATTGTTTTTGCTCTGAAGATCTGGAGACACTATTTGTATGGGGAGAAATGCTACATTTACACAGATCACAAGAGCTTGAAGTATGTGGGCGCCCAGAAGGAATTGAATTTGAGGCAGAGGAGATGGTTAGAATTCATTAAAGACTATGATTGCTTAATAGACTATCAGCCAGGGAAAGCAAATGTGGTGGCTAATGCCTTAAGTCGTAAGACTATGGCAAGTCTCAGAGTTTCTCCTTTGTCCATGGTAGGTGAATTGAAAGCACAGCATGCCAGTTTAGAGATTGATGATGAGGGACAGACAGTAGTTGCATGGCATGTACAGCCAGTGTTGATTGATCAGATCATAATGGCTGCTCAGAGTGATGAAAAATATCAGAAGCTACTGAAAGAAGTCCAGCAGGGCAAGAAACCTGAATTCTCTATGAGAAATGATGGTTTATTGCTACATCAGGGCAGAATGTGCGTTCTTAGTGATGTGGAATTGAGACAAATCATTATGAAGGAAGCACATGAGTCTCCATTCGCTATGCACCCTGGTGGAACTAAAATGTACAGAGGGCTGAAAGAGCATTACTGGTGGATGGGTATGAAGAGAGATATAGCTGAATTTGTTTCCAAATGCCTAACTTGTTAGCAAGTAAAGGCAGAACATCAAGTTCCAGCTAGTTTGTTACATCTTTTGTCAGTACCAGAGTGGAAATGGGAACGGATAACTATGGATTTTGTAGGACTTCCAAGGACACAGAGTAGTCATGATGCAGTATGGGTTATAGTTGACAGATTGACCAAGTCTGCTCACTTTTTGCCAGTTCGGATGGACTATAGCCTGGAAAGATTGGCCAGATTGTACATATATGAGATTGTAAAATTGCATGGAGTGCCAGTATCAATTGTGTCTGACAGAGATCCTAGGTTCACTTCTAGATTCTGAGGTAGTCTTCAGAGAGCCCTAGGAACTAGATTGAACTTCAGCACAGCATTCCACCCACAGACAGATGGCCAGTCTGAAAGGGTTATTCAGATATTGGAGGATATGCTACGGGCTTGTGTGATTGAGTTTGAAGGTAGTTGGGATACACACTTGCCTTTAATTGAGTTTGTTTATAACAACAGCTACCAATCAAGCATTGGGATGCCACCATATGAAGCATTGTATGGCAGGAAGTGCAGAACTACCTTATGTTGGGATGAAGTAAGTGAGAGGAAGATGATTGGACTAGAAATTGTTCAGCAGACAGAGGAAAAGATCATATTGATTAGAGATAGACTCAAGGCTGCATCAGACCGTCAGAAGTCCTATGTTGATTTGAAAAGAAGAGATATTGAATATGCAGTGGGTGATAAGGTATTCCTCAAAGTTTCTCCTTGGAAGAGGATTATGAGATTTGGCAGAAAGGGGAAACTGAGTCCTCGTTTCATCGGACCATATGAGGTTCTGGAAAGAGTGGGTCCTTTGGCATACCGGTTGGCATTACCTCCAGAGCTAGCAAGGATACACAGTGTCTTCCATGTGTCCATGTTAAGGAGGTACAGATCTGACCCATCTCATGTACTATCAGTTGATGAGATTGAGGTAAATCCAGACCTCTCATATGAGGAAGAACCCATAAAAATTCTGGCTTATGAGGTGAAGCAGCTGAGGAACAAACAGATACACCTGGTTAAAGTGCTGTGGAACCATCATTCAGGCCAGAAGGCTACTTGGCAATGTGAAGAGGATATGAGGAGACAGCACCCATAGCTGTTCAGAGACTAATGCCAGGTAAAATTTCGAGACGAAATTTATTTAAGGGGGGGAGAATTGTAACACCCCTATGTTCGGTAGTGCGTTCTACTATTCTGGTGACCAGTGTTATCCGGACAGCTAGGATACCTAGAACTACACTTCGTTATGAGTGAAGAGACATAAAATAATGAAATACAAGAAGAGAAAACACAATAAAAATAAAGGAAAAATAATAGCAAAGAAATGTAACCAAGTTAAGCGAGCCGAGAACCTTAGCGATGGGTGACCGCACCGGGAAGTTACAGCGTGGATGTTGACTAGCCCTGGACTGCGGGGAACCCTGAAAAATATTTTTAGGACTTAAATAGACCCTTATTGAAGTATAAATATCATTAGAAATATCAAAGGAAAATTAAATAATTAGTACAAAGAAAAGTGAGAAATCGAAAAACAGACAAAACCCGGTGTCACCGAAAAATCGGGAATGCAACCCGAACAGGGGCATTATGGTCATTTGACATCCCGAATTGTCTTTTGACCTAAATGTCCATTAAAAATAAATAATATTACACTTGGAAAATATAATGAAAAATTTATTTGGTGGTACCTAAAGTAAATAGCAAAAATTATGGGTTAATGTGGGATAAATGAAAGTTAAACTTATTATATGATTTAATTGGTGTAAGTGGACCACTATAGGAATAAACTAAGAACCAAATGGCAGGTGTACACCCATTATACATTCTGAAATTTCATCTTCTCCAAATTCTCTCAACTATGCCGAAATGAAGAAGTGAAAAACCCTCCATTGCCGTTTTGCATGAAGCTTGATCCACTCCTTCAATTTACCTCCAATCATCTAGGTTTCTTCATTAAAGATCACCTCCACATCACAAGGAAGAAGTAGATACCAATATTAAGAAGTTTTAGTGAAGATTAAGCAAGTCCCAACAATAGGTAAGTTTGAGTTTTTGAATATTTTTTTGATAAACTTTGTATACATGTTATGGGTGGTTGATTTGTGAAGAAAATTTTCAAGTTTGAGGAGTTATTGATATATCCAGTTTAGACAGCCATGGAGTTGTATGTTTAATGATTTATTCTTACATATAGTTGATGGGAATTCATGTTGAATAGGGTGATTTAATGTCCTAGTAAGTTATTTCCTTGTATATGTGGTGATTGGGCATTTAAAATTGAAGTTGAGGAAGTTATGTGAAACTTTGGCAAGGTGGAGCAATTCGGCAGCCTTGAGACTCCATGATGAATGTATGAATTCATGAAGATATTGGCAGAATTATGACATTGAGGATTGATGGATATGTATATAAATTAGTTGTGGAAATTATATGAAATAATGAGTAGTGTTTATGTGTATTTGTGGTTGTATTTGGACTTTATGAATTAGAGTTTTATTTGGTGTATTAAGGATGTTTGTAATCTGCCCAAAGTGACTTTAAAGTGAAGTGGTATATGGTTTTGGTAATGTACCAAAACAGAATTGGGTTGAGGAGTGGATTTATGGTAAGGTAAATGTGTAATTGCTACATGTTTAAGCAAGATAATTAAGGACAGTGTGCATTTTGGCCTATAACTCTAAATGTGTAACTCCAGTTGGTATGAGACCAATTGGAGGTGAAACTAGGCACAAAATGTGCCAACTTTCATTGAGAAAGCATACCAAAATTCTGCTTGTAATGTAGCATGAAAAATGACCAATTCGGATTAAGTACAATTGAGACCTGAAAATTGACCAATTGGGCAGCAGTTAGTGTTTAGGCCATACCTCACTCAAAACAGGTCCAATTGACCTGAAATTTTAACCATGAATAGTTAAGACCCATACCTACAAGTCATATGAAGACACCAAAACCCAGAAATGACCATAAGCAAGTCAAACAGCTTTCACAAGTTCAGGTCCAAAAATTGGCCGAACCAAAGTTGACCAAAATTGAACTAAATTGATGCCATTTGATCAGCAATAGTAAAATGACCATAACTTGGTCTGCATAACTCAGAATGACCTAAAATGTTGCCCTGCATTCCATAAGACATAGATCTACAAGTTTGTAGTTTTGACCGAAACCCGAAAACTGAGGGAACTAGGTCTTCCGGTTAGGTCAAACTAGTATACCGGAATCCAGCAAGTTGCAATAAAATGCACTAAACAAGAAAATGAAATTGGTAACGGGTACCAACCCTAAAACACTATCGAATGTGACATATTAGTGACACTAAAACCTAATTTACATAGAACGCATCAAGGGTCGGTATATTAGGTGATTAAGCAAATAATAGCTTTCAGTGAAATACTTATCAAGCATTATCGATAGAGACAATTTCATTTAGTACTGAAACACTTCAAATTGTGTTTCTCAGTTAGTAAAGACTCAGGGAAAGGGAAGGAAACACTGAGTCCAGACCAGGAGACAATCATCAGAGGTTTGTGCACAACAACTATTTCATTTGAATTTTTCAATTGAAATGAATTATGACTATTTGTACATTATTGTTTTAAATTGTGGAAATGTGTTTGAATGGATATTTATCGCTTGAAAAGCATTGTAAATGATTTGAAAACTGTGATAAATTATTTGAATGATATTTATGGATACTTATTGATTGAAATATATTGGAAATGGTTTGAAACCACAGCTATCATGTATATTGATTGTATTCCTCGCTAGCTTGTCTAGTGGGACGAATTGAATTCCCTCTCTGGCTGAAGTGTTGAGGTGTGTGCCTGTTGAGGATGAATTGGATGAGTACTCATATTTTTGCTAGCTAGCTATGTTATTCCTCATTATTCATCGACTTTTGGGACGAATTGGATACCTCATTAGCCATCGGCTTTTGGGATGAATTGAACTTTGGAACATGATTAAGCTGTGTGTGATTTATTGATATGTATTATGAGATTGTGAAATGAATTTAAGCTCTTATTGACATATACTGTCTTTTGAATTCAACCATGATCTGACTTATTGAAATTTATTGTGATATTGAGAAATGGAGTTTAAATTCTTGTGGACATTATTTTCTTGAATTTAACTATGGTTTTAAGTATCCACTGTTTATATGATTTATGAATTGTGATTTAAATTGTATTTGGTTAATGTTGTGCACCACTGAGACATTATCTCAAATGATAGCTTTTATTGTCGTCGCAGACAGATGCATGCACAGTGATGAGACTAGGCTGCTAGTACCTCCAGCGAGAGATTACCGGGTATAATGAATATACCAACATTTTGCATTTTGTACTGTAATGTATGACCACTGTATATACATATTGTTTTTTATTTTGAGCAGTTGTAAATTAAAATTGTACATTGAAGTTGTAAAGTAAATTATGAGTTATTTTGACTTGTAAAAATTGTATTATATTTCTTTTATCTCAGTCTTTGAAAAATCACTGTGGAATTGAGTTGATAAATATGTTGTGTTGAGAAATATGTTGAAGTTGAGATTTGGAAAAATATTGAAGTGCTTTTTATAGGTTTTCTGAAGAACTGTTTTATCCAAAATACAGATAGCACTCTGCCAAAATTTTTACAGAAATTCCAAATAATTCAAATATGTTAGTTCTATCACTTCAGTTCAAAAAGGTTTTTAATACCTGTAAATAGTGCTCACCACTGTAAAAGAAGTAAGAAAAGTTTTTAAAATCCCTTGTAGTGTATTTAATGGATTATCAGTAGACGGAGTTGGTAATTCATTAGGTATACTACGGGATCATGTTATGCCTTACAGAGGGGTAAGGTGTGACATTACATTAAGTAGGCTCGCCAATTAGCTTTATAATTTATAGTGTGTTAGAAAATACTTTTAGCTAACAATTCATCCAAAATTAATGTCAATCATACTTGTTATTATAGTTTTTATCCTAAAGGACTAGTCACTAATACATCAAAATTTATTCCCATGTAAAGGAATAGCAACAGAACATATAGTTCTAACACTAACACACAACTAAGTAGTGCTGGGATCAAATAATAACTAATTGTTTCTTTCAAAAATTAAGAACTTACTAGCAGCTACATCCAAAGTTTCTGTTCTTTCTCCTTGGCGCATAGTGGACGCTCTGACTAGTGCGCTATTATATTCGGGTTGATTCACTGTGTTATGGTTGTGAGGAGTACCAACTCTATTTCTATCTCGACTCTGACCGATTGTCTGTGAACTCTGGAGAGCAGATCGAGGTGCTCTAGTATAATCTCTAACAAAGTGTCTAAGCTTTCCATAATTTTAGCAGGCTCCAGTGGCCTTACGACAAATACTCCCATGTAGTTTGCCACAAACATGGTAGATACGGGCAGAATAAGAACTTCTAGTTGTTCGACAACTGGACCTTGGTGGCCTCTACCCTGAAGATCCGCCTCTATCAGATCCATAACCACTAGGCTCTCCAATATTCTTCCTTTTTCCCAATTTACTATTTGAACTTTGATCACCAGGTCTTTTATTCTTCTATATTTCATATTGCCCTTGTGGGTATTGGGTTTGTACTTGGGCTTGGGCTGACAAATTATCAGCCATTTGTTGAAAGAAAGTAGCCATTTGCTGGGCCATTTGCGCAGTAATTTGTATAGGTGGTGTAACACCCCTCACCCGACTATAGTGTAGCAGAGCAAGGCGTACTACAATCTGTGCCGGAGCACCCTAATTTATCTTACTTCATTTTTTTAATAATTTTTAATTCATTTAATTTAATATCAATTATTTTTCGATGGAAAAACCAGCGGAGTTTCCCCTATTTTATTATCGTTAGGTGTATTTCAATATTCACCTGTTTAAAATTCAACAATATTTTCAAAAAAAAATCTTATCCATGCTAATCATAATTATCTCATCAATCATTCTCATAATTTTCTCATATTTCAAATCTCATCCATACATTTCAATTTCATAATCATTTTCATACATTTCCATTCATACTCAATTCATATGTAAACATTCTCAAATTACATAAGCAAAATTTTCAAATTTCCTTAATTTACATAATTTACAAAATAATTATAAAATTTCATAATTTACATGATATATAAATTATTACATATGAAAAAGCTAATTTATTAATTTACATCGCATTCCTATTAATTACCTGTTCATAATATGCATTACAATATAATATCTAAGCATTTTATACAAAATATAAAATATGATCTATATGGGCCCTATCTATATGCATTGCTGAGGAGGTGACAACCTTGAATACTTGAGACACTTCTGCAGATCAGAACTCCCAAAATTCCCAGTTAAATGTCCATAAGGTTCTAGCTTCAGCACCTGTGTGAAGGAAACAATTCCAGCGCGCTAAGCATTACTGCTAGTGGTGCAATAATATAACAAGAAAATAATATACAAAAAAAAGATAGAAACAAAATTCGGATAATTAAGATTTATTTATACTTCACATGCGGTTTTTAAAATTTAATATGTTTTATCCTAATTTAGTCTTCTTTGAAAGTGTTTATTTCGCCAATGTACAGTAATAATGTACAAAGAAAAATGATCTAAAAATAATAAATTTATGCTTATATTATTATATAAGTCACATTTGCAATATTTATTTATGTTATAATTTTCTTTGCTAATTTTTTAGCATTTTCTCAATATTTGCTAGGTTGTCTAAGATTATCTCATAATAAGTAAATTTTAATATCGGTCCAGTCCATTTCAATTCTTTCTAATAAATAACTATTCTAATTTATTTTAGGTCATCTTACTCATTTATTTTATTTAATTTTTAATATTTTTAATTGCTAATATTCTTAACTTATCTCAATAAATTTCATTGCCTAAGTAACCTATGACAGACTGATTAAACTGGATAACGGATCGTTGGCACTGGACACCGTGGTGCCTCGGGCCATCATACCATGGGACGCGGAACGTCAACCACGTATGCAGTCAGTATGGCTAAAAAGCCATAATAACACATAACCGGGCATAAAAGCCATGAATGTTGGCATAAAGCCATGAATACGGGCATAAAGCCATGAATACGGGCATAAAGCCTTTCGCAGTACTACTAAAACAATACCCTATTGGCATGCCAAACTATCCAATCTAACACACATGTCTAGGCAATACAAGGGCACATAATATCATTAAATATTAATATATTGTGTTTTATGACTTCATTATTTCATGACAAATTCCATAATTTATACATTCATCATAATATTCATACATTCTTTACATCATTCATATTGATCACAATTCACAACAATTGTGTTGATGTACCATTGTACTCAAAACATTCCTCCTTTCTCTTATATAGAAAACTAATGTTCCATTCATATTTTCATGTGATTCATTTATTCATTACAATATTTATATGAATTCATAACTCATACAAGGTGTTATTATCTTATTTGTAATGGAAACATAAATCCTAATGTAAACCTCATCCCATTTATACTCAACAATCCATCTAGGTTAATGTCATTTCATATTCAAGTGGTATTACTTATGTTTTATTAGACCTACTAGTAATAGGAATACAAATCTTAACTATATACTCACATAACTTAAATGTTCATTAAGCCATTTAGATGAATTACTATTTCTATTCCAAGTGATTCATGAATGTTTCATGGATTCCAAATTTCATACCTTAATTTCCTCTACCAATTTAGTTATTATACTTTGTGTCTTTGTATTACTATTCTCATTACTATTCACTCAAATTGTTGACTTTTTAATAGATAATATATTTATTGAACCTAAGCTCACCAAGATACCACATTTTGCATTTTATTTTTGTTGGTATTGGTTTCCAATACCATTTCAAAGCTTATCTTATGTTATTCAAAATTTTCAGATTTCATATCCTAGGTTTACTGTTCCATTAGTCATTTTTGCAGTGGGAATTTGGCAAAATGATCAAAATGAAAGTTGTTCCTTATTTTGTCTAGTTGAATTTTTGTTTTTTTTTGAATCACTCCATTTGGAGCTTTGTAACTCAAGTTATGGCCTGAAAACCACAACTAGCCGGATTGAAATTTTTCCAGAATTTCTAGACTGACCAAATCAATAGTGTTAGAAATAGTGACTGCAACTCACTTTTTGAATATGGTCTGGTGATAATTTGGGTTAGGTTTCTTCATGAAAGTTGTAGATCTATATCTCAGCTTGTTTTTGGTAAATTTCAAGTCAATTAGACCTTTCTACACTGAGTTATGGCCAAATGACTAAATACTATTCATTTAGTCATTTCGTCCAGGCAGAATGCAGGTCACCTAGATTAGGGCAATTTTTTGGTCTGCTAAATTTGGTTTTATGGGCATGGTTTCTTCACCAAAGTTGTGCCATTATGTGTCTAGTTTCATGTCCAATTATCTTTGCACCAATTGAACCTCTACAATTCTAGTTATGGCTGTCCAAACCTACTGGACTCATGCCTAGTCCTGCAGGTCACAAAGGGCAGCATGCCTAAGCTCAACTCCAACATCCTTACTCACTTCAATTCCTCCTCACACACATTCAAATGGTCACTAATTGACCATTACAAGGTTAATATACCATTTCATGAGCAAACCCTAATTTTTTTCACAAACCCTAATTTTCAAGTGTCCATTTCATGCTATCATGCCATCTAACACATCCAACACACATAATCCAACATCTAACTCAAGTTTTCTCATCACAAACCACTTCTAAACAATTCAAGTCATACAAATCAACAAATCTTATCCTTGTCCCATGGCCGCAAATTTTCATACACATTTCAATATAATTGTTTTGTTCAATTTTTCAACAAACTCTCATTTAATTAGTCTTCCTAACAAAGATTAAAAAGAGAGGAAAGTAAGTATAGGCACTAACCTTTTTGAGTTTCATTTAACCTTGATTAAACCTCCCTAATCTCTTCTTTTTTGGCTGCCAATAGCTTTTTCTAGGTGAAAGATCAAATTTTTGTGAAGGGACTTGGTAATTTTGGTGAACAAATGGAGAGGAAATTCAAGCTTTTAAACTTGAAAATGGTGGAACCTCTTTTCTCTCTCTCTCTCTCTCTCTCTCTCAACGCTTTTGGCTGCCCAAAGGTTGAAGATGCAGATTGTTTGTTTCAATTTTTGGTCTCTTTTATCTCTTTTAATGAGTTTAACAAATTGTGATTGGTGGAGGAAATTTAAATGACATCATATGATGTCATAATTAGCATTTTCTTTCATTTTCTTTTCTTTTCTTCTCTACTCATTTCTAATTTAATTTTTAGCAATATTTATTCATATTTTAGATCATAATAATTATTTACTTAAATGGACAAGTCGGCCAAAAATCATCTCTGAAGACAAAATGACCAAAATGCCCTCCATTTGGCTTAACAGACTAAAATTGTCTGTACCGATTGAAAATTTTTTTTAAACCTTTTCTTGGCATTCTAATGCCATAGAAACTAACTCTTCTCTGGAGTCCCAAAAATTATTTTATAAAATTTTCTCTTGGTTTAGGGCTCCTAGTTGCGGGAACCGCAACTTTCCATTGGGTTACCCATCGCTAAGTCCCCGGCTCATTTAATTTGGTTGTATTTTATTTCTAAAATTTTTCCTTAATTTTTCTTACACTTATTTGGGTTATTTATGACTCCTCACTCTAGTCTAAATATTTTCCCAGACGTTCTAGCTGCCCAGACCAACACCGATCACCGAAACAGTAGAATGTGTGAAATTGCTACAGTGAGGGTGTTACAATTCTTCCCCTCTAACAAAAATTTCGTCCTCGAAATTTACCGGGTGTAGGTATCTGAGATAATTCCTTTACCTTTCTATTGCTCTCTCTGTCTACTTCTTTTATATATATATGGTACTATTTAGTCTTCTCGAATCTATCATTATACACTTAGGCATATCATAAGGGAAGGATACTTTACCTCAAATTCACATTTGGGGCTTCTTGCTCCTCTTCGGCTTGGGTGACATTTGAAAGTGGTGTCACTATTGTACTTGGTCCTTCCATGACCTCTGTTTGAGTCCGTGGTAAATTCCTCTTAGGACAATCTTTCAGACGATGCTCTATGGCCCCACATCTATAACAGGCTCCAGTCAATCCCCTACATTCACCTTTATGCCACTTGTTACAATGGCCACATTTTCTTGCTAGTCTTGGCGCACTCACTGCTAGTGTTTCTAGTTAATCTCTTCTAGGTATAGGCCTGGGTCTAGATCTCCTACTTTGATCAGATGTTTGACTTAACTGTTCTCTCTGGCTCTTATTACTAGACTGTCCAAATTTTCTCTTTTGCTGATCACCACTCCTCTTTTGTTCCTCTTCATGAACACAGCTAATATATTTCTTTCTGAACTCTATCAGAAAGAATTCCCAGGTTACATCAGTTGGTGGCACTACCTTGGTTACAACATCCCACCACCGATATGCAGCTTATTGTAATAATGAAATTGCACACTCCAAACTCTGTTCTGGTGTGCAATGGAGCTGCTGCAGGACTCTTTCAGTCCTTTCTAACTAATACTTAGCCATTGAAGAATCGTCTTCCTTTTTACCATTGAAATCTACAGCTCCATACTTCCTAATTTTTCCTAGAGGTGATTTATGCTGAGACAGTGGTGGAATAACCCTAGTCATCTGTTGAAAAAATTCAGTCATCTGCTCAAACAAGGCCTGTTGGGGTTGTACAGGCACCTATTGCACTGGTAGAGTAGGATCTCCCCAATTTCCAATATCACTACCAGTCGGGATACGGCTTACTACTTCTTCTTCCACTGCCCTCTGTGATTCTGAGTCCATACCTTAACCTAAAATAACCAAGAAAATAGATCTGCATTAGTGTCACCTCAACTCATATGGATGCAATGCATGTTATGCACACAATCTTATTCTATCTATCTACGCCTAGGAATGCCTAAACCGTGCTCTGATACCAATAAATGTAACACCCCTCACCCGACTATAGTGTAGCTGAGCAAGGCGTGCTACAATCGGTGCCGGAGCACCCTAACTTATCTTACTTTATTATTTTAATAATTTTGAATTCATTTAATTTAATATCAATTATTTTTTTTATGGAGAAACCAGCGGAGTTTTCCCTATTTTATTATCATTTGGTGTATTACAATATTCACCTGTTTGAAATTCAATAATATTTTTAAAATAAAATCTTATCCATGCTAATCATAATTATCTCATCAATCATTCTCATAATTTTCTCATATTTCAAATCTCATCCACACATTTCAATTTCATAATCATTTCCATTCATACTCAATTCATATGTAAACATTCTCAAATTACATAAGCAAAATTTTTAAATTTCCTTAATTTATATAATTTACAAAATAATTACATATGAAAAAGCTAATTTATTAATTTACATTGCATTCCTATTAATTACCTGTTCATAATATACATTACAATACAATATCTAAGCATTTTATACAAAATATAAAATATGATCTATATGAGCCCTATCTACATGCATTGCTGAGGAGGTGACAACCTTGAATACTTCAGACACTTCTGCAGATCAAAACTCCCTGTTAAACGTCCATTGGGTTCTAGCTTCAGTATCTACGCGAAGGAAATAATTCCATCGCGCTAAGCATTGCTGCTTAGTGGTGCAATAATATAACAAGAAAATAATATACAAAAAAAGATAGAAACAAAATTTGGATAATTAAGATTTATTTATACTTTACATGTGGTTTCAAAAATTTAATATGTTTTATCCTAATTTAGTCTTTTTTGGAAGTGTTTATTTCGCCAATGTACAGTAATAATGTACAAAGAAAAATGATCTAAAAATAATAAATTTATGCTTATATTATTATATAAGTCACATTTGCAATATTTATTTATGTTATAATTTTCTTTGCTAATCTTTTATCATTTTCTCAATACTTGCTAGGTTATCTCAGATTATCTCATAATAAGTAAATTTTAATATCAGTCCAGTCCATTTTAATTCTTTCTAATAAATAACTATTCTAATTTATTTTAGGTCATCTTACTCATTTATTTTATTTAATTTATAATATTTTTAATTGCTAACATTCTTAACTTATCTCAATAAATTTCACTGTCCAAGTAACCTATGACAGACTGACTAAACTAGATAACGGGTCGTTGGCATTGGACACCGCGGTGCCTCGGGCCGTTATACCATGGGACGCGGAACGTGAGCCACGTATGCAGTCAGTATGGCTAAAAAGCCATGATAACACATAATCGGGCATAAAAGCCATGAATGTTGGCCTAAAGCAATGAATACGGGCATAAAGCCTTTTGCAGTACTGCTAAAACAATATCCTATTGGCATGCCAATCTATCCAATCTGACACACATGTCTCGGCAATACAAGGGCACATAATATCATTAAATATTAATATATTGTGTTTTATGACATCATTATTTCATGACAAATTCCATAATTTATACATTCATCATAATATTCATACATTCCTTACATCAACTAATGTTCCATTCATATTTTCATGTGATTCATTTATTCATCACAATATTTATATGAATTCATAACTCACACAAGGTGTTATTATCTTATTTTTAATGGAAACATAAACCTCATCCCATTTATACTCAACAATCCATCTAGGTTAATGTCATTTCATATTCAACTGGTATTACTTATGTTTTATTAGATCTACTAGTAATGGGAATACAAATCTTAACTATATACTCACATAACTTAAATGTTCATTAAATCATTTAGATGAATTACTATTTCTATTCCAAGTAATCCATGAATGTTTCATGGATTCCAAATTTCATACCTTAATTTCCTCTACCAATTTAGTTATTATACTTTGTGTCTTTGTATTACTATTCGCATTACTATTCACTCAAATTATTGACTTTTTAATACACAATAAATTTATTGAACCTAAGCTCACCAAGATACCATATTTTGCATTTTATTTTTGTTGGTATTGATTTCCAATACCATGTCAAAGCTTATCTTATGTTATTCAAAATTTTTAGATTTCATATCCTAGGTTTACTGTTCCATTAGTCATTTTTGCAGTGGGAATTTCGCAAAATGATCAACATAAAAGTTGTTCCTTATTTTGTCTAGTTGCATTTTTTTTTTCGAATCACTCCATTTGGAGTTTTGTAGCTCAAGTTATGGCCCGAAGAGCACAACTGGCCGGATTGAAATTTTTCCAGAATTTCTGGACTGACCAAATCTACAGTGTTAGGAACAGTGACTGCAACTCACTTTTGAATATGTTTTGGTCATAATTTGGGTTAGGTTTCTTCATGAAAGTTGTAGATCTATATCTCAGCTTATTTCTGGTAAAATATCAGGTCAATTAGACCTTTCTACACTGAGTTATGGCCAAATGACTAAACACTATTCATTTGGTTATTTTGCCCAGGTAGAATACAGGTCACCCGGATTAGGGCAATCTTCTGGTCTGCTAAATTTGGTTTTATGGGCATGGTTTCTGAACCAAAGTTGTGCCATTATGTGTCTAGTTTCATGTCCAATTAGCCTTTCATCAATTGAACCTCTACAATTCTATTTATGGCTATCCAAACCTGCTGGACTCATGCCCAGTCCTGCAGGTCACCAAGGGCAGCATGCCTAAGCTCAACTCCAGCATCCTTACTCACTTCAATTCCTCCTCACACACATTCAAATGGTCACTAATTGACCATTACAAGGTTAATATACCATTTCATGAGCAAACCCCTATCATGCCATCTAACACATCCAACACACATAATCCAACATCTAACTCAAGTTTTCTCATCACAAACCACTTCTAAACAATTCAAGTCATACAAATCAACAAATCTCATCCTTCTCCCATGGCTGCAAATTTTTATACACACTTCAATATAGTTGTTTTTTTCAATTTTTCAACAAACTCCCATTTAATTAGTCTTCCTAACAAGGATTAAAAAGAGAGAGAAGTAAGTATAGGCACTAACCTTTTTGAGCTTCACTTAACCTTGATTAAACCTCCTTAATCTCTTTTTCTTTGGCTGCCAATACCTTTTTCTAGGTAAAAGATCAAATTTTTGTGAAGGGACTTGGCAATTTTGGTGAACAAATTGAGAGGAAATTCAAGCTTTTAAGCTTGAAAATGGTGGAACCTCTTCTGTCTCTCTCTCTCTCTCTCTCTCAACATTTTTGGCTGCCTAAAGTTTGAAGATGCAGATTGTTTGTTTCAATTTTTGGTCTCTTTTATCTCTTTTAATGAGTTTAACAAATTGTGATTGGTGGAGGAAATTTAAATGACATCATATGATGTCATAATTAGCATTTTCTTTCATTTTCTTTTCTTCTCTTCTCTACTCATTTCTAATTTAATTTTTAGCAATATTTATTTATATTTTAGATTATAATAATTATTTACTTAACTGGACAAGTCAGTCAAAAATCATCTCTAAAGACGAAATGACCAAAATGCCCTCCGTTTGGCTTAACAGACTAAAATTGTCTGTACCGATTGAAAAAAATTTTCTAAACCTTTTCTGGGCATTCTAATGCCATAGAAACCTCAATAACTCTTCTCTGGAGTCCCAAAAATTATTTTATAAATTTTTCTCTAGTTGCGGGAACCGCAACTTTCCATTAGGTTACCTATCGCTAAGGCCCCGGCTCATTTAACTTGGTTGTATTTTATTTCTTAAATTTTTTCTTAATTTTTCTTACACTTATTTGGGTTATTTATGACTCCTCACTATAGTCTAAATATTTTTCTAGACGTTCTAGCTGCCCAGACTGACACCTTTCACCAAAACAGTAGAATGTGCAGAATTGCTACAGTGAGGGTGTTACAGGTGGGGCTGGTAAAGTCAAGCTTCCGACTCTCTGAGGGGTTGGGGCCTCACCTTATACTTTTGCTGTCATAGACTATTCTATTGTCACATCCTTCTCTTCCTTATCTTTTCACGGGATTTTCTATTTCCTGTACAACCAACATAAGGAGATTTCTCTCCATTTGTTCATATTTATGATGTAAATGTACTATATGTATCAAACATTTGAGCAGTTGTATTTACCGACAAAAAGATTTCAAATTCACATTTCAAAATTTACTTTAAAACCATTGCTCTGATACCACCAAATATGTCGCACCCTATTGCTTCATAAGATGTAACATGATCCCGTAGTACACCTAATGAATTACCGTACTTCGCCTACAGGTAACCCATTAAATACACTACAAGGGATTTTAACTCAACTTTCATGAAATTTAAATCATTGATTAAAATTTGGTGTTATAAAATTTTTTTAAAAATTTCAGCAGAGTGCCGACTGTATTTTGAGAAAATAGTTCTTCAAACCTGAAAAGGAAAACACTCCCAATATGTTTTCTCAAATATAACTGAAATAAACTTCATTTCATCTCATAATTCAATCTCAATATTCAAATCATTTCATTTTCAAACCAACCTCATCATAAAAGAAACATTTCATTGATTACAAGACTAAAAAATTAATATTACAAAACTATACAGGTAAATGAAATCTCAAATTTGCTTTACAATAATTTACATTTAATTACATAGCAAATATTTTATAAGAGTTTTTATACAACTATTCAAATAATTTACATACATATTATTACATGCATACATCAAAACTTATGTACATGGGTATACCTATGATATACCTGGAGCTGACTTGAATGTGTCTTCAAAGAAGCTTACTCAACTGCTCTATGCTCTTTTCACCTATGACAGCATACAAAGCTATCGTTGAGTAGTGAACTCAGTGGTGCACAACTATAATTCAAAACATAGTACAATATACATTGACAAAATTATAACAATTAATTTGAAAGTCTCAAAATTCAACAAAATTCCAAAAGTCAAAATCTTCGTTGCCAATAATATAAATCATTAGTTAAAATGACTTTGAGCAAGAAATTCATTTTATCAAATCAAAACTGGACATTTAAATTAATTCCAGCAATCATGGAAATAAAGATTAATTCCAACAAAATCAATTATGCATAAATCCCATCTAAAATTGAAATTCTTTACTATTCAAAAATCATTCTTTATCTCACTAACTGTGCAAGACTAATCCGAAAGGGCCATCTTCGGGGTGATTCTAACTCCCTATGGTTAGGGAGGTCGAATTGGATTCAACTCCCTATGGTCGGGGAGGTTAAATCATCGTGCACAGTATACATCATAATAATGAAACTTCCGAAAGGGCCATAACAAATAAGAACTTAGATCTAACCTCTAATAAGAGGAGAATCTAAGCCTGTGCACGTACCATGGTGATCAAAACAAAGCTAACTCCAATGTCTCTTCAACAAATGAGAGAGATGGGTAATAACCTAGTCAAGCATCTATAGTGAGATATAAAACAATATCATCAATCTCTTTGTCCTTTTTGTGAGCATAAATCACAATACAATTCGATTCAAAGTCAATTCCAATATCCAATAATTTTTATGCTCATCACAATTCAAAACATAAATTTGTATTTTTCCATGCAAATTGCCCATCACAATTCAAAATATATTCTATCAAAATTTTCCAAAACATAATTTATTCAATCCGCAATAATGCTTAATACTTGTTAAAATACCATTTCACAAAGCTAAATTCATACATAGTATAACAATTTCAATAATCATTGAATCAAATCCAATACTTGATAAACATAATACAGAAGGAAAATACGTCATTTAGTCATATGAAATTTACAGAACAAAATCAATTAAAAACTAGTTCTGCACAAACTTCTGATGAGTTGCCTCTTGGCCTTGACTCAGTGGGTCTTTTCCTTTCCCAGTGTCTTTTCTAACTGAAACACACAATTTAAAGTGTTTCAATACTCATTTAAATTGTTTCTAATAATTAGGTTCAATAATTAAATTTTATTAATACAATTCCTTTCATTAATAAACCTATAATGTTGACCTTTAATGCACACTACGTGAATTAGTTTTAATGTCACTAATATGTTCCATTTTTCATTCCTCACATGTTGACATATGTTGCCAATTTCATTTCAAAGCTTATTGCATTTTATTGTAATTATTCAGATTTCATGGCCAACGTTTACTGTCTATTGGACCAAGCTACAGTGTAAATTTAACAGATTTCTCTTCATTAAATTATTTCTCATTGTGTCTTCTTTAATATCCTTTTTTAATCATGTCATTTGGATTTGTATAACTCAAGTTATGGTCAATTGACCATAACTAGGTCAATTCTGAATTTTGGTTCCCTTACTAGGCAGTTTTAGTATTACACTTTGCCAATTTTATTTGAGTAGGTTGCTGCCATATTTGTGTAACACCCCTATGTTCGGTAGTGCGTTCTACTGTTTCAGTGACCAGTGTCTGTTCGAAAAGCTAGAATGCTTAGAACTACACTTAAATATTAGTGAGGGGACAAGAAATAATGAAAAAAAATAGAGGAAAATATAAGAAAAATAAAGGAAAAATAAGAGCAATGAAATGTAACTAAGTTAAATAAGCCAAAAACCGTAGCAATGGGTGATCGCACCGGGAAGTTGCAGCGTGGACCGTTAACTAGCCCTGGACCATGAAAAACCCTAGAAATATTTTTAAGACTTAAATAAATATCTATTGAAGTATAAATGACATTAGAAATGTTAAAGAAAAATTAATTAATTAGTACAAAGAAAAACAAAAAATCGAGAAATCGATAAAAATTGACATTACTGAAAAATCAGGAATACAACCTGAATAGGGGCATTGTGGTCATTTGACACCCCAAGTTGCCTTTTGACCTAAATGTCAATGAAAAATAAATGATATTAAACTTTGAAAATATCATGAAAATTAAAATGGTAGTACATAATTTAAATAATAAAAGAAATGGGATATAAATTAAATAATTAAACTTTAACCAATAAAATGAATTAAATAAATGTTAGTGGAGGACTAGTGGGAGATATTTCCACTTAAGTGGACAGCCACACACTTCAGTATGTTCATCTTCAACCTTGGGACCAATCAACAGAAACTTTAGCTCCCAAATCCTCCTTGGCCAAACCTTCCACAAGCTTCATGCAATCCACTTTAAGCCATCTTCTTCACTAAGTTCTTTCATTAAAGTTTATTCTCACCTTGTAAGGAAGAAGTTGGTAGCAATTTTAAGAGGTTTTAATGAAGTTTTGGTCAAGCGTCAAAAGCGGTAAGTGTTTGTTTTCATTACTTGTTTCATTAAAATTGTAACTAAGGTTATGGTGAGTTAGTTTATGGAAGAAGTTGAGGGATTTGATGAGTATGGACAAGGTACTATTTTTGGCAGCCCTCATGTCCATGAAAGTTGATTTATTTCTTCATGTATTTAGTGATTTGGGGTATTGATTTAAGTGCTTAAATGTATAGGAGTTGATTTCCATGTATATAATTTGAATTGTAAGTTATAAATTGAAAATGGAAGTTTGATGTGAATGTGTTACTTGGGCAGCCTCATGTTGAAGATTGGTAATGTTTAAGTTCATAAAAAGTTTTTGAATTATGGTACAAAAAAATGGCATCATATGTATAAGAAATAGTGGTGATAATATATGTAATTGGGTAGTGTAAATTATATGTATTGGTTAGGAGTATTATGTGCAAAATTGTTTAGAATTGGATGTTGTAAATTAGGAGTTGTATTTGGTGTATGTAAGGTCATTGTATTCTACCCAAAGTTACTATAATGTGAACTAATGAATGGTTATAGTTAGTACCAAATGCAGAAATGTTTGGGGAAGTGAAGATATAGTTGGTGAATGTGTGATTGGTTTGGTATTTGAGAGACATGTAAGGGTGGTACGCAAATGAGCTTATAACCCTAAGTGTGTGACTCTAATTGGTATGAGGCCAATTAAAGGTGAAACTAGGCACAAAATGTGCCAACTTTCATGAAGAAAGCCTACCTAAATTCTGTCCAAAAAGTGACATGAGAATTGACCAAATCCGGATTAGTGACTTTGCAAACCTGAAAATTGACCATTTGAACAATAGTCAGTATTTTGGCCATAAATCACTCAAAAAAAGTCCAAATGACCTGAAATTTATACCATGGAAAGCTTAGACATAGAGCTACAACTCTTATGAAGACACCAAAACCCAGAAATGACCATAAGCAAGTCAAAATTCTTGCATAAATTCGGGCATAAAAATTGCCAGAATCGGAAATGACCTAAAAATTGACCTAAGTTTGCCATTTTAGTGCAATCTGTATAGTAATAGTAAAATGACCATAAATTAGTCTAGTAACTCCAAATGACCTAAATTTTGTGGCAAAAGTTCACTAAGACATAGACCTACAAGTTTGTAATTCGGACCAGAACTCGAAAACCGAGGAAACTAGGTCATCTGGTTAGGTGAAAACAGCATACCGAAATCCGATAAACTGCAATAAAATGTAATACACTTGAAAATGAAATTGGTAACATATACCAACACTAAAAGGACTATAAAATGTGATATATTGGTAACATTAAAATTAATACCCCTAGCATGCATCAAAGTTCAACATTATAGGTTGACTAAGGAAAGCAGTAGTATTAAATAAATTTAATTATTGAACTTTATTATTAGAAACAATTTAAAAGAGTTATGAAACACTTCAAATTGTGTGTTTCAGTTAGCAAAGACTTAGAGAAGGAGAAGGAACCACTAAGTCAAGGCTAAGAGGCATTTATCAGAGGTTTGTGCACAACAGTTATTTCCTTTGAATTTTCACTTGAAATAAATTATGACAATTTGTATGTTATTGCTTAAATTGTGGAAAATTTGTTTGAATGAAATTTGATGGATACTTATTGCTTGAAAAATATTGCAAATGATTTGAAACCATAGCTATCATGTATATTTAATTGAATTCCTTGCTAGCTTGTCTAGTGGGATGAATTGATTTTGAATTCCCTCTCTGATTGAAGTGTTGAGGTGTGTGTCAGTTGAGGACAAATAGGATGAGTACTCATATAATTGCTAGCTAGCTAGCTAGCTATGTTATTCCTTATTAGCCATTGGCTTTTGGGACGAATTGGACTTTGAAAACATAATTAAGCTGTGTATGTGATTTATTGATATTTATTGAGATATTGTGAAATGGAGTTTAAATTCTTTATGACATTCTCTATCTTTTGAATTTAACTATGATTTTAAGTATCCACAATTTATATGATTTATGGTTTATGGTTGTAAATTGCATTTTCTTAATGTTGTGCACCACTGAGACATTGGCTCAGCGATTGCTTTTTTATTGCTGTCGTAGGTAGACAGACAGACAGAGCAGCAGAGTAGGCTGCTTGTGCTACATTTTGGGAATCTGCTGGGTATATTGAGTATACCATATTTTTGTAATTTTTAATGTAATGTATATGCACCGTATGTATATATTGTACTTGGTCTTGAGCATTTGTAAACTGAAGTTATAAATTATTTTGGCTTGTAAAAATGTTGTAATATATTTTTCTTATCTCAGATTTTGGAACTACTAAAAATTTATATTTAATTGAGTTTGACAATTGTTGAGGAAATTGATTTGTGTTGAGCCATATTGGAGTTTGGGATTGAACAAATATATTGAAAGTGCTTTTTAAAAGTTTCTGAAGAACTGTTTTGTTCAAAATACAAATAGCACTTTGCCAAAATTTTTACAGAAATTACTGATACTCAGATTTGTTATTTGGTTTCACTTCAATTTAAAAAAAATTTTAACACCTGTCAAAAGTGCTCACCACTGTAAAAAGAAATAAGAAAAGGTCATTGTAGTGTGTTTAATGGGTTATTAGTAGACGAAGTTTGGTAATTGATTAGGTATACTACGGGATCATGTTATGCCTTATGGAGAGGTAAGGTGTGACATGTTTTAATACAACTGCTCAATGTCATGGTTTGATACATACAATACATTACATTATTAATATGCACTAATGGGAGGAAATCTCTTTGTGTTATTTGTTCAGAAGGTGTAATATCCTCTTATTGACTGTGGAAGAAGGGAACCATTCAGTCATTCAATCAATAGAGGCTGAGGTACAAGGGGAAGCCCCAGCACTTCACAATGTGAGTGGATCAGCCGCACCAGCCCCCTCAGTACCGTAGTTTCCTGCTCAGTTTACTCAACAGATGGCTGCAATCTTCCAACAAATGGCTAGTAACATGCCTACTCAAGCCCCACTACAGACACCAGTGGTACAACCACAGCCTTTAGCTAGGCAGTAAGACAAGCTGATTAAATATGGGGCTACTGAGTTCAAGGGGACAGTAGATCCACTAGAGGCAGAATAATAGTTGGAGAGAATGGATAAGGTGTTCAAGAAACTACACTATACAGAAGAGCTAAGATTTGAGTATTCAGTGTCACTACTACAGGGAGATGCATATGACTGGTGGAATACCATTCCTCATAGTTTGATGGAACCTCCAATACTAACTTGGGATGACTTTCTTCGAGAGTTCAAACAAAAATATGCCCCAGATGCCTATGTGGACCAGAAGCCATAGGAGTTCTTAAGTCTGAAACAGGGAAGTAGGTCAGTGGCAGAATATGAAAGGAGAGTTTTCCTGCCTAAGCCACTATGCAGGAAGTCTCCTTTCTACCAGCAAGGAAAGATGTAAGAGCTTTGAAACTGGCCTGAAGCCCAATCTCAGACTATAAGTGGTTGGATTCAAACATAGTAACTTCTCTGAGCTCATTTCTCAAGCACTTGAATTAGAAAGAATTGAGTCAGAAATGGCTTCAGATAAAAAGAAATCAGAGAAGACAAAAAAAGAGAAGGAGGGAAAGTCAGTAGATTAGAGTTCCAATGGTTATCCTGGAAAGAGAAAGAACTTTAGGGGACACAGCAGGGGTGGTAAAAAGGCTGGTAGGGGAAGATTTTCAAGACAGATACCTCCTTCATCTGGTCAGCAGACTACCAAAAGTTCCTACCCTCCCCATCAATGTGAAACTTGTGGAAGAAATCATGGTGGGGCATGCTATAAGGCCACAGGAGCCTGTTATAATTGCGGAGGCGCAGGACACTTTGCTAAAGACTGCACCAGTGTCCGTAGAATTGGGCCACCTCTTACTACTGTAGAAGGGTCAATTCAGAATCCTGCCACCAGAGGTTCACAACCACCTAGCAGAGGTAGAGGCAGGGGTAGAGGTAGTTTAACAGGCAGCCAAGGCACAGTGAATCAGTCAGAGCAAGGCAGTGCTTCAGTCAGAGTCTACACAATGAGACAGAGAGAAGAAGCTGAGACATCTGAAATTGTGGCTGGTACTTTCTCAACTTTTAATCAAGATGTGTTTGTGTTATTTGATCTGGGTTCTACCCACTCCTATGTGAGTGCTAGCATCATTGATTGCATTGCTGTTCCGTGTACAAAAATGAACTTTGAGGTGTTAGTAACAAGTCCACTAGGACAAGAGGTCAGGGTCAATAGAATGTACAGGGATTCTCCTTTGGTGATCCAAGGATATACTTTTCTGTTTGATCTGATTGAAATGCCCTTTACGGATTATGATATCATATTGGGCATATAATGGTTAGCCAGGCATCACGCCATGAATGACTGTAAACTGAAGACAGTCACTTTTGGTCTCCCTCAGTACAGTGATGTGGTAATACACGGGGAGAGGCAGCTATTGCCATCAAACATCATTTCGGCTGCACTAGCTAGAAAAATGATCAGAAAGGGATGTGAAGCATACTTGGCACATGTGATAGACACCTAAGTGGGGAGTCCAGCATTAAGGGACATCCCTACAGTATATGACTTTCTAGATGTGTTTCCTGATGAATTGCCAGGATTACCTCTAGAAAGAGAAGTGCAGTTTGATATTAATGTTATGCCTGGTGTGGATCCAATCTCCATAACACCATATAGAATGGCACTAGCAAAATTGAAGAAGTTGAAGGTACAGTTGTAAGAACTACTTAAAAAGGGCTTCATCCACCCTAGTGTGTCACCTTAGGGAGAGCCAGTATTATTTGTTAAGAAGAAAGATGGCACTCTCCACTTATGTATTGACTACCGGTAATTGAATAAGTTGACAATAAAGAACAGATATCCATTGCCTCGTATTGATGATCTATTTGATCAGTTGAAGGGTGTAGCTGTGTTCTCCAAAATTGATTTGTGATCTAGTTATTATCAGTTGAAAGTGCAAGAGCAGAGTATTCCAAAAACTGCTTTCAGAACTCGATATGGCCACTATGAGTTTCTAGTAATGCCATTCGAGTTAACTAATGCTCCAGCTACTTTTATGAATCTGATGAACAGTATCTTCAGACCATATCTCGACCAATTTATGGTGGTTTTATTGATGATATTTTGATATATTCGAGGAATGAAGAGGAGCATGACAGACATCTGTGGATTGTATTACAGAACTTAAGGGAGAAACAGCTATATGCCAAATTGAAAAAATGTGAATTTTAGCTGAAAGAAATCTCTTTCTTGGGACATGTTGCGTCAGCTAAAGGGATCAAGGTAGATTCCAGCAAGGTAGAAGCTATCCTTAATTGGAAGCCACCCAAGAATAACACAAAAATTCACAATTTTCTGGGTTTAGCTGGATACTACTGCCGGTTTTTGAAAGTATTTTCTATGTTAGCTTCTCCACTGACCAAGCTACTTCGAAAAGATGTAAAATTTTAGTGGACAAATAAATACCAGCAGAGTTTTGATGAGGTGAAGAGGTGTTTGACTGAAGCTCCAGTCCTTACTTTACCTACACCAAGTAAAGAATACACAGTTTATAGTGATGCTTCTCACAATGGGTTAGGTTGTGTACTGATGCAAGATTGGAATGTCATTGCTTATGCATCACGCCAGCTAAAGCCGTATGAGAGAAACTATCCGACACATGACTTGGAGCTAGCAGCTATTGTTTTTGCTTTGAAGTTCTGGAGACACTACTTGTATGGGGAGAAATGCTACATTTACACAGATCACAAGAGCTTGAAGTATTTGGGCACTCAGAAAGAATTGAACTTGAAACAGAGGAGATGGTTAGAACTGATTAAAGACTATGATTCTCTAATAGACTATTAGCCAGGGAAAGCAAACGTGGTGGCTGACGCCTTAAGTCGCAAGACTTTGGCAAGTCTCTGAGTTTCTCCTTTGTCCATGGTACATCAGTTGAAAGCACAACATGCCAGTTTGGAGATTAATGATGAGGGACAGACAGTAGTTGCATGACATGTACAGCCAGTGTTGATTGATCAGATCAGAATGGTTGCTCAAAATGATGAAAAATATCAGAAGCTATTGAAAGAAGTCTAGCAGGGCAAGAAACCTAAATTTTATGTGAGAGATGATGGTTTATTGCTACATCAGGGTAGAATGTGCGTTCCTAATGATGTGGAATTGAGACAGATCATTATGAAGGAAGCACATGAGTTTCCTTTTGCTATGCACCCTGGTGGAACAAAAATGTACAGAGGGCTAAAAGAGCATTACTAGTGGATGGGTATAAAAAGGGATGTAGCTGATTTTGTCTCCAAATGCCTAACTTATCAGTAAATGAAGGCAGAACATCAAGTACCAACAGGTTTGTTACATCCATTGCCAGTACCAGAGTGGAAATGGGAACGCATAAATATGGATTTTATTATGGGACTTCCGAGGACATAGAATAGTCATGATGTAGTATGGGTTATAGTTGATAGACTGACTAAGTCTACTCACTTTCTACCAGTCCGGATGGATTATAGCCTGGAAAGATTGGCCAGATTGTACATAGATGAGATTGTAAGGCTGCATGGAGTGCCAGTATCGATTGTATTTGACAGAGATCCTAGATTCACTTCTAGATTCTGGGGTAGTCTTCAGAGAGCCTTAGGAACTAGATTGAACTTCAGCACGGCATTCCACCCACAGATAGATGGCCAGTCTAAGAGGGTAATTCAAATCTTGGAGGATATGCTACGAGCTAGTGTGATTGAGTTTGAAGGTAGTTGGGATACACACTTGCCTTTGATTGAGTTTGCTTATAGCAATAGCTACCAATCAAGCATTGGGATGCCTCCATATGAAGCTTTGTATGGCAGAATGTTTGGAACCCCCCTATGTTGGGATGAAGTAGGTGAAAGAAAAATGATTGGCCCAAAAATTGTTCAATAGACAGAGGAAAAGATTAGATTGATCAGAGATCAACTCAAGGCTGCATCAGACCGTCAAAAGTCCTATATTGATATGAAGAGAAGAGATATTGAATATGCAGTGGGTGATAAGGTATTTCTCAAAGTTTCTCCTTGGAAGAGGATTATGAGATTTGGCAGAAAGGGGAAACTGATTCCTCACTTTATCAAACCATATGAGGTTCTAGAAAGAGTGGGTCCTTTGGCATATCGCTTGGCATTACCTCCAGAGCTAGAAAGGATACACAGTGTCTTCCATGTGTCCATGTTAAGGAGGTACAGATCTGACCCATCTCATATTCTATCAGTTGAAGAGATTGAGGTAAATCCAGACCTTTCATATGAGGAAGAACCTATAGAGATTCTGGCATATGAGGTGAAATAGCTGAGGAATGAGCAGATACCCTTGGTTAAAGTGCTGTGAAACCATCATTCAGGCCAGGAAGCTACTTGGGAACGTGAAGAGGACATGAGGAGACAACACCCACAGCTGTTCAGAGACTGATGCCAGGCAAAATTTTGGGATGAAATTTATTTTAGGGGGGGAGAATTGTAACACCCCTATGTTCGGTAGTGCGTTCTACTGTTCCGGTGACCAGTGTCTGTCCGGACAGCTAGAATGCCTTGAACTACACTTAAATGTTAGTGAGGGGACATGAAATAATGAAAAACAATAGAGGAAAATATAAGAAAAATAAAGGAAAAATAAGAGCAATGAAATGTAACTAAGTTAAACGAGCCAAAAACCGTAGCGATGGGTGACTGCACCGAAAAGTGGCGGCGTGGACCGTTCACTAACCCTGGGCCGCGAGGAACCTTGGAAAATATTTTTAATACTTAAATAAACATCTATTGAAATATAAATGACATTAGAAATGTCAAAGAAAAATTAATTAATTAATTAGTACAAAGAAAAACAAAAAATTGAGAAATAGACAAAAATCGGCATTACCAAAAAATCGAGAATACAACCCGAATAGGGGCATTATGATCATTTGACACCCCAAGTTTCCTTTTAACCTAAATTTCCATTAAAAATAAATGATATTAAACTTTGAAAATATCATGAAAATTAAAATGATGGTACATAATTTAAATAATGAAAGAAATGGGATATAAATTAAATAATTAAACTTTAACCAATAAAATGAATTAAATAAATGTTAGTGGAGGATTAGTGGGAGATATTTCCACTTAAGTGGACAGCCACACACTTCTGCATGTTCATCTTCAACCTTGGGACCAACCAGCCAAAACTAAAGCTCCCAAATCCTCCATGGCCAAACCTTCCACAAGCTTCATGCAATCCACTTTAAGCCATCTTCTTCACTAAGTTCTTTCATTAAAGTTTATCCCCACCTTGCAAGGAAGAAGTTGGTAGCAATTTTAAGAGGTTTTAGTGAAGTTTTGGTAAAGCTTCAAAATAGGTAAGTGTTTGTTTTCATTACTTCTTTCATTAAATTTGTAACTAAGGTTATGGTGAGTTAGATTATGGAAGAAGTTGAGGGATTTGATGAGTATGGACAAGGTACTGTTTTTGGCAACCCTCATCTCCATGGAAGTTGATTTATTTCTTCATGTATTTGGTGATTTGGGGTATTGATTTAAGTGCTTAAATGTATAGGAGTTGATTTTCATGTATATAGTTTGAATTGTAAGTTATAAATTGAAAATGGAAGTTTGATGTGAATGTGTTACTTGGGCAGCCTCATGGTGAAGATTGGTAATGTTTAAGTTCATGAAAAGTTTTTGAATTATGGAACAAAAAAATGGCAGCATATGTATATGAAATAGTGGTGATAATGTATGTAATTGGGTAGTGTAAATTATATGTATTGGTTAGGAGTATTATGTGGAAAATTGTTTAGAATTGGATGTTGTAAATTAAGAGTTGTATTTGGTGTATGTAAGGTCATTGTATTCTACCCAAAGTTACTATAATGTAAACTAATGAATGGTTATAGTTAGTACCAAATGCAGAATTATTTGGGAAAGTGAAGATATTGTTGGTGAATGTGTGATTGGTTTGGTATTTGAGAGACATGTAAGGGCAGTATGCAAATGAGCTTATAACCCGAAGTGTGTGACTCCAATTGGTATGAGGCCAATTGGAGGTGAAACTAGGCACAAAATGTGCCAACTTTCATGAAGAAAGCCTACTTAAATTCTGTCCAAAAAGTGACATGAGAATTGACCAAATCCGGATAAGTGACTTTGCAAACCTGAAAATTGACCATTTGAATAGCAGTCAGTATTTTGGCCATAAATCACTCAAAACAAGTCCAAATGACCCAAACTTTATACCATGGAAAGCTTAGGCATAGAGCTACAACTCTTATGAAGACACCAAAACCCAAAAATGACCATCAGTAAGTCAAAATGCTTGCACAAATTCGGGTATAAAAACTGCCAGAATCGGAAATGACATAAAAATTGACCTAAGTTTGCCATTTTAGTGCAATCTGTCCAGCAATAGTAAAATGACCATAAATTGGTCTAGTAAACTCCAAATGACCTAAAATTTGTGGCAAAAATTCACTAAGACATAGACCTATAAGTTTGTAATTCGGACCAGAACCCGAAAATCGAGGAAACTAGGTCATCTGGTTAGGTCAAAATAGCATACCGAAATTCGATAAACTGCAATAAAATGTAATACACTTGAAAATGAAATTGGTAACATATACCAACACTAAAGGACTATAAAATGTGATATATTGGTAACATTAAAATTAATACCCCTAGCGTGCATCAAAGTTCAACATTATAGGTTGACTAAGGAAAGCAATAGTATTAAACAAATTTAATTATTGAACTTTATTATTAGAAACAATTTAAAAGAATTATGAAACACTTCAAATTGTGTGTTTCAGTTAGCAAAGACTTAGATAAGGAGAAGGAACAATTGAGTCAAGGCCAAGAGGCATTTATCAGAGGTTTGTGCACAACAGTTATTTCTTTTGAATTTTCACTTGAAATAAATTATGACAATTTGTATGTTATTGCTTAAATTGTGGAAAATTTGTTTGAATGAAATTTGATGGATACTTATTGCTTGAAAAATATTGCAAATGATTTGAAACCACAGCTATCATGTATATTTAATTGAATTGCTTGCTAGCTTGTCTAGTGGGATGAATTGGCTTTGAATTCCCTCTCTGACTGAAGTGTTGAGGTGTGTGTCAGTTGAGGACGAATAGGATGAGTACTCATATAATTGCTAGCTAGCTATGTTATTCCTTATTAGCCATTGGCTTTTGGAATGAATTGGACTTTGGAAACATGATTAAGCTGTGTATGTGATTTATTGATATTTATTGAGATATTGTGAAATGGAGTTTTAATTCTTTATGACATTCTCTGTCTTCTGAATTTAACTATGATTTTAAGTATCCACAGTTTATATGATTTATGGTTTATGGTTTTAAATTGCATTTTCTTAATGTTGTGCACCACTGAGACATTGGCTCAACGATAGCTTTTTTATTGCTGTCGCAGGTAGACAGACAGATCAAGCAGTAGAGTAGGCTGCTTGTGCTACATTTTGGGATTCTGCCGGGTATATTGAGTATACCATATTTTTGTAATTTTTGTTGTAATGTATGTGCACTGTATGTATATATTGTACTTGATCTTAAGCATTTGTAAACTAAAGTTATAAATTATTTTGGCTTGTAAAAATGTTGAAATATATTTTTCTTATCTCAGCTTTTGGAACTACTGAAAATTTATATTTAATTGAGTTTGACAATTATTGAGGAAATTAATTTGTGTTGAGCCATATTGGAGTTTGGGATTAAACAAATATATTGGAAATGCTTTTTATAAGTTCTTAAAGAACTATTTTATTCAAAATACATATGGCACTCTGCCAAAATTTTTACAGAAATGACTGATGCTCAGATTTGTTATTTGGTTTCACTTCAGTTAAAAAATTTTTTTAACACCTATCAAAAGTGCTCACCACTGTAAAAAGAAATAAGAAAAGGTTTAAAATCCGTTGTAGTGTATTTAATGGGTTATCAGTAGATGAAGTTTGGTAATTCATTAGGTATACTACGGGATCATGTTATGCCTTATGGAGGGGCAAGGTGTGAGAATTTAGGTTTATTACTCTTCATAGGATATGTTACCCTATGTCTTATGGTCACTAAGAAGTTTTTTTATTGTAATTTTTCAAGTCTTGTAGAGTTACTTATGGTCAAGTTATTGGACTGGACTCAATGGTCTTGTAGTGACAGGATGTTCAACTAGGGCAGCAGCTTTGACCCAGCATTTGAGCTTCTTACATTCATGAGGTGAGGGAGAGGTCCAAAACAAAGTTGAAGGTCTATTTCTTAGCTTTCCAAAATGGTATGGCTCATTTTGTTTGAAGACTTCTAGTGGGAGTTATACTTAAAACACTTTGCTGGAGTTAATGGTCATTTGAACCATTTCCAGATTTGGTATGCCAACTTAATCAAGTTAATTGACCTAGTTCCCTAAGTTTCTGGGTTTTGGTCAAAATACCATTATTGCAGGCATATGTCTTAGTGAAAATTTGGCACTGGTTTCAGGGCATTTGGAGTTATATGGACCAAGTTATGGTCATTTTACTATTGCTGGTCAAGTTGCACCTATATTGCAAAGTTTAGGTCATTTTTAAGTCAAAGTCAATTCAGCCAGTTTTTATAACCCAACTTGTGCAAACATTTTGACTTGGTTCTGGACATTTCTGGGCTTTGGTGTCTTCATAAGAGTTGTAGCTCTATGTATATAAATTTTAGGTCATTTGGACTGTTTTGAGTGAGTTATGGCCAAAATACTGACTACTATTCATACGGTCAAAATTCTGGGTTTTCATGTCATGCAATTCCAGATTTGGTCATTCTTTTAGGTCACTTCTAGGCAGAATTTGGACAAGCTCTCTGCATGAAAGTTGGTCTATATTGAGTCTAGTTTTACCTCCACTTGGCCTTATATCAATTGGGATCACACAATTAGAGTTATAGCCCCAAATGCATACTGCCCTTATACAATTCTTCAATAGCACAAACATTACACATTGAAATTCTAAATCCTCAAACTCTCATACCTAAATTCTGGATTCATCACATTCCATACTCATTCATCACACTTCAAATTGGTCAATTTGAGCAGTTTATACAAGTCCTTAATATACAATACACAACCCTTAATCAAGTGGTCAAAATTAACCATAATACGCGTATAGAATAACTAACTAATACACATGAATTCAACTTAACAATTTTCCATATACTTCCACTAATGTATTACACCATAATTCAATATTTATATTCATGAAATTAGCACTCTCCAATGGACCTCAAGGTTGCTGAATTCTTGACTCTTCAATACTTATCAATTTTCTCAATTTTACTTAGTAATTCAACTGACCCAAAGCTCAACACAAGGATTAGTGAAGGAAAATGGGAAACTTAAGAACTAACCTCAACTTGAACTTGTTAAAACCTTCACCCAAGCTCTTCAAATTACTATCAAAAGCTTCCTTGTAATGTGGGGAGTAACTTTTGTGAAGAAACTTAAAAGAATAATGGTGAACTTGGGGAGAGATTGTAGCTTGCTTAAAGTGCTTCAATTGAGGATTTTGGAAAATTTTCAATTCGGCTAGGTTTTGGGAATGAAGAAGATGAAGTGCTGAAGTGGAAAATGCTGTCCACTTGTAACTATTTATACCTCCACTTACTTAATTTAATTAACTATAATATTAAGTTTTTCATATTTACAATTTACACCCCCTATTTTCCCTTAATTGCATTTCATTTCTAATTTTATTTTTCATGTGACTTTCAAAATTTAACACTACTTATTTTTAATGGAAATTTAGGTCAAAAGTTCACTCTAGGTGTCAAATGACCAAAATGCCCCTCTTCGGGTTGCATTTCAAATTTTTCGGTACTTCCGATTAATTCCTTGACCCGCCGATTTCTTAAATTTTCGTTTTTCGTTTATATTGACTTACTAATTTTTCTTTGACATTTTCTAAGTCAATTATATCTCAATAAATATTTATTTACGTCTTAAAAATATTTCTCAGGGTTTCCTGCGGTCCAAGGCTAGTCAACGATCCTCGCTGCAACTTCCCAGTGCGGTCATCCATTGCTAAAGTGCTGGCTCGTTTAACTTACTTTCGTTTCGTCTCTTTTATTTTTTTTTTCAATTTTTCTTGTATTTTCTTTTTATTTATTTCATCATTTTATGTTTGTTTATTGTCACTGAAGTGTAGTTCCAGATGTCCTGACTTGTCCGGACTGACATTAGGTCACCGTAGCAGAATGTACAGACTACGTAAAGTGAGGGCGTTACAGCATGAAAAGTATATTTTCTTGAAATTGTATGAGCAGAAATGATATGATATGACATATAGAAATATGAGATATAAAATTATTTTTAACAGGTAAATATTATAACCCGCCAGATGCTAATAAAACAGGGGAGGCTCTACCCGGGTTTCCACAGAAATAATTTGTGATAAAAAAAAAATTATCACATGTTTTCTATAAAGTTTAAAATTAATAATGGACAAGACAGGATAAGATAGGGTGCTCCAGCATTGAATGTGGCACGCTTTACTCGGCTACACTGTAGACAGGTAAGGGGAGTCACACATTTTATTTTTATGGAGTCCTAGACAGAGTCTCCTCTGTTTTATTAGTGCATGGCGGGTTCCACCATTCACCTGTTAAAAACAATTTCATATCATATATTATACTATCCATCTCATTCTTTCTATATGCCATGTCATATCATCTCATTATTCATAAAATTTTCAAGAAAGTAAATTTCATTTCATTCATATAAAATTTACATACAATAATGTACAATTTATATACAATCGAAAAATTTAATTACATATCTCAAAATGATTTACAACATTTACTTATGTACAATAATCAAAATACAACATCTAATATATACATGAGCCCTACCAAAATAACTGATGAGGTGATACCAACACTCTAGAAAATTTGATCAATCCTCTATCGGTGCTCTACTACTATTGCTGCTGCTGCTGGTGGTCTCCTGTACCTACACGAGGAAACAATCCATCACGCTAACCATTTTTGGTTAGTGGTATAATAATTGAAATAAAAATAAATAATAATTGAAATAATTATTCCATATAAAATTTCCTAAATTTTTGAATTAATTACATATTTGCGAAACTTTAGGAACAAATAATTTATTGGGATCTTTTTATTCATATATTTCATATTCAATCTTATTAAATCCATAATAGTGATCTCTTCATGTACTTATTTAAATTTAAAGTGTATTATTCATATCTGTGCCCAAGTAACCTATGATAGACTATAAAGACTGGATACACGAGAGTATACTAGTTAGACATCCGTATGCCTATCAAGTATACAATGGTCATGTCAGGCACTACATCAACGAACAGGCATAAAGCTAGTAATAATAATAAGTACTATGGCTAACGAGCAGGCATAAAGCCAGTAGAATAATCATCTCAGACATATGTTATTTGTTAATGATCATTCATGTGAGTAGTACTACAATCTGTAGTCTCTAATTAGTATACCAATCGATCTATGCTATATAAATAAGTCTAGGTATACTTTGGGCAAAGTAGAATTATTAAATATTTATAGTTTCATTAATTCATGTTATATACTAGGGGTGTTTCATAGCATTTTCATGTCACTTGTAATGGGAAATGTGACACTCCTCATCCGTCTACAGTGTAGCCGACCAAGGCATGTCACACTTGGTGCCGGAGTACCCTATCTTATCTTACTTTATTCTTTTAATAATTTATTCTCGTTATATTTTAATATCAATTATTTTTCTAAAGAAAAACCAGCGGAGTTTCCCCTGTTTCTATTACCATTTAGCATGTTTTCATTATCTACCTACTTGAAATTTTCAATAATATTTTAAAATAAAATCTCATCATTTATTGTATCATTTATATAATTCAATTCCGTATTCAAACCTATCTAATTTCATTCATATCCATTTCCATACATTATCATTCATGCTCATCTCATATATAAAAATTTTCAATCTTCATTAATTTACATGATATACAATTTAATCACATATGAACTAACTGATTTATTAACTTACATCACATGCCTATTAATTACATTTTCATAATCTACATTACAATACTATAACTAAGCATTTTATACAACATATAAATTATGACCTATATGGGCCCTATCTACATGCATTACTGAGAAGGTGACAACCTTGAGCACTTCTGACACTTCTGTAGATCCGGACTCCAAAAATCCTAGTATAATATCCACAGCGCTTTATCTTCAGTACCTGCGCGAGGAAACAAATTCATCGCGTTAAGCATTGCTACTTAGTGGTGCGATAATGTAACAAAGAAAATAATATACAAATAAAGAAAAAAATGGATCATAATTTGGATACTCTGAAATTTAATCTAATTTAATATAATACTTCTAGTATCAACCATATTTCATTCTAATTTATTCCTCTTAAGAAGCAATTTATGAAGGAACGGAAGCGTGAAAAACACAAGATTATACCATTGAATTCAAAAATTTTCACCTAGGGTTACATGCACCATGCAAGATTTATTTTTATCTATTTGATTTCAATGATAAACAACATATTAAAACTCTTTTAATATGTTTTTGGATCTGTATTTGCCATTTAAGATTTTAAAATTAATCAGATTAATTTTAGAACCCTAGATTAAATCAAGAACGATTACACTAACCTCTTGATGCACTGCAGCGTGTCTGCGCCTTTGAGATTCGTCTTCAGGACACCAAATGTTGTCCCTCTAGCTTGTCCACACCAAGAACACCTATGGCAGCCCTTGAACAGCCTCTAAAGCTTTTTCTATTAATTAGAAATTCAAGTTCTTCCTTTTAAGAGATTAAAGATGTAAACAGGACACTAGAAACAATTTATAGTGTTCTTAATTCAAGAGATTGATGGCTAATCTCTTTGAATTGATGAGAGATGAAGAGAAATAGCTGGAGAGGCTCAAAGTGGCGTGACAATTGAGAGGAGAGGCTGCTGGTTATGTTTTCTTTTCATAACCACACTTAAATAGCTAGGTTAACACATTAAACCCTAGCCACATGTCACTTTTTGATTAGCTCTAGGTTTAAGTGACCCAATCACATTGTGCCAAGTGTCAAACCTATATCTAATCTTGATTTTAATCATCTTACATGATTAAAAATATTTGGCAAGCTTATGTGTTATGCCATGTGTCACCATCTCATGGTGCCACGTGTCACACTGCAAAATGACCAAAATGCCCCTGTGTCTTAATTTTGAGTTCTTAACCCAAAATAATTATTTTCTTCTTCTAATTAATTTATATCAAATATAAATTAATTAATTAATCTCTATTAATTAATTTTTCATTAATTAAATTCATATTTAAACACTTTAAATATAAATTTAATTTATACTACACATCCAATAATCTAGATTTGGTTTCAAGTCATGCTAGGGACTTTGCAATTTAATTGCAAACCAAATCTATTTAATTAATCAATTAAACTCTTTAATTAATTAATTAAATCATATTTAAATAGGTGATAACTTGTGTATGTGTGTGACTTACTAGGCTCATCACTAATTGGCAATGAGACATGATATCAACTCTTAATATCATCAGAACTCTTTCTTACCATAAATGATTTCTCTAAATCATTTTATGAACCTCATAGACCATGGTTAACACCTAGCATAGCATGCCATGGCCACCCAATTAGTAATAAGATTTACCTTAAATGAACCTATAATCATATGTTACCATGCACTAGAATCTCTCTGTTACAAAATCCCAACTCAAGCTGGAGTCATGGTTTATGTCAAACTCCATTTGCTATGAATATTATGTTCTCTTTTAATTCCAGTTCTTGATTAAAAGATTTTTCTCATCAGAAACTCTTTTCTGAATAAATCTATCTGTCCTGGCCAGGAACTTGAAACATCAAGAACAATTAAATGAACATAGGATTTTATCTCTATTTACTTAGAGGAACAGATTCCATCTTGATCAACACCTATCTCCATATATAACTAGTAGGAGCCAACACATGCCCATATACCCATACACAGTACAAGTATGAAAGCAGTATCAAACTCAAACTACCAATATACAAGATATCTGTGCTATTTCAGTTCTAAAGATTATATGCAACGATATGATTTATGACAAAACATTGACAAGAGTAAACTCCATGTGCTTGTCATAAGTGTCACTGGTTCGGCCTACTTATCATTTATAAGTGCCTATCATGTTTGTTATATGGCATGAGACTCACCATTCCATCTTATTTATATCTCATATAAATAACTTGGGAACAAACATGAATACAATCTTTCTGGATAAGTCATGTCCTTATTATGAAGTATCCTCGATTGTGAACCTATTTATGATACTTTGTGCTAGAAATATTGTCACTCATATTCTTAACAACTTAAGAATAATATTTCTAACAAAATATCAATGGACCTTTTCTATTACACATAAATATATTATGTAAACGAAAAAGTGGAAATGCCTTTTATTAATAAAATATCTACAAGATACATACTAAATGATATGCTCTAGGGCATACTACTAACAATTTATTCCTAAATTCATAGTAGTAATATACTTATATCTCTTTTGCAAATCTTTTTATCATTTCATTCAATATTTTCAAGGTTATCCTAGATTATTTTATAATAATTAAATTTTTAATATCGTTCCAATTCATTTCTATTCTTTCTACTAAATAACTAATCTAATTTATTTTAAATATTCTTACTCTTTTATTTAATTACTAATATTTTCAGTTGCTATTATTCTTAACTCATTTCAATAAATTTCACTGCCCAAGTAACCTATGACAGGTTGACTAAACTAGATAACGAGTCGTTGGCACTGGACAACATGGTGCCTCGGGCCGTCATACCATGGGACGCAAAACGTTAACCACGTATGCAATCAATATGGCTAAAAGCTATGATAACATATTAGTATGGCTAAAAGCCATGATAAAATATAATCGGGCATAAAAGCCATAAGTGTGGGCATAAAGCCATGAATACAGGCATAAAGCCTTACGCAGTACTGCTAAAATAATACCCCGTTGGCATGCCAATCTATCCAATCTGACTCAAGTATCTAGGCAATACATGGGCACATAGTACCATTAAATGTTAATATATTATTTTTTTATGACTTCATTATTTCATGACAAATTCTAATTATAATTTATAACATTTCAATTCTATTTCTAATAGAAGTATAAATTTTTAAAATACATTTCTACATAATTTTACCTCCATCATAATTCATATATTTATTCATTATATCATTTATGTTGATCACATTTCACAACAATGGTTCTTATATACCATTGTACTCAAAATACTTTTCCTTTCTATAATAATGAATACTAATGTCTCATTCATACATTAACATAATTCATTTATTCATTACACTATTTATATATAAATTATCAAGTAATCTATGAATATTTCATGGATATCAACCTCACTATCTATTTATCATTTAGCTAATTTATTATACCAACTTACAGGTGCCTAGGTTCAAGCATTTTCATTTATATGTAACTAGATTCAAGTATTTTTATTTGTATTCATAAAAGAAACCTAAGTCTCAAATATTATTTGCACATCCTTTATACCTTTAATATTTCATTTATAGTCATTTATAAATCACATTTCAAATTAAATTAACAATACCCCCTAAGTTCTACCCGTGATGAGAATACAATCCTCATCTATACATTTACATAATTTAAACATTCATTAAATCATTTAAGTGGGCTACTTTTCACTCCATTAATTTTGGTTGTTACTATTCACTTAGCCATTCTCACACAAAAGTTGACTTTTTAATTCATAATAGATTTGTTAAGCCTAAGTTCACCAAGATACCATGTAACACCCCTATTTGCATAGCCTGGTACATTTTACTGTTTCGGTGACCGGTGTCGGTCCAAACAATTAAGAGAATTAGAATCACATCTAAGACACCTAGTGTAACACCCCCACTATAGCAATTCCATACATTCTAACTATTCCAGTGTGTAACACCCACACTATAATAATTCCGTACATTCTATTGTTCCGGTGACCGGTATCGGTCCGGACAGCTAGAGTGTCTTGGAAAATATCTAAACTAAAGTGAGGAATCATAATTAACTCAATTATTAACAAGAAAAAAAAAATTACAAATAAAATACAATCAAGTTAAATAAGCCCGTGCCCTAGCGATGGGTAACCCAGTGGGAAGTTGCGGTTCTCGCAACTAGCAGCCCTAGACTCTGAAGAAAAATCATAAAATAATTTTTGGGACTCCAGAGAAGAGTCATTGAGAGTTTTATGGCATTAGAATGCCAAGAAAAGGCTTAGAAAAATTTTTCAATCGGTACAGACAATTTTGGTCTGTTAAGCCAAACAGAGGGCATTTTGGTCATTTCCTCTTCAGAGACGATTTTTGGCCGATTTGTCCAGTTAAGTAAATAATTATTATGACATAAAATGTGAATAAATATTGCTAAAAATTAAATTGAAAATAAGTAGAGAAGAAAGGAAAAGAAAATGAAAGAAAATGCCAATTGTGACATCACGATGATGTCATTTAAAGGAATTTCCACCAATCAAATTAAAGCACCACTTAAGTAAGTAATAAAAGAAGATAAATAACACCGAAAAAAAAAAAAGAAAAACCAATCTGTTTCGTTTCCAAACCAGGCGTCACCCATTTCCCTAACCCATTCCTCCATGAAAGCTTAAGGGAAGCTTGAAATCACCCACCAATTCACCTTGAAACCACTACCTTGCTTCACAAAAAAGTAATCTTTCATCTAGAACAACCTCTAGCCAGCAAAAAGAAGAAGAAAGAAGGAAGTTTTGGAGACTTGGAATAGTTAACAAAAGAGGTTAGTGTCCAAATCTTTGATTCTTTCCTTTAAATTTTTGTTAGAATGCAAATTTGAGCTAGGATATGTGCAAGTTCATTAAAGATAAACATGTTAAGGTGTTACCCTATTTTTGGCAGCCATGGATTTGTTGTGATCTTGATGGTTTCTTTGGATTAAATGAGTGAATGGGCTGCCCTTGATATGATTGTATCACTCAAAACATTAGTTTATGAGTTTAGTGCAAGAAAATGTATCTTTGGAATGTTAGGGTTAGGGTTTGAAACTCAAATATGTGAGTAGATATAATTGGACACAAAATGATGTTGTAATGGTCAATTAGTGTCCATTTGAATGTATGTGAATTGAAGTGAGTAAGGATAACCAAGTTGACCTTAGGCATGCTGCCCTTGGTGACCTGCAAGACAAGTTGTAAGTCTAGCAGGTTTGGGCAGCCATAAATGGAGTTGTATAGGTTCAATTGGTGCAAGGTCAATTGGACATGAAACTAGAAACTAATGGAACAACTTTGATGAAGAAACCCTACTTAGAAAACTAAATCAAGTTGACCTAAAAATTGCCCTAATCCGGGTGACTTGCATTCTGCTTGGGCAAAATGACTAAATGAACAGTGCTTATTCATTTGATCATAACTCAGTGTAGAAAGGTTCAATTAACCTGAAATTTTACCAGCATAAAGCTGAGACATAGACCTACAACTTTCATGAAGAAATCAAACCCAAATTTTGATCATAACATGCTCAAAAACTGACCTGAATTCAGTGTATAAAACACTATAGATTTGGTTCTGTCCAGAAAATCTAGAAAATTTGCAATCCGGCCAGTTATGGTATTTAGGCCATAACTTGAGTTACAGAACTCCAAATGGAGTGATTTAAAAAAAAAATGTAACTAGACACAATAAGGAACAACTTTTATGAAGACAATATTGCCAAATTCCTACCGTACAAATGACCATTGGAATAGTAAACTTAATGATTGAAATCTGAAAATTGTGAATAACTAGCAGTAAGCTTTGAAATGGAATTAGCAGCCAATGCCAACAACTTTGGAATGCAAAATGTGGTATGTTGGTGATATTTGAACCAATAGACCCATTATCTATGAAAAATTCAATATTTTAGTTGACTAATGAAATAAAAAGTAACCTTACATATAAAGTATAAATATTCAACAAATGACTTTGTAATATACCCTAGTAGGCCTAATGTGATTGGTTTGGATAGATTAGCATGCCGATAGAGTTCTGATAGCAGTACTGCATATGATGTATGGCTTCATTGCCATTATGTGAAGATAGGCTATGGCTATACTGATTAAGATGTTATACTTGGCTTTATGCCTTATTGCTTTTGTGGCTTATTAGCCATTCTGTTTGCACACCGGGAGACACATTGTGACCTATGGTGTGACGGCCTGAGATACCTGGTACCCAGTGCTAGTTTACCCATTTATCCAGTCCAGTCAATTTGTATAGGATACTTGGGCATGGAAAAGTATAATTGCAATTGAATTGATTATTAAAGAAATTAAGGAATTTAATGTAACACCCCTAAGTTCGGTAGTGCGTTCTACTGTTCCGGTGACCAGTGTTGTCCGGACAGCTAGGATGCCTAGAACTACACTTCGTTATGAGTGACGAGACATAAAATAATGAAATACAAGAAAAGAAAACACAAGAAAAACAAAGGAAAAATAATAGCAAAGAAATGTAACCAAGTTAAGCGAGCCGAGAACCCTAGCGATGGGTGATCGCCTTTTGAAAGTCACGGCGTGGGACGTTGACTAGCCCTGATCATGGAACCCTGGAAAATATTTTTAGGACTTAAATAGACCCTTATTAAAGTATAAATATCATTAGGAAGATCAAAGAAAAATTAAATAATTAGTACAAAGAAAAGTGAGAAATCGAAAAACAGACAAAACCCGGTGTTACCGAAAAATCGGGAATGCAGCCCGAACAGGGGCATTATGGTCATTTGACATCCCGAATTGTCTTTTGACCTAAATTTCCATTAAAAATAAATAATATTACACTTAGAAAAAAAAATGAAAAATTAATTTGGTGGTACCTAAAGTAAATAACAAAAATTAAAGGTTAAATGTGAAATAAGTGGGAGTTAAGTTTATAATATGAATTATTTGTGTGAGTGGGCCACTAATGATTAAACTAAACATAAAATGGGCTGATGTAAGTCCACTATAGCAGCTGAAATGTTCATCTTCTTCACTCTTTTAACCTAGCCGAATTGAAGAGAAAGAAAACCTCCATTGGCGTTTTCATTCAAGCTTCATCTAACCCCTCACTTCACTTCTAAACACTTAGGTTCCTTCATTAAAGATTGTCTACACATCATAAGGAAGAGCTTGATACCAAAATCAAGAAGTTTAATCAAGGTTTGGCAAGTTCCAACCATAAGGTAAGTTTGCATTTTGGAAGATTGCTTTGTTAAACTTTGTGTTCATGTTATGGGTGTTGGTTTTGTGAAGAAAAATTTCAAGTTTGAGAAGCTATTGATATGTTCATTTTGGACAGCCATGGAGTTATGTATTTGATGAAATATTTGTACATATATTTGATGAGAAATGATGTTGGTTAGGGTGTTTAATATCCTAGTAAATTATTCCATATGTATATGGTGATTTTGCACTTGGAATGGAAATTAATGAATTGTATGACACTTTGGTGTTGAGGAAGCTTTTCGGCAGCCTTGGGATTTTTGGATAAATGTATGTGTTCATGAAGGTGTTGGCAGAAATATTGACATTAAGGTTGATGGATATGTATATAGATTGATTGTGTAAAGTGTATGTAAGAACTAGTAAGGTTTAGGTGTATATGTGATTGTACTTAGACTTTGTAAATGTGAGTTTTAATTGGTGTATTAAGGATGTTTGTAATCTACCCAAAGTGATGTTAATGTAAAGTGGAATATGGTTTTGGTAATGTACCAAAACAGAATTGGTAAGGGAAGTGAACATATAGTAAGGTAAGGGTGTAATTGATGTATGTTTAAGCAATGTGATTAAGGCAGTATGCATTTTAGCCTATAACTTTAAATGTGTAACCTCAATTGGTATGAGACCAATTGGAGGTGAAACTAGGCAAAAAATGTGCCAACTTTCATTGAGAAAGCATACCAAAATTCTGCTTGCAAGGTGGCATGAAAAATGACCAATTCGGATTAAGTGCAATTGAAACCTAAAAACTAACCAATTGGGCAGCAGTTAGTGTTTAGGCCATAACTCACTCAAAACAGGTCCAATTGACCTGAAAGTTTAACCATGAATAGTTAAGACCCATACCTACAAGTCTTATGAAGACACCAAAGCCCAGAAATGACCATAAGCAAGTCAAACAGCTTGCACAAGTTCGGGTCCAAAAACTGGCCGAACCAAAGTTGACCAAATTGACCTAAAATGACCTAATTTGATGCCATTTGACCAGCAATAGTAAAATGACTATAACTTGGTCTAAATAACTCGGATTGACCTGAAATTTTTCCCCGCGTGCAATAAGACATAGATCTACAAGTTTGTAGTTTTGACCAAAACCCGAAAACCCAGGGAACTAGGTCTTCCGGCTAGGTCAAACTAGTATCCTAGAATCTAGCAAGTTGCATTAAAATGCACTAAACAATGAAATGAGTTTGGTAAAACGTACCAACCCTAAAACCCTATCGAATGTGACATATTAATGACACTAAAACCTAATTTACCTAAAACGCATCAAAGGTCGGTATATTAGGTGATTAAGCAAATAATAGCCTTCAGTGAATTACTTATCGAATATTATCGTTAGAGACAATTTAATTTAGTACTGAAACACTTCAAATTGTGTTTCTCAGTTACCAAAGACTCAGGAAAAGGGAAGGAAACACTGAGTCCAGACCAGGAGACAGTCATCAGAGGTTTGTGCACAACTAGTTTTCAACTGATTTTACTCTGAATAAGATTTCATATGATTAATTGTATGTTATTGATTTAAATTGTGTTTGTGCACAACTAATTTTCAACTGATTTTACTCTGAATAAGATTTCATATGATTAATTGTATGTTATTGATTTAAATTGTGTTTGTGCACAACAGTATTTCTTTTGAATTTTTCAATTGAAATGAATTATGACTATTTGTACATTATTGTTTTAAATTGTGGAAATGTGTTTGAATGGATATTTATTGCTTGAAAAGCATTGTAAATGAATTGATGGATACTATTGATTGAAAAGCACTGTAAATGGTTTTTGTGGAAATTAAAGATAATTATGAATTTTGTTGCCATTTTGTGAATGAAATTATAACTTTGGAAATTTATTGGATTCTCACGAATCATTTGAATAAAATGTTTGTAATTGATTTTGTGTTCACACTTAGCATGACAGTATCATATCATTCCTTCTCCATTTATGGAGTCGTGATCATTTATTTTTCTCCCTCTCTGGTTTACCAGTTGAGGTGATCGGATGAGTACTCATTATATAGCTAGCTCCCTTCCTCATTGATTTCGATTAGTGGGGTTGTGATTGCTTTGTCGTGGTGTACAACGCGGCATTGATCGGAAATTTGTGTCATGGCTTAAGTTGTGAATGAATTGGCAACACTATATTCTTAAATTATTCGACTAAATTGTGTTGTTAGGCGATTTGATAATTTGTGAAACGAAGTTTAAATTCTTATTGACATTCACTGTCTTTTGAATTTAGCTATGTTTTGATTACTGAGATTTATTGTAATATTGTGTTAAATTCCTTATGACATTATTGTCTTGAATTTAACTATGGTTTTAAATATCTACTATTTATTTGAATTATGAATTGTGATTTAAATTTGTGTTTGGTTAATTTTGTGCACCACTGAGACATTGTCTCAGCGATAGCTTTTTATTGCTGTCGCAGGTAAACAAATAGATAGGGCAGCAGACTAGGCTGCTAGTACCTCCAGCGAGAGACTACCGGGTATAATGAGTATACCAATATTTTGTATTTTGTAATGTAATGTATGTTCACTGTATGTACATATTGTTGTTGGTTTTGAGCAGTTGTAAATAAAAATTGTACATTGAAGTTGTAAAATAACTATGAGTTATTTTGGCTTGTAAAAATTGTATTATATTTCTTTTACCTCAGTCTTTAAAAAAATCACTGTGGATTTGAGTTGAGATTTGGAAATCTATTGAAGTGCTTTTTACAGGTTTTCTGAAGAACTGTTTTACCCAAAATACAGATGGCACTCTGCCAAAATTTTTACAGAAACTCCAAATAATTCAAATGTGTTAGTTCTATCACTTCAGTTCAAAAAGGTTTTTTTTAACACCTGTAAATAGTGCTCACCACTGTAATAGAAGTAAGAAAAGTTTTTAAAATCCCTTGTAGTGTATTTAATGGATTATCAGTAGACGGAGTTGGTAATTCATTAGGTATACTACGGGATCATGTTATGCCTTACAGAGGGGTAGGGTGTGACATGTTTTAGTGGTATCAGAGCAAAGTTTTTAAATTTTGTTTTCACCTGTTACTTGAATATTCTTTCTTCATAGTACAACTGCTTAATATCATTGTTTGATACATACAGTACATTACATTATAAAAATGCACTAACGGGAGGAAATTTCCTTGTGTTATTTGTTTAGGAGGTCTAAAATCCTCGTATTGACTATGGAAGAGGGTGATCGTTCAGTCGATCAATCTATTGAGGCTGAGGTGCAAGGGGATACCCCAGCCCAACATAATGTCAGTTGTTCAGCAGCACCAGCCCCTGCAGTACTGCAGTTTTCTGCTAAGTTCGCTCAGCAGATGGCTGCAATGTTCCAACAAATGGCTGGTAATGTGCCTACTCAAGTCCCAATACAGACACCAGTGGTACAACCACAGTCTCCTACGAGGCAGTATGATAAATTGTTGAAGTATGGGGCTATATAGTTCAAGGGGACAGTAGATCCTTTAGAAGCTGAACAGTGGTTAGAAAGGATGGATAGGGTATTCAAGAAACTGCATTGCACAGAGGAGCTCAGATTCGAATACTCTGTATCTTTGTTATAGGGGGATGCTTATGACTAGTGGAAAACCATTCCCCACAGTCTGGTAGAACCTGCAGTGCTAACGTGGAATGACTTTCTCAGGGAATTCAGACAGAAATATGTCTCTGATGCTTATGTAGACCAGAAGCTGCAAGAGTTCCTAAGTCTGAAACAGGGGAACAGATCAGTAGCTGAGTATGAAAGAGAATTTTCCCGCCTGAGCCATTATGCAGTAAGTTTACTTGCTACCAGCAGGGAGAGATGCAAGAGGTTTGAAACTGGCTTGAAGCCCAGTATCAGACTACAAGTAGTCGGCTTCAAATACACTAATTTCTCTGAACTTATTTCTTAAGCTCTAGAGTTAGAAAGAATTGAGTCTGAAGCTGTTCCTGAGAAAAAGAAATCAGAGAAGATAGAGAAAGAGGGAAAATCAGTAGAACAGAGTTCCAGTGGTCCTACTGGAAAGAGGAAGAACTATGAGGGACACAGCAGAGGTGGCAAGAAGTCTGGTAGGGGAAGATATTCAGGACAGAGACCTCCCCTATATGGTCAGCAGAGTACCAGAAGTTTCTACCATTCCTGCCAATGTGAAAATTGTGGAAGATATCATGGTGGGATATGCTATAAGGCTAGTAGAGCCTGTTATAACTGTGGAGGCACAGGACACTTTGCCAAGGACTGCACCAGTAGTCGCAGAGTTGGACCACCTCCTACTACTGCAGAAGGGTCAGTCCAGAGCCCTGTCACTAGAAGTTCACAACCACCCAGCAGAGGTAGAGGCAGGGGTAGACGTAGCCCAGCAGGCAGCCAAGGTACAATAAAACATTCAAAGCAAGACAGTGCTCCGGTCAGAGTCTATGCAATGAGACAGAGGGAAGAGGCCGAGACATTTGATGTTGTGGCTGGTACCTTCTCAACTTTTAACCAAGATGTGTTTGTGTTATTTGATCCGGGTTCTACCCATTCTTATGTGAGTGCTAGCATCATTGATTGCATTGCTGTTCCATGTACAAAAATGGACTTTGAGGTCCTAGTAACAAGTCCGCTAGGACAGGAGGTCAGGGAAATAAATTTTGATGCATTAGTGATTAGTCCTTTAGGATAGGGATTGTGATAATAAGTAAAATTAGTTTGGAAGAGTTTATCGGCGAAAAGTATTTCCTGACACACCATAAATTATAAAGCTAATTGGCGAGCCTATTTAATGTAAAGCAAGAGGACGTAAAAGTAAGTTACAGTAATAGAATTGCTCTAGATGAAGGCAGAGATGTTACTGTTAGTAATTGTTAATGGATATTGTAATCAGAATAAGTTCGGATATCAGTGAATTCGAAAAGGATAAAGGATAGGATAGTTTGATCTATTGGGATGTATTATAGTAACTATGCAATGTTCTTGATTGTTTATACTGTAAACTGCGGATTATAGTACTAACTTGAGATTATTGTGTAGAGCTACATACTACCTGATAGTACACCTAGATGAGGATAGTTGCCAACGGCATCTATTTTTGTATAGTTATGCCAGGACATAATTTAATTGTTAGAAATAAGTTTGAAAATCCTACTTAGGGATCTAAAACTCAAAAGTTAGAATATCGAAAGGTTATAGTTCGGTACAAAAGAAAGTAAGTTATAAAATATTGTGGATAAAAGAGTTATGGAAGTAGAGATTTGAATAGTTGATTCATATATAACAAAGAAATATTACGAATGTGAGGAAGACTATGGACCAAAATGGTCAGAGGACCAATAACTGATGAATGATTCTAACATGACCTCAAGGGTCATTCAAGAAGCAACGTGAACCGAAATATTAGACAGCATAATGGTAAGAGGAGATTGGTGTTATACAAACAAATTAAACATTGTATTAGATTATTAAAAGTCTTATACAAATTTGAGAAAAAAAAAGATTATACGATCATATAGAAAGGAGAAAATAAACGTATGACTATTGTAAGATGGCTATTGGGTAAAATTTTGTGGACAAAATTTATTTAAGGGGGGGAGAATTGTAACACCCCTAAGTTCGGTAGTGCGTTCTACTGTTCCGATGACCAGTGTTGTCCGGACAGCTAGGATGCCTAGAACTACACTTCGTTATGAGTGACGAGACATAAAATAATGAAATACAAGAAAAGAAAACACAAGAAAAACAAAGGAAAAATAATAGCAAAGAAATGTAACCAAGTTAAGCGAGCCGAGAACCCTAGCGATGGGTGACCGCACCGGGAAGTCACGGCGTGGACCATTGACTAGCCCTGGATTGCGGGGAACCCTGGAAAATATTTTTAGGACTTAAATAGACCCTTATTGAAGTATAAATATCATTAGGAAGATCAAAGAAAAATTAAATAATTAGTATAAAGAAAAGTGAGAAATCGAAAAACAGACAAAACCCGGTGTTACCGAAAAATCGGGAATGCAGCCCGAACAGGGGCATTATAGTCATTTGACATTCCGAATTGTCTTTTGACCTAAATGTCCATTAAAAATAAATAATATTACACTTAGAAAAAAAAATGAAAAATTAATTTAGTGGTACCTAAAGTAAATAACAAAAATTAAAGGTTAAATGTGGATTAAGTGGGAGTTAAGTTTATAATATGAATTATTTGTGTGAGTGGGCCACTAATGATTAGACTAAACATAAAATGGGCTGATGTAAGTCCACTATAGCAGCTGAAATGTTCATCTTCTTCACTCCTTTAACCTAGCCGAATTGAAGAGAAAGAAAACCTCCATTGGCGTTTTCATTCAAGCTTCATCTAACCCCTCACTTCACTTCTAAACACTTAGGTTCCTTCATTAAAGATTGTCTACACATCATAAGGAAGAGCTTGATACCAAAATCAAGAAGTTTAATCAAGGTTTGGCAAGTTCCAACCATAAGGTAAGTTTGTATATTGGAAGATTGCTTTGTTAAACTTTGTGTTCATGTTATGGGTGTTGGTTTTGTGAAGAAAAATTTCAAGTTTGAGAAGCTATTGATATGTTCATTTTGGACAGCCATGGAGTTATGTATTTGATGAAATATTTGTACATATATTTGATGAGAAATGATGTTGGTTAGGGTGATGTAATATCCTAGCAAATTATTCCATATGTATATGGTGATTTTGCACTTGGAATGGAAATTGATGAATTGTAGGACACTTTGGTGTTGAGGAAGCTTTTCGGCAACCTTGGGATTTTTGGATAAATGTATGTGTTCATGAAGGTGTTGGCAAAAATATTGACATTAAGGTCGATGGATATGTATATAGATTGATTGTGTAAAGTGTATGTAAGAACTAGTAAGGTTTAGGTGTATATGTGATTGTACTTAGACTTTGTAAATGTGAGTTTTAATTGGTGTATTAAGGATGTTTGTAATCTGCCAAAAGTGATGTTAATGTAAAGTGGAGTATGGTTTTGGTAATTTACCAAAGCAGAATTGGTAAGGGAAGTGAACATATAGTAAGGTAAGGGTGTAATTGATGTATGTTTAAGCAATGTGATTAAGGCAGTATGCATTTTAGCCTATAACTTTAAATGTGTAACCTCAATTGGTATGAGACCAATTGGAGGTGAAACGAGGCACAAAATGTGCCAACTTTCATTGAGAAAGCATACCAAAATTCTGCTTGCAAGGTGGCATGAAAAATGACCAATTCGGATTAAGTGCAATTGAAACCTAAAAACTAACCAATTGGGCAGCAGTTAGTGTTTAGGCCATAACTCACTCAAAACAGGTCCAATTGACCTGAAATTTTAACCATGGATAGTTAAGACCCATACCTATAAGTCTTGTGAAGACACCAAAGCCCAGAAATGACCATAAGCAAGTCAAACAGCTTGCACAAGTTCGGGTCCAAAAACTGGCCGAACCAAAGTTGACCAAATTGACCTAAAATGACCAAATTTGATGCCATTTGACCAGCAATAGTAAAATGACTATAACTTGGTCTACATAACTCGGATTGACCTGAAATTTTTCCCCGCGTGCAATAAGACATAGATCTACAAGTTTGTAGTTTTGACCGAAACTCGAAAACCAAGGGAACTAGGTCTTCCGGCTAGGTCAAACTAGTATTCTGGAATCCAGCAAGTTGCATTAAAATTCACTAAACAATGAAATGAGTTTGGTAAAACGTACCAACCCTAAACCCCTATCGAATGTGACATATTAATGACACTAAAACCTAATTTACCTAAAACGCATCGAAGGTCGGTATATTAGGTGATTAAGCAAATAATAGCCTTCAATGAATTACTTATTGAACATTATCGTTAGAGACAATTTAATTTAGTACTGAAACACTTCAAATTGTGTTTCTCAGTTACCAAAAACTCAGGAAAAGGGAAGGAAACACTGAGTCCAGACCAGGAGACAGTCATCAGAGGTTTGTGCACAACTAGTTTTCAACTGATTTTACTCTGAGTAAGATTTCATATGATTAATTGTATGTTATTGATTTAAATTGTGTTTGTGCACAACTAATTTTCAACTGATTTTACTCTGAATAAGATTTCATATGATTAATTGTATGTTATTGATTTAAATTGTGTTTGTGCACAACAGTATTTCTTTTGAATTTTTCAATTGAAATGAAATTTGACTATTTGCACATTATTGTTTTAAATTGTGGAAATGTGTTTGAATGGATATTTATTGCTTGAAAAGCATTGTAAATGAATTGATGGATACTATTGATTGAAAAGCACTGTAAATGGTTTTTGTGGAAATTAAAGATAATTATGAATTGTGTTGCCATTTTGTGAATGAAATTATAACTTTGGAAATTTATTGGATTCTCACGAATCATTTGAATAAAATGTTTGTAATTGATTTTGTGTTCACACTTAGCATGGCAGTATCATATCATTCCTTCTCCATTTATGGAGTCGTGATCGTTTATTTTTCTCCCTCTCTGGTTTACCAGTTGAGGTGATCGGATGAGTACTCATTATATAGCTAGCTCCCTTCCTCATTGATTTCGATTAGTGGGGTTGTGATTGCTTTGTCGTGGTGTACAACGCGGCATTGATCGGAAATTTGTGTCATGGCTTAAGTTGTGAATGAATTGGCAACACTGTATTCTTAAATTATTCGACTAAATTGTGTTGTTAGGCGATTTGATAATTTGTGAAACGAAGTTTAAATTCTTATTGAAATTCACTATCTTTTGAATTTAGCTATGTTTTGATTACTGAGATTTATTGTAATATTGTGTTAAATTCCTTATGACATTATTGTCTTGAATTTAACTATGGTTTTAAATATCCACTATTTATTTGAATTATGAATTGTGATTTAAATTTGTGTTTGGTTAATATTGTGCACCACTGAGACATTATCTCAGCGATAGCTTTTTATTGCTGTCGCAGGTAGACAGACAGATAGGGCAGCAGACTAGGCTGCTAGTACCTCCAGCGAGAGACTACCGGGTATAATGAGTATACCAATATTTTGTATTTTGTAATGTAATGTATGTTCACTGTATGTACATATTGTTGTTGGTTTTGAGCAGTTGTAAATAAAAATTGTACATTGAAGTTGTAAAATAATTATGAGTTATTTTGGCTTGTAAAAATTGTATTATATTTCTTTTACCTCAGTCTTTAAAAAAATCACTGTGGATTTGAGTTGAGATTTGGAAATCTATTGAAGTGCTTTTTACAGGTTTTCTGAAGAACTGTTTTATGCAAAATACAGATGGCACTCTGCCAAAATTTTTACAGAAACTCCAAATAATTCAAATGTGTTAGTTCTATCACTTCAGTTCAAAAAGGTTTTTTTTAACACCTGTAAATAGTGCTCTCCACTGTAAAAGAAGTAAGAAAAGTTTTTAAAATCCCTTGTAGTATATTTAATGGATTATCAGTAGACGGAGTTGGTAATTCATTAGGTATACTACGGGATCATGTTATGCCTTACAGAGGGGTAGGGTGTGACATTTAAAAATCAAGACAGAGATCAAGAATGATTATAATAAAATAAAGAAGCTCAAAATCATCAAGAAAACAATTAACAAAATGCATGAAGAAGTTAATATTATAAAATGTAATTAGCCTGCGAATAAACAATAAGTTAGCAATTATTCATTTTTTTTTATGAACATAATAACTAGGAAATTATTATTTTTATTTGCATATTATATTTTCTTGTATTATTGGCACCACTAAGCTTTATGCTTAACGCGTCGCTTTTTGCGATGCGTAGGTACTGAAGATTTGGACAGAGAGCCTAGTAGACCACAGACTGGGTAAGGCTGTTCACAGTTCTGCATAATGTCCATGTCACGTCACAGGCTACAGTGCATTGGTAGGACACTAGGTCCTATTTTGTATTTTGTGATTTTTGTAAGTTTTGTAATTAAACTCTTATTTTATCATGTATATTTGAAACCTATGTAATATAATTTTGTATTAATGTAAGTATTTATAACTTTGTGTTTATAAATAACATATGAGAATTTATTTATGATTTGAGCATGATAATGATATGAAATGAATGGATGACAAATGGAGGAATTGTTAAGAAATTGTTGTAAATTGATGTGATACAAATGGAGTTTGAGAATGATTGGAAATTATTGGAAGTATTTTTCATAGGTTCCGAAGAACTGTTTTATCCATTTTTAGCCGGTACTCCTCCAGATTTTCTATAAAATTTTCGGAACCCCAAATGAATTTATAATTTCAATAATTGAATTAAATGAGTTAAATTTCACAAATTGCACTTCATATCCGTGAAGAAATAAATTAAGGAAGAATGAAAATGATTGAAATAAAATATGGTGTTCGGGTATACTGTGTAGCATATCTTGCTCGGCTACACTGTAGACGGGTAAGGGGTGTCACATTTATTGGTATCAGAGCACGGTTTAGGCGTTCCTAGGCATCAATAGATAGAATAAGACAGTGTGCATAGCATGCATTGCATTCATATGAGTTGAGGTGACACTAATGCAGATCTATTTTTCTTTCTTATTTTGATTAGGATATGGACCCTACGTCACAAAGAGCACTAGATGAGGAAGTGAAGAGTCGTGCTCCACCTACAGCTGAGACTGGGGGCCAGGGAGAACCTGCTCCACCAGCACCAGCAGTGCTTGCAAAGCCTCTGCCAGCTATGTTTCAGTAAATGGCTGAATTCTTTAGACAGATGGCTGGGGTTATACCACCACCACTACCACCACCTCCACAGCAGAAATCCCATCTGGAAAAACTGAGAAAATTGGGGGCTATGGACTTCATTGGTAAGAAAGAAGATGACTCGGTGGTGGCTGAGAATTGGCTAGACCGTACCATAAGGGTATTAAAGTAACTGCATTGCACCCCAGAGCAGAACTTAGAGGGTGCTGTGTCCCTACTTCAAGATGATGCCTATCAGTGGTGGGACACTATATCTAGTGAAGTTCGGCCAGGACTAGTAACTTAGGATTTCTTCCTTGCTGAATCTAAGAAGAAGTATGTGGGTAGTGTATACCTAGAAGAGAGAAGAAGAGAATTTGTTAACCTAAGGCAGTGACAGCTGACAGTGGCAGAGTATGAAAAAGAATTTGTCAGAGTGAGCCGTTATGGAAGGAAGATAGTCCCTAATGAGGCTGAGAGGTGTAAAAGATTTGAAGAGGGGTTAAATGACAATATTAAAATAATGATCACTGCCTTGGGAATTACAAACTTCACGAAATTAGTTGAAGCCGCACTGAAAGTGGAAAGGGTCAGAGTAAGTGAACAAAATAGGAAAGATAGGAAGCGTAAGAGGGAATTTAGACTAGGGCAGTCAAGTATATCGACTGATAGTAAGAAGTTTAAGGGTTTTGGTTCACAGGATCAGACACAAGGCCAGAGAGGCCAGATTGGAATATCCATAGCTAGCTCCCCGAGCACAATAATAAGGGGATCATCCCCCAGTGCTTGTAACACCCCTATGTTCGGTAGTGCGTTCTACTGTTCCAATGACCAGTATTGTCCGGACAGTTAGGATGCCTAGAACTACACTTAGATATGAGTGAGGAGACATAAAATAATGAAATACAAGAAAAGAAAATACAAGAAAAACAAAGAAAAAAATAATAGCAATGAAATACAACCAAGTTAAGCGAGCCGAGAATCCTAGCGATGGGTGACCGCACCAGGAAGTTGCGGCGTGGACCGTTGACTAGCCTTGGATCGCGGGAAACTCTGGAAAATATTTTTAGGACTTAAATAAATGTCTATTGAAGTATAAATACCATTAGAAATATCAAAGAAAAATGAATTAATTAGTACAAAGAAAAGTGAGAAATCGAAAAACGGACAAAACCTGGTGTTACCGAAAAATCGGGAATGCAACCCAAACAGGGGCATTGTAGTCATTTGACACCCCGAGTTGTCTTTTGACCTAAATGTCCATTAAAAATACATGATATTACACTTGGAAAATGTCATGAAAAATTAAATTGGTGGTACCTAATTCAATTAGCAAAAATTAGGAGTTTAATGTGGGAATATGGAAAGTTTAATATTTATTTATTATTAAACTTTGTTAGTGGACCATTATACAACATATTATATCATAAGTGGACAGAAATATCCACTAACAATCTGCAATCCATCTTCTTCACTTGAAAAGTTTAATTAGCCGAATGGAAACTCTCAAAACCTCTCCCATGGCTGCCCACCTTCAAGCCATTAAAACTCCATGATCAAGCCATCTTTTCCCACACTTGTCTTCATTAAAGTTTATCCTCACCTTGCAAGCAAGAGTTTGATAGTAATTTTAAGAAGTTTTGGTGAGGTTTTGAAGAATTTCCAAAGTGGTAAGCTTGTGTTTTTTATTATTGTTTCATTAAAGTTTGTAAGGATGTTATGGGTACTTGAATTGTGGATAGATTTTTGAGGTTTGATGTTTAAAGGGAGATGTGTACTTTTGGCAGCCATGGAAACTCCTTGAGGACAGTTTATTCTTGCTTGTAAATAGTAGATTAAAGGGTTGATTAAATGTTTATGTGTGTAAGAATTAATTTAGGTAATGTATACTTAGTATATGTGAATGTGTACTTGAATTTGGAAGCTTGAAAATTAATGGAGAGAGGTGTATGAATCGGCAGCTTGATTTGGTGAGCCATAAAAATGTTATTTCATGTTTGGTTTATGGAATATTAATATTGAATTGTGGTACTTGTTATGGCAGCTTGTGTATATGTATTATGGTGTGAGGTTGGACATGTAAATGAGCTAGGTTAGGTGATTAAATTATTATAATTTGAGTTTAAAAAATTCTGTACTATATGGTGCATATTGAGTGTGATTGTAAGCTGCCAAAATGGCCAACAATATGTTGTGAATTGTGTTTAGGTTATGGTACAAACCAGAATTGGCATGAATGTGTAGTTTGGTAAGTGTTAAAAGTGTCCTTTGATGAGTAATGAACAAAATGCAATAGGGCCGTTTATGTTTTGGGCCTAGAACCTTAAGTGTGTAGCTCCAATTGGTATGAGACTAATTGGAGGTAAAACTAAGCACAAAGTGTGCCAACTTTCATGAAGGAAGCTTACCAAAATTCTGCTTGTAATGTAACTTGAAAAGTGACCAAATCCGAATTAGTACAATTAAGGCCTGAAAATTGACCATTTGGGCAGCAGTTAGTATTTTGCCCATAACTCACTCAAAACAGGTCCAATTGACCTGAAATTTTTACCATGAATAGTTAAGACCTATATCTACAAGTCTTATGAAGACACCAAAGCCCATAAATGACCATAAGCAAGCCAAATAGCTTGCACAATTTCGGGTCTAAAAACTGGCTGAACCTAAATTGACCTAAAAATGACCTAAAGTGACCAATTTGATGCATTTTGACCATTAATAGTAAAATGACCATCACTTGGTCTAGTAAACTCAGAATGGCCTGAAATTTTTCCCCATGTGCAATAAGACATAGATCTATAAGTTTGTAGTTTTGACCGAAACCCGAAAATAGAGGAAACTAGGTCATCCGACTAGGCCAAACTAGTATCCTGGAATCCAGCAAATTGCAATAAAATGCAATATACATGAAAATGAATTGGGTAACATGTACCAACCCTAAAAGGCTACAAATGTGACATATTAGTAACATTAAAACCTAATTTATCTAGAATGCATCGAGGGTCGACATATTAGGTTGACTAAGCAAATAATAGAATTCAGTGAATTAATTATCAAGCATTGTCGTTAGAGACAGTTTAAATGAGTACTGAAACACTTCAAAGTTTTTCAGTTAGCAAAGACTCAGAGAAAGGGAAGGAAACACTGAGTCAAGGCCAGGAGATAGTCATCAGAGGTTTGTGCACAGTAGTTATTTCTTTTGAATTTTTCAATTGAAATAAATTATGACTATTTGTATATTGTTGTTTTAAATTGTGGAAATGTGTTTGGAATGGATACTTATTGCTTGAAAAGCATTGTAAATGGTTTGAAACTGTGAAAAATTGTTTGAATGATATTTGATGGATACTTATTGATTGAAAATCATTGTAAATGGTTTGAAACCACAGCTATCATGTATATTGATTGTATTCCTCGCTAGCTTGTCTAGAGGGACGAATTGAATTCCCTCTCTGGCTGAAGTGTTGACGTGTGTGCCTGTTGAGGACGAATAGAATGAGTACTCATATTTTTGCTAGCTAGCTATGTTATACCTCATTAGCCATCAGCTTTGGGGAAGAATTGAATACCTCATTCGCCATCGGCTCTTGGGACGAATTGAACTTTGGAACATGATTAAGCTGTGTGTGATTTATTGAGATTCATTATGATATTGCGAAATGGACTTTAAATTCTTATTGACATCCACTATATTTTGAATTTAACCATGTTTTGATTATTGAGATTTATTGTGATATTGTGAAATGGAGTTTAAATTCTTTATGACATTCATTGTCTTGAATTTAACTATGGTTTAAGTATCCACTCTTTATATGATTTATCATTTGTGATTTAAAATTTTATTTTTTAATGTTGTGCACCACTGAGACATTGTCTCAGCGATAGCTTTATTCTTTGTCGCAGTAGGCGGACTAACGAGTATGACTAGGCTGCTAGTGCATTCAGCGAGAGATCACCGGGTATATTGAGTATACCATATTTTGCATTTTGTATTGTAATGTATGTTCACTGTATGTATATAGTGTTCTTAGTTTTGAGCAGTTGTAATTTAAAATTGTACATTGAAGTTGTAAAAATAAATTATGAGTTATTTTGGTTTCTAAAATTTGTACTATATTTCTTTTATCTCAGCCTTTGAAAAATTATTGTGGATTTGAGTTGAGAAACATATTGTATTGAATTATGTTGGAGTTTGAGATTGAGAAATATATTTGAAGTGCTTTTTACAGGTTTTTGAAGAACTGTTTTATTCAAAATACAGAGGACACTCCGCCAAAATTTTTACAGAAATTCTTAACAATTCAAAAGTGTTAGCTGTTTCACTTCAGTTCAAAAAAACTTTTAACACCTGTAAATAGTGCTCACCACTGTAAAAAGAAGTAAGAAAAGTCTTAAAATCCCTTGTAGTGTATTTAACGAGTTATCAGTAGACGAAGTTGGTAATTCATTAGGTATACTACGGGATCATGTTATGCCTTACAGAGGGATAAGGTGTGACAGTGCCTGAATGTATGCATTGTGGTAGGAGACACAGAGGGGAGTGTCGACTGTTAACTGGAGAGTGTTTCAAGTGTGGGGCTACGGATCATTTCATAAGAGATTGCCCTCAGAGGAGTGGTTCAATAGCTCCAGTACAAGTTGATAAACCTACCCCTACAGTTCAAAGGGGTAAAAGATTGGGTAGAGCAGAGACGGCTGACATTTCATAGAAAATTATTTCTGAGACAGTTGAAAGGCCTGAGGTCAGGGTGGCACCACAGGTATATGCTATGGAAGTTCAGAAGGAGCCAAACCCTGACATTGATAAGGCAATACAAGGAAGTGAAGAAGCAAGGAGGTAGCAACTCCACGATTACTTAAGTCAGGTAAATTTCGAGCATGAAATTTAAATTAGAGAGGAAGATTTGTAACACCCCCACTGTAGCAATTCTGTACATTCTAACTGTTCCGGTGTGTAACACCCCCCACTGTAGCAATTCCGTACATTCTATTATTCCGGTGACCGGTGTCGGTCTGGATAGTTAGAACGTCTTGAAAATATCTAAACTAAAGTGAGAAACCATAATTAACTTAAATATTAATAAGAAAAAATTAGAACAAAAAAAATTAGAAATAAAATACAATCAAGTTAAATGAGCCGGTGCCCTAGCGATGGGTAACCCAGTGGGAAGTTGCGGTTCTCGCAACTAGGAGCCCTAGACTTTGGAGAAAATTCATAAAATAATTTTTGAGACTCCAGAGAAGAGTCATTGAGAGTTCTATGACATTAGAATGCTAATAAAAGACTTAGAAAAATTTTTCAATCGGTATAGACAATTTTGGTCTGTTAAGCCAAACGGAGGGCATTTTGGTCATTTCGTCTTCAGAGATGATTTTTGGCCGACTTGTCCAGTTAAGTAAATAATTATTATAACATAAAATGTGAATAAATATTGCTAAAAATTAAATTAAAAATGAGTAGAGAAGAAAGGAAAAGAAAATAAAAGAAAATGCCAATTATGACATCACCATGATCTCATTTAAAGGAATTTCCACCAATCACATTAAAGCACCACTTAAGTAAGTAATAAAAGAAGATAAATAACACCAAAAAAAAGAAAAACCAATCTGTTTCTTCCCCAAACCAGGCATCACCCATTTCCCTAACCCATTCCTCCATGAAAGCTTAAGGTAAGCTTGAAATCACCCACCAATTCACCTTGAAACCACTACCTTGCTTCACAAAAAAGTGATCTTGCATCTTGACCAACCTCTAGCCAGTAAAAAGAAGAAGAAAGAAGGAAGTTTTGGGGACTTGGAATACTTAGCAAAAGAGGTTAGTGTCCAAATCTTTGATTTTTTCCTTTAAATTTTTGTTAGAATGCAAATTTGAGCTAGGATATGTGTAATTTCATTGAAGATAAACATGTTAAGGTATTATCCTATTTTTGGCAGCCATGGATTTTTTGTGGTCTTGATGGTTTCTTTGGATTAAATGAGTAAATGGGCTGCCCTTGATATGATGTATCACTCAAAACATTAGTTTATGAGTTTAGTGCAAGAAAATGTAACTTTGAAATGTTAGGGTTAGGGTTTGAAACTCAAATATGTGAGTAGATATAATTGGCCACAAAATGATGTTGTATTGGCCAATTAGTGACCATTTGAATGTGTGTGAGGAGGAATTGAAGTGAGTAAGGATAACCAAGTTGACCTTAGGAATGCTGCCCTTGGTGACCTGTAGGACTGGTTGTGAGTCTAGCAGGTTTGGGCAGCCATAAATGGAGTTGTATAGGTTTCATTGGTGCAAGGATAATTAGATATGAAACTAGACACATAATTGCACAACTTTGGTGAAGAAACCCTGCCCAGAAAACTAAACCAAGGTAACCTAAAAATTTCCCTAATCTGGGTGACTTGCATTCTGCCTTGGCAAAATGACCAAAAGAATAGTATTTATTCATTTGGTCATAACTCAGTCTATAAAGGTCCAATTGACCTAAACTTTTACCAGCAGAAATCTAAGATATAGACCTACAACTTTCATGAAGAAACCAAACCCAAATTTTGATCATAACATGCTCAAAAATTGACCTGCAATCATTGTACAAAACACTATAGATTTGGTTCTGTCCATAAAATTTGGAAAATTTGCAATCCGGCTAGTTATGGTATTTAGGCCATAACTTAAGCTACAAAACTCCAAATAGAGTGATTTAAAAAAAGACATGTAACTAGACACAATAAGAAACAACTTTCATGAAGACAATTTTGCTAAATTCCTACTGTATAAATGACCAAAGGAACAATAAACTTAGTGCTTAAAATCTGAAAATTGTGAATAACTAACACTAAGCTTTGAAATGGAATTGGCAACCAATGCCAATAACTTTGGAATGCAAAATGTGGTATGTTGGTGATATTTGAACCAATATACCTATTATTTATGAAAAAGTCGATATTTTAGTTGACTAATTAAATAAATAGTAACCTTACATATAAAGTATAAATATTCAAGAAATGACTTTTTAATATGCCCTAGTAGGCCTAATGTGATTGGTTTGGATAGATTGGCATGCCGATAGGGTTCTGATAGCAGTACTGCGTATGATGTATGGCTTCATTGCCATTATGTGATGATAGGCTATGGCTATACTGATTAAGATGTTATACTTGGCTTTATGCCTTATTGCTTTTATGGCTTATTAGCCATTCTGTTTGCACACAGGAAGACACATTGTGACCGATGGTGTGATGGCCCAAGGTACCTAGTACCCAGTGTTAGTTTACCTGCTTATCTAGTCCAGTCAATTTGTATAGGTTACTTGGGCATGGAAAAGTATAATTGCAATTGAATTGATTATTAAAGAAATTAAGGAATTTAAAATCAGGATAGAGATCAAGAATGACTACAATAAAATAAAGAAGCTCAAAATCACCAAGAAAACAATTAACAAAATGCATGAAGAAGTTAATATCATAAAATGTAATTAGCTTGCGACTAAACAATAAGTTAGTAATTATTCATTTTTTTATGAACATAATAACCACTAAATTATTATTTTTATTTGCATATTATATTTTCTTGTATTATTGGCACCACTAAGCTTTATGCTTAGCACGTCGCTTTTGCAACGCGTAGGTACTGAAGATTTGGACAGAGAGCCCAGTAGACCACAGACTGTGTAAGGCCGTTCACAGTTCTGCATAATGTCCGTGTCACCTCACAGGCTCCAGTGCATTGGTAGGACACTAGGTCCCATTTTGTATTTTGTGATTTTTGTAAGTTTTGTAATTAAACTCTTATTTTATCATGTATATTTGAAACCTATGTAATATAATTTTGTATTAATGTAAGTATTTGTAACTTTGTGTTTATAAATAACATATGATAATTTATTTATGATTTAAGCATGATGATGATGTGAAATGAATGGATAACAAATGGAGGAATTGTTAAGAAATTGTTGTAAATTGATGTGATACAAATGGAGTTTGAGAATGATTGGAAATTATTAGAAGTGTTTTTCACAGGTTCCGAAGAACTGTTTTATCCATTTTTAGTCGGTACTCTACCGAAGTTTCTATAAAATTTTTGAAACCCCAAATGAATTTATAATTTCAATTAATGAATTAAATGAGTTAAATTTCACGAATTGCACTTCATATCCATGAAGAAATAAATTCAGGAAGAATAAAAATGATTGAAATAAAATATGGTGACTGTGTGGCATATCTTGCTCGGCTATACTGTAGACGGGTAAGGGGTGTCACACCTAGGTAAGCTCTGAACACAAATAATTAGTAATTGCTAAATAGTTAAGTATAAAGAAGAAAAACAAAGTATAAAATGTAACACCCTCCCGGTAGCAACTCCGTACATTCTACTGTTTCGGTGACCAATGTCGGTCCGGACAGCTATAACGTCCGAAAAAATATTTAAACTAAAGTGAGGAACCATAATTAACTCAAATATTAATAAGAAAAATTTAGGAAAAATTTTAGAAATAAAATACAACCAAGTTAAATGAGCCGGTGCCCAAGCGATGGGTAACCCAGAGGGAAGTTGCGGTTCTCGCAACTAGGAGCCCTAGACCGGGGGGAAAAATTATAAAATAATTTTTGGGACTCCAGAGAAGGGCCATTGAGGTTACTATGGCATTAGAATGCCAAGAAAATATTTAGAAAAATTTTTCAATCCAGACAGATAGCTTCGACGTTAAGCCAAACGGAGGGCATTTTGGTCATTTCGCCTTCAGAGACGATTTTTGGCCGACTTGTCCAGTTGAGTAAATAATTATTATGACATAAAATATGAATTAAGGGTGATGAAAAATTAATGTAAAGCTAGTAGAAAAAAAAAGAAAAGAAAAATCCATAAAAAGCAAATTATGACATCATTATGATGTCAATTAAAAGTTTCCACCAATTGCATTTAAACAACCATTTAACTAACTAATAAAAGAGATAAATAAAGACCAAAAAAAACAAAAAGTAAACAGCCATCTTCTTCCCAAATCCCAGCCGCACCATAACCAAGAAACCCTCCATTTTTTTCTTCTTCATTCAAGCTTAAAGATCTCTCAAACCTCACCTCAAAACCCTAAGTCACTTTCACTAAATTTTATCCTTGCATCTTGCATAACCTTTTGGCAGCCAAGAAAAGGGAAGGAAGTGAAGTTTAAGCTTGGAAAATTCTGCCCTACAGGAGGTTAGTGCACATATATACCTAAAACTCTTTATTTCCATGTTAGAGACTTAAAAAGGAGTAAGAATTTGTAAGCCAAATGAATACAATCTATGTGTATGTTTACCATGAATTTCGGCAGCCCTAAGGAAGGAACAAGATTGAGTGTCTTGATGGACTTGGAGTGAACTAGAGATCATATTTAAAGTATGTAAATATAAGGATAATGAATTGGTTAGTTAAATAAGGTAACATGGGTGAACCTTGAATTTGGGCTAGGGTTTGGGAGTGAAAATTTGACTTGGCTTATGAAATTGTTAAAGAACATTCTAATGGTCAATTAGTGACCATTTGAGGTAAGTTGACCATAATTTGGACTGAAATATAGCATGGCAAATTGAAATGTGTATGCTGCCTAGTGAGTGCAGCAGGGTGGCTGTGATTCTAGCCCACTTAGACAGCCATAACTTTGGCTGTGTAGGTCCAATTGGTGTTTGGCCAATTGGACATGAAACTAGACTTATAATGGAACAATTTTTCTGAAGAAACCATGTCCAAAAGACCAAAGCAAGTGGACCAAAAATTGGCCCCAATCCGGATACCCTGCAAGCAAATTCTGCAGAATGACCAAATGAACAGTAAGCCATAACTCACTGTAGAATGGTCCATTTGACCTGAAATTTTTACAGCAACAAGAAGAGATATAGACAAACAACTTTCATGAAGAAACCTACCCCAAATTATGACCAGAACCTATTCAACAAGGCAGTGGCAGTCACTGTTCATTGTACTGTAGATTTGGTAAATTCTGCAGTTTTCCAATCCGGCCAGCTGTGGTTTTTGGACTATATCTGGAGCTACAAAACTCCAAATGGAGTGATTCAAAAAAAGAAATTCAACTAGACAAAATAAGGAACAACTTTCATGTCTACCATTTCCTCAAATTCCCACTGCAACAGTGCTTAATGGAACAGTAAAGTTAGGGTTCAAAAACTGCAAATTCTGCTCTCTTGGATTTAAGCTTAGAAATGGATTTGGTGATTAATTTCAACAATTTTTAAATGCAAAATGTGGTACATTGGGAGTGTTAAAACCAATACACCTATTTTCTATCCAAAAGTCAACATTCCTGTTGACTAATGAAGTGAATAGTGACACCAAAATTTGAAATTCACAAATTGAAGAATTTTAAAGTATCAAATGCCCTAGTATACCTAACAAGATTGGTTTGGATAGTTTGGCATGCCAATAGGGTTCAGTTAGCAGTACTGCACATGGCATTATGCCATTCTGTGATTTTATGGCTTTTAGCCATTCTGACCTTGTGTTGATATTTGGCCTTGTGCCTATTGTCATTACAGTTTATTAGCTGTTCTGTTGCACACCGGGAGATGCATACGTGACCGATGGTGTGACGGCCCGAGGTACTAGATACCCAGTGCCAGTTTACCCGTTTATCCAGTCCAGTTGTCCAATATAGGTTACTTGGGCAACCAAAAGAATGAAAGTGGATAAAGTTAACGAAATAAATGATTATAACAAGTATAAAACCAGTAAAACATCGATACATTCAATACATATTTATTTTATGTTATTTCTTTTTATTTTATTATTGCACCACTAAGCATTATTGCTTAGCGCGTTGCTTTTGCCACACGTAGGTTCCGAGATATCGAGCGAGCCCAGTAGACCACAGACTGGGTGAGACCTCCTGCAGCTCTGCATAGTGTCCGTGTCACCTCACCCTCCACAGTGCATTGGTAGGACACTAGGTTTCATTTTGGTATTTTGTAACTAAATTTTTATTTTCTCATATGTAATTGAACTTATGTAATGTATTTTGATGTTCATGTAAATAATGAGAATTGTGTTTGTGAATGGAAAAGTGAAAGTTTATCTGTGATTTATACATGATTATCACATGAGACGAATGATTGAGAAATGAAATTGAAACATGTTGAGATTTTGATATTGGAGTTTGGAATTGATTGAATATGAATATTAGAAGTGTTTTTCACAGGTTCCGAAGAACTGTTTTCTCCATTTTTAGCCGGTACTCTGCCGGATTTTCTTTAAAATCTTCGGAACCTCAATAAATTATAATTTTGAAAAATGGCTCAAAGATATTATATTTCACAAGTTATATTCAAAAGTATGATAAAAGTTAATTAATGTATAATAGAGTGTGCCGGTACACTGTGTGACATTGCTTACTCGGGTATACTATACACGGGTAAGGGCTGTCACATTTAGTGGTATCAGAGCACGGTTTAGGCGTTTCTGGGCCTAGATTGAGTCCATACCATGCATTGAATTTGTAAGAGTCAAGGTGACACTAATGCAGATCTGTTTGTCTTTCTTATTTTGAATAAGATATGGACCCTATATCTCAGAGTGTCACACCCTACCCCTCTGTAAGGTATAACATGATCCCGTCGTATACCTAATGAATTACCAACTCCGTCTACTGATAACCCATTAAATACACTACAAGGGATTTTAAAAAACTTTTCTTACTTTTTTTACAGTGGTGAGCACTATTTACAGGTGTTAAAGACTTTGGTGAACTGAAGTGAAATAACTAACTCATTTGGTTTATTTGGAATTTCTGTAAAAATTTTGGCAGAGTGCCATCTGTATTTTGGACAAAACAGTTCTTCAGAAAACCTGTAAAAAGCACTTCAATAATTTTCCAAATCTCAACTCCAATACATTTCTCAATACAACAATTTATCAACTCAATTCCATAGAAATTTTTCAAAGTCTGAGATAAGGAAATATAATACAATTTTCACAAGTCAAATAACTCATAATTAATTTACAACTTCAAGGTACAATTTGAATTTACAACTGCTCAAAACAAAAAAATGTACATATAGTGTCATACATTACAGTACAAAATGCAAAATATTGGTATACTCACTATACCCAAATATCTCTTGCTGGAAGTATATGCAGCCTAGTCTGCTGCCCTGTCTGTCTCTCTACCTGCGACAACAATAAAAAGCTATCGCTGAGACAATGTCTCAGTGGTGCACAACATTAACCAAATACAATTTAAATCACAATTCATAAATCATATCGATAGTGGATACTTAAAATCATAGTTAAATTCAAGACAGTAATTGTCAACAAGAATTTAAACTCCATTTGTCAATATCACAATAATTTCCATAAGTTAGATCATGTTTGAATTCAAAAGACAATATATGCCAATAAGAGTTTAAATTCATTTCACAATCTCACAATGCAAATCAATAAATCACACACACAGCTTAATCATGATCCATAGTTCAATTCGTCCCAAAAGCCGATGGCTAATGAGGTATTCAATTCGTCCCAAAAGTCGATGACTAATGAGGAATAACATAGCTAGCTAGCAAAAATATGAGTACTCATCCAATTCGTCCTCAACAGGCACACACCTCAACACTTCAGCTAGAGAGGGAATTCAATTCGTCCCACTAGACAAGCTAATGAGGAATACAATCAATATACATTATAGCTGTGGTTTCAAACCATTTCCAATGCTTTTAAATCAATAAGTATCCATCAATGTCATTCAAACAATTTCTCACAGTTTCAAATCATTTACAATGCTTTTCAAGCAATAAATATTCATTCAAATACATTTCCACAATTTAAAACAATAATATACAAATAGTCAATATTTATTTCAATTGAAAATAATTCAAAAGAAATAGTTGTTGTGCACAAGCCTCTGATATTTGTCTCCTGGTCTTGACTCAGTATTTCTTTCCCTTTTGCTGAGTCCTTGTTAACTGAGAAACACAATTTGAAGTGTTTCAGTGCTAAATTAATTTGCCTCTAACGATAATGTTCGATAAACAATTCACTGAATACCTTTATTTGCTTAATCACCTAATATACCGACCCTCAATGTTTTCTAGGTAAATTAGTTTTTAGTGTCCTTTATATGTCACATTCGATAGAGTTTTAGGGTTGGTACGTGTTACCAAACTCAATTCTATGTATATTGCGTTTTCTTGCATTTTATTGCAAATTGCTGGATTTCGGGATACTAGTTTGACCTAACCGGACGACCTAGTTCTCTCGGTTTTCGGATTTCGGTCAAAACTACAAACTTGTAGATCTATGTCTTATTGCACGCGGGGCAAAATTTTAGATCAATCCGAGTTAAGTAGATCAAGTTATGGTCATTACAGTATTGCTGGTCAAATGGCATCAAATTAGGTCAATTTTAGGTCAATTTAGTCAACTTTGGTTCGGCCAGTTTTTGGACCCGAACTTGTGCAAGCTTTTTGACTTGCTTCCGGTAATTTCTGGGTTTTTGTGTCTTCATAAGACTTGTAGGTATGGGTCTCATTCATGGTTAAAATTTCAGGTCAATTGGACCTGTTTTGAGTGAGTTATGGCCTAAACACTCACTGCTGCCTAATTGGTCATTTTTCCGGTCCTAATTGTACCTAATCCGAATTGGTCATTTTCTTAGGTCACCTTGCAAGCAGAATTTTGGTATGTTTTCTCAATGAAAGTTGGCACATTTTGTGCCTAGTTCCACCTCCAATTGGTCTCATACCAATTGAGGTTACACATTTAAACTTATTGGCTAAAATGTACACTGCCCTTGGTTACTTTGCTTAACACACATCAATTACACACATTTACCTTGCAATATGTTTACTTCCCTACCAAATCTGTTTTGGTACATTACCAAAACTATATATTACTTTACATTAACATCACTTTGGGCAGATTACAATTATCTTCAATACACCAAATATAACTCTAATTCCCAAAGTCCAAACACAATTACACATACACATAACATTACTAGTTTTTACATACTCTTTACACAACAAGTTCATATACATATCCATCAATCCTTCTATGTCAATATTCTGCCAACACTTCCATGAATACATACATTTATTCAAGTGTCCCCAAGCTGCCGAAAATCTTCTTCAACACCAAATTGTCCTACAATTCATCAATTCCCATCCAAGTGCCAAAAATCACCATATAAATATGAAGTAATTCACTAGGTTATTAAATCATCATGATCAACACCATTTCTCATCAAATATATGCACAATTATTTCATCAACTACATGACTCCATGGCTGTCCAAAATGAACACAACAATAACTCTTCAAACTCAAAAATTTTCTTCACAAATCCAACACCCATAACATGCACACAAAACTTAACAAAGCTATCTTCAAAAATACTAACTTACCTTATGGTTGAAGCTTGTTAAACCTTGCTTAAACTTCTCAAATTTGGTATCAAACTCTTCCTTGTGATGAGTGGACAAACTTTCATGAATCCACTTAAGGGATTGGAGTTGAAAATGGAGAGGTTAAGTGAGCTCATACAAAAACGCCCATGGAGTTTCCTCTCCCTTCAATTCGGCAATGTTGAGAGAACCTTGAGGAAGATGAAGTTCAGCTGGTTAGTGGACTTACATCAGCCCCCATTTAGTGTTTAATTAATCCATTAATGGTCCACTAACTCCAAATAATCATATAATAATCTAATTGTTCACTTAATCCCACATTAACCCATGATTTTAGCTATTTAATTTAGGTACAACTAAATTAATTTTTCATTTTATTTTCTAAGTGTAATATTATTTATTTTTAATGGACATTTAGGTCAAAAGACACTTCGGGATGTCAAATGACCATAATGCCCCTGTTCGGGTTGCATTGCCAATTTTTCGGTAACACCGGGTTTTGTCTGTTTTTCGATTTCTCACTTTTCTTTGTACTAATTATTTAATTTTTCTTTGATCTTTATAATGATATTTATTCTTCAATAAGGTTCTATTTAAGTCCTAAAAATGTTTTCCAGGGTTCCCCGCAGTCCAAGGCTAGTCAACGGTCCATGCCGTGACTTCCCAGTGCGGTCACCCATCGTTAGGTTTCCCGGCTCGTTTAACTTGATTACCTTTCTTTGCTATTATTTTTCCTTTGTTTTTCTTGTATTTTCTTTTCTTGTATTTCATTATTTTATGTGTCCTCCCTCATGTCAAAGTGTAGTTCTAGGCATCCTAGCTGTCCGGACAACACTGGTCACCGGAGCAGTAGAACGCACTACCGAACTTTGGGGTGTTACAACTCTCTCCCCCTTAAAATAAATTTCGTCTCGAAATTTTACCTGGCATTAGTCTCTGAACAGCTGTGGGTGCTGTCTCCTCATATCCTCTTCACGTTCCCAAGTAGCTTCCTGGCCTGAATGATGGTTCCACAGCACTTTAACCAGGTGTATCTGTTTGTTCCTCAGCTGCTTCACCTCATATGCCAGAATTTTTATGGGTTCTTCCTCATATGAAAGGTCTGGATTTACTTCAATCTCTTCAACTGATAGTACATGAGATGGGTCAGATCTGTACCTCCTTAACATAGACACATGGAAGACACTGTGTATCCTTGCTAGCTCTGGAGGTAATGCCAACCGATATGCCAAAGGACCCACTCTTTCCAGAACTTCATATGGTCCGATGAAACGAGGACTCAGTTTCCCCTTTCTGCCAAATCTCATAATCCTCTTCCAAGGAGAAACTTTGAGGAATACCTTATCACCCACTGCATACTCAATATCTCTTCTTTTCATATCAACATAGGACTTCTGACGGTCTGATGCAGCCTTGAGTCTATCTCTAATCAATCTGATCTTTTCCTCTGTCTGCTGGACAATTTCTGGCCCAATCATCTTCCTTTCACCTACCTCATCCCAACATAGGGGAGTTCTGCACTTCTTGCCATACAATGCTTCATATGGAGGCATCCCAATGCTTGATTGGTAGCTGTTGTTATAAGCAAACTCAATCAAAGGCAAGTGTGTATCCCAACTACCTTCAAATTCAATCACACAAGCCCGTAGCATATCCTCCAATATCTGAATAACCCTCTCAGACTGGCCATCTATCTGTGGGTGGAATGCTGTGCTGAAGTTCAATCTAGTTCCTAGGGCTCTCTGAAGACTACCCCTGAATCTAGAAGTGAACCTAGGATCTCTGTCAGACACAATTGATACCGCACTCCATGCGCTTTACAATCTCATATATGTACAATCCGCCAATCTTTCCGTGCTATAGTCCATCCGAATCGGCAAAAAGTGAGCAGACTTGGTCAATCATCAACTATAACCCATACCGCATCATGACTACTCGTGTCTTTGGAAGTCCTGTAACAAAATCCATAGTTATTCGCTCCCATTTCCACTGCATCGACAAAGGATGTAACAAACCAGCTGGAACTTGATGTTCTGCCTTTACTTGCTGACAAGTTAGGCATTTGAAAATGAATTCAGCTATATCTCTCTTCATGCCCATCCACCAGTAATGTTCTTTCAGCCTTCTGTACATTTTAGTTCCACCAGGGTGCATAGCAAATGGAGACTCATGTGCTTCCTTCATAATGATTTGTCTCAATTCCACATCACTAGGAACACACATTCTACCCTGATGTAGCAATAAACCATCATCTCTCACAGAGAATTCAGGTTTCTTGCCCTGCTGGACTTCTTTCAGTAGCTTCTGATACTTTTCATCACTCTGAGCAGCCATTCTGATCTGATCAATCAACATTGGCTGTACATGCCATGCAACTACTGTCTGTCCCTCATCATCAATCTCTAAACTGGCATGCTGTGCTTTCAACTCATATACCATGGACATAGGAGAAACTCTAAGACTTGCCATAGTCTTGCGACTTAAGGCGTCAGCCACCACATTTGCTTTCCCCGGCTGATAGTCTATTAAGCAATCATAGTCTTTGATGAGTTCTAACCATCTCCTCTGCCTCAAATTCAATTCCTTCTGGGTGCCTAAGTACTTCAAGCTCTTGTGATCTGTGTAAATGTAGCATTTCTCTCCATACAAATAGTGTCTCCAGATCTTTAGAGCAAAAACAATAGCTGCTAACTCCAGATCATGTGTTGGGTAATTCCTCTCATGCGGTTTCAGCTGGCGTGAAGCATAAGCAATGACATTCCGATCTTGCATCAGTACACAGCCTAACCCATTGTGAGAAGCATCACTATAAACTGTGTATTCTTTACCCGGAGTAGGTAAAGTGAGAACTGGAGCTTCAGTTAAACACCTCTTCAACTCATCAAACCTCTGCTGACATTTATCAGTCCAATGAAATTTTACATCTTTCCGAAGCAGCTTAGTCAGTGGAGAAGATAACATAGAAAACCCCTTCACAAACCGACGGTAATATTCAGCTAAACCCAGAAAACTGTGAATTTCTGTGATGTTCCTGGGTGGCTTCCAATTAAGGATAGCTTCTACCTTGCTGGAATCTACCTTGATCCCTTCAGCTGACACAACATGTCCCAAAAAGGAGATTTCTTTCAGCCAAGATTCACATTTCGACAATTTGGGGTATAGTTGTTTCTCCCTTAAAGTCTGCAGTACAATCCACAGATGTCTGTCATGCTCCTCTGCATTCCTTGAATATATCAAAATGTCATCAATAAACACCACCACAAATTGATCAAGATATGGTCTGAAGATAGTGTACATCAGATCCATAAAAGCAGCTGGAGCATTTGTCAACCCGAATGGCATTACTAGAAACTCATAGTGGCCATATCGAGTTCTGAAAGCAGTTTTTGGAATACTCTGCTCCTGCACCTTCAACTAATAATAACCAGATCGCAAATCAATTTTGGAGAATACAGCTGCACCCTTCAGCTGATCAAACAGATCATCAATGCGAGGCAATGGATATCTGTTCTTTACTGTCACCTTATTCAACTGTCGGTAGTCAATGCATAAGTGGAGAGTACCATCCTTCTTCTTAACAAACAACACTGGTGCTCCCCAAGGTGACACACTATGGCGGATGAAGCCCTTTTTAAGTAGTTCTTGCAATTGTATCTTTAACTCCTTCAACTCTACTGGTGCCATTCTGTATGGCGTTATGGAGATCGGATCCACACCAGGCATAACATTAATTTCAAACTGCACTTCTCTTTCCGGAGGTAATCCTGGCAATTCATCAGGAAACACATCTGGAAAGTCATATACTGTAGGGATGTCCTTCAACGCTGGACTCCCCACTTGGGTGTCTATCACATGTGCCAAGTAGGCTTCACACCCCTTTCTGATCATTTTTCTGGCTAGTGCAGCCGAAATGATGTTTGATGGCAATAACTGCCTCTCCCCTTGTATCACCACATCATCATCGAGGAAGGCCAAAAGTGATTGTCTTCACCTCTGATCAATCATGGCATGATGCCTAGCTAACCAATCCATGCCCAAGATGATATCATAATCTCTGAAGGGCATTTCAATGAAATCAGACAGGAAAGTGTGTCCTTGGATCACCAAAGGACAATCTCTATACATTCTGTTAACCCTGACCTCCTGTCCTAACGGACTTGTTACTAGCACCTCAAAGTCCATTTTTGTACATGGAACAGCAATGCAATCAATGATGCTAGCACTCACATATGAATGGGTAGATCGCGTAACAAATAACACAAACACATTCTGGTTATTAGTTGTGCAGGTACCAGCAACATGTTCAGATGTCTCTGCCTCTTCCCTCTGTCTCATGGCATAGACTCTGACTGGAGCACTATCTTGCTTTGAATGTTTTACTGTGCCTTGGCTGCCGGCTGGGCTACCTCTACCCCTGCCTCTACCTCTGTTAGGTGGTTGTGAACTTCTGGTGATAGGGCTCTGAACTGACCCTTCTGCAGTAGTAGGAGGTGGTCCAACTCTGCGACTACTGGTGTAGTCCTTGGCAAAGTGTCCTGTGCCTCCACAGTTATAACAGGCTCCAATAGCCTTATAGCATATCCCACCATGATTTTTTCCACAAGTTTCACATTGGCGGGGAGGGTAGGAACCTCTGGTACTCTGCTGACCAGATAGGGGAGGTCTCTGTCCTGAATATCTTCCCCTACCAGATTTCTTGCCACCTCTGCCATGTCCCCCGTAGTTTTTCCTCTTCCCAGTATGACCACTGGAACTCTGTTCTACTGACTTTCCCTCTTTCTCTGTCTTCTCTGATCTCTTTTTCTCTGGAGCAGTCTCAAACTCAACTCTTTCCAACTCTAGGGCTTGAGAAACAAGTTCAGAGAAGTTAGTGTGTTTGAAGCCGATCACTTGTACTCTGATACTAGGCTTCAAGCCAGTTTCAAACCTCTTGCATCTCTCCCTGCTGGTAGAGAGTAAACTCACTGCATAATGGCTAAGGCGGGAAAATTCTCTTTCATACTCAGCCACTGATCTGCCCCCCTGTTTCAAACTTAGGAATTCTTGCAGTTTCTGGTCTACATAAGCATCAGGGACATATTTCTGCCTGAATTCCCTGAGGAAGTCATTCCATGTTAGCACTGCAGGTTCTACCAGACAGTGGGGAATGGTTTTCCACCAGTCATAAGCATCCCCCTGTAGTAAGGACACTGAGTATTCAAATCTAAGCTCTTCTGTACAATGTAGCTTCTTGAACACCCTATCCATCCTCTCTAACCATTGTTCAGCTTCTAGAGGATCTACTGTCCCCTTAAACTCTGTAGCCCCATACTTCATCAATTTGTCATACTGCCTCGTAGGAGACTGTGGTTGTACCACTGGTGTCTGTATTGGGACTTGAGTAGGCACATTACCAGCCATTTGTTGGAACATTGCAGCCATCTGCTGAGCGAACTGAGCAGGAAACTGCGGTACTGCAGGGGCTGGTGCAGCTGAACCACTAACATTATGTAGGCCTGGGGCATCCCCTTGCACCTTAGCCTCAATAGATTGATCGACTGAACGATCACCCTCTTCCATATTCAATGCGAGGATTTAAGATCTCCTGAACAAATAACACAAGGAGATTTCCTCCTGTTAGTGCATTTTTATAATGTAATGTACTGTATGTATCAAACAATGATATTGAGCAGTTGTACTATGAAGACAGAACATTCAAGTAACAGGTGAAAACAGAGTTTAAAAACTTTGCTCTGATACCACCAAAACATGTCACACCCTACCCCTCTGTAAGGCATAACATGATCCCGTAGTATACCTAATGAATTACCAACTCCGTCTACTGATAACCCATTAAATACACTACAAGGGATTTTAAAAAACTTTTCTTACTTCTTTTACAATGGTGAGCACTATTTACAAGTGTTAAAGACTTTGGTGAACTGAAGTGAAACAACTAACTCATTTGGTTTATTTGGAATTTTTGTAAAAATTTTGGCAGAGTGCCATCTGTATTTTGGACAAAACAGTTCTTCAGAAAACCTGTAAAAAGCACTTCAATAATTTTCCAAATCTCAACTCCAATACATTTCTCAACACAACAATTTATCAACTCAATTCCATAGAAATTTTTCAAAGTCTGAGATAAGGAAATATAATACAATTTTCACAAGTCAAATAACTCATAATTAATTTACAACTTCAAGGTACAATTTGAATTTACAACTGCTCAAAACCAAAAACAAAATGTACATACAGTGTCATACATTACAGTACAAAATGCAAAATATTGGTATACTCACTATACCCAAATATCTCTTGCTGGAAGTATATGCAGCCTAGTCTGCTACCATACGTCTCTCTACTGCGGCAATAAAAGCTATCATTTGAGACAATGTCTCAGTGGTGCACAACATTAACCAAATACAATTTAAATCACAATTCATAAATCATATCGATAGTGGATACTTAAAATCATAGTTAAATTCAAGACAGTAATTGTCAACAAGAATTTAAACTCCATTTGTCAATATCACAATAATTTCCATAAGTTAGATCATGTTTGAATTCAAAAGACAATATATGCCAATAAGAGTTTAAATTCATTTCACAATCTCACAATGCAAATCAATAAATCACACACACAGCTTAATCATGATCCATAGTTCAATTCGTCCCAAAAGCCGATGGCTAATGAGGTATTCAATTCGTCCCAAAAGTCGATGACTAATGAGGAATAACATAGCTAGCTAGCAAAAATATGAGTACTCATCCAATTCGTCCTCAACAGGCACACACCTCAACACTTCAGCCAGAGAGGGAATTCAATTCGTCCCACTAGACAAGCTAATGAGGAATACAATCAATATACATGATAGCTGTGGTTTCAAACCATTTCCAATGCTTTTAAATCAATAAGTATCCATCAATGTCATTCAAACAATTTCTCACAGTTTCAAATCATTTACAATGCTTTTCAAGCAATAAATATTCATTCAAATACATTTCCACAATTTAAAACAATAATATACAAATAGTCAATATTTATTTCAATTGAAAATAATTCAAAAGAAATAGTTGTTGTGCACAAACCTCTGATATTTGTCTCCTGGTCTTGACTCAGTATTTCTTTCCCTTTTGCTGAGTCCTTGTTAACTGAGAAACACAATTTGAAGTGTTTCAGTGCTAAATTAATTTGCCTCTAACGATAATGTTCGATAAACAATTCACTGAATACCTTTATTTGCTTAATCACCTAATATATCGACCCTCAATGTTTTCTAGGTAAATTAGGTTTTAGTGTCCTTTATATGTCACATTCGATAGGGTTTTAGGGTTGGTACATGTTACCAAACTCAATTCTATGTATATTGCGTTTTCTTGCATTTTATTGCAAATTGCTGGATTTCGGGATACTAGTTTGACCTAACCGGACGACCTAGTTCTCTCGGTTTTTGGGTTTTGGTCAAAACTACAAACTTGTAGATCTATGTCTTATTGCACGCGAGGCAAAATTTTAGGTCAATCCGAGTTAAGTAGACCAAGTTATGGTCATTACACTATTGTTGGTCAAATGGCATCAAATTAGGTCAATTTTAGGTCAATTTGGTCAACTTTGGTTCGGCCAGTTTTTGGACCCGAATTTGTGCAAGCTTTTTGACTTGCTTCTGGTCATTTCTGGGTTTTTTTGTCTTCATAAGACTTGTAGGTATGGGTCTTAACTATTCATGGTTAAAATTTCAGGTCAATTGGACCTGTTTTGAGTGAGTTATGGCCTAAACACTCACTGCTGCCCAATTGGTCATTTTTCAGGTCCTAATTGTACCTAATCCGAATTGGTCATTTTCTTAGGTCACCTTGCAAGCAGAATTTTGGTATGTTTTCTCAATGAAAGTTGGCACATTTTGTGCCTAGTTCCACCTCCAATTGGTCTCATACCAATTGAGGTTACACATTTAAACTTATTGGCTAAAATGTACACTGCCCTTGGTTACTTTGCTTAACACACATCAATTACACACATTTACCTTGCAATATGTTTACTTCCCTACCAAATCTGTTTTGGTACATTACCAAAACTATATATTACTTTACATTAACATCACTTTGGGCAGATTACAATTATCTTCAATACACCAAATATAACTCTAATTCCCAAAGTCCAAACACAATTACACATACACATAACATTACTAGTTTTTACATACTCTTTACACAACAAGTTCATATACATATCCATCAATCCTTCTATGTCAATATTCTGCCAACACTTCCATGAATACATACATTTATTCAAGTGTCCCCAAGCTGCCAAAAATCTTCTTCAACACCAAATTGTCCTACAATTCATCAATTCCCATCCAAGTGCCAAAAATCACCATATAAATATGAAGTAATTCACTAGGTTATTAAATCATCATGATCAACACCATTTCTCATCAAATATATGCACAATTATTTCATCAACTACATGACTCCATGGCTGTCCAAAATGAACACAACAATAACTCTTCAAACTCAAAAATTTTCTTCACAAATCCAACACCCATAACATGCACACAAAACTTAACAAAGCTATCTTCAAAAATACTAACTTACCTTATGGTTGAAGCTTGTTAAACCTTGCTTAAACTTCTCAAATTTGGTATCAAACTCTTCCTTGTGATGAGTAGACAAACTTTCATGAATCCACTTAAGGGATTGGAGTTGAAAATGGAGAGGTTAAGTGAGCTCATGCAAAAACGGCCATGGAGTTTCCTCTCCCTTCAATTCGGCAATGTTGAGAGAACCTTGAGGAAGATGAAGTTCAGCTGGTTAGTGGACTTACATCAGCCCCCATTTAGTGTTTAATTAATCCATTAATGGTCCACTAACTCCAAATAATCATATAATAATCTAATTGTTCACTTAATCCCACATTAACCCATGATTTTAGCTATTTACTTTAGGTACCTCTAAACTAATTTTTCATTTTATTTTCTAAGTGTAATATTATTTATTTTTAATGGAAATTTAGGTCAAAAGACACTTCGGGATGTCAAATGACCATAATGCCCCTGTTCGGGTTGCATTCCCGATTTTTCGGTAACACCGGGTTTTGTCTGTTTTTCGATTTCTCACTTTTCTTTGTACTAATTATTTAATTTTTCTTTGATCTTTCTAATGATATTTATTTTTCAATAAGGTTCTATTTAAGTCCTAAAAATGTTTTCCAGGGTTCCTCGCAGTCCAGGGCTAGTCAACGGTCCACGCCGTGACTTCCCAGTGCGGTCACCCATCGTTAGGTTTCCCGGCTCGTTTAACTTGATTACCTTTCTTTGCTATTATTTTTCCTTTGTTTTTCTTGTATTTTCTTTTCTTGTGTTTCATTATTTTATGTCTCCTCCCTCATGTCAAAGTGTAGTTCTAGGCATCCTAGCTGTCCGGACAACACTGGTCACCGGAGCAGTAGAACGCACTACCGAACTTTGGGGTGTTACACAGAGGGCAGTGGAGGAGGAAGTGGAGAGTCATGCTCCACCTGCAGCAGCTGAGACTGGGGGTATGGGAGAACCTGCTCCGCCAGCTCAAGCAGAGCCTGCTCAGCCTTCACAGGCCATGTTCCAACAAATGGCCGAATTCTTCAGACAAATAGCTGGGGTAATGCCAGCAGCAGCAGCACCACCACCACCTCCACAACCAAAATCACAACTGGAAAAATTGAGAAAGTATGGAGCAGTGGACTTCTTTGGCAAGAGAGAAGATGATTCTGTTGCAGCCGAGAATTGGTTGAACAGAATAGGCAGAGTCTTAAAACAACTCCACTGCACCCCAGAACAAAACCTAGAAGCTGCCATATCTCTGTTGCAAGATGATGCTTATGAATGGTGGGATGCGGTGTCTAGTGATGTACAGCCTGAAATGGTAACTTGGGACTTTTTCCTCTCAGAATTCAAGAAGAAATATGTGGGTACTGTATATCTAGAAGAGAGAAGAAGGGAAATCATTAACCTGAGGCAGAGACAGTTGTTAGTGTCCGAGTATGAGAAGGAATTCGTAAGATTGAGCCACTATGGAAGGGAGATATTCCCTAATGAGGCTGAAAGGTGTAAGAGATTTGAAGAGGGATTAAATGAGAACATAAAGATCTAGATCACCGCCTTGGGAATCACTGACTTCACCAAGTTAGTGGAAGCTGCATTAAAATTGGAGAAAGTGGGCAGTCCACACCATCAGTGGGCAGCTCTCCAGGGATGGGGTTTAGGGGACCAGCCCCAGCATCTTCTGCATGTCCACACTGTCTGAAGTGGTACAAGGGGGAGTGTTGGAGAGTGACTGGTGTCTGCTTAAGGTGTGGGTCAACAGAGCATCAGTTGAAGAACTGTCCACGCAGAACTACTACAGCTGCTCCAACACAAGCAGACAGACCTGCTCCTGCACCACAAAGGGGTAGGAAATCTGGCAAATCTGAGGCAGTAGGACCATCACAGAGGCTTGCATCTGAGCCAGCAGAGAGGCCAGATAACAGACCACCTGCCAGAGCTTATGCCCTGAGAGCTCAGGAGGAGCAAGATGCCCCGGATGTCATCAGGGGTACGTTCTCCCTCTACAATACATTTGTGCATGCATTGGTGGATCCAGGATCCACTCATTCATACATCTGCATCAACCTACCCGTAGAAAGGGGGATACTAGTAGGGGAGAGTGACCAAGACATTCTGGTCACTAATCCATTGGGCCACAGTGTAGTGGTGAACAAAGTATACAAGGGTTGCCCGTTAAGGATTCAGGGGTATGAATTCTTGGCAGACCTGATTAAGTTGCCCTTCCACGAGTTTGACGTGATTTTGGGAATGGACTGGTTGTCACGTCATCAGTCAATAGTTGATTGCAAATTGAAGAGAATTTCTCTGACAACTTCTGAGGGTAATGAGATCACAGTTGTGGGGGAAAGGACAGATTTCTTGTCCAATGTCATCTCAGCCACAGTTGCAAGACGAATGATGAGAAAAGGCTACGAAGCCTACCTAGCACATGTGGTGGATACTAGGCAGGCTAAGTCAAACCTGAGTGATATACCCACAGTAAGAGACTTCCCAGAGGTATTTCCTGAAGAGTTACCTGGTTTGCCACCAGAAAGGGAAGTTGAATTTGCTATTGAGACAACTGTAGATGCTGACACCCATTTCCATTGCTCCTTATAGGATGGCACCCACGGAATTAAGGGAGTTGAAAACTCAGTTGCAAGAGTTACTTGATAAGGGGTTTATACGCCCCAGTGTGTCACCATGGGGAGCTCCAGTGCTGTTTGTGAAAAAGAAGGATGGGACTTTGAGGTTATGTATCGATTACTGGCAGTTGAATAAAGTGACTGTGAAGAACAAATATCCGTTGCCTAGAATTGATGATCTATTTGATCAGTTGAAGGGAGCGGGAGTATTTTCTAAGATTGATCTCAGATCAAGGTATCATCAGTTGAGGGTAAAGGATGTAGATGTGCCAAAGACTGCATTCAGGACCCGGTATGGGCATTATGAGTTTCTGGGGATGCCCTTTGGCCTAACAATGCACCATCAGCATTTATGGACCTTATGAACCGTATCTTCCATCCACACTTAGATCGGTTAGTAGTGGTCTTTATTGATGATATTTTGGTGTATTCCAAGACCAGGGAAGAACATGATGAGCATTTGAGGATTGTTCTGCAAACCCTGAGAGAAAAGAAGCTATATGCTAAGTTGTCCAAATGTGACTTCTGGTTGAATGAGATTGCATTCCTTGGACACATAGTGTCAGCTGATGGGATTCGAGTAGATCCCAAGAAAATAGAAGCATTGATGGAATGGAAGCCTCCCAGGAATGCAACTGAGGTCAGAAGCTTCTTGGGGCTAGCTGGGTATTACAGAAGATTTGTGAAAGGATTTTCCTTAATAGCTGCTCCAATGACCAAGTTGTTACACAAGAATATCAGTTTTGACTAGAATGACAAGTGTCAGACCAGTTTTGAGAAGTTGAAGGCTATGTTGACAGAGGCACCAGTGTTAACACAACCAGTGTCAGGAAAGGACTTTGTGGTCTACAGTGATGCCTCTCATAATGGATTAGGGTGTGTTTTGATGCAAGAGGAGAAGGTGGTCGCTTATGCTTCTAGGCAGTTAAGGCCACATAAACAGAATTACCCTACCCATGATCTAGAGCTTGCAGCAATTATCTTCGCACTGAAGATATGGAGGCACTACTTGTATGGTGAAAAGTGCTACATTTACACAGACCACAAAAGTCTGAAATATTTGCCAACCCAGAAGGAGCTCAACCTTAGACAGAGACGATGGATTGAGTTCCTAAAGGACTATGATTGTGTAATTGACTACCATCCTGGGAAGGCAAATGTAGTTGCTGATGCTTTGAGCAGAAAATCCATGACAGCCTTGAGATCATTGAATGCCCGTCTATCTTTGGTTCGAGATGGAGCTATTTTGGCTGAGTTGCAAGTGAGGCCAAACCTGCTACAGCAGATTTTAAATGGGCAGAAGGTAGATGAGAAGCTAATGGCTATTATGAGCAAAATCTCAGAAGGAAAAGCAACTAACTATGGGGTGAAAACAGATGGGTGTCTGTATTACAAAGGAAGACTGTGTGTACCAGGTGATGGGGAATTAAAGGCCAGTATTCTAAAAGAGGCACACACCAGTGTATATGCTATGCACCCAGGAAGTACAAAGATGTATCATGATCTGAAGCTTCAGTATTGGTGGCCTGGTATGAAGAAGGACATAGCTGACTATGTGACTAAATGCTTGACATGTCAGCAAGTCAAGGCAGAACATCAAGTTCCATCAGGTTTGCTACAGCCTATACACATACCTGAATGGAAATGGGATCGGGTCACCATGGATTTTGTAAGTGGTCTACCTCTCACCCATAAGAAATATGATGCAGTATGGGTGATAGTGGATAGATTGACAAAGTCAGCACACTTTCTGCCAGTTAGGACTGATTACTCACTGGAGAAGTTAGCAGAATTGTATATCAGTGAGATAGTTAGACTGCATGAAATTCCACTTTCCATCATATTTGATCAAGTCCCAAGGTTTACATCGAGATTTTGGAAGAAGTTGCATGAGTCCTTGGGTACACAACTCCACTTCAGCACAGCAATCCATCCTCAGATGGATGGACAATCCGAAAGAGTAATCTAGGTAAACAATTGAATCAATTGAATTAATACAACTATTGAACTAAAATGATAACAATAACATGAAATATATGTCAGGTCCTTGAGGATATGCTGAGGAGTTGTGTCATTGAGTTTGAGGGAAGTTGGGATAGATACCTCCCACTGGCAGAATTTGCATACAACAATAGCTACCAAGCTAGTATCCAAATGGCCCCATATGAAGCACTGTATGGGAGGAAATGTAGAACTCCAGTGTGTTGGACTGAATTGGGCGAAGACAAACTGGTGGGGCTAGACCTGGTGAAACAGACTGAGCAGAAAGTGAAACTAATCAAAGCCAATCTGAAGGTTGCCTTAGACAGACATAAATCTTATGCCGACCTGAAGAGAAAAGAAATAGAATATGCGGTTGGCGACAAAGTGTTCCTCAAGGTGTCACCATGGAAGAAGGTATTGAGGTGAAGAAGGAAAGGTAAGTTTAGCCCTAGGTTCATTGGCCCATATGAAGTCATTGAACGTGTGGGTCCAGTGGCCTATAGGCTAGCTTTACCTCCAGAGCTGGAAAAGATCCACAATGTGTTTCACGTATCTATGTTAAGAAGATACCGCTCAGGTACTTCACATGTCATCCCTAGGGAAGAAATTGAAATACAGCCGGATCTGACATATGAAGAAGAACCTCTACGGATCCTGGCTTGGGAAGTGAAAGAGTTGAGAAATAAGCAGATTCCACTGGTGAAAGTGCTTTGGAGGCACCACAACACCGAGGAGGCAACTTGGGAAAGTGAAGAGACGATGAGGCAACAATTCCCTCAACTGTTTGCATCAGGTAAATTTCGAGGACGAAATTTAAATTAGAGGGGAAGAGTTGTAACACCCTCCCGGTAGCAACTCAGTACATTCTCTTATTCGGTGACGATTAATGGTCGGACAGCTAGAACGTCCGGAAAAAATATTTAAACTAAAGTGAGGAACCATAATTAACTAAAATATTAATAAGAAAAATTTAGGAAAAATTTTAGAAATAAAATACAACCAAGTTAAATGAGCCGGTGCCCAAGCCATGGATAACCCAGAGGGAAGTTACAGTTCTCGCAACTAGGAACCCTAGACCCGGGGGAAAAATTATAAAATAATTTTTGGGACTCCAGAGAAGGGCCATTGAGGTTCCTATGGCATTAGAATGCCAAGAAAATATTTAGAAAAATTTTTCAATCGGTACAGACAATTCTGACCCGTTAAGCCAAACGGAGGGCATTTTGGTCATTTCGCCTTCAGAGACGATTTTTGGCCTACTTGTCCAGTTGAGTAAATAATTATTATGACATAAAATATGAATTAAGGGTGATGAAAAATTAATGTAAAGCTAGTAGAAAAGAAAAGAAAAGAAAAATCCATAAAAAGCAAATTATGACATCATTATGATGTCAATTAAAAGTTTCCACCAATTGCATTTAAACAACCATTTAACTAACTAATAAAAGAGATAAATAAAGACCAAAGAAAACAAAAAGTAAACTGCCATCTTCTTCCCAAATCCCAGCCGCACCATAGCCAAGAAACCCTCCATTTTTTTCTTCTTCATTCAAGCTTAAAGATCTCTCAAACCTCACCATAAAACCCTAAGTCACTTTCACTAAAATTTATCCTTGCATCTTGCATAACCTTTTGGCATCCAAGAAAAGGGAAGGAAGTGAAGTTTAAGCTTGGAAAATTCTGCCCTACAAGAGGTTAGTGCACATACATACCTAAAACTCTTTATTTCCATGTTAGAGACTTAAAAAGGAGTAAGAATTTGTAAGCCAAATGAATACAATCTATGTGTATGTTTACCATGAATTTCGGCAGCCCTAAGGAAGGAACAAGATTGAGTGTCTTGATGGACTTGGAGTGAACTAGAGATCATATTTAAAGTATGTAAATATAAGGATAATGAATTGGTTAGTTAAATAAGGTAACATGGGTGAACCTTGAATTTGGGCTAGGGTTTGGGAGTGAAAATTTGACTTGGCTTATGAAATTGTTAAAGAACATTCTAATGGTCAATTAGTGACCATTTGAGGTAAGTTGACCATAATTTGGACTGAAATATAGCATGGCAAATTGAAATGTGTATGCTGCCTAGTGAGTGCAAAGAGGTGGCTGTGATTCCAGCCCACTTAGACAGCCATAACTTATGCTGTGTAGGTCCAATTGGTGTTTGGTCAATTGGACATGAAACTAGACTTGTAATGGCACAATTTTGCTGAAGAAACCATGTCCAAAAGACCAAAGCAAGTGGACCAAAAATTGGCCCCAATCCGGATACCACTGAAGCAATTGCAGAATGACCAAATGAACAGTAACTGTTCATTTGGCCATAACTCACTGTAGAATGGTCCATTTGACCTAAAATTTTTACAGAAACAAGATGAGATATAGACAAACAATTTTCATGAAGAAACATATCCCAAATTACGACCAGAACCTATTCAACAAGGCAGTGGCAACATCGCTCATTGTAATCGTAGATTTGGTAAATTCTGCAGTTTTCCAATCCGGCCAGCTGTGGTTTTTGGACCATATTTTGAGCTACAAAACTCCAAATGGAGTGATTCAACTAGACAAAATAAGGAACAACTTTCATGTTTACCATTTCCTCAAATTCCCACTGCAACAGTACTTAATGGAATAGTAAAGTTTGGGTTCAAAAACTGCAAATTCTGCTATCTTGGATTTAAGCTTAGAAATGGATTTGGTGATTAATTCCAATAAGTTTTAAATGCAAAATGTGGTACATTGGGAGTGTTAAAACCAATACACCTATTTTCTATCCAAAAGTCAACATTTTTGTTGACTAATGAAGTAAATAGAGACACCAAAATTTGAAATTCACAAATTGAAGAATTTTAAAGTATCAAATGCCCTAGTATACCTAACAAGATTGGTTTGGATAGTTTGGCATGCCAATAGGGTTCAGTTAGCAGTACTGCACATGGCATTATGCCATTGTGCCTATTGTCATTACAGCTTATTAGCTGTTCTGTTGCACACTGGGAGATGCATACGTGACCGATGGTGTGACGGCCCGAGGTACTAGATACCCAGTGCCAGTTTACCCGTTTATCCAGTCCAGTCGTCCAGTATAGGTTACTTGGGCAACCAAAAGAATGAAAGTGGATAAAGTTAACGAAATAAATGATTATAACAAGGATAAAACCAGTAAAACATCGATACATTCAATACATATTTATTTTCTATTATTTCCTTTTATTTTATTATTGCACCACTAAGCATTATTGCTTAGCGCGTTGCTTTTGCCACGCGTAGGTTCTGGAGATACTGAACGAGAGCCCAGTAGACCACAGACTGGGTGAGACCTCCTGCAGCTCTGCATAGTGTCCGTGTCACCTCACCCTCCACAGTGCATTGGTAAGACACTAGGTTTCATTTTGGTATTTTGTAACTAAATTTTTATTTTCTCATATGTAATTGAACTTGTGTAATGTATTTTGATGTTCGTGTAAATAATGAGAATTGTGTTTGTGAATGGAAAAGTGAATGTTTATCTGTGATTTATACATGATTATCACATGAGACGAATGATTGAGAAATTAAATTGAAACATGTTGAGATTTTGATATTGGAGTTTGGAATTGATTGAATATGAATATTGGAAATGTTTTTCACAGGTTCCGAAGAACTGTTTTCTCCATTTTTAGCAGATCACTGCGGATTTTCTTTAAAATCTTCGGAACCTCAATAAATTATAATTTTGAAAAATGGCTCAAAGATATTATATTTCACAAGTTATATTCAAAAGTATGATAAAAGTTAATTAAGGTATAATAGAGTGTGCCGGTACACCGTGTGACATTGCTTACTCGGGTATACTGTACACGGGTAAGGGGTGTCACATAAAATGTTAAATGAGCCGGGAGTCATAGTGATGGGTGACTTCATTGGCTCAAGCCCCTCATTGGGTGGCCATCTTGCAGGTTTCAGAGGCACAGCGTCGACTCACGATGAGTCTCATCTGGTGGAGTTCAATCCCTTCGCCCTGCAGAGCTAGGATTCGAACCCATATCCTAGCTGCAGCTCAATTGGTAAGAGGCGAAGCAAACCCGTGAGGTGATATGGGTTCGAATCCTAGCTCTGCAGGGCGAAGGGATTGAACTCCACCAGAGCGGACAGTACCTTGTGAGTCGCATCGCCAGGCCTCTAGGGGGGTACGCCGGCAAGATGGCCACCCAATGAGGGGCTTGAGCTGGGGCCCGCTAAGCCGGGGTGTGACAATAAAAAGGCGCCCTAAAACATGTCACACCCTACCCCTCTGTAAGGTATAACATGATCCCGTAGTATACCTAATGAATTACCAACTCCGTCTACTGATAACCCATTAAATACACTACAAGGGATTTTAAAAAAAAAAAAAAAAAAACTTTTCTTACTTCTTTTACAGTGGTGAGCACTATTTACAGGTGTTAAAGACTTTGGTGAACTGAAGTGAAACAATTAACTCATTTGATTTATTTGGAATTTCTGTAAAAATTTTGGCAGAGTGCCATCTGTATTTTGGATAAAACAGTTCTTCAAAAAACCTGTAAAAAAGCACTTCAATAAATTTCCAAATCTCAACTTCAATACATTTCTCAACACAACAATTTATCAACTCAATTCCATAGAAATTTTTCAAAGTCTGAGATAAGGAAATATAATACAGTTTTTACAAGTCAAATAACTCATAATTAATTTACAACTTCAAGGTACCATTTAATTTACAACTGCTCAAAACCAAAAACAAAATGTACATACAGTGTCATACATTACAGTACAAAATGCCACATGTGGTATACTCACTATACCCAAAAATCTCTCATTTGGTATTAGCGACCTAGTCTGCCCTGCCTCTGTCTCTACCGCGACAAAGAATAAAGCTATCGCTGAGACAATGTCTCAGTGGTGCACAACATTAACCAAATCCAATTTAAATCACAATTCATAAGTCATGTAAATAGTGGATACTTAAAATCATAATTAAATTCAAGACAATAATTGTCAACAAGAATTTAAACTCCATTTCTCAATATCACAATAATTTTCCATAAGTCAGATCAGGTTTGAATTCAAAAGACAATATATGTCAATGAGAGTTTAAATCCATTTCACAATCTCATAGTGCACATCAATAAATCACACACAGCTTAATCATGATCCATAATTCAATTCATCCCAAAAGCCGATGGCTAATGAGGTATTCAATTCATCCCAAAAGTCGATGACTAATGAGGAATAACATGGCTAGCTAGCAAAAATATGAGTACTCATTCTATTCATCCTCAACAGGCACACACCTCAACACTTCAGCCAGAGAGGGAATTCAATTCATCCCACTAGACAAGCTAGAGAGGAATACAATCAATATACATGATAGCTGTGGTTTCAAACCATTTCTAATGCTTTTTAATCAATAAGTATCCATCAATGTCATTCAAACCATTTTTCACAGTTTCAAACTATTCACAATATTTTTCAATCAATAAATATTCCTCAAACACATTTCCACAATTTAAAATAATGATATACAAATAATCAATATTTATTTCCATTGAAAATAATTCAAAAGAAACAGTTGTTGTGCACAAACCTCTGATATTTGTCTCCCGGTCTTGACTCAAGATTTCTTTCCCTTTCTTTGAGTCCTTGTTAATCGAGAAACACAATTTGAAGTGTTTCAAGACAAATTAAACTATCTCTATCGATAGGGTTTGGTAAATAATGCAATCGAACTCAATTATTCGCTTAATCACCTAATATACCGACCCTCGATGCGTTTTAGGTAAATTAGGTTTTAGTGTCGTTAATATGTCACACTCGATAGGGTTTTAGGTTTGGTATGTTTTACCAAAGTCATTTCCTCGCTTAGTGCATTTTAATGCAAATTGTCGATTCCGAACACTGGTTTGACCTAACCGACGATCTAGTTCCCTCAGTTTTCGGTCTCGGTCGAAACTACAAACTTGTAGATCTAGGTCTTATTGCACGCGTGCAAAATTTCAGGTCAATCCGAGTTAAGTAGACCAAGTTATGGTCATTACACTATTGCTGGTCAAATGGTACCATTTTAGGTCAATTTTAGGTCAAAGTGGTCAATTCTGGTTCGGCCAGTTTTTGGACCCGAACTTGTGCAAGTTGTTTGACTTGCTTATGGTCATTTCTGGGCTTTGGTGTCTTCATAAGACTTGTAGGTATGGGTCTTAACTATTCTTGGTCAAAATTTCAGGTCAATTGGACCTGGTTTGAGTGAGTTATGGCCTAAACACTCACTGCTGCCCAATTGGTCATTTTTCAGGTCCTAATTGCATCTAATCCGAATTGGTCAAATTTTTAGGTCACCTTGCAAGCAGAATTTTGGCATGGTTTCTCAATGAAAGTTGGCACATTTTGTGCCTAGTTTCACCTCAAATTGGTCTCATACTAATTGAGGTTACACATTCAAGGTTATAGGCTAAAATATACACTGCCCTCAATATGCATTTCACACCCCAACTTCAAACACACACTTACCTTTGCCATTTGTTTACTTACCTACCAAACTGTTTTGGCACATTACCAAAAGCATTTTCTACATTACATTAGCATTATTTTGGGCAGATTCCAATCACCCTCAACAGACCAAATATCATTCACAATTACAATTTCTAAATACCATTACAACCACACCTAAACATTACAAACTTTACATACACTTTACAACATTCATTCACATACATATCATCAATCCTTCTAGGTCAATATTCTGCCCACTCTTCCTTCAATATACACCATTTCTCAAGTGTCCACAAGCTGCCACAAATCATTCATCAACATCACATTGCCGTACCATATGCCAATTCCCATCAAAGTGCATAATTCACCATATAAACATGCAATGACTCACTAAGTTACTAAATCACCATTATTAACATTCTTTCCCATCAATTATATGCACAAATACCTCATCATAAACGTGACCCATGGCTGTCCAAAATGGAAACAATAATAACCCTTCAAACTCAAAATTTTCCTCCACCAAACTAACACCCATAACATAAACATAAACTTTAACAAAGAACTTCTCAAAAATGCAAACTTACCTTTAATTGTAACTTGCTAAACCTCCACCAAACTTCTCAAAATTGGTATCAATATCTTCCTTGTGATGTGTAGACCATTTTTCATAAAGCTACTTAAGGGATTGGAGTTGAAATGGAGGGAGGAAATCAAGCTCATGCAAAACATCAATGGTGGATTTTTTTCATCTTCATTCACGGCATGAAGGAACTCAAATGAGGAAGGTGAAGTGCAGATGTGATAATGGGTGTACACCTGCCCCATTATGTCTTTAGTTTATTCCTTTAGTGGCCCACTCACATTATTTAACCATATTATAAATTTAATGTGTTATTTACACCATTTCCACTCCATTTTTGGCTATTTATTTTAGGTACCACTAAACAAATTTTTCATTTCATTTTCTAAGTGTAATATTAATTATTTTTAATGGACATTTAGGTCAAAAGACAATTCGGGGTGTCAAATGACCATAATGCCCCTGTTCGGGTTACGTTCCCGATTTTTCGGTATTACCGGGTTTTGTCTGTTTTTCGATTTCTCACTTTTCTTTGTACTAATTATTTAATTTTTCTTTAATCTTTCTAATGAGATTAATCCTTCCATAAGGTTCTATTTATGTCCTAAAATGTTTTTCCAGGGTTCCCCGCAGTCCAGGGCCAGTCAACGGTCCACGCCGTGACTTCCCAGTGCGGTCACCCATCGCTAGGTTTCCCGGCTCGCTTAACTTGATCACATTTCTTTGCTATTGTTTTTCCTTTGTTTTTCTTGTATTTTCTTTTCTTGTATTTCATTATTTTATGTCTCCTCACTCATATTGAAGTGTAGTTCTAAGCATCCTAGCTGTCCGGACAACACTGGTCACCGGAGCAGCAGAACGCACTACCGAACTTTGGGGTGTTACATGACCTTTTCAGAAAATGACTGCGAGGTCAGTCTAAACTCAAATTTCAAATTATAAAATGTGACGCTGCAGTCCTTAGGACTATTACGAACACGGTGAAAAAGAGAAAATCACAAAAAAGAGTTGTTAAGTAGGTCAAATAATTAAGTCAGGGATTCGGAAAAAATATCGAATAACTTGCAAATCGGATTGAACCAGCGAAGGGCAATTTGGTCAATTCACCCCTAGAGCTGACTCCTGACCTAATTGTCCAATAAAATTCGAGAAAAGAAAATTTCGGGATCAAGAATTAAATTAAAGAACTAGTGAAAAAATAAATGCAAAAGAAAAAAAAAGTAAGGAAAATGAAATTATTACATCATGTGATTACATCAATTATGATGTCAAAATTAATTTAATTTTCCTACAAATTTGGATTAAGTCAAATATCAAATTAAAGACATAAATGACATAAAATTAAAAAGAAAATCATTTCTCTTCTTCCCTCCCTCACTTCACCATTAAAGAAACTCCATTAAAGCTTGAAACCAAGCTTTCTTCCAACCACTTAACCCCACTTTGTCCCAAAATTTCCCTATTAAAACTTGTTAGACCAACTTGAGAAGGTGATTGGTCAAGAAAAGGAAGGAGGAAAATGTAACACTCCTATTTGCATAGCCTGGTATATTTTATTATTCCGGTGACTAGTATCGATACGGACAACTTAGAGAATTAGAACCATATCTAAGATAACTAGATAAGCCCTGAACGCAAATAATTAGTAATTGCCAAATAGTTAAGTATAAAGAAGGAAAACAAAGCATAAAAAGTTAAATAAGCTGGGAGTCATAGCGATGGGTGACCTTCCCGAGAAATGACTGCGAGGTCAATTGTAACCCGAATTGTGAATCGAAAAATGTGATGCCGCGATCCTTAGGACTATTGCGAACACAGTGGAAAAGAGAAAATCACAAAAAAGAATTTTTAAGCAGGTCAAATAATTAGGTCAGGGATCCGAAAGAAATATCGAATAACTTGAAAACTGGATCAGACCGGCGAGGGGCAAATTGGTCAATTCATCCCTAGAGATGACTCACGACCTAACTATCCAATAAAATCTGAGAAATGAAAATTTTGAAATGTATATTTAAATTGAAGAGGTAAACAAAAAAGAAATGAAAAAGAAGTGAAAATCAAAAATAAAAAAGTTTATGACAACACCATGACACAATAAATGTTAATTTCTAAAATTTGAAAAGTTGGAGATAATTTAACATAAAAAGGAGCTAATCAAAATTGAAAGAAAAGAAATTCATTTTTTCTTCCTTCCTTCTTCTTCTTGCCGTCTTCATCTCTCTCTCATCTCTCTCATTTTCTTCTTCCACCATGAAAGCTTATATTAAGCTTTCACAACCCTAAAATCCCCATTAATTCCACAACTCCCTTAAGGAAAAATTACCCTTGAGCTTTGATTTGAAGATTGAAGTGAAAAAAAGAAAAGGAAATTTGAGAGATTGAAGCTTTGGAAATTCAAAATTTGAGGTAAGTGCAACTTCAAGCTTAGATTCTTATTAAATTTATGAATTTAAGTTTAAATGTGATGAAATTATGCAAAGAACCATGAAAATCATGGATGTATGGGAGGTGTGAATTTTTAGTAGCCATGGGATTATGAGATATTGAAGTATTTTAGTTCAATTAATTATGTATGTAAGCCTAATTAAGTGTGTAGAGAATGTTTAGATACCTTAATTGCATAAATTGAAACACTTGGAAAAATTAGGGTTCTTGACTTAGGGTTTGGGAGAAAAATTGTAGAAAATGGTCAATGGATGTAAATGACCTTATTTGAGTTGAAAAATGGTCAATTGTGACCATTTGTAATGTGTGTGAATTGTTAGAACCAAATTGTAATTTGGATTAATTAGGGTCAATATGCAGACAGCTTGACCTAGGTCCCTTTTAGGGACCAAAACTGGAAATTTATCAACCCAATTGATGTGAGGTCAATTGGAAATGAAACTAGACTCAAAATGGACCATTTTTCATTTAGAAATCATGCTTAGAAAGTGACCATAACTTAGTGAACAATTAGTCCAAATTAATTTGGGCACACTAACTGCATACAAAATGACCAAATGAACAATAGTTACGTAAATGACCATAACTTGGTCTAGGAAGGTCCAAATGACCTGAATTTTATATCGATAGTGTGACACCCCTAAGTTCTGTAGTGCGTTCTACTGCTCCGGTGACCAGTGTCTGTCCGTACCGCTAGAATTCCTAGAACTATATTTAAATATTAGTGAGGAGACATAGAATAATGAAATACAAGAAAAAAAAAAAGACAAGAAAAAAAAAAGGAAAAATAATAGCAATGAAATGTAACCAAGTTAAACGAGCCGAGAACCATAGCGATAGTAACCGCACCGGGAAGTTGCGGCGTGGACCGTTGACTAGCCCTGGACCGCGAGGAACCCTAGAAAATATTTTTAAGACTTAAATAAACATCTATTGAAGTATAAATATCATTAGAAAGATCAAAGAAAAATTAATTAATTAGTACAAAAAAAAAACAAGAAATCGAGAAAACGACAAAACTCAGTGTTACCGAAAAATCGGGAATGCAACCTGAACAGGGGCATTGTGGTCATTTGACACCCCGAGTTGTCTTTTGACCTAAATTTCCATTAAAAATAAACGATATTACACTTGAAGATATCATGAAAAATTAAAATAGTGATACAAAATCTAAATAGCAAAAGATAGGAGGAAAATGTGCAAATTATGGAAGTTTAACATAAAAAAATGTTTTTAATTCTATTAGTACTCCACTAACTCCACTAAAGTGGACCATTAAACATATTGTGGACAGAAGATCACTCATCTTCTTCAACCTCACTCACCTTGCCGAATTGAAGAAAAAACTCTCAAAACCTCCATGGATGGCCAACCATGCAAGCTTCACTCTCCCATCTTCATGCCATGATCCTTGCATTTTCCTTTACTAAAGTTGTTCTACACAACTTGGGCACTAGATAGGCAGCAAGAAAATTAAGTTTTGGTGAGGTTTTGAAGAATTTCAAAAGTGGTAAGTATGTATTTTTAATTCTTGTTTCATTAAACTTCGAATGGGTGTTGTGGGTAGTTGATTTGTGGAAGGATTTTTGAAGTTTGATGAGTTAATGGGGAGGTACATTTTGGCAGCCATGGAACTTCAATAAGAACAGTTTATTCTTGTATGTAAATAGTGGTTTGAATGATGATTTAAATGTTTAATTATATTGAAGTTGAATCCCATGTGTAAGGTTTGAATTGTAAGCTTGAAAAGTGAAAGTGGAAATTGACGGGTACGTGTAAACTTGTGGCAGCCTTATGAAGAAGATCAAAATGTGTTGTTTCATGGTTTGGTTTATGGAATTATATTGTTGAATTATGTTGTTATGGAATGCAGCATGTATGTGTGTATTAAGGTTTGAATTTGGACATGTAAATGAGGTGCATTCATGTGTTTAATTATTGTAATTGGACTTGGAAAATTCTGGGTTATAGTGTGCATATTGAGAATGGTTATAAGCTACCAAAATGACAAAAAATGTGTTGTGAAATGTGTTAATGGTAAGGTACAAAACAGAAATGACATGGAAGAGTTAACTTGGTAAGCATAGGATGTGTAATTGATGAGTGATGAACAATGTGTAATAGGGTAGTGTATGTTTTGGCTTAGAACCTTAAGTGTGTGGCTCCAATTGGTTTGAGACCAATTGGAGGTGAAACTAGGTACAAAATGTGCCAACTTTCATGAAGGAAGCTTACCAAAATTCTGCTTAGAAGGTGACTTGAAAAATGACCAAATCCGAATTAGTGCTTTGAAAACCTGAAAATTGACCATTTGGGCAGCAGTTAATATTTTGGCCATAACTCACTCAAAACAGGTCCAATTGGCCTAAATTTTTTACCATGAATAGTTGAGACATATATCTACAATTTTTATGAAGACACTAAAGCCCAGAAATGGCCAGAACCAAGCCAAATAGCTTGCAAAACTTCAGGTCCAAAAACTGGCTGAACCAAAAGTGGCCTAAAAATGACATAAAGCTACCATTTTGGTACATTTTGTCCAACATTGGTAGATTGACCATAACTTGGTCTACATAACTCAGAATGACTTGAAATTTTGCCCCGCGTGCAACAAGACATAGACCTACAAGTTTGTAGTTTAGACCAAAACCCAAAAACCGAGGGAACTAGGTTATCCGGCTAGGTCAAATTGGTATACTGAAATCCGGCAAATTGCAATAAAATGTGATATACTTGAAAGTGAATTTGGTAACATGTACCAACACTAAAAGGCTATTAAATGTGACATATTGGTAACATTAGAATTGACTCACTTACAGTGCATCAAGGGTCAATATTATAGGTTAACTAATGAAATAAATTGAAGGGAATAGTACCAAGAAAATTTAAATATTAGATTTTATTGTTAAAAACAAATTCATTGAGTACTGAAACACTTAAAATTGTGTGTTTCAGTTGAAAAGAATATTGAGAAGCATAAGGAACACTGAGTCAAGGCTAAGAGGCATATATCAGAGTTTTGTGCACAATAATTATTTCTTTTGAATTTTTCAAGTGAAATAAATTATGATTATTTATATGGTATTGTTTTTGTAACACCCTCCCGGTAGCAACTCCGTTCATTCTACTGTTCCGGTGACCAGTGTCGGTCCGGATAGCTAGAATGTCCGAAAAAATATTTAAACTAAAGTGAGGAACCATAATTAACTCAAATATTAATAAGAAAAATTTAGGAAAAATTTTAGAAATAAAATACAACCAAGTTAAATGAGCCGGTGCCCAAGCGATGGGTAACCCAGAGGGAAGTTGCGGTTCTCGCAACTAGGAGCCCTAGACCCGTGGGAAAAATTATAAAATAATTTTTGGGACTCCAGAGAAGGGCCATTGAGGTTCTTATGGCATTAGAATGCCAAGAAAATATTTAGAAAAATTTTTCAATCGGTACAGACAATTCTGACCCGTTAAGCCAAACGGAGAGCATTTTGGTCATTTCGCCTTCAGAAACGATTTTTGGCCGACTTGTCCAGTTGAGTAAATAATTATTATGACATAAAATATGAATTAAGGGTGATGAAAAAAAGCTAGTAGAAAAGAAAAGAAAAGAAAAATCCATAAAAAGAAAATTATGACATCATTATGATGTCAATTAAAGGTTTCCACCAATTGCATTTAAACAACCATTTAACTAACTAATAAAAGAGATAAATAAAGAGCAAAGAAAACAAAATGTAAACAGCCATCTTCTTCCCAAATCCCAGCCGCACCATAGCCAAGAAACCCTCCATTTTTTTTTCTTCTTCATTCAAGGTTAAAGATCTCTCAAACCTCACCTCAAAACCCTAAGTCACTTTCACTAAAATTTATCCTTGCATCTTTCATAACCTTTTGGCAGCCAAGAAAAGGGAAGGAAGTGAAGTTTAAGCTTGGAAAATTCTGCCCTACAAGAGGTTAGTGCACATATATATCTAAAACTCTTTATTTCCATGTTAGAGACTTAAAAAGGAGTAAGAATTTGTAAGCCAAATGAATACAATCTATGTGTATGTTTACCATGAATTTCGGCAGCCCTAAGGAAGGAACAAGATTGAGTGTCTTGATGGACTTGGAGTGAACTAGAGATCATATTTAAAGTATGTAAATATAAGGATAATGAATTGGTTAGTTAAATAAGGTAACATGGGTGAACCTTGAATTTGGGCTAGGGTTTGGGAGTGAAAATTTGACTTGGCTTATGAAATTGTTAAAGAACATTCTAATGGTCAATTAGTGACCATTTGAGGTAAGTTGACCATAATTTGGACTGAAATATAGCATGGCAAATTGAAATGTGTATGCTGCCTAGTGAGTGCAGCAGGGTGGCTGTGATTCCAGCCCACTTAGACAGCCATAACTTTGGCTGTGTAGGTCCAATTGGTGTTTGGTCAATTGGACATGAAACTAGACTTATAATGGCACAATTTTGCTGAAGAAACCATGTCCAAAGGACCAAAGCAAGTGGACCAAAAATTGGCCCCAATCCGGATACCCTGCAATTAAATTCTGCAGAATGACCAAATGAACAACTGTTCATTTGGCCATAACTCACTGTAGAATGGTCCATTTGACCTGAAATTTTTACAGCAACAAGATAAGATGTAGACAAACAATTCTCATGAAGAAACCTATCCCAAATTATGACCAGAACCTATCCAACACTATTCATTGTACTGTAGAGGACAGTTGAGGAGGAAGTGGAGAGTCATGCTCCACCTGCAGTAGCTGAGACTGGGGGTATGGGAGAACCTGCTCCGCCAGCTCAAGCAGAGCCTGCTCAGCCTCCACAGGCCATGTTCCAGCAAATGGCCGAATTCTTCAGACAAATGGCTGGGGTAATGCCAGCACCACCACCACCACCTCCACAACCAAAATCACACCTGGAAAAATTGAGAAAGTATGGAGCAGTGGACTTCTTTGGCAAGAGAGAAGATGATTCTGTTGCAGCCGAGAATTGGTTGAACAGAACAGGCAGAGTCTTAAAACAACTCCACTGCACCCCAGAACAAAACCTAGAAGCTGCCATATCTCTGTTGCAAGATGATGCTTATGAATGGTGGGATACGGTGTCCAGTGAAGTACAGCCAGAAATGGCAACTTGGGACTTTTTCCTCTCAGAATTCAAGAAGAAATATGTTAGTACTGTATATCTAGAAGAGGGAAGAAGGGAATTCATTAACCTGAGGCAGAGATAGTTGTCAGTGGCCGAGTATGAGAAGGAATTCGTAAGATTGAGCCGCTATGGAAGGGAGATAGTCCCTAATGAGGCTGAAAGGTGTAAGAGATTTGAAGAGGGATTAAATGACAACATAAAGATCCAGATCACCGCCTTGGGAATCACTGACTTCACCAAGTTAGTGGAAGCTGCATTAAAAGTGGAGAAAGTAAGAATCAGTGAGCAGACTAGAAGGGAAAGACAGCAGAAGAGGGGCCCAGGTCAGTCTAGTTCAGCTCCTGCATCTGGGAAGAGGTTCAAGGGTCCACCTGCACAGAGTTCAGGTCAGCCACACGGTCGTGGTCGGTCTCGGGGCCCAAGCCACGCTACCCCTAGGAGAGGTCAGTCCACACCATCAGTAGGCAGCTCTCCAGGGATGGGGTTCAGGGGACCAGCCCCAGTATCTTCTGCATGTCCACACTATCTAAAGTGGCACAAGGGGGAGTGTTGGAGAGTGACTGGTGCCTGCTTAAGGTGTGGGTCAACAGAGCATCAGTTGAAGAACTGTCCATGCAGAACTACTACAGCTGCTCCAACACAAGTAGACAGACCTACTCCTGCACCACAAAGGGGTAGGAAATCTGGCAAATCTGAGGCAGTAGGACCATCACAGAGGCCTGCATCTGAGCCATCAGAGAGGCGGATAATGCACCACCGCCGAGCTTATGCCCTGAGAGCTCAGGAGGAGCAAGATGCCCCGGACGTCATCAAGGGTACGTTCTCCCTCTACAATACATCTGTGCATGCAATGGTGGATCCAGGATCCACTCATTCATACATCTGCATCAACCTACCCGTAGAAAGGGGGATACTAGTAGGGGAGAGTGACCAAGACATTCTGGTCACTAATCCATTGGGCCACAGTGTAGTGGTGAACAAAGTATACAAGGGTTGCCCGTTAAGGATTCAGGGATATGAATTCTTGGCAGACCTGATTGAGTTGCCCTTCCACGAGTTTGATGTGATTTTGGGAATGGACTGGTTGTCACGTCATCAGGCAATAGTTGATTGCAAATTGAAGAGAATTTCTCTGAAAACTTTAGAGGGTAATGAGATCACAGTTGTGGGGGAAAGGACAGATTTCTTGTCCAATGTCATCTCAGCCACAGTTGCAAGACGAATGATGAGAAAATGCTGCAAAGCCTACCTAGCACATGTGGTGGATACTAGGCAGGCTAAGTCAAACCTGAGTGATATACCCACAGTAAGAGACTTCCCAGAGGTATTTCCTGAAGAGTTACCTGGTTTGCCACCAGAAAGGGAAGTTGAATTTGCTATTAAGACACTGCCGGGTACAACACCCATTTCCATTGCTCCTTATAGGATGGCACCCACAGAATTAAGGGAGTTGAAAACTCAGTTGCAATAGTTACTTGATAAGGGGTTTATACGCCCCAGTGTGTCACCATGGGGAGCTCCAGTGCTGTTTGTGAAAAAGAAGGATGGGACTTTGAGATTATTTATCGATTACCGGCAGTTGAATAAAGTGACTGTGAAGAACAAATATCCGTTGCCTAGAATTGATGATCTGTTTGATCAGTTGAAGGGAGCGGGAGTATTTTCTAAGATTGATCTTAGATCAGGGTATCATCAGTTAAGGGTAAAGGATGTAGACGTGCCAAAGACTGCATTCAGGACCCGGTATGGGCATTATGAGTTTCTGGTGATGCCCTTTGGCCTAACGAATGCACCAGTAGCATTTATGGACCTTATGAACCGTATCTTCTATCCACACTTAGATCGGTTCGTAGTGATCTTATTGATGATATTTTGGTGTATTCCAAGACCAGGGAAGAACATGATGAGCATTTGAGGATTGTTCTGCAAACCCTGAGAGAAAAGAAGCTGTATGCTAAGTTGTCCAAGTGTGACTTCTGGTTAAATGAGATTGCATTCCTTGGACACACAAAGGTCACCGATGGGATTAGGGTGGATCCCAAGAAAATAGAAGCAGTGATGGAATGGAAGCCTCCCAGGAATACAACTGAGGTCAGAAGCTTCTTGGGGCTAGCTGGGTATTACAGGAGATTTGTGAAGGGATTTTCCTTAATAGCTGCTCCAATGACCAAGTTATTACACAAGAATGTCAGATTTGACTGGAATGACAAGTGTCGCACTGGCCGAGAAGTTGAAGGCTATGTTGACAGAGGCACCAGCAGCACACAAAGATGTCGTGAAAGGACTTTGTGGTCTACAGTGATGCCTCTCATAATGGGTTAGGATGTGTATTGATGCAAGAGGGGAAAGTGGTCGCTTATGCTTCCAGACAGCTAAGGCCACATGAACAGAATTACCCTACCCATGATCTAGAGCTTGCAGCAATTATCTTCGCACTGAAGATATGGAGGCACTACTTGTATGGTGAAAAGTGCTACATTTACACAGACCACAAAAGTCTGAAATATTTGCCAACCCAGAAGGAGCTCAACCTTAGACAGAGACGATGGATTGAGTTCCTGAAGGATTATGATTGTGTAATTGACTACCATCCTGGGAAGGCAAATATAGTTGCTGATGCTTTGAGCAGAAAATCCATGACAGCCTTGAAATCATTGAATGCCCGTTTATCTTTGGTTCGAGATGGAGCTATTTTGGCTGAGTTGCAAGTGAGGCCAAACCTGCTACAGCAGATTTTAAATGGGCAGAAGGTAGATGAGAAGCTAATGGCTATTATGAGCAAAATCTCAGAAGGAAAAGCAACTGATTATGGGGTGAAAGCAGACGGGTGTCTGTACTACAAAGGAAGACTGTGTGTACCAGATGATGGGGAGTTGAAGGCCAGTATCCTAAAAGAGGCACACACTAGTGTATATGCTATGCACCCAGGAAGCATAAAGATGTACCATGATATGAAGCTTCAGTATTGGTGGCCTGGTATGAAGAAGGACATAGCTGACTATGTGACTAAATGCTTGACATGTCAGCAAGTTAAGGCAGAACATCAAGTTCCATCAGGTTTGCTACAGCCTATACGCATACCTGAATGGAAATGGGATCGGGTCACCATGGATTTTGTAAGTGGTCTACCTCTCACCCAGAAGAAACATGATGCAGTATGGGTGATAGTTGATAGATTGACAAAGTCAGCACACTTTCTGCCAGTTAGGACTGACTACTCACTGGAGAAGTTAGCAGAATTATATATCAGTGAGATAGTTAGACTGCATGGAATTCCACTTTCCATCATATCTGATCGAGACCCAAGGTTTACATCGAGATTTTGGAAGAAGTTGCATGAGTCCTTGGGTACACAACTCCACTTCAGCACAGCTTTCCATCCTCAGACGGATGGGCAATCCGAAAGAGTAATTCAGGTAAACAATTGAAACCAATGGAATTAATACAAATATTGAATTAAAATGATAATAATAACATGAAATATATGTCAGGTCCTTGAGGATATGCTGAGGAGTTGTGTCATTGAGTTTGAGGGAAGTTGGGATAGATACCTCCCACTGGCAGAATTTGCGTACAACAATAGCTACCAAGCTAGTATCCAAATGGCCCCATATGAAGCACTGTATGGGAGGAAATGTAGAACTCCAGTGTTCTGGACTGAATTGGGCGAAGACAAACTGGTGGGGCCAGACCTGGTGAAACAGACTGAGGAGAAAGTGAAACTAATCAAAGCCAATCTGAAGGTTACCTCAGAAAGACAGAAATCTTATGCCGACCTGAAGAGAAAAGAAATAGAATATGCGGTTGGCGACAAAGTGTTCCTCAAGGTGTCACCGTGGAAGAAGGTATTGAGGTTTGGAAGGAAAGGTAAGTTAAGCCCTAGGTTCATTGGCCCATATGAAGTCATTGAACGTGTGGGTCTAGTGGCCTATAGGCTAGCTTGAGAAGTTGAAGGCTATGTTGACAGAGGCACCAGTGTTAACACAACCAGTGTCAGGAAAGGACTTTGTGGTCTACAGTGATGCCTCTCATAATGGATTAGGGTGTGTTTTGATGCAAGAGGAGAAGGTGGTCGCTTATGCTTCTAGGCAGTTAAGGCCACATAAACAGAATTACCCTACCCATGATCTAGAGCTTGCAGCAATTATCTTCGCACTGAAGATATGGAGGCACTACTTGTATGGTGAAAAGTGCTACATTTACACAGACCACAAAAGTCTGAAATATTTGCCAACCCAGAAGGAGCTCAACCTTAGACAGAGACGATGGATTGAGTTCCTAAAGGACTATGATTGTGTAATTGACTACCATCCTGGGAAGGCAAATGTAGTTGCTGATGCTTTGAGCAGAAAATCCATGACAGCCTTGAGATCATTGAATGCCCGTCTATCTTTGGTTCGAGATGGAGCTATTTTGGCTGAGTTGCAAGTGAGGCCAAACCTGCTACAGCAGATTTTAAATGAGCAGAAGGTAAATGAGAAGCTAATGGCTATTATGAGCAAAATCTCAGAAGGAAAAGCAACTAACTATGGGGTGAAAACAGATGGGTGTCTGTATTACAAAGGAAGACTGTGTGTACCAGGTGATGGGGAATTAAAGGCCAGTATTCTAAAAGAGGCACACACCAGTGTATATGCTATGCACCCAGGAAGTACAAAGATGTATCATGATCTGAAGCTTCAGTATTGGTGGCCTGGTATGAAGAAGGACATAGCTGACTATGTGACTAAATGCTTGACATGTCAGCAAGTCAAGGCAGAACATCAAGTTCCATCAGGTTTGCTACAGCCTATACACATACCTGAATGGAAATGGGATCGGGTCACCATGGATTTTGTAAGTGGTCTACCTCTCACCCATAAGAAATATGATGCAGTATGGGTGATAGTGGATAGATTGACAAAGTCAGCACACTTTCTCGCCGATTAGACCGACATTACTCCTTTGGAGAAGTTAGCAGAATTGTATATCAGTGAGATAGTTAGACTGCATGAAATTCCACTTTCCATCATATTTGATCAAGTCCCAAGGTTTACATCGAGATTTTGGAAGAAGTTGCATGAGTCCTTGGGTACACAACTCCACTTCAGCACAGCAATCCATCCTCAGATGGATGGACAATCCGAAAGAGTAATCTAGGTAAACAATTGAATCAATTGAATTAATACAACTATTGAACTAAAATGATAACAATAACATGAAATATATGTCAGGTCCTTGAGGATATGCTGAGGAGTTGTGTCATTGAGTTTGAGGGAAGTTGGGATAGATACCTCCACCGCGTAATTTGCATACAACAATAGCTACCAAGCTAATATCCAAATGGCCCCATATGAAGCACTGTATGGGAGGAAATGTAGAACTCCAGTGTGTTGGACTGAATTGGGCGAAGACAAACTGGTGGGGCTAGACCTGGTGAAACAGACTGAGCAGAAAGTGAAACTAATCAAAGCCAATCTGAAGGTTGCCTTAGACAGACATAAATCTTATGCCGACCTGAAGAGAAAAGAAATAGAATATGCGGTTGGCGACAAAGTGTTCCTCAAGGTGTCACCATGGAAGAAGGTATTGAGGTGAAGAAGGAAAGGTAAGTTTAGCCCTAGGTTCATTGGCCCATATGAAGTCATTGAACGTGTGGGTCCAGTGGCCTATAGGCTAGCTTTACCTCCAGAGCTGGAAAAGATCCACAATGTGTTTCACGTATCTATGTTAAGAAGATACCGCTCAGGTACTTCACATGTCATCCCTAGGGAAGAAATTGAAATACAGCCGGATCTGACATATGAAGAAGAACCTCTACGGATCCTGGCTTGGGAAGTGAAAGAGTTGAGAAATAAGCAGATTCCACTGGTGAAAGTGCTTTGGAGGCACCACAACACCGAGGAGGCAACTTGGGAAAGTGAAGAGACGATGAGGCAACAATTCCCTCAACTGTTTGCATCAGGTAAATTTCGAGGACGAAATTTAAATTAGAGGGGAAGAGTTGTAACACCCTCCCGGTAGCAACTCCGTACATTCTACTGTTCCGGTGACCAGTGTCGGTCCGGACAGCTAGAACGTCCGGAAAAAATATTTAAACTAAAGTGAGGAACCATAATTAACTAAAATATTAATAAGAAAAATTTAGGAAAAATTTTAGAAATAAAATACAACCAAGTTAAATGAGCCGGTGCCCAAGCCATGGATAACCCAGAGGGAAGTTACAGTTCTCGCAACTAGGAACCCTAGACCCGGGGGAAAAATTATAAAATAATTTTTGGGACTCCAGAGAAGGGCCATTGAGGTTCCTATGGCATTAGAATGCCAAGAAAATATTTAGAAAAATTTTTCAATCGGTACAGACAATTCTGACCCGTTAAGCCAAACGGAGGGCATTTTGGTCATTTCGCCTTCAGAGACGATTTTTGGCCTACTTGTCCAGTTGAGTAAATAATTATTATGACATAAAATATGAATTAAGGGTGATGAAAAATTAATGTAAAGCTAGTAGAAAAGAAAAGAAAAGAAAAATCCATAAAAAGCAAATTATGACATCATTATGATGTCAATTAAAAGTTTCCACCAATTGCATTTAAACAACCATTTAACTAACTAATAAAAGAGATAAATAAAGACCAAAGAAAACAAAAAGTAAACTGCCATCTTCTTCCCAAATCCCAGCCGCACCATAGCCAAGAAACCCTCCATTTTTTTCTTCTTCATTCAAGCTTAAAGATCTCTCAAACCTCACCATAAAACCCTAAGTCACTTTCACTAAAATTTATCCTTGCATCTTGCATAACCTTTTGGCATCCAAGAAAAGGGAAGGAAGTGAAGTTTAAGCTTGGAAAATTCTGCCCTACAAGAGGTTAGTGCACATACATACCTAAAACTCTTTATTTCCATGTTAGAGACTTAAAAAGGAGTAAGAATTTGTAAGCCAAATGAATACAATCTATGTGTATGTTTACCGTGAATTTCGGCAGCCCTAAGGAAGGAACAAGATTGAGTGTCTTGATGGACTTGGAGTGAACTAGAGATCATATTTAAAGTATGTAAATATAAGGATAATGAATTGGTTAGTTAAATAAGGTAACATGGGTGAACCTTGAATTTGGGCTAGGGTTTGGGAGTGAAAATTTGACTTGGCTTATGAAATTGTTAAAGAACATTCTAATGGTCAATTAGTGACCATTTGAGGTAAGTTGACCATAATTTGGACTGAAATATAGCATGGCAAATTGAAATGTGTATGCTGCCTAGTGAGTGCAGCAGGGTGGCTGTGATTCCAGCCCACTTAGACAGCCATAACTTATGCTGTGTAGGTCCAATTGGTGTTTGGTCAATTGGACATGAAACTAGACTTGTAATGGCACAATTTTGCTGAAGAAACCATGTCCAAAAGACCAAAGCAAGTGGACCAAAAATTGGCCCCAATCCGGATACCCTGGAAGCAAATTCTGCAGAATGACCAAATGAACAGTAACTGTTCATTTGGCCATAACTCACTGTAGAATGGTCCATTTGACCTAAAATTTTTACAGAAACAAGATGAGATATAGACAAACAATTTTCATGAAGAAACATATCCCAAATTACGACCAGAACCTATTCAACAAGGCAGTGGCAGTCACTGTTCATTGTACTGTAGATTTGGTAAATTCTGCAGTTTTCCAATCCGGCCAGCTGTGGTTTTTGGACCATATTTTGAGCTACAAAACTCCAAATGGAGTGATTCAACTAGACAAAATAAGGAACAACTTTCATGTTTACCATTTCCTCAAATTCCCACTGCAACAGTACTTAATGGAATAGTAAAGTTTGGGTTCAAAAACTGCAAATTCTGCTATCTTGGATTTAAGCTTAGAAATGGATTTGGTGATTAATTCCAATAAGTTTTAAATGCAAAATGTGGTACATTGGGAGTGTTAAAACCAATACACCTATTTTCTATCCAAAAGTCAACATTTTTGTTGACTAATGAAGTAAATAGAGACACCAAAATTTGAAATTCACAAATTGAAGAATTTTAAAGTATCAAATGCCCTAGTATACCTAACAAGATTGGTTTGGATAGTTTGGCATGCCAATAGGGTTCAGTTAGCAGTACTGCACATGGCATTATGCCATTGTGCCTATTGTCATTACAGCTTATTAGTTGTTACATTTGCACACCGAGATGCATACGTGATCGATGGTGTGACGGCGAGGTACTAGATACCCGGTGCGGTTTACCGTTTATCCATCCGATCGTCGGTATAGGTTACTTGGGCAACCAAAAGAATGAAAGTGGATAAAGTTAACGAAATAAATGATTATAACAAGGATAAAACCAGTAAAACATCGATACATTCAATACATATTTATTTTCTATTATTTCCTTTTATTTTATTATTGCACCACTAAGCATTATTGCTTAGCGCGTTGCTTTTGCCACGCGTAGGTTCCGAGATATCGAGCGAGCCAGTAGACCACGGTGGTGAGACCTCCTGCAGCTCTGCATAGTGTCCGTGTCACCTCACCCTCCACAGTGCATTGGTAAGACACTAGGTTTCATTTTGGTATTTTGTAACTAAATTTTTATTTTCTCATATGTAATTGAACTTGTGTAATGTATTTTGATGTTCGTGTAAATAATGAGAATTGTGTTTGTGAATGGAAAAGTGAATGTTTATCTGTGATTTATACATGATTATCACATGAGACGAATGATTGAGAAATTAAATTGAAACATGTTGAGATTTTGATATTGGAGTTTGGAATTGATTGAATATGAATATTGGAAATGTTTTTCACAGGTTCCGAAGAACTGTTTTCTCCATTTTTAGCCGGTACTCTGCCGGATTTTCTTTAAAATCTTCGGAACCTCAATAAATTATAATTTTGAAAAATGGCTCAAAGATATTATATTTCACAAGTTATATTCAAAAGTATGATAAAAGTTAATTAAGGTATAATAGAGTGTGCCGGTACACCGTGTGACATTGCTTACTCGGGTATACTGTACACGGGTAAGGGGTGTCACATAAAATGTTAAATGAGCCGGGAGTCATAGTGATGGGTGACCTTTTCAGAAAATGACTGCGAGGTCAGTCTAAACTCAAATTTCAAATTATAAAATGTGACGCTGCAGTCCTTAGGACTATTACGAACACGGTGAAAAAGAGAAAATCACAAAAAAGAGTTGTTAAGTAGGTCAAATAATTAAGTCAGGGATTCGGAAAAAATATCGAATAACTTGCAAATCGGATTGAACCAGCGAAGGGCAATTTGGTCAATTCACCCCTAGAGCTGACTCCTGACCTAATTGTCCAATAAAATTCGAGAAAAGAAAATTTCGGGATCAAGAATTAAATTAAAGAACTAGTGAAAAAATAAATGCAAAAGAAAAAAAAAGTAAGGAAAATGAAATTATTACATCATGTGATTACATCAATTATGATGTCAAAATTAATTTAATTTTCCTACAAATTTGGATTAAGTCAAATATCAAATTAAAGACATAAATGACATAAAATTAAAAAGAAAATCATTTCTCTTCTTCCCTCCCTCACTTCACCATTAAAGAAACTCCATTAAAGCTTGAAACCAAGCTTTCTTCCAACCACTTAACCCCACTTTGTCCCAAAATTTCCCTATTAAAACTTGTTAGACCAACTTGAGAAGGTGATTGGTCAAGAAAAGGAAGGAGGAAAATGTAACACTCCTATTTGCATAGCCTGGTATATTTTATTATTCCGGTGACTAGTATCGATACGGACAACTTAGAGAATTAGAACCATATCTAAGATAACTAGATAAGCCACTGAGCATAAATAATTAGTAATTGCCAAATAGTTAAGTATAAAGAAGGAAAACAAAGCATAAAAAGTTAAATAAGTGGGAGTCATAGCGATGGGTGACCTTCCGAGAAATGATCATGAGGTCAATTGTAACCCGAATTGTGAATCGAAAAATGTGATGCCGCGATCCTTAGGACTATTGCGAACACAGTGGAAAAGAGAAAATCACAAAAAAGAATTTTTAAGCAGGTCAAATAATTAGGTCAGGGATCCGAAAGAAATATCGAATAACTTGAAAACTGGATCAGACCGGCGAGGGGCAAATTGGTCAATTCATCCCTAGAGATGACTCACGACCTAACTATCCAATAAAATCTGAGAAATGAAAATTTTGAAATGTATATTTAAATTGAAGAGGTAAACAAAAAAGAAATGAAAAAGAAGTGAAAATCAAAAATAAAAAAGTTTATGACAACACCATGACACAATAAATGTTAATTTCTAAAATTTGAAAAGTTGGAGATAATTTAACATAAAAAGGAGCTAATCAAAATTGAAAGAAAAGAAATTCATTTTTTCTTCCTTCCTTCTTCTTCTTGCCGTCTTCATCTCTCTCTCATCTCTCTCATTTTCTTCTTCCACCATGAAAGCTTATATTAAGCTTTCACAACCCTAAAATCCCCATTAATTCCACAACTCCCTTAAGGAAAAATTACCCTTGAGCTTTGATTTGAAGATTGAAGTGAAAAAAAGAAAAGGAAATTTGAGAGATTGAAGCTTTGGAAATTCAAAATTTGAGGTAAGTGCAACTTCAAGCTTAGATTCTTATTAAATTTATGAATTTAAGTTTAAATGTGATGAAATTATGCAAAGAACCATGAAAATCATGGATGTATGGGAGGTGTGAATTTTTAGTAGCCATGGGATTATGAGATATTGAAGTATTTTAGTTCAATTAATTATGTATGTAAGCCTAATTAAGTGTGTAGAGAATGTTTAGATACCTTAATTGCATAAATTGAAACACTTGGAAAAATTAGGGTTCTTGACTTAGGGTTTGGGAGAAAAATTGTAGAAAATGGTCAATGGATGTAAATGACCTTATTTGAGTTGAAAAATGGTCAATTGTGACCATTTGTAATGTGTGTGAATTGTTAGAACCAAATTGTAATTTGGATTAATTAGGGTCAATATGCAGACAGCTTGACCTAGGTCCCTTTTAGGGACCAAAACTGGAAATTTATCAACCCAATTGATGTGAGGTCAATTGGAAATGAAACTAGACTCAAAATGGACCATTTTTCATTTAGAAATCATGCTTAGAAAGTGACCATAACTTAGTGAACAATTAGTCCAAATTCGAATTTGGGCACACTAACCTGTACAAAAATGACCAAATGAACAATAGTTACGTAAATGACCATAACTTGGTCTAGGAAGGTCCAAATGACCTGAATTTTATATCGATAGTGTGACACCCCTAAGTTCTGTAGTGCGTTCTACTGCTCCGGTGACCAGTGTCTGTCCGTACCACTAGAATTCCTAGAACTATATTTAAATATTAGTGAGGAGACATAGAATAATGAAATACAAGAAAAAAAAAAGACAAGAAAAAAAAAAGGAAAAATAATAGCAATGAAATGTAACCAAGTTAAACGAGCCGAGAACCATAGCGATAGTAACCGCACCGGGAAGTTGCGGCGTGGACCGTTGACTAGCCCTGGACCGCGAGGAACCCTAGAAAATATTTTTAAGACTTAAATAAACATCTATTGAAGTATAAATATCATTAGAAAGATCAAAGAAAAATTAATTAATTAGTACAAAAAAAAAACAAGAAATCGAGAAAACGACAAAACTCAGTGTTACCGAAAAATCGGGAATGCAACCTGAACAGGGGCATTGTGGTCATTTGACACCCCGAGTTGTCTTTTGACCTAAATTTCCATTAAAAATAAACGATATTACACTTGAAGATATCATGAAAAATTAAAATAGTGATACAAAATCTAAATAGCAAAAGATAGGAGGAAAATGTGCAAATTATGGAAGTTTAACATAAAAAAATGTTTTTAATTCTATTAGTACTCCACTAACTCCACTAAAGTGGACCATTAAACATATTGTGGACAGAAGATCACTCATCTTCTTCAACCTCACTCACCTTGCCGAATTGAAGAAAAAACTCTCAAAACCTCCATGGATGGCCAACCATGCAAGCTTCACTCTCCCATCTTCATGCCATGATCCTTGCATTTTCCTTTACTAAAGTTGTTCTACACAACTTGGGCACTAGATAGGCAGCAAGAAAATTAAGTTTTGGTGAGGTTTTGAAGAATTTCAAAAGTGGTAAGTATGTATTTTTAATTCTTGTTTCATTAAACTTCGAATGGGTGTTGTGGGTAGTTGATTTGTGGAAGGATTTTTGAAGTTTGATGAGTTAATGGGGAGGTACATTTTGGCAGCCATGGAACTTCAATAAGAACAGTTTATTCTTGTATGTAAATAGTGGTTTGAATGATGATTTAAATGTTTAATTATATTGAAGTTGAATCCCATGTGTAAGGTTTGAATTGTAAGCTTGAAAAGTGAAAGTGGAAATTGACGGCATGCGTGTAAACTTGTGGCAGCCTTATGAAGAAGATCAAAATGTGTTGTTTCATGGTTTGGTTTATGGAATTATATTGTTGAATTATGTTGTTATGGAATGCAGCATGTATGTGTGTATTAAGGTTTGAATTTGGACATGTAAATGAGGTGCATTCATGTGTTTAATTATTGTAATTGGACTTGGAAAATTATGGGTTATAGTGTGCATATTGAGAATGGTTATAAGCTACCAAAATGACAAAAATGTGTTGTGAAATGTGTTAATGGTAAGGTACAAAACAGAAATGACATGGAAGAGTTAACTTGGTAAGCATAGGATGTGTAATTGATGAGTGATGAACAATGTGTAATAGGGTAGTGTATGTTTTGGCTTAGAACCTTAAGTGTGGCTCCAATTGGTTTGAGACCAATTGGAGGTGAAACTAGGTACAAAATGTGCCAACTTTCATGAAGGAAGCTTACCAAAATTCTGCTTAGAAGGTGACTTGAAAAATGACCAAATCCGAATTAGTGCTTTGAAAACCTGAAAATTGACCATTTGGGCAGCAGTTAATATTTTGGCCATAACTCACTCAAAACAGGTCCAATTGGCCTAAATTTTTTACCATGAATAGTTGAGACATATATCTACAATTTTTATGAAGACACTAAAGCCCAGAAATGGCCAGAACCAAGCCAAATAGCTTGCAAAACTTCAGGTCCAAAAACTGGCTGAACCAAAAGTGGCCTAAAAATGACATAAAGCTACCATTTTGGTACATTTTGTCCAACATTGGTAGATTGACCATAACTTGGTCTACATAACTCAGAATGACTTGAAATTTTGCCCCGCGTGCAACAAGACATAGACCTACAAGTTTGTAGTTTAGACCAAAACCCAAAAACCGAGGGAACTAAGTTTTCCGGCTAGGTCAAATTGGTATACTGAAATCCGGCAAATTGCAATAAAATGTGATATACTTGAAAGTGAATTTGGTAACATGTACCAACACTAAAAGGCTATTAAATGTGACATATTGGTAACATTAGAATTGACTCACTTACAGTGCATCAAGGGTCAATATTATAGGTTAACTAATGAAATAAATTGAAGGGAATAGTACCAAGAAAATTTAAATATTAGATTTTATTGTTAAAAACAAATTCATTGAGTACTGAAACACTTAAAATTGTGTGTTTCAGTTGAAAAGAATATTGAGAAGCATAAGGAACACTGAGTCAAGGCTAAGAGGCATATATCAGAGTTTTGTGCACAATTATTATTTCTTTTGAATTTTTCAAGTGAAATAAATTATGATTATTTATATGGTATTGTTTTTGTAACACCCTCCCGGTAGCAACTCCGTTCATTCTACTGTTCCGGTGACCAGTGTCGGTCCGGATAGCTAGAATGTCCGAAAAAATATTTAAACTAAAGTGAGGAACCATAATTAACTCAAATATTAATAAGAAAAATTTAGGAAAAATTTTAGAAATAAAATACAACCAAGTTAAATGAGCCGGTGCCCAAGCGATGGGTAACCCAGAGGGAAGTTGCTTTCGCAACTAGGAGCCCTAGACCCGTGGGAAAAATTATAAAATAATTTTTGGGACTCCAGAGAAGGGCCATTGAGGTTCTTATGGCATTAGAATGCCAAGAAAATATTTAGAAAAATTTTTCAATTGGTACAGACAATTCTGACCCGTTAAGCCAAACGGAGAGCATTTTGGTCATTTCGCCTTCAGAAACGATTTTTGGCCGACTTGTCCAGTTGAGTAAATAATTATTATGACATAAAATATGAATTAAGGGTGATGAAAAATTAATGTAAAGCTAGTAGAAAAGAAAAGAAAAGAAAAATCCATAAAAAGAAAATTATGACATCATTATGATGTCAATTAAAGGTTTCCACCAATTGCATTTAAACAACCATTTAACTAACTAATAAAAGAGATAAATAAAGATCAAAGAAAACAAAATGTAAACAGCCATCTTCTTCCCAAATCCCAGCCGCACCATAGCCAAGAAACCCTCCATTTTTTTTTCTTCTTCATTCAAGGTTAAAGATCTCTCAAACCTCACCTCAAAACCCTAAGTCACTTTCACTAAAATTTATCCTTGCATCTTTCATAACCTTTTGGCAGCCAATAAAAGGGAAGGAAGTGAAGTTTAAGCTTGGAAAATTCTGCCCTACAAGAGGTTAGTGCACATATATATCTAAAACTCTTTATTTCCATGTTAGAGACTTAAAAAGGAGTAAGAATTTGTAAGCCAAATGAATACAATCTATGTGTATGTTTACCATGAATTTCGGCAGCCCTAAGGAAGGAACAAGATTGAGTGTCTTGATGGACTTGGAGTGAACTAGAGATCATATTTAAAGTATGTAAATATAAGGATAATGAATTGGTTAGTTAAATAAGGTAACATGGGTGAACCTTGAATTTGGGCTAGGGTTTGGGAGTGAAAATTTGACTTGGCTTATGAAATTGTTAAAGAACATTCTAATGGTCAATTAGTGACCATTTGAGGTAAGTTGACCATAATTTGGACTGAAATATAGCATGGCAAATTGAAATGTGTATGCTGCCTAGTGAGTGCAGCAGGGTGGCTGTGATTCCAGCCCACTTAGACAGCCATAACTTTGCTGTGTAGGTCCAATTGGTGTTTGGTCAATTGGACATGAAACTAGACTTATAATGGCACAATTTTGCTGAAGAAACCATGTCCAAAGGACCAAAGCAAGTGGACCAAAAATTGGCCCCAATCCGGATACCCTGCAATTAAATTCTGCAGAATGACCAAATGAACAACTGTTCATTTGGCCATAACTCACTGTAGAATGGTCCATTTGACCTGAAATTTTTACAGCAACAAGATAAGATGTAGACAAACAATTCTCATGAAGAAACCTATCCCAAATTATGACCAGAACCTATCCAACACTATTCATTGTACTGTAGAGGACAGTTGAGGAGGAAGTGGAGAGTCATGCTCCACTGCAGATGGCGAGGCTGGGGTATGGGAGAACCTGCTCCGCTAGCTCAAGCAGAGCCTGCTCAGCCTCCACAGCCATGTTCCAACAAATAGCCGAATTCTTGGACAAATGGGTGGGGTAATGCCAAGACACCACCACCACCACCACCTCCACAACCAAAATCACACCTGGAAAAATTGAGAAAGTATGGAGCAGTGGACTTCTTTGGCAAGAGAGAAGATGATTCTGTTGCAGCCAAGAATTGGTTGAACAGAACAGGCAGAGTCTTAAAACAACTCCACTACACCCCAGAACAAAACCTAGAAGCTGCCATATCTCTGTTGCAAGATGATGCTTATGAATGGTGGGATATGGTGTCTAGTGAAGTACAGCCAGAAATGGCAACTTGGGACTTTTTCCTCTCAGAATTCAAGAAGAAATATGTTAGTACTGTATATCTAGAAGAGGGAAGAAGGGAATTCATTAACCTGAGGCAGAGATAGTTGTCAGTGGCCGAGTATGAGAAGGAATTCGTAAGATTGAGCCGCTATGGAAGGGAGATAGTCCCTAATGAGGCTGAAAGGTGTAAGAGATTTGAAGAGGGATTAAATGACAACATAAAGATCCAGATCACTGCCTTGGGAATCACTGACTTCACCAAGTTAGTGGAAGCTGCATTAAAAGTGGAGAAAGTAAGAATCAGTGAGCAGACTAGAAGGGAAAGAGCGAGAAGAGGGCCCAGTCGGTCTAGTTCGGCTCCTGCATCCGGGAAGAGGTTCAAGGGTCCACCGCACGAGTTCAGTCGACCACACGGTCAGGGTCAGTCTCAGGGGCCCAAGCCACAGTTTACCCCTAGGAGAGGTCAGTCCACACCATCAGTAGGCAGCTCTCCAGGGATGGGGTTCAGGGGACCAGCCCCAGTATCTTCTGCATGTCCACACTATCTAAAGTGGCACAAGGGGGAGTGTTGGAGAGTGGCGGTGCACGCTAAGGTATGGGTCAACAGAGCATCAGTTGAAGAACTGTCCATGCAGAACTACTACAGCTGCTCCAACACAAGTAGACAGACCTACTCCTGCACCACAAAGGGGTAGGAAATCTGGCAAATCTGAGGCAGTAGGACCATCACAGAGGCCTGCATCTGAGCCATCAGAGAGGCCAGATAACAGACCACCTGCCAGAGCTTATGCCCTGAGAGCTCAGGAGGAGCAAGATGCCGGGCGTCATCAAAGTGCGTTCTCCTCTACAATACATCATGCATGCAATGGTGGATCCAGATCCACTCATTCATACATCTGCATCAACCTACCCGTAGAAAGGGGATACTAGTAGGGAGAGTGACCAAGACATTACGGTCACTAATCCATTGGGCCACGATGTAGTGGTGAACAAAGTATACAAGGGTTGCGTTAAGGATTGAGGATATGAATTCTTGGCGGACTGATTGAGTTGCCCTTCCACGAGTTTGATGTGATTTTGGGAATGGACTGGTTGTCACGTCATCGTGCAATAGTTGATTGCAAATTGAAGAGAATTTCTCTGAAAACTTTAGAGGTAATGAGATCACGGTTGTGGGGAAAGGAATGATTTCTTGTCCAATGTCATCTCAACCACGATTGCAAGACGAATGATGAGAAAATCTTTGCAAAGCCTACCTAGCACATGTGGTGGATACTAGGCGAGCTAAGTCAAACTGAGTGATATACCCACAGAAGAGACTTCCCAGAGGTATTTCCTGAAGAGTTACATGGTTTTCCACCAGAAAGGGAAGTTGAATTAGCTATTAAGACACTGCCGGCTACAACACCCATTACCATTGCTCCTTATAGTATGGCACCCACAGAATTAAGGGAGTTGAAAACTCAGTTGCAATAGTTACTTGATAAGGGGTTTATACGCGATGTGTCACCATGGGGAGCTCGGTCTTGTTTGTGAAAAAGAAGGATGGGACTTTGAGATTATTTATCGATTCTGGCGATTGAATAAAGTGGTATGAAGAACAAATATCCGTTGCCTAGAATTGATGATCTGTTTGATCAGTTGAAGGGAGCGGGAGTATTTTCTAAGATTGATCTTAGATCAGGGTATCATCAGTTAAGGGTAAAGGATGTAGACGTGCCAAAGACTGCATTCAGGACCCGGTATGGGCATTATGAGTTTCTGGTGATGCCCTTTGGCCTAACGAATGCACCAGTAGCATTTATGGACCTTATGAACCGTATCTTCTATCCACACTTAGATCGGTTCGTAGTGATCTTATTGATGATATTTTGGTGTATTCCAAGACCAGGGAAGAACATGATGAGCATTTGAGGATTGTTCTGCAAACCCTGAGAGAAATGAAGTTGTATGCTAAGTTGTCCAAGTGTGACTTCTGGTTAAATGAGATTGCATTCCTTGGACACACAGTGTCAGCTGATGGGATTAGGGTGGATCCCAAGAAAATAGAAGCAGTGATGGAATGGAAGCCTCCCAGGAATACAACTGAGGTCAGAAGCTTCTTGGGGCTAGCTGGGTATTACAGGAGATTTGTGAAGGGATTTTCCTTAATAGCTGCTCCAATGACCAAGTTATTACACAAGAATGTCGATTTGGACTGGAATGACAAGTGTCGCACCCGGTTCGAAGTTGAAGGCTATGTTGTGAGGCACGGTGTTAACACACGGCCAGTGTCGAGAAAGGACTTTGTGGTCTCTGATGATGCCTCTCATAATGGGTTAGGATGTGTATTGATGCAAGAGGGGAAAGTGGTCGCTTATGCTTCCAGACAGCTAAGGCCACATGAACAGAATTACCCTACCCATGATCTAGAGCTTGCAGCAATTATCTTCGCACTGAAGATATGGAGGCACTACTTGTATGGTGAAAAGTGCTACATTTACACAGACCACAAAAGTCTGAAATATTTGCCAACCCAGAAGGAGCTCAACCTTAGACAGAGACGATGGATTGAGTTCCTGAAGGATTATGATTGTGTCATTGACTACCATCACAGGAAGGCAAATATAGTTCTTGATGCTTTGAGCAGAAAATCCATGTGACCTTGAAATCATTGAATGCCCGTTTATCTTTGGTTCGAGATGGAGCTATTTTGGCTGAGTTGCAAGTGAGGCCAAACACTCTGACAGATTTTAAATGGGCGTAAGGTAGATGAGAAGCTAATGGCTATTATGAGCAAAATCTCAGAAGGAAAAGCAACTGATTATGGGGTGAAAGCAGACGGGTGTCTGTACTACAAAGGAAGACTGTGTGTACCAGATGATGGGGAGTTGAAGGCCAGTATCCTAAAAGAGGCACACACTAGTGTATATGCTATGCACCCAGGAAGCATAAAGATGTACCATGATATGAAGCTTCAGTATTGGTGGCCTGGTATGAAGAAGGACATAGCTGACTATGTGACTAAATGCTTGACATGTCAGCACGTTAAGGCAGAACATCAAGTTCCATCGGGTTTGCTACACCTATACGCATACCGAATGGAAATGGGATCGGGTCACCATGGATTTTGTAAGTGGTCTACCTCTCACCCAGAAGAAACATGATGCAGTATGGGTGATAGTTGATAGATTGACAAAGTCAGCACACTTTCTGCCAGTTAGGACTGACTACTCACTGGAGAAGTTAGCAGAATTATATATCAGTGAGATAGTTAGACTGCATGGAATTCCACTTTCCATCATATCTGATCGAGACCCAAGGTTTACATCGAGATTTTGGAAGAAGTTGCATGAGTCCTTGGGTACACAACTCCACTTCAGCACAGCTTTCCATCCTCAGACGGATGGGCAATCTGAAAGAGTAATTCAGGTAAACAATTGAAACCAATGGAATTAATACAAATATTGAATTAAAATGATAATAATAACATGAAATATATGTCAGGTCCTTGAGGATATCTTTGAGGAGTTGTGTCATTGAGTTTGAGGGAAGTTGGGATAGATACCTCCCATCGCGTAATTTGCATACAACAATAGCTACCAAGCTAGTATCCAAATGGCCCCATATGAAGCCTTGTATGGGAGGAAATGTAGAACTCGGTGTTCGACTGAATTGGCGAACAAGCGGTGGGGCGGACACAGTGAAACAGATCGAGGAGAAAGTGAAACTAATCAAAGCCAATCAAGGTTACCTCGTAAAGATGTAAATCTTATGCCGACCTGAAGAGAAAAGAAATAGAATATGCGGTTGGCGACAAAGTGTTCCTCAAGGTGTCACCGTGGAAGAAGGTATTGAGGTTTGGAAGGAAAGGTAAGTTAAGCCCTAGGTTCATTGGCCCATATGAAGTCATTGAACGTGTGGGTCTAGTGGCCTATAGGCTAGCTTTACCTCCAGAGCTGGACAAGATCCACAATGTGTTTCACGTATCTATGTTAAGAAGATACCGCTCAGATCCTTCACATGTCATCTTCAGGAAAGAAATTGAAATACAGCCGGATTTGACATATAAAGAAGAACCTTTACGGATCCTGGCTCGGGAAGTGAAAGAGTTGAGAAATAAGCAGATTCCACTGGTGAAAGTGCTTTGGAGGCACCACAACACCGAGGAGGCAACTTGGGAAAGTGAAGAGACGATGAGGCAACAGTTCCCTCAACTGTTTGCATCAGGTAAATTTCGAGGACTAAATTTAAATTAGAGCGGAAGAGTTGTAACACCCTCCCGGTAGCAACTCCGTACATTCTACTGTTCCGGTGACCAGTGTCGGTTCGGACAGCTAGAACATCCGGAAAAATATTAAAACTAAAGTGAGGAACCATAATTAACTCAAATATTAATAAGAAAAATTTAGGAAAAATTTTAGAAATAAAATACAACCAAGTTAAATGAGCCGGTGCCCAAGCGATGGGTAACCCAGAGGGAAGTTGCGGTTCTCACAACTAGGAGCCCTAGACCCGTGGGAAAAATTATAAAATAATTTTTGAGACTCCAGAGAAGGGCCATTGAGGTTCCTATGGCATTAGAATGCCAAGAAAATATTTAGAAAAATTTTTCAATCGGTACAGACAATTCTGACCCGTTAAGCCAAACGGAGGGCATTTTGGTCATTTCGCCTTCAGAGACGATTTTTAGCCGACTTGTCCAGTTGAGTAAATAATTATTATGACATAAAATATGAATTAAGGGTGATGAAAAATTAATGTAAAGCTAGTAGAAAAGAAAAGAAAAGAAAAATCCATAAAAAGCAAATTATGACATCATTATGATGTCAATTAAAAGTTTCCACCAATTGCATTTAAACAACCATTTAACTAACTAATAAAAGAGATAAATAAAGACCAAAGAAAACAAAAAGTAAACAGCCATCTTCTTCCCAAATCCCAGCCGCACCATAGCCAAGAAACCCTCCATTTTTTTTTCTTCTTCATTCAAGCTTAAAGATCTCTCAAACCTCACCTCAAAACCCTAAGTCACTTTCACTAAAATTTATCCTTGCATCTTGCATAACCTTTTGGCAGCCAAGAAAAGGGAAGGAAGTGAAGTTTAAGCTTGGAAAATTCTGCCCTACAAGAGGTTAGTGCACATATATATCTAAAACTCTTTATTTCCATGTTAGAGACTTAAAAAGGAGTAAGAATTTGTAAGCCAAATGAATACAATCTATGTGTATGTTTACCATGAATTTCGGCAGCCCTAAGGAAGGAACAAGATTGAGTGTCTTGATGGACTTGGAGTCAACTAGAGATCATATTTAAAGTATGTAAATATAAGGATAATGAATTGGTTAGTTAAATAAGGTAACATGGGTGAACCTTGAATTTGGGCTAGGGTTTGGGAGTGAAAATTTGACTTGGCTTATGAAATTGTTAAAGAACATTCTAATGGTCAATTAGTGACTATTTGAGGTAAGTTGACCATAGTTTGGACTGAAATATAGCATGGCAAATTGAAATGTGTATGCTGCCTAGTGAGTGCAGCAGGGTGGCTGTGATTCCAGCCCACTTAGACAGCCATAACTTTGGCTGTGTAGGTCCAATTGGTGTTTGGTCAATCGGACATGAAACTAGACTTATAATGGCACAATTTTGCTGAAGAAACCATGTCCAAAAGACCAAAGCAAGTGGACCAAAAATTGGGCCCAATCCGGATACCCTGGAAGCAAATTCTGCAGAATGACCAAATGAATAGTAACTGTTCATTTGGCCATAACTCACTGTAGAATGGTCCATTTGACCTGAAATTTTTACAGAAACAAGATAAGATATAGATAAACAACTCTCATGAAGAAACCTATCCCAAATTATGACCAGAACCTATCCAACACTGTTCATTGTACTGTAGATTTGGTAAATTCTGCAGTTTTCCAATCCGGCCAGCTGTGGTTTTTGGACCATATCTGGAGCTACAAAACTCCAAATGGAGTGATTCAAAAAACGAAATTCAACTAGACAAAATAAGGAACAACTTTCATGTTTACCATTTCCTCAAATTCCCACTGCAACAGTGCTTAATGGAACAGTAAAGTTAGGGTTCAAAAACTGCAAATTCTGCTCTCTTGGATTTAAGCTTAGAAATGGATTTGGTGATTAATTCCAACAAGTTTTAAATGCAAAATGTGGTACATTGGGAGTGTTAAAACCAATACACCTATTTTCTATCCAAAAGTCAACATTCTTGTTGACTAATGAAGTGAATAGTGACACCAAAACTTGAAGTTCACAAATTGAAGAATTTTAAAGTATCAAATGCCCTAGTATACCTAACAAGATTGGTTTGGATAGTTTGGCATGCCAATAGGGTTCAGTTAGCAGTACTGCATATGGCAATATGCCATTCTGTGATTTTATGGCTTTTAGCCATTTTGATATTGTGTTGGGACTTGGCCTTGTGCCTATTGTTATTTACAGCTTGTTAGCTGTTCTGATGCACACCGGGAGATACATATGTGACCGATGGTGTGACGGCCCGAGGTACTTGATACCTAGTGCCAATTTACCCATTTATCCAGTCCAGTCGTTCAGTATAGGTTACTTGGGCAACTAAATGAATGAAAATGGACAAAGTTAAAGAAATAAATAAATATAACAAATACAAAATAAATAAGACATATACATTCAATACATATTTATTTTATGCTATTTTCTTTTATTTTATTATTACACCACTAAGCATCATTGCTTAGCGCGTTGCTTTTGCCACGCGTAGGTTCTGGAGATACTGATCGTGAGCCCAGTAGACCGCAGACTGGGTGAGTCCACCCTGCAGCTCTGCATAGTGTCCGTGTCATCTCACCATCTACAGTGCATTGGTAGGACACTAGGCTTCATTTTGGTATTTTGTAATTGATTTTTATTTTGCTTTGTGTAAATGAAACTTATGTAATATATTTTGATTTTCATGTAAATAATGAAAATTGTGTTGATGAATGGAAAAGTGAATGTTTATTTGTGATTTGTACATGATTATCATATGAGATGAATGATTAAGAAATGAAATTGAAAAATGTTGAGATTTTGATGATCTCTAGAGTTTGAGAATGATGAGAAATGATTACTGGAAGTGTTTTTAAGAGGTTCCGAAGAACGGTTTTCTCCAGTTTTAGCCGGTACTCTGCCGAATTTTCTATAAAATTTTCGGAACCTCAAATAAATTGTAATTTCAATAAATGGCTTAAATGAATTATATTTCACAAGTTGTATTCAAAACTATGATAAAAATAAATTAAGGTAAAATAGAGTGTTCCGGTACGCCGTGTGACATAGCTTACTCGGATATACTGTAGACGGGTAAGGGGTGTCACAGTTTTAAATTGTGTTTGTGCACAATAATTTTGATTTCTTATTTTTCTACTTAAAAATTTATTTGAACATTATAGTTTTAAATTATGTATGTGCACAATACTTTTTATATTCACTGCTTTTATCAGAAAATTTATTTGGAGAAATGAGTTATGAATAATATTTGATTGTTTTGGCTTTGAGAATCTTATTTGGAAATTATTGTGTTGCCTATTTTGCAAATGGAAATTTTGAGATAAAATATGATTTGTGGTTTGTATGAAATACTTAAATATTGTAATTTGGAATTGTTTTGATTCACACTTGGCATGACACTGTTACTGTGTTCCTCCTCCATTTATGGGGTGAGTGTGATTATAGTCCTCCCTCTTTGACTAATCAGTGTGGTGTAAGTGTGATTATATTCCTCCCTCTTTGACTTGCCAGTCTGAGGTGAGTGTGGATGAGTACTAATTTTTAGCTAACTTCCTCCCTCATTGATTTCGATTATTGGGGTGAGTGTGTCTTGTCGTGGTGTATAACACGGCTTGTGTGGAAAAATTATGTCATGACCTAAATTATGTTCTTGATTGGCAACACTGTATTATTCAGTTATTTGATCAAATTGTGCTATTGATTGGCAAAACTGTATTATTCAGTTATTTGATCAAATTGTGTTATTGATTGGCAACACTGTATTATTCAATTATTTGATCAAATGGTGTTACTGATTGGCAAAACTGTATTATTCAGTTATTTGATCAAATGGTGTTATTGATTCGCAAAACTGTATTATTCAATTATTTGATCAAATGGTGTTATTCATTGGCAAAACTGTGTTATTCAATTGTTTGATCAAATTTGTGTTATATGAACTTTGTAAACTGTGAATTATTTGATTTGTGAATTGTCAATAAAAGATTTATATATCGCATTTCAAATTATTATTGTGCACCACTGAGTAAATTTTACTCAGCGATAGCTTTTCATTGCTATCGCAGGTAAACAGACTGACAGGGCAGCAGACTAGGCTGCTAATGCTATATTGAGAGTTCATCGGGTATATTGAGTATACCATATTTTGTATTTTGTATTGTAATGTATGTTCATTGTATATATATAGTGTTCTTGGTTTTGAGCAGTTGTAAATTAAAATTGTACATTAAAGTTGTAAACTAAATTTGTAAATTATTTTAGTTTGTAAATACTGTGATATATTTCTTTTATCTCAGCTTTTGAAAACACTAGAAAATTATTGTGGATTGAGTAGACAAATGTTGAGAAACTTATTGTGTTGATTTGGATGTTGGAGTTTGAGATTGAGAAATATATTTGAAGTGCTTTTTACAGGTTTTTGAAGAACTGTTTTATTCAAATTACAGAGGGCACTTTGCCAAAAATTTTGCAGAAATTGTTAATTATTCAAATGTGTTAGCTGTTTCACTTCAGTTCAAAAAAATTTTTAACACCTGTAAATAGTGCTCACCACTGTAAAAAGAAGTAAGAAAAGTTTTAAAATCCCTTATAGTGCATTTAATGGGTTATCAGGAGACAAAAATGGTAATTCATTAGGTATACTATGGGATCATGTTATGCCTTACGGAGGGGTAGGGTGTGACATGTTTTAGTAGTTCTTAAATTCTGTTTTCACCTATAATTTGAATATTCTTTCTTCATAGTACAACTGCTCAATGTCATTGTTTGATACATACAGTACATTACATTATAAATATACACTAACGGGAGGAAATCTCCTTGTGTTATTTGTTCAGGAGGTCTAAGATCCTCGAATTGACTATGGAAGAGGGTGATCGTTCAGTCGATCAATCGATAGAGGCTGAGGTACAAGGGGATGTCCTAGCCCTACACAATGTCAGTGGATCAGCCGCACCAGCCCCTTCAGTACCGCAGTTTCCTGCTCAGTTCACTCAGCAGATGGCTGCAATATTCCAACAGATGGCTGGTAACATGCTTACTCAAGTCCCACTATAGAAACCAGTGGTACAACCACAGTCTTCTGCTAGGCAGTATGACAAATTGATGAAGTATGGGGCTATTGAGCTCAAGAGGGCAGTAGATCCTCTAGAGGCAGAACAGTGGTTAGAGAGAATGGATAGGGTGTTCAAGAAACTGCACTGCACAGAGGAGCTCCGATTTGAATATTCAATGTCTCTGCTACAGGGGGATGCATATGACTGGTGAAAAACTATTCCCCATAGTCTGGTAGAACCTTTAGTTCTTACATGGAATGATTTTCTGTGGAAGTTCAGACAAAAATATGTCTCTGATGTTTATGTGGACCAGAAGCTGCAAGAGTTCCTAAGTCTGAAACGGGGGAGTAGATCGGTGGCTGAATATGAAAGGGAATTTTCCCGCTTAAGCCATTATGCAGTAAGTCTACTTTCTACCAGTAGGGAGAAATGTAAGAGGTTTGAAACCGGCTTGAAGCCTAGTATCAGATTACAAGTGGTCGGATTCAAACATAACAACTTCTCTGAGCTTATTTTTCAAGCACTAGAATTAGAAAGAATTGAATCTGAAGTGGCCCCTGAGAAAAAGAAATCAGAGAAGACAAAAAAAGAGGGAAAGTCAGTAGAACAGAGTTCCAGTGGTCTTACTGGAAAGAGGACAAACTTTGGGGGACACAACAGAGGTGGTAAGAAGTCAGGTAGAGATAGATCTTCTAGACAGTAACCACCTCGATCCGATCAGCAAACTCAACAGAAACCTAGAAATGCGCTATCAGATCGACTTTGTAAAACTTGTGGTAAACCACATAGTGGGTTATGTTATAGAGCTATAGGAGCATGTTTTAATTGTGGAAAGATTGGTCATTTTGCTAGGGATTGTATAAATCCACGCCGTTCTGAATCATTTACTACACCAGAGGGGTCAACCCAAGTTTCTACCCCAAATAGTTCACCATCAGTTAGTAGAGGCAAAGGTAGAGGTAGGGGTAGTACACCTAAAAGTCAAAGTATTGTGAATCAGCCAGAATAGGGTGATGCTTCAGCTAGAGTATACGCTATACAACAGAGGGAAGAGGCTAAGACTTTTGACATTATTGCTGGTACTCTCTAAACTAGTAACTAATATATATATATGTATTGTTTGACCTGGGGTCTACATAATTTTATGTTAGTACCAGTATTGTTTGCCTTCCTATTGTCCCTCATATAAAAAAAAAAAAAATTTTGTTAGTTACCTAAAAGTAAGTTATAGTAATGGAATTACTCTAGATGAGGGCAAAGATGTTATAGTTAGTAATTGTCAATGGATATTGTAATCAGAATAAGTCTCAGATATTAGTGAATTCGAAAAGGATAAAAGATAGGAAAGTTTGATCTATTAGAATGTATCGTAGTAACTATGCAATGTTCTTGATATTTATACTTTAAGCTGCAGATTACAATACTGACTTGAGATTATTGTGTAGAGCTACGTACTACTCGATAGTACACCAAGATGAGAATAGTTGCCAACGGCATCTGTTTTGGTGTAGTTATGCCAAGATATAATTTAATTATTAGAAATAAGTTTGAAAATCCTACTTAGGGATTTAAAACTCAAAAGTTAGAAAATCGAAAGGTTATAGTTTAGTATAAAAAGGAAGTAAGTTATAGAATATTAATAGATAAAAAGAATTGTGGAAGTAAAAATTTGAACAGTTGGTTCAGATATAACAAAGAAATGTTACGAATGTGAGGAAGACTATTGACTAGAATGGTCAGAGGACCAATGACTAGATAAATCATTCTAACATGACCTCAAGGGTCATTCAAGAAGGAAAAATGAACCGAAATATTAGACAGCACAATAGTAAGAGAAGATTGGTATTATACAAACAAATTAAATGTTGTATTAGATTGTTAAAAGTCTTATACAAATTCGAGGGAAAGAAGATTATACAATCATATAGAAAGGACAAAATAAACGTATGACTATTGTAAGATGGCTATTGGGTAAAATTTCGCAGATGAAATTTATTTTAAGGGGGGAGAATTGTAACACCCCTATGTTCGGTAGTGCGTTCTACTACTCCGGTGACCAGTGTCTGTCCGGACAGCTAGAATGCCTAGAACTGTAACATCCCCACTTTAGCTAGTCTGTACAGTCTACTATTCCGACGACTAGTGTCAGTCCGGACAGCTAGAATGTCTGGAAAAATATTTAAACTAAAGTGACAAACCATAATTAACTCAAATATTAATAAGAAAAATTTAGGAAAAATTTTAGAAATAAAATACAACCAAGTTAAATGAGCCAGTGCCCTAGCGATGGGTAACCTAGTAAAAAGTTGCGGTTCTCGCAACTAAGAGCCCTAAACCCGGGGGAAAAATTATAAAATAATTTTTGGGACTCCAGAGAAGGGTCATAGAGGTTCTTATGGCATTAGAATGCCAAGGAAATGCTTAGAAAAATTTTTCAATCGGTACAGACAATTTTGGCTCGTTAAGTCAAACGGAGGGCATTTTGGTCATTTCGTCTTCAGAGATAATTTTTGGCCAACTTGTCCAATTAAATAAATAATTTATATAACATAAAATATGAATAAATGTTGTTAAAAATTTAATTACAATTAAATAGACAAGAAATAGAGAGAAAATGAAAGAAGATAGACTTATGACATCATAATGATGCCATTAAGATTCTCCCAACCTATCCAATATGGACACATGGCATAAACTTATCTTAAAGAGACAAAATGGGCTGAAAATGAATAAAAAATCTGTCACACTTTACCCCTCTATAAGGCATAACATGATCACGTAGAATACCTAATGAACTACCGAACTTCACCTACCGATAACTCATTAAGTACCCTACAAGGGATTTTAAACAATTTTCTTACTTTTGGCAAGTGGTGAGCATTTTCTAATAGGTATTCAAAACATATGATTAAAAGTAAATCTAGTTAAAATTTTTGGTCCATTTTGTTTTTCCGCAAATTTTATAAAAATTTTGACAGAGTTCTGTCTGTATTTTGAAAAACCAGTTCTTCAAATACCTGTAAAAAGCACTTCTAAAAATTTTTCTCAACAACTACTTCAATTCCACAATCAAACTCAATCCATTTCAATCAATTTCTCAAGTTCAAAATTCAATAATCCTCAAAATACTAGCAATACATTTCATTCAAATTAAATAAAATAGTTCCACTCATATTTCATTAAAGACAAAACAATTTATATACATCCTTACAAATTTATATCAAAAGAAACACAAACTAAACTTTATTACAAACTTTATACAAATTTTTGTACAAGCTGCTGAAGACCCATTTACATGTCCATACATTTATATGCAATATATACATCAAAAGAAATATTTACAATTAGGGTATAAATTATATCCGATAGCTTCAAAGCAGGAAGATACTCAATCCTTAGCAACTCAGTCTGCTACTCTTCTAGTCTCTGTATTTGCGACAGCAATAGAAGCTATCGCTGAGTACTAAGACTCAGTCGTGCACAACATACTAAAATAATCTTTATGCAAAACTTAAATCACATTTATTCAAAAATTTGGCTGAACATGAGAATTAAGTACAAATCATGCATTATAAGATTTAAATGCAAGCCAAGTTAATTTCAAAGTATCAAAACACATTTCATAAAACCCGCAGTTAAATCATGCCATTCGAAACAAATAAAATCTCAATAGCCAGAGGCTAAAGAGAAATCACATCACAAGGCTAGCTAGCTCAAATATATGGATATCCATTCACATCCTCTTCTACTGGCACACCTCAACACTTCTCCAGAGAAGGAGTCAAAATTCGAAACTAATTACCCCCACTAGTCATGCTAGTGAGGTGTTCAAATATATGGTCATGACACTGTAGTTTCAAAACTTATCTTAACAATTTGCTAAACATTGTCATTTCAAATATACACAATAACTTTCAACAATTTAAGTCAAAACATCATAACTAATGTCACAAATAAATTTTCAAGAATTCAAAGTAAATGTAAAATACATATTTCATTCACTTTATTACTGCATTTTAAAGCATAGTGATGTTGTGCACAAACCTCAAGCGAGTCACCCCTTAGCCTCGACTCGGTTCCTCGGGTTCCTTCCCGATATTCTTTTCAACTGAAACACACAATTTTACAATGTTTCAGTACTAGAACTTAACATAAATCCAAAATAAATTTAGCCTCATTTTTACCTAGCTTTAACATGCTAAACTCGACGTTCTTGAAATTTTATGCTTCGAGTTACTATTCACTATACTATTCAAGTCAATTTGTTGACTTTCTAAGGCTTAATAGGTATGGGAATTCCAACTTCACCCACATACCACATTTTGGTCACTAAACTTGTTGGTTTTGGTCATTTTCTCAAAACTTAGGTCTTTTAGGCAAAATTGCCAAAGTTTTAGTTTTGGTGTCCCTAATTGTACTGTGTCATTGGTCAGTTTACTGTTGGAATTTGGCAAACCTTTCTTCATATAAAATGTTTCCTATTGTCTCAAATTTATTCTCCTTTTTGAATCACCCCAATTGGAGTTTTTTAGCTCAAGTTATGAGCAAATTACGTTTATTGTTCATGCTGCAGAATTTGGTTCTGCAGATTTGTTAATCCAACTTCATTCAGTAATTTGGTCAAGTTAGGTCCATAATTTGGTCTAACTTTCTTCATATGAAATGTTCTACTATGTCTTAGGTTTCCATCGGTTCAAGAATCACCTAAATCGGAGTTTTCTAGAGAGAGTTATTGCCATTGAAACTTTACTGTTCAAATGGCAAATCTGCAGTCTGCAGATTCAGGTCACCAAGTTTGCTCAGTAATTTGATTGGGTTAAGGGCATAATTTGGGTTGGTCTTCTTCATGAAAGTTTTAGGTCTATATCTCATATAACCACTGGTAAAAATTTCAGGTTATTTTGACCTGCCTAGCTCGAGTTACGACCAATATTGTTCATTTGGTCAGCTTGTGTAAAGGCAGCCTGCGATTTTCCGACTTCGGTCACTTTGTTTACTAGGTTTCACTCACTTTTTGGGTAGGCTTCCTGAATGAAAATTGTGTCATTTAGTGCCTATTTTCATCCCCAATTGGTCCCATATCAATTGGACTTGTAAAATTTCATTTTTGGTCCCTCAAAGTTGACTTTTGGTCATGGTGCATACCCAGTCGGAATTTGACTTTGATTCAAACACTTCTAACACACTTAATTAGGTCACAAATGGTCATTTTTTTCCTTAAACTAAGTCAAAGACATCATTTACCAATTTCTTAAATTTTCTCCCAAAACCCTAAGGGTCAAGAACCTAAGTTCCTCAATTTCCTCAATTCATGAATTCTAAGTATACAAGTCTCACTTACTTACTCAATCAAGCATGAGTACCTCTTTAATTCTAACAATTTCTATCAAACCCTAATTAATTTCATGCTGACCAACTTTCATAAAGCTTCATACATGAGTGATTTCTTGAGTTTCTATGTAATTTGCTACTTATTCAAGCTCATTTCTATGCATTTTACTCAAATTAAGTTAGAAAGAGGGATTTACTTGTTGAGCAGAATTTGTAATTCCAAATCTTCACTTCTTTTTGATCCTTCTTATTTCAAATCTCTCTATCAAAGCCAAAGAGCAAGACCTTACTTTGGTGAGTATGAAATTTGTGCAGAAATAATAGTGTTTAAGAAGCTTAAATGACCATTAATGGAGGAAATTAAAAAGAAAAAGAAAGAGAAAGGAATGGGAGCCGGCTGAATTTTTTTAGGGAAGAAGAAATGACTTTTCCTTCTAATTTTTTTAGGCATTTTAAGTGAAATTTTATGTATTTGACTTGGTCAAAAAAGTTGGGAAATTAAAATTGATTTTTGACATCACAATGATGTCATCCACATGATGCAATAAACATTTTTCTTTTCTTTTTCAATTTTCTTAAATTTTTCATTAGTTCTTTAATCTAATCTTGATTCAAAAATTTTTATTTTCTCCAATTTTATTGGACAGTTAGGTCAGAAGTCAGCTCTCAGGGTCAATTGACCAAATTACCCCTCGCCGGTTCATCCCGGTTTGCAAATAATTCATTATTTCTTCCGGCTCCCTAACCTAATTATTTGACTGACTTAACAATTCTTTTTCGCGATTTTCTCTTTTCCACTGTGTTCGTAATGGTCCTAAGGACCGCAGCGTCACATTTTACGGTTTGAAATTTGAGTTTAAAATGACTTCGTAGTCCTTCCCGAGAAGGTCACCCATCGCTGTGACTCTTGGCTCGTTTAACTTCTTATGTTCTATTTTTCTTGTTTATACTTAACTAATTGGACATTACTAATTATTTGTATTTATAGCTTCTCTAGTTTTCTTAAGTGTGGTTCTAATCCCCTTAATTGTCCGGGCCGACACCAGTCACCGGAACAGTGAAATCTACCAGGCTATGCAAACGGGGGTGTTACAATTCTCCCCTCCTTAAAATAAATTTTGTCTCGAAATTTTACCTGGTACTAATCTCTGAATAGCTGTGGGTGTTGTCTCCTCATGTCCTCTTCTCGTTCCCAAGTAGCCTCCTAGCCTGATTGATGGTTCCACAGCACCTTTACCAACGGTATCTACTTGTTCCGTAGCTGCTTCACCTCATAAGCCAAAATCTCTATGGGTTCTTCTTCATATGTGAGGTCTGGATTCACTTCAATTTCCTCTACTGGTAGTACATGAGATGGGTCTGATCGATACCTCCTCAACATAGACACATGGAAGACATTATGTATCTTCTCTAACTCTGGAGGTAGTGCCAAACGATATGCCAAAGGACCCACTCTTTCCAGAACCTCATATGGCCCAATGAAGCGAGGACTCAGTTTCCCCTTTCTGCCGAATCTCATAATTCTCTTCCAAGGAGAAACTTTGAGGAAAACTTTCTCACCCACTGCATACTCAATATCTCTTCTCTTCAAATCAATGTAGGACTTCTGACGGTCTGATGCAGTCTTAAGTCGATCTCGGATTACCCTGATTTTCTCTTCAGTGTGCTGAACAATTTCGGGTCTAATCATCTTTCTTTCACCCACGTCATCCCAACACAATGGGGTTCTACATTTTCTGCCATACAAAGCTTCATATGGAGGCATTCTAATGCTTGATTGGTAGCTGTTGTTGTAAGCAAATCAGTCAAAGGCAAGTGTGTATCCCAACTGCCCTCAAACTCAATCACACAAGCCCGTAGCATGTCCTCCAAGATCTGAATTACCCTCTCAGACTGGCCATCTGTCTGCGGGTGGAATGCAGTACTGAATTTCAATCTAGTTACTAGGGCTCTCTGAAGACTACCCCAGAATCTAGAAGTGAACCTAGGATCTCTGTCTGACACGATGGATACTGGCACTCCATGCAGTCTCACAATCTCATCGATGTATAACTTGGCCAATCTTTCTAAATTGTAGTCCATCCGGAGTGGCAGAAAATGAGCAAACTTAGTTAGTCTGTCGACAATGACCCATACTGCATCATGACTCTTCTATGTCCTCGGAAGTCCCATCACAAAATCCATTGTTATTCTTTCCCATTTCCATTCTGGTACTGCTAGTGGATGCAACAACCTAGTGGGTACTTGATGCTCTGCCTTCAATTGCTGACAAGTTAGGCATTTGGATACAAACTCTGCCACTGTAACACCCCTATTTCGGTAGTGCGTTCTACTGTTCCGGTGACCAGTGTTGTCCGGACAGCTAGGATGCCTAGAACTACACTTCGATATGAGTGAGGAGACGTAAAATAATGAAATAGAAGAAAAGAAAATACAAGAAAAACAAAGGAAAAATAATAGCAAAGAAATATAATCAAGTTAAGCTAGCCGAGAACCCTGGCGATGGGTGACCGCACCGAGAAGTCACGGCGTGGACCGTTGACTAGCCCTGGACCGCGGGGAACCCTGGAAAATATTTTTAGGACTCAAATAAATGTTTATTGAAGTATAAATATCATTAGAAATATCAAAGAAAAATTAAATAATTAGTACAAAGAAAAGTTAGAAATCGAAAAACGGACAAAACCCAGTGTTACCGAAAAATCGGGAATGCAACCCGAACAGGGGCATTGTGGTCATTTGACATCCCGAATTGTCTTTTGACCTAAATTTCCATTAAAAATAAATAATATTATACTTGAAAAATATAATGAAAAATTAATTCAGGGGTACCTAATGTAAATAGTAAAAATGGAGGGTAAATTGACTAATTAACACATTTAAACATATAATATAGTTTATAATTGGTGAGTGGAGCACTAAGGATTATAATAACCATTAAATGGGCAGATTTCTCCACTAACTAACTCATTTTCTTCAAGCTTCCAACAATGGCCGATTGTCACTCCCAATTCTCCATGGAAAATTTTCCATGCAAAGCTTAATTCTCTCCCATTTTCAACATAAAACCATAAATTCTCTTCATTAAACTTGGTCCACAACTCTTGGGCAGATTATAGGGAACAAAAAGAAAGATATTTGGTGAAGATTTAACAAGTCCCAACAATAGGTAAGTTTGAGTTTTTGATTATTGCATTGTTAAAGTTTGTAAGGATATTATGGGTGTTTGATTTATGGAGAAATTTTTGTGTTTTGATGTTGAATGGGAATGTGCACTTTTGGCAGCCATGGAAGCACCTTGAAGGCAGTTTAATTGTGCTTGTAAATGGTGAATTAAATGATTGATTAAATGTATATTGTGTAGGAAATTGTTTGGGTGATGTATACTTAGTATATGTAAATGTAAAATAAAATTTAAAGCTTGGAAAGTAATGGAATGTAAGTGTACCATTGTGGCAGTTTACTAACTCTTGAGGAATGCTGGAATTCATGCTTGGTTTATGGAATAATGATGTTAAAATGTGTTAGTTGTTATGGCAGTTTGAATGCATGAATGATGGTGTGAAGTGGACATGTAAATGAGCATGAATTGGTGATTGAATTGTTGTAAATTGAGTTGGACAAATTTTGCACTTGTTGGTGCACATTGAATGTAATTGTAAGCTGCCAAAATGACCTATAATATATTGTAAATTATGTTTAGGTTGTGGCACAACCAGAATTGGTTTGAATGTTAAGTTTGGTGAGTGTTAAAACTAATGCTTGATGTGTATGCAAGAATTGCAATAAGGCAGTTTGAGTTTTAGGCCTAAAACTTTAAGTGTGTGGCTCCAATTGGTATGAGACCAATTGGAGGTGAAACTAGGCACAAAATGTGCCAACTTTCATGAAGAAAGCTTACCAAAATTCTGCTTGCAAGGTAGCTTGAAAAATGACCAAATCCGGATTAAGTGCAAATAAGGCCTGAAAATTGACCATTTGGGCAGCAGTTAGTGTTTAGGCCATAACTCACTCAAAACAGGTCCAATTGACCTGAAAGTTTGACCATGAATAGTTAAGACCCATATATACAAGTCTTATGAAGACACCAAAGCCCAGAAATGACCATAAGCAAGTCAAACAACTTGCACAAGTTCGGGTCCAAAAACTGGCTGAACCTAAAATGACCTAAAGTGACCTAAAGTGACCAAATTTGATGCAATTTGACCAGCAATAGTAAAATGACCATAACTTGGTCTAAATAACTCAGAATGACCTGAACTTTTGCCCCGCGTTCCATAAGACATAGATCTACAAGTTTGTAGTTTTGACCGAAACCCGAAAACTGAGGGAACTAGGTCGTCCGGCTAGGTCAAACTAGTATCCTGTAATCCAGCAAATTGCAAGAAAATGCAGTATACACGGAAATGAATTTGGTAACATGTACCAACCCTAAAAGACTATCGAATGTGACATATTGGTAACCTTAAAACCTAATTTACCTAGAACGCATCGAGGGTCGATATATTAGGTTGATTAAGCAAATAATAACATTCAGTGAATTATTTATCAAACATTATCGTTAGAGAGAGTTTAATTTAGTACTGAAACACTTCAAATTGTGTTTCTCAGTTAGCAAAGACTCAGGAAAAGGGAAGGAAACACTGAGTCAAGACCAGGAGACAGTTATCAGAGGTTTGTGCACAACAACTATTTCTTTTGAATTTTTCAATTGAAATAAATTATGACTATTTGTACATTATTGTTTTAAATTATGGAAATATGTTTGAATGGATATTTATCGCTTGAAAAGAACTGTAAATGGTTTGAAATTGTGAAAAATTGTTTGAATGATATTGATGGATACTTATTGATTGAAAAGCATTGGAAATGTTTTGAAACCACAGCTATCATGTATATTGATTGTATTCCTCGCTAGCTTGTCTAGTGGGATGAATTGAATTCCCTCTCTGGCTGAAGTGTTGAGGTGTGTGCCTGTTGAGGACGAAATGGATGAGTACTCATATTTTTGCTAGCTAGCGATGTTATTCCTCATTAGTCATTGACTTTTGGGATGAATTGAATACCTCATTAGCCATCGGCTTTTGGGACGAGTTGAACTTTGGAACATGATTAAGCTGTGTGTGGTTTATTGATATGTATTGTGAAATTGTGAAATGGAGTTTAAATGCTTATTGACATTCACTGTCTTTTTAATTTAACTATGTTTTGATTACTGAGATTTAATGTGATATTGTGTTAAATTCCTTATGACATTTATTGTCTGGAATTTAACTATGGTTTTAAGTATCCACTATTTATATGATTTATGAATTGTGATTTAAAGTTGTATTTGGTAAATGTTGTGCACCACTGAGACATTGTCTCAGCGATAGCTTTCTTTTTATTACTGTCGCAGGTAGATAGACGGAAAGGGCAGCAGACTAAGCTGCTAGTACATCCAGCGAGAGATTATCGGGTATAATAAGTATACCACATTTTGCATTTTGTACTGTAATGTATGACCACTGTATGTACATATTGATCTTGGTTTTGAGCAGTTGTAAATTAAAATTGTACATTGAAGTTGTAAAGTAAATTATGAGTTATTTTAACTTGTGAAAATTGTACTATATTTCCTTATCTCAGTATTTGAAAAATTACTATGGATTTGAGTTGAGAAATATGTTGTGTTGAGAAACATGTTGGAGTTGAGATTTGGAAATATATATTGAAGTGCTTTTCTGAGGTTTTACAAGAACAGTTTTATCCAAAATACAGATGGCACTCTGCCAAAATTTTTACAGAAATTCCAAATAATCCAAATGTGTTAGTTCTATCACTTTAGTTCAAAAAGGTTTTTAACACCTGTAAATAGTGCTCACCACTGTAAAAGAAATAAGAAAAGTTTTTAAAATCCCTTGTAGTTTATTTAATGGGTTATCAGTAGACGGAGTTGGTAATTCATTAGGTATACTACGGGATCATGTTATGCCTTACAGAGGGGTAGGGTGTGACAGCCACATCTCTTTTCATACCCATCCACCAATAATGCTCCTTTAGGCCCCTATACATTTTTGTGCCACCAGGGTGCATGGCAAAAGGAGACTCATGTGCTTCCTTCAAAATGATCTGCCTCAAATCAACATCATTAGGAACATACATTCTGCCCTGGTGTAGCAATAGACTATCATCTCTTATTGAGAATTCTGCTTTCTTGCCCTGTCGGACTTCTTCCATCAACTTTTGATACTTCTGATCATTCTGAGCAGCCATTCTAATCTGATTAATCAACACTGGCTGTACATGCCATGCAACTGCTGTCTGCCCATCATAATTAATCTCTAAGCTGGCATGCAATGATCTTAACTCATGTACCAAAGACAAAGGAGTAACTCATAGACTTGCCATAGTCTTGCGACTTAAGGCATCAGCCACAACATTAGCTTTCCCTGGCTGATAGTCTATCAGACAATTGTAGTCTTTTATCAACTCTAACCATCTCCTCTGTCTCAAATTCAGCTCTTTTTGGGTGCCCAAATACTTCAAACTCTTATGATCTGTATAGATGTAACACTTTTCCCCATACAAATAGTGTCTCCAGATCTTAAGAGCAAACACAATAGCTGCAAGCTCCAAATCATGTGTTGGATAGTTCCTCTCATGCGGTTTCAGCTGGCGTGATGCATAGGCAATGACATTTCGATCTTGCATCAATACACAGCCTAACCCATTGTGAGAAGCGTCACTATAAACTGTGTATTCTTTACTCGGAATAGGTAAAGTCAGGACTAGAGCTTCAGTCAAACATTTCTTCAATTCATCAAAACTCTATTGGCATTTATCCGTCCCCTGAAATTTTACATCTTTTCTAAGCAGCTTGGTCAATGGAGATGCCAACATGGAGAATCCCTTCACAAATCTACGATAGTATCCAGCTAAACCCAGAAAACTACGAATTTCTGTGACATTTCTGGGTGGCCTCCAATTAAGGACAGCTTCAATCTTACTTGGATCTTCCTTGATGCCCTCTTCTGATACTACATGCCCCAAGAAAGATATTTCTTTCAGCCAAAATTCACACTTCGACAATTTGGCATATAGCTGTTTCTCCCTCAAAGTCTGCAGTACAATCTGCAGATGTCTATCATGCTCTTCTGCATTCCTCAAATAGACCAATATATCATCTATGAATACCACAACAAACTGGTCGAGGCATGGTCTGAAGATAGTGTTCATCAAATCCATAAAAGCAGCCGGAGCATTAGTTAACCCGAATGGCATAACCAAAAACTTATAAGGGCCATAGCGGGTTCTGAAGGCAGTTTTAGGAATACTCTGCTCTTGTACTTTCAGCTGATAATAACATGATCTCAGGTCAATTTTGGAGAACACAGCTGCACCCCTCAACTGATCAAACAAGTCATCAATGCAGGGCAATGGATATCTGTTCTTTATAGTCACCTTATTCAACTGTCGATAATCAATACACAAGCAGAGAGTGCCATCCTTCTTCTTTACAAATAATACTGGCACTCCCCAAGGTGACACACTAGGGCAGATAAAGCCCTTGTCAAGCAGTTATTGCAACTGCACTTTCAACTCTTTCAATTCTGCAGGTGCCATTCTATATGGTGTTATGGAGATTGGATCCACACCAGGCATAACATCAATCTCAAACTGCACCTCTCTTTCTGGAGGTAATCTTGGCAATTCATCAAGAAACACATCCGGAAAATCACATACAGTAGGGATGTCCCTTAGTGCTGGGCTCCCCACTTGGGTGTCCATCACATGTGCTAAGTATGCTTCACATCCCTTTCTGATCATTCTTCTAGCTAGTGCAGCCGAAATGATAATTGATGGCAGTAAATGCCTCTCCCCATGTATTACCACATCACTGTACAGAGGGAGACCAAAAGTGACTGTCTTTAGTCTACAGTCAATCATGGCGTGATGCCTGGCTAACCAATCCATGCCCAAGATGATATCATAATCTCTGAAGGGCATTTCAATCAAGTCTGACAGGAAAACATGTCCTTGGATCACCAAAGGATAGTCTCTATAAATTCTATTGACCCAGACCTCTTGTCCTAACGGACTAGTTACTAGCACTTCAAAACCCATTTGCACACATGGAACAGCAAGTGAACAGACTATGCTAGCACTAACATATGAATGGGTTGAACCCGGATCAAACAATACAAATACTTCTTGATCAGAGATAGAGAATATACTGGCTACAACATCAGAAGTCTCAGCCTCTTCTCACTGTCTCATTGAATAAACCCTGACTGAAGCACTCCCTTGTGCTGATTAACCAACTGTGCCTTGACTACCAGAAGCAGTGCCTCTACCTCTACCTCTTCCTCTGGCAACTGACTGTGAACCTCTGGGAGCAGGACTCTGAATAGATCCCTCGGCAGTAGTAGGAGCTAGACCATATCTCGGAGCACTAGTACAGTCTTTAGCCATATGGCCCTTGCCTCCGCAGTTAAAGCAGGCTCCAATGGCCTAATAACACTCCCCCCCATGAATCTTGCCACTAGTCTCACAGGGGCGGGCAGAATGTGAACCCCTACTCGACTGCTGACCAGACCTAGGGGGTCTCTGTCTAGAAAATCTTCCCCTACTAAATCTTATACCTCGACCCTTGCTGGGTCCATTAAATTTCTTTTTTTTTTCCAGAAGTCCCACCAGAACTCGGCTCTACTAACTTTTCCCCCTTGTCTTTCTCTGATTTATCAGCTTTCTCTGATTTTTCTTTCACTGAGGTTGTTTCTGATTCTATTCTTTCCAACTCAAGTGCTTGAGACATGAGCTCTGAGAAGTTGCTGTGTTAGAATCCCACAACTTGCATCCTTATGCTGGGCTTCAAACCCGTCTCAAATCTCTTGCACCTTGCCTTGATGGTAGTAAGGAGACTCCCAGCATAATGACTTAAGCGGGAGAACTCCCTCTCATACGCTGCCACTGTTCTGTTGCCTTGTTTTAGACTCAGAAACTCTTGTAACTTCTGATCAACATATGCATCTGGGATTTATTTCTGTCTGAACTCTCTGATGAAGTCATCCCAGGTCAGCACTAGTGGTTCAACTAAGCTGTGGGGGATGGTCTTCCACCAATCATACGCATCCCCTTGCAGTAGAGACACAGAATACTCAAACTTCAATTCATCTTGGCAGTGCAGCTTCTTAAATACTCTGTCCATTCTTTCAAGCCATTGCTCTGCCTCTAAAGGGTCCACTGTACCCTTAAATTCTGCAGCCCCATACTTCAGTAATTTATCATATTGTCTGGCTAGAGGCAGTGGTTGTGCCACAGGTGTTTGGGGTGGAGCTTGAGCAGTCATATTCCCAGCCATTTGTTGAAACATCGCAGCCATCTGCTGTGCGAACTGTGCAGGAAACTGCGGCATTTGTGGGGCTGGTGCTGCTGACCCACTAACATTCAATAAAGCAGGGACTTCCCCTTGTGCCTCAGCTTCAACAGACTGCTCAACTGAGCGATCCCCTTCTTCCATTTCAGGCTGAAGTTAGGGTATCTCCTGAACAAGTAACACAAGGAGATTTCCCTCCGTTAGTTCATATTCATGATGCAATGCACTGTATGTAACAATTATGGACATTGAGCAGTTGTACTTAACAAAGAAAAACACAAATTCACAAGTTAAAACATACTTCAAAAATTTGCTCTGATACCACTAAAACATGTCACACCTTACCCCTCTGTAAGGCATAACATGATCCCGTAGAATACCTAATGAACTACCAAACTTCACCTACCGATAACTCATTAAGTACCCTACAAGGGATTTTAAACAATTTTCTTACTTTTGGCAAGTGGTGAGCATTTTCTAATAGGTATTTAAAACATATGATTAAAAGTAAATCTAGTTAATATTTTTGGTTCATTTTGTTTTTTCGCAAATTTTATAAAAATTTTGACAGAGTTCTGTCTGTATTTTGAAAAATCAGTTCTTCAAATACCTGTAAAAAGCACTTCTAAAAATTTTTCTCAATAACTACTTCAATTTCACAATCAAACTCAATCCATTTCAATCAATTTCTCAAGTTCAAAATTCAATAATCCTCAAAATACTAGCAATACATTTCATTCAAATTAAATAAAATAGTTCCACTCATATTTCATTAAAGACAAAATAAATTATACACATCCTTACAAATTTATATCAAAAGAAACACAAACTAAACTTTATTACAAACTTCATACAAATTTTTTTACAAGCTGCTCAAGACCCATTTACATGTTCATACATTTATATGCAATACATACATCAAAAGAAATATTTACAATTAGGGTATAAATTATACCCGATAGCTTCAAAGTAGGAAGATCCTCAATCTTTAGCAGCTCAGTCTGCTGCTCTTCTAGTCTCTGTATCTGCGACAGCAATAGAAGCTATCGCTGAGTACTAGGACTCAGTGGTGCACAACATACTAAAATAATCTTTATACAGAACTTAAATCACATTTATTCAAAAATTTGGCTGAACATGAGAATTAAGTACAAATCATGCATTATGAGATTTTAAATGCAAACCAAATTCATTTCAAAGTATCAAAACACATTTCATAAAACCCACAGTTAAATCATGCCATTCGAAACAAATAAAATCTCAATAGCTAAAGGCTAAAGAGAAATCACATCACAAGGCTAGCTAGCTCAAATATATGGATATCCATTCACATCCTCTTCTACTGGCACACCTCAACACTTCTCCAGAGAAGGAATCAAAATTCGAAACTAATTACCCCACTAGTCATGCTAGTGAGGTGTTCAAATATATGGTCATGACACTGTGGTTTCAAAACTTATCTTAACAATTTGCTAAACATTGTCATTTCAAATATACACAATAACTTTCAACAATTTAAGTCAAAACATCATAACTAATGTCACAAATAAATTTTCAACAATTCAAAGCAAATGTAAAATACATATTTCATTCACATTATCACTACATTTTAAAGCATAGTGATGTTGTGCACAAACCTCAAGCGAGTCGCCCCTTAGCCTCGACTCGGTTCCTCGGGTTCCTTCCCGATATTCTTTTCAATTGAAACACACAATTTTTCAATGTTTCAGTACTAGAACTTAACATAAATCCAAAATAAATTTAGCCTCATTTTTACCTAGCTCTAACGTGCTAAACTCGACGTTCTTGAAATTTTGTGCTTCGAGTTACTATTCACTATATTATTCAAGTCAATTTGTTGACTTTCTAAGGCTTAATAGGTATGGGAATTCCAACTTCACCCACATACCACATTTTGGTCACTAAACTTGTTGGTTTTGGTCATTTTCTCAAAACTTAGGTCTTTTAGGCAAAATTGCCAAATTTTTAACTTTGGTGTCCCTAATTGTACTATTTCATTGGTCAGTTTACTGTTGGAATTTGACAAAACTTTCTTCATAGAAAATGTTCCCTATTGTCTCAAGTTTATTCTCCTTTTTGAATCACCCCAATTGGAGTTTTGTAGCTCAAGTTATAAGCAAATTACGTTTACTGTTTATGCTGAAAAATTTGGTTCTGCAGATTTGTTAATCCAACTTCATTCAGTAATTTGATCAAGTTAGGTCCATAATTTGGTCTAACTTTCTCCATATGAAATGTTATACTATGCCTTAGGTTTCCATCGGTTCAAGAATCACCTAAATCGGAGTTTTTTAGAGAGAGTTATAGCCATTGAAACTTTACTGTTAAAATGGCAAATCTGCAGTCTGAAGTTTCAGGTCACCAAGTTTGCTCAGTAATTTGATTGGGTTAGTGGCATAATTTGGGTTGGCCTTCTTCACAAAAGTTTTAGGTCTATATCTCATTTAAACACTGGTAAAATTTCAAGTCATTTTGACCTGCCTAGCTCGAGTTACGAGCAAATGAACAAACATTGTTCATTTGGTCAGCTTGTGCCGAGGCAGCCTGCAATTTTCCGACTTCGGTCACTTTGTTCACTAGGTTTTAGTCACCCTTTGGGCAGGTTTCCTAAATGAAAATTTTGTCATTTAGTGCCTATTTTCATCCCCAATTGGTCTCATATCAATTGGACTTGTAAAATTTCATTTTTGGTCCCTCAAAGTTGACTTTTGGTCATGGTGCATACCCAATCTGAATTTGACTTTGATTCAAACACTTCTAACACACTTAATTAGGTCACAAATGGTAATTTCTTTCCTTAAACTAAGTCAAAGACATCATTTACCAATTTCTTAAATTTTCTCCCAAAACCCTAAGGGTCAAGAACCTAAATTCCTCAATTTTCTCAATTCATGAATTCTAAGTGTACAAGTCTCACTTACTTACTCAATCAAGCATGAGTACCTCTTTAATTCTAACAATTTCTATCAAACCCTAATTAATTTCATGCTGACCAACTTTCATAAAGCTTCATATATGAGTGATTTCTTGAGTTTCTATGTAATTTGCTACTTATTCAAGCTCATTTCTATGCATTTTACTCAAATTAAGTTAGAAAGAGGGACTTACTTGTTGAGTAGAATTTGTAATTCCAAATCTTCACTTCTTTTTGATCCTTCTTATTTCAAATCTCTCTATCAAAGCCAAAGAGCAGGACCTTACTTTGGTGAGTATGAAATTTGTGAAGAAATAATAGGGTTTAAGAAGCTTAAATGACCATTAATGGAGGAAATTGAAAAGAAAAAGAAAGAGAAAGGAATGGGAGCCGACTAAATTTTTTTAGGGAAGAAGAAATGACTTTTCCTTCTAATTTTTTTAGGCATTTTAAGTGAAATTTTATGTATTTGACTTGGTCAAAAAAGTTGGGAAATTAAAATTGATTTTTGACATCACAATGATGTCATCCACATGATGCAATAAACCTTTTTCTTTTCTTTTTCAATTTTCTTACATTTTTCATTAGTTCTTTAATCTAATCTTGATTCAAAAATTTTTGTTTTCTCCGATTTTATTGGACAGTTAGGTCAGGAGTCAGCTCTCGCCGGTTCATCCCGGTTTGCAAATAATTCAATATTTCTTTCGGCTCCCTGACTTAATTATTTGACTGACTTAACAATTCTTTTTCGTGATTTTCTCTTTTTCACTGTGTTCGTAATGGTCCTAAGGACCGCAGTGTCAAATTTTACGGTTCGAAATTTGAGTTTAAAATGACTTCGTAGTCCTTCCCGAGAAGGTCACCCATCGCTGTGACTCTCGGCTCGTTTAACTTCTTATGTTCTATTTTTCTTGTTTATACTTAACTAATTGGACATTACTAATTATTTGTATTTATAGCTTCTCTAGTTGTCTTAAGTGTGGTTCTAATCCCCTTAATTGTCCGGGCTGACACCGGTCACCGGAACAGTGAAATCTACCAGGCTATGCAAACTGGGGTGTTACAAAATCATATCTCTCTCTCCCTTTCTTCTTCCTTGCCGTGACCCTCCTCCATAACCACCATTTTCATGCTTTTTCAAAGCTTGATTTTACTAAATTCTACCCAACAAAACCCTATACTCTCAACACAAAAAAGTGTTCTTGCATCTTGGTGATTTTTTTGGGAGCAAAAAGAAGAGGAAAACAAGAACCCTAGCAAGTGGGAAAACTTCACTCCATTGAAGTTAGTGACCTAACCTTAGTTTTCACCTTAAATTCATGTTAAGGACTATGTATGAGTGCAATTTATAAAGAAAATTTGTTGAATACCATTTGTATGCCAACCCATAATTTTCGGCAGCCATGGTTAGGGCAAGATTATGATGATTTTAATGAAGTTAAAAGGGTAGTATGGCTGCCCATAATATGCATCTTGTAAGTGAAGTGATGAAATGCAATGATAATGCATGGTTTTGTAATGTTGAGTTAGGGTTTGGGGTGGAAAAATGAGACTTTGACCATGTGATGATGGAAGTAGGTTTTAATGGTCAATTAGTGACCATTTGGTTTGGTTTGAATAAAAAATGAAGTGAATTGTGTAGTGGGATTTAGGTTTGGTGTGGCTGCCCTTGGTGACCTATAGGATTGGACATTAGTCTAGTAGGTTTGGGCAGCACACACTAGTGTTTATGCTATGCACCCGGGAAGCAAAAAAATGTATAATGATTTGAAGCCTCATTATTGGTGGCCTGGTATGAAGAAAGATATAGCTGACTATATGACTAAGTGTTTGACATGTCAGCAAGTTAAAGCAGAACATCAAGTTCCATCAGGATTGCTACAGCCTATAAGCATACCTGAATGGAAATGGGACCAGGTCACTATGGATTTTGTTAGTGGTCCACCTCTCACCCAGAAGAAGCATGATTTAGTATGGGTGAGAGTGGATAGATTAACGAAGTCAGCACATTTTCTACCAGTTAGGACTGACTACTCACTGGAGAAGCTAGCGGAATTGTATATCAATGAGATAGTTAGACTGCATGGAATCCCACTTTCTATCATATCTGACCGAGACCGAAGGTTTACATCGAGATTCTGGAAAAAGTTGCAAGAAGCCTTGGGCACACAACTCCGCTTTAGCACGGCTTTTCATCCCCAGACAGATGGACAGTCAGAACGAGTAATCCAGGTAAACCTAGAAACTAATTGAATTTTCACAATTAATAAATTGAAATGATAGTAACAATGTGAATTATGTGATAGATCCTGGAGGATATGCTAAGGAGTTGTGTCATTGAGTTTGAGGGGAATTGGGATAGATACCTCCCACTGGCAGAATTCGCATATAACAATAGCTACCAAGCTAGCATTCAAATGGCTCCGTATGAAGCACCGTATGGGAGAAAAAGTAGAACCCCAGTGTGCTGGACTAAATTGGGCAAAGATAAGCTGGTAGGATCTGACCTGGTGCAACAGAATGAAGAGAAAGTGAAGATAATCAAAGCTAACTTGAAGGTTGCCTCAGATATACAGAAATCTTATGCCGACTTAAAGAGAAAAGAGATAGAGTATGTAGTTGGTGACAAGGTGTTTCTCAAAGTCTCATCGTGGAAGAAAGTACTGAGGTTTGGGAGAAAGGGTAAGTTAAGCCCTTGGTTCATTGGCCCATATGAAGTCATTGAACGTGTGGGACCAATGGCCTATCAGCTAGCTTTACCACCAGAACTGGATAAAATCCATAATGTATTTCATGTTTCTATGCTGAGAAGATATCGCTCAGACCCTTCACATGTCATTTCCATGGAAGAGATTGAAATCCAACCGGATTTGAAATATACAGAAGAACCTATACAGATCCTAGCTTAGGAAGTGAAGGAACTGAGAAATAAACAAATTCCACTGGTGAAAGTGCTTTAGAGGCACCACAACACTGAAGAGGCAACTTGGGAAAGTGAAGAGATGATGAGGCAACAGTTCCCTCAACTGTTTGCATCAGGTAAATTTTGAGAACGAAATTTTTATTAGAGGGGAAGAGTTGTAACATCCTCACTTTAGCTAGTGCGTACAGTCTACTGTTTCGGTGACCAGTGTCGGTCTAGATAGCTAGAACGTCCGGAAAAATATTTAAACTAAAGTGAGGAACCATAATTAACTCAAATATTAATAAGAAAAATTTAGAAAAAATTTTAGAAATAAAATACAACCAAGTTAAATGAGCCGGTGCCCTAGTGATGGGTAACCCAGTGAGAAGTTGCGGTTCTCGCAACTAGGAGCCCTAGACCCGGGGGAAAAATTATAAAATAATTTTTGGGACTCCAAAGAAGGGTCATAGAGGTTCTCATGGCATTAGAATGCCAAGGAAATGCTTAGAAAAAATTTTCAATCGATACAGACAATTTTGGCTCATTAAGTCAAACGAAGGGCATTTTGGTCATTTCGTCTTCAAAGATGATTTTTGGCCAAGTTGTCCAGTTAAATAAATAATTTATATAATATAAAATATGAATAAATGTTGTTAAAAATTTAATTGCAGTTAAATAGACAAGAAATAAAGAGAAAATAAAAGAATGGACTTATGACATCATAATGATGTCATTAAGATTCTCCCAACCTATCCAATATGGACACATGGCATAAACTTATCTTAAAGAGACAAAAGGGGCTGAAATTGAACAAAAAATCAGATCTCTCTCTCCCTTTCTTCTTCCTTGCCGTGACCCTCCTCCATAACCACCATTTTCAAGCTTTTTCAAAGCTTGATTTCACTAACTTCTACCCAACAAAACCCTATACTCTCAATACAAAAAAGTGTTCTTGCATCTTGGTGATTCTTTTGGGAGCAAAAAGAAGAGGAAAACAAGAACCCTAGCAAGTGGGGAAACTTCACTCCATAGAGGTTAGTGACCTAACCTTAGTTTTCACCTTAAATTCATGTTAAGGACTATGTATGAGTGCAATTTATAAAGAAAATTTGTTGAATACCATTTGTATGCCAACCCATAATTTTCGGCAGCCATGGTTAGGGCAAGATTGTGATGATTTTAATGAACCATAATATGCATCTTGTAAGTGAAGTGATGAAATGCAATGATAATGCATGGTTTTGTAATGTTGAGTTAGGGTTTGGGGTGGAAAAATGAGACTTTGACCATGTGATGATGGAAGTAGGTTTTAATGGTCAATTAGTGACCATTTGGTTTGGTTTGAACAAAAAATGAATTGAATTGTGTAGTGGGATTTTGGTTTGGTGTGGCTACCCTTGGTGACCTACAGGATTGGACATGAGTCCAGCAGGTTTGGGCAGCAATAACTTGAATTGTAGAGGTTAAATTGGTGCAAGGCCAATTGAAAATGAAACTAGAAACATAATGGCACAACTTTGGTGAAGAAACCATGCCCAGAAAACAAAACCAAATTGACCAAATGTTTGCCCTAATCCGGGTGACCTGCAGTCTGCCTAGGCAAAATGACCAAATGAATAGTGTTTGGTCATTTAGCCATAACTCAGTGTAGAAAGGTCCAATTGACCTGAAATTTTACCAGAAATAAGCTGAGGTATAGACCAACAACTTTCATGAAGAAATCTAACCCAAACTATGACCACAACATATTCAAAAAGTGAGTTACATTCACTGTTCCTAACACTGTAGATTTGGTCAGTCCAGAAATTATGGGAAAATTTCAATCTGGCCAGTTATGGTTTTTGGGCCATAACTTGAGCTCCAAAACTCCAAATGGAGTGAATCAAAAAAGGAAATTCAACTAGACAAAATAAGGAACAACTCTCATGTTGATCATTTTGCCAAATTCCCACTGAAAAAATAACCAATTGAATAGTAAATACAAAGCATGAAAACTGAAAATTCTGCCCAATTAACATTAAGCTTAGAAATGGTATTGGCAACCAATACCAAAAAATTTTGAATGCAAAATGTGATATGTTGGGAGTATTAAAACCAATGTACCTATTGTCTATGCAAAAGTTAACATTTTAGTTAACTAATAAAATGAATAGTAACATTCAAACTTGAAATTCAAAAATTGTGAAATTTAAAAGTGTAATATGCCCTAGTATACCTAACAAGATTGGTTTGGATAGCTTGGCATGCCAATAGGGTTCTTGTGACACCCCTTACCCGTCTATAGTATATTCGAGTAAGATATGTCACATGGTGTACCGGAACACTCTATTTTATCTTAATCATTTTTATTCTTCCTTAATTAATTTTTATCATAGTTTTGAATATAACTTGTGAAATATAATTCATTTAAGCCATTTATTGAAATTATAATTTATTTGAGGTTCCGAAAATTTTATAGAAAATCCGGCAGAGTACCGGCTAAAAATGGAGAAAACAGTTCTTCGGAACCTATGAAAAACACTTTCAATAATCATATTCAATCATTCTCAAACTCCAATATCAAAATCTCAATATAATTTTTATTGTCAACAACTTCTCCACTTCTCAATCATTCATTTCTCATGGTACTCATATATAAGCAATAAGTAAATACTCAAATTTTCCATTCATAATCACAATTTTCATTATTTACATGAACATCAAAATACATTACATAAGTTTTATTTACACAAAAGAAAATAAAAGTTAGTTACAAAATACCAAAATGAAACCTAGTGTCCTACCAATGCACTGAAGATGGTGAGGTGACACGGACACTATGCAGAGCTGCAGGAGGTCTCACCCAGCCTGTGGTCTACCGGGCTCTCGGTCAGGATCTCCCGAACCTACGCGTGGCAAAAGCAACGCGCTAAGCAATAATGCTTAGTGGTGCCAATAATATAATAAAAAGAAATAACAGAAAATAAATATGTAGTGAATGTATTAATGTCTCATTGTAGATAAATTTTCTTTGAGTATTTGTAGTCGTACTTATTTTATACTGGTTATATTCATTATTTCATTACATTTATCCACTTTCATTTTTGGATTCCCAAGTAACCTATACTGGATGACTGGACTGGATAAACGGGTAAACTGGCACTGGGTATCAAGTACCTCGGGCCGTCACACCATCGGTCACATATGTATCTCGGCAGTAATGTAATAATAAGTCAGATAACATCAGGCACAAGGCCAAATCTCAATACAAGGTCAGAATGGCTAAAAGCCATGAAATCACAGAATGGCATTATGCCATTTGCAGTACTGCTAACTGAACCCTATTGGCATGCCAAACTATCCAAACCAATCTGTTAGGTATACTAGGGCATTTGTCACTTTGGAATCTTTCAATTTTTGAATTTTAAGTTTTGGTGTTACTATTCCCTTCATTAGTCAACAAAAATGTTGACTTTTGTATAGAAAATAGGTACATTGGTTTTAACACTCCCAACATACCACATTTTGTATTCAAAATTTGTTGGCATTGATTACCAATACCATTTTTAAGTTTAAAATTTAAGGAGCAGAATTTTCAGTTTTTATACCCTATTTTTACTGTTCCATTAGTTACTGTTGCAGTGGAAATTTGAGAAAATGATAAACATGAAAGTTGTTTCTTATTTTGTCTAGTTGAATTTCTTTTTTTTTTTTGAATCACTCCATTTGGAGTTTTGTAGCTCAAGTTATGGTCCAAACACCACAACTGGCCGGATTGAAAAATTTCAGAACTGACCATATCTACAGTGCAGTGAACAGTGACTACAACTGCCTTGTTGGATAGGTTCTGGTCATAATTTGGGGTAGGTTTCTTCATGAAAGTTGTTGGTCTATATCTTAACTTGTTGCTGTAAACATTTTAGGTCAATTGGGCCATTCTACAATGAGTTATGGCCAAATGAACAATCACTGTTCATTTGGTAATTCTGCAGAATCTGGTTGCAGGACATCCGGATTGGGGCAAGTTTTTGGTCCACTTGCTTTGGTCTTTTTGGCATGGTTTCTTCACCAAAATTGTGCCATTATGTGTCTAGTTTCATGTCCAATTGGCCAAACACCAATTGAACCTACACAGCCCAAGTTATGGATGTCCAAACAGGCTGGACTCATAGCTACACCTACTGCTCTCACTAGGCAGCCACACTAATCCTAAATCCTATCACTAAACACACTTCAATTCTTGTTTACCAATACCCAAATGGTCACTAATTGACCATTAAAATGTTCCTACACCATTATAGGAGCTAAACTCCAATTTGCTCAAAACCCTAAATTTTCAATTTCCCTACTTTTCCATTAACCTATAATTCAATGTGCTAAATATTAAGTTCATATCAAGGGCAGCTTATATACTCATTTAATCCAAAGAAATCATTAAAACTCTAATAAATCCATGGCTGCCAAAAATATAAAGTGAGTACATCAAAGGTTTTCATTTGAATTTCTTATAAATTTCAAGTTAAATCAACTTTCTAGTCATGAATTTAAACTTTCTAGTCATGAATTTAAAGAGAGAGGAAAGTATTGGACACTAACCTTATTAAAGCTCCCACTTGAGCTTGTCAATCTTCAAGATTTCTCCCTCTAATGGCTGTCTAAATATGATTTATGGTGTGAGGATAAATTTTAGTGAAGTGAGGATTAGGTTTTATGGTGTAAAGGGTGAGGTTTTAGCAAGAAAAAAAGGAAGTTTTAATGGAGATAGTGAGGGAAGAGAGGCTGCCGGAAATTGAAGGAGATGAGCAGAAATTTTTTTCAATTTTTAACTCTTTTTTGTGCTTTTTAATTGATTTAAAGGTGCTTGTTAGATGTTGATTGGTGGAGCTCTTTTAAAGACATCATATGATGTCATAATTAAGTATTTTCCTTCATTTTCTTTTCTTCTTTTCTCTACTCATTTTCAATTCAATTTTTAGCAATATTTATTCACATTTTATGTTATAATAATTATTTACTTAACTGGACAAGTCGGCCAAAAATCGCCTCTGAAGGCGAAATGACCAAAATGCCCTCTGTTTGGCTTAACGGGTCAAAATTGTCTGTACCGATTGAAAAATTTTTCTAAATATTTTCTTGGCATTCTAATGCCATAGGAACCTCAATGACCCTTCTCTGGAGTCCCAAAAATTATTTTATGAATTTTTCCCCAGGTCTAGGGCTCCTAGTTGCGAGAACCGCAATTTCTCACTAGGTTACCCATCGCTAGGGCACCGGCTCATTTAACTTGGTTATATTTTATTTCTAAAATTTTTCCTAAATTTTTCTTTTTAATATTTGAGTTAATTATGGTTCCTCACTTCATTTTAAATATTTTTTCGAACGTTCTAGCTGTCCAGTCAGACACTGGTCACCGGAACAGTAGAATGTATGGAGTTACTACAGGGAGGGTGTTACAACTCTTCCCCTCTAATTTAAATTTCGTCCTCGAAATTTACCTGATGCAAACAGTTGAGGGAACTGTTTCCTCATCGTCTCTTCACTTTCCCAAGTTGCCTCTTCGGTGTTGTGGTGCCTCCAAAGCACTTTCACCAGTGGAATCTGCTTATTCCTCAACTCTTTCACTTCCCGAGCCAGGATCCGTATGGGTTCTTCTTCATATGTCAAATCTGGTTGTACTTCAATTTCTTCCATGGAGATGACATGTGAAGGATCTGAGCGATATCTTCTTAACATAGATACGTGGAACACATTGTGGATCTTGTCCAGCTCTGGTGGTAAAGCTAGCCTATAGGCCACTGGACCCACACGTTCAATGATTTCATATGGGCCAATGAACCTAGGGCTTAACTTACCTTTTCTTCCAAACCTCAGTACCTTCTTCCACGGTGACACCTTGAGGAACACTTTATCGCCAACCGCATATTCTATTTCTTTTCTCTTCAAGTCGGCATAAGATTTCTGTCTATCTGAGGCAACCTTCAGATTGGCTTTGATTAGTTTTACTTTCTCCTCAGTCTGTTTCACCAGGTCTAGCCCAACTAGTTTGTCTTCGCCCAATTCAGTCCAGCACACTGGAATTCTACATTTCCTCCCATACAATGCTTCATACGGGGCCATTTGGATGCTAGCTTGGTAGCTATTATTGTATGAAAATTCTGCCAGTGGGAGGTATCTATCCCAACTTCCCTCAAACTCAATGACACAACCCCTCAGCATATCCTCAAGGACCTGACATATATTTCATGTTATTACTATCATTTTAATTCAATATTTGTATCAATTCCATTGGTTTCAATTGTTTACCTGTATTACTCTTTCTGATTGCCCATCCGTCTGAGGATGGAAAGCTGTGCTGAAGTGGAGTTGTGTACCCAAGGACTCATGCAACTTCTTCCAAAATCTCGATGTAAACCTTGGGTCTCGATCAGATATGATGGAAAGTGGAATTCCATGCAGTCTAACTATCTCACTGATATACAATTCTGCTAACTTCTCCAATGAGTAGTCAGTCCTAACTGGCAAAAAGTGTGCTGACTTCGTCAATCTATCCATTATCACCCATATTGCATCATGTTTCTTCTGGGTGAGAGGTAGACCACTTACAAAATCCATGGTGACCCGATCCCATTTCCATTCAGGTATGCGTATAGGCTGTAGCAAACCTGATGGAACTTGATGTTCTGCCTTGACTTGCTGACATGTCAAGCATTTAGTCACATAGTCAGCTATGTCCTTCTTCATACTAGGCCACCAATACTGAAGTTTTAGATCATGATACATTTTTGTACTTCCTAGGTGCATAGCATACACACTAGTGTGTGCCTCTTTTAGAATATTGGCTTTCAATTCCCCATCATCTGGTACACATAATCTTCCTTTGTAGTACAGACACCCATCTGTTTTCACTTCATAGTCAGTTTCTTTCCCTTTTAGGATTTTTCTCATAATAGCTTTTAGCTTCTCATCTACCTTCTGCCCATCTAAAATCTGTAGAATGTGCTTGGCCTCACTTGCAACTCAGCCAAAATAGCTCCATCTCGAACCAAAGATAGACGGGCATTCAATGATCTCAAAGCTGTGATGGATTTTCTGCTCAAAGCATCAGCAACTACATTTGCCTTCCCAGGATGGTAGTCAATTACACAATCATAGTCCTTCAGGAACTCAATCCATCGCCTCTGTCTAAGGTTGAGCTCCTTCTGAGTTGGCAAAGATTTTAGACTTTTGTGGTCTGTGTAAATGTAGCACTTTTCACCATACAAGTAGTGCCTCCATATCTTCAGTGCGAAGATAATTGCTGCAAGCTCTAGATCATGGGTAGGGTAATTCTGTTCATGTGGCCTTAGCTGCCTGGAAGCATAAGCGACCACCTTCCCCTCTTGCATCAATACACACCCTAACCCATTATGAGAGGCATCACTGTAGACCACAAAGTCCTTTCCGACATCGTGTTAACACTGGTGCCTCTGTCAACATAGCCTTTAACTTCTCAAAACTAGTCTGACACTTGTCATTGCAGTCAAATCTGACATTCTTATGTAACAACTTGGTCATTGGAGCAGCTATTAAGGAAAATCCCTTCACAAATCTTCTGTAATAACCAGCTAGCCCCAAAAAGCTTCTGACCTCAGTTGTATTTCTGGGAGGCTTCCATTCCATCACTGCTTTTATTTTCTTGGGATCCACTCTAATCCCATCAGCTAACACTATGTGTCCAAGGAATGCAATTTCATTTAACCAGAAGTCACACTTGGACAACTTAGCATACAGCTTCTTTTCTCTCAAGGTTTGTAGAACAATCCTCAAATGCTCATCATGTTCTTCACTGGTCTTGGAATACACCAAAATATCATCAATAAAGACCACTACGAACTGATCTAAGTGTGGATGGAAGATACGGTTCATAAGGTCCATGAATGCCGCTGGTGCATTTGTTGGGCCAAAGGGCATCACCAGAAACTCATAATGCCCATACCGGGTCCTGAATGCAGTCTTTGGCACATCTACATCCTTTACCCTCAACTGATGATACCCTGATCTAAGATCAATCTTAGAAAATAATCCTGCTCCCTTCAACTGATCAAACAAATCATCAATTCTAGGCAACGGATATTTGTTCTTCACAGTCACTTTATTCAACTGCCGGTAATCGATGCATAACCTCAAAGTCCCATCCTTCTTTTTCACAAACAGCACTGGAGCTCCCCATGGTGGCACACTGGGGCGTATGAACCCCTTATCAAGCAACTCTTGCAACTGAGTCTTCAACTCCCTCAATTCAGTGGGTGCCATCCTATAAGGAGCAATGGAAATGGGTGCTGTACCCAGCATTACCTCAATAGCAAACTCGACTTCCCTTTCTGGTGGCAAACCAGGCAATTCTTTAGGGAACACATCTGGGAAGTCTTTTACTGTGGGTATGTCACACAGATCTGGCTTAGCCTGCCTAGTATCCACCACATGTGCTAGGTAGGTTTCACAGCATTTTCTCATCAGTTTTCTCGCAACTGTGGCTGAGATAACATTGGACAGGAAATCTGTCCTTTCACCCACAACAATGATCTCATTACCCTCAGAAGTTTTCAGAGAAATTCTCTTCAATTTACAATCAAATATTGCCTGATGACGTGACAACCAGTACATTCCCAAAATCACGTCAAACTCGTGGAAGGGCAACTCAATTAGATCTGCCGAGAATTCATACCCCTGAATCCTTAACGGGCAACCCTTGTACACTTTGTTCACCACTACACTGTGGCCCAACGGATTAGTAACCAGAATGTCTTGGTCACTCTCCCCTACTAGTATCCCCCTTTCTATGGGTAGGTTGATGCAGATATATGAATGAGTGGATCCTGGATCCACTAATGCATGCACAGATGTATTGTAGAGGGAGAACGTACCCCTGATGACGTCCGGGGCATCTTGCTCCTCCTGAGCTCTAATGGCATAAGCTCTAGCAGGTGGTCTGCTCTCAAGCCTCTCTGCTGGCTCAGATGCAGGCCTCTGTGATGGTCCCACTGCCTCAGATTTGCCAGATTTCCTACCCCTTTGTGGTGCAAGAGTAGGTCTGTCTACTTGTGTTGGAGCAGCTGTAGTAGTTCTGCGTGGACAGTTCCTCAATTGATGCTCTGTTGACCCACACCTTAAGCAGGCACCAGTCACTCTCCAACACTCCCCCTTATGCCACTTCAGGCAATGTGGACATGCAGAAGATCTTTGGGGCTGGTCCCTGAACCCCATCCTCGAGAGGCGCCTTGATGGTGTGGACCGACCTCTCCTAGGGGTAAAGCGTGGCACAGGCCCCGAGGTGACCCTGACCTTGTGGTTGACCTGAACTCTGTGCAGGTGGACCCTTGAACTTCTTCCCAAATGCAGGAGATGAACTAGACTGACCTGGGCCCCTCTTCTGCTGTCTCTCTCTTCTGGTCTGCTCACTTATTCTAACCTTTTCAACCTTTATTGCAGCTTCCACTAACTTGGTGAAGTCGGTGATTCCCAAGGCAGTGATAATGTCTTTATGTTGTCATTTAATCCCTCTTCAAATCTCTTACACCTTTCGGCCTCATTAGGGACTATCTCCCTTCCATAGTGGCTTAATCTGACAAATTCCTTTTCATACTCTCTGTCACATTTGTCTGCCTCGCTCGTGTTAATGAACTCTCTTCTTCTCTCTTCCAGGTATACACTACCCACATATTTCTTCTTAAATTCGGAGAGGAAGAAGTCCTAAGTTATTACTTTTGGCTGTACTTCACTAGACACCGTATCCCACCATTCATATGCATCATCTTGCAACAGATATATGGCAGCTTCTAGATTTTGTTCTAGAGTGCAATGGAGTTGTTTTAAAACCCTGCCTGTTCTATTCAACCAATTTTCGGCTGCAACAGAATCATCTTCTCTCTTGACAAAGAAGTCCACTGCTCCAAATTTTCTTAGTCTTTCCAAGTGTGATTTCTGCTGTGGAAGTGGTGGTGGTGGTGGTGCTGGCATTACCCCAGCCATTTGTTTGAAGAATTCAGCCATTTGCTGGAACATGGCCTGTGGAGGCTGAGCAGGCTCTGCTTGAGTCAAGGAGCGAGTTCTCCCTACCCCCGGCCTCACTGCGCAGTGGAGCATGACTCTGAAGGAACGGAAGCGTGAAAAACACAATATTATACCATTGAATTCAAAAAATTTTCACCTAGGGTCACATGCACCATGCAAGATTTATTTTTATCTATTTGATTTCAATGATAAACAACATATTAAAACTCTTTTAATATGTTTTTGGATCTGTATTTGCCATTTAAGATTTTAAAATTAATCAGATTAATTTTAGAACCCTAGATTAAATCAAGAACGATTACACTAACCTCTTGATGTCTTTGCGTGCGCCTTTGAGATCCTTCTTCAGGACAACTGATGTTGTCCCTCTAGCTTGTCCACAGCAAGAACACCTATGGCAGCCCTTGAACAGCTTCTAAAGCCTTTTCTATTAATTAGAAATTCAAGTTCTGCCTTTTAAGAGATTAGAGATGCAAACAGGACACTAGAAACAATTTCTAGTGTTCTTAATTCAAGAGATTGATGGCTAATCTCTTTGAATTGATGAGAGATGAAGAGAAATAGCTGGAGAGGCTCAAAGTGGCGTGACATATGAGAGGAGAGGCTGCTGGTTGTGTTTTCTTTTCATAACCCCACTTAAATAGCTAGGTTAACACATTAAACCCTAGCCACATGTCACCTTTTGATTAGCTCTAGGTTTAAGTGACCCAATCACATTGTGCCAAGTGTCAAACCTATATTTAATCTTGATTTTAATCATCTTACATGATTAAAAATATTTGGCAAGCTTATGTGTTATGCCATGTGTCACCATCTCATGGTGCCACGTGTCACACTGCAAAATGACCAAAATGCCCTCGTGTCTTAATTTTGAGTTCTTAACCCAAAATAATTATTTTCTTCTTCTAATTAATTTATATCAAATATAAATTAATTAATTAATCTCTATTAATTAATTTCTCATCAATTAAATTCATATTTAAACACTTTAAATATAAATTTAATTTATACTACACATCCAATAATCTAGATTTGGTTTCAAGTCATGCTAGGGACTTTGCAATTTTATTGCAAACCAAATCTATTTAATTAATCAATTAAACTCTTTAATTAATTAATTAAATCATATTTAAATAGGTGATAACTTGTGTATGTGTGTGACTTACTAGGCTCATCACTAATTGGCAATGAGACATGATATAAACTCTTAATATCATCAGAACTCTTTCTTACCATAAATGATTTCTCTAAATCATTTTATGAACCTCATAGACCATGGTTAACACCTAGCATAGCATGCCATGGCCACCCAATTAGTAATAAGATTTACCTTAAATGAACCTATAATCATATGTTACCATGCACTAGAATCTCTCTGTTACAAAATCCCAACTCAAGCCGAGTCATTGTTTTTGTCATACTTCATTTGCTTTGAATTTTATTTTCTCTTTTAATTCCAGTTCTTGATTATAAGATTTTTATCATCAGTAACTCTTTTCTGAATAAATCTATCTGTCCTGGCCATGAAATTGAAACATCAAGAACAATTAAATGAACATAGGATTTTATCTCTATTTACTTAGAGGAACAGATTCCATCTTGATCAACACCTACCTCCATATATAACTAGTAGGAGCCAACACATGCCCATATACCCATACATAGTACAAGTATGAAAGCAGATCAAACTCAAACTACCTATATACAAGATAACTGTGCTATCTCGTGTCTAAAGATTATATGCACTGATATGATTTATGACAAAACATTGACAAGAGTAAACTCCATGTGCTTGTCATAAGCGTCACTGGTTCGGCCTACTTATCATGTATAAGTGCCTATCATGTTTGTTATATGGCATGAGACTCACCATTCCATCTTATTTATATCTCATATAAATAACTTGGGAACAAACATGAATACAATCTTTCTGGATAAGTCATGTCCTTATTATGAAGTATCCTCGATTGTGAACCTATTTATGATACTTTGTGCTAGAAATATTGTCACTCATATTCTTAACAACTTAAGAATAATATTTCTAACAAAATATCAATGGACCTTTTCTATTACACATAAATATATTATGTAAACGGAAAAGTGGAAATGCCTTTTATTAATAAAATTATGTACAAGATACATACTAAATGATATGCTCTAGGGCATACTACTAACAGACTCTCCACTTCTTCCTCAACTGCTCTCTGAGATGAAGGGTCCATATCTTATTTAACAAAGACAACAGATCTGCATTAGTGTCACCTCGACTCTTACAAATGCAATGCATGGTATGGACTCAATCTAGGCCTAAAAACGCCTAAACCGTGCTCTGATACCACTAAATGTGACACCCCTTACCCGTCTACAGTATATTCGAGTAAGATATGTCACACGGTGTACCGAAACACTCTATTTTATCTTAATCATTTTTATTCTTCCTTAATTAATTTTTATCATAATTTTGAATATAACTTGTGAAACATAATTCATTTAAGCCATTTATTGAAATTATAATTTATTTGAGGTTCCGAAAATTTTATAGAAAATTCGGCAGAGTACCAGCTAAAAATAGAGAAAACAGTTCTTCGGAACCTGTGAAAAACACTTCCAATAATCATATTCAATCATTCTCAAACTCCAATATCAAAATCTCAATATAATTTTTATTGTCAACAACATCTCCATTTCTCAATCATTCATTTCTCAATCATTCATTTCTCATGGTACTCATATATAAGCAATAAGTAAATACTCAAATTTTCCATTCATAATCACAATTTTCATTATTTACATGAACATCAAAATACATTACATAAGTTTCATTTACACAAAAGAAAATAAAAGTTAGTTACAAAATACCAAAATGAAACCTAGTGTCCTACCAATGCACTGAAGATGGTGAGGTGACACGGACACTATGCAGAGTCAGGAGGTCTCACCTGACCGTGGTCTACCGGGCTCTCGGTCAGGATCTCCAGAACCTACGCGTGGCAAAAGCAACGCGCTAAGCAATAATGCTTAGTGGTGCCAATAATATAATAAAAAGAAATAACATAAAATAAATATGTGGTGAATGTATTAATGTCTCATTGTAAATAAATTTTCTTTGAGTATTTGTAGCCGTACTTATTTTGTACTGGTTATATTCATTATTTCATTACATTTATCCACTTTCATTTTTGGTTCCCAAGTAACCTATACTGGATGACTGGACTGGATAAACGGGTAAACTGGCACTGGGTGTCAAGTACCTCGGGCCCTCACACCATCGGTCACATATGTATCTCCCAGTGTGCAACAGAACAGCTAATAAGCTGTAATAACATCAGGCACAAGGCCAAATCTCAATACAAGGTCAGAAATGGCTAAAAGCCATGAAATCACAGAATGGCATAATGCCATTTGCAGTACTGCTAACTGAACCCTATTGGCATGCCAAACTATCCAAACCAATCTGTTAGGTATACTAGGGCATTTGTCACTTTGGAATCTTTCAATTTTTGAATTTCAAGTTTTGGTGTTACTATTCCCTTTATTAGTCAACAAAAATGTTGACTTTCGTATAGAAAATAGGTACATTGGTTTTAACATTCCCAGCATACCACATTTTGCATTCAAAATTTGTTGGCATTGATTACCAATACCATTTCTAAGTTTAAAATTAAAGGAGCAGAATTTTCAGTTTTTATACCCTATTTTTACTATTCCATTAGTTACTGTTGCAGTGGGAATTTGAGAAAATGATAACCATGAAAGTTGTTCCTTATTTTGTCTAGTTGAATTTCTTTTTTTTTTGAATCACTCCATTTGGAGTTTTGTAGCTCAAGTTATGGTCCAAAAATCACAACTGGCCAGATTGAAAAATTTCAGAACTGACCATATCTACAGTGCAGTGAATAGTAACTGCAACTGCCTTGTTGGATAGGTTCTGGTCATAATTTGGGATAGATTTCTTCATGAAAGTTGTTGGTCTATATCTTAACTTGTTGCTGTAAAAATTTCTGGTCAATTGGGCCATTCTACAATGAGTTATGGCTAAATGAACAATCACTGTTCATTTGGTAATTCTGCAGAATCTGGTTGCAGGACATCCGGATTGGGGCAAGTTTTTAGTCCACTTGCTTTGGTCTTTTGGGCATGGTTTCTTCACCAAAATTGTGCCATTGTGTGTCTAGTTTCATGTCCAATTGGCCAAACACCAATTGAACCTACACAGCCCATGTTATGGCTGTCCAAACAGGCTGGACTCACAGCCACACCTACTGCTCTCACTAGGCAGCCACATTAATCCTAAATCCTATCACTAAACACACTTTAATTCTTGTTTACCAATACCCAAATGGTCACTAATTGACCATTAAAATGTTCCTACACCATTATAGGAGCTAAACTCCAATTTGCTCAAAACCCTAAATTTTCAATTTCCCTACTTTTCCATTAACCTATAATTCAATGTGCTAAATATTAAGTTCATATCAAGGGCAGCTTATATACTCATTTAATCCAAAGAAATCATCAAAACTCTAATAAATCCATGGCTGCCAAAAATATAAAGTGAGTACATCAAAGGTTTTCATTTGAATTTCTTATAAATTTCAAGTTAAATCAACTTTCTAGTCATGAATTTAAACTTTCTAGTCATGAATTTTAAGAGAGAGGAAAGTATTGGACACTAACCTTATTAAAGCTCCCACTTGAGCTTGTCAATCTTCAAGATTTCTCCCTCTAATGGCTGTCTAAATATGATTTAGGGTGTGAGGATAAATTTTAGTGAAGTGAGGATTAGGTTTTATGGTGTAAAGGGTGAGGTTTTAGCAAGAAAAAGAGGAAGTTTTAATGGAGATAGTGAGGGAAGAGAGGCTGCCAGAAATTGAAGGAGATGAGCAGAAATTTTTTTCAATTTTTAACTCTTTTTTGTGCTTTTTAATTGATTTAAAGGTGCTTGTTAGATGTTGATTGGTGGAGCTCTTTTAAAGACATCATATGATGTCATAATTAAGTATTTTCCTTCATTTTCTTTTCTTCTTTTCTCTACTCATTTTTAATTCAATTTTTAGCAATATTTATTCACATTTTATGTTATAATAATTATTTACTTAACTGGACAAGTCGGCCAAAAATCGCCTCTGAAGGCGAAATGACCAAAATGCCCTCCGTTTGGCTTAACGGGTCAAAATTGTCTGTACCGATTGAAAAAATTTTCTAAATATTTTCTTGGCATTTTAATGCCATAGGAACCTCAATGACCCTTCTCTGGAGTCCCAAAAATTATTTTATGAATTTTTCCCCGGGTCTAGGGCTCCTAGTTGCGAGAACCGCAACTTCTCACTAGGTTACCCATCGCTAGGGCACCGGCTCATTTAACTTGGTTATATTTTATTTCTAAAATTTTTCCTAAATTTTTCTTATTAACATTTGAGTTAATTATGGTCCTCACTTTATTTTAAATATTTTTCCGAACGTTCTAACTGTCCAGTCCGATACTGGTCACCGAAACAGTAGAATGTAAGGAGTTACTACAGGGATGGTGTTACAGTTCTGCTAGCAGTACTGCATATGGCTTCATGCTATTCTGTGTTTTGTGGCTTCCCATGCCATTCTGTGACATAATAGCCTTTGGCTATGTTATTTGAGTTGTTACACTCAGGTTTTAACCTTGATGATTATTACAGCTTATTAGCTGTTCTGTTGCACACCGGGAGAATGTGACCGATGGTGTGATGGTCTGAGGTACTTAGTACCCAATGTCAGTTTACCCGCTTATCTAGTCTAGTTGACTAATATAGGTTACTTGGGCAATGATAATAAACCTTACCAAATTTTATTTGAATAACACTGCAAATAATATCAGAAATTAAGTCTATTAAAAAATGTAAATATACATTCTGCATACTTATTTTTATTATATTTTATTTTATTTTATATTGTCACCACTAAGTAGAATTGCTTAGAGCGTCGCTTTTGCCACCCGCAGGTACTGGAGACCTAGCTGGGGAGCCCTGCAGACATCAAACAGGGTGAGCCTTCAGAGCTGCATCCGGGATCCAAAGTCACCTCACATCTGCACTGCATATGGTAGGACATTAGGATTTTGGGTAGCATTTTGTATTTTGCATTTTGTATTATGTATTAGTTTTGGGATTGTAACTATCAACTCTTGTAATTATGTAATAATGTAAATATATGAAATTTCATGTTATCAAAACTTTCTGTATAATGTATGTTGATAAATGAAATGCTGAGAAATATTTATGAATATGCTTCAAGTGATGAAGTGAACAGAAACATTTTGAAAATAGTATTGTGATTTGAGATTGAGATTTTGAGATTGATTTGAAATGTGTATAATGGAGTTTGGATTTGGAAATCATATTGGAAGTGTTTTTAAACAGGTTTGGAAGAACTATTTTTCCAAATTATAGCCAGCACTCTGCCGGATTTTCTATAAAATTTGTGGAAAAAAAATTTTGACTTATCAAAAATTGTAAATAAATGAATTAAAAGGGATAAATTGTAATTAAAACATGAATTGGTGCTCCGGCACATTGAGTGGCATATCCTGCTCGGCTACACTGTAGATGGGTAAGGAGTGTCACGAGAACTATATTTAAATATTAGTGAGGAGACATAGAATAATGAAATACAAGAAAAGAAAAGAAAAGAAAAACAAAGGAAAAAATAATAGTAATGAAATATAACTAAGTTAAACGAGCCGAGAACCATAGCGATGGGTGGCCGCACCGGGAAGTTGCGGTGTGGACCGTTGACTAGCCTTGGACTGCGGGGAACCCTGGAAAACATTTTTAGGACTTAAATAAACGTCTATTGAAATATAAATATCATTAGAAAGATCAAAGAAATATTAATTAATTAGTATAAAGAAAAACGAGAAATCGAGAAAACGATAAAACTCGGTGTTACCGAAAAATTGGGAATGCAACCCGAACAGGGGCATTGTGGTCATTTGACACCCCGAGTTGTCTTTTGACCTAAATGTCCATTAAAAATAAATGATATTACACTTGAAAATGTCATGAAAAATTAAAATAGTGGTACAAAATCTAAATAGCAAAAGATAGGAGGAAAATGTGCAAATTATGGAAGTTTAACATAAAAAAAATACTTTTAATCTATTAGTGCTCCACTAACTCTACTAAAGTGGATCATTAAACATATTGTGGACAGAAGATCACTCATCTTCTTCAACCTCACTCACCTTGCCGAATTGAAGAAAAAACTTTCAAAACCTTCATGGATGGCCAACCATGCAAGCTTCACTCTCCCATCTTCAAGCCATGATCCTTGCATTTTCCTTTACTAAAGTTGTTCTACACAACTTGGGCAGTAGATAGGTAGCAAGAAAATTAAGTTTTGGTGAGGTTTTGAAGAATTTCAAAAGCGGTAAGTATGTATTTTTAATTCTTATTTCATTAAACTTTGAATGGGTGTTGTGGGTAGTTGATTTGTGGAAGGATTTTTGAAGTTTGATGAGTTAATGAAGAGGTACATTTTGGCAGCCATGGAACTTCAATAAGAACAGTTTATTCTTGCATGTAAACAGTAGTTTGAATGATGATAGAAATGTTTAATTGTATTAAAGTTGAATCCCATGTGTAAGGTTTGAATTGTAAGCTTGAAAAGTGAAAGTGGAAATTGATGGGTATGTGTCAACTTGTGGCAGCCTTATTGTCACACCCTAATCCTCTATAAGATGTAACATGATCCCGTAGTACACCTAATGAATTACCATATTTCACCTACCGATAACCCATTAGATATACTATAAGGGATTTTAAAACAATTTTCGTGAAATTTAAATCATCAATTAAAATCTGGTGTTATAAAATTTTTTTCAAAGTTTCGGCAAAGTGCCGGCTGTATTTTGAGAAAACAGTTCTTCAATCCAAAAAGAAAATGCTCCCAATATGTTTTCTCAAATACAACTCCAATAACTTCATTTCAATTCATAATTCAAATCTCAATAAACAATCCATTCATTTTCAAACTAATCTCATTATAAAGAAACATTTCATTTATTATAAGACTCAAAATTTATATTACAAGACTATTCAAGTAAATAAAATCTCAAATTTACATTTACAATAATTTACATGCCAAAATATTTTACAAGAGTTTTTATACAACTGCTCAAACAATTTACATATATATTATTACATACATACATCAAAACTCGTGTACATGGGTATACCTGGAGCTAATCTGAATGTCTCTTCCAAGAAGTTTACTCAATTGCTTTATGCTCTTTTCACCTTCAACAGCATACAAAGCTATCGCTGAGTGGTGAACTTAGTGGTGCACAACTATAATTTAAAACATAGTAAAATATACATTGACAAAATTCACAGCAAATAATTTGGAAATATGAATACTCATCAAATTCTAAAACTCAAAATATTCATTGCCAATAATGTAAATCATTTGTATAAAATGAATTTAATCACGAAATTCAATTTATCAAATCATAACTAACCATTTAAGATAATTCCAACAAAATCAATTACACATAAATCATAATTGCAATCACAATTCTTTATTATTCAAAAACATTCTATACCTCAAAACCATTCTGTATCTCAAAACCATTCTGTATCTCAAAACTATTCTGTATCTCAAAAACTATTATGTATCTCAAAAACCATTCTTTATCTCACTAACTATGCAAGACTAATCCGAAAGGGCCATCTTTGGGGGGATTCTAACTCCCTACGGTCGGGGAGGTTGAATCAGATTCTAACTCCCTATGGTCGGGGTGGTCGAATCATCGTGCACAGTACACATCACAATAATGAATCTTCTGCAAGGGCCATGTAACACCCCTCACCCGTCTACAGTGTAGCCGAGCAAGGCGTGCTACACGGCGTGCTGGAGCACCTGATCTTATCTGATTTCATTACAGTTCTTGATTTATTTATTCAAAAACTTTATTTAAGGTTTAGGCTATTTTTACTTTTATCAAAATCTAACTAATTTGGAAAATTGAAAAATTTTAATGATAATCCAGCAGAGTGCCGGCAGTAATTTGGACTAACAGTTCTTCTCAACCTGCCAAAAACAATTTCAATATATACTCAAATTCACAACTCAAAATCAGTCTTAAAATTTTTTATACTCAATCTCAATCAGAATCATCATGATCAGATACTTAACTCATATATCAAAATTCTTAAATTTTATTATTTTGCATAATTTGCCAACTAATTACATAAATTTGTCAAGTACAGGATGTAAAAATAATTTACATTATACTTAGAATGAACAAAATACATAACATGTATAATTATGAGCCCTATCTACATGCATTGCCGAGGAGGTGACAATCTTGAACTCTTTTGACACTTCTGCAGATCTGGACTCCAAAAATCTCAGTCGACAGTCTACTGGTTTTACCTTCAGTACCTGCGCGAGGAAGCAATTCCATCGCGCTAAGCATTTCTGCTTAGTGGTGCAATAGTATAACAAGAAATAATATATACAATTAAAGAAAGAAAGAAATCATAATTCAGATACTCAAGAATCAATTTAATTTGGTATGGTATTTCTAGTATCAACAATCTTATATACTAATGTGTTCCTCTTTGGAAGTGCTTAGTTTATAACTTTTCAGTAATACTACCCAGTATACAAATTATTCTAACTGTATTGTATTTCAAGTCTCTACGGTTCTGCAATTTATATTTTTGTTATGTTTCTTTTGCTAATCTCTTTTACTCATTCATTCAATACGTAATTTAATTGTACTGAAATTTCATTATACTTAAATTAACTTAGCTTCCTGAATTGAATAATGTTTTAAATGACTACCCATATAGCCTATACACTGACCAGACTGGATAAACGGATACACTAGCACTGGGTACCTAGTACCTCGAGCCGTCACACCATCGGTCACAAAGTATCTCCCGGTGTGCAAACAGTGTGGCTAAAAAGCAATATAATCAATCAGGCATTAAGCCGAGTATAATAACACAATCTGTATAGCCATAGGCTATTAAAATCATAGTATGGCATAATAAGCCATAAAACACAGTATGACGTAAAGTCATTTACAGAATAGTCGCCAATCCTATTGGCATGCCAACCTATCCAAACTAGTCAACTAGGCAAATTAGGGCATATTACAATGTTACATATTTAATTCTTTATTCATAAGGTTTATACATCTTTATGCCTTTCACTGGTCAATAAAATTATTGACCTTTTTATGCATCATGGATAGGTTGATTCTAGCATCAACATGTCACAATTTACAATTCAATATGTTGTCAATATAATGCAATTTACCCTTTTCACAAGTTGGCATTCATTGCCAAATCACTTCAAGCATCATTTTATGTAATTACCAATTTTCAATTTTTGTATGCTAGATTGGTCTAGCTTAAAGTCCTATTTTCCTTGGTTTTTAGCTTCTGATCAAAGAAGCAAAATTGTAGCTCTATGTCTTATTGCACGCGGGGTAAAATTGCAGGTCATTTCGAGTTGTATAGACCAAGTTATGGTCAATTTACTAAAGCTGGACAGATTGCATCTTTACTTCAAAATTTGGTCAATTTCTCAATTTTTGTGTGCTAGATTTGTCTAGCTTAAAGTCCTATTTCTCTTGGTAATATTCCCTTCAATTCATTTCCTTAGTCAACCTATAATGTTGACCCTTGATGCACTCTACGTGAGTCAATTCTAATGTTACCAATAGTCACATTTTATAGCCCTTTAGTGTTGGTATATGTTACCAATTTTTATTTCTAAGTGTATTGCATTTTATTGCAATTTACCGGATTTCGGTGAACTATTTTGACCTAGCCGGACGACCTAGTTCCCTCGGTTTTTGGGTTTCGGTCCAAACTACAAACTTGTAGGTCTATGTCTTATTGCACGCAGGGCAAAATTTCAGGTCATTCTGAGCTGTGTAGACCAAGATATGGTCAATTTACCAATGCTGGACAGAAAGCACTAAAATAGTAGGCTTAGGTCATTTTTAGGTTACTTTTGGTTCGGCCAGTTTTGGTACCTGAATTGTGCAAGCTATTTGACTTGGTTCTGGCCATTTCGGAGTTTTGGTGTCTTCATAAGAATTGTAGCTCTATGTCTTATTACACTCGGGATAAAATTTTAGGTCATTCGAAGTCGTATAGACCAAGATATGGTCAATTCACTAAAGCTGGACAGATTGCACCTTAAGTGTAAAATTTGGTCAATTTTAGTTCTGGCAGTTTTGGTACCTGAACTTGTGCAAGCTATTTGACTTGGTTCTGGCCATTTCTGGGTTTTGGTGTCTTCATAAGAATTGTAGCTCTATGTATTATTGCACTCGGGGCAAAATTTCAGGTCATTCTAAGTTGTATGGACCAAGATATGGTCAATTCACTAAAGCTGGACAGATTGCACCTTTAGTGCAAAATTTGATCAGTTTTAGTTCTGGCAGTTTTGGTACCTGAACTTGTGCAAGCTATTTGACTTGGTTCTGGCCATTTCTGAGTTTTGGTGTCTTCATAAGAATTGTAGCTCTATGTCTTATTGCACTCGGGGAAAAATTTCAGGTCATTCTAAGTTGTATAGACCAAGATATGGCCAGTTTACTAAAGCTGGACAGATTGCACCTTTAGTGCAAAATTTGGTCAGTTTTAGTTCTGGCAGTTTTGGTACCTGAACTTGTGCAAGCTATTTGACTTGGTTCTGGCCATTTCTGGGTTTTGGTGTCTTCATAAGAATTGTAGCTCTATGTCTTATTGCACTCAGGGCAAAATTTCAGGTCATTCTAAGTTGTATAGACCACGATATGGCCAGTTTACTAAAGCTGGATAGATTGCACCTTTAGTGCAAAATTTGGTCAGTTTTAGTTCTGACAGTTTTGGTACCTGAACTTGTGCAAGCTATTTGACTTGGTTCTGGCCATTTCTGGGTTTTGGTGTCTTCATAAGAATTGTAGCTCTATGTCTTATTGCACTCTGTGCAAAATTTCAGGTCATTCTAAGTTGTATAGACCAAGATATGGTCAATTCACTAAAGCTGGACAGATTGCACCTTTAGTGCAAAATTTGATCAGTTTTAGTTCTGGCAGTTTCGGTACCTGAACTTGTACAAGCTATTTGACTTGGTTCTGGCTGTTTCTGGGTTTTGGTATCTTCATAAGAATTGTAGCTCTATATCTATGCTAACCATGGTAAAAATTTCAGGTCAACTGGACCTGTTTTGAGTGAGTTATGGTCATCCCAAGGACTACTGTTCATATGGTCAAAAATCTGGGTTGCAAGGTTGCTAATCCGGATTTGGTCATTTTTAAGGTCAGTTTCTAGGCAGAATTTTGGCAACATTTCTACATGAAAGATGGCCTATTTGGTGTCTAGTTTCACCCCCCCCCCCCCATTGGCTTCATACCAATTGGTTCATAGTTTGGCACTTATGGCCTAATTTAGGTACTGCCTTCAATACACAACCTGCACAAAGCACATACACTTCCAATTTGATATTCCTTCTCCTCCTCATTACATCAATATTCAATCAATAACTCTTCCATATATATATATATATATTGTACACACCAACAATTTTGGGCAGAATATTCAAGTGCTCAATGCACACAATTCACCATTAAGTTCAACATTCACTTCCACCAAAATTCAACATATCTCAATGTCAATATTACACATACACTTCAACATAATCATACTTCAATATCACTTACACTTGCTGCCCACAATTTAACATTAGCATATTTCATTAATAATTACATGTTCACACACAAATTCATGGTTTAATAGGCTGCCAAACATGGCAGTTTGCCCAAAGCCTTAAGGTTCCATTACACACCCTTAATTCAAGCACTACATGCACATACTTAGATTTTAACTTACTACTTCCTCCATTTAAGTTATTCAACCTTAATTTTCATCCATTATAGGTAAGAAAAACTCAACTACAATAAACTTTCATGGCTGTCCAAAATTGAATATATCAATAACTCATCGAATCCTTCAAATTTCTTCACCATCCAACTCATTTCAACCTTAATACAAACTTTAATGAAGCAAGGGATGAAAAACTAGCACTAACCTTTTTTGAGCTTCACCAAAACTTCATCAAATCCTCTTCTTTTTGCTTCCAACATACTGCCCAAGATGTGTGTGCAAGCTTTGATGAAGAAACTATGGTGAAATGAGGGCTTGAACATGGTTGCATGGTGATGGAGGGAGTTTGGCCATGGTGGATTTCCATGGAGGTTTTGGCTGGTTATTTCTCAGGCTTGAAGATGATGACTTCTGCCCAATTCCACTTTGATATATCCCATTTATTTAAGGTTAGTGGAGCACTAACCAATAAATTAATGTTTAATGATTTAAAAGTTTCCTAATTTGCACATTTAGCTCAATTCTTTAACTATTTACATATTGTATCCCATTTTAATTTTTCATGACATTCTCTAAGTGTAATATCATTTATTTTTAATGGACATTGAGCTGAAAAGACAACTCTAGGTGTCAAATGACCAAAATACCCCACTTCGGGCTATATTCCCAATTTTTTGGTAACACCGATTTTTGTCTATTTCTCGATTTTTCATTTTTCTTTATACTAATTTATTAATTTTTCTTTAATAATTCTAGTGTCAATTATATTTCAATAGACCTTTACTTACATCCCAGAATTAAATTCTGAGGGTTCCCCGTAGTCCTGGGGTCGGCAACGGCCTTCCCAAGTCTGATCACCCATCATTTGCGATGCCACTGCTTAACTTAGCTTCATTTTCTCTCTTTCATTTGTCTTTGATTTTTCTTGCATTTTCTTCTTATTTATTTCATCATTATATGTCTTTTCATTATCACCAAAGTGTAGTTCCAGACATTCCGACTTTCCGGGACAGACATTAGCTGTCGAAACAGTAGAATGTACGGACTACGAAAATGAGGATGTTACAGGCCATAACATAAAACTTAGATCTAATCTCTAATAAGAGGAGAATCTAAGCCTGTGCACGTACTATAGTAATCAAAACACAACTAACTCCATTGTCTTCTCAACAAATGAGAGAGACGGGTAATAACCTAGTCAAGCATCTATAGTGAGATATAAAACAATATCACAATCCTTTTAGTGAGCATAAATCACAATACAATTCGATTCAAAGTCAATTCCAATATCCAATAATTTTTATGCTCATCACAATTCAAATCATACATTTGTATTTTTTTCATGCAAATTGCCCATCACAATTCAAAGCATGTTCTATCATAATTTTTCAAAACATAATTTATTCAATTCACAACAATGCTTAATACTTATGGAAATACCATTTTACAAAGCTAAATTCATACATACTATAAAAATTTCAATACTCATTGAATTAAATCCAATGCTTGTTAAACATAATACATAAGAAAAATATGTCATTTAATCATATGAAATATTCATAACAAAATCAGTTAAAAACTAGTTGTGCACAAACCTCTGATAGCTGTCTCTTGGCTCTGACTCAATGTTTCCTTCCCCTTCCCTGATTCTTTGCTAACTGAAACACACAATTTGAAGTGTTTCAGTACTCATTTAAACTGTCTCTAACGATAATGCTTAATAATTAATTCATTGAATTCTATTATTTCCTTAGTCAACCTAAGATGTTGACCCTCATGTATTCTAGGTGAATTAGGTTTTAATGTTACCAATGTGTCACATTTGTAGCCTTTTAGGGTTGGTACATGTTACCGAATTTATTTCCATGTATATTGCATTTTATTGCAATTTGTCGGATCCCGATATACTAATTTGACCTAGCCGGACGACCTAGTTCTCTCGGTTTTTGGGTTTCGGTTAAAAGACAAACTTGTAGATCTATGTCTTATTGCACGCGGGGCAAAATTTCAGGTCATTCTGAGTTATGTAGACCAAGTTATGGTCATTTACTATTGTTGGTCAAAATACATCAAAATTGGTCACTTTAGGTCATTTTAGGTCACTTTTGGTTCGGCCAGTTTTTGGACCTGAACTTATGCAAGCTATTTGACTTGCTTATAGTTATTTCTGGGCTTTGTTGTCTTCATAGGACTTGTATATATATGTCTCAACTATTCATGGTAAAAATTTCAGGTCAATTGGACCTGTTTTGAGTGAGTTATGGCCAAAACACTAACTGCTGCCCAAATGGTCAATTTTCAGGCCTTAAATGCACTAATCCGGATTTGGTCATTTTTCAAGTCACATTCCAAGCAGAATTTTGGTAAGCTTCCTTCATGAAAGTTGGCACATTTTGTGCCTAGTTTCACCTCCAATTGGTCTCATACCAATTGGAGACACACACTTAAGGTTCTAAGCCAAAACACTTACTGCCCTATTGCACATTGTCTATCACTCATCAAAGGATACATTTAACACTTACCAAATTACATATTCATGCCAATCTGGTTTGTACCATAACCTAAAAACATTTTACTTCATATTGTTGGTCATTTTGGCAGCTTATAATCACACTCAATATGCACATTATAGTCCAAAATTTACCAAGTCCAAATTACACACAATTTAACCACAAAACCTAGCTCATTTATATGTCCACACTCAAACTCTTATACACATATACAAGCTGTCATAACAAATACCATAATTCAACAATAATATTCCGTAAACCAAACCATGAAATACATATTTTTGATTCACTCTTCAAGTTATCGAATTGTAGTCTTCATCAATTAGCTTTCCAAGCTTCCAAAGTCAAGTGTACATTCACATATACATCTAATATACATCACCCAATTTATTCCTACACATATAAACACTTAATCAACCCTTTAATCTACTATTTACAAGCAAGGATAAACTGTTCTTAAGGAGTTTTCATGGCTGCCAAAAATATACATCTCCCTTCAAACATCAAACTCCAAAAATCTTCCCACAATTTAAGTACCCATAACATCCACACAAACTTTAATGAAGCAAGCATCAAAAATACCTACTTACCACTTTGGAAACTCTTCAAAACTTCACCAAAACTTGATCTTCTTGCTGCCTATGTACTGCCCAAGGTGTATGGACAACTTTTAGTGAAGGGAGCTTGAGGTTTCCATGGTTGGATCAAGCTTGCAGGGAGCTCCAAGGTGGGCGGCAATGGAGTTATTCATTCTTCCATTTTTGGCTGGTTCGAAGATGAAGTTTTCTGCCCAAAATGATGATTAATGGTCCACTTTAGGTGTTAGTGGACCACTAAGTTAGAATCTAATCTTTGTTTATTCTTAAGGTTTCATATTCCCACATTTAACTCCCAATTTTTGCTATTTATATTAGGTACCGCCAATTTAATTTCTCATGACATTTTTCCAGTGTAATATCATGTATTTTTAATGAATATTTAGGTCAAAAGACAACTTGGGGTGTCAAATGACCACCCCTGTTTGGGTTGCATTCCCGATTTTTCAGTAACATCGGATTTTGTCGTTTTCTCGATTTCTCACTTTTCTTTGTACTAATTAACTAATTTTTCTTTGATATTTCTAATGGTATTTATACTTCAATAGACATTTATTTAAGTCCTAAAAATATTTTCCAGGGTTCCCCGCGGTTCAAGGCTAGTCAATGGTCCACGCCGCAACTTCACGGTGCGGTCACATTTCATTGCTATTATTTTTCCTTTGTTTTTCTTGTATTTTCTTTTCTTGTCTTTCATTATTTTATGTCTCCTCATTCATATCTAAGTGTAGTTCTAGGCATCCTAGCTGTCCAGACAACATTGGTAATCGGAACAGTAGAACGCACTACCGAACATAGGGGTGTTACAATTCTCCCCCCCTTAAAATAAATTTTGTCTCGAAATTTTACCTGGCATCAATTTCTGAACAGCTGTGGGTACTGTTTCCTCATGTCCTCTTCATGTTCCCAAGTAACTTCTTAGCCTGAATGATGGTTCCACAGCACTTTAACCAGGTGTATCTGTTTATTCCTCAGCTGCTTCACCTCATATGCCAGAATTTCTATGGGTTCTTCCTCATATGAGAGGTCTGGATTTACCTCAATCTCTTCAACTGATAGCACATGAGATGGGTCAGATCTGTACCTCCTTAACATGGACACATGGAAGACACTGTGTATCCTTTCTAGATCTGGAGGTAATGCCAACCGATATGCCAAAGGACCCACTCTCTCCAGAACCTCATATGGTCCGATGAATCGAGGACTCAGTTTCCCCTTTCTGTCAAATCTCATAATCCTCTTCCAAGGAGAAACTTTGAGGAATACCTTATCACCCACTACATATTCAATATCTCTTCTCTTCAGATCAACATAGGACTTCTGATGGTCTGATGCAGCCTTGAGTTTATCTCTGATCAATATGATCTTTTCTTCTGTCTGCTGAATAATTTCTAGCCCAATCATCTTCCTTTCACCTACTTCATCCCAACATAGGCGAGTTCTGCACTTCCTGCCATACAAAGCTTCATATAGAGCCGTCCCAATGCTTGATTGGTAGCTGTTGTTATAAGAAAACTCAATCAAAGGCAAGTGTGTATCCCAACTACTTTCAAACTCAATCACACAAGCCCGTAGCATATCCTCCAATATCTGAATTACCCTTTCAGACTGGCCATTTATCTATGGGTGGAATGCTGTGCTGATGTTCAATCTAGTTCTTAGGGCTCTCTGAAGACTACCCTAGAATCTAGAAGTGAACCAAGAATCTCTGTCAGATACAATCCATACTAGCACTCCATGCAGTTTTACAATCTCATTTATGTACAATCTGGCCAATCTCTCTAACTATAGTCCATCCAGACTGGCAAAAAGTGAGCAGACTTGGTTAGTCTATTAACTATAACCCATGCTGCATTATGACTATTATATGTCTTCGAAAGTCTCATCACAAAATCCATTGTTATCTGTTCCCTTATAGTGTTTCATAGGGCGCCGTTTGTATGCTAGCTTGACACTTATTATTGTATAGAAATTCTGTTAGTGGAAGGTATCTGTCCCATCTTCCCTTGGATTCAAGGACACAAGTTCTCAATATATTCTCGAGGGCTTTTTACATTTTACAGGTCATTATTATCATTTCATTTCATTATTTATAGAAACTCAATGAGTTTCAAAATTTACCTGAATCACTTGTTTCGACTGTCCATCCGTCTGAAGATGATAAGTCGTACTGATATCTCTAAGCTTATAGCAATTACTGTGGTACAAGTAGTTTACATTAATGTAACTGAGTCACTGACTCTAGCTACCTTACAAGTGTAGTCTTTCGATAGGCTAGTTTTGAAGTTTGAAATTTCTGACTAGAATTTTCACATTTATTTCCCGTAATAGTACTCTATTCGGGCGTAACTGTATCAAATTATAGATTAGTTACAAATATTCTTAGTTTATTATACCACAAGGAAGCACGTAGCTCTACACAATAATCCTGTGTCGGTACTATAATCTGCAGCTTACAATACAAACATTGAGAACATTACATAGTCACTATGTTATAACCTCATGGACTAGGTTTTCTAATATCTTATCTTTCTCGAATCCACTAATATCCTTCTCTGTCTTTTAAAGTCATATAAGTAGTCTCTTCATGTAATTATTTAAATTTAAAACTCATTACTTATTTTTTTGCTCAAGTAACCTATCAAAGCACCTGCAGGCGTTACGTATCGCAGTCCCTGCAAGCCCTTGGGTGGTACCTATCAGAGCACTTTGCAGGCATTACGTATCGCCATCCCTGCAAGCCCCCTGATACCGATATTCATTGTCTTTTAAAATCTTATCCACCATATGTGGTCAATCCATGACTTTCCATGTAGGCAGTACTGCTATATGTAATTCCTAATTGGTGTACCAATTGATCCATACATTATACATAAGACTAGGTTTACTTTGAGCAATTAAACATTATCAATTGTCTAACAAAATCTTCATATCCATGTATTATAGAAAAAGTGGGTCCCACATCACTATTTCATGTGATTTAGCATGTAGTGATAACGAAATTTCCATGTCAATGTACAGTGGAAAAGTGGGTCCCACATACTTGTTTCAAGTAATTTAGTATATAGTGACTTAGTAAGGATAAGCCAACAATGTTTTTCAAGAACCTTTCTTTAGGTTCAATTTCGAGATTTTCACTTTGCTTATCACTTTGGACAGTTTATGGCCATTGTTCGGCCCCATTTCCAAAAAGGAAATTGTTCTTTTATGTCTTGCTTTTATTTCCCAGATGACTATTCGAGCTTCGACTCATAGGTTTCTCACTCTTCTCCATTTCACGTTGCCTTTGTGGGGTTGGGTTTGTACTTGGGCTTGGGCTGACAGAGTATCAGCCATTTGTTGAAAGAAAGTGGCCATTTGCTGGGCCATTTGTGTAGTAATTTGTACAAGTGGGGCTAATAAAGTCGAACTTTTGACTCTCTGAGGGGCTGAGGCCTCACCTTATACTTTCGCTGTAACAGACTGTTCTATTGTCTTATTCTTCTCTTCCGTATCTTTTCACAGGATTTTCTATTTCTTATACAACCAACACAAGGAGATTCCTCTCCATTAGTTCATATTTATGATGTAAATGTACTATATGTGTCAAACATTTAAGTAGTTGTAGTTATCGATAAAAATATTTCAAATTCACAGTTCGAAATTTACTTTAAAACCATTGCTCTGATACCACAAAACATGTCACACCCTACTCCTCTGTAAGATGTAACATGATCCCGTAGTACACCTAATGAATTACCGTACTTTGCCCATTAGATATACTACAAGGGATTTTAAAATAATTTTTGTGAAATTTAAATCATCGATTAAAATCTGGTATTATAAAATTTTTTTCAAAGTTTTGGCAAAGTGCTAGCTGTATTTTGAGAAAACAGTTCTTCAATCCTGCAAAAGAAAATGCTCCCAATATGTTTTCTCAAATACAACTCCAATAACTTCATTTCAATTCACAATTCAAATCTCAATAAACAATCCATTCATTTTCATACTAATCTCATCATAAAGAAACATTTCATTTATTATAAGACTCAAAATTTATATTATAAGACTATTCAAGTAAATAAAATCTCAAATTTACATTTACAATAATTTACATTTAATTACATGCCAAATTATTTTACAAGAGTTTTTATACAACTGCTCAAATAATTTACATACATATTATTACATACATACATCAAAACCCGTGTACATGGGTATACCTGGAGCTAATCTGAATGTTTCCTCAAAGAAGTTTACTCAATTGCTTTATGCTCTTTTCACCTGCGACAGCATACAAAGCTATCGCTAAGTGGTGAACTCAGTAGTGCACAACTATAATTTAAAACATAGTACAATATACATTGACAAAATTCACAGCAAATAATTTGGAAATCTGAATACTCATCAAATTCCAAAACTCAAAATATTCATTGCCAATATCATTTGTATAAAATGACTTTAATCACGAAATTCAATTTATCAAATCATAACTAACCATTTAAGATAATTCCAATAAAATAATTATACATAAATCATAATTGCAATCACAATTCTTTACTATTCAAAAACATTCTATACCTCAAAACCATTCTATATCTCAAAACCATTCTGTATCTCAAAAACCATTATGTATCTAAAAAACCATTATGTATCTCAAAAACCATTCTGTATCTCAAAAACCATTATGTATGTCAAAAACTATTATGTATCTCAAAAACCATTCTTTATCTCACTAACAATGCAAGACTAATCCGAAAGGGCCATCTTCGAGGTGATTCTAACTCCCTATGGTCGGGGAGGTCGAATCAAATTCTAACTCCCTATGGTTAGGGAGGTCGAATCATCGTGCACAGTACACATCACAATAATGAATCTTCCGCAAGGGCCATAACATAAAACTTAGATCTAACCTCTAATAAGAGGAGAATCTAAGCCTATGCACGTACCATGGTAATCAAAACACAACTAACTCCATTGTCTTCTCAACAAATGAGAGAGACGGGTAATAACCTAGTCATGCATCTATAGTGAGATATAAAACAATATCACAATCCTTTTAGTGAGCATAAATCACAATACAATTCGATTCAAAGTCAATTCCAATATCCAATAATTTTTATGCTCATCACAATTCAAATCTTACATTTACATTTTTTTCATGCAAATTGCCCATCACAATTCAAAACATGTTCTATCACAATTTTTCAAAACATAATTTATTCAATTCACAATAATGGATAATACTTGTGGAAATACCATTTCACAAAACTAAATTCATACATACTATAAAAATTTCAATACTCATTGAAATAAATTCAATGCTTGTTAAACATAATACATAAGAAAAATATGTCATTTAATCACATGAAATATTCATAACAAAATCAGTTAAAAACTAGTTGTGCAAAAACCTTTGATAACTGTCTCTTGGCTTTGACTCAGTGTTTCCTTTCCCTTCCCTGAGTCTTTGCTAACTAAAACACACAATTTGAAGTGTTTCAGTATTCATTTAAACTGTCTCTAACGATAATGCTTAATAATTAATTCATTGAATTCTATTATTTCCTTAGTCAACCTAAGATGTTGACCCTCGATGCATTCTAGGTGAATTAGGTTTTAATGTTACCATTGTGTCACATTTGTAGCCTTTTAGGGTTGGTACATGTTACCCAATTCATTTCCATGTATATTGCATTTTATTGTAATTTTTTGGATCCCGGGATCCCGATATACTAATTTGACCTAGCCGGACCACCTAGTTCCCTAGGTTTTCAGGTTTCGGTCAAAACCACAAACTTGTAGATCTATGTCTTATTGCACGCGGGGCAAAATTTCAGGTCATTTTGAGTTATGTAATCCAAGTTATGGTCATTTTACTATTGCTGGTCAAAATGCATCAAAATTGATCATTTTAGGTCACTTTTGGTTTGGCCAATTTTTGGACCCGAAGTTATGCAAGCTATTTGACCTGCTTATAGTCATTTCTGGGCTTTGGTGTCTTCATAAGACTTGTAGATATATGTCTCAACTATTCATGATAAAAAGTTCAGGTCAATTAGACCTATTTTGAGTAAGTTATGACCAAAATACTAACTGCTGCCCAAATGGTCAATTTTCAGGCCTTAAATGCACTAATCCGGATTTGGTCATTTTTCAAGTCACCTTCCAAGTAGAATTTTGGTAAGCTTCCTTCATGAAAGTTGGCACATTTTGTGCCTAGTTTCAGCTCTAATTGGTCTCATACCAATTGGAGCCACACATTTAAGGTTCTAAGCCAAAACACATACTGCCCTATTGCGCATTGTCCATCACTCATCAAAGGATACATTTAACACTTACCAAATTACACATTCATGCCAAATCTGGTTTGTACCATAACCTAAACACATTTTACTTCATATTTTTGGTCATTTTGGCAGCTTATAATCACACTCAATATGCATATTATAGTCCAGCATTTATCAAGTCCAAATTACACACAATTTAACCGTAAAACCTAGCTCATTTACATGTCCACACTCAAACTCTTATACACATACACAAGCTGCCATAACAAGTACCATAATTCAATAATAATATTCCATAAACCAAACCATGAAATACATATTTTGGGTTCACACTTCAAGTTGCTAAACTGTAGTCTTCATCAATTAGCTTTCCAAGCTTCCAAAGTCAAGTGTACATTCACATATACATCTAATATACATTACCCAATTTATTCCTATACACATAAACACTTAATCAACCCAATTTACATTAGGTACCACCAATTTAATTTTTCATGACATTTTCCAAGTGTAATATCATGTATTTTTAATGAACATTTAGGTTAAAAGACAACTCAGGGTGTCAAATGACCATAATGCCCCTGTTCGGGTTGCATTTCCAATTTTTCGGTAACACCGGATTTTATCGTTTTCTCGGTTTCTCACTTTTCTTTGTACTAATTAACTAATTTTTATTTGATATTTCTAATGGTATTTATACTTTAATAAACATTTATTTAAGTCCTAAAAATATTTTTCAGGGTTCCCCGCGGTCCAGGGCTAGTCAATGGTCCACGCCGCAACTTCCCGTTGCAGTTACCCATCGCTAGGGTTCTCGACTCGCTTAACTTGGTTACATTTCATTGCTATTATTTTTTCTTTGTTTTTCTTGTATTTTATTTTCTTGTATTTTATTATTTTATGTCTTCTCATTCATATCTAAGTGTAGTTCTAGGCATCCTAGCTATCCAGACAACACTGGTCACCGGAACAGTAGAACGCACTACCGAATATAGGGGTGTTACACTTATGAAGAAGATCAAAATGTGTTGTTTCATGGTTTGGTTTATAGTATTATATTGTTGAATTATGTTGTTATGGATGGCAGCATGTATGTGTGTATTAAGGTTTAAATTTGGACATGCAAATGAGGTGCATTCATGTGTTTAATTGTTATAATTGGACTTGGAAAATTCTGGGTTATAGTGTGCATATTGAGAATGGTTATAAGCTGCTAAAATGACTAAAAATGTGTTGTGAAATGTGTTAATGGTAAGGTACAAAACAGAAATGACATGGAAGAGTTAACTTGGTGAGCATAGAATGTGTAATTGATGAGTGATGAACAATGTGTAATAGGGTAGTGTATGTTTTAGCTTAGAACCTTAAGTGTGTGGCTCTAATTAGTATGAGACCAATTGGAAGTGAAACTAGGCGCAAAATGTGCCAACTTTCATGAAGGAAGCTTACCAAAATTCTGCTTAGAAGGTGACTTGAAAAATGAGCAAATCCGGATTAGTGCTTTGAAAACCTGAAAATTGACCATTTGGGTAGCAGTTAATGTTTTGGCCATAACTCACTCAAAACAGGTCCAATTGACCTGAAATTTTTACCATGAATATTTGAGACATATATCTACAATTCTTATGAAGACACTAAAGCCCAGAAATGGCTAGAACCAAGCCAAATAGCTTGCACAAGTTCAGGTCCAAAAACTGGCCGAACCAAAAGTGACTTAAAAATGACATAAAGCTACCATTTTGATACATTCTGTCCAGCATTGGTAGATTGACCATAACTTGGTCTACACAACTCAGAATGACCTAAAATTTTTCCTCGAGTGCAATAAGACATAGACCTACAAGTTTTTAGTTTAGACCAAAACCCGAAAACCGAGGAAACTAGGTCATCCGGCTAGGTTAAATTAGTATACTGAAATTCGGCAAATTGCAATAAAATGCAATATACTTGAAAATGAATTTGGTAACATGTACCAATACTAAAAGGCTATTAAATGTGACATATTGGTAATATTAGAATTGACTCACTTAGAGTGCATCAAGGGTCAATATTATAGGTTGACTAATAAAATGAATTGAAGGGAATAGTACCAAAAAAAATTTAAATATTGGATTTTATTGTCAGAAACAAATTCATTGAGTACTAAAACACTTAAAATTGTATATTTCAATTGAAAAGGATATTGAGAAGCATAGGGAACGCTGAGTCAGGGCCAAGAGGCATATATCAGAGGTTTGTGCACAATAGTTATTTGTTTTTAATTTTTCAATTGAAATAAATTATGATTATTTGTACGTTATTGTTTTAAATTGTGTTTGTGAGCAATAATTTTGATTTCTTATTTTTCTACTTAAAATTTTATTTGAACATTATAGTTTTAAATTGTGTTTGTGCACAATACTTTTTATATTCACTGCTTTTACCAGAAAATTTATTTGGAGGAATGAGTTATAAATAATATTTGATTGTTTTGGCTTTGGGAATCTTATTTGGAAATTATTTTGTTGCCTACTTTGCAAATGGAAATTTTGAGATAAAATATGATTTGTGGTTTGTATAAAATATTTAAATATTGTAATTTGGAATTGTTTTGATTCACACTTGGCATGACACTGTTACTATGTTCCTCCATTTATGGGGTGAGTGTGATTATAGTCCTCCCTCTTTGACTTATCAGTCTAGGGTGAGTGTGATTATGTTCCTCCCTCTTTGACTTGCTAGTCTGAGGTGAGTGTGGATGAGTACTCATTATTTAACTAGTTTGCTCCCTCATTGATTTCGATTATTGGGGTGAGTGTGTCTTATAGTGGTGTACAACACGGCATGTGTGGAAAAATTGTGTCATGACCTAAATTGTGTTATTGATTGTCAACATTGTATTATTCAGTTATTTGATCAAATGGTGTTATTGATTGGAAAAACTGTATTATTCAGTTATTTGATCAAATTGTGTTATTGATTGACAACACTGTATTATTTAGTTATTTGATCAAATGGTGTTATTGATTGGCAAAACTTTATTATTCAGTTATTTGATCAAATGGTGTTATTGATTGGCAAAACTGTATTATTCAGTTATTTGAACCAATGGTGTTATTGATTGGCAAAACTATGTTATTCAATTATTTGATCAAATTTGTGTTATATGAACTTTGTAAATTGTGAATTATTTGATTTGTGAATTGTCAATAAAAGATTTATATATCGCATTTCAAATTGTTATTGTGCACCACTGAGTAAATTTTACTCAGCGATAGCTTTTCATTGCTGTCGTAGGTAGACAGACTGACAGGGCAGCAGACTAGGCTGCTAATGCTATATTGAGAGTTCATCGGGTATATTGAGTATACCATATTTTGCATTTTGTATTGTAATGTATGTTCACTGTATGTATATAGTGTTCTTGGTTTTGAGCAGTTGTAAATTAAAATTGTACATTAAAGCTGTAAACCAAATTTGTAAATTATTTTGGTTTGTAAATATTGTGATAAATTTCTTTTTATCTCAGCTTTTGAAAACACTAGAAAATTATTGTGGATTGAGTAGACAAATGTTGAGAAACTTATTGTGTTGATTTGGATGTTGGAGTTTGAGATTGAGAAATATATTTGAAGTGCTTTTTACAGGTTTTTGAAGAACTGTTTTATTCAAATTACAGAGGGCACTCTGCCAAAATTTTTGCAGAAATTGTTAATTATTCAAATGTGTTAGCTATTTCACTTCAGTTCAAAAAAAAATTTAACACCTGTAAATAGTGCTCACCACTGTAAAAAGAAGTAAGAAAAGTTTTAAAATCTCTTGTAGTGTATTTAATGGGTTATCAGGAGATGAAGTTGGTAATTCATTAGGTATACTACGGGATCATGTTATGCCTTACGGAGGGGTTGGGTGTGACAGATAGAAAGTTGAGACATAAACCTACAACTTTTATGAAGAAAACAAACCCAAACTTTGACCATAACCTGTCCAAAAATTCACCTGCAGTCAACCCACAAAAATTGCAAAAATTCAGGAAATGCCCAGAATCTTGGGTAATACTAAATCTGGCCAACTATGTTCAAATGACCATAACTTAGGCTACAAAACTCCAAATGGAGTGATTCAAAAAGAGAAATAAAGTTAAGACAATAAGGAGCAACTTCTATGAGGAAAACTTAGCCAAATTTCAACAGCAACTTGACCAGTGGAACAGTGAAAAACAGGGCACCAAATCTGAAATTTTGAAAGTTTCACCTAAGAAACTTAAAGTTTGAGAAAATAACCAAAACCAATAAATTAGGTAACCAAAATGTGGTATGTAGGTGAAATTGAAATCCCTATACCTATTAAGCATGAGAAAGTCAACAATTTGACTTGAATAGTATCGAGAATAGTAACCTCGAAATATAAATTTAAAAAAAATGTCAGGTTAAGCATAATAAAGTTAGATATAAATAGATTTGAAATTATTTTTAGATTTATGATAAATTATGATACTAAAACACTGTAAAATTATGTGTTTCAGTTGAAAAGAATACCGAGAAAGAACCCTAAGCATCGAGTTAAGGCCAAGAGGCAACTCGCATAAGGTTTGTGCACAACATAAATATCCTTTAAACTTCCTTTGCAAAGTGCATGAAATGATTTGTGGTTTACTTATATTGCAAAATAATGATTGAAATGTACACTATGCTTTTGATCTAAATTGTTTGAAATTTGATGATATGTGATTTAATTATCAGTAAATGTTTGATAAATTATTAAGATAGTTTTGAAACCACAGTGTTATGACCATATATTTGAATACCTCACTAGCATGACTAGTGGAAGGAAATAGTTTTGAATTTTGATTCCCTCTCTGGCTGAAGTGTTGAGGTGTGTGCTAGTAGAGAAAGAAATTTGAATGGATACGCATAGTTTGAGCTAGCTAGCCTTGTGATTTCTCATAAGCCTTTGGCTATTGAGATAAATATTATTCTGAATGGCATGATATAACTGTGTGTTTTTATGAAATTCGTTTTGAGATTTCCTAAATGAGATTATTTGGACTAAAAATTTATAAATCATGTTTTGTATCTGTTTTTTATGTTTAGTATCATATTTGAATAAATGTGATTTGAATTATGCATAAATGTTATTTTAGTATGTTGTGCACCACTGAGTCATAGTACTCAGTGATGACTGTTATTGATGTCGCAGCTATAGAGACTAGAGGAGCAGCAGAGTGAGCTGCTGAGGATCTTGGGGCCACATCCCTGAAATTTTGTCGAGTATATTTTATACCCTGATTGTAATATTTATTTTGGTGTATGTAGATGTATGTACATGTATAAACTGGTCATGAGCAATTGTATAGAGTTTGTAATAATATTATTTTGGATTTGCTAATGTAAATTTTGGTTGATGAATATAAATTGATTTTACTTTAATGAAATATGAATGAAATTATTTAGTATTATTTTTTATGATAATTGAATTGAGAATTATTTTGAATTTTGGAGTTTGGGAAAAATTGTGTTGATTGTGTTGTAATAGTGATGGATTTTGATGAAAAGAATTATAGAAAGTATTTTTACAGGTTTTTGAAGAACTGTTTTCTTAAAATACAAACGGCACTCTGCCGAAATTTTTCCAAAATTTATGGACAAATAAAAATGGATAAAAGTTTTAACTAGCTTTTAAACTTCTATTAAATGTAAGAAAATGTTCACCACTTCCAAAAAGTAAGAAAATGTTTTAAAATCCCTTGTAGGGTACTTAATGAATTATCGACAGGTGAAGTTTGATAGTTCATTAGGTATTTTATAGGATCATGTTATGCCTTACAGAGGGGCAAGGTGTGACATACCACATTTTTCATTTTATTTTTGTTGGCATTGATTTCCAATACCATTTCAAAGCTTATTTTATGTTATTCAAAATTTTCAGATTTCATACCTTAAGTTTACTGTTCCATTGGTCATTGTTACAGTGGAAATATGACAAAATTCTCTTCATCAAAGTTGTTCCTTTATGTGTCTTATTTAAATTCCTTTTTGAATCACTCCATTTGGAGTTTTTTAGCTCAAGTTATGGTCATTTTACCATAACTGACTAGATTTTCTGGGCAAATTTAGTTCTGCCAGATTTGGTGTCCTTACTTAGACTAGCAATTTGAATTGGTTAGGCTCAAAAATTGAGTTTGTGTTCTTCATGAAAGTTGTTCTAAATTGTCTAATCTTTTCATTGATATAAAATTCAGGTCATTTGGATATTTCTACACTGAGTTATGGCGAAATGAACAAAGTCAATTTCTAGGCCCAGCAGGTTGGTTATCCAGATTTAGTCAATTTTTAAGGTATTCTAAGTTGGTTTTCTAGGCAAGGTTTCCTCATCAAAGTTGTGCTATTATGTGTCTAGTTTCATGTCCAATTGGCCTTGCACCAATTGAACCTACAACACTCAAGTTACAACTGCCCAAACTTACTAGACTCATATCCAGCCCTGCATGTAACACCCTCCCTGTAGCAATTCCGTACATTCTACTGTTCCGGTGATTGGTGTCAGTCCGGACAGCTAGAACGTCTGGAAAAAATATTTAAACTAAAGTGAGGAACCATAATTAACTAAAATATTAATAAGAAAAATTTAGGAAAAATTTTAGAAATAAAATACAACCAAGTTAAATGAGCCGGTGCCCAAGCGATGGGTAACCTAGTAGGAAGTTGCGGTTCTCGCAACTAGGAGCCCTAGACTTGGGGGAAAATTCATAAAATAATTTTTAGGACTCCAGAGAAGGGCCATTGAGGTTTCTATGGCATTAGAATGCCAAGAAAATACTTAGAAAAAATTTTCAATTGGTACAGATAATTTTGGCCAGTTAAGCCAAACGGAGGGCATTTTGGTCATTTCGTCTTCAGAGATGATTTTCGACCGACTTGTCCAGTTAAGTACATAATTATTATGATATAAAATATGAATAAATATTACTAAAAATTTAATTGAAAATGAGTAGAAAAGAAAAGAAAAGAAAATGAAATAAAAGTCATATTTATGACATAAGCATGATGCAATTAAAATATTTTCACCCAATCAAATTTTGACACATCATTATAAACTACTTAAACATAAATAAAAGGAGATAAAAATTGAAAAAGTGGACAGCCATCTTCAATCTTTGGGCTGCAGAAACGTAGAGAGAGAGAGAGAGAGGAGAAAAAAAACTCCATGAAAGCTCTTGTTCAAGCTTGATTTTCCCTAAGCTCTCCACCCCAAAACCCTAAACTTCCTTCACAAAAAATTATCCCTAAACCTTGAGGAAGTATAAGGCAGCAGAAATTTGAGGAAATTTTGAAGTTGGGCAAGTCCAAGTTAGGTCATAAGTGAGGTTAGTGCCAATTCCTTCTAGAAATTTTATGTATATCATATGTGGAGTAGGAATTAAATGTGAAAATTAAGTGAAACTAAACAAAAGTTGCATGATGAATTTTTACCATTTTTGGCAGCCATGAACTTATGAGAGTTTTAATGATTTTTTTTAGATTAAAAGAGTATATAAGCTGTCCTTTGATATGAAATTAACACTTAGCACCTTATATTGTAAGTTAATGGAAGAATAGAGGAATTGAGAATTTAGGGTTTTGACCAAATTAAGGCTTTAATCCTATAATGGTGTAGGAAAATTTTAATGGTCAATTAGTGACCATTTGGTTATTGGTAAACAAGAAATGAAGTGTGTTTAGTGATGGGATTTAGGTTTAGTGTGGCTGCCCTAGGTGACCTGCAGAATTGGACATGAGTCCAGCAGGTTTGGGCAGCCATAACTTGAATTGTAGAGGTTCAATTGGTGTAAGACCATTTGGACATGAAACTAGACACATAATGGCACAACTTTGGTGAAGAAACCATGCCCATAAGACCAAACCAAGTAGACAAAAAGCTTGCCCCAATCCAGGTGACCTGCAATCTGTTTCTGTAGAATGACCAAATGAACAGTGATTGTTCATTTGGCCATAACTCAGTGTAGAATGGTCCAATTGACCTAAAAGGTTACCAGCAACAAGTTGAGATATAGACCAACAACTTTCATGAAGAAACCTAACCTAAATTATGACCAGAACCTATCCAACAAGTGAGTTGCGATCCATTCCTTTGCCGTAGATATGGTTAGTCCAGAAAAATTCCAATCCGGCTAGTTGTGGTTTTTGGACCATAACTTGAGATAAACAAACTCCAAATTGAGTGATTCAAAAAAGGAAATTCAACTATACAAAATAAGGAACAACTTTCATGTTGATCATTTTGCCAAATTCCCACTGCAAGAATGACTAATGGAACAGTAAAGATAAGTTATGAAAACTGAAAATTCTGCTCAATTAACTTTAAGCTTAGAAATGGTATTGGCAACCAATACCAACAAATTTTGAATGCAAAATGTGGTATGTTGGGAGTATTAAAGCCAATGTACCTATTGTCTATGCAAAATTCAACATTTTAGTTGACTAATGAAGTGAATAGTAACACCAAAACTTGAAATTCAAAAATTGTAAAACTCAAAAGTGTCAAATGCCCTAGTATACTTAATAAGATTAGTTTGGATAGCTTGGCATGCCAATAGGATTCAGTTAGCAGTACTTCACATGGCATTATGCCATTCTGTGATTTCATGGCTTTTAGCCATTCTGACATTATGTTGATACTTGGCCTTGTGCCTAATGTTATTATAGCTTATTAGCTGTTCTGTTGCACGCCGTGAGACACATATGTGGCCGATGGTGTGACGGCCCGAGGTACTTGATACCCAGTGCCAGTTTACCCGTTTATCCAGTCCAGTCATCCAGTATAGGTTACTTGGGCAACCAAAAATGAAAGTGGATAAATTTAATGAAATAATGAATATAACAAGTACAAAATAAGTAAGACTACAAATACTCATCGAAAATTTATTTGCAATGAGACATCAATACATTCACTGCATATTTATTTTCTATTATTTCTTTTTATTTTATTATTGGCACCACTAAGCATTATTACTTAGCGCGTTGCTTTTGCCACGCATAGGTTCTGGAGATACTGACTGAGAGCCCAGTAGACCACAGACTGGGTGAGACCTCCTGCAGCTCTGCATAGTGTCCGTGTCACCTCACCATCTTCAGTGCATTGGTAGGACACTAGGTTTCATTTTGGTATTTTATAACTAACTTTTATTTTCTCTTGTGTAATTGAGACTTATGTAATGTATTTTGATGTTAATGTAAATAGTGGAAATTGTGTTTATGAATGGAAAATTGAGTATTTATTTATTGCTTATATATGAATACCATGAGAAATGAATGATTGAGAAATGGAAATGTTGTTAAAAAAAAATATTGAGATTTTGTTGATGAGATGGAGTTTGGGATTGATTAAAAATATTGGAAGTGTTTTTCACAGGTTCTGAAGAACTGTTTTCTCCATTTGTAGCTGGTACTCTACCGGATTTTCTATAAAATTTTCGGAACCTCAAATAAATTATAATTTCAATAAATGACTTAAATGAATTATATTTCACAAATTATATTCAAAACTATGATAAAAATAAATTAAGGAAGAATAAAAATGATTGAGATAAAATAGAGTGTTCCGGTACACTGTGTGACATATCTTACTCGGATATACTGTAGACGGGTAAGGGGTGTCACATTTAGTGGTATTAGAGCACGGTTTAGGTATTTCTAGGCCTAGATTGAGTCCATACAATGCATTGTATTTGTAAGAGTCGAGATGACACTAATGTAGATCTGTTTGTCTTTGTTATTTTGAATAGGATATGGACCCTACATCTCAGAGGACAGTTGAAGAGGAAGTGGAGAGTAATGCTCCACCTGCAATAGCTAAGACTGGAGGTAGGGGAGAACCTGCTCCACCAGCTCCAACAAAGCCTACTCAGCCTCCACAGGTCGTGTTCCAGCAAATGGCCGAATTCTTCAAACAAATGGCTGGGATAATGCCACCACCACCACCACCTCCACAGCAGAAATCACGCCTGGAAAGACTAAGAAAATTTGGAGCAATGGATTTCTTTGGCATGAGAGAAGATGATTCTGTTGTAGCTAAAAATTGGTTGAACAGAATAGGAAAGGTTTTAAAACAACTCTACTGCACTCCATAGCAAAACCTAGAAGCTGCCATATCTCTGTTGCAAGACTATGCATATGAATGGTGGGATACGGTGTCTAGTGAAGTGCAACCAGAAGTAATAACTTGGGACTTCTTCCTCTTAGAATTCGAGAAGAAATATGTAGGTAGTGTATACCTGGAAGAGAGAAGAAGAGATTAACCTGAGGCAGAGACAGTTGACAGTAGCCGAGTATGAAAAGGAATTTGTCAGATTGAGCTGCTACGGAAGGGAGATAGTCCCTAATGAGGCTGAAAGGTGTAAGAGATTTGAAGAGGAATTAAATGACAATATAAAGATCATGATTACTGCCTTGGGAATCACAGACTTCACCAAGTTAGTGAAAGTTGCAATAAAAGTTGAAAAGGTTAGAATAAGTGAGGAGACCAGAAGAGAGAGACAGCAGAAGAGGGGCTCGGGTCAGTCAAGTTCATCTCCTGCACCTGGGAAGAAGTTCAAAGGTCCACCTGCATAGAGTTTAGGTCAACCACAAGGTCAGGGTCAGTCTCAGGGGCCCAGGCCATAGTTCACCCCTAGGAGAGGTCAGTCCACACCATTAGTGGGCAGCCCTCTAGGGACGGAGTTTAGGGGACTAGCCCCAGCATCTTCTACATGTCCACATTGTCTGAAATGGCATAAGGGAGAGTGCTGGAGAGTGACTGGTGCCTGCTTAAGGTGTGGGTCGACAAAGCATCAGCTGAGTAACTGTCCACACAGAACTACTACAGTTGCTCCAACACAAGCAGACAGACCTGCTCCTGCACCACAAAGAGGTAGGAAATCTGGCAAATCTAAGGCAGTGGGACCATCACAGAGGCCTGCATCTGAGCCAGCAGAGAGGCTTGAGGGGAGACCACCTGCCAGAGCCTATGCCATGAGAGCTCAGGAGGAGCAAGATGCCCCGGACATCATCAGGGGTATGTTCTTCCTCTACAATACATCTGTGCATGCATTGGTGGATCCAGGATCCACTCATAATACATCGGCATCAACTTACCTATAGAAAGGGCGATATTAGTAGGGGAGAGTGACCAAAACATTCTGGTCACTAATCCATTGGGCCACAGTGTAGTGGTGAACAAAGTATACAAGGGTTGCCCGTTAAGAATTCAGGGGTATGAATTCTTGGCAGACCTGATTGAGTTGCCTTTCTATGAGTTTGACGTGATTTTGGGAATGGACTAGTTATCACGTCATCAGGCAATAGTTGATTGTAAATTGAAGAGAATTTCTTTGAAAACTCTTAAGGGTAATGAGATTACAGTTGTGGGGGAAAGGACAGATTTCTTATCCAATGTCATCTCAGCCACAGTTGCAAGAAAACTGATGAGAAAAGGCTGTGAAGCCTACCTAGCATATGTGGTGGATGCTAGGCAGGCTAAGCCAGATTTGTGTGACATACCCACAGTAAAAGACTTCCCATATGTGTTCCCTGAAGAATTGCCTGGTTTGCCACCAGAAAGGGAAGTTGAATTTGCTATTGATATCTTTGCAGTCTGAGACCAATCTCTATTGCTCCTTATAGGATGGCGACGATAGAATTGAAGAAAGCGAAAATCGATTCTGAGGAGTTCTTTGGATAAGGGGTTCATACGCCCCAGTGTGTCACCATGGGGAGCTCCAGTGCTGTTTGTAAAAAAGAAGGATGGGACTTTGAGGTTATGCATTGATTACCGGCAGTTGAATAAAGTGACAGTGAAGAATAAGTATCCATTGCCTAGAATTGATGATCTGTTTGATCAATTGAAGGGAGCAGGAGTATTTTCAAAAGTTGATCTCAGATCAGGGTATCATCAGTTGAGGGTGAAGGATGCAGATGTGCCGAAGACTGCATTCAGGACCCGATATGGGCATTATGAGTTTCTGGTGATGCCCTTTGACCTAACAAATGCACCAATGGCATTCATGGACCTTATGAACCGTATCTTCTATCCATACCTAGATCAGTTCGTAGTGGTCTTTATTGATGATATTTTGGTGTATTCCAAGACCAGTGAAGAACATGATGAGCATTTGAGGATTGTTCTGCAAAACCTGAAAGAAAAGAAGCTGTATGCTAAGTTGTCCAAGTGTGACTTCTGGTTGAATGAGATTGCATTCCTTGGACACATAGTGTCAGCTGATGGGATTAGGGCAGATCCCAAGAAAATAGAAGCAGTGATGGAATGGAAGCCTCCCAGAAATACAACTGAGGTCAGAAGCTTCTTGGGGCTAGCTGGGTATTACAGGAGATTTGTGAAGGGATTTTCCTTAATAGCTGCTCCAATAACCAAGTTGTGACATAAGAATGTCAGATTTGACTGGAATGACAAGTGTCAAACTAGTTTTGAGAAGTTAAAGGCTATGTTGACAGAGGCACCAGTGTTAACACAGCCAGTGTCAGGAAAGGACTTTGTGGTCTACAGTGATGCCTCTCATAATGGGTTAGGGTGTGTATTGATGCAAGAGGGGAAGGTGGTCACTTATGCTTCCAGGCAGCTAAGGTCACATGAACAGAATTACCCTACCCATGATCTAGAGCTTGCAGCAATTATCTTCACACTGAAGATATGGAGGCACTACTTATATGGTGAAAAGTGCTACATTTACACAGACCACAAAAGTCTAAAATATTTGCCAACTCAGAAGGAGCTCAACCTTAGACAGAGGCGATGGATTGAGTTCCTGAAGGACTGTGATTGTGTATTTGACTGCCATCCTGGGAAGGCAAATGTAGTTGCTGATGCTTTGAGCAGAAAATCCATCACAACTTTGAGATCATTGAATGCCCGTCTATCTTTGGTTCGAGATGGAGCTATTTTGGCTGAGTTATAAGTGAGGCCAAACCTGTTACAGCAGATTTTAGATGGGCAGAAGGTAGATGAGAAGCTAAAGGCTATTATGAGAAAAATCCTAGAAGGGAAAGAAACTGACTATGAAGTGAAAACAGATGGGTGTTTATACTACAAAGGAAGACTGTGTGTACCAGATGATGGGGAATTGAAGGCCAATATTCTAAAAGAGGCACACACCAGTGTATATGCTATGCACCCAGGAAGTACAAAAATGTATCATGATCCAAGCTTGATATTGGTGGCACAGTATGAAGAAGGACATAGCTGACTATGTGACTAAATGCTTGACTTGTCAGCAAGTAAAGGCAGAACATCAAGTTCCATCAGGTTTGCTACAGCCTATATGCATACTAGAATGGAAATGGGATCGGGTCACCATGAATTTTTTAAGTTGTCTACCTCTCACCCAAAAGAAGCATGATGCAGTATGGGTGATAGTAGATAGATTGATGAAGTCAACACACTTTCTGCCAGTTAGGACTGACTACACACTAGAGAAATTAGCAGAATTGTATATCAGTGAGATAGTTAGATTGCATGGAATTCCACTTTCCATCATATCTGATCGAGACCCAAGGTTTACATCGAGATTCTGGAAGAAGTTGCATGAGTCCTTGGGTATAAAACTCCACTTCAGCACAGCTTTCCATCCTCAGATGGATGGGCAATTAGAAAGAGTAATCCAAGTAAACAATTGAAACCAATTAAATTAATACACATATTAAACTGAAATGGTAATAATAATGTGAAACATATGTCTGGTCCTTGAGGTATGCTGAGGAGTTTTGTTATTGAGTTTGAGGGAAGTTGGGATAGATACCTTCCACTGGCAGAATTTGCATACAACAATAGCTACCAAGCTAGTATCCAAATGGCCCCGTATGAAGCACTGTATGGGAGGAAATGTAGAAGTCCAGTATGCTGGACTGAATTGAGCAAAGATAAACTGGTAGGACCAGACCTAGTGAAACAGACTGAGGAGAAGGTAAAACTAATCAAAGCTAATTTGAAAGTTGCCTCAGACAGACAGAAATCCTATGCCGACTTGAAGAGAAAAGAAATAGAATATGCAGTTAGTGATAAAGTGTTCCTTAAGGTGTCACCATGAAAGAAGATACTAAGGTTTGGAAGAAAAGGTAAGTTAAGCCCTAGGTTCATTGGCCCATATGAAGTCATTGAACGTGTGGGTCCAGTGGCCTATAGGCTAGCTTTACCACCAGAGCTGGACAAGATCCATAATGTGTTCCACATGTCTATACTAAGAAGACACCGCTTAGATCCTTCACATGTCATCTCCATGGAAGAAATTGAAGTAAAACAACATTTGACATATGAAGAAGAACCCATAAGGATCCTGGCTCGAGAAGTGAAAGAGTTGAGAAATAAGCAGATTCCACTGGTGAAAGTGCTTTGTGAAGGAACGGAAGAGTGAAAAACACAAGTTTATACCATTGAATTCAAAATTTTTCACCTAGGGTCACATGCATCATGCAAGATTTATTTTTATCTATTTTATTTCAATGATAAACAACATATTAAAACTCTTTTAATATGTTTTTGGATCTGTATTTGCCATTTAAGATTTTAAAATTAATCAGATTAATTTTAGAACCCTAGATTAAATCAAGAACGATTACACTAACCTCTTGATGTACTGCAGCGTGTCTGCGCCTTTGAGATTCGTCTTCAGGACACCAGATGTTGTCCCTCTAGCTTGTCCAGACCAAGAACACCTATGTCAGCCCTTGAATAGATTCTAAAGCTTTTTCTATTAATTAGAAATTCAAGTTCTACCTTTTAAGAGATTAGAGATGTAAACAGGACACTAGAAACAATTTCTAGCGTTCTTAATTCAAGAGATTGATGGGTAATCTCTTTGAATTGATGAGAGATGAAGAAAAATAGATGAAAACCCTCAAAGTGGCTTGACAAAGGAGAGGAGTGGCTGCTGGTTATTTTTTCTTTTCATAACCACACTTAAATAGCTAGGTTAACACATTAAACCCTTGCCACATATCACCCTTTGATTAGCTCTAGGTTTAAGTGACCCAATCACATTGTGCCAAGTGTCAAACCTATATTTAATCTTGATTTTAATCATCTTACATGATTAAAAAACATTTGGCAAGCTTATGTGTAATCCCATGTGTCACCATATCATGGTGCCACGTGTCACACTGTGAAATGACCAAAATGCCCCTGTGTCTTAATTTTGAGTTCTTAACCCAAAATAATTATTTTCTTCTTCTAATTAATTTATATCAAATATAAATTAATTAATTAATCTCTATTAATTAATTTTGCATCAATTAAATTCATATTTAAACACTTTAAATATAAATTTAATTTATACTACACATCCAATAATCTAGATTTGATTTCAAGTCATGCTAGGGACTTTGCAATTTAATTGCAAACCAAACCTATTTAATTAATCAATTAAACTCTTTAATTAATTAATTAAATCATATTTAAATAGGTGATAACTTGTGTATGTGTGTGACTTACTAGGCTCATCACTAATTGGCAATGAGACATGATATCAACTCTTAATATCATCAGAACTCTTTCTTACCATAAATGATTTCTCTAAATCATTTTATGAACCTCATAGACCATGGTTAACACCTAGCATAGCATGCCATGGCCACCCAACTAGTAATAAGGTTTACCTTAAATGAACCTATAATCATATGTTACCATGCACTAGAATCTCTCTATTACAAAATCCCAACTCAATCTGGAGTCATGGTTTATGTCAAACTCCATTTGCTATGAATATTATGTTCTCTTTTAATTCCAGTTCTTGATTAAAAAGATTTTCTCATCAGAAACTCTTTTCTGAATAAATCTATCTGTCTGCCAGAACTTGAAACATCAAGAACAATTAAATGAACATAGGATTTTATCTCTATTTACTTAGAGGAACAGATTCCATCTTGATCAACACCTACCTCTATATATAACTAGTAGGAGCCAACAGATGCCCATATACCCATACACAGTACAAGTATGAAAGCAGTATCAAACTCAAACTACCTATATACAAGATAACTGTGCTATCTCAGGTCTAAAGATTATATGCACTGATATGATTTATGACAAAACATTGACAAGAGTAAACTCCATGTGCTTGTCATAAGTGTCACTGGTTCAGCCTACTTATCATGTATAAGTGCCTATCATGTTTGTTATATGGCATGAGACTCACCATTCCATCTTATTTATATCTCATATAAATAACTTGGGAACAAACATGAATACAATCTTTCTGGATAAGTTATGTCCTTATTATGAAGTATCCTTGATTGTGAACCTATTTATGATACTTTGTGCTAGAAATATTGTCACTCATATTCTTAACAACTTAAGAATAATATTTCTAACAAAATATCAATGGACCTTTTCTATTACACATAAATATATTATGTAAACGGAAAAGTGGAAATGCCTTTTATTAATAAAATATATACAAGATACATACTAAATGATATGTTCTAGGGCATACTACTAACAATCTCCCACTAGCACTAGAGCCATTCATTACAATACCTTAGACCCATCTTCTCAAGATGTCAGTCAAACTGAGCTTGTGACAAAGGCTTAGTGAATGGATCAGCTGAATTTTTCAGCTGATGTTATTTTTCTGCATGGCTATATCGCCTTTGCCCAACTATATGTCTGATAATGTGGTAGTGCCTTTCTATGTGTTTGGATTTTGGTGAGACCTTGGTTCCTTAGCTCAGTATGTTGCTCCATTATTGTCACGGTGTAGTGGAACTGGCGACTCAATGGAAGGAACTACTGTAAGTTACATCACGAACTTCTTTATCCAAACGACTTCCTTCTGACATCGATGCGAGAATATACTCAGCCTCTGTAGTGGAATCTGTAGTTGTGCTCTGTTTGGAACTCTTCCAACTGACTGCACCTCCATTACAAATGAACACATATCCAGAGATAGATTTTCTATCATCGATATCTGATTGGAAATCAGAATCAGTATAACCATCCAATTGCAAGTCTCCACCTCCATAAATCAAGAATAAATCCTTAGTTCTTCTCAAGTACTTAAGGATATTCTTGACAGCTATCCAGTGTTCCAAACCTGGATTGGATTGATACCTGCTAGTCAAACTAACAGTATATGCGATATCCGGCCTAGTACACAACATTGCATACATTAAACTTCTAATAGCCGAAGCATATGGAATCCTGGCCATCTTATCTCTTTCTTCAGGTGTTTTTTGAGACATCTCTTTAGAAAGATGGATACCATGTCTCACTGGTAACAATCCTCTCTTGGAATCAAGCATGTTAAACCTCTTTAACACCTTTTCCAAGTATAGACTTTGGGATAAACCAATTATTCTTTTCGCTCTATCTCTATAAATGCGAATCCCAAGAATATAGGTTGCCTCCCCTAAGTCTTTCATGGAGAATGTATTTGACAACCATACCTTTATAGTCGTCAACATACCTGTGTCATTACCCATCAACAGTATGTCATCCACATATAAGACAAGGAAAGTGATAGCACTGTCACTAACCTTCTTATATACACATGGCTCATCCTCATTTTTGATAAAACCAAAGGATTTAATGGCTTCATCAAAACGGATGTTCCAACTCCTCGAAGCTTGTTTCAACCCATAAATGGATCGCTTTAGCTTGCATACCTTGGAACCATCTTGGGATTCAAATCCCCTAGGTTGTTCCATGAAAATGTTTTCTTCAATGTATCCATTGAAAAAAGCTGTTTTGACATCCATCTGCCAAATCTCATAATCATAGTATGCAGCTATTGCTAGTAAAATCCTAATTAATTTAAGCATGGCAACAGGCGAGAAAGTCTCCTCATAGTCGATTCCTTGCCTTTGGCGAAACCCTTTCGCTACTAGCCTTGCCTTATAGGTCTCTACCTTTCCATCAGAACCAATTTTCTTCTTGAAAACCCATTTGTTCCCTATAGGTACAATACCTTCAGGTGGGTCAACAAGATCCCAAACTTGATTCTTATACATGGAATCAATCTCAGATTTCATAGCATCAATCCATTTTGAAGAGTCTATATCTGATATAGCTTCTTCATAGGTGAGTGGATCATCCCCATGATCTACTTCTTCATGAGTAGACAACTCTTATTCTTCTTCATGAAGAAAACCATATCTCACTAGTGGGTGAGATACCCTGGTTGTTCTACGAGGAACAGCTGTAGATGTTTCATCAACGGGTATAGGTTGACTAGATGGATCTATATCCATCTGATCTGTTGGTTGGTCAGAATTCTCCAATTCTAACTCTATTTGCCTTCCTTTACCTCCTTCTTGAACAAACTGTTGTTCAAGAAATATGGCATCTCTACTTATCACAACCTTTTGTGAAGTAGGCAAACAAAAATAATATCCAAAACTATCTTTTGGATATCCAACAAATCGACCTTTTTCTGATCTGGTCTCCAATTTATCAGTGTTCAGCTTTTTGATATAAGCTGGACAACCCCAAATCTTAACATGCTTAAGACTTGGTTTTCTTCCATGCCATATCTCATAAGGTGTGGAAGAAACTGATTTTGATGGAATCCTATTCAGAATATACAAAGCTGATTCTAATGCAAATCCCCAAAAGGAGATTGGCATATCAGTATAGCTCATCATACTACGTACCATATTCAATAGGGTACGATTTCTCCTTTCAGATACACCATTCAGCTGTGGCGTTCCTGGAGGAGTCAGCTGAGAAACAATGCCATGCTCTCTCAAGTATTCATCAAATTCAGTGCTCAAATATTCACCTTCACGATCTGATCGAAGAGCTTTAATATTCTTTCCTATTTGATTTTCTACTTCAGATTTAAATTCTTTGAACTTTTCAAAAGATTCATGTTTGTATTTCATCAAATACAAATACCCAAACCTTGATTTATCATCAGTAAAGGTAATAAAATAATGAAAACCCCCTCTAGCCATTTCTTTAAATGGACCACATACATCACTATGTATTAGCTCCAAAATATTTTCAGCTCTTAGCCCCTATCCAACAAAGGGTGATCTAGTCATTTTGCCCTGAAGGCAAGATTCACAAGTTGGAGTAGGCTCAGAGCCCAATGAGGATAGAATCCCCATTTTCTCCAGTTTTGCAATCCTATCTTCTGCAACATGACATAACCTTAAGTGCCAAATATATTTTGAACTTGAGTTGGTTTTCACCATGGCATTGCATTCTTTTAGATCACTTGCATTCAATTTGTGTTTGTCATTATTATCCAAATAATAAAGATCATCATTCATATAACCCGAACCAATATATTTATTTCCAAAATAAATATTGCAAACATCATCGATGTTGAAATTCATAGCCATTTCTAGTCAAACTAGATATAGAAATGATGTTCTTAAAAGCATCAGGTACATATAAAATATTATCCAAACACAAAACATGTCCAAACATGTAAAAAGATTTAGATCCTATGGCTAAAGCTTCAACAGTTGAGCCATTGCCAATCCGGACTCTAACATCTTGAGAACGCAAGCTGCTACTATTTGCTAGTTCCTGCATATCATTAGAAATGTGAGAACTGGCACCAGTATCTAAAACCCAAGCTGTAGAAGAACTATGAGTATCATCAGAATCTAAATAACAAGATATGGACATACCTTTCGAAGGTGTATCCTTCTTGTCCTTCAGAGAAGCAAGATACTCTGGGCAGTTCCTTTTCCAGTGCCCATCCTTTTGGCAGTGGAAACACTTTCCTTTGCCTAGCTATTTTCTTGGAAGGACCAGGAATCTGAGGTTTCTTTTTCTTATTGCCCTTCTTCTTGTTGGACTTTCCAGCAGAAGAAGATGCAACCAAAGCTACCTCTTTTCCTTTATTGCCTGGCATATTCTTTTGGGCAATAACCAGCATGTTGAGTAAACCAGCTAAGGTGCATTCCTGTTTAGTCATATGGAAATTTTTCACAAAATTCCCAAAAGACTCAGGAAGGGACTGAAGGATCAAATCCGTCTGTAGTAGGAAATCCATGTTAAAGTCAAGATGTTCCAACTGCTCAATCATCCAAATCATCTTGTGGACATGATCCCCAACATTCTGTCCCTCAGACATCCTCATACGGAATAGTTGTTTAGATATCTCATACCTAGCATTCCTACTGTGTTCACCATACAACTCTTGTAGGTGAAGGAGGATCTCACTCGCACTCTGCATGTTCTCATGTTGCTTCTGTAACTCATTACTCATGGAAGCAAGCATGTAACACTTAGCTCTCATATCATACTCCTTCCACTTGTCCAAAGTTTCATGTTCCTCTTGTGTGGCCTCTGGAGGTAAGGGACCAGGAACATTTGAATCTAGAACATATCCTATATGTTCAAGATTCAGGACAAGTTTCAAATTTCTTAGCCAATCAGACAGATTAGGTCCTGTCAACCTATTGTGATCAAGTATGCTTGCAAGGATATTGGATGGTGGTGGTTGTTTTGTGCTCATTTTTATCAGAAAATTAACTGCAGAAAATAACCAGATTAATTAGTAAATGTATCATGTAATTAACCAAAATGATTATGGTCTTTTAATCAAATTGGTCCTCCCACTAACTTAGCGAATCCTACACTTCCAAAGTAGAAAACGGAAATCCTAGTTGGATGGATTTCTAGTGGGTGATTGAATTCTTATAATTCTATTGATCATCCTCAGGTACATCCATTATTGGAATTACAATAAACTATAAGTGAGCAACTCTTTGCGCATCACATCTCATGTGAGGTTCAATCCTTTACCTAGCCCCTAATGCTCAAAATCTCAGGTACATCCATTATTGACTTATCTTGCATTAGTTAAGTTGATCCCATTGAGCGATAATTATGCAAATAATTTTAATGTCCTCAGGTACATCCAATATTGGCCACTAAACCATTTATATATTTACAACATCTCATGCTTAACAATTATTCTTAAGAAAATCTCTTAAATAAATTGCATCTTATGCAACTATTTAAAATTTCTTAAAATAATTGCCCCAATGGAGGGCCTATGTTATAATTACTTTAATTATAGCATTTCCAACTTAATCATTTGTTTGGAAGATTTTATGGTCATTCTATTTACTATTAAGGTCTCACTTTGCACATTATCCATTTAGCATGCATATATCATATAATTGCATACATTCCCATACATCTCATGCATTCATGGATAAGCAGTAAATATGGTATGATCATGGACTTTCTAAGGGATTCAATTCTGAGCCACCAAGAATTGAATCAGGGCATTACTAGGTGCATTTCATTCATTCATTTTACAAGAGTTGCTGAAGGAGTACATAATCAACACTTGATCTTGAATTCCTCCCACTGGTCCCACCAATGCTCTTGACCTCCTTGAACTTCTTGCAATCCAATATTACATAGTAATCCTTGGCATACCAAAGGGAATTTACAAGAACTTAAATAAATGAAATTACAATCCAAAAATTATTACAAACTTAATAATACATGCCCAAAATAAATTAAAATAAATTAATTAATTTACAATCCCAAAGAAACATAAAAGAAATAAATTCAATCACATTGGTCTTTTATAGTCCATGATCATCCATCATGCATATCACTATTTAACAATTAAATAAAACATACATACTTAAATTAAATTGAATATCTCATATTCAACTTAAAAATCCAGATTTGAATATGATTCAAATAAATTTAAAAATTCAGATTTGAATCTCATTCAAACAAATTTAAAAATTCAGATTTGAATCACATTCAAACAACTTCAAAAATTCAGATTTGAATCACATTCAAACATTTTTTAAAAAATCAGATTTGAATCACATTCAAACATTTTTTAAAAAATCAGATCTGAATTTTATTCAATCAATTTTAAAAAATTAGATTTAAATATGATTCAAACAACTTTAAAAATTCAGATTTGAATCACATTCAAACAACTTTTAAAATTCAGATTTGAATCACATTCAAACAATTTTTAAAATTCTGATTTGAAGCATAATTTAATTGTGTGATAAAAACTACTAATTAAACACTTTAATTAGTAAAAGAATAGGCCTTAGATCATACAACAATTGCAGAATTAAAAGCCAAACCTTAAACCACCCATGGAAGCCAAACCATGTGCACCATTGATGGTGTTTTTTCAAGTATGCCGCCAACTTGCTTTGCAACTAGCAATGAACTTTTGATCTCATGATCAAACACATAATTAAATCATATAATCAACAATCTTAATGGCAAATATAGTGGCTCTGATACCAATTGAAGGAACGGAAGTGTGAAAAACACAAGTTTATACCATTGAATTCAAAATTTTTCACCTAGGGTCACATGCATCATGCAAGATTTATTTTTATCTATTTGATTTCAATGATAAACAACATATTAAAACTCTTTTAATATGTTTTTGGATCTGTATTTGCCATTTAAGATTTTAAAATTAATCAGATTAATTTTAGAACCCTAGATTAAATCAAGAACGATTACACTAACCTCTTGATGTACTGCAGCGTGTCTGCGCCTTTGAGATTCGTCTTCAGGACACCAGATGTTGTCCCTCTAGCTTGTCCAAACCAAGAACACCTATGTCAGCCCTTGAATAGCTTCTAAAGCTTTTTCTATTAATTAGAAATTCAAGTTCTGCCTTTTAAGAGATTAGAGATGTAAACAGGACACTAGAAACAATTTCTAGCGTTCTTAATTCAAGAGATTGATGGGTAATCTCTTTGAATTGATGAGAGATGAAGAAAAATAGATGAAAACCCTCAAAGTGGCGTGACAAAGGAGAGGAGTGGCTGCTGGTTATTTTTTCTTTTCATAACCACACTTAAATAGCTAGGTTAACACATTAAACCCTTGCCACATATCACCCTTTGATTAGCTCTAGGTTTAAGTGACCCAATCACATTGTGCCAAGTGTCAAACCTATATTTAATCTTGATTTTAATCATCTTACATGATTAAAAAATATTTGGCAAGCTTATGTGTAATCCCATGTGTCACCATCTCATGGTGCCACGTGTCACACTGTGAAATGACCAAAATGCCCCTGTGTCTTAATTTTGAGTTCTTAACCCAAAATAATTATTTTCTTCTTCTAATTAATTTATATCAAATATAAATTAATTAATTAATCTCTATTAATTAATTTCTCATCAATTAAATTCATATTTAAACACTTTAAATATAAATTTAATTTATACTACACATCCAATAATCTAGATTTGGTTTCAAGTCATGCTAGGGACTTTGAAATTTAATTGCAAACCAAACCTATTTAATTAATCAATTAAACTCTTTAATTAATTAATTAAATCATATTTAAATAGGTGATAACTTGTGTATGTGTGTGACTTACTAGGCTCATCACTAATTGGCAATGAGACATGATATCAACTCTTAATATCATCAGAACTCTTTCTTACCATAAATGATTTCTCTAAATCATTTTATAAACCTCATAGACCATGGTTAACACCTAGCATAGCATGCCATGGCCACCCAATTAGTAATAAGGTTTACCTTAAATGAACCTATAATCATATGTTACCATGCACTAGAATCTCTCTATTATAAAATCCCAACTCAATCTGGAGTCATGGTTTATGTCAAACTCCATTTGCTATGAATATTATGTTCTCTTTTAATTCCAGTTCTTGATTAAAAAGATTTTCTCATCAGAAACTCTTTTCTGAATAAATCTATCTGTCTGGCCAGAACTTGAAACATCAAGAACAATTAAATGAACATAGGATTTTATCTCTATTTACTTAGAGGAACAGATTCCATCTTGATCAACACCTACCTCCATATATAACTAGTAGGAGCCAACAGATGCCCATATACCCATACACAGTACAAGTATGAAAGCGAGATCAAACTCAAACTACCTATATACAAGATAAGCTGTGCTATCTCGTGTCTAAAGATTATATGCACTGATATGATTTATGACAAAACATTGACAAGAGTAAACTCCATGTGCTTGTCATAAGTGTCACTGGTTCGGCCTACTTATCATGTATAAGTGCCTATCATGTTTGTTATATGGCATGAGACTCACCATTCCATCTTATTTATATCTCATATAAATAACTTGGGAACAAACATGAATACAATCTTTCTGGATAAGTCATGTCCTTATTATGAAGTATCCTTGATTGTGAACCTATTTATGATACTTTGTGCTAGAAATATTGTCACTCATATTCTTAACAACTTAAGAATAATATTTCTAACAAAATATCAATGGACCTTTTCTATCACACATAAATATATTATGTAAACAGAAAAGTGGAAATGACTTTTATTAATAAAATATATACAAGATACATACTAAATGATATGCTCTAGGGCATACTACTAACACTTTGGAGGCACCACAACAACTAGGAGGTAACTTGGGAAAGTGAAGAGACGATGAGGCAACAGTTCCCTCAACTGTTTGCATCAGGTAAATTTCGAGAACGAAATTTAAATTAGAGGGGAAGAGTTGTAACACCCTCCTTGTAGCAATTCCGTACATTCTACTGTTCCGGTGATCGGTGTCGGTCCGGACAGTTAGAACATCTGGAAAAAATATTCAAACTAAAGTGAGGAACCATAATTAACTCAAATATTAATAAGAAAAATTTAGGAAAAATTTTAGAAATAAAATACAACCAAGTTAAATGAGCCGGTGCCCAAGCGATGGGTAACCTAGTAGAAAGTCGCGATTCTCGCAACTAGGAGCCCTGGACCTAGGGAAAAATTCATAGAATAATTTTTGGGAGTCCAGAAAAAGGTCATTGAGGTTTCTATGGCATTAGAATGCCAAGAAAATACTTAGAAAAATTTTTAAATTGGTACAGACAATTTTGGCCCGTTAAACCAAACGGAGGGCATTTTGGTCATTTCGTCTTTAGAGATGATTTTTGGCCGACTTGTCCAGTTAAGTACATAATTATTATGATCTAAAATATGAATAAATATTGCTAAAAATTTAATTGAAAAAGAGTAGAAAAGAAAAGAAAAGAAAATGAAATAAAAGTCATATTTATGACATAAGATGATGTAATTAAAATATTTTCACCCAATCAAATTTTGACACATCATTATAAACTACTTAAACATGAATAAAAGGAGATAAAAATTGAAAAAGTGGACAGCCATCTTCAATCTTTGGGCTGCAGAAACGTGGAGAGAGAGAGAGAGGAGAAAAAAACTCCATGAAAGCTCTTGTTCAAGCTTGATTTTCCCTAAGCTATCCACCCCAAAACCCTAAACTTCCTTCACAAAAAATTATCCCTAAACCTTGAGGAAGCATAAGGCAGCAGAAATTTGAGGAAATTTTGAAGTTGGGAAGTCCAAGTTAGGTCACAAGTGAGGTTAGTGCCAATTCCTTCTAGAAATTTCATGTATATCATATGTGGAGTAGGAATTAAATGTGAAAATTAAGTGAAACTAAACAAAAGTTGCATGATGAATTTTTACCATTTTTGGCAGCCATGAACTTATGAGAGTTTTGATGATTTTTTTTTAGATTAAAAGAGTATATAAGCTGTCCTTTGATATGAAATTAACACTTAGAACCTTATATTGTAAGTTAATGGAAGAATAGAGGAATTGAGAATTTAGGGTTTTAACCAAATTAAGGTTTTTAATCCTATAATGGTGTAGGAAAATTTTAATGGTCAATTAGTGACCATTTGGTTATTGGTAAACAAGAAACGAAGTGTGTTTAGTGATGGGATTTAGGTTTAGTGTGGCTGCCCTAGGTGACCTGCAGAATTGGACATGAGTCCAGCAAGTTTGGGCAGCTATACCTTGAATTGTAGAGGTTCAATTGGAGTAAGGCCAATTGGACATGAAACTGGACACATAATGGCACAACTTTGGTGAAGAAACCATGCCCATAAGACCAAACCAAGTAGACCAAAAGCTTGCCCCAATCCGAGTGACATGCAATCTGTTTCTGCAGAATGGCCAAATGAATAGTGATTGTTCATTTGGCCATAGCTCAGTATAGAATGGTCCAATTGACCTGAAATTTTACCAGCAACAAGTTGAGATATAGACCAACAACTTTCATGAAGAAACCTAACCCAAATTATGACCAGAACCTATCCAACAAGTGAGTTGCAGTCACTGTTCACTGCACTGTAGATATGGTCAGTCCAGAAAAATTCCAATCCGGCAAGTTGTGGTTTTTGGACCATAACTTGAGATACAAAACTCAAAATGGAGTGATCCAAAAAGAGAAATTCAACTAGAAAAAATAAAGAACAACTTTCATGTTGATCATTTTATCAAATTCCCACTGAAAAAATGATTAATGAAACAGTAAAGATAAAGTATGAAAACTGAAAATTCTGCTCAATTAACTTTAAGCTTAGAAATAGTATTGGCAACCAATACCAACAAATTTCGAATGCAAAATGTGATATGTTGGGAGTATTAAAACCAATGTACCTATTGTCTATGCAAAAGTCAACATTTTGGTTGACTAATGAATTGAATAGTAACACCAAAACTTGAAATTCAAAAATTATAAAACTCAAAATTGTCAAATGCCCTAGTATACCTAACAAGATTGGTTTGGATAGCTTGGCATGCCAATAGGGTTCAGTTAGCAGTACTGCACATGGCATTATGCCATTCTGTGATTTCATGGCTTTTAGCTATTCTGACATTATGTTGATACTTGGCTTTGTGCCTAATGTTATTACAGCTTATTAGCTGTTCTGTTACACACCGGGAGATGCATATGTGACCGATGATGTGACGGCCGGAGGTACTGGATACCCAGTGCCAGTTTAGCCGTTTATCCAGTCCAGTCATCTAGTATAGGTTACTTGGGCACCCAAAAATGAAAGTGAACAAATTTAATGAAATAATGAATAGAACAAGTACATAATAAATAAGATTACCAATAATGATAAAAAAAAATTGTCTGCATAAGACATCAAAACATGCACTGCATATTTACTTCCTGTTATTTCTTTTTATTTTATTATTGGCACCACTAAGCATTATTGCTTAGCACGTTGCTTTTGTCACACGTAGGTTCTGGAGATACTGACCGAGAGCCCAGTAGACCACAGACTGGGTGAGACCTCCTGCAACTCTGCATAGTGTCTGTGTCACCTCACCATCTTCAGTGCATTGGTAGGACACTAGGTTTTATTTTGGTATTTTGTAACTAACTTTTATTTTCTCTTGTGTAATTGAGACTTATGTAATGTATTTTGATGTTAATGTAAATAGTGGAAATTGTGTTTATGAATGAAAAATTGAGTATTTATTTATTGCTTATATATGAATACCATGAGAAATGAATGATTGAGAAATGGAAATGTTGTTGAAAAATATTGAGATTTTGATGATTATTGGAGTTTGAGAATGATTGGAAATGATTATTGGAAGTGTTTTTCACAGGTTCCGAAGAACTGTTTTCTCCATTTTTAGCCACACTCTGTCGAACTTTTTATAAAATTTGCAGAACCTCAAATAAATTATAATTTCAATAAATGACTTAAATGAAATATATTGTACTTCATAACTATGATAAAAATACATTAAGGAAGAATAAAAAATGATTGAGATAAAATAGAGTGTTCCGGTACACTGTGTGACATATCTTACTCGGCTATACTGTAGACGGGTAAAGTGTGTCACACTGCAGGTCCTATGAGGCAGCATACCCACCCTTAAATTCAAAGCCACAATTCACTTCAATTCCTCATCAAACACAGCCAAATGGTCACTAATTGACCATTAGGACTTCCATTCACCAACACATGAGCAAAACCCTAACTTCATGCCTCAAACTCTAATTCTCAAATATCCATTGATGCACATATATCAATTCAACATACTGAATAATGTTATAAGTCTCATATTCACATTCAAAGCCACCCATAAACAATTTTAACTCATTCAAAACTCATCAAACACTTCAATCATCAAGGCTGCTATAAATTGAAGTTGATTCATACATGATTATTTTCTCTCAATTCCTTAAATTTTCAACTCAATTCATGCTCCCAACATGAAATCTAAAGAGAAAGTAAAGAGAAATAGCACTAACCTCTTTGAAAGCTAACCCCAAGATTGATGAACTTCTTGGTTTCCCTTCCTTTTTGCTGCCTAGGGCTTGTTCAAGGTGCTAGGATTAATTTTTGTAAAGATAACTAGTAGGTTTGGGGTGAGATAAGGAAGGAAATAAAGCTCAAAAATTCATCAATGGTAGAAGGCTCATGGAAGTGTCTCAGCAAGCTGAAGAAGAAGAAGGAAAATCTGATTTTTTTTTCTTTGATTTTCATCTCTTTTAATTGTTTTAAGAAAGCTTATTGCATTGTGATTGGTGGAGGCATGTTAAATGACATCATCTTATGTTATAATTCCAATTTTTATTCATTTTCTTTTCATTTTTTTCTTTCCTACTCATTTTCAATTTAATTTTTAGCAATATTTATTCAGATTTTATGTCATATAATTTACTTACTTAAATGGACAAGTTGGTCAAAAATTATCTCTGAAGGCGAAATGACCAAAATGCCCTTCGTTTGGCTTAAGGAGCCAAAATCATCTCTACCAATTGATAAAATTCTCCTAACCTTTTCTTGGCATTATAATGCTACCTAGGGCTCCGTAACTCTTCTCTGGTATCTCAGAAATTATTTCACAGGATTCTCCTCGGGTTTAGGGTTACTAGTTGTGAAGATAGTAACTTCTCGTTAGGGTCACCAATCGCTAGGGCACCGGCTCATTTAACTTCATTGTATTTCAGTTCTAAAATTTTTCCTTAATTTTTCTTATACTTATTTGAATTATTTATGACTCCTCACTCTAGTTTAAATATAGTTTCAGACATTCTAGCTGTCCGGACTAACACCAGTCACCGAAACAGTCGAATGCACGGACTAACTAAAGTGAGGGTGCTACAATTCTTCCCCTCTAACAAAAATTTCATCCTCGAAATTTACCTAATGTACATAGTCGAAGATCTACATTAGTGTCCCATCGACTCATATGAATGCAATGCATATTATGCACACTATCTTATTCTATCTATAGATGCCTAGGAATGCCTAAACCATGCTCTAATACCAATAAATGTGACACTCCTCACCCATCTACAGTGTAGTCGAGCAAGGCATGTCACACTTGGTGCCGAAATGCCCTATCTTATCTTATTTTATTCTTTTAATAATTTGTTCTCATTATATTTTAATATCAATTATTTTTCTAAAGAAAAACCAGTGGAGTTTCCCCTGTTTCTATTACCATTTGGTGTATTTTCACTATTCACCTGCATGAAATTTTTAATAATATTTTAAAATAAAATCTCATCATTTATTGTATCATCTATATATTTCAATTCCGTATTCAAATCCATACAATTTCATTCATATCCATTTCCATACATTCTCATTCATGCTCATCTCATATATGAAAATTTTCAATTTTCATTAATTTACATGATATACAATTTAGTCATATATGAACTAACCAATTTATTAACTTACATCACATACCTATTAATTACATTTTTATAATCTACATTACAATACTATAACTAAGCATTTTATACAACATACAAATTATGACCTATATGGGCCCTATCTACATGCATTGCTGAGGAGGTGACAACCTTGAGCACTTCTGACACTTCTGCAGATCCAGACTCCAAAAATCCTAGTCTAATATCCACTGCACTTTATCTTAAGTACCTGTGCGAGGAAACAAATCCATCGCACTAAGCATTGCTGCTTAGTGATGCGATAATATAACAAAGAAAATAATATACAAATAAAGAAAGAAATGGATCATAATTTGGATATTCTGGAATTTAATCTAATTTAATATAATACTTCTAGTATCAACTATCTTTTGTTCTAATTTATTCCTTTTAAGAAGTAATTTATTCCTAAATTCACAGTAGTAATATACTTATATCTCTTTTGCAAATCTTTTTATCATTTCATTCAATACTTTCTAGGTTATCGCAGATTATTTCATAATAATTGAATTTTTAATATCATTCCAATTCATTTCAATTCTTTTTACTAAATAACTAATCTAATTTATTTTGAATATTCTTACTCTTTTATTTAATTGCTAATATTTTCAGTTGCTATTATTCTTAACTCATTTCAATAAATTTCACTTTCCAAGGAACCTATGATAGGCTGACTAAACTGGATAACGGGTCGTTGGCACTGGACACCGTGGTGCCTGAGGTCGTCATACAATGGGACGCAAAACGTCAACCACGCATGCAGTCAGTATGGCTAAAAGCCATGATAACATATCAGTATGGTTAAAAGCCATGATAACATATAATCGGGCATAAAAGCCATGAGTGCGGGCATAAAGCCATGAATACAGGCATAAAGCCTTACGCAGTACTGCAAAAATAATACCCTGTTGGCATGCCAATCTATCCAATCTGACACACGTGTTTAGATAATACATGGGCACATAGTACCATTAAATGTTAATATATTATTTTTTTATGACTTCATTATTTCATGACAAATTCCAATTATAATTTATAACATTTCAATTCTATTCCTAATAAAAGTATAAATTTTTAAAATACATTTCTACATAAATTTTACCTTCATCATAATTCATATATTTATTCATTATATTATTTGTGTTGATCACATTTCACAACAATGGTTCTCATATACCATTGTACTCAAAATACTTTTCCTTTCTACAATAATGAGAACTAATATCTCATTCATACATTAACATAATTCATTTATTCATTGCACTATTTATATATAAATTATCAAGTAATCCATGAATATTTCATGGATATCAACCTCACTATTTATTTATCATTTAGCTAATTTATTACACCAATTTACAGGTGCCTAGGTTCAAGCATTTTCATTTATATGTACCTAGATTCAAGTATTTTCATTTGTATTCGTAAAAGAAACCTAAGTCTCAAATATTATTTACACATCCTTTATACCTTTAATATTTCATTTATAGTCATTTATAAATCACATTTCAAATTAAATTAACAATATCCCCTAAGTTCTACTTGTGATGAGAATACAACTCTCATCTACACATTTACATAATTTAAACATTCATTAAATCATTTAAGTGGGGTACCTTTCACTCCATTAATTTTGGTTGTTACTATTCACTTGGCTATTCCTACACAAAAGTTGACTTTTTAATTTATAATAGATTTGTTAAGCCTAAGTTCACCATGATACCACATTTTGCATTTTATTTTATTTGGCATTGATTTCCAATACTATTTCAAAGCTTATTTTATGTTATTCAAAATTTTTAGATTTCATACCTTAAGTTTACTATTCCATTGGTCATTGTTACAGTGGAAATATGACAAAATTCTCTTCATCAAAGTTGTTCCTTTATGTGTATTTTTTAATTTCCGTTTTGAATCACTCCATTTGGAGTTTTGTAGCTTAAGTTATGGTCAATTTACCATAACTGGCAGGATTGGTCCTTACCCAGATTTTCTGGACAAATTTGGTTCTGTTAGATTTGGTGTCCTAACTTGGACTAGCAATTTGAATTGGTTAGATTCAGAATTTGAGTTTGTGTTCTTCATGAAAGTTGTTCTAAATTGCCTAATCTTTCCATTGATATAAAATTCAGGTCATTTGGATATTTCTACATTGAGTTATGGCCAAATGAACAAATACTGTTCATTTAGTAAATTTCCAGGACCAGCAGGTTAGTTACCCGGATTTGGTCAATTTTTAGGGTCTTCTAAGTTTGTTTTTGGGGCAAGGTTTCTTCATCAAAGTTGTGCCATTATGTGTCTAGTTTCATGTCAAATTGGCTTTGCACCAATTGAACCTACAACACTCAAGTTACAGTTGCCCAAACTTGCTGGACTCATATTCAGCCCTATAGGTCCTATGAGGCAGCATACCCAACCTCAAATTCAAAGCCATAATTCACTTCAATTCCTCATCAAACATAGCCAAATGGTCACTAATTGACCATTAGGACTTCCATTCACTAACACATGAGCAAAACCCTAGCTTCATGCCTCAAACCCTAATTCTCAAATATCCATTCATGCACTTACCTCAATTCAACATACTTAAGGATGTTATAAGTCTCATATTCACATTCAAAGCCACCCATAAACAATTTTAACTCATTCAAAACTCATCAAACACTTCAATCATCAAGGCTCCCAAAAATTGAAGTTGGTTCATATGTAACACCCCTATTTGTATAGCCTAGTATATTTCACTGTTCCGGTGATCGGAGTCGGTCCGAACAATTAAGGGGATTAGAACCATGCCTAAGACAACTAGATAAGCCCTGAACACAGATAATTATTAATTGTCAATTAGTTAAGTATAAATAAGAAAAGCAGAACACAAGAAGTTAAATGAGCCGAGAGTCATAGCGATGGGTGACATTCTCGGGAAGGATTACGAGGTTGAATTAAACTCAAATTTCGAACCGTAAAATGTGACGCCGCAGTCCTTAAGACTATTGCGAACACAGTGGAAAAGAGAAAATCACGAAAAAGAATTGTTAAGCCAGTCAAATAATAAGGTCAGGGATCCGAAAGAAATATTGAATTATTTTGAAACCGGGTCGAACTGGCAAGGGGCAATTTGGTCAATTGACACTGAGAGCTTACTCTTGACCTAACTGTCAAATAAAATCAGAGAAAAGAAAATTATGGAATCAGGAATTAAATTAAAGAACTAGGGAAAAATAAATAGAAAAAAAAAAAGAAGAAAAAGGAAAAGTAGAAATTGGTGATATCATGCATGACATCATGCATGATGTCATAAACACTAATTAAAAAAAGAAATAAATTTGGATAATTTTGATCTTCCTAAGGGATAAACTCGTAAAAGAAAAGGAAAAGAAAAAAAAAAAAGAAAGAAAAACACTCATCTTCTCATGTTAGCCGTCTCCCATCTCTCTCTCCCTCTCCATTTCTAAACCTCCATGGAAGCTTGCACTCAAGCTTTTCAACCCACCAATTAAACCCTAATTTCCCTAAATTATCAACTTAAACCTCATCCTTGCATCTTGAAAAGTATAGTGGAGTAAGAAATAGAAAGAAAATTGGAGAAAAGGGTAGTTAGAAATTGCTACATAAAGGTTAGTAATAAACTCTAATTTATTTCTTTAAATTTCATGCAAATATGCTTAAATAAACTTAGAAATTGTGTAAAATGAAACAAAATGATATGTTAAGGAACCCTATGAATTTTGGCCAGCCTAGGGTTGATGGGAATTGGAGTTTTTGATGAAGTTATAATATGATTTGGAGCTTGGGTAATGTTGAATATGTGATTAGTGTAATGATTTGATTAGGAATTAATCAATAGCATGAACTACGGTTTTAGCACCTAGGGTTTTGGAAGACAAAAATGTGAAAAATTTTTAAATGATGTGTTTGACCTAGTTTGAGCTGTGAAATGGTCATTTGTGACCAATTGGAGTATGTTAGAAGTGTTAGAACCAAATGCAAATTTGGATTGCTTAGGGTCATGCTGCAGGCAGTAGGACCAAGGTCCCTGAAACTGAAAATTTACAAGTCCAATTGGTGTGAAGCCAATTGGGAATGAAAGTAGACACAAAATGGAACATTTTTCATTTAGGAATCATGCTCAAAAAGTGACCAAAACCTAGTGAACAAATTGACCAAATCCGGATTAGGCAATCTGACCTATACAAAAATGACCAAATGAACAGTGTTTGTTCATTTGGCCATAACATGGGCTAGGCAGGTCTAAATGACCTGACATTTTACCTGTGGAAAGCTGAGATGTAGACCTAAAACTTTTATGAAGAACACAAACCCAAATTATCCCCTTAACCAAGTCATTTAGCCACCTAAAATTGGTGACCTAAAACTGCCAGAACCAGAATTTGCCCAGAAATCTGGGTTAAGTCTAATCCGGCAGCCATAATTCAAATGGCTATAACTTGAGTTACAAAACTCCAATTGGAGTGATTCAAAAAGGAGAATAAAGTTAAGATAATAGGGAACATTTTCTATGAAGAAAATTTTGCCAAATTCTAACAGTAAAATAACCAATGGAACAGTGCAACATAAGACACCCAAAACTAAAAATTTGCAAATTTGCCTAAAAGACTTAGAATTTGAGTAAATAACCAAAACCAACAAATTTAGTAACCAAAATGTGATATGTGGGTGAATTTGGAATTCCCATACCTATTAAGCCTTAGAAAGTCAACAAATTTACTTGAATAGTATCGTGAATAGTAACCCCGAAATATAAAATTTAAAGAACGTCAAGTTTAGAATAAAACATAGATAAAAGTGATTTTGAATTTATTTTTGGATTTATGCTAAGTTATGATACTGAAACACTATGAAACTATGTGTTTCAGTGGAAAAGAACATCGGGAAGGAACCCAAGGAATCGAGTCAAGGCCAAGAGGCGACTCGCTTAAGTTTTGTGCACAACATCAACATGCTTTGAAATTCATTTACAAAGTGCATGAAATGTGTATTATGCTTTTGCTTTGGATTGTTGAAAGTTTATTTATGTATATTTGAAATGGCAATGTTTAATAAATTGTTTAGATAAGTTTTGAAACCACAATGTCATAATCATATATTTGAATACCTCACTAGCATGACTAGTGGGGGAAATCAGTTTTGAATTTTGATTCCTTCTCTGGCAGAAGTGTTGAGGTGTGTGTCAGTAGAAGAAGAAAAAGAATGGGTTCCCATATATTTCAGCTAGCTAGCTTTGTGATGTGACTTCTCTTTAGCCTCTGGCTATTGAGATTATATTTATTTCGAATGGCATGATATAGCTGTGTGTTTTTATGAAATGTGTTTTAAAACTTTTGAAATGAAATTGTTTGGATTAAAATTTCATAAGTCACGTTTTGAATGTATTGTTCATGTTCAATTTAAATTTTGAATAAATGTTATTTAAATTCTGCATAAAGATTATTTTAGTATGTTGTGCACCACTGAGTCCTAGTACTCAGCGATGGCTATTATTGCTATCACAGATATAGAGACTAGAAGAGCAGCAGAGTGAGCTACTGAGGATAGAGGAGCTACCTACTCTGAAGTCTATCAGGTATATTTTATACCCTGACTGTAAAAATTTATTTTGATGTATGTAATGTATATAAATGTATGGACATGTGAAATTGGTTATGAGCAGTTGTATAAAGCTTGTAATAAATTTTGGTTTGGATTTCTCTCAATGTAAATTTTTAGTATGACGTATATAAATTGTTTTACATTTAATTACATATGAATGGAAGTATTTTGTTTTAATTTGAATGAAATTAATTAGTAATATTTTGGGATGATATTTGAATTGCAAATTGTGGATTTGAATTTTTGGAAATCGATGAGTGATGTTGAAATTGATTGGGATGGTTGTGAAATTGAAGAAGTTGTTGAGACAAATTATTGGAAGTGCTTTTTATAGGAATTTAAAGAACTGTTTTCTCAAAATACAAACGGTACTCTGCCGAAATTTCTATAAAATTTGCAAAAAAATAAAATGGGACAAAAATTTTAGTAGTTTTAAAACTTTGAATAAATGATTTTAATATCTATTTAGAAATGCTCACCACTTATAAAAGTAAGAAAATTGTTTTAAAATCCCTTGTAGGATACTTAATGAGTTATCAGTAGGTGAAGTTCGGTAGTTTATTAGGTATTCTACAGGATCATGTTATGCCTTACAGAGGGGTAAGGTGTGATATGTTTTAGTGGTATCAAAGCAAATTTTTGAAGTACGTTTCAACTTGTAAATTTGTGTCTTTTCTTTGCTAAGTACAACTGCTCAATGTCCTTATTTGTTACATACAGTGCATTACATCATAAATATAAACTAACGGAGGGAAATCTCCTTGTGTTATTTGTTCAGGAGATACCCTAATTTCAGACTGAAATGGAAGAAGGGGATCGCTCAATCGAGCAATATGTTGAAGCTGAGGCACAAGGGGAAGCCCCAACTCTACAGAATGTTAGTGGGTCAGTGGCACTAGCCCCACCAACGCCGCAGTTTCCTGCATAGTTTGCACAGCAGATGGCGGCAATGTTTCAACAAATGGCTGGGGGTATGCCTATTCAAGCTCCACCCCAGACTATTGTGGTGCAACCTCAAGCTCCAGTCAGACAGTATGACAAGCTGTTGAAATATGGGGCGACAAAATTCAAGGGTACAGTAGACCATTTAGAGGCAGAACAGTGGTTAGAGAGGATGGATAGAGTGTTCAAGAAGTTGCACTGCCCAGATGAGTTGAAATTTGAATACTCTGTGTCTCTACTACAAGGGGATGCATATGATTGGTGGAAGACTGTCCCCCACAGCTTGGCTGAACCACCAGTATTGACCTTGGATGACTTCATCAGAGAGTTTAGACAGAAATACATCCCAGATGCATATGTTGATCAAAAGTTACAAGAGTTTTTGAGTTTCAAGTAAGGCAACAGAACAGTGGTAGAATATGAGAGGGAATTCTCCCACTTAAGCCACTATGCTGGGAGTCTCCTTTCTACAAGCAAGGCAAGGTGCAAGAGATTTGCCACGGGTTTGAAGCCCAGTTTGAGGATGCAAGTAGTGGAATTTAGACACAATAATTTTTTAGAACTCATTTCTCAAGCACTTGAGTTGGAGAGAATTGAAACAGAAGCGACCCTAGTAAAGGAAAAATTAGAGAAAGTTGAGAAATCAGAAAAAGATAAGGGGGAAAAGTCAGTAGAGCCAAGTTCTGGTGGTACCTCTGGAAAGAAAAAGAAATTTGGGGGACCTAGCAGAGGTCGAGGTGGAAGATTTGGAAGGGGCAGATTCTCTAGACAGAGAACCCTTAGGACTAGTCAGCAGTCAAGCAGGGGTTCACAACCTCCCCGCCCCTGTGAGACTTGTGGCAAGATTCATGGGGGATAATGCTATTGGGCAACAGGAGCCTGCTTTAACCATGGAGGCAAGGGCTATTCAGCTAAAGACTGCACTAGTGCTCCTAGATTCGGTCCAGCTCCTATGACTGCAGAAGGATCTATTCAGAGTCCTGCTCCCAAAGGTTCACAACCAGTTGGCAGAGGAAGAGGCAGAGGAAGAGGCACTGCTTCTGGCAGTCAAGGTACTGTTGGTCAGTCAACACAAAAGAATGCTTCAGTTAGAGTTTATACGATGAGACAGTGAGAAGAGGCTGAGACTTCCGATGTTGTAGCTAGAACATTCTCTGTCTCTGATCAAGAAGTATTTGTGTTATTTGATCCAGGTTCAACCCACTCGTATGTTAGTGCTTGCATAGTCAGTTCACTTACTGTTCTGTGTGTCAAAATGGGTTTTGAAGTGCTAGTAACTGGTTTGCTAGGACAAGAGGTTCAGGTCAATAAAATTTATAGAGACTGTCCTTTGGTGATCCAAGGACATGTTTTTCTGTCAGATTTGATTGAAATGCACTTCAGAGATTATGATATTATCTTGGGCATGGATTGGTTAGCCAGGCATCATTCCATGATTGACTGTAAACTGAAGACAGTCACTTTTGGTCTCCCTCTATACAGTGATGTGGTAATACATAGGGAGAGCCATTTACTGCCATCAAACATCATTTCGGCTGCACTAGCCAGAAGGATGATCAGAAAGGGGTGTGAAGCATACTTGGCACATGTGATAGACACCCAAGTGGGGAGTCCAGCACTGAGGGATATCCTTATAGTATGTGACTTTCCAGATGTGTTTCCTGATGAATTGCCAGGATTACCTCCAAAAAGAGAGGTGCAGTTTAAGATTGATGTTATGCTTGGTGTGGACCCAATCTCCATAACACTATATAGAATGGCACCCGCAAAATTGAAAGAGTTGAAAGTGCAGTTGTAAGAGCTGCTTGACAAGGGCTTTATCCACCCTAGTGTGTCACCTTGGGGAGCGCCAGTATTGTTTGTTAAGAAGAAAGATGGCACTCTCCACTTATGCATTGACTATCGGCAGTTGAATAAGGTGACAATAAAGAATAGATATCCATTGCCCCGTATTAATGACTTCTTTGATCAGTTGAGGGGTGCAGCTGTGTTCTCCAAAATTGACCTGAGATCAGGTTATTATCAGCTGAAAGTATAAGAGCAGAATATTCCTAAAACTGCCTTCAGAACCCGCCATGGCCATTATGAGTTTTTGGTCATGCCATTCGGGTTAACTAATGCTCCGGCTGCTCTTATGGATCTGATGAACACTATCTTCAGACCATACCTTGACCAGTTTGTTATGGTATTCATAGATGATATATTGGTCTATTCGAGGAGTGCATAAGAGCATGATAGACATCTGCGGATTGTATTGCAGACTTTGAGGGAGAAATAGCTATACGCCAAATTGTCGAAGTGTGAATTTTGGCTAAAGGAAATATCCTTCTTAGGGCACGTAGTATCAGTAGAGGGTATCAAGGTACATCCAAGTAAGATAGAAGCTGTCCTTAATTGGAGGCCACCTAGAAATATCACGGAGATTCACAGTTTTCTAGGTTTAGCTGGATAGTACCATCAATTTGTGAAGGGATTTTAATGTTGGCATCTCCATTGACTAAGCTACTTCGAAAAGATGTGAAATTTCAGTGGATGGATAAATGCCAACAGAGTTTTGATGAATTGAAAAAATGTTTGACTGAAGCTCCAGTCCTAACTTTACCTACTCCAGGTAAAGAATACACAGCTTACAGTGATGCTTCTCACAATGGGTTAGGCTGTGTATTGTTACAAGATCGAAATTCATTACCTATGCATCACGCCAACTGAAACTGCATGAGAGGAATTATTTGACACATGATTTGGAGCTTGCAGCTATAGTGTTTACTCTTAAGATCTGGAGACATTATTTGTATGGGGAGAAGTGCTACATCTACACAGATCATAAGAGTTTGAAGTACTTGGGCACTCAGAAGGAGTTGAATTTGAGACAGAGGAGATGGTTAGAGTTGATAAAAGATTATGATTGTCTGATAGACTATCAGCCAGGGAAAGCTAATGTTGTGGCTGATGCCTTAAGTTAGAAGACTATGGCAAGTCTACAGGCTACTCTTTGTCTATGGTACATGAGTTGAGATCATTACATGCCAGCTTAGAGATTAATGATGAGGGGCAAACAACAGTTGCATGGCATGTACAGCCAGTGTTGATTGATTAGATAAGAATGGCTACTCAGAATGATCAGAAGTATCAGAAGCTGTTGGAAGAAGTCCGGCAGGGTAAGAAACCATAATTCTCAATTAGAGATGATGGTCTACTGCTACACCAGGGTAGAATGTGTGTTCCTAATGATTTTGATTTGAGGCAGATCATTTTGAAGGAAGCACATGAGTCTCCTTTTGCCATGCACCTGTTAGTAGTATGCCCTAGAGCATATCATTTAGTATGTATCTTGTACATATTTTTATTAATAAAAGGCATTTCCACTTTTCCGTTTACATAATATATTTATGTGTAATAGAAAAGGTCCATTGATATTTTGTTAGAAATATTATTCTTAAGTTGTTAAGAATATGAGTGATAATATTTCTAGCACGAAGTATCATAAATAGGTTCACAATCGAGGATACTTCATAATAAGGACATGACTTATCCAGAAAGATTGTATTCATGTTTGTTCCCAAGTTATTTATATGAGATATAAATAAGATGGAATGGTGAGTCTCATGCCATATAACAAACATGATAGTGTTAGTAGTATGCCTTAGAGCATATCATTTAGTATGTATCTTGTATATATTTTATTAATAAAAGGCATTTCCACTTTTCCGTTTACATAATATATTTATGTGTAATAGAAAAGGTCCATTGATATTTTGTTAGAAATATTATTCTTAAGTTGTTAAGAATATGAGTGACAATATTTCTAGCACAAAGTATCATAAATAGGTTCACAATCAAGGATACTTCATAATAAGGACATGACTTATCCAGAAAGATTGTATTCATGTTTGTTCCCAAGTTATTTATATGAGATATAAATAAGATGGAATGGTGAGTCTCATGCCATATAACAAACATGATAGGCACTTATAAATGATAAGTAGGCCGAACCAGTGACACTTATGACAAGCACATGGAGTTTACTCTTGTCAATGTTTTGTCATAAATCATATCAGTGCATATAATCTTTAGACCTGAGATAGCACGATTATCTTGTATATAGGTAGTTTGAGTTTGATCTTGCTTTCATACTTGTACTATGTATGGGTATATGGGCATCTGTTGGCTCCTACTAGTTATATATGGAGGTAGGTGTTGATCAAGATGGAATCTGTTCCTCTAAATAAATAGAGTTAAAATCCTATGTTCATTTAATTGTTCTTGATGTTTCAAGTTCCTGGCCAGGACAGATAGATTTATTCAGAAAAGAGTTTACGATGAGAAAAATCTTTTAATCAAGAACTGGAATTAAAAGAGAACATAATATTCATAGCAAATGGAGTTTGACATAAACCATGACTCGGCTTGAGTTGGGATTTTTATGTAGAGATTCTAGTGCATGGTAACATATGATTATAGGTTCATTTAAGGTAAATCTTATTACTAATTGGGTGGCCATGGCATGCTATGCTAGGTGTTAACCATGGTTTATGAGGTTCATAAAATGATTTAGAGAAATCATTTATGGTAAGAAAGAGTTCTGATGATATTAAGAGTTGATATCATGTCTCATTGCCAATTAGTGATGAGCCTAGTAAGTCACACACATACACAAGTTATCACCTATTTAAATATGATTTAATTAATTAATTAAAGAGTTTAATTGATTAATTAAATAGATTTGGTTTGCAATTAAATTGCAAAGTCCCTAGCATGACTTGAAACCAAATCTAGATTATTGGATGTGTAGTATAAATTAAATTTATATTTAAAGTATTTAAATATGAATTTAATTGATGAGAAATTAATTAATAGAGATTAATTAATTAATTTATATTTGATATAAATTAATTAGAAGAAGAAAATAATTATTTTGGGTTAAGAACTCAAAATTAAGACACAGGGGCATTTTGGTCATTTTGCAGTGTGACACGTGGCACCATGAGATGGTGACACATGGCATAACACATAAGCTTGCCAAATGTTTTCTAATCATGTAAGATGATTAAAATCAAGATTAAATATAGGTTTGACACTTGGCACAATGTGATTGGGTCACTTAAACCTAGAGCTAATCAAAAGGTGACATGTGGCTAGGGTTTAATGTGTTAACCTAGCTATTTAAGTGTGGTTATGAAAAGAAAACACAACCAGCAGCCTCTCCTCTCATATGTCACGCCACTTTGAGCCTCTCCAGCTATTTCTCTTCATCTCTCATCAATTCAAAGAGATTAGCCATCAATCTCTTGAATTAAGAACACTAGAAATTGTTTCTAGTGTCTGTTTACATCTCTAATCTCTTAAAAGCAGAACTTGAATTTCTAATTAATAGAAAAGGCTTTAGAAGCTGTTCAAGGGCTGCCATAGGTGTTCTTGGTGTGGACAAGCTAGAGGGACAACATCCGTGTCTCAAGACGAATCTCAAAGCGCAGACATCTGCAGCACATCAAGAGGTTAGTGTAATCGTTCTTGATTTAATCTAGGGTTCTAAAATTAATCTGATTAATTTTAAAATCTTAAATGGCAAATACAGATCCAAAAACATATTAAAAGAGTTTTAATATGTTGTTTATCATTGAAATCAAATAGATAAAAATAAATCTTGCATGGTGCTTGTGACACTAGGTGAAAAATTTTGAATTCAATGGTATAATCTTGTGTTTTTCACGCTTCCGTTCCTTCAATTGGTATCAGAGCCACTATATTTGCCATTTAGATTGTTGATTATATAATTTAATTGTGTGTATGATCATGAGATCAAGAGATTATTGCTGGTTGCAAAGCAAGGTGTGGCGTCACACATGGTGAAGCCACCAATGGTTGCGGCATCTATGGTTCAATGGTTGATTCAAGGTTTGGCTTTTAATTCTGCAATTGTTGTATGATCTAAGGCCTATTCTTTGACTAATTAAAGTGTTTAATTAGTTGTTTTAATCACACAATTAAATTATGATTCAAATCAGAATTTTAAAAAATGTTTGAATGTGATTCAAATCTAAATTTTAAAAGTTGTTTGAATGAGATTCAAATCTGAATTTTTAAAGTTGTTTGAATCATATTTAAATCTGAATTTTTAAAATTGATTCAATAAAATTCAGATCTGATTTTTTAAAATATTTGAATGTGATTCAAATCTGATTTTTAAAAATGTTTGAATGTGATTCAAATCTGAATTTTTGAAGTTGTTTGAATGTGATTTAAATCTGAATTTTTAAATTTGTTTGAATGAGATTCAAATCTGAATTTTTAAATTTATTTGAATCATATTCAAATCTGGAATTTTAAGTTGAATATGAGATATTCAATTTAATTTAAGAATGTATGTTTTATTTAATTGTTAAATAGTGATATGCATGATGGATGATCATGGACTATAAAAGACCAATGTGATTGGATTTATTTCTTTTATGTTTCTTTGGGATTGTAAATTAATTAATTTATTTTAATTTATTTTGGGCATGTATTATTAAGTTTGTAATATTTTTGGGTTGTAATTTCATTTATTTAAGTTCTTGTAAATTCGCTTGGTATGCCAAGGATTACTATGTAATATTGGATTGCAAGAAGTTCAAGGAGGTCAAGAGCATTGGTGGGACCAGTGGGAGGAATTCAATATCAAGTGTTGATTATGTACTCCTTCAGCAACTCTTGTAAAATGAATGAAAGAAATGCACCTAGGAATGCCCGATTCAATTCTTGGTGGCTCGAATTGAATCCCTTAGAAAGTCCATGATCATACCATATTTATCGCTTATCCATGAATGCATCAGATGTATGGGAATGTATGCAATTATATGATATATGCATGCTAAATGGATAATGTGCAAAGTGAGACCTTAATAGTAATTAGGATGGCTATAAAATCTTCCAAACAAATGATTAAGTTGGAAATGCTATAATTAAAGTAATTATAACATAAGCCCTCCATTGGGGCAATTATTTTAAGAAATTTTAAATAGTTGCATGAGATGCAATTAATTTAAGAGATTTTCTTAAGAATAATTGTTAAGCATGAGATGTTGTAAATATGTAAATGGTTTGGTGGCCAATATTGGATGTACCTGAGGACATTAAAATTATTTACTTAATAAATCGCTTAATGGTAAAAACTTAACTAATGCAAGAAAAGTCAATATTGGATGTACCTGAGATTTTGAGCATTAGGGGCTAGTAAAAGGATTGAACCTCACATGAGATGTGGTGGGCAAGGAGTTGCTCACTTATAGTTTATTGTAATTCCAATAATGGATGTACCTGAGGATGATCAATAGAATTATAAGAATTCAATCACCCACTAGAAATCCATCCAACTAGGATTTCCGTTTTCTACTTTGGAAGTGTAGGATTCGCTAAGTTAGTGGGAGGACCAATTTGATTAAAAGACCATAATCATTTTGGTTAATTACATGATACATTTACTAATTAATCTGGTTATTTTCTGCAGTTAATTTTCTGATAAAAATGAGCACAAAACAACCACCACCATCCAATATCCTTGCAAGCATACTTGATCACAACAGGTTGACAGACCTAATCTGCGATTGGATAAGAAATTTGAAACTTGTCCTGAACCTTGAACATATAGGATATGTTCTATATTCAAATGTTCCTGGTCCCTTACCTCCAGAGGCCACACAAGAGGAACATGAAACTTTGGACAAGTGGAAGGAGCATAATATGAGAGCTAAGTGTTACATGCTTGCTTCCATGAGTAATGAGTTACAGAAGCAGCATGGAAACATACAGAGTGCAAGAGAGATCCTCCTTCACCTACAAGAGTTGTATGGTGAGCACAGCAGAAATGCTAGGTATGAGATATCTAGGCAGCTATTCCGCATGAGGATGTCTGAGGGACAGAATGTTGGAGATCATGTCTACAAGATGATTCGGCTGATTGAGCAGTTGGAACATCTTGACTTCCACATGGATTTCCAACTATTAACGGATTTGATCCTTCAGTCCCTTCCTGAGTCTTTTGGGAATTTTGTGACAAATTTCCATATGACTAGACAGGAATGCACCTTAGCTGGTTTACTCAACATGCTGGTTATTGCCCAAAAGAATATGCCAGGCAATAAAGGAAAAGAGGTAGCTTTGGTTGCATCTTCTTCTGCTGGAAAGTCCAACAAGAAGAAGGACAATAAGACAAAGAAACCTCAGATTCCTGGTCCTTCCAAGAAAATAGCTAAACAGAAAAGGAAGACCAAAGCTGACAAAGGCAAAGGAAAGTGTTTCCACTGCTAATAGGAAAGTGTTTCCATTGCCAGTAAGAAAGTGTTTCCACTGGCCAAAGTATAGCAATCTAAATAAATGCAATGCCATGGTGAAAACCAACTCAAGTTCAAAATATATTTGGCACTTAAGGTTATGTCATGTTGCAAAAGATAGGATTGCAAAATTGGAGAAAATGGGGATTCTATCCTCATTGGGCTCTGAGCCTACTCCAACTTGTGAATCTTGCCTTCAAGGCAAAATGACTAGATCACCCTTTGTTGGATAAGGGCTAAGAGCTGAAAATATTTTGGAACTAATACATAGTGATGTATGTGGTCCGTTTAAAGAAATGGCTAGAAGGGGTTTTCATTATTTTATTACCTTTACTGATGATAAATCAAGGTTTGGGTATTTGTATTTGATGAAATACAAACATGAATCTTTTGAAAAGTTCAAAGAATTTAAATCTGAAGTAGAAAATCAAACAGGAAAGAATATTAAAGCTCTTCGATCAGATCGTGGAGGTGAATATTTGAGTCGAATTTGATGAATACTTGAGAGAGCATGGCATTGTTTCTCGCTGACTCCTCCAGAACGCCACAATAAATGGTGTATCTGAAGGAGAAATCGTACCCTATTGGATATGGTACGTAGTATGATGAGCTATACTGATATGCCAATCTCTTTTTGGGGATTTGCATTAGAATCAGCTTTATATATTCTGAATAGGATTCCATCAAAATCAGTTTCTTCCACACCCTATGAGATATGGCATGGAAGAAAACCAAGTCTTAAGCATGTTAAGATTTGGGGTTGTCCAGCTTATATCAAAAAGTCAACACCGATAAATTGGAGACCGGATCGTAAAAGGTCGATTTGTTGGATATCCAAAAGATAGTTTTGGATATTATTTTTATTTGCCTACTTCACAAAAGGTTGTGATAAGTAGAGATGCCACATTTCTTGAACAACAATTTGTCCAAGAAGGAGGCAAAGGAAGGCAAATAGAGTTAGAATTGGAGAATTCTGACCAACCAACAGATCAGATGGATATAGATCCATCTAGTCAACCTATACCCATTGATGAAACATCTACAAATGCTCGTAGAACAACTGTGGTATCTCACCCACCAGTGAGATATGGTTTTCTTCATGAAGAAGAACAAGAGTTGTCTACTCATGAAGAAGTAGATCATGGAGATGATCCACTTACCTATGAAGAAGCTATATCAGATATAGACTCTTCAAAATGGATTGATGCTATGAAATCCGAGATTGATTCCATGTATAAGAATCAAGTTTGGGATATTGTTGACCCACCTGAAGGTATTGTACCTATAGGGAACAAATGGGTTTTCAAGAAGAAAATTGGTTCTGATGGAAAGGTAGAGACCTATAAGGCAAGGCTAGTAGCGAAAGGGTTTCGCCAAAGGCAAGGAATCGACTATGAGGAGACTTTCTCGCCTGTTGCCATGCTTAAATCAATTAGGATTTTACTAGCAATAGCTGCATACTATGATTATGAGATTTGGCAGATGGATGTCAAAACAGCTTTTCTCAATGGATACATTGAAGAAAACATTTTCATGGAATAATCTAAGGGAATTGAATCCCAAGATGGTTCCAAGGTATGCAAGCTAAAGCGATCCATTTATGGGTTGAAACAAGCTTCGAGGAGTTGGAACATCCATTTTGATGAAGCCATTAAATCTTTTGGTTTTATCAAAAATGAGGATGAGCCAAGTGTATATAAGAAGGTTAGTGACAGTGCTATCACTTTCCTTGTCTTATATGTGGATGACATACTGTTGATGGGTAATGATACAGGTATGTTGACGACTATAAATGTATGGTTGTCAAATACATTCTCCATGAAAGACTTAGGGGAGGCAACCTATATTCTTGGGATTCGCATCTATAGAGATAGAGCGAAAAGAATAATTGGTTTATCCCAAAGTCTATACTTGGAAAAGGTGTTAAAGAGGTTTAACATGCTTGATTCCAAGAGAGGATTGTTACCAGTGAGACATGGTATCCATCTTTCTAAAGAGATGTCTCCAAAGACACACAAGAAAGAGATAAGATGGCCAGATTCCATATGCTTGGCTATTGGAAGTTTAATGTATGCAATGTTGTGTACTAGGCCTGATATCGCATATCTTTATTAGTTTGACTAGCGGTATCAATCCAATCCAGTTTGGAACATCGATAGTCACAAGAATATCCTTAAGTACTTGAGAAGAACTAAGGATTTATTCTTGATTTATGGAGGTGGAGACTTGCAATTGGATGGTTATACCGATTCGATTTCCAATCGATATCGATGATAGAAAGTCTACCTCTGGATATGTGTTCATTTGTAATGGAGGTGCGATCGGTTGGAAGAGTTCCAAGCGAGCACGATCGCAGATTCCACTCATCGAGGTCGAGTATATTGCTTTGCATCGATGCCGCAAAAGAAGTCGCTTTGGATAAAGAAGTTCGTGATGTAACTTATAGTAGTTCCTTCCATTGAGTCGGTTCCACTACACCGTGACAATAATGGAGCAACGATCATCTGAGCTAAGGAACTAAGGTCTCACCCAATATACAAACACATAGAAAGGCACTACCATATTATCTGAGATATAGTTGGGCAAGGCAATATAGCCATGCAGAAAATAGCATCAGCTGAAAATCCGGCTGATTCATTCACTAAGCCTTTGTCATAAGCTCAGTTAGACTGACATCTTGAGAAGATGGGTCTAAGGTATTGTAATGAATGGCTCTAGTGCTAGTGGGAGATTGTTAGTAGTATGCCCTAGAGCATATCATTTAGTATGTATCTTGTATATATTTTATTAATAAAAGGCATTTCCACTTTTCCGTTTACATAATATATTTATGTGTAATAGAAAAGGTCCATTGATATTTTGTTAGAAATATTATTCTTAAGTTGTTAAGAATATGAGTGACAATATTTCTAGCACAAAGTATCATAAATAGGTTCACAATCAAGGATACTTCATAATAAGGACATGACTTATCCGTAAAGATTGTATTCATGTTTGTTCCCAAGTTATTTATATGAGATATAAATAAGATGGAATGGTGAGTCTCATGCCATATAACAAACATGATAGGCACTTATAAATGATAAGTAGGTCGAACCGGTGACACTTATGACAAGCACATGGAGTTTACTCTTGTCAATGTTTTGTCATAAATCATATCGATGCATATAATCTTTAGACACGAGATAGCACAGATTATCTTGTATATAGGTAGTTTGACTTTGATACTGCTTTCATACTTGTACTATGTATGGGTATATGGGCATCTGTTGGCTCCTACTAGTTATATATGGAGGTAGGTGTTGATCAAGATGGAATCTGTTCCTCTAAGTAAATACAGTTAAAATCCTATGTTCATTTAATTGTTCTTGATGTTTCAAGTTCTGCCAGACAGATAGATTTATTCGTAAAAGAGTTTCGATGAGAAAAATCTTTTAATCAAGAACTGGAATTAAAAGAGAACATAATATTCATAGCAAATGGAGTTTGACATAAACCATGACTCGGCTTGAGTTGGGATTTTGTATGAGAGATTCTAGTGCATGGTAACATATGATTATAGGTTCATTTAAGGTAAATCTTATTACTAATTGGGTGGCCATGGCATGCTATGCTAGGTGTTAACCATGGTTTATGAGGTTCATAAAATGATTTAGAGAAATCATTTATGGTAAGAAAGAGTTCTGATGATATTAAGAGTTGATATCATGTCTCATTGCCAATTAGTGATGAGCCTAGTAAGTCACACACATACACAAGTTATCACCTATTTAAATATGATTTAATTAATTAATTAAAGAGTTTAATTGATTAATTAAATAGATTTGGTTTGCAATTAAATTGCAAAGTCCCTAGCATGACTTGAAACCAAATCTAGATTATTGGATGTAGTATAAATTAAATTTATATTTAAAGTGTTTAAATATGAATTTAATTGATGAGAAATTAATTAATAGAGATTAATTAATTAATTTATATTTGATATAAATTAATTAGAAGAAGAAAATAATTATTTTGGGTTGAGAACTCAAAATTAAGACACAGGGGCATTTTGGTCATTTTGCAGTGTGACACGTGGCACCATGAGATGGTGACACATGGCATAACACATAAGCTTGCCAAATGTTTTCTAATCATGTAAGATGATTAAAATCAAGATTAAATATAGGTTTGACACTTGGCACAATGTGATTGGGTCACTTAAACCTAGAGCTAATCAAAAGGTGACATGTGGCTAGGGTTTAATGTGTTAACCTAGCTATTTAAGTGTGGTTATGAAAAGAAAACACAACCAGCAGCCTCTCCTCTCATATGTCACGCCACTTTGAGCCTCCAGCTATTTCTCTTCATCTATCATCAATTCAAAGAGATTAGCCATCAATCTCTTGAATTAAGAACACTAGAAATTGTTTCTAGTGTCCTGTTTACATCTCTAATCTCTTAAAAGGCAGAACTTGAATTTCTAATTAATAGAAAAGGCTATAGAAGCTGTTCAAGGGCTGCCATAGGTGTTCTTGGTGTGGACAAGATAGAGGGACAACATCCGTGTCCTCAAGACGAATCTCAAAGGCGCAGACACGCAAAGACATCAAGAGGTTAGTGTAATCGTTCTTGATTTAATCTAGGGTTCTAAAATTAATCTGATTAATTTTAAAATCTTAAATGGCAAATACAGATCCAAAAACATATTAAAAGAGTTTTAATATGTTGTTTATCATTGAAATCAAATAGATAAAAATAAATCTTGCATGGTGCTTGTGACCCTAGGTGAAAAATTTTGAATTCAATGGTATAATCTTGTGTTTTTCACGCTTCCGTTCCTTCAGATAGGCACTTATAAATGATAAGTAGGCCGAACCAGTGACACTTATGACAAGCACATGGAGTTTACTCTTGTCAATGTTTTGTCATAAATCATATCAGTGCATATAATCTTTAGACCTGAGATAGCATAGTTATCTTGTATAAAGGTAGTTTGAGTTTGATACTGCTTTCATACTTGTACTGTGTATGAGTATATGGGCATGTGTTGGCTCCTACTAGTTATATATGGAGGTAGGTGTTGATCAAGATGGAATCTGTTCCTCTAAGTAAATAGAGATAAAATCCTATGTTCATTCAATTGTTCTTGATGTTTCAAGTTCCTGGCCAGGACAGATAGATTTATTCAGAAAAGAGTTTCTGATGAGAAAATCTTTTTAATCAAGAACTGGAATTAAAAGAGAACATAATATTCATAGCAAATGGAGTTTGACATAAACCATGACTCCAGCTTGAGTTGGGATTTTGTAGCAGAGAGATTCTAGTGCATGGTAACATATGATTATAGGTTCATTTAAGGTAAACCTTATTACTAATTGGGTGGCCATGGCATGCTATGCTAGGTGTTAACCATGGTCTATGAGGTTTATAAAATGATTTAGAGAAATCATTTATGGTAAGAAAAAGTTCTGATGATATTAAGAGTTGATATCATGTCTCATTGCCAATTAGTGATGAGCCTAGTAAGTCACACACATACACAAGTTATCACCTAATTAAATATGATTTAATTAATTAATTAAAGAGTTTATTTGATTAATTAAATAGGTTTGGTTTGCAATTAGTTTGCAAAGTCCCTAGCATGACTTGAAACTCAATCTAGATTATTGGATGTATAATATAAGTTAAATTTATATTTGAAGTGTTTAAATATGAATTTAATTAATGAGAAATTAACTAATAGAGATTAATTAATTAATTTATATTTGATATAAATTAATTAGAAGAAGAAAAATACTTATTTTGGGTTGAGAACTCAAAATTAAGACACAGGGGTATTTTGGTCATCTTGCAGTGTGACACGTAGCACCATGAGATGGTGGCACATGGCATAACACATAAGCTTGCCAAATGTTTTTTAATCATGTAAGATGATTAAAATCAAGATTACATATAGGTTTGACACTTGGCACAATGTGATTGGGTCACTTAAACCTAGAGCTAATCAAAGGGTGACATGTGGCAAGGGTTTAATGTGTTAACCTAGCTATTTAAGTGTTGTTATGAGAAAATAAAATACAACCAGCAGCCACACTCCTTGGTCACGCCATTTTGCAGCCCTCCCTCTATTCTTCTTCATCTCTCATCAATTCAAAGAGATTAGCCATCAATCTCTTGAATTAAGAACACTAGAAATTGTTTCTAGTGTCCTGTTTACATCTCTAATCTCTTAAAAGGCAGAACTTGAATTTCTAATTAATAGAAAAGACTTTAGAAGCTGTTCAAGGGCTGCCATAGGTGTTCTTGGTGTGGACAAGCTAGAGGGACAACATCTGGTGTCCTGAAGACGAATCTCAAAGGCGCAGACATTGCGATTGCATTAAGAGGTTAGTGTAATCGTTCTTGATTTAATCTAGGGTTCTAAAATTAATCTGATTAATTTTAAAATCTTAAATGGCAAATACAGATCCAAAAACATATTAAAAGAGTTTTAATATGTTGTTTATCATTGAAATCAAATAGATAAAAATAAATCTTGCATGATGCATGTGACCCTAGGTGAAAATTTTTGAATTCAATGGTATAAACTTGTATTTTTCACGCTTCTGTTCCTTCAATTGGTATCAGAGCCACTATATTTGCCATTTAGATTGTTTATTATATGATTTAATTGTGTGATTTGATCATGAGATGATTGATCCATTGCTGGTTGGATCAAGAGGTGTGGCGGCATGCTTGATGAACTCCGACATGGTGCGCATGGCTTTGGAAGATCATGGTGCGCATGGTTGTTATTAAATTCTGCAATTGTTGCATGATGAAATGTTCATCATATGACTAATTAAAATGTTTAATTAGAATTTTAATCACACAATTAAATTATGATTCAAATCAGAATTTTAAAAATTGTTTGAATGTGATTCAAATCTGAATTTTAAAAGTTATTTGAATGTGATTCAAATCTGAATTTTTAAAGTTGTTTGAATCATATTTAAATCTGATTTTTTAAAATTGATTGAATAAAATTCAAATCTGATTTTTTTTAAAAAATATTTGAATGTGATTCAAATCTGAATTTTTATAGTTTTTTGAATGTGATTCAAATCTGAATTTTTAAATTTGTTTGAATGAGATTCAAATCTGAATTTTTAAATGTATTTGAATAATATTCAAATCTGGATTTTTAAGTTGAATATGAGATATTCAATTTAATTTAAGTATGTATGTTTTATTTAATTGTTAAATAGTGATATGCAAGATGGATGATCATGGACTATAAAAGACCAATGTGATTGAATTTATTTCTTTTATATTTCTTTGGGATTGTAAATTAATTAATTTATTTTAATTTATTTTGGGCATGTATTACTGAGTTTGTAATAATTTTTGAGTTGTAATTTCATTTATTTAAGTTCTTGTAAATTCGCCTTGGTATGCCAAGGATTACTATGTAATATTGGATTGCAAGAAGTTCAAGGAGGTCAAGAGCATTGGTGGGACCAGTGGGAGGAAATCAAGATCAAGTGTTGATTATGTACTCCTTCAGCAACTCTTGTAAAATGAATGAATGAATGAAATGCACCTAGGAATGCCCTGATTCAATTCTTGGTGGCTCAGAATTGAATCCCTTAGAAAGTCCATGATCATACCATATTTATTGCTTATCCATGAATGCATGAGATGTATGGGAATGTATGCTATTATATGATATATGCATGCTAAATGGATAATGTGCAAAGTGAGACCTTAATAGTAATTAGAATGACCATAAAATCTTCCAAACAAATGATTAAGTTGGATATGCTATAATTAAAGTAATTATAACATAGGCCCTCCATTGTGGCAATTATTTTAAGAAATTTTAAATAGTTGCATGAGATGCAATTAATTTAAGAGATTTTCTTAAGAATAATTGTTAAGCATGAGATGTTGTAAATATGTAAATGGTTTGGTGGCCAATATTGGATGTACCTGAGGACATTAAAATTATTTACATAATTACTATTTCAATGGGATCAACTTAACTAATGCAAGATAAGTCAATAATGGATGTACCTGAGATTTTGAGCATTAGGGGCTAGGTAAAGGATTGAACCTCACATGAGATGTGATGGGCAAGGAGTTGCTCACTTATAGTTTATTGTAATTCCAATAATGGATGTACCTGAGGATGATCAATAGAATTATAAGAATTCAATCACCCACTAGAAATCCATCCAACTCGGATTTCCGTTTCCTACTTTGGAAGTGTAGGATTCGCTAAGTTAGTAGGAGGACCAATTTGATTAAAAGACCATAATCATTTTGGTTAATTACATGATACATTTACTAATTAATCTGGTTATTTTCTGCAGTTAGTTTTCTGATAAAAATGAGCACAAAACAACCACCACCATCCAATATCCTTTCAAGCATACTTGATCACAATAGGTTGACATGACCAAATCTGTCTGATTGGCTAAGAAATTTGAAGCTTGTCCTGAACCTTGAACATATAGGATATGTTCTAGATTCAAATGTTCCTGGTCCCTTACCTCCAGAGGCCACACAAGAGGAACATGATACTTTGGACAAGTGGAAGGAGCATAATATGAGAGCTAAGTGTTACATGCTTGCTTCCATGAGTAATGAGTTACAGAAGCAACATGAGAACATGCAGAGTGCGAGTGAGATCCTCCTTCACCTACAAGAGTTGTATGGTGAGCACAGCAGGAATGCTAGGTATGAGATATCTAAACAGCTATTCCATATGAGGATGTCTGAGGGACAGAATGTTGGGGATCATGTCCACAAGATGATTCGGCTGATTGAGCAGTTGGAACATCTTGACTTCAACATGGATTTCCAACTACAGACGGATTTGATCCTTCTGTCCCTTCCTGAGTCTTTTGGGAATTTTGTGACAAATTTTCGTATGACTAAACAGGAATGCACCTTAGCTGGTTTACTCAACATGCTGGTTATTGCCCAAAAGAATATGCCAGGCAATAAAGGGAAAGAGGTAGCTTTGGTTGCATCTTCTTCTGCTGGAAAGTCCAATAAGAAGAAGGGCAATAAGAAAAAGAAACCTCAGATTCCTGGTCCTTCCAAGAAAATAGCTAAACAGAAAGGGAAGACCAAAGCTAACAAAGGCAAAGGAAAGTGTTTCCACTGCCAACCAAAAAGTGTTTCCATTGCCAATAGGAAAGTGTTTCCATTGCCAGTAAGAAAGTGTTTCCACTGGCCAGAGTATAGCAATCTAAATGAATGCAATGCCATGGTGAAAACCAACTCAAGTTCAAAATATATTTGGCACTTAAGGTTATGTCATGTTGCAGAAGATAGGATTGCAAAACTGGAGAAAATGGGGATTCTATCCTCATTGGGCTCTGAGCCTACTCCAAATTGTGAATCTTACCTTCAGGGCAAAATGAGTAGATCACCCTTTGTTGGACAAGGGCTAAGAGCTGAAAATATTTTGGAGCTAATACATAGTGATGTATGTGGTCCATTAAAAGAAATGGCTAGAGGGGTCTTTCATTATTTTATTACCTTTACTGATGATAAATCAAGGTTTGGGTATTTGTATTTGATGAAATACAAACATGAATCTTTTGAAAAGTTCAAAGAATTTAAATCTGAAGTAGAGAATCAAACAGGAAAGAGTATTAAAGCTCTTCGATCAGATCGTGGAGGTGAATATTTGAGTACTAAATTTGATGAATACTTGGGAGAGCATGGCATTGTTTCTCAGCTGACTCCTCCAGGAACGCCACAACTAAATGGTGTATCTGAAAGGAGAAATCGTACCCTATTGGATATGGTACGTAGTATGATGAGCTATACTGATATGCCAATCTTCTTTTGGGGATTTGCATTAGAATCAGCTTTGTATATTCTGAATAGGATTCCATCAAAATCAGTTTCTTCCACACCTTATGAGATATGGCATGGAAGAAAACCAAGTCTTAAGCATGTTAAGATTTGGGGTTGTCCAGCTTATATCAAAAGTGAACACCGATAAATTGGAGACCGGATCGTAAAAGTTTGATTTGTTGGATATCCAAAAGATAGTTTTGGATATTATTTTTATTTGCCTACTTCACAAAAGGTTGTGATAAGTAGAGATGCCACATTTCTTGAACAACAGTTTGTTCAAGAAGGAGGCAAAGGAAGGCAAATAGAGTTAGAATTGGAGAATTCTGGCTAACCAACAGATCAGATGGATATAGATCCATCTAGTCAACCAATACCCGTTGATGAAACATCTACAGCTATTCCTTGTAGAACAACCAGGGTATCTCACCCACCAGTGAGATATGGTTTTCTTCATGAAGAAGAACAAGAGTTGTCTACTCATGAAGAAGTAGATCATGGAGATGATCCACTTACCTATGAAGAAGCTATATCAGATATAGACTCTTCAAAATGGATTGATGCTATGAAATCCGAGATTGATTCCATGTATAAGAATCAAGTTTGGGATCTTGTTGACCCACCTGAAGGTATTGTACCTATAGGGAACAAATGGGTTTTCAAGAAGAAAATTGGTTCTATTGGAAAGGTAGAGACCTATAAGGCAAGGCTAGTAGCAAAAGGGTTTCGCTAAAGGCAAGGAATCGACTATGAGGAGACTTTCTCGCCTGTTGCCATGCTTAAATCAATTAGGATTTTATTAGCAATAACTGCATACTATGATTATGAGATTTGGCAGATGGATGTCAAAACAGCTTTTCTCAATGGAACAACCTAGGGGTTTTGAATCCCAAGATGGTTCCAAGGTATGCAAGCTAAAGCGATCCATTTATGGGTTGAAACAAGCTTCGAGGAGTTGGAACATCCGTTTTGATGAAGCCATTGAATCCTTTGGTTTTATCAAAAATGAGGATGAGCCATGTGTATATAAGAAGGTTAGTGACAGTGCTATCACTTTCCTTTTCTTATATGTGGATGACATACTGTTGTTGGGTAATGACACAGGTATGTTGATGACTATAAAGGTATGGTTGTCAAATACATTCTCCATGAAAGACTTAGGGGAGGCAACCTATATTCTTGGAATTCGCATCTATAGAGATAGAGCGAAAAGAATAATTGGTTTATCCCAAAATCTATACTTGGAAAGGGTGTTAAAGAGGTTTAACATGTTTGATTCCAAGAGAGGATTGTTACCAGTGAGACATGGTATCCATCTTTCTAAAGAGATGTCTCCAAAGAAACGTGAAGAAAGAGATAAGATGGCCAAGATTCCATATGCTTCGGCTATTGGAAGTTTAATGTATGCAATGTTGTGTACTAGGCCGGATATCGTATATGCTGTTAGTTTGACTAGTAGGTATCAATCCAATCCAGGTTTGGAACACTGGATAGCTGTCAAGAATATCCTTAAGTACTTGAGAAGAACTAAGGATTTATTCTTGATTTATGGAGGTGGAGACTTGCAATTGGATGGTTATACTGATTCTGATTTCCAATCAGATATCGATGATAGAAAGTCTACCTCTGGATATGTGTTCATTTGTAATGGAGGTGCAGTCAGTTGGAAGAGTTCCAAACAGAGCACAACTGCAGATTCTACTACAAAGGCTGAGTATATTGCTGCATCAGATGCTGCAAAGGAAGCTGTTTGGATAAAGAAGTGTTAGTAGTATGCCCTAGAGCATATCATTTAGTATGTATCTTGTACATATTTTTAATAATAAAAGGCATTTCCACTTTTCCGTTTACATAATATATTTATGTGTAATAGAAAAGGTCCATTGATATTTTGTTAGAAATATTATTCTTAAGTTGTTAAGAATATGAGTGACAATATTTCTAGTACAAAGTATCATAAATAGGTTCACAATCGAGGATACTTCATAATAAGGACATGACTTATCCAGAAAGATTGTATTCATGTTTGTTCCCAAGTTATTTATATGAGATATAAATAAGATGGAATGGTGAGTCACATGCCATATAACAAACATGATAGGCACTTATAAATGATAAGTAGGCCGAACCAGTGACACTTATGATAAGCACATGGAGTTTACTCTTGTCAATGTTTTGTCATAAATCATATCAGTGCATATAATCTTTAGACCTGAGATAGCACAGTTATCTTGTATATAGGTAGTTTGAGTTTGATACTGCTTTTATACTTGTACTATGTATGGGTATATGGGCATGTGTTGGCTCATGCTAGTTATATATGGAGGTAGGTGTTAATCAAGAAGGAATCTGTTCCTCTAAGTAAATAGAGATAAAATCCTATGTTCATTTAATTGTTCTTGATGTTTCAAGTTCCTGGCCAGGACAGATAGATTTATTCAGAAAAGAGTTTCTAATGAGAAAAATCTTTTAATCAAGAACTGGAATTAAAAGAGAACATAATATTCATAGCAAATGGAGTTTGACATAAACCATGACTCCAGCTTGAGTTGGGATTTTGTAACAGAGAGATTCTAGTGCATGGTAACATATGATTATAGGTTCATTTAAGGTAAATCTTATTACTAATTGGGTGGCCATGGCATGCTATGCTAGGTGTTAACCATGGTCTATGAGGTTCATAAAATGATTTAGAGAAATCATTTATGGTAAGAAAGAGTTCTGATGATATTAAGAGTTGATATCATGTCTCATTGCCAATTAGTGATGAGCCTAGTAAGTCACATACATACACAAGTTATCACCTATTTAAATATGATTTAATTAATTAATTAAAGAGTTTAATTGATTAATTAAATAGGTTTGGTTTGCAATTAAATTGCAAAGTCCCTAGCATGGCTTGAAACCAAATCTAGATTATTGGATGTGTAGTATAAATTAAATTTATATTTAAAGTGTTTAAATATGAATTTAATTGATGAGAAATTAATTAATAGAGATTAATTAATTAATTTATATTTGATATAAATTAATTAGAAGAAGAAAATAATTATTTTGGGTTAAGAACTCAAAATTAAGACATAGGGGCATTTTGGTCATTTCACAGTGTGACACGTGGCACCATGAGATGGTGACACATGGCATAACACATAAGCTTGCCAAATGTTTTTTTAATCATGTAAGATGATTAAAATCAAGATTAAATATAGGTTTGACACTTGGCACAATGTGATTGGGTCACTTAAACCTAGAGCTAATCAAAAGGTGACATGTGGCTAGGGTTTAATGTGTTAACCTAGCTATTTAAGTGTGGTTATGAAAAAAAAACATAACCAGCCGCCTCTCCTCTCAATTGTCATGCCACTTTGAGCCTCTCCAGCTATTTCTTTTCATCTCTCATCAATTCAAAGAGATTAGCCATCAATCTCTTGAATTAAGAACACTAGAAATTGTTTCTAGTGTCCTGTTTACATCTCTAATCTCTTAAAAGGCAGAACTTGAATTTCTAATTAATAGAAAAAGCTTTAGAAGCTATTCAAGGGCTGCCATAGGTGTTCTTGGTGTGGACAAGCTAGAGGGACAACATCCGTGTCCTCAAGACGAATCTCAAAGGCGCACATCACTGTAGCACATCAAGAGGTTAGTGTAATCGTTCTTGATTTAATCTAGGGTTCTAAAATTAATCTGATTAATTTTAAAATCTTAAATGGCAAATACAGATCCAAAAACATATTAAAAGAGTTTTAATATGTTGTTTATCATTGAAATCAAATAGATAAAAATAAATCTTGCATGGTGCATGTGACCCTAGGTGAAAATTTTTGAATTCAATGGTATAATCTTGTGTTTTTCACGCTTCCGTTCCTTCAAGAAGTTCGTGACAGAACTTACAGTAGTTCCTTCCATTGAGTCAGCAGTTCCACTACACTGTGACAATAATGGAGCAGTCATACAGGCTAAGGAACCAAGGTCTCACCAGAAATCCAAACACATAGAAAGGCGCTACCACATTATCAGAGAAATAGTTGGGCGAGGCGATGTAGCCATGCAGAAAATAGCATCAGCTGAAAATCCAGCTGATCCATTCACTAAGCCTATGTCACAGACTCAGTTAGACCGACATCTTGAGAAGATAGGTCTAAGATATTGTAATGAATGGCTCTAGTGCTAGTGGGAGATTGTTAGTAGTATGCCCTAGAGCATATCATTTAGTATGTATCTTGTACATATTTTTATTAATAAAAGGCATTTCCACTTTTCCGTTTACATAATATATTTATGTGTAATAGAAAAGGTCCATTGATATTTTGTTAGAAATATTATTCTTAAGTTGTTAAGAATATGAGTGACAATATTTCTAGCACGAAGTATCATAAATAGGTTCACAATCGAGGATACTTCATAATAAGGACATGACTTATCCAGAAAGATTGTATTCATGTTTGTTCCCAAGTTATTTATATGAGATATAAATAAGATGGAATGGTGAGTCTCATGCCATATAACAAACATGATAGGCACTTATAAATGATAAGTAGGCCGAACCAGTGACACTTATGACAAGCACATGGAGTTTACTCTTGTCAATGTTTTGTCATAAATCATATCAGTGCATATAATCTTTAGACCTGAGATAGCACAGTTATCTTGTATATAGGTAGTTTGAGTTTGATACTGCTTTCATACTTATACTGTGTATTGGTATATGGGCATGTGTTGGCTCCTACTAGTTATATATGGAGGTAGGTGTTGATCAAGATGGAATTTGTTCCTCTAAGTAAATAGAGATAAAATCCTATGTTCATTTAATTGTTCTTGATGTTTCAAGTTCCTGGCCAAGACAGATAGATTTATTCCGAAAAGAGTATCTGATGAGAAAATCTTTTTAATCAAGAACTGAAATTAAAAGAGAACATAATATTCATAGCAAATGGAGTTTGACATAAACCATGACTCCAGCTTGAGTTGGGATTTTGTAACAGAGAGATTCTAGTGCATGGTAACATATGATTATAGGTTCATTTAAGGTAAACCTTATTACTAATTAGGTGGCCATGGCATGCTATGCTAGGTGTTAATCATGGTCTATGAGGTTCATAAAATGATTTAGAGAAATCATTTATGGCAAGAAAGAGTTCTGATGATATTAAGAGTTGATATCATGTCTCATTGCCAATTAGTGATGAGCCTAGTAAGTCACACACATACACAAGTTATCACCTAATTAAATATAATTTAATTAATTAATTAAAGAGTTTAATTGATTAATTAAATAGGTTTGGTTTGCAATTAGTTTGCAAAGTCCCTAGCATGACTTGAAACCAAATCTAGATTATTGGATGTATAATATAAGTTAAATTTATATTTAAAGTGTTTAAATATGAATTTAATTAATGAGAAATTAACTAATAGAGATTAATTAATTAATTTATATTTGATATAAATTAATTAGAAGAAGAAAAATACTTATTTTGGGTTGAGAACTCAAAATTAAGACACAGGGGCATTTTGGTCATTTTGCAGTGTGACACGTGGCACCATGAGATGGTGACACATGGCATAACACATAAGCTTGCCAAATGTTTTTTAATCATGTAAGATGATTAAATCAAGATTACATATAGGTTTGACACTTGGCACAATGTGATTGGGTCACTTAAACCTAGAGCTAATCAAAGGGTGACATGTGGCAAGGGTTTAATGTGTTAACCTAGCTATTTAAGTGTTGTTATGAGAAAATAAAATACAACCAGCAGCCACACTCCTTGGTCACGCCATTTTTCAGCCCTCCCTCTATTCTTCTTCATCTTTCATCAATTCAAAGAGATTAGCCATCAATCTCTTGAATTAAGAACACTAGAAATTGTTTCTAGTGTCCTGTTTACATCTCTAATCTCTTAAAAGGCAGAACTTGAATTTCTAATTAATAGAAAAGGCTTTAGAAGCTGTTCAAGGGCTGCCATAGGTGTTCTTGGTGTGGACAAGCTAGAGGGACAACATCTGGTGTCCTGAAGACGAATCTCAAAGGCGCAGACACGCTGCAGTGCATCAAGAGGTTAGTGTAATCGTTCTTGATTTAATCTAGGGTTCTAAAATTAATCTGATTAATTTTAAAATCTTAAATGGCAAATATAGATCCAAAAACATATTAAAAGAGTTTTAATATGTTGTTTATCATTGAAATCAAATAGATAAAAATAAATCTTGCATGATGCATGTGACCCTAGGTGAAAATTTTTGAATTCAATGGTATAAACTTGTGTTTTTCACGCTTCCGTTCCTTCAGCACCCTGGTGGCACAAAAATGTATAGAGGGCTAAAGGAGCATTACTGGTGGATGGGTATGAAAAGAGATGTGGCAGAATTTGTTTCCAAATGCCTAACTTGTCAGCAAGTGAAGGCAGAGCATCAAGTACCCGCTGGTTTGTTACATCCACTACAAGTACCAGAATGGAAATGGGAGAGAATAATGATGGATTTTATGATGGGACTTCCGAGGACACAGAAGAGTCATGATGCAGTTTGGGTCATTGTTGACAAATTGACCAAGTCTGCTTATTTTTTGCCAGTCTGGATGGACTACAATTTAGAAAGATTGGCCAAGTTGTATATAGATGAGATTGTGAGACTGCATGGAGTGCCAGTATCCATCTTATCAAACAGAGATCTTAGGTTCACTTCTAAATTCTGGGGTAGTCTTCAGAGAGCCTTAGGAACTAGATTGAACTTCAGTACGGCATTCCACCCACAGACCGATGGCAAGTCTGAAAGGGTAATTCAGATATTGGAGGACATGCTACGGGCTTGTGTGATTGAATTTGAGGGCAGTTGGGATACACACTTGCCTTTGATTGAGTTTGCTTACAAAAACAGCTACCAATCAAGCATTGGGATGCCTCCATATGAAGCTTTATATGGAAGAAAATGTAGAACCCTGTTGTTGGGATGACGTGGGTGAAACGAAGATGATTGGGCTATAAATTGTTTAGCAGACTGAGGAAAAAATCAGGGTGATTAGAGATCGACTTAAGACTGCATCAGACTGTCAGAAGTCCTATATTGATTTAAAGAGAAGGGATATTGAGTATACAGTGGGTGAGAAAGTATTCCTCAAGGTTTCCCCTTGGAAGAAAACTATGAGATTCGGCAGAAAGGGAAACTGAGTCCTCGTTTCATTGGGCCATATGAGGTTCTGGAAAGAGTGGGTCCTTTGGCATATCGTTTGGCACTAGCTCCAGAGTTAGAGAAGATACATAACGTCTTCCATGTGTCTATGTTGAGGAGATATCGAACAGACCCATCTCATATACTACCAGTAGAAGAGATTGAAGTGAATCCAGACCTCACATATGAGGAAGAACCCATAGAGATTCTGGCTTATGAGGTGAAGCAGCTACGGAACAAGCAGATACCGTTAGTGAAAGTGCTGTGGAACCATCATCCGGGCCAATAAGCTACTTGGGAACGAGAGGAGGACATGAGGAGATAGCACCCACAGCTATTTAGAGATTGATACTAGGTAAAATTTCGAGACAAAATTTATTTTAAGGGGGGGGGGAGAATTGTAACACCCCTATTTTTATAGCCTGGTATATTTCACTGTTCCGGTAACCGGAGTCGGTCTAGATAATTAAAAGGGTTAGAACCAAGCCTAAGACAACTAGAAAAGCCCTGAACACAAATAATTAGTAATTGTCAATTAGTTAAGTATAAATAAGAAAAACAGAACACAAGAAGTTAAATGAGCCGAGAGTCACAGCGATGGGTGACCTTTTCGGGAAGGATTGCGAGGTCGAATTAAACTCAAATTTCAAACTGTAAAATGAGACGCTGCGGTCCTTAAGACTATTGCGAACACAGTGGAAAAGAGAAAATCATGAAAAAGAATTGTTAAGCCAGTTAAATAATTAGGTCAGTGATCCGAAAGATATATTGAATTATTTTTAAACCGAGTCGAACCGGTGAGGGGCAATTTGGTCAATTGACCCCGAGACCTGACTCCTGACCTAACTGTCAAATAAAATCAGAGAAAACAAAATTTCAGAATCGAGAATTAAATTAAAGAACTAGGGAAAAATAAATAAAAAAAAAAGAAGAAAAAGGAAAAGTAGAAATTGGTGACATCATGCATGACATCATGCATGATGTCATAAACACTAATTAAAAAAAGAAATAATTTTGGATAATTTTGGTCTTCCTAAGGGATAAACTCATAAAAGAAAAAGAAAAGAAAAAAAAAAAGAAAAACACTCATCTTCTCAAGTTAGCCGTCTCCCATCTCTCTCTCCCTCTCCATTTCTAAACCTCCATGGAAGCTTGCACTCAAGCTTTTGAACCCACCAATTAAACCCTAATTTCCCTAAATTATCAACTTAAACCTCATCCTTGCATATTGAAAAGTATAAAGGAGAAAGAAATAGAAAGCAAATTGGAGAAAAGGGGAGTTAGAAATTGCTACACAAAGGTTAGTAATAAACTCTAATTTATTTCTTTAAATTCCATGCAAATATGCTTAAATAAACTTAGAAATTACATAAAATGAAACAAAATGATATGTTAAGGAACCCTATGAATTTCAGCCAGCCTAGGGTTGATGGGAATTGGAGTGTTTGATGAAGTTATAATATGATTTGGAGCTTGGGTAATGTTGAATATGTGATTAGTGTAATGATTTGATTAGGAAATAATCAATAGCATGAACTACGGTTTTAGCACCTAGGGTTTTGGAAGACAAAAATGTGAGAAATTGTTAAATGATGTGTTTGACCTAGTTTGAGGTGAGAAATGGTCATTTGTAACCAATTGGAGTATGTTAGAAGTGTTGGAACTAAATGCAAATTCAGATTTCTTAGGGTCATGCTGCAGGCAGCAGGACCAAGGTCCCTTTCAGGGACCAAAACTAAAAATTTACAAGTTCAATTGGTGTGAGGCCAATTGGGAATGAAAATAGATAAAAAATGGAACATTTTTTCATTTAGGAATCATGCCCAAAAACTGACCAAAACCTAGTGAATAAATTGACCAAATCCAGATTAGGCAATCTGAACTGTACAAAAATGACCAAATGAACAGTGTTTGTTCATTGGCCATAACATGGGCGAGGCAGGTCTAAATGACCTGAAATTTTACATATGGAAAGCTGAGATATAGACCTAAAACTTTTATGAAGAATACAAACCCAAATTATGCCCTTAACCAAGTCATTTAGCCACCCAAAATTGGTGACCTAAAACTGCAAGAACCAGAATTTGCCCAGAAATCTGAGTTAAGTTCAATCCAGCAGCCACGATTCAAATGGCTATAACTTGAGCTACAAAACTCCAATTGAAGTGATTCAAAAAGAAGAATGAAGTTAAGACAATAGGAAACATTTTCTTTGAAGAAAATTTTTCCAAATTCTAACAGTAAAATGACCAATGGAACAGTGCAACATAAGACACCTAAAACTGAAAATTTGCAAATTTGCCTAAAATACTTAGAATTTGAGTAAACAACCAAAATCAACAAATTTAGTAACCAAAATGTGGTATGTGGGTGAAGTTGGAATTCCCATACCTATTAAGCCTTAGAAAGTCAACAAATTTACTTAAATAGTATCATGAATAGTAACCCCGAAATATAAAATTTAAAGAACGTCAAGTTTAGCATATATAAGCTAGATAAAAGTGAATTTGAATTTATTTTTGGATTTATGCTAAGTTATGATACTGAAACACTGTGAAACTATGTGTTTCAGTGGAAAAGAACACCAGGAAAGAACCCGAGGAATCGAGTCAAGGCCAAGAGGTGACTCGCTTAAGGTTTGTGCACAACATCAACATGCTTTGAAATTCATTTACAAAGTGCATGAAATGTGTATTATGCTTTTGCTTTAGATTGTTGAAAGTTTATTTGTGTATATTTGAAATGGCAAAGTTTAGTAAATTGTTAAGATAAGTTTTGAAACCACAGTGTCATGACCATATATTTGAATACCTCACTGGCATGACTAGTGGGGGAAATAAGTTTTGAATTTTGATTCCTTCTCTGGCTGAAGTGTTGAGGTGTGTGCCGGTAGAAGAAGAAAAAGAATGGGTTCCCATATATTTGAGCTAGCTAGCCTTGTGATGTGACTTCTCCTCAGCCTCTGGCTATTTGTTTCGAATGGCATGATATAACTGTGTGTTTTTATGAAATGTGTTTTGAGACTTTTGAAATGAAATTATTTGGATTAAAATTTCATAAGTCATGTTTTGAATGTATTTGTAACACCCTCTCTGTAGCAATTTCGTACATTCTCCTGTTTCGGTGATCGGTGTCAGTCCGGACAACTAGAATGTCTGGAAAAATATTTAAACTAAAGTGAGGAACTATAATTAACTCAAATATTAATAAGAAAAATTTAGGAAAAATTTTAGAAATAAAATACAACCAAGTTAAATGAGCCGGTGCCCTATCGATGGGTAACCTAGTGAGAAGTTGCGATTCTCGCAACTAGGAGCCTTAGACCCGGGGGAAAAATTATAAAATAATTTCTGGGACTCCAGAGAAGGGTTATTGAGGTTCTTATGGAATTAGAATGCCAAGAAAATACTTAGAAAAAATTTTCAATCTGTACAGACAATTTTGGCCCGTTAAGCCAAACGGAGGGCATTTTGGTCATTTCGCCTTCAGAGGTGATTTTTGGCCAACTTGTCCAGTTAAGTAAATAATTATTATGACATAAAATATGAATAAATATTACTAAAAATTGAATTGAAAATGAGTAGAAAAGAGAAGAAAAAAATAAATTAAATTGGAATTTATGACATCACATGATGTCATTAGTGTGCCTTCACCCAACCCAATGTTGACACATGGCATAACTATATTTAAAAGAGACAAATGGGCTGAAAAATGAGAGGAAAACCAGATTTCTCATTTCTTTTTTCTTCCTTGCCGTAAACCATTCCTTCCCTAACCTCCATGGACAAGCTTTTTCAAGCTTGATTTTCCCTAGCTTCCACACCATAAAAGCCCTAGTTGTCTTCACAAAAAATTCACCCCACACCTTAAGGAAGCTTTGGGCAGCAAAATTTTGAAGAAAAATTAAAGTTTTGGTTGGCTTGGATTTGAGCTAAACGAGGATAGTGACTTAAACTTATGTTTCTCTTCAAATTTATGTTGAGTAAGTATAAATGAGTGTAAATTACAAAGAAAAATTATTGAATACCAATTGTATGTAAACCCTAAATTTTTGGCAGCCATGGTTAGAGTTTGTTTATGATGATTTAATGAAGTTAAAAGGTTATTATGGCTGCCCTTAATGTGCATTTTGTAAGTGGATTGAAGCAATGCAATGAAAATGCATGAATGGTAATGTTTGAGTTAGGGTTTGGGGTGGAGAAATGGGACTTTGACCATGTGATGATGAAAATGGGTATTAATGGTCAATTAGTGACCCTTTAGTTCTGTTTAAACCAAAAATGAAGTGTGTTGAGTGATGGGATTTAGGTTTAGTGTGGCTGCCCTAGGTGACCTGCAGAATTGGACATGAGTCCAGCAGGTTTGGGCAGCCATAACTTGAATTGTAGAGGTTTAATTGGTGTTTGGCCAATTGGACATAAAACTAGACACATAATGGCACAACTTTAGTGAAGAAACCATGCCCATAAGACCAAACCAAGTGGACCAAAAGCTCTCCCCAATTCGGGTGACCTGCAGTCTATTTCTGCAGAATGACTAAATAAATAGTGTTTGGTCATTTGTCATAACTCAGTGTAGAATGGTCCAATTGACCTGAAATTTTACCCACAACAAGATGAGATATAGACCAACAACTTTCATGAAGAAATCTAACCCAAATTATGACCATAACCTATCCAACAAGTGAGTTGAAGTCACTTTTCACTGCACTATAGATATGGTTAGTCCAGAAAAATTTCGATTCCGCCAGTTGTGGTTTTTGGACCATAACTTGAGCTACAAAACTCCAAATGGAGTGATTCAAAAAGGAAATTCAACTAGACAAAATAAGGAACAACTTTCATGTTTATCTTTTTTCCAAATTCCCACTGCAACAGTAACTAATGGAACAGTAAACCCAAAGCTTGAAAACTGAAAATTCTGTCCAATTCACATTAAGCTTAGAGATGGTATTGGCAACCAATACCAACAAGTTTAAAATGCAAAATGTGGTATATTGATGATAGTTAAACTAATTTACCTATTGCCAAAGCAAAAGTCAACATTTTGGTTGACCAATGAAATGAATAGTAATCATAAAAATTCAATTTCAAAGAATTACATAAATAAAAAGTGTTAAATGCCCTAGTAGGCCTAATGTGATTGGTTTGGATAGGTTGGCATGCCAATAGGTTCTGTTAGCAGTACTGCATATGGCTTCATGCCATTCTGTATTTCATGGCTTTCCATGCCATTCTGTGACATAATAGCCTTTGGCTGTGATATTGAGTTGTTATGCTCGGGTTTAATCCCCGATAATTATTACAGCTTATTAGCTGTTCTGTTGCACACCGGGAGATACTATATGACCAATGGTGTGATGGTCCGAGGTACTTAGTACCCAGTACCAGTTTACCCGTTTATCCAGTCCAGTCAACTAGTATAGGTTACTCGGGCAATATTAATAAATCTTACCAAACTTTAATCGAATAATATTGCAATAAATATTTGAAATTAAGTCTACCAAAAATGTAAACCTACATTCTGCATACATGTTATTATTTTATTTTATTTTATTTTATATTGTCACCACTAAGCAGAATTACTTAGCGCGTCGCTTTTGCCACGCGCAGTCTCGAGACATAGCCGGGAGTCCAAAGAAACCTCATTCAGGGTGAGCTTTTAGATCTGCACTCAGAGTTCAAAGTCACCTCACAAATTGCAGTGCATTGGTAGGACATTGGTCTACCTAAGTCTTTTGTATTTGTAAACTTTTGTTATGTATATTATAAACTCATGTAATCATATTTTTGCTGTAATTATCTATGAGCTGTGTTCAGAAATAAATACAAGTATTTCTCATTGAATTGGGTGTGATATGAGATGAATGTGAATTTTGAGATACTGAATTGATTTGAGAAATTGTTGAAAAATGTTGGTGGTTAACTGAGATTGAGATTATAATTATATTGGAAGTGTTTTTAAACATGTTCAGAAGAACTGTTTTCCAATTTATAGCCGGCACTCTACCGGATTTTCTATAAAATTTGCAAAAAAATTTAGATTTATCAAAAATTATAAATAAATGAATAAAAAGGGATTAATTGAAATTGAAACATGAATTGGTGTTCCGACACACTGAGTGGCATAACTTGCTCAGCTACACTGTAGACGGGTAAGGGGTGTCACAGTATTGTTCATGTTCAATTTAAATTTTGAATAAATGTTATTTAAATTCTGCATAAAGATTATTTTAATATGTTGTGCACCACTGAGTCCTCGTACTCAGCGATAGCTGTTATTGCTGTCGCAGATATAGAAACTAGAAGAGTAGCAGAGTGAGCTGCTTAGGACAGAGGAGCTACCTACTCTGAAGTCTATCTGGTATATTTTATACCCTGACTGTAAAAATTTATTTTAATCTATGTAATGTATGTAAATGTATGGACATGTAAAATTGGTTATGAGCAGTTGTATAAAGCTTGTAATAAATTTTGGTTTGGATTTCTCTCAATGTAAATTTTTAGTATGATGAATATAAATTGTTTTACATTTAATTACATATGAATGGAAGTATTTTGTTTTAATTTGAATGAAATTAATTAGTAATATTTTGGGATGATATTTGAATTGGAAATTGTGGATTTGAATTTTTGGAAATTGATAAGTGATGCTGAAATTGATTGGGATGGTTGTGAAATTGAAGAAGTTATTGAGACAAATTATTGGAAGTGCTTTTTACAGGAATTTTAAGAACTGTTTTCTCAAAATACAAATGGCACTCTGTCAAAATTTCTATAAAATTTACAGAAAAATAAAATGGAACAAAAATTTTACTAGTTTTAAAACTTTGAATAAATGATTTTAATATCTATTTAGAAATGCTCACCACTTATAAAAGTAAGAAAATTATTTTAAAATCCCTTGTAGGATACTTAATGAGTTATCGGTAGGTGAAGTTCGTTAGTTCATTAGGTATTCTACGGGATCATGTTATGCCTTATAGAGGGATATGGTGTGACATCGTACATGATTATTTTCTTTCAATTCCTTAAATTTCCAACTCAATTCATGCTCCCAACATGAAATCTAAAGAGAAAGTAAAGAGAAATAGCACTAACCTCTTTGAAAGCTAACCCCAAGATTTATAAACTTCTTGGTTTCCTTTGCTTTTGCTGCCTAGGGGTTGTTCAAGGTGCTGGGATTAATTTTTGTGAAGACAACTAGTAGGTTTGGGGTGAGAAAAGGAAGGAAATAAAGCTCAAAAATTCATCAATGGTGGAAGGCTCATGGAAGTGTCTCGGCAAGCTGAAGAAGAATGTAACACCCTCACTTTAGTTAGTCCATACATTCGACTGTTCCGGTAACCAATGTCTGTCCGGACAGTTAAAATGTCTGGAACTATAATTAGACTAGAGTGAGGAGTCATAAATAATTCAAATAAGTGTAAGAAAATTTAAGGAAAAATTTTAGAAATGAAATATAACAAAGTTAAATGAGCCGATGCCCCTAGCGATGGGTGACCCTAACGGGAAGCTACTGTGAAGACAGTTAGCAACCCTAAACCCGAGGGAAATTCTATGAAATAATTTTTGGAACTCTAGAGAAGAGTTATTGAGGTTTCAATCGCATTAGCATACCAAGAAAATGTTAAGAAAATTTATTCAATCGGTACAGATAATTTTAGCTCACCAAGCTAAACGAAGGGTATTTTGGTCATTTAACCTTCAGAGATGATTTTTAACCAACTTGCCCATTTAAGTGAGTGAGGTTAATGTCCTAAAATATGAATAAATATTGTTAAAAATTTAATTAAAAATATGAGTAAATAAAGAAGAAAGAAAAAGAAAATAAAAAAGAAATGGAAAATACAATTATGACATCATTATTATGTCATTAAAATTTCTCACGAATTATATTTAGACAAATACTTGTAAGACAATTAAAAAGACATAAACTAAAATCAAAATTTCTGCATCTTCTTCATTATTCCACCTTGGCCGAGACAACCACAAAGAGAACCTCCACTGTTATGCTTCCAAACCTCAATTCTTCCTTAAATCTCTCACTATTTTATCTATCGCAAAGTATAAAAATTTGATTTTGGACCTTGTTAGGGTGATTGGCTGCCAAGAAAAGCCAAGAAAGTAAAGGAAAACTTAAGATTGGCCAAGAGAAAATTCTGCTCACAAGGTTAGTGCTAGTCTCACTCCTATTTTCTTTTCTAAAGTTGAAATTACGGTTAAGTATGCATGAATTACAAGGGAAAAGTTGATATTCATGCATAAAATTAAAGACATAAATTTTGGCCACCTTGTGTAGGAGTAGGATTTGAAGTGTTTTGTTGCAAATAAACTTGATAAATTGCTTGAATAAAATGATAAGTATGGTTAGTATGTTCAATTGGTATGTGTGGCATGAATCTTGAATGTGGAGCTAGGGTTTGAGGAAAAAGTTGAGGATTTGATAAATTGTTGATAAATTGATTATGTTGAGATTAATTATGGACTATTTGAAGTGTATTAAATGTAACTGAAGTGTATTAAATGTAATTGAAGTTGGTAGTAGTGTGGAATGGAGGTATTGGAAGTGTTGTGTTCATGTAGGATTTTCTGGACTTTGAGTCCAGCACATAAATGTGACTATAAGTAGAGTTAGGTTGCTCCAATTGGTATGAGGCTAATTAGATATGAAAATTAGGACATAATGACACATTTTTTATGAAGAGACCCTGCCTAGAAAACCAACTTAAGTTGCCTAAAAATTGACCTAATCCGGGTAACACACATACTGCCCTGGAAAAGTGACCAAATGAATAGTATTTTTTCATTTGGCCATAACTTAGTGTAGAAATATCCAAATGACCTGAATTTTATATCAATGAAAAGATTAGACAATTTAGAACAACTTTTATGAAGAACACAAACTCAAATTCTGAACCTAACTAATTTAAATTGCTAGTCCAAGTTAGGACACCAAATCTGGTAGAACCAAATTGCCTAGAAATTTTGGGTACAGGTCAATCCGGCCAGTTATGGTAAAATGGCCATAACTTGAGCTACAAAACTCCAAATAGAGTGATTCAAAAAGGAAATTAAAGAAGACACATAAAGGAATAACTTTGATGTAGAGAATTTTATCAAATTTCTACTGTAATAATGACCAATGGAACAGTAAACTTAAGGTATAAATTCTGAAAATTTTAAATAATATAAAATAAGCTTTGAAATGGTATTGGAAGTCAATGCCAACAAAAATAAAATGCAAAATATGGTATCTTGGTGAACTTAGGCTTAACAAATCTATTATGAATTAAAAAGTCAACTTTTGTGTAGGAATGACCAAGTAAATAGTAACAACCAAAATTAATGGAGTGAAAGATACCCCAATTAAATGATTTAATGAAGGTTTAAATTATGTAAATGTGTAGATGAGGTTTGTATTCTCATCACAAATAGAACTTAGGGGATATTATTAATTTAATTTGAAATGTGATTTACAAATGACTATAAATGAAATTTTCTTGAATCTAAGTACATGTAAATTGGTGTAATAAATTAGATAAGAAATTATAAGTGATAAATAGATAGTGAGATTGATAAATAGTGAACTATATAAATGAATTATATTAATGTACGAATGAGATAGTAATTCTCATTATTGGAGAAAGGAAATATACTTTGAGTATAATGGGACATATGTATAATTGATTAGAATTGTGATCATATAAATGATCAAATGAATGTATAAATTATGGAATTTGTCATGAAATAATGAAGTCATAAAACACAATATATTAACATTTAATAATATAATGTGCCCTTGTATTGCCTAGACATGTGTGTCAGATTGGATAAAATGGCATGCCAATAAGGCATTATTTTAGCAGTACTGCGTAAGGCTTTGTGCCTGTATTCATGGCTTTATGTGCACACTCATGGCTTTATGCCCACACTCATGGCTTTTTTGCCTGATTATATGTTATCATAGCTTTTTACCCATACTGACTGCATACGTGGTTGACGTTCCGCATCCCATGGTATGACGACTCGAGGCATCGCGATGTCCAGTGCCAACGACCCATTATCCAGTTTAGTCAGCCTGTCATAGGTTACTTAGGCAGTGAAATTTATTAAAATGAGTTAAGAATAATAGCAACTGAAAATATTGGCAATTAAATAAAAGAGTAAAAATATTTAAAATAAATTAGATTAGTTATTTAGCAGAAAGAATTGAAATGAATTGGAACGATATTAAAATTTAATTATTATGAAATAATCTGCGATAACTTAGAAAGTATTGAATGAAATGATAAAAATATTTGCAAAAGAGATATAAGTATATTGCTACTGTGAATTTAGGAATAAATTGCTTCTTAAGAGGAATAAATTAGAACGAAAGATAATTGATATTAGAAGTATTATATTAAATTAGATTAAATTTCAGAGTATCCAAAGTATAATCCATTTCGTTCTTTATTTGTATATTTTTCTTTGTTATATTATCTCACCACTAAGCAGCAATGCTTAGCGATGGATTGTTTCCTTCAAGCAGGTACTGAAGATAAAGCCCAGTGGATAGTAGACAGGGATTTTGGAGTTTTGATATGCAGAGTGTCCAAGGTTATCACCTCCTCAACAATGCATGTAGATAGGGCCCATATAAGTCATATTTTATATTTTGTATAAAATGCTTAATTATAGTATTGTAATGTAGATTATGAAAATGTAATTAATAGGTATGTAATGTAATTTATGAATTGTGTGTTGAAACATAGATTATGGAATTGTAATTAATTTGTAGATCATGTAAATTATGAGTTTATGTAACCAGTCTGTAAACCATGTAAATTAATGAAACTTGAGAATTTCTATATATAAATTGTGCATGAATGGAAATGTATGGGAATGAATATGAAATTTAAAATATATGGATGATATTTGAAATATGAGATGATCATGAGAATAATTGATGAGATTTTTATTGTAAAATGTTATTGAAAATTTCAAGCAGGTGAATAGTGAAACACACCAACTGGTAATAAAACAGGGGAAACTCTACTGGTTTCTCCTTAGAAAAATAATTGATATTAAAATATAACGAGAACAAATTATTAAAAGAATAAAGTAAGATAAGATAGGGTGCTCCAGCACCGAGTGTGATATGTCTTGCTCGACTACACAGTAGACGGGTAAGGGGTGTTATAAAGAAGAAGGAAAATCTATTTTTTTTCTTTGATTTTTATCTCTTTTAATTGTTTTAAGAAAGCTTATTGCATTGTGATTGGTGGAGGCATGTTAAATGATATCATCTTATGTCATAATTCTACTTTTTATTCATTTTCTTTTCTTTTCTTTCCTACTCATTTTCAATTTAATTTTTAGCAATATTTATTCATATTTTATGTCATATAATTCACTTAAATGGACAAGTTGGTCAAAAATTGTCTCTGAAGGTAAAATGACAAAAATGCCCTTCGTTTGGCTTAAGGAGCCAAAATCATCTATACCTATTGATAAAATTCTCCTAACCTTTTCTTGGCATTCTAATGCTACCTAGGGCTCCGCAACTCTTCTCTGGCATCCCAAAAATTATTTCACGAGATTTCCTTCGGGTTTAGGGTTATTAGTTGTGAAGACAGTAACTTTTCGTTAGGGTCACCCATCGCTAGGGCACCGGCTCATTTAACTTCATTGTATTTCATTTCTAAAATTTTTCCTTAATTTTTCTTACACTTATTTAAATTATTTATGATTTCTCACTCTAGTCTAAATATAGTTCCAGATATTCTAGCTATCCAGACCGATACCGGTCACCAGAACAGTCGAATGCAAAGACTAGCTAAAGTGAGGGTGTTATAGGAAACATAAGTCCCACATGCATATTCATATTATTTTTATGTTTAGCAAATTACTTTAGTTCATTCCATATCATGTGCCAAGTTATTTTATGAACCTTTCTCAAGGTCTAGATTTGGTATCTTAAATTCATCTGGCAAATTGGTTAAGATGTGGCCACTGTTTGGCCACACTTCCTTCATGGGAGTTGTTCCTCTATGTCATATATTTGTTTCCCTTTTTTAATCATGTCATTTAGAGTTTTACAACTCAAGTTATGGTCAAATAACCAAAACTGGTTCATTAACTCATTCTAGTTCCAGAACCAGGCATATTTTGGAGTCAAAATTTATCTAATTATTTAGACATGTTGCAGCCACTTTTAGGCCTAATGTTCTTCATAAGAGTTGTTACTCTATGTCTTAAGATCACTTAGATTAATATTTACAATTTTTCAAGTTTTATAGAGTTAAATATGACAAACTAACTGGCCTAGACTCAGGTACCTTATGCCTTCAGAATTCCAGGTTCAAGTTAGTAGATTTGTCTCCCATTTTAGGGTTCTTACACTCAAAATCTGAGAAAGGTTCCGAAATCAAAGTTAGAGTCCAATCTCTTAGGTTTCTAGAACACTTGAGCTCATTCGATTTGGAGTTTTCTACTAAACGTTGTGGTATAAAAACTATTCTGGAGTCAAGTGGTTATTTGGTTCATTTTAGGTTTTGGTATGCTAATTATCCTAGCTAATTGGCCTAGTTCCATTAGGTTCTGGGTTTTTGTCAAAATACCAAAGTTCTAGTTCTACGTCTTGTAGAGATTTTGACTTTAGTTTCACTAAATTTTTAGTTTTGTGGACCAAGTTATCGTATTTTTGCCAAAACTGGTCAGATAGGTTTAGGTCCCAAAATTTTGGGTAGTTTTGGTTCTAGCAGTTTTGACAAGCTAATTTTGGTTAGCAATTTGACTTAGTTATGGTCAAAATTTGGGTTTCTGTTCTTCATAAAATATGTTCTACTATGTCTAAGCTTTCCATGCTAAAAAATCAGGTCATTCTGACATTTCTAGAGTAAGTTATGGCCATTTTAACATTTACTGTTCATTTGGTCATTTTCCCAAGTCCAGATTAGGGTTGTCCAGATTCAATAAGTTTTTAGGTTAGGTTAGGGATAGTTTTTGGGCATGGTCTCTTCATGAAAAATGGGGCATTATGACCCTAGTTGCATCTGCAATTAGCCTCACACCAATTGGAGCAACACAACTCTACTTATAGCTTAAAAACTACATTGGACTCATGGGTCCGAAAATCCTGCATGAAAATCAGCACTCCCAATTTCAAATCCACCTAACTTCCAAACTTCAATTCATATTCATTGGACTTCTAATAGTCAACAATTAGTCTCAACATCATCAATTTTAAGTTATATACAAATTTCCCCAAACTTAGGTTAAAAACCCTAACTCAAATTCACAATCTCTTGCAAACACATGCCAATCAATTTAATCATCATATATACTCATCAATAACACTAATAACTCAATTAATTTCATCAAAATCATCAAAACTCAACTTAGTTCATGGCAGCCAAATTTTAGGGTTCCTACTTGTTAATGATTTTCTTTTGATTTCATGAAATTTCAACCTAATTTAAAATGCTTATACTAATTAAAGAAGACTAAGAGTGTGTATAGTGTACTAATCTCTTTGGAGCCAGGTGTGATCTTGTAAAACTTCAAGTTTCCTTCACTTCTTGGCTGCCACTATCTTCCTCAAGGTGTGAGGACAATTTTTAGTGAAGAGAGGTATGGGTTTTGGGGTGGAAAAGGATGAGAAATCAAGCTTGGGAGCTTGATAATGGTGGGAGCTCTCTCTCTCCCATGGAAGTCGGCCAAGCTATAAGAAGAAGAAGAAGAAGAAGAAGAAGAAGAAGAAAAGTGATTAGGTTAAATTAATTTCTTTGTTTCTTATATATATATATATATATATATATATATATATATATATATATATATATATATATATATATATATATATTTGTTTAACTATAATTGGTTTAAAATTTTTAATTATTTCATCTTATGTCATGCTTACATCATATTTCATTTATTTTTTTATTTCTTTCTTTCCCTTTTCTTTTCGCTTTTTCCATTCCATGATTCATAATTTTAATTTATTTTTTTAATATTTTATTCTCTATCTTTTCACTTGGCATTTAGGTCAAAATTCAATACTAAGGGTGAAATGATCAAAATGCCCTTCGTTGTGCTTATCGGGTTATAACTGTCTTTACCGATTGGCTAAATTTTCTTGTATTTTTCTTGGCATTTTTATTGCCTTTTAAAACTCCTAAATCCTTCAATTTAGTCTCATTATTTATCTTATAGGGTTTTCCCATAGGTCTAGAATTGGCAACTGTCTTCACAGTAGCTTCTTGTTAGGGTTACCCATCACAGTGACCCTGGCTCCTTTAACTGAGTTACACTTTGCTTCTTTTATTTTTCCTTGACTTTACTTGATCATTATTTAGTCAATTTATGTCTCCTCACCCTAGTTCAAGTATAGTTCCAGATATCCTAGCTGTCCGAATCGGCGTTAGTCATCGGAACAGTAGAATGTACGGACTACCTAAAGTGAGGGCGTTACAGGGCCCGTGTATATCTAGTTTTGTATCTTTTTGTTCATTATATATAAGTATAGGATGTAAATTATCTTGAGTTGTGAATAAATTGTAAATATTGTACATGATTTTATATGAATTAAATTTCTATATTTCTTGACATTTATATGATTATTATTGAATGACATGACACATAAGAAAATTAAATAAATAGGAATTATTTTAATAGGTGAATAGTGAAACCCGCCAAACGTTAATAAAATAGAGGGGACTCTGTTTGGGTCTCCAAAAAAATGAATTGTGATAAAAGAAAAATTTCCACACCATGGATAACGTGAATATATAGAGTTTAAATTAACAATATACGTGACAAGATAAGATAGGGTGCCCTGATACTAAATGTGGTACATCTTGCTCGGCTACACTGTTGATGTATAAGGGGCGTTAAATTTAGTGGTATTAGAGCAAAGATTTAGGCAGTGTGAGGCCAAATGGAAATGAAACTAGACACAAAATGACACATTTTTCATTTAGGAATCATGCCAAAAAAGTGACTAAAACCGAGTGAACAAATTGACCAAATCTGGATTTGGCAATTTGACCTGTACAAAAATGATCATATGAACAGTGTTTATTCATTTCGCCATAACTTCGTCTAGGCAGATCTAAATGACCTGAAATTTTACCAGTAGAAAGCTGAGATATAGACCTAAAACTTTCATGAGTAACCAAAATCCAAATTATACCCTTAACCAAGTCATTTGGCCACCCAAATTTGGTGACCTAAAACAGCCAGAACCAGTTTGGTGCCCATAAATCTGGGTTAAGTCCAATTCGGCAGCCATGATTCAAATGGCTATAACTTGAGCTGAAAAACTCCAAATAGAGTGATTCAAAAAGGAGAATAAAGTTAAGATAATAAGGAACAATTTCTATGCAGAAAATTAGCTATGGGAATTAGTTATGGGAATTATTATGAAGTAAAGATACTGAGACACTATAAATTTTGTGTTTCAGCTAAAAATGACTCAGAAGGTCTGAGAGATTGAGTCAAGGCCTAGAGGCGACTCATGTCAAGTTTGTGCACAATAAACCTTATTTGAGCATTTTGTCATTGAAAAATTGATTTGGTATGATTTATGAAAATTTGGTGTTAATCATGAATTGTGTTGCCACTTTGTGAATGAAACTATGACTTTGGAAATTTATCGGATTTCTCATGAATTATTTGAATAAAATGTTTGAAATAGATTTTTGATTCACACTTAGCATGACAGTGCCTTATTATTCCTCCCCCATTTATGGGGTGAGATCGATTATTTTTTGTCCCTCTCTGGTTTACCAGTTGAGGTTGTAGATCGGATGAGTACTCATTAGCTAGCTAGTCACCTCCCTCATTGATTTCGATTAGTGGGGTTGTAGATCGCTTTGTTGTGGTGTACAACACGGCATTGATTGGAAATTTTGTGTCATGGCTTAAGTTGTGTATGAATTGGCAACACTATGTTTATTAAATTGTTTAACCAAAATTATGCTATAATGATTTTTGATAATTTGTGAATTGTACTTATGAAATATTTAAATTGTGATTTGCCAATGAATGTTCTATGTACTGTATTTCAAATTTTTATTGTGCACTACTGAGTATTTTTATACTCAGCGATAGCTTATTTTTCTATCGCAGATAAGAGCAAGGAAAAAGCAGCAGAGTGAGCTGCTGAACTGGAAAAACCTTCGCTGATCTTTTGTACGGGTATTTATTTATAGCCTTATAGTTAATTGCTGTAAATATTGTAATATTTTATGTATCAATGTAAAGTTGAACAGTTGTATAATAAATTGTAATAATTATATTTTGGACTTTCTTTTTGTAAATTAAGATTTGTATTTATAAATTTCGTACTATATGCAATGTGAATGAAATTGTGAAATACTTTGAGATGACAAATTTTTGGTTGAATTGTGGAATGAAATGGAATTGAGTTGATTTGGGTTGGGAGTTGTGAAAAAATTTATTAGAACTGTTGTTCTCAGGTATTTGAAGAACTATTTTCTCAAAATACAGACGGCACTCTGCTGAAATTTTTATAAAATTTGCGGAAAAATAAAATGGGACAAAAATTTTAAGTAATTTTAAAACTTCGAATAAATGAATTTAATTCCTATCAAAATGCTTATGACTTCCAAAATATAAGAAAATGGTTTTAAAATCCTTTGTAGGATACTTAATGAGTTATCGGTAGGTGGAGTTCGGTAATTTATTAGGTATTCTACGGGTTCATGTCTTGCCTTATAGAGGGGTGAGGTATGACATGTTTTAGTGGTATCAGAGCATGATTTTTCAACAAATTTTGACTATGTGCATGAATATTTCTTTGATAAGTACAATTGCTCAAGTATGTTTAATTGATACATATGACATATTTACATCATGAATATGCACTAACGGAGGTCAACCTCTTTGTATTTGATCTCAGGATGTAGAAATTTTTGAAAAATGGAATGGAAGAGAGAGATCATTCCGTGGAACAATCTTTTGAGGTTGAAGTCCAAGGGGAAGCCCCAGCACTCCAGAACGTGAGTGGATCAGCCACTCTAGCTCCTACTCCAGCGTCGCAGTTTCCTGCTCAGTTTGCACAGCAGATGGCTGTGTTTTTCCAACAAATGGTAGGAAATGTGCCACGTCAAGCTCAGATGCAAGCACCTACTGCACAACCACAGACCTCAGCTCGGCAATATGAAAAATTAATGAAATTTGGGGCCACCGAGTTTAAGGGTACTGTGGATCCACTAGAGGCTAAACAGTGATTAGAAAGAATGGAAAGGGTATTCAGAAAACTACAGTGTGCCGAAGAATTAAAATTTGAATATTCGGTATCTCTTCTGCAAGGGGATGCATATGAATGGTGGAAGACCATCCCCCATAGCCTGATTGAGCATCCTATACTGACATGGACAGACTTCCTAAGGGAATTCAGGCAGAAATGGGTTCCTGATGTGTATGTAGATATGAAATTGCAAGAATTCTTGAGTTTGAAGCAAGGGGACAGAACAATAGCGGAGTATGAGTGGGACTTTTCAAGGCTAAGCCACTATGTGGGAAGCTTAGTCTCCACTCCCAGAGACAAGTGTAAGAGGTTTGAGGCTGGGTTGACACCTAGCTTAAGAATGCAAGTTGTGGGATTCAGACACCAGAATTTTTCTGAGCTGATTTCACAGGCGTTGGAACTGGAAAGGATAGAATCAGAAGGGGCAGTGAAGAAGGGTACACCATAGAAAGAGAAGACTGAAAAGACTATTGGACAAGCACCTGAAAGTGGTTCAGGGAAGAGAAAACAGTCTGGAGGATACAGCTCTCGTAGATCTAGCAGAGGCAAATTCTCTGGCCAAAGACCACCCCAGTCTGGTCAGCAGACCTAGCAAGCACCCGAGGAGCTCTATCAGTACGGCAGTGTGAAACTTGTGGTAGAACACACGGTGGGGTTCATTTCGCCAAGGATTGTACTAGTCCGTGCCGATCTGGACCTTCTGTTATATCTGAGGGATCAGCCTAAGTCTCTACACCTAGAGGGTCACAGCCAGCTAGTAGAGGTAGAGGCAGAGGTAAGGGTCCTAGTAACACTCTTGGAAGTCAAAGTACTATTAACTAGCCAGTACCCAGTGGCGCACCAGTTAGAGTGTATACAATGCGTCAGAGGGAGGAGGTTGAAATGTCAAATGTAGTAGCTAGTATTTTCTCCATCCTTGACCAAGATGTACATGTGTTGTTTGATCCTGGTTCCACACATTCATATGTCAGTGCTAGTGTGATGTGTTCTACTATTATTCAGTGTGTACCAATGGACTATGATGTGCTAGTAACTAGTCCATTAGGCCAGGAGGTCAGGGTAAATAGACTATATACGGATTATCCTCTGGTGATCCAAGGATACACTTTTCTGTCTAATTTGATTGAAATGCCCTTCAGAGATTATGACATTATCTTGGGCATGGATTGGTTAGCCAGGCATCATGTAATGATTGACTGTAGACTGAAGACAGTCACTTTTGGTCTCCCTCAGTATGGTGATGTAGTAATACATGGGGAGAGGCAGTTATTGCCTTCAAACATCATTTCAGCTGCACTGGCCAGAAAAATGATTAGGAAGGGGTGTGAGGCATACTTGGCACATGTGATAAACACCCAAGTGGGTAGTCCAGCATTGAGGGACATCCCTATGGTTTGTGACTTTTTGGATGTATTTCCTGATGAATTGCCATGATTACCTCTAGAAAGAGAAGTGCAGTTTGAGATTGATGTTATGCCTGGTGTGGACCCAATCTCCATAACGCCATATAGAATGGCACCAGCAGAACTAAAAGAATTGAAAGTGTAGTTGCAAGAGCTGCTTGACAAAGGCTTTATTCGCCCTAGTGTGTCACCTTGGGGAGCGCCAGTGTTGTTTGTAAAGAAGAAGGATGGCACTCTCCGGTTATGCATTGACTATCGACAGTTGAATAAGGTGACAGTAAAGAACAGATACCCATTGCCCTGCATTGATGACTTGTTTGATCAGTTGAGGGGTGCAGCTGTGTTCTCCAAAATTGACCTGAGATCAGGTTATTATCAGCTGAAAGTACAAGAGCAGAGTATTTCTAAAACTACCTTTAGAATCTGCTATGGCCATTATGAGTTCTTGGTTATGCCATTCGGGTTAACTAATGCTCCGGCTGCTTTTATGGATCTAATGAACACTATCTTCATACCAAACCTTGATCAGTTTATTGTGGTATTCATAAATGAGATATTGGTCTATTTGAGTAGTGCAAAAGAGCATGATAGACATCTGCGCATTGTACTGCAAACTTTGAGGGAGAAGCAACTATACGTGTCACACCCTACCCCTCTGTAAGGCATAACATGATCCTGTAGTATAGCTAATGAATTACCCACTTCATCTACTGATAACCCATTAAATACACTACCAGGGATTTTAAAACTTTTCTTACTTCTTTTTACATTGGTGAGCACTATTTACAAGTGTTAAAATTTTTTTTTTGAACTGAAGTGAAACAGCTAATACATTTGAATTAGTGGTAATTTCTGTAAAAATTTTGGCGGAGTGCCATCTGTATTTTGGATAAAACAGTTCTTCAAAAACCTGTAATATGCACTTCAAATATATTTCTGTACCTCAAACTCCAACATTTAATCAACACAATATATTTCTCAACTCATTCCACAATAATTTTTCAAAGGCTGAGATAAAGAAATACAGTACAAATTTTACAAGCCAAAATAACTCATAATTTATTTTACAACTTTGAAAGGCATTGTACAATTTTAATTTATAACTGCTCAAAACCAAAAACACTATATACATACAGTGAACATACATTATAATACAAAATGCAAAATACGGTATACTCAATATACCTGATGATCTCTCGCTGAATGTACTAGCAGCCTAGTCTGCTGCCCTATCAGTCTGCCTACCTAGGACAGCAATGAAAAGCTATCGCTGAGACAATGTCTCAGTGGTGCACAACATTAACCAAATACAACTTTAAATCACAAATCATAAGTTATATAAATATTGGATACTTAAACCATAGTTAAATTCAAGACAATGAATGTCATAAAGAATTTAAACTCCATTTCATAATATTACAATAAATCTTAATAATCAAAACATAGTTGAATTCAAAAGACAGTGAATGTCAATAAGAATTTAAACTCCATTTCACAATATCACAATACATATCAATAAATAACACATAGCTTAATCATGTTCCAAAGTTCAATTCATCCCAAAAGCCGATGGCTAATGAGGTATTCAATTCGTCCCAAAAGCTGATGGCTAATGAGGAATAACATAGCTAGCTAGCAATAATATGAGTACTCATTCTATTCATCCTCAATAGGCACACACCTCAACACTTCAGCCAGAGAGGGAATTCAATTCGTCCCACTAGACAAGCTAGCGAGGAATACAATCAATATATATGATAGCTGTGGTTTCAAACCATTTCCATTGTTTTTCAATCAATAAGTGTCCAACAATATCATTCAAACAATTTTTCACAGTTTCAAACCATTTACAATGTTTTTCAAATAGTAAGTATCCATTCAAACACATTTCCACAATTTAAAACAATAATGTACAAATAGTCATAATTCATTTCAATTGAAAAATTCAAAAGAAATAACTGTTGTGCACAAACCTCTGATAATTGTCTCCTGGCCTTGACTCAGTGTTTCCTTCCCTTTCCCTGAGTCTTTGCTAACTGAAAAACACAATTTAAAGTGTTTCAGTACACATTTAAATTGTCTCTAACGATAATGCTTGATAATTAATTCACTGAATTTTATTATTTGCTTAGTCAACCTAATATGTCAACCCTCGATGCATTCTAGGTAAATTAGGTTTTAATGTTACTAATATGTCACATTTGTAGCCTTTTAGGATTGGTACATGTTACCCAATTCATTTTCATATATTTTGCATTTTATTGCAATTTGCTGGATTCCGGGATACTAGTTTGACCTAGCCGGAGACCTAGTTCCCTTGGTTTTCGAGTTTCGGTCGAAACTACAAACTTGTAGATCTATGTCTTATTGCACACGGGGCAAAATTTCAGATTATTCTGAGTTATGTAGACCAAGTTATGGTCATTTTACTATTGCTGGTCAAAATGCATCAAAATTTGTCACTTTAGGTCATTTTAGGTCATTTTAGGTTCGGCCAGTTTTTGGACCTGAACTTGTGCAAGCTGTTTGACTTGCTTATGGTCATTTCTGGGCTTTGGTGTCTTCATAAGACTTGTAGATATATATCATAACTATTTATGGTTAAAATTTCAGGTCAATTGGACCTGTTTTGAGTGAGTTATGGCCTAAACACTAACTGCTGCCCAAATAGTCAATTTTCAGGCCTTAATTGCACTAATCCGGATTTGGTCACTTTTCAAGTTACCTTACAAGCAGAATTTTGGTAAGCTTCCTTCATGAAAGTTGGCACATTTTGTGCCTAGTTTCACCTCCAATTGGTTTCATACCAATTGGAGCCACACACTTAAGGTTCTAGGCCCAAAACCTAAACTGCCCTATTGCATTTCCTTCATTACTCATCAAAGGTCAATTTTAACATTTACCAAACTACACATTCATGCCAATTTTGGTTTGTACCATAACCTAAACATTTTTCACAACATATTGTTGATCATTTTGGCAGCTTATAATCACCCTCAACATACACCATATAGTGCAGAATTTTTTTCAAGCTCAATTACAACAATTCAATCACCTAACCATAACAAATAACTTCTCCACTATCTTAACATATAACTTCACCACTAACTTACATACACATTTGGCAAACTTTAGGACCACAATTCATTAAACAACTTCATGAATTCCAGCATTTTTCAAGAAGTTAACAAGCTGCCAAATTGTAAAGCCTCCCATAATTGCTTTCAAGCTCAATTCTCCACTTGGTCCAACATCACATATACATGAAGTTAACTTACTAAAATCTTAAATCACATTAATCAACATTAATTCTCCACAATATATGTAAGAATAGTTCATTTAGTATACAATTCTATGGCTGTCCATTTAGGCAATCACGCCTATAATTTCAAACTCAACATAAATTTTCAACTCAAGTGCTCAACTTTAACATACACCAATAATTAACCTACTAAAACTTTTATTTACTTTAATCAACATCAATACCCATCAATTTCATGTGAAAATAATTCAAACTTCTTTAATTACCATGGCTGCCTAAACTAGTGCATAATAACAACTCACCAAAACCTCAAAATTTCTTCACCAATTTATTCATCTCAAGCTTCCCATAAACTTTACTTAAGAAAGAAAGCAATTTAAACACTTACCTATTGTTGGGGCTTCTTAAATCTTCACCAAAATCCCTTGAATTTAGTATCAATCTCTTCCTTGTGATGTGGGGATCAAAATTAATTAAGACAAGTAAAAAAAATTTAGCTTAAAAATGGGTGGAGTGTGCCATGCATTTGGGCGGCCATGGGAGGATTTGGAAGCTCTTGAATTCGGCAATGGTGAGTGAATGAAGAAGATGAAGGTGCTGAATGATGTGGCTATCTACTTAGGTGTAAATGGCTCCCACTAACTCTCCACTAAAGTTTATTTAATTAATATTATATGTTAATGTTTGATTATTCAAGTTATATCTCATTTCTTTCATCATTTATATTATGTACCACAATTTTAAATTTTCATGACATTTTCAAAGTGTAATATTATTTATTTTTAATGGACATTTAGGTCAAAAGACAACTCGGGGTGTCAAATGATCACAATGCCCCTGTTCGGATTGTATTACCGATTTTTCGGTAACACCGGGTTTTGTCCGTTTTTCAATTTCTCACTTTTCTTTGTACTAATTAATTAATTTTTCCTTGATATTTCTAATGACATTTACATTCAATAGACATTTATTTAAGTCCTAAAAATATTTTCCAAGGTTCCCCGCGGTCCAGGGCTAGTCAACGGTCCACGCCGCGACTTCTCGGTGCGGTCACCCATCGCTAGGGTTATCGGCTCGTTTAACTTGGTTACATTTCTTTGCTATTATTTTTCCTTTGTTTTTCTTGTATTTTCTTTTCTTGTATTTCATTATTTTATGTCTCCTCACTCATATCGAAGTGTAGTTCTAGGCATCCTAGCTGTCTGGACAACACTAGTCACTGAAATAGTAGAACGCACTACCAAACTTAGGGGCGTTACAATACGCCAAATTGTCAAAGTGTGAATTTTGACTGAAAGAAATATCTTGCTTAGGGCATGTAGTATCGGTAGAGGGTATTAAGGTGGATCCTAGCAGGATAGAAGTTGTCCTTAATTAGAAGCCACCTAGAAATATCACAGAGATTCGTAGTTTTTTGGGTTTAGCTGGATACTACTGTTGATTTGTGAAGGGATTCTCCATGTTGGCATCTCCATTGACCAAATTACTTCGAAAAGATGTGAAATTTCAGTGGACGGATAAATGCCAACATAGTTTTAATGAATTGAAGAGGTGTTTGACTGAGGCTCCAGTCCTAACTTTACCTACACCGAGTAAAGAATATACAGTTTACAGCGACGCTTCTCACAATGGGTTAGGCTGTGTACTAATGCAAGATCGGAATGTTATTGCTTATGCATCACACCAGCTAAAACCGCATGAGAGAAACTATCCGACACATGACTTAGAGCTTGCAGCTATAGTATTTGCCCTTAAGATCTGGAGACACTATTTGTATGGGGAGAAATGCTACATATACACAAATCATAAGAGTTTGAAGTATTTGGGCACCCAAAAAGAGTTGAATTTGAGACAGAGGAGGTGGGTAGAGTTAATAAAAGACTATGATTGTATGATAGACTATCAGCCAGGGAAAGCTAATATGGTGGCTAACGCCTTAAGTCGCAAGACTATGGCAAGTCTACAGGTTACTCCTTTGTCTATGATACATGAGTTGAGATCATTACATGCCAGCTTAGAGATTAATGATAAGGGGCAGACAGCAGTTGCATGGCATGTACAACCAGTATTGACTGATCAAATCCGAATGGCTGCTCAGAATGATCAGAAATATCAAAAGCTGTTGGAAGAAGTCCGGTAGGGAAAAAAACCAAAATTTTCAATTAGAGATGATGGTCTACTGCTACATTAGGGTAGAATGTGTGTTCCTAATGATGTTGATTAGAGGCAGATCATTTTGAAGGAAGCACATGAGTCTCCTTTTTCCATGCACCCTGGTGGTATAAAAATATATAGAGGGCTAAAGGAGCATTACTAGTGGATGGGTATGAAAAGAGATGTGGCCGAATTTGTTTCCAAATGCCTAACTTGTCAGCAAGTGAAGGCAGAGCACGAAGTACCCGCTGGGTTGTTACATCCACTATCAGTACCATAATGGAAATGGGAAAGAATAACAATGGATTTTGTGATGGGACTTCCGAGGACACAGAAGAGTCGTGATGTAGTATGGGTCATTGTTGACAGACTGACCAAGTCTGCTCATTTTCTGCCAGCTCAGATGGACTACAGTTTAGAAAGATTGGCCAAGTTGTACCTTGATGAGATTGTAAGACTACATGGAGTGCCAGTATCCATCGTATCAGACAGAGATCCTAGGTTCACTTCTAGATTCTGGGGTAGTCTTCAGAGAGCCCTAGGAACTAGATTGAACTTGAGTACTGTATTCTACCCATTGACCGATGGCCAGTCTAAAAGGGTAATTCAAATCTTAGAGGACATGCTACAGGCTTGTGTGATTGAGTTTGAGGGCAGTTGGGATACACACTTGCCTTTGATTGAGTTTTCTTACAACAACAGCTATCAATCAAGCATTGGGATGCCTCCATATGAAGCTTTGTATGGCAGAAAATGCAAAACTCCGCTGTGTTGGGATGAGTTAGGTGAAAAAAATATGATTGGGCTAAAAATTGTTCAGCAAACGAAGGAGAAGATCCGGATGACTAGAGATCGACTCAAGGCTGCATCAGACCGTCAAAAGTCCTATATTGATCTGAAGAGGCGAGATATTAAGTATGTAGTGGGTGAGAAAGTATTCCTCAAGGTTTCCCCTTGAAAGAAAATTTTGAGATTCGGCAGAAAGGGAAAACTGAGTCCTCGCTTCATTGGGCCATATGAGGTTCTGGAAAGAGTGGGTCCTTTGGCGTATCGGTTGGCACTACCTCCAGAGTTAGAGAAGGTACATAATGTCTTTCATGTGTCCATGTTGAGGAGGTATCGATCAGACTCATCTCATGTACTATCGGTAGAAGAAATTGAAGTGAATCCAGACCTCACATATGAAGAAGAACCCATAAAGATTCTAGCTTATGAGGTCAAGTAGCTACGGAACAAACAGATACCGTTAGTGAAAGTGGTGGGGAACCATCATTCGGGCCAAGAGCTACTTGGCAACGAGAGGAGAACATGAGGAGACAGCACCCACAGCTGTTCAGAGATTGATACCAGGTAAAATTTCGAGACAAAATTTATTTTAAGGGGGGGAGAATTGTAATACCCCTAATTGCATAGCCTGGTATATCTTACTGTTCCGGTGACCAGTGTCGGTCCGGACAACTGAGGGGATTAGAACCACACTTAAGACAACTAGATAAGCCCTGAACATAAATAATTAGTAATTGCCAATTAGTTAAGTATAAATAAGAAAAACAGAACTTAAGAAGTTAAACGAGCCGAGAGTCACAGCGATGGGTGACCTTCTCAGGAAGGACTGCGAAGTCAATTTTAACTCAAATTTCGAACCGTAAAATGTGACGCCGCGGTCCTTAGGACTATTGCAAACACAGTGGAAAAGAGAAAATCATGAAAAAGAATTGTTAAGCCAGTCAAATAACTAGGTAAGAGATCCAGAAAAAATATTGAATTATTTGTAAACCGGGTCAAACTAGCGAGGGGCAATTTGGTCAATTGACCCTGAGAGCTGACTCCTGACCTAACTGTCAAATAAAATCAGAGAAAAGAAAATTTCAAAATCGAGAATTAAATTAAAGAACTAAAGAAAAATAAATGAAAAAAAAAAAGAAAAAGGAAAAGTGGAAAGTGGTGACATCATGCATGACATCATGCATGATGCAATAAACACTAAAAATAAAAATAATAATTTGGATAATTTTGGTCTTCCAAGAGGATAAAATTTGATAAAAGAAAAGAAAAAAAAAGACTCATTTTTTCATCAAGTTGCCGTCTCCCTCACCCTCTTACCTCCCCTCTCCATAAACTCCATGGAAGCTCATTTTGAGCTTGATCAAACCCTAAATCCCACCATAGAAATTTAAACTTCCATCATTAAATCTTGAATTTAAGCTTTGATAGAGAACTTGACAACAAAAAGAAGAAGAAAGGAAGAAGTTTTGAAGAGGTGAAAATTCAAAGTGAGGTTAGTAAGCTAAACTTTTAATTTCTAGTTGAATTATTATGTTTAAATGCATGAATTAAACTTGTTAGAATGCTTAAAATGAAATGAAAATAAGTATTGGAGGCCTAGGTAGGGATTTTGGCCAGCTAGGGTTTGCCATGGTAATTCATGAATTTGATGTAATTAAAAGTGTATGGAAGCTTAATTGAGTTGAGGAATGATGTTGGTAGGCTTTGATTTAGTGAAATGTAACAATTAGGGTAATTAGGGTTTGGCACCGAGGGTTTGGAAGATAAAAATTGGAGAAGTGGTCAAATGGTGTGTTTGACCTTGTTTGAGGTGAGAAATGGTCATTTGGGACCAATTGGTGTATGTTGGAAGTGTTAGAACCAAATGAAAATTCAGACTGGTTAAGGGCAGTATGCAGGCAGCATGACTAGGGTCCCTTTTAGGGACCAAAACTAAAAATTTACAAGCCCAATTGGTGTGAGACCAATTGGGAATGAAAGTTTCTAATGAAAATTTATAAAAATGATCAAATGAATAGTATTTATTCATTTCGCCATAACTTGGGCTAGGCAGGTCTAAATGACCTGAAATTTTACCAGTAGAAAGCTGAGATATAGACCTAAAACTTTCATGCAGAACAAAAATCCAAATTATGCCCTTAACCAAGTCATTTGGCCACCCAAAGTTGGTGACCTAAACCGCTGTAACCAAATTGGTGCCCGTAAACAGGTTAAGTCCAATCCGGCAGCCATGATTCAAATGGCTATAACTTGAGCTGCAAAACTCCAAATGGAGTGATTCAAAAAGGATAATAAAGTTAACACAAAAAGGAGCAATTTCTATGAAGAAACTTAGCCAAATTCTAACAGCAACATAACCAATGGAACAGTGCAACCTAAGACACCAAAACTGAAAATTCGCAATTTTGCTTAAAAAACCTAAGTTTTGAGAAAACAACCAAAACCAACAAAATTGGTGACCAAAATGTGGTATGTCAGTATAATTGGAGTTCCCATACCTTTTAAGCATAAGAAAGTCAAAAATTATGAATTTGAGCTAAGTTAAGTTAAAAATTTGACAAAAATTGAATAAATGAAGCATGGTTATATTCCATGAAGTTTTGGAAGCCTTGAAATGAGTTAGGGTTAGGAGAAATCTTTGGTTTAAAGTGGCATATTGCTGCCCTTCTTATAAATTATATGATTAGTATAGCAAATTAGGAGTGGGATGCATGAATTGGAGCCTTGGTCAATTAGGGTTAGGGTTTAGGGAGTGAAAATTTGACTTGGCTTATGAAGTGATTAGTGAACATTCTGATGGTCAATTAGTGACCATTTGAGGCAAGTTAATCATAATTTGAAGTGAACTAAAGTGTTACAAACCCAATTGGTAGGTCGCTAGTGACAAAGAAAGAATGAGGCTGTGAGTCTAGCCTGTTTGGACTGCCATATCTTTGGCTGTGTAGGTCCAATTGGTGTTTGGCCAATTGGACAAGAAACTAGACTTATAATGGCACAATTTTGCTGAAGAAACCATGTCCAAAAGACCAAAGCAAGTGGACCAAAAATTGGCCCCAATCCGGATACCCTGCAACCAGAATCTGCAGAATGACCAAATGGTCATAACTCACTGTAGAAATGGTCAATTGACCTGAAATTTTCACAGCAACAAGTTAAGACATAGAAAAACAACTTTCTTGAAGAAACCTACCCTAAATTATGGCCAGAACCCATCCAACAAGGCAGTGGCAGTCACTGTTCATTGTACTATAGATATGATCAATTCTGCAGTTTTGCCATCCGGCCAGCTGTGGTTTTTGGACCATATCTGGAGCTAAAAAACTCCAAATGGAGTGATTCAAAAAAGGAAATTCAACTAAACAAAATAAGGAACAACTTTCATGTTTACCATTTCCTCAAATTCCCACTGCAACAGTGCCTAATGGAATAGTAAAGTTGGGTTACAAAAACTGAAAATTTTGCTTCCCTTGGTTTAAGCTTAGAAATGGTATTAATGCTTAATGCCAACAAGTTTTCAATGCAAAATATGGTATGTTGGGAGTGTCAAAACCAATGTACCTATTTTCTATCCAAAAGTCAACATTTTTGTTGATCAATGAGGTGAATAGTGACACCAAAACTTGAAATTCAAAAATTGAAGAATTTAAAAGTATCAAATGCCCTAGTATACCTAACAAGATTGGTTTGGATAGTTTGGCATGCCAATAGGGTTCAGTTAGCAGTACTGCATATGGCATTATGCCATTCTGTGATTTTATGGCTTTTAGCCATTTTGATATTGTGTTGAGACTTGGCCTCGTGCCTAATATTATTTACAGCTTGTTAGCTGTTCTGTTGCACACCGGGAGATGCATATGTGACCGATGGTGTGACGGCCCGAGGTACTAGATACCCAGTCCCAGTTTACCCGTTTATCCAGTCCAGTCGTTCAGTATAGGTTACTTGGACAACTAAATGAATAAAAATGGACAAAGTTAAAGAAAAAAATGAATATAATAGATACAAAACAAATAAGACATATACATTAAATACATATTTATTTTCTGCTATTTTCTTTTATTTTATTATTGCACCACTAAGCATCATTGCTTAGCGCATTGCTTTTGCCACGCGTAGGTTCTGGAGATACTGATCGTGAGGCCAGTAGACCGCAGACTGAGTGAGTGCATCCTGCAGCTCTGCACAGTGTCCGTGTCACCTCACCACCTACAGTGCATTGGTAGGACACTAGGCTTCATTTTGGTATTTTGTAATTGATTTTTATTTTCCTTTGTGTAAATGAAACTTATGTAATGTATTTTGATTTTCATGTAAATAATGAAAATTGGGTTTGTGAATGGAAAAGAGAATGTTTATCTGTGATTATACATGATATCACACGAGATGAATGATTGAGAAATGAAATTGAAAAATGTTGAGATTCTGATATTGGAGTTTGAGAGTAATGGGATATGAATATTGTAAGTGTTTCTCACAAGTTTCGAAGAACTGTTTTCTCCATTTTTAGCCGGTACTCCGCCGGATTTTCTATAAAATTTTCGGAACCTCAAATAAATTATAATTTCAATAAATGACTTAAATAAATAATATTTCACAAGTTATATTCAAAACTATGATAAAAATTAATTAAGATAAAATAGTGTTCCGGTACACCATGTGACATAACTTACTCGGATAGACTGTAGACGGGTAAGGGGTGTCACAGTTAGTGTCCAATCCTTGTTCCTTTTGCTTTAATTCATATTTAAGGGCATGAATTGTGTATGAAATGTAAGAAAATAAAACAAACAAGTGTGTGTCTGCACCCTACAATTTTGGAAGCTAGGGTTATCTAGGGTTTGATGATTTTGCTTGGTAGAAAAAATGGTTATGAGCAGCCTTTGGTAGTGGATGAGGGATTGAACATAATTGAGTAAATGAAATGCAAGAATTGTGCATGTGTGAAATGAAAAAAAATGGACACTTGAACAATTCTAGGGTTTGCTCATGTGATGGTTTATTAACCTTATAATGGTCAATTAGTGACCATTTGAATGTGTGTGAGGAGGAAATGAAGTGAGATGTAGCTTGGGATTTAAGTTTGGGTGGGCTGCCTTGTGTGACCTGTAGGTCTGGATATGAGTCCAACCTGTTTGGGCAGCCATAACATGGGTTGTGTAGGTTCAATTGGTGCAAGGCTAATTGGACATGAAACTAGACACATAATGGCACAACTTTGGTGAAGAAACCATGCCCAGAAAACTAAACCAAGTTGACCAAAAGTTTGCCCTAATCTGGGTGACCTGCAGTCTGCCTGGGCAAAATGACCAAATGAACAGTATTTGGTCATTTGGCCATAACTCAGTGTAAAAAGGTCCAATTGACCTGAAATTTTACCAGCAACAAGATGAGATATATACCAACAACTTTCATGAAGAAACCTAACCCAAATTATGACCAGAACATATTTAAAAAGTGAGTTGCAGTCACTATTCCTAACACTATAGATTTGGTCCGTCCAGAAATTCTGGAAAAATTTCAATTCGGCCAGTTGTGATTTTTGGGCCATAACTTGAGTTACAAAACTCCAAATGGAGTGATTCAAAAAAGGAAATTTAACTAGACAAAATAAGGAACAACTTTTATGTTGATCATTTTGCCAAATTTTCACTGCAAAAATGACCAATGGAACAGCAAAAACAAAGCATAAAAACTGAAAATTTTGCCCACTTAACATTAAGCTTAGAAATGGTATTGGCAACCAATATCAACAAATTTTGAATGCAAATGTGGTTTGTTGGGAGTATTAGAACCAATGTACCTATTGCCTATGCAAAAGTCAACATTTTTGTTGACTAATGAATAGTAATACTAAAACTTAAATTTCAAAAATTGTGAAACTTAAAAGTGTTAAATGCCCTAGTAGGCCTAATGTGATTGGTTTGGATAGGTTGGCATGCTAATAGGGTTCAGTTAGCAGTATTGCACATGGCATTATGCCATTCTGTGATTTCATGGCTTTTAGCCATTCTGACATTGTGTTGATATTTGGCCTTGTGCCTATTGTTTCTGACTTATTAGCTGCTGTACATTTGCCGGGAGATGCATATGTGACCGATGGTGTGACGGCCCGAGGTACTAGATACTCAGTGCCAGTTTACCCGTTTATCCAGTCCAGTCATCTAGTATAGGTTACTTGGCACCCAAAAATGAAAGTGAACAAATTTAATGAAATAATGAATAGAACAAGTACATAATAAATAAGATTACCAATAATAATAAAAAAAAATTGTCTACATAAGACATCAAAACATGCACTGCATATTTACTTCCTGTTATTTCTTTTTATTTTATTGTTGGCACTACTAAGCATTATTGCTTAGCGCGTTGCTTTTGCCACGCGTAGGTTCTGGAGATATCTTGTGAGAGCCCAGTAGACCACGATCATCGGTGAGACCTCCTGCAGCTCTGCATAGTGTCCGTGTCACCTCACCATCTTCAGTGCATTGGTAGGACGCTAGGTTTCATTTTGGTATTTTGTAACTAACTTTTATTTTCTCTTGTGTAATTGAGACTTATGTAATATATTTTGATGTTAATGTAAATAGTGAAAATTGTGTTTATGAATAGAAAATTAAGTATTTTTTTATTGCTTATATATGAATACCATGAGAAATGAATGATTGAGAAATGGAAATGTTGTTGAAAAATATTGAGATTTTGATGATTATTGGAGTTTGAGAATGATTGGAAATGATTATTGGAAGAGTTTTTCACAGGTTCCGAAGAACTGTTTTCTCCATTTTTAGCAGGTACTCTGCCGGATTTTCTATAAAATTTTCGAAACCTCAAATAAATTATAATTTCAATAAATGACTTAAATGAATTATATTTCACAAATTATACTCAAAATTATGATAAAAATAAATTAGGGAAGAATAAAAATGATTGAGATAAAATAGAGTGTTTCGGTACGCTGTGTGACATATCTTACTTGGATATACTGTAGACGGGTAAGGGGTGTCACATTTAGTTGTATCAGAGCACGGTTTAGGCGTTTCTCTAGACATACCATGCATTGCATTTGTAAGAGTCGAGGTGACACTAATGCAAATTTGTTTGTCTTTGTTATTTTGAATAGGATATGGACCCCACATCTCAGAGGGCAGTTGAGGAGAAAGTGGAGAGTCATGCTCCACCTGCACCAGCTGAGACTAGGGGTAGGGGAGAACCTGCTTTGCCAGCTCCATTAGAGCCTGCTTAGCCTCCACAGGTCGTGCTCCAGTAAATCGCCGAATTCTTCAAACAAATGGCTTGGGTAATGCCACCACCACCACCACCTCCACAACCGAAATCACACCTGGAAAGATTGAGAAAATTTGGAGCAGTGGACTTCTTTGGCAAGAGAGAAGATGATTCTGTTACAGCCGAAAATTGGTTGAACAGAACAGGCAGAGTTTTAAAATAACTCCACTGCACTCCTGAACAAAATCTAGAAGCTGCTGTATCTCTATTGCAAGATGATGCATACAAATGGTGGGATACGGTGTCCAGTGAAGTACATCCAGAAGTAATAACTTGGGACTTCTTCCTCTCCGAATTCAAGAAGAAATTTGTGGGTAGTGTATACCTAGAAGAGAGAAGAAGGGAATTCATTAACCTGAGGCAGAGACAATTGACAGTGGCCGAGTATAAAAAGGAATTTGTCAAATTGAGCCGCTACGGAAGGGAGATAGTCCCTAATGAAGCTGAAAGGTGTAAGAGATTTGAAGAGGGATTAAATGACAATATAAAGATCATGATCACTGCTTTGGGAATCACAGACTTCACCAAGTTAGTGGAAGCTGCAATAAAAGTTGAAAAAGTAAGAATAAGTGAGCAAACTAGAAGGGAGAGACAGCAGAAGAGGGGCTCGGATCAGTCTAGTTCATCTCCTACACCTGGGAAGAAGTTCAAAGGTCCACCTACACAGAGTTCAGGTCCACCACAAGGTCAGGGTCAGTCTCAGGGGCCCAGGCCATAGTTTACCCCTAGGAGAGGTCAGTCCACACCATCAGTGGGCAGCTCTCCAAGGATGGGGTTCAGGGGACAAGCCCCAACATCTTCTGCATGTCCACATTGCCTGAAGTGGCATAAGGGCGAGTGTTGGAGAGTGACTGATGCCTGTTTAAGGTGTGGGTCGACAGAGCATCAGTTGAGGAGCTGTCCACGCAGAACTACTACAACTGCTCCAACACAAGCAGACAGACCTGCTCCTACACCACAAAGGAGTAGAAAATCTGGCAAATCTGAGGCAGTGGGACCATCACAGAGGCCTGCATCTGAGCCAGCAGAGAGGCCTGAGGGTAGACCACCTGCCAGAGCCTATGCCATGAGAGCTCAAGAGAAGCATGATGCCTCAGATGTCATCAGGGGTACGTTCTCCCTCTACAATACATCTGTGCATGCATTGGTGGATCCAGGATCCACTTATTCATATATCTGCATCAACCTACCCATAGAGAGGGGCATATTAGTAGGAGAGAGTGACCAAGACATTCTAGTCACTAATCCATTGGGCCACAGTGTAGTGGTGAACAAAGTGTACAAAGGTTGCCCGTTAAGGATACAAGGGTATGAATTCTTGGCAGACCTGATTGAGTTGCCTTTCCATGAGTTTGACGTGATTTTGGGAATGGACTAGTTATCACGTCATCAGGCAATAGTTGATTGTAAATTGAAGAGAATTTCTTTGAAAACTCCTGAGGGTAATGAGATTACATGTAACATCCTAATTTTAGCTAGTCCGTACAGTCTACTGTTCCGGTGACCAGTGTCGGTCCGGACAGCTAGAACGTTCGGAAAAATATTTAAACTAAAGTGAGGAACCAAAAATTAACTAAAATAATTAATAAAAAAAATTAATTAAAAAAATTTAGGAAAAATTATAAAATAATTCTTAGGACCCCAGAGAATGGTCATTGAGGTTCTTATGACATTAGAATGCCAAGAAAATACTTCGAAAAATTTTTCAATCGGTAAAGACAATTTTGGCCCGTTAAGCCAAACGAAGGGCATTTTGGTCATTTTGTCTTCAGAGATGATTTTTGGGCTAACATGTCCAGTTAAATAAATAATTTATATAACATAAAATATGATTAAATGCTGTTAAAAATTTAATTGAAATTAATTGGACAAGAAAAGGATGGAAAAATGAAAGAAATTGAAATTATGACATCATAAGGATGTCATTAAAAGTCTCCAACCCAATCAAGTGTTGAAACACGTCACCAAGGAATTTAAAAAGACTTAAGTGGAAGAAAAAGAAAGAAAAAGAAGCCCAAAAATTCGTGAAGCTCCTCTCTCCTTCTTCTTCATGCCACCCCCTTTGCCCTCCATAACCAAAGCTTTACCAAGCTTGATTTCTTGGGTTTCTATCCATTAAAACCTAAATTTCCCAACACAAAAAATTGTTCTAGCATCTAGGAGATTCTTTTGGGAGCGAAAAGAAAAGGAAAGGAAGAACTTTAGCAAATTGGAAAGCTCACTCCTTTAAGGTTAGTGACCTAACCATGAAATTTTCTTTAAATTCATGTTAAGAACTTTGAATATGTGTAAATTGCAAATAAAAAAATTTGTTGAATACCATTTGGATGGAAACCCTAGATTTTTGGTAGCCATGGTTAGGGTTTGATTATGTTGAGTTTAATGAAATTAAAAGACTATCATGGCTGCCCACAACATGTATTTACTAAATGGATTGATGAAATGAAGTGAAAATGCATTTGGGGTAATGTTTGAGATATTAGGGTTAGGGTTTGGGGTGGAAAATGGGACTTTGAGCATGTAATGATGAAAGTGAGTTTTAATGGTCAATTAGTGACCATTTGGTTATGTGTAAATAAGAAATGAGGTGGTTTGATTAGTGGGAATTGCAGTTGGTGTGGCTGCCCATGGTGACCTGCAGAATTAGACATGAGTCCAGTAGGTTTGGGCAGCCATATCTTGAATTTTATGGGTTCAATTGGTGCAAGACCAATTGGACATGAAACTAGACACATAATGGCACAACTTTGGTGAAGAAACCATGCCCATAAAACCAAACCAAGTGGATCAAAAGCTTGCTTAAATCCGGGTGACCTGCAGGCTGTTTCTGCAGAATGACCAAATAAACAGTGATTGTTCATTTGGCCATAACTCAATGTAGAAAGGTCCAATTGACCTGAAATTTTACCAGAAATAAGCTGAGATATAGACCAACAACTTTTATGAAGAAAGCTACCCCAAATTATGACCAGAACCTATCCAACAAGTGAGTTGTAGTCGGTGACCTGCAGTCTGATTCTGCAAAATGACCAAATGAACAGTGATTGTTCATTTGGCCATAACTCAATGTAGAAAGGTCCAATTGACCTGAAATTTTACCAGAAACAAGATAAGATATATACCAACAAATTTTATGAAGAAACCTACCCCAAATTATGACCAGAACCTATCCAACAAGGGAGTTGCAATCACTGTTCACTGATATGGTCAGTCTAGAAAAATTCCAATCCGGCCAATTGTGGTTTTTGGACCATAACTTGAGCTACAAAACTCCAAATGGAGTGATTCGAAAAAGGAAATTCAACTAGACAAAATAAGGAACAACTTTCGTGTTGATCATTTTACCAAATTCCAGCTGCAAAAATGACTAATGAAACAGTAAAAATGAGGCATGAAAATTGAAAATTCTGCTTACTTAACATTAAGCTTAGAAATGGTATTGGCAACCAATACCAACAAAATTTGAATGCAAAATGTGGTATGTTGGGAGTATTAAAACTAATGTACCTATTGTCTATGCAAAAGTCAACATTTTTGTTGACTAATGAAGTGAATAGGAACACCAAAACTTGAAATTCAATAATTGTAAAACTTAAAAGTGTAAAATGCCCTAGTATACCTAACAAGATTGGTTTGGATAGCTTGGCATGCCAATAGGGTTCTGTTAGCAGTACTGCATATGGCTTCATGCCATTCTGTGTTTCATGGCTTTCCCATGCCATTCTGTGAAATAATAGCCTTTGGCTATGTTATTTGAGTTGATATGCTTGGGTTTTGACCCTGATAATTATTACAGCTTATTAGTTCATTGCACTGCAAGGAGACACAATGTGACCAATGGTGTGATGGTCCGAGGTACTTAGTACCCAGTGCCGGTTTACCCATTTATCCAGTCCAGTCAACTAGTATGGGTTACTCGGGCAATGATAATAAATCATATCAAATTTTAAGTGAATAATACTACAAATAATACCAGAAATTAAGTCTACCCAAAAATGAAATCATACACTCTGTATAATTATTTTATTCTATTTTATTTTATTTTATATTGTCACCACTAAGCAAAATTGCTTAGCGCGTCGCTTTTGCCATGCGCAGGTACTGGAGACCTAGCTGGGGAGCCCAGCAGACATCAGACGAGGTGAGTCTTCAGAGCTGTATCAGGAGTCCAGAGTCACCTCACATCTGCATTGCATATGGTAGGACATTAGGACTATAAGTGGCCCTTTTGTATTTTGCATTTTGTATTAGTTTGGATTGTAATTATAAACTCCTGTAATTATGTATTAATGTAAATATATGAAATTTCATATTATTGAGATTTTCTGTATTATGTATGTTGATAAATGAAATGTTGAGAATTATTTGTGAATATGCTTCAAGTGATGAAGTGAACAGAAAAGTTTTGAAAATAATATCGTGATTGAGATTGAGATTTTGAGATTGACTTGAATATATATAATGGAGTTTGGATTTGGAAATTTTTTTGGAAGTGTTTTTAAACAGGTTCAGAAGAACTGTTTTTCCAATTTACAGCCGGCACTCTGCCGGATTTTCTATAAAATTTGCGGATAAATTCAGATTTATCAAAATTGAAAATAAATGAATTATAAAGGGATAAATTGTAATAGGAACATAAATTGGTGCTTCGGCACACTGAGCGGCATAACTTGCTCGGCTACATTGTAGACGAGTAAGGGGTGTCACATTACAGTTGTGGGGGAAAGGACAGATTTCTTGTCCAATGTCATCTCAGCCACAGTTGCAAGAAAACTGATGAGAAAAGGCTGTGAAGCCTACCTAGCACATGTGGTGGATACTAGGCAGGCTAAGCCAGATTTCTGTGACATACCCACAGTAAAAGACTTACCAGATGTGTTCCCTGAAGAATTGCCTGGTTTGCCACCAGAAAGGGAACTTGAATTTGCTATTGAGATACTTCCGGGTACAGCACCAATCTCTATTGCTCCTTATAGGATGGCGCCCACAGAATTGAAGGAACTGAAAATCGATTCTGAGGAGTTCTTTGGATAAAGGGGTTCATACGCCCCAGTGTGTCACCATGGGGAGCTCCAGTGATGTTTGTGAAAAAGAAGGATGGGACTTTGAGGTTATGCATTGATTACCGGCAGTTGAATAAAGTGACTGTGAAGAATAAGTATCCATTACCTAGAATTGATGATCTGTTTGATCAGTTGAAGGGAGCAGGAGTATTTTCCAAAATTGATCTCAGATCAGGGTATCATCAGTTGAGGGTGAAAGATGCAGATGTACTAAAGACTACATTCAAGACTCTGTATGAGCATTATGAGTTTTTGGTGATGCCTTTTGGCCTAACAAATGCACCAGTAGCATTCATGGACCTTATGAACCGTATCTTTCATCCATACCTAGATCAATTCGTAGTGGTCTTTATTGATGATATTTTAGTGTATTCCAAGACCAGTGAAGAACATGATGAGCATTTGAGGATTGTTCTGCAAACCCTGAGAGAAAAGAAGCTGTATGCTAAGTTGTCCAAGTGTGACTTCTGGTTGAATGAGATTGCATTCCTTGGACACATAGTGTCAGCTGATGGGATTAGGGTGGATCCCAAGAAAATAGAAGCAGTGATGGAATGGAAGCCTCCCAGAAATACAACTGAGGTCAGAAGCTTCTTGGGGCTAGCTAGGTATTATAGAAGATTTGTGAAGGGATTTTCCTTAATAGCTTCTCTAATGACCAATTGTTACATAAGAATGTCAGATTTGACTGGAATGACAAGTGTCAGACTAGTTTTGAGAAGTTAAAGGCTATGTTGACAGAGGCACCAGTGTTAACACAGCCAGTGTCGGGAAAGGACTTTGTGGTCTACAGTGATGCCTCTCATAATGGGTTAGGGTGTGTATTGATGCAAGAGGGGAAGGTGGTCGCTTACGCTTCCAGGTAGCTAAGGCCACATGAACATAATTACCCTACCCATGATTTAGAACTTGCAGCAATTATCTTCGCACTGAAGATATGGAGGCATTACTTGTATGGTGAAAAGTGCTACATTTACACAAACCACAAAAGCCTAAAATACTTGCCAACCCAGAAGGAGCTCAACCTTAGACAGAGGCGATGGATTGAGTTCCTGAAGGACTATGATTATGTGATTGACTACCATCTTGGGAAGGCAAATGTAGTTGCTGATGCTTTAAGCAGAAAATCCATCACAGCTTTGAGATCATTGAATGCCCGTCTATCTTTGGTTCGAGATGGAGCTATTTTGGCTGAATTGCAAGTGAGGCCAAAACTGCTATAGCAGATTTTAGATGGGCAAAAGGCAGATGAAAAGTTAATGGCTATTATGAGCAAAATCTCAGAGGGAAAAGCAACTGGCTATGAGGTGAAAGCAGATGGGTGTCTGTACTATAAAGGAAGAGTATGTGTACCAGATAATGGGGAATTGAAAGCCAGTATTCTGAAAGAGGCACATGCCAGTGTTTATGCTATGCACCCAGGAAGTACAAAAATGTATCATGATCTGAAGCTTCAGTATTGGTGGCCTGGTATGAAGAAGGACATAGCTAACTATGTGACTAAATGCTTGACATGTCAGCAAGTTAAGGCAGAACATCAAGTTCCATCAGGTTTGCTACAGCCTATACGCATACCTGAATGGAAATGGGATCGGGTCACCATGGATTTTATAAGTGGTCTACCTCTCACCCAGAAGAAACATGATGTAGTATGGGTGATAGTAGATAGATTGACGAAGTCAGCACACTTTTTGCCAGTTAGGACTGACTACTCACTGGAGTAGTTAGCAGAATTGTATATCAGTGAGATAGTTAGACTGCATGGAATTCCACTTTCCATCATATCTGATAGAGACCCAAGGTTTACATCGAGATTTTGGAAGAAGTTACATGAATCCTTAGGTACACAACTCCACTTCAGCACAGCTTTCCATCCTCAAACGGATGGGCAATTAGAAAGAGTAATCCAAGTAAACAATTGAAACCAATTGAATTAATACAAATATTGAACTAAAATGATAATAATAACATGAAATATATGTCAGGTCCTTGAGGATATGCTGAGGAGTTGTGTCATTGAGTTTGAGGGAAGTTGGGATAGATATCTTCCACTGGCAGAATTTGCATACAACAATAGCTACCAAGCTAGCATCCAAATGGCCCCGTATGAAGCACTATATGGGAGGAAATGTAGAACTCCAGTGTGCTGGACTGAATTGGGCGAAGACAAACTGGTAGGGCCAGACCTGGTGAAACAGACTGAGGAGAAAGTAAAACTAATCAAAGCCAATCTGAAGGTTGCCTCAGATAGACAGAAATCTTATGCCAACCTGAAGAGAAAAGAAATAGAATATGTGATTGGCGACAAAGTGTTCCTCAAGGTGTCACCATGGAAGAACGTACTGAGGTTTGGAAGAAAAGGTAAGTTGAGCCCTAGGTTCATTGGCCCATATGAAGTCATTGAACGTGTGGGACCAGTAGCCTACAAGCTAGCTTTACCACCAAAGCTGGATAAGATCCACAATGTGTTCCACGTGTCTATGCTAAGAAGATACCGCTCAGATCCTTCACATGTCATCTCCATGGAAGAAATTGAAGTACAACCGAATTTGACATATGAAGAAGAACCCATAAGGATCCTGGCTCGGGAAGTGAAAAAGTTGAGGAATAAGTAGATTCCACTGGTGAAAGTGCTTTGGAGGCACCACAATACCGAAGACGCAACATGGGAAAATGAAGAGACAATGAGGCAACAGTTCCCTCAACTGTTTGCATCAGGTAAATTTCGAGGACGAAATTTAAATTAGAGGGGAAGAGTTGTAACACCCTCCCGGTAGCAACTCCGTACATTCTACAGTTCCGGTGACCAGTGTCGGTTCGGAGAGCTAGAACATTCAGAAAAATATTTAAACTAAAGTGAGGAACCATAATTAACTCAAATATTAATAAGAAAAATTTAGGGAAAATTTTAGAAATAAAATACAACTAAGTTGAATGAGCCGGTGCCCTAGCGATGGGTAACCCAGTGGGAAGTTGCGGTTCTCGCAACTAGGAGACCTAGACCTAGGGGAAAATTCATAAAATAATTTTTGGGACTCTAGGAAGAGTCATTGAGGTTTCTATGGCATTAGAATGCCAAGAAAAAGTTTAGAAAAATTTTTCAAATCGATACAGACAATTTTAGTCTGTTAAGCCAAACGGAGGGCATTTTGGTCATTTTGTCTTCAGAGACGATTTTTGGCCGACTTGTCCAGTTAAGTAAATAATTATTATGACATAAAATGTGAATAAATATTGCTAAAAATTAAATTGAAATTTAGTAGACAAGAAAAGGAAAGAAAATTAAAGAATTGGAATTATGATATATTATGATGTCATTAAAAATCCTCCCACCCAATCAAACTTTGACACATGGCATTAACTTATTTAAAATGACTTAATGGGCAGAAAAAAAGAAAGAAAAATTAGTTGCTTCTTCAACCTTTGGGGCAGCCAAAAACGTGGAGAGAGAGAGAGAGAGGAAAGAAAACCTCCATGAAAGCTATCCCAAGCTCCCAACCTCACCAAATCTCACCCCAAAACCCTAGCCTTCTTCACAAAAAATTAACCTAGCAACTTGAACATCCTCTAGGCAGCCAAAAGAGGAAGAAAAAAAGAACTTTGGGTAGCTTGAAATTCTAGTCCGTTCAAGGTTAGTGTCCAATCTTTGTTCCTTTTGCTTTAATTCATATTTAAGGGCATGAATTGTGTAGGAAATGTAAGAAAATAAACAAACAAGTGTGTGTCTGCACCTTACAATTTGGGCAGCTAGGGTAAGCTAGGTTTGATGATTTTTCTTAGTAGAAAAAATGGTTATGAGCAGCCTTTGGTAGTGAATGAGGGATTAAACATAATTGAGTAAATGAAATGCAAGAATTGTGCATGTGTGAAATGAAAAAAAATGGACACTTGAACAATTCTAGTGTTTGCTCATGTGATGGTTTATTAACCTTGTAATGGTCAATTAGTGGCCATTTGAATGTGTGTGAGGAGGAAATGAAGTGAGTTGTGGCTTGGGATTTGAGTTTGGGTGGGCTGCCTTGTGTGACCTACAGGTCTGGATGTGAGTCTAGCCTGTTTGGGCAGCCATAACTTGGGTTGTGTAGGTTCAATTGGTGCAAGGCCAATTGGACATGAAACTAGACACATAATGGCACAAATTTGGTGAAGAAACCATGCCCAGAAAACCAAACCAAGTTGACCAAAAGTCTGCCTGGGCAAAATGACCAAATGAACAGTATTTGGTCATTTGGCCATAACTCAGTGTAAAAGGTCCAATTGACCTGAAATTTTACCAGGAACAATTTGAGATATAGACCAACAACTTTCATGAAGAAACCTAGCCCAAATTATGATCAGAACATATTCAAAAAGTGAGTTGCAGTCACTACTCCTAACACTGTAGATTTGGTCAGTCCATAAATTCTTGAAAAATTTCAATCCGGCTAGTTGTGGTTTTTGAGCCATAACTTGAGCTACAAAACTCCAAATGGAGTGATTCAAAAAAAGAAATTCAACTAGACAAAATAAGGAACAACTTTCATGTTGATCATTTTGCCAAATTTCCACTGTAAAAATGACCAATGGAATAGCAAAGACAAAGCATAAAAACTGAAAATTCTACCCAATTAACATTAAGCTTAGAAATGGTATTGGCAACCAATAACAACAAATTTTGAATGCAAAATGTGGTATGTTGGGAGTATTAGAACCAATGTACCTATTGCCTATGCAAAAGTCAACATTTTTGTTGACTAATGAATGGAAAAATAATGCTAAAACTTAAATTTCAAAAATTGTGAAACTTAAAAGTGTTAAATGCCCTAGTAGGCCTAATGTGATTGGTTTGGATAGGTTGGCATGCCAATAGGGTTCAGTTAGCAGTACTGCACATGGCATTATGCCATTCTGTGATTTCATGGCTTTTAGCCATTCTGACATTGTGTTGATATTTGGCCTTGTGCCTATTGTTATTGCAGCTTATTAGCTGTTCTGTTGCACACTGGGAGATGCATATGTGACCGATGGTGTGACAACCCGAGGTACTAGATACTCAGTACCAGTTTACCCGTTTATCCAGTCCAGTCATCCAGTATAGGTTACTTTGGCACTCAAAAATGAAAGTGAACAAATTTAATGAAATAATGAATAGAACAAGTACATAATAAATAAGATTACCAATAATGATAAAAAAAAAAAATTGTCTGCATAAGACATCAAAACATGCACTGCATATTTACTTCCTGTTATTTTTTTTATTTTATTGTTGGCACCACTAAGCATTATTGCTTAGCGCGTTGCTTTTGCCACGCGTAGGTTCTGGAGATACTGACTGAGAGCCCAGTAGACCACAGACTGGGTGAGACCTCTTGCAGCTCTGCATAGTGTCCGTGTCACCTCACCATCTTCAGTGCATTGGTAGGACATTAGGTTTCATTTTGGTATTTTGTAACTAACTTTTATTTTCTCTTTTGAATTGAGACTTATGTAATGTATTTTGATATTAATGTAAATAGTGGAAATTGTGTTTATGAATGAAAAATTAAGTATTTATTTATTGCTTATATATGAATACCATGAGAAATGAATGATTGAGAAATGGAAATTTTGTTGAAAAATATTGAGATTTTGATGATTATTGGAGCTTGAGAATGATTGAAAATGATTATTGGAAGTGTTTTTCACAGGTTCCGAAGAACTATTTTCTCCATTTTTAGTCGGTACTCTGCCGGATTTTCTATAAAATTTTCGGAACCTCAAATAAATTGTAATTTCAATTAATGACTTAAATGAATTATATTTCAGAAATTATATTCAAAACTATTATAAAAATAAATTAAGGAAGAATAAAAATGATTGAGATAAAATAGAGTATTCCAGTACACTGTGTGACATATCTTACTCGGATATACTATAGACGGGTAAGGGGTGTCACACCCTTAAATTGGAAAGGATAGAACTAGAAGGGGCATCTGAGAAGGTAACCACTGAAAAAATGAAGAGCAATAAGCTTACAAGTCAGAGTCTAAGTAATAATTCGAGTAAGAGGAAGAGCTTTGGGGGACCAAGTAACAGAGGATCTAATAGGGGAAGATCCTCCGGGCAGAGGCCACCTAAATTCGGACAGCAAACATCTAGGGGTTTCTTTCCTACCCGTGCTTGTGAAACTTGTGGCAGGACTCATGGAGGAGTATGTTATAAGGCCATAGGAGCCTATTACAACTGTGGTCGAAGTAGGCATTTTGCTAGAGATTGCACTAGTGCCCGCAGATCTGGGCCGCCTACTACCACTGAGGGATCTGTTTGAGGTTCTGCTACTAGAGGACAACAACAACTAGTAGAGGCAGAGGCAGGGGTAGAGGTAACACTTCTGGCAGCTAGGGCACAGTGAGCCAACCAGAGCAGAGTGGTGCACCAGTCAGGGTGTACACCATGCGCCAGAGGGATGAAGCTGAGACATCAGATGTTGTGGCTAGTACTTTCTCCATTTTTGGTAGAGATGTATATGTACTGTTTGACCCTGGTTCTATACATTCTTTTGCTAGTGCCAGTATTGCATGTTCTGTTGCCACTCCTTGCTTAAAAATGGATTATGATGTGCTAGTGACTAGTCCCTTAGGGTAAGAGGTTAGGGTGAACAAATTATATAAGGATTATCCTTTGGTGATCCAAGGACATGCATTCCTATCAGACTTAATTGACATGCCCTTCCGAGATTATGATATCATCTTAGGTATGGATTGGTTAGCCAAGCATCACGCCATGATCGACTGTAGACTGAAGATAATCACTTTTGGTCTTCCCGAGTATGCAGACGTAGTGATACATGGGGAGAGGCAGTTACTGCCATCCAACATCATTTCAGCTGCACTTGCTAGAAAGATGATTAGAAAGGGATGTGAAGCTTATCTAGCTCATGTGATAGACACCCAGGTGGGGAGTCCAGATCTTAAAGATATTCCTACGGTATGGGATTTTTCGGATGTCTTTCCAAAAGAATTGCCAAGATTGCCTCCAGAAAGAGAGGTGCAGTTTGAAATTGAGACTATGCCTAGTATGGAGCCAATCTCCATCACTCTTTATAGGATGGCACCTGCTGAGTTGAAAGAGTTGAAGGTGCAATTGCAGGAATTGTTAGATAAGGGTTTCATCCGCCCTAGCATGTCACCTTAGGGAGCACCAGTATTATTTGTGAAGAAAAAGGATGGTACTCTCTGCCTATGCATAGACTACAGACAATTGAATAAGGTGGCCATAAAGAATAGATATCCTCTACCACGGATCGATGATTTGTTTGATCAGTTGAAGGATGCAACTGTATTCTCCAAAATTGACTTGAGATCGGGCTACTACCAGTTGAGGGTATAGGAGCAAAGTATTTCCAAAATTGCCTTTAGGACTCAGTATGGCCACTATGAGTTCTTGGTAATGCCATTCGAGTTGACTAATGCTCCAGCTGCTTTTATGGGCCTAATGAACACTATCTTCAGGCCATATTTGGACCAGTTTGTTGTGGTATTCATTGATGATATTTTGGCGTACTCAAAGATTGCAGAGGAACACGACAAGCACTTGAGGATAGTATTGCAGACTTTGAGGGAGAAGCAGTTGTATGCCAAACTATCAAAATTTGAGTTTTAGCTAAAGGAGATTACATTTTTGGGGCATATTGTATCTGCAGAGGGTATCCAAGTGGATCCTAGCAAAGTAAAAGCCATTCTTAATTGGAAGCCACCTATAAATGTCATAGAAGTTCGGAGTTTCCTTGGTTTAGCCGGGTATTACCGAAGGTTTGTGAAGGGATTCTCCATGCTAGCATCTCACTGATCAAGCTACTTAGAAAGGATGTGAAATTTTAGTGCACTGATCGGTGCCAAGAAAGTTTAGATGAGTTGAAGAGGCGTTTAACTGAAGCTCTAGTCATAACCTTGCCCACTTTGGGTAAAGAGTACACCATATACAGTGATGCTTCTCATAACGGATTAGGTTGTGTGTTGATGCAAGATAGAAACGTCATTGCCTATGCTTCACGCCCGCTTAAACCACATGAGAGAAATTATCCTACACATGACTTGGAGCTGGCAGCCATTGTCTTTGCCTTAAAGATCTTGAGACATTACTTATATGGAGAGAGATGTTATATATACGCAGATCATAAAGTTTGAAGTACTTGGGCACACAAAAGGAGTTAAATTTGAGGCAGAGAAGATGGTTAGAGCTGATAAAAGATTATGATTATTTGATAGACTATCAGCCTGGAAAAGCTAATGTTGTAGCTAATGCTTTATGTGACACCCCTATGTTCGGTAGTGCGTTCTACTGTTCCGGTGACTAGTGTTGTCCGGACAACTAGGATGCCTAGAACTACACTTAGATATGAGTGAGGAGATATAAAATAATGAAATACAAGAAAAGAAAATACAAGAAAAACAAAGAAAAAATAATAGCAAATAAGTGTAACCAAGTTAAACGAGCCAAGAACCCTAGTGATGGGTGACTGCACCGGGAAGTCGCGGCGTGGACCGTTGACTAGCCGTGGACCGCGGGAAATCCTGAAAAATATTTTTTAGGACTTAAATAGACACCTATTGAAGTATAAATACCATTAGAAATATCAAAGAAAAATTAATTAATTAGTATAAAGAAAAGTGAGAAATCGAAAAACAAACAAAACTTGGTATTACCGAAAAGTCGGGAATGCAAAATAGGGGCATTGTGGTCATTTGACACCCTGAGTTGTCTTTTGACCTAAATGTCCATTAAAAATACATGATATTACTGTGACACCCCTTACCCGTGTACAGTATACCCGAGTAAGTAATGCCACACGGTGTACCGGCACACTCTAATATACCTTAATTAATTTATATCATGCTTTTGAATATAATTTGTGAAAGATAACTCATTTATTGAAATCATAATTTATTTGAGGTTCCAAAAATTTTAAAGAAAATCCGGCAGAGTACCGGCTAAAAATGGAGAAAACAGTTCTTCGGAACCTGTTAAAAACACTTCCAAATAATTTCCAAACAATCCCAACTTCAATTCATCAACAAAATCTCAATATCAAGATATCCACAACATTTCTCAATTTCAGTTCTCAATCATCATTTCTCAGGGTTCTCATATATAAACAACAATTAAATACTCAAATTACTTCCATACATAACCATAAATCTTCATTATTTACATGAACTTCAAAATACATTATATAAATTCAAATACATATGAGAAGATCAAAATTTATTACAGAATGCCAAAATGACACCTAGTGTCCTACCAATGCACTGCAGAAGTTGAGGTGACACGGATACTGTGCAGAACTGCCGGACAGACTCACCCAGTCTGCGGTCTACTGGGCTCACGATCTGTATCTCCAGTACCTACGAGTGGCAAAAGCAACGCGCCAAGCAATAATGCTTAGTGGTGCAATAGTATAATAAAAGAAAATAACAGAAACTAAATATGTAGTGAATGTATATGTTTTATTTGTTTGAATTTGTATACCATTAACTTTATCCACTTTCATTCATTTGGTTGCCCAAGTAACCTACACTAGACGATCGGATCGATAAACGGTAACCGCACCGGGTATCAAGTACCTCGGGCCGTCACACCATCGGTCACATATGCGTCTCGGTGTGCAACGAGCACTAACAAGCTGTGATAACATCAGGCACAAGGCCAAAGCTCAATACAAGGTCAGAATGGCTAAAAGCCATAAAATCACAGAATGGCATATTGCCATGTGCAGTACTGCTAACTGAATCCTATTGGCATGCCAAACTATCCAAACCAATCTTGTTAGGTGTACTAGGGCATTTGAAACTTTTAAATTCTTCAATTTGTCAATTTCAAGTTTTGGTGTTACTATTCACCTCATTGGTCAACAAAAATGTTGACTTTTGGATAGAAAATATGTACATTGACTTTGGCACTCCCAATATACCACATTTGGCATTCAAAACTTGTTGGCATTAAGCATTTATACCATTTCAAAGTTTAAACCAAGGGAAGCAGAATTTTCAGTTTTTGTAACTGAATTTTACTGTTCCATTGGACACTGTTGCAGTGGGAATTTGAAGAAATTGAAAACATGAAAGTTGTTCCTTATTTTGTCTAGTTGAATTTCCTTTTTTGAATCACTCCATTTGGAGTTTTGTAACTCCAGATATGGTTCAAAAACCACAGCTGGCCGGATTGCCAATCTGCAGAATTGACCATATCTACAGTAACATGAACAGTGACTGGATTCACTTTTTTGGATGGGTTCTGGCCATAATTTGGGGTAAGTTCCTTCATGAAAGTTGTTTTTCTATGTCTTAACTTGTTTCTGTAAAAATTTCAGGTCAATTGACCATATCTACAGTAAGTTATGGCCAAATGAACAGTTACATTTGGTCATTTCTGCAGGTGCTGTTGCAGAGTATCCGGATTGGGGCCAACTTTTGGTCCTCTTGCTTTGGTCTTTTGGGCATGGTTTCTTCAGCAAAAATGTGCCATTATAAGCCTAGTTTCATGTCCAATTGGCCAAACACCAATTGTACCAACACAGCCAAAGATATGGCAGTCCAAGTGGACTGAAATCTTAGTCACCCTGCTGCCCTCATTGGGCAGCATACTCATTCACTTTGCCATGCTATATTTCAGTCCAATTTATGGTCAATTTACCTCAAATGGTCACTAATTGACCATTAGAGTGTTCTTTAACAATTTCATAAACCAAGTCAAATTTTCTATCCTAAACCCTAGCTCAATTTCATAGTTTTGTACAAACTACCCTAGTTAACTAACTAAATCAATATCCTTATGTTTATATACTTTAAACTTGATTTGTAGTTCATTCCAAGTCAATCAAAAACACCCAATTCTATTCCTTCTTTAGGGCAGCCGAAATCCATGGGGTGCATACACTCAACTTTTATTCATTTAAGTTACAAAATCTCACCTATTTCAAGTCATTATCATGGATTAAAAGAGGTTTATGTATAAATATGCACTAACCTCTTGTAGGCAGATTTTTCCCAACTCAAAACTTCACTTTCCTTCACTTTCTAGGCTGCCAAACACTTCCCAAGAGGCATAGACAAGTTTTTAGTGAAAGGACTTAGGGGATTTGAGGTAAGATTGGAGAGATTTTTCAAGCTTGAATCAAGAAGAGAAATGGAGGTCTTCTTGGCCATGTGGTGCGGCTGGAAATGAGGTTGAAGATGGCTGATAGGTTTTTGATTTTCTTTAGTCTCTTTTGTCTCTTTTATTAGTTAATTTAGAGGGTTGTTTAATTTTGATTGGTGGAAGCTTTTAATGACATCACCATGATGTCATAAATAGCCTTTTTCCTCATTTTCTTTTTTTTCCTCCACTACTCATTTCCAATTTAATTTCTAGTAATGTTTATTCACATTTTATGTCATATTAATTATTTACTCAACTGGACAAGTCGGCCAAAAATCACCTCTGAAGGCGAAATGACCAAAATGCCCTCCGTTTGGCTTAACGGGTCAAAATTGTCTGTACCGATTGAAAAATTTTTCTAGGTATTTTCTTGGCATTCTCATGATATGGGAACCTCAATGACCCTTCTCTGGAGTCCCAAAAATTATTTTATAATTTTTCCCCCGGGTCTAGGGCTCCTAGTTGCGAGAACCGCAACTTCCCTCTGGGTTACCCATCGCTAGGGCACCGGCTCGTTTAACTTGGTTGTATTTTATTTCTAAAATTTTTACTAAATTTTTCTTATTAAGGTTTGAGTTGATTTTGGTCCCTCACTTAAATTTAAATATTTTTCCGGACGTTCTAGCTGTCCGGACCGACACCGGTCACCGGAACAGTAGAATGTACGGAGTTGTTACCGGGAGGGTGTTACAATTACACTTGGAAAATGTCATGAAAAATTAAATTGGTTGTACCTAATGTAAATATCAAAAATTGGGAGTTAAATGTGGAAAAATGAAACCTTAGAATAAACAATGATTTGGTTCTCACATAGTGCTCCACTAACTCATTTAAGTGGACCACTAAAGCTTCATTTGGGCAGAATATTTTCATCTTCTTCTACCTCCCAAACCAGAACTAGCCGAATCCTTTTCTTTTCTCAAGTTCCTCCATGGCCGTCCATGGCCAAGCCCCATGCAAGCTTGATCTAAGCTCCTTTCTTCCCACTTTCCTTTATTAAAGATTGTCCATACACCTTGGGCAGTAGATAGGCAACAAGAAGACCAAGTTTTGGAGAGATTTTGAAGAGTTTCCAAAATGGTAAGTTTTTGTTTTTGGGTTATGGCTTCATTAAAGTTAGTAAGAATGTTATGGGTACTTGAATTATGGGGAGATTTTTGAGGTTTGATGTTTAAAGGGAGAGGTGTATTTTTGGCAGCCATGGAAACTCCTTGAGGGTAGTTTATTCTTACTTGTAAATGGTAGATTAAAAGGTTGATTAAGTTTTTATGTGTGTATGAATTTATTTAGGTGATGTATACTTAGTATATGTGAATGTGTACTTGAATTTGGAAGCTTGGAAATTAATGGACTGTAATGTATGAATCGGCAGCTTGGTTTGGTGAACCATAAAGATGTTATTTCATGTTTGTTTTATGGAATATTAATGTTGAATTGTGATAGTTGTTATGGCAGCTTGGGTATATGTATGATGGTGTGAGGTTGGACATGTAAATGAGCTAGGTTAGATAATTGAATTGCTGTAATTTGAGCTTGAAAAATTCTGTACTAAATGGTGCATATTGAGGGTGATTGTAAGCTGCCAAAATGACCAAAAATATGTTGTGAAATGTATTTAGGTTAAGGTACAAACCAGAAATGGCATGAATGTGTAGTTTGGTAAGTGTTGAAAGTATCCTTTGATGAGTAATGAACAAATGCAATAGGGCAGTTTATGTTTTGGGCCTAGAACCTTAAGTGTGTGGCTCCAATTGGTATGAAACCAATTGGAGGTGAAACTAGGCACAAAATGTGTCAACTTTCATAAAGGAAGCTTACCAAAATTCTGCTTGTAAGGTAACTTGAAAAGTGACCAAATTCAAATTAGTGCAATTAATGCCTGAAAATTTACCATTTGGGCAGCAGTTAGTGTTTTGGCCATAACTCACTCAAAACAGGTCGAATTGACCTGAAATTTTGACCATGAATAGTTAAGACCTATATCTACAATTCTTATGAAGACACTAGCTTGCACAAGTTCGGGTCCAAAAATTGGTCGAACCTAAAATGACCTAAAATGACCTAAAGTGGCCAATTTTGATGCGTTTTGACCAGCAATAGTAAAATGACCATAACTTGGTTTACATAACTCAGAATGACCTGAATTTTGCCCCGCGTGCAATAAGACATAGATCTACAAGTTTGTAGTTTTGAACGAAACCCGAAAGCCGAGGGAACTAGGTCATCCGGCTAGGTCAAATTAGTATACCGAGATCCAACAAATTGCAATAAAATGCAATATACATGGAAATGAATTTGGTAACATGTACCAATACAAAAAGGCTATAAAATGTGACATATTGGTAACATTAAAAGCTAATTCACCTAGACTGCATCGAGGGTCAACATTTTAGGTTGACTAAGGAAATAATAGAATTCAATAAGTTAATTATTAAGCCTTATTCTTAGAGACAGTTTAAATGAGTACTAAAACACTTCAAATTGTGTGTTTCAGTTAGCAAAGACTCAGGGAAGGGGAAGGAAACACTGAGTCAAAGCCAAGAGACAATTATCAGAGGTTTGTGAACAGCTAGTTTTTAACTGATTTTGTTTTGAATATTTCTTATGATTAAATGACATATTTTTCTTATGTATTATGTTTAACAAGCATTGGATTTAATTCAATGATTATTGAAATTATTATAGTATGTATGAATTTAGCTTTGTGAAATGGTATTTCCACAAGCATTAAGCATTGTTATGGATTGAATAAATTATGTTATGGAAAATTGTGATAGAACATGTTTTAAATTGTGATGGTAATTTTCATGGAAAAATGCAAATTTATGATTTGAATTGTGATGAGCATAAAAATTATTGGATATTGGAATTGACTTTGAATCGAATTATATTGTGATTTATGCTCACTAAAAGGATTGAGATATTGTTTTATATCTCATTATAGATGCTTGACTAGGTTATTACCCGTCTCTCTTATTTGTTGAGAAGACAATGGAGTTAGTTGTGTTTTGATTACCATGGTACGTGCACAGGCTTAGATTTTCCTCTGATTTGAGGTTAGATCTAAGTTTTTTATCGTTATGGCCCTTGCGGAAGATTTATTATTGTGATGTGTACTGTGCACGATGATTCGACCTCCTCGACCATAGGGAGTTAGAATCTGATTCGACCTCCCTGACCATAGGGAGTTAGAATCACTTCGAATATGGCCCTTTCGGATTAGTCTTGCATAGTTAGTGAGATAAAGAATGTTTTTTGAGATACAACATGATTTTTGAGATACAGCATGATTTTTGACATAAAGAATGATTTTTGAGATACAGCATGATTTTTGAGATAAAGAATGATTTTTGAGATACAGGATAGTTTTTTAGATACAACATGGTTTTTGAGACACAGAATTTTTTTGAATAGTAAAGAATTGTGATTTCAGTTATGATTTATGTATAATTGATTTTGTTGGAACTACCTTAAATGGTTAGTCATGATTTGATAAATTGAATTTCGTGATCAAAGTCATTTCATACAAATGATTTACATTATTTGCAATGAATATTTTGAGTTTTGGAATTTGATGAGTATTCAGATTTCTAAATTATTTGCTGTAAATTTTGTCAATGTACATTGTACTATGTTTTAAATTATAGTTGTGCACCACTGAGTTCACCACTCAGCGATAGCTTTGTATGCTATCGCAGGTAAGAAGAGCATAGAGCAGTGAGTAAGTTTCTTTGAAGACACATTCAGATCAGCTCCAGGTATATCATAGGTATACCCATGTACATAAGTTTTGATGTATGCATGTAATAATATGTATGTAAATTATTTGAGCAGTGGTATAAAAACTCTTGTAAAATATTTTGGTATGTAATTAAATGTAAATTATTGTAAATGTAAATTTGAGATTTCATTTATCTGAATAGTTTTGTAATATTAATTTTGAGTCTTGTAATCAATGAAATGTTTCTTTTATGAGGAGATTGATTTGATTATTGAGATTTGAATTATGGGTTCAAATGAAGTTATTGATGTTGTATTTGAGAAAACATATTGGGAGTGTGTTCCTTGCAGGTTTTGAAGAACTATTTTCTCAAAATATAATCGGCACTTTGCCGAAATTTTGAAAAAAAAATTTTACAACACCAGATTTTAATCGATGATTTAAATTTCATGAAAATTATTTTAAAATCCCTTGTAGTTATTTAATGGATTATCGGTAGGCGAAGTACGGTAATTCATTAGGTGTACTATGGGATCATATTACATCTTACAGGGGAGTAGGGTGTGACACTTTAAGTCGCAAGACTATGGCTAGTTTGAGGGTTTCTCCATTGTCCATGGTGCATGAGTTAAGGGCATTTCATGCTAATTTGGAGATTAATGAAGATGGGCAGATGGCAGCTACTTGGCAAGTGAAGCCAATGCTGACAGAACAAATTAAGGCAGTTGCACAGAAGAATGATAAGTATGTGAAGATGATGGAAGAGGCTCGGGATGGCAAGAAACTAGAATTATCAGTAAATGATGAGGGCTTGTTGTTATATAAGGGCAGAATGTGCATTCCTGAGAAAGTTGTGAAGGAGTGGAAGTATGAAAAACACAAGTTTATATTATTGAATTCAAAAATTTTCACCTAGGGTCACATGCATCATGCAAGATTTATTTTTATCTATTTTATTTCAATGATAAACAACATATTAAAACTATTTTAATATGTTTTTGGATCTGTATTTGCTATTTAAGATTTTAGAATTAATCAGATTAATTTTAGAACCCTAGATTACATTAAGAACAAGTGCACTAACCTCTTGATATACTGCAATGTGTTTGGCACCTTTGGGATGCGTCTTTAGGACACCAGATATTGTCCCTCTAGCTTGTCCACACCAAGATCACCTATGGCAGCCCTTGAACAGCTTCAAAAGCTTTTTCTATTAATTAGAAAATTAAGTTTTTCCTTTTAAGAGATTAAAGATGTAAACAGGACACTAGAAATAATTTCTAGTATTTTTAATTCGAGAGATTGTTTGCTAATCTCTTGGAATTGATGAGAGATGAAGAAGAAGAGAGAATGGGAGCCTCAAGGGTGGCGGCACAAAGGGAGGCAGCAGCTGGTTGCAAATTTTCTTTTCATAACAATACTTATGTAGCTAGGTCACCACTTATAACCCTTGCCACATGTCACCTTCTGATTAGCTCTAGATTTAATTGACCCAATCACATTGTGCCAAGTGTCAAACCTATATTTAATCTTAATTTTAATCATCTTATATGATTAAAAGACATTTGGCAAGCTTATGTGTTGTGCCATGTGTCACCATCTCATGGTGCCACATGTTACCCTGTGAAATGACCAAAATGCCCCTGTGTCTTAATTTTTGAGTTCTCAACCCAAAATAATTATTTCTCTTCTTCTAATCAATTTATATCAAATATAAATTAATTAATTAATCTTTATTAATTAATTTCTCATTAATTAAATTCATATTTAAACACTTTAAATATAAATTTAACTTATACTATACATCCAATAACCTAGATTTGGTTTCAAGTCATGCTAGGGACTTTGCAATCTAATTGCAAACCAAACCTATTTAATTAATCAATTAAACTCTTTAATTAATTAATTAAATCATATTTAATTTGGTGATTACTTGTGTATGTGTGTGGCTTACTAGGCTCATCACTAATTGGCAATAAGAAGGAACTACTGTAAGTTCTGTCAAGAACTTCTTTATCCAAACAGCTTCCTTTGCAGCATCTGATGTGTCACACCTTACCCTTCCGTAAGATGTAACATGATCCCATAGTACACCTTATGAATTATGGTACTTCGCCTACCAGTAAGCCATTAAATATACTACAAGGGATTTTAAAACTTTTCTTATTTCTTTTTACAGTGGTGAGCAATTTTGACAGGTGTTAAAACTTTTTAATCGAAGTTAAATCACACATTAGGTCTGAAGTATCAATAATTTCTGTATAAATTTTGGCAGAGTACCGTCTGTATTTGGAGCAAAACAGTTTTTCAAAAATCTGTAAAAAGCACTTCCAACATGTTTGTTCAATTCCAAACTCTAATATGGCTCAACACAATTCAATGTCCTCAACACAGTTCAAACTCAGTTCAATATCATTTTCAGCAATTTCAAAGATAAAGGTCAAAATAAATGAGCATTTCAAAAGCTGAAATAAGAGAATTGTAATACAACATTTTGATAGGCCAAAATAATTTACAACTTTATTTTACAACTGCTCAAAACTAAGTACAATATATACATACAGTGTACATACATTACAACAAAATTTCAAAAATATGGTGTACTCAATATACCTGGCAGAATCCCAAAATGTAACACAAGCAGCCTACTCTGCTGTTCTGTCTGTCTGTCTACCTGTGACAGCAATGAAAAAGCTATCGCTGAGTAAAATTTACTTAGTGGTGTATAATAACAATTTAAAATGCAGTATATAAAACTTTTATTGACAATTTACAATTCAAACAATTCACAATTTTTCAAAGCTCACATAACACAAATTCGATCAAACAATTGAATAACACAATGTTGCCAATCAATAACATAACTTAGGTCATGACACAAACTTTTCCGAACATGCCATGTTGTACACCACGACAAGGCATACTCACCCCACTAATCAAAATCAATGAGGCAAGTGGCTAGCTAGCTAATGAGAACTCATCAATGGTACCCAAATTTGTGCAAGCTATTTGACTTGGTTCTGACCATTTTTGGGCTTTAGTGTCTCCATAATAATTGTAGCTCTATATCTAAGCTATCCATGGTAAAAATTTCAGGTCAATTGGACCTTTTTTGAGTGAGTTATGGTCATCCTAATGACTACTATTCATATGGTCAAAAATCTGGGTTTCCAAGGTTGCCATTCCAGATTTGGTTATTTTTAAGGTCAGTTTCTAGGCAGAATTTTGGTAACATTTGTACTTGAAAGTTGGCCTATTTAGTGTCTAGTTTCACCCCCCATTGGCCTCATACCAATTGGGTTCATGGTTTTGCACTTATGACCTAATTTAAGTGCTGCCAACATATACAACCTGCATTTAAACATCACACTTCCAATTTTGACAATACTCCTCCTCCCAATACTTCAACATTTAATCATGGTACTTCTATATATATTGTACACAATTTCAGCAAACATTTTGGGCAGAACATTCAAGTGCTCAATGCACATAATACACCATTAAAATTCAACATTTACATCCACCCAAATTCAATGTACATCAACACTTATTTTACACATACACTTCTATGGCAATTATACAAACTGCCCACAATTCAACACCATTATATTTCATTAATAAACTTTATATTCACACACACAAATTCATGATATTATAGGCTGCCAAACATGACAGTTTGCCAAAGCATCAAGGTCCCATTTCAAACCCTTAATTCAAGCACTAACATGCACATATTTGGATATTAACTTACCACAACTTCCACTTGAGTTAATCAACCTTAATTCCCATCCATTAAATATAAGAATAAGTTACTAACCATGCATTTTCACGGCTACCAAAACTAAGGTTCACCAATACTCAATCCTTTCCTCAATTTTTCTTAGCAATTTAACTTACCCAAAGCTCAACACAAGGATTAGTAAAGGAAAATGGAAAGATTAAGCACTAACCTTTATTTGGAGTTTGCTAAACCTCACCAAAACTTCTTCTTTTTGCTGCCTATGTGTTGCCCATGATGTGTAGACTAACTTTAATGAAGAATTCTTGAAGAAACTAGGGCTTGATCATGGAGGATTGAGCTTCATGCATGAATAGCCATGGAGTTTTATGGGAGAGCATTTTCAGCCATGGATGAAGAATTGAAGGAAATGAAATGAGTTAGTGGAGAAATCTGTCCACTTTAGCCCTTTTATACCCCATTATCTTTAGGTTAATTAATATATATTATGCTCCACCAACCTTAGGTTAATTAGTTTAATAATCCACTTTTAATTATTCCAAATTATACCACTCATTTTTCCTTAATTGCATTTCATGTATAATTTCATTTTTCATGAAATTTTCAAAATTTAATACTAACATATTTTTAATAGACATTTAGGTCAAAAGTCAACTCTAGGTGTTAAATGACCAAAATGCCCCTCTTCAAGTTGTATTTCAGATTTTTTGGTACTACCGATTTACTCCTTGTACGGCCGATTTTCTTAAATTTTTGTTTTTGTTTATATTGACTTACTAAATTTTCTTTGAAATTTTCAATGTCAATTACACCTCTGTAGACCTTAATTTGGTGCCGAAAATATTTCCTGGGGTCCCCCGCGGTCCAGGGCTAGTCAACGGTTCTCGCCGTAACTTCCCGGTGCTGTCACCCATCACTACAGGTTTGGCTCGTTTAACCTAGTTTCATTTTCTTTCTTTTATTTTTCTTGTATTTTCTTTTTATTTATTTCATCATTTTATGCATGTTTACTATCACCGAAGTGTAGTTCTAGGTATCCTAGCTGTCCAGACAGACACTGGTCACTGGAACAGTAGAACGCACTACCGAACATAGGGGTGTTACATGATGCAGCAATATACTCAGCCTCGGTAGTGGAATCTGTAGTCATACTCTCTTTGGAACTCTTCCAACTGGCTGCACCTCCATTACAAATGAACACATACCCAGAGGTCGACTTTCTATCATAGATATCTGATTGGAAATTAGAATTAGTATAATCATCCAATTGCAAGTCTCCACCTCCATAAATCAAGAATAAATCCTTAGTTCTTCTTAAGTATTTAAGGATATTCTTGACAGCTATCTAGTGTTTCAAACCTGGATTGGATTGATACCTGCTAGTCAAACTAACAGCATATGTGATATTCAGCCTAGTACACAACATTCCATACATTAAACTTCCAATTGCCAAAGCATATGGAATCCTGACCATTTTATCTCTTTCTTCAGGTGTTTTTAGAGACATCTCTTTAGAAAGGTGGATACCATGTCTCACTGGCAACAATCCTCTCTTGGAATCAAGCATGTTAAACCTTTTTAACACCTTTTCCAAGTATAGACTTTGGGATAAACCAATTATTCTTTTCGCTCTATCTCTATAGATGCGAATCCCAAGAATATAGGTTGCCTCCCCTAAGTCTTTCATGGAGAATGTATTTGACAACTATACCTTTACAGTTGTCAACATACCTGTGTCATTACCCATCAACAGCATGTCATCCACATATAAGATAAGGAAAGTGATAGCACTATCACTAACCTTCTTATATACACATGGCTCATCTTCATTTTTAATAAAACCAAATGATTTAATGGCTTCATTAAAACGGATGTTCCAACTCCTTGAAGCTTGTTTGAACCCATAAATGGATCGCTTTAGCTTGCATACCTTGGAACCATCTTGGGATTCAAAACTCCTAGGTTGTTCCATGAAAGTGTTTTCTTCAATGTATCCATTGAGAAAAGCTGTTTTGACATCCATCTGCTAAATCTCATAATCATAGTATGCAGCTATTGCTAATAGAATCCTAATTGATTTAAGCGTGGCAACAGGTGAGAAAGTCTCCTCATAGTCGATTCCTTACCTTTGGCGAAACCCTTTTGCTACTAACCTTAACTTATAGGTCTCTACCTTTCCATCAGAACTAATTTTCTTCTTGAAAACTGATTTGCTCCCTATAGGTACAATACCTTCAGGTGGGTCAATAAGATCCCAAACTTGATTCTTATACATGAAATCAATCTTGGATTTCATAGCATCAATCCATTTTGAAGAGTCCATATCTGATATAGCTTCTTCATAGGTAAGTGGATCATCTCCATGATCTACTTCTTCATGAGTAGACAACTCTTATTCTTCTTCATGAAGGAAACCATATCTCACTGGTGGGTGAGATACCCTGGTTGTTCTATGAAGAATAACTGTAGATGTTTCATTAATGGGTGTAGGTTGACTAGATGGATCTATATCCATCTGATCTGTTGGTTGGTCAGAATTCTCCAATTCTAACTTTATTTGTCTTCCTTTGCCTCCTTCTTGAACAAACTGTTGTTCAAGAAATGTGGCATCTCTACTTACCACAACCTTTTGTGAAGTAGGCAAATAAAAATAATATCCAAAACTATCTTTTGGATATCCAACAAATCGACCATGTTCTGATATGGTTTCCAATTTAACAGTGTTCAACTTTTTGATATAAGCTAGATAACCCTAAATCTTAACACGCTTAAGACTTGGTTTTCTTCCATTCCATATCTCATAAGGCGTGGAAGAAACTAATTTTGATGGAATCCTATTCAGAATATACAAAGCTGATTCTAATGCAAATCCCCAAAAGGAGATTGGCATATCAGTATAGCTCATCATACTACGTACCATATCCAATAGGGTACAAGTTTTCCTTTCAGATACACCATTCAGCTGTGGTTTTCCTGGAGGAGTCAGTTGGGAAACAATGCTGTGCTCTCTCAAGTATTCATCAAATTCAGTACTCAAATATTCACCTCCACGATCTGATCGAAGAGCTTTAATACTCTTTCTTGTTTGATTTTCTACTTCAGATTTAAATTTTTTGAACTTTTCAAAGGATTCATGCTTGTATTTCATTAAATACAAATACCCAAACATTGATTTATCATTAATAAAGGTAATAAAATAATGAAAACCGCCTCTAGCCATTTCCTTAAATGGACCGCATACATCACTATGTATTAGCTCCAAAATATTTTTAGCCGTTAGCCCTTGTCCAAAAGGGTGATCTAATCATTTTGCCCTGAAGGCAAGATTCACAAGTTGGAGTAGGCTCAGAGCCCAATGAGGAAAGAATCATCATTTTCTTCTGTTTTGCAACCCTATCTTCTGCAACATGACATAACCTTAAGTGCCAAATATATTTTGAACTTGAGTTGATTTTCACCATGGCATTGCATTCATTTAGATCACTTGCATTCATTTTGTGTTTGTCATTATTATCCAAATAATAAAGACCATCATTCATATAACCCGAACTAACATATTTATTTCCAAAATAAATATTGCAAACATCATCTGTGAATTGAAATTCATAGCCATTTCTAGTTAAACTAGATATAGAAATGATGTTCTTAAAAGCATTAGGTACATATAAAGTATTATCCAAACACAAAACATGTCCAAACATGTAAAAAATTTAGATCCTATGGCTAAAGCTTCAACAGTTGAGCCATTGCCAATCCGGACTCTAACATCTTGAGAACGCAAGCTGCTACTATTTGCTAGTTCCTGCATATCAAAAGAAATGTGAGAACTACCACCAGCATCTAAAACCCAAGCTGTAGATGAACTATGAGTATTATCAAAATCTAAATAACAAGATATGAACATACCTTCCGAAGGTCTATCCTTCTTGTCCTTCAGAGAAGTAAGATACTCTGGGCAGTTCCTCTTTTAGTGCCCATCCTTATGGCAGTGAAAACACTTTCCTTTACCTCTATCAGCTTTAGTCTTCCCTTTCTGTTTAGCTATTTTCTTGGAAGGACCAGGAATCTGAGATTTCTTTTTCTTATTGCCCTTCTTCTTGTTGGACTTTCCAGTAGAAGAAGATACAATCAAAGTTACCTATTTTCCTTTATTGCCCGGCATATTCTTTTGGGCAATAACCAGCATGTTGAGTAAACCAGCCAAGTTGCATTCCTATTTAGTCATATGAAAATTTGTCATAAAATTCCCAAAAGACTCAGGAAGGGACTGAAGGATCAAATTCGTCTGTAGTTGGAAATCCATGTTGAAGTCAAGATGTTCCAGCTGCTCAATTAGCCGAATCATCTTGTGGACATGATCCCCAACATTCTGTCACTCAGACATCCTCATGCGGAACAGCTGCCTAGATATCTCATACCTAGCATTCCTGCTGTGCTCACCATACAACTCTTGTAGGTGAAGGAGGATCTCTCTCGCACTCTACATGTTCTCATGCTGCTTCTGTAACTCATTACTCATGGAAGCAAGCATGTAACACTTAGCACTCATATCATGCTCCTTCCACTTGTCCAAAGTTTCATGTTCCTCTTGGGTGGCCTCTGGAGTTAAGGAACCAGGAACATTTGAGTCTAGAACATATCCTGTATGTTCAAGGTTCAGGACAAGTTTCAAATTTCTTAGCCAATCAGACAGATTAGGTCCTGTCAACCTATTGCGATCAAGTATGCTTGCAAAGATATTGGATGGTGGTGGTTGTTCTGTGCTCATTATTATCAGAAAATTAACTATAGAAAATAACCAGATTAATTAGTAAATGTATCATGTAATTAACCAAAATAATTATGGTCTTTTAATCAAATTGGTCCTCCCACTAACTTAGCGAATCCTACACTTCCAAAGTAGAAAACGGAAATCCTAGTTGGATAGATTTCTAGTGGGTGATTGAATTCTTATAATTCTATTGATCATCCTTAGGTACATCCATTATTGGAATTATAATAAACTGTAAGTGAGCAACTCCTTGCCCATCACATCTCATGTGAGGTTCAATCATTTACCTGGCCCCTAATGCTCAAAATCTCAGGTACATCCATTATTGACTTATCTTGCATTAGTTAAGTTCATCCCATTGAGCCAGTAATTATGCAAATAATTTTAATATCCTCAAGTACATCCAATATTAGCCACCAAACCATTTACATATTCACAACATCTCATGCTTTACAATTATTCTTAAGAATATCGCTTAAATTAATTGCATCATATGCAACTATTTTAAATTTCTTAAAATAGTTGCCCCAATGGAGGGACCATGTTACAATTACTTTAATTATAGCATTTCCAACTTAGTCATTTGTTTGGAAGATTTTAAGGTCATCCTAATTACTATTAAGGTCTCACTTTGCACATTATCGATTTAGCATGCATATATCATATACTTGCATACATTCCCATACATCTCATGCATTCATGGATAATTAGTAAATATGGTATGATCTTGGACTTTCTAAGGGATTCAATTCTGAGCCATCAAGAATTGAATCAGGGCATTCCTAAGTGCATTTCATTCATTCATTTTACAAGAGTTGCTGAAGGAGTACATAATCAACACTTGATCTTGAATTCCTCCCACTAGTCCCACCAATGCTCTTGACCTCCTTGATCTTCTTGCAATCCAATTACATAGTAATCCTTAGCATACCATGCGAATTTACAAAAACTTAAATAAATAAAATTACAATCCAAAATTATTACAACCTTAATAATATATGCCCAAAATAAATTAAAATAAATTAATTAATTTAAAATCCCAAAGAAACATAAAAGAAATAAATCCAATCACATTGGTCTTTTATAGTACATGATCATCCATCATGCATATCACTATTTAACAATTAAATAAAATATATATAATTAAATTAAATTGAATATCTCATATTTAACTTAAAAATCCAGATTTGAATATGATTCAAACAAATTTAAAAATTCATATTTGAATCACATTCAAATAAATTTAAAAATTCAGATTTGATTCATATTCAAATAACCTTAAAAATTCAGATTTGAATCACATTCAAACAATATTTAAAAATCAAATTTGAATCACATTCAAACAATTTTTAAAAATTCAGATTTGAATATTATTCAAACAACTTTAAAAATTCAGATTTGAACATGATTCAAACAACTTTAAAAATTCGTATTTGAATCACATTCAAATAACTTTTAAAATTCAGATTTGAATCACATTCAAACAATTTTTAAAATTTTGATTTGAATCAAAATTTAATTGTGTGATTAAAACTCTAATTAAACAATTTAATTAGACATAGGATGAGCTTTTAGATCATATAACAATTGCAAATTAAAAAGCCAAACCTTGCGCACACCATGGGAGGAGCCAAACCATGCGCACCCATGGTGCACTCCACCATGCCACCACCTTGTTCATTCCAACTAGCAATGAATTGATAAACTTTTGATCAAATCACACAATCAAATCTCATATTGAATAATGTAAATAGTAAATGTAGTGGCTTTGATACCAATTGAAGGAGCGGAAGCATAAAAAGCACAATTTTATATCATTGAATTCAAAAATTTTCACCTAGGGTCACATGCATCATGCAAGATTTATTTTTATCTATTTGATTTCAATGACAAACAATATATTAAAACTCTTTTAATATGCTTTTGGACCTGTATTTTCCATTTAAGATTTTAGAATTAATCAGATTAATTTTAGAACCCTAGATTAGATCAAGAACAAGTGCACTAACCTCTTGATGCACTGCAGTGTGTTTGGCACCTTTGGGATGCGTCTTTAGGACACCAGATGTTGTCCCTCTAGCTTGTCCACACCAAGATCACCTATGGCAGCCCTTGAACAGCTTCTAAAGCTTTTTCTATTAATTACAAAATCAAGTTTTGCCTTTTAAGATATTAAAGATGTAAACAGGAGACTAGAAACAATTTCTAGTCTTTTTAATTCAAGAGATTGTTTGCTAATCTCTTGGAATTGATGAGAGATGAAGAAGAAGAGAGAATGGGAGCCTCAAGGGTGGCGGCACAAAGGGAGGCAGCAGCTGGTTGTAATTTTTCTTTTCATAATAGCACTTATATAGCTAGGTCACCACTTAAAACCCTTGCCACATGTCACCTTCTGATTAGCTCTAGGTTTAATTGACCCAATCACATTGTGCCAAGTGTCAAACCTATATTTAATCTTAATTTTAATCATCTTACATGATTAAAAGACATTTAGCAAGCTTATTTGTAGTGCCATGTGTCACCATCTCATGGTGCCATATATCACCCTGTGAAATGACCAAAATGCCCCTGTGTCTTAATTTTTGAGTTCTCAACCCAAAATAATTATTTCTCTTCTTCTAATCAATTTATATCAAATATAAATTAATTAATTAATCTCTATTAATTAATTTCTCATTAATTAAATTCATATTTAAACACTTTAAATATAAATTTAACTTATACTATACATCCAATAACCTAAATTTGATTTCAAGTCATGCTAGGGACTTTGCAATCTAATTGCAAACCAAACCTATTTAATTAATCAATTAAACTCTTTAATTAATTAATTAAATCATATTTAATTTGGTGATTATTTGTGTATGTGTGTGACTTACTAGGCTCATCACTAATTGGCAATGAGACATGATATCAACTCTTAATATCATCAAAACTCTTTCTTACCATAAATGATTTCTCTAAATCATTTTATGCACCTCATAGACCATGGTTAACACCTAGCATAGTATGCCATGGCCACCCAATCAGTAATAAGGTTTACCTTAAATGAACTTATAATCATATGTTACCATGCACTAGAATCTCTCTATTACAAAATCCCAACTCAAGCTGGAGTCATGGTTTATGTCAAACCCCATTTGCTATGAATATTATGTTCTCTTTTAATTCCAGTTCTTGATTAAAACATTTTCTCATCAGAAACTCTTTTCTGATTAAATCTATCTGTCCTGGCTAGGAACTTGAAACATCAAGAACAATTAAATGAACATAGGATTTTATCCCTATTTACTTAGACGAACAGATTCTATCTTGATCAACACCTACCTCCATATATAAATAGTAGGAGCCAACAAATACCCATATACCCATACACAGTACAAGTATGAAAGCAGTATCAAACTCAAACTACCTATATACAAGATAACTGTGCTATCTCAAGTCTAAAGATTATATGCACTAATATGATTTATGACAATACATTAATAAGAGTAAACTCCATGTGCTTGTCATAAGTGTCACTGGTTCGACCTACTTATCATGTATAAGTGCCTATCATGTTTGTCATATGGCATGAGACTCACCATTCCATCTTATTTATATCTCATATAAATAATTTGGGAACAAACATGAATACAATCTTTCTGGATAAGTCATGTCCTTATTGTGAAGTATCCTCGATTGTGATCCTATTTATGATACTATGTACTAGAAATACTATAACTCATATTCTTAACAACATAAGAATAGAATTTCTAATAAAATATCAATGGACCTTTTCTATTACACATAAATATATTATGTAAACAGAAATGTGGAAATGCCTTTTATTAATAAAAATATGTATAAGATACATACTAAACGATATGCTCTAGGGCATACTACTAACATATTGAAATGAGGCAGACCATTTTAAAGGAAGTGTATTCACCTTTTGCAATGCACCCTGGTGGAACCAAAGTGTACAGAAGTGTGAAAGAGCACTATTGTTGAAGAGGAATGAAGAAAGACATTACCGAATATGTTGCCAAATGCCTAACTTGTCAGCAAGTAAAGGCAGAACACCAAGTGCCTGCAGGGTTGCTACAGCCATTGCCAATTCCCGAGTGGAAATGGGAAAGAATCACTATGGATTTCGTGACAGGACTTCCACATACACAAAAGAATCATGATGCAGTTTGGGTTATTGTTGATAGATTGACCAAGTCTACACACTATTTATCCTGTGTAAATAGTCGAGAAGCTGCTACTTCCTTATTTCTTCACCTTACCAGAGAAAACAGATCTGTATTAGTGTCACCTCGACTCATATGAATGCAATGCATGTTATGCACACAATCTTATTCAATCTATCGATGCCTAGGAATGCCCGAATCGTGCTCTAATACCAATAAATATAACACCCCTTACTCGTCTACTGTCACACCTTACCCCGTAAGGTATAATATGATCCCATAGAATACTTAATGAACTACCGAACTGCACCTACCGATGACTCATTAAGTACCCTACAAGGGATTTTAAAATAATTTTCTTACATTTTGAAAGTGGTGAGCATTTTGGTAGGAATTAAAAACCATTTATTCAAAGTTTAAATACTAGTAATAATTTTTGTCCATTTAAATTTTGCCGCAAATTTTATAAAAATTTTGACAGAGTTCCGTTTGTAATTGGAGAAAACAGTTCTTCAAATACCTGAAAAAACACTCCCAAAAATTTTTCCACAACACCCAACCTCCAATAAATCTCAATCAACTCAGTTCAACACACTTCAAAATAATTTCACAATGCAATTCAAGATTTATCATCTCAAAATATTTAATATCTCCATTCACAAAGCATAAAGCAAAAAATTCATATGTACAAATATTAAATTTACAGAAGAGAATCCAAAATAATATTATTACAATTTATTTACAACTGCACAACTTTCATTGATACATACAACATTTCTATATTTACATCAAAATTATCTACAAGGGTATAAAATAATACCCGTACAAAAGATTGGTGTGATCTTCAACTCAGTAGCAGCTCACTCTGCTGCTTTTTCCTTGGTCTTATCTGCAACAGCAAAATAAGCTATCGCTGAGTATAAAAATACTCAGTGGTGCACAATAAAAATTTAAAATGCAATAAATAAATCATTCATTGCCAAACACAATTTAAATATTTCTCAATCACATTTCACAAATATTAAAGTTCATAATAACATCATTTTGTCAAATAATCTATTAAACACAGTTTAGTCAAACAATTTCATAAACACAGTGTTGCCAAAGTCATACACAACTTAAGCCATGACACAAAATTTCCGATCAATGCCGTGTTGTACACCACGACAAAGCAATCTCAACCCCATTAATCGAAATCAATGAGGGAGGTGGCTAGCTAGCTAATGAGTACTCATCCGATCTACAATCTCAACTGGCAAGCCAGAGAGGGAGAAAAATAAACGATCTCAACCCCCATAAATGGAGGAGGAATAATGTGATACTGTCATGCTAAGTGTGAACATAAAATCAATTCAAAAAAATTTATACAGACAATTTATGAGAAATTTGATCATTTTTCAAAGTCACATTTACGATTATAAAATGGCAACACAGTACATAAATAATCAAGGAAGTCAAATTTTTGAGATTAAAATATTTAAACAATTCTTATTGTGCACAAACCTGACTTGAGTTGCCTTGAAGCCTTGACTCAGTCTCTTTGAGTTTCCAAGTCTTTTTCAGCTGAAACACACAGTTTCATAGTGTTTCAGTACCATAACTTAGCATAAATCCAAAAATAAATTTCACTTCATTTTTACCTAGCTTTAATGTACTAATTTCGACGTTCTCGAAGTTTTTGTGTTTCGGGTTACTATTCATTACACTATTCAAGTCAAATTGTTGACTTTTTAAGGCTTAATAGGTATGGGAACTCCAACTTCACCCACATACCATATTTTGGTCACCAAACTTGTTGGTTTTGGTCATTTTCTCAAAGCTTAAGTCCTTTTTGCAAAATTGTCAAATTTTAGTTTTGGTGCTCTTAGTTGCACTATTCCATTGGTCAATCTACTGTTAGAATTTGGCAAACCTTCCTTCATAGAAAATGTTCCTTATTGTCTTAAGTGTATTCTCATTTTTGGATCACCCCAATTGGAGTTTTGTAGCTCAAGTTATAGCCAAAATACAATTACTGTTCACGTGCACTGTTTATACTGCTATTTTGGTTCTGGCAGATTTTTTATCCAACTTCGTTCAGTAATTTGATCAAGTTAAGTCCATAATTTGGTCTAATTTCCTTCATACAAAATGTTCTACTATATCTTAGGTTTCCATTGGTTCAAGAATCGCCTAAATCGGAGTTTTCTAGAGAGAGTTATAACCATTGGAACTTTACTGTTCAAATAAAAATCTGCAGTTTTGCAGGTTCAGTAACTCAACTTTGCCCAATAATTTGATTAGGTTAATGGCCTAATTTGGGTTGGTGTTCTTCATGAAAGTTTTAGATATATATCTTATCTAATTACTGGTAAAATTTCAGGTCATTTTGACCTGCCTAACTCGAGTTATGACCAAATAAACTAATACTGTTCATTTGGTCAATTTGTGCAGTGGCAGCCTGCACTTATCCAACTTTGGCTAATTGGTTCACTAGGTTTTGGTCAGTTTTTGGGCATGGTTCCTTAATGAAAATTGTGCCATTTTATGTCTATTTTCATCCCCAATTGGTGCCATATCAATTGGACTTGTAAAATTTGCGTTTTGGTCCTTCAAAGTTGGCTTGGTCATGCTGCCAGCAGCATGACCATTTACCCTACGAATTTGACCTCCATTCCAATAATTCCCACACATCTCCTTTGGTCATTATTGACCATTTTTCAGAACACAATAGGTCACAGTCATCATTTATGCATTTCTCCAAATTTTGGTTCACAAACCCTAACATTCAATCCCTAACTCATCCATCTCATGCATTTAATCACAATTAGTGCACTTAACCTTAACCATTCAACTAATCAAAGCTTTTAAACTCATTCAAACTCATTAAATTCATGCAATTCATACTCCCTTCAACCAGGCCAAAATTTCAGTAATGGTCCTTCCCCCATATTTGTTTCATTTAATCAAGTTCTAAACTCACTTTCACAACTAATTATGCATTTAAAGAAGTAAAATAGTAAGTTAGCACACTAACCTTTCTTAAATCCTTCAAACCCTATCTTTAACTCTTCTTTCTTCTTGTAATCTTCTTCTCAAGTTGTAATAACAAGCTTTAGTGAAGTTTTTTGGGGATTTATGAAGATTGAGTGGAAGAATTAAAGCTTGAGTGTAAGCTTTAATGGTGGATTTTCATGGAGGGACTTGGGAGAAGATGGGGCGGCAACTTGATGGGAGAAGAAGACAACTTTAATTTTTTTTTTCTTTTGTTTTCTTTTCTCTAATTTAACTTATGGAAGACCACAAAAATTCTAATTAATTAATTAAATTAATTAGTTTAGTTATGGCATCATGCATGAGGTCATGCATGATGTCATCACCTTTGACTTTTCCATCTTCTTCTTTTTTTTTCTATTTATTTTTCTATTAGTTCTTTAATTTAATTATCGATTCTGAAATTTTCTTTTCTCTGATTTTATTTGACAGTTAGGTCAGGAGTCAGCTCTCGGGGTAAATTGACTAAATTGCCCCTCGTCGGTTCATCCCGGTTTGCAAATAATCCAATATTTCTTTCGGCTCCCTGACCTAATTATTTGACTGGCTTAACAGTTCCTTTTCGTGATTTTCTCTTTTCCACTGTGTTCATAATGGTCCTAAGGACCGCGGCGTCACATTTTACGGTTCAAAAATTGAGTTTAAAATGACTTCGCAGTCGTTCCCGAGGAGGTCACCCATCGATGTGACTCTCGGCTCGTTTAACTTCTTATGTTCTATTTTTCTTATTTATACTTAACTAATTGAACATTACTAATTATTTGTGTTTATGGTTTCTCTAGTTGTCTTAAGTGTGGTTCTAATCCCCTTAATTGTCCGGACCGACACCGGTCACTGGAACAGTGAAATCTACCAAGCTATGCAAATGGGGGTGTTACAATTCTCCCCCCCTTAAAATAAATTTCGTCTCGAAATTTTTACCTGGTATCAATCTCTGAACAGCTGTGGGTGTTGTCTCCTCATGTCCTCCTCTCGTTCCCAAGTAGCTTCTTTGCCCAAATGATGGTTCCACAGCACTTTTACCAATGGTATCTGCTTGTTCCCTAGCTGCTTCACCTCATAAGCCAGAATCTTTATGGGTTCTTCTTCATATGTGAGGTCTGGATTTACTTCAATTTCTTCTACCTGTAGTACATGAGATGGGTCTGATCGATACCTCCTCAACATCGACACATGGAAGACGTTATGTATCTTCTCTAACTCTGGAGGTAGTGCCAAACGATAAGCCAAAGGACCCACTCTTTCCAATACCTCATATGGCCCAATAAAACGAGCACTTAGTTTCCCCTTCCTGCCGAATCTCATAATCCTCTTCCAAGGAGAAACCTTGAGGAAAACTTTCTCACCCACTGCATACTGAATATCCCTTCTTTTCAAATTAATATAGGACTTCTGACAGTCTGATGCAGCTTTAAGTCGATCTCTGATTACCCTGATCTTCTCTTCAGTCTGTTGAACTATTTCGGGTCCAATCATTTTTCTTTCACCCACGTTATCCCAACACAACGGGGTTCTACATTTTCTACCATACAAAGCTTCATATGGAGGCATCCCAATGCTTGATTGGTAGCTGTTATTGTAAGCAAACTCAATCAAAGGCAAGTGTGTATCCCAACTACCCTCAAACTCAATTACACAAGCCCGTAGCATGTCCTCCAAAATCTGAATTACCCTTTCAGAGTGGCCATCTGTCTGTGGGTGGAATGCAGTACTGAAGTTCAATCTAGTTCCTAGGGCTCTCTAAAGACTACCCCAGAATCTAGAAGTGAACCTAGGATCTCTGTCTGACACAATGGATACTGGCACTCCATGAAGTCTCACAATCTCATCGATGTACAACCTGGCCAATCTGTCCAAACTGTAGTCCATTCGGACTGGCAGAAAATGAGCAGACTTAGTCAGTCTGTCAATAATGACCCATACTGCATCATGACTCTTCTGTGTCCTCGAAAGTCCCATTACAAAATCCATAGTTATTCTTTCCCATTTCCATTCTGGCACTGACAGTGGATGTAATAACCCAGTTGGTACTTGATGCTCTGCCTTTACTTGCTGACAAGTTAGCCATTTGGATACAAACTCTGCCACATCTCTCTTTAAACCCATCCACCAGTAATGCTCCTTTAGCCTTCTATACATTTTTGTACCACCAGGGTACATGGCAAAAGGAGACTCATGTGCTTCCTTCAAAATAATCTGCCTCAAACCAACATCATTAAGAACACACATTCTGCCCTGGTGTAGCAGTAAACCATCATCTCTGATTGAGAACTCTGGTTTCTTGCCCTGCCGGACTTCTTCCAACAGTTTCTGATAACTTTCATCATTCTGAGCAGCTATTCTGATCTGATCAATTAACACTGGCTGTACATGCCATGCAACCGCTGTCTGCCCCTCATCATTAATCTCTAGACTGGCATGTAATGATCTCAACTCATGTACTAAAGACAAAGGAGTAACCTGTAGACTTGCCATAGTCTTGCGATTTAGGGCGTCAGCCACAACATTAGCTTTCCCTGGCTGATAGTCTATTAGACAATCATAGTCTTTTATCAATTCTAACCATCTCCTTTGTCTCAAGTTCAACTCTTTCTGGGTGCCCAAATATTTGAAACTCTTATGATCTGTGTAGATGTAACACTTCTCCCCATACAAATAATGTCTCCAGATCTTAAGAGCAAACACGATAGCTGCAAGCTCCAAATCATATGTCGGATAATTCCTCTCATGCGGTTTTAGCTGGCGTGATGCAAAGGCAATGACATTTCGATCTTGCATCAACACACAACCTAACCCATTGTGAGAAGCATCACTGTAAACTGTATATTCTTTACCTGGTGTAGGTAAAGTCAGGACTGGAGCCTCAGTCAAACATCTTGTTAATTCATCAAAACTTTGCTGGCACTTGTCCGTCCACTGAAATTTCACATCCTTTCTAAGTAGCTTGGTCAATGGAGATGCCAGCATGGAGAATCCCTTCACAAATCGACGGTAGTATCCAGCTAACCCCAGAAAACTGCGAATCTCTGTGACATTTCTGGGTGGCTTCCAATTAAGGACAGCTTTAATCTTGCTAGGATCTACCTTAATACCCTCTGCTGATACTATGTGCCCCAAAAAGGATATCTCCTTCAGCAAAAATTCACATTTCGACAATTTAGCATATAGCTGTTTCTCCCTCAAAGTCTGCAGTACAACCCGCAGATGTCTATCATGCTCTTCTGCATTCCTCGAATAAACCAATATATCATTGATAAATACCACAACAAACTGGTTGAGGTATGGTCTGAAGATAGTGTTCATCAGATCCATAAAAGCAGCTGGAGCATTAGTTAACCCGAATGGCATGACCAAGAACTCATAATGGCCATAGCGGGTTCTAAAGGCAGTTTTAGGTATACTCTGCTCTTGTACTTTTAGCTGATAATAACCTGATCTTAGGTTAATTTTGGAGAATACAGCTGCACCCCTCAACTGATCAAACAAATCATCAATACGGGGCAATGGGTATCTGTTCTTTATTGTCACCTTATTCAACTGCCGATAGTCAATGCATAACCGGAGAGTGCCATCTTTCTTCTTTACAAACAATACCGGCGCTCCCCAAGGTGACACACTAGGGCGGATGAAGCCCTTGTCAAGCAGCTCTTGCAACTGTACTTTCAATTCTTTTAGTTCTGCAGGTGCCATTTTGTATGGTGTTATGGAGATTGGGTCCACACCAGGCATAACATCAATTTCAAACTGCAATTCTCTTTCTGGAGGTAATCCTGGCAATTCATCAGGAAACACATCTGGAAAGTCACATACAGTAAGAATGTCCCTCAGTGTTGAACTCCCCACTTGGGTGTCTAACACATGTGCCAAGTACGCCTCACACCCTTTTCTAATCATTTTTCTGGCCAGTGCAGCTGAAATGATGTTTGAAGGCAATAACTATCTCTCCCCATGTATTACTACATCACCATATTGAGGAAGACCAAAAGTGACTGTCTTCAGTCTACAGTCAATCATGGCGTGATGCCTGGCTACCAATCCATGCCCAAGATAATATCATAATCTCTGAAGGGCATTTCAATTAAATCAGACAAAAAGGTGTGTCCTTGGATCACCAAAGGACAGTCCCTATATAGCCTATTTACCCTGACCTCCTGGCCTAATGGACTAGTTACTAGCACATCATAGTCCATTGGTACACACTGAATAGCAGTAGAACACATCACCCTAGCACTAACATACGAATGTGTGGAGCCAGGATCAAATAACACATACACATCTTGGTCAAGGATGGAGAAAATACCAGCTACTACATCTGATGTTTCAGCTTCCTCCCTCTAACACATAGTATACACTCTGACTTGTGCACCACTGGATACTGGCTGGTTAACAGTGCTCTGACTTCCAGGAGTGCTACCAGGACCCCTACCTCTGCCTCTACCTCTAGCAGCTGATGGTGACCCTCTAGGTGCAGAGACTTGGGCTGATCCTTCTGATGTAGCAAAAGATCTAGGCCGACGCGGATTAGTGCAATCCTTTGCGAAATGTCCGCTCCCTCCACAGTTAAAACATGCGCCAGTAGCTTTGAAACAAACCCCGCCATGAGTTTTCTCACAAGTTTCGCACTGCCGGACTGATAAAGATCCTCGGGAAGCTTGTTGGGTTGGCTGACAAGACCGGGGTGGTCTTTGGCCAGAAAATCTACCTCTGCCAAATCTACGGGAGCTGGATCTCCCAAACTATTTCCTCTTGCCAGAACCACTTTCAGATACTTGTCCAGTAGTCTTTTCAGTCTTCTCTTTCTCTTGTGAACCCTTCTTCACTGCCCCTTCAGATTCTATCCTTTCTAGTTCCAAGGCATGTGAGATTAATTCAGCGAAATTCTGATGTCTGAAACCCACGACTTGCATCCTCAAACTTGGCCTTAGCCCGGACTCAAACCTCTTACATCTGTCTCTGTGGGTGGAGACTATGCTTCCAGCATAGTGGCTTAGCCTTGAGAAGTCTCTCTCATACTCTGCTATGGTTCGGTCCCCTTGCTTCAAACTTAGGAATTCTCGCAATTTCTTATCTACATATGCATCAGGAACCCATTTCTGCCTGAATTCCCTCAGGAAGTCTGTCCATGTCAACACAGGCGGCTCAACCAGGCTGTGGGGGATGGTCTTCCACCATCCATATGCATCCCCTTAGAGAAGAGATACTGAATACTCAAACTTCATCTCTTCCGTACACTGCAGTTTTTTGTAAACCCGTTCCATTCTTTCCAACCACTGTTCTGCCTCTAGTGGATCCACAGTGCCTTTAAACTCGATGGCCCCAAATTTCATCAACTTTTCATATTGCCGAGCTGAGGGCTGTGGTTGTGCTACAGGTACTGGCATTTGAGCTTGGGGTGGCACATTACCCGCCATTTGCTGGAAGAACGCAGCCATCTGCTGTACAAATTGAGCAGGGAACTGCGGTGCTGGAGTAGGAGCTGGAGTGGCTGACCCACTCACGTTCTGGAGTGCTGGGGCATCCCCTTGAACCTCAGCCTCAACAGATTGTTCTTCAGAATGATCTCCTCCTTCCATTCCGTTTTCCCAAATTTTCTCCTTCCTAAGATCAAACACAAGGAGGTTGACCTCCATTAGTGCATATTCATGATGTAAATATGTCATATGTATCAATTAAAGACACTTGAGCAGTTGTACTTATCAATAAAATGTTCATACACATAGTCAAAATTTATTGAAAAATCGGGCTCTGATACCACTAAAACATGTCACACCTTACCCCTCCATAAGGCATAACATGATCCCGTAGAATACTTAATGAACTACCGAACTTCACCTACTGATAACTCATTAAGTACCCTACAAGAGATTTTAAAACAATTTTCTTACATTTTGAAAGTGGTGAGCATTTTGGTAGGAATTAAAAACTATTTATTCAAAGTTTAAATACTAGTAATAATTTTTGTCCATTTAAATTTTGCCGCAAATTTTATAAAAATTTTGACAGAGTTTCGTTTGTAATTGGAGAAAACAGTTCTTCAACTACCTGAAAAAAACACTCCCAAAAATTTTTCCACAACACCCAACCTCCAATAAATCTCAATCAACTCAGTTCAACACACTTCAAAATAATTTCACAATGCAATTCAAGATTTATCATCTCAAAATATTTAATATCTCCATTCACAAAGCATAAAGCAGAAAATTCATATGTACAAATATTAAATTTATAGAAGAGAATCCAAAATAATATTATTACAATTTATTTACAACTGCTTAACTTTCATTGATACATACAACATTTCTATATTTACATCAAAATTATCTACAAGGGTATAAAATAATACCCGTACAAAAGATTGGCGTGATCTTCAACTCAGTAGCAACTCACTCTGCTGCTTTTTCCTTGGTCTTATCTACGACAGCAAAATAAGCTATCGCTGAGTATAAAAATACTCAGTGGTGCACAATAAAAATTTAAAATGCAATAAATAAACCATTCATTTCCAAACACAATTTAAATGTTTCTCAATCACATTTCACAAATATTAAAGTTCATAATAACATCATTTTGTCAAATAATCTATTAAACACAGTTTAGTCAAACAATTTCATAAACACAGTGTTGCCAAAGTCATACATAACTTAAGCCATGACACAAAATTTTCGATCAATGCCGTGTTGTACACCACGACAAAGCAATCTCAACCCCATTAATCGAAATCAATGAGGGAGGTGGCTAGCGATCTACAACCTCAACTGGCAAGCCAGAGAGGGAGGAAAATAAACAATCTCAACCCCATAAATGGAGGAGGAATAATGTGATACTGTCATGCTAAGTGTGAACATAAAATTAATTCAAAACAATTTATACAGACAATTTATGAGAAATTTGATCAATTTTCAAAGTCACATTTACGATTATAAAATGGCAACACAGTACATAAATAATCAAGGAAGTCAAATTTTTGAGATTAAAATATTTAAACAATTCTTATTGTGCACAAACCTGACTTGAGTTTCCTTGAAGCCTTGACTCAGTCTCTTTGAGTTTCCAAGTCTTTTTCAGCTGAAACACACAGTTTCACAGTGTTTCAGTACCATAACTTAGCATAAATCCAAAAATAAATTTCACTTCATTTTTACCTAGCTTTAATGTACTAATTTCGACGTTTTCGAAGTTTTTGTATTTCGGGTTACTATTCATTACGCTATTCAAGTCAAATTGTTGACTTTTTAAGTCTTAATAGGTATGGGAACTCCAACTTCACCCACATACCACATTTTGGTCACCAAACTTGTTGGTTTTGGTCATTTTCTCAAAGCTTAAGTCCTTTTTGCAAAATTGTCAAATTTTAGTTTTGGTGCTCTTAGTTGCACTATTCCATTGGTCAATCTACTGTTAGAATTTGGCAAAACTTCCTCCATAGAAAATGTTCCTTATTGTCTTAAGTGTATTCTCATTTTTGGATCACCCCAATTGGAGTTTTGTAGCTCAAGTTATAGCCAAAATACAATTACTGTTCACGTGCATTGTTCATACTACTATTTTGGTTCTAGTAGATTTTTTATCCAATTTCGTTTAGTAATTTGATCAAGTTAAGTCCATAATTTGGTCTAATTTCCTTCATACGAAATGTTCTACTATGTCTTAGGTTTCCATCGGTTCAAGAATCGCCTCAATCGGAGTTTTCTAGAGAGAGTTATAACCATTGGAACTTTACTGTTCAAATGGAAATCTGCAGTTTTGCAGGTTCAGTAACTCAACTTTGCCCAATAATTTGATTAGGTTAATGGCCTAATTTGGGTTGGTGTTCTTCATAAAAGTTTTAGATCTATATCTTATATAATTACTGGTAAAATTTCAGGTCATTTTGACCTGCCTAACTCGAGTTATGACCAAATGAACTAATACTGTTCATTTGGTCAGTTTGTGCAGTGGCAGCCTGCACTTATCCAAATTTGGCCAATTGGTTCACTAGGTTTTGGTCAGTTTTTGGGCATGGTTCCTTAATGAAAATTGTGCCATTTTATGTCTATTTTCATCCCCAATTGGTGCCATATCAATTGGACTTGTAAAATTTCCGTTTTGGTCCTTCAAAGTTGGCTTGGTCATGCTGCCAGCAGCATGACCATTTACCCTACGAATTTGACCTCCATTCCAATAATTCCCACACATCTCCTTTGGTCATTATTGACCATTTTTCAGCTCACAATAGGTCAAAGTCATCATTTATGCATTTCTCCAAATTTTGGTTCACAAACCCTAACATTCAAACCCTTACTCATCCATCTCATGCATTTAATCACAATTAGTGCACTTAACCTTAACCATTGAACTAATCAAAGCTTTTAAACTCATTCAAACTCATTAAATTCATGCAATTCATACTCCCTTCAACCAGGCCGAAATTTCAGTAATGGTCCTTCCCCCATGTTTGTTTCATTTAATCAAGTTCTAAACTCACTTTCACAACTAATTATGCATTTAAAGAAGTAAAATAGTAAGTTAGCACACTAACCTTTCTTAAATCCTTCAAACCCTATCTTTAACTCTTCTTGTAATCTTCTTCTCAAGTTGTAATAACAAGCTTTAGTGAAGTTTTTTGGGGATTTATGAAGATTGAGTGGAAGAATTAAAGCTTGAGTGTAAGCTTTAATGGTGGATTTTCATGGAGGGACTTGGGAGAAGATGGGGCAGCAACTTGATGGGAGAAGAAGACAACTTTAATTTTTTTTTCTTTTGTTTTCTTTTCTCTAATTTAACTTATGGAAGACCACAAAAATTCTAATTAATTAATTAAATTAATTAGTTTAGTTATGGCATCATGCATGAGGTCATGCATGATGTCATCACCTTTGACTTTTCCATCTTCTTTTTTTTTCTATTTATTTTTCTATTAGTTCTTTAATTTAATTCTCGATTCAGAGATTTTCTTTTCTCCGATTTTATTTGAGAGTTAGGTCAGGAGTCAGCTCTCGGGGTCAATTGACTAAATTGCCCCTCGTCGGTTCATCCCGGTTTGCATATGATCCAATATTTCTTTCGGCTCCCTGACCTAATTATTTGACTAGCTTAACAGTTCCTTTTCGTGATTTTCTCTTTTCCACTGTGTTCATAATGGTCCTAAGGACCGCGACGTCACATTTTACGGTTCGAAAATTGAGTTTATAATGACTTCGCAGTTGTTCCCGAGGAGGTCACCCATCGCTGTGACTCTCGGCTCGTTTAACTTCTTTTGTTCTGTTTTTCTTATTTATACTTAACTAATTGAACATTACTAATTATTTGTGTTTATGGTTTCTCTAGTTGTCTTAAGTGTGGTTCTAATCTCCTTAATTGTCCGGACCGACACTGGTCACCGGAACAGTGAAATCTACCAGGCTATGCAAACGGGGGTGTTACATCTACAGTGTAGCCGAGCAAGACATGTCACACTAGGTGCCGAAGCACCCTATCTTATCTTACTTTATTCTTTTAATAATTTGTTCTCGTTATATTTTAATATCAATTATTGTTCTAAGGAGAAACTAGCGGAGTTTCCCCTATTTTAATATCGTTTGGCGTATTTCAATATTTACCTGTTTAAAAATCTCAACAATATTTTTCATATAATAATTCATCCATACTCATATCATCATTTCAAAAATCATTATGTAATTCAAATCCATACTTATTGGTACAAATTCATTCATGCTTAGTACATATATCAAAATTCTCAATTTCATTAGTTTACATAATTTGCAAACTAATTACATAAATTCATAATTTACATCAGGTGCATATTACATACAATTTCCTAATTTTCATTACAACATAATAAATAATTATAATGCACAAATTACATAATATGACTAATATAAGCCCTATCTACATACATTGCTGAGGAGGTGACAACCTTGAATACTTCAGACACTTCTGCAGATCAGAACTCCAAAATCCCTGTTTAATATTCGCTAAGCTTTACCTTCAGTACCAGCAAGAGGAAGCAAATCCATCGCGCTAAGCATTGCTGCTTAGTGGTGCAATAATATAATAAGAAAATAATATACAATAAAAGAAAGAAATGGATCGAAATTTAGATACTCTTGAATTTAATCTAATTTCATATAATACTTCTAGTATTTACTATCCTTTGTTCTAATTTATTCCTCTTCGAAAGCGCTCAATTCTTTCATAATAATTAAATTTTAATATCGTTCCAATTCATTTCAATTTTTTTTTTTTTTGCTAAATAACTAATCTAATTTATTCTAAATATTCTTACTCATTTATTTCATTGCTAATATTTTCAGTTGTTAATATTCTTAACTTATTGTTTAGTAGAAGGCTAATTACATCTTGTGATATTAACTCTTTCTAGCATTTCATTAATCATTTTCTTGATGATTTTGAGCCTCTTTTTATTGTAATCATACTTGTTCTTTATCTTGATATTTAATTTCCTTACTTCCTTTAATAATCAATTCAATTACATTTATACTTTTCCATGCCCAAGTAACCTATACAAATTGACTGAACTGGATAAACGAGTAAACTAGCACCGGTTACCAGGTACCTTGGGCCGTCACACCATTGGTCACAATGTGTCTCCCAGTGTGCAAACAGAATGGCTAATAAGCCATAAAGAAATAAGGAATAAAGCCAAATATAATATCATAATCAGTATAGCCATAGGCTATCATATCACAGAATGGCATGGAGCCATATATCATACGCAGTACTACTAATAGAACCTTATTGGCATGCCAACCTATCCAAACTAATCACATTAGGCCTACTAGGGCATATTATAAAGTTATTTCTTAAATATTTGTACTTAACATATAAGGTTACTATTTATTTGGTCATTTAAGTCAAAATATTGACTTTTTCATATATAATAGTTACATGCGTTTTAATTACATAGATTTACCACATTTTTGTTCCCAAAAGTGTTGGCATTAGTTGCCAATCCATACTTCTAACCAATGGAGAATAAATCCAAAATTTTTGTATTTTGGTGCTAAAGTTCACTATTCTATTAGGCCACACTACAGTGAGAATTTGGCCAAGTATTCTTAATCAAAGTTGTTCTTTGCTATGTCTAGTTACATTTTGCTTTTTGAATCACCCCATTTGGAGATTTCTAGCTCAAGTTATGGCTATTGCACCATAACTGGTCGGATTGCCTTTACCCAGAATTTCTGGGCAAATTTTGGTTCCGCCATATTTGGTAGTCCAAATTTGGCTAGCAACTTCATTTAGTTAAGTCTAGAATTTGAATTTTTGTTCTACATGAAAGTTGTTCTAAATTTCCTCAGCTTTCCATTGACATAAATTTCAGGTCAATTGGACCTTTCTACACTGAGTTATGACCAAATGAATGAATAATGTTCATTTGGTCATTTTGCCCAGGTAGAATGTGTGTTACCAGGATTTGGTCAATTTTTAAGGCATCCTAAGTTTGTTTTCTAGAAAGGTTTCCTTTATCAAATTTGTGCCATTATGTGTCTAATTTCATATCCAATTTCCCTTACACAAATTGAACCTACACAACCCAAGTTATAGCTTCCCAAACAAGCTAGACTCACATCTAGACCTGCAGGGCACTCAAGGCAGCACCTCTAACCTCGATTCCCATGGCACAATTCACTTTAATTCCTACTCAAACACAACAAAATGGTAACTAATTGACCATTAGAATTTCCTTTCACCAATACATGAGCAAAATCATAAATTTGTTGCCTAAACCCTAACTCTAACAACTTCAACTCTCCATATACATGCAATCAATGAACCAAAGCATCAAATTTATGTTTAATGGCAGCCATGCACAACTATAACTCAATCTAATCAATGAAACCCTAATGTATCCTAAGGCTACTGAAATTGGTAGAATTTATTTATGCAAAACTTATTTCAATTCTCTTAATTTCACCCTCATTTCATACTCTACATGATATATGTATAAAGTTTTAAGGATGAATTAGCACTAACCTTTTTGAAACCAAACTTGAGCTTGTTATTCTTCAAGATTTCTCCTAGAACCATAATAATCATAATCAATTATAAATTCACTTTTCCAAATTAAATATCTAATAAAAATTCAATCCCATTTCCCCTTAAAATGGACTAAACTCCTATCATAAATCTCAAATTCACAAACCATTAATACCCAATCTGGCAGCTTGTGCATTCAAATTTATATATAATAATCTAACCGTCAGATAAATCCCAAATTTTAACCATATATTCAAGACATCCCTATACAATATCAGTAAAAATTTTAGCAACAATTCATCTCTATATCATGAGATATCAAAATATTCATTCAACCCTTCAAAATCTGAATTTTTACAGAAATCAATCTTACTCAGACAACTCATGCAAAACAATTTATATCTCATAAACCACAAGTCTAAAATTCACCAAATTTTAATACAACAGCCTCAACATCCCAAATATCATTTGTACCAAATTTCATAATTTTATAAGCATCCTAACTATTTATTTTTCTCAAATTTCAATAGCTAAAATTCAGAATTCAACTTGCAGACAGCCTGTGTTCAACAATATATCTCTCCAAATCTAACCGTTGAACAATCACCAAATTTTAACCATAACTTCTACACATACATACCTCAAACATATCTAAAAATTAAAAGTACAAGTTGAGCCAAACTTACCTGGACGGAAGAGAAACATGCTGCCCCTGCTAAACCCCTGTTTCTACTATTGTTCATCTCCTTCTCCTTCTTCCTTTCTTTCTTTCTTTTCCTTTTCTCTCTCTCTTGATTCGGCTGATTGGGGAAGATGAAGCAGATTTATTTTTCATTTTTTTCTCATTTTTATTTAGTTTTTATCCCTTTTAAGTGACTTGTCCATTTCCCATTGGTTAGCAATTTCAATTACATAGGCATGAGGTCATAATTCCCTATTTAACTCATTTTCTCATCTTTTCTTTTCTACTTATTTTCAATTTAATTTTTAGCAATATTTATTCATATTTTATGTCATAATAATTATTTATTTAACTGGACAAGTCGGCCAAAAATCATCTCTGAAGATGAAATGACCAAAATACCCTCAGTTTGGCTTATCGAGCCAAAATTGTTTGTACCAATCTAAAAATTTTTCTAAGCATTTTCTTGGTATTCTAATGCCATAGAAACCTCAATGACTCTTCCTTGGAGTCCCAAAAATTATTTTGTGAATTTTCTCTCGGGTTTAGGGCTCCTAGCTGCGAGGACCGCACTTCCCACTAGGTTACCCATCACTAGGGCACCGATTTAGTCAGCTTGGTTGTATTTTATTTCTAAAATTTTTTCTAAATTTTTCTTATTATTATTTGAGTTATTTATGACTCCTCACTCTAGTCTAAATATTTTTCCAAATGTTCTAGCTATTCGAACTGACACCGGTCACCGAAATAGTAGAATGTATGGAATTGCTACAGTGAGGATGTTACAACTCTTCCCCTCTTCTTTAAATTTCGCCCTCAAAATTTATCATATGTACATAGTTGAGGAGATACTACTTCCTTATTTCTTTACCTTACCAGAGAAAATAGATCTGCATTAGTGTCACCTCGACTCATATGAATGCAATGCATTTTATGCACACAATCTTATTCAATCTATCGATGCCTAGGAACGCCTAAACCGTGCTCTGATACCAATAAATATAACACCCCTTACTCGTCTACAGTGTAGCCGAGCAAGACATGTCACACTTGGTGCCGGAGCTCCTTATCTTATCTTACTTTATTCTTTTAATATTTTGTTCTTGTTATATTTTAATATCAATTATTTTTCTAAGGAGAAACCAGCAGAGTTTCCCCTATTTTATTATCGTTTGGCGTATTTCAATATTTACCTATTTAAAAATCTCAACAATATTTTCCATACAATAATTCATCCATACTCATATCATCATTTCAAAAATCATTATGTAATTCAAATCCATACTTATTGGTGCAAATTCATTCATGCTTAGTATATATATCAAAATTCTCAATTTCATTAGTTTACATAATTTGCAAACTAATTGCATAAATTCATAATTTACATCAGGTGCATATTACATACAATTTCCTAATTTTCATTACAACATAATAAATAATTATAATGCACAAATTACATAATATGACTAATATGAGCCCTATCTACATGCATTGCTGAGGAGGTGTCAACCTTGAATACTTTAGACACTTCTGCGGATCAGAACTCCAAAATCCCTATTTAATATTCATTGGGCTTTACCTTCAGTACCTGTGCAAGGAAACAAATCCATCACGCTAAGCATTGCTGCTTAGTGGTGCAATAATATGATAAGAAAATAATATACAATAAAAGAAAGAAATGGATCAAAATTTGGATACTCTGGAATTTAATCTAATTTCATATAATACTGCTAGTATTTACTATCCTTTGTTCTAATTTATTCCTCTTCGAAAGTGCTCAATTCTTTCATAATAATTAAATTTTAATATCGCTCCAATTCATTTCAAATATTTTTCTTTTTTTTTTTTTTGCTAAATGACTAATCTAATTTATTCTAAATATTCTTACTCATTCATTTCATTGCTAATATTTTTAGTTGTTAATATTCTTAACTTATTGTTTAGTCGAAGGCTAATTACATCTTATGATATTATCTCTTTCTAGCATTTCGTTAATCGTTTTCTTGATGATTTTGAGCCTCTTTTTATTGTAATCATACTTATTCTTTATCTTGATATTTAATTTCCTTACTTCCTTTAATAATCAATTCAATTACATTTATACTTTTCTATGCCCAAGTAACCTATGCAAATTGACCGGACTAGATAAACGAGTAAACTAGTACTGGGTACTAGGTATCTCAGGCCGTCACACCATTGGTCACAATGTGTCTCTCGGTGTGCAAATAGAATGACTAATAAGCCATAAAAGTAATAAGGCATAAAACCAAGTATAACATCATAATCAGTATAGCCATAGGCTATCTATAACACCCTAGGCAAATCCCACATTGGCAAAACATGGGAGAGATGCTGGGTTTATAAGTTGGTTGTTCGTAACCCCTAGTAACGCATTTTAAAACCGTGAGGGTTTCGGCCCAGAACGGATAATATCACTAGTGGGCCGGGCCATTACATTTGTGGTATCAGAGCTGGACTCCCTCTAGTACGATGTGTGGTACGAGGATGCACCAGGCGAAAGCTGGTGGGCTTGTCACGACTCAGGGATGGGGTTGGAATGTGCTTGTTCAACCAGCTACGCACTGGGGTGGAAACTTTGTGTCCCACATCAGAAATGGGAAGAAAAGATTTGGGCCATATATGTGGGAGTCTTCCTCATCTGGTCAGTGCACTTTTGGGAATGAAACCTCCCAAGGGACAAATCCGTGAGGCCCACGAGCCAAAACGGACAATACTGACTGGAGAAGGATCGGGCTGTTACACTATCATGTCACAGAATGGCATGGAGCCATACATCATACGCAGTACTACTATCAGAACCCTATTGACATGCCAACCTATCCAAACCAATCACATTAGGCCTATATTACAAAGTTATTTCTTGAATATTTGCACTTCACATGTAAGGTTACTATTCATTTGGTCATTTAGGTCAAAATATTGACTTTTTCATGTATAATAGTTACATGCGTTTTAATCACATAGATTTACCACATTTTGGTTCCAAAAGTATTGGCATTAGTTGCCAATCCATACTTCTAACCAATGGAGAATAAATCCAAATTTTCAGTTCTTGGGTGCTAGAGTTCACTGTTCCATTAGGGCATCCTACAGTGAGAATTTGGCCAAGTGTTCTAAATCAAAGTTGTTCTTTATTGTGTCTAGTTACATTTCACTTTTTCAAATCACCCCATTTGGAGATTTTAAACTCAAGTTATGGCTATTGCACTGTAACTGGTCAGATTGCCTTTACCCAGAATTTCTGGGCAATTTTTGGTTTTGCCAGATTTGGTAGTCCAACTTTGGCTAGTAACTTCATTTAGTTAAGTCCAGAATTTTAGTTTTTGTTCTGCATGAAAGTTGTTCTAAATTGTCTTAGCTTTCCATTGATATAAATTTCAGGTCAATTGGACCTTTCTACACTGAGTTATGACCAAATGAATGAACACTGTTCATTTAGTCCCAGGTAGAATGTGTGTTACCTGGATTTGGTCAATTTTTAGGGCATCCAAAGTTTGTTTTCTGAACAGGTTTCCTTCATCAAAGTTGTGCCATTATGTGTCTAATTTCATTTCCAATTAGCCTTACACCAATTGAACCTACACAACCTAAGTTATAGTTGCCCAAACATGCTAGACTCACATCCAGACCTGCAGGGCACTCAAGGAAGCACCTTTAAACTCAATTCCCATGGAAAAATTCACTTCAATTCCTAATCAAACATAACCAAATGGTCACTAATTAACCATTAGAATTTCCTTTCACCAATACATGAGCAAAATCATAAATCTGTTGCCTAAGCCCTAACTCCAACAACTTCAATTCTCCATATACATGCAATCAATGAACCAAAGCATCAAATTTATGTTTAATGGCAGCCATGTACAATTATAACTCAATCTAATCAATGAAACCCTAATGTATCCTAAGGCTGCCGAAATTGGTGGAATTTATTCATGCAAAACTTATTTCAATTCTCTTAATTTCACCCTTATTTCATACTCCACATGATATATATACAAAGTTTTAAGGTTGAATTAGCACTAACCTTTTTGAAACCAAACTTGAGCTTGTTATTCTTCAAGATTTCTCCTAGAACCATAATAATCATAATCAATTATAACTTCACTTTCCCCTTAAATTGGACTAAACTCCTATCATAAATCTCAAATCCACAAACCATTAATACCCAATTTGGCAACTTGTGCATTCAAATTTATATATAATGATCTAACTGTCAGATAAATCCCAAATTTTAACCATATATTCAAGACATGCCTATACAATATCAGTAAAAATTTTAGCATCAAATCATCTCTATATCATGAGATATCAAAATATTTATTCAACCTTTCAAAATCTGAATTTTTGCAGAAATTAGTCTTACTCAGATAGCTCATGCAAAACAATTTATATCTCATAAACCACAAGTCTAAAATTCACCAAATTTTAACACAATAGACTCAACGTCCCATATATCATTTGTACCAAATTTCATAATTTTATAAGCATCCTAACTATTTATTTGTCTCAAATTTTAGTAGCCAAAATTCAAAATTCAACTTGCAGACAGCCTTTGTTCAACAATATATCTCTCCAAATCTAACTGTTAAACAATCACTAAATTTTAACAATAACTTCTACACATACATACCTCAAACATATCCAAAAATCAATGGTACAAGTTGAGCCAAACTCACCTGGACGAAAGAGAAACATGCTGCCCTGTTGAAACCCTGTTTCTGCTACTGTTCATCTCCTTCTCATTCTTCCTTTCTTTCTTTCTTTTCCTTTCCTCTCTCTCTTGATTCGGCTGATTAGGGAAGATGAAGCAGATTTCTCTTTTATTTTTTTCTTATTTTTATTTAGTTTTTATCCCTTTCAAGTGACTTGTCCATTTCCCATTGGTTAGCAATTTCAATTACATAGGCATGAGGTCATAATTCCCTATTTAACTCATTTTCTTATCTTTTCTTTTCTAATCATTTTCAATTTAATTTTTAACAATATTTATTCATATTTTATTTTATAATAATTATTTATTTAACTGGACAAGTCGGTCAAAAATCATCTCTGAAGACGAAATGACCAAAATGCCCTCCGTTTGGCTTATCGAGCTAAAATTGTCTATACCGACCTAAAAATTTTTCTAAGCTTTTTCTTAGTATTCTAATTCCATTGAAACCTCAATGACTCTTCCCTGGAGTCCCAAAAATTATTTTATGAATTTTCTCTCGGGTTTAGGGCTCCTAGCTGCGAGGATCGCAACTTCCCACTAGGTTACCCATCACTAGGGCAGCGGCTCATTCAACTTGGTTGTATTTTATTTCTAAAATTTTTCCTAAATTTTTTTTATTATTATTTGAGTTATTTATGACTCCTCACTCTAGTCTAAATATTTTTTCAAACGTTCTATGTCACACCTTACCCCTCCGTAAGGCGTAACATGATCCCGTAGTATACCTAATGAATTACCAAACTTCGTCTACTGATAACAAATTAAATACACTACAAAGGATTTTAAACCTTTTCTTATTCCTTTTTATAGTGGTGAGCACTTTAGATAGGTGTTAGAATTTTTTTTTTAACTGAAGTGAACCCAAATAACAAACATGAGGTATTAGTAATTTCTGTAAAAATTTTGGCAGAGTGCCATCTGTATTTTGAATAAAACAGTTCTTCAAAAACCTGTAAAAAGCACTTCTAATATATTTGTTCAATCCCAAACTCCAGTATGGCTCAACACAAATCAATTTTTTCAACATTTGTCAAACTCAATTCAACATCAATTTTCAATATTTCCAAAGATAGACTACAAAATGACTGAGTAGTTTAAAAGCTAAGATAAGAAATAAATATATTACAACTTTAGTTTACAACTACTCAAGACCAAGTACAATATATACATACAGTCACATACATTACAACAAAACTACAAAAAAAGTGGTATACTCAATATACCCGGAAGAATCCCAAAAGTATAGCACAAGCAGCCTACTCTACTGCTCTGTCTGTCTGTCTACCTGCAACAATAATGAAAAAGCTATCGCTGAGCCAATGTCTCAGTGGTGCTCAACATTAAGAAAATGCAATTTAAAACCATAAACCATAAATCATATAAACTGTGGATACTTAAAATCATAGTTAAATTCAAAAGACAAAGAATGTCATAAAGAATTTAAACTCCATTTCACAATATCTCAATGAATATCAATAAATCACACACACAGCTTAATCATGATTCCAAAGTCCAATTCGTCCCGAAAGCCAATGGCTAATGAGGAATAATATAGCTAGCTAGCAATTATATGAGTACTCATCCTATTCATCCTCAACTGACACACACCTCAACACTTCAGCCAGAGAGGGAATTCAAAGCCAATTCGTCCCACTAGACAAGCTAGCGAGGAATTCAATCAATATACATAATAGCTGTGGTTTCAAACCATTTACAATATTTTTCAAACAATAAGTATCCACCAAATTCCATTCAAATAATTTTTCCATAATTTAAGCAATAACATACAAATTGTCATAATTTATTTCAATTGAAAATTTAAAAGAAATAATTATTGTGCACAAACCTCTCTTGGCCTTGACTCAGTGTTTCTTTTCCCTTCCCTGAGTCTTTGCTAATTGAAACACATAATTTAAAGTGTTTTAGTACTCATTTAAATTGTCTCTAATAATAAGGTTCAATAATTAATTTATTTAATACTATTGCTTTCATTAGTCAACCTATAATGTTGACCTTTGATACACTCTAGGGGAATAAATTTTAATGTTACCAATATGTCACATTTTACAGTCCTTTAGTGTTGGTACATATTACCAATTTCATTTTCAAGTGTATTGCATTTTATTGTAATTTATCATATTTTGGTATGCTGTTTTGACCTAGTCGGATGACCTAGTTTCCTCGGTTTTTGGGTTCTGATCAGAATTACAAACTTATAGGTCTATGTCTTAGTGAACTTTTGCCACAAATTTTAGGTCATTTGGAGTTTACTAGACCAAGTTATGGTCATTTTACCAATGCTGGACAGGTTGCACTAAAATGGCAAACTTAGGTCATTTTTAGGTCATTTCCGATTCTAGCAGTTTTTATACTCGAACTTGTGCAAGCATTTTGACTTGCTTATGGTCATTTCTGGGTTTTGTGATCTCTACAAAAGATGTAGCCCTATGTCTAAGCTTTCCAACCATATAATTTTAGGTCATTTGGACCTGTTTTGAGTGAGTTATGGCCAAAACACTGGCTGCTGTTCAAATGGTCAGTTTTCAAGTTTGTAAAGTCACCAATTCAGATTTGATCAATTTTCATGTCACTTTCTGGATAGAATTTAGGTAGGTTTCCAACATGAAAGTTGGCACATTTTGTGCCTAGTTTCACTTCCAATTGGCCTCATACTAATTAGAGTCATACAATTCCATTTATATCTTAAAACACATACTGCCCTTAACACATTTTTGAAGCATCAACCAATCACACATTCAATTAGCTACACTTCACTTCCCAAACCTAATTCTGCATTTGTATCATACCACAACCATTCATTACTTTACATTATAGTAACTTTGGGTAGAATATAACCAATTGGCAATGCACCATTTAGACTTCCAATTCACAATATCCAATTCTAAACAATATATCCACATAATACTCCTAATCTTTACATATAACTTCCATAATCAAATTACATATATATTAACTACTAAATCATATACATATGCTGCCACTTTTAGTACTATAATTTAACAAACTTTTCATGAATTTAAACACTTCCAATCTTGACCATAAGGCTGCCCAAGTAACACATATACATCAAGCTTCCATTTTAACTTTTCAAACTTACAATTCAAACTATATACATGGTAAATCACTCCTACACATATAAGCACTTAAATCAACACCTTAAATCCCATTATATGTAAAAACAAGCTAAATATTTAGAACTTCCATGGCTGCTAAAAGTTACTCCTCCCATAATTCATCAAACCTCAAAATTTCTTCCATAAATTAACTTATCTCAAACTAAACATAAACTTTAACAAAGAAAGGATGAAAAATGTTTACTTACCTCTTATGGACTTCCTCAAAACTCCACTAAAACTCTTCTTTCTTGTTCCCTATCTCCTCCCCAAGGTGTTCAGACAAACTTTAGTGAAGGGACTGTGGTGAAATGAAGCTTGGAATGGGAGTGCATGTAGCTTGCGTGAGGTTTGGCTATGGAGCTTCCATGGAGGATGAATTCGGCTGGTTAAGGGAGGTTGAAGATGAAGTGGTTTCTGCCCCAAAATATGCTATATTATATGTCCACTAATCCCCTTAGTGGAGCACTAACCATAGTTAATGATATTATAATCAAAGTTTCACAATTTTGCAAATTGGCCACCACACTTTCACTAATTATATTAGGTACCACACTTTTAATTTTCATGACATTTTCAAAGTTTAATATCAATTATTTTTAATGGATATTTAGGTCAAAAGGCAACTCAGAGTGTCAATTGACCAAAATGCCCCTATTCGGGTTGTATTTTCAATTTTTCAGTAACACTAATTTTTTTTCCGTTTCTCGATTTCTCGTTTTTCTTTGTACTAATTAATTAATTTTTCTTTGACATTTCCAATGTCATTTATACTTCAATAGATGTTTATTTAAGTCTTAAAAATATTTCCCAAGGTTCCCCGCAGTCCAAGGCTAGTCAACGGTCCTCGCTGTAACTTTCCAGTGCAGTCACCCATCACTACGGTTTTTAGCTCGTTTAACTTAGTTACATTTAATTTCTCTTACTTTTCCTTTGTTTTTCTTTTATTTTCCTCTATTGTATTTCATTATTGTATGTCTCCTTACTAATATTTAAGTGTAGTTCCAGGCATTCTAGCTATCCGGACAGACACTGATCATCGGAACAGTAGAACGCACTACCGAATATAGGAGTGTTACATTCTAGCTGTCCGAACTGACACCGGTCACCGGAACAGTAGAATGTATAGAATTGCTACAGTGAGGATGTTACAAGCTTCCATGCTATGCACCCAGGAAGTACCAAGATGTATCATGATCTGAAGGCACATTATTGGTGGCCTGGGATGAAGAAAGAGATTGGTGATTTTGTGGCAAAATTTTTGACATGCTAGTAGGTTAAGGCTCAGCATCAGGTTCCATCAGGGTTATTGCAACCCATATCCATACCTGAGTGGAAATGGGATCACATCACCATGGATTTTGTCACTGGGTTGTCGTTAACACACAAAAAGCATGATACTATATGGGTGATTGTGTATAGATTGACAAAGTCAGCTCTCTTCCTACTAATTAGAGCTTACTACTCACTGGAGAGGTTAGCAGAGATCTACATAGCTGAGATAGTCTGGTTATATGGAGTGCCAACATCGATCATATCTGACCGAGACCTGAGATTTACTTTGAGGTTTTGGAAGAAGATATAGGAGTCGTTAGGCACTCAACTGCACTTTAATATGGCTTTTCATCCTCAGACGGATGGACAGTCAGAATGGGTGATTCAGGTAACCCTTAGAACTCAATAACTTGTTATACATATTAAAGAAATGATAGTAATGACATGACATGAATTATATGATAGATGCTGGAGGATATGCTTCAGAGCTGCATCATTAATCTTGAAGAAAGTTGGGAGAAGTACCTTCCTCTAGTAGAATTTGCCTATAATAATAGTTACCAAGCCAGCATAAAAATGGCTCTGTATGAAGCGTTATATGGGAGAAGATGTAGGACTCCCTTATGCTGGATAGAGTTAGGTGAGGATAAGGTAATGGGCCCAGACTTTGTGATACAGACAGAGGAAAAGGTGAAGCTCATCAGAGATAACCTAAAAGCCACCCCAGATAGACAGAAGTCATATGCTGATTTGAAAAGGAAAGATATAGAGTATGAGGTTGGTGATAAGGTGTTCCTCAAAGTGTCACTTAGAAGAAAGTGCTAAGATTCAGCAAGAAGGGTAAGTTAAGCCCTAGGTTTATTGGTCCATACAAGGTCATTGAACGTGTGGGTCCAGCATCCTTCAGGCTAGCCTTGCCACCTGAGCTGGACAAGATCCACAATGTACTCCATGTGTCGATGCTTAGGAGATACAGATAAGATCCTTCACATGTCATCTCAGTAGAAGAGATAATTGTACAATTTGATTTGACATATAAAGAAGAACCAATCAGAATCTTGGCACGAGAGATCAAAGAACTCAGAAATAAAAGGATCCCACTAGTGAAAGTTCTTTGGAGACACCACAGCACAGAAGAGGCGACATGGGAGAGTGAGGAGATGATGAGGCAGTAGTTCCCTCAGCTCTTCACACCAAGTAAATTTCAAGGACAAAATTTTTATTTATAGGGGAAGTATTACAATGCCCTCACTTTAGGTAGTTCGTACATTTTACTGTTTCGATGACTAACATCTGTTTGAACAGCTAGGATATCTGGAACTATAGTTAAACCAGAGTGAGGAGGCATAAATTAATTGAATAAAGGCTAAGGAAAAATTAAGGAAAAATATCAGAAATGAAATGACAATAGGTTAAAGGAGCCGAGGTTCCGGCAATGGGTAACTATACTGGGAAGTGACTATGAAGATAGTTACTGACCCTAGACCCACGAGGAACACTATGAAATAAATATTTTGGATTAAAATGAAGGTTTTATGAAGATTAAATGACATTAAAAATGTCATAGAAAATTTAAGAAAATTAAGTCAATCGGTACAGACAAGTATAACCCGATAAGCACAATAAAGGAGCATTTTAGTTATTTCACCTTTAAAGATGAATTTTAACCTAAATGCCACTTAAAGTGAGAGAGATTAAAACACATAAAATAAATAAATTTATCAAAATTGTGAATTTATTGACGGAAATAGGAAATAAAAGAAAAGGAAAAGAAAATGGAATAATTACATAAGCATTACCTCATGCTAACCTAAGCATGATTTAAGGATGATCATAAAATTACATATTAAAAACTTATATGAAATTAACCAAAGGATAAATATAACATAAGAGACAAAATGGCATTAATCAAAACATTTTTTTTCTTCTTCTTCTTCTACCTTTGGCCGTCCACCATAGCCATATCCACTCCTCCATTTTCAAGCTTTTTAGCTTGAAATCCCTGCCTTTTCTCACCCTAAAACCCTAAGTCACCTTCATTAAAAATTACTCCCACACCATAAGGAAGATATTGGCGGGCAAGAAATTGTGGATTAGTAGAGTTTTACCAAGTTGAAGAAGGGTCCATAAAGGTTAGTGCACTATACATACTTTTTTCCTTTTTTTTTTAAAGTGTGATTAGTATGGTAAATTAAAGTAAATTTCCATGAAATCAAAATGAATACCATGAGTAGGGGAAACCCTAATTTCGGTAGCCATAGGAAGTGTGATGAATTGATGGTTTTGAATTGGTTAGTGATGGCATGTAATAAGTATAAAGAAGTGAGATTATGTATTACATGTGTTATGTATGAGATTGAGATTTTGAGTTAGGGTTTTGACCTAACTTTGGGGCTTTTATGTTATAGCTTGAATTGGCATTGTTGAGATGATTTTTTGACTATTAGAAGTGCCATGTATGTCAAATGAAGTTTGAGAGTTGGAGGAATTAAAATTGGGAGTGTTACATTTTCATGTAGGTTTTGGGACTTATGAGTCTAGTGCGATTATTGAGCCATAACTAGAGCTGTATAGCTCCAATTGGTATGAGGCCAATTGGAGATGAAACTAGGGTCATAATGTCTCATTTTTCATGAAGAGACTATGCCCAAAAACTGTCCCTACCTTGACCTAAAATTTGCTTGAATCCGAGTAACCTTAATCTAGAATCAACAAAATGACCAAATGAACAATAAATGTTCAGATGGCCATAACATACTCTAAAATGGTCAGAATGACCTGATTCTTAAACCATTGGAAAGGGTAGACATAGGAGCACATTTTTAATGAAGAACATAGAGCCTAATTCTAACCCTAACCCAACCAAATTGCTAGCACAAGTTAAATCACCAATTCTATCCAGAACCAAATTGACTTGAAATTCTGAACTTAGGCCTATCCGACCAGTTTTGCAAAAAATGCTATACATTGGTCCAAAAAACTAAAAACACAGTGAAACCAAAGCCCAAATTTCCATAAAACCTAGATCTACAACTATGGTATTTTGACCAAAATCCAGAACCAATTAGAACTTAGCCGATTGGTTAGGCCAAATCAGCATGCCAAATCTTGGAATTTGACCAAACTACTATTTGACCCCAGCATAGTTTTTATAGCATATCTCCCACTAGGAAACTCCAATTGGGATGAGCCAAATTATTCTTGAAACCTGAGAAAAGGGCTCCAACTTTGATTTAGAGAATTTCCTCAAATTTTGATGTAAGAAACCTAAAATGAGAGTCAAAGCCACTAACCTGAACCTGGAATCCTGTAGACACAGGGTACATGAGTCTAGGCCAGTTAATTTGCTATAATTAATTCTACAAAACTTGAAAACTTGTAATTCTTAAATTTGAGTGATCCTAAGACATAGTAACAACTTCTATGAAGAACATTATGCCTAAAAGTAGCTGTAACAAGCCCAAATAATTAAACAAAATTAGACTTTAGAATCTGCCTAGTCCTGGAACCAGAGTGAGGCAATGAACTAGTTTTAGTTGTTTGAACATAACTTAAGTTTAGAAACTCCAAATGGCATGATTCAAAAAAGAAAACAAAGAACAAACATAGAGTAATAACTTCCATGAAGGAAGTGTGGCCAAACAGTGGCCCCATTTTGACCAAATTGCTAGGTGAAGTCAAAATACCAAATCTAAACCTAAAGAAAAGTTCAAGAGATTGTTTAATACATGATATGTAAATTATCTACATGAGTTGCCAAACTCATAAATTACATGAAAATGTATATGGGACCTACTTCCCACTATAAATTGACATAAAATTTCTATGAAGTAATTAATAATACTAATTTTCCCAAAGTATACCTAGACTTGTGTATATAGCTTGGATCAATTGGTATACCAATTAGGGACTACAGATAGCAGTACTGCCCATATGAATAATCATTGATAGACAATATCTGTCTGATGTGGTTATTCTAAAGGCTTTGTGCTTGCCCATTGGCCATGGTGCCTGATAAATTTTCTGGCTTTAATGCCTACCCGCTGGCCTTGTGCTAGACATGACAGATGTATACATGTTAGACATATGGCTGTTAACTAGTATACTCCCGTGTATCCAGCCTTTATAGTCTATTATAGGTTACTTGGGCACTGATATAACTTTAATAAGACAAAATATGAGAGAAATGAATAGAAAAGATCTCGATAAATTTAATTATTTCCAAACTTTAATAAATATGTAAAGGACCAAAACTTACACAATTATACATAGATTAATTATTCTTAATTATGTAGTTACTTTTATTTTAAATTATGCACCACTAAGTATTATGCTTAGCGTGTTGGTTTTCCATCACGTAGGTACAGGAGATCAGCCACAGCAATAGTAGCAGCAGTCGCAGTATTAGTGCTCTGACAGAGTTTTGTGTAGATCTGCTAGTCACCTCTGCAGTTAGTTTTAGGTAGGGCCCATGTATATCTAGTTTTGTATCTTTTTGTTCATTGTATATAAGTATAGGATGTAAATTATCTTGAGTTGTAAATAAATTGTAAATATTGTGCATGATTTTATATGAATGAAATTTCTATATTTCTTGACATTTATATGATTATTATTGAATGACATGACACATAACAAAATGAAATAAATATGAATTATTTTAACAGGTGAACAGTGGAACCCACCAAACATTAATAAAATAGAAAGGACTCTATTCGGGTCTCCATAAAAATGAATTATGATAAAAAAAAAATTTTTCCACCATGGATAATGTGAATAGATAGAGTTTAAATTAACAATATATATGATAAGATAAGATAGGGTGTTCCAGCACCAAATGTAGCGCATCTTGCTCGGCTACACTGTAGATGGGTAAGGGGAGTCACAATTGTCATTAAGCACTATTCACATTGTGAACCATTATGTTGACAATTACATCATTTCATATACAAATCATGTTTATTATGTCTTTGGTGACTATCACAGTTCATAACTTAAGTCATTTGGTTTATCCTCCAAATTTTCAGATTTTGTGCTTAAACTTCAATTAGAAATTTGATTTAGTTCCATAAGCATTAGGCCATACTCTTTTCATAAAAGATATTGCTTTATGTCTTAGCTTTAATTTCCTTTTTGAATGATTCAATTTGAAGCTCGGTAGCTCTAGTTATGGTCAATTTACCAAGTACTGGTCTAATGTCCAATACTATTTCAGAATAGGGTAGATTCTGGAACTCAATTTTGTCTAGCTACTTGGATAAGTTACAGTCATAATTTTGCTTGGTGTTCTTCATAGGAGTTGTTATCCTATGTCTCATGGTTACACAAGTTTAAGAATTACTAAATTTGAAGTTGTGCAGGGTAAATTATGGCTAGTTAACCAACCCAGACTCTTGCATCTTGTAACTCCAAGATTTCAGGTTTTAGGTCTGTGTCACAATTATTATTTAAGGGTCTTAGACCCAAAATTTGAGTAAGGTTTCTAAACCAAAGTTGTTTTCCTAATTCTTGGGTTTTCAGATCACTTTGATTCATCCTAATTGAAATTTTCTAGTGCAAGTTATGGTCTAATTACTATCCTGGGGTTAAATGGCAAGATGGTTCCAGTGCAGGAATTCCATATTGGGAATTCTTGACTTTTCCTAACAATTTCCCTAAGTTGCTTTAGGATCTAGGTTCTGCTCAAAACACAAAAATTGTAGTTCTATGTGTTATGAGCATTTTGGCTTTAGAATCATTGCATTTTCAGTTTTTTGGCTCATGTTATGACATTTTTGCCTCAACTGGTCGGATACCCTAAAGTTCAGGATTTCTAGGTTCAGGTTTAGTCTAGGGCAGTTTTGATGGACTAACTTTGCCTAGTAATTTGGTTGAGTTAAGGTCATAATTTGGCTCTAAGTTCTTCATATAAAATGTTCTCCTATTCTTAGGTTTCCATAGGTTCAAGAATCAGGTCAATTGGAGTTCCCTAATGTGAGTTATGCTTAAATTACTAAACACTGTTCATATGGTCATTTCTACAGGTCCAGAATGTGTCATTCCATATTCAAGTCTAATTTAGGGCAATTTATGGTCATTTTCTAGGCAAGCTATCTTCATGACATTTCTATCATTATGTCTTAAGTTTCATCTTCAATTGGCCTCACACCAATTGGAGCTATGTAGCTCTACTTATAGACATTTAAACCTACTAGACTCAAGGGTCTAAAATTCCAGCACAATAGTCACACTTCCAATTTATTAATTTATCTCAACCACCAACTTCATTTCATACTCAATACACATCAATTGGTCAATATTTGACCACAAGAACATCAATTGTACATCATAGCACCACACCCCAAAATTTGTTCAAAACACTAATTACTCAATCTCCTTAATCGTGCAAACTCATGCAATTTAATATACCATTCATGTGTATCACCTTATTTAAGTTAGAAATCAAGTTTAATTTTAATTAAACGCATCAAACCCTCACTCTAACAAGGCTGGCCAAAATTCAAATTCTTCATACATGCTTCATTTTCATCAATTCTGATACAATTTCACCATAATTCAACTTAGTTTCAACACTAAAAGAAGAAAGAACATTAGATTTAGCACTAACCTCACTTAGGTGAATTTCCAAGCTCGCCAATTTTAATTTCTCCTCTTGTTTTTGCTTCCAATCTCTTAAGCAAGGTCTAATAGCAAGTTTTAATTCAAGGGGCTATAGGTTTTATGGTGGAAATTCAAGATTTTTATAAGCTTTGGAAGGCAACAATTGTGAAAGGGCATAGGGAGAGTGGTTCTGTAATGCCCCTAAGTTCAGTAGTGCGTTCTACTGTTCCTGTGACCAGTGTTGTCCGAACAGCTAGGATGCCTAGAACTACACTTTGATATGAGTGAGGAGACATAAAATAATGAAATACAAGAAAAGAAAATACAAGAAAAACAAAGGAAAAATAATAGCAATGAAATGTAACCAAGTTAAACGAGCCGAGAACCCTAGCGATGGTGACCGCACCGGGAAGTCGCGGCGTGGACCGTTGACTAGCCCTGGACCGCGAGGAACCCTGGAAAATATTTTTAGGACTTAAATAAATGTCTATTGAAGTATACATTCCATTAGAAATATCAAAGAAAAATTAATTAATTAGTACAAAGAAAAGTGAGAAATCGAAAAACGGACAAGAACCGGTGTTACCGAAAATTGAGAATGCAACCCGAACAGGGGCAGTGTGGTCATTTGAAACCCCGAGTTATCTTTTGACCTAAATTTCCATTAAAAATAAATAATATTACACTTGGAAAATGTCATGAAAAATTTAATTAGTGGTACCTAATGTAAATAGCAAAAATGGGGTATAATTTGAGTAATTAACACTTTAAACATATAATATAATTAACTTATGGTGAGTGGCGCACTATGGGGTTAAATAAACCATTAAGTGGGCAGGTGTATATCCACTAACACTTCATCTTCAACCTTCACCTTGTCCATGCCGAAATGAAACCCTTTAAAATCCTCCATGGCCGAAGTTGTGAGAGCTTCCTAACCTCCACCATTTCCAACTCAAACACCAAAATCACTTCACTAATTTTGATCCCCACATCACAAGGAAGAAATAGATACAAAATTCAAGGGATTTTGGTGAAGATTTAACAAGCCCCAACAATAGGTAGGTGTTTAAATTGTTTTCTTTCTTAAGTAAAGTTTATGGGAAGCTTGAGATAAATAAATTGATGAAGAAATTTTGAGTTTTTGGTGAGTTATGATTATGTATTAGTTTAGACAGCCATGGTAATTAAAGAGTTTGAATTATTTTCACATGAAATTGATGGGTATTGATGTTGATTAAAGTGAATAAAAGTTTTAATAGGTTAATTATTGGTGTATGTTAAAGTTGAGCACTTGAGTTGAAAATTATGTTGAGTTTGAAATTCTATGCGTAAATGCCTAAATGGACAGCCATGAAATTATATACTAAATAAACTATTCTCACATGTATTGTGGAGAATTAATGTTAACTAATGTGATTTAAGATTTTAGTAAGTTAACTTCATGTATATGTGATGGTGGACCAAGTGAAAGTTTGAGCTCGAAAGTAATTATGGGAGACTTACAATTCGGCAACTTGTTAACTTCTTGAAGAATGCTGGAATTCATGAAGTTGTTTAATGAATTGTGGTCCTAAAGTTTGCCAAATGTGTATGTAAGTTAGTGGTGAAGTTATATGTTAAGATAGTGGAGAAGTTATTTGTTATGGTTAGGTGATTGAATTGTTGTAATTGAGCTTGAAAAAAAATTCTGCACTATATGGTGTATGTTGAGTGTGATTATAAGCTACCAAAATGATCAACAATATGTTGTGAAATATGTTTAGGTTATGGTACAAACCAAAATTAGCATGAATGTGTAGTTTGGTAAATGTTAAAAGTGACCTTTGATGAGTAATGAAGGAAATGCAATAGGGCAGTTTAGGTTTTGGACTTAGAACCTTAACTGTGTCACTCCAATTGGTATGAGACCAATTGGAGGTGAAACTAGGCAAAAAATGTGCTAACTTTCATGAAGGAAGCTTACCAAAATTCTGCTTGTAAGGTAACTTGAAAAGTGACCAAATCCAGATTAGTGCAATTAAGGCCTGAAAATTTATCATTTGGGCAGTAGTTAGTCTTTAGGCCATAACTCACTCAAAACAGGTCCAATTGACCTGAAATTTTAACCATGAATAGTTAAGACATATATCTACAAGTCTTGTGAAGACACCAAAGCCCAGAAATGACCATAAGAAAGTCAAACAGCTTGCACAATTTTGGGTCCAAAAACTGGCCGAACCTAAAATGACCTAAAGTGACCAATTTTGATGTATTTTGACCAGCAATAGTAAAATGACCATAACTTGGTCTACATAACTCAGAATGACCTAAAATTTTGCCCCGCGTGTAATAAGACATAGATATAAAAGTTTGTAGTTTCGATTGAAACCCGAAAACCGAGGGAACTAGGTCGTCCTGCAAGGTCAAACTAGTATCCCGGAATGCAGCAAATTGCAATAAAACGTAATATACATAGAAATGAGTTTGGTAACATGTACCAACCCTAAAAGACTATTGAATGTGACATATTAGTAATATTAAAACCTAATTTACCTAGAATGCATCAAGGGTCGACATATTAGGTTGACTAAGCAAATAATAGAATTCAGTGAATTAATTATCAAGCATTATCGTTAGAGACAATTTAAATGAGTACTGAAACACTTCAAATTATATTTCTCAGTTAGCAAAGACTCAGGGAAAGGGAAGAAAACACTTAGTCCAGGCCAGGAGACAATTATCAGAGGTTTGTGCACAACAGCTATTTCTTTTGAATTTTTCAATTGAAATGAATTATGACTATTTGTACATTATTGTTTTAAATTGTGGAAATGTGTTTGAATGGATAATTACTGCTTGAAAAAAATTGTAAATGGTTTGAAACTGTGAAAAATTGTTTGAATAATATTGATGGATACTTATTGATTGAAAAGCATTAGAAATGGTTTGAAACCACAACTATCATGTATATTGATTGTATTCCTCGCTAGCTTGTCTAGTGGGACGAATTGAATTCCCTCTCTGGCTGAAGTGTTGAGATGTGTGCCTGTTGAGGACGAATAGAATGAGTACTCATATTATTGCTAGCTAGCTATGTTATTCCTCATTAGCCATTGGCTTTTGGGATGAATTGAATACCTCATTAGCCATCGGCTTTTGGGACAAATTGAACTTTGGAACATAATTAAGCTATGTGTGATTTATTGATATGTATTGTGAGATTGTGAAATGGAGTTTAAATTCTTATTGACATTCACTGTCTTTTGAATTTAACTATGTTTTGATTATTGAGATTTATTGTAATATTGTGAAATGGAATTTAAATTCTTTATGATATTCATTGTCTTGAATTTAACTAAGATTTAAGTATCCAATATTTATATGACTTATGATTTGTAATTTAAAGTTGTATTTGGTTAATGTTGTGCACCACTGAGACATTGTCTCAGCGATAGCTTTTCATTGCTGTCGTAGGTAGACAGACAGACAGGGCAGCAAATTAGGCTGCTAGTGCATTCAACGAGAGATCATCGAGTATATTGAGTATACCACATTTTTGCATTTTGTACTGCAATGTATGTTCACTGTATGTATATAATGTTCTTGGTTTTGAGCAGTTATAAATTAAAATGTACATTGAAGTTGTAAAATAAATTATGTGTTATTTTGGCTTGTAAAATTTGTACTGTATTTCTTTATCTCAGCCTTTGAAAAATTATTGTAGATTTGAGTTGAGAAATATATTGTGTTGATTAAATGTTGGAGTTGAGGTTGAGAAATATATTTGAAGTGCATTTTATAGGTTTTTGAAGAACTGTTTTATTCAAAATACAGAGGGTACTCTACCAAAATTTTTACAGAAATTACCACTAATTCAAATGTATTAGCTGTTTCACTTCAGTTTAAAAAAATTTTTAACACCTGTAAATAGTGCTCACCACTGTAAAAAGAAGTAAGAAAAGTTTTAAAATCCCTGGTAGTGTAATTAATGGGTTATCAGTAGACGAAGTGGGTAATTCATTAGGTATACTACGGGATCATGTTATGCCTTACAGAGGGGTAGGGTGTGACATGTTTTAGTGGTATCAGAGCTAGTTTTTAAATTCTATTTTCACCTGTTACTTGAATATTCTTTCTTCATAGTACAACTGCTCAATATTATTGTTTGATACATACAGTACATTACATTATAAATATGCACTAACAGGAGGAAATCTCCTTGTGTTATTTGTTTATGAGGTTTAAGATCCTCGCATTGACTATGGAAGAGGGTGATCGTTCAGTCGATCAATCTATAGAGGCTAAGGTGCAAGGGGATGCCCCAGCCCTACACAATGTCAGTGGTTCAGCACCACCACCGCATGATCTGCAGCTTTCTGCTCGGTTGCTCAGCAGATGGCTGCAATGTTTTAACAAATGGCTGGTAATGTGCCTACTCAAGTCCCAATACAGACACCAGTGGTACAACCATAGTCTTCTGCGAGGCAGCATGGCAAATTGATGAAATATGGAGCTACAGAGTTCAAGGGGACAGTAGATCCTCTAGAGGCAGAACAGTGGTTAGAGAGGATGGATAGGGTATTCAAGAAACTGCCGCATGCAGGAGCTCGATTTGAATATTCAGATCTTTGCTCTGGGGATGCTTTGATGGTGGAAAACCATTCCCACAATGCAGTAGAACCTGCAGTGCTAACATGGAATGACTTTCTCAGGGAATTCAGACAAAAATATGTCCCTGATGCTTATGTAGACCAGAAGCTGTAAGAGTTCCTATGTCTGAAACAGGGGAGTAGATCAGTGGCTGAATATGAAAGGAAATTTTCCTGCCTGAGCCCTTATGCAGTAAGTCTACTTTCTACAAGCAGGGAGAGATGCAAGAGGTTTGAAACCAGCTTGAAGCCCAGTATCATATTACAAATAGTCAGATTCAAACACACTAACTTCTCTGAACTTGTTTCTCAAGCCCTAGAGTTAGAGAGAATTAAATCTGAAGCAGCTCCTGAGAAAAAGAAATCAGAGAAGACAAAGAAAGAGGGAAAATCGGTAGAACAGAGTCCCAGTGGTCCTACTGGAAAGAGGAAGAACCATGGGGGACACAGCAGAGGTGGCAAGAAGTCTGGTAGGAGAAGATATTCAGGACAAAAACCTCCTCTATCTGGTCAGCAGAGTACCAGAGGTTCCTACCCTCCCCACCAATGTGAAACTTGTGGAAGAAATCATGGTGGGATATTCTATGAAGCTATTGGAGCCTGTTATAACTGTGGAGGCACAGGACACTTTGCCAAGGACTGCACCAGTAGTCGCAGAGTTGGACCACCTCCTACTACTGCAAAAGGGTCAGTTCAGAGCCCTGTCACCAGAAGTTCACAACCACCCAGCAGAGTAGAGGCAGGGGTAGAGGTAGCCCAGTAGGCAGCCAAGGCATAGTGAAACAATCAGAACAAGACAATGCTCCAGTCAGAGTCTATGCAATGAGACAGAGAGAAGAGGCGGAGACATCTGATGTTGTGGCTGGTACCTTCTCAACTTTTAATTAGGATGTGTTTGTGTTATTTGATCCGAGTTCTACCCATTCTTATGTGAGTGCTAGCATCATTGATTGCATTGCTGTTCCATGTACAAAAATGGACTTTGAAGTGCTAGTAACAAGTCCATTAGGACAGGTGGTCAGGGTTAATAGAATGTATAGGGATTGTCCTTTGGTGATCCAAGGACACACTTTTCTGTTTGATTTGATTGAAATGCCCTTCAGAGATTATGACATTATCTTGGGCATGGATTGGTTAGCCAGGCAACATGCGATGATTGACTGTAGACTGAAGACAGTCACTTTTTGTCTTTCTCAGTATGGTGATGTGGTAATATATGGGGAGAGGCAGTTATTGCCTTCAAACATCATTTCAGCTGCACTGGCCAGAAAAATGATTAGGAATGGGTGTGAGGCGTACTTGGCACATGTGATAGACACCCAAGTGGATAGTCCAGCTCTGAAGGACATCCCCACTGTATGTGACTTTCTAGATGTGTTTCCTGATGAATTGCCAGCATTACCTCCAGAAAGAGAAGTGCAGTTTGAAATTAATGTTATGCCTGGTGTGGATCCAATCTCCATAACACCAGACAGAATGGCACCAGCAAAGTTGAAGGAGTTGAAGGCACAGTTGCAAGAACTACTTGAAAAGGGCTTCATTCGCCCTAGTGTGTCACCTTGGGGAGCGCCAGTATTGTTTGTTAAGAAGAAAGATGGCACCCTCCGCTTATGTATTGATTACCGGCAGTTGAATAAGGTGACAATAAAGAACAGATATCCATTGCCTCTCATCGATGGTCTGTTTGATCAGTTGAAGGGTGCAGCTGTATTCTCCAAAATTGATTTGTGATCTGGTTATTATCAGTTGAAGGTGCAATAGCAGAGTATTCCAAAAACTGCTTTCAGAACTCGGTATGGCCATTATGAATTTCTAGTAATGCCATTCGGGTTAACTAATGCTCCAGCTGCTTTTATGGATCTGATGAACACTATCTTCAGACCATATCTCGACCATTTTGTGGTGGTGTTTATTGATGATATTTTGATATATTCGAGGAATGCAGAGGAGCATGACAGACATCTGTGGATTGTACTACAGACCTTAAGGGAGAAACAACTATACGACAAATTATCGAAGTGTGAATTTTGGCTAAAAGAAATCTCCTTTTTGGGACATGTTGTGTCAGCTGAAGGGATCAAGGTAGATTCCAGCAAGGTAGAAGCTATCCTTAATTGGAAACCGCCTAGGAATATCACAGAAATTTGCAATTTTCTGGGTTTAGTTGGATATTACTGTCGGTTTGTGAAAGGGTTTTCTATGTTATCTTCTCCACTAACCAAGCTACTTTGAAAAGATGTAAAATTTCAGTGGACTGATAAATGCCAGCAAAGTTTTGATGAGTTGAAGAGGTGTTTAACTGAAGCTCCAGTCCTCACTTTACCTACTTCGGGTAAAGAATACACAGTTTATAGTGATGCTTCTCACAATGGGTTAGGCTATGTACTGATGCAAGATCGGAATGTCATTGCTTATGCATCACACCAGCTGAAACCACATGAGAGGAACTACCCAACACATGATTGGAGCTAGCAGCTATTTTTTTTGCTCTGAAGATCTGGAGACACTATTTGTATGGGGAGAAATGTTACATTTACACAGATCACAAGAGCTTGAAGTACTTAGGCACCCAGAAGGAATTGAATTTGAGGCAGAGGAGATGGTTAGAACTGATTAAAGACTATGATTGTTTAATAGACTATCAGCCAGAGAAAGCAAATGTGGTGGCTGACGCCTTTGTCCATGGTATATGAATTGAAAGCACAACATGCCAGTTTAGAGATTGATGATGAGGGACAGACAATAGTTGCATGGCATGTACAGCCAGTGTTGACTGATCAGATCAGAATGACTGCTCAGAGTGATGTTAAATATCAAAAGCTACTGAAAGAAGTCCAGCAGGGCAAGAAACCTGAATTTTCTATCAAAGATGATGGTTTATTGCTACAACAGGGTAGAATGTGCATTCCTAATGATGCTGAATTGAGACAGATCATTATGAAGGAAGCACATGAATCTCCTTTTGCTATGCACCCTGGTGGAACTAAAATGTACAGAGGGATAAAAGAGCATTACTGGTGGATGGGTATGAAGAGGGATATAGCTGAATTTGTTTACAAATGCCTAACTTGTTAGCAAGTAAAGGCAGAACATCAAGTTTCAGCTGGTTTGTTACATCCATTGCCAGTACCAGAGTGGAAATGGGAGCAGATAACTATGGATTTTGTTACGAGACTTCCAAGGACACAGAATAGTCATGATGCAGTATGGGTTATAGTTGACAGATTGACCAAGTCTGCTCACTTTTTGCCAGTTCGGATGGACTATAGCCTGGAGAGATTGGCCAGATTGTACATATATGAGATTGTAAAACTGCATGGAGTGCCAGTATCAATTGTGTCTGACAGAGATCCTAGGTTCACTTCTAGATTCTGGGGTAGTCTTCAGAGAGCCCTAGGAACTAGATTGAACTTCAGCACAGCATTCCACCCATAGACAGATGGCCAGTCTGAAAGGGTAATTCAGATATTGGAGGATATGCTACGGGCTTGTGTGATTGAGTTTGAAGGTAGTTGGGATACACACTTGCCTTTGATTGAGTTTGCTTATAACAACAGCTACCAATCAAGCATTGGGATGCCTCCATATGAAGCTTTGTATTGCAGAAAGTGCAGAACTCCCTTATGTTGGGATGAAGTAGGTGAAAGAAAGATGATTGGGCCAGAGATTGTTTAGCAGACAGAGGAAAAGATTAGATTGATCAGAGATAGACTCAAGGCTGCATCAGACCGTCAGAAGTCCTATGTTGATCTGAAGAGAAGAGATATTGAATATGCAGTGGGTGATAAGGTATTCCTCAAAGTTTCTCTTTGGAAGAGGATTATGAGATTTGGCAGAAAGGAGAAACTAAGTCCTCGTTTCATCGGACCATATGAGGTTCTGGAAAGAGTGGGTCCTTTGGCATATCGATTGGCATTACCTCCGGAGTTAGCAAGGATACACAGTGTCTTCCATGTGTCCATGTTAAGGAGGTACAGATCAGACCCATCTCATGTACTATCAGTTGAAGAGATTGAGGTAAACCCAGACCTCTCCTATGAGGAAGAACCCATAGAAATTCTGGCTTATGAGGTGAAGCAGCTGAGGAATAAACAGATACACACACAGTTAAAGTCTTTGTGGAACCATCATTCAGGCTAGGAAGCTACTTGGGAACGTGAAGAGGATATGAGAAGACAACACCTACAGCTGTTCAGAGACTAATGCCAGGTAAAATTTCGAGACGAAATTTATTTTAAGGGGGGGAGAATTGTAACGCCCCTAAGTTCGGTAGTGCGTTCTACTGTTCTTGTGACCAATGTTGTCCGGACAGCTAGGATGCCTAGAACTACACTTCGATATGAGTGAGGAGATATAAAATAATGAAATAAAAGAAAACAAAATACAAGAAAAATAAAGGAAAAATAATAGCAATGAAATATAACCAAGTTAAACGAGCCGAGAACCCTAGCGATGGGTGACCGCACCGGGAAGTCGCGGCGTAGACCGTTGACTAGCCCTGGACTGCGGGGAACCCTGGAAAATATTTTTAGGACTTAAATAAATGTCTATTGAAGAATACATGCCATTAGAAATATCAAAAAAAAATTAATTAATTAGTACAAAGAAAAGTGAGAAATCGAAAAACGGACAAAACCCGGTGCTATCGAAAAATCGAGAATGCAACCCGAACAGGGGCAGTGTGGTCATTTGACACCCCGAGTTGTCTTTTGACCTAAATGTCCATTAAAAATAAATAATATTACACTTGGAAAATGTCATGAAAATTTTAATTAGTGGTAAAATGGGGTATAATTTGAGTAATTGACACTTTAAACATATAATATAATTAACTTATGGTGAGTGGAGCACTATGGGGTTAAATAAACCATTAAGTGGGCAGGTGTATATCCACTAACACTTCATCTTCAACCTTCACATTGTCCATGCCGAAATGAAACCCTTTAAAATCCTCCATGGCCAAAATTGTGAGAGCTTTCTAACCTCCACCATTTCCAACTCAAACACCAAAATCACTTCACTAATTTTGATCCCCACATCACAAGGAAGAAATAGATACTAAATTCAAGGGATTTTGGTGAAGATTTAATAAGCCCCAACAATAGGTAAGTGTTTAAATTGTTTTCTTTCTTAAGTAAAGTTTATGGGAAGCTTGAGATAAATAAATTGATGAAGAAATTTTGAGTTTTTGGTGATTTATGATTATGTATTAGTTTAGGCAGCCATGGTAATTAAAGAGTTTGAATTATTTTCACATGAAATTGATGGGTATTGATGTTGATTAAAGTGAATAAAAGTTTTAATAGGTTAATTATTGGTGTATGTTAAAGTTGAGCACTTGAGTTGGAAATTATGTTGAGTTTGAAATTCTATGCGTAAATGCCTAAATGGACAGCCATGAAATTATATACTAAATAAACTATTCTTACATGTATTGTGGAGAATTAATGTTGACTAATGTGTTTTAAGATTTTAGTAAGTTAACTTCATGTATATGTGATGGTGGACCGAGTGAAAGTTTGAGCTTGAAAGTAATTATGGGAGACTTACAATTCAGCAGCTTGTTAACTTCTTGAAGAATGCTGGAATTTATGAAGTTGTTTAATGAATTGTGGTCCTAAAGTTTGCCAAATGTGTATGTAAGTTAGTGGTGAAGTTATATGTTAAGATAGTGGAGAAGTTATTTGTTATGGTTAGGTGATTGAATTATTGTAATTGAGCTTGAAAAAAAATTCTGTACTATATGGTGTATGTTGAGTGTGATTATAAGCTGCCAAAATGATCAACAATATGTTGTGAAATATGTTTAGGTTATGGTACAAACCAAAATTGGCATGAATGTGTAGTTTGGTAAATGTTAAAAGTGACCTTTGATGAGTAATGAAGGAAATGCAATAGGGCAGTTTAGGTTTTGGACCTAGAACCTTAACTATGTCACTCCAATTGGTATGAGACCAATTGGAGGTGAAACTAGGCACAAAATTTGCCAACTTTCATGAAGGAAGCTTACTAAAATTCTGCTTGTAAGGTAACTTGAAAAGTGACCAAATCCGGATTAATGCAATTAAGGCCTGAAAATTTACCATTTGGGCAGCAGTTAGTGTTTAGTCCATAACTCACTCAAAATAGGTCCAATTGACCTGAAATTTTAACCATGAATAGTTAAGACATATATCTACAAGTCTTATGAAGACACCAAAGCCCAGAAATGACCATAAGGAAGTCAAACAGCTTGCATAAGTTCGGGTCCAAAAACTGGCCGAACCTAAAATGACCTAAAATGACCTAAAGTGACCAATTTTGATGCATTTTGACCAGCAATAGTAAAATGACCATAACTTGGTTTACATAACTCAGAATGACCTGAAATTTTTCTCCGCGTGCAATAAGACAAGATCTAAAAGTTTGTAGTTTCAACCGAAACCCGAAAACCGAGGGAATTAGGTCGTCCGGCAAGGTCAAACTAGTATCCCGGAATCCAGCAAATTGCAATAAAACTCAATATACATGGAAATGAGTTTGGTAACATATACTAATCCTAAAAGACTATTGAATGTGACATATTAGTAACATTAAAACCTAATTTACCTAGAATGCATCAAGGGTCGACATATTAGGTTGACTAAGCAAATAATAGAATTCAGTGAATTAATTATCAAGCATTATCGTTAGAGACAATTTAAATGATTACTGAAACACTTCAAATTGTGTTTCTCAGTTACCAAAGACTCAGGGAAAGGGAAGGAAACACTTAGTCAAGGCCAGGAGACAATTATCAGAGGTTTGTGCACAACAGCTATTTCTTTTGAATTTTTCAATTGAAATGAATTATGACTATTTATACATTATTGTTTTAAATTGTGGAAACGTGTTTGAATGGATACTTACTACTTGAAAAACATTGTAAATGGTTTGAAATTGTGAAAAATTGTTTGAATAATATTGATGGATACTTATTGATTGAAAAGCATTGGAAATTGTTTGAAACTACAGCTATCATGTATATTGTTTTTATTCCTCGCTAGCTTGTCTAGTGGGACGAATTAAATTCCCTCTCTAGCTGAAGGGTTGAGGTGTGTGCCTGTTGAGGACGAATAGAATGAGTACTCATATTATTGCTAGCTAGCTATGTTATTCCTCATTAGCCATCAGCTTTTGGGACGAATTGAATACCTCATTAGCCATCGGCTTTTGGGACAAATTGAACTTTGGAACATGATTAAGCTGTGTGTGATTTACTGATATGTATTGTGAGATTATGAAATGGAGTTTAAATTCTTATTGACATTCACTGTCTTTTGAATTTAACTATGTTTTAATTATTGAGATTTATTGTAATATTGTGAAATGGAGTTTAAATTATTTATGACATTCATTGTCTTGAATTTAACTAAGGTTTAAGTATCCAATATTTATATGACTTATGATTTGTGATTTGAAGTTGTATTTGGTTAATGTTGTGCACCACTGAGACATTGTCTCAAATGATAGCTTTCATTCTTTATCGCAGTAGACAGACAGACAGGCGTGATTAGGCTGCTAGTGCATTCAACGAGAGATCATCGGGTATATTGAGTATACCATATTTTTGCATTTTGTACTGTAATGTATGTTCACTGTATGTATATAATGTTCTTGGTTTTGAGCAGTTGTAAATTAAAATGTATGTTGAAGTTATAAAATAAATTATGAGTTATTTTGGCTTGTAAAATTTGTACTGTATTTCTTTATCTCAGCCTTTGAAAAATTATTGTGGATTTGAGTTGAGAAATATATTGTGTTGATTAAATGTTGGAGTTGAGGTTGAGAAATATATTTGAAGTGCATTTTACAGGTTTTTGAAGAACTGTTTTTTTCAAAATACAGAGGGCACTCCGCCAAAATTTTTATAGAAATTACCACTAATTCAAATGTATTAGCTGTTTCACTTCAGTTTAGAAAAATTTTTAACACCTGTAAATAGTGCTCACCACTGTAAAAAGAAGTAAGAAAAGTTTTAAAATCTCTGGTAGTGTATTTAATGGGTTATCAGTAGACGAAGTGGGTAATTCATTAGGTATACTACGGGATCATGTTATGCCTTACAGAGGGGTAGATGTGACAGGTTCAGCCAAGCTAGCTAGGAAGAGGAAGATGATAGACTTGCATTTATTAAATTTTGTCTCATACATATATAATTATCTTACTTTTTAATTTAGTTTTTAATTACATTAATTATAATTTTAACAATTAGTTTAATCCCCTTTATGTCCCATTTTATTTTCCATACACTTCTCCATACTTTTGATTCATTTTCAATATTTTAATCTCACACATTTTAATGGACATTTAGGTCAAAACTCAACTCTGAATGTCAAATGACCAAAATGCCCCTCATCGGCATATAGTCAATCTTTTTCAATTATGACGTTTAAGTCTATAACCCGATAGTCACTTTGATTTCTATATTGCTTATTTCAATTTATTTTCATTTCATTTTTAGTCCTCAAACTTGCTTTGAATAGTATTATTCATGGACTAAAAATAGTACTATTTAGAGCCCAGAAGTTCAGGACATTACGATCTTCCCCTCTAAAGAAACTTTCGTCCTCAAATTTACCTGAAGTAAATAGCCGAGGAACTGCTACCTTTTCCTCTACTGCCCTTTGTGACTCAGGGTCCATACCTTAACCTAAAATAGATAGGGAAACAGATCTGCATTAGTGTTACCTCAACTCTTTTTGGACGCAATGCATGTCATGCACACTATCTCTTTCTATTTATCTAAGCCTAGGAATGTCTAAACCTCTACTCTGATACCACTAAATGTAACATCCCTTATCCGATTTACAGTATAGCTGAGCAAGAAATGCTACACTCTGTGCCGGAGCACCTTATCTTATCTTGTTTTATCCATTATTAATTTCGTTCTCATTATTAATTAAATCAAAATATTCAAATGGGGAAACTGATGGAGTCTCCCCTGTTTTATTAAGATTTGTCCTGTTTTATCAGTCACCTGCTTGAAATACTTTCATTTATAATCTCAATTCCTTTTTCATACATTCCATAATATCAAATCATAAAATCATTTCTCATTCACATTCATTTCCATAAAATTTGCATATTCATCCATATCAAATTTTAACTTATATTATACATAGAATTTATAAATTTTGTTAATTTACGCGATGTACAAATTAATTATACAAATCTCATGATTTACATTACAACTTAATGAATATTTACAGTGTCCAAAAATAAACTCATATGGCTTGACGGGCCCTGCCAAAATGCATTGCAGGAGTGAGGTGACACACTGGACTCTAGTGCAGATCTGAACTCCAAAATCCCAGTCTGATGTCTACTGGGCTTTATCTCCAGTACCTACGCGTGGAAAAATCAATGCGCTAAGCATTTCTGCTTAGTGGTGCAATAATACAATTAAGATATAATATACAAATAAAAGTAGTAATTTCATGGTTATAGTAATTATAAGAAAAATGCATATTTAATGATGGATTAGTTTAAAACTAAGATTTATGCTATCAATTCTTTTTCACCTCATTGGTTAATTACATAGTGATTTGGAATATCTCTCCCTTTTTTTTATTTCTTTTTTTTTCATAAATTTGGAAATGTCACACCTTACCTCTCTATAAAACATGATATGATCCCGTAGTATACCTAATGAATTATCGAACTTCACCTACCGATAACCTATTAAATATACTACAAGGAATTTTAAAAAAATCAAATTCATTTTAGAATTTTAAGCGATAATAAAATATTTATTTAAGTGTCCTTAGGTTGGTTATATGTCATAAAATTATTTAGAAATAATTTAGCATTTCTAAAATTTTGCGGAAAATTCTCGTGATAACGGCTAAAAATTTAGTAAAACAGTTCTGCTAAACCTGTGAAAGTCAATTTATAAAAATATATTTTCCATAATTCAACACGATCAAACTCAAGTCATCACATTTCTATCCATCAACCCCAAGCAATAGTTCTCATCTTATAAACATAAATCAAAATGAATATTCTTATAAAAAGATACAGGCTAAAATACATCAAGTTATTATTACAATTTTATTTATACAACTCCTTATTTGCCTTTATGTACATACAGACTAATTTACATCAAAATGCACATACAAAAGGGTATACCTAATTTATCCCCAAACCTATATCTACAGCTGATTCACGCTCCTGACTCTGCAGCTCTTTCCTTCTCTTTACCTACGACAGCATGAAACAGCTATCGCTGAGCATAACACTCAGTGGTGCACAACTAAAAATTTAAAACTCACTATGAACATAGTTTATCAATTGGTAAACAAGAGTTTAAAATATTTACAATTCCATAAATCTTAAAACTAATATGAACGTTTTCAATAACAATTTATCAAAGTAATTTCAAACAATAGTATTGCTAATAATTCACACAGCTTAGGTCATGACATAAAATTTTCAATCAATGCCGTGTTGTACACTACGACAAAGCAATATACAACCTTACTAGCCAAAATTAATGAGGGAGATGGCTAGCTACCTATATGAGTACTCATCCGAACTCAACCTCAACTGGCAAGCCAGAGAGGGAGAAAAACATAATCAAACTTAACCCCATAGATGGAGGAGGAACACAATAAGAATTTTCATGCCAATTGTGGTTTCAAAACCAATCCAAATAATTTCATTCAAATAATTTCATTACAAATTAAAAATCACATTTCATTCATAAATTTCCCTCTATAGGGTTGGTAACACACAATTTCTCAAATTAAAATTCTCAATGCAATAAAATTCATAAATCATTCATATAAGTGTATTCAAATCAATTTCCAATAGAAAAACAAAGAAATAAGATTAGTTGTGCACAAACCTTATGTGAATCTTCTTTTTCTTGACTCGATTCTCCTTATCCTTCAAAGTCTCCATTTTTACTAAAAATACACGATTAAAGTATTTTAATACTCCTCCCAATTATCTCCAATAACTACTCAAATAAATGCCTAATGCATCCCTAAGTAAATTTGAAATTTTATATGTTTTGGGTTTAGGGCAGTTCTAAACCTTGACCTAGTTTTGGTCATAATTTAGTGAAGTGTTCTTTATGAAAT